>NC_134921.1:7952975-10452975 GCF_051014615.1 Bombus vancouverensis nearcticus | reverse complement strand
ATTCGCAAACGGAAATAACTTTCCCGTATTCGATCCAAAAACAGTTCCTTCGAATTTTATTTCCGTCTCGCAGAATCGTTTGCCTATCAATCGCGACGGTTCCCGTGCTCCTTGCTCCGTCCGGACGGGACGATCTGCTAACCAAATATTTTTCGAGCATCGTACAAACACAAATACGTCTATGGCACATAGCATATGTATGCAGACTTTAAGAATGTGCAACGAAAGGATACTAGATAGAATCACGAGGAAACTTGATCCTGAAGGGAAATTGATCGCTGCGTTGCGATCTGTATCAATCGGAATGAAGAGAAATTGGGACGCTTTAGGCCGTGAGCAACCGATTAAAGTCTAAGGCAATTGCAACGGTGGCCGGAGGTCGATTGCCAGTCGGCTGTGCGTAGTCGAGCGTCGAAGTCGAAGGCGATACCAAAGTCAGGAGCGAAGCTGAAGCCGAAAACCAAAGGCAGGGAGGCAGAGAGTCGAAGCTGGAGCCGGAGTTGCAGCCGAAGACGAAGTCGCCTAGCAGGGGCTAAGCTGGTAGGCCTGGCAAGGGGGTGAAGCGGAGTCGAAGGGGGCAAGAAACTGTCGGTGGGCGGCGTGGCATCGGGCGACGGCGACTGCCAGGGCTCCCGAGGGGCGAGAGGAGGCCACCAATGACGGCAGTATAGGGGCAATGGAGGGCAACGCACCCAGTCAGCCTTGGCATGAATTGAGTCTAGCAATGCGAAAGTAAGGTTAGCAGGCGCATTAGCGCCGCGTCCAGCTAGTTCTCCCCGCTTGCAGCCAAGTGCATCTCTCCGGAGTGCCGGCCCGTCCGCTTATTTTACCGTGGTAGGATTTTATCTCGACCCCGGACCCCCGAATCACCGCGTTCTTGGGCCGTGCGGACGAATTAACCGAGGGTTCCAACGTTGTCGATGCCGTCCAGCCGGTGGAAAAAAGAATCGCGAAAAGAAATTTGTCTGGATAGGCAATTTCGACAGTTGAGAAATATCCCTCTATCCACCCGTTTCTCGCGGGTCTGACAGAGAAACGAGTCGCTGCTACTACGTTGGCATGTAGCACACCGCGACCGTAAAACCACAAAACCCGAAGCTCGGACTGGCAGGAGTTTTCCAAAGGAACTTATCGATCCGTCGATCGGATTTAATTTCGTCCGAGTTTACGCCTTCCATCGATGTGAATCGACGCGAAGAAGGATATCTTGCGCGATAGCCTAGCTTCCTCTGAAGCGAGTCCCTGTCGCGTGGAATTAAACTAGTGCACGAGAAAGATAGGATTAATCGACATTTTCGCACCACCGCGTGTCGTCGATGAAGAGACAGATGCTCGCGTTTTCGTAAAACATTCGCGTGACTCCACCACGGAAGCGAACCTGGTAGCGGAAATAATTACCCTTATTTATCTTACAGTTACTCAGACAGGCAGTCCCCGTAACAATGTACCATATTCCCCCGAAATTTGGCCGAAAATTACAAAGCCAACAGCGAAAGCCGTAGTTCCTTTTAAAGATGGATTAAAATTTCGTTTGGAGAAATGGTAACAACTTTTCTGTCGATCTTGCACTATAGGTAGACCTTGAGTAATCGCCACAAACGCGTTGCAACGGAGCCGATAAACCGTTCGCTAAATCTTGCGACATCTTTGCCTCGCACTAGGACATAAATTATTCATGCTCGTAAAAATCTCA
Source organism: Bombus vancouverensis nearcticus (assembly GCF_051014615.1). NCBI lineage: Eukaryota > Metazoa > Arthropoda > Insecta > Hymenoptera > Apidae > Bombus > Bombus vancouverensis. The sequence continues at coordinate 10,451,282 of NC_134921.1, read as the reverse complement.
ACCTTGCGATTCTTGGTGAAATCCGTGGCGGCAATAACGAACCGGACGTACCATAAATTTCCACGAAAATACCTTGACGTTCTTACGTGAACACGGGTCATGGAAATTCGATTGGATAGGAAAAGATTAAATCTGTTGCGAAGTAAAATTCGCTAGAGAGAGGGCCGAAGAGATCGTGCGAAGCTGCATAGCCAAGCTGGTGCAGCCGATGCAGGCGATCGTGTCGGAAAAAGAGCTAGAGGCATGCAGGAGTAGAAACGGGAGGGTGGCGGGGCAGAGAGGTAAAGGAACGGAGAGGTGGTGGAACGGAGAAAGAGGAAACCGGAGAGAGATAAGAGCAGATAAACAGAGACGGACGAATAGCGACGCAAATGAACGCTGGAGAGGAAGCGAGACGGCGTGAATGCAAGTCGAACGAGGAACGAAGTGCAACGTCCGGTAGTGGGGGAGCTAGTTGACGATGGTGGGGACGGCGCGCCGCTTTTGAAAAAACCGCAAAGCTTTAAGAAGGCGCGCGGTACCCCCCACCCTCGAGTACTACGCGAGCAACTAGCGGCAGACATAGACAAGCCTCGCGCTTACTATTACTGGAAAATAGTTGGATCGAAGTGGTCGAGGATCGTGCTGGAAAATCCTCCAAGAAATCGATCCATCGGTGAAAGTGTTCTGCGCGCAGCCGAGGTCGGCCGGTTTTAACGGAAGAACGTTTTCCGATTCGTCGATCGTTCGGTGAAAGATGAGATTACGTCCGCTCGGCCACGATCGCCGTCGGAAAAACGAACAACGAAACGAACGACGATGCACGCATCGTCGAAACTCTTCGATGGAAAATCCAGAGGGAAAAAGCACTCTACGTTCGATAGAAAACCGCGCGAGGAACGTGGCAATCGAAAATCGGGCAACACTTTGTTAAACGAAATTTTGGAGATCGTCGGACGTCGTTCGTCGTCCAAGTGCTGTGTCGTCGATTGGAAAATTCGTTTCGCTCTGGATTATTTTCCGCCAATTCCTACGCGACGCTATTTTCACCGACAATTTTTCCCATCGACACACAGACGAGATCGAAACGAGGCAGAAACCGAGAGTACCGAGAGGCAGAAACACTTTGTCCACTGAGCTTGATCAAAAGTGGCGACTGAGAACGCTACGTCCTCGACGATGTTGACGCGGACCCATCCTTGGTAATCCTCGATGTGCTGCCACGAACGAAGGGACTTCGTAGAAATCCAATTACCAGCTTTGGAATTGGGCACGCACCATTGCCACCCCGAAAACGTCACGAAACTCAACCCCGCCGATGTCCAGTCCGCAAGAAGGAAATTAAATTTTCCGTATCTTCGTGGTTCTGCTCGATCTTCGCAACTCATCGTCGCGAGGAGACTGCCTCTGGCAAAGAAACGAGAAATTGTGTTTCGATGATGAAGTGCGCGACGGTGGATATCGTGGACGATTTACCGCCACGATTAAAACGCGAGAATATTTCCCAATCGAGATAGTATTTTTTCCAGTCATTTGGTAACGCGAAATTTATTAGATTCGCGGCCCAAGTAGAGAGATTTATCGCTCGGTTGTGCACGTGGCAATCGTTTAACGACGTTGCATAATTTATATCGGCAGTTTTGCCTTCGTATTATAATTTTAGGGGTTGAAGAGAAGGGCGGGCGCGTTCGATTGACGGGTAATTTATTACGTGACCCAACTTCCTGGTCACGGTGTTCTCGAAGATCGAGTGTTCAGAAATTGCTTTTTCGCGTCGTTGTAGTGAAAACGAATTTCTCCCTTCTTAACGAAACTTCTCCTTTTTATATTCCAAGTTCTTTCGCTCTTACAAAGGCCAATGGTCTCTTATAATACGCAAACTTCGTTATTCTGTGCAAAGTTCAACGTTGAATTTTAAGATGTCCAAGCACAGGTGATTCGAATAAACTTCCCTATATTTGCCGGAGCAAGAGTTGGTCAGAAGACGCCTCTACCTCAACTATAGCCTTATTCGACTTTCTTCTTACATGTAGAGGCCGTGCCTCGCGTAGCTCACCGTAAAAGGTCGTTTACTTCCCCCCATATGGAACCTTTTAAAACCTGTCCGCGTTATTCGATCACGATCATCGCGCTCTATACGGTCGATATTCCTCGAAGCGATGAGACGTTAGTGACATATTCGAGCTTTGATGATTCTCTCGAGCCGAAAGCTTGCGGGCTGAGCTTTGTAAACTCGACGATTGTAAAATTATTCAACGGCCTGTGTCGGTTCACCGCGCGATCCGCAATTGCATTTAGACAGGTGGCCACGTTATGACATGCCGAGCCTGTAAACCGCTTACCCTGGGTGGCGATACGCTCTCGGAGCACGTGGAAAATTGGATCGGGATCGTACGTATGCAGGCATTGTTAACATAACTTGCACGTGTGTCACGCGCCCTGTGTATGTTGGGCGCGTCTCTCGCACGTACGCTTGTTCAAAGGTACCGTCGGAGTCAGGGTTTTCGCGCATAACTAGCTCGAGTTTCCATAGACGCTTTCCTCAAAGCGAAGAATACTCTGTCTCTTGAAAGCTCGATAGTGTTTTCTCGCCGATATTATTTGGATTGTTATTTCTGGTACTATCGACGTTTCGATAGAGAACGACGTTGCATTTCCATGTTTTCACGTTTCTTTCGTCCTTTGTATTTTTCCTTGAAATTCAATTCACCGGAATAGCGTTTCAAAAATCAACACTCCAATTTGATCGTACACACGAGAAATCGTCTCGCGTCGAGCACACTGCGATAAACGAGTCAAAGGTTTCGAAACCCTGGCTCGGTATTCTTTCGCTGGAATTCTTCACCCGAGGAACCATGTCTTCGCATCATTTGCGAGATTAAAGTGCAGTTTCAAGCACCTACCATGGCGGGCCGAGCCTGGGCCTGTGCCGTGCACGTCCGACAGATCTAATCTTTTATCGTGGCACGTCCCGAAATCTCGGTAATCGCACCGATTCTGCCGACACCCCACCGTGCCTACAAACCAGCAAACCACGTTTCTTCGTCCTTAGGATCGCGAGTGCGAGTGCGTGAAATTTTATTGATTAGTTAGCCAAGTGATACGAAAAGTCCCGAAGATAAGAAATAATAAAGAGTATCTTTCTATTTGGTGCGCGAATAGTTGCGCAAATAGTTCGACGAATTGCAGTTAAAAGTGTGGTGAAATGTGAGTGAAGGAGTGAAACGTGTATTACGAATGAAAGAAACGCGCTTCAAAGGGGTTACATAAAAAAATAAGAGAAATCGAGTTTGCCACATAGGTGAAAAATATAGTATGTTCATGTAGGACGTTCGCATTCTGCGCGAATCTACTGTATTGCCATTTATCGCCTGAAACATGGACAGAGGTAAGGCACTACCGTCAAATAAGGAGTATACGATGAAAAATAGAACGAGCAGCTATGAACGAAACTGCGTCATTGATTAGAGGACAGTTGGTAGCTTCGTAACAGCGTAGAAATACAATTTAACCAGTCAGATAACATCTTCTATTTTCTTTAGGGAGCGTTTGCCCGTCCAAAATTGCGAATTAATGTTGCAAGGGTTAAAGAAGTAGGTCGAACGAGAAAGAAAGAGGGATGGCTGTGATTAAACTATCAAACGGGGCCGTAATAGCCTTCATACGTCAAACGAGATATTGGCTGACACGCTTAGGTAGACACATTGTCCTAAGATGATGCGAATCTTCCCGATCTACCGTGAGTCCGTGGAATCGACTATGTAACTACGTTAATGCGAGTATAAATTCACCGCGGTGATCCTTTAAAACGACCCCAGCAATCCCGTAATACCTTTCCTAGGGAATAGAGTAAGATAAGGTTATTTGTGACGGTAGAATATTTGGATCAAATTTACCTTGTAATTTATCAAACTCGATTCAATTACGAACAAGTTTGAAGCGAAAAACGTGACAAGCCACATTTTCCGTCTTTTATAGAAGAGCAACTTTGAAATTCAATACGTTTATACGTGTCGCATCAGAATTATCTTTCCATTTAAATATAATGGAATTAACATACGACATAATATCTCGCGATATACAAATTCAATTACATTATGCCAACTTTTACATTTTACTTTTTTCAACATGTCGAAGTTTAGCTCACTGAAATAATCCTACTTTATTCCACTCCATTTCCTTTGAATCTGACGCAGCAACCTCTCATTCAGAATTACTCGAAATCGTATTTTCAGTTTGAAACAAACTTTTGAGAATAGCTTTTTTAAAAGCCGTCCGACGTAGAAGCAACGTTAACGATCGAAAGGCGAAAAGTCGAGAGATTTGTCCGTAAATGGGAGTATCGCGTAATCGATTCTGGTTAGAACGATGCTCGAATTTCCTGCATGCAAATCGAATGCAAGCCTGAGCCGTACGTGCCAGACGAGGATGCCCACGTTGCTTTCGACCTGCCAGACCAACTGACACATTGGAGAAATCAGTGCACCGTAGACTGTAAATCCGGCGTCTATCCAGCGACAGATCGTGGTTGCATCGATAACTATTCATAGCCTCAAGTTTCTCCTAGCGATTGTGATCACTACGTAGTAAACTGACTCGGATTACGGGACGTTTCTAATTGTTCGTACGCTAGCGTGAATAGGCACAGAAATAATTAGATTCTGTATCTTCCGTCAGCAGAGGGTACGTCAGTTTTATCTGAAATAAACCGACGAAGCAAACAAACAAATTGACTATGAAATATTTGTACGCGAAGAACAAGCGCTTAATTGCTATGATATTCCTGAGCCTAATGTATCGCACGATCTATGTTGCAAGGCCATAAATAATAGAGCGCGCGGAAGATAACGCCAGCATGTAACGAAAGCCGTGCTTAGATCCGCATTTAATGAGTATTTATCGGTATTAAAACGATTACACGGATTACCAAGCTGCATGGTTCACGAGCAATTATACGTTTTGTCGTAACGATCGAAATCCGACGATAAAGGCCGAATGAATTAACGAAACGACGAAGCATGTTCGGCAGGGTGAGCTCGAAATATAAGGTTAATATAAATAAGTCGATAATGGTAAATCTACAAGAAGTATTACTCGTAATCTGGTCTAACGTCGTATAATTTGGCTTCGAATTACGAAAAAGTCAGGATAGATAATGAGAGTGCAAGCTGGCTACTTAGTAACTCGAGCATTAGAGAATGATGCACGGCATAGAAAGGAGTGCGGTGAGTGCGCGTCGCCATCTGGCATGCATTGTACGCGTTTCTGTGGATAATCATGGGCCGCGGTGTACTTTGTGCAAAAGCGTCGTTTCCATTCTTGAATGCCGCTCGTTACGGATTTGCGGTCGCAGCCTCGTTTTCTTCAGCGACTCGTTTGGTCCGCGAGCACACGGCACAACTCCGGTCACGATAATATTTTCGGTAGGAACGCGATGCGGTTTATTCCCCGTTTCCCTCTTAGAGAGCTTAGAAAGAGGTAAATTTCGATCGTTTAGCGAACTCCAAGACCGAGAGCAAATATTGGCACGGGCCACCGACAAAGAGATTTCGACTTAAAGATCAGAAAAATCGCGGCCAACTGCGAGCGACGCCAATGCAGCGGGTGCCCTTATGCCCTACGGGTTTCTGCTGGGCGGGCAAACGGTGGCAAAAGGGGCGGACAAAGTGCTTCACAGCCGGTGAACTTTTGTGGTCCGCCGCGGCCACGTAAGAATCGAGGACGATGTCTTTTCGTTTCGCGTTTCGTTTAAAAATGCTTGGGGGAACCACGTTCTTCCACTGCGAGATGCTTCTTTCATGATTTTCCGACAACTCTTCTCCGACCTCGTTTCCGATCGATCCGATATTTTTCCTACTAAATGTGCTTAAAAAAAGTCTTTTAAAACTGAGATAAAAATAATAAATGTATTTTTGTTGATATTCTAGTTTCCATGCTAGTCGACAGCTGCAGAAGTGAATATTTTGATATATTTATATGGTTGCGAAGACTTGTCAAATCTAAAGATACAACATCTTTTAGAAATAGCTCATTCTTCGAGCGTACATGTTTCATAAGGCAATGCTACGAACGATCATTAAAATATTCATATCCTTTTTTGGTGCAGCATTTCGCATACCCAAGAACGAAGTAATTTTATTTTCTCGAAAACCAACCCTCGTCGTTTAAACTAGACACCTTTTAGTCAAGAAGCCCTCCTCTTTTTCCTTTAGTTGCCCGCGGCGTCGTTTTCGTTGTCCGATCTGGTGTGCTCGTAAAGCGAGGGGAAGAACACCGACGTTGCGAAAAAAGCGAGCGTTGAGCGGGCAATTTCCCATTTCAGCTGGAGCGCCACATTTTCCTTGACCCCGACTACGTAATGTCGTACGTCCATTTACGTCCCGTACAGCGATTCGCATGAAAAACCAAGTATTCCTGCCTCTCGTTAGATTCTCGAGTCCCTTTTTCTAACACCTGCATACGTTCTTTAAACGCTAGCTCTCTATCTCTCTGTTCGTAGAAATTGCACCGCGACAAGATGCTAGGCGCAATCCCAGTGGACTTGTCGAAGAGAGTAAGTCGACCGAAAAGTTTCAGAAACTTCGTTCCTATTTCTACGCGATCGTTATACAATAAACAAACAGACGATGTGTTCTCGCGTGTCTTCCGTTGGTAATCTCGATGGGCCAGAAAAAGGAAAAATCTTTGAACTAGATCGAGCACAACGTTGCAAAAAACGAAGTGTCGCTTTACGTTCCGGTTGGCGAGCGGCGCGCGATTAAACGATACCAAGCAAGAGAGAAGCGAGCTCGAGGTAAGCGAAACACACACCGACAGGAAAGGTGGTTCTCTCGCGCAACTCATCTAAGCACGGTGACTGTTATCGAGCACGCGTGAAATTAAAATCAGGTCACTGCCGCTGACTGCCACCAGAACGACCGCTCTCGGTATTTTCAGCCCGACTTGAACGATCCTGCTTTATATACGTGTGTGATCGCTTACACTGGTCGGGAGCGGTGCACCGTGTCACCGAACGGTCGATAAAATTAATGGATAGCACTACGTATCGTAGACGAACGCTTTTTCGTGACGGTCCATCGAACAAACTATTTGAGTCAGCGCCAGTCTCAATATTTTGTTTCTCGATATATTATTTGTCGATGTTGAAACAGAATAAAGCTGAAATCGAACTCATTGATTTCCACCTTTCTAATGACGTTTCCTTCGAGAACTGGGTCAATGAAATTTCACGCAAAACAACTTTTGAAACATTTCTCTGTAAGAAACGTTTACGTATAAGGTTAAACGTCACCGCTGAAACTAGTCCATATATCAAACGCTCTTTCAAATCCATGCTTTTAGTTGCGAAGCTCCCTGGAAAATAAAAATTCCCTTTAAACTTTCCAGGCCAATAATTTCATGAAAACAGGATTCCGAAGTGTGTATGACGGAGTCGAGATTTCATTTCACAAACTGCGGAACTGCATCCGGTAAAGGGGTTGCGTTTCAAGCGTCGTTGTGAACCTTGAAAAATGCCATTGGTGGCCTCCATCTCATCCCTACAAAGTACGCATAAGCGTTCTAATTACCCGCCAACTATGTTTCGTAATTGATACTCGCGGTTTGAAAAATCTACAACCTATAAACCCAATATTTTGCAATAATGTACGTATATTTAATATGAAAATCAAATAAGAAGGCAAACATTGAAAATATAAAATAGATCGACGGTATATTGAATCTTGAAATTGTCCCTCTCTAAAAGATGCGATCCTATGTTCTCAACAATGGTTCATAATGATTTTTCAACCTCGTTTAACGAAGTTTTTCAAAGTCGCGAGTCGTCTGGTAGAAAAAATCCATAAACGGATCATTCAGTGATATAAATGTTTGAAACTGCGGAAGAAGATAAGCGGAGGCGTCGCAGACATGAAAAGTCATCGTAAAGGGCGGGACGGTTGATCGTAAAGTTGAAACGAGCCGGGTGTTCAACGACGCGCGAGGCCTGTGCCTGCGAGTCATTTGACCCACATTGTTCCGACTTAAAGTCGATGTAGGGACCAGCGTATGTTTGCAATAGCCGCAGAGCGGCTACAGCAACGAAGCATCGTGTTCACCGTTAAAAACCGAATGCAAACCGCAACGACGCGACACGAAGCGACGCGACGTAGCGTAGAACCGTCCGTAGATTTCGGTTCTGATCGTGCGCCGTTTTTGCATATTCGATCGATGTCCGATAGGAACTCGTTGCATTCCGAACGAACGGAGCTTGTGTCAGCTGCAGTCGATAAATGGTGGCGCGTTTGTCTCCTCCGCTTTCCACGTTTCTGGACTATGCTCGTCACCAATGCACTCTTAACGCCGCGTTGCTTTCAAATTTCCAATCGATGTATCTCCTTGTCGATTCGTTCACGTTCAACTTCACGATCCATGAACTTTGACACAGATCGATAAATATTAGGTGTCCTCTCCTCGCATTTCAGAACGCACCAACCGGACGAAGTTTACGCACATTTCTTATGTATATTCGCGATACATATCCTTTAACTTCTGTGTACATTTTCGGATTGATCTCAAATTTAATCAACGTGACCGTGACAAATAGCCGTCTCTCGTTATAATGTTAATGAAATTTCAAAATGTTTGATAAAACACGTAATACGTGAATAGAAGGTTTCTACGAGTGTTCGAATGCTTCGACGCGCCACTGTACGAGGGCCAACGATCTGATCGACGCCTGAGCAATGAAAACCGAACGAGCAAAGTGGCTGCAACGAGCGGGCAGAGTTGGGCGCTAACTTTCGATTGGATTTGAAAGCCGGCCAAGTTGAAACCGACTTTCCAAATTCAAGCGGAAAATGTTCGCCAAACAAGGAGATACGCGAACGAATTCGCGGCGGGATTTATCGAGGGCCATTTAAAATATCACGATCCGCGTAAACGGGAAGAAATCGGCTTTTAAAACAGCGAGATTTCGTTTTTAAGAGGGATTTACTTTGGTCAAAAGGACCGAATGCTTTCTCCGGGGGCGAGTGTTTTCTTAGAGATACCAGGCCGCAAGCTAAATCGGAGATAATTACGTGGCCGTGCAAACTTTGAGCATAATCGTAACGCTTCATTCTCGCCCAACTTCGCGTGCGTTTATCTGGAATATAATAGCCAGAGACCGGAAGGGATTCGAGCTCACCCCGCGAACATTTCTTCGAACGTTTTCGTTTGCTGATTAATGGAGTAACCGGGGCGAAAAATGAGATTTCGCGTCGACAAAAATTCGCGTTGTTTCCGATACGAGCCAAAAAAAAAAAAAAAAGATAAAGATATTCCTCTGAATGCCGTTGATGCCGCATAATGGGAAAGCAATGTACGCTGTGTTGTTGTACGTGTCACGTCCACTCGCCGGGCAACCAATTCAAGGGAAAGTCCATTATATTTTTTCCTCCCATTCGCTCGCTACGAGCCGACACCCCCATCGTTATTTTCAAGCTGAAGTATTTGTTAAACCGTCGCGTGAACTCGTCAGTTTCATCGTGTTTTTGTTAAGGTTTGACGGATTGATTCGCGTCAACTATCGATCGATAAGGAAAGATATAACGCAACAATGTAGAGATTGAAGCAAGCTGTAAAATATCGTACCACGATTAGGATATGAATGTCATAATTTAAATGTTATCACACGCCATGAAATTAATATAATATATCGTTAATATAATATAACAAGTTAATACGAACGATATAATATATTAATATGATAAAAGGACAATTTTAAAGTCCGGTATCATATGAAAACTCTCAATCAATGTTATATCTAAATTCTGCGTCGTCTCATCGTATTCTTAAAGCGTTAAAGATCACGTACATCGCATTATCTTTTAAATTTGCCTGCATAAAGTTATTGTAACTTGGTTCTATTGTTGAAGCTCGTGAAGAAAAATGAGCCTAAAGTCAGGAGACAGGTTGGACCGAGATCAGCAGCAACTGGAGCGTGAGAATTCCGTTTTCCACGCTCGAGAACGTGGCTTGGTTTTCTAGCGGGCCGAACACGTTTTATTTATTCACCGAGCGCTGTCAAAATTAGCATCGTGCGCTACCAAATTATCGACGGAGGATCGATTTCCGAACGCGTCAGGGACACTTCTCGGCCGAGCCAGGTGTGTTCACTGACCTAAACCCTGACGATCCCTTGAAAATTGTACGGAACGAAGCTGGTGAACGCGAAGCGACCGGTAAACGCATGCATCTAGATAGCGGCACGTAATATACTCACGTCCTGGGCAGACAGAATCCTCGTGGCAGACTGAATGGTCGTGCTTCCCGAGTGGGGTCGATGATGCAAGGATTCGGCGGTATTGTCTCGAGAGTACACACTCCTATACCAGGGCAATCCACTTGAGCTGTCTCGTCTGTTTCGATATTTCCTCCACACGTGCCTGTGAAACAGAACAAAACCTCGTCCTTCTCTCAGAATACTCGTTCCCTATTCGTCAGGCTCAACTATGCTTATTCGTGTTTCCTTCATTAAGAGGCAAAACTTTGAATGTGACTACCAGTTCCACTTTCACACGCTTTGAAAACTGACAGAGATCTTTCTATTTTCTGGAGAACATTGCCATTTGGTTAGTAGATACGGTCCTCAAACTAAATTTAACTTTTAGTTTGCGATTATTAGACTGTGGATGTTTATGCGTTTAAACGAGCAGGGAATACATATAATACGAAAAACGTAGGAAAAATAGAAAGTGTATTACTCGTCGAGATAATTACTTGGTGAAAAGAAATCGCTATTTCATTTTGTTTCTTCAATTTTGCTCGTAAAATTATAAAGTATAAAAACCTGCAGTCTAGTAATTAGCACTTGGAATAGGAATTTGGAAGCCATACCGTATTCATGGCGCTTCAGAAGTACAAGAAACGTACGTTTGAACTTTTATGTTGCAGAAAAAGAACAAAAATATGTAATAGAGTTGATTCAATTTATATGCGAGCGTTTCTATTTACACGCTCGCTACTATATGAAATGTCTTTTGTTCGAAGTTTAAATCTGTCAGGTTAATATCGCGCATTAAATTTTAACCATGTCAAAGAAAAAATCTTTTATAAATAACGCGTACCTTTAAATTTATGATGAAAGTCTCAATCTTAATTACTGAATAGTGAATCTTCACGAATAATATTCGTCTAAATTTCTTATAATATGAATTTAAATTCGGAAAAATTATCATTAAAGTCTATGGAAATGTAAATTTAGCGTGAAGAATTAAAAATATCTCCTATTCCATGAAAAACAATTTATTAATGTACGAGCACGAACTACTTTAAAAGATATTGCTACGCTAAGAGATTGTAATACCTTCATTTCAGGATATTCCAAATTATTTAGTCATTTCATAGATTTATAAAAGCAATTTTATGTATATAAAGCGTCAGGGACCTTACTTTTGCTCAACCAGACAATAATTTAAATTGATATGTATTGAAGAGGGAATTGATTCCTGTAATTCAATGTATTTAATGGAATTTCTCGAGCTCAATGTTGTCATTTTATTTCAGATAAAGCAGAGCACATTTTTTCATAAAATAGAGAATAAACTAAAAAAAAAAATACAATCGCCAGTCAGTAATTGAATTCCCGGTAAAACATCAACTAAAATCAAAGTGTAAATCCAAAAAACAATATAGTAAAAAGAGCTTCGAGTGCAAAGGGTTGCGGTCAAATATTTTTAAAAGGGCATTGTTTCGACCGTATTAAATTAAAATAAATTTTTAAAAAAATCAGAATCACGCAAATATCAATTGACCTAATATTTGCGAAAGGTTCAGTTAAAAAAAAGAAACGAAACGATCAGAGAATTTTCGAGTAGCAATGGACGTATCTTCGCGAATAACGTATGAACTACGTGGTGCAACGAAAAAGTTACAATACTTAGCAATGAAACAGCCCTTTCGAACAGTTCGACGACTTTCGATGAATCAGTGATAAACATTGATTTTAATTAGTAATCATTTTCCCGCGTTTGAACCGCATTCGTACGTTTTAGTCCCTCTGGTTTATTTGCATAGAACGTAATGGCAATTATTTCGACAGGAAATCTCGGAATCGTGCCATTATAGTATAATACAATTTCCATTGAAACAAGACCTGGTTGCACGAGCTTCGAAAATAATTTGAATACATCTACGAGCAGTTGAACAACTGTCGAATAAATTGTTCTCGTTCTACTGAATAGACCGGGCATAATCCTCCGCTCGTGGTCGTAATTTCAGCAATAACGCAGGATTATTGTTTCCTCCCTTGGCTACGACAAAAATTTGCGAGTTCCTGCACCCAGACAGATCCGTGAAATCGGTTTTTATTGCAAGGATGGCGTTAACACAGTCACGACGTAGGCCGGAGTTAATTTTTCGGGATCAAGAGATCCGGTGAAACTAGCGCTATTCTATTCGCGTATAGTCTACGCGACGATTCCACCGAGAGCGGAGTGAAATATTATCAGCTAAAACGCTGAAAGTCCACGTTGACAATACAATCTCTTACGCGGAGTATTTTAAAAAGTTGGGACCAAGCTCGAGGAACGTATCTTTTCGCGGTTTATGTTACCTCGATGGAAACGATAGCCTTCGTTGACTTTGCCCGAACGTTATCGCCGACGCATTGTAAATCGGGTGCAAGAATCGCGTGGGCTTAGATGTCGATACATCGTAAGGGATTAGAGATCACGTGGCAGCCAAGGCGACAATCGATCAGCCCGTGAATTTCCTACGGAGGTAGGTGTGATAGTAGCAATGGTTCGACAGTGATCGAGTCGCGTGTGACGCGCACATCGGCTTTGTCTTTAATTGCCCCATTAATCAACGTGGAGGCTTTCGCTTTCGCGGTATAGCCACGAGCAGAGTCGTCTTGTTCGCAGTTATAACGCGACTGACGCTGTACCGTTAACTTATTCGCTGACTTAACGGTTTTTCTGTGCTGCTCTTTGTGCGGTTAGATGCGGATCTCGCCTCTGTCCCTTAACGCGATTTCGCGTGCACGCGATGCTACGAGCCGACTGCGTTGCGAATTTAGAGACGAAGAAATTGCACAAAGCGTATTGTTGCGCAGGTGTCCGCCTTTTCAAAATTGGAACGTACGAAAGAATATTTAAATATAGAGAGCGTGTTTCACCTGTCCTCGTGACAGAGCGTACTCAATTAAGATAATCTTCGGTGCTTTTAAAACTATTCCACCGATGAATAAAATGCAACACTGTAACGTATCGAAAATTCTCACCTTTCTCTCCTTTCAAGAGTACACGAGTACAGCTGTTTGCGCGATATAAAATCTCCGACGATAAGATAGGAAAGTATGGTTAAAGGAACGGGGCAAAAGTTTGCCGCACTTTCCTAAGCATACGTTGCGAGACAACCATGTTTCTCTTACCTGACGCCGAAGGCGATTCCCAGCGCGACGATCAACGGCAGCAACGTCGAAATACACGCTAGAAAAACTGTCTGTATATCTGAAAAGCCAGCGAGTATACCTGGAAAAATTATATTCGTTAGGATAGTACGTGAAATCATGGTGTTTTAATCGGTCGTAAAAATTAAGTAATTCGATTTAACCGATACGCCGGGTATTCGTATCGTACATTTCGGTCATGGCCACTGCGACTTCGCCAATTAAAATATACGAAGCATACGAAACGAGAGAAATGGACGGATGTACGAGTTTCCTAACAGTGCGCGTAGCGCGTATATTCCCCTAATTACGACGGAGAATGTCCCGAGAGAGCTACAAGATGACGTCTATGTAATCTAATCGATGAGTAAGTTTGCCCGCCGTTCTAACTGATTAGCTTTTCCATTAAAATTCATCAAAGTAAAATGAACTTTAAGGTTACAACCTTAATTCCTAATCTATTCACCAACCTAACCCAAACTGCAACGTCAACGATGCATCCCAGAGAGATAAGCCTATCGTCCATCTCGCTTCCATTGACCCTAAAAGTTATGATAAGCGGACAGCGTCGAAACTGCTACATACAATGAGCGAGCGTTCGGCGAGAAGATCATCACGGAGGATCGTCGAACACGAGAAATGGATGAATTGCTATTTCCGAAAGCTGGCGTCGCTTTACAGAAAGTCACCGTGCCTGTGGAAGAAAGACACGCGGGGTTATTTGGACAGCGAGTACAGACATCGTGCTTATAGTCGCATTCATCGAGCCATGGAGTTGCCGGGGGTGACTTTCGTCGAGATAGTCTTGAAGATTCGCGAGATGCGCCGCCTCTACGTGAACGAACTAAAAAGGTTGCTGGGGGCCAAGTCGTACGGCCATTGTTACGAGATCTCGCTACCATGGTTCTACAATTTGCATCAATTTCTCTACCCGTACCTGGATTACGACGAGGCAGTCGAGTTGCATGTTCGTATCGATGAACTCGTTACCCCATTAGCATGAACGGTGGCTCGACGGTTTTACCAATAACTTTGATGTAGTTTCTTGTTACGAGGCTCCGCATCCAGACGTATGCCGTGTAACGTTTTTAATCCTCCGATTACAATGGCGCGGTCGATAGATAGAGCTGATGCATCCACTGGTTCTAACGGAAAGTTCCGATAAGCCGAGATGGATTACGTTCAGACGGATAAATTAAGTTGTATTCTATCGAAGCGTTGTGCATGAAGAATATTAATGTCTCGCGATCTGTGTACTCGATTGTACTCGCCTGTAGTAGAAAAATTTATTGCAAAATACTAATTTTTAAACATTTTGATAATTTGCTAGTAATCTTTCGCGACCAACAGGAGTGTACGTGTACGAATTTAACGAAAGTCTCGGGTAATATCGTCCAACAGACTCTCGTAGAAAAATGTCGACGGGCGCGGAGAATAAGAGAATTTTTTAAAGTAAAATACGACCTCTGAAATGGCTATATACGAGGATTCTTGTCGCGGAGCCTCGTGCACAAGTGCAAGATATAAGTCGACGGTTATAAATATTTAGAGATAGTTTTCCTATTCCGTGCAATATTTGCGCTATTATTTTCCCCCGATGAAACGATTCGTCGTCGGATTTCCACAGAACGTAGACGAAACTTTTGCCAAGAATGAGAACTGCAGTTGCTTCCGATGCCTGATATCGAGTAGAAATACTCGTATTCGACATTTCTTACCGTCTAGCACACAACGAACTATCCCTACTCTGAATTCGATTAGTTCCCCTGCCGTCTCTTTGCCAGAGGTCAAGACTCGCCCTCGAACTTGCCCTCGCTCCTGCAGCCGAATTTCCTATACTAAAAAACAACTGGACAGATTTCCTTCCCGCGCAATCTGCACAACGATCAGTAGATGCACTTCCTGCTGCGAGAACTTGGAACATCATGGAGATATGGCTGAGAACGAATTAAGGGACACGCGAGAGGTTGATCGATAATACAAAGTGTGAATTTATTTAGATAAGAAACAGGTCGTAGAAGTTTATGCAAGTTCATATTTTGAGGTAAATGCAATCGAGAAAAAATGTATGCGAACAAACGTTTGTTTTATTCGCCAAATATTATGAAAGGTATCGAGGATGTACCATGGATATTTATATATAAATATTTTAGATATAAATCGAATTTTTAGAAGATGTACTCTGAGAGGCAGATTTTAACATTTAATATTTAAACGGCGAAACAAACAATTTTTTAATTCTATTTCTTTTTTTCTATCTGATAAAAATATAAATTTGCATAAACGTCTACAGTGTAGCGGTATGTTTAAAAATGCAATTTGACTAAGAAGCGGAAGAGTCTCGAGCGAATCGCTGAAAAATTTAAAGAACAGCAAGAATTCAAAGAGAGAGATAGAGGGAGACAGAGAGGGAGAATGCTGAAAATTATCATTTTTGTTTTATTTCTATTTATTATTAAATATTATTCTGTTTATCTTGTTTTATATTTAACGAATAAACGCACCTGCCTGTAATCCGATATTTCCACAGAAATAAGAAATTAATCCTTCTACTTACAATTTAATGCGCAGAGATCTGAATTGATTGCTAGTGTAATGAAAATTAAACTAATTATCTTATCGACTTGCGTTACTCATAAAAAGCAAGGTTTAATTGCTCTCGAAGTTCTACACAAATACAGAAAACTCGTTATTGAAACAGGTAAAGTGTCACGAATTTACAATCTGCGGATTACATAGCACAGCATCGAGTGACGATACTTGCGACACTGACTCGGATCAGTTGGAAACTTTCTCGATGACTGTGACACGTTGTCTCAGGAAGTTGGATAAACCGTATGCGCTTAAAGCGCAAGCAGAAATTCAACAAATCTTGGAGAATATGCTGATAAAATCAAAGGTAATCAAATCATCGGCTATAGAAACTGGAAGTAATTAAAAACTCTCTCGTTTTACAGAACAATTCCCCGAAAAGGACTCGTTTACGCGAATCGTCCTACGATTTGTGATAAAACGTATTCCAAGATCCAAAGCAAGGTAAATTTACAACTTAAACATCTGAAGAGCTATCGAGTTAAAAATACCTGGCACATTGTTTCAGATCCAGCACGGAACGTATTGAAGAAATCCAACTTTCGATCGCCACCTCCCTCCGTTCATGCATAGCAGGTAACTCTCATAAATATTACAAAAAATCCTGGTGGCATGAGTAGCTCGCGGGGAGCATGAATATCTAACGACAAAAAGCTTCAATCGGAGACTGAATTTCGTCGTATATCATGATTCTAGCGCGCGGATGGTATCGATCCGACTTTGGTAGACCGCAGCGTTATGATTAGTATTCAGCGAGTGTCGCAGTCGGCCGGTCGGACAAGGACGAAGATGGCAAGATTTGCTCTGGCAAAACGGAGGATGCGTGCCACACAGCCTGTCCCTGATAACAGGTTATCCTTTGATCGAACCCCCTCTCGCAAAAAGTTCACGTTCCTGCCGTTATTGCTACTAAACCGAAACGCGATCAGACGAAGTCGCGTTAATCCTCAAAGCGAATCATCGATTAAGGGATTATCAACGGTTGTATCGAATCTCATTCACCGTCGACAACGAATCGACGCGTTGGCTTGGCTTCGAGATCGATTACTCGATGAAAAGAGTTCCGTTCGGAATCTTCAAGTTTTATAACGCGACCTCAAAAAAATCGACGTACTTCCAACAACTCGAGCCTTCGACTTTACAAGTGGAAATTCTCGCCAGCAATTCGCAGCAATTTTTCATGAAAAAACAAGTTGGTGAGCGGCATGGTAATAAATCCAGAGGGCTAGCAGGATTAAGCTTCGCTGGAAACTATTTCGCGCACCGCGAGGCAAAAGGAACACTGGAAAACCCGGAGGTCTGTGGATAGTCTAACGAGCAGTCGAGAGGACCTAGAACGAACGGCCAACATTTAGTCCAATTCTCAAAATCCCCTTGATACCCGATGAAACAGGATTCGAGTGTGCTTGGTCGAAAGACCTCCCAACGCAATGACTGAACGACTCGCGACTACCTGCCCTGTCTCTCGGCGCGTTTCGAATGAAATAATTGTCGCAACAGTTGAACACTCTCGGCGACATTTAACGCGGAACATGTCTAATTCATTTGAAACTGTGGTACGCCGCTAACAAATGTCGAGATCGTTTGCAAAGCGCACCTGGTTGCGCTAAACGAAGACTGATCGAACTTCGCGAATCCTGTTAACACGTGGCTTTTCGTGATCTAGCAGCTGCAACACGAAATACGATTTTTATCATGGAAGGGACATCAAAGCGAATTCCATCGTTCGCCAAGCGGAAAGGACGAGCAAGGAAAAGGGGTAAGAGAGAGAGAGAGAGGCAAAGGCGGACAAGGTTAACGGCGCAAGGAGAAATAGTCGAGGCGATTGGTAAGTGGCGTTTCCGGCCGAGAGCGGCGTAATGCAGTCCCATTAGGTTCGGCTTTGACCGGTATAACGCGCATTAACCGTATTCACAGGCTCTTATTACTTACTGTGATCGAGCTCGTCGTGTTCCATGAGGTAGCCGGTCGCGTTGTAGATGTGATGGTCGGGTTTAGCGGTACTGGTGACCGCAGCTCCACCCGTTACTGTCGTGGACGGATTAGTCGGAATTGCTGTGCTAGCGCTAATCGCGGCTGCGACCACGCTAGGTGGCGACGAGGATATCGTTGATACGAGATTCATCGTGCCCGTCGAGGTCTCAACCTCCGTCGCGTTCAGTTCACTCGTCATTGTTCTACCGTGAATGTCCAACCCTATGCTCGCATATCGCTTCTCTCGAAAATTTACGAGTCGAGTATAACCGCAACGCAGTTATTATTCCAAGGCTTACCGAACGGCGCTAACACGAGGTCATCGGTTCGATCGATCGGTCGAGACGGTCTGTCGTCCGATGGACGCGATCCAGCGTCCAATTTGCAATTACTATTCAATTTAGATTTAAGCTACGCTGATTAGATCGGTTCGCCGCACGACAACCTCTTCGAGTTCAGGGATGCAAACGAACTCAGACCGAGTCGACGGACCTGAAATCGAGTTTCTTGCCACGCGAATCCGGACTTCCGTGCTTTGCATCTCTTCCACCGGTTGATAGGCGAAACCGAAATACGCGATCCGAACACAATTATAGCTCGACCAGTGTCATTCAGCCTGAACTCCTTCAAGACTACCAGCTAATTGGATTCACCGACGTTCTACCAACCAATTAACCAACGATCGTTCACACCTCGGTACACGTACAAACAACTTGAATTAACGAGCTTCTACGATACGATCTACCAATTTCTACGGTACACCGATAACGTATGGAATGTCCCTGTTCGTTCAGATCTATCAGGACAACGATCGTAAATAGTTATTGTACGAGAACGAAGGAAACCTTCGCAATTTTTAGCCGACCTGTCGGTGATTTCTCACCCCTGACTGGCTTTCGCGAGTGGATTAAAGCCGACCAAAGGAAGAAATCCTGGCAACGGGAATGAGAAACTTATTTGCTCCTTGTCTATGTTTCCCTCTATGTTTCTCTCTTCGTGAAGTCAGCAGACGATCGTTCCACGGTTCAATTTCACCGGTGTAGAAGACGATTTTGTTGGTATTTGTTAGCAGCCAACCGAGTGTCGCTCATTCTCGCGCTGCTTTCCTCCCGAGAGAACCGGCTTCTGAAACAGAAAAAAGGAAGTCCTTGTAGTGGATTGCCCGTGTAATTTCATTTCCTGCGGGGGAATTCATCGACCGTTGTAAGATTACTCTCGTAGCAGTTAGGGGGAGGGGCGTTAAAGGGCGCGTTTCGAAGGAACCGTACAATCCGTCGCGCGATTCCCGAGACTGTCTCGACTTACGGTTTACGGTTTACGCGCCTCCGTCGCGGCGACTTGCTCGGTCATTACCGTCGTTAAATGCGCCATGCTCGAGAGAAATCTTTTTCAAGGTCATTTCACGTCGGTTCATCATCTCTAGTGTTTCTGTGTCGCCTCCATCCTCCTTTTATCGTCCATAAAGTACCATCGAGACACCGTTTCTAGCTGCTCTGCGTCATTACCAACGCCATTACCATGCTTTTTTCTTTGCAACAGTCGTTGCATTATGTAACGATAACTATGAAAATCGCATGGGCGCTGTATGATAAGCCTGTGTATAGTTGAAACAGGAAATAAACTCTTAGGTTTAAAATTACAAGACTTTTAAAAGGAAACAATAGATCGAGCAAGTTTGAAAAAAAATGTTTAATCCTAAGATCAAGTAGAACGTGAATTTCGTTTAAATGGGATCGATTCGGTGTTCCAAATTATAAAATTCCTTTCCTGTTAAGAGCGAAATGTATAACTTATGTTTTCCCCGTGTACTCTTCGTATCGAATAAATTCCATGAATGAAATTCTGTAATACATATGAAACACACGACTGTCATATTCCACTCCCACGCCAGCTTCTGAACCCCGTCGATAAATTTCGAAGCTTCCGGCACTCTTCATCTCGGCCCACTTCCATTCACCCTCTCAAATCTGTCTTTGTCCTCGTGACCATATCTCTCAGCTTCCCCTAGGCTTCTTTTCCGCTTTCAATTCATCTTATAAGTTCTCTACGTAAGCATCTACGAAATATTTTGAACGAGAGTAATCGTGGTGAATCGTGTGAGGAAGAATCGCGCGAGGAACACACGCAGGACGAGCCTGATTTTCCGCTGACCACGCTGATTAGTAATAAATCAATTTCGAATTCAAAGCAGCTAGGGATAGACGATTTTGAAATATATCGTCCTATAATCACAATAGCTTTTCGCAACGCGAGCATACCCGATAATTAAACTTGGCCGATAGTTAGCGCTGCATTGTTCCGCTAACAGTTTTCCGGGCATGCAGTAATTATTCATAAGCGTAAGTTCGTAATGAACGTATGCACGCGCGTTCTCGGCCAAGCTTGAATTTCGGTCACCGTAACCAACTTCGGTGACCCTCTGTTTTCCAATTTTCAACAAACCTTCGTTTTCCCACCGTTCTCATTTCGTGAACGTTTCGCGCAATTTTCACCAAATTTTCACTAAAATCACCGACCGTTTCCGGAACCGTGAAAAAAAAAGCGCAGTTGCTACGGAAAATTGGCAGAAATTGGACTTTCTTCGACTAATAGAAGTTGGAGAACGAAAGGAAAACCCTCGACGCACAATTTCATTGGATATTTAATATCGATAATTGGCACTCTATGTCCGTGGCGAAGCATCGTTAACACGAGCCATCGGTAGTTCGAACACGACTTCGCATTAATTGGCACGGCGCATTGAAATTGCAACTGCAGTGCGGTTGCCTCGAGGACACTCCTGCGAGCTCGGAGGCGTCGTCGCAGGATACAACCGCCCGCCAGTTCGGTTGACATCGTATAACGAACTCGAGTTCAAGCTTAACAACGTAACGTAACAAGCAACACAGACGAGATTATTAATCGAATTGAAAAGCGATTCCGTCGACTTTCCAGCAAAGTTACCGTCATACGCGCGTGGCTTTCTTTCTCACCTTTCCGATGAATGGCCGAAACACCGATCACGGCTAATATATCAAACTTCTGGGTATGAACGTTCGCCGATTCAACGAGAACAGGGGAGTAACAGCGATTATGCGACGCCCTGTGTATTTTCGCGACCTCTTTTATCGTCATCCCTCATTTACCTAGACGCGCGGAAACTTCCAAGAATATCCGATGAACGTGACGTCTTCGGCCTGGAAATTATTTTCCAGGTAACAGCTCCTTGTACAAACTATGACCGAGTCAAATTACGTTCAGCTAGAGTACGTTCGTGGAAAGTCTCTAGCGTACTAGCTCATCGAGGAGCGTTAGAGGGTAAAGAGGATTCAACGTGCAAATTTATGGAAGGAAAAACGAAATATTCTCTTTGTCGCGGCGCAGAGGAAACAAAAATTTCCGACGAGCAGCAGTCGCGTAATCAACGGGAACGTTGCCTAGCTTGTCGCAATCAACGGTGAAATCGCGGAACCGCAGAAACGTAGGTGCCCGTGAGCCGAGATTTTAATGAAAATTTACATTCACCGCCGGTGTTCCCGGAATGCCTGTCAGACTCGGTGAGTCGTGCATCTTCCCGAGAAAATCAGCTTAACTCGGTTACCGTGTGGGAAGAAGATGATTCGCGATGTGGTTGCTCGTAAGTGGACCAAGGGTCGAACAGGCGGGCAAACCGCCTTCGAGATTCGTTCTCTCGGTTCGACGAACATCTGGCTGTTATGGCGGTTTAGTAATTCTTATGTAACGCGGCTTCCCCAAGATCGCGATGCCGATTTGCATAATCGAACTCGCCCGTTTGGTCTCTCATGCTGCTAACAGCTACGCCAGCTAAACGCAGTTTCGGCATCTGCGGCGTTAATAAGAAAGTTTCTCGGCATTAATTCCATTAGGTTCGTTTAATCGACGCCATGGCAGCGACTTTCGTGACTGTCTGTTTCAACGGCCCGCGCTGAAATACCGATCGGCTTGGCCTAAGAGGTCTAGGTAAGTAAATACGAATTTCTAAGGGCACCAGAAGTCGTCGACTCGTTATTAGTTCATTACACAGCTAGTTAATTTACTCCGAGTCTATCGACCATTGCGTGGAATAAATTTCGCGAGCTTACCCGCTAGGAAGATGGCGAAACATTTTGGACTTTGATCTTCGATACTGCTCCGAGGCAGGAACACGCTTTATAATTAACTTTTGCCGGAGTTCCTTTTGCATCTCGAGTTTCAGCCGACGCTCGTTAGTGGACGGAGAACGGCACTCGCCTCGATTAACTATTTCCTTGTCTGACACCGATCGGTGAATCTATCATTGAAAAAAATCTTTGGTGTAAAGCGAATTTTATCTGTGAGTTATAGCATGATATGATAATGATAATTTTCGGAAAGAGAAAATTCGATGATTTTATAATTATCGTCTTGGCGATCGATCAAATTGTTGGTACGTTTAATCAGCCGACAAGTTTTTGATCAATCGCCCATCGTGTTACTACACAAGCTACGCGCCAAATAACGAATGATCAATTAAATTACGCGACCTTTGCCAGTTTAATAGCCCTAATTACTAACTTAACGGACTCAATGCGCTCTCCTTGTACAATGAAAATCACGCTTGTACGGTCGAGATGAAAGCTGGCTCTAGTCGATAAATTTCTGGCAAAGCATGCTTATTTAATCGTATGCATTTGTAAAAAGCTCGCGCTCATAGAAACCGATCAACCGATCAAAAGCAAAGCAGAATAATGAATTTCGTTAGGCTATTTGGCATTCTATACAGATTCTGTGCTATAGCATAGTTAATCAATTCTGTAACCTACTTGATAATATTCTATATACTGCACTATTCAATACGCTAAAATAAATAGCCTGTTAAACGAAAAATACAAACTTTTGCCATTTTGTTGGAAAAATAATGAATTCATTTTTTCTACCTATAATACGTATCTCTCTGTAATATGGTTCTTTTCCAAGAAACATATTCATCACGTTTGATTCGAGGAGTATGAAACTTCGAATGCACTTTATTCGAAACATGAAAATCTGAAAAGGCAATGTAACGATCGTTTCTACTGACTGAATAATTCGCTTCGACCGATATTAACCGAAAAGAAAGTCGACGACGAACTGGAATCCGAATCCCAGCGGATCGAGAAAGTCACTGGTGAACAAAGGACGCATCATCTAGCCCAAGCTTCTATCTTGTGGTTGAACTAACCCCTATTCTGTCCAAGTAAATGATGCGGAAACTCTGAAGCCTGCATAAGGACGCGCTCTCCTGAAAATGCACCCGAAAATGAAGGCAATTTACAGCCACGTAATTTGCGAATGTCCGTGGTGCACCTTTATCTAATAATAATGAAACTTTGGCACCGTCTGCTAATAATTGATCCTGCATTTCAATTTAATCTCAACGTGTAGGAACTTAATATACATATAATCTGTATGCTATGTATATATACAATATACAACCCTTCGTGACAAAATTTCTAGCAAAAATTGGTTCGATTATGTTTGTCGCTGTACATAGGCTATCTGTAAGAGTTACGGTAATATAATATCGCGACCCAATAATTTTCCAACTTGAATGAGATAATACGGTAACTTTGGAAGGTTCTGATAATTTTCTAAAATATAGCTATACAAATTTACTTAAATTTCCATACGTATCTTGAGATCTCTGGACGAGAGTGTAGTTTCATAAAAGTCCGATGCTCCCGGTGGACAAATTTTCAACTTCTTAATATTTAACACACAGTTTTCGTGGAAACGTCAAACTCGCGAAACTTTCTCACAAAGTTTTCGTTTATTTCTAGTGAACCAAGTCGATCGTATATCTGTTCGCCGACGTGCCTGTTATCAATGATACAATCGCGTTTACGGCACTGGAAAATTCTCCGGAGTAATATTCCGGCAGAATGTTTCGCAACATTGCATCGCCCGTGGCGCAGGATCCTGCCGACATGGTGATTCATGGAAGCGGTTGGTCAAAGGGCAAACGAACTGCTTACCGAACTGAAAATTTATATATTCGAGATACCAGGACTATCATAGGGAGGGACGCCTGAGAAATTTGTTGAACGATCGTCGAGGGTTGACCGGTCCCTCGTTTCGCGTACCATAGAATTTGAAACAAGCATTACTTTCGACCTTGTCCTTTTCTTTTATGAAAAGTAAAAAATCGCCTACGGTAAATGAAAACATAAAAAATTATACTCTCTGTCCCTCGCTTATAATAGAACTTTCGTCGAAATATCTTTATCCTTATCCTTATTCTCAATTCAATCTCTTTCTTCCGTGAAAGCCAAATATCGTTTAAAAAACCACGAAACGATCGAAAATTGTTCTTTGTGTTCCTTACTGGTAATAGAACCTTCCCCAAAGTAACCGTTACTTTTGATTCAGTTTCTCTCTACCATGAAAACCAAAAATCGTTCCAAAGATAACCGAAAAAAACCGAAGATCGTTCTCCTGACTGGTAATAGAACTTCCGATGTGTTGGATCGAGTCGACGTTCCAACTGGCTACGTAAACGAGCCTCGAAAATTCCCGTTCCGCTCGAGCAAGTTAGATCGCTATCGAATTCCGTATAAGCGACGCAACAATGCCGTAATGTTTTCCCATGGAATGGCGATAAACGTTTTATAGACGAATACGTATAGGATAAAAAGATAGAGGGACAAAAAAGATAAAGAGCAGAAGAGAGACGGGGCAGAGAGCAGACGTATCGAATAGCGTTTTTCGCGAGAAAATGAGATTCCCAGGCTTTTCTACAACCTGTGCGAACGTACTGCCTCCATTTCCCTAGCCGATTCTATGTTTCAAGGCGCTGAACGTGTGAAACGCACACGCGCAGATGCGAGAACAACTAGGAAGTTGCCAGTGGCAAGTCGAAACAATTCCAGAGAATATCGATCATGAAATACACCGATAAGATCACAATGGAGTTCCGTTCGAGTGGTTTTTCAAAATTTGTCAACCGTAAATTCTTGGAAAGCGTATTCCGAGGTGGAGATGCACGTTACCAGTTGTCTTTACGATCGCCAGACCCAGCTAGGGGTAGGTGGGTCGAATCCCCAGAATCGGTGCGTAATTTAATTAAATCGCGTATCGTCGGACATTCCACGGTCTGGTCGTTGTACAATTAAACATGGTCTAACGAACATCGAGCGTAGAAGGGATGCAAGGTCGACCCTTTTGGCGAATCCACGCTGGCCTAACTTTCTGCTCGATAAGATCCTTCGATCGCTCGTTCGACTTTGAAAGACCAGCAAGAATAGGCTGGCTACACTAGAGAATGCCAGTTCTTCGTGTACACGTTATTTTTACCTTGTGTAATAGTAAACTGAAATTCTCGAAAAGCAAATTGGTCAACTCCACTTTGTATTGGTTTCTTAATTTTGTTACACAAGTACCCTATCATATTATGTAATTAATTAACCTATATTATGCAGAATGACGGTGCACGTCGATATCGCTAAGCTCTTTCGATAAGTTGATTAACGAAAACCCTGGGAGAAAGCTTGTCGAAAGTCGCGGCTGATCCGCGAACGTATCTCAAGCAATCAGGCTATCCACGCTAAACAAATTTTGTTGCAGACGAAGACTAATTACGAAAATCTAATAAGATCAAGTGGTATATCGAATTATGGTTGTCAGGAGGAAATCAAGCCCAATTACTTGAATTCCCTGTAACAGAGCCAAAGATAGCGAATATCTGATCAGGAACATTCTACACAATTTAATCTAATATTATTAATGAGATTTTACAAGTCAACGAATATTATACGAATATTATATTATTACGAATGGAATTTTACAATTCTCTTTCACGATAGATATAAATGATGAATTATCGTGCAGAAATTAATTTCGACGAATTTCGCGTTATACATCGGATCATGTAACAAGCACGCTGTAATCTTAGAAATTTCGCTTCGTAAATTAATTGAAAGCCGTAAAATAGTTCAAGGTTCGTGGTTTAAAATAACCCTCGCATTGCCATTTCGATCTCATAGAAATGCCTAGGAGGAACACTTAGGAATTCGAAGAGAAATTCCTGCTAACATTCCCAAGCATGGTACACCTTTAAGAAGACCTCGTCGCCTAATAGAATGAAAGACAGCGCACTTTGTGCTTGACGAACGTTTCCGTGGTAACTTACGATTCGATTGGAGGAGGGGAATAGACTTTCCGGTTCCGATTCTGAAAATGACGAGTTGCACGTGCTTCGTGCACCGGTGGAATCTTTCTGTTGGGAAATTCGCCAAGGTTCGTTAGCTCACTCAATTTCAACGAAGACCTTTTGAAAAGCGTAACCGTGGTAGTAGTCGCTTGTTACAATAGTCGCGTTCGATATCGCTCATCGTCGATTGTTGTACGGACATGGAATCGAAGGCGATGCCTGCCTTTCTCTAGTTTCATAACGCCTACAACGGTTAAAGAATAGCTGGCCTGTCTTCGATGCAACGAACGAAGAGACAAAAAGGGAAAAACATTTACAACGTGCAAGGAAAAGCAAGTATCGAGATAAGGAGAAACGTCTCTGGAGAGACTGTTTTCACCGCTATCTTAGAGATGGTGGCGCTAATAGAATTCTAGAAGCTGTTAGAGGCCCATTCAGCTGGTTGATGGCCTCCCATTGAATCGTAACTTCTTTAAAAACCCAGTAACGCGGTCTTGCTCCTTCCAGCGGAGTTAAGGATCTCTTAAGACGTTTCGCGAAAGCAAAGGCGCGCGGTTTTATACGTGGAATCAAAGCGATCGAATTAATTTACGTGCCAGCATAATAACTAAATAATTAGCTCAGTGTCCCTATCCAAGAAACGTTCGCGCGACGAACAACGACAACTCGAGCTTCAAAGCGAACGCCGCGTCGTGAAACAGAGCGTTTGACACAAGCTGTTAACACGTGTACGGCTTGCCAGACATACCGACCAAGTCTGTCGATGTACAGGCAGCCCGCAAAGTGCATGCGGTGCACTGCAATGCAATATCTCGGCGATGACTTTAGGAATGCACGCTACGATTCTAGGGAACGTATAATACATATTTCGAGTCTGGATGTTTGACTGTTGCAGAAGTACGGGAAAATCGTCGACGTTTACCCAAATAGAGCACCAAATATTGATATTAAACGCATCAAAAGCAAGACAGCCACGCGAAATACGAATACCAAGAGAATATCTCGAGAGGAAATAAAACGTATTAATTAAATTAGTACCGGGAATATTAACGATACTGGGAAGAGAACGAGGCAACTGTCCTCTGTTGATCTATTACTCTACTTTATTTCTAATTCCGTAATATTTCTCTGAAGCCGTCAATCTCCGAAGGAGTTTAAGACGTTCCCCTCCCCAGACAGCAAAGTTGTTCATTAATTACTCGAGCCGGTTAATTACAGAATTCCTTTCCGGTGTACATCGTCGTGGAGCATCTCAGGCGCGCAGTAACCGGCGAACGAGTCTGCCGAGATTTCTCCCGGACTAAATTTTTCCCGTGCGCTGACACCATTAAACACCTTGAAAATAAATCAACCTGACCCGTAAATTTCCGCAGTTTATCGCGTTCTTTTTATGCAACGACTATTAAAACAAGACTTTGAACTTTTTTTCTCGCTTCTGCTTCCTTTTTTCCTCAACGTCGCGAAGCACGCGCAGTCGTCGTGAAAAATATCAATCGAGGCATTTTGAAATTTTTTCGACACCCTCTACTCGACCAAATATGTAAACGAAGAGCGAAAGTGTCTCTTGGATGATGGTCGTTTTCACGTGTCGAGCTCGTTCTCGCAACGAACGCCGTGAAACGGTCGCTCGGCCGGGAACAGGATAGAAACGGACGAGAGAACGTTGAACACGCGACGACCACTTTGAAAATCATCGTATAGCGAGAGAGTGGTTAGGAGGGGTCAAGGGGTGCTTCGCTGCCGCTTGCTCCAGTTAAGTCGAACTGCTGACTGTACCACCGGGTGACGATCCGACAGATGCTTCTCTACCATCAAAAGCTCTCGTTTTTCTACCACTCACGAGTCTCGTCGCTTCTTTGGATTCTCCGTCTACGTCGAGAAATCTGTCTTCGAAACGATCCTCGTTGGAGACGAGCGGAGATACATCCATTTGAGAAACGTAAACGTTCCGCTACACTTTGGGGTGGCGAATGATAATAGAGAGAAAGTGCAGGTCAAGGAGTACTCCTCTCAAGAGCTGGAATGCAGCTCGCCGCACACCAAAACCACCCTTTCGATCCTGTTTCCTTGTCCGGCCACTGACACCAACTTACTTCCAAGCAAATGTTCGATAATTCCTTGGCCAGCCTCTGTTTGTGCCACGCCTTGCACGGCTGAACAGAAATTAGTGGCAGGTATATAGAATCTTGTAGTTGTTGCTAATCGCTAAACGTTTCTCGGCGTTGTAGTTTCCAACTACGCTGCGATTTTGCTCGCGAATAAATTGAACTTTGAACGTTTAACGTGCAACGGTAGTTCCCAACCAGTGCATTGTAAAGAATCGATCTCGGCTACTTTTCAACCTTTTTTAACAACGAACAAATTAATTTCCTACGGGCATCCGGCGCCGTTGGAACGAGCACAGAAATCATAATTGATTCGACTAATTTATGAAAAACGTCGGAGGAAGCGAATGAATTCATAAAGCGCAAGAGAGCGTGGAAAACGGAAGGAGACAGAGAAAGCCAGGAGAGAAGATAAGAAGAATAAGAGAGGGAAGCAGGATAGAGCTCGTTATTATCCTCTGGAGACAGCCTGCGGAATTCCTGAGGAACAGTTTCACGTACTGTACGGCCACAATGCGAGCGACACTCAGCGCGTAAAGCCATTATTATTATTGGCGTTACTATTGTTCCATTTTGTTCTATTATGCCGCCATTTGTGCTTCAAAAGTACCGTGAAACGGTTGCGAGCAGTAGAACAACAAATGAATTCTGACATCTATCTCCGTGGGCGGTTCTTGCTATTGGAAAAATGTCGTTTGTTTAAAAGCCCGCTGCAATTATTTGCCGGTCGATCGCGTTTGAAAATCGGTCCGAAAACGACTCGACCTCGAGTTGCTCTCTCTATTCGGGTCAGCCATTCGGTTGGCAAATGAATGGTTGAAATATTCAAAGGTAATCGCCACGCGTGCGCCAGCCGTGCGCTATTAACATGCGAAAATTTATCGCAATCCCGATCGAGGCTCAATCCGTTAGTGGATATAACTGATCAGTCTTACGAAAATGTATAGCTCGGTCGTTTGTATTCGATATCACCGACCTAAGCACCCTGCCAGGCAAAACTTCCCATTTGACGAAGACAAATGTGTATTTGTGTGCCGGACAAAATTTCATTTCCAAGAGTCCCGAGGATATTGGCACGGACTGCTGTAACTACTTCGTAACTTTCCTCCAGTTCAAGTTATAAATAAAGCGATCGCATCGTTGGAGAAATCGATCAATCAACGGGAATGCGACTTATCGTTCGTTAAAAAATTATATTTCTCGGATAATAAAAGAAGAGACTATGTTGTTCGGATGCAACGCAAAGGAAATTACGTCGGAGACGGTTAATGAAAAAAGTAGGAACAAACTGTAACCTTTGTTACGCGATCAGAGCAGCTGAACTCTGTAATTCTGTATTTTATGTCACGGTAAGTTGTTCGTCTGTGTTACAGGTTTTTCCTTCAAAATGAAAATCGACTTAAACATAAGAGACGGTAATACGTCAAAGGAGTAAGATGGAATAAAGAGCACGAACATTTGCCTCTACGTTTACACCGCTGACTCAGCGTGTCTGCTCCGTTTCAAATTCGTTGTTGCACAGAGAAATTATTCGCTTATCGAGTTACGTGCCTTCGGTATGACTGCTTGTGTCCCACTTTCGTTGCAAACGGCATTCGATTCGTGAACGCACGGTTCCTGTCGGCTACGCGAATTCGATTATCCTTCGTTCGATCACTCGATAATTGCGAGAGATCGCAGATCGGTGTACGGAGGGAGACGCGGACGTTCGAAAATCAAGCAGACAGTCGATTTATGAAACGAATGACGGAGAACTCGACGCGACATCAAGCATTCATCGGTGCATCGTTTAATCGAACGATTGTGGAGCGTGACTGGCTTTGGTCCGGTTAAATTCGACGGAAAATAGCGTCGACGCGAAATTAATCACGGCTACGATACCTCGTTAACTTTTCTGTGTTCAAAGTGCCGACACAAGCTTGTAATTATCTCTTTGCCGCGCAAGGAAATAATACTAGATATCGTTGTTGCGAAAATTTATCTGTTTAACACCCTACCAACAATACGTAGAGAATTATTCGAGAAGAACAGAGAAACAACCGAACCATTTTTTCCACGAACGATACGCGTTAATCGCTCTGTTCCTACGAGATTATTCAGATTTCGTCCGGATTAAGTTCTTTCTTTTCTTTTTAGCTGGCATTTCTGGATGAAATCCATGAACGTGCCAAATCCGGAAGACCGGATCTCGTATATCGAAGAACCAGCATGGGAGTACAATGTTCGGGAGAAATACGAAGGTCCGGAAAAGGTTCGCCATAAATCAAACGCATCGATATTGGCGTTGGTTTAATAAATGACCGTAAAGCGTAGAAAAAGGGGAGCACAGTTCGTTCCCCTGTATTTCCAGCGTATCTGAGACACGCTATATATGATTTACATGAGAAATCAACGCTATCACGGATGCTACTGGTTGATCAGAACGTTTGCAAAATATCCGATATTGCGACAAAATACATTTTATCCCATCGCTTTCAACACTACTGCTCGATAAGCTCGCCTTTCTCTCTCTCTCTCTCTCTCTCTCTCTCTCTCTCTCTCTCTTGAAATAAAACAGAAAATTTTAGTACGAATGAAGAAATCAACGTTATAAGTAATAATCATCGATCAATGATTATGCATGAACGCAACGACAGCTTGGCGAAGGGTATGAAAAGTTATCTGAAACGGAAAAAGCAGCAACTGAATAGCAAAGTAGTTCACAGACCGTGATAAAACTCGTTTGAAACTCGTAAAATGATTTCCAGTCTAAGTTTGATACAATTTGCATATGCAGTATATTTCAGTAACGTCCTCTCACCTTTATTTCCAATACAATACCAGCTTCGTATATGCCTCGACTTCGGCTTTCAACTGCAACTGCACCGCCAGTTTCTACGGCGACCGATTTTCCGACGATTAAGTACATTACTCGTAATGACGGTCCAAGGGGTTCAAAGGATGCTCCGCCGTCCTAACCAGTGGCTAGAAGTGGGGAATGCGCTATTCTCTCGAGGGTACAATCGACAAAACGGTTCTCGCGGAATTCACTACTCCATCTCGTACAACTAGCCAACAATTAACGGTATATACGGGCGTTCCGACGTTTAAAAATCAATGCAGGATTCACCGTGTCCTTCGAGCTGGAGCAAACGCGCGACATACGCGATATACGCGATCTAAGATCAAACGTCGATACGCCACCGTTTCGCGTGAAAGGTTAGAAGAAAAACGTACAGATGGTGCGAGCTATAGACACACTGCGACGCAAAAAGCTACGTTTGCTTACCAAGTTACACGCGTCGGGACCTCCGCATCGCGCACCATTATTCTGCCAGTCGTCGCTGGATCACCTATCGCACGGTAACATACTTCGCAGATGCGGTAAACGCGAATATTACAAACGCAAAGAAAATTTTCACTCGTCTCGTTATCTACCGCGACTCTCGACACCGTTCTCCTTTTCAATTCGACTGGATCCACTCGCCAGGGATTCTAAATTCTCGATGGAACGTCCTACAACGTATTCGGCTACGGATATCGAAGAGGCGAGTGTATCCAAGACGAGATACAACGAGGTAAACGCGGATAAAAACGACACACCTCTGTGCCAGCGACGACAGAGTTGATGCGGACCGCGGAAGGGAGGCTGCGAAACTGAGATGAAACCACGGCGCAACCCCGGTGCGCGCGCGCACCAAAACCACCCCCGGAATACACGGAAGCAGCCCGGCCGAACGAACACTACCCCTCGTCCGTCCCCACTTAGTTCTCTCCAGGACTACCACGACGAGGACGACGACGATGCTCCCGCTTCCATTTTTCCTCTGTCCCGCTCCTTTGTCCTCCTGCGTCTTCTCTCTCGGTCTTCTTCCTGCCGTTTGATCGCGAAACATCTCCTATACGAATCCAAGTCTTTTTAATTTTTATGAACAATTTTATGAACAATATTTTTTTGTTATCTTTAACCGATGCATCCTTCTCTGTAACTTTGTCTACTTTACGATACATCTTTTCTTCTCGCTATCTCATTGCCGCGCAATCTTGATCGATCGATTCGCCCATTAGCAAGTGGTTTGTAGATCGAAACAATTTGAAGTTAATTGCGAGGACACCACGGAGTATAGTATCAAACTATGGTTCAAAGTTGTTTGGAGGCTACTTCGAAACTGTAGATTTATATATATAAATCACCACGAATAACCGTTCGAAAAGGAAAGTAACGAAGAGTATCTCGATTGACGTTAAACGTTCACGTAACGAGAAAACCGACGTGACTCGTATGCCGAATGTTCGAAATTTGATACTTTGGATTCGTACACAATAGCTGGTCGTGAAAAAAGAGAAAAGAATAATACAACGAACTGGAGGCTTTTCGGGCCAGTGAAATTCACGCGATTAGAGCCCACGTGGGTAAAGCTCAATGACTCGTCGATGATGCTACAACAATGTTGCTCATTCCAACGACTTTAATTGGCAATTGCGAGGCTGTTAGCAAAACTGCGCTTTTTTGCATCCAGTTAATCGAATCGCTCTCTGGTAGAGAGCCTTCGCCTATTTCCAATTATCCGCGATCCTCACGTTAAATCGCTGATTGACCAATACCAAACGAACTTTTTCCTACTTCGTCTCGTAAGAATAATTAGAGACCTTCTGAGCATCCTAGATAGCGCGTATGCGATTAAACTCGCTACGAAACCCGTATAAATCGAATATGTATACAATGATATATGAGAATTTAAATTAGCACGTATCCTGTGTATTGTCGATAGTGTACGTAATTACAAGAAGGAGGATGTAAATAAACAAACCGGAAACATAAACGAAAAAGCAGGAAATGAAAATAAATAAAACGAGGTTGTAAGCAAACACGCCAAATATATGAACAAACAAAGAAAAAAGGTGAATAAGTGAATTTTCTAAGCGGAACAAGGTCATCGACGCATCACGATCTTCGTATGAAAGTTTATTTTCCATTCGGTGTGTCGCATAAAGCGGCGCGCGATTAAATAATCCCGGCGTTACATCTTTTCACAATTTAGGGAGCATGGAAGTTTGGACATTAGATGGAAACCAAGAGACCGAGTACTCAGGAAAGCTTCTCCGAGAGGAAACCTTGCCGGGGCTCTATACTGGCGATCCTTAATAAAAATGTACGGTCATGGAGCGTAACCGTAGGTGGTGAAGATTGATGAAAGTATAGAAAGGAAGGACGGTGTGTTGCAAGGAAATTTTTCTTTCGTCGAATTTGCCAAAATCAGTCGACGTTAACCCGGATCGCTAACGGAATTCCAATCAGCCTGCGGTTCTCTTTAATTAACGAAGGGTCAGAACGAAAAGTGGCAAGAGCTAAACGAACGTAATCGTTCTCGGGCATAGATTAAAATTTAAGGTGATGTTCTAGTTGCGCGGAGTTTCACAGCTTTCCCTCTCTCTCTCTCTATCTATCTATCTATCTATCTATCTATCTATCTATCTATCTATCTCTCCATCTATCTCTCCATCTATCTATCTATCTATCTCTGTAATCATTATATACTTACGAGTCAACGAGACGCATTCTCGAAACACGAAGTTACCCGTTGTCTGCGAAAATTAAGTTCCCATCGCGTTTCATCGAAGAGCTGAACAAACGGCGAAGCTCGATACTACCAAAGCTCTACTAAATATCTTCCAAGGGAAACATTTATTTGACGGTTGCAAAAGCACGAAAGTCGTGTCGCGAGCTGTTCAGCGGCGCTTCAAGAGCTTGAAAATGTCGGCCAAGTGTCAAAATCGATGAACATATATCTTAAAAGCGATGTATCCGGAACAGGAGGAGCATCAGGCGTATTCGCGACGTGCTGAAATGTAAAAGCGATTCCACCTAGACAATTTCCACCGACTCGCCTCGAGATAAAAAATTCATTTCCCTGGAAGCACCTACTACTTCGAAGGAATCATTCTCGCGACTTCGCCACGCAGTTTCTTCCAATACTTTCGTCCGTTTCCAAGGATCCTAACAGGGCGTTGCCGTAATTACACAGCCTCCTATTCAGAGTTGCCTCGAGCGTATCCCAAGATGGCAATTCGTCTCCATTCTTCGACTCGGAGCGGTCCAACTTCCTTCGAGCATCTTGCGTGCTCCACGTCGGCGATTCCTCTCGGCTTATCATCTCGTCGAATTTATTTTTCTCGATATTACCATCCACGCGCAAGCTAGACCGACCCGGTGAACTTCCTGAAATTGAAAAATCGATCGCCGTATTGTTTGCACGGCGTTACCAGGTTCCGTTTCGAGAAAAAAACCAATCTCGCGCTGCTGGTAAATTGTTGCCACGTTCGTATTAAGCAATCGAGTGCCTCGAAACGAGGCGGGAGTAAATCAAGTGGATCGCGAGTCGGGTTAAAATAATTGACTTTATAAAGGATGGTAAATGGAATGACTATTTCAGCATAAATACAGTGGCTCGCGAAAAGGTTGTCTTCTTTGCCTGTAGTCTTCGTATGTACGTGTAAGATTCTATACATATATACAGTTTCATATTAATTTCAAATTTCACCGATATCATGACGATACGAACGCGTCATGTTACACTGACAAGAAAATTCCAAAATATTCTATATAAGACACAGAATGCATACCTAAAACATGCCACTGTATTTCTAGAATATATCACGAATAAAATAACCTTTGATAGCGTCCCATATTGGGGCGCGATATTTTCTAAGGCTGATCGTGCCTGCGATAGAATCGATCGAAGAATTCCAGGAGGACAACGAGTTCGAGTCCCAGACGTTACACGGACGTCGTCTTCTCAACGCGTTACGTCTCACAGTGTCATGCATCTCCTGTATCTCTCTCTCCAGCTGTTTCTGATGCTCCGCGATGATTCGCCGCTCGCGAAATCCTGGCGACAGACGCACGGCGGAATCCAGGAAATCCGATTCCGGTCTGAAACGAACAAAACGGAATTCGTTATACATCGAGTAGCAACCAAAGGAAACCACGCCCATTAACGACTCGTTAAAAGCGAGGATCTTCTTAGACAGACGGAACCGTACCTCGGTCTGTAGACTTGAATCGGTGAACTGGATGTATACAAGCAGGTGGTCTTCTTCGAACGACGAGAGGATTCTCTGGCCACACGTTGCACCATTTCCAACACGGCCACTTGCTCCTCCCGTGGCAAAAGAGCGGCGACTTCTTGCAGAACCTAGAGAGAAGAAAAAGTTTCGTACTGACTTTACATCCTATCCACGATTTAGCTCTGCACGTCTGGAAGATTTCAAGGAATAGGATAGCCTCCGAGTAGATAAAACGAAAAAGTATTTCCTCGTGTTTTTAAAACACTGCTGATGACGTTAAAACAGCGTAGAAAGGTTCCTTTTATTTAACGAAAAATTCGTTCTTTGCTAAGAATCTTTGGTAACTTCAGCAGCGCTAAAATTCCCCTTTGTTCGATGGTTGAACGAGAGGAAGGTGGTGCTCGGCAGTGGCGCGTAGAACCTGGTTCGGCGGTAGCTAGGATTAAACTTAGTTTCGAAGCGCAAAACGCATTTTCCATAAGCATAAGGGGGTCCCGGTGAATCGGGTTGTCGCTCTTTAAGTAGAAAGTTACTTGGCACATGGAAGACGGAGACGAGGGGCAGGAGCCAAGAGCTCCTCGGTGTGCAAAACGCGCGAGAGCGCTCCGGGAAAGTAAATACGTGTCCATTTTTTCCCTTTTTATTCGTCTTCAGTGGCTCTGGAAAAACATACATCCGGAGTGCCAGAAACACGAGCGAATCTCTCTTTTTACTCCATCTTCGAGACTGTTTCGTGCATCAGGTTCGAACGATTCCTCGGCAAAATCGTTGAAAAATACATATGAAGAATCGCTGACGACCCGGGAGTAATCCAATCGAAAGATCTTTGCAAACAAGCCCGCGATCCGCCAGCGAAAACTGCTTCGATTTCACGTAGACTGATTGGTACGACAAACAGAATGAAAATTTCTCACAGTCACGATCTGGGGGGAAATTCCATGACAACATCACGACGCACGGAGGGGAATCGTTCGCGAGATAAAAAGTTCGAATGTATCGTCCAAAGGAAAACTTCTTTCTGAAACAAAACTGTGCACAAGAATGTTGGAGAGATCGATTTCCATCCAAGCGCTACCACATTCCCAAAAGGCTACCACGGCAGAGGTACACGCAACCGGAAATTAGTTGAAATGGAAACACATGGTGACCTCCGAAGGTCGTCTCTTCGCTGCTAGGAACAAACAAAGCGAAAAATACGATCGCGCACTTTCATTCTTCTCGATTGCGTAAAAGTTTAACGATATTAATTCAAGAAAAACTTCTGTGATCATTCGAGTTTCATTCGTTGAAAAAGATCGTCGAGGACTCTACGACGAAGTTATCGTTACCTCGAAGAAACTCACGATCTATCGTAATAATAACGCAAAGTCGAAGAAATATCAAACCATATCTTGCGCCGATGTAATATTACGAAATGAAATATGTAATAGAAAAGCATATCTTCCTTTAGGAAAGTCTGTCACCCGATGGACAGAACAAACTTTGAGGAGCTTTGAAAACGTTAAATTCTCTACTTACTCTCGTGGGAGATACGAACGAGGAAAGAATCGAGTGTCGTTTATTTTGTTCGAAAGAACAGCTCTAGACGCCGATGCCTCGAACGATGGGGACGTTAATCAGGTAAGTAGGAACCGACTCGGAACCTCTATAGAAGAATTCCGCTCTAACTGTACCATTCTGTACGCGACGGGGGAATTGGACAGAGTTTTATTGATCTTACGTGGAAGTCTCGCTATGGATGCCGCAGATCTGACCACTTTTGAGGCAGAAAGCATCCTCCAAATTGTTGAAATCATTCATCCTCGAATTCTTCCGTTATAACTTAACATTCCGATTAACAATGAAAAAATCTATATGAAATTTTATTCTAAAAGAAAAGCGAAAATATCGTTCGGTACGATGAAAGGTAGGCAGGTTATTTGGTTCGACTCATGTTACTTCACCCAAAGAAAACAGGATCGAAACAATTTCGCAGTGAATGACGTTAGTCGTGGAAAATAGGATCCCAGGACGTCTGACGAAGAATTTCGTCGGTGCTGGTTTATCGGCCAGGATATCGACCAAGGAGGATTTTGGTCTAACGTCCACCCAACGCGTGTAAACTCGTTGACACCTATTAAGCTTGGTTTAACTCGATCCTCCGAGCCCTACGAATGCTGACACGTTTAAGGTTCTCTGGAGACTCGCTAACCTTTAAGAAAATCCCTTTGATCCTGAGGCGAAATCTCATTGAGAAAGTACGCGGAAACAGGCGAGCAGAGGGAACGATTCTCCTGACGGACAATAAAAAAAAATCGGCCTTCGTAAGTGCGGGTTCGTAAGTGCGGGTTCGTGTCCTCTCATTTACAACTCTATCGCTCATCTGTTTCCAGGGGAGCAAAGTGCCTTCTGTCTAATTACCCCCTGAGTTCGATCGAAAGTTCTCGTAATAGCTCGGAGAAAATTAAACTGTCGAAGACATATCAGAATGTCATTTTGATAGATTGATAGATAAACGTTCAAAGAAGTTGGAGCTAAAATTACATTGCAATCGTTAAAAAGCGATTAGAATTTCTATTCTGGATTCGTTTACCGGAACGTCTACATCTATCCTTTAACTGTTCTCTCTGATTTTCTCTTTACAGTCGTCTATTCGTTCATTGAATAAAAGACGTTACTAGCGATCGACACGTCCAACAAGATATTTATATCATTTGAAAGCTGAAAGAACTGCAAAATGATCATATATACGGTAAAATGAACATTAAATCCAGAAGATACGAGTATAGGTAAGAAGGTATATAATAAGATTCATACTACGGATATTTCCAAGATAAAGTAATTTCCTACGTTATGGGACAACGCATGCGATGATACTTTTTGACAGTCTATCGATATCGTTTGCGAGAGCATCGTTCCCATCGCTACCTTTATGGACGTCGTTGTGGCAACAACCTTCTTGTCGTTATTACGGTAACACGATCCTTTGAAGTAACATCGCAGCCCGATTTTATGATCTCTCCGTAAACCGAGGTTTCACTTCGCAGTTTCTCGTCGCCGGCTTTCCCGAAGCATTAAACCGGATTTCAAACTGCCGCTCGAAAATGCAAGAAAAACGGAAGTCGTTTTGACGCGGGCTAAAAAGCGGACCCGTTCGTAAAACGCGAACGTCTTTTTAGCCGTCCCTTTGATTACGCCCGTTTCAAATTTAATCTTAAGCGTAGACATCCTGGACGAACGCGTTTTTCCCAGCTGCTCGTTCTCTCGAAATTATTCTTCATGTTAATTAACAATTACCGTTGCGCGTAACTGTTTACGAATAAACGTTGCTTTATTAAAATTGAAAGAGTAACACGATCCAGAACAAAAGCTGATTTCTCTGCGCCACCGACGACGATTTAAATAATTTGTTATAATCTCGGTCAATACTGTAATCGTATAGTCGGATGTTTCGTGTGAAATTTAATAAAAGGGCCGATTTAATATACACGTTCCATTAACTCTTATTTGCGCCCCGATTAAAAGTCAATTTATATTCGTCAAAGATTTATGCGAACGGAAAGAGGAACACAAGAGGGGCCGGTCTCTTAACAGCGACGTGTGAGCGACGTTTAATTCGCGTTGTCAAGGAAGAAGCCTCCTGGTGAGAGATAACCCTTCGTCATACATATATACATATATACGTACGCGCACATACGATCACGCGTTGCACGCGCTTAAAGCCTTACGGAACTTTTGGCTCTTTCTCGCTTCTC
The DNA here is from genome assembly GCF_051014615.1 of Bombus vancouverensis nearcticus. Lineage (NCBI taxonomy): Eukaryota > Metazoa > Arthropoda > Insecta > Hymenoptera > Apidae > Bombus > Bombus vancouverensis. The sequence continues at coordinate 10,412,294 of NC_134921.1, read as the reverse complement.
CCGTTACAACAACCTTTCGAATTTGATTCGATCCTCCCTTTCTTACCTTTAATCCTGTCCGTGAAAAAGCATTAACGACCGATTCAATGGCGTTCTACCGGCGCGAAATTCATAAAGATCGGCGGTTTTTCTATCTAGGGTAGCTGGTCTTAACACGGTTACCAGCGTCGCTATTAAATCGACTGAGACTCGATTATACAAGCGGAGGATAATGGGCCGCCGCGCGTCAGAGAAGAAGCGGATCGTCGGAAATGGCGGAACTCGAGCAACGAAATCTGCAGTTCCTTCAAGTTCCGCCTCGATATTATTGTCGCAGAATCTGGTGCGATTCGACGTCGTTCCAACGTGTTCACACGGCGGACACCCCTGTGAAATTACTGTCCTGGAATTGCCTTCGTGCACCGGAAATCCGTGCTCGTCTAATCTAATGAAACTGCGCGAACTGTGTGTAATTAAGCTGCCTCGCGTCTGCTGCGCGCGGAATGAAAGCTGAGCCGAAACTCCAAACCGAGCAAACACAGTAGAACGCGAAGGACCAGGAACGCAAGTTTCACCGCGGAAATTACTCCGACAAATAATCGGCCATCGAACCTATACCGCATTGCCGTATGATATACTGGTCAAAACGCTTGCAACTGCCACCGGCGTTTGATTTACATACGTTCAAATTGCTGAATTGCCCGTACGACAGTACAGAAATTCGGTACTTCGAAATATCCATCCTGCGACGTAAGACAAATTTCGATCGAAGGATTGCTTAATCTCTCGGCGATATACAAATACGAGGAACTTCTTCGACTACCTTTCTCTCGTTGCGGTAGTTTATTCGAAAGCTTAAACTGTTCTCGATATGTTTGCGAGGACACTGCAGGTTGCAAAAATATCCGAAAATATCTAGAACGGAGAATGTTGAGTTAAGTTAAAGCGGACACGAAAGTTGAGGCAATAAGAAGAAAAATCACGAAAATACGAGAGAGGTTGTAAAGTTTGAAAGTTAGACAACTCACCCTGAACTTGCCGAGGGAGACCATGGCGGAAATCAAATCGCCAGGACCACGATGTCGAGCTCGCGATCTGCTCATCGACGCGACGTATGTCAAAGGGCTGGCATCCCTCAATTCCGTGTGTCCTGCAACCCCTAACGAAAATATTGATTTTGCGCCACGTACCGCATATACGTAACTTACGTAAACGCTTCTGTGATCCGGTGACCGAACATCGAGACATGGACCAGAAATTTGCCTACGTCACCGAACGGCGACGTTGATTTAAAACGCGAAGCCCAAACCGCTCTCTCCCCAGCAACTCGCACGGTTGATCTATCGCTCGGCATTTTCAGCTCGAATTTTACGTGCCCGCTACGTATGAGATTCTCTGGCGACGTCAACGTAAATCTTTGTCTCTTCCGCGCGTTTAGCCTCGCTCAACGAATGACACTGCTCTTCAATTTTTAATGCCAAACACGTATATTCTATGCACGATCGTGGCTAGATAGGGCTACCATACCGTGGAGAAAAGATTTTGTTCGATGGCCTTTCCAAAGCTGAGTGAAAGGATTTCGGCTACTACTATCCTCTGTCCAACAATAGGGATAATTTTAAACTTCAGTTGAATCACGTTCGATGGGAACAAAAGATGTCAGCAGGAAATAATGCTCACACGAAAATCTCACATAAATCTTTATCAAAAGAAGAGCGAATATTTTTTTGTTTATTTTCGTGGTTTCCCAAACAAAGCTTTTTACGCGAGAAACAAAAGCCCCGCGAATGACGTATTGGAAAAATTGTACAGAAATGGTTTCGTCCGGTTCTACGGTATCGACCTTTTTCTCTCACCGATGCGGCAATGGCAAATGCGAATTTATACGCAACACGGAAATAATTAATTTCACTCGTTTCTATTAGCCGTAAGAATATTAGACTAATGTTTTCCAACAACCGTAACTAGAAGTTTCACGTGAAAACGGAAACTCACTCGAATCACGGTTGCGGCTCTAATTAATTCTCGAAACTCGAACACTCGGCCGAAATTCGTTATTACTGCGTGACAGTTTCCGCGAGTAAGATAGCGAATTCTTGTACCTATAATGTATACTACTCCGTTTACTCGTTTATAAATTCGATGGAACAAACCAGTAAATATCTTATATTTCCTCTAACCTTTCTTTTCAGTCGAGGCAATAGATCCTTGCAACTTTGATAGAAAATCAAATAGCTCGCTGATTCTGTAATGTATACTTTTCTTCCTCACGATCGTACTGACACTCCTAGCTTTGCTCCACGTGGAGAACGAGCTGAGGCTCTTGTTCTCTGTGAAAGTTAAGTTGTATTTAATCGCCCTGTCTCTGGGAAGAAAAATCAGACGCAGAGAATTCCCCGAACGCTCGATCATCTTCGTCATATTTTCTGCCCAGCGCCAACCCTTTGATAGATAGTCCACGATCCCGTTAGCAGGTGATATTTCCTCGCTTATCACAGATTTACAGAATATCGATAGCGATTGCATCTCGGAAGCATAGACCTCCTGTCCCTTTTTCCAAGACGTTGCACACCAACCATGTTCGTGAAGGCTGTTGAAAAGATTGTTCAGATATGGACGTAGAATAGGCTCGAGAAACTTTCGATCATAGTCCATACCTTGAACAATGAAACATACTTAAAATTAAAATAAAATTTGGTATTTCATAAATAAACCGTGGATATTCGTGCAAATATTTTTATGAACACGACTAAAGAAACAAAATCTAAATAGAGATTTATTTCACCTACTACGAGTATTTTACTTTGGATATTTTATATATTTTTGCACAGCATTCTATACATTTTTGAATCTTGAATTTTTTCATAAATGCACAAACACTCACAGTTTATTCACGAATAAATATATTCCTACCGAAGTATAACCATTGTAAAAGTATTTTGGTCATTATTGGAAAAGATTCCAAATCCATATTGGCTGTTTCTCTATCTCTTGCGATAACATCGATTAGCAGTCCGACCGAATAATCGAACTGACTGCTCGTATTGCAATGTCTTCTTTTCTTTGATTCCTTACGATGATCGTTCATTCGCAGCTTGCGACTCGCCATCGGATAACTCTGGTTCTTGGCCTGTGTTAGAATTAATTTCAATAGGAACACGAGATTCTCCACTTGTTCCGTCATACAGTAGGATAATTCCGAGAAATTCGAGTAACTATAGTTGTCCGGGTAGTTCTATCAACACAGAAAACGAGTCTTTGTCATACTATCGGGAGCTGTAACAAGCAGCAAGCTATCCTGTCGTGGAAATTCTACCTGTAACAAAGCGTTCTTTGCTCGTACAACTTGCTCTAGGATCATGCTAAAATATTCCAACTGTTTCTGGCTATATCCGTAATCCTCGTTGGACGTTTCTCTGGGCAACGCGGCAATGATATCTCGCCATCTCACAATGAGCTCATTCTCCATAACGTCTAGAGGTCTTGGTACATCACGTGTCATAGAGAAGGAACGATAATGAAGAGTTTCCAAGTAAGATTCTAACAATCGATGATCAGAGACGTAAGAGTCCTCGTGATACGCCATTCCTCCTTCAAAATACAAAGACATGAATTCTATGGGCTATGGACTATGAATTATATTGAATTCAAGTCGCGCGCGTCCGTGCTAGTAAATTTTCAAGCGTCTTAATTAAATTACGCTACGATTAAATGATACACATCGTTGGACGTAACAGGCGTGACGCGAATAAACGGGCAGCCGGTGAGTAAAGCGCGATGAAAAACGGCGGTTCGATCGAAGAGTATCATCGAACAGCTTATGAATGCATACAAATTGTCGATACATTCAACATTCTCAATAATGGTACACGTCGTTATCATCGCTAATTAAGAATTTCCATGGAAACCAGACGAGCCGCGCGTGTCGCCGAGATATTGATTGTTATACGGAAAATAGCAGCAAAAAGAAATCGGAGATTGGATAGAGCGAGCTCGACGAAAACAACACCGGTTCCATTCTTCTAACACACTTTTTTTTTTTTGCTCAAACTGAATTACCTCTCGCACATTGTAGCATCACGTTGCAGCGCGGATGAAAGTAACACCTCAGGCTCTGGCATTTCAGAGCAGCGACTAACTCGTCCAACGCTAATAGAACATGACACGAAAGGGTATCGGGCGCCCAGCTCGTCAACGGATCCGGTCCTGTTCTTTCTAGAGCCCATCGGTGCACAGTTCTCAGAATGTGTCTGGAAACTACTCGTAAGCGATCTGGAGGCGAGGGGCCGTTTTTCCGTCCTGCCTGAAAAAATTTCACTCGTATTTAAATTGCGAACTTTTATGCATTTATGGAGAATTTAAAAATGTAGAAATGTGCGCAATTTACGCGTGATATGCAAAAGAGTATGTTAGATATGCGTAGCATATAAGCATCGGATGCCTTTTAGCGTTTTTGACAACCGATATATTCTATTATTATCTATATACATATACATATTACTATTAAAAATATTCACAGTCTACCCATATTTATGTACGAATAGTCATTGTTAAAATAAGAATGGCGATCAATAAAGCGCAACGAAACTAGTCCGCAAGTAGAGGAAGGAAAAGAAGGAAACTTTAAAAATCGATTCAACTTTTCTCATTACGTATTCATCGACACGCCGCCGATTACTGCAGTTTCGAGAGGGCAGATAAATTATTTTTAAATCCATAAATTGTTAACAATAACATTTTTATTAAATAGCTAAGAACGCAATGGAGTGGTGTGAGAGAATAGGTGGATCTCAGGCTTCAACGTCGGAGTAGAATCTCTATCGTGAAAAGAAGAAGGTAAGGAAAAAAGAAACTGGTTCGTGTCAGAGGAGGGATGGCTCGTATTTCAGAAATAGGCCAAAGAATTGAAGATCGCGTGAATGCAAGCTCGTCTGTGTGCGGATACGATGCACCAGCTAGATGCACGTTGAATTATAGCAGAGACGTCGTGTAAAATCAGTCGTTGTTCCCCTGCGACAAGTGCAAAGGTATGATATGCACCTAATATTCCCATAGATGAAAACGTCAAAAGGAACAGACCAAGCTCGCCTTGGAATATCTCTAAGACGATTGTCGCCAGCGACGTCCAAAAAAGACAAATGATATATCCAACTGAGTTATTCAAATGTAAAATCCATCGAGACAAAGTGTATCTGTCGAAAATGCAACTGGGAATCGGATTTAAAATATTGTATGCAACATCTTGTAAAACAGAACAAAGTAGGGATATTTGAGTCGTCTCGTCTTCAACGTTTTAAAATTCTATATCTTGAACTTTGCATAGAATAATCAAACTTGTATATTATAAGAAATCATTAGTCTTTGAGGAAGTACTATGTATTTTTATATCTAATACGAAAAAAATATAAAAAAATGGAAGAATAATCCTGTCGTAGAACCAACGAAGCGGTAACTTGCAAAGTATTGATTGATCGAAGGATTGATTACCTTTGGTTTCATCGGTAAATGCAAAGTACGGCCTTCGCGCAGCTCATATAAAATTTCCAAAAGCACGGCTTCAGTGAGGGCTGGTACACTGTCGGCGGCATAGTGTTGACTCATAATTTTCTCGGCTGCCGGAACACGTACTCTCCAGAGAGTTGCTCGGTTCTCGCAACGTGCACCGGAATACGGACCAACGACTACCGCGTACATCCCCTGGAACAGCAGCGACAAACAGATGACGCGAAACAAACGAATCTGTCCATTTGGGCAAGAATATGGAAATTGACTAGCCAAAATCAAATCTTTCACTCTCTCTCTCTCTCTCTCTCTCTCTCTCACACACACACACACACATTTACATACATACATATACTGTCGAAAGTTCCGAAGCGAGACATTACAGGCACGTATACTTGGGAAAAACTCATTTGCCTTTGCTTTTCCATTAACGCATCAATCGTATAAAGTGGCACCAGCAAACGAGTTAATTCGTTTAAATGGTTACCGACTCTGTTACGTTCGCGGAATCAAAAGGGACTCGCGCGGTGAAACGATATACCAGTCTCTCGTTCATTAATTTAATTTACCAGTGAATCGGTTGAATCGCTAATAACTTCAACCAACCAAGGATTTACCTTGCGGACCTCATGCAAATCGATGTTTCAAGCAATCCTCGTTTATACGAAACAAGCGTTACATCGTCGCGTCGGTTGTGCAGCACTACGTTGCACGAGCTATGCACTCGACACGCGTCACGGTACACGGTAAACCGATAGATCGTTAGAGCGTAGCCAGGAATAATAAAAGATCTCGTCGGCACCGTTTGTTGCGGAATGCAATACTTAACTCGAGATAGTAGCTCCGATGAAAAGTATGAAACAGAATTTGACGAGAGCACTCGAGACTTTTTGCGAGAAGGCATCCAATGCTGCATATTGGAAACAAGTGCACTTAAAGCACCTCGTTCAAGAAAACCTGCGTTTCTATTACCTTATTTTCCACCGATGAAGAACGCATAGTTTTTGGTTTTTAAAACCTCGTCGATGATTGCCGCGCTATTTAATAATCGTTTATCTACGAACGATATAATGAGGATAATCAATGCTCTAATTACATGACGCGTGCGTAGAACGCGAGTTAATAAACTTCACTTTTCGATACTTTTGTATTGATGAAATGAAGCGGAATAAGTGCCGACGCGATAACGAACTCAAAACTTGATGAACAGGTTACGATCGATCAATACGGTGTAAAAATAGAATCAAAAAGCACGCAAATTGATATCGTAGCACTTATTTTTTTATATACACGTACACTTTGCGCTGCAGTGTAATGAAGAAGAGCATCGCAATGATAGAGAGGTATCCGTTGAGGATAGTCCGCTAAAGTGGGCCACGACGACACTCCGATACCGATTAGTAGCCTGACTTCAACTTCGCGAGCTTTAAATTTATCCAATCCGATTCTAAGCAGTATCCCTCCGGAATCTTCGATCAAGGCCACTCGATGATTCCTTGGCTCTGGTAATGGTCCGTCCGAGACAGCTAGAAACAATTACACGATCCTGTTATCTAGGGAACACTGTTAAAAATCACATCGTTAGCTACGGTTATTGTTTCACACGAGACTCGGCACGACTTGATTTATAAGATGCTCCTTAATACGGTTATACGGAAACTGGGCATGCTTGCTGGGTGCTCGTTATTCTAAATCCCTTACAGTCGTTATTAAGCAACTTTGCTCGAGCGCCTTGTCCTGATTTATTGAACGCTCGGTATATCGAATTACCAAGTTACTTCGTACATCAGTTATTTAGTACAAGCAGAGGCTAACAGGGACAGAGAATTAAGAATGAAAAGAACGATTAAAAGAAAGCGAAAACGAGAACGAATCGTTGAGAATGGGTTTGGGGACACGCGTAATGCCAAGATAATATTACATTGATAAGGAGCACGAAATGGAGAATTGGATGAATAATAACGAAGCGATGAATACTTTATTCTTGTTTATAGTCCCTCGACGAGTGACTCTTGTCGACTGCGTTGCATAGAAAGAATTTATCGCGCATGTCTATTCTCCTTAAATTAACAAAAGCGTTTAAATATAATTTAAAACATTACCTGATCCGTAAAATATTCGACAGTGGTCCGGTTGCTTCAATATCTTGTCGAGGATTTCAGCATCGACCACTTGACCAGGTGAAACACAAATTCTGTCATTCGTTTGATCTCCAACGTCTGAAACAGCGACTCCACATTTGTCCCTGTTTAATTTGTTTAATTACTCTGTGAACCGTTCCGCAAACTAAAGAATTCGGTAGATACGAAATACCTCGTTTAATAGCTGTGGCCAATAAATTTGCTAATTTGGCTTTTACAAGATCTCTCCTCAACCTTCCTGCGACATCCACGTACTCCCGCCAGACTTCCGCCCCAACGCCAAGCATCTTCAGCCGAATAAAGCCTGGTAGAGAGGCATCCTCCTCGACACACACCGTCGAGCGTCCCTGCTCGGGACTTACACTCGAAATCGACAATGCATCTATCCGCAGCAGATATTCAAACCTACCTTGCTAAAAAGGAAAAAAAAATATAATTCGAAAGTATTGGTACTTCTTCTTCCTATGAGGTTTACCAGCTTCTCAACTTCACGTTATGATTACAATTCCAGAAATTCCGATTTCCTCGCCCTTTTACCTTTATTCGTCGAGGTTCGTTTAATGAAACGAGAAACATAGATGAGAATCTTCGATCGAGATTACCAGCGCTTCGCATCAATCGTTGGACCAATCTTTCCACGATAGCTTCGATCGCAAAAGCGTTAGAGGAATCTGTAACAAATCCATTCGATTCGACACTCGATTGGTAAAACTCTGGCAGCTCACAATTTCCTCTTGAATTCAATATTTTTATTGTTCTCAACGCCTCCACAGACAGAATCTCTCCATTGTTCGTCGAATCAAAGAGTAAGATTTATTGAGAAACTGGTTAAGCATTCACCATTCTGAGCCTCGTCGACCAGTTTGCGAAAATACGTGTTCAGGTTGCACAGCTGACCCTTGGTGAAAGTAAGCTTCGTAGTCATTAATCGAATGCTGCCCTTCTTGCACGATGATCCACTAGGTGTGCAGCCCATCCTCTTCCGAAAAGAAGACAACTTATAATAAACAGACATTTATCACAAATTTGATACATCGATCTACAAAACTATAGAACAATCAATATTTTTCAACTCGAAGGAGGAAAGGAGGAGAACTTGAAATATTTTTTTCCAAGTAAAATGTATCGTTATAATTCGTTTTCTGAATCAATCAGCATCACAATGAAAAGCAGGGAGTTAATCAAGAAACGATGCAATAAATTATTACAAAAGATCAGTATTTCGAGAAAAGGGTTTCAAAAAAATTGACAAACACAGACTTATCGCATTCATTTCCTCCATTATCTCCTGCGCCTAAATAATTTACCGAAATAATTTATGTAGGATATTCCACAAAGATGCACACTCTGCTTTCTCGACAGATTATATGCACATGCGTATTTCTGTCAGCTTGTTACATAATTTTACGTTTATTCATCGTGATAGCAACCCTTTTCTGCCCGTTGAATCTTGCTCGGCTCCCTTCTAATCGTCTCGGATGACTCGTCTTAAGTAACATCAATTTAAACGTAAATATATTCTAAGGATTTCGCAATAATGTAAGGAATATTTCATCACGCGCGAAGACAAAAAGATTCGCTTCATTTTACTTTCAGTACGTACCTTCGAAAGGACGATGAAGTCACAGGCATAGATTCACGGCAAACACTGAACGAACACTATATCACGGAGCAAAGCCACCGAGTGACGTTTCCATTCCATCCGGAAAGATATTGACACTCTGCGATCGTGACCATGTAAATGCACCGAATGCCAATTATTATTCAGCAGATCGACTAACAATACCATCACAGTGTTCGGCCACCGGAATTACTTCCGATCCTGATTGTGTGTGCTTGACTTCCGCTCCGATGAACGTGTATCCGTTGCTTCCTATACATTATGTTACCATTACAATGTTTCCTAACTATGCGTACAGAATCTTCGAGTTCACTCTATGAGCAATAAAAAATAGATCTAAAATTGTTAAATCACAGATCTATAAATCATTATATATTGAAGTCACACCTACATAAATCATAAATCATTTTTTCTCAAATATCTTTACGTTTTCGTTATTTTACTATTATAGATATATAAACTATACAACTAATTTCAAGAACTTAATCGGAATCGTAAAAGAATATAAATAGATAGTCATCTTACGTAGCTGATAGACCTTATCTGTTCTGTCACATGCTACAATACTATACATACATGTATAATTTAAATTAACGCCTAATAAAAAAGAATAGAATTTCTAATAATATATTTTTATTATAATAATTACTACGAATATATTCTTATAGCAATTAAGTCATTTGTCTATGTGCCTGGCTTAAAAATTTTGCTCGCTACTGTATGGTTCTTTAGATTCAATTGTGAATACATAAGCGTAATGACGACTCTGATCTCATTTATAAAGTTTCGGTATGCAGTTTATTGTATAATCTGTATAATCTGTATAAATTGTATAATCTGAAAATCATAAATACAGATTGTAATTTCAAAACTGCAGAATATTAATTCTTGTGTTTCAAATACATTCTCCAATCGTAGTCAATGATTATGCTCGATGCTGAATCGATAATGTTGGAAGCGATGCCAAATGGTAATGGTTTGTTAAAATAATATCCCAGCTTAATTATGTTTCTGAAGATTAAGAAAAATTTCCAGTTATCCCCAACTAGTATTTCACGTGCCCATATTCGCATAGTTGTGTAGCAATATTTATTTTAAAATAATATTGGAATAACTATATAGTAGCGACATCTTACAATCATATGGAACTATACATGTATTGTTAATTTCAAGACACATACTATTTCTCAAGGGTTGAGGTCCTCACGATCGCAAAATGGCACGCGGATAGTAGGAATTATTAAGAAATATAATAAAAAATATTCACGGCGAACGATCGTACTGAATAACGATGGCGTCGGCTTACATTAAAGATGAACGAGGTGATAAATTTCGTTTCATTCAATCATTTGATTTATTTTAGCTGTTGCACTATTTATAACCTGCAACATGTAAACAACCATTATTTCATAAAATTTAAGTCAAGCTCTGATACTCATTTTTTTTTTAAATCATTAATAAATATTAAAAATATTTACAGTAAGATATGTGCGATGTTTTGAATGAAATTCAATGATGTTAATGTAACAAAGATATTTAAAAGATAGATTCATGTTAATTCATAAAATTCATTTTTTATTACAAATTTTTTATAGGTGGAACATTCATCCCGGCCAGCCAACGTCCTGATGGTACATGGCGTAAGCCACGTCGTGTGAAAGATGGCTATATACCACAAGAAGAAGTTCCACTGTATGTAATAATTTATAAAACAATATTAAACCATTCTATACAGATAATATTGTTATTATCACCATTTTTTTCCAGATATGAAAGCAAAGGCAAACAGATAAAGAACAAACCTATGTATCCAATAGGTGCAAGTCCAGAATTCATAGCAGAGCATAAAGCTAAACAGGAAGCATTACTAGCAGCAAAATCTAAAGCTATTCCTGGTGCTCCAGTTAAAACAGAAGTCAAAAAGAAGAAGAAAAAAAATAAAAATAAAACAACTGAACTTATAACAGAAGAACTGGCTAAAACTATACTCTCAGAACCAGATCAGAAAAAAGAATCATTATCGCAGAACGGTAAACCACAAACTAACATAAAGATAGTATCCAATAACCAGACTTCAGCATCTAAACCAAATGTTTCAACTCAATCTCAAACTTCTATATCAGATCCACAGAAGAGGTTGAAAAACCTCAGAAAAAAGGTCAGAGAAATTGAAACATTGGAAGAAAAGATAAAAAATGGATTGTTAAAAAATCCAGAAAAAGAAATACTTGACAAATTGGCAAGAAAAGCTGAAATTTCGAAAGAAATAAAACGATTAGAAGCAAGTCAATAAAAAGAGGGAGTTGAAAAAAAATATATTTACATAAAAAAATATATTTACAATATATTACATAAAATATCACTTCATAGTTGTACCTAAGCAGATGTGTGTTTTTCAAATTTTAAAAAATTTTAATATGATCTTATGTAATGTCACAGTTTCATCCTCTTTATACAGTGAGCTAATAGCAATATAAAGATGTACATTTATATACAGAAGATAAAAATTAAATATTAATGAGAATTTAGTATGCTATAATATCACTATGTGAAAGACCAATCAGATTTAATAAAAATTGTTTTTGCATATTACATGTTGTTATTTATATCATCAGAAATAAATATTATGTCTATAATAATAAAATTCATTTACATTTCTTAAATTCCTAACTAATTTGATGAAACTTGAAATACTAGGGATTTTATATGCTGGACACACTGACTAGCTTTATTTTCTCAGTAGCTGCTGAAATTCCTACAGTGCAATATTCTGTATTTGCTGTTTACTGTATACAATCGCGTCTTTTGTACTTAATTTGTTACGTGAAAAATGGATAAACTCCTATAAGCGTTTTACTACCTTTTGTCTTTGATATATTCCCATAGATGAAAGCTTGTAATTTTTATTCAGTACAATATCATATCCAATTAAAATGATATTTAGTGAAATTGAAATGATAAAACGATTGAGACGCAGATTAAAGCGAACGGTTGACGGTTGACTATCGATGGGTAAATAACTAACAAAATCGAATTAATTAAAATTCGATGCCTCTCGGCAATAAACCTGAATGTGTCAAGTGTGGGACTCGAGAGACCCCACTTTGGCATTCAACAGAAGCCGGTAATCTTTGCAACGATTGTCTTGAAGAAGAAAGAAATTCAGAAGCGAGTTCAAACGTAAGAAACGAAGATGAGGATAAAGGAGGTCTGTTAAAACCTACCAGGAGAAGTACAAGGATTACAAGATATTGCAATTCTAAATCAGTTCCACATAAAATTATACCCAAAGGGAAAGGAAGAAGAAATTTGTTCAAAAAAACTGTATGTTTCTTGATCCTCTAATTACTGCAAGTATTCCAAAACGAAACATTATATATTATTTTATTCCCTTATTTTTAGCCAGTTAAGGCACCAACAGCTACAGCAACTCCTGTTACAAGCAGTTATGTATTTTATAAAGGCACTTATTTTCAAGTAGGTGATATAGTTTCTATGCAGGATATTGACGGAGGAATTTATTATGCTCAAATTCGTGGTTTACTCACAGATCAATATTGTGAAAAAAGTGCTGCTGTCACTTGGCTCTTGCCTACCACTGCAAGGTAAATTATTAAAACTTATGATAATTCATTTATTGTTCATAAGGTACCAAAGTAGTAAAATTATATATTTCATGTTTAGTCCACCACCTGATGAAGGATTTAGTCCTGAGACATATATTATAGGACCAGAAGAAGATCTCCCACGCAAATTGGAATGTATGGAATTTGTAATGCATGCTCCATCAGATTATTATAAATTAAAAAATACACCATATCCCCCACCACCTACAGAACACGGTACTGGATATATCTGGACTACACTCAGAAATGAAATTGCTACATGTAAAAGATGAACTTTTTAATTCAGTTGTTTAGTTGTTTTTATGTTAATATTTTGGTTTCTTATGTACATTATGAATCTGGTAGAGAAAAATAAAACAAAATAATTGAAGTATATTTATAACTGTTTAAATTTTTAAAAATAAAATTTATCGTGAATATATATTATTGCAATATTTATTACAACTTTGCTTGATACAATATAACATTATCATTTAATACTATCTTTGAAAATAATAGAATGGAAGTGTTCAATAATGAGTTAACATTAAATATACTACTTTAGATATAATAATGAAAATGCAATTTCATAATATTACACTAGGTATGATAATACAATCTCTATAAAATATAGTATCAGTATTTTTAGATTTATAAATTTTTACCTTCTTTCATGTATTGAATTTAATACTTTCAACACTCCAGAGATCCTTATGTTTAGCTACAGATACAATTTTTCAAATTTCATGGTACAAATCCTCTTCTTTGAGAATCTTCATTGTTTAACTCTGATACTGTTGAGGTGAAATGTATGAAGAATTTGTGGACAGTATTGGTGCATTCTCATTCACTTGAAGAGAGGGGAAAAAAACCCTTGTAGTATCACTTGCATTTGGGATTGTGGTTGAAATCAGTCAGCTTGGAGCCAACGAAGTAACGGCTGGTCAGAATTTGAGATCTTTTATAGCTTGTGGTAAATCAGGCAACTTCATATCCTTTATCTGTTGTGGTATGTTCATATTCTTGACAGCAGAAACAGCACGCGCTGGCGCTGCTGTGATTCCTGCCTGCACATACCATATGGATGGAAAAAATGGAAAATGGAGAAAATAAAGGATTTTTGAACATAAATTAATTAATAGAAGTAAATACAAATAAGTAGCTACGCAATACACATTTTATTCTTAGAGCATAGCGACGTATACATTTGCATTAAGGCACTATTTCCGAGCAAACATTTACAAACGACTTAGCACCATCATGCGTGTTATGAGTATTTATTTTGTAAAGCTACGGAAGATTTATGTTTTGAAATTCTTGGTGAAAAAAAAAAGATCACAGATAGATTACACAAAGGAATGAATGTGTACAAAATGATCTGATTTTTACTGCCGATTTACTTAGGGAGGGGGCCCCAGAAGGACAAACGGACGAGGTGAGCAAGATCGTCCTGATTTGTAAGTTCCCTAAAATTCATGTTAGCTCAATCAGTTCTACCACCATATGAAACTGCACTACAAAACATTCCGACGCATGCAGAGCTAACGAATAAACTGCAATAGGCTGTTAACTTCTTCAAGCCCAGAAGACTTTTATAAGAAATTGAATGCCTTTTTCTTTATCACTTTATCTTACTACTTAAAATTTTTAAGAGAATAAAATTTTATTGGGCCCAAAAAGTTAAGGGATGTTTGCATAAATTAGTTATTACAACTGTGACTTAGTAATTTAAACTTTATCACAGTGTACTGCTATATTATATATAAAATTTGTTATCTTTAATATTTATGAAATATATAAGTAAAGCTTAAACATACAACACATATATTGATGTTTCTTAAATGCCAATTATAAAAATATTACTTACCTCCTGTTTTTCCAATTTATTTTGATCTTCAATTCTTGTAAGTATTTCAGTCATATTGGTTTCTAAAACCATTCCACCCATCACTAATTCATTGAGAATATAATGAACTTTGTCTACATGAAAGATAAGGTCGAGTTCACATACATTTTCAAAACATTTATCCAATGTTTCAACAAAAACTTGTATCAAATCTAAGATTCCCAATTCTGATTCTGAACTATCAACACAGAATACAAAATATAATGTAGCATAATGCCGATAAATTAACTTATAATCGGATCCACCAATTAAACTTCCACCTTCTAGAAAATTACAAACATTATCATCTCTCTTCGAAACTAATTGAAATGTTTCTTTTATTATCTGTTGTTGCATATCCTCATTCTGAAAAAAAAAGACACAGTCTATTGAATTCTGCAGTAGAATATAATAACAAATTATAACTGTTGTTATACTTACAAAGTATTGATAAAATTTAGAAAGTCTAGGCTTCCCATGATTATTAAATACTAAAATAGCTTTAATCATGATTCACGATCAATTAAAAAAATAAGGTCTAATTTTATTATTGAAAAAAACACAGATGTTTCTTTCATTCGTATAGAGGTTAGTTTCGAACGTCAAAAATGTACTTTAAAAAAAATAATTTTTTTCCAACATTGCATTATTAAGGAAATTCATACTAATAAACATTTAATTTAAGAAAATAAATATTTAAGAAAATTTAAGCAACTAAATATTTCATTTTGCAGCTGTCACTGTATTTATGCATTATTTATAATCATTAATTTAAAAAATAACTTAGAAATTATAGTAATTTTATGCAATGAAATAACGTCACAATAAAGAGAAATTTTTCTACGTAAATATTTCTCATTCCATGTGAACACTATACTATTACCACAGACAAAGTATAGATTAGATATACTATTCAATAACGAATCTTTTGACTCAACTCTCTGGATTCCCTTACCATTCTAGTATCATTCCCAACATTATCGATTCAACATATTTCAAATGTACTGTAATATTATTTGAATTGATAATACTATTTCTAAAATCTTTTCTTTATTTGACTTTACTGATTCCTAAAATAAAAAAGAATGTGTTCTCCGAGTACATTCGAAACAACCCAAGGACTGCATAAAAAGATAATCGCGATCACAGCAAACCAGCTCGTATTATTTGTTATATAATTCATAATTATACCATATATATAATGATGCAATTAGTAATTGTATATCAAATAATGATTGTCCAGGTCTCACCGCGTGGAGGTTGCTGTGAATGGAAACCCTCCCTATCCACGACCCATCCACCCTCCTTTTACGCAAAAAAATTTAATATCAAATTAAAAACATTAATTTATAAGCAAATGCTTCTTTTAATGTGCGTTTGCAAAAGTGTTTTTCTATCTCGTAACTTTAATTTACTAAATTCACATATAAAATAAGAAATTTTCAAAATAAATCGTGAAGAGAGCCTCAACACTTAAAATTAATTAATTTTCAATAATTTTAACCATCAGAAATACAGTCAAAAATAAATGTATAATAAACCAATTATTTACAATAATGAAACCAATTATAGTGAAATAGAGTAATAATAGAACCCAAATTCTGCTTCAAAGACCGATAATATGAGCTATCGATGATTGTAACTTGTTAAGTACACAGTCAACGATGAAAATAAAAGAAAGTTTCTTAATTTTACTGAGATTATAATTAATAAATGATTAAACACGAACATACTATTTAAATGAAGCGGATAGAAGTGTAGAAATGTTGATGAAGTCGAAATGAAAGTACTAATAACAACAGGGTAACGCTCGACGAGACAAATTTTCGCTCCACGACATTCAAGAGTACAATGACACCTCAGAGCACGATTCTCCGCGAAACTACGCATTCGAATATTTCGCACCAATAGCAAAGCTCCATTTGACGTGACAATATATTACGCCAATAGGAACAACGTTCAATTTCATTTGAGAATATTCTGCACCAATAGGCACGCTTGATTTGACTTTGACAATAAATTTCGCCAATAGGAGCGTTCGTATATACAAGCGCGCGCAAATTTAGCGTATTCAAACAGTCAAATGGATGAAATTAAGGAATAGAGAACGTATTTAAGACAATGTTCAGTAACAAGTACGAATAAGATTATGTTCTTAATGAAAAGCTTTTGTTTCATCATAATTTTATGTTTATCATCAAGCATAAAGGGTAAAAATGGAGACTGAGAAAAATCTATCATAAAACAAAGAATATTATAATTTGTTTTTAACAACATAACGTTGATTATTCAAATTGTTTAAGATAATTAAAGATTGTTGTTTATTAGACTTGAATGTTAATAATTGTTAATATGTTAAATGTTAATAGAGGTTGATATTTTGATAATTTGATTTTGATATTTTGATACATACGTATAAGTATGCAAATTTCATATGGGGATGAAACAAAATAAGATCTTTTTGCACGTAACGACGATTCTAGCAAATTCGATAATTAGACTGATTATAATTCCTACATCCACCGCTTTAAATCATAGGGAGCATGTCAAAACCTCTGATTTTTTACGCAATCGGTATTTCAGAATATATAACATAACAATATAGCCCATAAGATGCCAAGTCTCCATACCACAGCCTTAGTAAATGTCTGTACTCCGTTTGGTCTGTGTCTATATCTCGACTGTGCTGTTATAGTTGTTACCAGAGAGGAAATTTCCTCTCTACTGGTACAGTGCAATAATACAGTGCAAAACAGAGAAATCAAAGTAATTAACACTAGGTGGAACTGCATTCGCGCGATATCTGACAAATGACGAAATGACAAGCTATTTGGATTCAAGGTACAGTCTAAGAATCACGAAGATTTGAGTAGAAGCTTTTTCTTTTTTTTTTATTTTTGTCATATACTCTAACGTGAAATTTCTGCGATATGTTTTGATAAATCGTAAGTACGATCTTACGACAGAGGTAAATGGCGAGTTGTCAAATGCAGCGTAACGCAATCACCGCATTTCAAAGGTAAGGTTGTTTATAATGTATCCAACTGAAAAATTGAATTTTTGGTTTTATGTCAATATTTAGCAATATTTATTACAGTTTATAAAGATAGATCAATTTTGTATCGTACAAAGTAATAAGTAATATACATTTATTATATCAATATTTTACACTAAATTTATATTCGCTATTGATGCATCTATGATTGAATTAAATTGCTACATTATTTCTTAACTGATACAATTTAGGACATTAAGGAATGTAACTATTAATAATTTCATTGAAATAATTTTAAAAAACCTGACTTATGACGATCTATGTTGTAAAAGTGTTTTCAATGTTTGAGACCATAACATTTGATTTATTACTCCATTCAATTTCAAAATTGACATTTATTTTGTTTCATAATATTATTATAAATGTTACCTATTTATTTTTCAAATAATCATTATCATTGAAAAATGCATATATTGATAAAGTAGCTCTTATGCTTTTGTTAAATAAAAAATGATATACAGAGGATCATCTTGATTGTTGACAATCAAATAAGATAGAATTAAATGAGTAAAAAATTAATAAGGTAAGACTATATAAAGAAAAATCCAACATTACTTATTGGCCATCACAATATTAATATTATATATTTGTATTAATATTATTTGTTCTTAGATGGGCAAATCGCGACTATTGCCATTGAAATTGCCATCAACCACCAATATAGTTAATAATGGAATAGTTAAAGGAAAGATATCATTTGTCCGAAGATTAGCAGTAGGATTTATGATCTTAGCTACACTTGGTTTAATATATGTACCAGCATACCATTCAGCTCAAGGCCCATTTTTAGGCTTAGGTGAGACTCCATCTTCTCCAAAACACATTGGTGTTTCACATTTGGTAGCCTCAGTAGGTATGCATTCACTAACATTGCTAGAGCTTTTGTTGTGTTATAAACTAACAAGACTTGATATGTAAATCTACTTTCACTCTTCTCTTTATAATTATTTGTCAGTTACAAATTTAAATTCTATGGACTATAATAATGTAAGCTTAAAAAATACTGTAAGAATTACATAAATAAGTATAGTTTATATAGAACATATTTACATATTACCTACTATCATATTAAATACCCAATGAGTCAAGGATTTTTTTTTAGAAGGGAAGGAATTCTTTTTATAATGATAAGTAGTAGGTAATTTATTCAGTTGTATATTCATGGGAATTCATGTTAGAATTAGCGAAAAGAAAAAATAAATTTGAATAGTAGAAAAAGTATCTGCAGTATACTTCAATCTTCCTTTTTCCATCCACTTAATGTAGAATGCTTGAGTGATGCTATAATAAAATAATTATTTAATTTTATTAAGCATGCATATGAAGTCAAAGCTTAAGGAAAAGAATTTCATGAATACAACTTTCCTTATAGAATTAAGATAAAATATTTCTGTAAATATAAATAATTTACAGCGCAATTGCCAGGATGGGCATATAATACTTCAAGAGATCTTTGTGTATATATTCATCCAGAAAATACAACTTCAGTTTTAAGTCCTAATGATATATGTTCTTCGTCACCATATCTTTTCATAGTTATTTGTTCAGCTGTTACAAATATCCAAGCTCGAACAGCTATAAGAAGCACTTGGGCTAATAAGAATAATTTAGATAATATATATAACTCGACTGTAAAGATAGCATTTCTTTTGGGACAAAGTGATAATGATACACTTAATGTATGTATTTATGTGTAAAATTTCATAAATGAAAACTGTTACAACAAAACCAATAACAAATTACATTACAGAGTATAATAGCTGAAGAAAGCCATCAATACAATGATATCATTCAAGAAAAATTTTATGATACTTATAATAATTTAACATTGAAATCTGTAATGATGTTGAAATGGATAACATCAAATTGTGGCCAAGCAAAATATCTCATGAAAACAGATGATGATATGTTTGTAAATATTCCTAGTTTAATGAAAACTTTACAATCAAAGTCACTAACTGATACATTGTTAGGTTCTCTCATCTGTAATGCTAAACCTATTTTAGATCCAAATAATAAATGGTAAGCAACATACATATCATAATATAAATATAAGATAAGAATATATAGAAAGAGAATCCATACAAATGTGTTTAATTAGGTATACACCAAAATATATGTATTCAGGGAAAATATATCCTAATTACTTATCTGGTACGGGGTATGTAATGAGTTTAGATGTGGCATTTAAATTGTATCATGCAGCATTAAGAACACCATTACTTCACTTGGAAGATGTTTACATTACTGGTCTCTGTGCAAAACATGCAAAAGTACGACCTGTAAATCATCCTGGATTTAGTTATGTTCCACGTAAACTGGATCCTTGTACATTAAAAAATGCTATTACAACACACAAAGTAAATGTGTCCAGTATGTATGTTATATGGAACAAATTGAATGATACAAGTCTCTCTTGTAGTAATCATTCTCATATTGATAAGAAATCAGTTACATTAAGCAGAAGTGGTAGAAACATTGGATATTATACAGTAAAGAGAAGACCTATTAACAAATGTGTTTAAATTAACTAAAATTTTTAAGTATTAAACCTGTTATTTATTATTGATTTAATATTTATTAAAACAAAATTCTCGATAAGTATTATGATAATTATAAAACAGAGTTGTACTAAAATTATATTGACGAAGAGAACTTTTTTTAAAGCTACAATAAGAGAGATTTGTAATTGATGTTTGAATAAAAGTTTTACAGACTATTTTTCCATATGAATAGCAATAGTTTTTAAGAAAAATATTGTCAATTAGACTTGCTCTTATGAGTTAACTTCATTTTTTATGTAAAAAGATCTAAATAATTCGGAATCTTCAATGATGATATCTTATTCAATTTAATATAATTTTAACAAAAACTAGAAAAGCAAAACTAGAAAAGCAAAACTAGAAAAAAACTATATAAAACATTTTACAAGTGTATTAAATTACACTCTTTGTCTAAATTGAAAGAATTTCACTTTGATATTTTCTCACAATTCTAAGAGAATTGTTATGAGAACATATGTATATATACATGCATATATTTTGCTATTTGTACCTATTGCCAGTAAGTCTTAGTAGTTATTTCTTTAATAAAAATTTATTTAGTTTAAAATTTGTTCAATATTATAAAACATTGGTATATTTTCTTATACTCAAATATTCTAATTATTTTAGTAATCATTTGCGTAATTTTAAAATTCGCCGCTTGTTATTTATTACCTATACATAACACTATATACAACTTAGTAATTTTAGTTGGGACTATTAAAAGTAGAAAATTCATCCATCCAATTTTGACTGTATGTATTTTGTGCAAAATACCATTGTTAGTGTCGTATTATGATATTTACATATCAACGACACATATATTTAACTAGTATGAATTTGATGTAGCCTATTGTATGCTGAGGATATATAAAATTTTGTAAAAGTTCGTTATAACGTATTAATTAATACTAGTGATATTCATAATAATAATTACATTTCTTGTACTCCAACTAATCGAAACGATTACCATTTTATACGATATTTTAATGATTATGGATATAAAAAAGAAATACATTCCTTGCTAATTCTAATGCAAAATGCATTATTAGTACACCAATGTTTAAATCAATTATTAGCTCAATTAAGTAATACGAATTCATACTCATTAAGCTTGTTGAGTGAGATTCGTTCACTAGTGAAAGCAAAACTAAGATTATTAATGACTCTACGGACTATTCTAGTGGCCTTAGAGAAAAAGATCTTGTTTTATTTTATATAAATATATTGTTAGAAAAATTGAACTTTAAAGTTTTTCTAGCATATTACGAAATTTGGTGCTATATAGCAATTAATTATACGTTCGCCGGATGTACTTTTTTACAGATCATCATTTAATTTTTATGAAAATTAAGTTTTACATAATAGTAAAAATGTATTTTTGAACACAAAATCGATAAAATTTAATAACAAATTTTTATTAAAAATATTACCACGCTTGTTGTTTCTTAGATGGACTGTACACAAGTGCATACGGTATTGATACATACGAAAATTTAACGATGCATTTATCTTTACAAATTTATATATACATACATATATATATATATATATATATATATATATATATATATATACAACTGATTTCTTACGCGCGTCTATTAAATTGTCAAAAATTTGTGTCCATTAATAAATTGTATAACAAAAAGAAAAAAATATTGTTAAGGGTATGAAAAACGTATTCTTTTTCTAGTTTTCCTCCCATAAAAAATGAAGAAAAATCAACATTTGTAGCAAATTATTATTCCATAAAATTTTAATAAAAAATACCATATTTAGAAAATTGTGTTTAGAAAATAAATACACAGTAGATATCTTATACGTATTACGACATAATTATTGTATGCATAAATATTTATACACAATTATTACAAATGATTTTATAAGTATATGTGTATTTAGGGACAATATTCTTTTTTAAAATTTGTTAAGAATTTAATTGCCTCTTTTTTCCTTTTTTTTTAAAACTGGATCCCTTTTAAAATCAATACTAGATAAATTCTCTAATCCTTCCTTTAATTCTATTTTGGAATATTTTTTTGGAGCAGATTCTTCGGTATTAAAATGTACAGCCTCTAAACTTTCTGTTAATTTAGCTAATTTAATCTTTTCTTTTTTATGTAACTTTGACAGTTTCTTTTTCTTTATTTTAGTATTTAAATAATCCACTTTCTTTTTAAAGTATGCATCTGATATATCTGGAAGTGTCTTGGTTGTATCAACTTGCTTTACAGCTAATTCATTACAAGAAAGTTCTGTTTGAAATTTGATCTCTAATGTTTTAATATCTTCATCTTTAATCAAAGGTAAGTCATTTTTGTGTGATCTTTTAAATTTCTTTGCTTGAGAACCATGCAATTCATCTTCCCATGTATCAGTGATATTAGTGAGATTATATTGATTGTCTTGATCTTTCTTCTTTTTTAATTTATTCCTCTTCTTTTTACTTTTTTTTGTTGGTGAAGATGTACCTGTATATTCGTTTTCAGTATGATCATTTACTTGATCCTGAATGTTTTTTTTAGCTACAGAATGCACTACATAATTTAATGTATTTTCTTCTTTTTCAGCACTTTCAATATCACAAGAAATTGAACTTCTCTTTTCTTTCTTTCTTTTCCTCTTTTTACATTTTTCTTTATTTTCCCGTTTTAATTCTCCTTTTACTGTGGCATGTATATTTCTTTCATCACTATCGCTTACATTACATAAAATATTTAATTGATGACTTAAGTTATTTATAAGTCTTCTATTCTTTTTATTAGTGGTTTTACATCCTTTTGGAATCATTACACTTTCAGTAGAAGTCATTGGTAATACTATGTTTTCATCATTAATCTCTTCATATTCATTATTATGGGATATGATATTGTTTTCCAATTTTGTAGTGTTTAATAAATACTTTTCTTGTTGGGCAATTCTTTTTAATTTTCCATTTAATTGTAATCCATGTCTGGCTCCTTTATGGGCAGTTCTACCACCACATAATTTAAATAACTCTTCATCTGTTAAAGGAACATGTTTGATATTTTCTTCAATATTTTGTTTTTTATGCATATTAGAACTACTTATCAGTATTAAGTTGCCATTAAATAATTTAGTAGTTTTAAGAAAATTTCCATATTTAGATTCATTTTTATTTAACTCTTCTTTAGGAAGATCATTAGTTGTATTTTCTTTTGAAACAGATATTGAAACTTCATCAGTTCGTGATTCAACTTTGATACTACTAGCTGCTTTGTTAAAAGCATGTTCCCACCAATTATTCCAATCTGTATCTTTATATCCCACTCCTGCTGTATCAAATTTTAATTTTTGTTTTAAAGGTTCTGTAATGCCACTTTCATATTTACCTAAACCTTTACCTATATCAATAAAATATGAAAAAACATTTACAAACGTGTATTACAAAATTTACATAACAAATTTATTTAACAACGAAGTACACAAATAAACATTTAAATACATAATACTTTAAAGGTATTAAATGTAATAGTTATAATATAACTATTATTATATCATAATAATGCTTGTAAAATCATACCTTCCGTCCAGCCATATTTCATAAGCTGAGACTTTGCAAAGTCATTCATGTTTAAACTTTCGTTACTATAATCTTATATAAAAAAATGTCATTTAACAACTTACAAATACAGCACAATTTACGAATGATACATGTTTTCATTAACTAGAAGCAGAACTTACCTAGTGAATGAAAACTATATTATTTGCTGGATATTCTGCATATTGAAATTTCCATAACATCCGTATTGTGGCGCTACTGTACAACTGTGAGCTATTATGCGATTCACAGAAATTTTGTCCAATTTTAATATCTAAGGAATTTTCATAAATATTTTCTTTTTTAATATTTTTTCTTTTATTATTTTAACATAAACATTGCATTATTAATTTGGATTTCTTGCTCTTATTTCAATAATATTTCTTTGTATAGTATCTTTTATACATATTATTTATATGTACTTTGTTAATAAAAAAATCTTGAAATGAATATTAAACATGAAATGATGTTATCATTATTTTTAGGGATTATATAATACTGTTAGATGAACAACTTTTATTTAACTAAAATATATTAAAAATATATTTTAGTACTGCGTATATATCATATACTACATAAAGAGGATGCTCAAGTCTTCAGATAGATCTGCAACTTGTCCACGGTTTGACGTTCGTTAGCCAACAAACACATAAAAAATGGCTTTATAATACTCGTCTTGTCTTAACGTTACGTTTGCCATGATAATACACCATTATACAACGAAATTTATTCGACTTATAGTACCAATATTGTTCGATGGCAAGGAAATGAACAATTTCAAACAGTAGATTTGATGAAACACATTTAATATCTTGTAACAACATCATCGGAATATTTAATTATACATATTAAGAACGAAACGAGGTTTGTGAACTTTATACCTTTACCAATATTTGTGATATTTTACGAAATTTGCATTCATTTCTACTTTTATATAATATCATTGGATTCTAATGTTGCATAAAAAAATTTTGCGCAAACATTTTATCTCAACTATACCTTTATTCGATATTTAATATCGAATAAAATAAATGAAATTAATAAGCATCTTACTTTAATTGATTGAATTAATGAGATTAATGTTGTAGAATTATTTTACTATAATGTTTATAGATATATTTCATGCATTATTACTTTTTATTTTCAAAAATAACACATTTCTTTAATCAGTTTAGGTATATATTGATATTATAAAAAGATGGCATTGCGTGAATTGGTGGAGGGTGACTGCGGTGGACCCAGTTCTTTAATTCGTTTAACATCACATTTTGTACGTGATCATGGATTCAAAGAAGAAGGAATACGTCATCCTTTTGATCATGGGGAACCTTTCCAAACTTCAGATTCAGACCAGTTAGTTAAACAATTTTTAGAAGAAAATCCTTCATGTCCTCAAACATTTAGAATGGATAATTTATTGCAAGAAATGCGTGAAATTGATCAAAATATTCATCCACCTATAGCAGCACCAGGAGTTGCTCAAGAATTAACCAGTTTAGATACAGCTTGGGCAAATCAATATCTTGAATCAGGACGTCATTTTAATGTAATTCTCATTTTATCATTGGAATTCATATATTAGCAGCATTATAGTATAAAACAAATATTTATTACAAATTTGTATTTTCTAATTAATACAGGAACACCATGCCGATGACATTTGGCATCATGAGATAGAGCAGAATTCAAACATTATAACTCATCAAAAACATGAACTTGGATTAGGACCAAAATGGGCAGAAGAATATATAGAACATAGCAAAGATACTATACACAATAACATAAATATGGAACACCCAACAGAAGCAATAGAAAACAGTGATAATCCTAACTTTGAATATTCGAAGTTTATGAAATTTATGAAACAGGAAGGAGATGTTCCCACAAAAAACAATGAAGAATCACTGCCAGATGTTCAGAATACAAGTAAAGACTGGACAGAACAATATGAAAAAGATAATCAAAAGACTGAAGACAAAATTTCTACCAATAATAGTCAAGAAAATGAAGTGACAGCTAAGATAGAAGAAGTAGCTGCTGCTAGTAATTGGATAGATGAATTTCAAAAAGAAAATATTTCTTCAGGTTGGTAAACATATTAGTACCAAGTTAGTATCTGTAACTAATTCTCCTTATAGACATATTTATAAAAACAAATTTTTATTCTAGAGACAGACAATTATGAATCTACATTCTTGAAGCTTCAAAATGAATGGGAAAAGATTTCATCATCTGGGGAACTATCTTCCAAGCATCCATGGCTTTCAGAATATGATACTTTTTATGATCCATTTAAAGATTATCAATTTCGTGAAGAAAATCCTATGAAAAATGTTCCTAATGCATTAGAAGAGGGTAAAAAAAGATTGAAAGATGGTGATTTACCAAGTGCTATACTTTGCTTTGAAGCAGCAGTACAACAAGATGAAAAAGATTCAGAAGCTTGGTTACTTCTTGGTAAAACTCAAGCTGAAAATGAACAAGATCCATTAGCTATTTCTGCTTTAAAACATTGTCTAAGTTTGGATCCTATAAATAGTGCTGCTCTTATGGCACTTGCAGTTTCATATACAAATGAATCTTACCAAAACCAAGCATGTGTAACACTTAAAGAATGGTTACTAAAAAATGAAAAATACAAGCATCTATCAGTACGGAAGGCTAGTAGTCCTGAGCAACAATCAAAATCCAATGTGTCAACTATTTTGTTTAAGTAAGTAATAATAAGTTTAACAAAATACACATATATAGAGTAATATCTAATATTCTTCTTACTTTTTCTAGTGACGTACATGAAGAAGTAAAAGATCTTTATATTCAAGCTGCACGAATGAATCCGTGGAATGAAATAGATGCCGATGTACAGTGTGGATTAGGAGTCCTTTTTAATTTATCTAATGAATATGATAAAGCTAGCGATTGCTTCCAAGCAGCGCTGCAAGTACGCCCTGATGTATGTAATAAATTAATCTTTTGTAATGCGTATTAGCAATTGTTAATATATTATCGAAAACGTAATATTTTCGGAAGGATTCTAGATTATGGAATAGATTAGGTGCAACTTTAGCTAATGGTCAAAAATCGGAAGAAGCTATAAATGCGTATCATCATGCTTTAAAATTATCACCTGGATTTATTAGAGCTCGTTACAATCTTGGAATTTCTTGCATTAATCTTGCTGCATATAAGTAAGTAAAATTTTTACATTATGTACAGTTTTTTACATGATTAAATTATTTATTTTTCTACAGAGAAGCAGGTGAACATCTTGTAATAGCGTTAAACCAACAAGCTGCTGGTCGTGGAATTCACAGTGAAAACTTTTCACCGAAAGCGATGTCAAATACCATTTGGTCAACACTGAGACTTGTCGTTTCGCTTATGCACAAATATCATTTAAATGAAGCTATAGAAAACAGGTATGGTTAATAAATACTTCTTAATAAAAACTATTAAATTTCATTATATAAACAGTGGTACTCTTTATTATTTCAGAGATCTAACAAGGTTGAATAAGGAATTTGAGATTGTATAAAATATTGTTGACTTCACCTGTTAAAAAGTATAAAATCTTTTTAACTTAGTGTATAAGATATCGTAAAATAAAGTAATTAAAAATATTTTTCGTAGTTGAAAAGTGTACATAAAAAAAAGGACATTAAGAAGATGCTGTCATATAATTTCTTTGTTATAAGAAGGGTTAAGTTACATATATTAGATGTCAAAAAACTAATTTGTTGGATATGTTTGGTAGATATACAACTTTTTATTGTTTTATCTTATATAAATTAAAAGCTATTATACTATAATAAAATTGTTATGCATTTAATAAAAATTAGTTAAAATAATTGAATCCCTGAGATAAAATAATTCAATAGAGAAAAATCGGTAATATCATATGTAAAAAAAGAAATGGAACGAGCGATCCTGAAACAATAAAATAATTTCCATCCTTCTTTTCCTTTCTTCCTTTAAATAAATAAATAGCATTATAAAAATATGATTACATAATAAAGAAGCATTCTGATATGAGTTACAGCTATGTATTATTTCTTTATAATTTATAAATATCATAGATCACTTCTAACATAATTATATTACATTTGTAACAAAGAGAAATTAATCCTAAAGGCACATTAAAGTTACATATAATGTAACATTCAGAAAGTGATGAAAATACATTATAGGATCAACAAATATAATAAAAAGTAACTACCTTAGCAGTACGTGATTTCCTAAACACATGCCACCCCGCCCTTAGCGGTTAAAATATAAACAATTTTTAACAAATTCTTAGAAATATTCAAACAGCAGTCAAAAATACAATGATCGTTACTACAAAATTTCTTAGTTCAGTGTACAAAGCAATCTATTACGTTAAATATTATATATAACATTGTAAAATTTTAATATCTATATGCTTGGTTCTCTGTATAAACTTTTCATAATTATGATTCAACTATTTCATTAGCTAAGGGAAAGATAACATACGTCTAGATATAATACAATATATCTATATAGAACATTTCAACAATCAATAATAGGTGAATTAATTTTATCTATAGTATTTGTCTTTAGTTTCTGACAATTTGTTATATATAATACAACTTCTTATCCATAAAAAATCTTGTGCACGACCAAGATTTTAATCAAGATCGAGCATTTTAAATAATTGCATTAAAATAAATATGTACTTTTAAAAGTATTATACAAATGATGAGTATATTCAATAACGATTTGTAAATTTATAGTTATATTCAATAAGAAAAAACACCTATATAAATGAAAAAAGTGTCTGAAATGTGATCACAGAGATAGAAAGTCACTAGTTACGTTAAACGCCAAGTAATTTTAAGCAAAAAGTTATAATTTATGAAAGTCGTGCCATATGAAAAAGTATCGTTTTCAACAAATTAGATTAAGTACAATTTGTTTCGAATCTATTTTCTCTAGAATGTATAATTTTCGTGCAACAATTTTTTGTTGCATTTAGATCATATGTTTTTTTTTCTTTATAATTAAAATTGGACCTATGCTATCATCAAATGACGATAAAATTGATCAGTAGAAATTAGCGCTCACAATTTTAAAGTCGATAAAAGTTGTTGTCCAGTTTCTATTATTAAAGATTTAACATGTTCAGCGTGCATAATTTGATTACACATTTCACTGCATTTTTGAAATGTTATTACATCATCTTTTGGAAGAACACGATGTAAACTTTTTAAGGACAACGCATGTGGTAGATAATTCAAAATTGCTGAAACGATAAAAAGTATATTATAATACAATTTAATATACTTCAGCATAAATATATCGAAAAAATTTACCTTTCATAATTTGCGTGTATAAACACTGCAATTCTTGTCGAGAGTTCGATACAGCAATCCTATTTTGCGTTAACTCAATTAAATACTTCCATTCAGAATCTTTAGTATACATGTCCTAAATTTGTAACACAATTTTATGAAATTCAATCATAAAAACAAATTGAAAATACCGTAAAAGTAGTGGATTGAAATATATGGTATTTACCTTTGCATATTGCACAACAGCTTGAGGACAATTATCCATTAAAAGTGTTGTTGTTTCTTCAGTATTTTGAATGCACAACGCTTTTAAAGATAAACTGCCATCAATCTCTTGTGTTTCAAGAAATTGCTTAACTTCATATAAGCACTCATTTGGTATAAAATCACAAGATAATACAGACTGTAATTTAAACAATTCCGTTGGTATAGTTTTTTCAGAGTCAGTCTTATCGATATCAGCTAAATCTTTTAGATCGCTCACATTCAAAACTTTTTGATAATCTTTCGCATACGGTGGCATCCCGTTTAGATAATGAGGTCTAAACTTCACAAATATGAAGTTATCATAATTTTCTTGTACGTTTTCTTTATTTTCTATTTTGTACACTTTTGTTTGTGTTAACTTGCCTAAGTATGATCGTACTAATAGCTTAAAAGCTTCAACCAAAGCGAAATCCGTACGTATTTGATTTTTATTTATAACAGACGAATCTATAATCAATTTTGTACTAAAGTAGTTGTGAAGATATTTTTCGAGAAATACTTGTAATGTCATTGCCGCATTATGCCCATCTCGTCCTACTCTTGATGGTAAATATTCTAAAAACACCTGTATAATTTGATGAAGAGATAGGATTCCATCCTCTTCGATTAATTGTATCAGAATTTCAGCAAAGGTTGAATTTTTCTGACGCATTAACGTTCCAGCGAAATCTGAAAACGTAGGAATCATTGGACTTCTCTTTTTCATCGCCGTCATATCAAACAACAGGTCCCAATGTTCTAAAACTATTTTCTTGACACATAATGCTGAGACTGGTTCAAGTACTTTCTCTGCTTGTTCTTGTTTTTCAGCTTGTATGTATAAGAGTGCCAAAGCTAACTTGACTAATTCGTCCGTTTCATATAATAACAAAAGATGTATTAGTTTTTCTGTAGTATATTCTCGTAATACGGGACTACTGAAAATCAATTTCAATAAGTCTGGTTTCTTTAATTTACATATTATTTCTACAATATTAAATCCTTGGAACAAGGCATCTGCTTCCGGACCACTTTTCATCGTGAAAAGTATATCAGTCAAAAACGTAACGAGACCCGGTGCATCTTGACTCGATTTCCTAGATAATACTTCTGAAGGTTTTAAACCCGACATTTTATAATAGGGTATACAGAAATCCCAATCTGAGTCATATTCGGAACGAATATAATAGTCTCCAAGCAGCGCGCATGATTGATTATACAAGTTCTTCAATTTCAATCCATTTTTATTTGCGATATCATCAAATTCATTAATGTCTGAGCAATTATACACAGCGTCTTTAGCTAAACGTATCAAAGCATGAGCTTCCCCTAACAAATGTCGGTATGTGCTAGGACTAGAAGATTTATGACTCCTCGCTGCGTTTAAAACATCGTAATACAAATTCTCCAATTTAGGTAAAATTAAAGAATATAAAGTCCAAGAGTTTTCTGCTTTGGCTAAGAGGATTAGATAATTTTTGCTATGTAATAATTTCTGTATCCCCAGAAATGGCCTTAATCCTATTAAACAAACAGGCTCAGAAACACTAGGGCATGTAACTCTTACATTTTCTATATCATTAGACATTCTAGCAACATGATGAGATAAACGTAGAGTGTAAGATTCAAGACCAGCTTCAGTCAATGCATGCAAAGCAGTATGCTCCAAAGCTACATGATTAACAGGTGCAGTAAATGGATAAGTAGTTAAACAAGTTGCATCTGTAGGATTTGAGCTAGTAGCAGAGAAATGATAAAGATATCCTTCTTGCAGTGTGCATAAGAAGCAACTTACGCCCTGCAAATATGTATATTTATCTGATCTGAGGATTGATTTTTTTAAACAAGAAGTATTACACTCCTTCCTCATGTATAATGGCTTCAATAAAGAGCAGCTGAACAGTTCAGAACTTCCATCAAGTTTATTATTAGCTGCCATTACTTTAAGAGACAATAAATTTTTTATTGTATAATTTTCCGACCATCCTAAATCAGGAGAATTCGTTTTAATTATAATCCTTATTTCTGATGGGTTTAATACGAAAGGACTTAATGCATGCCCAGGTCCTGCTCTTTCCAAACTTATAGATGGTAAATTTATAGTCAAGGGTTGTGAATATCCATCTATAACTTCTTGATCAATTAATCTTTGTAATTCATCCCTTTCATTATACACTAAATGATCCAAATTTATAACAGTGTCATTATTATTAGATTTTATTTTTCTGAAATCTCCTGTCTCCAGTTTACTCCATATACTTGTTTTGGAACTTCTATGCCTCCTACCTTTAAATTTTGTACTTGTTCCACTAGAATCATTGTTTTCTGATACAATAAAGTGCAGATCTTGACTAGAACTTTTACATTTTGAATTTATTCCTTGCAATATTGTGTTATCATCTTGATTAGTCGTATTATTACTGTTTTCCACAAGAGAGGAATCAGTGGATATAGATGTTTTATCAATAGATGAAGAGTTTGTGGAAGTTAGAGAACTCAATTGATCAATATCTTCATACATTGAATTAGTCAATCGAAAAACACATAAATTTGTTTTATCCATAATTGATATAAAATCTTCAACAATTTCCATGTGTGTAGGAGAAAATGAAAAGCCCAAGGACCATGGTCGAGCCTCAAAATCTATAAACTTCATCTTTGATACTTGCTGTGTTTCAATTTTAAATTCATGTAAAATAGCACTATTTCCGGAAGCCACTAGGAGGTTGCCAGTACTTTGGCAGCAAGCAATGAGTGTAGGTTGCACATTTAATGGCAACTCTATCATTTCTAAGCTATTCAATGGTCGATTTAAACTTGGAGTAACACGCCCAGCTATTCTAGCACGCATAGGTTGACTTTGATCTTTTACCATAGCCCAGTTAACATAAATTCTAACAAAATTATTAATTGTTTTCCCTGTATGATTATTAATGCTTGCATCTCTAGATAATTTTGATTCTAACGTTACAACATAATCTTCTTTGGTACAGTGCACCATTTGATTAATCATATCAACTGTTGGAAAAACCGTATGTAGTTTAATATCAGATATCATCAATTCCCAAACTTCGACGCAATGAGTTGACAATGCTAGGAGTAGCATTTCATGTCCAGATGCATTTGCTATACAGCTTGCAGTTGGCTCCTCAATTTGAGTGATATTTTGCCCCAGAAAATTATGTACTGTGATTACACGCACCATGTTGATTTTTGTGCTAAAAGAGCTCTTTAAACATACCTATCTTACGTATGAAAAAAAATTACTATATCTAATTATAGTAAGTTGATCACCTTTGCAACTAAATTGAACATGAATTCAAGTTAATAATTATTTTGTTCAAATCTGATATAAAACTTATACTTTTTTACATTACTACATGATGTGATCGAACAATATTTAAAGATATAAATTAGCATAAAATTCGTTGAAGGTTATTTTACATTTTTAAACTATTACTACACAAGTTACTTGCAAAATATGTGACAGAATAATAAGTTCGTTGTTTTTTCGAAATTTTTCAATATCAACGAGATATAATATATAGAATTAAGCGTAAGAAGATATCACCGAAATATCGCTTTCTTTCTGCTCCGATTAATAGGTATATATCTTAGACCGCCCAAAAATCCGTGTTAACGAACTCAATGACGCGTACTTTGACATTTCTAATTCATGTTTTATACATTTAATACCTTCATTATGTGACAAACATTGAATATTGAAAGTGACAAATTACGATAAAGTACGAGAAAACCAACTAACGTCGTATGGAAATGAGCACTACGATATTTTATACATGATTTTGTACAATCTAAAAACACTACGAATATCACAAAGTAGAAGAATGCAAATATAGCTCGTTCGTTTGACAGATCTTTTAGTACGCGCATGTACACTAATGGTTAGAACATAATCGTGCTACATACGCGCTCTACTAGTTCTTGCCCGCCAAATGTGATAAATATGCTGTTTCGAAATGTAGGATAATTATAAAATATAAAATGCAAAAGAACTCTGTCCAGAAATAGTTAAAAAAATATAAAAACGAGTAATCTAAATATTAATTTTTGTAACGATTTTTAAAATATATCCTATAATGAATTAGATACAGTCAAGTTACAAATCACAATTCATCTTTTAATTTTTATTACATAAAAAATTATACATATACATGCATTGTTATCATATTAATCCGATTTTAAGATATCAATTTTCTTAATCTATAATATGTTATATTAATATGTTATAAAATTATCATTATCATAAGGTATAAAAAGATTGTAACAAATGCTAATCAAATATATATTAAATGAACATATAATAACATTTATTTCATTCGTTACTTGCAATAAAATTGACACAATCCACAAGATACTTTGATCTAAAATCAATTTCATTGACACGCAATGACAATGCAAGAAATGGACCCTATAAAAATCTACCTTATGATTATCTTAACTATTTTGTTGAGATAACTTTCTCAATGTGATTTTTTAGAGTTTCTAGCTGTTTCATGGTTTCTGCATCTAATGTAGGAATGTGTGACATACGTAAACCATCATTAGGTAATAAGGACATAACATTGCCATTACGCAAAGGTACATTAATGTTAGCAATGTCTTCTTGAATAACCGCAGAAACCAATAAGGGGCTACCTTGCATGCTAAGAACCATTTCTCCTTGTCTTGGACGTCTTAATACATTTAATGGTGTATTAGGTTTTATTTTTGGAGTTACAAGATCAAATTCGTTAAACCCAGGTTTTGTAGCAGCAGGAGTTCTAAATTTATCGATTTTCATAGATATGTTGTTGATATGCTCCTTCTTTGTTATCTTCCTTATAGTTTCTAGGTTTATTTCACTAAGCTTCATTTTACTATTTCTTGAGGTACTACGTGTTCTTCTAGTAGTAGGAGGTGCGACTTTTCTAGCTCTTGATGTACGCGTTGTCGTAACACTTTCAGTAACGTATCCATCATCCGTCCCGTTAGTAATTCTTTTACCAACTTTCTTTCTTTTCTCCGTTGGAGCCAATTTTAGTGAACGGTCGTCGACGGACGACGAAACTTCATTACAATTTTCTTTCTCTTCGTCAGCCTCGCGATTGAGTATCTCGCCAAGTGTCATCTGTCGTATTTCAGTCGGAAGCCGAGATAAGGTAACATCAACAAAAGTTTCAAGACCTTTTATCGCCATTTTTGATTCTGCCTCCAGCTTCGATATTCGCAAATGTGCCTGTCGTTCAAAATCTTTGATTAATAAGTCACTTTCTTCTGCAGAGTGCTGTTCTTGTTTTGGTTTCCGAACATGTTTTGTGCGTGGCATCTTTAGCAGGCAAAAAGTAAGGGATGTAACCAAACTGCTTCCTTGCTTCTTCTATTACACGTGGTTTATTCAAGCTTAAACTAAATGTGAGCTTACATATAAATAGTATTCACAAATTCCTTGTTCGTCTGATTTACATTAAAATGTTTTCAATCTAGCTTACCGCCGTTAACAGTTTATAATTCAATAGCAATGATTATAAAAAAGTACAGAATGACAAAATGGTTACAGAATACGTACAAAGAGCAACCTGTCGCCGTTTACACGTATTACATTCTATGTGTTCAAAAATGCACTTCAATCAGTGTACTCAGTTTGATTTAAATTACGTGAAGAAAAAAACCCGCGTCAAATTTCTTAGGTTGCGTATTATTTTATCTCTCACAATTATAAGCTGTTAAAGTAGTTAAATTTATTCATAAAATTACATAAGTAATTGAAATTATTACTTTTTGTTTTAAGTTATATACATAACGGATATATGATAATAATTATTGGATAAGTGACTATCTATATCAAAAATTATGGAAACAAGAATTTTAGATGAAGAATGGAAGTTTTAGTAATGATATTAAGAATTGGCAAATAATTTCAAGTGAACGTTTTGCATATATTCTTAATATTAATATTGGCATAGTTTCTCAAAAATTTGTCAAGACCTTATCATTCAAACATTAAAATGGACACTACTATGTATTATGAAAAACCACTTTCTGATTATAGACGAAATGAACGGCAAGAGATGTTGATAGCTGCTCCATTAGACTTGTCATTCAAAAAAGCAACCACAATGAATGGTATGTTAGTAATATGATGCATTATTAAAATGATATATTTTCTGAATTGAAAGATAATATTAATAAAAATATTTATTTTGTTACAAAAGAATTGGCAAATAAACGCCCACAAGCAGTACGAACGGGTAAAATTCCGTTACGAACAGCTGCAGATCGTTTTGTAACATGTTCCTTGTGGTTAAGCAATAATTCATTGACATCAATGTTCGGATTTGAAAATCTTGCACAAAAGCTTCTCGATGATCCATCGCACCTTAGTTGGCTCGATCTTTCTTTCAATGAGATAGAACAAATTGCTGATGACATTACACATTTTCCGAATTTAAAAATTTTTTATTTGCATGGAAACAATATTTCGGATATAAATGATGTTGTAAAATTGAAAAAGTTATCAACTCTTAAATCTTTAACGCTACATGGAAATCCCATTGAAAATCTTCCATATTATAGAGGATACATCGTTCACATTCTTCCACAATTAACAACGCTAGACTTTTCAGCGGTACTATCAACTGAGAGGAAGAAGGCAGCACCGGCTGGATTTTACAAAATAATATATGGTAGTACATGAATATAAAACTTTATTTTCAAGTTTTGTATTAAATACACGCCTTCTTAAGTATCATTACTTGTAATATTCTTTTAAAATGTACCGTCTTCCTTGAGGTACATGTGACTTAACGCACACTCTTAGAAAAAATTTATTTAAAACCTACTATTATCATCGTTAAATTAACTCAAGATACCATACAGTAGAATCGATCGTTCTATTTAAATTGCATTTTAATCATTTGCATCATGGCCCTACTTAAGAGGACTGGTCCCTATCACCGCGTGCGGTCGATCGTAGGTGCAGTAAATGACTTCCGAATTCTTTATAGAGTTTATCGAAAATTTACTGCTCAAAACGATTGGTAGACGATGTTACTTCGCAAACATCGCACCTTACATTCTTTATAACAGAGGAAAAAAGTAAAAATTATTTAGATTAAAATGGAAATAAAAAAAGAGCAGTCGCAGTGCGCGTAATAATCCGCGCTTGGTGATAGAAGACAGTCGTCCGATTGCGTAATAATCCGCGCTTGGATGCAAATGGGTTAATCAACAGAGGTAAAAAAAGGCCCCGTATTATATTACAAATTGAATATAACTTGTTCACGTAATTGCAATATTCCTTTTTGTAATATACATGATGATCTCCTCATACATTCAATGTCGTCTGTGCTTACTGCGATGTTTACTTGATTTTTCTACATCTCTATCTCGTGATCGACTACGTGATCTATAACGACTACGTGATGATTTATGACTGCCAGATCGTCTTCGCTGAGCCTTTTTCGGTTTTCGAGATCGTCCATGACTATGGCTGCGAGATCTGCTTCTACTATGTTTCTTTCTCTTGGAATGCTTTGTTCCTTCACCTCTAGATGGTGAAGTACTTGGTGATTTTGATCGCCTAAAATAAGGAAAACACGATTTTAATTACGATAATAATTACATTTTATTACTTTATTTTCTCATTCTTTCATGACATCATACCTAGGTGACTTTGTTCTTTCTGGCACAGCATGCGTACCACTGCGGCTAATGAATCCACCCCAGGCATTATGATGTTTAGGCAGTGGTGGGCTAGGTGTGTGGCTATCTACATCTCCACTTCTTGCTTTGGTTCTTGCTTCCTCGTATTGTCGACGAAGTTCTTCTACTCGTTTTTCTAACTGTTCCGGTTTAACACGGGGTCGGAAATAAAGTCGTAATATACGACGGCAAACATCTCTAATAGCAGATTCATTAAC
Organism: Bombus vancouverensis nearcticus; assembly: GCF_051014615.1. Classification (NCBI taxonomy): domain Eukaryota; kingdom Metazoa; phylum Arthropoda; class Insecta; order Hymenoptera; family Apidae; genus Bombus; species Bombus vancouverensis. Next base: position 10,374,924 of record NC_134921.1, on the reverse strand, counting down.
TTTAAAAAGAGAAAACCAAGCAGGTGAAGTAGGTAAAGGTAATTGTAGCTGTCTTGCTCCCAAATATACACATGCACAAGCAACAGTTTCTGGTTGATGTCTTAAGAACACATCAGACCTTAAAGAATCATTCATATAATTCCAACATTGTTGCATTAAAGCCTGATTTTTTTCGTGTCCCAGTACTTGTAAATACATAACAATAATTTTGTGAGGGTGTTTTACATGGACGCAGAAACCTAACTCTTTTAAGACTCTCCTTTCAGATTTAATTACTTGATTCTTCAGGGCTACATAATTTTGATCAAGTATTACAGGTTGTATTGGCCTAAAAAGAAGAACAAATCTAGTATATTATTGTTATTCATATATATATAAAATTTATAGGAAGAAACTGGGGGAGATAATGAGGAGAATGGGGGTGAATGAGAAGTTAACTAGAAGGATAGAGGAGATCCCGACACTGTTTAACATCTATGTAGCAGGGCTGGAAGAGGAAATGAAGAAAGGGCAAGTGGTATGAGACAAGAAGGTATGGTCACTATCATACGCGGATGACATTGTATTGATAGCGGACAGAGAAGAGGAGTTAAAGGAAATGATGAAGAGATTTAAGACATTCCTAGAGGAAGTGGAACTGAAACTGAGCACCGAAAAGACGAAAGTAGTAGTGTTTGAAAAGAGAAGGAACAAGAGGAGGCAAAGGAAATGGAGATGGGAGAAATAAGAACTAGAATTATATATAGAACATATTCAAGACAGAAAAAGGAGGGCAGCAATTGCGATAAAGAAGACATGGAGCGTAGGAGAAAGGATATTTAAAAGGGATTACAAGAGGAGAATGAGGATGTTTGGAGCACTGGTAAAGAGTGTAGCGCTCTATGGAGTAGAGGTGTGGAGATGGAACATAGAGGAGAGACTGGACAGGGTAAAAAGGAGATACGTGAGATGGTTGCCAGGCTTAGACACAACAACGCCAAACTACATCCTGAGAGAGGAGTGCAAGATAGAGGAAATTAGAGAAAAGGCACTGAAAAGAGCAGTAAGGTATGAGGAGAAAGCTTTGGAATCGAAGAAGGAATTAGTGAAGGAATGTATAAAGGAGAGAGAAAGGAATTAGGGAAAGGGCCAAGAAGGGAAAAGAGCAAGGAAAAGAAAGAGGAGGTTAGAGGAGGTGAGAGAGGGAAGGACTCAAGGAGAGGCAGGAGATAGACAAGAAAGGATGACAGCGAACCAGATTATAGAAGAAAGAACAGAGGAGAGGGAGAAAAGGATAAGAGAATCTAAATACAACAGATACTACAGAAACATAGCGAAAGAAGGACTACCAAAGTACCTAGAAGGAAAGATGAAATGGGAGGACAGAAGTATGGTAGCAAGATTTAGATGTGGTAACGAAACCAAGGCAAGAGAACACTGGAAAGATGAGGGAGAAAGAGGATGCAGATTATGCAAAAAAGGAGAGGAGGACCTGAAGCACGTAGTAGAGGAATGCGAGATTACAGGAGGAGCAAGGAACATGGGGGAAGTGCTGAAGGAGACTGCAGAAGGACTGACAGAACTGAAAGCGATAATAGCGAAGAGAAGAGCAGCAGAAGAGGGGGAGGAACGACAGGGAGGGAGCACAGCAAGGAAGCAAAAGCCAAAGAAGGATAAGCGTTAGATATAAGTAAAGGCAATATAAGAGATGTAATTTGGAAGTCGTCCAAAGCCGAAAGGCACGAACTAAGATTAAATAAATAAAATAAAATATATATAAAATTTAATAACATTAAAAACAAAGAATCATACTTACTTTTGACTGGAAACTTGTTTTATGTGATTAAACACATTGATAACATCCCTGATACGTCTCGGGGCCTCTTCAATTTTACTAGCTAAACAAATACAACCCATTGCAGTTGTTTCCATATTATGTCTAACTAACGATTTACTGTAATAAAATCGTTGGAATATTACTTGCCCTGTGGCCATTGCGACCTATTCAAAAAGATAATAAAAGTAGAGACTATGTGTTCCAAGGTTATAGAGGTTATGGCGTTTACAAACATTTTGTTTATTTGTGAAAATAATTACAAACCTGGGGTAGTTTCAGTAAAATACCAGCAGTCTGTATCAATTCGCATCCTAATATCCTTAGATCGGTTTCAGTTTCTGCATCCAATCCGTCTAAATGCGACGGCGTCGAGTTTAGTTTTTCATCAGGTAAAAGACAATTTTGAAGTGTTAACACGATTTTTCCATGAGCTTTCGTATTAACAGTTACCGTATTTTTTGCCGGTATCGTAGAATTTTCTTTTGCGTTACTCATTTCAACTTATACTAATTAAACAAAGAAAAAGTATAGTAAGTTCACGCACTTGCGGTGAAAAAGGTTAGCCTTACATTTTCTCCATTACCATACTTCCGACATATAAGGTTAAACCTATGTGTGTGCTTATTTCAAGAAGTGTAATTCATATAGAATTCGCTTATTTTGTGTCGCTACTGTCGACTTGTGGTAATCAACCAAAGTTTTATTCGACTTTGTCAAGCATTTTTATTAAAAAATACGTTTCGTATTATTCTCGTTATAATAAATTTACAATATATAAAATTCACTGAAATATCTATTAAATTATTTTATTTCTGCTTTGGAAAGTTTGAGATATAAAGTTGCAGAACCGCGGGTATCTTTAAATCTTTGAAAATTCATAAGTTATGAAAGTTTATAAATATTTTAAATATTATTTGTTTATTTTTCTGTTGCAGGACAATTACCTCGTCAGTGCTATTATTGTTCTACGAAAGCAATATTCACCGGGAATCGGTGAGTGTCTTTTTATATCTGTACGAATATTGTAAATATTCAATTCGATCATTACGCGACGCCATGTTGTAAAATGCCCGCGCAATTATGAAGTATTTGATACGCGTATCACGTTCGGTCTTCGGCGAAGGGTAATAAATAGAACTGTAACGATTTTTAGTTTAAGTATATAATGATATATTCTTTTGTTGTTACATGTCAGTTTCTTGTCGTTTAAAAATCAACATGCATGCAATTGTGTTTTAAAATTTGAACGATGTACATTCACACGAATTTTCGATCGATTAAAATTGAATCTTACAAAGTAATAGGATTTTGCGCACATCTTGTAAGGACGACATATCAGCGCAATAAATATATACATATAAGGAAATAATATATATAATATAATACAGTCGCATAACATAACAATTATTATACAACATATACATAATATCAACTCATAGTGAAACGTAACGTACGAAAGTAAATAACGAAAGAACAACAGCATAGATATCATTCATACGTTGCAGAAATAATTGTATTTAGTTTCTTCGACTTCTTTTCTTTCTTAATTTCGGTCCCTGTGTTTCTTATTACGTACACGTTTTATAATTGTTAAACGAATAGGAAAGCAAGTTCGGTATCGGCTATTCGATTTTTCGTTGTGCTGATTAGCTTTGAGTTTCACCTAATCAATCATTGAGTTTGAATAATCGAAAATTAAAATCTTGACAAGAAATTTTTACACAATTGCGAGGTACTTCGATGAACGTTCTGCTTTCGCATAATCATAGTGTGGACCGAAGTAGGAACAATTTTCACATTAGAAATAAAATCAATCTACGAATAATATCAATCATATTTGACAAACATATTTTTGTCCATTAATCACTTAAAATGATATTTTTAGTTGAAATCGAGCGACTCGTGGAACATTGTTGTTTCGACAAAGCAACTACACATATGGATGAAATTTCTTGAAGGACGTATGGCCTTAAAAAATTTGAAAAAATAAAATTTCCAGCATCTGTGCTGTATTTTCCCTGTATTGTACAGAATTATTTAGAAATTGGTACTCATATCCACGCTAAGAGTCATTCGATAACATTACATTGGTATCTGGCAGTGATGTAGCTGATGTATTCTTCGTTTAAACAGGAAGTGTTCGATTCATCTTTAAATCAATGCTTGTATTTACGATGATTCGGTAACGTCTGTTCGAGATTTCGATGACACTTCGTTATTTAAACGCGTTGCATCGTTACACGCGAGTTGGCTCTCGACCTTTTCCGATCCCTTGCTATCCATTTTATTCTCTGATTTGATCGACGCGTTCAAACTTTTCAAGAAGTTGCCTAAGTGTTCCGCAGCTATCGGGTTATTTGCCCATTCGTTAGAAGGAAACGCAGCTAGAAACCTTTTTTGAAAAATCTCCGAAGTCAATTGTTTCGTGGCAGGTTGCTCGGTGGAAGCTTTGTTTTCGTTATCGTTCGTCGAGTCTTCTGTGACGTTATTCTCAACTTTTGTCGAATTCTCCGATGATTTGACCGTATCTGACGTTTGTGAGGGAGAAGGGCATCCTTGTTCCACCGTGGTGCAGCTTTTGCTGGAAGGACTTTCGATAGTTACCGAACTAGAGTCTGGACTAGCAGGCGATTTGCTACTCGATACCTCCGCACCTGCGTTGTTCTTCTTCGTCGGACTCGGTGCAGGTAGATCGTTGTCTATTCCATTGGAAGCGGTGTTCATATTATCGGTATGACCGCTGGTAGTTTCGTTAATCGTATTCGCGTTAGTATCTCCAGGTGGTGGTGACGGAGAAGCCGTAGATGATACTCTTGGACTGGCTGCTTCGCGATGAGGCGTCTGCCGTGACGAATTGTCCGGTTCCTTTCTCGCATCATTAGTAGTTTCCAAACTACAATTACGAGTCGCTTCAGTAGACGTTTTGTTTTCGTTGTTCATGTTGCTGTTATTGGTAGCTCGCGGCGGGTATCGATTGTTAGATTCCGCGGCCGACGAGTACTTGGTTTGGACGGACAATTGTTGACCAGACTCCGTGGAGTCGAGAGATTCGTTACCGCGAAACACAGGTGTTTTACTAATCTCATTCGAGACAGATTTGTTTATACACGTTGATTTATCGTTCGATTGTTGTTGTTGCTTAGTTATCGCAACAGCCAAAGGCGCCACAGACGATCTTACCGGTTTCACTGGCGCGCATTGGGCAGCTAGATGACTTTTCCCGGATACATTAGCGTTCATATTTCGATTATCGTTGTTAGATATGGTGGAATTAGCGTCCGTCCCTCGAGGTAGTCTTAGCCTCGCGTCTGTCTGAAACTGCTGAAGATTCGGTGCTTGGCTCAAGGCATACAGACTTTGCAGACTGGGAAAAACGGATGAAAGATTTGTGTTGTACCTGCTGTTGCTTAAAGGACTGGAGAATCCAGGAGCGTAAACTGGTGTTCTCGAAGGCGTTGGAAGCGGACAATCGTTCACTCTATGCGCTGCTGGAGTCAAAGAACCTGGTGGCGCACGATAATATCTATGGCCACCAACGAGCGTTACAACTTGTCCCTGATCCGAGATATTTGGCATTTCTCTGATCGTCGGTTTTGCTTTAAGTTTCGTTACTGGCTGTGGTATTCTTAACGGGTGTATGTCCATCTTCTTCCCTCCGCTGAGGTCTAAAATGTCTCTCGATTCCTGGTCCCTTTCTCGTTTAGCGGACGACGCTTGCCGTTGTTGGTTCGCATCGCGTTCCGATTGCTTAGGCTGCCTTGGTTTCGACGGTGCGGGCATTCTAATCTGTCCCGTCTTCAAGGCTTTCAGTACTCGTGGATCGACCGATCTATCGTTAAGAGTTATACTGGGACTGACTTTTCCCAGCGTATTCTTTCGATTATCTTTGGAATCATTTGGTTCGGTAAATCCAACATTGTTCGCGGGTGATTTTGGCGCTGTCAGAGTTATACTGAGGCTCGCAGGAATGTTCAATCCGCAGCCGTCTAATATATTCCTTGTGTCGTTGGAAAGTACCGGAGTCGGCGAAGGTTTCGTACTTGGTGTCGTGGGTGCTCGACTAGGACCAGCTTCTCCGACTATGTTCGCCCGTTTCACCGAAATAACGTGCTCCATTGGAAGTTTTCGAGGTGACTTGGCGTTGTTTTGCACGACTGCAGGCGGATGTACTTGAGTTTGCTTTTTCGGCACTTGGCTCGAAATATGCTTCCTTTTCTTGATATCGAAGATCGGTAGACCTGGCGGACATTTCCTTTTCACAGCTCCCGCGGGAACTACCGGTGGGTCGTTGGAAAACGTATACACATCCATCTTCGCGGGATTGCTATTTACGTTGATGTTCATACCTACGTTCGTATTCTTCGAGTATCCAAATGTGCACATATCTACGTCACTGCACTGTTTATTTGCATTCACTCGCGCGTTGCCAATTCCGGCCATAGTTGCAACCCGTTTACTCGCACTCGCAGCGTTCCCACTCGCATTTACCCCAATGTTCTCGTTGTTGCTCTTATTCTTTGAGTTCTCATTTACATTATTCAAAGTCTCTGTCGCTATACCGTCCTCCTTCTTCGACGTGGCATTGCCCTTCTTTCGCGTCTCATTCGTCTCATTGTTGGCATTCGCTTCGTTAAACTTAGAGGAAGACTCTAAAGCCATTTCGGATGCTGACTCTCTGGCTGTCAACTGGAAACCTTGGAGGAACTGTTTTTTCTCCTGCTGTTCCCCTGGTTTCTTTTGTATACTCTTTAACGCGTTACTGGCCACCGTCTTCTCAGGGATAGATCGTTCCATGAAAGTTACCCTCCTCTTTTGTTTCTCCTGCTTCTCTGTCTGACGTTTCTCTTTATCTCTGTGAAGCTGCTGAATCACTAACGAATCAGTGTTATCTTTGTCAACCTGACCGCAATGCAGTAACACGTTGCTGATAACTTTCGGCTTGTTCGGACTCGAATTGTTCGGTGTACATTGCTTCAACGTGATCTTCACTCCGTTCGAATTCTGACCATTGCCTATACTCACGACACTAAATTCTGGATTCGATGGTTTCGTTTCGATACTCCTAGCACTCTGTTCTTTCGAATTCCAACTACCTGGCGGGCTTCTTAAGACTTCGTACCTTCCGTCTGGATTCTTCAATATTTTGATAGGTGTTTTAATTTGTTTAGTTTCGCTATCTGACGTGGACGTGGACGTGGACGTGGACGTGGACGTAGACGTGGATGTTGATGTGGACATGGATGTTGACGTGGACGTGGACGTGGACGTGACTGTTGACGTGGACGTGGACGCGGACGAGGCAATCGTGTCGGTTGCCGTCGTCGTCGATGTGCTATTTGTCGATGTTACAGAAACCGTCGTCGACGTAGCGCTTGTCGACGTTGTTACCGTACTCGACGGTTGTTCCTCTTTACTAGTCTCTTCCTTGGTTTCATTCGAGGGCGCTTGATGACTCGGAGAGCGCGGTTTCTCGTTCGAGACTTTGCTCTGATTGTCCAACGCAGGTTTCTGCTCAGTATCGTTCGAAAGCTCTGCTTCCGGCTTAGCTTCGATGCCGTTCTCAGGATTGTCCGAGTTATCGTCATCTCGTGTTACTGCGTCAACGGGAGGCAAACTAGCACCTAAACCTGGTGTGGATGGCCTGTCATGAGGAGGTGCCTCTAACCTCTGCTCTTCCAACGCTACTCGGTAAAAAAATCGCATCGGTGCGTTCTAAAAATAAAATTGTCAAACGTTAAGAAAGAGTAGTGGAAATATTCGTAATCGAACTATCCAAAGGATCTTTTGAAACGTTTAACACGTTGCCACGTGACACGCTGGCTTTTCACAAGTGTTTCATCGATATAGAACGATGCTTTAATGCTTTAATTTGGTCGAAGCGACTGAATCGAATTTCGTGTACCATCGTTTTGTACCTTGAGCACATTTTTACATCTTGAGAGAAGTGAATTTTACAGTGTGCCAACCAACGTGTTAAAATATTCGGTAATTGAAATTGGCTATAGTTTACCCTTTTCCACGCGTAAATGTAAGCGACGTCCATGAGGGTCCAGTGTTCCGGCAGCGGGGCACGTCGATGGCAAATTTCGATGTTGTATCTCGTCATATCGACGCTGTATTTCAAAGCTAAGAATTTCTTTAAATGCGCGATAGTCACAAGTGCCGGACACTGAAGGTAGCGCCTGTTACTTGTTGTATTTGTGCTGTGATTGCCGATGCCGTTGCTATTGCTATTATTATTACCGTTGTTACTGCTATTACTTTGATTGTTAGATGCGTTCGAGTTGTTGGTGTCGTCGTTAGTGCTAAGAAGGATGGTCAGAGGATCTGCCCCAGGCGGTAGATATTCTAAGCTTAAGCTAACTGCGTCTTCTGGAGCGAAGATCAACCTTCCGCTCACGTCTTCTCCGCGCTGTTCCGGTGTCGCTAAATCCGCTGTATAAAACATTTACATATTGAGATAATTTCCAAGAAATACAGGATGCGTAAGTATAAAACGTGAGACGTAACGCGCGTGTATTTAAAAAATCTTGGCGGACTTTGATACGGTTTTGCAACAAGGCTACGAATTATTTTAATTCGCGACGCTATTGAGATACACGCGCGACGTAATCGAATCGCAAGGAATAGTCTTACCATGTTCAGGATGTTTTTTGTAAAATTCTCTTCTCCTGCGCATCTCTTTGTGATACAGTCCGGGCACCAATTTGTACACGATATCTTGCAACGCCTTGTCCGCTCTGAAAATAAAAATCATTCGGTCAAAAAATAATGCTCGTGGATAGAAAATTTGGAGATTTTTGAATATCAAGGCCAGTCACGCGGCAATTTACTTGATGTTCGGCTTGGCTTTGTTGAGGACATGTTTGCAAGAAGGACAGTGAGCTTCCCTGTTGAGATGCTTGAGGATACAGCTCCTACAAACTGAACAGCGAAAAACCAACGTATCATTATCCGGAATATGATGCACGGAATATGATTCCAGTTCGATTAAATTTACTTACACGAATGTAAACACTCGACGACGGTAGTCGCGTCTATAAGATATCCTATGCACAACGGACAAATAAGGTAGGGGTTCACCTCGCGAAGATACGTCCTTTTACCCATTCCCGACATTTTTCTTATTGCGCCACCGAATTGTCGGCGATAGTACCTGCAACGATAAACACAGTTTCATGTAATACCTTCGACACAGGTCGACAACGTGGAAAAAGCCAATCTCGTGTCTATCCACAAATACTATAATTCGGTAAAATCTTAAAGGAGAATCTTGGTCGTGTAAACAGTTAGTGTGCGTATAGATCGCCTTGTCGACATTGCCTTTCCTCGTCATCTCGAGAAATTAGAATACCAAATGCGTTACGTACTTGTCGTGCTCGACCGTTTTTCGAAAAGCCAAAGTATCACCAAAAATGTCGATCTCGATACAGGCGAAAATTTTGGCTTGAAGCACGAGGGAAGATTCGGTGTAAAGGATCGAGTGAAACGTACGTGTTTGAAAATATTAGTCGCGAAGAACTTTCATAAAACATTTTGATACTTACTGCTAAGCGGTACTAGAGCGAGACACGGTCTAACACGATTAACACGATAACACGACGAACGTTATTGTATCGATCGAAAGCGATCTGAGGATGCAAAGTATAACAGTTGCAAGGTATTTAACGCGATATATAGCTTCAGATTCGTTTCAAACTTTACCAATATAATCGCGATAGTCGGATCTCCTTGTAACGCTGATCATAAGAAGTTGCTACAAGTGTTGGAATACTTTCGTAAGCTACAGCATGTGTAATTTTCCCTCGTTAAAATGCATCTCGCGCGTTCTTCCTCGTTCCTTGATCAACGAAACAAATGGATTAGAGTCCCGAACGCGTATTTATCGTTACGCGCTAATCTCCTTCGAAAAGTATCGAAGGAAATCCTACACCCGTGATGCTTTTTACTCGGAAAAAAAAAAGAACAGGGAATCTTGGTTATGTACAAAAACTGGGAACTCACGTGCCTATACTCTAACTCGTACTTGGAACGACGAAACAAATAGATTAGAATTCCAAATGCGATATGTATTTATCGTTATGCGGTGTTTTCTTTCGAAGAGCAGCTGGCTCATCCGTGAGCGACGATAACGAAACGCTCACGACGATAATTCGCTAGTTTTGCAGATAAATCGCATGACATAGGAGACGGTTGGGCCTTGTCACAGTGTTTAGCCCACTTTCCCGAAGGTTTCTCAGGTAGGTAGAATCCCGTTGCCTCGTTCTCCCCTCCATTTAGGTTTCAACCACCCGTAGGTATACGGGTGCGTTTTATCCTCGTGCTTTCTCCCTGCTTCGAAATTCGTCCTTTCGGTTTTTCCACTCGCCGACTGACGCGCTGAAACCGCCAAACAGCAGCCCCTTTCCACGCGAATGAAACGCGTGTGCACCCTGTGCGTCGAATACCTGCACGTATTGATCGAATATCGTGGTATTTCGCAGAGAGGCAGCGATAAGTCGGTTAGGCGCTATCGCTATCGTTGCCAAGAAATTAGCCTCGCTCGTTTCCAGATCGTTCTGCGAATCCTAAGCGTCTCTTGGCCGGTCTCCGTGTACGAACGAGATCTCGAGAACGGAACGATACGGCGGAGAATTACGTTCAATTCGTAACGTTGCTGGTGATCGCGTTTGCCACGGCGAATCTACGTGCGTTAACCTGTTAAACGGCGTGTCTCCTAACCACGAGTTTCTATAATTACGTTGTTAAAAATTAGCAGCCAAACGACGAGCTGAATCGGAGATACATTGAACTGTAACCTTCGTAGGTAAAAAGCAAATCTAGATAAAGATATTATTCGAACGACGTGCCAATTCGTGTTGCCCGGTCAACAAGTTAACGACGTCGTTTCACGAAGTCGTCGCAGAGATAGAAACTAAAGAGGATCTTTAAAAATTCTCCGAGTCTGTTTCTCCCGTTTTATCTCTTTCTCTGCCAGTCTCGTGCGGATCTCCTAAGTTCTCGTTCGATCGTTCACGTTCGTTTGCGCTTGGACACTTTGCTGCGACTATTCTCCGAGTGCAGCACGTGTCGCGAATGTAAGGGACGCGCCTAAGTAAAGGCCTGTACACAACGATCGGATCGATCTTCCAAACCAGATGTTATTAGACCTTTCCGAGTTTCGAACGACCACGGTGTGTTCGCGAAGGAGAAAGATCGTAAATAGACGAGCATCCATTCCATTTATGCCGGTGGATATTAATTAAGATTATTTAAATAGCGAATCGGCCCGCCTTGGCTACACGTCACGCGTTCTGCGGTGTCTAGTATATCGGTGTCTATTTATATCGAGCTGCTCGGTAAGAAGAGAAATTCTCAAATGGCGTCGCAAGTGGCGATAGCAAGAGGGATAATATCGCCCCGAATCGAAACTAATATTCGACGATGATCGTGAAACTTTCACACAGCGAAGGTAAAATAGACGCGTCGACGATTTTAACGCTGATGTTTGCCATTTCGAGTTTCGAACGTTCTACGAGGTGTATCGGAAAGTTTGTGGTTTTCCTCAAAGTTGCAGGATGATTGTTTGTCACAATCGTTCGACGGACGATGAATTTCGATAAATTAGAAATTCTAAAACTAATTCCAAGATGTACGAATACATTTGTTCTAAACTTACACGAAGAATCAATATGTATCGATACAGCATGATGCAATACGATGAATAATTCACCGTTGAGATGCTTCGATGGATCTGTGCGAACTGTACGCTCGTAATAAATATCTCGTGACAATATGATAAATGATATATCTCGTGTTCTATATACGTTTTCAAATTCGCTTCAAGCTCGTCCGTAGCATTCAAATTTCGTTTGAAAATCAAAAGGTTCCGAGCAGAGATTAAAGACGTTATAGTAGGTATTCTTAAAAAGAGACAAACACGGACATAATTCATTTTTACAACGAGCCCTTCGATCGTTGCGATTTACGATACTACTACGAATCTTTTTCACTCTATGAGATATTTCATACGAAGATAAGAATACTTGCGCGCTTCGTTCGTCGAAAGACCTTTCGAAACGTTCTTTACCTTTTTGGTACTCATTTCGCGACACGTTACACGTTGGTAAGACGTGCTAGAAGGAGTAAAACGAGGAAGCTCGTTAAGAGATCGTTCTTCCAACGGAATGCACACGAGCGTGCCCTCGTTTTGGATCTCTCATTTTCTCTTGCAAAACTTTAGTTAGTCTTATCAGGCGTTACGCGCGTTACAGATTAGACCCCCAGCTGCTCTCCGATCCCTCTATCGTCGCTTGTATAGGCTCGTACCCCGAGAAAGGAGAGTAGGGAGACGACGACCCTACTGTGCGGAAGACCGTGATTCGAAGTAACCTAGCGACCGTCTACAGAGATCGCGAAAGAAAGGCATTCGATCGGCCGGCCGGTCGTCCAGGGAAAAAGAATTCTATCCTGTCGAAATATTCGAGACTCGCGAACGTTCGTCTCCCTTTGTGAAATTCGTCGTGAGACGCGGTGGAATCGAAAACGATTGGGCAATCGCATATTTTCGATCGATTTGTCAGCTTATACGATAGGAGTTGCGTTGGATCACGCGACGGTACAAAGTTTCTAATTGATGAACCGCGAAACGGGAGATTCGAGCAAAAGGTCTTCGAACTTGATTTGATCCGTCGCTTCGGCAGGAATTTCCCGCCTATTGTTCCCGTTGCTTTGGTATTCCGCGTTTCACGGCGATCTGGTTGTCGAGGCAGCCAGCTGATTAATCAGTAGAGACACGTTTCCTCGTGTATCGTAGACGACGGAGGGGTTCGCGCGATCGCAAATGCGACCGTGCCGCGACGAAAGCGGCAAGACGAGTTTCTTTTTTCTCAGTGAAAAGCTTTACCGTTACCTTCGATTTCGGACAATAGCGTACTGCTAGGGTCTGGTGTTCCAAAAGGCGGGCAGAAAAGTTGGCGAATAGGCAGACGGAACAGGGAGCCGATACTTCTCTCGCGTGCTAGCTAACCGCCTGAGAAACCGGCGATGTTCACCGAGTCGATGTTTATTCCATCGTCGCGCGTATCGCGAACGCATACCGAGCGATTTCGTCGAGGACGAAAGAGGAGGCAGCGCGAATATGAGAAAACGCATAAATACACGAGTTGGCGTACGGGAGCAAGACAGCGCGTGCTAGTCGAAGAAAGACGGAACAGCCGCAAGAGGATAGAAACGAGGAGAGGGGCAAACGAGTAGTAACCAAGAGAAAGGGAGGGGAAGAGCGAGAGCGGGACAGAAAAAGAGCGAAAGGAGGGAGAAAAAGATGGAGGAAACCGCACTCTCCGTCTCGCTCTCGTATTTTCTTTCTTGTCTCTCCGTCTCACTCGCTCCTTCCCCTCCCTGTTTCTCCCTGTTGTTTCTCAGCATTCAACCGGCGAGTAGGTCTACATGCACACAAACGTATTTGGTGGAAAGCGCTATATTGGGTGGTAGAGTGTGCGTGCGTGTACTTACGTGCGACCATGCGAGCCGTATGTGCGGCAACACGCATACGAGAATCGGAGTAGCTAACGCTATCCTCTATGGTAGTGGAGCATACTGGCCGCGTACGTACACAATGCGATGCCGTATCGTTGGTGGTCGAACGATAGCGTAGAGGAAACGCGACGTTGGTACTAGGTTCGGGTGCGAATATCCACTTTTTCTTGAGTCGAGATGCGGCTTGTCCAGGCAACAACGGCGACGTCGCGTGCTCGATCTGTACGCGATTTCGCGACGTACGATCAGCTTCCCTGGCATTCGAGTAAGCTCTCGACGGGATTTACTTTCACCTTACCGCCGACCGTACACACCAGCCTCCGAAACTACGACGGCACAGGTCTGATCAAGCTCTCGGGGAGGGGAGAATGGGGAAGAAAAATAGTCAAACGATACGATATCGAGCAGATCTGATCACAACGGCCACGATAACGACCACGACCACGACCACGATGAAGACAACGACGATGACGACGACGGTAACGACAAGGGCAACGACGAGTACACTACTAGTCAGGAATACGACCAGTCCGTACAAAGGCGCCGCGGAACAGTGTGCGGCGTTTTATGGAACTAAACTGCGGAAATGAACGACATCGAGCGTAAAACGATCGCAGCAACGTACAAAACACCGAACTGTATGGCGACTCACGCCAAACTAAACTGAAACCCCGAGTAGGATATGCCCTTTCCCCTCTCATGCCCCTCAATGCCAGTCCCTGCATCCCTTTGCCGCGCTCCCCTTCTGCGCTCCATCTTCACCCCCTCCATACTCTTTCTCTCCTGTCCTCCAGGCTCTACACGCTCCTCGCTACGCCTGCCGTTTCGTTTTACTCGTCTCTTCTCTTCTCTACTCTTCTCCCTCTTCTCGTTTCTTCTCCTTGTCTCGCTCCCTTGCTTCGACTCTTTTCTGCCCCTTTGCGAGTACACCGTGTCTCTGCTCGGCTGTTCGCCTCGCTAGCCTCTGCCTAGCCTGCCTGGCCCGTGCCGGCTTGGCTCGCTCGACTCGTCTGCTTTGCCTGCCTGTCTGCCTGCCTGCCTGCATGCCTGCCTGCATGCCTGCCTCGTTGCCTGTACGAGTCGTTTTTCTCTTCACTCCTCTATGCGCGCTTCTGACCACCCCTCCTCTCTCTTACGGAGTGGTACGTACCGACACTAGTGCACTACACCGAGCACACCGACGAGTCGACTACTCCCCCTTCACCCCATCGAGGATCGCGTCGCGTTACCAGCCGGGTTACGAACTCCCCTCTATTCGTACACCGATACCTCACCCTTCTCGTTCGCTACCCCTCTCTTCGTACGTTCTACGCGTTTCCTCCTCTCTTTCTTTCCGCGTATCTCTCTGATCATTCTCTTTCGTTTTACCGCGATCGCAGAAACGACCCCCTGGCTCGCCAGCCCCGAGTCTTCGCCTCTCTTCTTCTTTGATCGTTCTCCTCTATCTCGTAACCTCCAATTACAGCGCGCCAGTAACGGAAATCGGTACTCGAGACTTCGAAGCCAGATGGATTTCCGCGTGTGTTTGAATAAATGCGCGATAAACCCGTTTACGTTGGAAAACCAGTGTCGGCTGGCGTGCACTCGCCGCGCTACCGACCAATGGGCCACCAATCCCCCGGATAAAACCAGATAGATTACGAGGAAACCCGTGGACTTTTATTACGGATGTTAATTTCACGAGCGCCGAGTGTCATGATACGTTGGTCATTCCAGTTTCGAGTAGCCGGTGTTTATTTCATTTTAAATTTTCCGCGAGATTTTACGACGCAGTGTCCATTTCCGATTTGTAAAAATACCTGTCTGTCTTTTTCCACGAAACCGTTTCTATCGCGAATCCCCGCGTGCACGTCGATCACGAGCGTTCTCGCGTTTGTCACGGCAACATTTTTCGGAAGATGCGCCAAGCGCGCCCAAAATTGTTCGTACCTAGTATCGGTCTTCCATCGGTTAAGAACTTTGAAATTGCACGTCGTTAAAAGAAAAAAAAGTGGAACAAAGCGCGTTGCCTGCCACGGGACAATTTTCCTTTAAAAAGTGACGAGTGTTGTAAAATGTCTTACTAATCCTGCTCTGGCTGGATTAACAACCCCGTCTCCCGACTTGATGTAAATGTTAAAAGTTTATTTTTTTACTCACTCGTCGAAAGGCCAACAGGTCAAAAAATTTAGGAGAAGGTATAAGGTAATAGTTGTGTACTCGACCTGGAAGTTTGAAAGGAACGGGATGGTTTTAAGGGACGATAGTTCTACGAGTATGCAGAGGAAAATCGCAAAAGGAAGACTGGTTTACACTTCAACAAGAGGTATGGCAATTGACGAATAAATGGTCCTATACCGTTTCGTGCTACCTGGGCCGGTAATAAATTTACTCATTCAGCCTGTCCAGAATTAGCAGTACCGTTTACCTTGGGCCATTGTTGCTTACCTCCCTGTAAAAGAAATCCGAGGAATGTTTGTCTCGCCACGATGACGCTTACTGTGCTGTAAACTCCGCCATTTTGGTACCTTCCGGAAACAAGCGCAGGTACGTCAGCATCGTAATCTAATCTAGTTTCTAATCGTAGCCAACATTTAATCACGCGTCCGTTCCCTTTCTTATCGTGTCGAAACGTCGCAGGCTACCGTTACTTAGTGTTCGTGCACTTTCGTGCGACTTTTCCAATTACAGCAAAACCTCGCTCGCATAATTCGTAATTTATATAATTGGAATTGTCATAACAGAATCCCACCGATTCTCTCGACTACTTATGATACTTCGTTCGCGTAATAGGACTACACGTTCGAACGAGCGAATACTCGCCAACTTACATAGGCGAGTCCGTTTAGTCGGCCATTGATTAAAATTTCATTCGGATAAACGAAGATCTACCGTATATACAAGCGTTCGACTTTGATTCTTCGGACTTGGGCTGTTGTTGCGATGGATAGAGTCAGAACGATCGAACGTCCGACAGATTCTCGCGCATATAATTTGGATCTGTGGATGCTTCGGTCGTGAGAACGACAGTTCGTCCGAACGTTTGTTCTCTGTTAATAATCGTAGCTTTATTCTTCGATCGGATATCATACACGAAAACAAAGGCATTGTCGTAGATGACGAAAGACAAAGTTTGGCTCGCGGAGGTCTCGAAGGACCGAAAAGATTCGAAAGCAAACTCGAGATAACGGTATAGCTCGGTCCGATCGGCTGGTTCTTTGCTTGTTTGGTCTAACAATTTGCGACTTTTCTGCTCCGGAGGGTCAATTTTCTCACGATGAACGAAGGTTCGAACGTCGGCATGGAACAGGAACAGGCGACAGGTCATAAATTATCGCGAACACATGCAAATATATCGGTTCTAGAATTGCTTTCCCATCTGCGTACCTAAGTGTCCGAATGCGAGTCTTCGTGTGCAAGTACAGCGTACAGATCTCCGTGACGTGCACCAGCTCGCTATTTGCACGTACGCCGCGCTTGCGCCGTCGAATAATCTTTCAATCCGCCAACGCTTTCGTCTCACCAGGGACACCGGTAGACGTCACCTTCCTCGAGATCATCGTTAAAAATCCAACGACGTTGGCCTTGGAAAAATGTATCGCTCGGCAGCAGCGCGTAACAGTTTCGGCGGATGATCGGCGATGATGTCGGTAGCAGGACGATGTGAATTGGCAATATCGTTAGAACGAATCGCCAACGATTGGAGATCCGATGATACGGGTGTTGAAAATAAAATGGACGAGCATCTTGTGAACGATACACGCGGAAAACGAACGTTACGCAACGTGTTACGAAAGAGACTGGAGAATTCGGCTGGTTAGATCGATGAGAACCAAAATGGCGGTAATACAGCGGTAGTCGAAGAGCTGGTTTCGTAAGTTGCGAACGGAAGAGCTAATCGTTTGGAAAGTTCAGAACGTAGGTACGCTAGTACGATGTATTAAGACGAAGCCGGCGGCGTCGTCTTTGTCGAGCATTCAATGCACCGTGACAATATGCATAATTAATCTCTATGCCGAACAATGAGTACGTTCGCGTTCGTGCACGTTGCATCGATGCGTTGCATCGCCTATCCAGCGAAAGAAAGATTCCACCAACTGGATGTTACGGTACGCGAACGTTTTTAAATTCGCGGAGGGTCAAGGTTCGAGAAGTCCGCGAGGCAAGTCGGATGGATTCCAGGGAAGAGATCGCCGGTGAAAAACCGATGACGAATCTCGGATGACGAGGAAATATTAATTACGGGCGTTTTTAATTACACCAGTCAGCTATGAGGCAACTAACAGCATACTCCCACCACGGCAATCGACCTTCCAATCCTGACACTCCCTGGGTGTACTTTAAGAACCGTTCCCCCTTCTACCGCTCCCCAAACAGTTGGAGGATGCCGACAAAAATATTCGCATGGTGCGTGTGCGTTCCCTTCCCCTCGATCCATCGAGCCCTACAGATCTCCCCTCTGGCATACATGGTTCGAAAACAGCGGCCGTAGGCTTCCTCCCGAAGCTTTCTCTGGAAGGATCCCTTGGAGGGCTATCCCCACCAGGAGTGCTTGGACGGATGGTCGGTCGTTTCGCTGTGGAACGCGGCTGGAATCACGAGCGAATGAGACGCCGCTAGATGGGCTCCGTAGCTGTCTCTTCCTTTGATCCTTTCTCCGCTTCCTCGGCTCGTTCTTTGTCGATCGTTCCGCGAATCGTTCCCTTCTTCGTGCATAGAACCTGTAGGTGATACGTGGGCGGCCCGATCTCAACATTTAGTCGGAGGATATACATTGGTATACGTATACAGGATCCCCAGTGAGCCTGCGCTGCGTTATCGGTCGATATACGCTTTTGGGAAATTTTCCACGTGTTTCGTGGAGCCGCGTGACGCCGATTCTCCTTCGTTCGCCTCCTGCTACTCCACCTATTTGCGTGTGCCGATCGAAAACGAGTCATTAAGGTTCTCTGCCACTCCCTCGTGCAACGTTTCGCGAACGAGGGCTGCTCTATCCAACTTGCCAGCTTTACCACATTGCCGATTTAGCAAAATCGTTCGTATTCCGCTTATCTTTGACTTAATTTCACCTCGATCCTGCCTACAACCGTAAATCGTCGTAGACATCTCGATTAGCGATCCTACTAGTAACATACAGTCACCTTGCTGAAAACAGCTCTTTCGAAAATGTTTTTCACGAAGACCAAGAAAACGATCCATTGATCGATTCGTTGACGCGTTCGAGTCCGCGGTAGGTGCCAGCGCCAGCCTGAACGGCGGCATCCTACGATCGCCTACGTGCAATCCTGTCGCAGACGGCCACGCCGTTTCGATAAACGGCCTACAAAGCCGTCGGAGGGGACGGGCCGATGCTTACATTCCCTGGAGCCCCTCCTGACATCGACTGTACGTGGGTACATTATTCATTCTCTACTACATTCGGCAGCAGGAGGGTGCGGACGAGTGTGTGCGTATCCCTCGTAGTCGATGACACGACACGCACTCGCGTCCCGTTTCTATGTGTGCCGTTCGTATAGATACGCGTGTACGTTTTCTCTCTTTTCCGACGCATCTGTCTTCCTCTGTGCCACCCCTCCCTTTCCTCCGTGTTTCTCCTTCTTCGTCTACCCTTCTACCTATACGGCCATCCTTCTTTCTCTTCGTTTACATCCGATTCATACCGTCTCGCTTGCGCTTTCCCCGCTTTCCTTTTTTTCTCTATCTATCCTCCCCTTCTTATCCCTCTGTCTCTTTCCTTCAGCCGCCTCTCTGTTCATCCACCCCTCGTCGGGTATTTTTCGTTTTCTTTCGCCTCTCTCTCTCTCCCTCCCTCCCCACCCCTCTCTCTCTCTCTCTCTCTTTTGTCCGTGTTCGATGCAAGCTTGTACGCGCAAACAGAAGCCAGTAAAAGGATAGCTCGGTGGGACGGAGGGCGACAAGGGCAGGCCGCGACGAAACGGCAGGATCGGTGGAGGGATCGAAGAGGTGGCGGCATTAGTGCGACCGACCGGGGCCACAGGGTGCGAGAAGAAAAGGGGGAGACCGAAATCGGAAGAGCATCAGGGAGAAAGAAGGAGAAGCGGGTTATTAGAGAGAGAAAGATGCGATTACCTCGATAGGCTGTAGCACACGATGCGCAGGGACAGGGTCGGATAGGTCTCGGTGATCGTGCCATTATCCTCCACGGGGACCGACCTTCCGCCTCGTGTACAAACGGCTCGCTCTAGGCACGCTCACCCCTCTTCACTTCCGACGCTCACGACGCACTTCCCTGGGGGAGGTTGTAGCCAATCAGCGGTCGAGTTTCCGTGGCCCGCGGCCGCAGGCTGACTCCACGTCTCCCGTACCTAATGTAGGTTGTCGAAGGTAGGCATCCTTTGTACCCTCCTTATCTTCTTACCTTCGTTCCCTACCTCCTACCTGGGCCGAAGGTAACGAAGGTCATTTATAGGACTTCGTACAGTATTCGCATCCTCTGTCGCTTCCCTCTTGTGGTTGGATCGACATACCAAAGTATTCTTCCAGGTAGTCGATATAACTTACCAGGGTGTTATACCTTTTTCAAATCCCCCATTTCCGCCATTTCACCAAGGTAATCTCTTCTTAATCATTTTCGAGGATCGTTTATGGAACGCTCGGTCATCGTAATTACCAAGCTTTCTTGAGCCATTCTACTTATTTCGTTCTATTGGTATTCCCCGATATTTTAAGATATCATTAAGATTGTATTAGATCTTTTTTTTTTTTTAATAACGTTTATTTAAACCAAGACACAATTTTAATACATTTGGGTATTCGCAATAAATTATGAATTTTGGTAATGATGGTACCAAAGGTACCGATACGCGACGGTACGACGTAGCCATGCTATATTATGTGTCGGCGTTTTACATTTTTCGTGTTTAATACAATCTTTGGATTTAAGCCGCTGGGCAGCGGAGCTTTTACGTGAATTTTGTTTTCATTTGATCTTTTCTGCTCTGAAAACTTGGTCGCAAAACAGGACGCTTCGGTAGTCTACTTTTTGGAGATTGTATCAGATCGGTACTCGGTTAATCACTCGTTTTCTATCGTATTGCTATTTACGAACGATTATATCGTTAGTCTATTTTTCACGTTTACGATGTTCCACCAGCTGCGTACTTACCTCGCTCGAAGGGCTGCTTGGTTCCATCCGAACGCAAAAATGGCGTGTATGTGGAGGAGACATCGAATTAACACTCGTATCGTGAACAACTAAATAGTTCGCCCGTCTGTCTTTGCGTAATTTCTAAATCGCGTTTAATTGAACGATAAAACTCGCTGATCTTCGAAGTACGTTTCGAAGTATTATTTCGTACAATCCACGTACTAGTTGCGCGATGTTCAACAGGGTAACGTTAAAGGAAGAGGACGAGGTAACACGTACGCTTGTTTATGATTATACACATCACGATTTATTGACGAGCAATGGATCGTACACTTCATGTAACATGATTCTCAAAAACAATTTTAACAAAACATCAAAGTAAACGCTAGCTAATTAACGATAACAAACATTGCCGGTTACTATTCGTCGGCAAGATGTAAGGCGACGTTTTTAAACGCGCACAACCTCGCGATAATGACATGGATAATTAGATACTCGAACGATCAATGATATTAGATATATAAGTAGGTAGTAAGTAATATACGCGCTTATAGCCTGGGTTATTTCGCTGACTTAATCTACGGTAATTTTCGATTTTCTTCCTGTCGATTTTGATAAAACACAATACGCACGCCGCTTCGTTTACATGTTCCAGTCGCTTAAAAGTTCGATCATAACGCTCGGGTGGCGCGCAACGCTTGAAAGAAAAATCAGCAATCCTAGGACCGTTTTGTAAGCGACAACGAAAAAGTTTCGTAAAATGTCAAATCAAAGGTAGAAGATGGAGAACGAAGAAGGTTTGAAATATTTGAACAACTGTATTCTCAGTGATTATCGATGTTCTTTGTTCGATTACAATTCACAGCTTGTTTATTATGGAGATACTGTATTGCGTTATACGTTTAATATTTATGAGAATGACATTGATAATAACTGCGTCGATTACTTGTATACTATTTCATGGAGTTACCGTGGAAATATTTTCGAAGCACAACCGATTACGTTTATCGTTACAATCCCTACAGTTTCCAAACAAAGGTTTCGCGTAATCGCGACGAACGATAGACTTCGCGATGTTAAAATATAACTTGTTCCGTTTTCTTATTAATTTCGATAACTTGCTTTAAAATCTGAAACATTCGCATATAAGCTTTTCGATCACAAACACGCGATTTCGTTTCCCTTTTCCCTCTTCTTTTCTGACATCCTATGCTTACGATACGTCGTCTGTTTATTTTCTTCCGGGGGGGGGGCACATTAGTTTCAAGAAATGTCCTCGAGATATTCCAAGTTGGAACGAATTCTTGATCCCTCGTCGTGGCGCAGCTATCTATTCTTCTGCGCGTTAAAGTCTTTCCGAACTGTAACTTTAGATACGATACATAACGGTTCGTGTTGTTAACAAGTACACGATCGTTGCTCCAAACAATGGGTTAATATTTCAAGTAGAACTTACGTAGGTATAGTCACATGGCAACTATTCAACTCTTGCAACAAATCAGATATTAAAATCTTCGCAGTCTTCGTGGGCTACGTTAATCGCTTTCGTAAACCATCGGTTCGAACGAACATTGTCTTACTAGTTGTTCAACGTGGGCATTTTATAATTGGCGGATCGATGGATAAAATTACGATCGATCGTGATGGTTGAACGTAACGTGATTCCGTTTAAAAAGGCCGTAGAAAAATAACATGTAAAAATCTGGGTCCCTTTTACTTCGCCGTAAATCCTAACGAACTGTGACTCTAATGTAATCCTCGTTTTCCTAAACTGGCAGTTCTTTTTTTTTTTTTTTGATTATTAGCTAATTCGAAATCGTGTGGTTCCCTTCTTTTCCCAAATATCGTCGACCACGCGTAACCATGTAACTAATTGATGCAAATTTCCTAAGCGAGATTCGAACGTCCGACTTCGCCGCGAATCGTGGGTATCGATATTCTCCATTGTTTCTTCGCACTCGTTGGCACCGTTCCCCTATTTTCAGTATTTATCTCGACCAGACGTTTAAAACTCTTACTTTTACATACCCACCTTGACTCTCATTCCACCATCGACATACATCTTTTTTACGCAACGTGTACGCTCGATCGATGTGCAATACCGGAAACGCTGAATTATATTCTGATCGTTCGAGTAGGATTTGGATTCCTAGTAAACGTTTCGTTTAAAATTTCTTTGAAATCATCGTGTTCATCTTTATTGCTGTCCTTGTACGAACAGGAGCAGTCTGTACAAATTCCGATACAGCATTAAAAATCGCCATATATCACGCACAACGAGCTCACAGCGCACTCGATGCTATTCTTTATCCGAATGTTTTCAAAAACCGCTCGATCGTATCGATCTCGGACGATAATAATACCTATAATATATTATTCGTAAATCAGTAACAGCGATATGAGTTTATACGTCTTCGTAGAATAAAAACTCCCTTAATATTATAGGATACGACGTACGGGTGGTAGGTACGTATTTTGCATATTTAAACTTCCAATTCAAAACGGTACACCCCGATACGAAGAATCGAGTGTACATTACAAAGATTTTACAAAGCTCCTCGAAGCTTCTCACCTAATATTTTTAAAGGGTTGCCCGTTGTTATATGTATTACTAGCATGTTCCCCTCTTTCTTTGTTTTTTTCTTTTTTTTCTTCTTCTTCTTCTTCTTTTTTCCTTTTACCAGGAAATTATAATCGGCCTTCTATCGCAATAAATCGCTCGTAATATATTATATGATAATAGACGATAATTAAATTGCACTAGTACATTGCACACGTTCTCTGGCGTTCTTTGGCATCTCTATGAAGTACATATTTCTCTAAGGTTCTAAAAAAGGAACGACAACACGTGGGGACGAGAAAGTTTATCCTTCATCCATCCGCCGTTCCACTCTAACCATTCATCCGCTATCCTTGTCTCTACATCCCTTAACCATACGTTATGCTACGTCTAATATATCTCTGTCAGGCGTTGTGCCATTGCCAATAAAGCGGATCAGCCAAATTGCCGACTCTTTCCGCAAATGAATTTGTCATGCCTGGCCACAAGTAGGTATACTAATTTGCATTTAATGGTTGATCATAGACAGACAGACACACACATACGTACATGCATTACAAACATACCGCCGTTGTTTCTCATTTGAGAGGGAAAGACACAGGGTAACACGTGTGTTATTCGTTTTGTCGCTATTTTCTTCTCTTTTAATGTAAAACATTCTGTACCAGACGATCTTCTTTTAGTCTTGTTCATTTTGAAAAAAGTATCTAATAGAATATATTTACTCGCGCTGTATTAAATGTCACAATCATTCTTTCACTTTCACCTGTCGAGCTGCCGCTCTAGTTTATGCTACCGGGTGTACCATGTGTCTTCACACCCACACGAAACTCATCACGTTTTACGAAACATTATAGGAAGCGGGGCAAAATATATGGTAACGTACAGCCTTTGGATTGGTCACGTAGGAATCTTATTTCCGTAAGAGCGTCTTCTAAATCTAATAATAGGAAGTGGTAATATCGAGCGATTTGGTCAGCATCTCTGATCTTAAGCGGCTGTTTAAATGATATCAGATATCACGAAAAATAACGACTCAGGCTATTACAAGTACTTTGAACTTTACGCGAGAACCAAACCTAAATGTAACTTTGATCTCGCGAAAATCCTGGAGAACGTGGTCGTTTTTATTGGCCGATTCGATGACACTAGGGTCGGATCTAAGCCTAAACCTCGAAATTCCATTTGCGTTTGACGATACGTTCAACGTGGAAGTAAAACTAAAGTAGAAGCTCAGAAAGTAAAAACTGTGCAAGCTGTGACCAGACGATGATGCTGAATGAGAAAACACATATTTATAGAAGGATACGTTCACCTCGCGGTCGATTATTCGTATAATTATCTGGATTCTGAGTCGGACACTCGGATGCAACGTAATGGCGGTCAACATTTCGTTGCTTCACTTTACTGAGATTCAACGAATTTATTCAGTTACTCTTTAAAGCGATTAAGCAGTGAAACGCTGGCTGGCCGCCTCGCGGCGATCGGATTAATATTAACCCAACCTAATCTGACAACTAAAGCCAGCCGCCGGTTATACGTAAAGAGAAAAATCGTTCAAAGCGATCGATCTTTGTAACACGTTCGAAAATCATCGGAGAGGACGCTTCTCGTCGACAACTTTATCGCTTTAGCTGCAGTGGACGAGTGCATAAAAATAAAATAAAAATAAAATCTTTTTCGCGATAGTTTGCTCATTCTCGGTAACGATCTTTAAAGTTGGACAAAAGTCAGAGACACCGACCAGATTGTTGGCTATTACCATAGGAAGTGGTGAAAAGAATGGAGGATACAGAGGAGGATAGCTCGTACTGTTAGCGGAGAAAGAATTACGGTGGCTGTTGCGAGGCAGAATTGAAGTAACTGACTCTTTGATTCCTGTATTGCGACGCGACCACAGCCTGAGGATTAGGAATGTGCCTGATACTCAAGTTTGGTTTGATTTTCATTCCGAAACCGGAGATTCTTTGATGAGGTTGCGGTATTCGCAGAGCGACTTTGCTGGCGAGGTTGGCAGAGCTGAGTACCAAAGGATCGATCGAATTCTCGTCGGTGATGCAGCCGCTTAACAGGGACACAGCCGCGTCGGAAAGTGTCACTAGATTGGAGTCTTGACCTCGTCGTTGCTCCAAGTCTTTCGCTTTTCCTCTTAGTAAGTTTCCTGTAGGGATCGATGGTCGCGATGGCCTTGGTTTCAACAAGGACAGGGAACAGGATGACGAGGACGACGACGACGACGACGACGACAAAGAGGACGAAGGTGAAGAGGACGACGAAGAGGCAGGGGACGAGGAATAATTACCGACCGATAAATTCGCAGACAGATCGAGAACGTTATTGTGAACCGCTCCACCGCTGCTTAGATCCAGTGGGATCTCGTATTTGGAATTGTTCGGTTCTAAAATGGCGCTCGACGTGGCAAACCCGGAAGGCTTGGCGACGCGCAGTGGCGCTAGTGGTGGCGGACCTTTCTTTTTCGGAGGGGCGCTGACCTGAATGGGCGCAGCATGTTGTTCCTCTTTCGTCTTCGACATTGTTTTCAACGCGTCGCGCATCTGTTTCTCAGCCAACAAGCTTCTCACACGATTCGCTTTACTTTCGCGCAATTGTTTCTCGAGTTTCTCTCTGTTCAAGTTATCGATCTTCTCCCCGTTGTTTTGCACGCGTTGCTTCGCTTTATCCCGGAAATTGTCGCTGGCTTCGTTCACGGCTACCAGACCCAATCTTCGAAGAATCTCCTCGTCCTTCTTCGGACGTTCTGGTTCGACCTGTTCCACTCTTTTCACGATTTCCGGCAAAGTTTCTTCCTTCTTCGACGATGGTCTACAACTCTGCTGTATGCTTCTCTGATCCACCTTATCGACCGAGGCGGAAGTATCCTCCGTCGGAGGAGTAGTTATATTTTGTGCGACTCGAACGACCTCGTCGGGTATGCTGTCTATAATTTCTTCGATGGTCTCCTCTGTCTCTCCGAGGTTCTCTTTCGTAACTACACCTTCCCCTGGTGCCACCAACGCGCCTGTCGATCGTTGCTGACTTATCGTCGTCGCTTTGATCTTTTCTCGTCTAACGGCTCTCATCTGCAGCAATTTCTCTTTTGCCTGGCCGGTCGCGCTGCTCGACGTGATTCTCGGTGGACACGGGGTCAACCGAACCTTCAGTTTCAATAGATCCTCCCGCGGCGTGGTGGTGATCTCAGCGATCACTCGTTTGTTTCGTCGTTTCCTGTGCTTGTGGTGTTCCAGCTTCGTCAGGTCTTTGGTCTTGGAACTCTCAGGTGCGTGATTGTTTTGTATCGGTACGAGATTAGGAGTCCTCATAACCGGAGTCACTTTGCACCTCGGTTTCTTCGCCTTCGGTTCCTTGTCGCGTTCCAAATTGGTCTTCAAGGATCGAGGGGGTACGTTGCTGCTTTCTAAAATCCTACGAGCCTCGACTTCGCACTCCTGCGGCGGCTTGGGGCTCGGCGGTGGTGTCGGCGGCCTCTGAATATTTTCCATGGTCGCGGTATCCTCGGTCGTTTCGTCGTTGAAGGAACTGTCGCTCGATTGAGGAATAATAGCCTCCCGGCGCGTAATGCGATAAAACAGCTTCATGGGTGCTTCCTGCAACGTCAAAATTATCGCTTCCCCTATGGTATCTTGCAGCATCACGAGAGTTCTAAATACGACTGACGCAATAGGAAATGATTATGACTATCGCGAGGTAGACGATCGACCTCCATCGCGCGACCATGAGTTACCGACGAACACGATGCGAAAGGAAAGTAAATTATGGGCTCGCTAAATAACAGGGCAGAAGGGGTAAATGATAGGGGAAGAAACTCACTCTTTTCCAGCCGAATATGCAGGCGAGGTCCAGTAGAGTCCACGATTGGTCCAGTACCATCGTTTTCGTGCTACTGCGCCGGTTCTCGTCGCTCTTCTCGCAGAGAATCTCGATTTTGTTGACGATCGCCCCGTAAGAATTCGCCTCCTCCCATCCTCTCTTCAGCATCAACAATCGCACCAGATGACGAACCGTCACTCCTGCCGGACACTTGAGATACCGCGTGCTTCGAACCTTGATCGGCTCCTCGTGTTTCGTTTGATCGGTATTGTTCGTTCGGTGTCGTGACCCGACACGGTTCTCCGGCTCGCGAGCGACCGCCTCCTCTTCCGGTTCGTCGAGCTCGCACAAGCTCAGGCTGACGAAATCGTCCAAGGTTAAGTCTAGAGCACCCAATGGAAGGGCTAAAGGTGGGCATTGCGGATTGACCAGCCGGAAATGACGCCTTCGTTCGAGCTCCGACCGGAAGAGGCCGGGTACTACGAGATACACCAGTCGTTGTAGCTTTACGTCCGGCAAGAGCGGCGGAGACGTTGCGACATTGCACACGGGACACGCTCTGGCACCACTGCTCAACCGTCTGACTATGCAACCTCTGCAAACTGAGCATCGTTCCACTCGTACCTATTTTATATTCCAAACGTGTTCTTTCCGATGTTTAATTACGCTCGTTCCATCGCGAACGCGGAATCTTTACGTTCGAAAAATCTCTATTCGTCGGGAGAATATGAGAACGCGCGGGACGAACAGCGCCAGCGGTTAGTCACCCTTCTCGAATTTAGCCACCCTGCCGGAGGGGCGGACGAAGCGGATGGACTATTTCACGCACGCGAAGTAGATACGGCCGTTGGAGGTACGGCACGGTACACGCGTCGTTATTTCGCGTCGTCACCGAACGATATTCATCGACGACTTCGCTACGTTATAGCTTTTTTCTCATGCAAATTAATGTTAACGAGCCGATGAAACGCGAGTCAGATGAGCGAAAATCGTGCGATGACCGGCGACGAGTAACGAGATGGGACGAGCGTTACTACGGAACACGGAATTGAAAGAAATACTAACAAGAATGTAGACATTCCACGAGGGTCGTTGCGTCTATGAGGTAGCCTCTGCAGAGAGGACACACGATATGTTCGTTCAAGTCTTTAACCAGCGGCTTCTCCCTCTCCTTTGCCTCCATGTCGTTAGTCGATTCTGAAACAGCTGTGCCATTCGGATTGTTAATCCACGGGACCAAAGAGCAACGATTAGATGCTTTTTTTAAATTAACTGCGCAGCTTGCTGTGGTCGCCGTGCACGTCGCACGGAATCATAATTCGCGCTTGCGTAAAAAATTTCCACGCATTGTCGCGATTCGTCGTACGCGACAGCGAGTCGAATCGGTGATCGCCGATCTGCGGCTTATCTAAAATTAAATCGCGTAACATTACGCGTTAATGTACCGACGTGCGCGATATCGATGCGCGTTCTAATAACGGTCGGAGGATTCCGAAATGCAGGTAGCCGCGCGCACTAGCCCGAGGGGGGAAACACACGCACGTAATCGCGTTAAGATACGTTCGAAGCAGCGATTTCCATTTACGCGAGACTCGTGCGTACCGTCGATATATTTAGAATAATGAAATATCTCGTGAAATGCAAGGGGGGAGAAACGAGTTACGCCGGGGCTTTAAGGTCTATCTCTTAAAGGGGATGGTTTCTCTTCCCTTTCTCCTATCCGTGTCTATCTGTGCAACGATATTCGATAATATTTTCGACCAGATGGTTGCCACGTACGGTCTCGTTCACGACGAACATGCGTGAGACGAGATTTAGTCGGTATCGCGCGAGCGAATCTGATTTCGCGCGTGCTGTGCTCTCGCGAACGGTTCGCGCGCGCGCGCCAGCGCTACGGCGCTGCTGTAACAGCTTTTCGCGAACGGCCGTTAACTGGTGGCTAACGAGGAAGCGGCTTCCTATCAAGTTTCGTAGCCGTACGATGGTGGGAGATTTAGCAAGATTTCGTAGGCAACGAACGGGAAACGCGTTTGTCGAAGTATCGCGCGACGAGCAACGAGATCCTCGCGTGAAAGGTATACTTGACAGTGAAACCAGCTTAGTCACGCGATACGTCGGCTTGGAAAAACTAGGTTTTTAGAGCTCCCGCGTACAGATCTCCCGCGCGACAATAACAGAGGCCAAGTGTCACTGCGCATGGCTAACGAACTCGAAGAAAGGAGGAAAGGCTCGACCACCTGCGTCGACGAC
Source organism: Bombus vancouverensis nearcticus (assembly GCF_051014615.1). NCBI lineage: Eukaryota > Metazoa > Arthropoda > Insecta > Hymenoptera > Apidae > Bombus > Bombus vancouverensis. The sequence goes on along the minus strand of NC_134921.1, from coordinate 10,345,866 downwards.
ATAGTCGACGGCTCCGTGTTCGTGCAATTTCGCTCTGCGAATGATCCGTCAAGGCCGGGAACGCGACAGAAAAGAGGTTGGTTTACGAGGAATGGCAAGAGTAATGAAGAACTTGGAGGAAAGGGGGAAAGAAGAAAGAGAGAGAAAGAGAGAGAGAGAACGTGCAAGCGAGGGGCAAAGAGAGAGAGAGAGAGGGGAGAGAGAGAGAGAGAGAGGAAGGACGAGTAGAAGGGCTTCTGCGTTCGAACTTGAGAAAGGTCTGGCGCCAAGCGAGCAGAGAGAGAAAGAGAGAGAGAGGGAGACCACCTAATTCGTTGATCGCCGTTGTTACGGATCGACGCGATTCTCCAGAGAATCGCGATCTTCGTTCTTGGACTTGGAAACGTCCGCGCGATGCCGATCACGTCTCGCATGCTCGCGACGAATCGTCACGAGGCCACGGCTGATACGATCGAAGGAAGAAAGTAAATTGGACGGCGAGACGGTAAAGAGTAAACGGGAGGAGAGATATAATAGAAAGAGCGGCGATGGAGAATCGCGAGGGTAAGCCGTCGTCGATAGGAGCGTTGCCACGGTAACATCGGTGGTTCGAGCGTTTTTGCTGGAACGTCGACGTATACCGGTCCGAGAGAGCACGGTAGCTATTCCAGGCAACAGGATCTCGCGGGTAGAGCATCGGCATCGCGGCGAGCAGCGGCGGTGTCCTATCTTCGGCGGAGGATCGCGAGTACCGAGCGTAGTACGGGCTTGTTGGTCGATTCACGCGACTACCATACGTTTCGCAGGGCGGTATACAGAGGCTTACGTGTAGGTGCTTACCAGCGTAGCGAGAGAGATGGTCGCCGTGGCCAGCAGCGAGCTGCCGTCCCGGCTGGCAGCGGAACGTAGCAGCGGACGTGGCAACGACGGTGTTCTTGGTTGCCGTATCGCTTCTCGCGGTGCAGCGGGCGAAGAGAGGTGGCAACGCCGCTCCGTCCGTCGGCGTGCGGCGCCCCGAGGCTCTCTCTCGCGATAGCGCGCTCGTTGTCGTCGCTCACGCCGTCGCACTCCTCACCATGGTCGTCACGAACCCGTGACCGCGAGCAATCCTGATAACTTGCACGCCGCGAGCTACGTACCATCACGTCCCTGCTGCCTGCGAGCACAGCGCCGCGCACATGTCCGACGATTTCGACCCGATTCTCTCTTTTTCCTTCCCCCTTCCTTCCTTCTTTACTTCCTTCCTTCCTTCCTTCCTTCCTTCCTTCCTTCCTTCCTTCCTTCCTTCCTTCCTCCTTTCCTTCCTTCCTTCCACGCTCTACTTCCCTCTCTTTCGCTCCTCCACTCGCTCTCCTCCGTCTATCTCTCTCCCCTTGTTCCTCCTTTCCTACGTTTTTCTTCTTTCCTCGATCGTTCTTCCTACGTGTTTCCGTCGGCCCTACTCGCCGAACGAACAGAACAGAAAACGAAACTCGATCGCGCCTTTGTTATCCTCGTGCACGACTTTCTTCCTCGATCCACGTCGTAGCCGTCGTCGTTGCCGCGATTGTCCCGTCGACGACGTGGTTGTCGATCGACCGGTGGGTCGACAGGCGCGCGCGCGCGCTCTTGCCCGTGACGTTCCTTCTTTCTCTCGCTCTCGCTCTCCCCTCTTCGTGGCCTTTTTCTCCGTCTCTGTCGCTCGATCTTCCCCTCCGCGCTGCCCTCCTCCTCCACGAGGACTCACGGGGTCTTGTCTCGCGACTCGACGTAACGTAACCGCTCTCTCTGGCCACGACTCGATTCGGTGCACTCGGCCGACTCTCGAACGAGTGCGACGATGCACGATGATATCGGGGATCCGGTGGCGGCGGTGGCGGCGGAGGCGGCGGTAGAGGCCAACGAGAGAGTGTGTGCAGCGGTGGCGCCGAACTGCGGCGGTAGCCGCTGCCACTTTTCGATACGGTGCGATTAGAACGACGCTGCACGGAAACGACGGGAAGACACGGGCACTGTTCGTATCGACCCCGCCTAAACCCCGCCTCGCTGCGACGGAGCCGCACGAGCGACGCCGAGCGTCGGCGAGCGTCGACGAACCAGCCGGTTTCCTTTTCCGACTTCGTCCTTTTCGGTCGTTCCGACCTTTCCTCTTCTTGTTCAACACCCCTTCTCCTCCTCTTAGTACTCCGCTTACGTTTTCACCTTTCGCATCCCTCGATCGTCGGATTCGTCGATGAATTCATCGACCGATTCGTCGATCGATCGCAGTCCAGGCGAAACCGTTCTATCGTCCAGCGTTCGCTCGCAAGCTGCTAAAGAGCCAACTGATCGATTCGAAGCTAGATCGACCGTAGATCGTCCCGCTTTTGTACACCGACGCGCGAAAGCAACGGTTCGTACCCGACGTATCTTCTTCGCCCCTTGCATCCGTTGTTCGCGAAAACGACGCTTTCTTCGTCCGCTACGAAGCAGCGGTGAATGCCTCACCGGAGATTAGGACGCTCGAATAAACCGAAACCAGCGAGTTTTCGAATCGGAAAGGAACGCGATCGAAGTATAGGTACGCGCGTGTAATCGGCGCGAGGATCTCCATGGACCGTACGATGTCCCTTTCCATGTCGCTCTAATTACCAGATGCCTTTAATATGTTACGATCACGGTACATTCGACGTAAAAAGCCGCTTTCCAACAGTTACGGATCGCCATCCGTTTCCTGTGAAACATCGTAGGTATCTACAGCGACGAATCTGCGTACGACAAATACGTACGGACGTGACGGTGGTACTGCGTGCTAATAAATATGGGACACCGGTAACGAAGCTGCTTATTAAACGCGTTCGATCAGCGATTCGTCGAGGCCTCCGGTTTCGTAACTTTGGCCTGTGTGTCAAAGAAACGAGGCAGTCGTGATTGGCAAACGAGGCAAACGTGGCTGCGCGATCGTAAAGGCGTTATTCTAGTTACGATAGCTACGCATACAGGCACACCGTCTGCCGATAACGCGCTACGAAAGTCACCGAACCGTATTCGAGAAATATCTTGCGCACCAACAGCGTGTCGCCCGCCGGCAGATCGCACGCTATTGTAAATTTAAATTGTTGCGCTATTTATAGAACGAATAACCAACGAGATGTCCCTGATTGGCCGCGCCGCGTACTTTTCGCGCGTTTCTCCGATTCTTTTCATGACCGATTCTCCCATCGTCGCGCGTTTTCTCGCACCATCTTCCTAGACGTTGCTCGCGTCTATCCGACTTGGATAGAACCCGACTTTAATTTTCTTCTCAACGAAGCGTCGTGAAAGGGCTTCGGTGTCGATTTCGGCGATGCGGGCTCGACGTCTCGAAGAGAGAATTTAGTCCACGACACGACGTAACTATGGAAAATCGTAGCGTCATACGAGACGTGGTTAGACGCTCGAGGTTCGTAGCTCTCGTTTTTCGGTAAGAGCGTCGACGATTTTTATTCGAAAGTACGATTTTAGCGCGAAAGTCGAGCGAAAAGAAGCACGGTTATGCGTGTACACCAGCGCGAGTACAGAGCAGAGGGGGAGAAAGAGAGAGAAGTACGAGAAGTCGACTGATCGATCGGCGGCGACGCGGTAGACCGCTTCATAACGACATCGCCTTGAAAAGAGACAGTCGCCGGGCGAACCCGGTTTTGCGTCCATCGAAGCAGCACGACTCTCTGGTCGATCGACGCTGATGGGCGGACGAATGGGCATGGTTATAGTTGGTAAAATGGCGCCAGGCTCCGTCCACTTTGACCACCCATACGACTGTGCGCAGTTGCGGCTCCGCCTGCAAACTGCGCGCGCTGCCTGCCTCGCACTTGTATCTTCCGTCTCGAATCTCCGACATACGTTGATTGTTTTAGCTTTTTCGCTAATTTCTTTGGCTTTAGATTTTTTCTTACGAAATTTCGTCGGAAAATAGCGATATTTTTGGAGAGGAGAAACGGACGGCTTCGATATTTCACGAATAAACGATAAGCGCTTAAGAAGCGAGACAGTCTCGTCAACGTACGAAATGGGACGATATGCTGCACGCCGGGACTATTTCGTGAAGCTTAAACGGCTAAGCGGTTATGATTACAGCGGATGCGTGTCCTGACAGTAAACGTTCCGATGAACTCGATACGTCCAAGTAATCGATATATACATACTATATAGATTCCTACGAGTGCACGCATTTCTTCGCATATTTCGTTCGTCGTAACGACCATTCGTTAGATAACACGTATCCGCTGCGATCGTAACCTAACTTTCGCGATCCGATGGTTGAGTCATTTTCGACGCAGTAGGCTTAGCGCGATTCAACGTGTAACTTGCAGTTTTAGCTTTTACTTGCTCGGCATTGATAGCGAGACGATTCAACAAATTTCAAACTTTCTTTTATCGAATAGAAGTTGTACGTTGTATTCCTAGCTTTGTCGGTTTGCAAGGTTTGCAGCAACACTGACTCATTCTCAGTTATTATTTTGTTTAGTTATTATTTAGTTTAGTTAGTGACATATTTTACCTACGATCGGTCCCATGATGTTGTTCCAATGACTCACGACGATTTCTTTGTGACCTGTGTTTCTTTCAAGACAGCGTCTTCTCTAAAATCGACAGTTTTGCACTTACACCGCAATCAATGGCAAGCGGCGATATATGCTTTGTTCTTCTTTGTCCGTGTAACGAAGATATTTGTGAGAGAAAATTGTACAAATTTGAATGTACATACTGAACATGTGGGTTCGAACTGGACCTACTGTTCTACTTTCTTACGTACGTAATTCGCGATTCGTATTCCGAAGGTTAATACGATAATTTTCACTGGAAAATCACTGATTACTCGGAAAGTCACGTGAATAACGTGTCTAAAGACTAAACTACGTATCGAATGCTGTCACGACGGATCAGCTAGCTACACCTATCTATGATATTTAACCTCCTGCCCTATAATTTAAGTTCCGAATGCGGCCAAGAGAAAAAAATGTTTGTCGCGTGTAGCCCGAAGAACGTACGTTTTATGCTCGTGTTGTTTATGTTTGGCCCGAAGGACGTACCACCTTTTTCGCACGTGTTCTTCGTGTTTGGGTCGAAGTCAGTGAGCCGCGAGTCCAACTCGACGTTGTAGGTTAAGGGATTCAAAATTTTCCGTTGTAATCTTCGTTTTGCATTTGTTAATTACGATACTCTGTCTATATCTATGAGTAGAATCGAATCGTTTATCGAACGTTGATACCAATAGTACATTTGAGTGTTTTAATAGCAGATGGGTAAACGTATCGGATATTCGAAGAATATTCCCAAAATTGGATAAGCGAGTTGGATTTTGTTTTAGACGTTAAAAGGAGTCGTAGTTTGATGTTCGGTGGATCTATTTCTGAAGAAAGTAGGTGGACAGTAAAGCTTTGTCCATATGTTGCGATCTACTTTCGAATGCGGCCTCGAATGTGTTCTATATACATATTTTAACAGTATACTCTTATTTATAGTCGTATAGTTAGATCGGGCGTTCTTTATTTTATATTGCAAACAGTTCGTACTTCGTAACGGCGTTATGATACAGGAAACGCGTCTAATTTTTCACGAGTTTACAGCAATTTAAGAATTTTGAATGGTTTTTTTAAGGAAGTTTTACGTTTTTGCCAATAGAGCATTGGGATATGGAAATGGAATCAGGTGAAAGTGACAAATCGATAGACACGCGGTTTTCGTATAAAATTAATTCTTTAATGAAAACTTGTCGTAGTAAAATTATACAGGAAATTGCTTTATGGTTATATTTTATAACGGGTAATTCAATAGAACGTCCTGTCGGGCTAATTCCAGTAACATAGGATCGTCGAAGAATTTGTTGATAGACACGTCTTCCGAAAGTCCCTTCCGCCTCCTTGTCTTCAACATAAACTCTCTAGCTAAGTGCGTAGCTGGCTGTGGCTCCAGTGGTCGAATAGTGATGCTTTTATCTAATGGATCGCCAGGCACGATCTGCCAATGATGGAATACGGACAGGCAGAACGCCTGACCTTGCGTATGGGTTCGCAGGTCAGTCTCGAATCCGAAACTATCGATTGCCGGAATGAATGCTTTGATGGTATACAAGGGACTTCCGGGAACGGGAGCGTCTTGAGTCACGTGGCCCCTTCTTTTAGCCAGCACGGTATAAACTGCTGACACGCAATCCGCAGGCGCTTGAACTTCGACGAACAAGTAGGGTTCCATCAATCTGGGCGTTGCCATAAGGAAGGCAGAATAGGCTACCCTTCTGGCCGTCGGAATTATCTGACCACCTGTAAAACGAAAGAAATTAATGTTGTTCGCAATAAAAAAAGTGTGGAAATTATTTTTCGTCGCTTCACGGAATCAAGCGGTGTCGGAAAAAAATATTATTGACTGATTAATAATAATTAATTAACAATAGTAATACGGTATATGCATTCTGGGCGCTTTCAAACTTTGCTTAAAAGGTAAGAATCACGCTCGATTTCAAATATTTTAACGTACCTCGAGAAACAAAATATTGAGAAATAAAAAACGAAACTGCAGCACTCTTCTTACTCCAGTGCCGTTTCGAACGCAGTCCCCGAGATAACAAATACACAATACAATACATACCTCCTCGATGAAGAGGTTCTTGAGCAATCACGGCGTCCAGGATTTTGAACTTCACGTTTCTAATCGGTTCTTCGCAGAGAGGACCTTCTCGCGTACCCCACTGGAAACCCTGAATGATGGCGTCACGGGCGCTGTTCAATAGCGTCTTGTCCACTTCTGATGGCAAAGTGTCGTCGACCAGAATATTAGGACCCGTGGCGTCTGGACCAAACGCCCATATGCTTCGCGCCGCCAATAAATCCCAGTCGTACTTCGTCTGGAAAAATTCTCCTAGACGTTTTCTGCAAAGACGAGTACATTTTGTTTTGAGATTTTTGGAACTTTCGTGGCTCGATACCGAAGAACCCAGACTTGCGTGTACGAACCGTGTTTCTACTCCCTATCAGGGTCGATCGACCCTCTCTGATGAACCTATATATCTGTGAAGCCTGCATTAACGTACTATTCTATTTTCTATATCGACAAATAGGCTGCGGATATTTGTGTGAATTTATTACTTTTATAAGCACAACTAAAGAAACAGAACCTAAGCGAAAATTTAATTTCACCCACTAAATACGTTTTAAGGATATTTTATACGTTTTTGCGCACTATGCGCATTCCGTGTATTTTTGCATTTGTTAACTTTCTATAAATGCGTAAAAATCCACGATCTAGGGAATTTTTCTACTTACTTGTTCCACGTGATTTTAACATGTTCTGCCTCGATGTCTTCGGCCAGGCCTCTCTCGAGTGGTTCGGCGATCATCGTCAACTTGTTCCGTTTATTGGGTGTCTCGGCGAAACACTTGAGAGAACTCGTTTCTACTACCGTCTCCGCGAAAGCAACGACCGGGTCTGCTACTTTTATATCGATTTCCGAATACATACGACGCAGGTCGTGCATCGCGCAGTCCAAGTACAGTTCACCGGTACCTAGGACCACGTGTTCGCCGCTTTCCTCGACTCGCGTGCCCAGCAATGGGTAACTTTTATTCACTTTCCTCAGGCCGTCTAACATCTTTGGTAACTCTGATGGATTGACAGGTTCGACCGCGATTTTGATCACGCTCTGAGTATTGAACTTCAATGGTCGGAAGATATGTAAGTCGTCTGAATTACTGAGATCGGTAATGGTGCTCGTTTTTACGATCGGCCTGTCTATACCTTCGATAAGTACCCAGTTGCCCGCGGGAACTCTGTTCAACTCGATCGAGTAGCGTGCCTCGCTGATCCACAACCTTCCCACGGTTAGAACGCGAGAATCTTCTTCGTCGGTACGCGAGTATGCTTCACCTAATACGCGGACACGTTGTCCTGCCTCGAGTGTACCTGACATTACCCTTCCGAGGACCACGAATAGAGTACAGTCCTCGGTAGGATACATTTTTGTGCTGTGAATCATTAGCCTGCCCTGTAAATATCGTTTCCGTGTTAAAATCTATGTGGTAGGACACGAAATACTCGTAGTGTAAATATTTCGCAAGTACTAACGTCAGGATCGCAATTGATCATATCCTGCGCGAGAGACGAATCCATAGAACCTGTGTACACGTGTTGAACTTTGACTGGTGCGTGTGACTGAGGACTAGGAACGTGGGCTACACACATATCGACTAATCCGCACATATCTCCCAAGAAACGCGTGCATACCAATCTCAACAGAGGTCTAATATTCATTTTCATTTCTTCTGATGTTAGTCTTATGCCTAATTCGTCCAGCACTGTGGAATTAAGTTGCAATATTATTTCACGTTGAACGAAATCTACTAGTTCAATTTAGAAATATTGACTAACCATCGGGTAAAGTTGTGTCAACATCACCAACAACTTGCGCGAAGATCTTGTACAATGGCTCGAGTATGAATTCGATAAAGCTGCGCTGTGCGGTATTGTGTGGCGGTTTTTTCGTAAATTTCCGTGTTTTCGAATTAAAGTATATATCTCCCCATAGTCGTTTCGAAAATTCATTGGCGTTAAGCGAGGGATGGATCTTAGCGTAAAGCGCCGCGAAAGATTTCAGGGTGAAACAGACATTGTACTCCGAGCTCGCAAAGCACACGTTTCCGATAGCAGGTGACACGAAAGATGGATTTTCAGAATCCGAATATAGCGCTATCAGTCCATTAATTTCTTCGATGATATGTCTTAATTTATAGTACGCGTCTAAGGGGGGCAATTTTAATTCGAGGATCAGTCGGTCTATCTTATTTATACAAACTGTTAACGCAAGTTTTTCCTGAAGCGCGTGTTTTAGTAAACGTTCTGTGTTCAACATGACGCCTTCGGCGGCGTCGACGATCAGCACCGCTCCATCGGATAAACGTATCGCCGCTGTCGCCTCGTCAGAAAAATTTACGTGACCCGGAGTATCGAATATATTCAAAAGGTAGGACTTTGATTTTACGTCTTGCAGTAACAACGTCACGGGTGTTGCTTTCGTTGATACCCCTCGCTGTTGCTCGGTGAATAATGTGTCGGTATACCTAAGAACGTAAATATTATGTACTTTTTTGTTTAACTCTGAACGGCGGTTATTAGGAGTATTTATGAATACCTTAAAGGTTTTTCGTCTGTTACGCTGTGAAGATAGGGGTGGGTCTGTCTCACTAGACAATCGACTAAAGTAGTTTTGCCGTGATGTAGGTGACCAAGTAGAACAACATTACGTATAAGGTGAGGCGCATCCATCATATCTGCTAAAAATTCTATGCTATACGTTGTCTCTGGTAGTTGCTGTTGTTTTATTTGAAACTTTGGTTTTCGTGTTGGTGCTATCAGTGGTTTATCTAATGGTTGTGCATCTTCTTCTTGTACCAATGTCTCTACCTATAACGTATTTTAATTAAATATATATTAATTGTCAATTAATTGTTCAATTTACCTCTGGCCCATAAACTTCTAAAGCACTTGGATAATATCTTTTATCTTCGTGCAATACAACTGCCATGGAATTTCCTTGCTCCGATTGCTCTCTAACTTCATCTCTGTCTTCTTCCATTTCCTCATCGGAGCGTTCTCTGTCTTCTGCATCGTCTCCAGCATTTCCATATTCATTTTCATCTTCGCTATCAGAAGCTAAATCGGGACCAATATAATTGCCAAATTCATCGTATAGATCTGCATCCATGTTTATTCTCTTTTTTATTTAATAACTGCAAATATAAAAATTACACATTTTAAATATCATTGATCATTTTTATATGGCATAAGATTTATTTTTTGCCATATTTTTCGTTGAAATTGCGTTAATCATGATTGTTTACAGGCGGTTAATTCGAACATAACCTTAAAATCAATGCCAACAAATGATAGACTGTAATGATGTTAAAAACTATAATAATCATTAATAAATTTTGTTAAATTTGCCTTAATATTTACAAACAGTAAGTACTAATACGGTATGCTTACCAAAATTAATATTATTTGACTAGGTGCACGGAAATGGCTAACCAAAGTTATGACTGGTTACACGGGATAAAAATACATCATATAAGTAACGTTATGAAATGAGACACATATGGGTGTTTTAGCGATCTTCAATTATTAGATCAACGGTACCAATATAAAAGTTCACTAATTGTTTCGTATAAATTGCACGTGTATTATTCGTGTATTATCGTATATACACATTTCATATAAATTTGTACGAAGTAGAACGAAGTAGACTACGAGGGAGTGTAAAGTGGCTTGCCAATATAATAAAATGGACCTTTCACTCTTTTTAAAGTGTATATTCAATATCCTGCGACATATTAAATGAATATTCTCAAATCGACTAAGCGAAGTCTTAAGGATTTCACATTTACAAATAAGAGCAGGTTTTAATTGAAAGTTACATTTCCATTTCTGTATTATTTTGGGTCAAAGATTGTTGGCACCACTGTAATAGGTGTGATAATTGCAAAATATGCCGCTAGGGTAGTTATATTTCCGCGCATGGTCATAAAAGTATACAAGACCTATTGTATACGCTACTACGTTAAAGCTTACACAAACATACTTTCCACATTGAAACGAATGTTGCGCACAGTAACGCAGATTGACAGCTGGGAGAACGTGAAACAGGAGTGGCAGATCATGTAAGGTGTGTACTTATTTCATTCAAATATAGACTACATTGCGATAATTCAACTGTCACAGTACAATCTGTAAACTCCTAATCAAACCCTGGGAACTTCTCATCTAATTTTGTCCTATTAAGTATAATTGACACACCCGTTACATCGCGACCTCTCTAGGATAGCTTTCTTAGTTCTCGTGTTCATGTAAACAAAACCATTACAACAAAAGCTGTTGAATATTAAGAAGCAACACGTTGTGAATTTCGTCGGTTCGATGTAAGTTAACCGTTTCAGGGTACTCTAGTCGGAGAGTGAGACTTGACAATTCACGAGCAGACGCGCTGCTAAGAATACATTAGAAGAGTTGACAGGATAGGCAGAAGAAGGCAGGGCAGCGGGGGAGGGGGCGGGAGAACAAGAGGCGGTATGACACGACCCCCTAATAATGACAACCTTATGACCTTCAAATTGGTCGTGGTTGGTGATGGAGGTGTTGGAAAGAGTGCACTCACCATACAATTCTTTCAAAAATTATTTGTCACTGACTATGATCCTACCATCGAGGATAGCTACATTCAACATACAGAGGTAGACAAACAATGGTGCATCCTAGATGGTGAGTCGAATTTAGTTGCTTTGTCGCATTTAATTCTGCTATCTGCTATTTTTGTGTTATGCTTAGTGTATCGCATTAGGCCTACAATGCACTCTTGTGTGTACAAAAGTTTATTTGTACCTAACAGTGTTAGATACAGCTGGTCAAGAAGAATTCAGTGCCATGCGAGAACAATACATGCGCAAGGGTGATGGGTTTTTATTAGTATACTCTGTGACTGATAAACAATCTTATGAGAATATCATGAATTTTTATACCCAAATACTTAGGGTAAAGGACAGAGACGTATACCCTATGCTTCTGGTAGCCAATAAGGTCGATTTGGTACATTTGAGAAAAGTTACAGAGGAACAGGGAAGGGAGTTGGCTCACCGCTTGAATATACCTTATATCGAAACTTCTGCCAAAGACCCACCATTAAATGTAGATGCAGCATTCCATGAGGTAGGGGACCATAAAAATAGATAAAAGAAGGAGCAGGAAGATTATCGTATATATAGTTGCACATGGGTGAAAGTAGCTAAGGGATTTGAATAATTTTCTTCTAGGTTGTTCGTATCATCAGAAATCAACCTCCAGCTGAGTTGGAAAAGAATCGGAGGAAACGAAGACGTTCAGGAAAATGTAATCTTTTATAAAGCCCTAAAAATATTGAGTGAGTATTGGGGCTGCGTAATGATTACGAATTACCTTTTTAAAGGGTCACTTTTTGTCATAAAAAGTGAAACGCACCTGCCAAAAAACAAAAAAAAAGACGAAAAAATGGGTCCTCTGTCCTCCATCGTATATAGGTACATGTGATTCGTACATTTTTCTTTTTTCGCCGATTCACGTATGAGTTCATAGTATTAATAAGCATCGATCCCACCTTTGTAACATAAGTGTACAGAATAGTAAGGATAAGAGATGCATCGATCGAAAAAGAAAAAAAAAAGATACTATATGTCTCGGAGACGCAATTAGATTTTTTAAAAAATCAATTCAGTATCAGTTTAAGACTTAAAAGACCGAAAAAATTTGTCGGAGTTATCGACTGTTCATCATTATGATAATATGAGACCACGTCTCAGTACGCGTGTATACATCAATTTTTTACCATTGACAAAACACTATGGAATTGAGCGTTTTTTATTGCACAATGCATAATTCTATAGAAATCTTTTTACTTCTTCACGTAATAAGATCATGTCATGAAATGACTATAATAGTTTCATATATTGACTCAGCTCCTATTTTAGACAGCGGTAAAAGAAATTATAGCTTCAAGCGTGTTTATTTATTTATTTAGGTTAAATGACCTTTTATTTACGTGTATGATGATGTATGTATTTCTTGACAGTTTATTGTTTGCTCGAGTCTTTCCTATTATATTTGTTTCATTGAATTGACGTACAGATTTTTAGTATATTTTCAGTCATTGTCTTTTTGTAGCGATGTAAATAATATTCGGAAAAATGAATTCTTTAACAATAAGTTTCTCTTTCTTCGGTAAATATACCATTAGGTATTTGGAACCTAATGAATATCTAATAAATATTCTGAATCAAGAATGAAATATTCAACGTAAGGCAGTATTGCCTTCGCTATTAGATTATTGGCTTTGATATTTATAGAGGTCTGATATAAAATATTTATCGTGTTTAAGTATTCAAGTAAATATATACAACGCAAAGTATTGTGTTTAGCTAATTGAAGTTGAGAAATATAGTGTATTATTAAAAAGAAAGATATACAATGAGCAATATACATATTGCTTTTGTAACGCAAGCAAAACTTGTCTAATGTCGCGAGAATTTCTTTTTTTCTATCGATTAATTTAGTTTCGAACGTTCGTCACTCTATCAAGTGCAATACGCGAACTTTGACTATGTCAGACCTTCTTACATATATTTAAGAAAATAATGCCATGGCCTACTTTAGTATTTAAATGTGAAAAAGGAATGCGTACATTTAAGAAGCGCTCCAATTGCGTGTGTAAGTGAAATTTAATGTTACATGTGAATGCAAATACCAAACAGTGAATTATTTTTCGTGCTTATACAGACTCGAACGTTGCAGTCTATATCGTGCATAATATTCGTCTTACATCTTCTACGTACTCGATATGGTACTCGTACGGTATTCGTTAATGATAAGATTATCAACGAGGACGTTACAACGTGAATGAAACTTTCTCGTTTGATTATCTTCCGTTGGTGTACGATAACACTAAGTATTCATTTGCAATGTTAATTTTTTTTTCTTTTTTTTTTTTTGTTCGTTGAAAGGTTCAGTTCACGGTTCGCAAAATAAAATATATTCGTAGCACAATGAATATTTAATTCTTCGCTATATGTTAAAGATAAGTACGCGTTGTTTGTAGTGTACATGGCGCTGTGGAAACACAAAACGAAAAGGCGGTTTAATTGCTTTAGACGTTCTTTAAGAAACTTCAACGAAGTACTCTGCTTCGATTGTCTTTATGATTGCGACACAACCCTTGAAAATGTAATATTCGTTTTACTTATCGAAATTCGATTCCAGTATTATATTTTGGTGTACGCACAAAGTGCTTCTCCTATACGTAGGAACGGTGTGAAACTCAGCAGTAATATATTACGATACGTACGCACAAGATGTGCACAAATATCTTGGCGTCACCGATTAATTCTAACAGTGAAACATATTTGCCTTGAGATAAGAATAATTTGTATTATAAACGATGAAGGTTAACGAAGGAACGTGGGGTAGTTGCCGTAATGTAGAAAATCCACTTCGACATTCTCTAACGATACAAAAGAGATGGTTGTTGTATTTTGTGACCAGTCGAACGTCGGATCAGAATAGGTCTGATAGTATTCTTCGTTAAAGAAAATTTTACATAGGCGTCGTTCTTCAAAGTGCAACGAAGTATTAGAGAAAATTAAAAAGAACTGAGAAACAACGTATGTATTTTGCTCTATCGATACTTTCGTTTGCCAATGAGAGGTTCATAAATTAAGAGCGTTATTTTAGCTAATCTATTCTCTTAGATTCGGAGAAAGCTCAATGCGTAGTTAAAAACCGCACTGCACGAGTGAACGATTGTACAAATTTTACCGAAACGTTTATACGACACTCTAAACTTATGATTCCGTTACAGTTTCGGTATGAAATATAACCGCGAATCGTATCGTTTTGCATAAAATTTGCAAATTGTAAGCGATCGTACGTTACTATTATGCATTCACGAAATTCATCGAACGTGTGGGCAACCGAATTGATTTCTTTATTGCACGCGTACGTATTGTTCGCGTGATATAATACGGGTTATACATGTGCATTTCTCCCACAAGGTGAAACGAATCACCGCTTCGTTTAAAGCCCGTTCATTTGGTAGTAGATTTAGTAGTTACATCGCGAATAAACGTGGACCATCCATCTCGGTCGATCGATTGGAAATTTCTACGTCACAAAACAGTCATTACAGAGGAACATCGTGTAGATCCAATTAAAATTAATCGAACGCGATGGTTCGATGCCTCGCTGGTTTTTAGCTGATATAAAATTATTATTTCGTTTCGTAAACGCTGTTTCTATCAATGGATTATATTAGATTACGCGAATAAAAAGATTTATACGTTAAGAATCAGACTCTATATCGAAAGATTCAAACAGCGATCGTCGTTGTTATTTCGAAGCTGAAAAAGGAAACAAACGAAACGAGGGGAAAAAAACTGTATAAATACGTGCATATTGTGAACATTTTTTAGACTCAGGATTTAGCGTTCCTCGCATGTTGTAATAATCTGAAAAGCGCTACGTTTTTTATCGCCGTCCATGAAAGAGGATCGTGATTGAACAGATGAAAATAGAAACTCTCCTATTGTTTCGTATGCAACGTGTACGACAATTAAAAACAAGCACGATGTCGTATATCAAATTGAATTATAACATGCAGCGAATGTCGTGCAACGTTGAACAAGGGAAATCTGTAAACGCAAAACTCGTGACGTTAGCGTGCAAACTTTTAGGTCATTTAAAAAGGGAAGAGTCAAGAGGATTAATTATGAAATAGTCAATACGTTGAATCATTGTGATACTGAGGTGGAGAAATCGCAAGACGTAGCGAATGCTGTGGTTGTGCGAGCCATCGAAGTCAGTTGGAACGACGTTTTTCTTTCGTCTGTCAATGGAAAAGGCGAGAATTTCGAATTTTCATCGTTGGCAAAATTGGGAGACGCATCGAAAAGAGAAACACAGGCGAATGTTCTTTACAGAAGGAAACAAGCAACGATATCGTTTAATTAAATTACTGTTATACAAACGAACGGAGGAAAATTTTGGGAAAGTCCCTGACTTCGTTCTCGTTTCCTCCCAGTGTTTGCTAGTCACTACATTCAAATACCGCACGTCAGCATAGCTACTTATTATTAATTTTTTTAATGGAAAAAAAAGAAAAAAGAAGTACCGTATAATGGCACACAGGAAACAATGAACTACACGTAATAAGAGAGTTATAGGTTTAAGATGAAGTACGATCGTTTCCGCCGTTCTTGTCCTTAGATAGCGACGAAAAAAAAAAAGAAAAAAAAGTATATATATATTTTGAACAAAAAATAAAGAACGAGTATTCCTCCTTAACGATAGTTATATACGAGCGATGTCGACACAAATACAATTATATATGTAAAAAGAAAAATATGTATGTATGCTACATACGCGTACATGTGATATACGTGTATTCTCTGTATGTGTATACAGAGCGTGGGCGTATGTGTATTTTCTTTGTTGAACGAACGTATGGATGAGAATGCGTGTGTGTTAATCGTGCGTGTCACTACTTGTGCAGGTCACTGTATGGAGTATACAATTGATAATAAATTATGGACACGCGTTTACGAAAAAAAAAGGAAAAATCAATAAAAAGGAATCGCCTGGCCTATCAATTTTATGACCCGAAATCAATAGGGATAAACGTTCGTTAAGATGGAACGAATGAAAAAGCAATTCACCTTCGTCGATGAAATGGATTTATTGTCGGAAGAGTCGAGCACCGAAGGGAAGAAGTTTAATTACGCGGACAGACGCGACGATTTTGCTTGAAATTGGCCCTACCTTGGAATTATCCGAAACTCACGCCATTTTCTACGATTTAAGAGGACTTAATGCTTCGAATCGTTCCCGCGTAGTACAACGGAAATCTCGAGATTTGCTTTCGAAACGACGCGACGCGATGTCGTCTTCTCCTATTAAGCGCTTTCAAAAACACTCACCGCCGTTGGATCGCTTTAATTAACGCCGATTACGTCGTTTCAATCCGCGCGTTAATTTTTATGCGTCGATGATAATTTCCCGACTGCGTACAGTTATTTCGTTCACCATGATATTGCGTATATTCGCATCGTGCGACCATGAGTTATCGTACAGAATAATTTACGCTCGAGGATTCCTTTGATATCGCGTCTGTATTCATAATTGACGCGTTAGTTTCGTTTACGCGGCCACCTCGTTTGTTAATTATTTATGTGTTCGCTAGAAGCGTATCGTCAAATACGAAAATTTGTAAAATAACATAGAGTAATTTCGTTAACGTAAATCGCAGCATCCCGAAGTGTGCTAACTATTCGTGTTTCGTTATACTAGTTTGATACATGTCGCTGTCGATAAGACCATCCATCGCTACATCGATATGTATTAGAACATCTATTCTATTAACAAAGTTTAACTTCGTTTGCTACTTTAACGATTATAACGTAGCGGGTTGTCTTATAATATAGCGCAGTCGTTGGTTTTCGTATATTTAGATGAAAATACCGAATAAGAGACGATCAGAGATGGATTTTCCTGAACTCTTTATAATTCAGTATGCTTTCCTATTAAATTTTTCATTCGAGTGCTTTAAAGCTCCGATAGTAACAACTCCCGTTGTTTTAAATTCTTAGAAAAACTGCGCTAATTACTAGATGATCCAATATACACACACACACGTTGCAATTGAAATAGTAGATTTATACTGAAACAAGTAGAAAATAACAACGATAAAATGCATTCAATTTACGCTACACTTTAGAGATGTTCTAATTGAAACGCTATAATATCCGAGAGCGTATCATATACTTTTTATAAAGCAACGTATTGTACGTTTATCGTTTTACACAAAAGCGCTTGCAATGAAATTTTAGGTGACAGAGGCAACCGGCTAACCAGGTAATAGGAGAATAGCCAGCATCGTGTTGGAGATCTTCTCGCAGAAACTCGTCCGATTCGTCAAGTACGTGCAACGGGTAATATCGTCGAGTTCGGTGTAATTGGAAGCACAGTGCTAGAGTGCCGTGTCTCGTTTCATTGGCCGTGTACAGCAAATTACATTGTACGTAGATATTGCGTCTCTTCAAATTTCCGAGCTGCTCGTTACAAGACGTTCCCCCTAAACAGATCAAAGGATGCGACCCGAGTGGGCTGCCTCCGTTGGGAGGCAGAAAAAAAGCATTTGACCGTCAAATGCGCAATGCTTTCGACCGGGGGATATACAATTGATTAATAAACGCCTCGGTTAAACAAAAGCACCCCGCTGTGCGTTTCGAGGCTGGTTGTTAGGTTCGGTTCGGTGAGGTCGCGTGCGACTAACTACGACTCGACGCCATTGTCGCGGGGGCAGCAACTCACGGTTCGATAGTTGCAGGAAGATAAAATCACAACCGATTCCCTTTGTGCCCGTTCTTTTGGGTTGGAATACCATCTTAGAAAATGACCAGGAAGCTTGGTGTCCAGGAGTCGAACATTCCGGGTCGTGTTTTTCCTTTCACGTGGAACTTTATTCCACGTGGAATAACCCGCTTGATCTCGGTTCGGATGCTTATCCGACCTATAGATCTCTTTCTTAAGTCCGGAAGGCGTCGAGTTGTTCTCGAGATTGAATCGCTCTACGGTAGACAAGCCAGTATCGAGTATCGATCGTCGAATAAAACTACCGGCAGACGTTTACAGTCCGTATCACTGGATTTGCCTATGCCAACCGTTCGAGGACCATCGCTTCTCGTATTCTTCGTGTTCTTTCGCGGAAACGAGCCTGTGTGCTCGCAATCCGAGCCGCCGAGTCGTTGTTCCGTAGAAAACGCGAAAGCACGCCGTAAAGTACATACCGAGAGCGTAAGAGACTCGAAACGTAACGACGACGTTGCGTCGAGCGTCTCTCGATTTTACTCTCGTAATTTCGTTTATCTTTCGTCTTAACGTTTAACCGATTCGTTGTCTCTTTTCCTCCGACAGCTTATATTCCGGTCGTACGTTTATTTTTATTACGCGAGTCGCCAGTTTAACGAAAGCACTGGCGTAACGCGTCGTTGCGTCAGCACCGACGAATCTTCCTTTTTTCGTACAAACGATACCGCTGCGTACGATAACGCGTTATCGGGAATATCGCGGGATCTCTGGTTGCTAGTAAACAGGTTCCGTGCAACCGCTTTGTCTTTGTTTATGCAATCGTCCGTCACGCTGCAACTTGTTTGCCGCGTTACACGTTTCTTATCCGCCTGCGATAAGCATGCGTATTTTTACATCGATACTTATCGCGTTGAGAGGGAAAAACGCTTCCGCGAACGAATATCAGAACTCGTGGCAGCGTTTCGTTGCTCGTCGAAGGGGAACGAACGGTTTTACTGGATTCGTGGCATCGATACGGTTTACGCGACTCGTTAGCTTATCGAGAGAAACGTCTCGCCGTATATACCCGGTGCCGCGAGCCGCGCGTCTCCGATTCGCCGAGTGAACAATTTCGCAGTAAGAAGGAGCTTCGTAAACGAGGCGAACGAGTGGGTCTGGTCGTTTGTTTACTCGTGGAACGCGGTGCGTTGTCGAAGAAATACGACAGGTCTCTCGACGGAGGGTAAAAAAGGGGAAAAAAGACGTCCAAGGCCCATCGAATGGTTGAATTGGCATGGAGCGTAGGTATAGCTGGTTCGACGGAGCCGCGAGCGTACGAGCTAAAGTGCGCGCGCAGCAACAGTAGGATCGGCTGTAGTTGTATGGTAGTCTGTAGAGGGCAGGCGCCCCCTCCGCATCTCTCCGCGTCTGGTCTGGGCCGCAGAGCGGCGCACCGTGTGTCGAGCCGAGCCGAGCCGAGCCGAGTCGGTCAATACTCCGGGCAACGCGGTGGTGAGAGCACACGACGACGGTCGCCCCGTACTCGTGCACGCCGTCACTCGGAAGCGGCGACTCTCGGTACAGATTCGTGTCTTTCGTGTCTCGAACGCGTAATCTCCGCTCGTGCGAGACTCGTGCCGAGCGTCGTCCGGAAGGGACGCCAGCCGGAGGACCGGCCGATCTATTCTCGCCGTGACTGCACGCGAACGGACTACGCGTATGATACGTACACGCACGCACACGAAAGCGTAACACAGGCACGAGAGAGGAGGACACGCGTGCGAGAGCCAAAGGCCTCGCGCATCTCGTCGCATCTCATCGTATCACATCGTCGTTCTCCTAAAGATACGCGTTACGAACCGTCTGCCCAGTTGGCAGCCTCCTCGGCTCGAATCAGCCGCGGCTCGCCTCTCTCCTCCTCCGCGAATACGACGCTCGTACGATGCGAGCCTGCTCCGTGGGAGATTCGTAGGAAGTCGAAGGACAGTGCCAGGACACGTTCCGCGCTGGTGAGGCGACGCGACACGAGACCGCCGCGGGTCTCGGGTGTTTCATCAACTTTTCCCTCCCTTACCCCGCCGATAGTGTGGAATACGCGGACAGTGGGTGCTATTCCGTGCGACGATTCGACGAATCGACCGTGAATCCAAACCAGAGAAACTACGTACCTGATCAACGACATGCGACTATGAATCCCGGACCGTGATGGACAAGCTCGCGTACGCAGCCAACAACTTCCAGCTACGCCTCGCCGGCATACTCATGGATATGTGGATATTCTTCCTGTTCGTTGCCATCGCCGGTAAGTTCGACTCTATAGTCTCTTCTCCTTTTATTCTCAACTTTTCGTCCTCTTCTTTACCTTCTTTCTTTTTATCATCGTTGCACGTTCCATTCGATATCCGACTTTCTGCCGAATTCGAAGAGACGATCGGCCCCCTAACGCGTCCTCGGTGTATCGATTCGACGAGTGGCTCGCAGCGTGACTCGGTCCGCGTGCTGTCACTCGACGTGTCAATACGCATTACGTATGCACAACAGGCACGTGCAGCACGCTGAGTAAGTGCGTGGTATCTGTGCCATGGTTGAGTCTCGATTCATTCAAGAGATCGGGGAGAGGGAGAATCGATGCCACTTTCGTTCTTAACCGGTAAACGTCACGGATATTCCGTTTTTGGAGCGATTCAAGGCTGTGACGCGACCGAGTCGGAGGAATCGAGTCGGACGTGTCGTAAGAAAATATCGTTAGAGAAACCGGTATATCTTGAAACGCGATTCCTCTTTTGTTAGCCTCGTTCTCTTTGCGCCGATTACACAGCCAGAAGTTGTTTGTTTTCGCTACTGTCGGAGACCTCGTGGGGTAGGCGCCACCGAGTATTCCAGTCTGAACGACGACGATGTAACATCACCGTAGGGGAACCACGATACAACGCCAGATGGTTGAATTTCTCAACGACGAGAAAGAGGATCGGGAAACTCCTCTCTGTTCTTTCCTCTTTTATCTTTGTCTCTTTGTTTTCCTTTCCTGTTGCTCGCCGTCTCGCTTCCACTCGATCTATCAGTTCCTCTACCTTACGAACTACTGTGTTTTAACGTATCCTCCGCGTCTTCTTCTTTCACGGCTCCTCGCCTTTCCTCTCTTTCTCTCGCAGCTTGGCCTTCTCGATCGTCGTCGAGTTTCTCTCGTCTACTTCTTCCTCGCAGCCGGTTTTACTCGTAATTCGCCGCCGTCGTCGTCGTCGTCCCCTTCCCTGCCCTTTCCAATCGTATCTCCGGTCCGTGCAGTCGGAATCACCCTGGCGTATACCCTCTTCCATTTCCTCGGCAGGGTTCGTCGGTGCATTCGTGCGTGAAGATCGACGGAAACGGGGGTAACTATCGGCGACTGTGCTCGTCGAATCTCATTTACGATCGTGACGGTTCGAGGAGAGCATCCCATAAAAGCGCTGCTCACGTACTCGATACCGATTTTACCTTCTAGCGTCGCGTCGCGCCGGCTCGTATAATTGCTGTTCGTGCCGAGCCGGTCCGATCGCAATTCTATCGCGATTTCCAAAACGATCGAATCGTCGTCGTGCAGCTTCGACGCTTTCTCTCCGTGGCTCTCTGTCCGTAAATGGAAGCCACGCAACGTTCCGTTTCTGTATTTGCCCGAACCAGGCGCCGGTTAAAAGCCCGGCCTTTGATAGCATCGCGTCTGATTTGGAGAATTTTCGCGAAAAAAAAGAAAGAAATAAGAAAAAAAGAAAAGAGCAGCAGTCTGCTGCGGTTTCCCTCGGCCCGGCAACAGCCGCGGCGATAGTCTCTCGTTTAAACGCCGTGGAAATGTTTAGCGGAAGCTGCGGAAAAAATATGCTGTGTACGATATTTCGGATGCCGTGTTTCGCTAGGCGGCTTTTTCAATGGCTGCGAGGAAGAGACGGTTCGCTGCTTTCGCGGTTTGTTCCATCGTTTCACAGAGGCGAAAAAAGAACGCGCGTCGCAACGGATTCGCGATCGTTGATCGCTTTTCGCGTCGCGTGCTCAATGGAATCCCCTTTTAGAAATCAGGCCGATCGAAGCACGCGCTATCACGTCCAATGAATACGCATTTTCACCTCTGTGTATGGCACTATGATGTTGAGCTCATCGAGCAGAAACGCGTATCATACTTGAACGCTAAAGTACCGTTCAAGTTCATTTTCGATACTCGAAAGCGAACTCGAAGCGGATAAGCAGTCGGTTGATTTCGTTCGCGCGCTCCACTTCTCTACTCCCTGCCTACTGTAACTCCGCTACAGGAAATACGTATCGCGATTCTTTTCAATGGTTCTCTCGTTGTATCAGTCGGGCTTCACAGATAAGCTTCTGTTTCCTCTTGTTTTATAGATATTAGTTTTCATTCATGCAACGTTTACGGGCTCGTAACGAATCAATTACCGTTGCAACGAGTTCCAAGTCGTATTCGAGTCTTCTATCGTCTGAGAATTCTACCATGCATTATTCATCGTTCAACGGAACTATTATTTGATGCATTTTATTCGCGCTTATTCGCTTTTCTCGCGCTGTTGCACCTCTGTACGAACGCATTCGCCGTATTTATCTTCGTCGTCGTAGTCCGTCTCATCGGTTCGAAAACCAGCAATTTCGTAATGTAAATTATTTTACTTTGTCTTTGGGAATTGGACACTTAGGTACGTACAAGGACGCGTTTACAGAGCGCTTCAAAAACTTGGGAATAAACTTCGGCTACGTGTGTAGTTACCGTTGAACACAAGCAAAACGATCTTAACCCGTTAAAGACCGACAGTTGCGTAAACGCCACATGTCGTTTGTAGTTTCTTTTCGGTAGATTCGTTCTTTCGTGAAAACTCGATATCCTTTTTCCTTGTCCGCGACTACTTCAAGAACTCTGACGAAATTGACGTATTTTATTATAATCACTCGGCCGATTTATTTCCTTTTTTAATCATAGAGCTAGCGAACATGCGTCTGATTTGTATCGAGCTTCTGCAATGTATCTACTATACCCACATTATACTCATTTTTTTGTCTTATCTCGACGATTGCTTCTTGAAACAGCGTGTAGGGATAGCGTTCTTCGAGTTTCGTGATTTTCTTATCTGCAGCGTCGCATCTGGTCGAGGGAAGTTTCTAAAGTTTCGCGACCTATTTTGTTTCTCTCGAAAACGCTCGTTTCCACGATACCCGGAACGACGATTCTCCGCGTCTATCGTTTCTACGCTTCTTTCTGTTTCATTATACGTACTAGCGATGCTTCATACTTGACTCGCGGCACGATCTAGGAATTCTCATTACCTTCTCGTGGCACGAGCACATTCATCAGGTGTCAAATAAAATTCGCGCGAGCCCCCCTTACTTAAAGTTTAACAAAGATCTACTCCTGGCACAGGTACATAGCGCTGTTATTTCGCTATCGTAGCCGTTGAGATGAATTAAGAACGTCCTACTCGGAGGAGCACGGTAATCTGTTATCTTTGTTGGCCATTCGAACTCGTCCACCTAGCCACTCGTTCTCTACTTTCACTTCCAAACTGTAGCCTACGATGAAGTATTCATTGTTCTATATAACGTCAACGTCTCGTAATATTCCGCATTAAACTCTCAAGTATCTAAAATAGTTAGGAAATTTGCCATTTTCCAGCCTCGGTCCCATCGATCCGATTTTCTCCCCTCTTTCGGTAGTTACAAAATCTTCCACCTATGTTTTATCCTTCCACTCGATTATTTCAAACTTTTCACTCTTCCAAGTGGATTTTAACCGTTTTGGATCCAGAGATAAGGAGAAAAGGAGAGAGAGAGAGAGAGAGAGAGGAGCCTGATCTCGGGAACATTTATCTCGCCGAATCATTGTCTCTGCGAAGACGTCGTCAAGAAGATATCGCTCTTTGACGATTACGTGATTAGATTAGATTTGGATATAATAGATTACGTGATCTGGTCGAGATATAGGCGAGGATGCGAAATCGGGTGGACGTTATTTGTGCCAGGCTGCCAAAGCGTCGATATCTGAAAAGTTTGATCAAGTTCGTATAGAATCACGTTTTTTAACAGTGTCGTAACTGCAGAGAGATTCGTAAAGCCTGTGAAATATAGCGTCATAAATATTATGCCATAAATTTTATCATTGCGAAACGCAATTATTGGAATTTGTTTCGATATGTATTTTCTACGTCTGATGCTAAAAATGTAGGGAACCTTGGAGATGATTATTTTTCGAACTTCCATTTTGAATTATATATCGTTTCGTTACGTGATCAAAGGGTTAATAAATCTTTTTTACCTTTATTCGGCATGTAGAATGTTTCAGTTAAATTAAGCTTTTCGCTACATTACCTTTGCTATATTTCCTCAAAGGAATATTTCTAAAAATATTTTAACTAATATTCGATACGAGGCCGTGACGAGTAAAAGAAGACAGTACGGCAAATAATCTTTGTTACATAGTTACGCGATATTATTTGAAATTCTTTGAAATATCGCTTCTCGAACACAGGGCGAAAAATTTATTTACGTAAACATGTTAATGTACCCGAAAGCTTTTGCATACCATTGTATACCATTTCTGTTCCGATCTGCGAACATACCCGTGGAAATCGAAAATTGAACTTTAAATATTTAATTCGAGAATTCGCTATTTCCGATCCGCGATAGGAACCAAAAGATTTTCTGCTTTCTTTGGTCACGGTTATCGACATTTTCGAGAATTTTATTTCTTATTCCGGTTACTCTGAACTTCCCATCGTTGCTTTGATCCGCGAATGCATTACACAAATCGGTAATTGAACTCTAACTAACTAAAAGAATCAGCTGTCTTCGATTTTCGAAAGAAACGACACGATTATCTACTTTATTTTCAGACTCGCATCTTGAATCTTTTACTCTTTCGTTCAATTATTCTAAACGTTTCGTCGCCGTTCCAGTCTGCAAAAATTCCTACGAAAATCACTCTAAGCGAACAGTACAGAGAGAGAGAGAGAGAGAGAGAGAGAGAGAGTGAGAGAGTGAGAGAGGAAAAAAGAAGGAAGCGGAAGGGAAGCTCGATCGACCGTCGCGTGGCTATGGTGTATGGTGGTTGGCTCCTCTAAAAATTTCGCGACACATGGTAGGTCGTCTTGGCAACGAAGTCGAATGATTTTACGGGGTCTCTGGTGGCAGCTACATCGACCGTTGTAACGAACTCGAATGAGCAAGGGAAACAGAGAGGGAGGGGGAAAGGTAGGTAGGTAGGTAGGTAGGTAGGTAGATGGGTAGGTAAGGTAAGCCAAGGGTTCTGGCAAACTACGCGGAAACCTTGTTGAGAGACAACCGTATCTCTTTCTCTCATCTGGAACGCGTATCCTTTAGAATGCGAGAAGCAGGTGTTCCGAGCGATACGCGCATTGTCCTCTCGCTTTTTATTCTTAGAATTGCTCCCATCTGTACGCGATATCCACCCGCTACGATAATCCAGACAGCTGTAGCTTTGTACGCGGTAAAAGTGAATATTTCCGTCTTCTTTCCGCAGTATGTTGTCGGAATATACGGTCTTCCGTGGGACCAGATTTCCCACTTTTTTATTCATAGGGTTAGCGAGACGCCGCTTTCCTTGAGCACTTTTGTATCGCAAGATCGCCGAATAAAATCGTTTGGAACACGGTGCCCATCCAGGCTGTGCTCCAACAAACCCTTTGGAATCGATGGTTACGACGAGACTCGGTGAAATCGAGGATACACGTGGCAAACGTGGGAGGAAAGTCGAAAGTTAAATATAATAGCGACTCTCTCTACCTTTTCCGCTTTATTTGAAATCGATCTCGGTTCTCTGGCCACGAGATATCCATATCCGATTCGACGAACGCGACCAGTGGTATCGAATGGCGGAATGCCTTTTTCCTTGCTTGTCGTATAAACGTTTGGTTGCCGTGTCGCGGATTTCGCACGGTCATCGCGAACAAGCGGCTGGCAGAGCTGCCGTTTCGTATGCATTCCCCGAGCTTGTTATCCGGCATCTAAAACACGTTTCCATTCCGTATCCCGCGCTTCGTCTAATCGAATTAACTTCTGTATCGCGGCGGGCTCGTGTTTGCTTATCGATTTCCATTTTCTCCTGTCGCGTTCTCGCGTGCGACCGCCAAGCATCGCGCCGACTTTTTCATTCGTCCGACACGGAGTGCGAACCGCGAGCACGCGATCGCGTCCGTCAACTTTATGGCCGTCGCGCGATAATTAATGCGCTCGAACAGCTTAACGCGCACCGATTCGGAATTTAAATGGGAAAATTCGACACCGACGAATCCGATGTCACGCGCTGCCGTATTTATCGCTGTCGAGATTGAAAAGCACCGCAAATTGATGAAATTGTTTTCGATGGACTGTTTGATCGCGGTGATCAAAAGAGTCCATCAACGGAACGATGAAACGAACGACAGCAAGGAAACCGCTGTTCGATCTCTCGTCGTTTCGCCCCGTGTTCCGGCCAAAAGCGGCCTCGATTCTCGCCGCGAATAGAAGCGCGCACAGGCGTCGCGGTTCTCTAGAATTTAGGCGAAAGGACGCATTTCATCGTGTCCGCGATGCGACGGCTGTGAAATTGCACCGGCGTTACTTTTGTCCGCGTAGAGGAGCACGTACTTCGCAAAATTTTCGCGCGGTGGTACGGCGCAGTTTCGCCACCCGCAGCCTTCTCCAACACCCACCAACCTTCGAGAAACTTTTAAGCCGTGCAACCCACTTGCGCCATCCTTCCTTCTTTCTTTCCTCCTATATACATGACACAGCCGAATGGGGTAGTTCTCACGGTAATACAACAAACCGCTCCATTGCCTGGTTCCGCGGAATTGCTTTTCGCCTGATAATCGGCTGAATTTGATTCGACGAGAACTTGCTACGAAACGACTTTTCTTTATCGTGATGTCGTTTCGTTAATTAATCGAAGGGGAACCGAGCGGCGATCGATTCCTTTTCGTTCGTTCTACACGGCCGATACGTCCGATTTACAGCAAGTCCGAGTTACGCTTCGAGCGTGAAAAGGACAGAAATATCTCGGAGATCGAACCAGTGCGCTGTGACGGATTTGAAAATGAATCGATTGGCCGCAAAAGACAGCCGTTGTTATGGTTACCGGCAGTTATACGTATATTCCTGGTGAATATCCGCGCTAGATCGAAAGCACGTTCTTTCACGACGTTCACGGCCTATCGAAATTAAGAGCATCCGCGTTAAAATAGACTCGTTCAACGGCGAAGCCTGGCTGGATGCGGTTTTGTACCGGGCAATTGCTAGGAGACGCGTTACGTTCTATAGGTTGGCTCGCCAACGCGGCGTTGCTTCTTGGCTCGTAAAGAATCGCTGGAAGAATATAGGTCGAGCGCTAGGGGCGTCTTAGGCACATACCAACGATGCTTCGTTCTATTGAAATGCATACACTTTTGCTGGGCGACTTAGGTTAAAGCGTCTTATGCCACTGCAATCGATCGCACTTGACTCCCCGTGTATACGCATCGCTGTATAGAGCTCGAAATGAATCTGGGTCGCCGGGGACAGCCATCGACCGCGGGTTATTATCGAAAAACGAATACGACCGGACATGTAAATTTTTCTCCGCCGAACGACCGATCTTTTCTCCTCTTGTACCTCTGTTCAGAGAGCGAACGAGAAAGTCGGTCTCGAGTCGGTGCATAGGGTAATCCGATAAATTCGATGATACGAGCCGTTCGAACATAAGCGATAAATTCGCAAGAAACGAATATAGTCGTCGCGCCGATTTAATATCATCGATATCAGTCTGCGTAATTAACGTTGTTAGAATTGGTGACATGGACGTGTACATTTCGTCTGAAACGTAAAGATAGTTTCCACGCGGACATATTCTATTTAAAAATTGTTCCTCTTAAGATGGCAAACGT
Source organism: Bombus vancouverensis nearcticus (assembly GCF_051014615.1). Taxonomy (NCBI): domain Eukaryota; kingdom Metazoa; phylum Arthropoda; class Insecta; order Hymenoptera; family Apidae; genus Bombus; species Bombus vancouverensis. The sequence goes on along the minus strand of NC_134921.1, from coordinate 10,318,153 downwards.
GATTTACTATGTTTTAACGTGAACTTCGAACGTAGATCGCCTACAAGTTGATTATAATCGAATTTGTATAACGTGGTTCGGTTTGACCAAATAATTCTGCACAATCTTACACGGTGGAAATTAATCTTACGGCTATTGTAGCGGTCCCTGAGCGACGAGTTTCTCTACGAATTCTAGACGTTGCAATCAGCTTGCGTTTAGCATAGATACGAACGAATTTGCCGGATCGAGGATCGAACGAGGCTGGAAAGTCTCGAGTATTGGCCAACAACGTTAAATCCGGCAATCAGATATACCGTAGTTATCGCGAATGTTATCGAACTAACTAAGTCGAGTTACATGGAATCGCGGAGCTTCGTTCCGAGGCTAAGTTTCCCACTCTGCCGGTTTGTATTGCATCGAACTTTAGAACGCGTGGCAGCGTCGTTCTACCGTGACTGACAAGGAGAGGAGCGGTGGCGTGTTAATCCAGGAATTCTGTTCGTAGATTTTCCCATGGAAATTTTAGATCCGTTCGTTCGTATCGTGGCAGCCACGGAGTAACGCGGTTTCAAACATCAGAACGATATGCATCGCACGATCCCGCTATTCAACGATGCGTAGCGACGAAAATCTGATTTGCAGCTGCGATATCTTTTCGCGGTCGTTAATAGAAACGCCTATCGGTCGACGCGTTTCACCGACCCCGTACACGATTCTGTCCGATTGGATTTCCCGATGTTCGTCTACGCGTTTGCTGCGCGTCGCGAGAACTTGAAGCGCGCCAATGTATATAACGCGATATTAAACTGGAGCTGAAACAGCGTGATTAACCGTTCCAGTTCGCGGCCATAGATCCACTGCCGATATCGGGTGGCGGTGTTTGCGGTAATGTTACCAGTCAGATCGGCCTTTGATACGTTCCGCTCGGCCTCCGTTCCGTTCCATCTTTTAGTTCTCAAAGTGCGTCCACCGACAGTATCAGTCACGGTGTCGTGATTTTGGTTCACGGCGTTGTTTTACACGCGATAGCGTAGAATTCAACGTTAACGTCGTCACGGCCGATAGTTCCGCGTTTCGCGAGCCTGCGCCTGTCTTCGCGTTTCAACGCGCGATAGCTAGTTTCGAAAAATCTTTCGCGTCCAAATACGTATCGGCCGGTGACGTTGATTTACAAGCGAGTTCTCGCGCGCGGCCGTCACGTCGCCTCAAAATTCGTACAGCCGGCGGTTCGGTCTCGTGCTTCGTGCCGGTGTTAACGACACCGGATCGTAGTTTCGGGCATGGAAAACAGCTCGCGCGCAACGCGTACACCAAGCCTGGTAACCGAGTTACTCGTTGCACTACGCTTGCCGGTGATACGAATTACAGGCTTGCAGTTCCATAGACGTGCACGGCCTGTATATTACCTCGTTAACGTAGCCCCGAACTTCGACGTTAACTCCTACGACCAGACAAATCTGTACGCTCCACTTGTTTCTCGACACCCTATCGGATTTACGCTTATGCATGTATGTAACTATAATTATACTTAGGTCGCGCGAAAGAGGAGATTGTCCTTTAACCGAGCGTAATTTCGTCGGATCAATTTTTCCGCCCCTTGTCGTAAATTGGTGCGCGATACGACGGCGTTTCGTGCGCTCGCAGGCCGTGGTTCGTTCAGGTCGCACGACCCTGACGCGAGTTCGATCGGTGCCCCATCTTCGTTCCCTTAATTAATCGCTATAATAATTAATAATAACAACGAACACTAGGGTTGTAACTCAATTAGCCACGGTAATACGGAACAGAACGGCGCATCTTGAGTCACGCGAACAGCATGTACATTATCTTGTTACCGTGTCCTCGAAGTTAGCGAGTAACTCGCCAGACACTTATACGAGCAAAGTTGCTGGCGGCCTGCGCGACCTCCTATTTCTTAGCCGCTTTCGCGGGCTCGCCAACTTGCCAGTTAAACAATAACGCGATGAATTACCACAGCGTGATTATTGCGTTTCGACGATAACTCGTTGGCCGCCGTCGTGGCCTACTCCCTCGCGAATCTCCTGCAATTTCAATTGCGAAAGTTGACGCGAATCACCGGGGAATTCGCTCGCGCATCTTGCCAGTCTGCAGAAGTTACCGCGTCCCGGGGATATACATCGAGAGTGATTCTACTCAGAGACGTGAAAAGACGCACACTTTCGTTCATAAGCGTTAAGTATTCGAAGGTAAACGCGTGTTTGTTCGTCAACTTTAAGACTGCCGAGATATCGTTCGTCGTAATGCCACGATACCGTTTTTTATTCTAGTGATCATCAGGTATAATTTCTATACATATTTTCAGATCGGTTTCAAATTTGACCGATATGATCAGGCGAGCGACGCATCGTAACACTGTCAATGAAATTTCGATACGTTTTATTACAACGCGTACGGTACGCGCATAGAAATTGCCTGCGACAAGCGTCTGACTCGTTTCACCAACCGCTCTATCTTTACGTAAATTTTATGCCAGATAATGATTCTTAAGTATCGTTCTAATTATTCCTAGGGTTAAACTGACTTCCTGTAGACACGATAAAAAACTCTGATACCACTTATAAACCGGAGCGTTCGCTGCTCTCGAATAAAAGCTTGTTTCGTGAGTGGCTGAAAAAGCGTAGGCAGTAGCTGCAGCAGCATCCTCGATGATGCGACGGTAATAAGTGAAGAGAAAGAAATACGAGTTGAAGCTAGTTTCTCCCTTTCTTCCGAGCCATTAGTCAAGTCGAAACAGTCACCGGACACGTATTCTTTCTGATGTATATTGTAGCTGCTATGTAGAACATCGATTGCGTACTGTAAGGAGGGAAAAGCGGAAGACATTCCTAGTTAGTATACAGCGTTATTTACATATTACACACGACGCATAAAGTAGCGCGAGGCAGGCTGTGCATTTCATTCTCTTGGCTGCTTTATGCGCATCCTTGGCGGACGTTGAACGTGCAGCGCTGATGTGTCTGCTGGCGATGAAACGAATGATCATCTCGCCGTCACTCACGATGAAAATACTGCGTTAACACTGTGGTGTACTTCCTACGCGATCGGTGGATGTTGTAACAGCGTATGCACCGCTATTACGCTGTCATTCGGGACGTAAATGGAACATCGAAAATAGAGCTTGCAGCGTTCTACGATTAGCAAACGCTAATGACGCTTCTTGATCGAATTCAGCGATATTCTTGCGAATGGCATGGGCGGGCGATTTTAGATGAAACTTGATATCACGGGGCAAGATGATGGATTTGAAACGCGAGATATTACCACTGGCGATTCGTGCGTTTGAATAATGTACATCGTTCCTGTAACGTCAATTTTATCGTGGCGTAATGATTTTGACATCCTGTCGAAACCGGCCAAGTATTCCGATATTTCAGATGGATCACACACACGTACCAAAAGTCCTAGGAAATTCTCCATCGTTCGTCAAATTTTGATATTTCATGTAGATTATACGTTTGAAATCGTATACATAGAAATCCTCCATATACTTTTCATTCTACAAAGCTTCGAGTTAAGCGACAGTGCTTTATAAAAATACATCTTTATCGCACGGATTGTTTTGGCTAATTCAGAAGCAAACGTAACGAGTCCCAGGATTCTTGTTCTATCTTCCTCTCCAAGGCTTAGATTTCGTGCTTCGAATCGTTTTTCTCACGCGATAGCTACAAAACTTTCGTTCGAATCTGCTACCTGGTTACGCGTCTTTCGGAACAGTAGTCGAATTCAGTTTGCCAAGCATCTCGTAGCTGCACGGAAAGCCTTTTTCCAGTTCTCTTTCCATCGTTAGGCGTGTTTCTGAGAACGACGCGGCACGATGGAACGTGGCGCGAACACTCGCCTCGGAGTTATTCTTCTCGCGAGACGTTTTATTGGGCGATCGCGCGTCAAAGCAAGTTCCGCCGCATGGGTCGGGTTAAAGCGACGCGGAGGCCAGTACCGGTGATAAGAGCGCGCGAGGGCGAGCCAGGGAACAGCGACAGCTCGTCGTCGTCGTCGTCTGTGTTGCGAGTTCCGTGGGACACTCGAGACGAGATCGCTGGCTAGCAGTCGGTCTCGCGAAAGGGGATGGAAGCGAGTGCCACTATAGCGTGGCGAGTGCCGACGGCAGTCCACTCAGACCTCTCCTCTCCTCTTCTCTTCTCTTTTCACCCAGCTCTCTCGTCTCCCCTTCTTTCTCGCTCTGCTCTCGGAACCAGGCTCTTTCGCGAGAGATCCTCGACGATCACACGATTATATTGTAAAATGTACGCGACGTCGTTTTGCGAGCGTAGAGCGTGGAAACGCGCGGGCGCGAGAACTCCACGAAAGTCGATCCGGCGAACGTGTCAAGGAGAAAATTAAAATTCCCGAGGGTGCTATTAATTCGAGGCGATATCGCCGTTGTCTTGGCTTCGTCGTCTCGCAACGGAAAGAAGAACGAGGATATTTGATTTTGTATCTAGTTCGCGCGTCAGATGACTTAATCTCGTAACAGTCCAGCAAATTTGACGAAATTCGTCCAAAAGCATCAACAAATGTTTACTTTTCTTTTTTTATATATATATGAAACGTAGGGATTGCCGCGACAAGGTAAAAGTAAATTCGAGTAAACGAACAAAAACCGAACTACAATCGAGCAGAGTAACATCATTTTTCGAACCGTGCTATAAATTCATAGGCGAATAATATTCGCGGGATTTGCAGAAAATTTTGTAGCGTTTGCAGCGAACTTTTCCGTTTTCGATCGTAAAACCTGTGCGTTTATCCTCGTGCGCCAAAGTGCGCATTACCGTGACTATCACCGGCCAGATTGTTAAAGGCTGAATCAGAAACGGATTTAACGTGGCAGATTGACTCGGAATCTGGATCTCAGATGGAATTTTTTAATTAAAGAATATATCTAATCGGACGAGATTCCGATCGAGGGGGCTCGTGTCGAATTCCAAGGGAAAAAGTTTTTTAATATGCCAGGAAGGTTGATCGGCAAGCGTATTCGAACGAGAGAATTCCAGTTCGAAAAGTACTTAGGTTAAACTCGATGTATGATAAAACGTTCCACTAACGGCGGTCTCGTTATCATAGTTTCGCGAAAACTCGCAAGCTTGTTCCCTTAATATGTCAGATCGTATTAAAATTTCATGGAGCACGCGTATCGCGGGACACGTTTGCAGAAATGTAACCGGCGGTATTATTTGTTAAAGCGCGCAAAGCCGCATCGTTGCACGTTGAACCGTTTTAAAGTTACGGAATGCATAATGCAGGCCGTCGCAAACTGCTTCGTACCGGGAAAAGTGGGAACATCGAGCTCGGGTAAACGACTGGTTTCCAAAGCGAGTACTGGTCAAAATCTCCCTTTATTCGAGGGGAAAAACGTTACGATGTACGGTGGTAGACTTGGAATCGTTCTTCCTAGAATTCAGTTGGTCTTCGTCACAGTCTCTGGATTAGTGGGTTATCCTGTGTTATTCGACTGGTTTAACTACGCTACGATATTTAACACCGTGGGATCTGGCAAGTTAATGTATTCGGAAGAACGATGTTGGATATTACATTTATAAATAGATGGCGGATTTTTATTGCGTTATACGAGGAAATACGTAAGATGCGTAAATTATAGTTCTTCTTGTGATATTTGGTAGAACAGTTTCCTATCGACGTTCATTTAAATAATTTAATCGTAAAGATACGAATTTGCATAAAAATCTATCGCGCCCCATTCGCAAGTAAAATAGTGGAAAATTGGTATACGAAAAAGTAAATTGTCATTGTACACCACGTCGTCGATCTCGTGTTATCGGGAATTAGTTCACAGCTTATCCGTGTGTAACGATGTACATCTCTCTCCTATATAAATAAGTAAATAAATAAATAAATTTCACTTCATAGAGACAACACGGTGAGGCAAAATTGCAATCAAATCCCCTGTACAAATCCTATGAATTTTCGACTAACGATTTATGGACGGAGTTGAAAAGTCCCAGAGAGCGTTATACGACGGGGATTCTCTTGCCTCGCAATTCGCAGCCCTGAGTCGCGTTAATGACTTCTCCGGCAGAGTTGTGTTTTTGGAAACACGCTTGTTTCCTGTTCAACGATCTGCCGAAAGTTGCGCCGTTAATTCCCCCGGCCGGATTGCGCGAGAATAAAGCACAGCTTCGGTACTTTTATTGCGTTTTAACAATCTAACGGGCCGGCCCTTTAAACTATGCAGAAGAAAATCCATAGCGAGGTCGTAGGAGAGCGGCCGCGGAGAACGCTCGTGCATACGAATCGATACTTAATATCCTCCTCATCGAGCAACTTGAGAATTTAGTAATTGGAACGCGTGCTTCTGTGTGCACAGAGCGCGCGGTTATCAAAAAAGAAAATCACGAACGAAATAAAAATCGGTTTTTCAATTTCCCTCTCGACCATACTCCATGCTTCTACAGCTTTTTACAATTTTTCCTTTTACATAGTTTGCCGTGTTATCGCGAGTATCGACCGCAAATATACATATAGCTATGGTGGCGGAGTGCGGTATATAAACAGCGGCGGAATCTTGGAAACACGGAAGCCAGGAATCTGGTGCACGATCGTGTACGTACTAAACGTGCGTGCGTGTGCATATACACGGATATATAGGGTGGTTAGGTGGAAGCGAGGGCGGCGGAACTGAGAAAGAATGACAGAGAACGACGAAGAGAACCGCGCGTTACGTGTATAGGTATGTACGGATCGGCAAGGAAACAACCACACAGAAATACCGCGTAGGAAAAATGCGGCGGGGATAAAAAGGGACAAAGACGGAAAGAATAAAGTCAACGACAACGCGCCTTCCCGGGATTTTACGATGCAGCGGTACACGAAGCGACTTGCCAGAATCAGCTAGCTTTTCGGTTATACGATAATTGAATGGTACGATGGAAGGGAATCGCGGTGTGGATTCAGAAGTCCCCGCGGGTGCTTTAATTTCTCGGTCTTCAAGCGCAGGGATCGATAACGAATAGAACGGTGAAATCGAGCTGAGCCGAGTCGAGTCGAAATAAGTACGAACCGCAAACTACCTACCTACCTACCTACCTACCTACCTACCGGGCACCGTTACGCGGTGAGATCTTTAGGTCGATCGAATGAGAAACGAGAAACGCAACGTGGATTTCGCCCGCGGATTTAACGGAGAGAGAGTAGTTAAATTAGTTTCATCGAAGTTGCTGTATGCTTTTATGACGCGTTATGGCTTTCGATGAATTATTGTACGGTGCTTTTCTTGTTCGGGAACAATCAATTATCGCACGATAGACACGCTCGCCGCGATACTCCGGGGATCGATGGGTTCTTTCTCTGCTCTTTCTCTTCCGCTTTGTTCCGTTCGAACGGCAAAAACCACAAAGGTGGAATGGAACGAATCGCGACACAAGGTTCCTCTGATTCTTCGCGTCGTTCAATGCTTTGATAATTGCTTCTTGCGAGCGCAGTAATTGCGCGCTCCGTCTCCACGGGATTGTACGATGTTGCACGTATTAGTACGTGTCAAGAGTGCACGCTGTTGTTGCGGCTTGTACGGTAGATTACGGGCGTACGCGTTGGTGTGTGTCGTCACTGTTCTTGATTCTCGTTCCAGTTTCTGCTTCACGTTCGTTCGTACATTTGCACATTCCACGTGACATCTGTCCAATATCTGGCCGGCTGTACGCCTCTCCCTTTCCTTTTTTCGATTTCAATTCGGCTATTTTCTCGTTTCCATCCGACTCCGTGATGCAGACGTAGACGATGATTTTCGGATTTAAAGTACGTTTTACAGTGACGATCGATCCGCCCGGATTTCCAACGTACGCCAACGATTCACTTCTCCGAGGTATACGAAAATGTTACGCTTCCTCCGTGCTCCGGTCACCGATACGATATTAATACGTCGTTTCACCCTTCGTCGTTCGGCGAATAAATTTCCCGGTCGTCGACTTTTCGAAAGTTCCACCGGGCTTAATCTAAAGTTGTCGAGCAACGACAGACGTCGGTAAAATTAATCGTGTGCTCGGTGTGTCGAGGAAACGATAGGAGAAGGGCGCCGGGCCTCGGCGTCTTTCAACTCCGTCCAATTAACTTTCTCGCGGAAGAAACGCTTCTCTTTTCCTCGGTATACGTCGTCCCTTTCGTTATGAATACTTCATTCGCCGGAGTGTTCAGCATTCAGGCTGGAAAAACAAATATCCGACTGTAAAGTCTGGTCTCTGGTATTCCGGCAGTGATGCTCCACGAAGAGACTCCATTTCTCGAGATGGATACACAGGAGGACAGTTTCCGTCATTCTGCATTCCATGCATCGGACGGATTAAGTTTGTGCACGAGCGTAGACTGCCGGTTCGTAAATTGCGCTGATCCGGCCTGGGCTGGTCTTTTCTCCTCTGAAGATCATCTTCCCTCTTTTTCCATCGCTTCGTGCCTCTTTCCCCGGGGTGTTGCAACCTCTGCCGAACTCTTTACGCTCTGCCGGGGATCCCTGACAACCTTCAACCGTTGACCTCCCGTTAGCTTTTCATCGAATACCGTCGCGTCTGGAAAATTAAATCAAGCCGCAAACGAGGCCTCGTTAGGTTTGGTCACTCGCTCGGTTCTGGTCCACTTAGCTTCGCTGTACGGCAAGGTACATGTAAACACGCTTCCGACTTAGCTAGGGCTTTCAATGCAAACAAGAAACACCGGCTAGCACATTCGGACGTGGCTACGATATAACGAGCCTTTACGAAGCCTGCAAAGTATCCTCCAAGTTGGTCGGATGCTAACGAATTTAGATTCGGATGTGACCCGCTTTTCACGTCGATAATTTGTTCTCTTGTCAGCGGCCGATACGAACTGCGCGGAAATATACATAAACGTGTTACGTAGCGGATTAATTGACGTGATAACGAGCAATAATTGAACGAGCCCGATTATAATTAGCCACCCGTTACTAATGTAACAGCTTGATAATTCGCGTGCGTTATTTCTGCACGCGATACGATCCCACGATCCACGTTGTAATTATTTATCCATCGATCAGATCGACCGATGTAATCGGTTAAGACGTTAACGCGACATTTCTTCGTATTTCTGTTGCTTTCGCGATACGAGTGGCCAACACGCTCGCTGTACTCAGCCGCAGTTCTCTTCAGCGACGGAAGCAACATTATCAGTCGAATGACTCCGTGTCCTGAAAATTAAATCAGACGTCGAGAAGATCTCGTTAAGACCGGCTGCCTGTTTATACTCTCGTCGCATACACGTACATATTGAAATACATATTACATTAGTCTTTTATATGAGATCGGTGCCACGGGCTGCGAATGCAGAAATACGTCGTTTCTACAGAGGCAAATGTTTCGAGCGACAAAGCGCTACGAATACGTTTCGAAGGCGTGCGACTTTTCCGACGTCTTTCATTCGATGACTTCATCGCTGGTATTCCAGGCTGACGCCAGAGCAGCTACGTACATATACACGAGTTGAATATGAGGCATGGTGTTAACGAACATACTATACCCACACATAATTAAGTCGCACATTCCATGCCAAGGTCTCCGAGTACACGACGATAGAAGTACACGAAGAGAGGATCTTGCAGGCAAATTCAATAGTGTAGAAGGCGAAGTTGCGCTTCATCGACTCGTTAACGAGGAGGTCAATTTTGGTGTATCGCGGTAATAGAGTGCAAACGTAGTTGAACTCGTGTTCCGCATTCCTACGTTTCATCAACCGTGCAACGTTACGCGTCGCGTCGTCGTGGCGAATGTTTTCGTTAAGATATGTCGGCTACGCCGTGAAATTGATTAAGATTGCACGGGAACACAAGTTGGCGACGTTAAATTACTTTGGCAAGAATTTCTCGAGTAATGGGACGACGCATAGTCGTTCCAAAAATGCTCTTGATGCGATATATACCGACGATGCACGGAAACGCTAATGGCGTTCACAGGGACGATAAGACGGGCTACTTTTGTTACGAACGTAGCCATATTCCCTTACATTATCGCTCTGTCATTGCTACACGATTCCATATTATTTTCCCGTGGCGTTCCGTGCCACAATAGCAGGATATTTTATTTCACCGCGATACCCGCCGACGTATTTCTCGTCTTGCGAGTCACGTCCGTCACGGCACAGCGGCCCGCCAACCCTCTCTAAGAGTCGTCTAGATATTATCCGGTGATTGCGAGCTTTTCACCGAAAAAGGCTTTCCTAGCAGGAAAATTAAATCAAGCCTCAAAGAGGGCTTGTTAGAACGAATCCGACACGCCAACGTCGAGATACCCGCCTGCTCTCGTCTACTCGTACACCTTGCAGAGGTGATTATACACGCCAGATCTTGCTCGAACAGAGGGAAACCTCTTAAAAGTTTACTCGTTCTATCGCTTTTGGCGATAAACTTGGAAATAGAGGGACAATTTTTTAACGCGTGAAATGTTACCAGACGATACGCGCATCGTCGGGAACGAGATAGAGAAGCGTATTTTTAACGGTAGTTTCGAAACGGGGGGAGGGGCTGAGAGGGAAGTTAAAAAAGTATTCTCAGGAAAGTCTTTTTCTCGCGAATACAGTAAAGCGACTGTAAGTTAGAAGCGGAGGCTTTGCGATTCTCCGTGTTCATGGAACTTGGTCGCAATTCCGAGTTGAATGGAACGCCGACCGAAAGTTGGTTCGGTTGTTTTAGAAACATCGTGTATATTTATATATACGTTTTGTCTGTATACATGTACAGTACGTACGTTGTATCTGCGCGTATATGCGCGCTTCCGTGTCGGACAAAATATTTCCGATAAAACGCTTTACTTCTTCCTCGACCGTTAGCTCGCATCTGTTGCGTTCGTGTTGGAGCGAATAAATTGCGAATCCGGTATTGATTTTGCGCGCGAAGCGCCGGCTGAAAAGAGGAAGGCAAAGAGACGACGAGAATAAAACGACCTCCGCTTCGCCTCTATTAATCGGTTTACTTTTAGAAAAAAAATAGAAATTTACATCGGACCCTCTCTGCCACGCTCCTCGGACTCGCGTTGTTTGCGAAGCCGCTTCTACCCAGCTCGATGTCGTTGAATTATACAAGCTAAGAACGAGGAGACGCGTCGCCAAGATTTGCATTGCTGGCAGTTCGCGCGGTGGCTTGCGAAATGTGCAGCTTCGACTCGTTCGCTCGGTAATTTCCTCGGAAAAGCGGGCCGCGTCGGTGTCGACCATTAATTCGCAAGAAGAAAGCAACACCGGTTAAAACAGTCTCCGCCCGTTGTATCGTGTAACCGCGTCAAGAGACTCGTAGCCGGAACCTAAAACGTCAGCCCAGGATACGTCGAACTGCCTTTCGTGCCCTAGCGACGTCGTAGGCGGGACACGAAACCTGGACGCGTGGATACCCACGAGCGTGTGGTCGTTCGACGACACCAGCAAAAAGGTGATAACGGAACGCAACGAATCGTCGAGGATGGTACTCGACCTCGAAAGAGATCGAGGACTCGAGGGAGAGAGGTGACTTACGGTCGGGGAACTCGAGGTCGATCGGAACTCGAAGAAAGGGAGTTGTAACGCGACGTGGAAGCACGATCCGCTGAACCAGCAGAAGGAGATTCTCAGCTACGCGGAGTAAATGACGACGACGCTCTGGTTCCGGCTGTCAGCATCTTCTTCGCTCGTCGCGGTTCTGTGCCCCTCGAACGTTTCCTTTCCCTCGAATGAAACAAACCCCATAGGGCGTTGTTGCAGAGCCACGAAGGACAACGCCGGGCCACCTGCTACTACACACAGTTTTCCTGGTAATGCTGATGAAGCGTCTGCCCGTCAATTAGACGCAATTCCGGCAGCAATTAGTGGAGTTACCGTCGACCGAATATCTTCCAGCTTTTTGCCGGACCGCTCGCTCGCTCGCGCTTCCCGTGGATACCGCATTTTTATTTGCGCTCCGTTCTCTATGGCGCTTCGTTAGATTCATTCTCTTCGTCTCTAATAGTTGGAGATTCTCGTTCATTTTACCAGGCCACTAATTACGGTGAATTGGAAAAACCGATGTTTACTTGGAATTCCGATACAGATGGTTTGCTACGCAACTTCCTTTCCGGCGGAATAATCCGTTTTAACTGGAATTGGCTGGAATGCCTGTTTGAAGTAAGCAAACAACGAGACGCGCCACTCTTTTCTTTCTTCATAACTCGACGGAAATCATCGATATAGCGACCCTTATTCCATCATCGGTACAGGAAACTCGTATCGGACTGTAGCAGAATAAAATCGTACACGTACGTTTCCGCAACTATATTCTTGGTACATAGACGTAGGTCTTTCGTGTTCGACCTAGTTCTAGCGTAACGCCACGTTTCGTGTGTTTCGCTATACGTGATATATTTAAATAAATTGTTTCTCTTAATTTTGAGTGTTGGAAGATGTTACACGAATTTTTTCACGTCGTTCGTTGAATGGTATCATCGACTGAAGAACGTATCAAACGTAAGTGATTCGCGTATAAATTGCCACTTTCAGCGATCTCTTTCTACCACTTGGATTTCACCATTTTACGAAATCTAAGAAAGTCGAAGCATCCGCGACATTCTGACGAATTATCGTTCGATCCTTAATAGTTTAAAAATATACAGCATCGAATGGGTTTGCTGATACGTATGTGACCACGAAATTTAGCGACTAATTCACGGCTATCATTGGCACTTCTAGCTAGTTCACCGGTAGGTAGAACGTCCGCGGGTTACGCTATGGCGATTGGTGCGTACATCGCGATGAGTATAAATTGCGTTGAAAGTGCAGTTAACCCGGATAACTGAGGCTGCTGTGTATAGATCGGCTCGTAAAGCCTCCGGTTCGTGTGTCGCGTGAAGCGTGAGCTCGCTGGTGCGAATAAATGCGCTCGCCGTGTAGTGGCACGCAAGCCGCACGCATTCCACGTACGAAGGCGGTTTCGCTGCGGCCTCGTAAAGCGAAATAACGAAAAATTGCAGCAGCTCGCGCTCTCTTTTGTGCGAACTTACGCGTGGCGACTCGACGAGAATAACTTTTCCATATTTCACGAGTCAACGTGAAGGAGACGTATGCACGGTGCACACCTTACGTGCTACCTATGGCATTCAATTTCACCGTCGTACCAGCGTTTCGCTGACGATGCGACGCTATACATTTTCGTTACATCGTTTCGCGATATCGTACACGTCAGATTCATTGCGATCGAATTGGCTGGCTGCGAGACGAGCAAGCGTACGTACGAATAAAGCGGATATTATAGTCGACGCGGTATTCCGTTTAATCGAATATAAATGGGAATTAAATTTTTACGACTGGGAATCGCGACCGCCTCCTCCGTTGTTCCATTGTATAAAACCAGGGCATGCCGTTTTTCGTAATGTCGTAATAGGGCCAGCGAACTGCCAAACGGCCATAAGTCTGTGTCGCTTTAATATCGTTCACCGTGCAACACTCTCGCATCCTACTTACGCGGATATCGTGCGCTAGTAATGAAAATGCCTAGCAGACCGCCGGTGATTAACGTTCGAACGAAAATAAATCGTGCTTCCAGTTTTAGAGTAGCGGAGCACGCGAGACGAGACGACCGCTAATATTTCAGGTATCTTTTTCGTTGAGCGAACAAACGGCGGAGCGTATATCAATCTGCACGGCGAGAGAGAAACGCGGTCTCCGCTGGTCTCTCGCCCTTTTGCAATTCTATTCGCGATTCACCTACCGGAATCCTCTTACCGTTGTCAGCCATTGTCCGACGCGAAACTTGGTTCGATCGGTTCCGACCTCGACTCTCGCAACGCCGGGAATTCCTGCATTGACTTAATAACGTCGCTGCGTGTCGATCTATATTCAAATTGGCCGAAGGAAATGGGCGGTTCGAGCTGTCCGTAGCCCGAACCGTTCCACCTATCGTTCGAATACCGTTTCTCGATTTCCTCGGGGTGTAACTGCGTTACAAGCCGCCACGCGCCCGTTGCTGCAAGAAAATTGATCGAGCAATTACGCGAATCGGGCTACTCCTGCCCCTGTTTATCCGATTATCGGATAGAACGGACCCGATAGGTCGATACCCTCGACTTATGTATTTCCGTTTTACGACGAAAATAATCGAAACGGAGAGACGAGACCGTCGCGAAATCGCATCGATCCCAGCACGATTGAATAACCTGCATTTGCCAAGCCGATGTGCCAACTTTAGCGTAAAACGACCGCTCGACCGTATAAGCTGGCATTGAAACCACGCTCTTGTTCGCTCCAGTGGAACCGATGATCGATCATAGTTCCCACCATCGCGCCATATTGCTGTCGTTTCTTGTAATAAAACACGGATATACACACGGATATACCGCTGGAGAAAGTTCAATCCGCATTCTTCGCGGACCACTCGCGATTAGATATCTCGTGCGATATGACGCTCCTTAATTGCTAGCATACGTGTCGAAAGGAATCGCCGTCTTAGAAAGTAGAATATCCCTTGATTCTCGAGGAAATGCCTCCACCAGATTAATGGCCAATTTCCCCCTCACCACCACCCTCCACCCACCCAACACCATCCCTAAATCTCGGCCGTTTTCTTCGAGTAGAATATATGTATCTATCTACTTAGGTTACCTATATGTATACATATGTATAGCCGGATTTACATACATTCCGATGATGCTCCGCATCGTTTCCCTCGTAGGTATCAAGTACTGGTTCGAAACGTTGGGTTACATACATGGTAAGAGAGTAATGGAACTCTGGCATGGTTGCAAACTATCCATAAGGGATAATGAAAGCTTGCGAAGCGCCACGCATCGGTCTTGATGAAACGTGCTTTTCTATGCGGATATAGGATATTTAGCTCGTTTATCTAATTCCTCTATTTCGTACATGGAACAACGTACCATTAACGATGCGTAAGGGAAAATATACGATACGTAGGTTTTTCTTTCATTTTCTTAGTTTAATTTCGATTTCAATTCATTGCCATTAGCTTGGATTATTTCAATACAAACGAGATTTATACGTTTCGTGCGATACCTATTAAGGTTTAAAGATGTAACTGTAAAAAAAAAAAAAAAAAAAATAAAATAAACGGTGACAAATTCACGCAGGTTTCGTAAAAGTTGGTAAATGGAAATTTGTTGAACGTGTACGTCCGTGGTATCAGAGAAAAAGTCCGATCGCCGAGTGTATTTGTGACGTTACGTAAGCGGTTAATTGGATCTGAGAAAGAGAATTTTGAATTATAACGATACGAGACGAGCGAAAGTATGGCGCTACTCGGATTAGTACGTGCTAATCTGACGTATTAATGGATCATTTAGCAGTCTCAGGAGATTACTCGTATCGCGTCGCGGTTACGTATATTTACCTTTTCATTTAGAATGTTTTACTATTGAACATCGATATCAATGGCGCGGCGTTTTACCTGAGTTCGTATATTAAAGTATGATTCTTTAATAAAAATACGTTGAAAAAGAAACGATATCGTTGGAAATTTTACGAGGAATAAAGCATTCAGTTTATCCATTATTTCCACGCGGTGGAAGCGTCTCTGCCCTTCGACCCGCTTAAACGTTTTAAAGCCTTCTCTATCTTCTCTCTCTCTCTCCCTCTCTCTCTCTTATTGTTATCGTTCCCGGCTTTATTGGTTCTTGAAATTAAACTTCGAAATTGCGACGGTTCAGCTGCGGCTGAGTTATTATCGCTGGCCTACTGTTCGTCCAATGTTCTCTTTGCTCGTTTATGCATCGTCTATAAGCTTTCGCGCAATGTGTGTAGAATTGATCGATGACGCGTCCTCCAGCATGCTCTTCGTCATTATCCACTATATAACGTACTGCTGTACGCTCAACTTTCCAGGGATATGAAGTGCGTTTCGTAATCAACCCGTTGGCGTCAAATTATCTCTGTCCACGGCAATTAAATTTTCCTGCAGCTCGGACTGAAAGTTTCGCTGTTAAAAAAAAGGTATAAAAATTTGTCGACGCGACAATCTAAATATTTGAAATTCCTAATCGTTTATTTAACTCTTAAATATCGATCGCAGTGTTATTTCGTATAGAGAAATGGAATTAGTTGGTAAAAATTTTGTGTCAAATTATTCTTGCCCAAAAGTGGAAACAGCGTTTCTCTCGCTGTTTTTCAAGTCGCTGTCTTTTCATGAAAGTATTTATCGATACGACAGTGCGAACGACTAAGGTTTCAACTCGAACGATTAAATCTTGAGATGACAATCTGTGCCGCGGCAAAAGTCCTATTCTATGTATCTATTTCGACGCTATCTTCCATAAGAAAACACAGTAGAAAAATAGCGGATTGTACCGACCATCCGCTTTCGTTAATCAAACTTTTAGCCCTTGGCTTAATCTTCGTGCCCGAAAATTATGTTTTTCTGAAACTCGATCCAGAGGAAGAAGTTTCTCCATCGGAAGAAAATAGAAAAATTGTTATTTTTCTTTCATAAAAATATTTATCAACGTAATAGCCCGAAACAGCAAGATTTCGATTCGCTGAACGTTTAAATCTTGGAAACGAATCTGTGCGTCAGCCAAAGTTCCATTTGATTTTTCGATATCCGACTGTACCTTGTATGGAAAACACGATAGAACGGGGAACTGTATCGGTCCTTCGGACTTGCTAATCAAAAATTGTCCTCTTCGGCCCGGAACTGATAACGATCGAGGGATTGGTCAGTGGTGGAGGGAATAGGATTTATCGCGGAAAAAACGCAAAAGAGTCCGGTGGAAACCGGTCACGAGAACGCGTTCGTTACGGTTTTATTTGTTTCGGCTGGGGCAGAGGCGACGATCGATCCTCGGCGGCGTCGCAGCCGCCGTCGCCGCCGCCACCTTCCATCGCCTCTTTCTCTTGGTATCTCGGTGACTTCGACTCGCTCTACCTACACCAACCTAATCGATACTCGACCCGACTCGTCTCGATTCGACTATGCTCTCTTTCTACGGCAAAGACGATGACGAAGACGGCGACGACATCGTCGACATTACCGCCTCGGCCCGAGTCTTCCACCGAGCTTTTGTGTCTCGCAGGCGCTATCTAATCGCTTGATCGCGCTTCGAAGCACACCGGGATTCCGCTTGACTTCCCCCTGTTGACCTTCTGCTTCATCCCCCGAAGACGTCGCGTAATTATCGAACGCAAACTGGATGCGACTGCTAAGGATAACGCCACTGAAATCCCTCCTGTCGTTCCTTTCTTCGTTTTTCCTACTTTTTCGCAGGCGACGACGTCGATTCGCTTATCGAGATAGATTTTCCAGCGTGTTTTCCACGATGTTTTTATTCGCCGTGGCACCGCCAACACACCGAATTCCCACGACTTTGCTTTTCCCGGTGGCCGGTTAAAACGGATCCCGTCGCTAAACGAAAAGGTTTCTCGGACACCTGGACAGAAATTTCCTCGAGGAGCTCTCCACCGTTCTTCCGACTGATGCACAATGTGAAACGGCAATCTCGTTTTCCACGTTGGATGCGCGGATGATCAAAGAAAGCGGTAGACTGCTTCGCTGAAAAGAATAACGAAATTGCAATTTGCAATTTCATCGTCGGACAGAGCGTTGCTCCCGATAGAAATATTTAAATTGGAACGAAGCAGTCGTTGGATATCGACGTTTTAATTCACCGATGGAGCACTCGAACGAGTCATTTTTGACGACTCCCATGGTCGTCCTGGTTTAATTGGACGACATTACGTAAGGGCTACCTAATGCGAGCATCAAGATCGCCGCCTCTCCAACTCTAATGTGTTATGAATTATGCACTCGAGGGTTAAGTCCCTCTTAGTCCCTCGGCTTACTTTGACGAGCCTCGCCCTCCTCTTGTATCATTATACGTTCAAGTAGAATTACCAGCGTCGTGCCGCCCGCATTTCCTAGCACCATGGTTATTGCATAATTTCTCTTGCCCTGTCCCTTAAGCCTTTGAAGACAAACTCGGAGCGGTTTACGCGAAACACGCCTAACGGCGTTGTGCGTTGTTCCAACACCCGACCTATGCATTTAAGCCTCGGCTCCCTAAAAAGAACCTTCGCCTTTGGATATCGTAAAATACGTCATTCAATGGACAGATTACCCCGCATTATGTGTTTTCCCGCATACGCCGTAAAAGACACTAAAGCAGTCGGATTAATTTGGTTCGTTTGAACGAAGCTGTAATACGTATCTTTCGCGAAACATTTATAAATTACACCAAAACCGGAAGGAGACTCAACATCAAGTCAGGATTGTATCAAAGCCTGAAAGAGATCTGAAAAGCTGCGTGAAAGCTACGACACATTTTTAGTAGAACCATAGATTTTACGCAGATCGTATACGTGAATTACGTTAATATACAGCGGGAGTATCTCTAACGCTTATCGTACGTTCAGAATGTCTATTTTTAAAGTGGACCAATAAATAAAGATCGCTTCATCACATTCGTGTCTTTGCACCGTACCAACGAAATTCCAAAGTGTTTTGCAATAAAAGTTTCGCCTGATAAGGCGATAAGCGCAATTGAAATATTCGACGATCGTAACAAGCTTAATCCCTTTTATCATCGTCTCGCGTCTCGTTCTCGAGCAACGAATCCATACTACCGACTGGTCTCGTTCCAGGCTGTTGAACCGGCCACCATCGGGCTGTATCCATCGGTTTTCTTTATTTCCGGCCAAGGAATTACCGTTCCCAAGAAAACGTGCTCGCGAGACTTATCTGGCAGCCGCGTGCACAAGTTAGCGTGACGGAAAATGGGTGGGTGCATCTATTTTCGTTCGCCGGTCACGTAACTACTATGCGGACATACATTATGCGTTGCTACTCGAGGGTATTCATCGAGGTTGCGGCTTACACCTCTCGTGAGCTCTCCCGGTAGCTCGCGTACACATCGACGTGCCTGCGTAACAACGTATTTCGTGGTACGTAGGCGTCGGAAGTGGATGCGTATTACGCGTCAAGAGTTGCGGAGAGTTTCGCCTGTCTCGTACTCTCTATCTGTCGGAAGTAATTACACGCCACGTACCGTCCGATTGCCAGGGAAAAAGTTGTCTCTTTGATTTTTTACACTCGACCAACCGCATCAACCGTGCTCACGCTACAGCTTGCACAAACGATACATCTTAATGCGTCATTCTTGCCACGGATTATCAATCTTCCCGTGACCGCTACGAACCCTTTGATCGGTGCTTAACTTTTTTATAAATCACCGCATCGATTTCGTTTCGTCGCATCGCGTCTCGGATCGATCAATCACGCGGCTGTGTTTTCATGGATGAAATATCTCTCTATTTTCCAATGGGTTATAGCGCATTACGAAAGTATTCCAACGCTTATCACTGAAACTGTCCATTTGCGGATACGGTCTCACCGATACACCGGTTGCTAGAATATGTACTATACGCAATAGATACTTGGATCAAGCGGATTTATCCTCCCATTCCTTGCTACAATGTTGGAACAGCTCATCGAATATGCTTTCTGACGCTATGTACGCGCTCGTAAATTATACGTTATTTTATTATATGCTGTACGCGTGTGATCGTTTAAACGCTTGTTCGTATCACGCTTGGTATTAGTATGGTTTTACTAACGCGTCAATAAAATAAGATAAAGTTAAATTAAACGAGGACCGCCAGTGTCGTAGAAAATATTTCGAAATTTCATTAGCATTCTAATTAGACAGTCATGAGAGCAATAAGGGAATCGAAGTTGTTGCAGAATTATAAACTTTACCAATACGAGCACGACAGCCGAGACTCGCGACGATATTAATAAAAATTCAGAATATTCCATATAACGTAATATATTCATAAAACGTATCTGCGAGTATCGAAATACTTTCACGGACCTCTGTGTGTGTGTGTGTGTGTGTGTGTGTGTGTTTGTACACGAGCTTCTTTCGCGTGCTTCGTGGCGCATTTATGCCGGAACTTTCATATAGAATGACATATTACGCGATAAGAATTTGCCAGCGCCAATTCTTTCTTCCATAGCCAGGATAATTTATGCTATGATAATCGAGGTAATAAACGACAGGCAAATAAAACTTGTGGTTCGAAAAGTTTTCCTAGATTTTGACGATCGCTAACTCTGGCCAGCTAACTCGTTGAAGATCTTCGATTAAAACTTTTTCCACGATCATTTTTTCTTCTTTGAACACTCCATACGGTGTAAATCTTTGATACCTCGACGAGTCGTTTTCGATCGTGGGTTACGATAATCTTTGCTCACCGGGCTTTTTGATTATTCCTCGCGACGCTTCGCACGCGTCATTCACCGGAAATGCGTTGGATCGTGCAGAATGTTCGTGGCATTTCCGACGGCGCCAGCTTTCAACGCTTTTCACCTGGCCAGTAAATGCTCGGCATACCTCTACCCACCTAAAAATCAACACGTGTCCCACAGGCGCACCCCAGAGTTGGCCTCTGCACAAGTTGCCCGTACTTTTATCGCATTGTGAAACGGTGGAGAGCGAGAAATCATGAACAGGAAGAAACTCCGCTTTCGGTATCTATATCGTATCGCGCGAAAGTCTATGAAGAAAACAGCACGAGACTGCGATAAAATTGCCAGCCGTAGAATTTCTTTTTTAACCCTCCGGAGATCGCGTTTGATCTGACAGAAACACCTGGCACTTTTATCGTAAATATTTTTTGATCGTTACAGCGTACAAATAGTTGACGAAATTTTTATGTCGCTCGCCGATTAATAACTCTTTCAGTATCTACCGTAGAAAGCTTTTTTATCATGGTGTCTGAGTGTAACGCGAAATGTAAATACAAATAACCAGATATTTATTATCGCGGTATAGTCGTAACGATAGCGGAGAAGAAAATTATTGTCATCTCTTTCCCCCGTTCCACCGTGGAAGAACGAGTGTTCCGATACTTGAGCGATGATATACAGCTATAGGTAGGCCAGTTATACCCATAAATCATTTATATTTCACGAGTACTCTTTTGTATGAAAAATTTCTATATCTCGAAGAAGCAACGAAAGGGAACCGTGACCTACGACGAAACGTTTAGTATCATGACCTCCGCCAGGTTAAGGAAAATCCTCGTTCGTTTTACGCGCACCATATAGCTGACATTTGCCAAAATACGTTGCACGATCCTTAGGAGAGGAAATGGTCGCGTGCATATTCCGTAGGTTAGATATTATCGCTAGGAACCGGGCAATATTCAGAGTGACAAAGTACGAGGAATTAGGGACAGGAAGGTAAAGCAAAGCACAGCGGAGTAGCGCTCGATCTTGATAATTTGACGAACAGGCAGCGAGGTCAAAGGACGATATCGATAGGCTTCACGAGGCTGATTATTTTCCCGATTCCGGCGTATTCAGCGCGGCCGCTATTAGTCTCTGGCAGCTGCGATGCCAAGGCCATTCCCAAGGGACATTGGAATTGCTTCCGCTCGTATTTGAACTGGCTTTCGATATTCATGCGGCCGAAATGAAGGAACGGAGCCGTATATATCAGGGCCATGTACCTTCGCGCCGGTTGGTTCCAATTGTTCGCGTGTAGAGGTGTCCTTTTTCTGTGCTCGACGCCGGCTGAAGAGCCCACTCGTCCCGATCGATCGATTGGAAACTATTCCCGGCCATTACGCCGGAGTAGTCACCAGTGGGAGAAGGACGACTTCACCGGGGGAGGCCTGTTGCCACGACGGAGACAATAAACGAGGAGAAAACGCGCGTGGCAAGGGGCGGCGACCATCCTCTCTCCCTCGTTCCGCTGAATACGAGTGATTCATTATGCATCCGACAACTGCAAGATCTGTGCAAGTGCAACAGAGGAAAGTACGTACGCGTAATAGAGCGACAATCACGGTAACGATGGCCTAATAATGGAAACAAACGGTAGCGAATCAATCGGGGCCATTTTAACGATCGATGTGCCTCGAGGGTTGCGACTGTTTCTTCTTTTTCTACGCGTCGATCGACCCGCTTCTCCACGTCGATTCCCTTTGATTCGCGGATGGCTCGTTCCTCCATAGACCACGATACGGATCTAACGAGGCATAACGGGTAATCGAGTACGAAGAATGACAAGTGCGTTCTTCTGTTCGTAATTAGCAAGACACCTGTCGTTTCTATCCGAATCGTGACAATTGATCGAACGTACCAGGAAAACGAAGATTGGGATCTCGTGAACGAGCATATAACGAGTATATGTACGAAGAGAAACAATTCGTTGAAGCTGTTTGAATGAATTAGAACGATATAGTAAAATTTGATAAACGTAGTCTCGATAAGATATTATACAGGGTGGTTGGTAACTGGTGGTACAAGCGGAAAGGGGGTGATTCTACGCGAAGAAAGAAGTTGAAAATATAGAATAAACATTTTTTTTTAATTTTTCCATCGAGACAACGATCTACAGTGAGATCCCTTATAACGAGACGTGATAAAGTGCACGCGTACCGAGCGGAAATTCAAAGTCGATTTTCTCGAAAACAAAACCTCGAACGAAAAATTTTTATTCTATATTTTCCACTTCTTTTCGCTTGTACCACCAGTTACCAACCACCCTGTATAACGAGTATATGTACGAAGAGAAACAATTCGTTGAAGCTGTTTGAATAAATTGGAACGATATAGTAAATTTTGATAAACGTAGTCTGGATAAAATATTATTTAATAAAAGAAGCATCTTGTAGGAGCAGGTCGTTTGCTTTCGCTGGTTATGTTTTTGTGTATGTATTTTGCTCCGTTTATTTCCATCGAGTGCGATAAATCGGCGTTTCCTCGTGTAGTTCAATAAATAGACGAATCTTTTTTCATTGAGTAGGAGTTTTCGTTGGAGATTAAAAATTCAACGCATCGCGCACCGGCGATGTTCGATATAACAGAAGCGTAGGAAATTTAAGCGGATAAAAAGTAAATGTCTATTTTTCATCTGAATCGATTCGCCTCTCGGTATTTGCGCTTTCGATGGCTTCCTTTTTATCCGCGATATGTTTCTAGTTGCATAGGTAAATAGTAAATACGTTTCGCTTGGCGACTATCTAAATGGAATATTGGAGAAAAAGAAAATTGAAAGGAATAAACGAGTCTCGTGGAGACAGTGAAAAAGAAAAGCGTTAAATTACCATTTCCAGTGCAAACAAAATCTCAAGAATCTAAATACGGAGAAACGGATGGCACGTGCTTAATTTAACATTCCCGGCAAAGTACATTTTTGCATAATTCAAATACGTTTCTGACGCGAATTCGAGAAGCAAAAGTCTCCGTGGAAACGCGTTTCAAAGAGCTGCCGCTGTCTGTCGAGGATTCAATCCGGCATAGAACTATACAAAAAACGGTTCTTTTACAAGCAACATCAAAGCATTTGGGACGGCCGAGCTTGGCAGCAGTCTCGGTCGAAGTTGAAACTCTCGCCGCCGTCAGAACCAAAAATTCGACGGTAACGATTTTCGAGAGCGTAATATCGAATCAAAGCGCAGACAGTAATCGGTCGTTCGTCGATTTTCTGTCTCATCAAACATGTCAGATATTTACTGCGCGGAGCAGATCAAGATTCCACCGACGTACCCGTACGTTATAAAAGAGTATGCGAAAGCCGCCATTCGTACACAACCGTACGATCTTCTGCAATGGACTTGCGCTTATTTTCGAGCCCTTGCGAACAACGATATTCCCCCTGTCAAAGTAAGTGCCTAACCTGTTCGTGATTTTCCTCGGATTTTTTCGTTTTCTCTTCTCGAGAGACGTTAAAGGACCTGTTCCGGGTGATGGGGGGTGAAAGGACGACGCAAGAAGAATACAGGGGATGATAGCTAAGATGGAGAAAAATGAAATAGGATAAGGAACTCGAGCAGAAAAATCGTGGTGCGCGTTTAATCTCGCCGGTTTGTCTCGTTCGAAGATAAAGCGAAACGTGTGTCGCTGACGTATCTTTTCTACATCCCTATTATCTTACAAAGGGATGATTAAAGTTTATTCCAACGGACGTTCGTTCCTTTTCGAGTGCTTGTTCGAGTAGCCTCGTTAAACGTAATCTTTTCTATCGCTTCCATTGTACGTTATACGTTTAAAACCCCGTCGATCCGTATCGTATAATTAAGCGGATAGATAAGTAAATCAATCCTCCGGCTAAATTTAATTATTCAAGTTCGGTTAATGGCATTTCGTTTGGTTTGCATGGCAGAGTTCGTTTAATCAGTCTCGAAGCAGCGCTAAGAAACGTGTTCCATAGGTTGAATCAGATTTTCCAACACAATTAAGAATTTCGTACCAAGCGCGATTAATTCTCGTTGGCTTTCGAGCACGGTAACTTTCGTTAACTTTCAATGTGTTTCTGCCATCGTGGTACAAACTGGCGAAAAAGAGCGATTCTTTTTACGAAAAATTAAGTGGAAAACGTAGAATAAAGATTTACGTGCGAAGCATCGGATCGCCGTGATTTACCGCGATTTTTATTGCAACGATCGTACATGTACGAAGATCGTGAATCGAGGCATGTAAATTGAAATATCGATCGACTCAGGCTCCATCGAGGGTCATTAACAGCGTACAAATTTTTTTGTTCGATAGGAATTTATCGGGATTTTGTCAATTCGTTCGCCTAGAATCTAAATTTCCCAGATTTAATTGCGATCGGTTCGATTAACCAGCCAGACTGAGGAAAATCGATTAACTCGGTTAATCGAAACGATCGCTGTAAATTAATCCGCTCGGTGGAGACCGCTGGCCGTTTATTGGCCACCTCCAACGCCCACCTTTTCAGGATTTTTCTTTTTTAACGTTGATGCATTATAGACGACGTCCATGACCGGACGCGAATAGAATCCAGTTATGGGATTCCAGCCTTGAACTATCGGATTTCCCTATTTTCCTAGTTTCTTCTCTTAGGATTTTTTGCTCGCGTCGAACGACCAAAGTAATCTCGGCCTGACATAAAGCATCCACGTCCGTGACCCGAAACAATACTCGAAGGATTCCGGTCCGGCCGAGACATTGCTCGTGCTATTTTTACACAGGGTGTATAAATCTCAATCTTTATCTCAACAAAGACGTTTCCAGTAATGCTTATTTTGTTTCCAGAGAGAAAGAGAGAGAGAGAGAGAGAGAGAGACATGTTACGATGTCCGTTGGCTAACACGTTATAGCTTAATAAATTCGTCACGTACGAAACTACAACGCCTACCTAAATGAAAACACGTAGTTACGTTAAAAGAAAATAAAAGTGATCTTGAAATCTAGGCGTTCGCCTAGATAAGATTTCCGAGCTTCGTAAAATAAGCTGTCTCCTTCGAAGCATGTTCTACTTGTAACATATTTTCCAACGACCAATAGTTAACAAGCTAACCACGCGCAAATATAAAATAGATCTCGTGCAATCGCCTCTATATCGAGCTTCTTGCCTTACTTTCTCTCTGTTGTTTTAAATAAGCGTTAAGCAAACGGTTATTAACCGGCGGGAACGAAACGGCGTTGCAAGGTCGAAAGAAAATTTTCACCTTCGATCGTCGCGTTTATTTCTGAATTACTATCGTGTTTACACGCGATCCTTTAACGGCCTATGAACCCACGCCTTTTCTTCCGCTTGCGTAAAAGCGATCGATCTGTCGACGCCACAGTCGTTACAGTTTACAGTTTACGCTTTACGTTAACTCTGCGTGATCGAGTTACGGACATTGCCTATGACTTATCGTCAATAACGTAACGTCCCGAGCAATTGTCCGGTTGGTGATCATAGATCGTTAACCTTGTGGTATATTTTCTTAGGAAAGATTAGAGTACCCTCCCTTCAGCCATCCGTCGGGTATCACTCCTGGCTACCTGAAGACCCTCGTGAACGTGTTCGGTCACGTGGAGAACGTGTGCCTGAGAAGGATACTGTTAAGCTGGCAGGGCATCTCTTTACCCGAAACCACTCTTTTGCGATTGTTGCTGGTAGGCAAATTTTTGCCCGAGAAAGAGTGCGACTTTTACAAATTCCTGGCGATCGCTTGCGGATTCTTGGGCAAGGTAAGCCGTCTGGCCTGAAAATAGCACCTCCCTGCCAACATTCTCGTATGAAATACCTAAAATAGAGCGTGCCTATAAGCCCACCTCCTCCTCTAGCGTGTGATCTTTATTGCGTCCTAAGAATAGTATTTTTAGACCAGACTCGTTCATCGATTTAATAATCTCTTGGTACCAACGTACGTCTCGTGATTGATGAAGCAACAGCGGTTTTTATCGCGTGGGTGTATCGGTATAAGCTGGCATAAACACAGGCACTTTTTTAGCTCGGTCGGCGAGATCATAGTTTTTACCGCAAGGTCGTTTATTAGTCTAAAATAATTATATCTCTTGGATCCTCTCCGCAAGAAAATTCTGTGGTAGAAAACGCGTAACGGATAGAGATAGTTCGATCTTTCTTTCGAATTATACGAAACGTTGTCTTATTAATTTATCGGAACGATTTACAGCGTGCTTATGCTCCAGACAAAACGTTCGACTCGTTAATGAAATTTCTCTCCGCCGTGAAAGAGAACGTTTCTCCGGGCGTTTTGTATCAACGGTCTTTCGAAAATACATAAAATTGCTGCGGACGAGGCACGTTCCTCCGCCATGTATTTAACTCACCGGACCTTAATGCGAATCGATGAATCATCGTTACCGGCTGAATTAAATTAATCACTGGCCATTGTTGCCGGCTACCAATTCGCGCCGATTCACCTACATCCTTTGTGACTTACCCCCGCAGAATCTATTCGAAACGATGATATACGTGTGCGAATTGCTGACGGAGGAGCCAGAAGGCGGCTCGGCGATGATACCCGTGCGAACCTTCGTCCGCCTCTACGAGTATCTAGCGATGCTCGATTGCAGCGGCGAATGCCCCTATGTGATAATGGAAGATGACACGAAGGAGATTTCACCTCCCAGTGAACCGTCCACCCTTACCAGCACCTTCGACTCTAGACTGTATCTTGTGCCATCCGCAGTGGAAGAGGTAAAAAGCGAATTTACGAACGCGTTTACATCGCGGATGATATTCATCCAGCGTGAAAGAACGGAGAATTTATGCCGCAGATCGTAACGCTTATAACCTGCATTAAACATTTTTATAGCGCAAAGATCTTAGATAGTACGTTGATCTAAATTATTTCCATTAGCAACAATCGTCGTAAATAGCCGACGTTCCTTTCGCTTACGCGGCGATGATCATCGATGACGGAACTTTCTTTCTTCGGGTTACCAACGAGGTAAAATCAATTCGTCGATGCAAAATTCGTTTTTCGATCGATTACTCGAACACTGGTTTCGTTAGAAATTATGGCTGTTTACTCGTTACTGGACAAATCTAGACGTATCACTGTCGCTTCGCTATGAATCATCGTGCATTTGATTCATCAGAAGTGGAGATTTGCCCTACTTTATTCATTAGCCACTTTGGACATTCGCTTCGACTGGGATACAGACGAAAACAGTTCTCTATTCCTTGCGCTGTTCTTTAATCAGTCACTCGAAAACTAGGTTCGTCGGTAGCAATGGCCGTTTACTCGTTACCGGACGAGATTACACTTATCACTGTGTCTCTCCACTACGTATGAATCATTCATTCACTTGGACATTTTGTACGCTGGTCGCTTTACACGTTCGCTTTTGCATGAAATACGAGTATGGACGAAGACAATCTCTACGCCTTTTATCGTGGATGAAACATTCGCGCGTGAAACGTTGTAAAGCGTAAGTTCACGTTAATCCCATTTTTCATCGAATCGGAAGTTCGATTCGCTGGTCGATACGCGAGTGCATCGTTTAATAGAGAGGAAAAATGTAGCTACGTGTGCGTTGTGTGGCGCGATGTACAATTCGGTCGGAGATTATCTACTGTGGTTCCCTGTAGCTTATTCGGCGAGTGGCGAATCATTTTTCAGGGTATTCGGCATCGGTCGCGATTAATGGAACGGAAAAGGTTGCGAGAGCAAACGTGGCACTCGACGAGCTCGTCGAGTGCTTGCCCGGCAATCACCAAATATAATTTCGTTAATAACGCACCGATGCAAATGGAATCGCCGCGCAATCGAAACAGGACCAGAGAAATAATTACTCGATGCGTGGAACCGGGTGTTTCAGCGCCCTCGGTAAACGGCGAATCGCGGATGCGTAGCGCAAATTTACAGAACGTACTGATTGTAGCATATTTTAGCGGAAACGCTGCTTTTCCCTGCTGTGAGTCGAGTTAATTCAGTGAAAATCGATCGGATCCGAAGGCAGAGGGTACCGATACTCGGCCAATTAACGCTTTTGCCAGTCATTTTTCTCCGTTCTCTCTCGTTCTCCGACAAACATGCCACTTTTAATCGAACTCCCGTCAGGAAGAAGAATCCGGCAAGCTGGATGTTTGTCCGTTTACTCCCAGCGAAAGTCGATCTTCCGGGATCCTGCAAGTTTTGAAGGATTACAGCGGTGACGCACGACCTTCCGAAGTTGACGAAGCGCAGCAGGAAGTCGCCGTTGCGGCGCTAAAAGACCAGATCGACGTCGGATCGATGGTATCGGAGAAATTATCGGAGAAAGAGGTTCGTAAATAAGCGGAACGTATCGGATCGTATAAAAAATACGAGCTGCGGATAAAAGCGCTACTTGGTTTAATTATGTCGCGGTAACGAATGTCGAATCGCGTGGATTGGATAGCTGATTTTCTACCTCGGAGGAGCGTTGAAAAACCGTGTCCCTTTAATTTCGCTTCGGGAATGAGTTTACTGTTTGCCCGTCGTTCGTTAAACGTTACGATTTTTCTCTGCCAGCAGACCGAATGGTAATCTTGCAATCGTTTGCCGACCGTTCGGTGTTTGTTTGACGACTGAAAAAAACAATTAATCGTTGATGCGCGGCTGATTTCTCTGGCATTTTTAATACAACGTATCGAACGTTTCGTTTAGCGAGAAACGAAGAGCGAGAGTCGTGTTAACGTTGGTCGCGATTCGTCGCAACCTGCCGTTCCTGACAACCATTTCTTCGACACGGACTACAGCGTTTACGACAGAGACTCGTTCCTGCATTACGGAGAAGAGGATAGAGGGGAGACGACGGTGTCGTACGAGGAAA
The DNA here is from genome assembly GCF_051014615.1 of Bombus vancouverensis nearcticus. Taxonomy (NCBI): domain Eukaryota; kingdom Metazoa; phylum Arthropoda; class Insecta; order Hymenoptera; family Apidae; genus Bombus; species Bombus vancouverensis. Next base: position 10,289,181 of record NC_134921.1, on the reverse strand, counting down.
TCGATGACTACGAACCCATCGGGCTCGAAAATATCCTTCACGGTATTTGCGAATGTCTGGAGCCTGTTCGTGAGACGGTACGCGCCCCGACGCCTCCGCCACCCGACCCTTTCGAGGGGTTTCTGGAAAGAATGAAACAGGAGGTAGACGAAGGCCGTCTCGAGATGCGTTTTCGAGTGGAGGGAATCGGTCCACCAGTCTCGACAAATCGCATTACAGCTGTGAGTCTGTGGCTGTCAGACTGTGCTCGTCGCCAGGAAGGGCTGGTTGGTCCGCGAAATATCAGACATTTTCTTTGCCCCGATCTCGAGGATTGCCAACACGATAACAACGTGGATTGAATGCGATCGATAGCTTGCACCGTGAGAAATATATCTGTCACACGATATATCCGTAGTTGAGTGGTCGCGATCAGCTAAAGAGAGTATGTACATTAATCCGATAACGTTGAAATTCTTGTCTGGGTTCGTGACATGTTATAGCGGACCGCGAAAGTAATTTGAACATTCAGCAGGGGACATTTTTTTATGAATACGTTACATGAAACTTTTTGAAATCTCATTCGCAACACGACGAGACAGTACTATCGTGATTATAATATTTGTAAAATTTACAACCGACACGGAGACGTGTATAGATGATGTTCGTTACAAACATATATTTGGTAAAAAAATTAGCTCCCATATAATAAATTTAATAAAAAGCCAGCATACAGCATAGTCTTCGAGATACGTTTATGGAAATGACCGTACTAATTATTGTTACTTACTAATGTGGTAATAATTGAACGTTCAACTATTTGGCGAAATGTATTCACTTAAAAAGTATCTTGTATCTTCTACACGCTCGTTACGAATTTTCAGATTCGTTTCAAATTTGATCAATGTAATCGTCATAGTCGTGCTTCGTTACAGCGTTAACGAAATATTTGAAACCATTTTGCGTGACCCGCGTAATATGTTCGCGTTAATTTGATATCGTTGAAACTTTTGTCTGCCGATGTGACACAGAAAGAGACACGTGTTGCTGGGACGTCTCCGCTCGTCCAGAAACGCGATACACGTACATGCCCCTGTTCACGTTCGTGATCCGCGATTCGAACTAACGAATAATTTACGTTGCAGAGATCATTAAAATATATAGACGGACGAATCGTGCGCGGCCACCTATAAAACATCAACGTGTTTCGACCGTTTGCGTTTTATTTCGCGCCACGCAGAGATAATAACCGTCACGAAACGCACGCAACACACGCTGTTTGACTTTTAACTCGGTGCATAAATTACGGCTGGTAACAGTCAAATTTATGCACGTTTCGGGCCATTTCAAATTCCTTTCGTGATTCGAAGTTTCGTCCAAATTCGTCGCATTACACGTTCGCTTCTGTAATTGGTTTTTCGGTGTTTTAAAAATTTTGTTGGCCGATTATCGCATGGCCCGGGCGTAATTTCTAAGAATGAAAACAATGAAACTGGACCATAAATGGAAAACACTTTCTCATATAAGCGTAAGAAACAGCCTGCTGTGCAATTGTATTCCGAACACTGTTGGAACTTCCGCTGGACAAAATTTGGAGAAAAAGCATTTCAAATATTACTTAAAAAAATTCTGATCGGAAGGAACCACTTTTCCTTCTGTTTCTCGGTATTTTCCCGAGTTTCTGGGCCTCCACCGTATTCTCCTTCGTTCGTTTTCTGGCTGTTGTTCCACGTGTACCATGCAGGTCCTTGGATTGTCATGCGTTTTCGCTCTCTGGCTCTCTTCCCACGTCTCTGTTCGCGCACTTCAGCCTATTATGTTCAGAAATCCCGATCCATTTTCTGCTACTGAAATTAAGGACGGACTGTCGGAGAGATGGTTCCCTTCTTACAATTATACTAGGATATTTCCAGGTAAAGGCAAATGTAAATTTTATATTTTCTATGTGCATCATGGATGCATTCACTCACAGTAAAAGATCGGTTTCGTCTAATACGAACATCAAAACTGACCAAGTTCAATTTATTCCAATAAATTGAACGAGTGTACATGTTAGAACAATATTTCAGGACACGCACGATTCTCATTTTCAATTTTTGAAGATTTTGTCAGTAAAAAGTATTAAAAGTTCCTATGCACAGGATGAGTGGGTAAAAACCAATGGCGAAAATAGTTCGTTATCTACCGACTTTGTCAAGAAATGATTACACTCTTTAACTTTTATCTCAATAAATTTCATCTCGAGCATATTTTGATACAGTCAATAGATAACGGGTTGTTTCTCTTTTTACCGACTCACCCTGTATAGTCTATTGGTTATGGACGTTCTCCATGTTATTATATTTCCTTCCCGCAGATACATTATGGTGCGGCATAGGTAATATAGCAAGTGGACCGAATCAGTTAGGACGTTTAAAATCAACAGATGCATGTTGCCGAACTCACGATATGTGTCCCGATGTAATTGAGGCTTATAAGAAGAAACACGGATTGACTAATCCCGCCTTTTATTCCAGGTTTTTCCTTAACGTTCTTCTTATTCTCCGCGCTTTTGCCGGAATTCTTTCTAGCGCGAAGCCCACGGCATCGGTGCCAAACCAAAGGGAAGTTTCTTTTCTAGCGCGCTCGTGTTTCGAGGCAGACGTTCGAAATTAATTCTTCTTCCTCGGGGCGACGTTGTTTCTCGTACGGGGTGCACGATTTTCCTACAGTGTCGCACGATTTTCCTACGGTATCGCACAGAGCGAGACTGTAACGTTGGCTTTCAAGCCTGACGCGGACAACATCCAAGCCGTTAAACGTTCTACTTTTATCATAGAACTACGCGAATGTTAACGAGCGCGGTAATGCCAGGTTCGCGTGAACGCCTACGCGGAATTTTCGTCCGGAATCGACCAAATGTCCAGTATCCAGTGAGAAATTGCGCACGATTAGACATAACGCTATGCGCGAATTGTAGGCGTGCCTAGCCGGTTGCTACCTCGTATGAATCATTCGCCGTGCATATCGAACGCTAGTCGAGTCAAGATGAGAAGCCGGAATTTGTATCTCGGTTACTTTTCCTTGCAAGCTGCTCCTTGAAACTCGGAAAATGAAACCCGTCATCGAGCAGTTGCGATCCCATGTAGAACTTTCATCTTGCAGACATACTATTCCATTTAAGTAAGTTTCTTACTTTTCTAACCGAACCGTGGGTGCCATAATACGTAGGATCATAAGGTTCCTACTACTATTTATTCGATAGATATGAAAATACATGAAAATTTTTAACGACTTTTAGAAATAGCTTATTCGCTATGAACTAGTTCGAGTTAAGTTTCGAATGTTCCTTCGACTGCAAGTGGTTAACTGTAAACGTTTCAATAAGCATCAGGAGACGAAGATAAAAGAAGATTTGGAAATTTGTTCAACAGGTTAAGTTGCGACTGCGACGAAAAGTTTCGTCAATGTCTTAAAAAATCGAAAGACGAAATAAGTGCCAAGTTAGTAGGATTCGCCTATTTCACCGTATTAAGAACGCAATGCTTCCGAGTGGATTATCCTATCGTGGACTGCATAGAAAGATCCTGGTTGTAAGTGTAATTACCGTTCGATACGGACTAATGATTTTTTTCTCGTGAATTTCAGCGAAAAAAGAACTTTTCATTCTCTTGCACGATAATTTATGAAATAGTAAAATCAATGGAACAGAGAGAGTTACAATTTATATATTATCGATCTCATGCTGAATTGTGCAATTGCAAATCGAATATAAGGGCAATCGAATAACTTATAGATTTCATTTTTAAAACTATTTTATCATCGATCTCGTTACTGTCACACGAGCATTTATTATACAGGGTGTTTGGTAACTGGTGGTACAAGCGGAAAGCGGATGATTCTACGCGAAAAAAGGAGTCGAAAATATAGAATAAAAATTTTTCGTTCGAGGCTTTGTTTTCGAGAAAATCGACTTTGAATGTCCGCTCGGTACGCGTGCGGTACGTTATAACGGATCTCACTGTAGATCGTTGTCTCGATGGAAAAATTAAAAAAAAATTAAAACAAAATTTTTATTCTATATTTTCGACTTCCTTTTTCGCGTACAATCACCCCCTTTCCGCTTGTATCGCCAGTTACCAACCACCCTGTAGATTAATATTAGATACATAGTATTAGTCCAATTGTGCAAGAGATTCTAGTTATGTAACGAGCACCTATGTACAAATTTAGAACAATATGAATGCTATACTGTCTAGTATACAGAATAATTTATACAGAAATGCTCAGAAATCGCCGCAAGAATACCCGATCGAGTATATTTCCTCGTACAGTCCAATGGACTGGATTATGAAATATACAAGAAACAAAGCACGCTCGTATCACGCAATCTCGCTGATCTGTCACAAATACAATACATATTCGTCTAGCAACGAAATAATCGCGCGGAAATACAAACTACAGTCACCTCAAAGAGAATCTTCTTACAATTACAGTTTGAAACGTTGTAAGAAGTACCGGTTCGATACGAAAGGCCAGAAGAAGTATCAGTGGTTCGATTTACTTGAATACTAATCTTAAGCATGATCCACAAACGACATCGAGTATCTTCAAAAAAAAGTCAATATTGTAGAACTCAACTTGTAACAAAGTTGCAAAATAGCAGCATAAGGATATAAATGTCACACTCTATCAAAATTACGATATGACGCAGATATTCACAGGCTAAATAAAACGTTGATACAACCTTCTAAATTCACAGGATAAATTTGTTCCTAATATCCCGTCAGATCGAGGATTTATTAAGACGATAGGAGAAATGCGCGGAAACTAATTTTGGCTCTTGACACATTCGCGTCCGTTGGTAACAACGTGTTGTCAAGTGTTAGTGTTCGATGATACCACGTTAGTATCGTACGGAAGTCGACCTTTTGCCTAAACTATACGAACTTGGAATTTTTCGCAAAAAAACGCCGGTTACTGATTGAAGTCATTAATAAATTTACGCGGGCGGCGAAGCGCTTATATAAGCAGAAAGTGGGTGCAGAAGTGCTGCGCATGGATTTTCACAAGACTGTTTGGCTATTTTGGATATTCATAAAAGTATTTTTAACAATATTATCGATGTTTGTTATCGATGTTTTATGATTATAGATGTTTTATTATCGAGCAATTCATATTCGCGCACGTTGAAGATATAAAGATGGATAATAAAAAATTACGAACACATTCGCTACTATCATCGATGGAAACAGATCGTATTTTGTTTCTTGCACTTATGTACAATATATTTAATAATACGATGTACTTTTTAGATCAGAGTACGAACATTTTGCTTAATATGACGCGGGAAACGAAAGTGCCAAAAAAACGAAAAAGAAAAAAAAAGGAAAAACGAGAGGCTGTAGTTTATGCACGAGATTAATCGAAAATAATGTGTTATATATTGTATGTGTATAACCAAAAGATAATAACCATCACGAACCGCACGTAACACACGTTGCTTTAACTTGTAGATAAATTTATGCACGTCTCGTGCCATTCCACATTCCTGTCGTGATTCGATCATTCATTTCAAATTTGTTCCATCGCATGTCCGCTTTCGTACTTACTTCTCGACGTTTACAAATTTTATTGGCAAATTATCGCATCCATCGAACGTAATTTTCACGATCAGCGGCGCTGAAACTGGGTCGTAAATGGGAAATATTTCCTTATATAAGCCTAAGCAATAGCCAAACGTGCACTTGTACTCTGTTCATCGTCGGAAGGAACAGCATTTAGCTCTGCTTTACGGCATTTTCCGAGTCTTTGGACCTTCATCTTCTTTATTTTCGCCTCTTTTTCCGCCTGCCGTTCAACGTGTACCGTGCGGATCCTGGAATTGTCGTGCGTTCTCGCTCTCTGGCTCTCCTTCCACTTCTCTCTTCGCACACATCAGCGTGTTATGTTCAAAGATTTGCTGACAATGAAATGATAAAAACATCGGAGAGGATAATATTCCTACGTACGAAGCAAATTTGGACTTTACGCCATGGAAGTGCATCGCGGAGTTTGCATGCACCGTGAAAGATCATTTTCGTCCAAGACGGTCAGCCAAACCGACGAATGAACAAAGCAAAGCCAGTAAAGTACATTTACATACATTTGATAAATTCGGTGGATCATCCTGACGTATTCGTGTTCGTTGGAACAACGTTCTGTCGGAACACGCATTCGCTGTAATCGTGTCCCGATAGAAGAAGAACAGCGTCACATGGCTACGATAGTTTTCATCATTTCCGACTCTTGGGAATTTCGTGAAGGAAGCTATTCGTTATTCGTGTTCTTATATTTCCTTCCGCCAGCAACATTATATCGCGGATACGGCAATAAATCAACCTAGAAAACGGGGATGTAAGGGATCTAATCGTGGCACTAAGCGCAGATTATATAATTCCACCGTTTGTACCAGCTTCTTCCCAACTTTGTTCTTCGTCCTCTACGCTTTTCTCAAACTTCTTTTTACCGCGATGCTCGCGGCATCGGTGCTGAATCAGAGAGACGTTTCTTTCCTTGCGCGAACGCATCTTCAGGCAACCGCTTTGAATTAGTTGTTCTTCCTCGGGATAGCGGAGCGATGGTTTTTCTCGCAAGGAATGCACGATTTTCCCGGAGTAGATGACAGAGGAAGACTGTAACGTCGCTTTGCATATCATACGCAACCGACGTCCGCGTCGTTCAACGATTCAACTTTTATCACAGAAGCAGGCGAATGTTAACGATCGCGGTAATACCGAGTTCGCGTGAACGCCCACGCGGAATTTTTGCCCGGAATCGACCGAATGTCCAGTATTGAATGAGAAATTAAGCGTTTAGGCGTAACGCTGCGCGCGATTTGTAGGCGTGCCTAGTCGGATGCCACCTCGCGTGAATCATTCGCTGTGAATGTCGTACTCTGGCAAAGTCAGAATCAGAAACTCTTTGTTGCCCGTTGAATTAGTACAGCGATCAGTTTCTTGCGAGATTCTTCCAGGGAAATGGGAAATCGTACTCTGTCTCGGGCAACCCTTTGCAATCTTACGCATAGAACTGCTATGGACGATCCATTTCATTTGTTTCCTTCTTTTCAATTTCAACGTACAAAGCGTTTCTTTAGGAATATGATACACAGCAGTACGAAATGTCTATTATTTATGCTGAAGATATCGAGATACATTAAAGTTTTAAACAACTTTTATTCGACTGTCAACTAATTGGAATTAAATTTTAAATGTCCCTTCGAATGCAAGTGGTTAATCGCGGACGTTTCAATAGCAACGCGGAACGATGGAGAGTTGATATAGAAAGATAAGTAAATGGAAAATAGGATTGGACATTTGTACAGCGGGTTAAGTTGCGACTGTGACGAAGAGTTTCGCCGTTGTCTTCGCAATTCGCGGGAAACAATTAGTGTCGAGCTAGCAGTAGAAACGTATTTCACTTTCGTGTTAACGAAATGCTTCCGACTGGATTATCCTATCGCGCTGTGTAAAACCAGATCCTTGATGCAAGTGTATCGTTCGATGCAGACGAACGATCTTTTCTCGTGTTCTCATAGACGGCACGAAAGGTTAGCGAATAGAGCGCAAAACATGAGAAAATAACTGTTTATTCTCTTCTACAATAATTTACCAAATAGTAAAATCAGTGAATTAAAACGTTACAATTTCTATGTCGCTGATTTATCCTTGGGAATTTTACAATTTCAAATAAAACATGGAAATAACTTATGAATTGTAGAATTAATTTCCAAAATTTCATTTGCCTTATCATCAAACTTGATAATCAACTTGTCACAGAAGAATTTATTACGCGTGACGATCTGTCGCGAGTATTCGTCTATCAAAGAAATAATCGCGCAGGAATTTCCACTCAAGTAATTTTAACGAGAACTCTCTTGCAATGATCTCTTGCAACTTTAGAGGGTAGCTTCTTACGATTACAGTTACTTCGAAAAAGTACCAGTGGTCCGATTCACCCGAATACGAATCATAAGGACGATATCGAGTATCTCGGAAAGGATCGGTATTTTACCTCAAACTTGTAATAAAGGCGCAAAACAGTTGCATAAAAATAAATGTCGCACCCTATCGGACGTACGACATGGCGGAAGCGTTGACGAGCGAGATAAACGAGTTTCTTTCGCGCGCGTAGCTCTCGTACGGAGGGGAAGAATGGTAAAAAAAAGAAGGAAATTACATGGAAACGGGAGAAGCACACGGCAACGAGCGAGTAGCGCAAAAGATAAGCGAGCAGAGTTGAATTGGTCTCGGCTTTCCGCGCGTTTTCCTCCATTTTACGCGAGAGGGTGTGCGGGCACCTGGCGCTTAGTGGAGGATTTCCCCGGAAATTTATGTCCGGATCGAGCGCAGCCGCGCCACGCCACGAGCCACGCCACGCCTCGCCCCGCCGATTTACAATTTCTCCCGCTTACCTGTGTGAACTTTCGAACGCGGATAAGTACGCGAACTTTGTTTCAGCGAAGGAAATATTCTCGAACTACGCTTTATCGAGACTGTCCCGTGTCTCTCGACCAGTCCGGCGAAACCAATTTTTTCGATTTATGGAAGAAACGGAGTGCTGCCTCGAGCGGCTCGATACTGTAATGCCATACTGGCTATACTATATTAGGCAAATGACGTGGTATCTGGGAAATCGTTGATATTTCTACACGACTTTCCACTCGAACTTTCATCTGGCAAATCTTTATCGGAGCATCTCGGCTCGGAACGACAGATTCCCTGGTGTAATAAGCTGGACAGCGTCGGTGCTTGCGAGACCGAATCGAACGATGTTTCGAGCTGCTGGACTCGCGGGCACAAAGTGCTTCACCGTGTTCGTTTCTATGTTAATTTAACGCAGCTTATAAATTCGCAGAATTACTCGCTTTTAATATAAACATGCCGCTATATCGAGGATTTATTAAGGCGCGAAGGAAAATGCGCGGATTTTATGAAACTAATTTAGCCTCTTAATATAAGCTGAACGTGTATGCAGAAGCGTTGCACATGGATTTTGACGAGACTGTTTGGCTACGTAGGTCGTACACGGGCGAATATCTGTTCGAAGTACGTTGAAATATTTGGAGCTCGGACGAAAAAACATGATAAATGTACATTTGAAGATCACGCCGGGGAATATACGAAATTAATTTTCATTCGCTACAAGATAAACGTGTATGGGGAAAATGTTGCACACGAAGTTTGATCGGACGTTTTATCGAGATTGCATAATAAAGAATATCTATTTGATGTAACTGATAAAGATCACGATAAATCTATATTCGAAGACTATGTAGGATAAATACGTATAGTTGACTTTCCATCTACTGTGTCGTTTGCTGGCTAAAGAGAAGTATTTTAACACGAAATGATCGAAGAAGAGAATAATCTGATAGATTCGAAGATACAAGACCTTTGAAAATTGGCGATAAATAAATGACGCTTTGTGAGAAACGAGTGATATTAATTTACTCGTTCAACTTGATTAATATTCGACTGTATAATTAATCGTATTAATATTTTTGAAATGTTCAAGAAAATGATCGAAACGCGTATTCTATCACAAAATAGACCTGCCGTGTGCAAACATACATTATGTTATAAAGTTTCCCAGAAAACCTACGATAAGATAAAGTATTTTGAAGAATATAATAAAAAATATCTATAGTTATTTTATTGACGAGTAACATACATTCGTGTACTTTAAAGATACAAATCGATAATAAAAAGTTAATATCGCATAAAATTACCAACACATTCGCCACCATAATGGATGCGAATGAATCGTATTTTGTTCTTTATACTTGCGCGCGATATATTAAATAATGCAATATACTTTTCGGATTAGATTACGAATATTCAGGAGCGAATGTGTTAAAAGATTAAAAAGTTGGAAAATCGTAGTTTAGACACGAGTTTTAATCGAAAATAATGACCTATATATTCTATACGTATAACGGAAAGATAATGACTATCACGAAACGCACGCAACATATGCTGTTTACCTTTTAACTTCGTGCATAAATTACGTCTGGTAGCAATTAAATTTATGCACGTTTCGGACCATTTGAAATTCCTGTCGTGATTCCAGCATTTGTCCAAATTCGATGCGTTACACGTTCGCTTCCGTACTCGCTTTCCGGCATTTTAAAATTTTGTTGGTCGATTATCGCGTCGCGTGGAAACATAATTTCCAGGATTAGAAGCAATGAAACTAGGTCGTAAATAGAGGGTGCGCCCTCATATAAGTCTAAGGAATAGGCAAATGCCCGCTTGTACCCTGACCACCATCGCAAGAAATCGCTCTTCGTGCTGCTCCTCGGCATTCTCTCGAGCCGATTTAGGTCTCCACCTTCTTGATCTTTGATTCTTTTCTGCGCCTGCTGTTCCACGCGTACCATGCGGACTCTGGAGTTGTCGGTTTTCACTGTCTGGCTTTGCCTGCACGTCTCTGTCCACGCATTTCAGCATATTACGGTCAGAGACGGCTATCCACTTGCTGACGGTGAAATGATAGAAGTATCGGACAGGATAATATTCCCAGGTAAAGGCAAATTTGGACTTTAAGGTTTGAACATGAGTTTTTCGTCTACGTTAAGGCATTTCATCGACAGTGAAACATCATTTTCGTCCAAGACCGAAACCGACGAACGAACGGAGTAAAGCCAGCGGCTACGTACTTTTAACGAATCGAATCGTCTGACGTATCATGTGACGGATCATTCTGACGTGCTCGTATTCGTTAGCAGAAAATCCCGCGAGAACGCGCATTCATTGTAACCATGTCCTGATAGATGAACGACGTCACATCGCTATTGTAGTTTTCCTTATTTTCAATTCTGCGGAATTTCGCGAAGAAAAATGTCCTATATATAAGCTTGTATTTCCTTCCACCAGGAACATTATGGTGCGGAAACGGTAACATAGCAAATGGAACGGACGAATTAGGGTCATGGAAGCAAACGGACGCATGCTGCCGAACTCACGATATGTGTCCCGATATAATCGAGGCTCACGGCTCTAAACACGGATTAACTAATTCCGCTGATTATACGAGGTTCTTTTTCCAACTTTCTTCTTATTCTTCGCGCTTTTCCCGCAGTTCTTTTTACCGCGAAGCCCGCGGCATCGGTGCTGAACCAGAGAGATGTTTCTTTTCTGGCGAGGTCGCGTCTTGAGGCGGCCGTTTTTAAATTAGTTGTTCCTCGAAGCGATGCCCTTTCTCGTGCACATTTTCCCCGGATAAAGTCTCGAATATCAGTTTTCCAACTAGAAGGCAACCAACGTTCGGGTCGATTCAACGTTTATCGTAAAACCAGCCGACAGTGTTAACGATCGCGGTAATATCGGATTCGAGTGAACGCCCACTCGGTATTTTTGTCCGGAATCGACCAAATGTCCAGCATTCAATGAGAAATTGCGCGCGATTAGGCGTAACGTTGCGCGCGACTTGTAGGCGTGCCGAGTCAGACTCTACGTCGCGTGAATCACTCGCTGTGAATATCGAACTCTAGTCGAGTCAGTAGCAGAAGTTGTTGCCCGTCGAATTCGTACAACGAACAATTGCTCGTGAGATACTGCTGGGAAAATGGGAAATTACACTCTTTTGCCATCTTACGTAGAGCTGCTATCGACGTTCAATTTTATTCGATTTTTTTCCAGCTTTAATATACAGGGTGTTTCTTATTTTTCTAGTCAAACCGTAGGAGCATAATACACAGGAGTATAAATTATCGGCTATTATTTATTCTAAAACTAGAAAAATACGCTTAAACTTTAAAGAACTCGTGAAGATAATTTGTGGTGTATGAACATGTTGAAACTAAATTTCAAATGTTGCTTCCACTACGAACGATTGATCGTACACGTTTCGAGAAACAAAGGGCAACGAGAGTGAAACGTTGATACGTTAGAACGATGAGAAAATGCAAGATCGGATTTGAAATTTCTTCAACAGGTTAAGCTGCGAGTGCGACGAAGCGTTCCGCCATTGTCTTCACAATTCTGGGGACACTGTTAGTGCGGCGCTTGTAGGAAGAACTTATTTCACCATCTTAAGAACGCAGTGCTTCCGATTGGATTATCCTATCGTGAAATGCAAAGTCAAATCCACCATGTAAGTGTAATCACTGGTCGACGCAAACGAATCATTTTTTCCCGTGAGTTATCTCAAAGGGCGGTCAAAGTTAGCGAACAAAGAGCAGAGCATGGAAAAATAACTTTTTATTCTCGTGCGCAATAATTCATCAAATGGTGGATGAAAAAAATATGCTAATGAAAAAGTTACAATTTCCACGTTATCGATTTGCTTTTTGGAATTTTACAATTTCAAATGAAACAGGGTAATGGAGCAACTTGTGATTCGTAGAATTAATTTCTAAAATTTCATTCGCTTCATCGTGAAACTTGATACTGAACTTGTCACAGAAGAATTTATTACGCGTGACACAGCCTCGCGGATCTGTCACGAGTATTCGTCTATGAAAGAAATAATCGCGCAGAGATTTCGACCCAAGTAATTTTAACGAAAACTCTCTTGCAATGATCTCTTCCAATTTTAAAGAGGATCTTCTTACAATTACAGCTTAAGACGTTGTAAGGAGTACGAGTTGGATACAAATGCTCCGATGAAGTACCAGTGGTTCGACGTACTTGAGTACTAAGGAAAATGCAACAGACCTTAAGAACGACATCGAATATCTTCGAAATTATTATATTGTAACGATATTTTACCTAAACTTGTAATAAAGTTGCAAATTGGCCGCATAAAAATAAATATCCTAGCCTATCAAACTTACGACATGGTGAAAAAGTTGAATTCCTTTTACGCGCGTAGCTCTCGTACGGAGGAAAAGGGTTGTAAAAAAGGAATGAAAATTACATCGAAACAGGGGAAGAACGACGAAGCGAGATGCGATATATTTAATAATAATGCGCTATATTTTCAAAGTTAAACCATGAATATTTCAATTCTGCGTATATGATCCCGGTAGCGAACCTATGAAAAAACGTAAGAATAAAAAGCAGAAGAACATAGTTTAGACACGAGTTTAATTAGAAATAGTGACCTGTATGTAGCTATATATATATCACTATATATTGAACCTTCCATACACGAAGTGCTTGGCAAAGTTTGCAAGTGCTCGATCGAGTGGTTGTCTTTCGATCTCTGATCCAATGTAGCTCTTCTCGCGACATATTTTCTCTCCGTCAAACGTTTATCCGCGGTCGTGTTAACCGCAAGCCTGTCTCCATTCCTAACCCTTATCCATTCGTCGTTACCAATTTAAATTATTGTTTGGTTTCAGACGTGGCTGCCTCGGTGGAGGTTCACTTCGAGAACAAGGATGGGGGATTTTTCTTGAAGCACATACCGAGGCAATACTATCCTGTCCGAGGGGATTCTATTTCGTCGATATCTCCATCGACGGGCACATTATCTAACGGGGTTCTGTCTCCACCGCCAGGCTCCGTACTCTCGAGAGACAAATTCACGGTGTTTCAGACGAGCGAGCCGGTGTCCGTTCGGGCGACCTATGGGCCATTTAGCACGAAACAGACCGTACCGGCTCGCTACATAGTTCCAGATCCGTTGGACGCGTTACCGGGCCCGGAAACGAGGCGAAACCTAACAGCGGCGACGATTCTGGACGCGCAGGAGTTAGGTGCGCGTCATCTGGACATGTCCGCTCATCTGGTTGGAAACAGCGTGCCTCGTGACTCGCCCGTGCTAAGAGTGCTCTTTCACGCCGGAAGCGAGGCAGGCGGAAGGCGTCAGTTGCTTCTCGCTCGACATCAAAGAGTCTGTGTGGTCCTGCACGCGAGCTTGGCCGCTCCATCGAGGAGCACTGCCAACAGGAACAACAACGGCAGACCCTATTCCTCTTCCTCGTCTTCTTCTTCTTCCTCCTCTTCCTCTTCCTCTTCCTCTTCCTCCTCGTACTCCTCTTCTTCCTCTTCCTCTAGTTCTTCGTCCGCTTCCGCGCTAACGGCAGCGTGCAGCCCCGATGGAGAGAACGGAGTCTGTTTGGCGCAGATCACCATACCAGCCGATTGGTGGGCACCGTTACCTCCTCCGGACGCTTCTGGCCGGGTCAAGGTCGCCAAGAGCCTGCCCAGGCTCGTGCAGGTAGCTTACTCCGTGCTCGAGCCACGAGCAGAGGAGGCTGGCTCGCCTGACAACGGGGCTGGCTTCTGCAGACCCAGAGTTCAGATTCAACCCGTCACGCCACTGGGTCAGGTACCTCTGGCTCCGAACCGGGCCGATTACAAGGAGCTCAAGGCCGACGATTCGCTGACACTCCTGGTGCCCCACGGGCCCCTTTATCCGAGGTCTCGGTTACACGTTCCAGCGTTCCTGCATCCGTCCAAGGTTACCGATCCGAGACAGGAAAGGCCACCGATCGTGATCGCTGTGTATCTCAGGTGAGAGATCGTTTCTTTGCTAGTCCTTGACACGAAGAGTCGTCGATTTGATCAGCACGCGGAAATTGCGCTTTCGATCGTTCGAGCAGTGTATTAGGTTGCCCGGAAAGTGTCTTTCTTTTACAGACGCATCCTTATACAAACACGAAGCCTAATTTGTGATCTTTATCTTGATAGAACAAAATGGATCATACGTAATTCGGAAAAATAATATAAAACGAAAAATGTTGTTCATCCATTATTTCCTTATAAAAAGAAAGAAACTTTTCGGACGACCTGACATTAGGTCGGACAAAGGGCGACCGGTTTTTGGTTGTGCAAATTATTAGCGTTAATTACGCAGATGATGAAAGAACGTAGTATACGTAGCAACGATTTGCCTACATTGTTTCGAGGAATATCCATCGAAATATTCTCGAACAATTTAACCGATTTGAACGTCGTGGAAAATGTCTAGTGAGTGCATATTCCCGCCTCACCACTGCATTATCCGATTTGAAGATAACAATTTTGAATATTTGGCAAAATAATGAGAACGCGAGGTTTCAGATAACTGAGCTGCGAATTGCTATTTATATGTGCAACACCTAAGCTTGGTCAGTGAATTTTATTATTACAACGTGATCGCGTCTCCCAAATTTACAGAAAAAAATGAAACGTATTGAAGCGGTTCTAATCCAATAGCGGGGGGTTGTACACGATGGGGAAGGTGGTGTTTCATTCGTTAACTTCGCTGAAATTGATGCTAAAAGTGGGCTGGCAAAATCTAAATTTGAAAAAAGCGACTTACGTTATAAATGGAACTTGATAGAAGGAAATAAAACACGTATAAAATAATGTGTAAAAAATATACATTTAACGCTCGAGAAAATTAGGAAAAATTTAACGAACAATACGACCGTGGAATACGGAACGCAGAACTGTATTATTCTGTGCCGCCAGAGTTTCCTCTATATCAGGTGGATTACCGCGAATCGCGATGAAACTGCATTACATCGTAAAGCGGTTAAAAATATTTTAAACGTTGAATCTCGCGGCGAGAGACGCGGTTACCCGTTCCATCGGGAAGTTAGTTACATAATAGCGAATTAGCGATAACGGCGGAGCTGTTCGAATTCGTTGCGTTTCTTTTGTACGTAATTACGAGCCGTTGGAAAAGTAATTACGAAAAAGACGAAGCACGTTTTCGCAACAGAGAAACTTGCCAGACGAAACGAGCAGCTCGAGATCGCGCGTACAGTTTTCGTTTCTTTTTTCGTTTCCTGCCCGTTTCAAGTTCAAGATAATCGCTGTTCGAACATACTTGCCAACTTCCATTCGATTTTTCCTTTTCCTCGCGTTGAAAATACACCGATGAGATACGGCGAAGATTCTGCGAACTCCTGAAATTTATTTTGCTCGCTCGTTCGTCCGTTTTTCGTCCACGCGAGCGGAACTGTCTTAATGCACCCCTTGGGGGAGAGTAGCGGGAGTGGCATGGAAAAAAGATCCGGAACGGAGAGGAGGAACAGGAATTTTCTAATTGGATGAATTGTCAAGCACCTCGCGTAAAGTTACAACTTTTCCATTGTTAGTAAACTCTCCAACAGTTTCCTGCTCCTTGTCACCGACGTTTCGTTCGTGCTCGCATAAGCGATTCGCGAGCTGCACCGCGGCAATCAGGCTCTTTCAACGATCCTATCGTGACCCCTTTTCTAACTCGACATCGTTGCTTGATAATTGCTATCGAAGCTGACTCGTTGAAAAAGCCTGGTTAGATTCATGGACCAGCCAGACCATGGACCTGATTCTATGAATACAAGAAACAGTCGCGCCTTCTGTTAAAGTAGATGGGAAAGGGGTTTCGTATTGTACACGCGAAACGATGCTTCTTAAGCCGGATTCGCGTGCATGTATGTTCAGGAAAGTGTAGATTTTCAAGAGCTCTGCTTTCGTGGAAATCCATCGCTTAGATCGAATCAATTTCCCGCAGGCAATTTTTTCATTTTCAATCTCTCTCTCTCTCTCTCTTTTTCTCTCTCTAAAAGGTTTCTAAAAGAAAACCCCGGGCGCATTAAAATGAAACGCGTTTCGACCGATATGCGAGAATAGAAATTAGATCGTATCGAGGAATAGTCTGGTGCGAAATTAGTTTCAGCAAGACGATTCGCGCTCTGGTTGGGATTAAGCATATCCCTTTAACGAGAAATCAAGAGCGCTATCTTCACTCGCTTAGAAATTCGATTACGGAAGGAGTTTGCACACGCGTCCTTATCTCGCGTGATAAAAGAATTTGCGCTCGTGTCCTCGAATCTTATCCGAAAAACGTCGATTTATTTTATGTACCGTGGCCTCGACACTTTCTCGAGGAATCCTGCTTTTATTTTCACGATATCGGCTTCCAACGTCAGCCAGGAATTTTATATAATCGGCGCCCGCTTGCGGCTACACGTTTACAGCTGTTGCGACCGCGATATTGGCCAAATCCCGTGGTTCTCTCGAAAATATCGTGTACGAGCAACGAAACCGTATCCAACCGGCCGTCTCTCGGTTTCGATCATAATTATCGGCCGAATTATCGGTGACACGTTGATGCTTAATCGAGCGAACGTTCCTCGCGATGTACCGGTTGCGCAATCGGCCGGGATGTCGCGTTGTTTCGTTACGGGATCGATCGCCAGCCGTACCAGTCATTGAATAAATTGTGGCCGTAGCCCGACACCGGTCGTTCGTCAACGCGATCCGGCAAGCTTCCCTCGCCTGTCGAGATCGTCCCGATACCAGCCGTTTTGCACGTCGCCGATTTGTATGTAAATGCCAGTCGATGGCCCCGCGGAAATAACTTGATTCGGACTTGTAATTGCATGGACGAAACGCTTGCTGTCATTCCGCGTACCGAACAGGGGGTTGGTTTCGCGTCGAGGGCAAACTGAGCTCACCACTGTTCCCTTTTTGCGTGGACGTTCCTTTTCAAAAGCCGGCCAATTCTCGCTCTCTCCCTACCGGCGACTAGCGCGTTTACCCTTCTCTCGTCAGGGACGACTAGCCTTTTTCTCTGGCGCGTGAATATCGCGACTAACCTGCCGCAACCTTTCGTAACCCTAATTTCCAGCCGACACGAGGTTAACTTAATTAAGTCGGAGGGTTCGTTTGCTTCGAATAATCGACCTCGACCAGGTGTAATTCGATTTGAAAAAAGACGAGCTGCTGTTCTCGTTCCCCTTGGCCAAGCTGAAAACTCTCTATCGATCTCCGCAGCGTTGATGTACGCTAGTACGAGAACGGGGCCGAAGCGGAAGACTTATCTACTCGGTCGGCAGGCACACAAATCGAATCTACCGCTTGTTTTGCATCGTCTATCGAATTAACGAGCGCTTTGTCCCTTGACCGGAATCGTAGCGCCGCTAGATTCTATTTTGTATCGGAGAGACGGTCTCTCGATAATTCACGCTCGCGATTGTCCACGTCGTGCACACCGGTCGCACGTATCGATTTCGCTGCGCCTCGAACGCTGCAAACGGTTGCGTTTTCCGCCGCGTATATCGAAACTATAAAGGTAACGTGGGAACATTAGAGCACCGTAGGAAAAATGATTCGTTCCAATTACAGTTCTGCTCGCGTGCTACAAAAAAGAAAAAAAAAAAGAAGGATATTACCTGACCCCAAAGCGGAGAACAACGACGTAGAACAAACGTTGAAAATGTAGCTGCGCATTTTCACCCGTCGGAGAAATAGCAAAACGAAAAACACGCGACCGCGTAAAATTCCCTTCGTTGCGTTTCGTCGAACTCGCAAAAATTCCCTATCTCTCGCGCCCTCGTTTCCACGGGGATAATGTTTTTGAATTTCTTTTTCTGCCTATGGGATACCTCGAGGTTGAGGATTTCAACAGAAAAACATACGTATCTACGCAAGATGTTCCGCATAAGTTACAGCGCTACCGATGTTGCGGCTACGTACGGAAACAAGTCAAAGGTATTCGATCAAATTTTGTCGTATCGCCACTGAACATCGAACGTAGCAACTGATAAAAATAACATTCCTTTGGAAAATAAGAATATCTATCGATGTTTCTCGCAGTCGCTGTAACCGCGAAGACGCGCGATCTGCCGATATCTTTCTATCTTCTATCTAATCAAAATCACGTAGAATGTATACGTTTAGCTGTAAAGTCAAATAAAAGCTCAGTTTTAGTTTCAAATCGTTAAACTTGCCCGTAAGAATCGAACAATGTGACTTATCAGATTTTGCTGCTGTAGCCTTCGGGCTAAGAAAAACTCACGGCGCCAATCGAGTTCTCGTTTCTCGCGCGGCGAACGAAGCCTCCGCAAACGAACCGCGAACAACGCGAGCAGCTATTCCATTGGTGGCGCGAAGGCGAATCGGTTGGGAAGAGAAGAGTGCATCGATATTTATCCGACGTGGCGTCGGATAGACGGCAGCTATCCTCGCGCATCGTAACTTCCCCGTAACACCGACCTCGTGACCCGGTCACGTAACTGGAGCGTGAATTCTCGGGAGCGAAGACTCGGCTAGAACGTAGCCAAGCCGGCGTCGCGACGCCAGGCAAATGTCCTTTCGAGTGGCCGCGAACGACCAGCTTTTTTCCCTTTCGTGACGGAGCTAGCGATCGAGTCGTCTCGACATTTGCCACGTTCGATATTGCCTTACCTTCCTCTTCTTTCTTCCTAACTTCGTTTACGGATACTCGCCTGTAAATGTTTAAACGCGTCGTTCCGTCGCCACACGAACTGCAAATTAACTTACTTATTCATTTACGAGTAATCCTTTTAGGTAGATGTAGGTATGCGAATAACGTAAAAAGATACGACGTACAGTATATTGGAATCCTCGTAACTCTAAGCGTTGTGGTGTATAAGTCGCTTTACGAGTCGAAATATTAAGACGCTCTGTGTCAAATTATTTGTCATGAATTTAGATGCGTTATTCTACCAGCGGAACTCGAGTTCGCAAGAAGTTCCAGGTCTGTAAGTGTATCATCTGCAACTTCGAGGTAATATGCAACTCGAGATATACGCGTATCTGTACAACGATATCGTTACAATGAAATATCGTATCACAAATAGCAACCGTCATGCTGCTGATACGCTCGAAGACCTATTAATGAATCTTGAACGCAGAGCCGCTTATACCGATAATGTGATTCATAAGAGAGGTTTGATAAAAAAAGAAACAATTGGCTTCTATAGATCGCAAGTATCTTCTACGAACGATAACGCAAAGCGTACGAGATTATAGTTATAAGATATTGTACAATTTTTTGTTCCTCGGCTCGTCGTATTACGTATGTCATATCACTGTACTCGATTAAAAAACACGCTAGTCGCGACAAAGATTCTCATCTCGATCCTTGTACTTGCACGAGAGAGAGAGAGAGAGTACGCTTTCCTTTGATGACCGTGGTCTCGTTTAATTACGACGCGGATTAATTATTTTTTACGAAGAGGATTAGGTGGAGGGGCACGAGATTCGCGTGTAACACGCCGCTCTTCTAATTAAAACGCATTAGTGGGCCGGCTCGCTGCCACTGCCATTAATCCGCATAAACCATTTTCGGGACGTTTTAATTACGCCCGCTGTCGACGCAGTGCGTAGATTTCTCGTTATCAACGTCTCGATATTGCGTCTCGTAACGCGCGAGCCAGTCTCCTCGGAGCCGATCGTTTAAAATTGCAATCTTGGCCAGCAAACTGCGACGCGACCACCGCCACGCCGGATGAACGATCTCCACATTTCTGCGGCTCGGCTGAACACGAGGGTCTTTCACGAGGCGCGTTATTGCCAGCAATCGTGAAACGCTACGCTATATCGCTTTCGAAAAGCACGCGAGAGAAATGTGGCACCGCTCTCTTTCGCAACGCGAATTCCTTTGATTAATTTTTATCGAATCCTCTCATCCATCCGGATACCTCTGTATTATTGATATTCGCCATCGTCACGTTCCATATATCTTTGTTATCGCGTTGTGCCTCGCGCTTTCGCATAGGATGACCCTCGACCCGTAATCGAATCGGACAGAGCGAAAAATATTTTTCAAATATACAAACAGCAACAGCCGGTCGGAGGTTTTTGCAGCGGAGGTGTTACCGTGAACCACTCGCGTTCGAGAGGCACGTCGAGTGGATGATCGACGTCGCGCGCGATCGCTCCCGGGGAGTAAAACGCGATATATATAATAGGTCGCCGTTCCGAGGCAAACGATTTGTCTAAACGGAACCCGCACCCGTGAATAGCCACCTTGGCCGACCATATTTCATCGTGCCCGAGAAAATTCAATTTCCAATCTGGTACTTTGTAATCGCTTGGGATAAGCGACGCCGCGGAAACGAACGACGAGGATTCCGCCCGTCTTTCCATTTACGTGCCGTACTAGATAAATTTTTTTTGTCGCGAAATATCACTATGGGAATACCGGCCGACACGAGACAGAGACACGAAACCTTGCACGAAATTGATTCGTACGAGAAACTCTGGTCGATAAACGATGTATGCGAGACGGTGGATAATTTATGGAACAGAGAGATTCGATGACTGTATGACGGAACAAGGTTGAAAGTTTGTTAAGTATAAGCGAATTTACCTATTAATTTTCCATTAGACAGGCGTATCGCGGCGAAATTTCGCTATTCTTTTCCTTTTATTTTCAGACATAGAATCTTTGTGTTGGCATCCGGTTGAAGGTACAGACATCGATTATGTATTTTTAGACTATGATATATTACGTCGATGCGACGCGCATTCACAGAGAGTTTCGCGGTTCATTGAACGCTGCACCGAGTTCAATTCAGATTTGACCCTAAGGATTCTAGTAATGACATGTATATGAGGTCGTATAACAAGTATTAGGTTGTCCCAGAAGTTTCCTTCGTTTTATAAAGAAACGATGGATTGCTTGATATTATTCTATTGAATTATGTTTGATCCATTTTGTATTCCAATAGAACAAATTATATTGTTTCCTCGTAAAACGAAAGAAACTTTTGGGACAACCCGATATACATCGTTGACTGAATATTCCGTATACCAGATAGTAACGATCTTGAACGTTTCTTCGAACAAGTACAAAACAAATTTATTACGTAAGCTGATATATAAATGAAGCTTTCTAGGAAGAAAGTGATCTTGATATCTAGTGATTAATTGTTCGGAGATATGAATTCGTAAAGATCAGTAAAGCGCTGACTAAGATGTTTTAAATTGTGCAAACGAACCAGGATCGTCGTTAAATTAGCTTGTAACAGTGATCAGTTATCTAGCATCTTGCTTGTAGAGATTATGCTCGTATAATTTACCGGAAGAGTAGAAATCACTTTATACGGACGAAAACTTGGATCGTTTGGCAAACATAGAGAGTCGAAGCTGCGACAGGTTTTGCGTTATGCCATGGCAAACGAGGACGTTGTTGAAACGACGGCCAAACTCAGGGTTGAAAGTGTGCCGTGTGTTCAGGCCAGCAGTTAGACGCGATCGAACGGAAATCCGATACGTACGCACCAAGGAGGTGACGCTTCGTTTGCAGTCACCTAGGATAATTGAAAGGACCGAAGGGCTGGAAAAGTTGACGATGTGTGCCCGGTCGGTCGCATTATTCCAAGGAGTTGAGCCGATAATTGCCGGGCTGTGCATCGATCGCGAGCACAACGTGCCTATGGTTATTGGAAAAAGTAGCTCCACGAGAATTATTTCACCCTTGAACTCGTCCGAAGTACCGTATTTTCCGCGTTCCGACGTTTCCTTTTTCCTTCGCCTTCCGTCGTCTATTTTTCCTTCTCTCCCGCCTCCCTACAGCCTCGATGCTGATTTTTTAATTGCCTCTTCTCTCCTTTTTCCTCGCGGTTTCGATAGAACGACCGGAAAACGCTCTCGTTTACTCTGTCGTTTTTCCGTTTACATGGCATTTTCAAGCGACTGTTTGGCCACGTCGCGAATTTCGGTGGAATTTCGCTCCGACCAATCGGATTTCTTCCTGCTTTCTGAATAACGTATTCTCTTTGATTCTCGAACAGACGGCGCAAAATAAACGAAATTATTCGGCGTTTAATATCGTTTAATATCGCCGTTGATAGAGATTTCGATGAATGTTACAGGGCCAGGGTGAAATCTGGCGTGAAAATCTTGGACGCCTCGTCCAGTAATCCCGACTGGATCGTCGACAGCAAGATCAACGCGAAGAACACGATCGCTACGTTCACTGCCAGGCGAAAGGAGAATGCTTCGCGATTACCAAGCGCGTAAGTACGTCGCTATTTTTGCTTTTCGTCATCTTCATTCGCGCTGTATTCTATCACGAAGATGGGACGAGCGATCTACGATGACTGGGCAAAGTATATCCGAACGTAAAAGTTTTCTACAGGAAGCGATCGAATACCTTCGTAAACCGCTGTAAGGACTAGGTGAGAAATGAAAATTAATCGAGAGACACGTGTACTTTCGTTTTATTGCGGGAATATTCCAAGAAGAGAAATACCGTAGAAATGTACAAGCGCGTATCGATGTGCGAATCAAAATGACGCCCACATTAATAAAACATTTACGAACGATATTAAGAACGATAATACGACGAACTTTATCTACATATGCCTATCTAAACAATTGTTACGTCGTAAAATCTGCTGAACAATATGCAATAAACGGAATATCGCGATCTACGACGTTCCTTTTCCTCGTAAACGTAATGACATTCGCTGTCTACGTGTCTCTTCTCCGATTCTTCCTCCTTTTCTCCGTGTCTCCAAGGATGTGCGAAAATCGGCTTCTACGTTGAAGGAACCTCTACATGGATTCTTAGAGAGGTTCAGCAAGCTGTAAAGACTACGGTTTGTTCTTCTCCTCGGAAGAGGATTTGCTCACCGTATCATTGTCCTGTCCATCAACTTCCCTCTTGTATTTCCTCCTGGTGCACCCGCTATCGTCACCGTCGTTGTCGCCGTTATCGTCGCTGTCGTCGTCCTTCTTCTTCGATTTCTTGTTCCTCTTGCAATCATCGTCGTCACTATCGTCGCTGTCGTCGCTGTCGTCACTGTCGTCGTCCTTCTTCTTCGATTTCTTGTTCCTCTTGCAATCATCGTCGTCACTATCGTCGCTGTCGTCACCGTTGTCGCAGTTCTTCCTCCTCAATTTTTTCTTCTTCTTGCAATCATCGTCGTCACTATCGTCGCTATCGTCACTGTCGTCGCAGTTCTTCCTCCTCGACTTTTTCTTCTTCTTGCAATCATCGTCGTCGCTATCGTCGCTGTCGTCGCAGCCGTATTTCTTTTTCGACTTCTTCTTATCGTCTTCGCTGTCGCTGGAAGAGCTGCTGCTGCTGCTACTGCTGCTGCTACTGCTGCTGCTACTATCGTCGTCGTCGTCGTTTTTCTTCTTGGTCGATCGTTCCAGCCTTACAGAAACTTCTTTTTCTCCCTCGATCAACATCTCAGCTACGTCGATCGCTTCTCTCTTGGCCTTTCCGTTCACGTTCCTGGTTTTCTCCTCGTCGCTGCTGCTGCTGCTACTGCTGCTGCTACTATCGTCGACGTTTTTCTTCTTGGTCGATCGTTCCAGCCTTACAGAAACTTCTTTTTCTCCCTCGATCAACATCTCAGCTACGTCGATCGCTTCTCTCTTGGCCTTTCCGTTCACGTTCCTGGTTTTCTCTTCGTCGCTGCTGCTGCTGGATTCTTGGCTGGACGAGTCCGTAGATGGCTTCACGGTGGCTGTATTTCCCTCTGGCCCAAGCGGGCTCTGTTCGGCCAGTGGATACGCTTCGATGTAGATCATCGAGGCCACCACAGCGGACAGAGCGACGATTATTAATGCACTGGAACGCATGTCGTACTCGCGAAGATAATTCACCGGCTGAATCCGCGATATCGAACTTGGCGGCTCGTCTGCTCGCGGTCTTATATAGCGGCACTAACGGACGCCTGATAAGCTCGAGATAGAAAGAAGAAGCGACGTATCGGAAGAGCAGTGGTACTCATGGGAAGCTGATAGATCACTGGACCAGCCGAGATTAATCCGTTATTGGATTATTTCAGTATCGCGATACAGCTGCGACCCAATATTTCTCGCAAACGTAATTCCAAGTCGTAGTAAATTTGATCGCTTCTCCAGACAGTCGTTCGCCTTTGTTTTTCTCATTTCTGCACGTACACACGTTCGCGTTATTTCGAGTAACAAGCTTCTTGTAAACTTACGTAACGTATCTTTTTATACGCTTCGATATTTTTATACGTGTTGCGTTAACCTCTTGTACATGGAACCTTATTCCGTGTATGAATTAAACAAATATGAACTATAAAAAAAAACTCACGTATCGACATCGTGCGGAAGCTATCTTTGCTCGTCGAACAAACGTCCAACATCTTCGCATTCCGCACGAAAAATTGTTCGCACGCGCGAGACTAAAAATATAGCAGCCGTTCTAGGAGATAATTTTCTCTACAAAATATGTAAAATCAAATGTATGGATGTGGCAGCGTAGACGCGTTTGCTTTCGTATCCGAACACTTTCTCCAGTGCACGAAATTATAGAGATACCTGTTAGAAGCTGTTGAAAAAGCTAACGCATCGATACGTATCGATGGAAGAATCATCTTTGCTCCTCGCGTTTCAAACTATTTCTCCGTAGCGCGAAACGAACCTACCAGCATCTGTTCGAGCAGGTTAATCTCGAAAGGTAATAGGGTTTGGAAATATGCAAATGACACCATAAAGGAACGGTGAAAAGGCAAGAGAACGAGGTGAGACCGTGTTTGGCGAGAGTCGGAGAAAGATTTTATCGCGGTCGAGAATAGAGGCGCGAAGCGTTCGTTTCGGCGTAGTTTGGGCAAAAAGTAAAAGTAGTGAGTATCACTGTATATTAGATGATGTTATCGCATCTAACCCTGCGATGCTCCGATTTAATTTCCTCCCCTTTGCCCCTGTACTGCTTCTACGTATTCGCGGCTTCATTGGAATCAACAGTTTAGTACTATGATATTGGATCATCGGTCGTGAAAACGCTAAACACGCAACATCGAGACCTATGCTCTCGATAAAACGTATATAGAAACCTTGCTATCGTTACCAGGAATCAAACTCCATCTCCACTCTTCTTTCGTGCATCAGCTTTTCTGCTAATTTTCTTACATTGCGTTTCATTTTCAAATCCAATCGTGTTCGCGTTGTTTTCGCCTTCCACCGTTCTAAATCCCATTCTTTCTTCTACGAGACACCGATAAATCTCCTAATCTTTCGCTCCGTTTGTTTTTGCTTGTCTCTATCGCGCCATGCCATCCGGAATTGCTCTCGAATCGAAACAAAACGACGGAGTAGAAGACGCCAAGATTTTTCTCATAAACGAGGAAAGTGAATGAAAAGGATCAGAAACTATACTATTCCTTAGGACGATAATTGAAATAGATAGGCGAATAATGTACAAAAGATGGAACGATATAGTGGAATCTAAAATTTATCATTAGCCAACACCCACGTGGGTAAAGTTTGAAGATATTTACATTTAGCGCGAATATACAGGGTGGTTGGTAACTGGTGGTACAAGCGGAAAGGGGGTGATTCTGCGCGAAAAAAGAAGTCGAAAATATAGAATAAAAATTTTTCGTTCGAGGCTTTGTTTTCGAGGAAATCGACTTTGAATTTTCGCTCGGTACGCGTGCACTTTATCACGTCTCGTTATAGTGGATCTCACTGTAGATCGTTGTGTCGATGGAAAAATTAAAAAAAAAATTGTTATTCTATATTTTCGACTTATTTTTTCGCATAGAATCACCCCTTTCCGCTTGTACCACCAATTACCAACCACCCTGTATATTTCACAGAGATTACGAAAACATTCAAACATTAAATTATCCACTATATTAATAAACCATGATATTCAGTGGCACTATATTTAACATTTGTTATACGTTTAAATGCACAGTATACTAATTTCTCGCCAAACATATGTTTATAATAAATATCTGGCAATTTCCATATACATTTTCAGATTCGTTCCATATTTTACCAACATAATCGTGACGGTCGTGTCTCGTTGCACACGCTAATGAAATTTCAAAATGTTTCACATAACGCGTACAATATGGGCATAAACGTTCTCTATGGTTTTTCAAATATGTTCGTGAACCAGTGTAGCTTGCATCGAGCGTAGAATATTATTTTGCGCTCTCGAGTATTGGAATTCTCATCAAGACAAATCTCTTTGTGATTTCGTAGCCCGTAAACTTCGAGGCATCTCAAGATAGACCGTTCTTCTCTTCAATTTGTGAAAACTGATGGGAAGCACGCTTGTTCCGAGTCGTAAATCCTTCGGTAATAACCGTCTGTTCCATGGTGATCCTTGTTCACGGTCAAACGCAGACGGATGGGTCGTTAACGCGTGTTCGACGGAATCGTGAAACGCCGCCGACTTTGTAACACAACCGTGTTGCGCCTCGCGTTACGTAACACCAACGACTTGTAACTAGAAATACCCTCGACGCGAGTTACTCGTCTCGCTGATTGTTCGGCGAAATCCTCGTTAGTTCCACGGAGCTTGAGAAATACCGGCTACGAGGACGCTTTAACGTAACAACTTACCCACGTCCGCTTCTCTAGTCAGGACTGTTTCACTGTGGATGAACTTCCACGTTTTACGCTTGGTTCTTCTTCTGTCTAGTTTTGGCAAGTCTTATTCGTTAGTTACCTCACGGGTGTTTGAGTTTGCCGCTACGTTGAGTCTATCGCACACCCCGCCGGCCATAAGTATCAGGACAACTAACTGGAAAATTTATCTATCGAGAATTCTAACAAATTTTACTTGGTCGTTGCGATTCCAACAAATTTTAGTCTATTTAGTTTTTACTTGTCTTTTATATTTATTATTACAAATTAAATTATTATCGTATCATACGTTTTGTGTGTGATACGGCGAGGCAGGCGCGATGAAAAAAATGACAGATTTATATTGAAGTATCTAGAAGATGGATAACAGCAGTGGAAAATATCAATTTATATAAAATATCATCGTGTTTGATGGTTCCCTAAACCTTTGCGCTGCAATATGCCTCGCGAGGGGACATCGTAAATCTGGCAAACAACTCGGATTTCTCCTCTGAGGGAACACGACGAGATTACTGACGATTATGTAGCAGGAAATTACACGAGCCAAACATTTTTATGAAATATACCTTCCCTCCAAAGTTTCGTTTCACGTTGCACGAAAAAAACAAATATAGAAATGAAATGTATACTCAGGTATACGTAAGAGTATGTTAGCTGGTAGTACGAAAGTCTTCGCAGTGATGTCGGTGCTGTGACACGGCGACGATATAGAGCGTTTCTCTTCCCAGAAATTGTTTCTGTTTCGTGATGTAACGTAATTTCTATGATGTAACGATACTTCGCTATCGCGGAAACATACACGAGCTGATTATTGTAGCATTCTAAGAAGAATACTTGCGAAGCTGAGACCGTATTCGACAATCGAACCACACGTATCGGATGCAATTTTCCTCTCTCGTTTATTCAGTTTGTAAAACAGTGGAAAAATGAAAACAAGCGAGAGTTGCGATATAAGCGGCGGTGAGTTAGATTTAAACGTTTATGCGGATATTGCAAAAACTATGTTACGAGAAAGCAAGTAATCGATGCGGAGAGAAACAGTACAGTAGCGATAATGATGATGTCGCATTCGGAAGTAAGCGAGTGAATATAATTTTGGTTTTCGTTATTTTGTAAGAAACGTGTGTAGACGATCAGCCGGAAGTTTCCGAATGCAAAGGGGTAGATTAGTGAGCAACGTTCAAAAAAAAACACCATCGTGTAATATCCCAGATGCGATAGACGAGTCTAAAAATAAAATTCTAGAATATCAAGGGAATCGCCAAGGTGACTAAACAAAATCATTGACCGACAGACGAACTTCAAAGGGAAGTAGATCGGTATCCCGGCTCGCGGCACTTTCATGAAAAACTCTATCTGCCATGGCTGCGTCAAAGAAATCGGTTCTGTAAATAGTTCAGCCCTTCTCCAAATACGCTCGACACTCCGTGGACGTTGGCGTTACGCGAGGAATTGGGGCGTTTCGGATATAAACGGCTGGCGATGAATCTGACTGGCATCGGGCGGCTAGAATTACTGTCGGGAAACAATCGGGATCCTGTCACTGGGAACGCATCTTTGTCATTTGCAGATCGGCAGAGGAGATCCTGACGATGCTTCTGGAGGCGAGCGAGGAGGGGGTGGAAGGGAATTGGGACGGTGGTCGAATCGTGTGGAGCGTACGCTACGCTTTCGACAACGGCTCTCAGCTAAATGGGATGGATCAACAACGACTACAGCAGAGACAAATGCAACACCATCATCATCATCACGCGGAGAGGCGAAAGCTACAGGTTCGCCTCGAAATACAGAAAGACGACATTCAGGCCGTGCTGCCTATATCCAAGGTGAGCTCTCTCACGTGCGCAAAGTTTGCCTTTCTAGCGTTTTCTTTACGATAACGTCGAGATAATGAAGATTACTCGACTTTGACCGAGATACGTTTCTACGTATTCTCTGTTCTATGCTAGGTAGGAACGATACAACGTCGTTCTAAATTAAAGATCTAAGAAGACATTTCCATCAACGTACTCGTACTTGCAATCGTAAGTTTCTCTACGAACATGCAATAGCTACAGAATGTATGCACGCGTACCTTTATTTTTCAATCAGGTGCCTTTTCGCCAAGCTCTACGTTTCATTTTCTTTTCTAATTACACGAATACGAATTTTAATACGCTTGGACCTAGTTAATCGGCGAATCGTTATCGCGTCAGATCACCTAAATTCGAATTCAAGGAATAAAATTCATCGAAATTTCAAGATGTTTCTACAGATTTTTACGCTTGTGTTTCTCAGGCCACTGTATTCTTTTGGAAAGTAGTACAAGGACAGTTTCAACTTGGCACAACAGTCTCGAATGGTACTCAGTCACTATGGCTGTCCGATAATCTCTCAAATAACACGTTTCGCCACTCGGAAGTATAAATTTTAATTTTCCCCTGATTTTACGGCCACTCTATATCGTTTCCATCCACGGTAACCTTATATTAGCTGCTTAAGCTCGTCGAGATAAAAACCTTGTCTTCCTCGAGGGGGATGAGACTGTAAGCCGGGGAATCCTGAATCACCGCAATGGTGCGTGCATATCCCTGAAGCCTGGTTAGCTACGCCACGAAGATTATTCAGCGTCGCGTGTATTCTCTAACAAAATCTCGACGACGAACCTCGTTGCCGCTTTGTTGTTCGTAAAATTCGATTGGTCACAAGAACGTTGGGTGTTTGTGTTTGCGATCCGATACGCGCGGTCAGAGGTTGGAGAAACGGTGGCGATAAAGAGAGCTTCCTGGTGCAATTCCTGTCGGGGGACACCATCGAATACGTGCCCGACGATTTTCATTCCCGCCAACTGTGCCTGGAACGTGCACCCGGAATTCCACAGCGGAAACTACGATGGAATTCCACGAATTCGCACCGGTTAAGAAATAAAAGAATCAACCAGATGGAGAGAGAGAAAAAAGAGGGAGGAGAATGGGGCGAGTACTAGTCTCCTACGCGAACCAATATCGGTACTCGTCGAACCGGCACGATTTTTAGACCAGCCAACCCTCGTTTTCTGTCCTTCGACGTATCCGCCGCCATTCTCGAGATCTCTTGAAAAAGAATCCGCTAAGTTGGCCGATAACCGCCGGCAAAAGTGCCGATCGATACGGACCTGTACGTGGCATATGTCCTCCTGATCCGTTCTTTTTCTTTTTTTTTTTTTTTTGTAAAAACGGAAGGCGTTAGAGGGTGGAAAATACGACTTCGGTTACAGAACTTTGCAAGAAATAATAATGTACTTTACTTATGTAGCGTAATCTTCTAGTAATTATAGTAGAATGGAGAAGAGAGCGATCTGTCGTGAAAAAGTAAATCAGAAATCTGGAATAAGATAATTTGCGAGAAAATGGAATTTGATAATTTATCGAGCAATGTTAACCGAACGTGTTGAAACTCTGTTCCGTAGAAAATGAAAAACGTTATTCTATATTTTTACCTTTTTTTCCCCATGTACCTATTCGTCATTTTTTTTATTCGTTTCGGCACAGAATTTTGGAGCACAACGATGTTTAACACGTGGTTGTTCCATTTTCTCTACCTAATGCACGCGTTTACACAAATCATCGTAAAAGCATACGTGCTGTAGCTACGGAATTGTAGCTGATATAAAAGCAACGGTATAAATGTGCGACTCCGGCGGCGAAGTAAGGTTTCGATGCCGTTGCGAACAATAAGTCGCAAGAAATGACATCAGTCTCGTTACTTTTCTAACACAGCACGTATTTCGCCGGGTGACAAAGAGAACGAAACGACAGTCGCGAAATTTAGTTTCTTGCGCCGAGAGAACGTCTCGAAGTTAGTATCTGGGTATTGTCGTGATATAGTCTGAGACTATGTCGTTGATAAACTAATAATGGCACGCGGGTAGATTTCCTCTTGGCAAAAAGACACCGCCATTAACTCGCAGCTCTCCGGCCAAAAGGTTTAGCGATGTAGTTTTTCCTCGAGATAAAACAGGGCACGTCCGTGTCCCCGACTGGTTTTTATCATCGGCCTCCTGGTGATACGTCATTCGGAGAAATTTATTCGATTTATTCTCGGTTCTTCGACCGAGATTTTGGAAGCTTGGCGTACCGAGGTTAATTGATTTCGGTGTTAGTTGCTTTAACTTCGCCGCGTTTCGGCATCGATCCGCAACTCGCGAATTAAACGACGTGAAATCGGTCAGTTTCTAAAAGGGGGTTAGAAGGCGGGGGATGGATGTGCGCTGTGTACACGACAATCAGCAGGAGATTCGTGCACGAGCTGCCTAATTGATTAATTAGTTCGTTAATTCGCTTACATATTCCTTTGAAAGGCTGGCAGAAGGGGCAAGTTGTCGGAAGCTTCTTGATTATCCGTACTCTAATTGCTCGTTGCCTCCGCCAGGCGGAAGGAGGGGAAGTTTTTAATTAAAAGAGACACCCTCGTCGTCTGTTCGCACTCGGCAAAGCTCTGCCGGTCCGGCTTAACTCTATGCAGCATCTATGCCGCGGCTGCTTTTCGCGTAGCTGGCCAAACGCGAATCTCCACGCTCGTTTAATCAACGAAAAGAAAATATTTTGGCGGAAGGCCGACGACGGTACGGCAGCCGGGCCGGGCGTATAAATATTTAGGCCACGAGGATAAGAAATGCAGCCTGGTTATCCAGGAATAGTAGCTCGCTTCGGACGACTCGTGCCCTTTGACGCGGTGCAGTACCTTGATAATGCATAACTAAATCTTGTACACGGCCGAACAGCAGAACGAAGCTAAGTAGATCAGAGATTCCTGATAAAGTTCGGTAGTTCGAAGCCGACTAACTACTCGACTTGGTAGAGAAGAGGTTACGCAGAGTTGGCGGAGTTCCTTGGAACTTTGGCTCTCCGTGACCGGATAGCTGCGTTGCGCTCGATGTTTGTTTTAAACGCAGTTCCTGCTTCCACGTGCGGTCACGGATTTCTAAAAGCAGCTTCCCTGACGACGGTTCAATGAGATTTTGGCTGGAACAAAAGGGGCGGCTCTGCTGGAATTCGATCGCCCAAATGCTTTTGTTATCGAGACGATCGCTAAAATACCGTAACTGGCACTCTCACCCTATCTCGAACGACCGTAGCAAACTCGCCGATGCGAAGGACGAAAATAAATCCCGTGGGTGTTATCCGGACGAATTTTCCAGCGAGAAAATTCTCCTACGTTAAATGGAGGATTCGTGCAAGCAGGAAAAGCGCCCATACGCTTCCAAGTCTCGATTCGAAGTCGCGTGAATCGAAAGAATATCGATGACCGGAGGGAACACTTTAGAAGAGAAAGTCCGATGAGCCTGTGCTATTCGGAATGCACTCAATGGCAGGTTTTTTGCGCTCGCCTAAGATCGAGCTTATCGATGCCAACCAGGGGCGCGGGTTCAAAGATATATATACATATATATATATATATATATATATATATACACATATATATATGTATGTAGGTGGCATGAACGCACACGTAGAACCGAAGACAAGCGGGTGTAGGTGGACGGATAGAGAGCCGCTCGGGGTCAGAGATTTAAATTCCCTCGCTGCAATATCCGAGTCGTTTGATGTTCCTTCCAAAGGGCAGACTGTACGGAAGCCAACTTGGAAATGGCTTCTCGTGCACCAGGCTGCTCTCGTCTCTCGTCCTGCCGTCCCCTTTCCCACTGAATGGCCGTTCTAAAGTACACACACCGCCAAGGAATATGATGTACAGCCAACACGTAGAATAACTTCCATAACGATACGACTACACCTCTGTGTACGTGTGCGTGCGCGTGTGCGTGTATACCTGTGATACAGGCGCGTGTATACATATGAAATGGTGGAGCAACGCTGACGGACTCGTCTAGGCCATCGAGGAGACCCTTTAAAAGCTTTTCCCTCGACTGCAGACCGCGACCATCCGCGAAACTTTTCTGACAGCCCCGCTCGGGAGCAAACAAAAGCTTCCAACGAACAAGGGACGATCGCCGTTCGCTAATACGACCGAGCGACTTTCCTAAATGCAGTTGGAGAACGCTTTAACAAGATCCCCGAGGAGTCATAGAGGCAAAGGCGACGCTTTAATCGAGTTCATTTTCGTCGTAGAACTGGGAGGTGATGAACACCGCGGTGTTGACGGGTCGCCAAGTGTCCCAGGGGATGAAGGTCTTCATCGTAAGCCAGGCCGGAACCGTCGCCGACGTTACGCTGCAATCCTCCTGTCACTCGGAGGACGAGAGTGTGCTTAAGGTACGCGACTTTCCGTTTCCAGCTTTACGAGAAGAATCGTTTCTGACAAGGTGTTACGTGTTGTGTTACAGGTATCATCTTCTTGTAGCAGCGTGTACGTGGACGGCACGGAGATACGTGGCTCCAGCAACGCGTCAGTTCTCGTTAAGTACGGTACTTACACAGGGCTGGCTAAATTCACAGTTTGGATGCCGGAATTCCCTTTGGAGATGACCGTGGCGGACACCAGATTAAGTCAGATTAAAGGCTGGAAAGTTCCCGAAGAACACGCTGTAGGGGCGAAAAGCAAGCGTAGTCTGAACTCCACCAATTCACGTTCCAACGAATCCAGCACGAAAACCAAAAAGAGGAGCGCCGCGGAGTTGGAGGACACTTCGATGGACATCGAAGACGCGGATGTGATTTTGGAAGAAGACGAGCAGGAGGAAAGATTTCGAGGAACCGATAACGGATGGGATACGATCAATTCTATAGATAGGGGATCTTCTACCAATTGCAGACTACGATTCCAGCAGAGTCCTATCGAAGTACACGCGAGATTCCTGGCCACCGACCACGATTCAGGAAGAGTCTCTTACTTCGTGAATCGTCGTACCTGGCTACGAGTGACAGATCTGGTGAACGGAATGCTTCGAGTTTCTGATCCCAGGATCGCTGACCTGTTACAAGGGAGAATCGTTCAAGGTCGTGGAGTGGGTAGAACGGAGGTGCAGGTTCTTTCGCCGATTACGAGCAAAGTAATCGGCGCGAAGGAAGTGCGAGTGGTTAACGACCGTGTGGCGGTCACCAGGTTGTCAGTCAGAGTGGTGTCTGGATTACAACTCACTATTAGTCCGGACACTGCTATAGAAAATGGATATGTCGCGGAGACGTCGGTGACGAGGAAGCTGACTGCTCAGTATCAGGTGAGGTACATGTTTCTCTTGTTAGCGTAAAATATCTATCGAGTAAGAGATCTAGCTGCGAGGAAGAAACGATCGAATTTCAATAAGGAAATTCGTTATTTTCCTCGTTAGGGATTTCTATGCAGATACATCTTTTCGTTGATACGATTAACGAAACCGCAGATCTATTTCGTTCGCTAAATATTAGAAGTAACATTTATGATTTGAATATTTTCTTGCATTTATTTGAAAACAAAGCTTGCTTCGGATATTTTTACGCGGCAATCGGATTATAATCTTTCGCATTTCTGCATCGAACATAGGAGGGACTGCTGGATATAGACGTGGAATTTTCTGACGGTACGAGAACACCGTTGAGAGAAATCGCTGTGAACGACTACCACTTGTTAGTGGAGAGTCTAGACCCGGAAGTGGTGGCATTCGCTCCGATGGTCGCTTCTCATCATCCTCGAGTGATTGCGGTCGGCGAAGGGAGAGGCGATTTGTTACGAGTCAGTCTTCAATTGGCCGACGCCTGTCGTCTAACCGGCAGGAGGTCTGGAAAAGGATCTCAAAGAGCGACCGCGGCAGCCCTTGCCAGCGCTTCCGCCAACGTTGAGGTGGACTTTGCCTCGAGCGATCTTCCCAATCGACCCGAGTTCGTACAGAATGACGGAGGTGGAACGGTTGGCTCTCATCATCACAGAGAAAGGAAGACCAGCAGGGGAGAGATGGCACCTGATTTGCACGACATTCTCATCGGTAAATAGATCCAGTTCTCCTTCGTCGCACGCTCTCGCACTTCTTTTCTTTTCGATGAATGCCACTGTATATTTTGGTAGCGCTTCACGTCCTCTAACTTCCATCCATTTCTATCTCCGCCAATCTCGAAACTTAGCGTAAATCGTGTCGTTTGTCCAATAAGTCCGTGTCGCGTGATTAAAACAACCGAAACGACGAGTCTTATGAAATTTAGATCAGAGCTAGTACCTGAGAGGAGAAGATCAGCGAATAATAAGTATTTTGATTTCTAGATAAATGATCAGGGATAACTATTGTAACGACCAAATAGCCAAAAAGAATAAACTGCTCGGACTTATCGGACGAACAACGTAACAGCTTCTTTCGCTTTCCATCACCTTCCGTTTCTTCGTTTGAATCTCCGTTGCTCGTCACTTCGCCATCGCTTCGAATCTTCTCCATCGCTCGATCCTGTATCGCTTAGCGAACTGACGGGTCCAGTGAGCGTGCGTACGAGTAATATGCGAGAATTCTTCGACCTGTCAGCTTCGACACGCTCTCTCTTTGTCCGTGCATGACGCAAAGCATCGATGTCGCTTTTCTGCAGGCAGCTGGTCGCGCGGGAGGATACGCAGCTAGCCGGGAGCTGCCTCGTTCTCTACTTCCAGTACTCGTTTCTCACTCTTCTCCTCTCTCTTCCTGTCTCTTTGTTTTTTGTGCAAAGGGCTACCGCTGAAAGACGAGAACGGGCACGAGCACGAGCACAAGCACGAGCACGAACCTTTGGTGCAGGCACGGCAGCACCGCACGGCTATAGCTAATGGCATGTCTTCAGGAGGAATGGGCGGTGTTGGGATACGGCATCACGGAGTAAACCGTGTGAGCCCACTCGAGATCGGAATGTACGTCCTTCTGGCAGCCTTCTGTTTCGCCATCGTCGTCTTCCTCATCTCCTGCGTGGTCTACGCGAACAAGTTCAAACTGCAGCCACCGGATTCTCCGCTACCCGGGTCAGCGCTTCCGGTACTGTCAGGAGCAGCCAGGGCCAGAGCAGCCGCCAACCAGCTGGCATCGGGAAGAAGACCTCCCAGAGAGTCTACCACGAACGCGCACGATTGGGTCTGGCTGGGCAGAGCCACTCTCGAGAGAGCCGCTTGCGGACCGCAACAGGTATCAATGCTATACATTTTGACGAGTCTGAAGGTCGTCGTCCACTGTGCGATATCATAACGCGTGAACGACGTCGAATCAACTTGCACGTATTCGCAACTATCGCTTATTCGATAGCATAGCATCGATGCGACAACGATCTTAAATTATTTACACGCCGATACTATTTGCCAGCTAAAGCTGTCGAGTTTGAGGGCTGAATTTCATACGTTACACAGGCATTTAATTAAAGGGGATATTTTGATTAAACAAACAAATATTTAATTCCAATTTTTTCAGTAGATTTAATTGATATCTACGTGAAATGAAAAATGCTGTTATACATGGAAAGTCGAAGCTCGCAACGTTTTTCCAATAATTGGACGAGTTTAATGATTATAAGTAAGACAGTCAATGAAAGTAACAAGAGTTTACAGACAGTCGATGAAAATAATATCGTAATATGGCAGGCACAATAAATAAGAGCGGATATTTTTGATGATTCACAAGAAGAACCAAACTTCCTGGAAAGGATCCTTCTTATTACCTGTAGGGTCGGGAATAAAGAGACAGAATAGAACGCCTACTCGTGAACTATTTATAACACACTCGCTGCCAGTAACAGCAAGATAACGATGTTATATCGTTCGTGCGCTGTGCTGTTATTCGGGCCACGATCTTCAAGCCCCTAATAATTTTCAGCTTCACAAGCGAATCGAACTAAATCGACAATTTGTGTTTCAGGTAAGAGTGACTAGTAACCCACTAGCTGGCGAAAACGAGGGAGAAGCGAGTGAATTGGCAACTTGTTTCGACAATCCAAACCACATCGAGCTACCTTCGGCGGGACAGCGTAGCAATGGATCAGGGCCGATAGATACCACGACTTATTGCAAGAGGGACAAACTGCCACGAAACAGTTTCGCGACGAAGTCCGTAACGAAACCATCTACGGTGGTATCAGGAACTACAATCGCTACTTCGACATCTATGGCTACGTCCACCGTGGCATCCGCACGAAACGAGTAATTGTTTTATTTTATTTTATAGGAGAGCAGAAGGATTAGAATCTAAATGCTTTCTGTCGCTCGAAATATAAAGTAACTGGTTTATCTTAACGTAGCAACGATGACGTCCCACCACCCTTACCACCGCACGGAATCCCCGTAACCTCGGCGATGGCTTCGACGACTGCAGCTGTTCCCGTCGGCGCAACGACCAACAACAACGGCAACGAGGACTACAAACCTCCCGTACCACCACACAGAAACACAGGGGTGATCGTACGACTACCGGAAACACCTAGGAAACATCGTCACAGAGCTTCGAGTAGCAGCGCGGGCGCTCATCATGGGAACAATCAGCGGCACAGCAAGCAGATTCACCATATCAAGCCACACGGTAAAGCTAGAGTAGGTAGTCCGAAAGAGAACGACGCGGAGGAAGAGGAGTTTGTGGAGCTAGTGACTCACGATGACAACAGGCATTCGAAGGACGCGAGAGCCAGAGAAGTGAAGAGGGCGACGATCGTCGGTAATCCAATGTTCTCGTCGTTCTCGACGAACGCGATCGCCTCGTCCATGAACATGTCCAGCCCGACCGTGGCCTCATCGTCCTCGTCACCGCCTAACTCGTCGCCGTCCTCTACCGCTTCCTCTTCCTCGTCCTCTTCTTCGTCGTCCGCGTCTTCGTCCCACGAGCAAGAGGAATCGGTGGCGTTGGACGATCTGAACCTGGGCATGGACTACAACCAGATCATGCAGTACTTCGACAACTTGAAAGAGTCGAACGCCTAGGTGATGGCGTTCGGCCTTGAAGAAGGCCGAGTAGTCAAGGTCGATACGAAACCCCGGAACCCTCGTTGAGACTAAACGGCATAGCCGGATAACGAGCTCGGCCGCGTTCTCCGCTTCCTCTTTCGCCGCGTAGCACGTTCGCAATGGAGAACCAAAAGGGTCGAGCTCGCGCCGTTCGAACGACGCTCCGGACGTTTCGTATTCTAGGCTATAATCTAGTCAGCTTCCTAGCAGCACATCAAGAGTATCGCGCAAACGCATGGACACGAGACACGTTATACAGACATACATACACAGATACATATGGGCAAAGAGAGAAAAAGATAGACGCGAGAGAAGCAGGTGCAAGCTGTAAGAGGCGCGCGTATTTCCAACGCGAATTATCGCGAATCGTACAATACGCGCGACTTCTGCTTGTAATACAGTGTACGCAAGGAATGATACACGCGCGAGAGCACACGAACATTCGTATATGTATACACACACACACACACATATACACACACGCAGAGGCTTTAAAGATGCGATCGCCGGTGGCCGGGGTGGTGTAGGTAGATCGCGCGCTCGATTCGACCAGCTTTTCCTTTTCTCTCCTCGACGATCAATCGACCGCCGATCCTCTCTTCCGCCTCCGTGCACTATCGATCTCTCGCTCAAGCCCTTCCCTCACGCCAATCGAACAAACCTCTTTCCCTCGTTCCTGCCACGCGACAGGGCATTCACCAAAAAGTGGCCGGACAAAAACCGACTCTTTTGTCTCGAAATCGATCCTCGGCTTCGATAGCGACGTTCAAACCGCACGAATGCCTCGTCTTTTTTAGTCGTCTTTCCATACCTTTTGTGTTCATCCGTGCTCTATCTATCGTCGGTTCCTAACGATAAAGATAAAGCTTCTCCTGATGTTTTTCCCTCAAGGTTTTTCTGCTATTTTACCCGTTTTATTTCCAAGTATTCGCTGGCGCTCGAGTCTTCCCGACCGTAAATTCCAGTCGTGGGCCGAGATCGATATCGGAATGAACGATCGTCGGGCACAGGGCCATTTACTCTTTTTCCAATCTACATCGGGGGAAACGTAATATTTATTCGATCGTCCGTACGTCATAATGTTTGTAAATTTTGCTTTGTAAGACTGTGTACATATATATATTATATATATATATATATATATCGCGACCTAGCGCATGTTAATTATGAACTGTAACAGATTACGAAGTTACATTTGTATGGCAAAAACTCCATAGAGCAAACTAACTCGCATATCTAATCGCTCGACGGAGCCGAGCGAAAACGCGAGCACGGGCCGCGTGCACCTTTCTACCTATCGGCGTTTCCCGTCTATTCTAATCCTCCTCGTTTTGTACGGACCTTACCGAATCGCTCTCTTCACGCGAATCACCTATTTGCCATGCGTACTTTAACCTGTAATTTTCCACACATACACACACGCGCACACGTACACATACACATACGCGCACGCATATATAGACTTATCTAAAAACCATGGAAAAATCAGAGTTTCGTCCAACGATGAAACAACGTATTCTGAAACCTCCTTAACTTGTTAACCGGAGAGTTCGAGCAGACTCAATTTTCTGGAACGTAACGATCTTTCGATTTATAAATATTCTGCCTTTTAATGCGTCGTATCGTTTCTGCTAAAAATAAGTTACGTCACATTTATATTCGAAGATTACATGGGGAAAAACACGATGAGTCCATTCTTGCTGATAAGTTCCATTTTTTTTCGATTGCTAAACAGAAATACTTTAATTAACGCGATACAATCGGAAAGGGGAGCCGCGTTGCAAAACCAACGGCGCAATTAATTAATTACGACCGTCAATGGCTGTCAGTGTTTCGCTTGTTTCACTCGTTGAAACTTTTCTGAAAATATTGCGAATCTTTCCGCGTTGTTGAAGCGAGAACGAGATCGCTATATATAAATGCAAACACGCGTAACACGGTTAAACAGAATTAATTGCCAAGAAATGACCTGCTTAACGAGTTAAGGAAAGCCGAGCCGTGTAGATTATTAGAAGATTTGCGAGCTGCGAAATGGGAAACGCTAATCTCCTAGACGAGCTCGCACCGGCCCGAGACGCTGCTCCGGTATCGCTTTTAATTACCATTCAACCCATCGATTGGATTCCGCAATTGTCCTCGTACGTGCCACCGATCGCGAGTGCTCGTTTTAAACGCGTCGCGAGTCAAGGCACGTGCTTCCCCGCGTGAATGCGAGCGTAATCGCATCTGTGCCATCGTTAGTTACATCGTAGAGACGCGTCCCTCGTCCATGTTCGTCTATACATATACAAATACACGTTTACACCCAGAGAGAAAGAGAGACTGGAATGGAATGAATCTGTATGAGAGAATATGAATGAATGGATTAGAGAGATATGCAAATGCAAAGTACACGCACACCTTATAGCCTTCGTTCTTCCGCACTGATTTGATTTCCACTTGCGAATCCAATCGCACGCCTCATTCTTCCCTGCGATCGTCAAAGATCATCCAACAGGCAAACCCATGTCCGAGACTAATCATTTTTTACTCTTATCAAGGTCGATAGGAATGGATACTTAAGAAAGGAAGAATTTTCGTGAAATGATTTTCCTTTAAAAATACGATGGAATTCGTCAGCTATTCGTTGGTACGTAAAAGAAATAAATGAACTTAGTTAATATCTGACTAAGCTAACCCCTGTTATACGAATGTATATTCTTATAACGAACGTGCAATTATTCGTTTGTATCGCGAATAAATTCTATATGAAGACTACCGAGTCTTTTATAGGAGAACACTGTCAAAGTTCGATAGCTTGACAACAACGTAGGAAACAATTTTCCTTAACGTGGGTAGCCTGTATGTAAAGGATCATCGAGTTAAACGAAACGATTAAATCTTAAGGCGAACAGCCAAGGCGCGCAGGAATCGCAGCAATCCGATCTATAAACCAACGGATCCCTGAAGGGTCGCTCTATCTTATATAGGCATTTAAGGACTACGTGTCTAAGTATGTATGTATCTGTAAGTTGTGTGTTAGCATGTCAAGCGTGGGATATAGTGATGTAATGCCGATGAACACAATGAAAAAAAGAGAAAAGACGTTCGAGTCGGCGTTGAAAAGCGTGGAGGCGCGTCGACGTGGGCCACGCACGTTAACCCTTTGCGATCTTACGTCGACTAAATAAGAGAATTATTTTATTAATCGTATTCTCGTTAAGGCCTCTACATTTCCTAATCGATCGTCAATAACGTTTATTTAATTAACTTTCGATTTCTACTAACATTCCTTCGTCTTTCTTTTTTTTTTTTTTTTAATTCGTACATCGTGTCGCGAACGAATGTCCTTACCTTTAAAGATAACTGCAAAGGGTTAAAAGGTGCTGCAGACAACGTAAGATACCCCGCCGAGAATCTAGTCTTATAGCGTAACTAATGCATTAATTAATAAATACTAATAAACGCGAAGCGCGATCTACGTTGCCTTTCGCCTGACTTAAACGTATCCTCGAATCGTCTGGCGGGTTGAAGTGGCGTCGTTATCGCAGCTCTGCCCGCGGCCATCCTTTCCTTTTCCTTCGAGGAGCATCGAGAGACGACTCTTCGTTCCCGAGATAGCGAGTCGTTAAAACGAATCAATCATATCGAGTACCGTGAGTGAGAGACGCGCTAATTACACTTACTTAAACGTATGCCAGGGAATCTCGTCCTTCGGACGAGACGAGAAAGGAAAAATGGACGAAAACATCCCCGTAGGACGAGGAATCCCCCCGCGCAGAGCCGGAAAAAAATAGTATTTACGATAGAAAATAGTGGAGAGCTTGCGAAGCTGTTTCACGCGAAACGAACGCTGTTGAATGTTTCGCTTGCCGCGATGTTACAGAGAAAAAAGAAAAAAGAAAAAGAAAAAAAGGAAGAAGCGAAACCGCCCCCCGATTCGCCGTTAAACACTATCAACGTACAAACGATCTTACAGTTACTATTTTTTACTTAGAATACTATTTCCTCCAGCTCTGGCCACGGCCAAAACATTGTATATATATATACACGCATTTCCTTGTTTTCTCGTTCAAAAGTCAGAAAAATGTAAACTCGCGTAAGAGAAACTGTGTGACGTTCCTCGGCTCGCTTTTGGTAACTTTATCCGTTCGTTCGATCATTTTCGAACGCCTTTCGTGATCGTTTTGCGATTACAGAATGGTGAAAGTGAAGCTTAAAGCACGATGCAACTCATAACGCCGAATTTTATAATATACGATACTATCTCCAGGAGCTTTGTTTGGCGCAAACGAAATCCGCACGTCCTAGAGGCGGAAGCATTCTCACACAGGGGGCACCCTGTTTAAGTCGAAACTGCCGGTCTCTCTTTTCTCCTTTTTTTTATTTTTGATAAGTTCCCACCGATCAGGGAGGATTATATTATAAATATATAAATATATATATATACATATATTGTAATAGAATATCGTCGCAATGCTGACTCTGCATTCACACACATTCCTCAGACACGATGTCGCTGTATCTACGTTAAGTGTGATAAATGCGGATAAAATAGATAAACGATTGACGAGGCGTCGACGGCAATGACGGCGACGGCGACGGCGACAAAACACGACGAGGACGGCGATGACGACCGCGTCCACGACGACGATGGCAATAATCGACGATGCTCTCGCGAATCACTATCCTCTCGCTATACACATATCTATTTATCGTTCTTCTAGCTGGCACGGATTTATCGTAAAATCCGTTACCAAGATCATTCACTTTGTACTTATCGATTAGTATGTATATTTATTGTATTATGAAAATGATTATCTTTAATCTATCACGATCATAATCATCGTTGCTGTTATTGTTATTGTTATTGAGATTGTTGTTGTTGCTGCTGCTATTGTTATCGCTGTTTTCGCCGCGTTTCGCCCTGTCGTTTGGGGTTGCCGTCGTGGTGGACGTCGCCATCGCCATCGGCATCGGCGTAACCGATACGCTAATTAAACAATAAGATACGACTATCGCCTACTCAATGTACAATATGTAGTATTTACCTGTTGTTACCACCAAACCGTCATCAAAGATATATAAAATATTGTAATTGTAACACACCGGTATTGCTCGAATTCTACTTCAATCCTATCCATCGTTAACGAATACACGTACTAATTCTAGTTACACAAGGTAAGTAATGGCGCGTTACACGTCGAAAATGGATTCTTAGAATTAGACGAAAAAGAATGAAACGAAAACGATAATTCGTATACTACGATTTTTATTTGTTCCTCATTTATAGATATATACTTGATTGATATATAATTCGTACTATTCTCTAATAAAGATTGGGTATAATATAATGATTAAAAAAAAAGATAAACAAACACGAGAAGATACAAAAATTAAAAAGACATTTGAGTGTTTTAAGCAGTGTATATTTACAGCTATATAGATCTTAAATTAAACATACTCGTTGAACCATCGCTTGTCATATTTTGAGATCCATTTATGACAACCAAGCATATTATTCTGAATGATATATTTCCAAGTCCATGGGTTTAGATTTTCTTTTTTCATTTTTTCCTTGTTCTCTGCCATTTTGTCCATAATTTCTTGATTAACTGCCATAGCAGTACATGGCAATCTTTTCGCAATATTTTTTAAAACGCGTTTAACCTAAAAAGGTCATTTGTAATATCGCGTGCTATGTCAAAATATTAACAGGTCGATAACAGGTCGAAAGGTTACAATAAAATTTTGTCAATACCTCAAAATATTCAACCTCTCCTCCAACTTCTATAATAACTTGTCCTGCTTTTACTGGAGTAGCATAATGATCTATACTTCCTTTACCAGCACCCATCCGTAATCCATGGCCCTATATTATGTATAAGTTAAAATTAGCATCTTCGAATGTTATTTCATATCCATTACCTTCTTAGTAATAGGTTGCCAAGGAGCAGGTACTCTCCAAATTGCAAATACTTTACTGTAATCTACATTTCTCAAAATTGTCATACGGATCATTTCAAAATTGTTATATTTCAGTCTGCCACCACCTGTTGCCTGAAAAAAATTCACATCTTTATGTTTAATCAAACACATATATAGTCTTTCAATTTTACTGTTTATTCGTTTACTATTATGCCATATTGTCTGTGTAAAAGGGTATTATGATATTCTTCTGGACCTCGCATTAGCCTCAATCTTTTTTGTGTTTTATAAGGGCGTATTTGAGGTGGATACTGAGGTACTTTTGGCATAACTTTGAGCTTCATACGACTAGGAAATTCAACATCTATGAAGGATAATTATTTATTAATAATATGTATACACATATTTTTTGTTCTATTTTATAACAAATTAATCATTTCAAATACCACTAAAGTCAGTTGGTAATGCACAAGATTTTACTCCGGCTGCTGGTACCGACTTAAACACACAATGTGCTATAAAATAATGCAAATTAGTAAAAACGAAATATTTTAGGAAGGAAATAATTGTAGTAAAACTTACGTGACAACAATAATGTTGAGATTCTCCTACACACTTGCATCTTCACAACGGTTA
This sequence comes from Bombus vancouverensis nearcticus, assembly GCF_051014615.1. NCBI lineage: Eukaryota > Metazoa > Arthropoda > Insecta > Hymenoptera > Apidae > Bombus > Bombus vancouverensis. The sequence continues at coordinate 10,244,827 of NC_134921.1, read as the reverse complement.
TACAGGCCCTACTCCGTTAAAAAATATTTGATCGTATTTGCTTTAAAAAATGTTATGTTCTAAATTTTTTAACCTCAAACTTCTTTCTGATTGTGAATATTGCCTCGGTATTTAAAAAATAGCACCTCCGTTCAAAATTCTAATATATTTGGTATTGTAATATCTCCAGTTTGTTTAACACGTTTCTTTTACATTGTATTTTTCATTCATAATATTGTTAAATGTAAATACATAACCACAACACAGCATGATAGTTAACTAAAAAAGATCACCAACCTATGCACCACAAATAACACTAGACTCACTTTGGAACCACAAAGAAATCAAACATGATTTAAAAGTAATCGTAGAAATATAAAGATCATAGACAAAGATAGAGTACACAAGTCATATGTTATTGTGTAAGTGGATACGAACGGCGATGGAAAGAGAAAACGATAATGTTTGAGTATGGTGGATGCTGCAAGGATTTTCAACAATTAAACGCTTTGTTCATTTGCAAAATAAGATTGATTTATTGACTGCAATTTGCAAATTTACGATAATCGTACAATTTTACAATGAGTTCATGATTCTCTGTATAGTAATTTACGTAATTGCGTAATTTTATCAGAATTTGATTCCGTTGCTTGATGGAGCTAAACAACTCTGCTTTTGTAAAACTGGCGATCAAAATGTTATTCGTTTTCAAATCGTCATTAAGCGTCTACTTTCCGTAGACCCAGTACGCACATCTATTTCCACCCTTCTTCGTGTATTCGCATGTTACTTCCACTAAAATCATCGGAGAAAAAATGTGTGTATAGTTTGATCGAAAACCATCGTTTAACCCAAGAGACGGTAATACGTGGAGAGTACTTTTAGTTGAATTTCTCTCATGCCATTAGCAACCTCCTTATTCATCTCTGCAAGCAAGTAGTAAAATGTCCCTAGATACAAATTATGCAACCTACCATCTGCCGCTCTATCTTTTTATAATGAAAGACTGTTCATCTAACTTTGAAACAGCTGATATGAGTCGTTGTGTCAAAACATTTTTGGAAACTGTGTGTATTGTTCTTTTCCACGTATTTGGTTCTGAATGACTTGGAAAGTATAAAAGAACCAACACTAAGCAAAAATATGTATGATCTATATAAAAGTGTCCAAAAGAATGGTGCCTTCTGGCGAATCGTGCCGTGTCACAACCTTCTAGGCTTCATTTTTCTGTTATATCGTACCACCTGTGAACCGTTGCCATAAAATAGTGATTAATAATGGCACACAATGAGAAAATTTTTGCTTGCTCCTCATCCGGTTGCAATATGGTAATGAAGATATTTATATATTTATGTTAAAAGTAGTAAACATTTTGTTTATGATTATATTTCATTATAAATTTGTAATTCTTCCTTGTATTAAAAGAAGAACAAGAATTTCTGATTGCTTGAATATATCATTTAATCATATTCCACTTATTCTACAGAGTTTTGCAAACGAGGACCAGTTATCAGTTCATAAGAAGAAACATGATATGATGTTAAATCTTGGAAATAGTTCCAAGAATGGCAGTTTTGTTGGTAGGTTGCAATTGAAATAAGTTTAATCATTGAATTATATTTCAAACATAGAGACAAGTAAATAAGAGATGTCTATACATTTTGCAGCAGATCAAACACCAACGCCAACACGTTTCATTCGAAACTGTGAGGAAGTTGGCCTATTCCAAGATTTACAAAATGTAAATCCTTTCGAAGAAACTTTTAGGAGGGCAGTGGAGTCTGGGAACACTGGCACGCTGGCAGTACCAGAGGTAAATGATGAAATTAAAATAAATTTCAATATCTCATATTACAAGTATGTCTCTAGGCTGGAATTACGGATGATACTTTGCATACACCGCACATATTTCCTCACATAGCCGACGTGCTGTCTACTAGCAGTCAAATGTTGTCAGAAAATTCAGTGCAAGAATGTGGAAGCATCTCGATCACTGAAAAGAGCACAGAAGAAAAAACTACCATTCATACTGAAGTTTGCAGTACAGTAAAACTCACTGAAACGGATGAACAGAACTTAATGAAGGAAAAGTTAACCATTGAACGAAATGTGACCTTAACAGAAAATGTTATCGATCAAGTTACACAAACGCCAATAATGCCGAAAGTTTTACAAGAACAACCTAGTCCACAATTGTGAGTAATTTTTAAATCTTCTTTTCATCCAAAATTTGAATGTTCTTGCACAAATGAATAAAAAATATATTCTTGTAAAGATTGATTAACGGCGAGGAGGTACAACTACTACTAAAAACGGCAGATGGAAAATTAATGCAACTCTCAGCAATTCCTGTTTGCGATTCTGTTGGTACAACAAACGTGCAGTCATTGAAGCAACAAACGGTTGTCATAAAGACGGAACCACTTTTGCAATGTAATACAAGATTAGAGTCCAAGAATCCAACGGTTTCTACACTATCTTTAGCGAAAATGGTATTTTAATATATTTAGGATATACTTCAATAAAATATTTTAGTTATCTCGCTTTTGGAAAATAATATTTTTCGTATAATTATAGAAATTAAAACAAACACTAACGAAAAGTTCACAAAATTTAAAACCGAATAGCAATTTCTCGAAAGATGAGTTAAATAATTCAAAAAAGAATAGAAATAAAACGGTAGAAGATCAATTGAAAAAGAAAGAAATTCTCGAACGTAATCGTGCTAGCGCGATGAGGGCAAGAGCTAAAAGAAAAGCGTGGATACAGCAGCTGGAAAGGACGGTTACCAATGTGAATGAGACCAACGTGGCTCTAAAAATGGAAATCAAAGTTCTACGAACGGAGGTTGCTAAATTAAAAACGCTTCTATTGGCTCACAAAGACTGTCCAATTACAAAGGCGATGCAAAAAGGTAATAGAATAATATGAAAATAATTACTCACTATTTGTTTTATTTTTTATTTTATCTTTTCATGTTATTTACAGGAAATGGTATAATACTTGGTCCAAAAATAATATCCGTAAATTCTGATACTATAACAAACCCAGTTCCAGTAGCATCTGCGATAAAAAGGACGACCTTCTCTTCCATGGAAGTGCCTATTACACCGAAGAAAAAATTATCTCTGGCAGTCTCGAAAAACCCTATAATATTTCCAAAAGTAGATTGCAATACAAATTTATCAATTCCTAATGCTACGTTAATAAAAACAGTACCTACTTTAAAAATTATGGGTGTCGGTCAACTATTAACAGAAAAGGAAGAAACGAAGCAAATTTTTATTGTACAAAATCCTATGAAGAAAGTGGAGAATCCTACTAGGCAAATAATTCAAATTAACCCTAATTACGAGATTGATCAGAGCGCGTCAAAGACTAATGAACCGTGAATGTAATTTATCGGACACTTTAAAATTTTGCTCAAAGGTATAAAAGACAAGTATCGTAAATAGTCGTTAAACAATTTCAGTTATACTAATTCTCCGTGAGGAATTGGCGTAGAATTACGAGCACGCCGTAATTCGTAATTGGGTTACGACTGTTTCAAATTTCGCGCGTTGCGGTTGACAGGAGTTCGGCGGGTTTCATACTACAAGGCGTAACGATTCTCTTTTATTCACGCGATATGTTTGAACTCATTTAGGTTTAAATCAGCAAACAAGAGAGGAGAGAACAGAGGTGCTGCATTGATACTATTATTTCATAATAGGTAGGGTAAGAGTATCATCCCGGAAATTTTCACACAGTGCCTGTCGCGTGTATATCTGCGGGTGCGTCTGTGAAAGAAATCATACAAGTATTTATCTATTATAATAAATAGAGTATTTTTTCTGGTAATGTTTTTTATCCACTTTGTTTTACCTGGTTCCATCATTCTAGAAAAATATATTAATTAATGATTATATAATTTTATTGAATAAATTTTATAAACATTTATTATACAGTAGGTTTCCTATTCCCTTCCTGCCGGTTAATCCGAAAATATATGTATATGAATTATTTATCGCTTGTTAATAAAAAAGCAAAAATACATATACCTACATTTATCTATTGTTTACATGACATAGATGTAAAAAGATGAATATATAACACATTAGTCTTATAAATTAATTTCGTGCCTTTTTACATAACTTAGACGTTTATTCACAAAATACATCTCATTCTCCGACATAGCTATCAACGTTGAGATACAAGTGGTTTTCTATGCCAAAATACCTGGAAAACGTAGGAAGCCAGGGAAAGGTTTTGACTTAACGCATACAGACGACAATCGATTACATGTAAATGTGCGGAATTAATTTTAACATCTGCTACTTACACAGAATAATGTTTCTTAAATATTTTTTTCTTTTACAAAAATGTTGACAATTTTTCCCTTTCCTTTACATTTGTTTTTTCACACAAAATGACGCCTAAATTTTCTAATCAGCAGTTCAATTTTATTAAAAATGTGTCAAACTTTACTGTTCATCGAGGAAAAATTATACAAAATTTAAATTATGAAGTTTTCCCAATTGATTCCACAGGTTTTCATCCACATTTAGCGTTGCAAGAAATCTCACGATGATTCTGTGACCCTCGGGCCCTTATCAGTTCTCCGTCCAGTCGTCTAACAATTCTACACCGGACAGGAGAATGATAAGGGGCTTTGGGCACGAAACGCCTCGACACGAGGCTACCGAAAACTTCCTTTGCCGCCTGGTATCCAATCTTCTCGTGATTTCCTGTAAATTCTAAAAAAGAATATTCTTTTATATGCTCCTCGAGCATATTCCTATCGTCACTTACCCTCTGGTTACATCAGTTTCATTCTATATATATTGCTATAACCATTCCCCTTTTCTCAAAAAGAATCCAATGAATGGCAGACATTGATAGAAGTAAGTAATTGATGGTCTCCTGACATTCTGAATGACGAACGCATATTGTCGCGTAACTTTATCTAATCAACAGAGAAATTTATGTTTATCCTTTGATTATGTAGAATGTGCCGACTTAGTTCGTCACCGATCTGGTATTTTGTCAGCGAGTTTGTCTGTGTCTCTCTTTCGGCGGAATACGACACAACGGTCAAACAGAGATATCGAAGTCGTGAAACACGATGAAAAAAGCCTGTGCTTTTTCGACAAACAAGATTTCCGTCCCCTTGAGTCACACCGATGACTCACGTGTCCAGAACACAACGGGCCAAGTGAAATGTAACTGAATTATCGGTTATACTCGGCAAATACCAACGGCTCTGCTACGTCGATAAGCCGGTTCTTCGATAACCGAGGCGAGCGAGTTAGGCAAAACGTATCTTCTCTTCGTATTCCAATGAGAACCTTATCGCTTATGAAAAAGCTGCAGGATTCTCCGGTTGCATCTGGAGATGCAGGAAAAAGTAAACTAAGGGACACACATTGAGAATGAACGCGAGAGGGGGGGAAAAAGAACGACAGTTCGTGAATATCGATAGCGAAACGAAAGAAAGTAAATTTTGTTAATGCAATATTTCGATAAATATCGGTAACCGGTAGATCAATGAAAATTTGTAAAATTTGTAATGATTCTTAGATCTCGTTCAGATCAATCAAGTTACTACTAATTCGAGTAACTTGATTTCTCCAGAGTATACTTAATGGAAAATAAAACGTCTTGCGTGTACATGTAAATTATAATTAGAAATATAATGTAACAATGTTCTCTTTTTCAAGTCAAGCGATAGTTGAAAGAACCTGAACTTCATTTCAAACTTTGGAAGCATATTAAGAACAAAAATGACGATGTTACTATCTATCTGGATAAATCTTTTTGGAAAGAAACATGAATTATACAAGATACAAGCAGTATCGATAATTGGTTGGTTCGATGGTAGGAATTAACAAGTATTTTATCTGGAAAGTTTGTTTGACTCGACGATTAAAAGATAAAAAGAGTGTGTCACTTATGGTTCCAACTAGGCATGTCGTTCTTAAGCTTCTACGTTTCCCGCTTTCAACGCGCGCACAGAAATAGACCACATCTCCCCTCGCGAGTTCCCGAGTTTTACGGCCCTGAATCAAGCTCGCGTGGCTATTATACAACACGAGCAATCTTCTAACCTTGGTCCAGACTGACCAGTTTCTTTCGTTTTCGATGCCCGCGGGGAATCGTTGATACAGATCATGATTTCCGCGAACACCATGTTTCCATGGGGAAATGAAAGAAACGTAATTTCCAGATAGCTTGGCGTACTTAATTCTACGCGCTATGTGCCAATAGTCTTTAAAAAGATCACATAACGTCTTCAAACACGCTACATTAATTTTTGAAATGAAATAAAACAAAGTAAATGAAGTAAGAGTTCAAATTTCATTTTTTCTTCTCCCTTTTCTCTTTTTTTTTTTTTTAAAGTAAAATGTGAAGGAAATATATGGATTATGTTTAAACACACTTGGTCAGTGTGTGTTAGACATTCTCAGGAAATACCGGTGTAAGCAGATTGCCATTTATGGGGTTTCCAGCGATCAACGGCCCGTGGCTTAATTGATATCGATCTCATTGACGTCGATTCGCAACAGCGACAGTGAATTCAGAAATCAGCAGTCAGAAGCGAATGCGACCCACTTATCTGTCTCCGCTGGGCTTCAATTTCCTCGCTGACTTCAATGACTGTCGCAATTCTATCGCAAATATTTCAACCTCTCGCGGAGTACTAACGCGTATGTTGAATTTTCTCTTTAATACAGATGCGTTCTCCGAGAAATTTGTCAACTGAATGGTAACTGTGAGAAGAAAAGAAGAATAATTTTTACTACGTCACGTTATATATTCTGATTCTTCTTGGAAAAATAAGAAGGAATCATAATTCAGCAAGCTTTAATAAATCTCTAATAAATAAATAGAGGTTAATCGGAAATGCTCAAGGTTTTGGCAGACGAATTCTGCTTTTCTAGATAAGCACACGTTATCTGCCTATACACGCCATATACATATAGCTCCTAACGCTGGCTTGATATTTTAATCGTTCAAGAAATGCCATTTACTATTTTAGTGTACGTAACAGTGTTCCATAAATTAATTTTCTAACAATATCATTTATAAAAAAAAAAAAAAACTTGAAGCCAGAAAGAAAATGTTTTAACATCTTCCTAATCGAGTGAAAAGAAATAAACTATTCGTGTCTCGCTTGCTATTAACAAAACGCAAGAATGAGTATTACGGACAAAAAAGAATAAAGGAAGATTCAAAACCCCAGAGAAAATTCTTTCGTAACGTTACAGAACACGTGGCCCGAGCACACGTGCTTTTCAAAGTTTATGATTCCATGAAGAGATAGATCTTGGTAGATCGTACTATCTTTCCGAAACGAATTTTACTGACTATCGGCCCTAAAGCGGTTAAATACATAAATATTTGCTATATATGTATACGATAGTGAAGTTTTGTCACAAACGAACCTCGAAAAAGTGCTAACGATGTATCGAACGTATGCAGGGAAGCAACACACGTTTATTTATTTTTCTTGGAGCTGATTTCTTTCTCGGAACGAACCTCGTAGAATTTCACGCACGAACGAATTTGTTCCAAGCCGCGTTCTTTTTGTCTCACCGGAATCGAGATACCGCGAGAGAAGAGATCGAAAACGAAACAAACGAAAAATACGTTTCGTTGTTCCCAATATATCAACGATGGAATTAATCCTTAGATTGTATTATACTACTAGGTTGTAACATAAATTCGTCCTGTTTTTTGTATTTTTTACAGTAACAAATATAAAAACAAGAGGAATTAATATTATAATCCTATATATACACGTTATACGCTTTGCATTATATTCAGCTGACATTTAATTGCTTAAACTACCGTGATCTAATTTATTTCCTTCCTAAAGCGCGCGATTTTTTTCAAGCGACGAAGAATAAATTCGTGACACTGAACAAAAGCTCCACTCGGAAAGCGGGTTATATTAGTAACACTCTCGCGTGTAAACCGTGCAAGTATACGAGCGAAGAGATGATAAGAGGATGCGCGCGCTTACATCGGAGGATATCGGCGGAATGAAATAAACGGCATGCAGGGAGACTCTCGCGTGATTTTACGCTCCTGGCGAGACAATATGCGGCGCGATAGCCTTGAGACACGTCTGCTTCCTTTTATTTTTACATCTGACCCGAGACAACTACACACTCTCGTAGCAAACTCCGCTGCTCTCTTTTCCCTCGCGACCGCGCTCTTCGAACACCGCCACTAGAACAACTAAGGCGACCGATGCACACTTTATGAAAAACAAGCGAATCTTTCACTGGCTCGCGCGTTACTGACAACGTCAAGCTACTCGACACCTCTCATTTTCTCGATTAACGAACGGACGTAACACCACGCGGCCACCGTACGCGCAAAGACAACGGATAAGTTTTCTAACCTCTTTTCCTATGCAGACTGGTCTTTGACCGGTCACATGGCGCGAACCGGAGAGCGGCCGCGACCGATCGATCTGCGTCCAAAATACCCTCTTACTCTGCTCTGCTCTGCTCTCCCTCTCTTCCCTTTCTCTGTCGCTCGGCTGTTGGTTGAATTCTCGCTAACGTTTCCTCTTCGTCGAAAGCTCGTAATTTCTCGTTTCACACGAAAAGCACGCACGATTCTTCAGCGAACGGATCACGCTGTATCTCGTACGAGAATAAGCCAGAATCGCGAGTATAAAATATACGAGTGCATCTCTTTTTCTCCCTTTCTGGTTGCTAGAGAGAGATACTCGAGCGCAGCGCAGAGAGAGCCAATCGTCGAGGACCCACGTAGTCGGATGCTGATGTAACGGAACTGGGGATTGGTCGCCGCGTATTCTCGCCGCAACGCTCGTGAATCATCGAGAGATATCGATACGAGCGACGAACACGCGTCGGGAAATGTGTCTCGCGCACTACTGAGCCGTTCCACGATCGGATTCGGACTTTTCGGCCCGGTCACTCTTCGTCGCTGTGAGAGGGGAAGCCAACGAAAGTGCACGTCTTTCTTTAACCCCTGTGCTTTATCTCTGTCGGGCATACGCGTGGCGCCATCTTTGAATTTCCCTCTCTTTCTCGGCCCTCGGGTTCTCCCCCTCCCTTTCAAGCTGTGCCAGCCTCCCTCGACCTCGCGCCCCGATCTCGTTCATCTCTTTCGCGCGCGCTTCGTGCGCCCGAAGATGCTTTCAAAGGCATCCTGTGTGTAGTTACTCAAACACCAGGCTTTCGAATTTCGATTTTTCGCTTTTCTTCGGAATCTTCCGAATTTTCGTCAGAAGGGGAGAGATTATACTCGAAGAATTCCATAGAGAAGCAGATTCTGCGGCGAACGACACGTGCTTCGCATAGTGAAGAAAATCCTGACGTGATTTCTCCTTCGTACGAGAATCTACAAGATTTGCGTCTATGAAATAAATTTCACGCATAAAGTAGGCGTAGGTAAAGTTAGGGGGTGGCGGGAAGTTTTCGAATGGCAGTTTCTGATTTTCTTGCGGAATTTTCCGAATTTTTTGAAGGGCAGGGATGTTACTTACGCTGGAAGAATTTTAGAGAAATGCGAAGCGGCGAATAACGCGCGCTTTGTATCGTGAAAGAGGGATGCCACCGTGATGCTTCCTCGATGCGAGAATGTAAACAAATTTCTGAAAGATTTGCATTTACGACGAAGAAGCTACACGCGTAAATATCGATAAAGTTATGAGAATGAGTTTTTGAGAGGATGTGGGAAGAGGAATTGCTCCAGCACGCTTCCGAAGGAGTGCGTTTTCCGGCCGATTTCACTGGCAGTCGATGACGTTCCACGCAGTTACTGTAACTACCCCATTCACGGCTTTAATTACGTATTTAGACCGAAGCTCTGTCTCTTCCCGATGATGTCCTTTCGTGCTAATTAAAAAGCGCCTCGAGTGTCTCTTAATTCTGGTGGAAGCTCGCCAGGAGTTCGCTTTTCATCTTGGAGACCGCGAGCCTGGCAATAAAGGGCTACTACGACTGCTTAAGCGCACAATTGATGGCAAAAATCGCAGCCAAATATCCGACCAATACGTACGCAGATGCAGCCAGTGGGCGTAAGAGGCGGAAAAAGATACAGAGAACATTTTACCTTCCTTTTTTTTTTCTCTATCCTTTTTCTTTCCTTTTTTTCAAGTGACCCAGTAAAACGAATTCGAGGATCTTGGACAAATTAGAGGACAAATTAGAAATCGTTTCGCTGAACAAGAAGAGAAAAGAAGGAGTCGAAATGGCTAAGTACGGTGAAAAGCTAACCGAGAGGGTGGTAAGCAGATACTAACATTGGCCCGTGGAACGAAGTGACTCGATATCGGGGAGTGTCTCGGCGTTAGCCCCGAATTAATTCCTTGGGGTGGCTGGGAGATTCTCCATTACCAGCGTGGAACGAGCAACGGTAAAGTGTTCCGCCTTAAAAAGAATACCTGCACCTCCACCTCGACTCGTCCCGGGGAATTGCTCCCCGCATCCCCTTGGTTCCTGAAACTCCTCTACTTCGTTTCTGCTTGCTGTTCTCTCCCTCGTGGCATCCGCCGCAAAACGAATTGTCTGAAAAATTCGAAAGAATGCCCCGTGTCTGGACGGGCATTTAAACGTGGTATGGTCCGTTTTCACAAAATTCGAGCGGCTCTCGACGACAATTTGCGAGCTGTCGAAGGCTGAAGTACCAACGACTACCACAAAAATGCTGCTCCATTTAACTCTGTCTTTTCTATCGTACAATAAATTGTCCCGTGATTTACCAGGAGCAGGCTGAAATTACTTTTGTCCGTGGTTGTTCTTCTAGGCATTGCGTTCGGCTTGCGCGATTAAGCGCGGAAGCCCCGATGGAACTGGACCAAGCGAAAAGGAAATAAGATTCAATTAAACGAGACAGTTAATTGGACGATCTTCTTCCCCCAGGTTTACGAGGGAAACCTTGTGGTTGGCAGGTTCGACATTTGCAACGGCTAATACACCGGCAATTACAGCTGTCGTAATTACTATGTACTCTGGCATCGGTTATCTGCTATTTGGAAAATCCAAAGGCTCGTCCAAGGCTTCGTCGAACAATCGACCCGATTAAGGATCCTTTAAAGGAATAGAGCAAGTCCATGGAAGTTCCTGGAAAAAAAGTTGGTTACCCTTGAAATATTTGCCGATACTGACCATCAATGCGCAGGTTATTTCCTGACGTTCCTTTCGTGACATATGGTCCAAACGATAGAACGAAGGAGTCGCTTTAAGAAGGAAACTAAACTGTCCGTGGGCACACGTGTTGGACAAAGGCCGATTTCCAAGTAGATCTCGTGACGACTAGCGTGAGCGTTTCAGCGTACAGTGTACCCATAGTTGGCCTGACGTTCCATAAGTGGTGCGGACTAATTATATTCCATGGCCGGCGACCTTCGCTCTCGGGCCAGCTGTTTTCTGGATCTGTAAACGTACCAGAGACGACACTGGTTAATACCGTGTGAATCGGACGCCGAGATTTAGAGAAATAAGGTTCGTCCATTCAATTTTCGAACTGCGGTTCACTCTGATCTACCATCGACGCGAACATTATGGAAGATAATTTTTCATATTAAATTTTCGTCTTATTTTTCTGAAATGTCTCGTACTCGTACTAGGATTTATAAAATAATTTATTCCTTGGAGGAAACACGCGAATGTTTATCAAACAGCTCGAAAATCTTAGGACGGTACTTATATCTTTTTCAAAATTTGAAAAAAGTTCAAATTATTGAACTTGATACGAAGAGAGTGTAAGATGTTGGTGCGCCATGAATCGTATTAAAAAACAACCGCGTGTATTTATAGCAAGTCGTATATTTGCAATACTATATTTTGTATCGTCCACATAAACAGACGGATTAATATAAGCGCTGGATTATAACGATCCAGCACTTGCTGGAGCAAAGGTTAAAAAAGTCTGTGAGTTTTTCGACCAAACCACTGTCCTGTCGTTTGTTAAATTCAAACGGAGAATAGGAAAAAAAGCAACAAGGAGAAACAAGAATAAAAATACGAGATTCGAGAAACGGCGAGTTATTCAACGGTAAATAGCCTTTCGTAAGCGTCGAAAAAGAATACATGGCGAGTTGTACGTATAGCAGCCGGTTAAATGCACCGTGTACGAGAGCACGAATTGAAAGGACAGATCGACGCGAGTGGGTGGCGCTTTGAGCTTTTCCCAGATACAGATAATGCTCGGCAGCGATTCGAAACCGCGCGATGACTGATGCGATTGAAAATTTGCAAGAGCACGCGGCACGCGTTGAATACTCGTATCGCCGGGGTCGAAAAGAATGGTGGCGATGGCAGAGGATAGGGGCCGGGAGGAGACGTCCGTGAAACATTGTGGACGAGATAAGACCGGAATTTTCAGGCCGAATAATATAAAAGCTCAAGCTACTCGGTGCTCTTTTGTAATAATCACGAATGGGAAAAGGATGGTTTTTAATCTTCCGCGTACAGGTTTCGAAAGACGGGAAAGAAAAGCGAAAAAGAAGAGATCTACGACCGTCGAGATTGGTGTGAAAAGGACCATGCGAATCGCAGGCCGAAAACGGGAAGAATGAGATGAAAAAAGAAAAGAAGAGAAGAACCGAGAACAAACGATCGTTAACCGTATTTACATAATGTTTCAACGGATCGTGAATATCACACGGGTGTATGGCGGGTGTTGCATGCTGCTCATTTTAATTAACCTATTCTGCTTTTCAGCCAGCTGCTGGAAATGTAATTATTTAACTTTCGGCGCATCTTCCATTCGCTTTCCCCCGCTGAATAATTAAGCAACTTTTTTTCTCGCCGCGCGTCTAGCGTTCGCATCGTTCCCCCTCTCACTCTGCTTCTATTTGCACCCTGAATTTCCACTCTTTTTCCCTCGTTTCGTCCAACCAAATTCGCCAAATGCCTAACCGCATACGCGTCGAATGGACTTCTCGAAGAAGCTCGTGTATTTCGCTAAAGAGAAATACAGATTAAGGCGTGCTTAAGAATCTTAAGCGTCGGAAGTTCCTAACTTTCGAAGAATTCCTTTCCGAGCAGACGCGGCGCGATAAGAAATTGCAAGGAGTCTGGATAAATCAGAAAAGCGGTTAAAGCATTTGGGAAAAGGAAGAAAGGGATCGAGGGTTCATCTTTAGGGCGTGGTAAGTTTCCAATTCAGAATAGGAGGGTCAAGGTTTAACCTTGAGCTCCATATGTACACACCATGACTACCGTTTCACCCTGTCACGTTTTCCTTTCTCCCTTTCTCCCTCTAACCTCCCCTTTTTCTCTTCGTTTCCTGTCTCTCCTTTCCCCATTCTTACTCGTTTTTGTATGTCGTTTATTTTTTTCTTTTTTTTATTTTCGTTCACTCATTCGTTTCGGACATCTCCTCCTTCCACGAGGAGGAACGACCGTTGCCTATCGGAGCAGATAGGTGGTGGTCCGTATCCCCTGTTCACCGAGAGCAACCTCTATCCATCGTTTTCTATTTACGGCGTCCGGTATGGTCAATCTCCGGGGACGTGGCATGACAAGGCTACTTGGTCCATCGATACTAGTACACCCACTAATCTTTTTATTCCGCCCTCGTGCTAGTTTCGAGGGTGGATGTGAAAACAGGATGACTGTAAAATGGCCAAACAACCTGCTAGGAAATTAATTTCACGTGTACGTCGAAAAACGACTTCTCGTTTATCTTTAGCGAAATTACTTGGACCCGCTGGCCTCTGTGTACAGACAATTGGGAAAAAAGAGCAACTTCAGACAGGCTGAAACAACGATTTTCTTCTTTTAACTCTTTAACGCCCATGTTCGTTAGATACACGGCTATGTTAAAACGTCGAATTTATTCAAGTTCGTGACGTCCGCAAAAGGAGCTACATACGGAGACATTGTCGAAACGAAATTATAATATTTTACAGAAAAATTAAGACGCGTGCTTCGCCTTATAGTTGTATCGGGTGGGTAAAATATACGTGTGATACATCGTTCACAAAGCTCAAGTTGATATCTCTCGTGTACCTGTTCAACTTTTTAATGATCATTATATTCAGTAATCCCCTCTTTTTTTTATCGGCTCTTATTCCCGATAATTCAGAGTTTTATTTTTGTACGTTGTATCGTTACCTCTTTTACTCTTTTTGTTATAATCGTTATCGCGTTATTATTGATTTATCGAATTGTACATCTTCCTACGACTCTCTATTTTTAAATATCAAAGATAAAAGCATTTTGAACGGCGTAAAAAATGCACAACCTGTGCTTTTACATTCGCAGAATATAATCCCTCGAATATACCGAAAACAAAATCCCTGTACCTTTAACGCGATCAATCGTTAAAAGAGTCAGAATGTTAAAGGATTAATTTGCTACGAAGTTACGCGTCCCGACTGTAAAGTACGACGAATTCAATCTTTCGAGTGTGCTCGGTAAATTCGACAAGAGTCTCGAGGGGTGCGCGAATTTTGCGAGTAATGGCGCGTAGATTCGTTCTCGCGATAACGCCACGCACTGATTACTGCAAGAACCGTAGAGAATAACGCCGATTTCCCAGGTCGATACGTCACTCCTTAATGAGGCGGCGGTCGGTGTCGCCGAGGTCTGGAAATTCGGCTAAAAAGTGCAAACCGCGCCCTCGGGACACGGTTGGAAGAAAAGGGGACGAAGAAACAGGAGAGGAGCTTTCGGTCGGAAAGATATCACCGTTCTATTAAATGCGCCTATAGTTAGTCGTGTTACGTGAATCTTGGTGGCAAGGTTATTAATAGCCGTAGCCATCTCGAGGATACTTATGAGAGTGTTACGCGTTGGAATAATTATACGGAGGCATTGACATCTCACCGACGCAAGCTATTATTACAGGTGTTTTATTTTCGAACGAGCTTGAAATTCTCCTAATTTCGTTGTTTCTCGCGTAGCCTGATTATCGTGGTTCGTGTAACGACGACTCGAGGGGCTCTTTGCCGAGAAAGTCAGATATTCCGATATTCTTAGTTCCTGTTCAATCTTTTTTAACAACAATATTTATCGTATCGTGCAATTGCCATTTTCCAGGGATCCGAGTAAACAACGAAGATCAACCGAAGGCCAAAGTCATGAAAAATTCGTAGTAGACTGACACGCGATTAAAAGAATAATCGATTAATAATTATAATTTGTTGAGGTTATTAGATGTATAAACAGAGAAACGCGCGGATAAATTGTAAGGTAGAAAATATACTTTAATACAGAAGTGTAAGTACAAGTAGGAATATAATTTGAGCTGGTGCAGCCAGCAGTGTTACCCTATAACTGAAAACCCCGTAGCCATCGTCGCCTGTCTACTGTCTATGGTCTGCATTCGTCCCAGTCTTTTGTCTATACGCTGTCGATGGTTTCAGTGCTTGAGAAAACTAAAAAGACCAGATGTAGAGTTTTCTTAGAAGTGGTGACCACTTCAACATAATTACCAGAAACCTGATAAATAGTAGTAATTCTGGGTAGTATTGTAATTAATGAAACTAACTAAATACCGAACTAGAATCGTAAATACGAAGAATTGATAACTAATAAAATAAGAAAAAGAGAGAAACGATGAGAGAAGATCTAAAGGGATATAAGAGATCGTTGGAGCGTTTAAGTAAGCGAGATCAGTGGGTGTACTACTGACGTGTAATATTATACGATTGAAGCAGCTGAAATGAAACAGTACCAACGTACGATGATGTTCAACTTGTAACAGTTGATACGCTTTTGAAAGGATGAGAAAAGTTCAAATTTCTGTATAACGCCAGAACAGATTATTAGGCCATGTAACGCTATATTCGTAATAATAAACTTCTGCACTTTCCAACATGAAACCTGTATCTTCTTCTCCTTTCCAATAGATGGAATTTAAATATCTATCTGCTAAATAGCTATCTGGTTGCTGTTGCAAACCCTTCAACAGCTATGAGCTTTCAGTTCATGCGTGGAAACTCGGCAAGGCTTATTTCTGCCACGGTATCTCCAATTTCCAATTGTACAGAAACCTAATCGACAAGCGTAAATCTTGCATCGGATGTAACGGGTCTTGATAACCGCTAATTGAAACGTTCGATCTATCTTGCTTGGCGATAATTACCGCACGCGAGATTGCGTTGACTATTCGCAGGCTAGTACTACCAAACAGGGAATGTTCCCTTTTACCATTTCGAGTATCAGAGTTGTAGCTTGAATACCAGGTTCTTCATGCCTTAGTCTAACTAATAAGTAACGAGGATTTACGCGTTACAAGCTACGAACATCAACAAATTTCCCGGCAAAATATCAGCAGGTCTGTTAGTCAGACAAACTCAGATCTTCCAATACGTTTCGTGCAAAATTACAGAATTATAAGATAAAAGTCTATCACCTGTAACTTGTAATTGATCGACTCGTTGCTATTTATTAGTTGGTAAATAATTATTTACAAGAAGGCACTGCTGTCTTTTTTTAAGTACACCGAAAAGAGAAGAACAGAAGAATGAAGATTCGAAAAATAAAGGATAAATGAAAAAACACTTCCTAGTTAGGGTATGTGGCCCTTTGAGACGTACCATCGACCAGCCACCACCAGCCGCGCACTACCTTCGACGCCAGTAAATTGAAATTATTGGCGCGACTCGCCGCACATTACTGGCTCGTTAGCAAGATATCGCATTTGCGAGTCGGTCCACCCACTTTCCGCCTGGTTCCCACGACTTTTTTCCTGCCTCGATTGCCAGAGGCTTGGTACTTTTGTACGGCTCTGGTTTCCAAGCGTTCCGCCATCGCACAAGAGAATGACGAGACAGAGAAAGAGAGAACCAGCGGATCGGCAAATTATGATTCATTAAGGACTAGGATCGGGACACGTTCGATGGCGTGTAATTTTCGATAGGAACGTATTTTGTTAGAAGAGCAGCAAGAGAGAAAGAACGAAAGAGGGGAAGAGATAGATAGAGAGAGAGAGAGAGAGAGGAGACACTCGTCGGTTAAAATTATTGGTGGACTTTGAAATTCCTATTGAAAGATCGGCCTTTTTATCGAGCTACTTTGCGTCCTCCTCGTGGAGAATAGACGATGATAAAGGGATCCTTTCAATCGTGATTCATTTAACTGATTAGTTGGTGTTGCGATCGAGATCGAAGATCAACGCTGGTTGTGAAATAGAAACTATTACGTTATAATACATTTTTCAAACGGGATTGAATAAAACTCGTTGTTCCGTTATCACGCAGTTCGCCACTATCTCGATCGAACTTATCAAGCCACGAGAACGTGGCGTTGTATGTATTTTTATCATCATGGTTGAATGTTAGATAACAGAGGAACGATGCCTCTCGAATATGTGCACTGCCGTCCATAAGCATATTTCCATATTTCCAAATTACCGTATGGAAATATATAAAATATATTTGAAATAAACCTCTGTAAACTTGCTGCGTTCCGTGGTCGTTTCCGACGCGCGATCATGTTTTCTCTATTGTTAAACGATTTTTCCAATTCCAGAAAAAGTACGATACGATCGTCATCGATACGAATGTCTTGTGATTCGATTTTATGCGAAAGTTTGTCTCGAGACGTTAGATTTGTCAAAGTAAGAGTGACGTCGATATATAAAAATTCAAGGTTCGCAATAGAGTTAAATTTAGCAGAATTTTTACACGTTCTCCTATCGTAATGTTGGAAATGCGATAAAGTAATAAATATTTATGAAGGATAGCGTACGTAAGCAAGCTTTTTAATGCTTTCGAGTGAAATTCTGTATTTTCTCTTACCTCGAGCGATGTTTTATTATTGTGAGATATTAATTGTACATTTATTCGATGATTCTGATTCGAACAAGAGAGCAGACAATTGGTACCAAATTTCAGCGATTCGTTTGTCCGTTCGGCGAACGAATGTTGATTAATATTCGATCGATACTTCTTTCCAATTAAACGTAATGTCCATTATAACGCGTTGGCAGTTTTCTTCGTGTCGTCGATTATTTTCGACAGGCTGGTAGGACGACAGTTTCGCGTATTTATCGGCGATGATCGCGTTACACGATTCCGACGATTCGTTAATTATTCCGTTATTCACGCCCGGATTTTCTGTCCTTTTAGCATAATCAACGCAGCGAGTAATCGGATTTTTATTAACTAGTCGTTTCGTAAATTCCATAATACACGCAAAATGAAGCACGTAATTCCCTAACGTCCGTGATTCAATTTAAAGAACCTATTTCTCTTTTTAGAGGATGCTTGGTATATGGCAGAGAGTCCCACGAGTGTGCAACAAAATGCAGACTGGTTCCACTTACGTAGTCTCAAAGACCGTACAACCTTTTACACGAGTCACCTTTAGTCTCCGCTCGAGAAGCATCGAATTTAATCTCACCGGTCATCTTTTAATCCTCCGTTGCGTCTCCAAGCCCAAATTACTTTTTCGCGCCTTCGAGAAACTAGCGCGAACGTCTGAAAATTTCAGTTAAAAAACGTGTCGCTTGTTTTATTCCGATCGGTTCAAACCGAATCGAAAGGTAATTCGAACGCGCGAGATATTTATATCTTTAGAGCTCACGATGTAAGTATCTGGTCGCTGCATAAATTACGTTCGAAAGTTTTAATTTAAACGTGAAAAAGTTGGAATTATTTCATTTAATTGGATTTCCGTACGGGCGTATCCGCGTGATCGATACTTGGATATAATTAATTTCCAGGCAAATATTTTTGGTAGCCACTGTAGGCTTGCAAAAGGTTAAATTCGCATTCAAAAATTCATACTCAAGTTTCCAGATTAATATTTACACTTGGGAAAGTTGAAATTATATTTCCAGCTTCCGTGGCAACGTGTTCGAACGATCGATCTTCGTATTTTTGTCGTTCCCAATTTGCCCCGTGAATGCCGAGCGTGTATCGCCAGGAAGGAGAGGTGACCTGCGAGCTGTGGAACAGCGAATAAATCGATTTCTTCCGGAGCTGGTAGCCGGTGTGTTCGTCTCCAGCAGCGGAGCGTGTGTCATCCATCCTCGTTCTGCTTTTTCTCTCGCCCAGACGAAATAAGGCTCGAGGCGGCTCTTCTTCGGTCGAAACAACGTGTACGAGGTAAAACACACGCCCTGCTGTCGCGACAGCGAGCTTCGTAATTAGCATAATTCTCGAGGAAATACGAAAATTGCTTGGGACGGGTCGTCTAGGCGTCCTCGTGAATCGCGCGCTGAACTAGCGAAAAGCGACGAATCGCTGGCGCGAGGTTGGTATGCGTGGCGCAAGCCAGGCCAGCAGGCCCTTCAAAGTTCATCTGCCGACTCGAAAACTCTCCTCGTACAGCCGGATGAAATTTCTCCTTGCTTTCCCCCTTTTCGAGAATCCTTTCGACGGTTCCGTTACAGGGGAGCAGCGCGCTTTTCTTTTTTCACCGTGTACCGCGCGTTGAGTATCGTCGCTTTTCATAATTAAGTGTATAACTCTCTGCTCGCCCCTATAATCAAAGGGAGATCCTTCGTTTTCGTCTTTCGATCCTTTCTCTCGCGGTATCCTGTCTGTTTCGACTTTTCAAAATGCCATTCGAAGAGAGAAGAGATCGCTAATCGATCATTGAAAGTCTCATTAAGCGGATGACTCGATCAAATAGTCAAATATCTAACCCTAGTTCTGTTGTCGATGAATTTTCTCATCAACAAAATAACAAATAAATAAATAAATGAAGAAACGAACAAACGAGAACGAGGTCTTAAGAATATCTTCCATGACCTCTCCTATTTTTCTTCGAGGTTATCGAAAGGAAAGACGGAACAGAATCTCTGGAAAACGGAAGAATTACAGAGAAAAACTTTCGCCGCTGGTTGATCGTTAGAAAAATCGTTGCGCGAATAAATAAACGAAAGAAAAGTATCGAAGTCTCGATAAAATAATCGACGAGAGGAAGGAGTTTGAAGAACTCGATAATTTCCCGAAGAAAAAAGGAGTAAAATTTCAAAGGAAATTTCCTCAATTTCAAACGTCCACATTTATCGTTCCCACAGAAGATTCTCGTGACAACGGTTGCTTCACGAATCTCCATTTCCACCGGGAAGGAACAAGGAAATCCAAGAACGAATCCCTTTGCCCTCGTGGCTAAATCCGGACGAACGTTCCCCTTCTATTCAAAAGAACCAGCGAGCTGTTCTTACGTTAAACAGCCGACAAACCTGGTGGTACGATAAAGAAAAGATTCGACGGGAAGCGGCTTCGATGACGGGGTCAGAGGTGACAAAGGTCCCGAGGGGCAAGAGATGCTAATGTGTCGACCATTGCATTGGAATTATCGTTATTATGCCGAACGCTTGGCGTAGGAAACGTCGCTATCGTTGAAAACGATTCGACTTTTGTCAGCAATAAAACAGTGTAACAGAAATTCCAATGATTTAATCGCGAAATAAAACAGTTCCAATATAGCATTATAAAATTAATCAAAATTGAATTTCCAATTTCACTTTCAGAGGGAAATTCAAACGAGCATCCCTTTCAGTTTTATCGCAATCAAACGGGAAATTTAATTAGCTGCATAGAAGATACGGTAAATATTGAAAATCGGAAAGCTGACCAGTCTATCTAGCAAATTATATTTCCAAGTATTTGTTCGAAAACGGTTCGTTAATGGAAAATATCAAAAGTGATACGCCAGAACGAAAATAACTATGGCAGGATGATGCAACGAGTTCAATGAGCAACGATGTTAACCTGAGGAGAGAAGTTTCGCCCGTTCGAATTAACGAAAACTTGCGCGACCCCCTTTATTCGAAAGCTTGCCTCGTACAATCTTTTTGTTTAAACTTTCTTCGCGTTGGTTCTTGCACCTGACCTGGCCCACGAGAGCCACGGCTCTGGTCGTTAATTTCGGACAGAAGCATCGCGAATATCCATTATGAACTTTCACTAACGACTTCTCGTATTTTTTCTTTTCTCCAAACAACTTCTGAAATATCACGTAGCCCTCTCGTAATCTGCCTCGTATCGCTACGAAACGATTGTTGCCGCTATCGTTATCATTATGGTAGTATTATCTGGTCTTCATGCTATAAATCTTACAGAAACGATATTGAAAGCATTCCATACAAAGGTCTGCGGGTCTTACAGCCAGACATAGCTATTTCGCTATTTCGTTCACACGACCAACAGAAGAATAATGTTTGATATTACGTTTATGAATAAAGCAGTGTTTTCTCATTCTTCTGAAACTTTGGTCGATCTCTATTATCATTGAAACAAGCTTTGCGACCTACATTGTTGTAATTTGTTCCTCGGTCGCGTCTCTTTTTCCCACGTGTTATCTTCCACGCACCAAAGCATGTACACTTCTTCTATGTAACTGAACAAATAAATAAACGAACGATCGTTTAGTAGGAAATCGTTACCGGGCAACCTGTTTCCGCGTGGCTTTTTTTCGAAACGTCAGCAGCTCGCTTTCGATTTGTATATTCATTTTCGTTCGCGGTGAACGTAAGTGAAATGCTAATTCCAGATTTAAAATTATAATTTCCTCCGGATGGTAATACGCAGTTTTACGGAGACGCTAAGCTTTCGCGTTTTATTTCTCCCTTTGAGCCACGTCGTCGTCCCCTTTTCGCTTCCTGAGCAGGCTGTCGGAACGCTTCTGTTTCCCGCTTTTGAAGCGTCGAATTAAAATTCTCGGCGACGATCCCGCCCGAAATTGGGATCGAGAGCTTCGGGGACGCGAGATCGAGATTATCTCGGAAACTCGCCGCTTAGCTTCCTGACGCAAATTGTCGCATGATCTCCATGCGAACGCGACAAGCACCACTTCCCGGGCGAAACTTTGTTTATTTGCCCGCCTCTCCACCGATACCACGATATTATTATGCAAGCTGTTTACCGTTGGCGACGACGTCGACGTTCCAACGTAATACGGCACACGTAACGCTTTTTCTCAGGCAAATTCCAAATCGTGATTGGCGTACCGCTTCGAAACCGTTTGGCAGATATATGTTTTAAAACGTTGCATGTCTCTGTTATGCAACGTAACAACGAGACTAAAAGACTCTCCGATAGGGTGAGAGTTAAACAAAAAAAAAAAATAAAAAGAGAAAGAAATATAAATGCATAAAAGAGAGCTGCGAAACCGCGCACAAAAAAAAAAAAAATATTGTACAAGCGGAAAATTGGGAGAGCGTTTTCACAGTCGCGTGAAATATTAAAGTTTCGATCATTCGTTCGGGTAACGTTCGCTCAAGCTAGCGTTGGAAAAGCTCCGACCCCATCGGTGCATTTTCTTTCCCTTTCTCTCCTTATTTTTTCCCTATCGATATTAAAAAAAGCTGTCCATGGTCTGTCAAGAATTTACCATTTTTTCCGTCAGCGAACTTGGCTCGCACGCCGGACGATTATTATGTTTTCCAAGTAAACAGTGATATTAGCTTGTCGGCGCATGCAAATATTGCTTTCCGTGGGAAGAAATGAGATTTTACGCGGAACTTTTTTAAAAGCCCCGAAATTACGAGGGAAAATTGAAACGGCGCACGCGGTGCAATTTATGCGTCACCTTCGGCCAACTTCGCATCGCCGATGGAAAAAGGAGAGATGATCGAACTCGCAGAGTGCTGCGGAAAAGCTCGCCAGGACTCTGCGCAAGATCACGGTTCTTAATAAGTCCTCAGTGGAAACACAATGGCGCTAATTGTTCGAATAACAAGGTCGAGTTCTTCGCGGTTATTCATTGCATCTGCTCTGTCCGCTTTAAAATCCATCGACGAGCGCGACTTTTAAATTCAAATTACCTTCGTAACTTTACGCTTTGTTCGTTATTCCGAGTGAAATTTCCGTCACGTTAGATCCGCGTATCGTTCCTTCACGTCCGGTGCTCGATTTACTTTACTGATAAATATTTATGCGTGATTCGAGCGAGGCACCAAAACGCGCCAAAGACTTTCCGTAGAATCGAAGTTTCTTGAGTCTGCTTTCAACGCCGATTGTGGTCGTTACGTGGTCGCCTAAGTTGCTCGTTCTGTCCAAACGATTTCGCTGCTACATATGCAAATTCCACGTGATCATACGTTTGTCCTTCTGGAATCCATCTTTGACTTTTCCAGAGCCGGCCGTGTCTATGTTTCCGTTTTCGATAGACGCTTTTACCGTTGCGTTTCTATATATTGGGTTGTCCGAAATGTTTCTTTCGTTTTACAAGGAAATAGCAGACGCACAATGTTTTTTGTTTTATATTAATTTATTATTTTTTATTATTATAATAATAGAAATAGAACGAAATGGATCATACCTAATTCAATAAAATAATATAAAACAGAAATTATTGTTCATCTATCATCACCTTGCGATGAAACGGAAGAAACTTTTCGGACAACCTAATATTTCCACTTTTAAACATATCGTCCCTTTAGTTTCATAATCGATGAAGTTCTTACGATTTGGAATGATAGAATCAATTTTTTATAATGATAAACGTGGAATATTGTTTCACGCATATTAGCAATTTCTATCACTATGATTTTCAGCTCTCCGTTAACATAACTTTTGCTTCCTCGTTTCCTGTTAGTAGATTCGGACAGGCGAAAAAGGCGATGAACGACGAGTCAGCCCATTAACCGAGTCGTTTCTCACGTAAATGTATAAATAATACATACAGTTAATAAAAGCGATTACTAATATAATGGATAATTCTGCTGGTACGAGACAGTTCAATTTGCGACTCCGGCGAAGCGTATGTTTCTTACAACAAATGTTTGCCAACTTCTACAGGATGGTTGGTAACTGGTGGTACAAACGGAAAGGGGGTGATTCTACGCGAAAAAAGAAGTCGAAAATATAGAATAAAAATTTTTCGTCTGAGGCTTTGTTTTCGAGAAAATCGACTTTGAATCTTCGGTCGGTACGCGCGCACTTTATCACGTCTCGTTACAACGGATCTCACTGTAGATCGTTATCTCGATTGACGTTATTTTTTTAAATTTTTAAATTTTTATTCCATATTTTCGACTTCTTTTTTCGCGCAGAATCACCCCCTTTCCGCTTGTACCACCAGTTACCAACCACCCTGTATATCTCTACGTTTCTGAATTTATTTCCAACTTTACGAATTGCCAATCGTATCATGCCGTATACATTCGCGTAAGATCTTTCGTTGAACACGTACTCGCGTAACATATTCCGCGCAACTGTAATAAACGTGCAAGTATACATTGGCGAGCATCGACAATGCTGTTCCATTTTGAAATTATCAGGAATTAAAATGGAAGCCGAAGTGGCGAGTCGAATTTGATTTTCCATGTGAAATTTAATCTCGGCGCTATGGATTGCCGCGTCCACAGCCGGAGGCAGGCTCGTTGGCGGCGAACGCAAATAAAAGAGTCGGTAAATAGGACATCGGCGTGTTTAATGGGTTAATAGGGTGACTTTTCTCCGGGGGGCATTATCTGTTTCCACTCGATTAAGAATTCAGCGGCGGTTCGCGCATGCAAATCCGCTCGATTTCCCGTTGGCCGTTTTTCCCTCGAAAAACGATCCTCCGCGCTCCACCCTGCAGCAATTAAACCGACACGCATCCGAAGGAATTTTTCGGCAAACGGTTGAAGGATGGTAACGATGGAAAGGGAAGTTTGCGTGCCTAGGCGAACCTTCTGGGAATGACGGTTTACGTAAGGCTGGTTTAATTAAAATTGATGAAGCACGCTGGTAACCAGCCGGGAGAGAACTTTGTTACACCGACAGAGAAATAGGGGGTTGGTTCTTCGGCTCGTCGAGTCGCGGGTAATTCACGTTGACGTTGCAGTTGACAGTCGTCGGTCCGGAGGAACGAGTCCGATGACGAAGAGGAACACCGCGACTTGTATTATCCTAGGATACCGCTGTTTCAAGGATATCGCTGGGGTGAAAACGATCAAACGCCCGGATAGAGGATAGTGTTTGCACGTGCGATCTTTCGACAACTGAAACGATTTCGCGATAATGGAGACCGGCATGCCGACACTTTGTCGTTGGCTGATAAAGGTTTTTGCTTTCTTGGCAGATTCGCCGTGTGGCCCCGTGGCGACGGTGTTAAGTAAACGGAAGCTGAAACGACGGTTAATGGATTCAGGAACACTCCTCGCTTCATTCGAGTATGCAAAGCGAGAGCAAGAGTAAACAGAAGCATTCCGGCGATAGCGCGATGATGAAAACGGTGGTCGACCTTAAACGATCAGACACACTTTGGCTAATCAGATTATTCGAACCGTCCACTCCTCTCTTTCCTATCTCCCTCTCTTCTTTTTTACGTAAAGACCGCAGCAACTTGGGCAATTACCTTGCACTTGGGCAACTTTCCAGTTGAAAAAAAGTTTCGTCTTGACCTTCGATATTTTCGAACGTTCGATACGCTGTGACTCACGGAACTATTTGGACACTTCATAAAAAAAGTTTTACGTTTGACGCGCGTGCTGTATAACACAGTTTCGAAGTACGTTGGTCAAATTGGTAAACTACTGACGAAAATCTACAAGACACGATAACAACGATAACGATGTAACAGAATTTATGACATTTATCGCGGACATACATTTGGTAAGAGATTGGAATGCCACATGAACAGCCATGTCAGGCGCCTGAAACGTTCAGAAGTCTGATCAATTTCATAAATGGAACAGTCGAGGAAAATTGCAATTGCAAACGTCACTCTCTTAAATATAAACTATCTTGCTGTGATAAAGAAATGCATAGTAATAACGAAGATGTCAAATATATATATATATATATATATAGATCGCCTATATATTAATGAAATTAAATTCGTACGAAGTGAAACAGATGCTGAGATAATCATGGCAGGTCTTATTCTAACGCTAATGAAATTTACAAATGTATCGTACGACGGCGTTTAAATATTTTCGTGAACTCGAATACTCCAATTACTCGAAAGACGACCACACAGGGACGAAAGCTGGAGCTACGGATCTTCACTGTTTCCAGAGGATTCTTTTACTGGGTGAACGTAATTTTCCCGCAAGAAGGAAGAAGGGGGATGTTTCGCTAAAGGTGTTCGTTAATCGATAAATTGCCAGCGTTTCCACGAGCCGTAAAGAGTTTAATCTGATCGAAGGGAGTTGGAACGACGGTAGGGGTCGTCGAACGTTACGAACTCGCGTAACTGAGAACGAGTATAGACGCTTTGGATCCGACACAACTGAACGTTTTCTTTCTTATTCTTTCGAGAGGTGATAAATTATCCATCGCTTATGAGCTACATCTTTAAGCTGACGTTGCACTATTTCTAAACATCGACGCTTATTTTCCAGCGAGGGCTCGTAACAATCGCTTTTCCGTCTTCTACGCTGCAATCCGATAGCAATCTGTCACGATATAATAGAGATCCGCAATTGGGGTGAAAATTCTTTCTCACCTTCTCGTTTCTCATCGAGTATACCTGATTCCAAGACTCAAATACTTGCATCATTTTCCGTATACACGCTACTTCTTAGTACGTTACTGGTACATTGGTTTCTGCGTCCGTTACGTATTTGTTACGATTAAGCAATTACAGCGAAGAGCGAGCCATTCGAGGGTCAAACAGGTCAACTCCACTTTGTCGAAGTATACATATAGAGCAATAACGTTCAATTCTCAACAAAAGAAAAAAAAACAAAACTTATTTTCAGGAATTCATTTATAACAAAGAAACGAGACGGATAACAGGAATTTCTAAGGCAACATTGTAACGTTATCGTTTTTCTCCGCTTTCCGATTTTCAGGTCGATCGACGTGTCCTCCGAGTGGCTCGTGTCCAAGTTACGACTGAAGCGGAGAAAAGCGTTCGACGCTGCAACCGCGTCCGACAAATTTTCTTACGCGTCAGATCATGCCATACGTACGCGGTTCTACCAAAATGCGTTCGTTTACCTGGCGAAATTCGGTAAAGTTTCATCGGTGCGGAGCTGAAAATGGACCGCGAACGCGGAAAATCGATACGTAGGTTGGCCATCGAGCGATCGAGCGGTCCCGTTGCCGGGAGGAGCGTGCACGTGTCGTTAGCCCAGTGGTTCTCGATTGGAGCGCGTCCGGTAGCCTCCGTCGTATGACCCAGACGGCATAGAGACAGCCGTGGCAAGCGAGACAGAGATAGTCGGCCGAGAGGGTGGAACGCTTTCGATCGGACGGTTCGCTTCCGCTTTCGATTCACTGCGGGACCCGATGAATACGGGATGCGTACGCGAGAGAGCACGAGGCAATCTCGATGCTAAGGTCAATGTTTTTGGGACGGTCGGAGTGGCAAGGGCGAAGCCGGCCAGAGAACGAGAGAGAAAATAAAGAGAGCGACTTGGACAGAAAGGGAGAACGCGAGAGAGGACAGAATAGAGAGAGCGGTTGCTATGGCGACCGTGAAGGGAAGGGGTTGGTTAAGGGGAGGCTGCGAGGAGAGACGAGGAGAGACGGCTACAGAGAGAGGTGCGTAAACGTGTGACGAGAGAGACTGGGAAAACTATTACTCTCCTCTCTGACGGTCTTTCTCTGCCTCTCTCTTTTCTTTCTCTCTTCTGCGAGTTCTCGCTCGTTTCGTCCTTCGTCAGTCATCGGGCAGAGGGTTTGAAGCCCGAGTGATGTTAATTGCACTGCTACCGCCAGCAGGCAATATGTATTCGTGTACAGAGCGATGTGCCGTGCTCGTAAACGGCGACGTTCAAGCAAGCTCGTTCCTCTTTTGTTGGAAAGGGCGGAAAAGTAACGGCGCCGCCGCCGTCACCACAGGCAAAGAGAGAGAGAGAGAGAGAGAGACAAGAACTTTGATAAAAGTGGGCTAACGTCGCCCACGTGCCACTACTACGATCCTCTAGTCCTCTCTCTCTCTCTCTCTCTCTCTTTCTGTCTCTCCCCCGCAAAACACACTCTTTATGTTATTTGCTCGTGCAGACTCGTCGTGACATTTGCCGCGTTCCATGGATCCCGTGTTTTGGATCACAGCACGTTCCTTTGCTTCGTGATGTTGGCTGCAGTCAGCCCTTTGATCGATAACGTCGTTCTTGGCCGCAAACGCGTCGACGCTAGGTATAGTCTCCTTTATTGGTGACTACGCCTGCTGTAACACGAGCGAGAATCATCGATATCGCGCTACGCGATCTTGAAAAAATATATCGCCGATATAATGCTGGTCGAAATTACAAAGTCAATCTGCCCGGTCATTCTGTGGAACGTATCCAAATTATCTCATTCTTATCTATCGCAACTGCCAACGCACTAATAATAGTCGTTCTTGTAAACACATTCCATACTTTACCTCTAGCGTTTAAAAATACTGTTCGCCGTAATATCGAAACACCGAAGACGTCGAACTGTGTTGAACTGATCAACGATGAAACTGGATACTCGCGTGTCTGGAATGCAACACCTTGACGAGAATGAACTTCGAACGTTCGAACTACATAGCACTCGGCTATGATAAGAAGATACTTTTCCGAAAGACGAATTGACCGAGGATAATCGTGGCAATTAATAACGAGCGAATTTGCGAGCGAAAAGAGGCGTAGGTACGAAGAATACGTTAATCGGATAATTTCAGGAAGCCTGTGGGAAATGTCCAGCATCGCCACCCCGGGGATAGATTGTTAATTTCGCGTGAATGTTTTAATTAACCCTGCTTACAAGATGCGGCCGGTATTAATGACACGAGGAAATAACGGCGGAATGAGCTTTCTGACAGAAGTGGGCTAACTTTACGGCATTAATATTACGTTGCCCTGCAGGGTAGAACAGCGTGGAAAAAGTAATGGCCCCGCGGATACGACGAGGGTGGTGCGAGTTTTAATAGAGGGCGAAGGGAGTTTAATTGTAAAATTAAGGAAATCTGACAAACCTATCTTCCGGCGAAGATCTTAGCCACCAAGACGAGTAGACTGAAAATTTTGCCTCGTTAAGAAACGTATCTAATATGTAAATTAACAACGCGACTCTTACCACGCACCTAAATATGTTACACGCTTCTAGGTAGACTCAAACGAATAATTATTTACATATCGTCCAAATTCTACGTGTTTTCGAATGTTTAAATTTCCCATAAACGCATAAACAATCGCGGTGCAATTATTAGCGATAAAGTTATTAACAATAAAAATTAATTCCGCCGGACTCGATACCCACAACCGAGCTGAATACGAGTGGAAAAAGCAAGACACGAATTCGATTCGTATAAAGACTCGACGCTGGAAATTTCGAGCATGGACTTTGCACAATGCGGCAAATGAGCAACAAAGTTACGCGTAAACGCGATGCATCCCCATTGACGTTCGAAACAATCAAGACGAGCCATTGTTTCCGGGTGCCGGTTTAATAGCAACGAAACCACTAATAAGCGCGTAAACACGCCCACGCAGACGACCGCAACGAACAGCAACGCGGCTGGATGCTTTTAATTCGACTCGAACAATATCCGGCGTACGCGCTGTTATCCAACCTGTCTCTTCGTCGTTTCAAATCCACGTACTCTATCAATCTGGTACACGGACGAATGTAGCGCGTTCCTCAAGGATTTTCTAACTTCCGCCGAGGGCTGGCTGACCTTAAAAGCGCGTAGGGTCGGAGGAATCGCATGTGGCCCGATACAGGACGAGACAATTGTGCCCAAT
The DNA here is from genome assembly GCF_051014615.1 of Bombus vancouverensis nearcticus. Lineage (NCBI taxonomy): Eukaryota > Metazoa > Arthropoda > Insecta > Hymenoptera > Apidae > Bombus > Bombus vancouverensis. The sequence continues at coordinate 10,215,325 of NC_134921.1, read as the reverse complement.
CTTTTCATTCGTTCGTAAATGAACGACACTGTCCCGGTGTGAAAGGCTTAACGCGCCGAACGTAGATTAGACAGACGCGCGATACTCGTGGACCTTGACGATTTTATTTGTCGACTTGTCAGCTTCGTTAATCTAAGCTCGACAAATAGACGATGAAATTTCAATCGTGATATTTTTTATCACCTCGATTGGATCACGTAAAATTCCGTTTTTGGACGTGGACGATGCAGCGTGATTCACGATATATACGTCGCATTATATTTTCTTTTGTCACCTGCACGAAGTAGGTCACTACCCACGCGAGTAGACGCCACAATTCTCTCAAGAATATTAACGCATCCGTTTCATCTTGCGTATTATGTCGTATGACACGCGGTTGCCAGCATCAAATTGCCACACGGATTTTCTAAGCTTCTGTTTGCCAGATTATAAATTTGATCTATAACATCTATCTACGCCGCTCTTCTCCATAGTTCGACGCGCTGTATGTCTAAATGGCTTTTAAAATGGCTTGTTAGTATATCGACCCGCCGTCTGCTACCTCTTTTTTACTCACGTCGCCTGCGTACCGGCTCGTTTATGTTCGTGCAGTTTCTTTTAGACTTTTATGTTTCAAAAAATCCTCAGAAATTCTCCGATACTCTTCCAAGCCTGTACGATATCATCCGACAGTTTTTCACGCTAGATGTTACCGTAATTCTTTTTTAAACGAAGGAAAATTAAAAAGTGGAAAGTTATGCAGATGAAGTTTTCTCTTCACTTAGTACATATGACTTCTTCTCGTTTTTGTTTGTCCTCCTCTTCCATATATATGTCGTATTTCTGTGTTAATCCTCTATCTAGATCCTCGGATAATTGGCCAAAAACTATTTTCACCAAAGAGGAGGAAGATATTTTTACAAAATGTAAGATTCTGCGACAATAGGTACGTGTAAACTGCATAAACAGCTATGATATTAGGCTGCCCGAGAAGTATCTTTCTTTCGCAAACGTGTTTATCACAACAGTGCACCCTCGTAGAAACGTGAAGAAACCAAGTCTGTGAAACGTCGCGGTGTTTATCTCAACACGGCAACGTAACTCGAAAAAATAATATAAAACATTGTGCGTCTAGTATTTCCTCGTGAAACGAAAGAAACTTTTCGGACAACCTGCTGTACATTCGCCACGAAGGAATTTGGCACATGGCCTAATTCCTAGATAAATGACTAACACGACGTGCTGAGTAATCGTTATGAGAATAATCGTTCGGTGAGAGTCGTCACTGTATACAAAAACGAAAGGCTAGAGATAGAATTCGTCTCTTATTGAATGGAATATAGGTTTGCAAGTTCGATAACGATGAAAACGAATTTCTGCCGGGTGTCGACGATCCTGCACTATTTTCCTGTCTCGTCTCTCGATAACTGTATCGCGAAAGATCTACATTAGAGGCAGGACAGCCTGGTGGATCTGGCGTGCATTCACGACAGCTCTGTAGGCTGGAATAAAAGCAAAAGAAACAAAAAGGCAGAGGAAAAGCAGCTGCTGTTCGGCCTGTTCCTTTTGTAGATTACTCGCGTGGTATCAGACACGTAGGAAATAAGATGTCGAGCGGCTGGCATGACGTCACCGGGGCCTTCTCACCCTCCCGCCAAGATCTCCACCATTTTTCTACCTTTTACACCATCGAGACCCTCGTAGTACGTTTTGCTACCAGCCAAACGCTTCACGGACGTTACGAGGCAACCTCGTGCAAGCTTACGTATTCGTGGCTCTCCTTCCAGTCTTGTGGACCAACGAGGATCGAGGAAAGCGCGTAACACGTTATATTATAAAGAGAAAACTGCTGGAAGAAATGGTAACTCGCTGACTACCAAGTACTACGCGCAGCTAAAACCTCCCTTCTGCACGAATATTTAATAATAATAATATCCTAGCGAATAAATTTATTTCTCGCAATTTCTCAATTTTACGTCCAATGGGATAGTTAAATAATTTCCAACTTGTCCAATTAATATGATAACTTGAAATTCGATGATTTCGTTTCTGGGATGGTCAAAGTTGTTACCACTTGTACAAGACTATCCAGTGTACTCGCTCATTCGGACGACACAATTGGTAAATATAATCAATTCGGGGAATAATTATCGGTGTATCTAAACATTTCTATGAAACTAAAGCACGCTAAATCCATTTCGATCAAACGGACCTACGTTTCGTTTAGCCTTCCTTCCAGCTCTGTATGTTGGACCGATAGCCCTAAAATACGAAATTCCACGTCATTGGAGACGCTATCGATCGTCAAGATTGACGATCGTGTTGGCTCGTTCACTAATCTTCGACAATCGTGAGTACGAATAGCGGAGCGAGATATCTGTCGATAATCTAGACCCTTCGATTATCGAAGACGCGCAGGGAAAAAAGAAGTGGCCAGATAGTTACAATCTGTCACGTAAAAGCGATTATGTATACGGAAAGGGATAAGACAGAGAAGGAGGGAGATACGTAGAAGGAAAGAGGAAACACGAGGATGGAGTAAAGAAACAAAGATGCAAAGAGGATAAGAAGTCGACCCCAACATGGCCGTCAAACGATAACGGCCCGCTGATAAGAGCCTACCCTCTCTTCAACGCTTTAATATCTCTCCCGCGCCTGCCTTTTTAATTATCTCTCCAGTGATAATGGGCGGCCTCCGTGGCTCGAGCTTTCGGCTGATAAATGTGAAGAGAAGGAGAGAAAGGGAGAACACCAAGACGAAGAGAAATCAAGAAACAGGAGGGAAGAACGAACTGGTTGTAGAGAGAAGAAACGTACGTACGTACGTACGTACGTAGATGGGAAAAGAAACTGGCGAGACGAACGAAGTAAAGAAAAATTTTTCCGGGACACGATGCTGTGGCACGCATGGATCGCGATGCGTACGAGAGAAAATGAAATATGCCTGAAAATGAAATGCATTTGATAACTACCGGGACACGAAGCTCGCCCGCCTTTGATTTTTTCATGCCTCGATCGAAAGATCAAAGTTACGCGAGGAAATTTTAGTCAACGGGAAAGATGATTATCGGGAAAACCGGAGTGCGAGTTGCGAAGCCAATCTGCCGGAAAAAATAATCATCGAACCCTCAGGAATTTACCGATCGGCGAGCTTTAATTCCATCTTGTCGCGAGTACCTCGTATCTAGATTCGACGTTAAAACTGAAAGACGGACGAGATCAGAGGAAAAAAAGAAGGAGACTGGGTATCGTGAGCAGGATGACGAGACGTTACATAATCGAAGCGAGGTAGCTATCGGTGATTTACGATAAGGCGAGCGTCGATAGCAACACCGCAATTTTATCGTCCTATCGTCGGCTATCCTACATTTGGAAACATTCGATATCTGTCGAGCATGAAAGAGCCGTGGGAAAACCTTGCTCCGGAAAATTACCATGTATAGCCGCTCGTTGGTAATTGATGTCCGCCTAACAATTACCATGCTCGTAATTCTCTCTTTTCCTCGGTGAACAAGGGCCATTTACGTTCGAAAAACAATTGGCCACGCCGCGATAAATTTTCGTCTGTAACCGGTCGTGCTTTTAGAATTATGCCAATTTCTATGACAGCACGGAGGAGCCGGGAAATAATTGAAATCACAAATCGTCATGAGCGCGACGAGTGTAGGTACAGACCTGCTCTAATAAATTTCGAAAACAATTTCGTTGCGAACAGTGAAAGAGGAGAGGATGGTGGCAGACGTCGCTCACGGAAGGGGTGGATGAAGAAGGGTGGGGGAAGATGGCGGGAGGGAAAACAATTTCGTCCCGAAATTTCCATAAAGGCGAAACGAAGGAAATCCGCGCCTGCAGTCACCGTTAATTTTTCATCAGGCCTGCACTTAACTGCAGCTTAATTTCGTGTCTCGCGAGGATGATCGCACCGTCGCATCGAGTTTAAGCTAAAAGGACGACGAAAGGGGTGGATGGAAGAACGTTCGTCTGCAGGCTTAAAAGGTGTCGGGGCGACTTTTCGCCAAAGACCCCTGACTTTTCGAACCATTACTTTTTATTGGATCGTCCAGATCGGTCCCTTTTCCTTCGTCTCCAACCGTACGCTACCTCTGCCGATGTTCTAACCCTCTCCTTCGCTTTATCTTCGGCGATAAAGCGTTTTCGTTCTGCTCGTGTTCTTTTGCCCGTTGTGTTGCTCGATCGCGCGAAATTCTCGATGAAAAGGTGCTTCAGCGGTTTACTGCTGACGCGTCGAGGGAAAATGATCGAGATGACTGCGGCATACAGGCATTCAGGCGTGTACGAACCATCGATAGACTCGATGCATAAAGGAGAAGAGCTTTCGAATTTATGCGGATTTCTGTATAGCCAAAATTTGTCTCTTTCCCGAATATCCGATTAACGAACTAACTTATTTTTCACGAACGCGATTAAAACATTACCTTCCGTATATAGAATATTCCACGTGTTCCATTATCATGTTCGTAGAAAAATCCAATACTTCCATAGTTGCAGAATATTAAATAACTGTATTGTATGGTGGTAACTAACACATTCACGATTCAGAGTCACCGATCGTAATAACGTCCGTAGTCAACCTCGAGCGAAATTTTACTCGCGAGCTACTGCGATTTTCCCATAGAATGTTGTGAATGTGCGAATTTTTCCCGAGAAATCTTTTGGACATTTCATTTAAAACCCGGTTGCGTAACGTTGTAGAAACTAACAAATATTTCAAAATAGTTTAGACCTTTTCAACGTGCAGAGCGGTAAAATAATTGGACGTGGATGCACAAGACCCAGCCTGCTTATGAAGGGTTTGAAAATGTATTTGCCCATGGAGGGTTAAGATTAGAACGAGCAACGTCGTTACGCGTGTAAATGTTCGTTCGCTGGCATCCTAAATCATGGTTAATGGCCGAAACGCGGGTACAAAAGTTTACCCGAGCATTCGTAAATATGATCTGTCAGTAGGCTGGACAGCTGGTCGAATTTTCCTCGAGTCGTGAGCGACGCGGCGTACCTCCAGGCTTGGGATATTACCTGATAGGGGAGAGATACGCAGCCGGGAACGGCATGATCTGTCAATCAATCGCGGAGGAATCGCGAAAAAAAGTGAAAAGTGCATGTGACGCGACAGCCATGTTGCGATTTTTCCGCGCGCGCCACGAGAGGCATTATTTCCAGCATCGGTTTTGTGCTTTCCGGCCATTGAACTATTCCATCTACACCCCGTTCCCCCGATTCATCCCCTGTTAGCCGGTCTCGCCCAGTTCTACCTTCGTCGTTCACTATTTTTCGAATCTCTATCTCGTCTGCCTTTCCTTTGAAAAAGTCTCGCGAACCTAAAGTTTCCGAAAGAATCGTTGTAGCCTAACCCTGAAAGGGTCTATCGATTACGCGTTAATTAAATTAAAAGACGACGATAGCTGGCTGTTAGAAAAATCCACGATCTAAGGTCTAAACGCAATATTTTGCTTTTTTCGTTGATCGAGTTTAACGTGGCCTTTGTACAGTTCCAATGGAGCTTTCGAGTTCTCGTTAATTCACGGTTAATTGGTTGGTCGAAATTTTTGGACCTGTAGATTTTGACACTTTGTTGTTTTATCAATCACTTGTTACTTTGGTTTATACTAACGCTGAGCGCACATCGCACGTGTCACTAACCTTGTAACTTATCGAAGATGAATCGACTGGAGCAGGAAGAGCACTTGACAACAACCAGATGTTATTTCAGGCTAAGCTTCACTCGACAGGGTTCAGGAGAGAATAAACGACCGCGCGACCTTTTTCACCGGTCCTTCTAATCCAATTCCCGTGTCTTCGATTTTTAACAGACCCACCGATTTTACCCTCTAGTCGAGTATCTGTCACAGGCGACGTCTCACTTAATGGTCAGTCTGTAAACACTAACAGTCACATTCTTTAAAACCGTTCGTTTACCGTCAACGCTTTTGGGCACGTTTCCGGTTTCTTTCTACTTTCAACTACTTCCGTCGATATTTAAATTATCCTAAAAAATAATCGTAATGGCGTTGAGAGAGAAGCTATTGCAATACGGTGCAAAGATATTAAAACAGAAGCCGTAGTAGCGGACGAAACACTGTGTATAGAGGAGAGCCTGCACGTTCTCGGGGACAAGTGAAAATACGTCGATCAAATCCCGCAAAATGACAATTTTACGACCTAATATCGCGCAGGCTACGACTATATTCTAACCAAGCAAGGGGAGCCAAGCAAGCATCAGCGTAGTAAACCGCAAGCCACGCAATGATACCATCGATAAAGACAAATCCTTCCTGCTTCGGAAACGATGAAGAGGTCGTCACGCGAAGGTCAACGTCTACTCCTGGCCAATTATCGCTAAGACAGAAGAAGATCGACACCGTTCTTTCAAGAATCACGAAAGACAATTCGCTTAATTGTCCTTCAGAGACGCTGGTGTTCGTCGCCTTTTGCCCCCGACAGTTGCTTCTTCTGCCTTGATCGGACAAGAGAATGCAAGAAAAAGCAGCTGAACAGAAGGGGAGGAAGCTGGAGGCAAAAGAAAAGCAAGCTGAGAAACAGTCGAAGGCGCGCAACGCCGGAAATGGGCCATTAGTTTCGTGACAAGTATTCAACGCGACGGATTCTCGTCGCTCGGATGGAAATCCAACCGAATGGGTGCACATCGACCCGAGCTCGCTCCCTTTCTTCACTCCCTTCTTCCCGAGAGAAACAGCTTCTCGCCGGGTCGCAAACGACGGCTGCACGTTTACGATAGTATTTACGTTACTGGAGTGAGGCCAGGGTGGGGTTATGATAAATTTCCCGTGTACAAACTAATTTGAGGAAGCATAAACCCTTCCCCCGTGCGTCGTCGCGAACCTGCGCTTCGCCAAGGTGTAAGCAGAACCGTTTTGCCTGCAACAGCTACGTGGAAGCTTGCCTGCCGGAGCTTTGATTCGCGAATTCAACTGAGAATTCATTTTATATCGCTGTACGTTTTACGCCGATTTCCAAGCTATCCTCGTTCGTGAATATTGAAACATCTGTTAATTTTTCATGTGTAACTGGCTCGCACTATCAAAGGAACGACTATGTAATCGGTGAGAATTATGCGAAGTTCGAAGTACGCAGGAAATATAATTCCAAAAGTTATTTATTTGTAATAGTTACAAGAAAATAATCCGAAAATTTCAATATCCACGATCTTTTAATTTAAGAAGTTTCGATGTAAAAAAGAATAAGAAGATGAATGTAAAGAATAATTAAGAAGTTTTAAGCAAATGATAATTGCAAAGTTTCTGATAAATTTCTAACGACTTTTTCGATTTCTGTAAGCGTCTTAATAGTCGCGAACGATGGCAACGTGTTGAGAACAAGCGTCGTCTCCTTTTTACGTTTAAACTACGAAATAAAACTGAATTTTTCAAGTTGATGTACTTTATGTTTTCTTTGTTTACTGTTGCGTTTTAACCGCTCCTGTTGCATTTTTCTATCGTTACCGTTGCTTTGTCTCTCTGTAGCTTTTCCTCTCTGTGTCTCTGCATCCCTTCCGTTTCCGGTTGTTTTCCCGTCTGGTCGCGTCAGAGGGTAAACCTGTATCCGAAATGGGAAACCGTTGCCAGGCTGGCGAGGGGAATGACACTATGGCGAAGAGGAAAGAGGCAGTCGTTTTAAGATGGCAACCGCTTCAATTGTGCGAATTAACCTCTAACGAGAAATCTCGATTCCGGTGGAAAGTAGTGGAATAGCGTGGCTCACGAGCAACATCCTAACCTGCTATTTTCTCAACTGCCTCTTATCCGACGAAGGTGAAGTTCAATTAATTAAGGGTGGCTCGATAACCGAGTACGTTTGCGTTGCATTTTCCTTTAACTATTTCGGAACGTAACCCTCTGATTTAACTCGTATTTTATATCGCAGTGCGATATCTTTAATACGTAAAATATGAAATACAAACTAAGGCGAAGTTTTCTGAAGTAAAATAAAATTTAGTCTTCGAATTGTTCAGATCGCTTTCAGAAAATTTGCGATTGAGCGAGCGCACAAGCCAAAGAAACGAAACGCGACGCGCATAACGTTAAAATAAATATGTCGATATTCCAATCGCGATCGAATTGAAGCCGGCGTTCGATATGCTATCAAATCGAAGATATATCTATAATATAAGGATAGAGCAAAGGCGAAATTACATAACGCAAGAAGCGAGAAGGAACAGAATTGTAGATGATGAAGTTCTTACATTGTTTAATCGTTGAACGCTGAGAAACACCATCTTGTTAATTCGTTGATATAAATTGATTTACAAAGCATCGGATAGAATTGTCGATTCGTTATTTTAATCAAATGATATTTTTTAACGTTAGCTCAACTTTAGAAAACGACTGGTCTAAAATGGCAATTTTCAAGGGTAAGTTGATGCGCTTTCTACAGTATATTCTCAACGATTGTTCCGACTAAACTGTTCTTTAGCGTATCACTTCTTCTCATCGGATCAAACGATATTCTTGTCTTGCGCGACGATAGAAAACTTGAAATAATAAGATGTATGAACGACATACGAATTCTTGGAAGTGCAACAAGAGGCATACAGTAGAACCAATTTCGATTCGTTACACGATACCTTACCTTCTACGAAAAGTACGGGTCCTTATCATTGACAGCTTGCAATTCGTAACGGAAAACACAAGGGGATAGGTAATGGCGCGCCGTGCCACGTCGCGGAATCTAATACAACCGATGACATAATACCGCAAAAGGCAGTTGCACCGATAAAAGGACGGAAATATATCGTGTTTGCCGGCGACTAAAATACACCGAACAATTTATTCCATAGCTCTCTGATATCCTCTTACCGTGTCATCCATCGTGTAAGACATCCAAATTAGATTTGAAACTTCGATAAAAACGTCCAACGTGATATATCAATTTTGAACGTTTTTAGACCACGGTCATATTAAAAGCACCAAGTATACGGTATTTTTTATCGTCACTGACATGCAAAGGAAAGTTCGATTAACCGCAAACAACCGTTTCCTCGAATATTTCACGAAAGCTGATTTCCCAGGACGATCGACCGACTGCGTACAATAATGTTTTACAACATCGCGGCTAGAGGCACGGATCGCTCGGGTTAAACTGAGAGATAATTGTCCGCTATCAGCTGACCCTTGTCGTCCATCCAGTCCCCTTCCATCGTCTGCCGCGCCTCAGCCACTTCCCTCTCACTCTGTCGGTTTCGATGCAACGAAGCTCGCCAAGTTGAACGCATGTTTGCCACTACAGCGATCGACAAAAGGCATTTTGTCGCGAAACTTCTAAAGAGAGAGGGAGAAAGACAGACAGACAGAGAGAGAGAGAGAGAGAGAATCGAGTTGACAGCCAGGGACAAACAGGTCTGTGCGCTAATCACAACGCGTGCAACTCACCAGATACGTGTACTAATATCGCGTTAATAAGGATCATTATGGCGCATAATCTCGATATAGTATGATGATAATAGTACGGAATATGTTGGAATACATCGATCCTATTGTGAGAGTAGAAACTAGATAAGGGCAGAGATACATTTTAGAATTTTGGATGACTAAATTAATGACTCGTACGTGTAACAATGAAGAGATAGCTTCAATATGAAACTGATTGATGAAAAGAAAAAAAGAGGTATAGGTTACATATTAAAGGTAGAAAAATAATTTTGGTTCGTTAGCGCGCCTCTTATCGTCACGAAAGGGGATTATTTTACTTTGGGAAAAAAATTCAAATTCAACGGAATACCGATCGAATCGACGTTTGGGAAATCACGATGATACCGTCACGTCTCCCTTCGAACTTCACCGATTTTAATTTGAAATTCACGAAGGATCTATATAATGGTCAGTCAACTGACAAAAATTCCGATCGCAGAAAAATTCGATTCCTCGTACGCGACACATCGGCTGTCTACTATATTCGAGCGAATTTTTCCGTTCGTTCCAATTATCGGCCGCGTCTAATGAGCGAGCGTCATCGGGAAAGCAACCGGCGGAATCGTCGAAAAAGCCATTGGCTATTTAAAAAAAGAATCCGATTTTTCTTCAAGGTTTTGTAACGGATCACCTGGCGGTGTGCGGCTAATTCGACGCTTTTCGTTTCAATTAATTCCACGCGCGTTTCACATCCACTTTCCCCAGGCGGTCTTTCCGTGAAAATCACTTGGCAGGATTTGGGAATCGATAAAAAAGACAGGGGAGAGTTTCTGTGCTTAGCGATGGTCATAAATTTAACGTCAACCAGGTTCGCTATCGTTTCCTCCTTTCTTTGGTCCGCGAATCGTGGCCGATCGACCGACAGTTTTTTACGATCTAAACCTAACCTAAACCGCGCCGGATAAAAAGCGTTCCTGATGTAAAGAGTTCTAAGTAAGTATCTATCTTCTTGCAAGCACGTTCCCTACCGGGTAGTACCGATCTGTTGGCTCATTGAAAAATCTGACGCTGAAAAATCGTCGACGAACGCTTGCTAATGGAAAGCCGGTAGCCAGAGGATGATAAAGTTTCATCCCTTACGACGTACAACATCCCCTTTTCTCGTTGCTAATTGACCAAGGGTTTATCGTACTTGAAACATCAAGCTTTTTCTCTATAGAATCAGAAATCGATTAAAGAGAATTCCTTCGCCAATCTCTCCATTTGTTCTGCCATTTGATTTCATATGCCATTCGTATCCGCGATATCGTTCGTCATTGCAAAATGTTAATGGGTTGTTGCTCTCCAATTATATCCTCGTCTTACGTTTGCAATGCCGGCGGAGGCGTGCTTAAAGAGGCGGATAATTTAAAAGCAGAGCAGCGAAGGAACGAGGAAGCGGAGTTACATTGCGAAGAAAATTACGTTCATGGAAAATGCTTTGGGTTTCCTTAAAGCGGAGTACATTCGAAAAATTACGATCTTTCGCGGATCTCTCCTCGCACGGCGGTCTAATGACACGGTTAAAAATATTACGTTGGCCGGACGGAACTGCGAATTCTAATCTGAAACTCTTCTCTAATTTCGCCAACTCTGTAACGACTGTAAAGGAAACTTTTATGTATGCGCATGTGATATGTATCGCATAAAACGTTTTTAAATTTTACCAACACCAACGAGACACGACCGTCCCCATTAAATTGGCAAAGTTTCGAACGATTCTGGAAGTCTATGCAGAGAGGTTGCAAGACATTTACTGGGAACGTACGCAACGGACACGTAACACGGAACGTTTCTAGGCGTCTCGTCTTATGCATTCGCGAACGGTTTCTGCCAAGTGTTCGGATATTTTCGTAACCTGCTGTATACTCGAACTATCCCATAATCTGCCTACTGCAAAGGTATCATCACGCTCTCCAAATATGTACAAATAATTTCAGCAGGTGAAAGAAACGGAAGGAGCGCGAACTCAGCGGAAAAAGGGGAGGGGGCGATATCATTAGCGTTTCACGAGTTTGGTTTTAAAAGAAAATCGTAACGACGCGCTGCAAGGGACGCAGCACTCGATCCACCGATTAATTCCAAGCTTTAGCTACATCGCCGGCTAAATTGCCGTAGTCTCTCGCGGCGTCGTTTTTCGCGCTTCCCTTCTCCGCCCCCATCGGCCACCCTTACCGCCCGCCGCGTTCCGAATATCGCGCGCGTAGCTTTCTTTTTTTGCCGGATTTTGCCGGAGGATATCGACAGGAAACGACGAACAGGAAACGGAGCGAGCGAAACGAGAGAAAGGAAAGGCTGTGAAAGGGAGTCGAAAAACGGGGGCGTAAGGGTGCAATGAGCACTGGCGAGAGGCAGTGGGTGGGGGGTGGACGATGGAAAATGAGCGGAGAAAGGGTCGACGACGACGACGGCGACGGCGACGATGAGGTTTGCGCGTGTTGGTACTGCGATACGGCGAAAGAGAGCAAGAGAGCCGACTCTTCGACTCGGTATTGGTGTGTCCGGGGGGGGGAGGGGAGGGGTGGTATTGTCTCAGTGATTATTTATGGCGAATTTTAAGCCCCTAAGTGTGGCTGCTGTAATAATTAACAAAAGGCATTATGCCACGGAGAACGAACCGGCTTTTCCCTCTCCGTTACCCTAGCGCAGCGCTATTTATATACACGGTGGGACGCGAAGGTGGTTCTGGGGTTCGTTCGCATCGTTCGTTCGCCAGGAGAGATAACACCTGGGACCCCGACACTCGATTGCCCAGGGCTCATTTACTAATGAGTACGTCCCTATAACATGCACGAGAGTAATGCGACTTCTTTTTCGTTTCTAGTTCGCTACATACTGCGAGTTTGCGTGTGCCCGACGCACACCGAGGTAGAGGCAGGCGAGTTTGCGCGAGTGGCTGCAGGGGTTGGATTCTCCGAGAGAGAAACAGAGGCGTGCGTCGCACTTCTGCAACGTATGCGTCTCCTGCACTCCTTTGGTCGGCGATTCGTCACGAAAGAAGAACGTAAGCCGGATGACTCTGCGCGGCCAACGGGTGGCCTATTCATCCGATGCCACTCGAGAGCGGAGACCCTTTTTTCTTTCGTATAAGCTTCCTTGACAACGAACAGACACGGACGACGCGGCCCTCTGTTTCTCAAGTCGCGACTGAGAGATCAAGTTGTCATTATCCTAAATTCCGTGTGTGACACTACTCAAATTTAATTGTCTCCGTGCTCTTAATTCTTTCGACAGTCTATCACCGTGTCAAGATTTTGGCAAACGTTTCGGTGTACGGGCGACAGCGCAATACGGAAGATACGTTGATGAAAATAGGCGTTAAGCAATACGAAATGAGACACGTGGTTCGATTAACGGCGCGTTGCAACGTTAACGAGATTAATGATTGTACCGTCGAACCGCTAATTGATTTTAATCACAGGAATAGCCTGTTTTTTCCCCTTCGGCGCCTATGTCGTGACAACGATTCGAGGATGGCGCGCGTCGATTAAGGAAGACGCGTTTCTTTCGTTACCATTACGCAGTTCGTACCTTCCCTTCTTAGTATCGCGGGTTATAGGTCGTGAACAACAGCCGGAGACATGTGGGGGGTTAATGGTTGAAATTTAGAACAGTTTAAGTGGTATACGGTGGCGTTTTAATTGACAGTCTGGTTAGGTCATCGCGGTTCTCTCGTATCGTCGTCGTAACACATGGACGAACGGGCGGACACGAACGCCGGAGATATAGAGAAGGTTTTAACACCACGTGGGGAGCAACTTTATGGGAACCGGAGCATGCCAGGGGCGTGTGTGCGTCCTCCCGATACGCGTCTCACACGCCATCCTCTTTTTCCTTTCTCTACGTCCCATTGAACAGTTCCACTCTCGCTCAAAATTCACCGAGCTACCACCCGATTTTCCGAAGATTGCTTTTTTAATGTATGCATTAAAAATGCTTCGTTATGCATGCACCTTCGAAATATGCCATGCTTTATTAGACAGTTTAACAGTGCCGCGAGAATTTTTCTTTTTCGTTTGTGCTCGATAAATGCGGACGTATGGAACTATGGCTACAGTGGATACGTTTGGAAATTGAAATATCATTCGTAAGAATCTATGTACGAAGATCGTAGGAAAGAAAGACGTTAGGTATATTTTTGCAGGATTTTCTGATCTGAACGTCGCTCTACGATACAACAGGAGAATTTTAATACGACGTAATTATTAATTCTATAAAATAATAATTCTCTAATAATAATAATTATTAATTCTATAAAAGTAGTCGCAGAGGAACTACAATCTGATCGTTGCTTTTCCAAATATCGAATTATATTTTTGAACCCATCCAGAGTCCAATCAATCTTTTCGTGGACCAATTTATTTACCAATATATATTTGATCGTGACATTATTTTCCGTTATTCAAATGCAAGAGAAATTTCAAAATGTTTTATATAACACACGAATGAGTTGTATGGTGAGCGTTCAAATATTTTCGTCAGCCACTATATTTGAGCCTTCTGACGCGCTCGTCAGAGCACTCGTACATTCTAGTCATAATCTAACGTGCGAGTAAAATAAACCAGGGACCGCGAGAGACCAATGTACAATCGATAAAGCAAAGATGCCAATTAAGGCGAGACGCGAATTAATCGTCGTTCCAATTAGGCTGGTTGATGAAATGTACGTTACCTTGCCACCGGTTTCTACAGCTCTATCTTCTTGCAATCAGCAATCAATGTGGAAAACAGACGATCTATCTGCGTGAACGCTCTTTATTTTTGAATTCGGTCAATTACGGGATAGAGGCCAGAGTCGAAGCTTATCTCGAGGCGCACTTGTATCAGTTTATCTCGTTTAACTCAACACAAACTCCTCCAATTAGGAAGGCCGAATCCCTGTTACACGATGGGTATCTGAACTGTTGCGCGGACGTACGAGAACTGAATCGAATCACGGACGAGTCCCCCCTCTGCAAACACCACCACTCACGACGAGCACAGCCGAAATGGTCCGAAACTTATCGAGCGACATCGCGGAGACATCCGAGGCGATCTTCGTCGGTGACGTCTCAGGATGCATTCGATCACTCCCATCCCTTGGAAAAATCGTCTCGACACCCATCGTTCGACTCACCCTTCCTCGCGTCTTTCCCTTCTCTTCTCTTTCGAGGTATGGTATGGATGAAAAATTTGCGTCCGCCGAGAATACGAGTACCGAAAAATTGATCACGATGCCATATTTCATATTTTGAATTGTTGCGGCCGCGTTTGTACGGCGCGAGCCGCGAGATGGAAAAATTTCAATTCAATCGAGCCCGATTTAAATGAAATTCTTCCGATACCGAGTCGTTAGTCGTACGTGCAGCTCGGAATCGATACGCTTCGAATATTCGCTGGAATTAGGGGGTTTTTCATAATTTTCAATAGACGATCGATCACCGTATAGAGGGGACCCGGTATTCCAATGTGGTTCCCGGTGAATTTCACTCGTACGTCTTGAATTTTATCATCTTCAGATTTGTATAGGCAAGAGGGAAATTGCACGTATATGTGGGGCTATGGATATGGCGGAACCGTTCTCCGACCAACTAACGTTCCGACGAATACGTCGCAATGATCAAATAGAATTCTTCCTTGCTATCGAAAACTTTTACGCGCATATCGTACGTGTTGTATAATACATTGTGAAACTTTGTTAATTAACATTACGTCGGCGAAATGAAATCAATCCGAAGATCTACACAGAAGTTACGAGACCAGGCGCTGAAAACATATTCACATGGATTCTTACGAAAGTAGATACGTCGTTCTACAGATGTTTTATTGGTCAGAGCAGGCTGCAAGCATAGCCTAACCGATGCAATGCATTAGAAAGCAAATGCGTGTTACAGAGCAACTAATTGTGAGTTCGACGAACGATCGCGAAGCGGGATAATAAATTCGGTACCTTTTCTGTTCGAATAAACAAAATTTATTTAGGGACAGGCGGCGCAGCTGCTGGACAATCGCTGGGATCGCACGATCGGGAATTATTAATTTCGCTCACGCATCCAGCCAACTCGTGCTCACGATCGGAAACCTTCGATTCCAGTCACGCGAGAAACTCTCGTGCTTATTTCTAATTTAAGCCCGACTTTAGCCTAATGAAGTCGAAGAACTCTGTTTAATACGCTTTTGCGCGACGACTCTCCTCAACTTGCGAGGAACGGATCTCGTCACATTGATAAGTGTCGACTATCGTTTTACGATATTAGTATATTATACTTTGTCGTAGTATATTAAAATTTACAACGAAGCTCGTATTGGAACATATACGAGCGTTTTGTATCACTTTGTAATTTACGCTCGTATACGCAGAGTTAACCTCGGATAGTTTAATCGAAGGATGAAATCTGTCGACGAAATTCCATCGCGAAATCATGGGCCGGCTGACGGACTTAATCATTCGTGAGTCACAACGAGCACGAGGGAGACTGGTTGCGTGGCACGTTGGTAGATTCGTGTGCCGGTTGTTCGTAACGCGTCTCGTAGCTTCAAAGCTGCCTAGGGTCAAACGGGGTCGTCGAGCAAGAGCAGCTCGTAGCAAATTCATTAGTCACCACAGAACAGACTGTTCGTCGTTCTACGAGCGAGTCCTCTCTGGCAGCGGTGTACGGACACTGGTTCCGAAACGGGCGGGGTGACAGTTTCCGTTCGAATCAAAAGGAAACTAGTTCGGCTAAGGGTTACTAGTCGATGCTTGGCATTTCCGGACGGTTTTTTCCCAGCCACCATACGATTCTCCTTTATCGGTCATGGGGACTGGTGGTGGTACGAAAGACTCGCGTTTCTCGTGAGAGGAATTCCAGCAGACAGACTGTAAAAGGGGGAGAATTACGTTAAAAAAAAAAAGAAAGAAAGAAAGAAAGAAAAACCCCGATGTAACCGAACACGATATCGATATATAGGTCGTTGGTTAGGAGGAAGCTGGTTTCGTTAAAATCCCGATACGTAAAATAAACGAATGGAAAGGGGCGCAGAATGGTCAGAGTGTCCTAGAAACCTCGTTCCGTTGTGAAATACTTTCGCTAACGATCTAACCAGCCGCGTCGAGCGGAATTATCATTAACTCCGGTACGCGACAAGAGCGCAGAACTCGAACTGGATTATCAGCTTTTTCCCACGGAAAAGGGGGATCATACGGTAATAGCGGGCGTCTAATTACCAGAGGCGAGTCCTCGTAAGCTTTCGCGTCGAGGGAGAGGAACTGTCGCTCGTCGAGCCGTAACACTGGGGTCAGAGAGGAACATTGGAAAGAGAGAAATAGGTAAAAGGGAAGGGAAGAGTAGACGAGAGAAAGAGAGGAGGAGGAGGTGGTGGTGGTGCTGGTTGTGCCTCTGCCGTGGCGCATATGGAACTTAGACCCCTGAATGCTTGTGCCAGGCTCTCAGAGAGACAGAGAAAGAAAGAGACTCGCGCGGAAAGCTCGGCTCGGCTCGGCCTTTTGTGAAAGAGGGTCTTTTGTCGTGGCGACAAAGCCCGAAGAATATCCATCCTTCAAATGTGGAACAGCTGCCATCGAATGGCCCCGGCCGCCTTTTTTAGAGTCCCGTGCACACACCGCATGTACACGCTGCGATGTGTGTACAGGGCTTTAAGCGAAGAGAGACGAACAGACAGACAGACGGACGAACGGACGGGTGCAGAGGGGGCCATCGAGCGACAGGGAACAGCGGAGAAAAGTGGATAAGAGCGAGAGAAATAGGAGACGAGAGGCGGTCGGAAAATACCGTGAAAGAGTGAAAAAAAGACAGAAAGGGGAAGGTAAAAAGGGGGATAGGATCCAAGGGACGGAGAAAGAGAGGACCACAATGTTTCGAAGTGGCGAGATTCGCTGCTGGTTTGTCTTTGAAGCGACCTGTACAGGCTTTCTGCGTACTTCAGAGCCTCGTCGTAGTTATCTTCATAGTCATCGTCATCTTCATCGTTGTCGTCGTCGTCGTCGCGAGCCATGTATCCGCTACACACTGACTGAAGAACAACCAGTCGCACCAACCGAACAAAAACGTCTACGAGGACGCGTTAATGCGTTCCAAATGCATAACTGCGTGCGCGACGTTCCAACACAGTCACACCACAAAATGGAATACGCGATAAAGCAATAACCGTGCGGTCGATTCGCCGCCAAGCGTCGACAACCTCGAGAGAAAGAGAGAAAGGGAGAACGATTTCAGAGACCGCGGTCATTAACGTTGCAATTGCATAATTCGCGGGATGCATTCGCGCTCCACTTCCTTTCTCTCCGTGATTCTTACCACCAGAGAGAAAAATGGATGACATCGATGGCGACGCGTACGATCGTCCACCGATTACCGAGCGATTCGGTTTTCTCGTGGCGTTTCACCTATCGGCGCGCTGACGTTCGTTCAATCGAGATGCGTAAATCAGCCGTGCTAAAACCACCAGAGAACGGAAATAGAAAGTCATGTTACAGGGTCGAGATTTATAGGAGCGCAAGTTCGCTTTGATTTGAGGAAAATGCAGTTGGCACGAACCGCGTGGTCTGGTCCGAGAATATCGTCAAGTAGCCTAGAAGGCGCGGTTATTCGAACCATGTATCCGCAAAAGAGACTAACAAGATTTATCGAAACGCGTTCTTACTCCACGACTTCTATGTAACATAATTTCTATAACAAAGTTGTTTGACAAAGCAACGATTCGGTTGCACAATTGCTTGGCTTCGTATCGCGCGTCTGGCTATTTCAAAAGTGTCGCGACTCGAAATAATTCGCTTCTGTTGAAGGAACATCGAACCCTGTCAACGGAGGATTCCAAAGGATAAAAACGAAAACGTCACGAAAATATAAATTCGCCATTGTTTTCTACGCTCGATGCTTTACGCGTGTTTTAAACGATTTCAACCACCGGATAGATTTTCCTATTTTTCTGAAAAACTTGCCACTCGCGTTACTTTTACAACACACGTACGATACTTCGAAATGTTTACAGGCCATGGTCACGGCGTTTCCACCTCCGAACGGAATATTAGCTTTACGATCCTCGGACTCCGAGTAACGAGATAAGATGGCGTAAAAGTTTCCTCAAGTTCGAGTAATTAAAACGGGTCTTCGCTCAGGTTCGGCGTGAAACACGATTAGAGAAGTAAACCTAAAGGGGAACGGAGAGAATGGACGATGTCAGCAAAAGGTGCGAGAGAACGGATCAGACGCGAGGAGAATGTATCCTTAACGAGCCGGTGCAAATAAGAGCAGCATTCGAATAATGCGTTCTGGTAGCGTGTTCTCGGTTAGGTTTTGGAGGGGTGCATCGCTGAAATAGCGATTAAGTCGCGTGATTTTGGGCGGCTAGCTTAGCTGCAGTTTGTAACAAAGTTGGAGGAAAAGAGAAGTGGGCGGTGGGGGAAAGGCGGCGACGGAGGTAGTGGAGGAGGCGGTCGTGGCTGCGGGTAGACGTCGGAATCTGAGCGGCTGGTGGGAAGTTCCGAAACGCCGGATGGAAATGCCTCGGTCGGATTAGCCCCTACTGGCCGATTGTTCGCCCCGGTGTCGGCCGCCTAATGTGGACTGCACTCGTGCCACGAGGGGGATTTCCTGTCTGCGCGCGTTCCTACGCGCTTCCAGCTATATAATCCTGTCCTGCCCCTTCGCAATCGGCCGACGTTACGACCCTGCTGCACGTCCGAGAACGTGACCGTACAATTAAGCGGTCGACTCGAATGGAATTAAGTTGGGAAAGTAGGATGCGTTTAATGGGGACCGATGATACGCGCCCCCGATGCTAACATCGGCACGATTCTTTTCTTTCACCTTCGCGATATCCTTCTATTCCTTTTTCTGCTCCCTCTGTGTAATATAGGGTGTCCTTGTAATCGTGCTGCGAGAGAGCCAGTAACGACGCGTTGCGGAAGAGTGAGCTGAGAAAGTGGAAGAAAACTTTGCGCGACGTAAGATCTCATCTTCGAGGAGAAACAAATTTAGAAGTAGAAGCAGGTATACATCGCTGGTAAATTACGATTCCACGTACTTCTGTTTCTGTCTGAAGTAGTCGTAAGTTTTTACAAGGCAGCGGTTTTTAAGATTTAGTAATTCGTCGATTAATCGTACGTTAGAAAAATTGTACTTTCGTCCGGTTTCGCGGGTTTATAAATTTCGTCGTAATTTGAAAAATATTCCCTTCTCTTCTTCGAATACTTTGACTCTGCTTGCACCACGAATTTAGGCACTGTGTTATTAAGTTAAGCTGTGTATTCGTGTTTGTTCGTCGGTTCGTAAAACGGCGCCTGGATGCATCGCCGTTCGTATTACTTCGAGTGTCTCCTTCTTCTGGCGGTGTAATTTTTCTGTACTAATGGAGTCTACGCTTTCACGAGAAGTAGTTTCGCCGTGATATATGTGTGTCGAGAAATTTCACGTTCGGAGAATTTTAAAACGTCGATAAGAAGGAAGGTATTTGTAGGATCGACACGTCATCGGGGAAAATATCGACGGTACGAGTCTGAAAGTGCTGCAGCGGGTGAATGAGACTGAACGTGACGCACTGGCCAAAGGAAACGACAAATTAACCGTGGCATGGTACCTCCATGACTTTCATTCTCTGTCTCGTTGCTCGGGAATACCTCTCATTGTCGCGTTATTAATTTATTATGTACATTGGTGTCACGCAGGCGCCCAGAGGACATAAAGGGACGGAACGAAAAATGTAATGGAACTGTGTCAGTCGACGAAGGATTACTTTTCTCTAATTGCTAGATGCCTCGCGTCGGGTCAGGGTCAAAATTTCGCGACTCGGACAATCTTACTAAAAGTAGATAAAAAAGACGAACAATTCATTATTTTCGCTTATACTTATCGCAGTAGATTTTAGCGATAAAAGAACAATAATTTTATTCTTTTCCATCGTCGTACGAATATAGATTTGTTAAACATTGAAAAGCGACGAAACACTGGCGAAACTAGTCAAACGAACTTTTCAATAAAGCGAAATGCTGCTCGCGTAGGTTTAAAAATGTCAAGGCGGCGCGAAGGGTCCCTCGCGATTTCCAACCACATTCACTCCGTCCTTCATTTCTAAATTGGTGGTCCAATAATAATAATTAAAGCATCGATCCCAGGTATAAGACGGATCGCAATTAATTTTCCTGGAACCTCTTACATCCGCCCGGGCCATCGTTTGTTAAAAGAAAAAAAGCAAAAAAAAAAAAAAAAAGAAAGAAGAGAAGAAACGATAAGAAAAAGAAGCGGAGAAAGGGAAGGAAAAACTTTTCTTCGCCATACGGTTATGTATAGGTCGAGTGTTTTTCAGAGCTGTGGCCTCTCTCGAACACGCGGCGCATTTATTGCCGCGTTATATCGCGGTTTATTATAGCAGCTTCGGAGGTGGCAGCTTTATGATAGCTTAGCCCGCAGCGGTTCTCAATGATCCGCGAATTCCATCGGTCTGCATGCGCACAGGCTGGCGTATTAGTCTCGCATAAACGGCCCATTATTATTCTATCGCGAGGTAAATGCCGGTTTCTCGGCAAACCGGCTGTGCGGTTTCTCTTCGAATGCGCGCGGTCAGGACACATTGTTGTATAAAGCTCGGCAGCTTTTTCCAAGGCACCGAAACGGCTTCGCGACAATGCGACATCTTTGAATGGGTCCTGAATGCCACCGCGACGCGGCCGGTAATGGGCGAACTTTTTAATCGGGCAACAGAGATAGAAGGAGAGAGAGAGAGAGAGGAGAGAGTTTTTTTTAGCTTTCAATAAATCATAGGCGTACGTACGACTGTATTAAGGGTGACGGTAGGTGAACGTAAACTGGCGGGCGAAAAAAGGGAACGAGGATGGCTAGACGAAATGCCCTGGAGGCAGAGCCGGTTAAAATATCGACAAATTTCCGATGACTCTCCTCGCTCTACCCCCCTTTTCTCTCACCCTCGAAAGAAATATCTCGCGAACTCGACGCGAGCATATTTCTCATTTTTCAAAAGCGACCGCTATTGACGGAGATTCACGGCGGAGATAATTTCACTGGCGTCGACGATTTTGATTTAGTGAATCGCGGTTTCACGCCACCGTGCGCCAGCCAAACCACGATTTATTCGCCTTCTAATCTCCCTGTTAATCCTTCCTGATCGAAAATGTACAAAAAAGGAGAGAAAAAAAAAACAGAAAAAACCGATCGACAAAATTTTCCAAATACGGTGATAATTTCAACGGCGGCGATGATTTTGATTTAGCGAATGAATAGCGATTTCGTGCCACCGCGTAACAAACCACGATTTATCCGCCTTTTAATTTCTCCGTTAATCTTGTTCAACTGTTATATTTGGAAAAATCCGATCGACGGGATTTTCCAAATGTAGAGATAATTTCGCTAAAGTCGCGACTTTGATTCGCTGAATCGCGGCATCGCGTCACCGCGTGCCAGCCAAACCGCGATTTATTCGCCTTTTGTAATTCTCTCTGTTAATCATTTTTCACCGAAATTTCCGACTAAATAAAAAAGCCATATCGACCGGCAGAATATTCCAAGTGTGCGACAATCTCAATTTCGATGAAACACACGGTGTAACAGAAAACGAGTACGCTGCAGATACAATAGCAGACGACAACACATGGTGGGTTGTGTGTTGGATTGGTTGATCGCGTGGGTGGAGAAGAGAACACGCGGAAGCGCCGAATTAGGAAGGTTAGGAAGTCGCTTTGCGGCTGAATGTTTGGCATTCTAATGAGGAAGGCGGCGTTTACACGCCTTATGCTTTGTTCACGCGACGCGCACGCTACGCGAGCGCGATTGTTATCGCGCGGGATGCGTGTGGGCGACACGCGTTCACGTTCGCAGCGTCACGTGAATCGCTTCGTCGAATTCCCGATTGCTAATTCGTAGTCCGATAATCCTCAAATTCACCGGCATTTCGCCAGTGTTTCGTGGTAAATTAACGGGTCCTATCGTATCTACGAAACGTATTCCGATTCAGTAGAATCAGCGAATCTTTAACATGCGAAAATCCAATCTTGAAATTTGTACAGAATAGCGATATTCTTTCGCGAAACGTTGTTAGTTCTTGATATTATCACGGAGATACGTGAATTACAAGACGAATTTCTTAGTTTCGTTCGAGTATCTTTCCGATCCAAACAACGTTACATTGATCTATCGTTAAAGCATACGCGAAACTCGCCCGTTTGCGTTGGTGGTTGAACAAAATTGAAATTTTCACGGCTACTAAGTCACCGTTAAATGTACTCGTAATATCGTTTAACGAAGGACAATTAAGAAGGTGGAAAGAGAGAATCGACGGTCAACTTACGAGGCAGATGCGTCCTCTCCGAGAGTAGAGTTACCGTGTGGATTTGGTCGCATGATTAACCCTGAGAGGGTCACGGTAACAAGTAGACAAACCTCGAAGAGATCCGTTGTTCCAGCGCGCGCTCGATTACGTCGCACGGCGATATTTCACGTCACTTCCGGTTCCACAGGCCCCTTCAGTTGGAGAGGTTATGAGACTTTGTTCGGGGGAGAGGCGCAAGGGGAACGAAACAGAGTCGGAGAGGAAAAGAGAAGACAGAGACGGAAACAAAGAGCCTTCGCTCGAGAATTAATTTCAATTGGATTACCGTGAATATTGTCAGCGCTTACGTCGAGGCGTTGCATTCCTCTCCGGAGGTTGCGCGTCGCAACGTGCAAAGTCACGACTCTTTCATCTTATAACGAACTGCCAGCGAATGAGCAATTATCGTTAAATGCGAAGTAATGCTCTTACAAGGCATCTCTGCTCAACTTTTTCCATCGGGTCTCGTTCTTCCTCTCGATTTCGCCGTCGACGATGCCCGCGCCACTCCACGATGACCCGAGTCAAACCATCCGCGAACGGTTCAATTTAAACGAAAAGCGTTTCCGTCCGTGCACGAGACCGCGCTAAGTAATTTCGATAGCGCGCTTTAATTATTCGTCAACTTTCATACGCTGGCCGCAATACTGCAGCACGTTCAATCGTATTTTCGCGGTCCAATGCCTCGAACAAACAGCCAACTTTGCCGTGATGTTCCGTCCATTAACGAACCGACCGCTGTTTGACTTTCGTTCCACAGAGCGGCGTAAATTTTTCGTCGCGAAAAATCCTAGGGAAAGTTAAAAAAAAAAAAAAGAAAACGAAAGGAAAATTAATTCGTGGCCTAAATTTGTTGGATAGCGATATTTTCAGTGATAAATTTCAGACGCGTGGAATCAAGATCGAACACAACGACGACTCTTCGATAATATTCAATCGCGTTTCCCGTTCGTAACGGAGGAAAGAATAAGCAAAGGTTTCTTCTCGTTAGCTGGGCACAATGTCCATCGGCCTCCTGTCCAAGTCCGGCTGCTTCCGCAGGCGTTTCGACAATGAAGATGAATGCAACTTCTTCTTTTCGCGTTTCAAAGCTAAAGGGCAAAAGTGACACGCTCGCCCGATACACAGGGGGAAAAGGTAAGGAGAGAAAGAGGCCAGAAGGCCGATACAAGGCTCATTGTTGCCACGGCTGCGATCCCATTGTACAGGAGTTTCGCCAAAGTTCGCCAATTTGCGTTTTCTTCTCGAATGCGACAAAGACGCGGCCGAAGAACGCCACCGCCAGATAATATCTCTAGGCTCGCCACCCCTCTTTTTCAACCGTCAGCCCCTTCTACGATATTCTACTTGCCATTCGTGCCACCCTCCGCCCCTCCTGCACACTTTCGCTCATTCGCCCTCTGCTTTTCGACGCTGACGAGGATCGAGGATCTTTTTATGCGAATCCGTCGTCGCGTAAGGGGAGCTAAAAGGAAACTAAAGACGCTGCATGATAATAATAATCATCGCGCGTAATGACGATGATAAAGAGCACAATAATTGGTGGTGCAGCAGCGAGCGAGGAGAGCGGAACGAGAAGTTTCCACGTCGTTCTTTTTAATTATTTCCATCTTACCCCTCGCTTCCTACCATCCTCCCTATTTTCCTCTCTTTCTTCTGCTTCCCGATTATTCGCGGATTCGTCGAACGCGACACGAAACGCGTGATCCCCGCATTTTCCGCCCTTCGCAGTTCATTTCGTCATTCCGTAAGCTCGTAAGTGTAGGCTCGTCTGACCGTTTTAGCCTGTTTCGTTGACGAACGAGATGACGATGCCGCGGGCTGAGGCGGAACGCCACGCTGATGGAATCTGTCGCGAGCGACGAGGAAACGCCACGAGGAGACCAGAGAGCTAAGTCTCTCTGAAAGACTAAACGGCAAAAGACAAAAAAAAAAAAAAGAAAAAAGTGGAAGAAGGAGAAAAACCCGGAACAGGAAGACGAAAAGGTGGAAGCGGGTACTGGGTGAGGGGGGAGGAGGAAGCAACCGAGCTGCGGAGGAGATGGAGGGACGTAGGAAAGCTACGTGTACGATGAAAAGAGCCGGTAGAGCGCCTGCTCGTGCCTCCGGCGATCGGTAAGTTTCCCGGAAATGCGTCCCCCTGAGAGGATTTTCGACTCCTTTTAGCCTGATCGCGACGCAAGGTGTTTCGCAAGAAAAAAGACAAGATCGAAATAGCGGTTGCGCGAGCACAAATTTTCCCGATAATCTCGTAAAGGGAATCTTGTCTCTGTCCGTTATTTGCTTTGCAATGCGTCGTTTTATGCGATATCCACGCGGGTCGATAAGCATCGTGATTCCAATCTCGCGAATAAGCAACTAGTTGACGCGCGGCGAGACGAAACGCGCGAAGAAGAGACGAGCGATGGCAACGTGAGAACGTCTACATAATGTACCTCGTCGCTGAGACGCGTTTAAGATTCATAAAAGAACACGAGTCGAAAATCGATCAGCCCGTCGTGTCAATTTTCCCGTAACCTCGTAAACTCTTTTTCCCCTATTTTTAGAAATATCTCGATCGATCGCGAGTTTACCTAAGATTCGGCGAGAGAGAAGGAAAATTTAATAAATTTCGTATTCACCGAGGCGAGAGGCGTGAAATGTATAGGATCACGATGCCCCGTGGCCAACAACCAACTGCCGTAAATACTCGAGATCGTTTGAATAAGATTCAAGAACGGCTCGATCGAGTTTCCTTTCCCTCGATGAAAAGCGCAAAAGTCCTTCGCGCTCGTTAAAGTAAATTTTCACGCGGCAACGGCGCCGCCTATCCAGGTCACTTCCAATCTTCTCGTCGTTTCGGCGGATGCTTTTTTAAAAAAAAAACGTAGAAACGCAGTAGAAGGAGGAGGAACAAAGGAGCTGGAAGAACGAGCAGAGACGAGATTCGAAGCTTTCATTCACAGCGAATGATATTGTTGTCGCATACCGCGTGTTGGCAGCAGTGTCTTTCAGCTCGATAGCGAAGAAATTGAACAAGACTTACGCAATTCGCGGCGATGGATGAAGCTTCGAAGCCGTACAGGTGTAAACGATGCCACCGTCCGCTGATCGCGTTGATGAAGAAGCCGCAGACATAATTGTGTTGCCAGTTCTTCACTCCGATTGCACGTGAAATCTCTGAAACGAAGGAAAATTGACGATCAGGTTACTGACTTTCAAAAGAAAATTAATGCTACGACTATCGGCTATTTTGAGCTTTCACGTCAGGGGATTACAGTTAAGACAATTTAATGAAATATTGCGTTTGTCGAAAAATTCCAAACATGATCGAACAGTAACGCGCGGAGGTAACACGCATGTTTCAAGGAGAGCGACGAGGGAAATCTTGCGGGAAGTTGATAGACCGTACGTCGAAAGTTGCCCTTTATAATGTTGCATGGAGTCTCAAAGTGGAGGCAGCAGTCTCGAGGTAGCACGTGTAACCGCATTGTTAAACTTCACGCTATCGGCTACGCCTTCTAACTAGACTGGCTCGAATATTGTGGGAAGTTACAGAATGTACCACCTTGAACTTTATTTCGTTTCGCGATAGATAACCGGAATGCTATAGAATTTCCCCATAAAAGTGTACAAACTATCAAACTGCAAAGTACCATCGGGGAAGAACCAGATATACATGCACATACACGGTGGAACTCCGTTTATTCGAACTACGTTTATGCGAACTGACGTCGACACAATGCCCGATTTAGCGAATATGTTCCTCAACTTTTATTATTCGATTCCAGGCCACGTTATCTAATACGAATAAAGGCTGTTTTGTCTTAGTATACACAAATGTCGGCTTAATAAAATCCAATTATATGAAAATTAACTGCGATTATACGAACGATAAACAGCGAGAAAAAAGAAGAAGGGCTTCTATTATCCGACTGATTTGGTTATTCGATACGTTTGGTACCCCGACCGTGTCGAATAAACGTAATTTCACATAGGGCCATCCAAGTTGTCGGCGATTATTTTCCTGCGTCATTACCTACACTGGAAAATCCTCTGGTAAGATGAGAAGCCATAGAAAACGCGAGACAACGGTCATCGTGAACGTCAAGGTACGAGGTTATTCGGATTAATTCATAACGATACGGTGGAAAGGCGTATGTATTTTTGCCTGAACGGCGACAAAGTGGCAAAGTAGATCAGGCTCGGCGTCCGGCACGTCGGCTGGCTTTAACCGCCAGTCGCGATACAAAGCTACGCGAGATTGTTGCCACGTGCAAGAAAAAAATTTAATCGGGAGATTCAATTGCGGGGCATGTCCCGTCGCATCTGTAATTGGTTTTCCGTTGCTCCGTACGCCGCTTTAAAGAATCACCCTCGATTCCTCGACGTCTCTGCGAGCCACCCTATATCTACATACACGTATATCCCTCAAAGAACGTACACAGAGACAAAGTCGTGCACACGTACTATACCAGCCCGGTGTATGCGGGCAGGCGCGCGTGCGGATCCCCTTCCTACGAGTACATCCATCTCTGCTATCCGTACAAAGCGAAGGAAGCCGTATGTGCATTGAACATTGATTTTAAACGCAAGCCGTGCCACAAGACTGCCGTAAAAAAAGATTCGAGTCCGCCAGACTTTCAACTTTCTGTTGCCATTCTAACGGAAAGCTGGAAACGCCAGGCGCGCAAACACGATGGATTGATACGGAGAAGATGCGAGACGCGTATCGGCTCCGACTCGCATCAGCGACAAGTAGCTTCGTAGACAATGGCGTAGTTACATACAGCGTGCGTCACGAAGGCTTTCGATCTATGGCGACTCGATCCTAAAAGCAGTCGCAATACGCTTCGTTACATCTCTCTCCTCTTTTGTCTTCTGTCTTACTCTTTCCCTGACCATTTTACGAATGCACGCCTGTATCATTCGAGAATAATAGTTACGTCCCGATGAATATCCCTCTCTGTATTTTACCGACGAAAGAGACGCTGGATTTTCTTTGTGAAACACCGTTTGTTCTACCGAATTCGCGAATTTTTTCTGGGGATTTAGCTTTTAAGGCGAGTGGAGGGGAATTAGAGAAAGCTGGAACTGGCATGGAAGAACGCATACGTCACTGCGAAACCGTTCTCTTGGCGTTATCGAGCGCGATACGGACGATCGTTTAACATTATTCTTGTTCGAATGAGAAGGAACACGGCGAAGGCACTGCGCTCATACATAAATTCTTGATCGACTTCTTATCCCAGATCCGTTACGAGTGGAACGAACGAGTGAAAAATATATCTGCAGCGGAGGGAAATTTAATTGTGTATCGTGGGAGGAGATCACGGTTTTGGAACGGTTCCTCTTTGCAGCGGCCAGTATATTATTCAACGAGACGGCAGCGTTTGATGGCAAAGAACGCAGGTCTACCTTGTTCACTTATTTAAAGGGTAAAAATATATCCGGCTCGGAACATTTCTCCAGACCTACATAATTTACCGGAGTTATTTTTCCAGAGCTAGGAAACGCTGTGCACCATGGACGAGCAAGATTCCTCCTCCCTGACGTATTTCGTTCAGCAACTACTTACAAAACCGCTACACACTTTTATACGTGGAAACGAGGTTATTTATCAAACGAACGTTCAACTTTTTCGCATCCACCAACGAGCTAACGATCCGCTCCGGGCGCCAAACTTCTCGCCCTGGTTTGAAAAATCTTCTTCGCGAAACAAATACGTCCGTCGACTCGACTTTACTCGATTCGACGACACGCGCACGACAAAGTCGCTATATTGCCGGTCAAGCGTCCTTTGATTATTTAAAGGGTGAAAAACCGAACATCAAAGTCCCTTATAGTCACGTGCGTAATAGGCCGCTGTGTGTACGACGGCGATTCAAAGTTATTTTACGGACTGTACGACAGTCGGTAAAGTGGTTTATATCGGTCTGGGAAATTCGGGACGAATAAGTTCTTTACGTGTGCTACGATAAATTGGAACGACGATCGTCATATCCCTTTCCATTTTGCTTCTGCCGCGATGAACAAAATGGGGTTGAAACTCGTGAATCAGTAAAGAGACTAAATTTAACCTACTTGGTACTCTTTCCTTGTGAAACATTATTTTTAACCCGACGCTCTCTTTCGCGTTACATAATATCGTTGCTACATTTTAGTATGAAAAAGATTGAGCTTTATCCCGCGAGACAGCGAATTTGTCACCTTCCTGTAACATATGATAGTTTGTGACGAGCGGAATCCGAAAGACCCAGCGCGATACGCATGAATTTTAGATCCGCGTAGCTTCTAAAATAACGACTTCCGGTTATACATGGAATTGGGTTTCTATTCGTCAGAAACTGTCACACGATGATAACATAGATCGCAAATGTCGGTGTGCTGCAGAAGCAAGTTCAATCACGAAAAATCCTCCCAGTTGCAACTTCTCTCGCCTGCGTTATAAAGTTTTTATTTCATTTTAAACGACAAGTTACCTGACTTTTCGCACGATGGTAAAGTTAAGACAAGCGGCAGAGACGGCCGAGCGCAAATATTTTGCCATGTCCAACTACATTCAATTTGGCGTAGCGCGTGCCGTACAAACGACGACGCCCTGTGTGTGTGTGTGTGTGTCTACTTTCTCTGGTTATTTAAAGGGTCAAAATATATAACGTAGCCAGGACTCTTTCACCGCCACGTGCATACGCCGCTATGTGTAGATACGGCGCTCCAAAGTTATTTCGCGGGGGCCTAGCGTCGTGTTCCCTATGTACATACAATTTCCCTATGTACCACGATCGCGTCTACGCGTACGCGCTCGTGTGCGTGTGCACTGCGTATCTATGCGAGGGGAGAAGCACACGGATGAGAACAGGAGATGGAGAAATATGCGACAGTGCCCAGAGAGAGGCAGATAGAGATAGAGATAGATGGATAGATAGATAGATAGATAGAGAGAGAGAGGGAGAGAGGGAGAGATGCAGAGTACCATCAGTACTATGTAGGAAGAGAAGCACAGAAGGGCCGGACTGAAGCAGGGGCGCGAAGGGGTACGAGCGTAATATCGGAACCCCAAACGGTAATCGATATCACATATATCTCGCCCGATGTATATTCAACCATCCTGCACGGTTTTCCGAAAGGAACCCCTTAATAAAACTACTTACGAAGGCCAGGACGTCTCGGTGATTCGGCCTCTCTTTCTACGTCTTCTTTCGTACGCTCGTTTCTCGTCCGTTCGTATATTACGACTGGCTTAAGAGAGCCAAATGGTTCGGCTTTTACGACAGGAATACCGAGTCTACGCCCTTAGGTGCCGCGCGTTAAGCTTCGTCAGATATATTAAAACGCGTCTGAACACGACTGCCTCATTCTCCTCTGGGACGCGCGAGTTTTGTCGATCGATCGATCATCGACCATCGCGATCGGATTCCTGGACCGTTTCGTACATTTCGGATATCTTTGGAACACCTGGCGGAATAAATAATCGACAATCGTATAAATAGATGTAATCTTGATACCGAAAATTATTTGACCAGCCATTTATTTAACGATCCATGCCTCGAGGTTTGAGGAAAGAAAAGTGGAAATTCTAACAGATACGATGATTGTTCGGCCCGATTAGCGCTTTTATAATTTCTCTATCGACAGGTTCATCGTACGATAGCAAACGCTTCGACCGATCTTTCGATTCTTCGTTACGATCGACTGGACCGCGCGAACGTCAGCCGATGACGTATTTGCATACGTTGCGTCGTAACATAGCGACGGCGTGAAAAATCCTTGAAATTTTTAGCGGCTGAGATTTGGTGGTTGACGAGAAAGTGCTGTGAGGAGGAAACGTTAACGAGTGGGCGATCGCGAGTCTAGGAAGCGGAGCATGGAAAGAAGAAATGAATATGAAATTAATAGTATTCCGGCAAGTGCAGCCTGGCGCAACTCCATGCATTTATATGCGCTCACCGGAAAGCTTCTGCTTTTCCGACGATTTTTTCCTCTCTGCGTGTCCCTACCTTTCTTTCCATTTTTCTCGCCCCTTCGTGTTTTTCTCTATCCCTCTGCTCCTTTTACCTCGGTATATATTTTTGAGTGACTTTTCCACGCGTCTTGTCGC
The DNA here is from genome assembly GCF_051014615.1 of Bombus vancouverensis nearcticus. Classification (NCBI taxonomy): domain Eukaryota; kingdom Metazoa; phylum Arthropoda; class Insecta; order Hymenoptera; family Apidae; genus Bombus; species Bombus vancouverensis. The sequence goes on along the minus strand of NC_134921.1, from coordinate 10,184,542 downwards.
ACAATTCCGGCCGTGTCGTATCAGCTCCACGACAATGGACAACGAGCAGCGAAAGGTCGGCTGAAAGAGCCCCTGCGTCAAGATATTGTTCTTCCGTTCTGCCAGTAACGTTCTTCCTTATAGCTGTCGCGCCGTGGAAATTGCCTCTCTCCTCCTGGATATTATTGCATCGTCTATTTGATCCGATACGCTTTTTAAATTCAACGACACTTTGACGGATTTATCGACGTTCCGACGCAGTACGCTCGGCGTTGCTCGCTGTCGCGCATTTTCCTCTCTCTCTCTCTCTCTTTAAAAGGAAAAAAGAATTTATGCCATCTTTCCTTGTCCGTTCGATTTTCGATCCGTGAGAGTTCGTTAAAACGACCAATGCGATCTTTTGAAAGCGTACCGATATCGATCACCGACAATAACTGTATTTACAATAGCGACTGCGACCAATCGAGAAATTCTCCACGGTATTTTTTTTTCTTATCTCTCGAAGATCGCCTTGTAGTTATCTTTTAATCCTCGATTGCTATCCTATCGGATAAGTTATAGAAAACGTCGTGTCACGGGGAAACATCGTTTAGCCCGAACGATGAGAACGGTTAAACGAGAACGATAAGCGAGATAGACGAGTGACCCGGATGCCGGTCTTTCTCCGGAGAAAGATGTGGCACGAGGTCGAAGATCGCCGATAGCCAAGAATGGTCGGTCGTAATTCAAAAGTGACTGGTTTCCGGTAGTTCGGACTGTCCGAAATCTCTATTAAACCAGCCCTCGGACTGTGAGCCGCAAGACACTATATGGTAATTAGCCAGAGAAACTTGCCAGGCGAATTGTAGCGGGCGCCAGGGCGAACTATGCCCGCATGCCCCTTGGGTACCAAATACCAGCACCGGGGAGGTGGGTTAGGTGGTGGCGACATTACTAAAATGTCAGAGAATGTCACCCATCTCATAATCTATGCCCCGCGTCCTCCTCCCTCGCCCTCGACCTCTCTGCAACCGCTAACCTCGAGGTTCCACCGGCACCGGGAGCCCTCGGTTTAGCCCTCCTCCTCGTGCAGCCTTGCTCGCTGCGGCCCCTCTGGAACTCGCCCCTTCTCTCTCCACCTTGACACACCAGCCATCCTCATCCCAAACTCTCTCTCTCTCTCTCTATCTATCTATCTATCTATACACTTCGGGTGTCCCTGGTTTTCTCTCTTTCTCACGTCAGTAGCTCTCGGTGCAGCCGCATTCTCGCGAGAAATTAATTTGGCCCTATTAAAATGATCACTTCTGGATTTAAGTTACGATCTCCTCTATCCTCCGCCGGTCTTTTCCTCTTCGTCCTCGCCCTCTCGCTCTGTCTGTCTGTCGGTCTATCTCACTCTCTTTCTGCCTCTCTTCGTCTCGCGCCGTTGCTGCGTTCCATCAGGAGAATGGAGGGCGCAGAGTATATATCCCTCTCGGCTTTCTCGGTGTCATTCATCGTGCTAGCGGCTCCATGACGTTTCAGGAGCACGATTGCCGCTGGCTCGAGGGTGGCTCGAGGTGGTGACGCTGTTATACGAGCTAGAAGCTCTCTCGCACACCGAGCTCGACACGAGAGGTTTTAGCTGCCGTATAAACGCAAGAGAGCGCATTCGTCGGCTGATGCGCGGATAAAGGTCGCCCGGTATAAGCTGCCAAGTGTATAACCGCGAAACCGTCGGCTGCGTGAAATAAAGGATAATATACGGCGACTGCGTTCGTGAATCGTCGTCCTTTCCTGCGTGGTAATTGTGACTGAACGCGACCTTTCGTCATTCTCTTCCACGATCATCAGAAAGGATTCCTTTGGAAAATAGAACGAAGGAGTTTCCGTGCTTGGAATCTGTCGAGACTCTAGCGGAGAATTTCTATCCGCGGCGAATGCGAACCTTGCGATTGCCAGGTGTTCTAACGCGCGATTTATATTCATAGATCGATGGTTTTATAGAACGATAGGAAAAGTGGCTTCTAACGAGTAATTCATCGTTAATTTATATTCTTCGCTACGATTCGTATAACGTTACTAAACGACGACCAAGATATTCACAAATGGTGGTAGCAACACTTTCGTTGTATAGTCACGTGGAAATATCAGAGAAATTCAGAAGGGAAAAGCAACGTTAATGGAGGTAAAATGCGTGACCAGTTTTGTCGAGACGCGCGATGAGATTAAAAATTGTTCAACACCTCGGCTGTTAATTTCTAACGTGACACGGGATTTATAAATTACCCTGGCATCGATATGTACTTACTCGTGTGCCGCACACGAGCCACTGCCTCCAGGGACGCTTGCGCAGCTGCTATATGCATAGTGGCTGAATAAGTAATAAAATATGTCGTCCACGCTCTTGGGATGCTGAGCGTGACCACGCGTAATATTACGCGGCCAGCACGGTTTTCCCGTTGACGAGAAAACAATTTCCTTTGCCGCTTTTGAAAATGGTCAAGCGCGAACGCCAACCGGAATAAATGCGCCTCTCCTGCGAATACAGATTAAATTTCCAACTACGAAAATCGCCTCGAATTTGCTGCTGTTATCTGTACCGCAGTTGTTGCATTAATATAATAACAATGCAGATTCTCCGTTTTCGATGCCAACATTTTTCTATTTTTTTTTACACATCGAACGAATTGACCGTTAAGGTTGAGAACGGTCGCGTGAAAAATACTTGAAAAATGACAAATAGAAAGAATCAGGATTATAGTACGTTGGTCAGTTTTTTAAACGATACGTATCGACTTCGAGAAAGCACGCTGTTTCATAAATATACGAAATATGCGTCCCAAAGGTCGGCGCCATACCGTCTGTGAATTTTATTGCGAGTATAGCGGTAATCTGACTTATGGTAGTTCACCTAAAAGCTTCGAGGCACATTTTTTAACTATGTTTGAACTGTAGCACCATTTTTTACCATTTTATCACTGTAGCGGTGTTTATGACTGCACCGGGAATGTTTACGCATTTATGGGAAATTCAAAGTCGCGTAAATGTACAGGGTGCTCGCGAAATATGAAAATATCTACCAGATCGTAACACGATATATGAACTACCAGAAGATGTAACATTTATCAGATAAAGCAAATCTTTACTTTCTATAAGAACACGAATTTGCATAAACGTTCATCTACACGGACCATGCAAAATTCAATTTGACGACAGAGAAATACACGTTCATGGGGTTAGCACTATGGGATTAGGGACTATGCGGTGGTTGTTGTTGGACTATTTTATTCGCAAACGTACGGAGGTACTTCTGGAAGATCGTTTGGTCAGAAAAATGCTGGCCGGTCGCGATAATAGCAGATTCGAGTTTCTGTTATCCGCGCGTGCGATCGTCGTAACAGGCGAGGGCAGTAATTGGTTGGGTGCTAGCGTGCTGCATTGTGGGCGGGGTGCCGCGATATGCTTTCTAATATTTGCACACTTTGATTGGAGTTTGCCCAGACGCCCCTCGAATTAATTACACGCTTTTTCACGTGTCCCGCATTCGACATGATCCTATCCCAATGACAATTCGCAAAAACGATGGACCTTCCATCATTCGAATTCCATTTCAACTGTCCGATACTGTCATTTATTGCTGCAAATAAATAATCGATCGCTAAAAACTTAAATTTATATTTTCCGATTCTTCGCTGGACGACGGACAGTTTAGGAGAAAAGTAATGGTCCTTTTTTCGTCTATCTCGCGACACTATTACTCGATGCTCTATTTTTAAGGAGAAATACAATGAAACGGATTCGACGTGTCCAGCCGCGGCGTTACGTCTAATTTCTCGGTAACGAACGAATTTCCCGTAGCCAATTACACCTATCGTTGCCAGAGGCAGAGACAAAGAGGAAAAGAGAGAGAGGAGGAGGAGGAGGAGGAGAGGATGGAGGAGGAGGAGGAAGAAAAAGAACACCACTTTTATCCGTTATTCAATAAACACAATGCTCCTTCAAAGGTATCTTTTCAATTATCAATGCCAATCGAGGCAAGATAGCGGAAAGAGGCAAGGATTTCAGTGCCGTCATCGAGAATCGCTTTTGATCAGCAGGGAAGTATCGCTGATCCGATTCAAATAATTAAGTCTGCAACGTGGATCGTTAGTAGCTCATCGAACGAGTAACCGGGACTGGATGCTCCGCGATCCTACGCCATTGCGCTCATTAACATCCGATGAAATTCCATTAAAGACGACGATGATGTCGATAGTCCGCGTTGTATATCTTACGCTGTTTTTGTCTATTCTCGCGAAAAACGTGTTACAATCTATGTACATATCGCTGCTTTGCTCTGACAGTGGCGCGGCTGGAGAAATGTCAACGTTAGGGGAGAGGCGTTTTAAAATTTGGAAAGAAACGATGGCGAGTCATTTCAACGATGTATTACAAGGCTGACTAAATGAAAAATATTCCATTGTTCGCGAAAGTAGTGCAACCTTCCTCACAAAACAACCGAAGATGAACCGGCGTTGTAAAACTAAGGCAGGTTGATAGCTCTCTGACGCAAAATTGATGGAATTGTAAATGTACCCTTTCACACGATGAAGATAGAATAAAAATAGACATTCTAATTACTCAGTTTTTGGTTTCTCTTTCGGGTTATTCGCCAGAGATGGCGTTTTTTCAAAGAAGATCCCTTCCATTTTGCCCTGTGTAGACCTATTCGATAAGAGCAGATTAGAAATTTTGCAAATTGTTCGATTGTCGAACCAAAATACGCGTAAAATTCGACAGCATTTTCTTCTCAATATATTCATCGGTAATATCGAAAGGGTTAGTCCAGGTGGTGTAACCATCGTGCGCTGGCTTCGTGAAAACTCGCGGCGAATTGAATTAATTAAAATTTGTCGGTATGTGTAACCAGGCCGCCGCCTTCTCGCCGCGAGAGACATTCTCTTTCCGCGAGATTTCGACGGTAATAATCGCTAATTACGCGGTATCGACGTCTCGCTAATTAACCCAGGGACCCAGGCTTTAATTAACCGCGCGTGCCTTGTCAGACTCGGTCGCGGAAACGGAAACCTTCTCTTGGCGAAATGTCGTTGGCTCGTTCGCGAAAGAGTTTCGCGCGGAACAAGCTGAAAATGCACAAGATTTTGCCGAATGTAATTCTGCCAATGGTCTGCCTGACCATCGAATTAACACCGTACGCAGAAACCTACTTCTAAGTAGAACACGTCACGCGTACTCGTACTATGTCAGACAAAGGGCGAATTATTTTCGATTATACAAATTATCGCGTTGAATACAGTGATTCACAGAAGTATCCAACCGCCTGTGCAAACACTCTGTTCCTCTTTTCCTTCTGTCTCTTCTTTTACCTTCTTTTATACCTCGCGATCGTCAGTCTCGATAACGAATAGATTAGACTCTAACATTGTTAAGTCATAAATTGTACTTCGAAAGTTCAATGCTACAATTGTCCATTCAAACGATTCTCGTGGCAACAACAATCTGAAAATGTTAAATTTTCATCCTCGTCAGAGTGATTTTAAAAAATGATAGCTAAATGGAGATTCCTTTCGCTTATTAGACATCGTAACGAGTTCTTTGTTTTGGATATTTGATATATTTGGTAAATTTCTCATCGTTGAATTTTCCATAGACGTATGAGGATCTGTCGGTTCGATGGTGCAAGAAGTTTCAGATAATGCGTACGCTGCTGGAGTTACGTATGGAGTGGAAACTATCGCTCTTAACCGCGGGCCAAATTAAGACTGTCCTTAATGCGGACTGAGATTGTCCTTAATCAAGCGAAACCAGGCCAGTGCAATTGGAAATACGTGTTAACGAGACGTTTCCATTAGCGCGATTCGCGAACATTAAAATGAACTTCGGATAGATATAAGTCAATATTAATTAATGAGCATGATAACGTCTGGTCGTCTCGAGGGACGTGAAACGCTGGGATATTAATCGTGTCATCTATCTTTGTTTCGCTATACCGATCGCAAAAACGTCGACAATGACGCAAAGAAGAGAATATTTGCTACATTGTGCGAATAATGTATCTCGCGTCGTGTCACTTCGCGTTTTACGCGCTGTCATTTCCACTAGATGAAGAGGAGCTTGCGTATCGCGCGCCCAGAAAACAATCGCAGGAGGTTATTCGTGTTTCGATAATACAGCCAGACCCTGTGTCTTGTCTTAATGATAACAGTAGCTACAGACAGGAGGAATACGAGTAAACAGTAGCAAAGCTCGCGACGTTCGGTGGGTCCGATATTTTTCTCTCGAACCGGTTAACTGCGTCTGACGAGTCTATCCGTGTCGAAGAAAAACTTTATTTCGGTGCGTTTGGCGCGTACACTGGTCGTCGTGTAGATTTATTTGCGCGCTTCGTGACCTGATGCCGCGAGACATTTCTAAAACTAAATTTCGCAGTTAACTGGTTAAATGAGAAAATATACGGCTGTCGTGAAATCAGCTTTCTTGGTGGCCGACGACTCAAACGGTCATCGACAAGTTCATCCGCTTGTTTCCGCTACTATTTTTACGTTTGCAATTAGACTTGTCGATTCTCGGCAGATGTGTTCGAAAGAAATTGCGAGTGGCTATCATTCGTTGCGATTCTATCGATACATTAAAAATATACACTTGCGACAAATCGGGTTCGAATCGACCTGGCATCGCAAATACCTCGGCTTTCTTTCCTCGAGGATCTATCACGAGAGGAAAAGCAGCTTATCGCACGTCAAAGACTCTTTCGTAGATGGGTGGAGCGTAGGCTTCAACAGATGCACGCACAATGGACCACATTCTGTGGAAGAATCACGAGTCAACGGGAGCATCTCTGGTTCAGGGGGGTGATCGAAAACCTGTAGAGCAGCTGAGGTTCCTCGATTATCGGGTTTCTGAATCGTCATTTTTTATTGCGGCGTTTGTGTGCACGCGTTCAAAGGGACATCCTGTCGCGTGAAATGAGAAAGAAACGCTGCGAACAGGGGAGAACGCGCGCTCGCAGCAAGAATAGAAAAGAAATTAAAGAGTCTTTGGTATCGAGAAAGTTGCCCGTTTAAAGAATTTAAGGTGGCGGCGACAGCGAAGGAGGAGGAAGCGAGGGGAACAGACCAAGAGAGGCGAGAACAAAGTAAGGGAGAACGAAACGAGAAGCCGAAGCAAATATAGAGATATCGAGATTGTAAGGCAGCGAGAGGCGGAAAGCATGGAAAGAGAAGGCTCGATTTTCCTAGGACTGGAAAAATATTTGCACGCTTCTCCACCCATGCGATCTTTCTCTTTCTTTTTTTCCACTTGCCGACTGGCAGCGCCGCGACGTTCCCTCGTCTCTTCGGTATCGGCTATTCCGTCTCCATATTCCGAAGTTTCCACGGTCTGCAGCGACTTTCGCGCCCTGCTTTTTTTCCCTCTCACACCCTCTTTTTTTCCCCACTCTCGCTTTATCTCTGCTTCTCTCTCTTTCTGTTCGTTCGCTGGCGTTCTGGCCAGCGTGCATCGGGAAATATGAATCCTTCGTCCCGTCTGCATTGTCTGGGACCTGTGTTTGCCACGGGCACACACAGGCGAAAACCTGTTCGGACGTTGGAAAGCGCGCACGCGTGTGCGTGCGTGCGGCTGTTTGCTCGCAGGTGGTGACAAAGATCGATCGTGGCGAGCTTGGTGCACGTTGGGATGAAAAAACCGAGAGACCCAGGGACACAGGCAAGCACACGTCAGGGGTGGAGGATGGTCAAACGGACGCGTTGTCCGACCAAACGATGATATACCATGGCTACGTTCGAAATTTTCACAATTAACGTCGCGTATCTGCCGGCGTGAAACACGGATATTCAAACCGCCATCGCCTCGTCGCCAACGACTGTACTGCGACAGTGAAAGATGATGAATGAAGCCCCGACGTTTGCCAGAGAATAAAGTCGGCACGCAGGTGCGACTGGGTTGAAGTTTAGTCGACCGACACCGTTAACTCGTTACCACCCATTCGTCCGACTAACTCCAAGAATTGAGTTCCGCGGTGTTAGCTGCCTAACTGTTCGCAGACTTGTCGCTTGCCTGAGATCTCGTCGGCATTCACGATTGAACCTAACCAACTGCGAGTGAATTATTAAACCGTTTCACGCTACGAACTGTCAGGGACGTTACGGGGCAAAGTTGCACGCCTCGACCGACGAGATCTGTACCGTGTCGAAAAATCCTTGTAAATAGTTCCTGGTATATATGTAACTACGCGAAGTTCGATGTCTGGCCTCGTTAGAGACGAGACCGGCATTTGTTGGCGACAGCATCCAGTGAATTTACGCGTCTACCTCGGCCGAGAGAGCGAAAAAGGAACACGAAACAGAATCTCTGCACGGAATGATCGTATACAGGTGGTACTCGATAATAACTCGGAATAACAGACTCGGATAGGAGAGTCGCTCGTTGGCATCGAGTGTATCGTGGTTGATCCAGAGAACGTGTTTAGAACGCGTCGTGGAAATCCCCGAGGCGAGCAGAAGCGCGGTGAAACGCCTTCACAGGCCGAACGTACTTCCCACTTCTTCAACTTGTTCCTCTCAAGTCGTCACATTGTGCCCGCGTGAGGCGAGTCTTGCACTCTGTTGTGTTCGTAAAACAGCCACTTTTCCCGCTGCTACTCCCGAAGGACCCTCGAGTTTTCATTGTTCGATTTCGAAGTACTACTCTCTCCCTCTTCTCTTTGCCTCACCTTTCTCTCTGATCCTTCCCATTTTTCTACTTTCTTACGCGACCACGGTGTACAGGCGTAGCAAGTGGACGACTATCGATTCTTCCAAGACACTTAACGAGAACCACGCGTTTTCTTCTTATTCACCGAACTCGATCGTTCGTTTGATACGTGCGAGTTATCTTTCAAAGTTTCGATGAACAGGCTACCGGGATATCACCGGATCAAGCGCGGTGCTCGCGCAGAGATTCAACTTCGGTTTCCCTCTATTCGATCTTTTTTCCCCATTGGAACATTTGTATGACGAGAGCAACCACTTTATTGCGTTGCACCTGGTTTTGTTCGCTGTCACGGGTTGCTCGAAATCTCGGGATAAAGGGAAAATCGCGCTTGATTCGCGCAGGCTGCTCTATGGCGGAGAAACTGGATCATACGTGGTTTATTTTCAATTTAGTTCGACGCAAAATTCAGCGATTTATCTACTAGTGTTTTCGTTAGTGATTTCGTAGTACAATGAAACCGCATTTACCAAAACACCGATTAATGGAAAGCTTGGAAATGTCCTGTCGTAAGGAAGATTAAAAGACAAAAATGCAAATATTCTTGTTCAAAGCTATTCGTTCCTGTTTAATCCTTCGAAACTATCATGAACATCCTGAATTCACCCTAACGCGAGCAAGGGTGATTTTTCTTACGAGCCCTTCGATCGTCGGTAAAAACGTAACGATGAATCGAACAAAGCAAATTGAAAGATAAAATCAAGAAGACGTACCCGAACGTACTGTTCGATGTTCACTTCGTTTTCCCGGTCACCCAATCTCGAAAATCGAGCCCGTAAGATACTCGTTTTATCACCGAGACAGTTAGCCGAACCGGGGCAAGGCGGCAGGAAATCGTTTGATCCCACGAAACTCTTTGAAACGTTACACCATGTTCGTCACGAGTAAGAGAACACACTGTCCCTCCTTCTTTTCCCTTTTCCGGCCCAGGCTTTTCGCTGTTATCCGGCGAGTTTGCACTCGCGCGTCACGACTTCTGATATTCCGTTGTGTTCGTAAAACAGCCACTTTTCCAGCCGATACACCCGGAGGACTCTCGAGGTTTCTTTGTTCCATCTCGAAATACCGTTTACTACCTTGGCCCTTCTTTCTTCCTCCTCTTTCTCCTTCCCTCCTTTTTCACCGCTCACTCGTCGTCTTCCGAAACGAAGACGTCTGAGAGGTGACGTTCGATCGAGTATCGATTACGCTCAATTTGAAACGCGGCTAATGAGTGCGAGAGCTACCGGGTACTTTCGGCAAACCACGAGCAGACAGCCCGGAAGAGGGATGAAAGAGGATGGTTAATAGTCGCGGAGGCAAAAAAAAAAAAAATGGGGTAACGTCGCGACCGAACTAACCGCAAAGAGCTTTCCGATACGCTGTAGAAAACAGTGGTGGTACGAGGGGATGGTTGGCTGCCTGGTCGAGTGCGGAAAACAATTTGTTGGCCGCGAATCGTTCGTGAAATCTCTGCTCTCTGGTGAATCGTTCCGCCGAGAGGAACATTATTGCCCACATACCGTCCTTTTATCGAAATAGTTAAGATTTCGATGCTCCACATTTTCCACCTGAATTCAACATCCATGCTCCATGCAAGATTTTTCTGTTCCAACTTCGAATTCGTCCCTCCATTCTTCGGTCAGAAATATGCATACTACAACTATATACGTCGTACAGGAACGTTCTTTTATTTCAATGAAATTTTCGATTATTAATATGCACGATTAAACGATCTTCTGTCGGTTCACTTCGCTTGTACGACGGTGAACTCCTATTGTACGAACGAAAACTTATAGATAGTGGAACAAACCAGTAGAGACTTGTATTATGCGAACTTCAATTGTACAACTATCAAGTTCGTTTAAACCGAGCTCTAGTCTAATTATACAGATATATCGATGAAATGTTGTGATACGAATTCCACTTTTTATCAATTTCTCAATTTCGTTACATAAGTACGCGATTACTGTTTGGTTGCAAAAAAAAAAAAAATTACTCCTATGAATTCATTTGTTACGCAAAAGTGGCACAAACAAGAGCGGATTATGCAATTAATTGGGAAAATAGTTGCAACTTTTTCCTGTTCTTCGGTTTATGGATCGATTTTACGCAATACGTACGACTACATCGAAACAAGGGTAGACAACGAACGAATCTAAACCTCGAAATCTATCACGAAACGTTCGGTCGTTAAGGGTTAGCGGGTTAATTCAAAAGGTCGGCGAAAAAGAGCGATGAAACGAGTAGACCGTTGCTCAACTTTACCCCCGTGAAAAGGGATTCTGCTACGCTCCAATAGCATTTTCAGGCTCTTTGGAATTGAACAGAGACACGGAAACAATTACCAAGACCGTGTTACCCTAATCTGAAAATCCTGTTAGCGATCCTCTTCTCGTACCTCGATTCTTTCCTTACAAAGACAAACTTCAGCCCCAAGGACCAAGGATGTCGAAGGACAGACACCCTCTGTTATCCTTGGCGATAATTTGCCAGGGTTCGCACACTTGCCACACGATCGATCGATCTATCTTCCCTTTCGTTTCCTTTTTCTCGCTTTCATGAAATTTTTCTCGCGGCTACGCGTTCGTGTTATATTCGTCTGTGATCCTAGGCGTCGCGATCTCTTTACCCCAGAATTTGATCGAAGGAGAGAAAAAGAGAGAGAGAGAGAGAGAAAGAAAAAAAATGCAGGCTGGTGCATCAATTTCAGGCGTATGCGAAAGAATGTCAGAGACGACGGAGGGAGAGGGCTCGCGCGTTGAATTTTCATGAGAAACGCAACGAGCCGTCGAAATGAAATCCTGCGAATAATATACGGACGAATAATATCAAACGCGGTTACTTGCGGGAGTAAAGGGCCGTGAAATTCATCTAGACCGAGAATTTAGAACGAAATCGCCACGGAGAAAAAACGGGGATGTAAGTCAAACGGAAAAGCTGCACAGCGTGACGGTATCATTTCGTGGGTTTTCCATTGGTCAGTCCTTTTGCCAACCGCGATTTTCTCTTTTCCCAACCTCTCGAGTTACCTCCGCGGTTAATTAACCTTCTAAGTAGGATGGAGCTGCACTCGCTGTTCATTATCCTGGTCTTGGCCGAATTACAGACAGAATTTAATGGCATAGAGTAAAATGATTGAACAAAATGAAGAATCCTCTCGACGATCTACCGCGTCATATCTTCAGATTCGCGGAGAAAAAAAGACCAAAAGAGCGATACATCAAAGCGTCGTACGATTAGAATTTCTCTTGGGGAAACGATCGCTGTTCTCTGAAAGCAACGGAAACTAAACCGTGTCGATTGGTCCATCATGGTCGTCATGCGGTGTTCGAGGAGTTGGCGTGCCAGAAGTCGGAAAAGCGAGACGTTAAAGCTGACGAATAAAAGAAAAAAAAAAAGAAAAAAAGAGAGAAGGGAGGGGTAGGAAAACTAAAGGGAGGCTGGCGAAAGTTCCGGCGAGTAATGGCTTTTAAGTGTGAAACCGTTCTCTGCCGCAGTGTCGTTCTCCAGATTTCCCCTGTCATCTGCGTTAAAAGGTACGCCCGATCCATCCACCGCGCGAAGAAGGAATTTCATCCTTTCTTTTTCATTTTTCCTTCTTTCTTTCGTTCCTTCCCTTTCTATTCCTTTTCGCTTTTTTTTTTCTTTCGTTTTACTAGTTCTCGAGGGTGGATTGGAGCGCGTGAATCGCGCCAACATCATTACACGATATCACTGGCTGAGGTACTTCCAGTCGATAGAGTAGTTGGAGGTTGCAGAGATTCGGATGGCGCCGGCGCTAAGCTACCCAGCTAGCCAGGATTTGCGTCCAGACCGTTTGTCTTTTCTTCGCCGAATTAGTATGGATTTAGCGAAGCCGCAGAGAATGGAAGCGCAACCACGGGAGGACTTTAATCAGCTGCTACCGCTGACTGCTTGCGCGAACACGCACCTTCATAAAGGGAAATTAAAAATGACTTATTATATCATTTTGCAGCTCGAATTGGAATTTCCGCAGACTGTAAATTCACTTGGTATCTTTGCGATCTTTTAATTAAATTACGCCACGATATCAAAGAAGTTTCCGGATCCCAGTCGCGATAAACAACGGAATTAAATTAATTACTCTGATTCCAAGAATAAAGTCTTTCGCGTTTCTCGTCGATAGAATCACGGAACACGTACACGCTGGCTATAAATATTAAGATTGCCGATAATAGTTACCGAATGCTTCCCGTTCCTATCAACTTTCAATTGTTTCCATATAAATCTGTTACTTTATTCGTATCGTATTAGGTCATGCAGAGATACGTCAGCATCGAAGCGGAGCAAACGTGGAAACGCGACATCGACGCAATTCTCCAGAGTTCACTTACACAACCCGTAAGAAGTTTCTCAAACATCAAAGCAAATTCTGATATTTGTCAGCGTTGCAGCGAATGAGTGATACGTTCTATTTGCGTTCGTCTGCGAGATTGTAACGAGTTTCCAAGAGTAAACGAAAATTCTCAACAACCTTGGGAAACAGCACGGGCCACGGGTAAAATATTAAATAAAGTAGAATTTGTCAGGGCTCTCCGATGAATATAACAAGTAAGTAGCCTAATACTTATGGCTGTCGGTGTAGTTCGAATAAAACGTGCAGGGAAATAAGGAAGGAGCGTAATGCTACTTTTGAAATGCTACTTTTCAATCTGGCTCCGTGTACTAACAGCTTTTTTAAAGCCCTTGAAAATCTCGTTTCCTCGGGACGTCGCTGAAAGAAAGTAAAGAAAGAAAAAACGAAGGAAGCAGAGGAGAAATAGGTGACGGAACGGTGGTTGTTCGAGCGGTTCACGGCGCGATACACGGCTGGCAGAAAGATCATTACAGATATCGCTGGCAGAGGTGCTCCCGGTCGGTAGCGTAGACGGAGGTAGGTGGTAGGTGTTCGGTTAGCGCCGGCGCTAAGCTCCTCTTCGTCGGCTTTGAACCTGAACGTTTGCATTTCACGCTGCCACGCGGGCCAGACAAAGACGCGGCTAATAGGGGAAAAGCCGGAGAAAGGGACGGAGAATCGGAGATACGTAAGTAGAGAAAAGGGATGGCAAGGGACGGGGGAAGGGAGGAGGGAGTTTAAGAAAATGAAGGTTGATGGAGAGAAGGAGAGAAAGGAGGAAGATCGAGAGGGTGGAAGCAAGACGCTGTGCGACGTGTATATACAGAGAAAGAAACAGAGAGAAAGGGGAATTATAAGGGGTAGGAGGATGAGAAAGAGAGGTATACAGAGGGTGATATAGCGCGAGAAGGTGAGGAACGGAGGGTAGGTAGAGGGATAGAGAGCAGCCCGAGGCCATCGCTAACGACGCCATTGTCAGCGGCCTGGCCATTGTGCGAAGCGTCCTGTACGAAACGCCGATTTCTAGCTGCGATCGCGGAGCCTCGGTATACGTTACAGGCAGGCCGAATAAAACAAGTCATTCGGTGATGACGATGCGACCGAATCAATACGCGATAAAATCCGCGAGAAAAGGCGATTCTGTTGGGATGGAAAAGCCAGCTATCGTACACAGACCATGGCGAGGATGAACGTCGCGCGTCACCGAGGAACGATAAATCTAGCTTCCATGATTCGACGAAGAACACCCGCACGATCGCTCGTTTTATTACTATTTCGTCAGAGTGGAAACGAAGCTGTTGTTTTTTCTTTCTTTCTTTCTTTCTTTTTTCCCGGGAAAAGTGGGGCAAAGGGGAGAGCATCGGCGAGGAACGAGAAGCACGGAAAGTGGCTCGACACACGTGAAACGTTTCAAACGAATCGAGAAATGCGCGCAACGTGCGGCGAAATTAATTCGTTGAATGGACACGACAAGAGAATTATAGTTTTAACGGAATCGCGTGAGAGCTGACAAGAATACGAATTGTACAATGGAACAAAGCTAATGCGTAAATTCGAATGAAAAAGCTAACAGCATCGCGGCTTTATATTTATTATTCCCCCGTGTTCTCTATACGAACAATATTAATTCAGAGTTCAGTTCGGTGGATAAACTCTGTGTCCACTTTACGCCAACAGGATATTATTTAATGTCCGTGCAGGAACTAGGTGTTGCAAAGTGGCCCTGTTAAATAAACTTTCGACTTTGTACCGTATGGAATCGATCGCAGCTGCCTCTCTACCGAGTTCCATACCGAGGATTCATCTCCATCGACGAGAACAATTTCGGAATGGAGTTTGCGGAATTTCGCTAAGAATTCGCTTAGCCTTTCGAACACGGACTCGAGGACCGATCTGACTCGGTCAAACTTTGCAAACGGTCGATATATTTACCTGGCAAAAAAAGAGATTAATGAATCACCGGATGAACTCTCGGAAAGTGTAGCTCTGTTCGCGTCAGACAAACACATAAATTTCCTATAGCGGCTACAACTTTTCTATTGTTACTTCGAATCTTGTCGAGTAATCTTGAAACTACACAAATGAAAATACGAAACTTTTGATTCCAAACCTTTCATTCAAATTCCTTAGTATATCAAACGTTCAAATATTTCTCCAATTTTTTAAATAGATTTCCAAGTTATCTATATTTTCAAATATTCGTAATCTCAAAATTGTTTAATTTGCAAATATTCAAACTCTCCAATTTTTTAATTTCCAATTATTCGAATCGCCAAATTTTGTAATTCCCGCGTATTCAAATTTCTAAGATTTGTATGGCGAATATAAATAACTTTTTAATGTAAAGTATTCGAAGCTAGTTGAAAAGTAAACTATTCTGTCCTCCTAATCAATCTTCGCAGGCTTTGTTATTCCGCAAACGGGCTCCAGGAAGGAAAGCGAAACGCGGCTCATTCCTTGAGATCACGTCAGTTTTATTGTGAATGCGGCTGAATCCGAGTCGCGAGGCAAAGGGAAACACGGCTGAAAGGTACGAGATGACAAGTTCTCATTCTGCCTCTCTTTCACAATACGATTGAATCGATGCGGCTCGGATACAAGCTGTCTGCGTGGTGTGAATATTTAATGAATGTAACCGTTAATGAGGCACGGTCATATTAGTATTAATTAACGGTAGGACGCTCTTCACGTTGCCATCGTAGGAAAAAGAATTTCGATGAAAAGAGCCTCCAAGATGAACAGAGAGGGAGGAACTTTCTGATCGTTGAATATACACAATGTTTCGTTTCCTTATTAAATTCTGCACACAGACAGGCAAATATTTTTTATTGTTATTACAAAAGAACATTGCTATTGAAAAAGTGCAGCTACATTATGAAATGCTTGGGAAAATCAAAATCGATTTTTCATTAGCGTCACCTAAGGGAGTTAATTATTGCGCGACTGAAATACCAAACTGAAGTTTCATCGATCCCTCTTATCTACAATCCAATTTCCAAATCTATCGAAATATCGGAGTTTAAACGATCCAAAATATTCGTTAAAATAAAAGAACACACCGTGTCGATTCACGTCGTACAATCGCGCCAACGAACAAATAACACACGCCATAAAAGATTATTCTCTTTGACATTAAAGGCATCGTGTCTCAAACTCCCGGATGGAGGGATTTAATGGGATTGAGAATGAAGATATCTTTGTATGGCGTAAAAGGCTTTGAATGTGTTGATAGGTTAACAGGATTAAGGCGGGTTCAGCGTGACCCGACAAAGCGCATATTTCAGTTAAGCTACACACTCGAGGAGACGCGGCTAGAAATTTGCAAGTGACACCCGAAAGTGGTACGCGAAGAAAAATGAAAGGCGAAGTTTGATATTTTCGCTACGAGCTGCACAGCAGGTCAAAATACATTTTTTTAAGTGGATACCATGCGGCTTTGACCGCGAATTAAATTAAAAAAGAAAAAAAAGAAAGAAAAAAAAGAGGGAAAAGAAGAAAAGACCCTGCGCTTAATTTCCTGGCGGTTTGCGAAAGTGTGCTGCAGACGGTGTACTTTTTCCTCGAAGCGAAACGTGAATGCGAGATTACTTTGTTCAACGACCGGTTTAATTTAAAACGTTTAAAAACCGTGACATAATTGGAAAAGTGCGTGCTTTTTTGAAATCTAAAAGCAGACTCGCTCGATAAATCAGCCGCGAGTAAACGATAAAACGGAAAAGGCTAACCGAAATAGGGAGCGTATTTTTATCAGAAATGATATCGGGAAATAATGTTTGACTGTCGGGTTAGAATCGCGCAAAATATCTATTTTGAAGGTTCGACGTTTGACCCAGTTTGAATGTATTAATATCGCAACCGCATAGGCACGAAAAGCATAGGCAAAACGAATCGGAAGTCTCTCGGTAAACGGATGTCGCACTCGTACGCCAGACAATTTCATTCAGTGAAAATACTCATTTACTCGACTTCCTGTCGCAGCTGGCAAATATTATATCGCGGGTGGAACTCGCGCGCGTTAATCCTCCTCTTCCTCTGCGACGAATACCGTGTAACATCGGTTGGTTATTTAACATCCAGTTGTTATCTCGATAAGACAAGAAATCCCCTTTTGTCCGATTAAATTGTGCTCGATGCCGAGTATAAAAAGAAGGACAGGTATCTTTGCAGGTCGCTGTCGTTTATTACAACGTGACTTATAACCGTTTCCTTGGAAAACTACGAAACGATCGTTCTAATGGCCCGTGTAATCGTTTTACTTACGACAGAAACGATACAGCGCGATAAACTGCAATCTAAAACGAGTCCGCGCAGTGTTTCGATGACTCTCGACGACAATGTTCGTTTCAATACGAGTTTTCCAATTTTATTCGCGAATCGAATATATCGAATCCCATTAGTAACTTTTAATGTTGTCGAATCTAACAGTAAATATCGATGCCCGTTCGATTGTTACTGATACGATTAAAATTAATCCCACATCTACTGTTTCTAACCAGATGGATCGACGTACGAACAAATGATTTCATTAAAATTAGTTCGGCCCAGTGAAACTATCGCCCGCTGTTCAAATTACGTATTATTAACGTTCATAAGTCGATACGCCTGTTGTTAATTGCAGTAATATTCATGGACTTGTGCTCTGGAAGGCCAACGGTTTTCACATCTTTCTCGGGACAATTTTTTCCATACAAAAATAGCATGCAAACAAGTTTTCTGACATAGTTCTGCTATCGTTAACACGTTTTTCTTTTAATTCCCGGTGAAGTTCTAACGACGTTAACTTCGCGGACAAACATCACGATGCGGTTCGCCGCGATATCAACGATTACTTTGCCTTGGAATAAACGAATTCCATCGCGAAGACCAAACGCAACGAGACGTAGCACGAGTACAAAGAAGATATACGAGCGTAGCTTCGATGATACATAAACATTTTACAAACACGAGAGTGCCGGGTAGCGTAATTTACGCACGATTTCTACAGCGGTAGGTCCGGTCCAGCACGATCGATCGATCGATAACTCTCGTGAAACTTGCATAAATGATCGTGAGGGAAAAGCAGCGCTTTACTCGATTTACGCCAACTTTACGCGAATATCAGATTACTCACGGAGTTCACTATATATTCGACCCGAAACTCTGATACTTCCTGCGATACTCGGCGTTTTCACCGTGCCATCGTGTGGCTTCCGTTCTCAGAGAGCACGTTTCAAGGTTACGCTAGGGGTAGCTCGACGCAGTACTTACCGTTTACTGTAGCTGCACTGCGTTTCCTTCGAAAATGCGGTGGAAAACACCTTGAATCCTAGAGCGTGGTCCGGTCTCGTTGTTCTCGTGGCGACAAGAGCACGGCGTCGTGTGTGTGTGTATGTGTGGAGAGACAAGTCCCGTGTTCCATGAGATTCTCGTGAACGATCGTGGCAACGACGTGACCGATACGCTTCTCTTGGACGAACTGAGCTCTCCCCCCCTTGCGCCGGTCTTATATAGCACCCCCACCCCTCTAATCTTCCCCTGAGTATCCCTTCCACCGGAGCAACCCCTGCACGGAAGACGGCAGCTACGTGGGGATGGATCCTAGTGGTCCACCAAGGACTCCGTTACCCTTTCTCCGTCTTTGCCATTCTCTCCCTCGGTCGTCCTTTCTCTCTCCGTTTAACCCTCTCTAAAATTCTCCCTCTTTTCCTTCTTCTCCCTTTCCTCTCTTTCTCGTTCTTTCTCTCTTCCGCTTTGTGCTTCCACCTTGTCCCTCTTACCGATCCGAACCTTTCCTTTCGTTTCATCCTTAGCTCAACAGCGAAGCTTCTCGCTTCCTTCGTACCGTGTCGCCGTTCTTCGTTGTTCTCCGTCTTCGTCGCGCCGTGTCCCAAATGACAATGTGTAAACTTCGTGCTCAAAACCCCGTGGCTCACCAGCCTAAGCTTTTCTCTACCCGTTGTCTCTAGTCTCTGGCCGTCGTCGTTTGGTTCTCCTTGTTCCTCGTCGGGACAGATCTTACGCGTCATGCCAAGAATGTCCCTCAGGGTCAGAGGAGTCGGCGAGAGAGCGGAAAGAAAGAGAGAGAGAGATAGAGAGAGAGAGAGAGAGAGAGAGGCAAAGTTTGGCCCGCGCGCAAGATACAGCCTCCTCCCACGCGGTTGCATTATTCGCGATAAATATTTACGCGGTCGCGGTGGAACATGAGTCACGTTCGTTCATTGAAAAGCGCAGCGATGCTCGCCGGTCGCGCGAATCGAGCCACTCGTGCCTCCCACGATATTTAATCTGCGTGCGTGCGATGATGTCTTCCGCGGCGAGTACCTAAAATTGCAAAGCAGATAGGCGTTACAACGCGAAGATAATCGATTCATTTTGGATCCTTTGCGTCGTTCGTTTGTGACGCTAAACGAATCGCTCGGAAATCCATAGAAACGTCGCGGAGAAATGACGATTACAAATCGCGATTACTTCTTTAAATTCGCCCTAGAATTTGTGATCATTCTTGTCTCGATAAAGAAATTTGAATATTAATTATGTGCCTGGATAGTGACAAATTGATAGCTGCATAAAATGGTGAAATTGGTCTGTTTGACTTCTGACAAACTCGAATCATGTTTTATCCTCCGTACCACTGTTTATTCTCTGTCTGTTTGTTTTGGCTACCTACCCAAGATTTAATAAAGTAACAGAAGCTTTTTTAAAACCAGCTTTTAATACGATAGAACGATAAAAAAAGACACAATGGTGGCGAGAGTTGTTTCGAGACAGAAGCAACAGAGGGAACGGGTGCGATTAAACGCAAGGATAATAATATCGCTATTTCAGTTAAGATTATGCAGAGTCGTCTAGTAGGTTCGCGGCGGTACAAAAGTACGCGTGTACATGACTCGTATCAAAAAGCGGAGGTACACAAAGCGTCTCGTAATAAAGGAGAAAGAACAATAGCAGAAAAATAACCCGACTTGCATTCGTGTCCCGTTAGCGTCTCCTCTATTTTACTGCTGCATCCCTTTGCACGCTACTGTGCTACCTGTGCGACTACATAAATTTCAATGTTCCTTCGCTTCTCCCAGGCGCAAATCCATTCGATTCCTTTCTATATACCGAGACGAACCATCACGAATGCCAATTTGCAAACTGAATATAAGAATGAAACAGATAGATTCACGAAGGTAAATCAATTTAATACGTCCCAAGGTGGATGCTGCTTTTAAATCACCTTAGAATTTTGACCGGCACGGGTAAGAAAGTTTTAAAATCATCGTTGTTTCACGCCACCCTGTGCACATTCTCACGGGGCAAACCCGCGACACATTTTCGCAGTTACCTATGTTTTTCCCATTCGAACAGCCGTCTTTCTTTTTCCCCTGAAAACATATGCGCGATCCACGCGTGGCGGACCACACATCATACACTTGACGCGCATAAATATCATTATCTCCAACAGGCCGGGTAACTCGATTTAGAGGCGGATCGAATTCCCTCACCCTCGCAGTTTTCCCTCTTCCACCATCAGCTTCTTTCCTCTTCCAGTAGCTGGCCGCGTCCACCTTAGCGATCTTCCTTTTGTGGGGCGCGAGGACGGCCGACAGGCCGCACACGCCCACCTTCCTTCTTGATTTATGCCACGCACGCGAAAGGCAGTCTCGTAGGTGGCCGCAATGAGCAGCTCAGGTTTTTAACGAAGATTCCCGGATCAGGCGAGTTCGCTGACAGAACTGAGAAAATCTGGTCCGAGGATCTGCGAGATTCCGCTGCTCGGAACGTAAACATCCACGGAGCAGATAATCGACATTAACTTTAGGCATTTCTTCGACTTAACAGGAGGATTAAACGAGATATCATTTGCCTAAAGGCGATCTCGAAAGCGTAGGTGAAAGCGCAATGCGAGGGATGCGGCCCGGCGAAAAACGCGACGACCTTCCGTCGTCGAATTCTCGTCAGGTTGATCGTGATAATCTAATCAACGATCCAGAAATCGTGTCGACGATATCGTGTCAGGGCCGAGCCACCTGGAGTGACCCACCTGACCCTCGGTGCATACGGAGATGCGAAAACGACGAGAGACGATGGTGGCGAAAAGGGATAGAGGGAGGCAGACGGCGAGAGGACTAGGAGAAGCGACAAGGTTTGGTGAAAAGGGGGTAAGGAGAGGGTGGTTGTGTGTGTGTGTGTGTGTGAAAGAGAGAGAGAGACAATGGTAGTTGGAGAGACGAAAAGAGAAGTGGAGATTCGACGGGAGAGGGTCAAAATCCCCTGGTCGTCTCCCGCGCACCCTAGGAATTCCTTGCTGCGGCGGCGATAGGGGTGCTTTGTCACCCCTTTCGTGGCTTTCCAACCCCACCAACTAGCCTATAGCCGATCTGGAGGGGATCGTAGGGATGCTGTCGTCATGGAGACCCATGCATCGGTGGGGATGAAGCATAGAGGGCCGACGGTGGCATTGATCGCTGCGCCCGTGGACCATCACTGTGTTGCCACGGATGTAGAAGGGGTGAATACAAACCCCCCACTCCCCTTTCACTCGCGCGGTCCTACCGCACACGCATTATAGACTTCGTATTCGTACGAAAGCATGCGTCCAAGTATGGACTTACGTGCTTATGCGCGCCTGGCGTGAATGATTCGCGACGCGAGAGCCTACGTACCGTTATATCAGCCGGTATGCAGACGCCGCGACACTGTTTCCTTCGTTGATCTTTCGCCGGCGGTACTTTCGACCATCGCCGGCAAAGATCATCGAGCGTAGATTCGAAATTTAAAAGCAGACAACGCGTTCTCACTTCGTTGAATATCATTTGTGCACTGCGCTGTGGCCACTGGTAAGAGAGTTTCAGAGAGAGAAAGAGAGAGAGAGAGAGAGAGTTTCACTGGTAAGAGATCTTCGCCTAACTAACTGCGAGAGACTGTGGCGTTATTTCATTCGGTGGCTCACCGAGGTACTTGTCAAGCGGCTACAAAAAGTACTGGAACGTTATTGTATTTATCGTAGCATTTACGAATTAATTAACTAGGTCCGAGTATATTAAACTTCGAATCATTTGGCGGTATCTTTTATACGACTACAACGGTTTGGTACTATAGAAAGTTTAGAAAAGGAATTTTTATCGATAGTGTGACTTTCGGTAGAAAATTGTGAACATACGAACGAGTTGAAGCGCCGTATATTTTACAGCCTTAAATACACGTGTCTAATCGCTTTTTCTAATCGGTTTACGCAAGATCGTACGATGTTACATTTTACGCAGAAGCACTTGGAAAATCGAACGACACCGTAATGGTCGGAGAGCTTTCAATAAAAAAGAAGGAGAGTGGATACGGAAACGGTACAAATTCTGGATAAGTCGTAGTCATTTAAGCGAGCAACCGAGGCTTTATCGCGATAGCGGATGACGTTAAACCCGGATAAAGGAGGTTTTTAACACTGTCGTAACCCCATTACGCGTGTCGTCACCTTCTTTCTCCCCATGGGAGGAGTGTGGGCAGCGCTATGGGGTGGTTTTAAAGAAGCAAAGATACCGGCTGAAACATTTCATGATTTAATATTTTCAACTTTATCACGACTCTCGTATATGATATATTACGCGAATCTTGGTGAATTTGATCGACGCTCAATTTGAACAAAAAAAAAAAAAAAGAAAAAAAGAAGACGCACAAGCACCAACGGATCGTAGTAAAAAATTGTCAAGATTCTATCTCGTCAATGTACTGTACATATAGGTGAATTATGTGCTCTTTGAAAGAAAGAAAAATGTGACGATGGATCGATGGATGTACACTTCGATCTTCCAATCCTACGATACTGTCCATCATTTCGTAATTACTTTTTTGAGGTTACCGGCATCGATACACGATTCGCTGAACGTTCACACATTGACATAAGCGTTTCTCGTTAATTTAATCTAGCGCACCTATATGCGATGTAATCCTATCGCAATTTCGGAGTTCCGCGGTGGCCACGCTATTCCGAAAATTCACCTAGTTATTTCATAAAGAGATTTACATCTATCTTCGCAACATGTGCCATGAGTAACAATTATTTTTAGTGGTTTTCACTTAATCGTTTCTTTCATCGATCCATATATTTTACAGACTTAATGAGTTCGTAATCCTTTGTTTTATCAATAAAATCATCAATGCGTTTATGAATCAATGACTGCTATATGATCCTCTTACCTCGAGCTGATCTCCATAATATTTTAACGATCTTGATTTTAAGGATACGAGATAAAGGATCTTGACCAGCTTCAACGATGATTATCCACGATGCTCTCGTTATTCAGAGACACCTGCGATATCAAGCGACTTTGATGACTGGATTTAGAAAATGTTTTTTAGTTCTTCTTGCATTCTGTTTAAACATTTGATCTACACTGGCCAGTATATGTATATTCTGCTGCCAATAAGTCTGAGATACCTTCGATCGTTCGATATATGTGATCTTTAATCAAATATTCTCTATAGAATCAATGCTTTTCGTAACACGAAGGTAAGTGCAGTCCGACATATTGGTCATTCTAAATAAAGAAACATGCACAGTTTCGTAACAGATGTACGTTATAAAGCGCGCGGCTCTAGATCGATAGAGCTATAAAGTCGATATATATTTTATATCTAATATATTTTAGTCCACACATTCTCTTAACCGAACGACGATAATAACCATCTATTTTAGAAACTTTCAAAGCAAAAGTACTCGCATCTTGTCGCTATCGTTTCTTCCGCGGTCGTACGTGCGTTCTTTCTTTACATTTCCACTCGCAATTGGCCACTGCCTTTGGACGAGATACAATTATTGTCGGTGAAATCGTAACGTAACACGCGAACACCACTTTGAAACACAGTCCCTGGGCACGCATCAGGCGACTAAGTGTATCAATAATGAATGTTACGCATCGTTAAATCGATGGCGGGACGATTACCGGACGATATCGACGCCGGTTTCCGACTAAATCGTGTTAACGCCACGATACGCCTATACACGTCGATGACTTTATCCGACGAGAGCGTAACAAGCCGTCGTGGCATCGGATTTTGCTTTTGCTAATTAAAAAATTCCACGCGAAGTCAGATTTCCTCTCGTCGCCGCAGAGAACGCCCCTGCGAATAAATCCAATACCACCGAGCCGACTCTCTCGTCAGCCATCTAGCCCCTGTAACGCATATTTAATTTCTTGTATATCGTGTATCCTCCACGCATTAGAAGAACATTGTCATCGATATATCGTTTGGCGAATTAAAATTTTTGCTATCGGTACCGAAGGCAAGGAGACTCACCGACGACGACGAAAATCCGATTTTAAAGCTTCAAAGTTACATGGATGAAAATTTGATTCACACGCGTGGCTAACTCGATATGTTACGGTTCTAGGGTTCGATGTTTTTTAAACTGTTGAACAAATTTTTACAGGAAGTAAATAGCAATTCTTCTAAATTTGACAAAAAATAGTATTTATTTAGATTAATTCCTTGCGTATCGTGTATTGCGAACATGTCAGACGTCATTGACTCTGTATGCTACTTTAGAAATTGGAATTCACAATCCATCGTTTTCAAAGATAACCGGCACCAATGACGAGTCGAAAAATCCGACTCGAAAAATCGAGAATTACACAGGTAAAGATTAAATTCGCTCGATATGGCGTGAGCAGGATCACTGGCTGGAAATATTTTTATTCCATCACGTTGAGGCAAACGTATCGAAAGATGGATAAGCAAAACCCATCGACTAAGTAAACGATCAGAAAGCGCGTCCTTTCCTACGAGAACGAGTAGTTGCGTAAGGAAGAAACGAAAAAAGGGAAGAAACGCGCGTTCAGAATGTCGGGCGCAATAACGCGCTCGCTTAGGAGGCGCAGGCACGCGCGGAACGCTTTTCGGCCCGCTGCTAAGGGGATGCGTTAGGGTGCAGCGTTGCACGCGAGCTACGCGCAACGCATTCTTCCTCGAGCGAGTTAAATGCACGCTCGCGAGTACAACGCGAGGCTGGACATACGCTTCAAGGTTTATTTGACGCGACACGCTGGACATCCGGAACTTGCTGTCGACCCAACAGCTTCATTACACCAGCGGAACGATGATAGTGCAATTTTTAATTTAGCCGGTGCAATTATCCGGTGGCTCGCGCCTCTTTTGCTCTTTCTGTGCTCTACCGTGAGATTTTATCTTTATTTTGGCGATAATAACAGGCCACGAGGCTCGCGGTACGTCAAGGAAATTAACCACGGAATGCCGGCTAATATTTACGCGGTTTCCAAGGAGAAACATCGCGCAGGCGGTTGGGGTTTGCTAAGCATTTTTTAATTAAATCCGTATCGATAATAACGGCACGAGGCTAGAGCGCGCCGTATCTCGTACGCCCGATAGTTCGACGTAACGAAATTCATGAGCCGAGGGCCAAAGAGAGACGCGCATTAGAGGAGAAAGTAAAAAAAGAAAAGAAGAAAAAAATGTATTCGAGGCGCAGCTGGATAGCGTCGACTGCATCACTTTTCCTACTTACTCTTTCACCCCGTGAAAGGATGAAAGGGAGTAATTTCCAATCGAGACCCGGCTATACGAGGTGATGCGAATATTTTCTCTTTCCCTCCCTCTAGGTTTTTTATCCGACGCGTTCACTGTCTCGTTCTATCGAGTCGCGTCGGGTCTACGCCAACCGACACTGGTGAGAAGAGAGTTTTCGCCGATGCGCGTTCGATGAATACCGGTAAGTGTGCTGGATCGTATGAAAATTGATCGGCTAATATCGAACAACGAAAACAAGGAGACGATGTGCAAGCAGTTTTCTGATTGGCGTCAATTTTCGTCCGCGAAGGTCGTCCATGTATAAACAGGTTTACCCCGACAGAGAGGAATAATTGAAATTCCGGCAGTGCGATTGTTGCGTTCGGCGCAACGAGAATCTCGCGAAACGGATCGGCTCGAAAACGATTAAAAGCTGGGGATCTAGGACGACCTCGAATAATACCATCGAGAAGTTTATTCCACGATGTAATCTTCGCCGGTAACTCTGACTTTTCCCCGAGTTCGTGTTAATTTTCTCAGAGAACGAGAAACTTGGTCGAATAGAGCGCTCGAGAATGAACGATAGCGTTTCGGTTGGAAATGGTGACGCTATTCTCCGCAGCTATTACTCCGCTCGATTAACGCGACGTTGATTTTTCTTCGCCGCACGCCGCGACAACTCGTATTCAATTAGGGTACGCGATGAAACTTGTTCGAAGGTAGCGCGCACGTATGAATTATAACAGATTGCAAGCTATCTGAGGGAGCGACGTATAAGCGAATTAGATGTCTCGCGAGGTAGGCCAAAGGTAGTCGCGATGTCACATCGTCACTCATGCTACCGGGAGTAAAGCGTTTCCTCGTGTGCTCTATCGAGTAACTAAGTTTCGTTCCCCCTGCCTAGGTTTGTCTGCCACCGACAACGGTGACAATACCGCAACAGGATCCTCTGCCATTGTGCGCGATTAAATCTCAAAGACCAAAGTGATATCTCTCTGTCTCTTCGTTTGAGACGCGCACCACTACGAACATTGACAGACGCTAGAGAAGGATAAGGGTTGGAAAGGGTGGCCTGTGGAAATATCGTACGAACGAAAATATCGTAACGCGTACCAAGGAAAGAGTAACTAACGGAAACCTGTTACACGGCTTATCGATAGTTCACGGACAACTAGGTTCGAGGTACGCCGCGTAAAATAGTTCTCTAACTAGTTTAATGCATATAACGATGCATTAACGTACGACTCGTCAACTATGCTCACTATCAGCCGAGTCATTTATTAACTATGTTATTCATCGAGTTACGAGTTGCCTCTCTCGTTAATATCGCGTAACGCTTACTGTCGCTTCCCAACTTCGCCAGCAGCCTGATAAGATCGCGCTAACCATTCTGCGGGATTAAATACCGAAGAGCGAAACCGCCACCCTTTTATCTTACGTTCGAGCTTCGTCGGATCTTGAAAGCGCCTCGCGCGTGGACTGCGAGTTGGCCGCGCGGAAGATCGTTAAAGATATATGTCGCGCTTGAATAAGAGAATACGCGAAATCGAAGCTTGAAAGTTTCAGCGAAAGCCTTGTATCTTTGACGATTCTTCTTCGACGATCGTCCTCCATATTCGTCGCTGATATTTACGCCGAAGCGACGCTCTATGGAAGATGTAGACATTTTTTCAGCCTGTGGACCCAATGGGATGTTGCGACAGAAAAAGCGAGGGTCAGTCACCGCCTGTATATCCACGTTATCTGTTACAATTGTTTTAGTTATATCGTATTCACTTGCGCGCGAAGTCGATATTTTTGCGCGAGAATGTGTTCGAAATTGAAGCCCTACTACTTATTTATCCTACCGCAACGACGTAATTTTTGCACGCCTGTCTGCTGTGTGATCTTTCCTTTAGACGTGTTAGCTTTCTATCAGAGAAAAGTAAAAAATAAAAGAACAAAGACGCTCCTATTTCAGTCTTGCTGCATCTTTTGGATCTGCATCGATCATAACTTTCTGTCATTAGAAAATTCCTACAATCCGTGGAAAGTATGAAAGGAACATCTCTTTCAACCATGCGTGGTTACTTTAGCGAACAGCCGAGATCAAATCCCATAGAAGATATTCCAAATGAAATGCTAAGAAATTTCTTTCTGAAGAAACGATCGATTCGGTTTGGCAGGGCCAGTCCCGGGCCAAAAAGCCGAGGTGTCGCGAAGTCAAGTATCGGAAATCAAGGTGCGCCGAGTCTCAGGCAGCTTGAGTCATGCAACTAGTGGGGAACAACGAGGCTTGCAACCGTGTGGAACGCGCGGTTCAAAATGTCGTTACTTAAACGAAGGATGAGGAAGTTATCTCGATACACGCGTCCGCCACGCGCGCTATTTAATACCGCAGCGACGAGCAGACCGCGGTTTATCGGTGTTAGTGAGAAACTAGCCTGGCAATGGTGCATAGAACGATGATGATAGGTGTACTGGTGGTGGTGCACTGTCAGTGGTGCAGGCCCATTGTTCGCCAGACACAAAACAGTCGGCGTACAAAGTGGCTGCTGCGTTCGCTGCGGCGAAGGCGAAGCCGAGGAGAACCAGTGGGTGATGAGGGGGTGGGTCGAGGGTTGAGGATGGCACGGTGGGTGGAGATGGGTAGGCGAGCGAGCAAACGAGAGAAAGAGAGAGAGAGAGAGAGAGAATCACAGTGGTATCAGAGAGTGGGTATTGTCTACAGAGCTAATCAAAACCAGCCCTTTCAACAGACCACTCTCTCCCCCTACCCTTTCTCTCGTAACTTCACACACATGTACAACACGCATCGTACGTAGGAGAAGAGGGATTGGAATCGTGTTGGTGACCGTTTCTAGGTAAATAAGAGTCGGGCTCGAAGCTAAGTTTCCGCGTGGCCGTGGGGATGGTGCATACGCGAAAGGGTTGCAATAGGTTGGCGAAGAAGGGGAATCCGTCGGAATATTTTCGCCGCTGAAGCTTACCTTTTTCGTGCGCGTAATTTCATGGTCGACAAGCTCCGCAACGATGAAAGGGTGAAACGACCAAGGTCTCCAACCACGAGCTGTCTTAGCAGATAAGGGATACGAATGAGTTTTCAGTCTTTTCTCTTTCCGTATTCCTCTCTGTTACTTTCGGACGGAACCAGACGCATGGAGATCTCGTCGAGCGAGATATTGTTACCGACTTATCCAGGCGCCAAATCGACTATCGTTTTCGTCGACCGACTTGATTAAAAGCGGTAAACACGAAACGCAGCCGAGATTCATATTTGATCGCAGCTCGATGTGTTACGCGGCTCGCGCGGCCACCACACTCGTAAAGCCTCGCGCGAGTACCTAGTTACGAGAAGAACGATACGGGAGATGAGAAAGAAAGATAATGTTTCTAATTTCCGAAACGAGCCGTGTTACAGAGCGGGACGTTTAGTTGAGGACGTCAAACGCGCCATCGTATGCTTTACCTCTTCTCCTTTCATTCCCCTTCCCTCTCCTCCATCTTTCTCGCTCTTTCTCTCTCTCTCTCTTGTTACTTTCTAAACTGTTCGTAAATTGAATTACGCTGCATTCGCGAGGACCCGTGCTATTATATACGTAGAAAATGATTCTATTTGAAGAAGTTCTCGAACGGAGGCAAGGTGAAACGTACGAAGACGAACACAGAGGAAAAAGGAAGGAAGCACAAAAGAGCGAGAGCAGACAGTGGGTATACATTTCATAAAGTTAGATGTGCCGGTCGTATTTGCCAGGGATGGTGGTGGCAGTGTGGCTTGGCTAGGCAGTGGGGGTTGTATCTCTAACTCGAGCGCCTATAACATCCATATCTATATCCCATGTACCGGGTGTCCAATAAATCTATTACCCGGTCCCGTGGGGCTGGAACCGGCGGGTGCCATACAAACAAATACAGCCAGCCGCGATACACGTACGTGACTACCAGCGTATAGACTGCATGAGGGATTGCTCCGATGCGCGTCTATCTCCGTTATGACTTCCAGCCGAGCGCCACGAAAGGCGATCGCACTTCTTTTTTTTCTTTTTTCACGCAACCGTGTGCTAGCTTTCCTTTATTTCTCCATCTTTCTTCTATCCTTCCGCGACCAACACATCCCGTACGTGTTACCCCGTGCAGTTTGCGTCCTCGGGAGCGGTATCTATATTCGTTTTTGCGTCGAACCTTCGGGGACCCGAGCACGACGTTTCTTCTCCGAAAACCGAGCGTCGTCTTCTTTCTCCCGATCGTTCGCCGAGCATACTTGATGTTACACGGATATCCAGAATTCTGTCGGTGCAATGGAAATTCGGTTTTCGAAGACGAGGTAAGAGATATCGGTACGTCCGGGTGAACGAGAAGAACGACGAGCGGTTTCTGATTCCGCGAGTGCTTTCGGCCGGTTCAGCGAAGCGATCGGGTAGCTCTGAGGTAACTCTAGCAGCGAGGCGGAGGAAAAAAAGAGGGGAGACCACTTTCCGAGCAATTGTCATAGACAAAAAAGCCGGTGGAACGTCGAAACGACGAGAACTGGAAGCGATAACCGTCGACGGATGGACACGCGGTTGGTCGACGGACGGAGGCGCGGCGTAGACAAACGGAACGAAGCTGGCTGAGACCGGCTAGAAAACGAGCAGGGAGTTCGCGATGGTTGAAACGAGGGAAAAAAGAGGGGGGGGGGACCTGGCGGAAAACGGTGAGGAGCAACGGGGGCGGGGGGCAGGGCAGGGAGTGAGAGAGTAGGAGGGCACGGTAATACGCGAGACGGAAACGGGCGGGAAAAAGGCAGTGCCTAGCGGAGAATAAAACCAGAGAAATTGTCATTGTGCTGAAGAGGTCCGGGCGTATAACAATGACAGCGGCTGACGCAGCATCCCGCAGCTACAGATCATCCCTGGATATTAAAAAGTCGGCCTACCGCGCGCGACTCCCTTTTCCTCTTTCTCTCTTCTACGCGCTCACCCCCACCCCATTCTTCTCCCGTCTTTTTCTCCTCTCTGTTTCTTCTTCTTTCTTTTCTTCTTTTTTTTTTTTTATTCTACGTTTCTCACCCCTTCTAGCGATGGTATCCGGGAACGCGCGCGTAACCGATACCCAAGAAGACCCGATGAAGACACACCACCAACGGGGATGCGGTGGTACCCATCGTTGCTTCTCTCCTTGTCCTTTCCTCTTATGAAAACAATAGCGAGTACTCGCGATTTCGCGTCATCGACTCTCCCTCTATCGGTAGGAATTGTCCTTGCATCGCGAGGAGGTACTTGGGGTTATCGAGGAGGCCGGTATCCTGCCGGCGTTCCCGTTCTCTGGCGTTCTGGCCGGGTGGTTCGGGAAGAAAGGGGTCAGGTTGAGCGGTTCCGGATGACTTCGACGAGAACGGATACGTCAATGCGACTAGATGGGGCGAGGGAGGAGGCGGAGGGTTTGACGATTGCACGGGAGGGTAGTATTGACATTCCTGTGGCATGGAATGGTTAGAATGGAGCGGCAGCTTCATGAACGATCTTGCCCGGCCGGAATAACGCCTGCCTTTGTACCAAGGACGCGCAGGAGGGGAATCGAAGGAAGCAGGCACGAATTAACGAAGATTTACCGTCGAGCTAAGTATTATCGGGTGGGAACTGTAAAGAGAGCTATTCGTGGCGCGGAACATCGTATTTCCTCCCTGACGATTCTGTCGGTTATTAGTGCTCACACGCCAAGTAGATTATCGGACGAGTTTCACGATGTGTCCCACTCCATCGGGGGATACGACGCGGACGCGGATACGAGAGACAAGAATTAAAAAGTTCCTTTCGAATTGGCGTAGGTACGTATGGATGGCGGAGAAAGGCAAGAACTGCCAGACGAAATTTCGAATTCTGTTAGTGTCATGCTGTCAATAGCGTATCGCTTACTTTCTCATCGCGTCGACGGATGGGAAACCGAGACTGCGTGATCGAGAGAAATGAAATATTTCCATTAGATCCGTAGCGATAATCCATCGTTCGGAGCGGGCGTGGATCGCGCGCGCGGTCGCCTCTGATGCAGATATTCATCAGGACACTCTTCTCGTGAAGTATTCAGGAACACATTGAATTAATACCGATGAGCCTGGCATCGCTGTGATGGCTATTAATGGGCCCGCAGCAGAGACCGTACGGAAAGATACGTCGGCTATCGACCGTCCCATCAGAAATCGGAAAACCTTTTCCAATGGGCTCGCCTTCTTGCCGTCTTTTGCTTTGCATGGAAAAATTGTTTCACTGCCTGCTGGAAACTAACCAACGAACCAAACGAAATTTTAGGAGTACCATCGGCTTTACCGAAGCAGCGAAACACGCAACACTCCATTATCTATATCTTTGAACAGCGTGAATCGTTACCCGGTGAAATCACGAATCGCAAGATGAATAATGGCCTGCCTTATCGTGGTGTTTCGTGGCGATCCAACGAAAATTCAAACGCGACCAACAAGCTATCGCAATGGAACACCGAGTGCTGACCAAAATTTGGTGCAAGAGTCCTAGTGCGGCCACTCGACGGGGAGGGTAACACATTGCATTGCAATGTGCATCCGTTGTTCCTAGCCGGCAATAGTGTGCGTATACAGGATCATGCAAATGTGACGCGTATGTGATACTCGTGTGGCCCATGACGTCTAGTGTCCTGCCGATGACGTTTACTGCAACCACGCCCTGTCCGTGCTCGTCCGACGTCCATCCTGGACAGGCATCGACCTCCTTAATTATCAAGGATTCGACTAACGATCTGGTTAATTATATCTTTCGAGATCCAAGTTGTACGACGTCTACGTCTATACCGCAGATTTCATGAACATTCGTTCCGTTGATAAATATTACGCCACTTTCGCACGATCATTACGTTTCACGATCATCGTTTTATAATCGATCCTGATATTCGTGCTATTCAATTTTCTACTGTGATTTGTACAAAGTTTCTTCGACGAGGTTAAAGGACCGTAACGTAAGTACAACGCGTGTGATTTTTAATTCGTATTCGACGTACCACTCGTCTGACCCTTGCAAATAGATTTTACCAATTTTTATCGTCATCTCGACGATTTAACCGAATTATCACGTCTGATACGAAACCAAGAAGTGACCTAGTACTCATAGATAAAGTACGAGAGTGCACGTTTGATTAACATTTCCGATCTGATGTTCTCTGCTGTGTTTCGAATCACGCATGTACTGTGTTTAATAAGATTTATCATAGTCAAAAGATTTAACGAATATTCTGCTGTGCGACACTATTGGCAGGGAATAGGAGGACAGGGATAGGGGGAAATTTTGGCGAGCAATAAATTTCTTTCGACCGATAAATAGGTCATTGTTGGCTGAGTGAATTCCATAATGACGTAGAACGGGAATTTCGAGCACGATTTAGCAATAGCTGGTAAGCCGCTGTAACCACCGTATACCGGCCCGGAAATGTGTTATAGTTGTATGCGCCGAGCCAACAAATTTTTCGTCGTAACAACGGCGCATACATAATGAACTTTGCGCAAACATCTTCTCCTTCAAATTATATCTTTCCAATAATTATATCGATCCTACGTTTCCTCCAATTTAATAAATTATGCCATTGGAATTAAATAATCTTCCAATAGAATATTATCCGTCTTATTTAGTCTATACAGTCGTGGATCGAACATCGATAATGTTCTCTCAGCGAAAAGAAAAAAAGAAAGAAAAGAAAAAGAAATCAGACGAAGAAAACATGGAACAAGAGGAATCATCGTTCGCCACGCGAATCCACGCGAGTGGCATAAAAACAGGCAAATTATTTAACTCGCTGGGTACTCACGGTTCAGCGGTAAATCCGGACCCACCGACCGACATCGAGAAGTCGAGCACGACAATGATATTCGATGGGAGTTTCGAGCACGACATCGAAATATCTGGTAGGCCACAGTGGCCAGAGTATGTACCTACTCGGGTACGGAAATGTCCAGCGAGATAGCCACTCGTAACGAACAATGGCCGATTCTGGTTTCGCCAAAGTCGACCGTCCCTCCCGTGTATACAGGAATCTCGTTCTCTTTCCCTGTATCTGCTGTCTCTTTTCGTCATCCTCGTACCGAACCGTCATAATACATGGTATCGCTACTTCTGCCAAGTGAGCGACTTCCGTCTTCCTTTTCGTTGTGCACGACAATGGGACACAAATTTAAGAGTGTCTGCGAGAAAGCAACGTACGCTTGTCTTCGAAAAGCTCTTCTTCAGAGAGGGGCGAAAGGGAGACAAAAATGGGACGGGGGTGCGTTTTTATGAATAGACACATTCCTATTGACTGACGATCGTACTTCGACGTTTCTTTTTATTTCTTTTCCTTTTTTTTTTTTTTTTTTTTCACCACGAGAAACATATTCCAACGGGCGTCTCTCCACGATTTTACCTGATGAATTCCTCGTTCGACGTCTCGCGGGCTACGTTGATTGAGAACGTGCATCCAAGATTCCGAAGAAAATTCATTTCTTAAGTGTAAAACGAAGACACGATCGATATCAAACGTAGACACGAAGATCCTTCTGAGATGCTGAGAGAACGCTATGCTTCTTTTGATCAAACGAAACAGTTGGAAACGTTCGTCGGTTTTTCTCTAGGAAAACCCTAGCTTACGTGGTCTTGGTTTTATAAGAACTTATGTGAGAGACCGGGTAAATGCGTCCGGATAATCTTCGCCATTTTTCCTAACGTTAACCAACAGATGATCGCGATGGATCTCGGGATTTTCTTAAAATGTTAGACTTTGAAGTGTCTTGAGAGCAGCTACGAGCCAATAAAACCAATTAGGATGGAAGAGAGGGGGACGTTAGGAGCGGAGAAGGAAACAATGGGAGGGAAAACGACGTGTCAGAATCAAACGCTGGTGGAAACGCGATTGATTATGATTTATGGTGAAGAATGTTCGCATCATCGGGTCGGTCGTGTCCTGCGATTCGGAAAATTTAATTTGCCGGAGAAAATCTGAGCGTGACCGTGGCCGATAGCTTGTGGACATTGCGGACAGAAATTCTTCGAGCCCCCGTTTCTGATCTTTCCGATAGAATTCCTCTTGGAACGATTACTTCGACGAGCGAGTCACCCACCCGTTCGATCTAATGAATCGTGGATTACGATTAGGTTTCTAAATTCATACAAAACACGATAATTATGTACATCTACTCAAGTATTTATCGTTCCCGAGGGATGTCCCCTATCTCCGAGAAAGCAAGGGATAACTCCCATACATTAAATTAGAAGCGAGCTAATTACTTGTCCCTTGGAAGATGATGAATCGACGACATTATTCGTGTCACAACAAATTCTAAGAAGATGCACCGCTATTCCTCTTTACGTCTACACTGTGCATTTTCGTTTAACGCGTTAAGTACCCATAATCGATTTGACGATTTACCCAGCGCACAGATTTTTATGGTTTTCTCAACCGAACAATTCAACTGTCTACAAATATATCAACTACAAGCAATCTGTTGCAAACTCAAAGTGAACATATCGTTTCCGTGAAACAAAAATTGTAAGATGGATATAAAACAGATTAGTAAAAGAACATGTAACGAAAAATTTATGATCGGATATTATTAACCATCACGGCACTCGACGCGTTAATCCATGTCTTTTTTACACACGAAACAGGCAGCACGATTGTGAATTATAGATTTTTTCCATTCCAGCGATTCAGGTCGCTGTATGGCTAAGGCAGGAATTGCGCAACGAAGCCGTCAATATTTCGCCGCCATTTGTGCGGTAGCTGGGTCGATCTTATTCAATATTAAGGAACTGACCGCGCCAAGCGCTGGACAATGCGTCTCACTATCGCAGCTGTCGACCTGGACGAGCACGCCAATTGATACCCTGAAGGACTCGCGAATAGTCCCCTTGGGGCGCGAGGTGCCTTTCCCTTCCTATGGTCATCCTGTTAAATTAATTGCACCAGCCTGAAGACGACCTACATTCTATACGCCTCTTCGTTTTTTCTCCGCATTCGCAGTATCTTCATACGCGTATTCCCTTTTGTAACTAAAATGGGACGTAACGAAATGAACGCTGCAATTAATTAAACGTGGCTCAAAGAGGAGATCGAGATAGACCTACGATAATTTGCAGATTGAATGCGATATTAGCAGAGGAATTATAGGTAAGCCTTCATTAATGGCAGACTGGTACGAGGAATCGGCAAATCGGTCATTAAACGTCCAGACTGTTAAATTAACCATCATCTATTAGCTCGCTAATAAAGTGGCCAATCTCCTGGTCTTTGGCGACCAGTTATACACCTACGTTGTACGTAAATCCTTCTTCTTTATCGATAGAAATTTTCTTAAATTCGAAGAAAATATAAACGATTGGCTATTGATATTTTACACTAACGAAATTTTTACATTAGTTTCGTCGAAGCGTTAAAACTCCTTTTCACCGTTGAAACGAAAACATATATAGATATACAGTTTGCGCAAAATTCATACTTTTATATACCGATAAAGAAGCGAAATTTTTCGAAGACAAATATCTTCTTCTTGGAAACGTTGCAACGAGTACTCTACTTTTGACATTTCCTACGTCTTTGCATTTCTGCTCATTTTTCTGCATTTTCGCCTTCTCGAACTTGTCGCGTACTGGCAGCGTAGCAGCAGATTGGAAACAAAGTAAAACCCAATATCTTCGTGATAATCCTTTTAAACACGTAACAAGAACAACGACTCATAATTCGAATAATCCTTAGCCGAACTAATTTCGCGAGTATTTAACCGTCAAAGTGGTCGTTCGTTATGATAAACGTTACGATCGGAGCAGTTAGGGTAAACGAGCCCAACAAGTGAATTTTAAAACGCGTTCGGTGTACGCGCGAGTACCTTCGAGATCCCTAAATTAATGCCCGAAGATCCTAAGGGCGGTCTAAGAGTAAAGTCGGTAAAGATACGACACGAACGAACGAAGAGTTGCGAAAGTTTTCCGGCTTGATAGAAGCGATTAAACAGAACCATAAGGTAACAGCGCGGCTCGTTAGGAAGGGCTTGCCTCTAAGTGATCTCGTATAACACGGGATTTTATGGAGAGTGCATCGGGGTCTCTTTGCATGCATTTCGTGGAAGGCTGAGTGCCTCCACTATCGAAATGACGATTATCGTCCATCTTGTCGAGATGTGGCTGTGCGCTGTTTCTGCCGGTAGCCCGATACACATTTCTCTTCAGGTACTCTCGAATTTCCTTCCAAGATTTACACCACTCCGAAACCGTTCTTCGTACACCGGGATCCATCAAAGATTCATCGACACGAGTGGCTCTCCGCTAGATTCATTAGAAAATCGCGATTTTCATAGCAACGCTGCCATACACGGCCTTCGCCTATCAATATGTTATGATACGAGGGACGCTTTGTAATTTTGATCGGAATCAGTGGAACCATAAACAGGTATACGTGATTAACACAGGCTAGTCTTGAGATGGTTCCAGGCCAGCCTGATTGAGTCTGTAATATTAAACGCAATTCAACTTGCCAGACTAGCTGGCTAACGATGAGCATATCGAAGTAAATAGGCCACCGAAGGCGCCATCCGGTCGAAACTCGAACAGTTTTGGGAATCTCGGTGGCACGGGGTCGACCGATAATTAATTAAGGATGAATATAAGATCGATCTTATCATACACGTAACTTGCTCAACTTTGAAGATGTCGTTAATCTGCAGTGGCAGGCCTTGGTTACCTGTCACGACTTCATCGAAGGGATCAATGTCTGTCGTTTCGACGTAAGTCTCGCTTTCCTCGGACTAATTTACTCGATCGAACTTTATTGCCGTCGATTTATGCCGAACGGAGATGTATCCTGTTCGGGGATATCGGCCTCGAAATTTGTTTGCCTTGTTTTATGGCGGGGCCAGGTTGCATCAACTGTCTTATTGGATTCTGACACGACGCCAGTGACACACGCGTAGACCAGACGAAACGCGTTGCGTCTTCCGTAGACGCGTCATCCGGCGCACACGTAGCACGAAAATTTATACGCTGGATTTGCAGGAAGAGGAAGGATAAGGTCGGAACAGCAAGAGAAAGACTAAAGTCGGAGCAGAAAGAGAAAAAATAAAGCCGAAACGAGCACGTGGAGCAGAGTGTATGATTTCGGAATGATTCCAATTTCACGGAAACCTTGAATTGCCGAATCTGAGGACGTAGGACAGTTGGAGAGAGAACCGTAAGTTGTTACGTCGGCCTCTTAGGAGTACGTCCCGTGTCTTTTCCAGGGAAAAGACAATCGTGGGGGCGGTGTAAGAGCTGTACGATGTAAAAGAAAGGCAAGGTAAGACGAGGAGGTGGAGGTGGAGATGTGCAGGACGAATAGCAAGCAGTGTCTCGTGGGAGTGTGCACCAGGTGCCGGGTTAACCCCTGCGGCTTAGATGTCTTTAGGCGGCGCGTTACCCTGTCGTTTCGTAACCAGAAGGTGGTAACCAATCGGTTTCGTAAGGGAAGAAGTAGACAAAGAGCGGGCGACGAGAAAACAAGGTGGATGTTGTCTAGACGCGTGAGAGTACGTTTTCTACGTGACCAGGAAAGCCATTCTTCTTTCAAACATCTATACGTAAGATGATCGTGCGGTTTACGGGCTAATGGAAGCTTGTAAATTTCTAATCTTCTCGACGATAAAAACAGGGCATGTCACGTATGTATTTCAAAGTT
Organism: Bombus vancouverensis nearcticus; assembly: GCF_051014615.1. Classification (NCBI taxonomy): domain Eukaryota; kingdom Metazoa; phylum Arthropoda; class Insecta; order Hymenoptera; family Apidae; genus Bombus; species Bombus vancouverensis. Next base: position 10,146,372 of record NC_134921.1, on the reverse strand, counting down.
AAATCGCAGTCTAAAATGATTTATTTAGTTTAGACCAACGTGTTTAACGAGAAATTTCGAGACACGAGAACGATAATACAACTTTGCTGGTTTTTTGATCTTAACGTTAGTTTATAATTCGAAAAGAATATCTTAACGTAAAATAACTAACAATTTACAATTACAATCTAACTAACCAACAATTACAATCAAAGATATAGTAGATGAAGTTTTGTAAAAGCTAAAGGTAGAACTGTCAAGATAATTAACATCTTAACGTCTGCGATCTTTTAACGTTGTGGCGAGCAATACTTTTCAGTTTACTAAGAGTACAGAAAATTCAAACGACAAGACAATTTTGACGATATAGAATTAATTGACAAGGAACTGGATTTGGAAATTGTTCTCCTAAAACGTGATAAATGCGACTTATCTTCTTCTCCATCTGTATATCTTCAAATAGATTTTTCTTTTCCTAAAAGACTCTGCTCCAGTTGAACCAATTTTGAGATAAGAACACGTGTTTATAGATTTTGCACAATGTACAGGTCGCACGATTTAACACGCGAGCGGGTTCATCAGGACACCCAATATTCTCGATATACTCGGGATGGTTATCGTTACGCGTTTCGATCTTTCGCGCAATAAAATGAGCTACTTGCAATGAATTCTTCAGCGGAAACGCCATTACCGCGGCCGTTAAACTCTCGCAACATGATCCCGCGTGACCCTTAAAAATGCCGAGTAAAATGACGTCTCTGGACATTAAACGAAACGAATGCAACAAGGGTGAATAGCAAACGGTAACTGGTTGCGCCGACGTGGATGGAATTTTAACCGATTCCCCTAATCGTTTATTATTCGACCGAATTCTTTAAGGTTTACTAAATTTTCTCCATTTACCTTCTCTCTTCGTACGTTTTTTCCTCATCTCTTAATTAACACGTAGCTAGCATTTTAGTGCGAGTGCCATTTCATCTTGTTCCAATTATACATATTATTTGTTATCATTCACGCTACTTTTCGCTTCTAATATAATTCATAAATATTCTTACTGTCTGCTTCGATCGTTCTTCCACATTTTTTCTAAAATTTGGTAGCATCTCTATATCCTCGTCGAAGGGGGTGGAATTGTGCCAAAGCATTCGAGATGCGTTTAAATCCACCCTCTTCCCAAGACACTTAATAACATGCATATTTCGTAAGATGCAGCGGAGCGGCTTAAGGCAGCGAAGACGAATGAAAAAGAGGAGCACTCGAAAGAGGATGCGGTATTCCGTAGTACAGAAGGGAAGAAGCATGCTGGAGGAAAATGTATTTTCGTTTGGGGAAGTTAGGAGGCAAAACTATCCCCCTTCGAAAAGGCGTACTGCAGCGGCGTACTGCGACCGTGCAGCGACGTTTCGCTACAAAAAGGAGAAGGAAAGGCGCATGCATCGAGGCCGTACGATAGGTAAGTAAAATAATAAAATACAAGCAACGTCGGTTGTACCGCGTCGATACGACGGGACCAATGAGAATCTGGGGAAGCCCGTGACGTCGTTGGACGCACGCCCGTTGCTAGGAGGGTCGTAGGTGGAGCTTGCAAGAGCGACGCCCCAGGAGGACAGGTGGAAAACGCAGGTGAAACGCGAGATTTCTACGGGGGCGACGCCGAATTCGTGACGTGTACCGGTGCACCCATTTCGTCTTGCTCGCGCGTGCCTCCGTCTCCCTGTTTTTCCAACCAACCCCCTTTTCTCGTCCCTTTTGTCGTTGCGGTTACCATCCGCCCCTTTCGCCAAGGAGACACCACGGACCCTCACACACACGTGTCTCCACTAAAATCGACGATATTAATCCTTAAATGCACCAGTGTTCCACGCAAATGATCGAACCCTGGCTTTCCGGAGTGCGAATAAGCTGGCGTGAATGACGAACCACCCAGTCTACCGGCAGGGATTCTGCATTGCGGTATCATTTCCAAGAACCTCGTTCAATTTCCTACCTTTTGTAAGAAGCAAGTAGAACGTGAGTCTTTCGGAAATTTATATTTCGTTCCCGTCTTTATCGTGTTCGTAACAATCGTGATTACTCGCGAAAGAGAGAGAGAGAGAGAGAGAGAGAGAGAGAGAGAGAGAGAAAAGGAATGGAAAAAAGGTACCGTTTTGAAATTTCAAAGGGATTGAAATTGACGAAGACCAGGACGCAGGATTCGTGGTTTAAAAATTCGTGGATATAAAATTCGTTGCTTTCTTTGCGCGTCGAAGACCAAGCAACGTCTTCGAGACCCTTCCGCTGTCCAACGACACAGCGTCTCGAGTATTCCACGTACAAGTCGAGAATATGGAAGCACGTAGATACGTATTTCGCCAAAGAAATACCTTTTGGTCCTCCTACCATATCCTTCTCGAGGCGGCAGAAGGGGCAAGGTTGCAGGAAGACAGAGAGAGAGAAAGGCGATAGAAGAAGTTGGCCGTGGGTTGGAACCAGACAGGTTACCTGCGTGGAAGTAGCCTTCTGCACGTGTATTACGCGCTTGTAAGCGCACACGGACGCGTGTCTGGCACGTATGGGCGTACCTCGAAAGACGCCTGCAAGTTTCATGCCGCGAAACGCCTGGAAGATGGCTGCCGGGTAACAGCCAGCCGCGAATAAACTGGTAAATGCTTTCGTTCGACGCTGCAAGCTACAACGAGAAGCCCGAAGAAATCCATTTTCGATTTGTTTCCCAGCGCTCTTTCCAAGTTGAACGAAATTTCTTCTTCAGCCAGCAATGGCGCCCGGACTGATCTGATCTACCACCCCGTAATGCCTCTTTCGAGGAGAACGGTGTACCCTCTTCTGTATAGAAGGCTTCCACGTCTCGAGAATTCTTAGCGACTTTCTCCGCAGCTTTACTACACCTTCGAGTGCCGAATGTATTTTCTGCTTCTTTCTGGCTCATTTTTTAGTAAAATTCTTCCTTGGAAGAGGAAGGGAATTTGTTCGGTGGCGAAATTTATCTGATGTGAAATTTATCGTCTTTGCAACGATATAACGCAAGATGAATATTTAATGCAACGATTGATTGTTTACAGAGGAGATGTCCGCTTCGATGCGACCCCACACCAAAACGTCGTATTAAAAAGCCCGCGCGATAAGCGGAAGATCAATAAAGCACGTACACGCATTCTTTCGGAATTAAAAGTCATAATCTCGTCTATCGAAAATTGAATCTCTCGTGGAGGAACGACAAGGTTCGATAAAAAATTAAGAGAATTCTACGGGGAGCTACGGGGTCAAGATAAACAGATATATGAAACGAAATATAGAAAAATGATAGAAACGCGGGATCGATAGTTTCGAGGAGGAAAACTTATTCGCGTGAATACGTTTATTATTTATTTTGTCCAATAAATTCGAGAAGTTGGACACTTTAATCCGCGGGAACTTCGAAGTGCCTGTCAGTTAGGCTCGCGTACTTATTACTACTTAAGCGTTTTAATGGACAAGTTATTATTCTGATATATTGGCTTTTAAGCCTCGCGGCATCTCCACGGCCGAGAACCATGATCCCCCACACACCACGAGCAAATTATTTGTCAACCTTCTTTAGCTCACGCTAATTGATTAGCACGAAAACGCACGATCCTCCAGCCATCTAGATATCTGTGGAAACGCTATTACACAGCTTACACGTACCTCTTCCTCGACAATTCTTCTTCGTAATATTAAGACGTTATTTACCAGCGAAACCTCTTTCTTTCGCCATTGTCGTCTTTGGTCCACCCACCTCCCTTTGTCTTTAATTATGGTTACAGCAGTTCCGCGTTCTCACGGACCAATACATCGAACTAATCAAACAGTGTCGCAAAATATACGGATGATGTTTATACGATCGGCTCTAGACATCGAAACGACGAAGAAGGTTCGCGTAAAGAGGTATCGGATCGAGCTTATTTTTCAGATTGCAGATAACTCAAATTTCCTGCCGGGAATATACTGAATATACTCTGTATCTCACGCACGCTTTACGTTATTTTATACGAGTTGGATCTCAATCAACGTCTCAGTCGACACGTGTTATGAAATATTCCTGATACGTACGAATTTTTCGTCTGTTAAAGCTTACAGACATCGTTCGATAATAGTTGAATCTGAAGAAATGTGTGCACAGATTCTTACGAGAGTAGTTACGTCGCGTGAATTTCGTTCTTCAGACGTTGCAATCGTCGAAACACGCATCCGCTGTAATTGGAATTTTAGTCGTTGCCCTGGGTCCTCGATGCTGTTCTTGTTAGACGTTCTCCAGCGGTGTCTTGCCGCGTAAAATCTTCCAAAACCCAGAACGTGAGCGCAGGAGTGACATTTATCCGTGACGTAAGAAAAACGGCACAAAAGCGTAACACAGATAGAACGAAAGGAGAAACGTTCGCTTAGGATCGTGTGGTTTACCCGGCGACTCTTAACTCGGAAGGAGGACGTATCACACGCGATTTCGTTCTCTTTCAACGATGGCCCTGGCGGAAGGGCGCCGCGGAGGAGAGAATTCAGGGACAGAAAATGGGCTTTGTGCGGCACTCGCAAATGGCGAGAGAGCGAAAAAGAAATAATTTCAAATGGAGCCCGCATGTGATACACGCGTCCGAGTATTCTTCAGTCGACGTGTACACGCGTACAACACACCCCGGACGACCGACGACGCCGCCGCTTTCTGTCCCTCTTTTCAGGGTTCGCCGCGAAGCACCGTTTTGCATTAAATCGCCGCTACGTGTGTAATCGCGAAACCAAGGGCGACAGAAAAAGGGGGAAAGGCTCGTAGGAGTTTTAACGCGTTGCCTCTGCTCGCACTAGACGCCCCACTCTGCCTATCATGGGGGTTCCACGATGGTTTACGAATAAAGACTTCAAAATGCGCGGACAATGCGCCACGACTCAGTCTCTGTGTCTCTCAAAGAAACGCGCGCCAGTTAAGAGGGTGTTTACGTATATTCGTTTCACGAGGACCATCCTCCCACTCTTTCTCGGCTGCACGCGTTTCTTTGGTTTCAGCGCGCGTTTTAGGGTAAAAGGTGTGCGCCAAACCGGTGGTTGGGAGTGGTCGCGCTGCAGGTTTTAATTTTAATTAGCGTGCGGTGGATACGGCCGCGATTAAATCAATAGCGATGTTTGGATGCGATATTGATCATACGGGTGTTGGGAAAATAACGAAGTTATTTCCGCGACTCGCTGCGGTATTGTTCCAAACTCGTTCGCTCTAATCCAACGCGCGGCGACGCCAGTTCCCTATCGCTTTTGAACTGTACGACTAAAAAAATTAATGGAAAGTATTCTCCATTTAAAAAACATATTCCGTCCGTTAAGTGGAGAAAAAGGAGATTAGATTTAGCTTGTCGCTAAAGTAGGCTAAAAATTGAACGAAGTTTTCTTCTATTTATGTCGCCTTTCTTCACCAAAATGTCTCAAAGTGTTCTCGTTCTACTGATTCGTTCGTACTACAAGATACGTATCGAATCATTCTACCAAAAATCTGTCGACGTTTGAAAGAACTAAAATCATCGATACGAAATTGATCCTCTGGCAACGTTTACTCTCGCGACTATAGAAATTTCCGATTAAGGAACGATCCGATTAACGGGTTAACGATCTATGAATTTCTGTAGGTGAATTTATACGCCAAGCGAGGAATTCGTTTCTTCGAACTGATCTAGAATTTCCAGCGTGTCTGCAAGTACACGAAGTTCAAAGATAAGAATCCAGAGTTCAGATGAACGCGGGTGGCCTTCGAGACGGTGAACGCTGACGCAGGGTACGATGCGGTGGTCGCGGCGCCACGACTATTCAAATTCCAAAGCGAAAAATGTCTAGCGTGGCCCCGTGGCGTAGAAGTCGTCTTTTCGTAATGCCTGGTCTGATATGCATCTACGTGCCTGCCAAGGGCAGAGCCTCCCCGGCTTATTAATATTAAACAGCGCCACTTTCCCGAAGACGGCTGTGCTATTGTCGATCGAGTCTCGCCGCGTTTAACGCGAGTCCAGGGGACTTAACTTACCCGGTACACGGAGAACACTTTTAAATAGCGGAACAAGCAATCCACGAGTGAAGGGATTGTTCCCCGATCCCGATGGATACTTCATCCCCTTCTTGCATACGGTCGAATCGGCCCCTCGTCGTTCCCTCGTTGGCTACGAAATTTTTATCGGCGCGAGGCAGCGGCATCAAAGAGCTCCAATGCGGAGCAAGTGTTTCTTTGCTAGACGGGGTTCCTCGTTAAAGCGTTCGGCTCGCAGCCACCGCGAAACGTATCGTCCATTTTGTCGAACCCGATCCCCGGGAAACGAGCATTTTGTTTGTCGATTAAAAAGAAAGTATTCCGAGGGGAAACGTTCTTAGGGAACAAACAGAGTGTCCATATAGATTATCAAAGAATTCCTCCCCTAATTCACCCGCTCCGTTATTACTCGGTTATTAACCGCGTACATAGAAAACCATCTAGTCGCTCCGTGTAATATCAATTGGGGCCGAGTGCATTAAGAAACGTTTTTCTAACCGGTTACCAACGATTGATCGCGGCAATTATCGGCGAGGCGGACTTATTGGCACAATTTCTTTTATCTTTCCGATCCCAGGTGCATCCCTTAACCAAGGCGAGCACGCCACCGTGGAAACCAAGAGGGAAGGAGGGTGCGGGCGACAAAACGATCGAAACAAAAGGGTAAGAGGGGGGTAAGAAAAGAGATGCAGAACCGGAGAAACGTTTCTCGGGAAAGATAGAGAAAGAGAGGAGGATTGGAGGCACGGGGAATGGAGAAACACGGAGAAGGCGAGCGAGAGAGAAGGAACAATGAACGAGGGAGTTATCTGTAATGGAATAAGTTGGCAACAATGGCGCATTGTTTGCCGGGACGTTCGCATCGTCGCTGTTGACGGACATTATCGCCGGACGTTGCGTTTCCGGCACACAGGAACGTCCTCGTCCCGTCAGAAGACGTGTCAGCCGACGTGATTCGCGGCGGAATGTATGCCACGCGAGCTACTCCGCTGGCAGAAAGCCATCCATTCAAATTCGCGACCGCCTATCGAACTATTGCGGGCCGCGAATAGAAACGCGGCCGCAGTCGTCGGCAACCGCATTTTGCCACCGACACCTAGCTGTCGTTCGAAAGTTATCCAAGCCGCGGGCTGCCTTGATCCTACAATAATAATCCCTCTCTCCCTCTGGTATAAAACCCGGTTACACGCTAACGAATTCCGTTTGACCGCCGTTTATGGAATTTTTATTCTTTTAAAGGCGAATTGCACAGGGTGTCTGAAACAGCAGTAGACTACCAGTTAGCCGATCTCGCTTTAATTTATCGGTTAAAACGGTTTTGTCGATACGACCACGATTAACCAACAGAGAGATCATCGATATATCTCATGATCCTTCTTTCGATGCAGGTAGAACTATACGTATTTTTTAAAACGAGTCTGTAAATATATTTCGTCGTTGATCTAGTTACTCTCGATGGTTTCTGGTATTCCTTCAAGTTGTTGAAAATGTTATTGTATTCCCTGACGTAAGAGAAGAATGATGATTGCAACACGGAATCTGCCACATGTCATAAACAAGCTTATCGATATCAAACAAAAGAATATTCCTAAAAATTCGTAATCGTCGTATAACGTCGTATATATAATTATATTCGTGTTTCTGAGATCGAGGGAAAATTACGTACCAACAACACGAGGATTCGAAATCGTTCACGAGTAACAACCAGATAGGGGAACGCGGTTCGTGCGTTGAAGGTTCATCCTTTAACGCGGTAATACCACAAACAGACAGCCCGCGGATTAAGACAGCAACCCCTTTTGCCTTGCAATCTTTACTTACCAGTCAGCCTCCTGTGTTTACGACGTGGCGGCTAAAACCCCTTTAAAGACCGCTCGAGCCAATCGCGGGATTTGCTTCGGTCTTACCTGCGCTTACAAACTGCTTCGAGCAACGCGCGTACACGACAAGTCACGATTTCCAAGATCCCCCTTTTCCGCTCCATGCTTTCCATTCATCTCTCTGGCCAATTTTTACTCCCGGATTAAATACTCGCTGAACCGTCGCGTGTCTTTACTTTCTCCGGCGTTGTACTCTCGCGTAATCATTTATTTATTCCATGAAAACGGAAGGACACACACGCGACGAAGCTGGGCGGGATCGCTGATAAGGGAAACAAAAGCCGCTACCAGGAGCCTCGTGAAATTATCTTAAAGACCCAACAAATGCATTTTCAGTCGACTGCGCGAGAACACACCGAGATACGCGCGATTTCGCTTCTCGACCTGAATTACAAAACCACCGTCTGCCGCGTGTGTCGCGTACAACTCGCCTTCTTTTCCTTTTCACCTCTTCGCGGATAGGTAGACGCGAATAGTGAAATTACAATTGTGAAACGATCGCGGAACCTGCGCTGGATACGCGACGAATGCATCGTCGGTGAGGTTGCGCTCTTCAGGACATCGCCGTCCAGACGAGACCGACGGGCGAGAGGACGGAGAAGATGTCCGGATGGAACATCTGACTCGACGCGGTGTAGCGGTAGATGCAAAGCGGATTACGAAGAAGTTAAAAGTATTAAAATCACGATGTATTTTAGCTGGGTGTTCGTGACGGTGCGTTCTCGAAAAAAAAAAAAAAAAAAGAAAACGCAGTGCAGAGGGACGAAAGAGAGGAAGACGAGAAATGACAAGGGTGAGACCGGAAGGCGAGGAACGCGAAACACTGGAGTGGTATGAAGCGCAGAGAAAAGGACAGAGACCAAAGAGACCGAAAAAAGATGACTAGGGTCGGAAGGGAGGGAGGGAGGCGAAGGAGCGCGAGAAACAGAGAGAAGAGCGGAGAAGAGGGAGAAGGCGGAAAAGAGAAAGGAAGAGAAAGAGAGTACGGAGTGTATAAGTGCTCCGGCTGCAGAGACGAGAGATGAAAGGCGTAGCGCGCTCGAGGACACAGATACATTTGTCAGGGAGGATACTAAAAAATAATGAAAAAAAGGAAGCAAAGAACCGGGGATGGGGGGGATGAAAGAGGGTGTAGCTTGCAGACCTGCGGAATTTTCCGTTCTCTGGAGAAATCTTTCCGTTCCGTATGCCACGTTACCTTGGAAAATTGATAGCACGCGACCATGATCACCGAGTATTGGTTATCAACAAAGAGATGTTTATTTTTTAACATACGAGCTATATCGCGATTGAAGTTGAAACGAATTCTCGATGCGACACGATCCTCCACGGTTTTCGCCAGAATTTTCAGCCGCGCGCGTATTTTTCTGAATACGGTGAAAAATATTTACTGCAAAAACGTGGATAACGCGCAAGCGTTTACTTCTATAACGTTTAGATACAATTTTCAGTCCATCCGACGGAGGAGAATTAAAGAACAGAGGATTATTCCTCCGGGGGTGCAAAAGGAGAAGAAGGAGGGGAAACCGGAGGGTGGTTGCAGAAGAACGGGGTGGAATTAAGCATCTCGCCTGAAGAGACTTCAAGTCACTTCAGCATCGTTCCCTTCCCTTCACGGGTACGACAAGGATTAAAATCTGCCTGCTATAGCGTCCCTCCCACCCTCGCCCTTCCAATATTAAACGGATGTTTCGATACGTCGGTGTCGATCGGTCGGTTCTTTTAAATTTTTCATCAACGCGAAACTTTTCGTCTTCGCAAACGTACGTTCAGCGATACGCGTACTACTTTAATAATACTTTTCTTTGATAACAAGTAACAATTTCAAAGAAAACGATTCGAGTCACGATTAAAAATCACTCGAATGAATAATTGTTAGACATTCAGCGTTTCAGTAACAAAACAGACGCAAACGTCTTGCGCGATCGAATTAATAATAGGGTGTCACCGACAGCCTTGACAATCCAGGAAACGTCTATATCAGGATGGATGCGAGTGCTGCTGATTACATGCAGTTCGCACACCGCCGTCACAACGTCAAGATAGCGTGATCACGTTACAACAACCCTCGATTGATGCTATCATCCCTAGTTACAAGCGTGGTTAGTCCCGATTAGACGGAAGCATCGATCTTGCGTGTCATCGTAAGCTTTTGATATCGGTGGATGCATTTTCCGTTGGTCGTGGTAACGACGAGAATATAAATTTAATTTCGTCGATAGAACAGAAGAAGAATTTCCCCTCTTATCTTGTTCTTGATCGCGTTACATCGTATTTTGGCTGAAGATCGAGGAACCAATATCATTTAGGGTTGCTGCATAAAGTTTGTACATGGAGACACGAGAGGTCATAGTGCGACAGGCGAGTTATGGGGTTGTAGTTCTAGGGTGGATGTGCCATGGGATCACCATAAGGTGGGATATTCCGTGAGGTTGTATCCACGCTGCAGACGCATAGGACGTTCGTTTCCCCGTGGGAATTTCGGGATCACCCGTTATATCCGTGGATACCAGCAGAGCCAACGAACGACTGGAAAATAATTTGCAGTTCTCGCTCTCGTGGGGAAAATGACCAGAGACGAGTAACCTACACACACGTTTCTACGCGTATGTATCCCATCTCTACCTTTTGCTTTCGTTACTACTACTCCTTTATTTCGTTCAGACCGGCATTCCGAAGGCCGGAGATAATTGGAACGAGATTATCGAGTGCTCGCGTCGATCGATCACATCGCGATGTATTAATTATCCATTGGCCGTCTAGCGAATAAATTTTCCAAGGGAACCCATTCTGCGCCAATGGCGGCCTTCTAAAAGTTTATTCAATTTTCTGGCCCGCGGTCCTATCGGTCCGAGGAGCCATAAATTTTCGCGAGATGAGAAGACGAAATTGAAACCCCTGGGAGAAGAGAAACGACGGAAAGAAAGAAAGGATCTCAGATATGTCTCGAAGGAATCAAACGAGATTTCTAGGAAGAATTCTATTCTACGAATAGTTCATCGAGTTATCGGTTATAATTTTTCGTCAAATAAAAAACAATTAGATATCTTGGAATTCGCGAGTCTCGCTTGTAAAATTTCACTTGTTTCGTTGCCGAATTTATTACTCTTATGCAACGGTATTTATCAACTTGCTATTAATCAGGGAAGTTAGGTTAAGAGGTAACTCGCCGTTCGGATAATAATCCCTCGATGAATATGTATATTACGTATTATATCGTACGCTAGCAATTAGCATATTAGCATATGGCGTTAGTATCGCGTAAGAAGATCAACTTTGATCCGTTCGAGGATCTTCGAAACTTCTGAAAGAAGATGGAGTCACTCTTCGACAACCTCTCGTAAGGAAATCGAATGATATCGAATCACGAATGGTAGGTTTTTGGAAATACAGAAACATACGCCGACTAAACGTTTATAGGCACTTAGGGCAACTTTTGCTCGCGCAACGCTATATGAATAAATGATAAAGCGGTAGGAGGACGAGGGAGAGGGCTGTAGTATAAATTCCAGAAGGTTGTCCTTTCCTGCTTCTCCCAGGGGTGCACCACACCCTCTAACCACCGGTATAAGGGTTATATTTGATAGATACGGCCAGGCTAAGTGCTTATCGTATTTCGTTTAGATGCCGCTATACTTAAACCTACGATCTTTGTGAACACTCCTTAAAAGCAGCCAGTTTGAGGGATACGTTTTGCAGGATCGTTCGACTTGAACTTGTACCAGGCTAACATTTTCACTGAACGAAAATGTATTAGCGACGAGCATCGGTCGTACTAAATAATACAATTTTTTGTTAGCTGAAACGCTGACCAAGAAGCTGGACGATTCTCACAGGGCGGAGTAGACGAAACGATTTATAAAGGTTGTGGACCTGATTAAATCCAGTGATTAAATTACGGTTTTCTTTCGCGTTACAAAGAAGCTCTCGACGAAATGGACAAAGTTTCGGCAGTGGACCAAGAACGACGAGTGTAAATTCTTTTCATTTCGAGAGAAATAACTGATCCATTAAATACCTCAGGAATTAACAACCCTGACATTGATACATGTTATTATCCATTTGGTTAAAAGCCACCTTTCAAAGAACATTACGTAAAAGACTATGTTTCAAATCGATCGAGCTTCGAAGCGTGAAAAGTTGCTCTCCTACATTTTCGTGTCTATTCGTTTACGCAAAACCTATGTAAATTGATTTTTACCAGTTACTACACTTTTTACATTTCTTTACACCATACCCTCGATTGACAATATGTCGGACATATATCTCGATTCGTAAGACATTTTGGTTCTACAGAAAGTTCGCTTATGAAAGATTAGTCTAACAAATTTAATATAATTAATTAAATAATTCACAAAGATCTCTGTCGTAATATCCTGATGATATTCCAAGCTTAATAATAAATATCCTAATACTTACGAACAAGGAGCGTATATAATCCCCTATCGAACGTTATCAGAAATTACACAATAAAATGCCGGTACGACGCGTGTGACCATGTGGTGGCCGCAAATCTGTGGAGGATTTCGATTTGACGTTGGCGGCGCGAGAACGAAACACACGAGAAGCAGCATAGAACGGAACGAGCTGCGGACGAAGAGACCGGGGATAAAGAAACGAGAGTAGGCTTACCCGGCTGTTCGAGATCGAAGTCGCCTTATAGTATGCCTTTTCGATGGTCGTACGAACGCCTTAAGGGATAAGGCCTCTCTTCCTTCGCCTCTTCTTTCATTCGCGCTTTCCTTCGTTTCGAAAGAAGAGCTCCGCGAAGGGCTGCATAAGGTACGTTAGTTTCGAGTCCTCCTTACGGCCCACTGGGGGCTGCATTAAAATGCCTCGAATTGTTTACTGCTCGGCCGCACGAGCACCTCGCTGTAATATCCACTGTAAACTACGCTTGGATAAAACCTTGTGAACACCCCCCATTTTTACTCTTCCTCCTCCTTCTTCATCTTCTTCTTTTCCTTTCCCTTCTTTTTCTTCTATTACGCTATCCCCTCTACCGGCTGAGTTAGCCAAGCTCTCCGTCGCGGAATTATTTATAATATTACGCGGACCCTGTACGAATGCAGGACGAAACTTTGTCTATAAAGAGCATCGTTTTTTTTTTCCCGGCGAATTTCTTCCACTCTTCCCCCGCGCCGTTTCCCACCGGTTTTAGCCGCCATCGTGGAAAGAGCACGGCGAGCAAGCCGGTAAGATGCGTCGATTATGCCGGCGTAGAAGTTATTTTGGCAACGGTCCCGCGGAAACAACGAATTCGTCCGTTCGAGTGCTATTTTCTTCGTTAATCGAACCGGAAGCACCGGGCATCGAGTAACTGTAGAGCGGGTCGTGACCGAGTTCGCGTATAAATGGCTCCGAGAAATGGAATCACGGCGGATAAGTCTGCAGTTTACTGGGTAACGTATTATTGACAAAATGGTTTCGAGGACGATCGAAGTGATGAAAAGGGGACGGAGCCGAGGATGATACTCTTTGTCAAGGCAGATAACGAGGCGAACGTTATCGATGATGTTCGACGTGAGCGACGCGATGACGATCGAAAGGCACAGGATGCAGCTTACGAACGTGGGTGGATTCGTTTTTTGTCCGAACGCACGGTAGACGACGCATTTATGCCGGAAATGCCAGGAAATAATGCGTTACTTTGATTTCTTTGTTTGGTGCGCAGTGCACCTTCGTGCATCTATAGAACGGTAGATCGATACTTGTTCATTCCACGCATGTAAACACCGGCTCGCGTTTTCCAACGGGCCAACGGTCGTTTTGTTAAACTCGAGCCCGAACTTTTGTCGTAAACTATACGCTTTATGCTCGGATAGAGAGAAAGCGCGGCACGCATCTGTACGAGACGATTAGGCGGTGCACGGTAAAAGAGAGAGAGAGAGAGAGAGAGAGAGAGAGGTGGAAAGAGGGCAGGAGAAACAGGAATGTGCACGAGAGAGAAAAGGAGGATTAGAACGACATAGAACACGAGGAAACGGGACAGCGTGTATCCGGGCGAAAGAGAGAAAGGGAATGGGGAAAGAGGAAACGAAGGGTGTACCGGGGGTTGGTTTCAATTAGGAGGCAGTAACTCTCCCAGGCATTGTTCATTTCACTCTAGATTTGTATTCTCCGTTTGTTTGTTCCCTTTGCATTTGCGTTAACCTGAGCAAAAGCGAGCCGCCACGCGTGTATACGCAATCAATCAGAGCGGAAAAGACGGGACCGGAGAGAGAGAGAGAGAGAGAGATCGCGTGATCATTCCGCTCGGCATCATCATTCTGACTTTTCTTCCTCAAAAATACCGGTACGATGCCCGTTTGTTCGGAAACGAAGCGCAGAAATGAGTTGGAACGGGTTGATGAAACGCTAAATGTCCCGATCACCAGCCTTTCCAAAAACAATCATGCGATAATAATGCAATCTTTCGAATCGCTTTTATACGTTCCTACGTATCATGGAATTTACAGTAATTCTTTAATGTGTATGTAACTATAGAAAATTCTCGTGGATATATCGTATGTTTGATGTTAGGTTGTCTGAAAAGTGTCTTTCTTTCGCAAACGTGTTTTTTTACAACGGTGCACCTTTATGCAAACGTGAAATGTCGCGGTGTTTATCTCAACAACAGAACAAAATGATCTAAAAATAATATAAAAGAAAAACCGTTGTGCGTCTATTATTTCCTCATAAAACGAAAGAAACTTTTCGGACAACCTAATACAAGAGATACGTTGAGATTTCATTAGCACCGTAACGAGACACAAGCGTCGTGGTCATATCGATAAATGCGCTTACGAAAAGTTTCTGTAATTGTTCAAATACTTTCGTATGACTCGAGAGATGAGAATAGTCGTAGGAAAGAAAATCGGCGGAACGTGTTTCGAACGATTTGGCTAAGTCCAAGCGTTAAATACGACCTCCAGGAAATTGCTTAAAATGTGTACATTTCGTTATATACTCGTTCATCTATGGCGTACGGGGAAACTAATATAGAGACTTATACGCTATTTTATGCGTTTATAGTAGGCGCCTTGGGTTTGAATATTTGGTCGCGAGGGCTGCGAGCCTCGTAACGAAATTCTCGACTAACTTCGTTCGCTACCATCTCGCTTGCTCCTCGTTCTTCCCATTCTAACTCGTAAGAAGTTTCGTTTACGTCCATATGCTGAAATAAACTGAATTTCAACCAGTCATTATTCGTTGGATCGTGAGCGCGCAGTACGCTTCAACGTATTTCTCGCCACTGGAATAAATTGCAAGCCGGCAACGTTCTTGCAAAGATTTACCTTCGATATTACTAAAAATCATCCATTAATAATGATAAACCAATGTCCAAAAGCAATACTTGCTAGTTTCAACGGTGAAAACTCATGAAAGATATGCAAAGTATGGTGCACGTTATACAATTTTGTAGGGAAAACAAGTCTCTATCAGGGTTCCATCCTTTTTTTAAATTATCTTCACAAAAGCAACGCATAAATATCCGCCATCTATTTATGAGCTGTGGCGTTAACGTTGACACGCTTTCGCGCATTGATAAACCGAGGAGCAGCGAGCGCAAGAATCGAAGTACGATAGAAACGAAGTATCGATTGCTCGAGGCGAAACAGTCGGCGTGCAACTGGAATTTGTTATGCGAAACGTCAACGTACATGATTTGTCTGGCACATCGTGACGTAAATCGATCCCGCCAACATTATCACCGATGACGTACGCGTTTCTACGTATTTCGGAACGAGGTTGCTCGTTCGAAGATCCTAGCGATAAAAGCAGCACCAGGTAATCGTATTGTTATCGGCTAAATCTTCGACTATCTCTACCTCTCCGACTACGATCCGACATTCTCGCTCTACCAATAGAATTACAAAATTTCGTTTTCTAATTAAGACGCGTAACATTCGTGAGCCGAAATTAATAGTCGCAACTGGAAACAACTCCTTAAACCTGGCGCGACTGCTCTCGTAAACGAGATCTTGGCAAATAGAGACAGAGAGAGAAAGAGAATGAGAGAGAGAGAGAGAGAGAGAGAGAGAGAGAGAGAGAGATTGCGAATGACTAACAAACCTGGCGAAATGAAAGCGAAAGCATTTTACGGGAGAATCAATTCTCGCCATGAACGTACGGCCAAGGTAGTCGAGATTACTCCTTGTTCTCTGATTCTGCTGATCTTTTCTACCCGCCTGCGAATCAGAGAGCCTACCAAACCGTAGCTTCTTCTTTGCTTTGCATCGAAACGGCAAGTTATCAAGGCTAATTTTTCGCCTTTGTCGCATCCCTCGGTGGCCACCAGCCGGTTTGTTACTCGTGTTTAGCCAGCACTGTTTTTAATAACCTAATGGCTCTTACGCGGTACATTATGTCGGATGGCATCCCTTCTCTATCCGCTGAACAGCCCCCTGGTAGACCTCCCTTTGCAGCTTCTTTCTTTTTCGGTTTTTTTTCTTTTCCTTTTTGGTGCCTTCGCTCTTTTATTTGCGATTTTTTTCGTTGAAACGACAAAAATATCCGGCCCTTTCTCGATCCTGCGACTTGCCCGCTTGCTTACTTGCTCGCGGCATGCAAAACTTTTGTCTGAGCAAAAAAGGGTGGAAGGAACGTGTGGACGTGGAACGGGAGAAGATTGAGAGAAAGGGAGAGACAATAAAGAGAGGAGTAGCTTTCCTCGAACCGAACAAAAATCTTTTACGGTTCCGACTCCCTCTTTATTCTCGTTCGAACGATCGGCCGAGAAA
This sequence comes from Bombus vancouverensis nearcticus, assembly GCF_051014615.1. Taxonomy (NCBI): domain Eukaryota; kingdom Metazoa; phylum Arthropoda; class Insecta; order Hymenoptera; family Apidae; genus Bombus; species Bombus vancouverensis. Next base: position 10,129,777 of record NC_134921.1, on the reverse strand, counting down.
GAAACGATCGCTTAACTCTTCATTCTTTGCGTTTTCATCGGCAGGAAATTCACCGTGCTCCCTGTTTTCGCGCTGATAACAGGGGGACGAAGCCACCGAATCTCTTCCTGTAATTAGCCCCAAGAGACTACGAACCGCGTCATCGAAACGTTTAAATCGATCGTTACGATTTACACTCGTCTTACGGAGATTTTTTAACCCTTTTCCACGTAGAATTATCGTCGACAGACGAGACGAGAATTTCGCGAAACACGACCATCGTCAACCAGCGATTTCAGGGGTTTCAATCGAGCTTGAGATGTAGAAATCTTCAACTTTACGTACAATGGTCAGACTAGTATATCGCGAGATATCGTTAATGTAACAGCGAAAAAAATAAGAAATATACTACCATGCATTTACCATATGTAGCTTTATCATCTGTCGGAATCTGTACGATTTATGAAAATGTAGCCGTAAGGTCAAAGGAATTTTCGTTTTTAATTTCGTAAAACGTAATTGATAAAAGTTGTCAATTTAGTCCGCGGAAGATGAAACGTAACGAATGGCTAATGTCATAGCGGAAATATTAAAGAGAGAGATTTCGCGATTCGAATATTGAAAGCGACAGATTGGCGATATCCAGTCCGGTGGTGAAATTCAGTGATGCAAAATGGGGAGGAATCATCGCCAGAATTATTCCCATTGAAAATCTTCTGGTCCGAATAACTGTACAGCCCTCTTCGCTGTGAAATAGCTTCGTTCGTTTCTAATTACTTGCCCTATTTTCCTTTGTCTTGTCTCACATTTTGCGGCGTGGCCGGCCTTTCCTCGCACGTACCTCGGCCAGCCTCCATACAACGTTAATTTAGTAACCACCCAACTCGAATGGCAACGACTTTCCGTCAGACTCTCTGGAAATTATCCTTGTAAAATTAACTGCGACCCTGTTGGATATTAATTCCAGGATTGAAAGCAAGCGTTCTGGCCAAACGATACGGCCCGAAACCTTCCTCTACGTTTCCCTTATCGAACCTCTGTCCTGCTTTCCAAAGCTTTGCCACGAGCTTTTCAACCGCCAGCCGAAAAGTCGAACGCAACGAACTGGCGTTTTTCTCTTAAGCGAAAAGTCGGTTGATTACGATTCAGCCAGCGCGGGACCGGTGATATTTTACTTCTTTTCGAGGCTTTACGATCCGACGTTTTTAATTTCCCCCGTGTGCCTAAAGAAAGAACGGCCGAAATGCAAATTGTGACAGCAAAGTTATGTGCACCGTGGAATTAACGACTTTCTCGGATCGGCTCTTAATAGGCCGTTATGCACTTCCAGTCTGTCGTACGCGTGCACGAATTCGTTAAGCGTCGGCCCGCCGATTCTGACGAAATTGAATTATATCCGCGAAACGAGAAGAAACTACGATGGAATGCAAACTGCAAGCGAGGCAAAACTGTTAACTCTCGGTTAATTATCGCGGTTAATTACGATTATTATACTTTGGATATCTCATACTTTGTTAGAGTGGCTTGTAAAAACGTTCGAACGTTTTGTACGTTTTATATGAAACATTTTGAGAAATTAACATTGCAATGAGACGCGTGTGACTTTAACGCGAGCGAAATTCTACATTGTACATCTAATCGCAGGTAGAACAATGAGGACGATCGTGTTCACGGTTTGTCCGCTGGATAATCGTCGTCGACCGTGGCTCTTAATTTACGTCATCTTGGCCGTCATCCTGCCGATCCACGTACCAGTCGAAGCTCAAAAGAACGAACACGGGAACACGCACTTGAGGAGATCGAGCGTGAGCCCAGGATTCTCGAAGAACACGGAGCAATCGAAAGTTTCCATTGTCGACGACGAGAACAAGGATTCGAAGGTAAGCGAATCGGCTGATTCTCCGGTGAAGCGGCTAAGTAAGTAAATTCGTGGTGCGATCTCGACCTGCTGCCGAAGACAACAGGGATAGATTCTTAAAGAGCGAAAGGAAAGATCCGTGTCCAGCGATGGATAACCGAAAGGACGAGTGTCTGCTGCTGATAGCATAGCAGAACGCGGTCGACGTGGCAAACTCTGGACGACAGGCGTTTCCTTTCGGACGCGTTTTAATATCTCAAGCATTAATTTCTTTTCGTGGAAAACACACTGGCCGTCTTGCTTTGTCTTCTCGCGTCTCTGCTCTGTCTCTCCTGTTCCCTCCATGGCCGATTCGTCCTTACGCCGGATGACAAAATGACAAAGGGGTGGTCGCCCCGGGCCAGCGATATTACCGTTTCCGTTTCGGAACTATGCGAACTGTCTACAGCCCTCCAGCCCGCGTATCCAGGCCGAAAACGTCTCGTGATTGATTATGCTCGCCGTACTTTTGGCTCCTCTGCCGCCCTCCACGGAACGCGATTGATGGAGAGCTTGCGAGAGGAACGTCGCTCGGCAAACGATCTAGATATCGTTAGTACGTCTCTCAGGAGAGAAGACACGCTGGCCTAGACTTTCGTTAAAATACAACGCCGCGACCTAAATGTTACGGTAAAATCGAAGCTGGATTTTGTGGCTCGAAATGAAAGGTAAATTAAGAACAAGTTGTCTGAGTTGACTGTACGTTAATATTTTACGATTCAATCGTAAAATTTGCCCAGAATAATTATCTTGTATGCTATACAGACACTGTCAGTTTTTAATATATTCCGGCTGTTCCAAAAGTTTCTTTCGTTTTAAGTGGAAATAATAAATGCACAACACTTTTTTTTTTTACATTATTTTATCGAATTACATACGATTCATTTAGTTCGAGTGGAACAAAATTCAATTAACATTTAATCATATACAAGAACGAATCACCTGTTTTTTTTTTAAATTGAATATCAATGGCCCTACACACCTGCTCGAGCAATGAGATTGAGAAATCGATAGAAAACGACACTGACCAGTCTAATTTCCGAGAGACTCGCGTGCAACTAAGAAAGCAATGGTAGTGAAATATCTATCTACATCGAAATCCAAAGTCCAGGAGTTTCAACAAGTTTCAAGCAATCGCGGCCGAACGTTAAAGCTCAGTTTCACGGTGCACGGGACGAAACCGATAACAGAAACGCGTAATCCCGGTAGGTTGCAAATGGAAGGGAGGGATCTCCATAACGTTCAACAAGTGATCATAGGGAAGTATCCTGTTTCATTTGGAGACCGCGACGAGAATGATTAAAGATACCGGAGAGGATTTCAGCGAACGAGAACAACAACGAAATTTCTGTGACGTTCCACGGGCAAACAGTCGTTTCTGACAAAAGAAAGAAAAGAAGAAAAAAGAAAAACGAAGGCGTGGGGCAAAGTATATTAAAACGGGACTTCATTAAGGTCCGCAGGAACATAGGAGTAACGAGAAAAAGAGAAAAACATGGTGAGAAACGAAGAGTGGAAAAAACGGACAGAGGTTGAGCATAGCAGCCGCAGACGTCGAGCTCGGTCGCGGAGGGAACTGAAAGAGGAAGATGGCGAGTGTTTATTTAGTTAAATGCCGCGCGTAATTGAGTGTAAGACTTTTTTGTTCGGCGTCGAGGCGACGGTCGTAGCGTTGTACGAAAAGGGCCAACTCCGGCTCTGGTAGGACAGCACAGGGTGACGGCAAACCCCTAGCGTTTCCACGGCCGAGCTTTCCACCCCTTTTTCCGCGTGCTGGCAGCCACCTGATGGCTGGCTGGCACAAGGGCCCGCCGGGAATGAGATGCAGATTGCCAGAGGCCACTTCAGCCGCTAGAGGGAGTGAATTTTTAATAACACCGTGCCCGTATCCGCGGCCCCGCGCACGTTTCTCCACGTAGAATCCCATTGTCTTGGCTGCGTCTCGCACGCGCTGGCAAAAGGACGAGAGTCGTACGATGCGTAACGGAAAGAGCACCCGGTATTATTATAGGAGGAGAATTGTCAGCGACAAGACACGCCACCGCGAGAGACCACAGCGGGTAGAACGTAGAACGTCGCTTTCGTCGACGTTAAATAAAGCTTAACGCACTAGCTCTTAACGGTGGTATAGTCGGGATAATGGTATGATAGAAATACTGCTAGGAACACGGGGCCAATTCAACAAGCTCACGCCTACGTTCATGCACTATCATTCTTTTTCAAGTTTATTTGCTTGTTCCCTTTTTATCGACAATTCTTCTTTCTTTCTTTCGTTTGCTATCGCAGAACGAGTAGTTTACTTATAGTGGAGTTCAGCATGTGTAGGTTTTACCGTATACGATTTTTCCTCGCTTTTCTATCGCATGTTTTGAAAAACATTGGTAAATAGCCGAAAATAAGAACAGTATCTTGTGACAAATTTCTGTCGACGCTTCGACACTGCGCTATCTTAATAGAATAAAAAATAAGAATCGATCCTGGTCTACTCTTATGCAGATTTTTCCTATACTATAATCGATCACGCAGGCGAAATCTAGCGAGGGTCAGCGAGACGAAGAGTCGGCTAAATCCATAGACGAGAACAGTCCAGCATTAAATAAGTTCCTACAAGATGTTCTGAAGGCTCAAACCGATTTAAAGTGGATAGATCAAGCACTGCGTGATGTTGATCGCGAGAAGGATTGGAGGAAGTGAGTTGTGACTAATGAAAATCACTAACCGATATTTAATACCTCACGAATAATGAATTAAACGTCTGTGAAGGAACAGTCGAAATGTTAATAAGTTACGCGAGAAAAGAGGCTCTAGCGAGAGCTACGAAACTACACGGCAGTTGAATAGAAATACGTACAGAGATGAAAATCCTCTAGAATTTTCCCAGAGATTGCGCTTTGGCAATGACATGACGTTCAAGAGGAACGTCGATCTCGATGACGTGGATGCGTACGAAAAGGGGTATCGTATTTCTGTTATTAAAATATTCTAACAAGGAGAACCCGGTGAATGATAAAAATCATGCCATGTCTTGAGAGTTACAAATCCGAATGAACAATTTTTTGAAAATATCACTTTCTTAAGTAATTTTCTTAAGAAGCTGATTTCTTCGACGAAATTTTCTCGCAGATTCGTAGACCTCGAGACACAGAGCAATTTTTATTTCGACCACTTCTGATATCTTTTGTCGATTTATAAGCGTTTACATAGAAGAACCCGCTAAATAGATCGGATAAAAGGGTTGATTTCTCCCTTAAAGTAAAAGACGAACGTTTGCGCGAAGTTTCGTGAAAATCGGTGTGTATCAGTCACCGGGGTCTCCTCGTGAATATGAACGGTCCTGTATTAGAAGCATCTGCACGATTCTTGTAGAAAGAAAAGAAAAGAGGTTCATCTTTCTCCCGCCTATGACAAAGAAACGATAGACAATCAGATTCGGAAAAATTGGTCCAAGACGAAGGATCTTTGTTCTCTGAGCGACTGGCTGAACTCGTACAAAAACTCCGGAAACGAAAAGGATAAATTTGAGAATCGATGGATCCACGATTACGACGCCAGTCAAAGAAACAGACTTAGTACGATCTAATTTCCATGTATTTGGTTATCCTGAAAGGTTCCACGGGTTTAAGACGTTCAAGCCGAGAGAACGCGAATGTGAATTTGAATGTAGAGTTGTAACGTTTTTATTTAAAATTTGCTCATCGGCTAAAAGTCAACCAGTCACTGTTTTAAACGAAAATGTGTAACTTTAAGTTGTAACCAAGTTGCGATCTCTTTGAAAAGTGTGTACCTAAAATGTGTCGCAAAAAGTAAGCGATGACGAGTATACTGGTTTTGTTTTTTAATTTTATTACTGACAGAGCTCGTCATAGTACAAAACATTGTCATTTCTTCGTGACGAAAAATAGCCAACTGATTAAAATGAGAGACGGCAGAAGCTAGGACAATTTTCAGGATGATCTACTAACGATTTTGACTTCAAACACCTGAAACGATAAAAAAATTGAATAGATTCTTTGGACGGTGACAAAGAAGCAAACACAGAGGCGGGTAGCGCGTTGATCGTGAGAAATCAACGAGCCGAAACGAAGGAGAACGAGGCGACGTCGCTGGAATCTCTCAGAGAAACGATATTAGAACTGAAAAAAAGCCTGAACGAAACTGACAAAAAACGGCGCGAGAATTCCAAAAATTTGGATACTTGGAGCGTTAAAGAAAAGCAGAGCAACAAGCAGGAACAGAAGAAGCGAACTGCTGGTGGAAGAAACAACTACCAAAAAAGTGAAAACGACGACGAAAGTATAAAAACGCGTTTTAATTTAATAAACACGTGCTTGAGAAGCAGGTAAAAAGAAAGTTAGCTTGAAATGTTGCATCTTTTCAGGAAACTTCGGCTGGTGGGAAAGTCTAGGAGCAGAAAGGTTGAATTTAAAAAAGCGTGAGCCAAGCACCGAGGATCTTGATGAGAAGAATGCTCATCTGAAAGTGTGGAGAACGAAGAGGACTGGAGTTAATAACGACGATGGTAACCCGAAACTCTTTCATAGAGCGGGGTTTGGGGACCCGTACCTTGAAGAGGACACGCTAAAAGAGCTTCATGACCGTAAAAGACGTAGCAAAGGAACGCCGTCAGATGAGAAACGTCATTTAAACGAAGCTCAGGATGGAAACAAGTCGGCAGCTGATGAGAAAAATTCCATAAAAATATCAAAGACATCTGGCTGCGGCGTCGCGGATGCTTCCGGTAAAATAGAATCTTTGTCGAATGATTTGCAAGCAAGGAACGCTTTCGAACGTGAGAGCGAATTAACGAATAATCCGGCAGATACCGCGGCTTCCGACGTCTCAAAGGCGGCCACGGATGAGAGTAAAAACACGGAAACAGGCGGAAATTGCGAACAATCGGATCTATCGCGGGAAAATCAGAACGCGATGGAAAACAAGTTGATGAAGAACAAAGAAAAGGGTGAAAGTCCCGAGGGAAATTCTTTGCAAACCTTCGAATCCACGTCGAATGAACTGCAGGCTGCTTCGTCTACCGAAACCTCGAATCAAGAAAATGTCGGCTCGAGCAAGGGAGAACAGGTGATCAAAGTCTTTGAACCTCAGAGGCATTTGCGCGAAAACAACGAACGAAGAAAAGAAGTCGAAGAAACCGACGGCGAGCACGAAGAATTGTCTCCGCAGGTGAAGAGATCTGCCAAAGATTCAGGAAATATTAATATCCTGGTGAAGTCAGAAAACAAGAATCTGATCGAGTTCAGTAACGCGGATGGCGATAAAAAATTACCGAACGGTGGTCAATCGCCGTTTGTGTTGAATATAGTTGACGTGAAGAAGAAGACGATCGTGGAGAACGAGCAGCCAGGTGGAAAATCAGTTTCGATGCTTTACAACATGAAGTTACACGAGTCACAGGTCGATAAGCCTGTCGAAGGTGCGAATAAACGAGATGCAGAGCCGAGAAACGACGAAGTTCCGGTTGGTAGCGTGGTGCTTGATTTTCGGAAGAATAAACTTAAGGAAGTGCCATACGAAGACACGCCCGCGTCTACGAACACGATGAAAGAAAGGAACGTGGATGAGAAACGACTTGAGAACTCTGCAGACCTCGACAAAGGATCGGAACAAAGCGGCGTCAATGAAGAAGGAACTCGAAACTGGTTCGGAGAGGCAGCTCGTAATCAGATGGCTATGAACGTCGATCACGGTGCAGCTGAGAAATGTAATGACCTAGGCGGAAAGGATAAATTTACGAACGCAGAGGGGCGGTTTAACGATAATAAAGAGAAGGGAGACTCCGTTCAGGGATCTAATAAGGAGGCAGAGCCGAACGGAGAGAATAAAGAAGGAAGAAATAAGAAATATAGAGAAATATTCATAATGACCAATGGAATGGATGATAGGATAATGAATGATAAATATGGTCAGAGACGAATATTGCAGTATATGGAGTACTCTAACGACGATGTCGAAGATGCCGATGTGAATTACAGCGACAAAGAGGAAGAGGAAAATCAACATCAGGCTGCTGCAGGTAAAACTGTTGTCGAGCTTTTGTTTCGTACTTTTGTCGTCACGTATATTTATTTTTTCGCTTAGTTTCTATAATTGTCAAGTTTCAAATAATGTTTGAAAAAATTGATGAACTATAAACTTCTTTAAAATCTATTTATACGACAAAATAACACGTACGTTGATTTGATTACGATTTTTCCGTAATATTTGTACAACCTCCTGTAACGAGCCAAATCATTGAACGTGGATCGACTCGGTTGACCGAGAAGTATCTAACGTAAACGCTGTTTAAACGAAAAGAAAATTGATAGTAGAGGAAGAAAAACAGGAATTAAACGTTTGTGGATTACTTTCAGAGAAAAACGATGCAGCAACACGAAGGAAAGAACGAGCCGCGTACAGCGACAAAAAGAAAGATAAAGTGAATCTGTTGATTAAAGAGAAAATCGACAAAAAGAAAAAACCTCGCCAGAGAAAAAGACGTAATCCAAGTGTAATCGAATACTACGATTACGATAGCAACCTCGAGCAGCAGGATCACGAATCGTTGTCACCGACAAGCGAGCAACAGCGAAGTAAAAACAATTATCAAGACAAGAGCGCCATCGAATCCGACGCGGGACCTGGTAATCACGCGTGCACTTCCCCATCGAAAAACTAACGACAAAACTGCTAAAATCTTATGTAGTAAAGTTTCGCCAGATTTCCAATAATCCACTCAAATCATCGATTCGATATCACCGGGTTAGGCTATGAGTTAAGGTGAATGTGTGTTTTGACGAATATGTCGCAGCAATTAAACACAGGAGAATATAGTAAATCGAACTTTTCATGTTCACGGAGGGACAATTTTTAAATTGAATATGTTGTCAGGAGTTTTATATAGCAAACTGCACTCTCTTTATACGATTTCAATATCAAATATATGTAAATCTCACAGATATCTTTTTTGTATAATATATTTGTTGTATTTTTATCAATACAAAGAGATGCAAGCTGAGTATCTAATAACAGATTTTTACGTAGCGTTTACCTACATACATTTCAGACGTTTTATTCGTCACAGAGCACGCATTCGCTGTAGCCATAGTCGCAGACGAATCACGCGAGAGCTCATGCCTCTTTTCGTCATGTCGTAGTCGTAGACGGCGAGAGCAGCGAAAAATGTAAACCACCTATGACGGAAATCAAGAACGAGCAAGACGAGGCGATACGGAAGGAGATAAAACAGAAGGAAAAATCGGGGAACAGGGTGCCGGTAGAGCAATTCCTTAATCCGGCTGGAATAGAAAGGAACGTAACGAAGAAATCAGCGGCGACGACATCGACGAAAGCTAAATTCGGGAAACAGGAAGGATCCTCCAGCAACCAACGACTGGGATCAAGGTGAAGACAACGTGAACAGCATTAGTCGCGAGAGGTCAGCGGTAAATTCTCGAACGAAAAATAGTACAATCTATCAAATAAATGACACTGACCTGCGTGATCGTGATATTGGTGTATAGCTGCGCGAAAAACTTTTAAGCTCAAGTAGTGAACTTAGTATGTGGATAGGTTAAACGAACCGGTGGAGGGAAACGAAGACAAGTTTTTAGACGCTGACACGAATAACGAGATGATGCTAAATCCGGCAAAGTATATTCTCAAAGTGGATACAAATTCGGATCCCGGGGCAATCGACGACTTCTGCGATGATATCCAATATCTGGATGAAAAGTATGCTATCCTAATTGGCCCTAGAAATTTCTTCGTCTCGGTATCGTTTAGCTTTGATTTTAGTCGTCTGAACGCTTCGTTACAGCATTCGTTCTGTACAGTATTCTTCGTTATAAATATTTTACTCTCGTGTCCGCTAGAAAAGAAATAGCGCCTGACAACGTGGAACCACTGTACGAAGAGTTAAAAAAAATATACGACTGGAACGAGGACGAGACAAAAGTAAAACCTCGAATAAAGGGAGATCAGAGGACGTATCAGGAATCTTACGACAAAGTAGATCCCATCGATAGAGTAGCGGGCGAACCGTTTAAAGATCAAGTCGAGCCTCCGCAAGTTCACGATGATTCAACTAAAACATTCGGTAAACGTTGCTGAATCAAATTTCATCGCATGGAATCGGCGCGACTCACGTCGATTGTGTTCGATTTTGCCGTTCAGTTTCCAGCCCCAACTTATCGCCTCTTTTGCTCGTTTACACTGGATCAGGGAAATCCGAAATTGGCGAAAGAACGTACCCAGTCGTATCATCTGGCCGGCACGAAAGCCACGCCGCGAACGTTTCCCGCAGTAATTATTTTGCTCTTAAAAGCACAGACGATATGTTTAAAGGCGGGTCGGAGCAAAGTAACAGCACCGGGGAAAAATTACGAGGACCTAGCGCTATCGGAACGACCGGTGAATGGCAAACACAAAAGGTAAAAAACGAGTAAAATCTAAGCATTTCCAATAAATTATTGGCCCGACTTACTTTCTTTCGCTCTATAAACCTTGAATCACAGGTGAGCGGAGTGAGAAACGGCGGGGCCAAAGGAAAAGATGCCGTGAGCTGGTCATTAACGGGCCAGAAGCAATATATTGACACAGATTCGCGTTCTCCTTACGAGAACCGTAAATATCTGGAATCACAGGTTCCACGTGGATGGGAACACGTCCAAAATATAGATCGCGTGAAACAGACGATCGTTAGCTCTAAGGACCTGCATGAATCTTTTGTCGAGCCCCTGGAATGGATCGACGATTTCGACAAAGACATAAGGGTCAGACTCAGCAGAAGCTTGAAAACCGTCGACTCGAACACGCTTGCATATATTGAATCTAGTACAACGAAATATGAAAAGAGTCCGGTTAATGGTTTCATCGATAGGGCTCCGATTGAAAATGGAACGACGTTAAAGACTGAAGATTCCACCAAGGTTGCCCTCGTTAGCCATCCGCCTTTAGATATTCAACAATTATTTCAAGATGATAGAAGAACGAAAAGGGAAGTTGGGACTCTTTATGATACGTATGACGATGACGAGGATCGACGTAATCGCGATTCCGAGAGAATGGACGACTACGATCTGTATTCGAGCGACAAAGAAAAGACGAGCGACAATTTTCAGCTATTAAACGCGTACGATGACACAGATGATGAGAATCAGGAGCTATTTAACTCGAAGGATGTCGAAGAGTATGACTATCTGGACGATGACGAGGACGATTACGGCGGCATTGTTAGAAACGCAGATTCAAAAAGAAAAGAACATGCCGTTAAGAAGAAGAGTTATGGGAAAGCGTTAAAAAAAAGGAAAAAGGAAGATCATGCCGCTAAGTCGAATAAGAATCGCAGAGAACGAAGACATCGCAAGAACAAAAAGATGACAACAAGAAAACGTGGTAAAAAACATAAAAAAGGTACGTCAAAGAATGGAAACCGTCATACTAACATTAAAAAGAGCAAAGTTACACAGGACGAAGAGAAAGCTCATAACGAAGGAGAGGAACATCACGATAGAATTAAAGAAGAAGATGTAAGTAATCGAGTGAGATTTCTTAAAAAATACGAACGATATAACAAGACATAGCGTGTAATTTAATTTAAAAGAAGGCTCGTCGATAATATCTTAGACGATGAATTTGGACAACGATATCCAGAGGAAAAAATTCTCCACGCTTTTGGTAGCTGATAACGTGGAAGACGAATCTCAAATGGATTCGGCTCTTCACGGTGAACTCGCTGCAAAGATCGTGGAACAAATTTTCGACCAGGTATTCAATATTTTCTATTACAATAGACACGCGCAGTCTACTTATTATATTTCCATGAAATCGTCAGATACAAAAGAACGAGGACCTGAAGGTATCGTTAGGTCCAGGTCTTTATCATAAACACAAAACTAGAGACACCATGGCAGCTGACAAATCGTATCGTCAGACCAACGATGACGACGAGGTAGATTCCTAATATTCTTGTAATAATTCCCTTTAACACCTTGCAAACGCTTTATGCGTTTTACTCTGACAGATCAAACATACGCAAGAGTTGTTGAATAAGATCATGCTGCTTCTTAATCGACTGATCTTCGACGAGGTTCAGAGAAAGACTTGCATTTCTCTGCCATCCGATTTGCTCGAGTTCTTGGACTGGATGTTAGAAGTGAATCCGCAAACAAATTTATTAGAACAAGTAACGCGTATTCTATTCGGATCTGACTTTACAAGTTAAATAATTCATGTCAAACGTTCGTTTACATCCAACATTCTCGATCGAACTTCGTTTCAGCCACCAGCGTTACCATTGATACACGAGCAAGATAAAGATCATTTTCCACGGGACAAGTTCCTCTTTCAAAGTTTCCCAAACGAGCAACTCGAAGCTGAGATTAGCGAATTGTACGCAAAGATTCGATTGATAAAAAGTCTGATAAAGGAGTACAGCGGTCTGGCAGAAGACGATAAGGCGAAAATTAAATCAATTCAGGAGTATCTGGTTAGATTCTTAACTCTGGGGAGCACAGGCTCGAAACATAGCATCGAATCGTCTCAAGACTGAGACTCGCTACTCTACGCTATTCTTAAACCTACCACACCTTTTTCGACGCAGTCGAGTTTATTATCTTTAAGAAATTATTTAGATCTCAGAGAAATATGGAAGAAGTGGTCGTTGATACTCGCGATGTCTCGTTTCGATTTTACGGGAAAAAATGTTTTTTTATGATTGAAAGTCTTTTTACACGTTGGAATTATCAACTCGAAATTTTCACCGTTATATGGCCAGTTTGTCCATTATTTCAGGCGAAGCAGCTAGATTTGATGCTGGAATATATTGAAGTGAAAGAGGAAGCTGAAAAAAACGGGAAATCTGCAAATGGAATAGCAGAAGGGAAAGGTGGGAAAAGCATTCCTCAGTATCAAGTAGGAATGAGTAACGCGAGTAATGCAAGTTATTCGACGAGACCAGATAGTTTTTCGCCTTTAATGAACGCGCCGAACCTCTTGAAACTGAGCAACACAAACTTGCTCACGAACGAACAACTTTTTCAAGAAAGTAAATCCCGTAACTTTGCGACGATTATACGATTCAACGTCGATTATTTCTATCTATAAACAGCCTTTGTACGCTTTAGACAGAATTGACGGTGCTCATAAAGGGAAAAGACTAACCAGGAGCCTGCATAAACATACAAAGCATAATAAAATGCCCAGAAAACGTAAAAACCGGAAAAGGAAGCACGGTAGGCATCGCAAAGGTGCAAGTACTATTGATCAGTCGCGACATAAGGATACTATGCATAAAGCTGCAGCTCTGCGTCAAAAACGCGAATATCTGGGCAAAGCCTTTTGGGATTCTTTCGATTCAGGATACGAGGAACCTTTAATTTACGACTCTATGGATATGGTGAACGTGGAATCGAATGCGGACGGTATACGAGTGGTTAAGAAAGAGGAAAAGCTCAAAGACAAGGATGATAAAAAGTATGTGTCACATCGATAAGACGTAATTGGTAAATTGTGGATGATCATGTGCAATTCTATAGTTTTACGAGAGTAATTAGAGAAATGAAATGGAGATTTATTCGTGAGAGACACGCTGCGCAGTTTTGCGCTTTCAACCTTTTGTCATTAGTATCGCGTTCAATATCGTGATTAATTTATATTCGATAGATTAAACTGAAATCTGTTGGTAATTTGGCTATAGATATTTTTACTTCCGGAATTAATATGTTTCTCTTGAATTAAATTTCCATTTATTTTGCACGCTAAAAGTAAAAAGGAACGAAACGAGGTACAACGTCGAAAGAATGAAACTTACCATAATTGCGTAAACATCCGCGGTACAATAGTTAGCAAAGCGTTAAATAACTTGCATTATTCTGATTTTATTTTTACATAAGTACAGTGCTCGATCTTGGAAAGAAAAGACGACAAACGATTTGAAAAAATATAACATAGAAGATCAGAAAGGGAGTATTAAAATTGAAGGAGATACATCAAAATCTCTTGCTAACGTCCAGTTTCGAGAACGAAAAGATTCTAGCGAAGAAGACAAAGGTAACCTTTCAAAGGTTGATAAAACTCATAAATCCGTAAAATCATCCTGATTATCGGGTATTATACAATCTACATTTTAATAAAATATATAAGTATACTATTGAGAACTATTAGAGGATCGACTTTATAGAAAAGATTTTCTCAAAACATTAAAAATCCTCTTCTTGTGAAATTTACACGTACAAAGTTCAAAAATTAAAGGATTAAGGGACGAACAAGATTAAAAGTCAACGTATGAGTAAAATATCTAATAAAACGTGTAGGATTTCTTTGCTCTGATTTGCTCGTTTGGTGCAACAGAACCGATTGAAACGACGATCCTTTAATCGTCATTTCGAAAATTGTATTTGTCAATGTATTTTGTTGCATTTATTACACGCATCTTTGTCTCAGGCTTGATGGAAGAAGAAGAACCGATAACAGGCAAGGATCAACTAGAAGATGAGATATTGCTGCTCAATAAGCGACAAGCTTGGAAAATGAAAAACGAACAACAACTGGAAGAAGTTGCTTTCGGTGAAGATATGAGGAAATCATCGAAAGACAAAGAGCTGTACGAAAAATTGACCGAGATCGATAAGAAAATAAACGACGTGAATAAGACGGAAAGGAAAAATTGCAGTGTTAAGGATTACACGTCGAATAATCCAAACAGCTGTAATTTATCAAACGAGGACAAGCTGAGGATGCTCGAAGAGAAGATAAATGTTTATGCGGATAATGAGCGAGAGGAGAAAGCGAGAGGTAAAAAGTGAAGGTGGAAGAGAAAGTTGCGAGAAGCCGAAGAAGTTGACAAGTTCACTAAGAATGAACTAGCAGCGATAAATTGCAAGATAAAGTGAAACGTTAAAGAGACGGACGTTAAAGAAGAACTCGGAGTTCGAAGAACAAACGACAAGGAAGATGCACTACAAGAGATTATGCAATTATATGGTAAATTTGCCAAGTTCTTTCGCAATACTATAATAAAGTTCCGTAAGGAAGTTCCTCGAAAAAGTTTTCTTTTCATTTGACGAAGATAAGAAGATGACACAGCGCTAAGAGAAACGATTAGTCAAAGAAGATAGAAGATCAAACATTACGCTAATGCAATAATAACGTGCACGACATAGTATTTAATTTTACACTTGTACGATATCATATTTAGAATAAATTTTATTAATAACAACTATCACGTTCTATAATTATCCTTCCACGTGTGTACATTGATAAACTATGGGAGAAAATATATGACTACATATAGTCTATTTATATATTTCCCAACTGATACGTAACATTGCAAAATGATATACGTATTTTTATATATACAGTTGCTCGCTAAAGTATACTAATTTTTTCCTAAATACGTATTTATAGTAAATATTTTCTAACTTTTGTATATACTTTCACATTGATTTCAAGTTTTATCAATACGATTATGACTCATTTCTTTTTTTTCTTTCTTTTTGATTGTGTCTCATTACGATGCTAGTAAAATTACAAAATGTTTTATCTAGCGCACGTAATATCCATACTCAAATTTTGCTAACGTTTACTACGGTAAATGTCGAAATATTTTTATCAGCCACTCTAGATTCTTAGCTGTATATTTGTTCTTTTCGCCCTCTCAGCAGTTTCATTTAATTATAGAACGCGTATATAAATAAAGCAATAACTAGACGACAATAGTGGACATTTATAGGTGGAGTAATTGTATTTGCGACACAATAGTGCTCAGCTGCGTAATATCGCGGCGAACCGGGATAGGTTCGCGTCGTTGCTTGACAGCGGGCGTCTAAATAATTTCATCAGATACATCGATCGCCGATGAGCTTTATCGTAATTGACACATTCGCTCTATCTGGCCGACAGGCGAGCCTGTGAAACCTCGTAAATCGTCCTGTCGTTGCGATGAACCCGACGGCCTCTCGTATGTTTGCACACGCGTACAACGCCCGTGTTAATCTATGTACGAAAACTGCTTAAAGCCGGCGATTACTATCACCTAATTGCTCTCTAAGAACAGATACGATTAATCAAGCAATAAACCCGTTCTGAATCAACAACATCATACCTTACCTTAAAGCGATCTTCCTTCCAGTTTACATTTATGCAACAGAAATTTAAATTAGTAGAATTTCAGGTATTTTTTTCATAGATAACGAAGTCTTTAGAATTTCATGTTCAACTTAACGCTGAAAAGCGAGTGAGAATACGCTTCGTCTTAACTTAAGATACATTTATAGAGTCAATTTTCGTCCCTTGTGACATAATCTTACAATTTCCTGCTTCTACAAATTTTAATTAAGGCCAGATATTTTACTGCTTTACTAACTTTTTTTACTTTCCTAACTTTTACCGCTTTACATTTACTTTACAAGTTTTTTTTTATTAAAGAAGATATTAAAGACAAAGCGTACAAAGGAAAATAATTGTGTACGTTTAATAAATACTTCCGTAATAAATACGATCGAGTTAACACCGTCCATTTGCAAAGCAAATCGTATTTCTCTATCGTCAAAAAATTTCTCAAATTTCAGTAGAACATGAAAGAATCTCTCCGTTCGATTTTCTTAAAGCCTCGAAGGTTTCTGCCCATCGAAACACAGGCTAGATTGGGATACTGAAATCCAATTGTAAGACAGTTCAAACACTTTGATAACCGCGTGTCCGACAATCCCAAGCAACGTTCCTCGATCATTTTCCTAACTCTTGCAAAACTTCGTAAGATTCGGAAAAAAAGCGAATAACGAAACTTGGTTACCTGTTTCAACGATTTCATAATCCGGCTAGATCTAGCGTGAGTCCGACGGCAAAACTGATTAAATCTTGCCAAGGATGAAAAGAGTATATCTCATCGCGGTTGCTCGTACCTACTCTCTCTCTCTCTCTCTCTCTCTCTCTCCCCCCGTCTCCGAAACTCGCGATAGAAAAGAAGAAGAAAAGTATGCATTCTCTCGTCTCCCGGGGCACGAAATATCTCGAAAGTTTCCTCGTAAAGTAAGTCCACGCAGCGGAATTCCCCCGGGCCAATTAAATTCCCGAAATCGGACGCGCTCGCTTATGCAGGCAAGGGCAAGGTGGAATACGGAAAAGGGGAGAGAATCTAACTCCGTGGTTGGCGAACGTTATTACTTATTCGACTCAAGGATTTTAAGGGCGGCCGACACGCGGATTTATTTAGATATTCCAACGGTGAGCATCTGCTCGAGGTTCGACTGGATCTCGTCTGGCGTGCGTTTTCCTCGTCGTTTTCGCTCTTCTTTCGACCCGCATTAATATACACGGAGAACCGGCGTGTCTGCGATCGCACGGAAACCCCAGCTATTTTTACATAACATTAAGTTGTTCGTGTAACGGAGTGCTGGCCCTCAGTCGTACCGACGCTTTGGGTCACTAATGGGGGTTAAAACGCAGAGGCACAGCTACGACACCAGACGCGTAGACGCATCGAGAGAAATTTCACCGATCGACTTCCACCCTCTTCGACCGAACCACTTGCCCTTGCACGAAACGCGCGAAACTCTTCGGATCCGACGCGCGTCAAATTATTTATGATTATTTGTTTCGCGTACAGGACAAAATCAGAAATTTGCCCACGGGAGACGTGTAAAATTGCGCGAAGACACGCGTTACCTTTACATACCACGACGTTGCAGAAATGTTCGATTTTTGTAATTCAGTGATATGTACGTGTATTTTGTTGTATCGAGACAAAGACACGTAGTATTAGATATATTTATTTATTTCTTTATTTATTCTCGTACCAATCAACTATGCGTGACATATCAAAGGCAGTCTCGGTAGTCTCAACGTTCAAAAACGGAAGCGGAAAGCTGCTCCTTGTGCAATTGATACGTGTAATTAAAATCATTGGCAAATTGGCGACTCGCGTCTGCAGAGAGAGTCGGTGGATTTCGTAGTATCGGAACAGGTACGTTCGATGCGACGTGCAGAACAATTTTTAATGACGAGGAGAACCGTGATGTATTAATGCGGAGCTCGCTGGCTTTTAAAGGCGACCGATAGAATTTCACGCGGACGAAGAATGGAAGAACGACGGTGAACAATCATAAAAATGGAGGCACAGTTTCAAGTGAACATTCGGAATGTTCGGTAGCTGCGATAAGTACACATTGTTCGACGCATTGCACGGTGACGTTGAAGCTATCGTTAGTCACGCTTAACCACGTTTTTCGACGACGATCCCCGTCGACGACCTCGATTTAGTGGCAACGATCGATCGATGACCGGAGTCAAATGCAAATCGCAGCCTCTTAATTGGAAAATGAATTCGACTACGGAGCACGATTATTCGCGAGAGCAGGACCGTCGGTGGAAACTAGTTTCAATACCCGTCGTACGCGTCGTTTACGCCAATTGTTTCGAGATGCAGAATTGTCCCGAGGCCCTGGATTAACTGGGTTTTACGGTCACGTCATTTAAGGAAACATTTTCGGCGTTTAGTACTCGTAACATTGTACTCGTGCTATCTACTAAACAAACTTGAGGCTTTTGTATGTTGAATCACCGAGCCCATGAAAATAATACGTTTCAGTTCCTTCGTTTTTACAATGTTTAAACAAGATTGCTTTTGGCAAAATTAACCTCCGAATTTTTCGAACCAGAAAACCTTAGTCTCCCGCAAAGAGGTATTTTCTACAAATAAATTTCTGCTTATAAATATTCTTTAAAATTTGTACGATTCTCGTAACCTTCTCGCATAATTCAACTAAATATAAGCAGAATCTCACGAGCCACAAAAATTTATCTGGAGAATAGAATAACACAAAATTGTATCGATAACATTGTTCGACTTTGTGTATTCGTAATCAGATTTTGTCTTCTACCTCTTATCACTCGCAAAACTTCCAATCTTTTCATATAGAATAATTTTATAATTTACAAAATCCAATGTTTATACTGGCATATAATTCATAGAAACAGGCAAGACTATTTCAAAATTTCGGTACATGAGAAAACTCGTTATCTCTTGAATTATTTATATCGCTCCTAAAAAACCGATACATTATGAAAGATATTCTTTGCCGTGTCATCTTCATGCATCGAAAGAAAGCTAAAAGAACGCTAAGAATAAGGAAGAAACAAGGGAAAAAACGACGGAAGAAAGAGAAGGCAGAGGCACGGAGTGAAAATCGTGATAAAGAGAGAGAGAGAGAGAGAAGTGGGTGGTGGTTGGTCGTTGGGATGGGGTCTGGCACGCACCCCCGAATGACAGATGGTATTTTCGCGTATCATGATCGCGGCTAGGATAGTTTCCTATATCGTGGAATATACAGCCCCGGCCTGGCATCGTCGACATGTCGATAGCAGGCCTCGCCGTGCGATACATCCACCGATATCCCCGTACCATGAGTATCCGCGGTCCATCCCCTTCGTTCGACCGCTAAATGGCCCAGCGGAGCCACCCCCATGGTGCTCAATTATTGATACTTACCCCTCGTGCCGCCTCGCATTTCCCCGGCTGCATGTTCCCGATGCGTTGCGTCCTTCGATCCTCTGTATGCGAGCGCATCTGCCTGCGACGAAAGATCAGCAAGCCAAAGTCGAAAACTCATCTGGAAAGATAGAAGCGTAAATGAATTTCGAGCCGCGTACAATTTTTCATTTTCGCGCCACTTTTCAATCGCAGTTTCCTTTTCTAAATAGACTGCGAATCTTTTTGATCGATCTAGAGGCATAAAGATGCATAGAACGCGCGTGGAAAATATGTATAAAATATACAAAATATAATACTCGTTGGAGTATTTAATAAACGAAATAAATATGTACGTAGATGTTGTTCGAAAGATATGAATTAGCGTAAGTAAGAAATATCTTCAAGTACGTGATATTTCGCGAGTACGCGATACTCGACGAGGCGAAATTTTCTACTTCGATATTGAAATTCTTCTTAGTGTTCGTTGAACCTTGTCTTAATTAGGACAAGTGAGAAAATAGATCGCTACCTATCTATACGAAGGATCGAAAGTTTGGAAAGTGGTAGGAGTTCGGGAGTTCGTAAATCGAAATGAAGAGAGGGGAAGGGCTGAGAACCGCTGTTGGTCGCAATGGCCTCGATTAACCGTTTGACCGGCTAGAGCGAGTGGTCAACGTTTTCCAGGCGTCCAGCTCGCCCTATTAGATCTACAGGAAGCCTGGAACAGATATCCGGAGGTGGACGTAGCGTTTCAATGTTTCTTTGCATCGAATTCTGAAGCTGGTCTGTTCCACGGGGGAAAGATCGACCAGAGAGAGAGAGAGAGAGAAACAGAGGGACAGAGACAGACATAGAGAGAAAGAGAGAGAGAAAAAAGAGGAAAGTGCTGTCCACTGATTAAAAGTTTTCTGTTCGACATCGTGGTCGTTCCTTCGCCGAGGCTGGCTCGATGTGAGATTAATCGTGGCTTCTTCGACCAAACCGTAGAAACCAAAAACCGATATCGGTGCGAATAAAGCGAGAAGAACAGAGAGAAAGGAATAAATGGAAGAGGAAGAAGAAGGAAAGGAAGAAGGGAAAAATGCAAACGAATCGGATGGATGGCATTGAAAATATAATCTAGCCCACGGTCTTTCCGTAAACTTTAAGACATTCGTCTATTCGAGGCTCGTTCGTCAAGCGAGTCGAGGAAAACGAAAAGAAAAGAAGCAGCCTCCATAAAGCGATCGGGAAGACCCTCGCCCTTACACCCATAGACGCGAGGTCGCGTCTCTCCTCTAAGTGTATTAGACTCGCGTTTCGGGTCGTGGAAGAAGCTGTGCGGGGGGTTTGGGTGTAAGCCGGAGGACGGTTTCGAAGGGTGCGAGAGGGTGGTCCGATGCCTGTACCCCGCTAATGGCACCCTCGGGGTATTCCCGGAGAACCCTCTCGTATTTATTATTTAGCGAGGATACCGGTAGGTGGAAGGAAGCGGGTGAAAGAGCAACGAAGAAAGAGGACCAACGGGGTAGCGTGAACGTGAAAGAGAGAAAGCCTGCAAGAGAGGGTCAGCAATGGCAGGCCACGAGGATTTATCCGCAAACATCACACATCGGTCGTAGACTTCCGTTAAGCACGATTTCGAGAATGGAAACCGCAGGAAATTAACGGTGACATGTGGTTCGACTGGACACGTGTTTAGCCGTGTGCTAACGATGAAAAATACAGTATCCGAGCTCCGATCCAACCTCTAATCGGCACTTCAAAAATGATAATAATAATTCCTGTTAATGTTAACGGGATAAATCCTTCATTTCTTTTTTTTTTTTTTCTTATCTTTTCTTTTTATAGAAAAGTATAAAGCAATAGCGTCGAGTGTAAGAAAAGGAAAGGGACAGATAATAGCGTGATAAGAAAGAAAAAGGACTGGCGGGGTCGGTCAGTTCGTAGCAGGCTACGTACAGCGACGAGAGCAGAGCATTTGAAAGAAACAAATTATCGCAAAAGTGAACGCGTCACAGACGTGATTTTTCAGATGACATAGAGGAACATAGAAGTTTGATCTATGTTTTAATTTGCAGAAGAATATCTCGTACAGATGGCAACTACGCGATGTCGCGTAATAGGCATGCTCGCTGCGATGTACATGGGAAATCATTAAAGAGTTCGTCATTAAAAGTACGTTACAATGGCGGAGGGAAATCCGAATGGAAAAAAGCCGATCGAAGATTTATCGGGACGGTATCAATAGAAGAATCGGTTCACAGATTACGTGGTGACAAAACAGCTGGAAAAACATCGGGACGAGGGAAAAACAATCGAAGGGGAGGCGAAAGGGGGTTGGACGAGGGAATCGGGAAAATCGGAAACAATTGTCGCTCGTGTATGTTCGAAGAGAGGACTTGCGCGCGCGCAATTTGCGCGTCAGGAAAATGCATGCTTCGATGGCAGCAGCTGCGGGACGTTATTGATACTACATTTCTCCCGATTTGACGAATTGCCGTATTGGACTAATGGTCCGAATACGAAAGCCCCTGCCGATCCAGACCCAGCTTCTGACTCGCGGCTTCCTAGCGAAATTGTTGACCCCCCCGTAAAACTATAACTTGCTCATAATTCTCCGACATTTTCGGTCTGGAGAAGCCGGAGGAAAAAACGAGGACGTGGTCAAACAAATGGCAAAGGTAATACCGATACTTCTGCTCCGTTTACTTTTCGAAAATCAATGCCTACCAATCGAGTCTTTCTCCATTTCCGTGATGTCTTTCTCCGTTGAAAAATTTTTCATCCTTACCGTGTATCGTGTATCGGATGTTGGGCTTTTGCTCGAACGTAATTTGTTACGTAATATATTGCAACAAATTATTTGTAAGAGTTTAGAACGTTCGGAGAATGTAAGAATGAATGTTCAAATTTCTTTGAAAACTATTACTATGTATAGTACTATATATAACACAATATGTAATATAACATAATAAATAATACAAAAATTATTATTATATATATATACATTCAAAAACGTACAGACACGAACATCCATGTTTATACGTTAAATGATACTGTAAATACGTTTGCATAATCAGAGCTAATCCAAATAGAAATTTGTATTTTCCAATTGTGAAACTCGACCTTAAATTCATAGAGTGCTTTACACGCGTTACATCGTTCGAAAACTAGTTAAATTATACGTATTATAATTGTGAGTATTTTTCAAATTGCTACCTATGTAACTGTATGAGAGTAAAAACCTTAGCATATGCAGATTAAACGCTTTTGACTAGAAGAACGATATGTATAAATGGAAATGTTCACCGTGCTATATATATTTATGTAACAAATATACCGTCTACGTTTCGATCTATTCTAGTATTTGGAACGGATTCAAGTAGACTAATATAAATTAGAAGTTCTTACCAGAAAAATCTGTCGTAAAGGTGAACCGAAGCATTTTAGCAGGACGCACAATTTTCCTCAACCTCGGCCTGGCCGATGCTAAGAATCAGCGTCACCGAAATATCGCGGTGTAACTTTGAAAAAATAGGTCGATTAAGAGCGCCGATATCAATCAAACTGTCTCTTAAAATATTCGGCCGGCGATCGAAACATAATCTCGAAATGGAGAATGAATACGGAAACAGCATTCTAGTACGTACGGAAGAAAAAAAGAGACTGAGGCACGAGCAGCAACACTAGCTAACGATATCGTCGAACGCAGTAAGGAAAAAAAAGTCAACAAAGACGAACTGCCTGCGAGTATATTCTAAACATATACAAACCGTTCGATCCGACCTTACTCGGTGTCGATTACTATTAAAGAAACGTAAACTTTAGAGATTGACGAATTAAGGGGAGGCTAAGGTTAATTCGTACAAAAATAAGGCATGTATTTGTGATTATTTGTGACGACACAGTTAAAATCTCTTTATTAAAACCAATAGTACATTAAAGTATGACATTCGAAGAATATCGTATAAAATTTTCACGGAGAAATATCAAAAAATACGGCAATGGCAGCAATTATTCGGACGTGTCTCGGAAAAAAGTAGATTTTGTGAAAGCTCGCGGCCAATTTTCCCTTCAAAGTGTTCCAAAAAAGTGAACAATTGAAATTTCGAAAAACCCTCCCAGCGTTACCTGGGGAAAACTGTTACCTAACGAATGAGCTTTGATTTTTTGATTTCAGATGATCCAACACCAAGTTATGAGCAATTCTACTTTTTTCCGAGACACGTCCGAATAATTGCTGCCATTGCCGTATTTTTTGATATTTCTCCGTGAAAATTTTATACGATATTCTTCGAATGTCATACTTTAATGTACTATTGGTTTTAATAAAGAGATTTTAACTGTGTCGTCACAAATAATTCACAAAAACATGCTTTATTTTTGTACGAATTAACCTTAGCCCCCCCCCTTAAGAGCTAGAATTGATTGCAATATCGCATGATCCAAAACATTCTTTCCTTCCATTGACGTATATATGTAATACACGATATTCGAATTTATATAAAATCAAGAAATACTAGATATAACGTTTAAAATAGTAAAAATATAAGTAGCAGCGCATTACGTTATAATTTAATATTATTTAATGAATAATATTCGTTGATAAATGCTTGTTAGATATCGACATGTCGTAAACAGTAATTTGCGAAGGCAACGAATTTTCGCTAGCAATATGGAACAAGTGTCGTTAATGGCTGACATATTGAATCCCGATTACGATGCGGATCAGAATAATCGTAAATTCGATCTACTCTCAAATATCCATTAACGTTTCAGTTAATCTCGAAATAATTAATTCGATTTTATCGAAAGACTAGAAAATCCATATGCCTTTATATGACGAGTGATTGCAATTTGGCAGAAATATCTAATTCGTTTTCCCGCCATTTTCATATACATATGCATTGTGGTTAACAATAATTTCTATTCATATATTTACACTTACCGAACTAGCTAGCGCTATGGTATTTCGTAGCATCGTATCAGGAAATCCAATTTTTGTACCTCCAACGAACACGTACACCAAGTTTTCTCAACTAATTGACACAAATTAACTTCCAATTAACGAACATGTGCACCACTTCACCTCACCGAACACTTTTACGAAAGAAAACATCAAATCAAATGTTGGTCTGATCGGCGGGCGTTAGTGTCGCCACCTACCGACGATGTCGTGAACTATTACTTTCAACTTAAGTTATCCACTGCCAGTGATCGGGTGCCGCCAAATTAAATACTTGTCATTTTCGTTGTTCGAAGAATAATCTTATCTCTTCGTAGGTAGATACTTTTAATTTGTTTTGTACCCCAACATATCTTTTAAATCTAAGATCAGAAAGTACCAAGAACTTAATCTCTAACTGTTACGTTATCGTAAAACGCGTATGTATTAAATGTATTTTTTAACGTTATTATCGCTTAAATAATTTCGATGTCTAGACAGAAAATTAAAATAAATAGAACTGCAGTTTCGATTCCTCCACTTTTTTGTTTCTAATATAATTACGGCTCTGTCGCAATTAAAGCACTCACATTTCCTATTTTTCTCTCGAATTGATTCAGAAAAATAGCCCCGAAGCCGAGGAGAAATGAAACTACATTATGCATAGCGCACCATTTTGCTTGCTGCATTCTCGGGATGATAATGGCATCGTTTGAAGTGTTCGCGTAATTAATGAAGCTAAAAACTTTTGACCCTTAATTACGCTGTCCATTGTATTTCGAGAGTTCTTTCTTTCTCGGGACTACTATGAGAATGCGAATAAAGAATACAGACCATATTGCAATCAACGAATGTCTCAAGGAATAAATTATATACACGCGATCATTGTTTCTGACCCCTGTTACATCTGTCCCCCTATATAAAATTTCTAAATAAGAAATTCAAAATTTAATGATACTGATATCGCTTTAAAAAAAAAAAAAATGATTGTTCCGCGAAACAATAATTTATAAATAACTGTAGATAAGAATAACAATTGAAAGCCAATGGTCGTTAAGAAAATCTATATATCCAAAACTCCGCGAAAGTTTGACGATATCTATTGTCTGTTTTCGATTCAGAACTTCTTACAGGGGACAGCGATAAATATCGTTTTTGGCATCCTACTGTTTGCGACATGGAATATTTAAGTGGGGCGAATTGTGGCCGAACGAATATTCTTGCATCTCGTGTATACGCTCGATGCACATTATACAATGGGACAATTAACGTTGTCCGACTCTCGCGTAACGTTAACGCTCATCGATATCCCAGCGATTGTTTCGGTAAATAGCCTACTCATAAACAATAATTAATCGACTCGACCATAAATAAACGCGGAGAAACCAACGATCGATCGGTAAGGGATCGTTCCAGTTGGATTCCTCCAAGGAGGCTCGCCGGATAATACCTACATTCTTCGGTACTCGAACAGGAATTTTTCTAACTAAATTTAAAGGATAATCAGGATTGCAGCGATTATCTACAATTACTCCATTGCTCGGAGTAATTGTGTTAATAGGCCAGAAAGAACGAACTCGAAACCCACGAGAATCGTTTCGCTGTACCCTGCCTGAAAATTATACCTTTGTGCTTTAAACGCTTATGAATCGTGAGCTAACAATGCTCTCCTACCAAAGTACCTCGGACAGTACCTAATCTCTCGTACGACCTAAGCAAACTCTGTCCTCTGTCTAAATACAATCCGTAATACCTGCACTAGGAATATCTCCTAGTTTTTGCTCGATATTTTCCTATATAGCGTAAAAAAAGTATACAACAGCCACTACTATGCAGAAACTTCAAGCGGACAGAACAAACGATACTTGAAGAATGTTGGCGAATTTAATGTCGGGCCTGAGCCTGGCGTTTAACAACGCCAAACGATCTACCCTATCCAGCGAGTCCCATCGAGGCCCCGAAGGAGAGTGGGTGGGCCTGACACTTGCGGCCTCAGAACGAAATCGACGGTCGAGCTTCGAATGGTGGGAGCGAGAGAGAGAGAGAGAGAGAGGGAGAGGGAGAGAGAGCGAGAGCGGGGGCTGCGGTGTAAGAGTCGGGGCCCTGAGGGCCCCTCATTCGAGCTCTGCGCCGGGTGTAGGAGCGGAGAGGGGTTAGAGGGGGCAAAGGCACATTCCAAGGCAGAACGGCTGCCAGTGAAGGTGGAAGGCAAGAACAGTCTCTCACGATATTGCGCTCCGTTCCTATCCACCGTTGCTTCCTTTCTTCCATAGAGCCTCGTCGCTCGTTTTCACCCGTCCCCGTGGGACCGTCGTGTGATCGTGCCGAGCCGTGCCGTGCCGCGCTGTGCTGTGTGCCGTTGCGATGCTACACGAGACGCGACGCGATGCGAACCGTCTCTCGGAATCGAATTAACGAGAATACTGTTTCGCCGACACCAGCCAGAAGAGGAACGTGCATGTGATAAAGGTTTCGTGGTACTGTGCACCGGGGTCTACGGTATACGGTGGTCGTTTTTGGCGCCAGGCGTGCTCCAACGTTTCAAAAATGCGCACGCCTACTTACGTAGCGCGGTATTCCAGTGGGAAGACCAAGGAACAGAGAGTTCGCTTCGAAAATAGATTTCTGCCTCGTGTACAGATCCGAGCTCCGATCGTCGGGCATGCGGAAGGAGCGTCACCGGGAGACAGTGATTGAGAGGATCCGGCAGACGGGAGCACTTGAATATTCGATCGCGCAGGTGAGCCGCAACTATCTTTCTTTTAGTACGAGTACGCGATGGATACTGGATTCGCAATTTGCTCGAGCTTTCCCGTGTAAACGAAACGGCCAGGGAATCTGAACATCGAAAAAAAATTGATCGGAAGTGGGAGGTATTCGCATGATTCGTTGGAGATTTTTTTCTTCTCGAAAGAATAACGTCCTGCGTCTGTAACATTCGACAAGTCATTTAAACTTTACGACGGTGCAAGTGTCGATATCGGAAAATTTCGTGACGAAGTCGAAGCTGTTGACACAAGCGTTCCATTTATACGTGACGGTGAAACCGGTATTCGTAGCAAAAGGAGCAAAGCAGATAGCTTATCTGAATGTTAGAAATTAGCAGCTTCTAACCTTTAGATAAAGGCTGTTATAGGTTTCATCAGCGATCCTCTATCTCTTCGAATCGAAATTATATTTCTGTCTTTCTGTTCCTTTTCTCTTTCGGCGAATAGAAGATCAAGCAAAAGCAATTTTCAGCCACTTGGCCACCTATCAATCGAGTACCATAACCTCCTTAGTTACATCAGCGTCAGGACATTTTACATATAAACACCGCGAGAAACTTTTTTGACGAATCAAGCATTCCGTGAGAATCGTCTGGAACAGCGGGCAACTCGAGAGGAGGAGGAAGAGGGGATCGTTGGTTTTCTGCTTGAACGAAATTAAATCCACGTGCCGCGAAGTATTCCCATTCTTCGTTCGATCGAGAGATCGTCGAACGACAGAAAAACTTAACCGCGTCCGAGCAACGCCATCGGCATCGAACTTGACCATGGCCTTCAGAGCCTTTGCGCTCGTATAACGAGATACGAGGAATGTAAGTGGCCAAGAGTCCACCGGTTGGACTTACGAGAACTACTTCGAGCTGGTTACCTGCAACTAGATGCTCGATACCAAATATGCTTTAAGGTAGCGACCGATGTGATCGATTTTGCAGGTGAAGCGCAAGGGACCATTAGCCTAAGCAGATTTTCCTTTAAAGTAGACACAAGTCGATCTGCTTACTGTCACCGATAATGGTTTACAAGGAGACTAATAACAGGATGATTTCGTGTTGAATTTTTAATAACATGTCATCGATGTAGGATCCGATTTTCAACATTCGTGTACCGCCACTGCTCAGAAGTATTTGGATACTTTATGCAATTCCATCAGAAGGTTGATATTTTTTCATAATACACTTTTTCTCATTTATCTGTCTCGCGCCTTGTCCTTTAGAAATACTTTTCTTCCGGCCTTGCTGCAACTCCTCGATCGATATTCCCATCGTTTTTGAAATATTCAAGAAAACGACAGAAACGTAAAATCAGACAAGAAGACAGTTTTGACGTGAAACTGACTGACAAAATATTGGATTTTTAAATTGTTCCTCTATAAAAGGCACGAAATGTCATCATCGAATCAAGAATTCCATTTGAAATATACTTGATACGTTTGAAACAATTTTACATGTACAAATATTCATAGGAGATAGTATAGGTATATGGGTCTAGTTAAATTACGATGTTAAATTTATCTATCGTAATTATGGCGACGGTGATCCTTACATATACTTCCTCCATAGAACCTGTATACCACGCGACATGTAACTCTTCTTTCGAGTGCAAGTTGTACATACACGAAATCGTTAATTGACACCTTGAGAAGAATACAGCGATAGTTGTCGATGGTAGTTATTATCGGAACTCGTAACAATTTCTTAACAAGGTAATATGGAACGAATTGTTGGGTGGAATTCTTTCGAATAAGTACAATGCCGAACCATTGAAAGCCACTCTTCACAACTCGAGAAGAATCGTCTAATATTCACCGAGATATTTATATAAGTTTCTTGAAAGCTATTCGAGAAGTTTTAACGACGGAAGGCGCTAATAGGCTGCGAAAGTTTTCCGCATTTCCGTGTCCGGAACGGATACGAGATCCGCAGTTAGCATCGTTCCATTACTCGGATACCGCGTTACGTCGTAATTGGGAGATTCGTTAGTTTCTTAACTGATTGCCATCTTCTCACAGATAATCAACAAGTCGCGAACCTCTTGACTCTCTTTTTCGACCGATTCCATGACATTGCAGCTACTGCACGATACCTGATCGTAGAATTAGAACCACGTACAGAAAATTCACTTGTCTGTTAGGTTGTTGGGAAAAATACTCCAACTTTATACCCCAATACTTTTGAACGAAAAGAGCGAAAAGTGTTGAAATTCGTAATTCGGTAGCCACGGACTGTGGATATTTTCAGAGAAGAAAATGCTTTTATTTCGTGATCGTGAACACCGCTTACGCCAACTTCCACTGTTTTGTAATCCAAGACGATTTATCAAGTGGAACGGAGGCGGCTGTATGGAAACGAATCGGCTCCCGACGAGATGTGAGAAATGCGACTGATCCGCGAACGGTTCGTGATCGATCGAGATCGCGGAAACGAACGTGCCGCGGCGTATCTCTCCAGTTCTCAGATCCTTCGATAGACGATTAATCGATGAAAGCCCATTACGCCGTCGTTTCGCCACTCGAATTTTCAACGATAATTAATTGTCCGTTGGTACGAATCGGTTCACGCAACTACGATCGTATTTTCAGGTATTACAATGTCCCAACCGCAATTAACTACCGACCTGGACGTTCCGGAAAGTCCGCAACACTCTTGCCAATGCTCCGCAATGAGTAGCATGGATTCCATGAGAACACAGAGGGACAGGGCGGAGAGGAACGTGGGAAGTACAAGAATTTCTAACAACCAAGAACTCCCTAGGGGTTTAGAGGCACTTCAGAGTGCTTTCGAACCAATAAGAAGACTCGAAAGTCCGCTATCTCATCAAGAAAGCCAACAGATCAATTTAGAGAATACCAGGAATGTCGATATTTTGGAGCATCAGGCCGGCTTATCGCCGAATACGAGATCGATGGAAGGTCAAAGCGCGATTCTATCGAGACACGGTCACAATCTTTCCTGCAGTCCAAGGAACTTGGATCTTTCTCGAAACTTGGCGTTCGAGGCTGCGCGAAGAGTTCAGGAATCCGGCAACTTACAGGACAACCAACACAGCCTAACTTCCAGCCCGAGTCCTTTGTTGGAGTCTAGCTCGGCGTTGCTCGAGACGTCCGCGAAAGATCTGGACAAGCAGCTCGAGGATCACACAGGGTTATCGCAGAAAGCAACCGCTTCGGGCAAAGATAAGCTGAAGAATATTCAGCAGGTTCTGAATCCTTATCAACACCATCATGAGCCGACGTCGCCGGAACGTAACGTCCACGGACACTTCCACGGTGATACCCACGCGCACGTGCACAAGCACGTCGACAATTTCCGAAGCACTACGAATTTGGACGTTGCAGATGGATTGATGGGATTTCAGCAGCACCAGCGACAACACACTCATCATCATCACGGGAACACCAAGGCAACGAACGTGACCCATCATCACGGTCCGGCAACCGTGCATCATCCGCATGGTCCACAAGGAATAGCAGCGCACCATCATGCAAATCTGGCGCCAAGCTTAACCAGCCACGTTCATGGAAACTCTGGTCCTTTAAGTAGCCCCAATGCAAATCATGGAAGCCAAGCTGCAGCCGGAAATCCGAATACTCATCACCATTCGAATCCAATATCGACATCTACTACCATGGTACACAGAAACTCACCGACGAGTCATCATCGTCTCAGTGGTAGCACCGGCTTGACCAGTCACTACCCTTCAAACTCAGGTTTCTCCAGCGATCACCACGGCACTTCCAGTGCAATGAGCGGGGCTTCGTCGAATTCGAGCATGTTAAATCATGGCGGTTCGCCAGCGGTTCATCGACACGTGGTCAATGCGAATAGCAGTCTCTCGACTACGCCATTAGCTAGCCATCATCACGGTAGTTCGTCGGGAAGTTTGACCGGACATTCGAGCGTAAATCATCATCACGTCAGCTCTGGCATATCCTGCGAGTCTTCTTCGTCGAACGCCAATACGAGAACGCACAGTCGTCTAGATCACGTCCACGATCATCATCACCATTTACAACAAGTGCATTCGTTGCATTCCAGCCACCCTGATACCAGGCAAAGAGACAGAGCTCCGTCGAGCCTGGAGCACCATGGACATCATCACGCGCACATGCATGCTCATGGACATCAACACACGCAGAATAACGATACCAAAAATACGTCTCTTATCGGAGTCGACTCGATACAGGTATTCTTGTCAAATTTAGATTTGAAAATTAGAATTTTACGAGAAATAGTTATTATTATAAAACTCAAATTTTTGTATGAATCTAAATAGAATCCTGTTTCGGTTGTTGGCTATTATACCTTAATAAGTACTATATTTTCGACACAATTAGGTCATATAGATACAAGTGCAACAATAGGGTAAAATCTGAATGTAGAAAATTCAATTTTCAGTGATTTCAAATTTTTAAGCAATTTAACATATTTTACCAAAATCTAACTACGTCTGTAGACGACAACGATCGTTAATCATTAGCTCGTTTAGCCATTGATGCAAAACTGTTACTCGCATGACTTCTATAACGTTTCATTACGCAATTTACTGGCGTGACAACAGTATGATAAATATAATTTAATTGTTTACTACTGACAGGCAACTTTGTTGCATGTATTCTGTAACTACAGTTTCGTGTCATTCTCAAAATCATTTTTACCCTTTGAACTTCTTACACAGTTTTTACATTTAAGGTCTCCGCTCCGTCGAAAAGTAAATGCCAATGTCACGTGGTGCAAACCGGTGGGAACAAGAGGGGGCAGGAGGGGGAAAGCGACGGAGGTGTTGAAGTGACATCAAGAACGCATCAACCTCCAGCGCTTCCTCCGCGGCCACCCCCTAGGCCAACTAGACGATACGAAACTACGTCCGTCAATCAATGTAAGTATTTCCCTTATTTTATCTTAGTAACAACTATAATCATTTGAAAGTATATTCTTTCAAAACGCTGTAATAAATTGACGAGATTTCTGAGGGAAAAATGTCTAATAACCTTCATCAGATTATTTGAATTCACGCAACTTGGAAACCCTCCTCTAATTAATTGGAAATATCCTCTCGAGTTCTTGTCCTTCTTCTCGTTGCTCAGATCATTTTTCGTCGAGTCATTTGAATTCAATTAACTTGTAAGTATGTGATAGATATGTAAAGGTGGCGCGTGTATTTTCTAGCGAAATAATTGACTTGCTACGAAATTTCTCTTCATTTCGTAAATATAGAAATGGCAAAGTTCCGCGAGAACCACGATAATTATTAATTCGAACGTATTAAACAACCAGAAGTAAAGCTTCGAAAGCGAGTTAGTCGATTTAACGCATCGATTGATGAAGCCTTTTTTCAAAAAGCTCCTCAATTGTACCGTGCTACATAAGTAGCGAATATAAAGAGAAACACTTGAAGCAATATTCGAACACTGTATCTCTCGCAACACCGAATCAATATCTCTTCCACGTTGGCTTGCCAATTTGAATGGCGGATATACAATATCGCCTGTGTTCCAAACACTCTTCCCATCCCCGTTTGATTTCCGCTTAAAGCGAGCATGTCACGCAGTTGGACAGTATTTCCTGAAACTCGGTTGAAATTAGACGTAGACGGGGATGGTAGCCCGTAGCTCCACCCTTGGTCATCTCGCCTGACGATCGTCAGAATGTCTGCAGTATCAGCAGGATGACGAGCAAGGCCGCATCTACCATCGTTGCTGTCCCCTTTATCAATAGCGGCCACGCGTTATCGACACCGGAACGCATCGTTGACCGATTCTACTTGCTTCGAGGAGCAACCCCCGTGGAATTTCGACCCTCGACCGCGTCGAGTCGCTCGAATCGTCACGGTATATCGACCAGTCGATGCTCGCAGCAACCGAGAACAGAAGCATCGTGACGAAGAATGCTGTGATTCGAACAACAGGATACTTTTGCCCTCTCTGCTATTAATCCAAGCTGGCTGGCGAATGGCCGCGCAAGGAATGCCATCTTGGATGTTCCTTCGAAGGAATCCCAAGCCTCGGCTTCGTTCCGAAATCACCACCACCACCTGTGGGACACCTCAGCCAACGTGCGGGCCAACAGAGATCTCGTGGAGTGCCTCTCGAGTTGTTGTGCTCTCGCATTCGTTTCCAAGTATCCAACGGAGAGTGTAAAGAGCAAGGAATAGCTGGAAATATACTAGCATCGATCTATGTGTTGTCCAAAATATTTTCAAGAATCTGCCGCAAGAATAGGTCGAATGTCGACCCCACGGATATAAAAATAATTGACATTGGTGATCGTCATACGCGAAGGTGGACCGATTAATGAGAAAGTGCGCGATGAAGAATTGACCTTGAGAAAAACATCCCCTCGTGGAGAAACTCGTTTGATGCGTAAACGTGATTCATAAACTATCGAGGAAGATAGTGTGCGTTGTAATTTCTTCTTAACGCAAGTTGGTACAATTTTTCTCTTTTTCTTCTTTGTGATCTAAACTCTAAATACATCGAAGAAATAACCGTGTAATAGTGATGTAAATATTTAATAACGTTGGATATTCGATGACGAAGGATACTGTGTCTGATACATGTTGGTTTGGAAAGACAAAAGAGTGACGAAAACATCCACGAAACTTTTCCTTTAAAGTGCAAGTTGTAAAGAAGAAAATGGACGGATATCCAGTGCTGCAGATAGTCCGGTGCCGACTTGGAATGGAAATGGAGATGGATAACCAGGGTTATCCATTCACAATGGCGGCACACTCGCATTCCCACTTGCCACATCCGACAAACCACGCGCACTTCCCGAGATCGCATTACCCTCACCCCTGCGGTATGCCGATTAACCCTTCTTGTTAATTTATCAATCGGCCCTCCAACCCCAGTCTGTACCACCGATCTACGTGCCCGCATAATCTGATATTAGCTGCTCCATTAAGCTACCTTTGGTACAATGAGTCATTAAAGTAATCCATTCAAACATTCGTTTCTTTTCTGTAGAGGAAGAAACGCGCTTCTTACATATTTCAAAGATATACTGTTTATTTATTATATTTTATCATATCATATTATAATATTTATTGTTGTAAGTAATTCGTTATACCGATTTATATCACGAGCGCATAACATGTCGCAAAGTTAAGTTAACGACTTAATTAATTACAAAACTAAAGAGAAGAATGTTTGTAAGAATGGAAATACGCGATTAATTTCGAATTCCTGATACCTTGACTCGCGTCACGATCTTCAACTTCCCGGTTCTTTCGTCTATGAAATATTTCTAAATTATTTCCATGCGATATAAATTTTAAACGCACCGATGTCTACTACATTTCCGAATAGGGAATGTGCATTTTCTAGCATCCACGTTCTATTTTTACCGGCGGGAAGATATGTTGCATAGCCTCGTGGAAGGTCACGTGGATAACAAAAGGTTGCCGTATAAATAGATATCGACAGGCTTCTTAATAAAACACAGTTTGATTTTCTATAAGAGCTGACTCGATAAAAAGCTTTAAAATTCAATACATCGTAGATTAAGTAGTTTTAGAATTTCTAATATAATCAAGAATTCAGCTAGAGAGCAAGCTTGGAAAGATTGCGTGGTTTGAACTGGGAGTAAAAATCGAAGGCATTTTATCCACAGAAAAGCTCGTCTGTTGAAAGAGCGTTTCGAGGAAAATCAGGGAACCAACCATTTCCTTTTACCCTTGAAACACATTGTGGTTGAATGCTGGCATTTAAATACCAGTTTCGCTCCGCTTGCTTCGAAACCTACGATTCACCAGATCGTAACTCTAACAGCCCAGGTAGCAAAGGTACACTTTAACAATTCAATCCTAAACCTTGGTTTGTATTCACGAGAAGTAGCAGGTATTCGGAGGTATCTGGTAAAACGATTTTCCGTGGTAGTTTCAATAGAGAGCACAACAAGCATGAAGCAAGGTTGCGCACGTTCGATTCGAGAAAAACGATTTACGAGCCACTGGGAACGAGATTTCGGTAAACCTTCTTTGACAAAGCTAAAGGAAAGCAGATTCCTAGAAAAAGAACGGCATTCCAATTCGTCTTTTGCCTTTGGGGTCTATTTGTTGAAGTTCGACAATGGCCAGGTATGTCAAAACACGAGAATGGTTGCGTTGATCATTTCGTTATAGCAAAACTGTTGTATTCTTGGGAATCGCGTGGGACTGTGAGAATAACAGTCTCTGGTTGAGAGGATTTTTTTATTTGGCGCCAGAGCCGCGTGATCTTCGTAGATTTTATTCGTTGGCAGAAAAATAATTAGATTTTTAATTACAGAAGATGATCTCTTCACTTGTCTTCCGGATCCGCGCTACAGAAGGGCACAGTACCCTTCTTTGTTAATGGGAAACCTGATTAAAAAGTTCAGCTCTGTCGATTCTCTTTTGAGAGAGAAAAGAGAGAGAAAGACTCTGCTATTGTCTCTGAAGCGACGTAGCGTCGACGCTCCCAACGCTCAACATTCATTGAAGGAATTTCCAATACAGCGTGGTCGGCTCAATTGAGAGTTTCGACGACAAGAGTTGAGCCCGACTGATTGAGAATGAAATACCTCGGCTACATATCGTAAAAAATAGCATTTGTGCGATGCGCCGCGGCGTGTGAAGACAATTTTGTAGACTGTATTTTACTACGATACTTCGTTATTCGCACTATTGCTCGGTACATTAACGCATTAACGCTCGAAAGAAATGAACATAATCATCGTCGGACAATCAATACTTTTCCTTTTTCTAAAATATCCATACAGCTAAAAGGGGAAGAGAATTAAGGTGATCTAAGGGCTAATCATTGACTAACAAGATTCGCAGAATTTCGCTCAAGGCACGTTTCCCATTGTACTCAGATCAAAGCTCCCGTTGTTGGGTTCTCACGCAAGGACAATCATTATCCCGTGAAAGAAGGAGCCAACGCACGATGGGAATAAGTCTTGCAGGACCTTTCGACTGAAAAGGGTCGATAGTCGTACAAAAGATTCCGTTTGGCCACCGAAAGATATCCTTCCAGCTATTACGTGTTTCTTAGAGGCATCCTTTGAAGCGATCGTAGCGGAAAGATTCGACGTGAAATATTACGACCGTCGTCGTCTTAACACTCTCTCGTTTTTTTCTTATTCCTTTTTTTCAAAGACGAAAATATTCGAAGCGTTTCATTGAGGACTTTCGAGGCATACCACTCCGGTCCCCTTTTACCGAATACTCCTTTCCCTTTTAATTCCTCGCCTATCGCTTCCATACTATCAGTGCTGTGACCGATTTTAATTTTACAGGCCACACGGGGGAAGGTGGTTGCTGCAAGAAGTACGTTGTCCTTTGTTGCCTTTGTGGTGGGTTGAGCGCTGCGGTCGGTAGTCTCTTTTTGGCGGTACACGCGGTCCTTTCAGCCCACACGGCCAGTTTAGCTCTCTTTGAGACTGTACCATCTTACATTCCTGGCATAATGGTAAGAGGCAAAGATCGGAGTCTATCAACCGATCTCCCTTTAACGAGACCGCGTACGGAAACAATGAAGACACAAGGTATTTAAACTACTGCAAATGATCACCTGCATTTCGTATTAATTTTCAGTTAATTCTAATGGGTCTATTCACGATGCTACTCGCCAGACGGAAGCACAGATACGGACTTTTGGTAAGCCGTTATCAATGACCAGATAATACGGTCGTTGGTTTTCCTATATCGAATACAGATCAAAAATTACCTATTGCTGTAAATTAATTTTCCCCCATTTTATATCATTTTCTACATTTTTCTATTAGATATGCTCTATTAATTCCTCATACGATCAACTCTATAGATTGCAAGGCAGAATGAGACGATGATCTTATAACATTGTTCTTTGAAGACATCTTGGAATTTACTCCTATTTATAAATAGGATCCTTGTGATAGATTAACTTACGCAGATGAGAATCATATGAATATCTGATAGCCACAAATTCCACTGCTTCGAACTTAACCCAATCGTAAACTACGTTACTTATGGGATGGCCTAATCGAAATAATATCGTCTCGCCTATATAATCCCTTCCTTAAAACGCTAATATTTTGTAGATGAAAGTCTGTGGATCTGTTGGAGTGGTATGTGCGTTGGTATGCGTGTTGGTCACCGTAACGACGACAGTGATACACATGTCCCGGCTGCAAGGTCTTCGAAAATGCGTTTATACCGTGAAAGCGAGGTTGGTATATTCGTCTATTTTTACACGGCGGCGAGATCGATAGTTTCTATTCGATAATTATCACCACAGGTCGTGCACGTGTTACGGGGCGCCAGAAGGAGATCCTGGAGTTCTCTTCGAAGGCACTCCCCACTGCGAGGCGGTCCACGGCGCTCTACACGCCTGTCTCAGGGCTCTGTTTGGAGTTTCGGTCGCTGGAATCTTAGCTTGCATATTCTCGTGCATGCTGGTGTACCAGTTACTAAGTCACGAGAAGAAGAAAATGTACTGGGAGCAGTTGGAACTGAGATGCAGATCTCTTTACGGCCAAGGAGGCACCGTGGGACCGACGACTGGTTCCTGCGGATGTTGCAACGATTGTGGCGGTGCTAGTCCTTGGTGGGCGCAGACCCCCGGAAATCTCTACACGCCGAATCCCGATTTGGCGCCATCCAGGTTTGTACACTCGAAAAATCGAATTCTGAGAAAGTCGGCAGTATAATCAAATCCGGAGAGCCGAAGAACGATATAATCCTGAAGATCACATTTATAGGGCATTTCCAATTTCAAAGCATTTAAATTTATATTAAATAGGGTTTATATTAGAAAACTGCCGAAACAACGATACATAATTATTATACGTTTACTTATCATTCTGATTCTTGTGTTTATATATTGCATATATATTGGGTCGCAAATCTTGCACGAATACAAAATTCTGATCGAGTAATTGATTCTTTGATATTCTCGTGCTTTAGATAAGCGTCACGTTTGGCACGAACACGAGCGTACACTGTAAACCTACAATGTACAATACTTGTTATGAAATTACATTCGAAATATTAATCGATCTAACCTTGAAAACGTGCCGCGTTTTATTGACTCGATGTCAAACCATCGGATGACACCGTTGAGTGAATTAACGTCGTTTAAATTGTCTTCGTAAAACTACACATAATAATAGCACACGTGACGAGGACTGTTACGGAATCGTTACGAATTCAATACCGGGACGCGGTGGCCGATGAACTTTATTGAGAAATTATTGATGCGATTCAAATGCGCACGGTGCATTTGTCTGCGAGTAATGATACATATTCAATAGATTTCATTCACGAATGTCACGAATATCGGTAGCGGAGTGCAATAAACCCGTAAACGAGGCAACGCTCCCTCCAGGCTCCCAGGACACATTGTATTCTGGTAATCCGCTAATGTATGGCATTAATTAAGCTGGGATTCCATTCTGTTCTTCTGACATTTAGAGGAGGGATTCCTCCGTTTCAGAAATAAATTATGACGAACGACGAGCCGTTCTTTGAAGTTCGCTTTCCGTCAAATTAACAACGAAAAATTCCGATCGTGCCTTCTAATTAATCCGCCGGCCATTGTAACATTTTCTACGAAATATCCAGCTTTATGGGAAAAGAAATTCCAGCGCGTAGAAGATACGTTCGGTGTGCTTGAAATTCGTTTTTTTCGCGATAAGATAATGAAGTCGATAGGATGTTAATTGTCGCAGCAAATTCAAAGGTCGTTCCTTTTACCTTGCAGAAGATGGCGGCTACCTTGGTCTAGATCCAGAGGACCAGCTCCGAGTCCAGACTCGAATTATGGCTTTCACACTCAAACCAGACAAACCGAGGCCAACGTGGAAAACACGAATGGCCCCTATAGCGTTCTTAATTCTCAATCGAGTGGCCCTTATTCTGTATTAAACACGCAGAACGGCCCGTACACCCCTAGTACGGCTTCTTACAGTGTTTTAGAGACTCCAGTGCCGTTATGGGGTCCTCCGCCACCTTATAGCGACCCCAACAGCCCAGCTAGGCGACCACAAGTTGCGGAACAAAGACCCAGAATTGCCAAACGGATGGAGAACTTCGAGAACAACGAAGGTGAGCAATTAAATGTTTATTAAAGATTGAAGTTTGAAGAGAGAAATACGCTCGATAATCGTAGGAGTATGAATTCGTGTGGTTGGGTAACGGACAATTGAGCGAACGTTTATGTTACTATATCGATAATGAGAATGAAGCTTTTGTTTAGTCCGCGAGGAAAATTAAATCGTTTCGCCGTTTTATTTCTACTTCGTTGTGAAAACCGTTATTTCAACTTCCTTGATTTTACTTTTCACAAAAAAAAATCACCATTTTCACAGATCACAGATCACGATCTGCGAAACGGCCATCGGATAACTACGAAAACGCCGAAGAAATCTCGAACAGCACCGATCCAGAGGGAGGAAACGAGGGCACTATGAAAGGCAGACGAACCAGGAAGCCTCTGAAGGGCGTAGAGAACAATGCGTTCCAGCAGGAAGCGAATCCTGGACCAAAACAGTCGGAAAGTGAACTGTACTTCGGTGATGTGTCCTCGTGTTGCGGACCCGAGAGTAGTTTCTACGATTTGGCCGTAGAGAAAGAAGGTATATAACGACACTCTGAAGATTGAACAATTGGAAGGGAACTAAGATAGCTCGCCACTCATTGCCATTGATCATTCACCCCGATTTTCATAGGTACGGAGCATTCAGAGGGCGTGGACTACTTGGCAGCTCGTCTAGGTAAACGACAGC
Source organism: Bombus vancouverensis nearcticus (assembly GCF_051014615.1). Taxonomy (NCBI): domain Eukaryota; kingdom Metazoa; phylum Arthropoda; class Insecta; order Hymenoptera; family Apidae; genus Bombus; species Bombus vancouverensis. Next base: position 10,090,017 of record NC_134921.1, on the reverse strand, counting down.
TGTCAAAGAGATCCAGAATGCCTCTGCCACTGCCATCGGACGGTGGTGACATACCATCCGACAATTACGCGAACAGTGACGAGCCCAGAAGCGCCAGAGGACCTTTTCTAGCGCCTGATGCGCAATACGAGGTCATTCAACAAGGCCGATACTCTTACTACACGTCGAAGGACGACGAGCAGCTTCAAGAAGGTCCAGCGACTTCTGGATACTTCAGGGAGGAGGAGACTGAAAGGGGAAGGGATTACAGGGATTACAGAAGCAGTCAGGAAGAAGAAACACCTCAGTGTTGCTTGAGTGATTCGACGACGTTGGACTCGGGTTGGCAGAGTGGCGAACAACAACAGTCCGACGACAACGTTAGACCGGTTAACGTGTGATCGCGTTTATCGTTAGACCAATAACGAGATAGTTGTCGAGAAACAGTAGTATTATATTAAGTGGTAAACGATGTAAGGGGAGAGCAAAGACCGGAACCTCGATTCAGTACAACTTGATGCTTTGATACGTAGGAGAAAGAATCGCTGAGAGAACCGTGGCCATCCCCGTAGTCTGTTGTTTCGTATTTACTATGGAGATGTTGCGAGTTCAGGACTCGATCTACGAACTATTTCGTGTGCACTAGATAGGAAATTGTCCATGTAGAATACAAAGATGGTGATACGAGTGCAAATCTATGATTACCATATTCGTAATAGAACCTAAGTGATGTGATTTGTGGTACGATAGTATAAGTAAACCTTAATCGTTAGAGCGTAAGTGAATGAGAAATGTCCGCGTCGGATTACTTTTTTTCCAGCGATCCACGCACTATTACAAGTCTGAAGAAGGATCACGAAGAGTAAACTTTATGTCAGAGTACGCTATATGTGAGAAATCCTACGTAACGATGTATTTTTATTAATTAAGCGATGTCGCCCATGTTGTTCGTAATATTAATCGCTAATGTATGTTGGAAACGATCGTATATATGTAGAGAAAGAGAGAGAGAGAGAGAAAGAAAAAGGGAGAAGAGATTAGTCTCATAGATAATATGCCAAAGAAAAGGTCTCTAGAGAAGGCGAAAATATGAATGAAAAGAAAGGGATACATTTTCCAAAGTTCTGTTTCGTAAAATTTACCCCTCGACGGAGACTTTTACTTTGGCGATTCGTTAGAAACGTCCATGTACAAACGTGTGCTTTACTCTTGCCAATATCTCGCTAGACGTCAGCTGGATTTAGCGCTTAGACGTTGATTGTCGCAAAAATGTTTACCATTCGATAATAAGTTCAAAATTGGGCACGTTGAGCTCGCCATGAATTCTCGGTCACTGCCATTCGAACGTTCAATTCCATTCTCAAAACCATATAAGGATGAGAGAAGATGTTTTCGCACGTCCATAATTTCGCACGAAGTCTGAGTTTTATGAATCTATATATACACCCGGAATTTTACGATTCTTTTAAGGAAGATATTTATCACGCGTCGTAGTATACGAATAAACGAGTAACCGTGTTCGTGGTCTGTGTTAGCTTCGTCGAGCTTTTTACGTTGTAGGGCCGCATTCGCTTTCGAACATACAATCCTAGTGGACCAAGAACGATATAAAGAAGAAGATTGATCTTACTGACAATGAGTGAATATTACAAATTAGAAGTAAAATCTATCGCCGTTAACAGCCGTTCGTTAGATAGCACATAAAAACAGATGCATATTTTATAATCGACATTCGAGAACGAAAGAGACAAGGCCAGCTTAGGGGAGTAGTTTAACGTTGTTTACTCGATAAAGTGTACCTTAAGAGCGATACGTAGCAAGTCCGATACATTGTCGAACGATGTAACTAACAATGATTAAGAATAAAGCTTTGTTTTGTAAAGAAACCACGTGTCGCTCGATGAATTATACGTATTCTTTCGAGCAATCAAACGAAAAAACGAAAACAATTAGAAATTAATATACGAAACGTCCTTTCGCCTTTCATCAAGCTTCGTTCAAGGATCATAACTTGTACCTAAAAAAACTACATTTAAGGAGCTATAGAAAAGGATGGCTGCTCTTTTTCCATTAACTTGAGTAAACAAATAAAAACCAACTCAGAATCAATAGAAATCGAATGAGTTTTTGGAAAGTCCTGCAAATTCATAGTCAACTAATTTAAATCCTAAGATAATTTTGGTATTTTCGTAAGCTGCGCGTTAAAACGAAACGATTGACACAATATGTAGCATTTCGTGAAACGTGGCTTTGTCAGGAACGTGCCATACAGACTTTGGAAATAACTGTTATTTTTGGTTGCTGATTTCATCGGTTGGTCCATCGATGAAAGAAACGGATACGAACACGACACTGACTGTCCCCAGGTCAATGATTTTATCACAGCCGATATGTCACTGAAACACGCCCAGGTAAGCATTTAACGAGGAATGCGGGATCTATAACGAGCACCGCTATTGTCAGCAATTTTCTTAGTGAACTCCCGCGCTCCGTGCGCGTTGGCTAATATCAGATTATGAGATTTCGCAACAGACAGCACGATCGTTGAACTTTCGCAATAACGTGTGCAGCGCGCACACACGAGAGCTCACACCATTGTACGTAACATTAATTTCACATAATCTAGATTGATCGTTCGACGGGATAGAAACGAATCTATACAGCTTACCAGCATTTGTGTATACTTAGATATATTCAAGTTCAACCAACCACGACGATGAATGAACACGAGATTAGAAATAGAATATCTTGATTAGTGCAACACGCACGAGAATTATTCCCGATTCTGAATCATATCGGAGAAAATCTGTCACGGAAGAAGGATTCGTTTATCATTTTCTTGCATCTACGCTTGCATCTACCCATTAAGTAGCCGGACGCTTTCATAGATCTGTGGTAGCGGCATATAAACTTTAACAAAGTGCGTACGATTGATGGTAAATTAATAAGCAAAGATTGGATGTTGGTTTTTCGAAGTTTATCCATAATTTTGCAATTAAGCTACACATCCTGTCGGAAGTAAACAGGTGTTTTTATACTCTTTGTTGCTAGCGTAGATCAATTACCAGAAACAACAAAGTTTACAGTGTTTCCATTAGAACGTTCCATATAATTCGAGAACAATGCAATCTTCTTGAAAAGCGTGTCCATATTCTCGAGATTCTATCTAGCTGAGTTCAGAATTGTTTGATGCTGTAAGCTGAATCATTTAATTAGCAGAGGTAAAGGAACGTGGCGATTGAAGTTAATAAATCGCAATTAAAGTGTTTTCTAGGTTCGCGTCTTGCCCGATACGATCTTTCAGAATGAAAACACGCTATAAATGGCTACCCTTCTTTAACCGTAGCCACTCGACCGTTTGAATCATCCGTGCTGTGTCGCAATCGTTACGAACTTCGCATTTAACAATCCGTATCTATGGAGTTTAACTAATTAATGAAACCGTCAATGAAAGAAATTGGCAGTAGTCGTTGCGTGAAACTTTATTACATCAGCTGGATATATAGCGCGTGATAATCATTAAAATTGTGATATCAAACAGGTCATACTACTAATCTACTGTAGTACTCGTATAAATGCAAAGATACAATGGCTCACTTATAGAAACCTTTCATGAACATAAAGATCGTAGATGAAAAACACGACGAGTCACATTTCCTGTGAAAGAACAATTTTTAAATTCAACACGCTGTCAGTCAATTCCACGTCGAAACTATCTTTCGGATAAAATATATATTTCTGTCAATTTGAAAAATATTAAACATATTAATTAAGATCAACCAACATGCGTAACAATTAGACTAATATTATTCGTTTCTTACAAAACATTGTTCATCGCCTATTTTCAAATGGCTTATGCGCCTTCCACATTCGAATCTATCAGATTATTTGTTACAAATGATTAAAAATTGTTTGGTTACTGGCAAATATTATCGACAGCGAAATTTTGTTCCTGTTACCAGGAACGATGTCGACCATCGTCAATTTTTATCAACATACTACTAATAATACCGAACTTGAAATACCTGCGCGAGTCATTGTACTTGCATACGTTCTGAGATCGAAGATTACGCGTAAACTGTTATATTACAAGGAATATTGATATTCAAAGTTGCTATCGGTATTAAATATCGTAATTCGCAATTTAATTGTCTCTGTTATTTTCATTTTAAGAACAGGATCCCTCGACGACGCGATGCGCTGCCTGATTCACCAGAAATCTTTCTACTCTTTCCCTGAATTCCCTGCTGGACTCTGGCAGTGGTAACCTTGGTCCCGAATTCCTCAGGCTGTGTAACGTTGTTAAATTTTTCAAACTTTCAGACAGTCTTCGATCGTGATCCAAAATGTCCGGTCTTGGAGCTGGTTTTCTCTTACCCGCTGCTGTTTCTTCCAATTTTTTGTCTCCAACTGTTCCATTCACGTAGCCGCTTTCTGGCAACCGATTCATCATCCCCCGCAACGCTATTCTAGCGCTCAGTGCAGACCAAAATACTTCGAGGAGAGACGCCACCAACACGTTCACTGTGAGTAAGATCCTAGTATGCGAGGACTGGTGATGATCTCTGTACAAGAATGACATCATTCTGCTCTTGATCGTTTTCAAGGATTCTTCGGTAACGTTATCCGAATCTGGCGAATTCTCTTCGTCTCTAGACTCACTGTTAGTGAACGAACTACTAGGACTTTCGGTCTCACCTTCCTCAGGATCAATCGTCGAAGTTCTCAAGATGTACCCAGATATGTTTGACATGTTATCAAATACAATGCCAGGCATGGGAGAGTAAAGACGAATCTTTGCAGATTGATCATAGATTCTACTGAGATTGAAATTGTCTTCGCTGAGTGGCATCGTCTCGTTTAACAGAGTGTCGTTCTTCAGGTCAGAATGATCTCGCGGCTGCTCGAGAATTCTTTCCAGCGACCACAGAGAGCTTCTACTCTCCGCAGCGGCCGCGATGTCGAACACTGTGGCGATGAAGCAGAGGATCGCTGCTATCAAGGAGAACAGATTTCCGTAAAAGAAGATAGCGATATTCCTATCGATGTACCATCTTCTCCAGGCGAGTAGACCGGTCACGAAAGGAACCAAACACGCGACCGATAGGATCGGACCTTGAAGAGATAAGGCCAAGCTGCCTAGCAGAAGGGAAAGTGCACCCAGACCAAAATGCACGAAGGACAAACCTCCCACGGTCGATGCCGAATAACGTCGTTCGGATGGGTACAGAGAAGACAAAGCTGGCTTCGTTTTCACCTTTATCACATACACGTTTTCCATCATTGTTTGCTCGGCGAATTTTATGTCAACGGTTTTTTATCGCAAACCAGAGCTGAGACCATTCACGTTAGAAAGGTTATCACACACAACTTTCCGATAGGGTTAGTGAAAATTCGGTTGTATCTGTCATGGTGACCCATGGCCGATGACACTGTATTTCCCAGATGTGAATATGTACTACGATATTAACCTGGATACCTCGAACGGAAATTGCTTTGTACTTCCTGCTGTTTCGGAACCACAGGCACTTGACCGTGAACGAAATATGTATACCGACTGTTACGAAGACACGAAAGAGATATCAATGGTATTTGAAAGGCAAAGCTCTGAAAGACGGCACACGGATCAGACAAATGTTCATAGCGAAGATTGCTGCTTCTTTCGCTATCTTAACTCGCAATCGTGGTCGTTGGATGACTGCAACTCAGAATTGCTGAAACGTTAATTCGGTGGAAATCGACGACGATTTCCGTACGGGTAGAAGCAAGCAGCCGGCCAATTATGCTAAACGCTTGAATTTCATTGAAATCTTCGTCGCAGCGTCGCGTGAATTTCTTCCTGGCTGTCGACGAACACCGCGAATACGCTTATGCAATTCGTTTGGAACAATGGAACGAGGACGAAAACTCAGGGAGAAGGAAGAGCCACACAACCGCGACTGTATCCAATAAGCGTGAACGCGAAACGGTAAATAGGTTTAACAACCTGACGCGTCGTCGTTGCTACAACTTCTTTTTTTCTCATACGTCTATGGTGGTAATGCGAACATTACGCAATAGCAGTTGACTACGAAGCGATGCAATTATCTCGTTGCACGCGCGTATTGGCGTTCTCTGGCTCGGCTTTTCTCAGACACCGTTTTCACCGATTTCTTGCCTCTTTGTGCCAGCCGCTCTGGATTTTCGATCTTATGGGAAATCACTGATCCAGTTTCCATCCACGAGAACCGTCTACTCTGTCGCCGATCACGAGCGATCAATAAAATCGTTCTCTTGATCGTTCCTCGAACTTAGATCAGCCTTCTCGTTGACTTCTTTCGACCGGTTGTCTGTCGGTTAATTGAGACCATTCGTCCACACGATGAATGGAGTAATTAACGTAATTAACATGATCGGAAAGCAAGACAGCGACTGATCCTTTTCAGACGATTATTTCCAATCGAATAGCTGCTCTTTTCGCTTAACGTCTCACTAAATGTTAACGAAGCACGCATTTCCTTCACTTTACGAATTTTACTTGAACGCGTGTAAGTCTAACATTTAATTACAGGAGTTTGTCGATTCGAAAAGTTGAGGGCAGATTTCACGAGGGCAGATGATTGTCCGCGAAAGACACCTCGGTAGAGACTGAGCCGCGAACGAAGACTAGTTCGTGTTAAAATTACTATGAGATCCTGAACGGACCTCCCACGCGGTCGGTTTACAGTGAAAGGGACAACAGAGAACGACGGATAGATGAACCTTCGCGTTGTTTTAAGCCTTCTTCACACCACTTTCCACGCTCGTAAAACGATGTCACGCTTGCAGACAAAAAATCCATCTATCATATCTTGTTTCTTTATATAAAAAGTTGTATGTTAAACAGTGTCAAGGCTCAGGATCAAATACCTCGCCATTTAATATTTTACAGGCAACTTGGTGAGAGTAAGTACATCCTGGAATCTACACGAAGGACTTACGCTAACCTTTACTCTTCACCATAGAAATACACGGGCTTGGCAACCGACCTTTTCTCCCAAGCTCAATAGGCCCGCACGCTATTAATAATATTGATCAATCCAATTTGACAATGATAGTACCGAGTCACTTTAATATTTTTTGCCAATGGTCTTTTCTTAATAATACTTCATTAAACTTAGTATTTAAAATGATAACGATATCAAATTATCGAAATAGTATTTGTTTTGTCGACCGTTCGCGGAGAGACGCGATCTCGAGGAAACGCGTCAACGGCAGTCGTAAATTCCCGTTACGATTTTACAATCGGCGCCACGAAATTGATCGATCCCCGACTTCGTTTAAGATAATAGAGGTAGTTTAATGAGTATAATGCTCGATTAACAGTTCAATGATAGTATATATTTCCAACAACTTTGTAGAGAAGATAGTTACGTTGATACGTAAGGTATAAGTTAAGTAGGCGAATGTTCGAAGGGTGGAAACCCGATAAAGAGATGTTGACTGTTCTAAAGTCGAAGAACCAGTGAAGTCCGGCGACGATGCAAAGGAAAACTCTTGCTTGGTGGTGATCGCTCCACCACTGATCGCTTGCGGGCGAAATCATAAAAAACCCTATGTTTCCCCAATTTTTTCCTGATGAAGCAATAACTATAAGGAACCTCTTGACTCGTAGATCTTTTATGCCGCTTAACGGCCTTAACGGTAAATCAAAGAGCCTCGTTTTATGACAGTTCCTTAGGATTACTGCGATTCGCTTAATTCTATGTGTGCAGCTGGTGACCGCCTCGAACGTAAAGAGTCACCGGACGTAACAATATGAGGGATCAAAGGTAGATGTAGATAACGAAGAAATGTTGACTGAGTTAATGTAGTGAACCCAGTACAGAGATGTTGACTGTTCTGTTGTAGTCGTAGAACCAGTAAAATTCGGTGACGATGCTGTCGCAAAGGAAAACTCTTGCTGGGTGTTGGTCGCCCCACCACCGGTCGTTTGCGGGTGAAAATCCTGGGAAACATGGGAAATCTCATGTTTCCCCACGTTTTGCCTGATGGAGCAATAACCATATGGTTACACTTTGACTCGAAGGTGTTTTATACCACTTAACGGTCAAATCGAAATGCTTAGTTTTACGATAGTTCCTTATGATTATTACGGTCCAACTAATTATATTGACGTGGCCGACTCGATCGAGGGCTAGTCAAAGAGTCACCGGACGAAACAGTATTTTATATCTTAATATCTTGCGACAATGTTAATATCGTTCATAAACCAAATTAAAAAATATTGACAATATTATAAAACGCATAAAAATAAATCGTACGAAATGTTACTTTGTAGAGTATTATAAAAATAATTGACAATATCATCGATCGTGCACGAGCGTTTTTAGAATAACCTGAAAGTAATTTCGTTACGCACGTGTTAGCTCGAAAAAAGAGTTTGGCCTAGAAAGAAATTTTCCATCGATGCTAGTTTACAGCGTTTCATACGAACACAATTCCCATCAACAGGGATTAATTAATTTGATCGCGCTGTTTCACCCGAGCGACTGAAAGAAAGGTCAACAGAGATCATTACGATCTGACGGCAGAGTATTTTTAAAATATTTCAGATACGTTTTGTACTTTATTCTTCAACCTTCTACAAACAGTTGAGCAGTTTCATAATATATACCGCGTCGATGGGTGAACATCAAAGTGGCAGCGGGGAAAGGTTCGATGATTCATAGCGTATTGGAAAAGAGCGACAAAAGAGGAACAAAAATGACACGTGCCGAAACGTGGCCTGTGAATAACTAGGCACGTGTATACCTCTGTTTTCCAAATCAATTTCTAAAGATATCCTCGCGGACAATTTTAATGCCCTGTACTGACTCATGCATTGATAATGTTCGTTGCACGTTTAACCTTTAGGTAAATGCATAATTTTTCCTCATATAATAAATTTGTTTGAGACATTACAATTACAAACAAGACATTGAAATTACAAACGTCATATTCCTTAAGAAAAAGAAGAAAGTATGTAGGGAAGAGAATTTTCGTATATGTACAGTGCATACGTACAATGCATATCGATTATTTGACAACCGCAGAATTAAGAAAAAGTCAGGAGCCGAAAAAATTGTGGAACTTTTTAATAGATTCTATTTAAAACATGGGCTGTGGAACATTTCCAGAAAACGTTGTCACATTATGAAAGTCGTGGAAAATAAAAGTTTTAACTTGAATAAAACTTATAAGATACAAAAATAAACATTTTTGTGCCGGAACATGTGATAACCCACGTTTCCCCAAATTTTACCTGATGGAGCAATAACCATAAGGAACCTCTTGACTCGTAGGTGTTTTATGCCATTTAAATCAAATACCGTTAAATCAAAAAGCCTCGTCTTATGACAGTTCCTTAGGATTATTGCGATCCGCTTAATTCTATGTGCTCGCTGGTAGCCGCCTCGAACGTAAAGAGTCACCGGACGTAACACAGATATTTTCTTACAACGAAGCATACACGTTCGAACGAAAGAATTTCTTTCAAACACGAAAGATGACTATTTGTTTCGATCGATGGAAAAAATTATATATAAAACACGGACGAGAAATATGTAAACCTGGTACATATCGCAAGAAAGGGGAAAAGTTCACTTTCTCGTTTCTTCCGGAACAGAATTCTTCTGTCATTGATAAATCATTCGGGCGGAAAATCTGCTACGCTTTCCTGCAAACAGATCGCAATTCCCCAGAGAATAACGACGAATTACCGCTTAATGGAGGTGAAAAGAAACACGTTCGAATCGATTCTCGAGAAAATACACCTGTCATATGTCCGGACTATGGTATATTCACTTTCTTGCCATTTATTAAAACGGAACTATATTAACGATGAGGCACATCATTAGAAAAAAAAGTGGGTGTCGTATTATCGGTACTTTTCCTGTCCTCGATTCATAATATAGGACGAACATTATTCTCGTGTTCTAGCACATTCTCCCAAGCATTTTTACCCTAACTACTATGAAAGAACTAATTCCATTCGCTGGAGCATGAAAGCAATAACTTCTTGCGAAAACTAAACGTTATTACATAATAGCGAATCGATGATCCGCGTAGTCGCGCATTTACCCGGCGTTGAAGTCTCCGCGCACGTAATTTCTCCAAAAACTTGCGCCCAGGCTCGTCTAATATACAGTCGGAATTTTAACACGTCGGTTTCCTCCCTATTCCTTGAAATGACTTTTCGGCCGTTAACACGACGCTCGGTAGTACGTATGAGCTAACAGTGTATTTGGTGCATGAAGAGTGAAAGATAAAGAGCGTGTTTGTGAGCGATACGCGTTTGTGTTGGAGCAGCTGTTACGATTGGGGCACGCGTCTCAACGGTCGCAGCAGCTGCCCAGAAAATTATCTATAGTAACCTCGACTGAAGTTCTCTCATGATGTTCACGTGATGAATTCACCGTATGTCTTATATACGTTTACAACAAATATTCTATTCCTAAGAAAACAAAAAGGTCGGTTTAACGAAAAAGAATCAAATTTCGATTTAACGGTCAATGATAAGCAACTACTTCGTTTCATGAATGATATTATTTTTTGTAATCTCTTACGATACATAGGTACCTTAAAAGATTAACATAATTCTACATACGATAATGTACAAAAGTTAGAAAATATTTACTTCACAGAGATCATCGAAATTACCTGACACGTAATTAATTACATTAATAAGCTGAGAAATTAATAGTTTGGTAAAAATCCTGCGTATGTGGATTAAGTAAATAAGTAAATAACTTGCAACCTCTATATACATTTCAGGATTGGTTTGGAACGTTATCAATAAAACAATGATATTGTCGTACCTCATTGCGGTGCTAATGAAGATGTGCACAAAGTAATGTTCATAAAAGTTACATCGTATACATATTTTGTGAAAGCATCGAAAAATTTGATTTTTAAACCATTGAAATTAAAATATGCAGCGGTATTTAAAATTTAAATGTCACGGTAGAGGTGGGAAGGTCGTATAAATTCCGCAACACACTATCGGGGGTAGTAGCAATACAGAAAACGTTAGAAGGAACTATAGGCATCAGAGTCCCCACCCTGTGATGCGACACCAGGATCGCATTATGTGAACCCTCTGACAACCCCTCAGGTAATACGTAGCATACATGCACGCTTGTGTGATGGAAACGGTCGAAGAAACGCCCTTCGTATAGTACACATCTGCTCTTGAGGGAACTCATGTGGCAGTTCGTTGGAAGCAACCGTAGCGTACGGATCGAACGCATTTCACCATTGGACTTTGCTCAACGGAGTCGTCGACTTTTCCATCAAGTTACCAACAAACTTTTTTACCGTTACGAAGGAAACTTTGGACAAACTATTTCTTACCATTTTTGTGAATATTAAAAAAAAATGGTTAAGAAAGATTGAAGATCGAGGTGTCTTAAATCGTGATAGCAAGGAGAAACAAATTGAAAGAAGAAAATGTGCAGGGCAAACCATATCTCGAGCCAAGACATCGTCTCACCACCTAGGCGAACGGTAACATTCTCCCTGGAAACTTGGACATCGCCTACCTACGTCAGCAGCGCTTTCCTGATTCTCATCAATCGAAGAAGCAAATCGTAAATCGGAGGATATAATCCTCCGGTTTATGTACAAACAATAAACAACAGCTACTAGAGATACTAAATGCGCGTGACGATCATCGCGCGCGTCTCGATAAATACTCGTTCGTTTACATCCAGTGTCGCACGCGGACTGTTAAAGATAGCGTGCCTCGTGAAACTAAGTGAAACGGGTACCAAGCAAAGTTGCAACCTAGAAAGGATAAAATGATGGATCAAATAACGGAACTAGTTCCTGTGCATTGTTACACGAACCCCTCGTTTTGCCGCCAATCGGAATACATACCCGAGGATCATTCCGATGACCTACCACCACCACCTCAATTTCAAAGTGGTGACGATTTACCACCACCACCTCCGCCATTGCAATTGCAGTGCAACATAGGTCAAAGTAACCCTGCGTTTCAAGAACCTACCGAGGGTAGAATCGAAAACAGCGACGGTAAAGACAACAGATATTGTTACCTCGAGAGTAACAGCAGTGTTGCGCATCGAAGATATGGAAGCGTTCCAGTGGAGGGACACCGCGCGATATACAGCCAAAGGTCAAGGTACGAGTACATACAGGACGAGCAGAGGGATCAGATACAGAGGAGGGGTTCTTTGAGGTACGAGTTCATTCCACACCAGCAGGTGCAACAACGTTCTGCACCGGCGACCAACCAAGACGATGGGAGGGAACTGCAGATGCAAAGTTGTCGGAACAACGGCGGCAGATACGCCGTTGTACCGGGTGATCAGGATTACCAGGACGAAGAAATCGAGTGGAACAGCGCAAAGCACGTGTCGTCGGTGCAGAGTCATATTAACATGCCACAGGGTAAGTTTGGCGAGATTAACAGGCGTACGAAGCCTCGAAATCCTATTGCAATTTTCTCGCAGCCATGGCAATAAAATAGCAACACGTGTTATTAGGTCGTTATACCAGAGTGCCTTTGCAAGAAGAAGACCCGCCAGCTCTACCGGAACGAAACGCCCAGGAGCTGTCGGTTTCCCCGAGAAATAACTTAGCCACGCAAAAACTGCACGAGATATTGACTACTCCGAGGAAGCCTCGATCCAGGTCCGAGGAGAGGACTCTATCTCCAAAGAGACAACAGTCGTTCAATCAAACCGGTACGCCACAAAGAAGAGCACTCACACCAGGTGGTTCCCCGACTGGTACGCATACCTTTGACAACTATTCATTCCGCACGACTGCGTCGTAAAAGATCGCCAGTTTTTCTTATCAATAGCTGTAGATATAAATAAATTTGTATTCCACGGAAACGTAGGTCGAACGTTCAGCCCTACTCGTTGCACGCCTCAAGGAACTCCACAAAATCGTACGTTCTCCACAAGACCTCAAACATCCACCCCGAACAAGGAGCCATCTGCACGACGATGTCTACCGTTATTGGAAAACCCGACTCGACAACAGGAACTCTGTCCAGCCAGCAACTGTGGAAGACTACGATACGTTGGCACGGCACCGATCGACCTTGTCACGATGGGTCACGGTGATCCACCGCCTCGTTACGCGTACGTGGAAAATGGACCAGAATCTATGCCGATGGTGTCCGGTTCACCTAGGTATCAAGTGATACCTACAGGACAGAAAAGGAACGGATACCAAAGCGTAGAAAGTGCTTTTATTGCTAGAACCGCGGTGGTGAGTAAAATACGTTACCGATTGCGTAACCACGTAATAGAGAATGACACGATCCTGTGGTTTATTTATACAGGTACCACCACTGTCACCACCCAACAGTGACGCAAATACAACCTTGGCCAGCGGCGTGGAGAAAAACGACAGAAGAAACGCGCCGCTCTTATTACTTTTGGTTGGTATTTTAACCTGCGGTTTGGCCCTGTACTTGTCTTGGACGCAGGGAAGAAGGTAATTACGCACGGGCAAGGAATCCCAAGTTACAAAAGTGTTTTCACATATCCTTATTTTCCAATGAAGCGACTTTTTCTCAAGTTCTACATTTCACCTTCGTAGTATCAACTTTTTCTCGTCATACGAAAGTATCGCTTAACGATACGCTACTTAATGTGCTTGAACCTAATTAAGTAAACATCTAAATGCTGGTATATAAATACAATGGCGTTGAAAGACTTTCTACAGCCACTGTATATCGAAAAATGTCGTAAATATTGTCAAGTTCTAAACGTTGACGTTCATTTGCAGATATTATTACGACAGTGCCGCGGGTTGCGGCGTCTGCTGTGCCTTAGCTGGCGCCTGTAGGACGCTACGAAAGACTTGGACAGGACTCGGGCTTGCAGGATTATCGGCACTGAGCTGTGCAGGACTTTTGCTACTTGCTGCCAAATCCCCTAAATCTGGCACCCCTCTCCACGATGTCACGGCCGGTGCTTTGTGTGGAGTTTCCTTACTAGGTGCTATTTTGGCGTTATTCGCGCTTCTGTCACCAAGGTGCAATTTAGGACGACACAGAAGGGTGCATTCTTGGATTCCTCGGCTTTCACCCTGATTTTCGCATTCAGATTGTCTAATCGCGTGTTCTCGATATATATAGAATATGATACACCTGGCAAATTTCAACAATTTGAAATTATGTCAGGGTCAAGGTCCTCGATGATTTCACCAATACATGCAATTAGTTTCAATGATATACGTAAAGGTATTTTCCATTCTACATATACTTCTAAGGTTTAGGACAGATTTAACATAGGTTTGCAGTAGATTTTCATTTAAAATATTTGTAATTTAGGGATATGGCATGCAGTACTCAAAATACTTTTGCGTAAATCCTTGAAACCAAAGATGGCTACTACATATATTGGTGAAACGTACCTCAAAGTCATAGAAATTGTTGAGCTGTAGCCTGTTCTTTATTCTGTAATTATAATTATTTTTGCGCAGTGAAACGTTGTCTGACCAGGCATAGAAATCCTAGTCTGCTGTTTTGTCAAGAATATTTTATAGTTACGTATAGTTACGTTCTATAGTTACGTATCGTTATCTGAAGTGAAACAAATTGATAATATGTGCTCGCAACAATTACCCAAGTACGATACTTTGTATTTTTGTAAAACCCTGTATATTTTCTACCGATTTTTAAATAAAACAATTTCTACATCAAATTTCCGACCATTTTCACATTCATCGATGAAACGATCGAATTGTGGCAAAGTTCACTTGTTTTAGCGTCGAATCAGCAAAGCCGTTTGCTGAACTGTGCGCTGACGAAGAAACGATAAAACGAAAAATAATCAGTCTGTTCACGACGAGTATAGTAGTCGAATCTGACTTCTCTGATCTATCTCTCCTTGCAATTATAATAATATCGCTGCTTAGCATTGATAATAGGCCAATTTAAAAAATGCAAAAAGGAGAGGCTTCTTAAAGTTTATATTTCTGAAAATACCAAATACAGGCCTTATTATTTACTATAATTGCACTCTGATGCGAAACTGATGGAATTATAAATATGCCGTTTTACGTGATAAAACCAGCAACATAATATAAACGGCCATATTCAGTAAAAGCAAAGAAAAATTTGCGAGTCCTGTCATAGTATTAGTAAACTAAAATTATTAGTAACCAAGCAGCGATATGTAGGTACATTTATCTCATTACATCCGCTATAGTCAGAAGTTATCGTACGAGTCCAGTTATTATCGCTATATCACCAACAGGAAGATGAGTTACTTCGTCCCTCTCAAAATCTTCCATTTCGAACAGTTCAAACACAACAGTGGTTCGTTGTAGCAGATGCGCTAACAACGCGAAAGTGACAGTGTCGAACGTTTATTTCCTATACTATGAGGCGTGATTTTAAAATTTCGTTTCACTAAAGAAGAAAGAAACGGAAAATTATTTCACCAGTTTGAATAACACATAACGATCTACGATGAATGTGTTAGCTTTATCGTACCTCATGGTACAGGCAGTTACCATTTGTGCATGGTCGATACAGGAGCCAATTTTCATATACCAGAATGAAAAAGGGAATAGGAAAGTAATGTGCGTATCAGAGGACGATGGTAGCGCTTTATCCTGGAAAATAGATAGTGATATATTTGACAGTACATCTAGTAAGTTTTCAACGACAGTGTCTTGAATAAAAGTCGCAGTTACTTTATAATATTTGGCATATACGTACAGAGTTCCAATTTCACAATACGTACAAAGGAAGGGAAATAGATTGTGATCTAACTTCGTTTGATAGTTGCATGTTAACGTGGAAAACTGAAGGTTGGCATCTAACAGATTCCAAAGAAACACCCATGGGTCCAGTGTTTGATCGTCAATGGGAAGGTTCGATCCGATAGTTTCAACGTAAATTAGTTAATACTACTTAACGTGCTTAAATTACTGACTAAACTTTTAGATTTCAGAGAGTACGGTTATTCTTATACACCAGACAATGTCCATTCGATTACTGAATTTCAAAGTTCGGGAGCTCTTGTATTTTCTCTCCGTGTTTGTAATACGGACTTTACGATACTACTATGTCGCTCTGCAAATTACGAGAAAGATTTATGTTATAGGATATCTTTCCTAGACCTTGGATTCAAAGTTAATGTTATACTAACGCGATGTATAATGGGTCCGTTCAGCTGTAATGAGCAAACATACCACATAACGCAAGTAATTCATTATGCGTATTTATTTAGTATCACGATTCCTTTTTATAAATAATTATAGCGTAATTATATTTATTGCGGCATAGGGTCCAATATGTTTCCAGGATAAGTGGAATACATATATTCTTCAGTGGACTACAAATGATACAAAAATTGCTATAAACTTTTATACTACGACAGATGGGAACACCTATCTACCAAAATTAGTTATGGATTACCATCATGATACTAAAAGGCGAGAGTCAGATATTTCCTATCACTTATTTTTAATAAGTGATAAAAATTTGCATTTTCGATTTCACTTATGTTAGTCGGCTCACCTTGATTAATCAGAATTAATCGATGAATAAAAAATATCTACGACCGTGTAATTTTATTTTAGACAATTTTCTCCATACAACCGATTCAAAAGCAATTTTAACGAGTCCTACTTTACATCTGGACACAGCGAATCTTTGTATAGAAATGATAGTTGGCCTGTGTGAGGAATGTCAAATGGAAATAGCATTAGTCAAATCATCTAACGAAAGTAACAAGGAAAGTTTAGAAACAACCGATGGATTTACTACAAAAGCTGATAGCTATAAATTTCCCATGTGGCAATATATTCGAATTAACAAGACTGTTTCTTCCGATATTGGTAGACTTGTAAAACTTAAACTAATACCAAAACTTAGGCAGAAAAGTCAGAGACCATCGTGGGCTGTGAGAAATGTTCGCATGTGTCCTCCAGTAGGTACGTCTGTGACCAGTAACTTCGACAAAATGTCAATGATATGCATATTAAATTTAAATTACCATCGCATCTTGTTCATAGACGCTATACGATATAGTGTAATCGATAATTTCGAATCAATCGTTTCCAACAAACTGTGTCAAAAACTGATACCGTACACGCCGAACTCCTTGCTGGACAAGAAAGATCTCGTAGAGAATTTGCATTGCCCCGAGGGCAGGGTGGGGCCCTATTGTTCTATAAGTTGCCAACATCATTTAAACGTCAGTGTGGACTGCAAAGGAATTAAAATTTGCAACGCAACGAGTTGTAAATGTCCACCAGGATTTATGGGGAAGAATTGCGAAGCTAGTAAAGACTGCGCATTGTAATGAGGATAAGTAACGAGAGACGATAATTTTCCTTAACGGATTTTATTTGCAGAATGTCCTATCGGTCAATATGGATATAATTGCGAGGAAACCTGTGGTTTGTGTTCTACAGGCAATTGTAGTTTTATAACGGGACACTGTAAATCTGGTTGCGATAATTCCATACGATATCACGTGCCACCCTTTTGTAAAACAGGTAAGCGATTGATATTCGCAATGCGTCAACGATATAAATACCAATGAATTTGTTCAAGCCGTGGATTATCCTCCACCACCTAACATCGAATTTGTCAATGAAACAACCGTACGCGCGACTCTGCCAGTGCCAGAGATGTACAAGTCGATCATTTCTAGATATCGATTTGCTATATGGGTAATTAGAATGCTTTCGAATATACTACGCTTTCGTTTCAATTTAAGATAGGAAAGTAGTATTTTGTTTCTATTAGAAAGAGGGACAAACTTATCCGATTGGAAACTATACCAAGATAGTTAACGATACATCAACGATGGTTGGCTACACCGATGACTTAGAACCGGGCGTTTCTTACAGAATTTCTTGTTCACTGTACGTTAACGATGATTCCACGCCTATAACCGGTGGATGGAAGAATTTCACAACACGTTGCATTTGTGAGCTATCGTTGAATTTAATACACCCCCCTCCTCAGCAATTATCGATTCAACAATAGATAATAAATCATGAAATGTTTCAGGGGCTCCCACATTCGACATAGAAATAAGGAATACTAGTTTCATATTAAAGAACCATCGAGAAGTAACGTATAATATTAATTGCATAATATTTCAGCTGCTTCTGGAACAAAGAAATGTTTCGAACGAAATTACGTTTTCACAAGATTTTTTTACATCGGTCAATTCTCTGTTCGATTCAACGAATTTTTATTGGAAACATTTTTTTTTCTTAAGCTATCAGGTTGAATGAAAATATCATGTCATCCAGCGTACACGTGAATCAACTACCTGACAAACATACTCCATTGATTGAAAATGTCTTGTGTTACTGATTCTTAGGAAACGCTGTATCCTTGCCCAAATAGTACACAGCATTACGACTACCTATTGACAATAAAAAATGGACTGAAACAAATTGATAAAGGAAAGCTACCCAAATTGCCCTACGAATTTACAAAACTGACACCTGATACTAGTTACGAAATTACAATCTGGTATAAGTTGGAGCTTCTTTTTGCACGAGTGATTCATACCTCTGACGGAGGTAATTAGAGTAATTTCTTTGATTTCATTCCTTTCACGCTATTGCTTCTATGATATCTCTATTTACATCAATAGTACCGTCACAAGTAAGGAATGTTAAAAAGACATTGTTATCAAACAAGGAAGTGGCACTGAAATGGGACCCTCCTCTATACGCAAATGGGATCATAAGGAAGTACGAAGTTGTGTTACAGGTAACTAAAAGACGCGATTCTAGCTAATTAAAGACCAATTAGCAACGTGATAATATGTTTCGAGGTCCAAACATACTTCGGCTGTGAAAATTTGAAAATTCCATCGCTAAAAAAAGACACTGTTTCTGCCTCTACTACGTCCACCAATATTACGTTCTCTAATCTGACTTCTTACGCGCGTTATATTGGAAAAATAACAGCCTACACTTTTTATCGTGGCCTAGAAACGCAAGTCGAATTCTCTACGAATCAGTCGGGTAAAAGAAACACGCTATTTTTGACGAATTTCAAATTTTTCTGTTGCAAAGATAACGACAGCTTTTCACTTTCAGACACTCCGAGTGCAGTGTACAGCAATTTAAGATTTCAAAATTATACATTGACATGGGATGCCCCGATAGATTGCACTACCATTTCCGGCCCTATCATCGCAAAGATTCTGGTCATTGGTATTAGCAAAGCGGTATCGAGTTTCGGAACCACGGAGCAAACTGTGAAATACTCCCTCAACTTGGAACATACGTTATATGGTGGCGAAATGTACGAAGCGCGAATTTACGCTATCAGAAATTACACTGTAAAATACAACGGATTGCATTATGAGAAGCTTATATTTATCACTCCACCGAAAGGTTAGTTTATCGCGTTTCCACAAAGTTTAACTTAAATTTTACGCCGCGAATTCGCGCGAACATTTCGTCCTAACAGTATTTTCAAATAATATTAATAACGAAGATTAATTTCCAATAGCTCCGCCGTCCGTAAAGCAATTAGAAATCTATGAAATCGACTGGAAATCGAAGAACGTGCACTTGAGATGGCTAGAGCCAGAACCACCGACTAATGGAGAAATACGACATTACATAGTAAGCATTTGTCATAAGAATTGCGAGGTCAAATTGGAGATACTGCCAACGGAGTATTGTAAACTGTGGGATAAATACATCTGCGCAATCATCGATCAGTCCCATCAACCAGCTGATTTCATTACGGTATGCAGAGATGCCACCTGTTGCTCTATGATTAATCTCGACGCGATAACAACTAATGTGTTTTAGGTTTCGGCTGTGAATGTAAATGTGTCAACTCCTAGCCCGTTATCGTCCGTATCGATTATGTGGAACGAGATTAAGCCAGAAGCGCCGGAAATTATCGTCGAAGCTCTCGACAAAGGAGCGGTGAACCTAACCTGGTTCCACCCTTGGAAAGCAAATGGGCGTATCCAGAAATTCGTGATAAGCGCGGAAATGACATCGTCCGATCTGAGAATGCTAATCGAGCGATCGCAAAAGAGCACGCTTTATGAATATCATATCGTAGAATATCAATTACAGTACAACAAGAAACTGCATCTATTGCCCTCGTCTACTTACAAAATTTCCATTCGAGCTGTTACGAATACAGAGACGTATGGTGAGAGAAAAGTGATAGACGTGAATACGTCTTTAGCCATGCGATTCGAGAGAGAGTTAACGATGGAAGTGTCTAACGCAGACTCGACGATCTTGTTGCACATTCCTGCCGTTCTGAACGACACACGCTACAGTATAACAAACGTTATTGTAAAAGGTTCACAGGCTTGTCAAAGTTACGTAGAATTGAGTCCATATATACGTCAGAAAGCGGATATCAAACCTAACGAGATCGCGTGGTATGCCGCCAGGTTTTCTGTAAGTATTCCACTGTTTTATCGTAATGCTTCTTTCGTCTCCATAAAACCAATCACACGTACAATCATACTAAAAGGTATTTTTCGTCCAACAAACTTTCACTGCCGCAACAGACCGACGAGTTTGCCAATAAAGAATTCACGATAGGGGATAACAAGCTTTACGATAATGTCACAAATTGTCCACTAAAGCCACTCCAGTCCTACGTAATAGTGGTTATTGTATTACCTGAAGAAGGATGGACGAACGATCAGATTCTAGTCGCAAAAACAACGTCGATTTATATCCGTGAAGTACCGAAGCGATACGACGAGGCGTGGCTTATTGCTATCATTGCGATATTTCTTGCCATTGGGATTTTAGAAATCTTTCGAGTTTGTCGAAGGTATGATCAACTTTTCTCCCGATATTTACGGACAGATTCGTTATTTGCAATTTGTCGCGTTCCTCTTAGAAGACGAAGGAGATCTTTGAAGAAGCTTATCGTACAAGAGAAAATATCCTTCGTACAAAAAACCGGAAATCTCGATATAGAGTCAATGTCGTTGGGCTCTAAGCAATTTTCAACTAATACGCTCGCTTCGAATGCTAAACACTGTATATCGCGTGGAAGCACACCTTGCAGTGACGGCGACACGGTGCATATCATCGACACTGATCAGAAAGAAGAACAAATGTCTCTGATAAAGGTGGAGGACTTGGAGGATTACGTAAGACGAGCGATAGATTCTGGATTGCTCGATAGACAATTCGATGTAAGTCTTTCGATATTTTAGATGATTTACGATGATTCTCGTCGATATTCAGACAGCACGATTTTCAAGGTATTATTGCTCTATTGCTTACAACAGTCTTATTGAATTAATCACGACACTTCTCTTAGTTGATAGAAACATACATTTTATAATATTTATTTAACACATGTAGTTTTCTAAATGATAATTCATAAAGTAAATAAAGACGAGATTTAAAGTCCCAAAAATATTTGAGCAGCGAGTAAGTTACATCGGATTTGCATTAATTTTACGTCGAACATCATGGTGCCTGAATATTAATAAAAATCACTGTATAAGAGATGTAACAAATATCGTAAAGATATATTTAAATTGCGAGAAAGATGCTTCCAAGAGGCCAAACGAGTCCGTCTGAGTACGGGATGTTACCGCAGAACAAATCGAAGAATCGATACGGAAATCTCATAGCATGTACGTAAACTGTTTCAACATGTTTAACCAAGCTAAATATTTCACTGTTTAACTGAGTTAAAATGCTAATTAATGCTGGTATTCTGCAGACGATGCAAATCGGGTGATACTGGAAAAACTTCCAGACGATCCTTATTCGGATTATATTAACGCCACTTACATCAAGGTAGCAAGTTTTGATAAGATAAAAACACATGATTTTTACCTTCATAAAAAATTGTAACGATAAACGTTGAATTATTGTGAAAGGGCTGCAAAGAGAAGTTTTACATAGCTACGCAAGGTCCAAAGCCGAACACGGTCATCGATTTCTGGAGAATGATCTGGCAAAAAGAAAGTTACATAATTTGCATGGTTACGAACTTATCCGAAGAAGGAAAGGTAAGATGTGTCAAAACTGAAAGGCAGTCTGTGACACACGAAGACTACACATGGAAAATACGACGAGTCCACTTTTGTTGATTTTTTGGCTTTCGTTTCTTTCAGTGGCTAAAGATCGAATTAGGACCGTTCGAAATTTAATATTTTTTTTTTTTAGTAAAATTAAGAGCGAATCCTAATGATAGAATTTATTGATCACTAAAACTTTGTACATTTATATATTAATAACTTGTTCCCTCCCTTTTCCTTCGATTACAAATCATATCCATTTCAACATGCTCCATATCATAAATTCCCACAGATAAAATGCGAACAGTATTGGCCTGACACTGGAAAAAGGAAAACGTACGGCGATATAACTGTTTTGAACGCCAGGCAGGATGTGTTTGCACATTTTACATTTCGTACCTTATACGTGACGTATAAAGACGAAGCCCGTAAGGTAACAAACGATATTCAACGAAAAGATCAATATCTTAGAAATCTATATTTCATTGAAATATTTTCGAACGATGTTTAACAATTAGATCCAGCACTTGCACTACACAACATGGCCAGATCATGACATACCGTTGTCCACACATTCTATGATAACATATCTAAAGAAACTCTTGATAACACCACCAGGAAATGGACCAGTGGTGGTCCACTGCAGCGCAGGGGTCGGAAGAACTGGAATTGTAATTTTATGCGACATTTGCCTTCGTCGTGCGATCGCAGAAGGGGTAAAATATCTTTCAAGAATATTCTCGAATCTGTCGGAAGCTGAGCAATATTTTTGAAAAATATTTTCAGGCTGTAGATGTGTTCGCCGAAATGAAAGCTCTCAGGTCTCAACGGCCCAATATGGTAAACAACAAGCAACAGTATTTATTTGCCCATTTAGTACTCGTCGAATGTCTACTTTGTTCTTCAACATCTTTACCATGCGACGAATCTCTACCACTCAAAATTAAAAAAGTTAAAGAACAACTGGTGACTCAACGAGACAGGTATTTTTCAGGGTCTATGTCTGCTACAATCCAAAGTAAAATAGTTATAGTACAAAAATTCACATTTAAGTTGGTTTAAGTGATTTTGATCTGAAATAACCATTATAAATGATTCAGACCTTTTTCATTGCTGGTAAACGGTATTTTAGTATTGGTGATAGAATTTTATATGGTTATCGATAACCATTATAGATAATTTAAAGCGAACATTGTATAATGAAAATCTTTTTCATCTTGATTTCGAGCATCTTTAATAACATTACTGAACAATCCATGTTTCATTCTACTTAAAACGATAGCTAACGATTTCATTAAAGATATAAAAAACTTAGTCAAACCCTGATTTAAAAAGGTGAATAAACGTTGTGTATAAAAAGATATTGTAAAAACAGTTTAGAGAAAATGGCTTGGCACGACAAAGTACTTCGATCACCGGTCAATGAAACGTTGCTATCGGAACGCAATCTTGCCAAAAGGAGATTTCCAGAGTTACTTCCAGGTTTGGAATAATTTCATCGCTTCTTATACATTTCCATACTTTCTCAACGCCTGAGCAATAACGCGACAATCCTTTCACAGCGAAAGTCAACAGAGTGTATTTAAAAAGATATCCACCGACAGATGAGAACAGCGATTACATATCCGCTGTTTATGTGGACGGTGTAAGATTACAAAATCAGTATATAGCTACGCAACTACCATTGCCTGGGACATTTAGCGATTTCTGGAGAATGGTGGCCGAGTATAAGGTGGAGCTAATCGTCATGTTACAATCGCCAGATTTGGAAGATACGGTATACCATCGGACCGCCAAAAAGGCACAGGCGATTAGTCAGAAGTTATATTGAAATTAACTCTTTTATAGACGTGCTGTCCCATTGTTAGAAACGGTGAATTTAAACCAGTACCATATATAAACATTCGAACGAAGGAACTCGATGAATTTGAGCACTATATATTGCAGAAGTTAACACTCGTCGATAACTCGGAGGTGAGTTACGCTATTGTTTTTAAAATCTTCTATCTACCATCTCGGGACATCTGAGAGAACTGAAAATCAACAGATAATTTCTTCACGCCATTTTCGCTTTCTTCTCGTTCGATTTATAATAATTGCACATTATTTCATAACAGCACATGGTCATTATAAATAAAGAGATACTAGGTAGGATATCTTGATTAAGTAGAACGGTATAGCACTCGTCTGAAGCGAAACGTATCAACTTGTACATTATTTCATTCAGAAGCCTGCTATCGAACAAGAGATAACAATCTTGTGCTCCACGGAATGGCAACCTGGCAGAAACCAAGACCCACCTGAAACCATAGCGTTAGTGACATTGTGGCAAGCAATGCAAAAAATGTTAAAAGGAGACGGACCTATCGCTGTTCTTTGCCAGTAAGGCTATGTCGTAACTTCATAAATATCTTTATACACATATGTCGATTATCGTTTATTATGTCGAATCTATTTGAAATTAGCGACGGCGTAACTGGCTGTGGGCTTTACCTAGCCTTAAGTTTCCTTTTGGAGAGAATGACTATAGAAAAGGAATGCGACGTTTGTTTGGCAATTCGCGCGATTGAAACATTGAACCCCGATTTTATCAAATCTTCGGTAAATTTATTAAAAAATTACTAAAGATTACTATCTCTAGATGATGTTAAGATTGCAATGGTATACAATGTATATTTCTGTTCTAGGAACATATTAAATACCTGTACGATGCAGCCACGGTATATTTAAAGTACTTGGAAACCAATGTGAAGCGTGAATAGCCTTACCATTTAATCGAACACAGTAGATTCGATTTGTTACATAAATCAACTCGAGTAACTTCTACAAGTCGTAACCGCTTTCCTAACATGTGTATCGTTCAAACTATAAATTACATCATTGTGTAATTACTTAATACTAAAAAGTCCTGTCTTTTAATTTTCACATTTTCACATACTTTAGTGTCCAAGGCAAACGACTTTCGTTCTTACGAATGCTATCATGATACATCATAATATACATCAGTATCAATGACCTCGTCATAAAATGATTTCTTCCATGCAGCAAATTACATATATCCTTTATTCAAAGAAGCATCTTCCTCTCGTTAAATAATCGCGATAAAATAATCGTAATTAATAAAAGTTCGACGGATATATTAAAACATCGATCTTAACAAACGTTTACAGGGAAAAAGATGACTGACAATTATTGAAAATGTACTTACAAAATTCGAGGAGTGAGAGTCACCTTTCACTAGGGGCCATTAATCTGCTTGAATTAGCATCGTGTGCAAAATATAATGGTGACGCCATCATACACGTTTTCGCGCCAAATTTCAGCTAGTCGAAACGTTCCGTTCCCGCCGATATTATAACACCGCCAGGTATAACATTCGAACTGAACGATAAAATAACAATCTCATAGTTTCTTTTCTATTTCAAATGCCACATACATGGCGAATTATTCGATCAAATTAAAGTTTAATAATGCAAATTTCGATTTTGACACTATGTAGAATATAACGTAAATAGAAGGCTATGGTAGAGACAACTTACATTTTACTCTGAATTCATTGATCTTGTGACAGGATTAGGAAAACTTATTCATTGTCTGGCTTGTCTTGATGATAGTATCAGGTAAACGGTACGGAATATCTTAGAGAGAATGGAAAAATGTGAAAAAAAGAAGAAAGAAAATACGGAACGTGGTGTGGTCGTGCTTCCCTTCCTCCAGTCGGCAGCTTACACGAATGGCCGACAGAGGGTGCGCCAGTAGCGCCGATAACTCGTAATCACGAAAGGTATACGTCGCGCTGCTGTAAACGTCGATCTCCGCGGATATCTTCACGTGCGTTCTGTGCTATTTGTGTGTCGTTGTCTGAGTGTAAAGCATCGAGAGGTGTGCAAGGTGTGGCTAACAGAGATTTACCGGTTTATCGTTCCCGGAAAGAACCAGGCCGAAAGCAGTCGTTGGAACGTGTACTCTCACAGCAGCAGGTAAGAGATTTTCATCGTTTTTCAATGGTGGTCGTGTAAATAATGTACGCGTGTGCTCGTTTATCATGATCGTGTCGCTCTTTTGGTAATACGTCTCATCTTTCTCGATCAACTCGATTTGTTTTGTTTGACAAGCGCGAAAGATGCGGAGCACGCGTGTCATGTCTCGATTCAAGGCCAGGGAGGACATATTGGCACGTGAACAGAACCCATTAAAAAATAGACCTCCCCGACCGAACGAAATCGCGACGTTTAAATCGACCATAAGTTGCTTTACAAGTTCGCGTTAATTAAGTGACCGTCTCATTCGTCCAGTGCATTCGCCTAGCGAGTTTACGTTTGCGTGTGCTGCGTCACTCGAGCTTGCTTGTTGTTCCTTTTACGTTATATAAGGAACACGCTTTGCACGAATGTGCCACCACCATCTTTGTTGACGTAACGAAGCGCGAAATTTAACTTATTTCTGTCGCCGACGAATACAACGCACACCACGAACACGATCTCCAAATCGTCTAAACTTTGAATATTCTTTGATTTCTCTTGCTTTCTATACATTCGTTCAAAATAGTTTCTGTGGAAGGAGACTATCGAGATTACGAATTAAATGAAATTCTTACATAACGTCTGGTTATAAGTTACATATTCGTATGTATATATTATTCTTTCAACGTTTCAATAAAGTTCAGTCGTACGTCGCGTTCTTTCACCGAGATGCATAATAAAATTATCAGTCGTCTAATGATCATCTTTAACAATAACCTCGTATTCGCGACACGCTATTACGCTATGAACGTTTTATAATTTAATCTGTCCTGTCCACTCATTTATCCATTCACAGAACATCCGACCATGGCATATTTTCCTCCCGCTGGTCGGTTAATACGCTTTAAGATGTGACTTCCCAAGTAGCATTGTCGAATCACGTTTTCGATACTGATGTAACTCGTTTACCGACCATAAACATATATTTATGTCGTGTCAATTAAGATTTCCCATCGATGTGATTTAAACTTTGTTCGGACAAAAGAGATTGCATTTCCAATGGGTCTTTCATCGAGTACCGTCTCGTCTCGAGACCTATTTTACACGATATCTTGTCCGCCTGATAAAACGACACGATCCAAGGCGTTAACAAATGAAGATCACAGGAAAAAACTTGATAAGTACGTTCTTGTTCATTTTTTTATTTTAATTTCATCCTACGACTGTAAAGAATCTGCTGCTAGGTCCAAAGGTGGAAACTTTTTCAAAATAACTGGTGGACTAATTTATTAATTATAAACTAATTGTAAACTTTTTATTAAAAATCAAAGGTGTTAAGAATTTTAATATCTTTGGTATTTTATCACTGCTACATATTTAAAATTACGAACAGGATAGGAAAACATATGTGCAGCCTCGAAGCCGAATAGGAAAATAATTTTGATAGCACGAGATTGGATTTCAGAGATGCTTTCTTATAAAGGATGGAAAATATGACTTATCGTGTTCTTCGCCTGTACTCTTCAAACATTTTCCCGACTTGTCCTTCTCGTTTTTGTCAGTCTCTCTCATAGTTTTATATCATTGTCCAACCCCCGTGGCAAATTCATGGATATTCCAAATAATTTGTTGGTCGTTCGATGGCCCAAACTGACGATTCGTGCCAGCAGTCATTGGACATGTCCACGAAAATCAGGCAACTATCGTACGATTTCACGACGGTCTCTCGTTACCGTTCCATCCGCAGGTTTCACGTTTAAACTGGCAAGCGATCGTCGCAGGATCGGGATGGCGTGGCAACAAAGACCTTATTCCTTCTGTTCGCGGATCGACGTCGTACAATTGCGTCTAACTCTGACAATCGATCCGACCGTGGCCCAACTTGACAGCAATTTAAAATCGCTTCTCCTCCTGTGAGCCGTACCAAGTGCACCGCCACAAACTATCATTCTCCCACGAGACGTTGTAGATCTTCTTCCGCTTCTTTTACCAGGCGTTATTATGCGGACGCGTTGCTACGTCTAATCATAGAATAAAAGAATAAGTAGTCGAATAAAGCTTGAAACACACGAAACAGACGATTTATCGGAAAAAAAGAACACCGAAGATATAGAATTCGAAAAAAAACATCGATGAAGATGAACCGACGAAAAGTGAAAGCACCATCTTTTCAGGAGAAATGGCGATCTCTTCGCCCAAATGCGCCAAGGGCAGCGAAATGGAAACGACGACAAGAAGTTGGATAGCGAGACCGATTTTAAACCACGACTTCATTGCTGATCTACCTCTTGAGCTTGTCTACGTGGGTTTACTTAAAAGGAAAGAGGACATCTCGATCGCGATTAAGAGTATCTCTTCCGTTCTGCCAGGTTTCCATCATCTGAAACGTTGCTCCTCAAACAAGTTGCTGTTGGCGCCGGTAGACTCTAGAAAATTGTTAGCGGAAACGAAAGACTGCAAGGAATCCAAGGAAGAATTTACTTTGACTCAAGACAAACTGAAAATGATATTAACGAAAAGAGGATTTAACTTATCCTTATTGGAAGATGACTTTCATACAGCGAAAGTGCCAGCGAGAGCAGCCAAAACGAAAGCACAAGCTGCGCGGGCCTCGAGCATTTGGCCTTTGAACTTTCATCCAGATCCTAACATCGAACGACTGGTCGATGGATCGATTTTCACGGAACATCAATTGGTTCTTATAGAGAGGTACATGAGCGTTGTGGTAGAGGCAGCCAGATTAGAAGCTGTCGGCGACTCGAATTGTAACGGCAGCGCGGTGATCGTTGACCCAGTGGATGGAAGAATCCTTGCGGTCGCAGCCTCGAAAATCGATCGGCATCCAATGTGGCACGCAGCTATGTTGGCCGTAGATCTCGTTGCCAGACTTCAAGGTGGAGGAGCTTGGAAATTCGAGGAAAGATTGGAACAGAAGGGTACCGATGATTCGGAAACTTCTGAATCTTCCGTCAACAGAAACGCAGAAAATAAAATGACCAAGGAAATGAGAATCAAAAGGAAATATGTCGAAGAAGCTCCACTTTGCTATCCGGAAACGCTATCGAAAATTAGCCTTCCAAAGGAAGAATGTTTGCAATCTACTGAAATTCGACGAGGACGCAGGAATAACGGTTCAACGAAAACGATGGATTCTAGGACAGTCGAACAAACTGAAGCAGCAGACACGAAAAAATGTGGTCCTTATTTATGTACAGGATACTGGACCTTCTTGTTAAGGGAGCCGTGTCCTCTTTGCGCTATGGCACTCTTGCACTCTAGGGTTTTAAGAATATTCTACGGTGTCCCGAATAGAAATACAGGCGTGTTAGGGTCCAAGACGGTCTTACATGCTGTACCAGGGTTGAATCATCGATATCAAGTTTGGAGTGGCGTTCTGGAACAAGAATGTCGACAAGCGTTGCAAGAAATCGAGCACAGAAATATGAATTGACTCACACGGCGTATTCGTAATGATTAATGGCTATTTTCTAGCAAGCTATGATTCGCGGAACCATTTAACATTGTCGCTCTGTTACAGACATTTTGTACGTTTGAAGAATTAAAAACATTGAAGGAAATCCTGCACGTGTTTCGATACGATCCACCATGTACGATCATGATTTTTGTAACCTTTGGCAATGACGTTGACGAAAGATCTCTATCCTTGGCACTGTCTCGAAGTAAGTTAGTAGAGTCGTGATGCAGTGATATCAATGTACCAACCGGTTTATAATTTCAATCAAAAGCAGACGACGCAGAAGATCTTACACGTGGTTCGGACGTGCGTTCGTCCATTATGAGGCAGATATATGTATGACCTTGGTGTCTTAGTATAATTTGCAGGAACAGAGGTCTCTACTCGTGGTTGATACTAGACTCCTTCGTCTATTCGACGAGTTAATACTTACGTCTGTTATACAATCACATGTTCCTAACCGAACAATCGTAAAAGTCGTTCTTTTTTTTCCAATACATCCGCGTCGCTCGAATTAAACCTGATTAAATATCACGATGATTTCCAGCCGAAGAATATAGAAACAACGTTGATGATTTTTTTAACATCTCTTATGTTCAGCTTTTACAGATCGTACGAGCGATAAATTTAGTATTCATAAGTGAACAATTACTTAGAGACAAGAATATTTACCTCGAAAAAACACGATACATGTTCATTGATTAAGACGATTCTGTTTAGCGCATTACGTCATGTTTGAAAAAAAAATAAATTATCCACAGCTTCAGGGAACTATTTTAAACTTCAAATCAAAATTATTGAGATAAATTACCACGGTATGCGCATTCCCTTGATCGCTTGCATAAGTGATCCTAGAAAGACGTTGAAAATAATTCCGTCGTCGACGCAAGTCTATTATTTCATATAGAGCGAATAGTTTGCCTGACGAACGAACAATCTTGTTCGTTGAAGGAGCGAAATACACTTCACGGTAGCAAGAGACAAGGTCGCGAAGTAATTCACCGTCGGTGGTCGTTGATCTCGTAGGATCGGTCGAAACGTCGTCATAAGTTCCTCAGAGAGTTCCTTGCCGCAGTCTTGCGGATCACTCGGGCTTGACGTGCTAGTGTCGTTGATACGACGATACTCGTAGTTCTGCGGAGCTTTCCTGCACAAGACACGCACCGTTTAATTTGTGTGGAACCGAGTAGCGCGTATAACAATGACCTCGCGGATTAACTTCAATCAGCGAAACTTCAGACGTCTAACCCCGTTGAGCTGGCCAGCTTTGCTGAACGGATGTACGTGCAAAGATGCGGAGAACAACGTGGAAGACGCTTAGGAGAAAATGATGGTACAGAAAATTAGGAAACATGACGATTCGTTTGTCAGTCGACGAGCAGGATGAGTGGCGCTTCAACGTAACTTGGCTGGCTGCTGTGCTTTCCACGAAAAGCTATCGGTGTGCAAGATTTCGTCGTGTAAATCAGAATTAAGCTAAATAGCGATAAACGAGACACTGTTAGTATATCTTTCGATAAAAGTGACTTTCCTTTCTTTTTCTTTTTTTTTTCTTTTTCTTTTTTTTTTAATGATTGAAAAATACCGATCTCGTGTGTTCAGCGTATTCGATCGTGTACAGAGTTGACGTTTATGGAAAGTTCCCTAGACGACTCGGCCAACACCTGTTCCGTGGACGTATATTGATTTTGTTGTTTCAGGTTCTACTTCTACGATATTAGTTTATCTCGTCGATTTTCTGGGACGAAGCTTAGCGGCACTCTGAACAACCTGAAAGTTTAAGGATTGCTGGCACAGATCAGTCTGGAAGCTCGTTCGACGTAAAGGAAGCACTCTGATAAATCATCTTCGTCTAATTCTCCAGAATCTCTATGCAAACACATTTTCGCGTAGCTACAAGAAGCTCTAATAACGATTAACAGTTGTTCCACGTTCTTCGTTGCACCGGCTGGCACGTGGCTTTGATAACGTTACCCGGAAGCGCATCGACATCCTCTCGTCACTCAATCAACCTGTGATTGATTTAAGAAAAAAAAAAGAAAAAGAGAGAGACACGATTTGCGTTCCTACGATCTCGTTGGAAGTTTCGAAACGAAAACACACTTCGTCTAAAGACAGAGATAACATCTCGTGAAATAATTAATCCACGTGGCAAACAGTCATCTTTTACGACGCAACTGCTCGTCAAATCGATGTAAACGTCGTCATCGTCATCTGAAATAGCAGCGAAACTCGAGAGTCACCGTGGAGAAAGTTTGGCCCGGGATTATTCGATTACAAAAAAGTTGGACGATATTCGCTCGTCAAATAGAAAAAGCAGAATAGGTCAGGTATTAATCGAAATTCGAATTCGCTACGTGACCAAATACGGGACGATTTTACGAGGTAAACCAAGTCACATTTTGCTCATCAGCACTGAGTGGTTCCAATTGACGGTCGGGTCGACCCTCCAGCGTAGACACTATTGGTCAGCCTTTTAATACCGGCGGTCGCGATTGGATCAGATACCCAGATCGTTCTTAGACAGAAGACATCGCTGGAGCATTCGCTTCAAAACTTTTAACGTCGTCAGTGTCGCGCAATTTGCTGTCCGTTGACGTTCGCAAGGGTAGAGATCCGAGAGACATTCGCGCGTTCAGTTTGTTTCAGTCGGTTTAAGTCGGTCAACGGGTAGCACCGAGCCTCATAAAGATAATCAAGCAGAAGAATACGACAGCGGCAATTGTATCAGGAAATTGAGGCATTTGGCCTGCATCGCAACCGATTTCAAAATAAGATTCGTTTATCGCCGATATTATCAGTGGAAATCGGACATCGATATTTTCGAAAAGAAGAACGAGCTAGCCAGACGAGTATAGTTTTGAATTTCGATAACGCGCGATAAACGTATCTCGAACGATATCCGAAGTCTCGTTCGCCAGTTGAATGGCTCAAATTTACTGGCTCTTGCTCTTCGAAAGATCTTGATCGTTAGCATTTATCATCAAGAGATAGCGAAGCGAAACATTCGGAAGAAAGAAAGAGGAGTTAATCCGTAGGGAAGATTCGTGTTCTTAGTATCCAACGAAGAAGACGTTGCGGGGTGAATTGTTGGAAAGAATCGTCCTTGGCCGAGTGGAAAGGACTTTGAGAAAGGTCGAGAAACGAAACACATTCGATTTGGTCTTACGCCACGAAGCCTCGTCTTTTTCTTCCGGATCAAGTTTATCTTTCGGTCGGCATCATGGAACGAAGGATCCTGAAAATGTGGTGACGACGTGATAGGCGAAGGCCTTCGATTATCGAGACACTATCAAGTGGTGTGAGCCATAGTCGTTAGAAAGCAAACCGAAATATATTTTACGTGTCCAGTGACACTCGCTAAGAGCGACGATCGTTTTTAACGTATCAAAACGAAACGAATTCTCATTGAAGATAAAACAAAACGAAATTTCTGCCAGAAAAGCAACTCCTGATTTACGTTCTATTTTATCGAACTGTAGAAAGTGTCGGTCGAACGTACAGTTTGCAATTCGTACAACTTTTCCATATCGAAGAACCGAGGATACGTTGGACGAGAGGAAGAGAAAGAGAGTAGCTAGCAGACTGTCTTTTCGCGAGACTTTAAAATTCTCAAGGAAAATAATAACAAGATGCGTTGCAGCCAAGGTGTGGCGATGGTATTCGAGGACGCGTTCGTCGTCTTTTCGCGGTTTCTGTCCCTCAAGTCGCGGGGTTGCGCACTCTTGGAAACGCACCGGCAACGCGAGACAACTGGCATCAAGAAATTGTACAACAGCTTCTTCGTAATGTTCTAAGGATAGCTCTATCTCGAGGAAGTTCGGCCCTTCATTGACGGTGGTCGAGTGATGCACCGTGCACTTCCGAGATCATTGTCGATCTGGAAGGAAAATACGCGGAGGACGCAGAAAAAAGGAGGACGTTTTGGTGAAACGAAAGAATCCGAAAGATCAAGTGGAACGAGGGAAACGAACCGACGAAAGAACAAAAACTGGGAAACCTATCAGCCGCAGAATGTACGTTAGCGCTTAGAAAAGTCGAGCGACAGAGGTGCCCGAGTCCTTGTTGATCCCAAAAAATTTCAGCGTGGATGATCGTTCATGTTCTAACTAAACTCGGACTTATAATCTTCTCTTCGAATAATAGGCGACCAAAGCGTTCTCCAAAGAATCTCTGAGCACTCGAACAGTAAGGGCGAATAGAATCGTGATTAGAAAGAAAACAATCGATAAAGGTAGTGTTACCCTGAGAAACAAACCCTGGTAGGAGTGTTTCGAGATTTAGGGTCGTTGGATGGAGCTGGAATTCATCATGGACGGCGGTGCAGATGCTTTGAACGGGACGATATGGTTTCCCAATACACCGTCGCCTCCGTACGAACAGCTGTCCCCAGTTCGTCAGAACAGGTGCGACCCCATCGCCACTCAGCATGTAAGTTTCACGATGTTCCTTATGATAATGGTATCATCTTGTTGGTACTCGCGTTGAACGCGACGCTTCACGACGCTCGTTTTCATTAACTTGGCGAGAGGGCAGAAACGTCCTCCGTATTTCCAACACGCGCGTTAACCATATCAGTCAATTTTTCTTCTTCGTTTTCGTTCATCGCGCTCTCGTTGAACACGCGATAGAGCCGATTCTATTCGCGCAACTAGCAGTTTGAGAATCGCGTCTCGGTCACGTCGTCGTGGCTGTTCGAGCAAAATCCGTGAAGCTCCGCGCGATTCATCCCGTGAACTGACGATGATCAAACGTTTTATAGGCGTCAATGGGATATCACAGTCCACAAAATTCTTTATGGCAGGATAAATACAACTCACCGAAGGATTCCCCGGAGGACAGTGTCCAGATACGTTCGAGCAGCGAATCACCCGAACATCTCAGCCCGTCTTCCGACAATTCCCCCAATTGCCAGCAGAGCAGCCTGAAACGTCGAGCCGGGGAGCCGTTGCCACAAATTACGGAACTCGAGAAGAAACATGCTAGGAGAGATGGTTAGTACATGTACATGAAGTATTCAGTAATCGTGGATTGTATAGCAACTACGAAACTTATCGATTTAAGCATTTAAGAACGCACAATAGGTTAGAGTTCACCGAGCGATCGACTGAGACTGATTAGAAAATTGTGCAACAAGTGGCAAGATAAATAGATTTCTCCGTGTACTCGTATCTCGGAGATGAGTATACGTAGAAAAAAAAAATTCGCTCCATAGATTTTCCAAGTAGTTCCTCTATTTTTTGGTGTTCGTTCGAGTCTTTGAATGCACCAGCGTCGTTGCTATCATACAGTTCTCAATATAGACATATCATTCGAAAGGTCGTGTCGAGGACCTCGGATACACAGTCGTAGGCACTGGCGATTCTAAGTTCTTATCCCGCTCAATTCAATCACGTATCTACGGTGTTAGATGCTTTAAATTATCCGCCACCAAGTACAATTATAAAGTCTATGTACTTAAAGAGAACACCAACGATCCGTGGTTTAGAAAGATTCCATTTGCTATGCGAAAATTGTCGTATAACGTTGCGCTTCACCGAACAAGATCCTGTCATTAGAAGCTGCCGAATTACCAACGTCGCTTCGTAACGGTTCTAGTCAAATTGCGAAACCGAACGTGCTACGTCTTCGTTCAACTTGTGTCCACGAAGGATCCTCGTCTTCTTGTGGCGAAACGTCCAAGTTCGTGGTTGTATATCGGAGCAGATACTGCTTCGGAGAACGTCTCGAAACTGATTCACTAAAAGTGTCGTTCCGCGTTTATTCGACGCCTTTTCGACCACGTGGTCACAGAAACTGTGATAACTCCAGAGTACACAGTGTATCGCTGATTAAGTCCGAGGAAAGAAAGAGGAGAAGCTGATACTAGTTCTCCATCCGAGAGAAACTACGCGAAGGTACATGCGCATCGTTTTTATTTCGGTGGTGTCGCTACAAGTGTGCTAGCTCCGGTTCATCCCCTCGTAGAAAGATAGAATGAAGTGGTGTGAAGTCGACAGCGCCAGGTTGCCATTATTGCATAGTCGACGATATCCTGCCATAAGTTCCAAGAGTCGGCGACGAAACGCAGTCATGGCCCTCCAGGAGACCAAGTCTAGGATTGGCGCCATGCATCATCAGTTTTACATCAATTACGCTAATGCACAAGGTTGTACGCTATACATCGGTATGATAAAAGTAGGAAAAATATGATGTTGCATTTAGAGAAGAACATTGGTCTTGCCACGATAAAATACAGGGTTGTTTTCGTCTGTTTTGCCTGAATATCGTATATTCGTTTATTTCATATTTGTAATTCGTATTTCCAGGATCTGTTGGGAACAATGGTCCTGGACAAGGATGGTCAACCCAAGTGGAGGAGCTGGCAGAACATCTTGCCGCCGATTTCGATGGATCTCTGTCGGCACTTGCGGCCTCCGACCTCGCGACAGCCGTCGCCTCCTATAACATGAGGTAAATAGAATTTTCTTCCTCCGAAGCGGTTTTATCGGAAGAGGTCAGAGTGATAAGAGTGAACTTCGATTAAACGAAGGTGAGTAGTAGAGAAGAAGTGGGACAAAGCGTCGTCGTTTCTTTCAAATTAGCTCTACAGTAGGAAACAGCTCGACGATCTTTCTGTATAGTCGTCCACCATGCAGAACTCTATCTTTTTAGTTGAAAAAAGCAGAAGTTACTTGGATCTTTATTAAAGTTCGATCGATGGTCGATCACGAAGAATTTGTTACAATATGAGCGAAGAAGTTCAAAGCCGATAAAGTAGGTTTCCGTGGAGAACCTATGTGCAGTGCACGTTGCAGGAATGGATCGAATCTCGATTAAAACGTAGTCGGTAGTGGGAACTAGAACGTGGAGTCAGAAATCCGGTTAAAACCAGACACAGTTGTCGGTGTTTCGAGGCTTGAACAACCGTACGCTGGGAAATCACACCGGCCGCAGACGCTTAGACGCTTTGCGAGTGTCCGCGCGTACAGGCACGTGCGTTTCCGTCCCGAAACCAATTGTAGCAACCTGTCAGAATTTTCGTGTCACGTCAAGTGAAATCAATTGAAGACTTTTCTTCGTTCAACAACTTTCTCCATTTGCGATCTATTCGCCGTTTTTAATTCGCTACTTATTTCACTAAACGTAATTAGAAACGCGTTTTGCAACGAGTCCTAGATAATTTTCTTCGTACATGTTTAATTAATAAATCATAGATGACATGTTATAAATTATAGTCATACGTTCGTTCATCAAGGTTCAGCAAGTTTCAAATCACAGTAGGATACTCGAGGAACCGAAATTCCGTACAATCTGCGTGAAAGATAAAATGTAATAACAGGAAGTAGTGGACGAACGAATGATTCAACCATTTGGAACTTTCGATGTTAGATAATACACATTAAACGCACTTACCAACGTTTGTGCGAGAAACAGCCCAGACGACTCTTAAGAATCAGCTGACAGACCTGCTTGTACACGTAGTATCTCCCTCGTTGTCGTTATAACACATCTAGACGATTTTTCGGAGAATCATGAATGAAAACTTGTAGAGAACGATTATCTTCTGCTGTAAGTCTAAATAGGACTGATCCGTGGAATTGTTCACGAGCGCAGAACCATAATTTTTTTATTATTTCCCTATCTAGGATATAGTGTAAAAGTATAAGTGACTCTGAACATGGTTTACAGTTTATTTAAGATCTATGTCAAAAAGAAAAGTAACTCCTTAATATAGTTAAGAAATGTTTAAGAGAAAATAAATTAGTGTAGATAAAGGAACTAAACGGTGTTTGTGGAATCGTTGAATATATACAAAGGAAAGAAATTGAGCTCGAGTTCCGAGAACCGGAAACATGCATCAATATTTGAAAAGTAGGTGAGTGATTAAAGTAAGATTACTAAATAAAACATTTTTTATTCATTTATTACTAGTGGTCCTGTTTGCTCTGCGGCTTAAGGACGACTTCTTTGTTGTTTCTTACAATCAGTTAAGTCCCTTTATTCCACTGACTTTGTATTCGTCAACAAAAACGATAAGAACCTTGTTGTGGCCTTGTTTACAGCATCTATAACGTATTAGTAAATTAAATTAAAGTATTAAGTGAGATCAGTAATGTCAAATTTATTTTAGTAATTACACCAAATTTGTTCGACTAATTTGTATTTTCGGTGGTACTTTATCGCGATACTACACTGTGGTTGATATTAATGTCGCTTCATTCGCGAACCGGTACGTTCCGGTTTTGGTTGACCTTACTGACTCTTATCATATAGTGATTCTTATCATGGCGGTTCTCAAACTATTCTTTCATCAATTGGTCCGCCTTAATAATTACGGTACATCGCAGAGACGCATCTCTACAATTTACAATTACAACCATTTTGGTTATGCGGTGTAACGCTCGACAACTGTTGATCCATTGCTGATTTCACGATTGCTCCATTAGACGACAAGACGAACGCGAGAAAATCCGATATATGAGAATATCTAAAATCCTTTTTTCCTTTACTCTCATAAAATGTCGTTTATGTAAGCCGCGGTAATTTCTTTCCAGTTCGCGCTGGATCTTGTCTGACGATGAACCTTTTATCTGCAAGTAAATTGCCGAGAGGTACCCGGATATCTTCGTATATACAGATACGAGTGTTTCTGTTTTCACGATCATAGCTTACAAAAGGTTGAAGTTAATCGGCGAAGTTTAAACGTCGATGACGAGTCGACGAAAGATCAGGCAATACGAATCGCCTGTGTTTGTAAAAAAAATGGATCATTATTTTATAACTGATTAGATATTAGCACATAGAACACACATACTAGTGACCGTTCCTTAGCCGCTTGCGTCACGAATTCATAATCAATAAGCGTCGATAGCGAAAACCGGAATCTGTTGGTTATTATCGGACACATCCTCCAATCGTAAACCTAAATCGATTTTAACGGCATTCTGTAGTAGCAAACGTCGCAAAAACCAAGTGTGACAGAGGTCCAGTCGATTAAGGAAAAAAACTTGCGTGAAGTAAACATAGAAAATTTTAGAAAACATAGAAAAAACATAGAAATTAGATTCCACTTGCGTCTATCCACCTCGGACACTACCGCGCTTCGTGTTTAATAATACGCGATTATGTAATTCGCAATATCGTTACAGATCAACCAATGTTAATTTTATGTTAATTTTAATCGTTACTCAACGAAAAACCGTCGGATGGAGATTCAAATCGTAGTCATACGCGTGAAAAAGAAAGAAGGAACAGGCGTGTAATCGTTTGAAATTTGTTCGCAGCGAAGCCCTGCTCGCGTTACCATCGTTGACGGTGTTCAAGCAAGAAGCACCATCACCGGAAAATCAGCAAAATTCCAAGTAAGTTGCCTTAGCACGCTGCAAAATCCGCTGAGCGTTTTTGTTCGTGCGTTACACAGGAGGCATTATCACCTCGTCTGAGCACATTCACGTTCATTTCGTAACCGCATCCTTCGTCTATCGCGGCGAATATTTCTTCCCTTTTCCAGCTACTTTTTCCTCCGCCTATTGACGCGTGATCCGACGATCGTCTCGCGATAAGTCGGTCGTTGGAAACGTCAGTGGCGTTCGATCAGTACGTTGATTAGAAACGGTGGAAACGGTACAAGAGCGGCGACCTTAAAGGAAGAAAACAAAGCCAACAGCGGAATTTGCCGCGAGACTCCCCCGCAGAGTCTCGAGACTGATAGGAGGCATATCGTCACGTTTCTTCGCACAACTATCGGACAAATGGCACGCAGGTCAGACCTTTACTCTTACGAGATTTCTCGATCGTTTTCTCGCCGCGTTACCCCGTCGGTGTCCCGTGCCAGTTCGTCCGACACGATCGTGCGAGAAACGTGATTTCCTTAAGAGCCTGCGTCCGTACGATCTCACGGAATCAATTTCGCGTTTATCTTCGCGACAAAACGATACATATACGCGCGCAATGTGATCCCTCGAATGTTTTTCAGCGAGATTAAACTTGCAAGTTAGCGCGACTCGTGGAACTTATCGGACACTTTTCTAGATTTTCTTACTCGTTACAAACAACGGACCAAAGAACGTTGATTTTTTTTTTGGGGATATATTTTTGGATGTTCCGACGATTCAAGCAGTATTTATTTTTAACCGAGACTTGGTCCACCGCTGGAGATTCTGACTCGTGCATCGTACTAAATATCATGGACGCGCGCTGCGACGTATCATAGGAGTTGTTTAAGCGAGCAAACTTTATAGAAGAGAGACAACGACGCTTGGACGAACGTAGATACACATTCGTTAGAAGGGTTAAGAAAGAAAGAAATGGAAACCATAAGAGCGTATTATTGCGAAAGCTGCGCGAGTAATGGATGA
The DNA here is from genome assembly GCF_051014615.1 of Bombus vancouverensis nearcticus. NCBI lineage: Eukaryota > Metazoa > Arthropoda > Insecta > Hymenoptera > Apidae > Bombus > Bombus vancouverensis. The sequence goes on along the minus strand of NC_134921.1, from coordinate 10,050,266 downwards.
ATTGCCTGCGTAGAAATTGCCCCTAATTAGGAACTCGGCGTTACGCACAACCCACACCGAGACTAATAGCAGTAAAGTATTTCGACGAACTAGTGAAAACTGTTCGTGACGACCGCGAATTGAGTGTAATTTCATTTCGTATGATACGATCGGTTTCCTCCTGAAACTAGTTTCAACAGCAATGAAAACACCGTCGGATTTAACGCTCTCGCCGTCGGTGTTCTTTAATTTATAGTGAGTGCAGTCTGTATGAAATTAATCGCGAATCGCGTTAATCTCGGAGAAGCGCGACAATTGCTATTAGAAGTACATATACGCACAACCTTACAGGCCTCCGTGTGAACGTAACGAACGTTATAGGAATGCACATAGGATTGATGTTCTTTTCTCGTTCAATGTTTGCTTCAGTTTAAACCACGTGTCACAGAGAACAATTAATTCGGCACCAGCGAACAACTCGAACGGCTCTGTCGAGGCTGACAGTAACAATAATGGGCAGACAGCAGCTAGTCTTCATCAGTTGCTTTACTCCTCGAACGAGGAGTATCCTCCAACATCGTCCTCGGGAAACCACGTTTCATCCTCTCAACAAGGAAACGAACTCAACGAGGACTGCCGGTAGGTGATTGATTTTTACTGCAACTTTCCAACGATATAATGTACAGCGTAGCCGAATATTCTAAGTTAAAATGCTTATAAAATAAAACGCACGAAATGTAGTGTGATTTTCACGCTAGCGCGGATACGAAAGTCACGCGATTATATAGTAAGAGTTAAGAATTTTATTGACTAACGGCAGAGTAACGTTTCTTATAGTTTCCAATACGTGCTTGCGGCTGCCACGAGCATTGCGACGAAAGTCAACGAAGAGACGCTCACCTACCTGAATCAAGGTCAATCGTACGAGATCAAATTGAAGAAATTGGGCGATCTGTCGGCATATCGCGGGAAGATTTTGAAGGTACTTGGTCACTCATTACGGGTTCCCTAGAATAGATCAGGAGATCGTCTATGTTTGGGTAGCAACATCTTAAAAAACGTATTAGTTTCTCAAAACGAAATCAAACGAGCTCATACTGGTTGCAGTATGATGGTTGCGATGATTTCTTGTCTGTCGTTGGCGACAGGAATCATGTAATACGAAGACAAAATTTAGCAATTATTATCATTATTATCATCATCGTATCACCGATATATTATTAATACATCTCCCTTGTTCTTCACGCGTAACAACCCAAATGAGCTCATAAAGGTCCTGGACGTTCGAAAGATGTGAGTCACCCAAACGGTGCTACAACGTCTCTGAAGGGACATCCAACGTTTTTGTTTCAGTCGACAATACGCATTTGCTTCCACGAGAGGAGACTTCAGTACACTGAACGGGAACAGATGCTCGCATGGCAACGCGCAAGACCCGGTGAAAGATTGCTCGAGGTCGATGTTCCCCTTAGTTATGGGATGGTAGACGTTTGTCAACCGTCCCCGTCCAATAATAGCGTGGAATTCATGTGGGACCCCACCAAGGAAGTCGGCGTTTATATAAAGGTGCAGGAAAGGGATTTGCAAATAAAAAAAAGAAGATCAACCGCAATTACAGCTAATTATCTATTCTCCTTTGTTTCAAAACGTTGCTCTTTCCATCAAATGTTGACCATTTTGCGATTCATCATTTTGCGTTACATGTACTTTCAACCGAGAAAAAGACTTTTAACGTTTTAAGAAAATGGAAAATCTTAGTGTATATTAATGTACAGTTTTCTAAAATCTTTGTATAGTTGAAAAGGAAATTCGCGTGGTAGTGTCAAACTGGTTTACCAAAGGGTGCGTGAAACCAACCCTGAAACTAAAATGGTATTCGATTGTTGCACCTTAGGTGAACTGTATTAGCACTGAATTCACGCCCAAGAAACATGGTGGGGAAAAAGGCGTGCCATTTCGGATCCAAGTGGAAACGCGACTACCGGGAGGCCCTCGTTTGCACGCTGCATCTTGCCAGGTAAAGGTCTTCAAGTTGAAAGGTGCTGATCGCAAACATAAGCAAGATCGGGACAAGATACTGCGACGGCCGGCACACGAACAGGACAAGTACCAGCCAAGCTACGACTGCACGGTTCTGTCCGACGTAAGTCGTCATTTCATGCTTCTCTCTGGCAAAGAATAAACCAGGTTGGATGCTGTTTGATTACAGATTCCCCTAGACTCGTTATCGCCATCCAATTTGGTCACACAAAATGGAGGGAGCCCCTATGCGTCAACAGAGGCAGTGTAAGTGCAAACATTAATCTTGTTTTCATTTCATTCCTCCTGTGATCTGCGACGTAATCACGATGACTTTCTGTACAATTCTTTTCGTAGATACGCATGAACAAGTGTGAACCGCCATGTTCGATTTTTTTTTTATTTTGTTTGACCCCTAGCGTCTGTCGCTACTGTATGTTAGGATCGATGTTTGTTGATAGACATTTTTTCTCCTTGATCTTTACACAAGAGGCTACCAGTTTACATCGACACAACAAATCATATCACCGTCTTTTTCCCTGTAGTAATATGTACCTGTTGCTGCTTAGCTTTTTCCGGGTTACACGTTTATTTCATATCGTTGTAAAATATGATTACACAACGTGTCGGTGAATGTATGTTGCCATGTAAATTAACCGGCTCGTTCTGGATATTACGAGTTTCTGTTATTTCGCCTAATTAAACAACAATTTGCATCGACCGACCTACTCTGTCGAAACTAAACAAAGCGTGACACGATCTTATTAGTACCGTCGTTCTTTCAGAAAAATGAAATAAAAAATCGCAAGTATTTTTTATGCGAACGACGTTCGATAATGCGACATTAATTCTGCAATGCATCAAAGTCCGCGCGCTCTCAATGTCACTACTTTTTACGATAACGACGATTAAACGTAAATACGAGTATCGAGGAATTCCGTCGTACGATTGCCATTTTTCCTCCATCGTCGCTCTATTAATAGCTATCATGATAACGGAAAGACAAAGAATATCGTGTCGTTCGTGTTATTGAGCGGAAGCAAGAGGGCCAGGTGTTTCATGGTCGTTCTGGACATCCGAGTCGGGAAAGTCAGAAACGACAGAAAAATCCATAAAGGTCGCGTACGTAAGAGACGATCGAGGAAGAAAATCGCGAGTAGAACGATCCTCTCGAGAGAAAGACCGATGCACAGCCACGTTGCATGATGCAGCTGGTTTGCTTGCAATGCAGAAATGCAGCGCTGCGTTGCCGTTTCTCTTGGAACGAGCGTGGGATCGAAGGTAGGGGGATTGATGATGAATCGGAGGTGGAGGAGGTAAAAGTAGTTCGCAAAGTGGTGGCTGAAAGCGTGGCGATGGTAATGGCAATGGACGATAGGAGGCTTGGGATAAGGTGGTGGAAGAGGAGGTGCCAGCACGGGAGTCGCGAAACTGGCTCGAACTGGCACAAGCCGGCATCTGGTAGAGCCGACAACGATGCTCCGAGTAATAGAGAGAGACAACCTCGACGACAAATAAATTCAGAACGCTACACGATACACGCATCGCCGCGCAGCCGCTTCGGTTCTCCGTTTATCCATCAGCCTCTTTCGTCGGAATCGTTTGGTCTTTTCGCGATATACCGCTCGTGAGCCGCTCGTTCCTCTGCTTATTCCGTCGTTCTCTCCCACCTTCTTTTTACTTTTTTTTTTTGCGTGCGTCGCGATACTACGCCGGGAACGGGACACGTTGTTGGTGGACGAGAAGATAATCGACAAAAACGGAACCCAGTGAGAATCGCAGACATGATCTACCGCTGAGAACGCTTGTTTATAAATAAAACGGTGATCGGTGACTATCTTTTCGTGTGATTCGCTACGTTCCACTGCGACGTACTATAGCTGGCTGATCCTACTGCGAGGCGATCGCTGGTCGCGATTATCCCGGCGAGTAATCGATACACACTCGTTATTGCTCGTTTCTGCGGACCATTTTTACTCGCTGGTTGGCAGAAGCGGACGTGATCGAAGGTTTTCTCTTTAAGCACGAAAGGGGAACGAAACGCGGCAACGGAAGCGTGATACACGTTCAACGTTCAAAGAGTATTCGATTTCGCGTGGACTGGTCAGTGTCGTAGCGGTAATCCTCGGCCAGAGGTCGAGTGCACCATGCACGGGAATAAGTGCTACGATTTCTACCTTGTGAAATAATTTAACAACCGGTGAGATCTTGGTTTTCCGTTCGTTCCGGCGCACGGGTCTACGTCCTTCGACGAATAAAGCACCGGCAAGATACCACACGGATTACTGCATCGACCGTGAATTTAAAAATAAATTGTACACGAATCCCGGAACAGAGAGCTGTCCACGCTTCCTGGCGGAGATCGTGAGCATCGATAGCGAACTGAATCACGTCGATCGAGAACTGATATTGCGTATCGACGCGTAGTAAAACGAACGTCGAAGAGGGAAAATAAAGGGAAACAGGAAGACAGACGCGATCGAAAGCGGACGTGTGATGTCCGAGGGATCGCGACGACGATAATTTTTGCGTAAAGAGGAAGTCCGTGGCTCGCATGCGTCACACATTGTGATTCGGCTACTTTTCTACGTAACCATAGCGCAACAACGAGCAAAGAACACTCCAGATTGGCGAAATATTATTGATCGGGCATCGAATCGAGAGTGAAGCCGCTACACGCCGTTGGAATGCCCTCGTCCGGTGTAGAATTTCGTTTTCCAGCTAATCGTCCGGAATCGTCTCGCGCGTCGAGTATCCTCGATCTCGAATCGTTACGCGTCGACGATCAGAGCGTGGTTGTGCGTGAGATCCTGGCCAGTCAGGTGCTCCTGTCACGCCAGGATCACTTCCTTAGATGACGAGCAGCCTGGCCGCCGAAAAGCTGATGCCAGGGCGGTTCGATTCAGCCTTGAACTGACATACACCTACGTTTCCACGTGAAACTTCCTTTCGAAACCGCGTTAACGCGGAATCTTGTATCTTCGATACAACTCGTCTCATCGCGGGCACGAAGACCAAAGATATCGATAACAGCAAATCGGATGTTGACTCACGATAAACGTTAGAAGGCCGTTTTAAAAAATCAACGAACGAGGAACTTGGTTAAATCACGTAACGCAATCGGGGAAAAATAAGAAACAGAATTTTCGCTTACCCTCGCGATTAGAAGCCATTTGTCGTGTAGAAAGGATATAGCTTGCCCGATGGCAATTTCATTTCTATAACAGTGGACAAGGAACAGGAAGAATCGAATAGGAATACGAACAATCGCTTAAAGATGCGGCCGAACGATTTGCCGGTTGATTGGTGAACGAGAGAGGTCTTCGAGAAGTTGCCTGTCACGTAATCGACTACACATTTCGATCAGAACGAACGCAGGTGGCTGCCGATTTAGTTGGTAGTTTCTGGAATTATTCGCGACTTACCTAGCTCGGGAAAGAAAAAGAGGAGATATTGTAGAGGTCGCTGGAACCTTCGAGAGATGAAGGAGAGAAAGGAGGAGAGACAATAGGAGTACACAGCCATCATCGAGAGAGAGGATCGCATTATTTTTTTGAAATTTCGCGTGACTGCGAGCAAAGTCGAAACTAGAGATATCCGGTTCGCAGCAGAGTCGCGTACCAATAGCGATCAGATTCCTACCGATCGTATCCGACCTCAGCCTTCTCCAATCGAGACTTTCGAACGATCGATCGGACCTCAGTTGCGAATAAGGCTTAAAGCTGCCTACGTTTCAAACAAATCTTATCGATAACCGAGAGACTGACGTAACTGTAAACCGTTCTCGAGAAATCGAGGCAACAGACGACGACAACGACGACGACGACGACGATAATAAAAATGTATTTGCCAAAGGACGAACGCTGTCCGAGGCTGAACCAGCAGGAAGCGATCGATTAACATTGAAATTTATACGAATGGGCGAAGAAAGAATCGGAAATTGGTCGAGCGTTCGCGTATTCAGATTGCATATATTCATGAAAGAGCGAATGAAAAGTCGAAAGAAATCTGTGAAGGGAACGGCGAATCTTTTCACGAGAATATATGCTTGAAGGAAATTCTTTTTGGGAACGTTGATAGAATCGAAAAAGCGAGTAGTCGAGATGACAAAGAGCTGTCCCAGTTGGAAGTTGAAGAGTTGCTGGGCAATCAGATCGACGGAGAAATTTCGCGGAAATGCCTCGGCTTACCTCCTGGAGCATGAAGTAACGGTCAGCGGTGGTCCTCTGCAAGTGGAAGTTGTGGCTAAGTTTATTCATTCTATTTCGGAATCCAGAACGAGAAGAGGTAATCTCATGCGCGGCGGATTAGTCAGCCTAACGATAAGAAAAGGCAGGAACAACAAAAGAATCGACGGGAAGGGGATTTCCAGGCTGATTTTTCGCTTGAAGAGGCGCGCCATGTAAGGATGTCGTTACACGATTACGAGAATATTAGCGTTGAGAAAAACGGACGAAGAAATTTCGTTGGTTCGCGTGTGTCTGGCCATTATTCTTGCGTGCTTATGTAACTCGCCAATAAATTAGATGATCTTAAGGTCGGGAATTAAGTTACATTATTTATACTTTAACGTAGAGTACTTTATACTTTATTTATACTTTAGAGTAGAAAACGCTCATTATAAATAATAGATGTACTTCTTCGAACACTGGCACAGCCGAATGACTTAATATTCATACAGTAGCGATAGGTTGCGGTGTCAATTATTACCGTGTTCGCTTTCATTGTGCTTAATGTCGTTAATTCACGTTCTACGCGGACAGCAATCTTCCATAGCGTCTACTTTGTCACCAGTTGCCTTGATCAATGCAAAAATATTCGAGTATTTAAACCGAGGATATCTGTTCGGATTTTACGTTCGATTAAAATAAACGTAGGAGAATAATATTTCATCGAATTAAAAGAGATAACTGTTATTCTTGCAGATCACCCCAAACCCGCTCTATAAGTGGCAATACATCACCGGTGGTAGCGCCTTTGGCACTTTCGGTTTCCAATCCGGGTATCGTACCTCTAGTTCCTGCCTCTGATGCTGTAAAGGAAAATGTGGGAACAGCACCGGCTCTACCATCGCCTGCGGCAATTTTGCCAGACCAGTCCTGTATCGAAGCTGAAGTTAGTTTACGGAAAATCAGCTGGAAACAATATCAATGGAAATCTTAAGCTTTTGCACTGGGAATGTCAGTTACGCGGATACGATTTTTTCCATATCGCGTATGAGACGATACACGAACTTTGTATTCGCGTGATCAATTCATGTAAACGCTATAGACAAACACGGACATAAGAAATAAGATATCAAACGTGTAAATGATACGATAATGATACTTAATGGTCTTAGATACTCGGTGGTTATCTTGATTTTTTCAATAAAAGTTCGTGAAAGATTTTTTTCAAGAAGAAAGTTTAGCGTTAGAGTATGCAGCGTGATTCGGAAATTACAGTTTCTGTCTCGGTAAACAGAAATAAAATAATTGTAAACCTTTCTGGCTTTTCGTTACTCAGTTGATGAATAGACATGTTAAAATGCATTCCAAGTGCAAACGATTAGGGTCTCGGTCCTTTGAGAACGTAAATTAGTAAATTTTGTCTCGCGTTACTCAGAGGAGTCCGCTTAGAAGAACAAAAACAATATTCAGTTTAAATATTACGGTAAACTGGAACTCGTAAAAATACAATTTGTCTGATTATATAGGCACCATCGTGTTTGGCTCAATTGTCACCAGACGCAAACGCGGCACAGACAACCACGTGGCTTCGTGCTAGTCGTTTCAATGCATTCGAGTCCACGTTCGCGAGCTTCTCTGCTTCGGATATCTTGCGACTCTCTAGAGACGACTTAATCCAAATTTGTGGCCTGGCTGATGGGATTCGATTGTTCAATGCGCTGCACTCGAAAGCGCCAACCCCAAAACTTACCCTCTATTTCTCGTTGGAAGACAACGGTTCGCTTTGGAGAGTTGCTTACTTGGACAGTCTGACCAGCAGTGCCTTGATAAACAAGCTACTGAACACCTTAAGTCTGCCCCACGATCGACTACATTCTGTACTCTTTCTTGGTCCCCAAGGTATCCATGTAATAGTCACCGATGAATTGGTAGCAAACATGAAGGACGAAAGCATGTACTTCGTTGAAACTATCAAAGGTAAAGATGGGAAGAAGGGAAGGATGACTTAGAAATTGAAAGAGACAACTCCGATATTTAAGTTGTATTTATTGGGGTAGAAAGAAAGGAATAAGTTTCATATTCGAATGTAGGAAAGATTATTAGGAAATAATTTACAATGCCCCCTTCAATTTCTAGTCTAATCTAGTCGATAAAGAAAATAATTCAACATTGTGTTAATAGATAATTTTTGTGTTGCAGATAACACGAGCGAACGCTACAAGCTGCTTCTAAAGCCTTCATCGCGTTCCTAAAGGATACAACCAATGATAAATTAATTACAAAATTACTCAATGGATCTCTCGCGTGTTCTAAATTTGCCAAATGTGTCTGTGATTCGATAACAAATTTACTACGTAGTAGGGCTTAAAAACAACGTACTTTTTCCGGTTTAAATTATAACGATGGATTTTATGAAGGAATATTTTTTGATTATTTATTGGCGAATATAGAAGGTGGTAAATTGATTAATCGTTAATTAATTTTTTTATCTTTGGCGGCTATTTTGTGCAAGTAGATAGAAAAGAACAAATAGGAACTTGCTAACAGATAGACGAGGAGATATAAGCAAACTCTACACGCAATACTCACTAGAAGGTTCCGCTGTAACTATATTTCAGAAGCAGTTGTTGCTTCCAGAGATAAACAAGTTTTCAGCATTACAAAAAATACATATATGTGTCAAATTATATATTTTATATGTATTACTTTACAGGAAAATTTCAATTATCATAAAAGTAATATACAGGTGTCTCAGATAATTCTTTTCTCTTCTTAGAATTTAAGTAAATTACTTAGTTTGAAAATTTATTTAGAGAAGACGTAAGTGGCGGTGGTTACTGCAATTACTCAATTCTTGTGCCACGACATGCAAATTTAGTATGCGAATATTGTTATTGTTATGACTATTCATCAGCGTCGAATGAATTGTTATTCCAATTTACACATTTTACCTACAACGTTAATGAACGATGTCGCCGATGAATATGATCTCTATGTACACAAAGCGTAATATTTTTTTATTGTCATTAATTATTACGATATCGAATAGCCACGACGCCTAAGAGGACGTAGAACGCATCACTCCTAACGAAACTACTTTGCCAAGGCAAAGGAGCAAGAATAGAGAACCAAACCAAAGTTTCTATTCTTCGATATTAAAAGAATGTCTTTAGAAAAGATATAAGTGCCTTATTTTTTCTTTTTTGTTCATAGCAAAGTGTTAGGATTTATTTAATTAGAGTTTGACAATTAAGAGTAATAATGATTGCTTTGCCACGGAAAATCATGTTCACACTATATCGCAGTACAAATTAGAGGAAGATCAATTTTTCCCTAAACATCTTTGTAAATCATGGACAACATACCAAGTATTATAATTTACTACCAAATGTTAAATCGTAAGTTAGGAATCTTGCAAAGAATCAATTCCAGAATTAATGATAAATACGAATTCCTGAATGGATGTCAATATTTACGATATGGCTATTAACATCGTTTTTCTATATTTTATGTACAATTGAATGTACCTTTAATATGTGAATTGAACCAGTAATGCATCTCATTGCTCAATACAACGTAAAAACGCGTGTCGTTTACATCACTCTAATGAGCCGCGTAACAATTGTTAGAATCGTGTTAGCAAATGGGGCAAAACTATCGTTGTATATTTTAATTTAGGTAATGTGCGAAATGAAATTACAAGGATAGGAACTTGAACTTCCACTGTAATAAATGGAAGTGTATTATTCGGTTGCATGCTATATACATATTTCGATAGAAATTTCGGCGAATATGATGTATGTCACAGAACGGCACAATAAATATCCTTTGTTGCCAAAATATATTGTCCCCTAATAAATGGGCTTCAGTTTTTATTCATAAATATATTCTTTTATTTAGCAAAATAGAGTAAGTCGTGAAATGCAAATTGTCTTTCATCGTACATAAAATACGATAAATAGATCCGCAAAACGATGCAACGTACATATTGCTGCAATTCGTTATACGTTGCACATTCACATTTCTCTCGCCGCATTCCATAATGCCATGCCCCCATTAACCTCGTTCGCGTTACTTCTTTTTCTTCATCTGTTTATTCTTCTTTTTTTCTTCCCGCTTCGACTCCCTCTCCGACAAGCACTTGAATAACTTGTAGACAAAGAACACTAAAATCATAAAAGTACAGATAAAACGATAACATTATCAAGTACAAAATAGAACGAGTCCTATTTAAAACATATCAATCTCGTTTATACGATTCTCTATAAATACTAAACGGTTTATAAAAACGACATACCAAGAATGAAAACTATAAATAGCACAGCGAAAATAAAAATAGTGTACGGCTGAGAATAAAACAATGTATAATACAGCGAATATAAGCTCGAACTACTTTGCAGTTTTTTTTCAAACATTTCGACTACTTCATCCATAAATTGTTGCTTTCCTTCACTGTCCAAATCTTGATATCGCTGAAATATGCTGGACAACTTTTCCTTGGCATGGTCCGGGAGGAGATTTGAAAATTTGTCCTGTATATCGTCGGTCAATATACCCTTCTCTCGCAACGAATCCAAAACTTTATCCATATTCCGTACACCGTTAAAGCAAAAGTCAGAGAATTTTTTTTCTAGCTACGAGAACCTAGCCGATAAACCGCTAATTCTGTTAGCGGGTGAGGATACGATTGATCAAATAATTGTTCACGGGCAGTGGTGAAGTGGTCGATTAGATAACAGGTAGCACATCAAACTGAGCTGTGGCCGTACACGATGCAGAAATGACGATTTAGCGGCTTTTGTTATGCAATGCAGCTGATAAAACAAAAATATTTACCGAATCAACACCAGTCTGTTGAAAGTAGTCAGAGGAAAAGGAAAACAATAACCAATCTATAACACCCTACCATCGATAATTGGAAAAAAATTGTCTAACTTTCACGTCCAATAAAACTAAGTTTCAGAAGCTCAAATCAAGAAAATATTTACCAAAAATGAGAGCAACTACACTCAACAAGGATAAAAGGACCATAGTTTGCATAGTGAGATCATTGCCAGGCATCGGTTGGCTGCCAAGTTGTGGAAAATCATCACTTTCTTGGATAGTTTTCAACAAATCCTCCCTGAGTTTCGATTTCTCCTCATCTGACAAGCCGGTCATCGAATCGAGCATCCCCAGGAGTTGCTCCGTCGTTGGGAGTTTTTCTTCGAAGCTAGAGCCCACTTCCGGAGGAAGTACGGCTTCTTTGGAACCTGCTTCCGGTGCAACACTCGCTGCATTGTCCGAATTTGCTAGTGCAACAGCCAAAAGGCCACTTGCAAGTATCATCCACATCCTAATTAGAAACATTATTTGGTTATATTGGTGGATATCTATGATCATTTCAAGATGTGTACGTTTTCGTCACAGATTAGATAATGACATTTTTACACGACACCGAAGATTAATAGAAAAGACCGATAATCATCAAATGCTCGTCCATTTGGAAAATTTAAAATCGTTATTTAGAAATAAACGCAGCAAGTACCATTGTCTTTGTTTTCAAATTCGATTAACACGTCCGTTATATTGAAAGATTGTTAGCGAGTTATTAGTGATAATGTTCGAACTGTAATTCATTAGCGTACCTGGAAGGATTTTCGTTTCAATGAAAAACTATAAGAATATGAGGACACCCTTGGTCACCACGATTACGTACTTGATGAAACGTTTTATATGAAAAAATGGAGGAGATCTTCGGAGAACTGGGCGCTCCTCAAAAAGATGATCGTTTTACTGAAAAGATCGCTCGTGCTTGGCGGGAACATGAACGATAATCAAATATGTGACCAACGATTGGTTAAATCCAAAGAGGATCTGTATGTTAGTTATCTTATTGGTAGTCATATGGACGTCAGGCCAACGTGGCCACTTCCAACGTGTTAGTTGTGAAGCCACGAAATGCTACTTAACCTCGCCTAAATGACCTTGCAATGTAGATTAAAACACGTTTAGGCTGACGTATTGCGTTTCTTATATTGAACTAACAATAATATCAGACATTGCATTGTTGGTGGGGATACAAAGTCATAATTATCAACGATGACATATGTAGTTCGCAAGATGTACTCGTGAAAATTATTTTTATCTTAGAAAATGAACCGCATTCGTGCATTAACCCTTTATGTGATTAGCAACATTGAACAAACAGTTTCCAAAAAGTCTATCTTCCCTTTCTATTAATTGATTAAGGGAGTTATTCTAAGACAAGGAAATAAAAGCTAAATAATAACTTTTTATTTCAAGCAAATAAGAAAGATTAAATTTCGTACAGAATATTTAATTTTAACACATTATACAAAGTATCGGTTACAACATATGTACGTATTCATATTTTGAAGCATGGAATACATAATTCAACGCCAACGAAATTCTTACAATAAAATCATGTAAGTATTTCATATTCGTTTTTTACTGATATCTCTTTTGGATTGTTTTCTTCTCAATCATAGGAATTTTTTTAATGAAATGTTTTTATTTTATTAGCTTCAGCGATCTATGTTAAATTAGATGACTACAATCGTATACATGTTCCTGTGATAGTAAAACCAAATATATCGTGAAATCATGTGCCGATATACAACCCCGTGACTGTCACGAGCTAAGCAATATGCGTACATCACACGAGGTCGATGCCATATCGGATTGTTCACTTAAGGGGTTAAGACAATTATAAGTTTGAAGTATCTGAATCAATGAAATCGTATGTCTACTATGTCGTAACTTGTCGCGTCACACTAGGCTAGTTCATAAATCTGAATCACGTGCGACAGCTGTAGGTGTTTGACCTATGTATGCAACAGGATTCCGGCTTGTTGGCTTTAATGGATTCTCTTTATCGAAAAATTTGTAACTGTCTGTAACTTTACTATAATATATTTTATATAATAAGGCAGTAAAAACAGCCATATGATTTGAAAAAGCCGTAATTTCTGCAGCGTAGGACACCGCGCTTTTTTAGAAATGTATCTTACCGGCGAGACCAATCACTAAAATTGCAGGTGTTATGAAGACGATATCGCTGAATCCATGTTCGATTGGGTTGTCGAAACCATTGCTAAGGTCCACCATTTCGGGAAATCACAAATTTTCGATAAATTTTAAGAACAGATATGTACTGAAACAGGTCTCCGTTTAACGCCACCTAGAAACAGTCTGACGTTATTTTAAGGTTAAGAAATTGATCAGCTAACGGTATATTTTTTATGATTCTTTCTTTAGGAAAGAGTATGGTATTCTTTGTCTTTATTCTATTGTCAATTTATCGAACGATATTCATATTACATTCACTGTTACTCATACATACGTTAATAACATATATCGATTTTTAAATCCAGCGTCGGAGAATCAATCTTTATTATTTCATTTATTATATCTATTATGGTAAAAGTAATGTCTCTTTAATAGAGGTAAATAGTTGATTCGTAAATGGATCGCTATTAAAAATGCTTAATTTAAGTAAAAACTGTACAAATTGCAAGTAAGATGCACTTACGATTGTTTTATCATATGTATATCTTTTTATCACAAGCCTTTCCGCTTGTAAAATAAATAACCATTTTTTATAATAACGATTATAAAAGAATTCATTATTGTTGATCATACCTACGATACGTTCATTTGTATTATTAATTATGTTTATTATTATTGTACGTTTATACCAAATATTATTATTATATTTTTGTATAATTTTTACATAATTTTCTGAATTATTTTACTAATATACCGTCATCCGAAGAGACTAAAACCGCTAAGTCACAGTCGAATCAGTTATAATTTCAGTTACACTTCCTACATATTCTTGTATTTAACCGGATTTTTTATAATTTTTACATCTTTTCTCGGATAAATGATTGTTACATTTTTTATTATTCAGAATCATATTGTAGATAGAACAAAGCTTTTCGTTTTTGAGGAGCACAACAATTTTTAACATTGTCCTTTATAATTTAATTACCTTTTACAATCCCAAAATCACTTAAAATTTCGCGCTTTGGCAGATTTTCGAACTTGAATCACGTATTACGTGGTAAACTAGGACTACTAGGACTGTAAAGGCGGTTCGTTTCCCGCTGTTTTTTCAGTATCGTTACGATCAAGTGGTTTGAGAAGTTACACAAGTTTCACAAGTCAGTGATAAACGAAGGAAAAATGTTAAAATTCGTAAAATTGTCTGATAAAGCGTTTGCACCAGTAAAGGGATCACAATATGCTGCTGGGTTCGATTTAAGAAGGTATATGTATTTGTGAAACATGTACATACAATAGTAAATAACGTTTGGGGTTTCCGAATTATCAAAGTTTCATATATTAATGAGTACTGATTTTTTTAACAGTGCCTATGAATACATTGTGCCTGGACATGGTAAAGCACTCGTCAAAACAGATTTGCAAATTGAAGTTCCTGACAGCACATACGGAAGAATAGCACCACGTTCGGGATTGGCATGGAAACATCATATTGATGTAGGCGCAGGTGTTATTGACGCCGATTATCGGTGAGTGTTTTAACAATTAAATTATATATAGTATATAGTGGTTATGAGACAGTTGTGAAATGTATAAAATAAGTTTCTGAATGTTGGAACATGAGAGATACGATGGATGGTTGTGGAGTTGTACTATTTTTGCATCAAAAATGTTCAAATTCTCATTCATTGTTTTTTTTAACATAGAGGAAATGTGGGAGTAGTGCTGTTTAATCATGGTAATGAGGACTTCAAGATTGCACCAGGTGATCGTATAGCCCAATTAATTTGTGAAAAAATAATATATCCAGAACTTGAAGAGGTAGATAGTTTAGATAATACTGATCGAGGAGAAGGAGGATTTGGTTCGACAGGAAAAGATTGAGATTTTTGTATTCTTTCTATTAAATTTTATTTAATAAAGATTATGTCATTTTTGTACATCATTCTAAAAAATATTTTCTCCTACTAGTCTTGAGGATTTTATATTTATCATTACGCACAGGTATATATTTATCATTGTGATTTATATCTTTGCAAGAGGGACTAGATTAGTATATTGTGTTGGTGTCTTTACCAAACTTTGAATATTTTTGAATTCCTTGTGCTTTGCATCAGCTAGTAACTTGAAAATAACATTTTCTGAAGTAGCTATATGGCACCCTATATCTCTCATCCTCTGTGAAAGTTATACAGATTAACCACTATATCCATTTATAATTTTGTTTCTTTATAAGATTGCGCTATATTTTTACCTGTAAGGCCAATAATCTATCTTCTTGAGTACGAGAAGTACAGCAGTCTGCAACAGTGTGTACTTCATATCCATCTTGTCTTAAGTCGATTGCTGTATTCTCTATGCATACATGGGTTTCAAGACCAATGAGAATAACTGAATCTGGTTTTTGACCAGCACAAATTGTAGAAAGTTCCTTGCTTATCTAAAATTTATTTTAAAAATTATCGAAAAAGGTATTTTAACAGTGTCCTTTGTAGAAGAATAACTATGTAATGTCCATACTTCAGGAATACACATGCTAAATTGAGTCTTTTCAAATGGCCCTTTGGCACCAGAAATATCAAATTGGGAAATGGTTTTACCTAGAGCCTTTGGATTTTGCTCAGAAACGATAATAGGAACGTTTAGAAGCTTCAATGCATTTATCTGTAAATATATACATATATAATCTAATCTATATTATGCTCAGTGATTTGTACTACATAACCTAGAATCTTTTCAAGTACCGAATGTTAAGAGCTTAAGATCCCATTAAATCGTGTTATCTTATGTGTACATATATATTTATATCACATGCTATATCCATTACTACATATTTACCAATTTCACCGAGTTTTGTGTGATTTTATCAAATTCGAACATAACCTTAGCGAATTTCTCTTGAACGTCACATATTAACAGAACACTTTTACCCTGCTTTAAAACAGCTTTTGCAGCGTTTGTTGCCATATTTACAATAATCCTTGAAGATTTGCGTGACAATATGAAATAAAACGACCCTGCAGAGTTACAAAGCGAACCAGTTGGCGAGGTCACTGGTGTAATGTCGACGAATTTCTATATCGCAAGCTAACGTGCTTTCATGTTATGACGCACGTGATATTATTCTGTGATATTCAAAGTTCACGGCCAGTCTTAGCTTTACTAACTTTAGACGTGTTGCATTTAATCGATTTCGTACGAACCCTCTCGATGTGCGAGCAACATAATAAAGTGCATAAAGATATTACAGTAATTATCGTACAGGAGTGTAAATATATTTGCAAGCGCGAAAATGTTGCTTCGTTACATTTTGATCCTACATTTCTACAGATGTAGTTCATTTTGTTGATATATCGTTAACTTGTCTACTTGTCGCTAGTATATTTGTGTTTTTATGTACAAAAGTTGCCGACCGGTCAAGGTACGTATGTATATATTTGTACATAGTACATATGCATTATACGCTTTCAATACATTGTAATGTTATAGTATTGTTTATTGTATCTGCTTAATTTTGACATTATCTATTATATCCTGACATTATATTTTGGCATTGCTTATCTTGTACTTTTGGAATTTCAATTAAGATTTCAATATTCTGATTGCTTAAAAGTTTACATGTATAGTACTGAGTAAAGTTATATAGTAAGGTCAACAAAAGAGCAGTAAATACAAGTAATTGATATACAGTTAACATACATACACACATATACAAAACGTATACTAAATTTTGTGTTACTAAATTATACAAATGGATTATTACAAATGGAAACTTAATGAAATTGTAAAAAAAATTCTTTACGAAACGTGTCGTAAGGAATTACTGATAGTGAAACTATTATACAGATGTGCAATTATAAAAGTATGTTCCAAGAGCATTATAAAATGAAAATTTAGACGTAAAACGTAAAACAAACGTGTGTCGTATAAATTTGTAAAACATTTTTTAATATGTATTCAGAGATGTAAATTTAGTGATTTAAATCGACTGCTTTCGCGCATGCGTGGTAGCGCTGCGACCCAGGTGCAAGTCGGATGTAGGATGGCCACATAGAAGAGTGGAGTAGCGACGAGCGGCAGTCAAACAATGATATCTGGGAAGATCGGATGTACGGATTCTTTTTGAGTATTATCAAACTGTCCAGATTGATCTAATCAGTTGGTATAATGTTTACGTGCAGTTTAAGTCACGAATTGCACAAATTTTAACAATCTGGAAATAGTATTTAATTAATTACCGAATCGTGGTACTTTGATCGAGTTTGTAAACAAAGAATGGCCGGGGAGCCTCGTGAAACCGGGCATACGAAGCCGTTGGTGCAGCTTTTCCCAAAAGCATCCGAGTGCGTGTATACGAGTTGTTATTGGTAAGTGTTTTCACGAAATTTGTCCGATTTTTCTATAAAATTATCGATTTGAACAAATAAACGTGTCGTATTGCGGTATATCTTGCGATGGATCGATACGTTGCAGTAGTACAGAGACGGCAGTGCGATATGTTGCCGCCATCTTTAAAATGTATGAAATATCCACGAATCATGATACGCTATTGTGCACCGCTTTGAAAAGACCCGCGCGTTTCCATGCACTGCTTATTAGTAGAATCATGTATTTTGCCTCTTTTTTTTTTAAATCTTTGATCAACAGGAATATAGGAGTTTAATACGTTCTCTCGAATTAATCATGCATGTTAGTTCGTTATGAAAGTCTATCGACAACATGTCTCATCCGCCTTTCAGCTTGAACGAATTGTTATGTTTATTTCATGACAAACACATAGCACCTACCAGCCGTACATAAACTTTCCTTTGCATCTCCAATAACCTTATTTCCATCATTTGCTCCAAAACTTTGAATAATATCGATTCACGGGTCATACGACTTATCATCTACATTTAACAGTATTTCTATGCGCTGTTTACATTTCCAGTTGCTTGCATATATATCACGAATCTTCATCGGAAAGCACTACATGCACTTCCTCTATTTCTGTGCACTGTTTTTCCTTTCTGGTCGATTGTGATCGAAGCTAGCAATCCCGAGTTATCGTTTCCTTTTTTTTTTCCTGTTTTCTACCACCGTTCGTGTTGCACCGTGTTGCATCACATTTGCACACATCTAAAAACGCGTATCTTTGATCATCTCGAACACGGTCGTCTGCAAGAACAAACTATGTTATTCTAGCGAGGAAAATGTATGGAAGCTCTGTCAAGATGTAACGACCAGACACGGATCGGAATTACAGCATTGCTATGTTGCTTTCGTGAGCAACTCCTGGCGTAGCGTACCGCTTTGGCGACAACGTGCAGGAAAGGATGAGGATAAGCTCGTAGTTTGGGTCAGTTGGCAAAATCAACAAAAAAGAAAACGATTATTAACGTCGAAGAGACCACGATTTCTCATTTTCTTTTTAAGCCTGTAACTATGATAGAGCTAGCTCTGGGGGAAAAAACGTGTTTGTTTGTATCCATAGGACTTCCACGTAATCCTTATCTACGCACCCGACGAAAGGGCGGTTGTTTACGATTTAGATAGCGCGTTGCCGTTTCCGACGCATTTCTGGAAATACGCGATGGAAACGTTTAGATCGGACGAGGTTCTACAGCCAGAACATCACAGAAGATTCAGAGTGATCCCAGCCAATGTGTACTTGCGAGAATTTGCATCGGATCGACATCATATGAAACGCGAGGATGGAACATGGATCAAGACGCCACCGGATTATCCGCCAATTTCAACATCAAGTATGTTTATCGAATAACGTTAAGGCATGGCTACGCAACTATAAAGGGATTTCTTTCTCTCCTTTTTTTTTTTCTTACTACACATGTATTCGTTTCTTCTTTTGCAAACATTCCAGCGTGCAAGGACAACTTGGATTCCTTTATTAACATGGATCCAGGGACCGGGTTTGGGGTTGTATTGACTTTAGACCAATTATTCGACCGATTTCATAGGCCGAATGCGATCCCAACGGCTCCTCGTACACCTCATCCGCAACCTACACCGACTTAAGTAAACTGCTAAGTAAGTTCCGCAAGGATAACGATTGTCTGCTTCGATTTCCAATTGTCAACAAATGAATTGTATGGCCTAAGGGAATTGGTTAAGTGCATGTACCTTTGTGAACCGAAATTGGGTTAATATTCGATGATAACATTTATCTAAGCATTATTCATCGTTCAAAATCACAGCTATATCTCTGTGAATGATAAACCGATCATTTTATTTCTATCAACATTCTTAATTCGCTATATAACCTTTAACACTATCCCTGTTTATATGTGTCTCACGCATTTTTTTACTCCTACCTATTAATTCGAATTTAAATATAAGGTGTTTCATGCGACGCACAGGTCGAGCGCTACAAATATTACACAGTGTGAAACACCCGTATAAAACCGTATATTTAAGATTTTAAGTATATATAATGGAATATTCGTGTGGATCCATAAATGGATCGTACAATTGGAACTTATTAATTCTACAAACAATTTGATTTGAAAATCCAGCATGATTATTTCTCGATTTAATAATAATGATGAAAACCTGTTCTTTTTTCAATGTTATCTCATTTAACAAAACCGTATAAGCTACATGATGTAATATGTAAATTATTAAATATTGAAAACGGTGAAAACCATAAATTTACATAAAGATACTAATACTGATGTTAGAAATTGATTCTTAATAATAAATTTGTTGTATGTTTGCTTGTCGAATCGCAGTTTTCTTTATGAAAATTTTACATCATATGAAAAAGGGAAAAAGAGAAGGAAACAAAAAATAGTGATGAAGAGAAAGAAGAGAAGGAAGCAGAGGGAAGGAAAGAATTAATTAATACCTCTAAATCTATAAAGCCTTTTGTTTCTACTGTGCTTCCAGGATTCAAACAGCAATGATTTAATGCAATATATGGAGACTTTTTCAATTGAGTGTATATACTGCTTTTGTCTTGTATGATTGTGCCCTAAGAGGTATATGGAAAATAAATCTTCACTTGTGATTAAAAGTGATTAAAAGGAATATAATATAAACAGATAATATTGATACATTTCTCCTAATAAATTATCTATCAGCTACTAAAATTTCACAATATTATACAGCTTTGTTCTGGTTTACGGTTTGGTACGGGTCTTTCCTACTATTATCGTTGAATGCTACGGTTCCAGCGATATTAAATTATGGGGTCGGAGCCTCCATAATTAATCAATAACAATGCAAGGAGCAGTAACAGCGGGGAACAAAAGAGAGCGCCTGGACAAAACGCATTTGATCAAAGGGCGTAGAGCCCCAGCTTACCGTTGCGAAGTTCGAGATTTGCTGGCTCCTCTCGTTATTCCTCGGCTCCTATAATGTTTGAACATTTCTCCATTTTAATAAAGAAATCAAAACTTACAAAAAAGATCCACGTCTTTAGAAAAACCAATTCTTTTATAACGATAGTTCTACTTATGTGTAAAAATGTACTTGATACGATTAGACACAAGTAGCAATATCGTGAGAAAAAAAGTGGTTTCTGCAAGGACATGCGCTTTTTCCTATAGTGTCGATATCTATTTGCCTCTATTTCTAGGCTATGCCGATACGTTATTTGTTCCCCTCTTTTTAAAAGTCTTTTTACAGAACCTTGCCAAGAACCCCATCTCTCTGTGTTGTCTGCTACACATTAACTATCGACCATGTTCCAAGCTTTTGGGTTCTGACCCAAGTATTGGGGATGACTGTTCTCGTCTTCATACGTTTTATCATAACGCGTAAATCTTTATCGCGGCTTTGCTCCATTGGTGGTGTTATCGTTATAGTTATTGTGTCTAAGACTGACGTATTTATGGACACATTCGTTCGACGAAGTATTTACTGGCGCTTTTATTAGCGCTGATGCACAAAAAAAGAAAAACGAGGAAAGCGCTTATTATTGTTGTGCAACCGAGACAGTAAGGGCGAGAACGTGATCTTTGCGATAATGTAAAATAGTTATTGTAATTCTTGTGATACTTTACACTTTCTACTTTGAATACCTACGTATATACTGATATTGATACTAAAAATTGATTCTTTATAATATGTAGTGTGTTTGCTTGTCGAAACAGAATTTTCTCTGTGAAAATTTGATCAATGGAAATCGAGGCTTAATTCGAGCATCCAACGCGACCAATTGTTGCCTACATCGAAATATTATTTTCGAATCAACGAATGTCCCTTAGACTCTCGGAAATAAATTTTGACAACGAAAATCTCGGAACCTTTGACTTCTCTAAAACAGAGTACATGTATACTGTATCTACGTAGTAGATTTCTTACATTACTTTCCATTTACTTCTCTATTCGCTTATTTCAATTGAAATACTCCAATCGTCCTTCGTTTTGAAACTTCGCGAACGTAAATTTGTATTGGCATGTAAATTGTTACGATTTCAATGAGAATAACTTTACAATTGCAACAAGACTATGTACTCGTAGATGTTTTAGCCAATCTATTGTTTTTAGCTGTAACACAGCGTGATACGATGCGACAGAAAATTTAATCGACAAGCGAATGCAAACGAGCTGTCGGTTCTTCGAGTAGATTGAGAATCATTGTTGAAAAAGGCGAAGAACCGACAGTCGCGTTTATAGTCTAAGGGTACGTCCACTCTTTGCCTTCCAACATCTTTCACTAGATCTCTTTGTCTTTATCATCGACATGTGTTTTTTCTCCAATTCACTTTATATCACGTTGCTATTTGCATACATACTTATAAGCAGACGTATCACCGATTGTGGGATAATTAATTAATCACTAAATGTACATATATCATTCTTACCAGTGTTGGGTAGATATCATTCTCACTGTTGTTATTCGAAATTTTTTAACGGACAACTAAATCTTTCTTTTTCCAATTAGTTACATATATATATATTTTATATATTATACATATATTAGTTAAAGTATTAAATATAAATATATAAAAAATAATTTATAAATCTCTTGAGCTACATGTTATATTTATTGATATATCCTTGGAAATGTAATTTATATATATTATTATTATTATTTGTAATACGTAATATATGTGTACATTATATAAACACGCAAACAATAATTAATTTATATATTCCTCAGGATATATCAATAGAATACAATAAATATTTCAGGATTTATAAATTATTGTTATATATATAAACGAGAGACTGAAATAAGGGTATATATGTATAATAATATGTTACTTAGATAACATTATCTTATCAAGAGATAACATAAATAATTCCAATAACGAACAACTCCAATAGTAAATAAACCATTTATTAATTAACAATTCCCTTGCTATTTTTATTTCATTGAAATTTTATTCGAACACATACCCAACACTGGTTCTTGTCGTCGAATGTGATCATCGCGGAAAGGTCTTGTCGCTTATACATCGGCATCGTATCGTATGCGAGAAACTCGGGACCGACGTTTTTAGCATGTAATATCTTCGATTACCAAAATACAAAATGAACAAAAAAAATTTTGAGAAAAGACCTAATCTCTATCGTTCAAAGTATCGCTCTAAATATATATATATATCAGAAGAAATTACTATATTATCATGACAGTGATCATTATTATTATTATATATATATATATATATTTATTAATATTTCATATTTATTATATTGATATTTTTAATTAAATCGTATCTATTTCGATACACCGATGAAAGAGAGTTTAAAATGTTGAATTATGCAATTTATCGACGTTTAACATATTCTCTTACCATTGTCGTTCTACGATACACATATAATACATATTGTACAACTTTTTGGAAAAGGAACAAATCACAAATCTTTTTCGCATGTTCACAAAGAATTATAAATGGGATAAAATGAAATCTATTTCCAAACTTCGTCCTTTCTATAATCAGTTTTAATAAATGGATGCACTCCGTTTGTCTCTTTGAATTTTTATCGATGTACTGTTTCGATTTTTACGAATCATTACCAAGATCCTCTCTCTCCTCTTTCTCAGGTCAGGTGCCACAGTGAAACAACAGAACCAAAATGTCGAATACTTCCAAAAAAAAAAAAAAGAAAAACGAAAAAAAATGGTAATCGAAGTTTAATTCTCCAAATGATTCCGCTTTTCTTTCTCTTTGTTGGGTGCGATCGAATTTTTGCGTCCAAACTATTATGTAACATTTCTTAACAAACTTTTTTCAGCATAATCGAATTTTCTATTCTCTCCGTTTAACATGCTTTGTCGAGATATTTGGTGTTTATTGAAATTATCTGTAACAAAGATTTTGCTCAGTATGCGCATAGTATTTCCGGCGTACGTTTATTACGTTTATTATGTATCGTATTACACTGTTGAAGAAGAATTGTACAGTAGGCATCGGAGAATTAAAAAAAAAAAGAGGCAATGACGCGCAAATTTTCAAATGTATACTGTATTCAATTTGCAAAAATATATAATATATAATTACAAAAGTTACATATTGAATTATGGTATTAGCACCCCGCAACGCAATGAACGCATTGTTGAGTATACTGTCCTATTTGTATATACTTATTCAGTATACTGCCCTTACGTTTCAGCTCGTCTCGTAAGGAAACCTTACAGTTTACAATGCAATTTCTACGTTTAAGATTGCTTAATTATTAGCAAACTTCTTAAGTTTGTGTAAGTGACATTACATACATGCAATATTGCTGTCAACAATTCAGTGATAATTATTTTGGAAAATGGGGATTGCAGTATGACGCACAGTAAACAAATGAAATTGTTAGTAATTTAATAAGATTGAACATTTTCTGGGTGTCAGATTGCATCGCATTTTCGTTCATAGTTGTCACTCTATCGTGTAATATAAATAACTAAACGTGATACAAGTATTAACTACATAATAGTAAGGGGCAATCGTTTTCATGCCAATCGTTCGTTATACACCCTTTCTTTTCTTAGGTCGTTAAAAAACAGCCTGAATATATTTTTTTTAGACTTCTACGAAGTATTTCGAGGATAACACTAGTACAATAAATATTTATAGAATAACAGACATGTAAATAGAAGTTAAGTAGTTGCTCAGATTGACTTACATTGATGCGATCAATGATACGAACTTAAGTAGGTGCATTGATTTCATTCTCTTATGTTCTCGTTTCCCAACGATTAATTAATATTCTTTTCGTTTTATTGAAACAATTGGTATAAATTAGAACGTCGATTAAAATATCTAGATAAATCTGTTCTCTTTGTTCTCGTTTCTCACAGTACAAGCGTCCTTACCAATATACATATAACTAGGTTTTTTCCGGGATTTCACGTTCGATAGTACGGCCTGTAAGTAGACATCGGGATATTGTTTTTCGATAAATGGTGAACATCACCTTGGTCGTATTCCACGTCGTTGTAGATTCCGCTTTGATTCTAAAAATAGAAGCATCATTGAGTATTCAAAGCATCCGAGCGTGGAAAATGACATATTGGAAAAACGAATATTCACCGCCAACGATGACCTGGACTTTGGCCTGGGAACATGAAAACCACTATTCTGCGGAATCAGATCAGCCCTGTCCTTATCTTGCGGCTCGGAATCCGAGCTGTCTGGATCTGGCTGATGTCTTTGTCGCGGTCTTGTCGGAGCTTGGAGTCGTGGCAATGGTACTGGTGGCAATGTTCCATGGATATTGAGAGGTGGATAACCGAACACAGCGGAACTTGGTCGAGTTGGACCCATAGGTTCCGTCTAAGATCAAACACAAATTTAATATACTTTTTATCGGAATAAATCTTTCAAATACACATGAAAATATAATTTGTCGTTGTTTTATCTCTAATCGTGTTATCTTTAACTAACAAGGAACACTGTCCAATCGATGATGCGATACACAGATCGTTTGGTGTAATTCGGAAGATGTGAAATAGAGTTCACGAAATTTTGAACAGAAATGTTATCGTCAGCTAGTTTAGGAAATAGGTATATTTCTATGAAAAATGGTCAGCGAGGTCTAAATGACAATTTTCGTGGCTTCGTCTATTAAAATATTTCGAAGATTATTTTTATCAGTTTCGTAGTATTTTCTCTTTCCGTAATTGAATAGTGTTTCTTGTAAGCTTGTGATATTAGTTAAAGGAACGCTGTTATCGTCATTCCTGTCGCTTACAGCATATACATTGGCAGTTGCCATGTGATCGCCAAAGTGTGCCCACATGTAGGGTGGCAAGTTGGTCGGTGGCCCTTGTTTCACGGAAGCAAGAGTACCTACAGAACCAACCCTTGCCAAAGTTCCTGGTAGGGTACCAGGTATTCCACCCTGAATGTAACCGTAGACTGGTGAGCCGACCGATTTCTGTTCACGCGACCATCTTCGACTGTAACACGTATAGAAAATGAATTTGTCAACTATTGTCCCCTAGAATACATTTCATAAATTATATAAAAATATAATAAAAATGTATCTTCACCTCCACATGATCAGACATACTAAAGTCAGGACTATGATTATTAAAGCTGCTACAGACGCTCCTATCGCTACTCCCAAAACCTCTCCATCGACTTCACATTGGGTACCGTAGTAATTACCAGAACACCTTTCGACCAAAGTATTATTAAAAAAATCAATCATTTTTTATTTTTATTATTAGGTATTCTCATTTACTTACGTGCATTGCATGTGGTCACCCTGGTAAGAGCACGACCCACGATTATTGCAATAAGTCGAAGCACACGAAATACATGTTCTACCGGATTCATTAGGATCATCCTTATGAGGATCTTTCAATCCAGGGTTACAAGTGCAAGTAAACCCACCCCAATTATTCGTACAAACCGCCGAAGAATGACAATCGTTCAACTCTGACGACGCACACTCGTCCAAGTCTATAGAGATTAAAAGGTATAGATTAACTTTTATTTTTTATTTAATGAAGTTCGTTTAAAATAGAGAGTTATTTTTTCATGTTCACCTTGTAAATTTGATATAGATCCAGGTGGACTGTCAACATAAAGGGCGCTGTTCCCTATATTATTGCTTCTTCTGTGAATAACACCGAGCAGATGTCTCTGTAGCTCCCCTGCTAAGCTTGGTCTAATTGTTCTTGGCTCATAAGTGAGTTTCAAGGTTGCATTCACAAAGACACCCCCTTGCCCCTGGCTCACATCCCCTTGATATACTCCATTTATGAAGGAGCCCATATACTCGTCCGAAAATGGCGTCATCGACATAGCAGATTCGATCTAGGTAACAGGAAAAAATAATTGTTTAATATTTCAATAATTTTCAACATATATGATCGAACGTTAAATTAGCTCACAGCTCGATTTGCTTCGTAGGCCAATGTTTGATAGGGCTCAGAATCTCTATCGGTAAATCCTCGATCCCACACCACTTTTCTATCGTAAATCTTATCCACTCTGATTGATACCACGATACTTATAATTTCTACAAACGATTGATAGTTTGATATAATGAACTTATATAAATTTTTTAAAAAATTGGCTTTTAAAATATTAACGAACTTTTGCATGGTAAAGAATGCTGCAACCTCGCATATCCTGGCTTACAGTGGCACGCAGATACTCCTTGAACAGTGGCACAGGCCTCGTGCTGACTGATGTCACAAGTGCTCGTATCACCCACGATACAAGTGTCAATTCTAACCGGAGGCTGAGTTGGTCTTCTATGAAACGTCGGTCTTCGAATAGGTGCGCTGGGTCGTGGAGTTGCTGTCGGTGGATCCGGCTGTGCAACTGCAAATCTGTGAGAGCAATATTGATTTTAACATATCTAAATCGAAAATTTAAATTCAAAAATTTGAGGTTTGCACTGAAACATTAAGGAATTGAAATGAAAGATTTAAAAACCAAAATTGTTGAATTTGCCTTCAAACACTTGAATTTAAATTCTACACCGAACAATCTTTTTTATTTGATATCTGTATCGAAATTTGTATGAAACACTAACCCTGTGCCAACAATGGAGGGTGGTTGAGTTCTAGTGGGCTGAGGTTGCGTCTGCGCGTGTGTCGAGGTTCGATCAGAACTTTCAAACAGATTTAAGTACGTTCTCTTCCCGTCGATGCTGACGAATCCTTGGCCCTCTATCGCAGAAGTTAGGATCACGTCCGCGTTTCCTCCATTTACTGGTACTCTAACACCCTCTCCTGATCACGAAGGTCGTGAGAATTATAATTATTGATGGTTAGGGTTCTGCGTTAATAAAAGATGTCAGTGTTTACCTGAACCTCCACCACCTGGACCTTGAATAGCCGAGACCGTGACATCAAAAATATCACCGAGAGGTGGATGTCTTGGTGGTGCGTAAGGTCGTTGAGTAGCCAGCCCTTGAGTTCCCGTGTAATCCAAGGTATCGTCGAGGACGATCCCTGGTCTGGGTCTGTAAGCGTAGCGATCCGTAGGGGCTACAAAGGAATTTAATTGAGCATAACAGCTTGCTTGCCGTTACAAAGGAAATTAATTAAGCATACTTGTTCGTCGGAGCCGCACGAGGAATTCATTATAGACTGAATGCAATATTATCTTATCGAATGAAAAAATTTCACGGGACGTGCATCCGAGCGAATGTCCTACCTGAACTCTTCGAGAACGTATTCGAGGCCGAATGAACTACACTTTTCTCAATGGCTGGCGGGGTCTTCGTGAAAGACGAAGGTAAATTCTCAGTCGGAGTTGAAACACTCGAAGCGATTGTGCTTTCTGATTCAGACATCTTACTCGGTTCCAAAACTACTGTACTCGATACACTTGCAGTATTACTCGAATCATTATTCGTGGGAACTGGAGTCGATTGAACGACCGGTTTCGTGGGTGTTGGTTCGATTACCTGAACCGACGAGATCGTTTCGATATTTAACGTTGACGTAGAATAAGATTTCGTCGATGTTTTGGAAATATTCGCTTTATTGTTAGGCTTTTCGTTGTTCGTAATGGAACTAGATCCTTGAGAGTCGTTGATCTTCGAAGCTTTCGTAGGTTTAATCGGAACATCCAGTGGTATCACGGGTTTTGGAGAATCTACGTGCTTCGTGAAACTCGTTTTGTCACTAGACTGAATCGTAGATGTCGTATTTGCTTTAGATGGAACTTGATATTTAGTTTCTTTTTTGGCGGAGTGTTCAGGTTCGGCATTTCTCGTCGTGTTCTTATAGATTGGTCTTTCCGTGGCCTTCGATTCCGTTTTAACTTTTTGTTTACTGTTCTCTTCTTGACCCTTTGTTATATGCTCCAAAGCGTTCGTAGAAGCTTCAGTCTGATCTGTTTCTGCCTGTTTCGTGGACGATTCTTCCAGCGATGAAAGTTCAGGTTTCAGGTCCATATGCGGTTTATCCGAGGTCTTGTCGTCTTGTTCCTTCTCCCGATTCAAAGTGGAATTCGTCGATGGTGGTAGCGGTTTGTAGGGAGGAATTGGTCGTCTATTTCCACCTGATGATTCAAAATTAATCGTAATTTAGCAAGAACAACATCAAAGACAACTTAGGCTACGAGGATATTTTTAAAAATTTACCAGGACGATTCCAAGTCCATGGGCGATTTCCTTGGGGAACAATCTGTTCTGGTAATGGAACTCCATTTACGAACGGTCTAATTGGACGTTCAGGTAGTTGATTAATCAGTGGTCTGTCAGGCGCTGGTGGTTTTTCGAAAGGATAAGGATGATCAGGCGGCGGGGGTGGGTTCATTCCAGGTGTGTCAAAGTCAGGTGGCAATGGTGGAACATCGGAAATTCTCGGTGGTCCTCTGTTATTAATTCTACAAAAATACAAATAAATATCATTGTATAAATATAGTAGACAATATAATTTTATTATTGTTAGCTAGTATTTAAAAGATATCCATTTATTCGAAAGGAAAATAGTGTAAAGAGCGTTGTAAAAGACTCGGAATATAATAAAATTATGTTCTAATCATTCTTTTATCAGAATAATAATTATATCTCGATATTTATAAAAAATGTAAATTTGCATAACCATTCACAGTCTAATAATCGTATATAATTCACTTGTCAGTGTACCTGGTAGCCTGAATCGGTCTCAAAGGTCTCACCGTGTTGGCAGCAACGTTCACGTTCCCATTCAACAATTTGACAATACCCGTGATAATGTCCTGTATATCGGGATTTGCTTGCCGATAACCAGGAGAGGCAGTTTGCAGAATAGGTGGTGGGGCGTGCTCGCTATAAATCCTCGGAATCTCTTGGCGAGCTCGTCTTTGTTGATCTATTGCCTGTAAGTACTGTGCCTGTTGGTTTGACACTCCGGTCAGTTGATGGGGCTCCGACAAGAGTTTTGGTTCCTGCGGAGCCCCTAGTCCTTCCCCCGACATGGATTCACTGGTCGTTGGAGATATGCTGTTAATCATGGAAAAGATGTTTCTCGTTTACCTTTTCACTTCTAACGAGTAGACTGAATATGATTGTGAAAATGTTATACTTGAAAAAGGTGAAAATTCATCAATGAAATCTATCGTAAATCCCTCGTCTGCTCGCTAAGAAACTAATGACAATAACTTATTTTTGTATTCTGTAAACTTTGCAAGATTTATATCGACGTATATAGCATTGTTATGTTTATTATAATATTATTATTATATATATATATACAACAATCTGTATCTAATACGTGAAACGAATTTCTATTTAGGTTTTGTTTCTTTGGTCGTCTGTTGACAATTTATAAGAATGTAAATTTGCATAACCAATAACTGTGATCTTCTCGATGGTTATCGAACGTTTAATCGACTTACTGGTAATATTCACCGGGTCTAACTTCGATGTTGTTTCCATCGATATGGTCCACGTGTTTTGAAGAAGTCAGTTCATCAATGGATTCCTCGTGCCTAGTATTTCTGACCTCGAATCTTATATCGTCTTTATCGTAGTTATCGACGCTCTTTGAGCTTTCCAGTTGAAATGCTGGAACAGTTCTTTGGAAAGTCGGCGATTCATCACGATGGAATACACTTGAGGTTCTTTCTGGTCCCGTGTAGGCACTGGCACTGAGAATTATGTCGTCTTGGGAGGAACGAGACGACGTTGGATCGTTCCGGATAGCCGAGACACCTGTGAACAATTAGACAACAGTTTACAGTCACTGACTCATAAATTATCTGCGCCCGTGCACGATGGAACGTTTCATGTTTTATCGCTAGCAAAAAGCAACGATTATCCTGAAAGAAAATAGATAATTATACTTGGATTGAAGCGTGCTGAGAACTTTGTCGGTTGCGTGAGAAAGACGTCGCGTCGATTCAGCGAAGATGAAATAATTTCGCTACGAAACGGTACTCTTGAACGATTCTCTACGGTATTATTCGCTGATTTTTGTTCTAAGCATCATCAAGTAACATGCTCGGAACACCTTTCAAAAGCAATGATCGATCGAAAGCGTAATGCGTAATTCTACGTTTCCTTAGACGTCAGATGTACGATCAATCAGGCATTTACTTAAATCACCTTGGTGATCGCAAGAAACGTCGCGTTGTCGATAGCCATGGAAGGGTCGCGATCGAGAGTCGCAAAAAATCGAGAAGATCCTCGGCCGATCGGCAAGGAAAACGGTACTCGAACGGTTGACATTCTCGAGGCTGGTATCGAGTGGTTTGACCAACCGTGGACGTGACGCGTATGAAATTACTACTATCTCTTTCCTCGTTCTTCCTCCGTTCCTCTGACTTTCGTCGCGTCACGCCTTACGTCTTTTACGCATGCTGATGAGAATAAAGTTCATTGACATCAGATTAATTCGCAAGTTTTTGGCAGAAATTAATTACGAGATATCGCGAGCTGCCACTTAACCCGGAGAAGTCCTTTAATCTTCGTTCACGAATTGCACAGTTTATGACACAATTAAGCGGTTTACGATCTCCGCCACGGTGTGATCGTACACTGGCTGTTTATTCGACTTTCCAGCGTCAATATCGCTTTTACTGTTCGTCATTTTGACGTGCATATATATATATATATATATATGCGTATACGGTCGTTTTACAGTTTGGGTTAGGAACAGTTGCAGTACATCGAAACCGTCTGCTATACGAGGCAGAAACAATGGCAGATTTCTATGCAACAATTCAACGGCGCGCGAAGCAATTTAAGTGAAACTACAACTGGTAGGTGGTATAGATCATCGTTGGTCGATAGTAGCGATCGGTAACACGTCCTGAATATGTCGTACGGAAACCTGGAATACTAACCGAGAAAATCAACCGTTCCGATCCGGCACCACAACGATCGACAACAGTCGACAACCACGTGTTTCGATTTTGCCGAAAGCATCAGCCCGCGAACGACACGTTCGTCTTTGTTTCATAGAAAGTGTGCATATTATAGTATCATTTTCCTGTGGACTTTTTCCTTCTTTTCAGACCTTTCACCGTCTTTGACCGACTGTTTCGAGAAATACTCGACTCTCGAGACAGTTGCTGCTGTTAACGGGATAATAAGAACAACGATGTAACGGGGCTCGTTCGTTTCATTAAAGGCCGGATTAGGAATCGAAGAAGCTGGAGAGTCGTTTCATTCACAAACCCAAATTTTACTGCTTTCGTTCTCTCGTTACTTTACGCTTACGATGGGCGGTAAGATAACATTTGCATTAATTGTTGGCAGTTCGCTGAGTTTATTATGGTTCACCGTTGACGATTAATTATTCATCAGCGAAACAGTAAATTGTTCAGGTAAGGAGCACATCGGTGGCTTCTCCGTTCATGACTTCATTTTTCAGATTATAGCGAAATCAATTCGAAGGAGATAGGCCGATTGATAGTACCTACGTTATTTCTTCGAAGGTAGTGCAGTATCTTCATCAACACGAAATCCCGCCGCTAATAATGTTTCTCACTTCCTGTGAATCGCAATAGCCCGAATAGAAGATCTATCGCTAATTGCTCATTAGGAACTGTACGGAGCGACACGATTTTCAAGCAACTGCCTGTTGGCAAACGCAATTAAGCTAATCGCTGCTTTCGTTCTACTCGTCGAGCATCATGCTCTCGATGCTCTCTGTTTGATATCTGCGGAAATGGTAGGAAAACGCGTCTACGATTAAGATCAGTTTTTCGAATTAAATCGGTGATCCAAAAACTGTGACGATTTAAACTACAGTTATTCTAATTTAATTGTTCCTGAACTGGAACTAAAAGATTATGTGCACTGTATTGTTTAGTTTATTACACGTTACGCGAACTGTTATTCTTTAGAATTACGCATTATTGTCGTCGAGGGATCACAATTTTAGCTGTAACTGGTATCACATTATAGCAGCCAATTTAGAAACTAAGGTACTCTTTCAGCTTGAAACTACGGTAGAATTTCATCTTTCTGGACTCGTCAGGGGACGAACGGTTCGATATAAGTGCAGTTCACAAATGTTCAGCCGCTTTAATTAAGATGTGCTATTTAAAAACTGGAGAAACCTAACGTTTTATCATTCTGTTTGTGCCATTTTTGTGTTTCTTCGTTCAGTTTAAGATATTCGCGTTTTTCAGTTTAACACATTCGATAAGACATGTTGCAAAGTAACGCGAGACTCTACTTAAATTCTAAAGGAATCTCTAAATTACAAGTCTGTCGTCGTCTTAACTGGAATAGCAAAGTCGATGAAAAGTTTCATTGAAGGGTTCGGGTAAAGATAGAACACGTTCGCGATTAAAATTATAGCGATTTCATTGACATCGGTCGTGCCGTCGGTTTGTCGGCTTACGAGCTGTTAATTAATCGATCGGATCGTTGAGATCGCGTGACTGAAGCCGCTTGTATTTTATCTAATAGATTTGATCGGCGAGCCAGTTTACAAAGCATGCGTTACCGAGAGACTTTCGTTTCCTATTTGGATCGCGGCATCGCATAAATAATAATTACAAACGTGGCTTGCATGCTGCGAACGAATAACGGTGTTTACGAACACCATAACCTTGCTAACGTGAGAGCATCGGATAGGGATCCCGTGAGAATGTAGGTGAATTGCATGGTTGATTCTGTCGCAACGAACGGAATGCAGTCGCTTGGTCAAGTTCGGAACTCGAGGTGTCCTGAATCCTTCAGGAGCCTAAGGCCTCTCCTACCTTCGTTCGCCGTGCCTCGAAGTCATTGCCCGAAATAATTAGCCATGCGTTCTCCTCGCTAATTACTCTTTTGCAACCGCGGCGTACTTTTACTTTGTTAATTAACTCCAGCATCGGTATTTTTGCCACTCTTAACTTTTCATCTGATCGTCGTAAAAATAAGAGAAAATTTCGATTAGCACGAGCTCGTTTTCGCTGCTCGTTTTCGATCCTTGTTCGCGTTATATGTACAGTGGTTCGTGATATAATATCACGATAGCAAGATAAGATGTGGTTACAGCGCTAATGAAATTTCAAAATCTTTCGTGCGCAATCGTATTCTACGAACGTCGGAATTATTTCGCGAGCCACGTGCGCCAACGACGCTAAACGCTATCGCTAAACGACGGCACTGTTTCGCCAAAGAAACTGCTTAATGTTTCTTAAGACAAGTAATTACGAGAAGATGCAAGAGTTTACAAGACGTTGTTCACGGTAAACACAGCATGCGTTTCACCAGGTAACGAGGTAACATAGTTGCGTCTTATGTACAAAACGTGCGTAAAAAATATTACCGGTTCTAGATGCCTTCGATTACTTCGCTAGATATTTCTGTAATGATAATATTTACCAGCGAGCAGGTTTTGCTAATGGAATCTTACGGATGTAGGATTAACGATTACCCATCTATTAATTTTAATTGCCAGTTTTGTTCTGCGTTTTATGCCTTTCTTTGTCTTAACTTGCAATAACACGCGCCTTGTCTTATATAAAAATAAATAATATAAAAGCGAATAAAAGCGATGCGTTTAGATGGGACTCCGGGGAATCGCGATTTTCGCTGGGTAGCCAAGGTTTCTAATATGCTTAGAGCCGCATTGAATATCATTTGACCTCGTGACGCAATTCTAACAGCGTCTACCACGACTTAGGACAAAAAGTAAGAACCGTCGAAGGGGTTTATCCGTGGAAGCGTAGACCGAGCTATGCGGCGTCTCTCGAGGCGGTAACGGCAGAGTTAACGGTACCCCATTCCAGCCCAATATTTATTCTTTTCGCTGGTAAACGTGACATTTGGTACCTTCACTGTGAGATTCGACAGGTGTCCAACAACCTATTCGTTCTTCAACGTATAATTTCAAGACAGTACTTAAATCAAAGGATATTTTCGATACGCGAGTCTTCTAGCTGAATAATTTACTGGCTAATAATACATATCGGTAGATTGACAAGTTACTAGTTACAAGTTATAAATTTCGGTTTTATGATTTTACAATTTTACAAAGTATCTTACCGTATGCTTTTTTAAAGGGATAATCGAATGATTTGTAGTTCGTAAAATTTCATTGAGATTTGTTACTCCTATACGGGAAAATTATTACGTGACTTGTAAAATTTCGCCAATAACGTTAGTTTAGTCAAAAACACTGTTATTCGATCTCTTCACTATGCAATTACTGGTAACATAAAAACGTTTAGTAATTGCAAGTTTTCAATTGTGCAGCAGGCCTCTGGCGT
Source organism: Bombus vancouverensis nearcticus (assembly GCF_051014615.1). Lineage (NCBI taxonomy): Eukaryota > Metazoa > Arthropoda > Insecta > Hymenoptera > Apidae > Bombus > Bombus vancouverensis. The sequence goes on along the minus strand of NC_134921.1, from coordinate 10,015,546 downwards.
AATAGGATTTTAAGTTTCTTTTTGTTCTTCTCGACAGAGTTGAATCAACGAAAGGAAAGTTTTCACGAAAGGATCGTTTCACCGTGTGGTGGAAAGCCGAAATCGACTTCAACGATCTTGGAATTTACGTGACTCAGGATCCTCTCTGACGACAGTTGGCAGTTCTCCTGTGACGAATATTACCAGGAACTTTTAGTTCTTCGTTTAGGAGACGAAATCTCGAATGACAAACCAATCGACTTTCTGTTCCACCGTGCACAACGCGATTTCGTGACACTTTCACAACTAAGGTGCTTGGGCGAAAGTCGAATGACGAAACTCTGTGCCGGATACGTTCCTTTGTGTCGATGTTCATCCGCATTAACTATGACATCGGACGACTCATGTAAATTCTTCTCGTTACGTAAACGAGACGTCAAAGACGAAATATAAAATAAATCACGCTAGAACCGTAGGAGATTTGGTTAATTATACAGCGGACTCGAGTCGATAACTCGTAGACCTTGACGATCAATCGCACCCAGTCTCCCAAAAAATTTGCATAAGTCGATGAACTGTTGTAATCCGAATTTGTTACTGGCTTTTAAACTTCTCAATTTCCATTTATTGCTTCTTTCTAATTTTACGAATACTTCGCGTTTCGCGTCATAATATCGTGTATCTACAGGATTACATTGGTAAACTGTGAAAACATAAATCTTCATGGATGCTTCGTGCAGACACGTTAAGACTGGGACCTGGAAATCTCCAAGTAACAGGTATATACGTGTCAGAACGCGAATGCACGTCATGCTTGCAGCTTTCTCCTCTGTCGCTTCTGAAACGCGTCTATGACGTGTGCTTCGTTTTATAGGCGAGGCTACGATACAAATCGAGATTTCATTAATTCCTTTCTTTCTCTCCAATTAGGGCCGTGCTTTATTAATGTGACGCGTTCAACGGGAAAGATCCGATGGCTCTCGATGCATGTAAAAACTTAATTATCCGAAACGTTACTTTTAAATATTTATAAGCAGCTTTGATCTTGGCTGGGTCATCGAACTACTGGTTTTCCTTTTTCCACGATATACTATTGACTGTAGTTGCAACGTCACGTTACATTCGCAAGATTCTCATAATAAATTGTTGATACACTTGGTCGTACTAGATACAAAGTTACATGCAACCGGATGTATAACTGCGTACACATCTGCGTCGTAGAAAAAGAAAATCGTCAGGTGTTTAACGATTTTCACTGTATCCTCGAAGAATCGACCGTACGATTTCTGTAACAGTCTCGATCGAATGGTCTTCGATCGTGTTGTTCGATTATTTCGATGAAAAATCTCCACTGTATCGTATCTTTATTTTTGTTTTCCGATCTTGCCGCTGGAACGTCATGAAATTTTCGACAGAGGTCAAGATACCGGTTTAAAACTCGACCGCACGTGGCCACTTGAAACAGCCCATCAAACAGGTTCATGCGTTAATTCGTCGAATATTTGCATCGTCTTATGTCTATGGTCAATTGTCGAGGTAAAGACCTACACGCGCGTATCGCAATGCTAGACTTGCCGCAAAAATCTTATCTCTTGCGATCTTCAAGCACGAGCGAAACAAACGATTTGCCCGGTAGATATTTCCTCGCCAAGGAGAATCAGAAATTATCTTGTTAATTGGAATCCCAAATTATTTCTTGTTGATCGTAAATCATTTCTCGCGGGAATTTGTACGATAATTACAGACAGAGATGTAAAATCTGAATTAATTATCGTGGTGCCTGTTCCCGCTATAAATTCATATTTAGCCAGCTAGTACGAACGATATTCATCTACTTACCTAATAATATTTGGATGGACAAGATCACTAGGACCTTGGATCCCACGTGCCCTACCATCCTGATTCCTTTGGCGCGTTTGCGGTGGAAATGTGCCGCGGTTGCTTGTCCTGATCAAGGTCAGGTTTAATGTCAAGGACACTTTGAAGGACCTCTTCAAAAGTGTTGGTGGCTGGACCAATCTTTATCGTCGCGAAACGTGCCACGGTACCAACCGATCGCCGCCATTTTGGTTTCCAAGCCTATGCCGAGTAAAAACGTCGGGCATCGTGGAAACTTTAATGCCCCCGTCTCACCATTCTTTCCTTTCCTCGTCTTATCCTTCCCCCGATGACTTTTTTCTTCTCTTTTATTCGGTCTCGCACTCTCGCGCACGCCGGTTGACCTACTTGGCCGCCGATAGGTCCGGTGTACGCGTCAGCTTTTCGGCCAACGTAGTATGTCTTCGAACCGTCACCTTATTTTCACTACTTTTTGCACATCGACGACGTCTTCTATCCAGATTTCTCGTTACTTTCCGCTTATATCGCGCTAATATTTCACCATGACTCGCGATGCGGGCTGATGTCGCACGAAGATATACCGGCGTGTCCTTATTAGACGGAAAGTTTCACTTGAAATTGGATTTTAGAAACGCTCGACGACCTCGAAATCGGGATACGATTTTTACGCGACTTTAAACGGCATACGATTATTTTTTATATTTTTCATAGTGAACATTTTTTCTTTTATACCGTGTTCTACCTTTGCTTTGCTATTTTTTTTCTTTTTCTTTTTCCTTACATGATTCTTACGCAGTCTCCGTCGATCACTTCACCCAGTATCACGAGAACAGCCACTGATCTCTCATACACAATCGACGTTCGATCACAGAAATCCGTCTGAACAGACCTTATGCACAGAATTTACACTTGCTGACAGTATTATTATCTGACTTTCTAATCACTGGACTACTAATTTCTAACGTATCTTTTATCGTAGATCCGGGCGATGATTTGTTTTACCGGTCGAGCAATTCGTTCGGTCGACCCTTGTTAAAAGAAAGTGGAACCTGGAGCCGATCGAACGAAAACCCTCAAGGTTTGATCGTGTTTCGTTCGAGTTTCATTCGAGGTTCGCTTCACGGTCGTTCACACGGGACTGGCTTACCGTGAGGACGGTCATACACGGTTTCTCCCACTTTAACTATGCCATACTACACCATGGTGCACTATACTACACTCTTCTAAAGTATATACGTCACGTCTTCGTTTCTCGTTTCCACCATGCTCGGCTCTACCGTCCACTCGACTCCTGTTCTCCCCTCTCTTCATCAAAATTTCTCTCTCCATCCTGTTTCTTCTTTCTTCCATCTGACTCGCCTTCTTCAACTCGTTCCTTCTTCTTTCTCTTTCTTTTCCAATTTGACGGACCGGCTTTACCTCGACCTACCTTTCGATCCTTTCGGGACACCGCTCTTCCCGAACTTCATCCCGACTCGCGACCTCGCGCGTCTTTAACATTCGCTCATTCCTCTTTCTCTCTTTCGTCCGCTACCTTCTTCCTCGTCTGCAGCTTCTTCAGCGAAGCGAATCTACCTGTGCGACTTTCACGTCCTCGAAGCCAGACACAGAGTGCCCGTTTCCACCTGCGTTGCGTTTTCTTCTTTTCTTCTTTTTTTGTTTTTAATTGTTGTTTATTCATAATGTTAATTTATATATTTCTCTTAATGCGGAAAGTGTACCGCCGAAAGAGAAAAAGAATGTGAGTAAATGGACAAGTACGGAAAAAGTAACGATGTTGCGAACACTGTTCCTCGAATTCCTTGGACCAAGGTGAATTCGTGTACATGTTGCAATGAAATTAAGAAACGCAGTTTGGCTTTACGTATAAAATTGACAAATTTGTGCCGCCTGAGAAGGGAAACGTAGCTTTTTCGGCAAAGAAAATCCTATGAAAACAACAGCTGGTTCCCCTGGATGCGGGTAATTGTGCAAGATGCTGAAAGAATATACACGTGCAGATAACGGGATGTTGTAAGCAGAATGCGAAAAATTAATCGACCGTCGGTGACATTTATTTTATTTTAGCAGACGTTTCTTTTCCACGCTCATTTTCCGGGATAACAAACTAGCCTGTGTTAACGTGACTGGGAAACAAATGTTTTGTCTAGTAATAAGATAAATGATCGTCGGATAGAAAGAACGTGGAGGCAGGTCAAGTCCTTTTTGCGAGATTTTAAGAATCTGTTAACAACCTGAAAGAATATCGAGAAGCAGAGAAACACATTCCATGTGAGATTATGGCAACAATCGAGATATCCTTGTAGAAAGTTTTTGCGAATCGTCTTAGGCGTTCCTTTTGCCATGTTCTTCTCTCGCTAATAAACCGCAGGTATTTACGCAAATTGATATTTTCGTGAACGTAATTTAAAAAGAAAAAGAAAATGATACCACGGCAGAGATTCGTTTCGCCAGAAAATCTTATAAAAAAGATGAGTAGCGGTAATATACGTAACATCGAAAGGGTTAAAAAGATGGAAAGACATAACAGGAAATATTGTACGTGATTATCGTAATGCAACAAGAGAGTTGCGAATTTATGAGAGTTCAACACACGCACGAAGCTCATGGTGTGCCTTTGGAACGTCTCGATTATACTTCCAGACTCCCCGTAATGCTCTCGCGATACTGTACAGCTGCGACCCTTCATTTTCTTCTTCTTCTTCGTCTTTCTTCTTTCTCGGTATGGTAAAACCAGACTGGAATGCGCAGGGCTGCCCCCTCGATCAGTCGAGCAACATTGATCAGGCGACGTGTTGCAGCCGCCTCTGAAATTGCACCGTAATGTTCAATTTCATTCGCCACCGCACGTTTCACGCTACCATCGCGAGAAAAACTTGCCGCGTATCGAATCCGCGCAAATTTGTATCAAAATAACGAAGCCGGCACTCGTTGCGTTTGAACATGCTATACACCATGGTTGGATACGGTGACTCGGCTGCGTGCCCAAAAGTTTCTCTCAGTTTCCTTTTTTCCGTCCCAAATAAAATCTTTTTAAGGTTTCGTTTAAAATTCTTGGACAGCGTTCGCTCGAATATAATCCGTTTACCCATTGACCTCACGTAATACCGGGCGCACCTTTTCCTATCGACGAATTTTTTAGAAGCTCGGTGGGCTCGTCTTTGCATTGTAACACAACGCGTACGTAGAATTAAAATTGCACTTCTGTATAACGGCTAGCCTCCTGGGCAAGTGTCCATGAAATTAGTCGGTCAGTAACTCATCCTCATCCGGGATAGAATAATAGAATGAAAATCGTTTCATTATTCCTATCGGTTCAGAGAACTAGGTATAGTTTAAATTGCTGTGTTAGTTTACTTTTTCCGGCGTTTCAATGTTTAACTACACGCTCGAAATCGCTTTTATCCGTTCGAATGTGTACCCTGATTTTCCTGCCATAATTTTATGAAATAATACTTTGAAACGCTACGTGAAACAACAGACACGAGGTGGACAGATTTTTCATTTGAAATAGTCTTTTAAGGTCTTCTTGTTCGTATCATTTTCAGCTTCACCGATTCAAAACAAAATAAGGATATATATAATTCTGTGAATAATTGAAATTACGAGTAAAGTTACGTATTTCGATAAAAACTTGGCGCAGTATCGTTTTTCAAGAATTAAGTTTTCCTCGGAAAATTATGGGAATTGACATTGGAAGTTAATATTGGAACAACATTCAGTGGATTATGATAGTATGGAATAAACAATAACAGACTACTGAGAACCGTGTGTTTCCTTCGATTTCCAAGTAATTTTGTATCAACATATTTTGTATTCGCCTCTTTAACGATAATAAGATTTAATCTATGGTGAAGAAGGTAGTTTGCTGGACAGCCTGTTACGGGAAAGACAGGTTCCTTCGGTCGATAAACAGACAACGAGTACCTTGCAGTCGGTAGGTCGGAGTGCGAAAGGTGTTTTTAAATTTATTTCTATCTTCGTCAATCATAAAAGCACTTGGTTACAATACTCGTAGCTTCTGTACATCTTCATACATTTGCCTTTAAAAAGACCAGTCACTTCCCACTTTAAACACTCCATTCAACATTAAATTCGCTCAGGATGAAGATTCGAAAAAGCTAGGAATTAGAAGAAAATCCGATCGTTGCAAGATAACGCTGCGTTACGAGATAAAAGGGAACGATAGACGCGTGGAAATATGCGGTGGCATTGGAGAGTAATCGGGCAGCAGCTCAAGGACTGTTAATATACTCGTTTTATCCGTGTTTTCCTAGGGAACACGCGGGCCAGGATACGGACCGCGTTCAATTCTCTATTTTCATTCCAAGCTGGGCCGAACAATGGGGGATCTAAATTGGGCAAAAACCAGTCTGCCGTCTAGTTGGGCGAGGGTAAAGGCGTTATGGCACAGCCGGTAACAACCGCATCGGCAGCCAGGGGTCCCACAATGAGGTACCCCGTCAAGGTAGCAGCCAATGCCCAAAATCACTCGTCGCTGGCCCAACGGTTCCTTTTCCGTGGCCCACGAATAGCTGTAGCACTGGGTGAAAGTGGTAATTAACGACGTGCGTCAGTGGTATGTCCCACTCCTCCTCTATCGTCCCCGGGACTCTGTCGCGAATGGTTCATCGTACTCTTGACCGGTTATGACACCGCTCGCCTTTTTATTTATTCACCGTCTTTCTTTATCGCGCAACTTTTCGAGCTTAGGGTAAAGCAGGGCTATTTCAGTTACCTACGCTTCGACATCTTCAGATTCTTCAACTTCGCACGACATAATCAGACTCGTACATTTGGAAAGATGCTACGGTGGCACCTCGATTTTTCGAATACCTCCGCCATTACTAAATTCTGTCCTCTTTTTTTTTTTTTTTTTAACGTTGCGGCGATGAAAGGAAATTCCAGAGGTTTGTTAGGGTCGTACGGTTATATTTTTTGTATTCAAAGAAATCGAAGTGTCTATAACGTCGTGACAAGCTGCCGCTTGGTCCTTAATGATCGGCACGCAGACGATCACGTCCGTCCTAATCATCCTAATCGTATCCCAGGTGTGAATTCCATGTACGCTCTAATTAGTTCTTCATACTTTCCATACTTTGCATTTTTTCCAGTAAAACTTGCAGGTGTTGGTAAAGAAAGGGGATGGCGTGATAGGCAGGCAACGAAGTTTCGTCTTCTATTGTCAAACGTATCGACACGCTAATTTGTAACTGAACGAGTCGTAAAATTTGTCACTACTGTTAGTTAAATCGTACAAGAGGATCCTGGTATGCCGGTACCTGCCAACGAACTGCACCATTGTCTACCAGGAACTTGACAATAATTCTGTTTCAATGTGCTAAACGGTTTGTCCAACCGTTTTATTGCGCGGATTGCCGAGGTAGTTATGACAGGCCATCTAAAAGGTCGGGATTATTTTTAGCGATTCGACCGACATGAATCGAGAATGGACGACAGGGTCGATACGCGCGATGTTGCAGCGCGGATGATAAGAAACCGAACTGCACATTTCCCTGCCATTTCGAAGTTTCCTCGTAGCTGTACAATCGGCACACTGTGCTCTCTTTCTGTTTGCCTCGGAAATATGTACTGTGCGCCGGGTTTTAACAAGGATTTACCAGGTGTGCGTGGTTTCCAAGTGGCTGCAGTAGAATTCCAGGATCGATAGGAGGAAAAACGATTAATCTTCCGTGCATTCGGTAGATTGATAAACGCGTTTTTTGTCTCTTGCTGTTAGTGTTAGTACGTTTAAATTAACAGCGTGTTATAGAGCTAAAAGCTAACAGCTACATCTTTTGGTACATGCAAGGTATATACGCGATATAAGTATTTAATTAAATACGTTCAAACTCTGTTTCCTTTGCAAAATAACCTTCCGTCTAGCCCCGTCTCTGAAATTGGCCAAGTTGGGAAATATTTTATAAATTTTCAAACTTGATTTTCTCAAACGCCAACCCTCCGATGTAATTTTCTCGTTTCTGTCTTTTTCTCTATTTTCAACTATAGAGACATTACGGCCTTACATGTATCATAAATTTAAGCCCACTGTTTGTACAGTGCATTAAATTACATAGATTTCTTAGTTTTTCCAGAATGTCCACAAAGTATGCGTTTGCTTGAAACGGTCGCCCGTAAAACGAGACAATAGTTACTTTGTCGGTTGACATTGAATTCTGGCTATATAGCATATAACGGAACCCGATTCCCTTCCATTTCTAATGTTCCACTTTATTTCGTGAAACATACTGCTTTATTGCCTTTTCTAATTTCAGTGCCCGCATTAACCGTCGTATCTTAAATTCTATTATTCCTCCATCGAACTATCTTTATTAGTACAATCCGACGATTTAACGGGCAACGTTGGCGGAAAATTGATTTTTGCCCAGAGTTTTCCAATTAGTCACGCGTTTGCCAACATACATGGAATCCAATTAAAAACGGTCATTAGGATGATGAGCGGACATTGATTCATCGCACGGTAGAGTGCACTTCGTATGCATACTACAAGTAATGTAAAATTCAGCTCAGTAATAGAAAATCATTCAAACGGTCAAAGCGAGATTTCAAGTCTGAGAATGCAAGATTACAAAAATAACGTTCGATCGTTCTGTTTGTCAACAAGTTACGGGTTTAATAAATAATTTTTTTTTTGTAAGCTCGCAATGATCACCTATTGGAAGACGACCGGTTTGCAAAAAGAGCATGTTACTACCTTTCAGCTGGAAATACTCGTGAGTTGGTGCAAACCGCTTGAATCACCACTGACGCACATGAAAATGCTCATAATCGTCATACAGTACACCGCATTTAGTCACACGCAGATGCGCGAAATGATTTTTTCCTCTCCCTCCCTGTGTGTTACACGACCAGTGACGTCTCGTTTAATCTCGACGCCGAATATGTATCTCTTAATTAGAAAAACGTCGCGTCGATTACGCTCGAAGCATAGAACGTTCAAATGGACCGTGTTATTTACATCCGTCGAAGGATGCACGGAAATTTACAGAAATGAAAGACCAAAACTAACGAAGGGATCGCGGTGAAATAGGAATAAAATACAGGCGTAAAAACAACGGACACGCTACCATTTCAACCGGATTCCCTAATCCGACCAAACGGAATACATAATAAAATACGCTCCTAAAAGTCTCGCCAGGTCGAACAATCTGGCTTTTTTAAAATTCCTGACATGTATACTGCCGCTCATAAGTATTAGGACACCTACTTACATTTATCGGGAAGGCTCCGACAAAATTTATTTCATTTGGTATTTTATCTGGCTGTGTAATAGGTAGATCGAGAATTTCTATGCATTTATGAGAAATTTGAAGACGCAGATATGTACAGAATGCATATAATATCCAAAGACGTATAAAATATCCAAATGTACTTGATACGTTTGGATCTGATTAATTAGTATGTAAACGCCACGATAAATACCATTTTCACATCTTTTCTTCACACTTTAACAACGTAATCACGACAGTCGGCTCTCGTTGCAGTCGCAATGAAATTTCTAAATGTTTCATATAACGCGCAACGATATATCCATAAGATATCTGTACGAACGTTCGAATATTTTCCTCAACTACCGTATCTGTATTATTCGTAGCATTGGTATAGTCGCGTTGAGTTGCTGTACTCTGGAAATTCGAGCGCTGAAGGGAAGGGGCGTTTAGGAAACCAATGGCCATGGACGCCTGCTGCTTGCCCTACGAAGGGCACCGACCATAATGGCCCGTCCCTGAGTTGGAGAGTCTACCGGCCCATTCCATTCCGGAGTCGTCGTCTCTCGCGTACATCGGCCGCCGCAGGAAGCATTCCATTCATGTTTCGGGACGCGCAACGGACGCTGATCGGAAGACAAGAGAGAGGAAGAGCCGGATAACCGGGACTCCTCGCGAGGGTTAACGCTGCTTGGCGCCACCGTCAGGAACAACGACCTGCCGATATGTTGTCGTGATGACAATCGGCGCGTTAACGTGAGAAACCAAGACCACGTGGAGCAATCTTGTTATTTCCAGAGGTGGACTTGACCGTGTCTCGACGCAAAGGAACATTTTCGCCGCAGAAACGTTCAATCTTGGTGCGTTCTCTTTAATTAAGTAGCGTGCGTGCATGTTGGCGAGTGACAGTGACTCGAATTGAAAGTTTATTCGACACGCGGACAATGTCGATTTCGCGCCTAACTTTGTGCAACTTCTTCTTTAAATTTCGTGGAATGTACGCTGCATGCAACGATCGTGATTTCGTAAGTCCTCGTGGCTTCGTCCCTCTGTTGTTTCCCCGTTTGCTTCCCGTCTCGTTTCTTCCTCGGCGTCGCTTCCTCTTGCGACGGCTACCTCTCGTTTTCTCTTCCTCTCTTTCGCCGCTGTCCTCTGTCGAAACTCCAAGACAAGGGAAGTGCGCTCGAAACAAACGATAGATAGGATTTTTATGATCTCGTAGAGACGCCTGAACAGCGAAATATTCCACCAGACTCGTTGCATCTACTTGAACGTTCTTCTCGAGCGTCACTAACGAGTGGCAAGCTCGCAATACCCTACTACAGACTCGTTGAAAGCCTGCCCTGAAACGATAATTTTCCACGAATGAAGTTCATGTAAAATATTAAGTAACGATAGCATTACGTGTTTCTGACGCATCTTCTTCTAAATCGCTATTACAAAGAATAACGAGCATGAATCACGATGCATGTCCTGTATGAAACACAGGCGTTACGCGTGAGGTGTAACGCGTTTCCAGGAAGGTTTCTAGTAATTCGTAAGTCATCATAGGGGTGATATAAAGTCGAAGGAAGAGGCGGTCGTTCCGTCAATGGGTAAATTGGTGAGCTTGCCGACGCGCATTGGGCATCCTGGTAACGGGCGCGTTGCGACGCGACGCTACGCGTCGCAGCAACGTGTCTCACTCTATTCCGTAGAACCTCCCTCTCCGCGTGCATACGGATAAGCCGATCGTGGCGGCAGGAGCGTTGGAAGGGCCAGAGCGGCAGCTGTCGGTAGCGGTCGATGGGAACGGGGCTCGATCGAGGTCCGCTCGAGAGAGTTGGGCCTACTTCCTCGAGGGCTCGGCAACGACTAACTCTGTCTGCTAGCCGTATGCGTGTCCGTCGGTCGTGTCAGTACTTTTCAGGTCGGTCCACAGTGCAGTCGTCGGCTTACCATCGAGTTTCGACTAGCACGGCCGCTCGGCTGCACGACGATTCGTCGAGTCGCCGTTGGGTTACGCTCGCGAGTGGTCGGCCGTGTGCTCCTCCTCGTGCAACGCGGCAACCGGAGTGTCTCTCGTGCATCCTGCATCGTTTCTATCGTACCGCTGTAGTGTGCAAAGCGAACCTCGTCCGTGTGCTCTCGCATCTCTTAGGACACGAGACGCTGAGAGAGAGAGGAACGTAGAGGGAGAACACAAAACAGCATTCGTTAATACCCGCTTCCGGCACGTGGAACCGCACCGCACTCTGTTTTTCTTCACAGCGCATCGCTGCCGTCGCTCCGAGCTTCTCTCGTGGGAGGTCAGCACCTAGCCGGTGGGTAAGTGAAGAATCCACGCTCTCGCTGGAACAGATAGTACACCTTTCTGAATAGATCTTCGTCAGGATACACATAACCTTTTCGAATAGCCAATTCGATTACGCACTTGTGCGCTTTACGGTGACGATTTCACGTTGAACACACGCACGCGACACTTGTTGCACGTCGTTTTTTCTGTGATTCGTGATTACAACAAATTTCATATGCCAGTTACAAGCGAGATTTTTTGACGTTTTAGATACATTGTGAGACATCATTTTTCATAGGGGATGAAAAACGTCGGTTGGATAGGTGGTTTTTACGCGTCGATTAATAACGATGCTGTTTCTTGATTTCCTCGAGGTTTTTCATCGTGAGAACTTTTGTTACGTTACGGTAGCATATCTGTGAAACGTGAGAACGTGGAATGTCGCGACACGTGAAGATAAGGCAAGAGTCAACCACTTACTGGCGGGGGTGGTTCCCCCGCAGTTCTCTTGTTTACGAACCACGGTGCATAGGTAACCACGTGCTTGTGCATTGCAAGCTTTTTCCATTCGAACAGAAACTATCCAATTTCGCGAGACTCTCCCGGATAGAGTAACTTTGGAATGTGAATCATTCCCATGGCAGGAATCGCGGGAAATTTTAACCTATAACTCGTAACCCTTTCGCTACGAACGTAGTATATATACACAGCCTGAAACGTCGAACAACCATTTGCATTCGTAAATCATAAAGTTATATTTCTTTTCATTCGTAAATAAATATCACGAATAATTATGAAAAGTATTTTGATAATTCTATATTTCTCCTATCGTTCTATATTATTCTATCTGTTATAGTAATTCTATTCCTTTTTATTATTCTTCTACTAATAAGAGCTACTTGTGCGATAAAATTGTCTATATCTGTAAATGCTGTATCGATACGATTATCGTAGAAAAATTCGAAACCGTATCAGGAAACCCGCTCTATCTGGAGCACTTAATTTCTGTATACCACGATTTTCGATCGTTCGTCGTTTTTCTGTGAATTTTTTCCAAATCATCATCCGTGAAATGCTACGTTACACACGCCGTGACCGGTCGATTAGTCATCGTAAAAGCATAAATCAATAAGTGTGCTCGGCTCGAACGAGCGATTCTTCGTACGTTAAGTAATCGGCCGTTACTTTTTCGTGAATAATCTAGGATCTGAACGACTCATTCGTCTCATCAGATCGAATCGTAAATTCCAGATCGATAGTAGCGCTGTATGATTCTCGTATTTGACGCACAAGTTTCCAAGCGTTCAGTCTATTGGTTGGTACGGTTTAGAAATGGTAGTGAATGGGAGGGCTGACTATAAGTGTTGGACGCGTGAAAGACCCGACCAGATAGTAGTGTCAACCCCATGAATAATCTGAAATCTACTGGCGCCTTCGTGTTTACTTTATTCGTCTATGCGACGTTTCCTGTCTCACCAAAAGTCCACACGGTATCTCTGCCTAATATATATATATATTTTTTTTTCTTGTATCTAATTTTCCATTCATCGATCGTCCACGGAATCGCAGGTATTTTTCGATTAATCGTGTCTAAGGAAGCCTATTCACCGTAGTATGTAAATTGTTTAGAATACGCTTAATAGTGAAGGAAATGAGACAATGATAATGGTCGATTGATAAAATGCGGTCTCATTTACAAGAGTTCATTCATTCATATAATCGGCTGGCGATTCAACGCTCGTTTAAAAGTTTAAAATTCTACCGAATTTTCGCGCAATTATGTATGTATCTTTATCGCCTCGTAACACATAGTATACATAATACGTATAGTGTAACACGTGTAACAAAGTAGCATAGTGGAAGATAGGAAACAGAACACGTTGAGCAATCCGATGTGCCAACTTCGACGTTGTAGCGTCATTCTGATTTACCAACAAAGCGAATCACGTGCCGTGTGTAATAGCCTACGTAACAGCTCGAGTACTCTTCTTCACCTTTTCAGGAGATAATAGAAAGTTTGATACACGTACATATTTACTATTCTACATTCCTTCCATTTCATTCTACCGTATCGTTGCTTATCTTCTATCGAGCCGGATGAAGCTTTCGTATGTTATCGCTTCCTTCACTGGCCACCACCACGCTCTAGTTTTTCTTTTTGTAATTCCCAGAAAAGTTGATCGCGTTTGCATTCCTCTGCTTGTTCTTGGTTCCCAACGAAACACGAGGCAGACGTTTCTCAAGAGACTCGCCCATCGCGTCTTTTCTTTTTTCTTTCCTTTTTTCTTTCCTTTTTTTCTCCCTCTCCTCGTGGAAAACATTTTCTTGTTCTCTAGCTAAGTGATCCATTGGAAACACGTGACTGGTCCGCTTAGGTGGTCTCGAGATAGTGTTACATGGAAACTGTTACGAAATTTGAAATTCGTCGCTGCTCTTCTTCTTACCTACGCACAGTTTTATCTTTTGGCTTCGTATTTTTGTCCTGATATAGGTAATCAACAACGTAATTAACGATTGAGAAAGTTTGACTTTGTGAAGGAAACTTCGTGATCGTTTCATATGACGTAACGTTTGTCCCTCTGTGCCGTTCAGTTTTTTTTTTTTACGCGGTCTTATCACAAAAGGAAGTTGATAAAAAGAATTTGATGAAGACGGCGAATGAAGTTGGCTACGAAACTCCCTCCACAAAGATGTCATTTCGTCTGTATTTATAGCGTTGACAACTTTTCGAAGCATCGTCTGTGGAAAAAAGGGTAATGCGCTATCTTTACATAAATTTACTCTTCGTTCGTAAGAAGCTTTGATATGATAAAATATATACCTTTTTCTGATGAAGATTATTTCGACCGAGACGTTCGGTTACACCATAAATATTATAAATGTAGAAACGATATCTAACGCCGTATACTTTGTTACACACACTCACACTTGTCTAGATCTATGTAAATATTACGAAACCATAAATACGTACTATGTTGCCTTTCCATGGTCCTTAGGTTTTACCGTAGAATTTTGTTACTTGCTACAACGAAAACTAGCTCTTACGTATGTTTCTACGCGAGCCGATATTATCATCTTCCACGTCTTCTTCATTCGTTATTAATCCATATGACGTTTAGTTACCCTGTATATGCTGACGAAGGCTTGTACACCGCGTCTCTCAACGATTCGACCTGTTATAATTTCATACCGTTCTAAAATATTCGATTCTTGTGTAAGTAGAAAATAAGACTGAACAGAAGCTGATTATAAATATGGAAAATTGTACCAGTAAACTTAAACAGTTAAACTAAAAACGAAGAGATTCGCGCGTAATCCAAGTTACTATAGTACAATTTCATTTTATTACATTTTCAGTTCAAGTTTTATCGAATCAAATATTTTGTCACGTTGGTTCTATAGTTACGAAACTGTGATTTAAAATATTATTTTTAAAATTTGACGCTAAACGGAATGCGCTTTGAGAGACTGACGATAATTTCACGAAAGCGTAAACGAATGAACTTCGAAGAGAAATTTCCCAGGTAACATAGCCAGGGAACAATTTTCTTCAGGGCCGGCGATCACTGCGTATTACCGCTGAAGAAAACAAAGGATAAGAACCCCGGCCCTTCTTACTTCCATTTACAAGATGTTCGAAAGCCGACGATGAGGCCAAGGTTATTATACGAACGCAGGTGTCGATGCAGATGTCGCATAACAGACGGTGCAACACGACCGCGTGTACGGTACATGGAAATTTTAATGAAAGTCCAAGAATCAGCAATATCTATCGCTCAAAGTTTGTCACAAGTGTCTGTTCCCAAGTATGTCGGTACATTGCATCCATTTATTATTTTAGATTGCACGTACTTTGACGTAGACATCTTAATGTAGTCTTAGAAGACAATATTTGCGTATTGATAATTGTCGGAATTGGATTGAAATCGATGAATCGTTCGTGTCGTGGTTAAACAGGTGTAACACCGATTCAAAAGATCCTTTCCTAAACACCTGTCGATGTTATTCTTTTTGAGATATCTGTCTGTAGTCAATGTAGCGAAAACGATTGCATTGGCTTCCTCCTTGTTTCAGGTAGAAGTCAAAATGTTGTGATGGCTGGAACATCTCGACGTCCGAGCTCAGAGCTCGGACCTGATCTGTCGTCTCCGACACCACCGAAGAAGTCCAAGTTCTCCGAGGCTTCGATCGAGGGAACGTCCGAGAAGGAGCATGATTTGAGCACGGAAAAATTGGAGAGCGTGGAGAAGTTAACGAGCACGAGTTCCTTGCCGAAGAACACGATCGAATTGATACCAGGCAGCGAGTCGGAGACGAATCCTTTCCAGATCAGCGAGGAATCTTTGGACAGCACCAAGCAACTGATCCAAACTAACTTGGAGGGGCCGGCAAACGTGAAGGCTGGCTCCTCGAAGGAAGGACAGTTTGGTAGCTTTGAAACGATCATACAAATGAAGTACAGTGGTCAGGAAGAACTATCTGGTAGCTCTAGCAAGAGGTCAGAGTCGGATAGCGATGTACAAATTCAGACTTCCTTACTCGGCGAGGATGCATCGTATCAGGAATTGTCTTTGATCGGCAATGGAGCTTACGGTACCGTTTACAAGGCCAAAGACTTGAATACAGGACAAGTCGTAGCGCTAAAAAAAGTTAGGGTGCCGCTGACAGCAGATGGACTACCCACGTCTACGTTAAGAGAAATAGCTACCTTGAAACAGCTCGAAAGATTCGAGCATCCTCACATCGTAAGTCGTATAGACCGTGTGCTTAAGTGGCATTATATTAATATTTGCATTCACATTGTCTGTTATGCGTGCAGGTAAGACTGTTGGACGTTTGTCAAGGGAATTATCTACACTTGCCTTCCGCCGATGGGATGCCGGAGAGGCTAGATCGAGGGTTGACTTTATGGTTGGTGTTCGAACACGTAGAAAGGGATTTAGCGTCTTACATGTCCTCCTGTTCAGAGTCAGGTATCCCGTCTCATCTGCTGAAACAAATGTCGCAGGAGATACTGAAAGGAGTCGAATTTTTACACAGTCACAGGATCATTCACAGGGATTTGAAACCACAAAATCTATTGGTATCCCGAGAGGGGAGAATAAAAATCGCAGATTTTGGATTGGCGAAAACGTACGACTTTGAAATGAGATTGACTTCTGTGGTAGGTTGACACATTGTACAAACGGCGAACATTGTTGAAACGATACAGTGAGGTAAAAGAAAGCATTAAAGTAAGGTAACTGGATAATTTAACCGCAGCTAAACCAGTTTATTTTCTACTATAAATTAATTGCTATTATCAGTTCAACGATATTAATCGTTCCCTTTTTTTCATACAGATAAATCTATTTTCGAAAATGCGTCAGATTATTCGTTTCAGCCCCTGAAATTTGTAAATTTTCACTACTATTTCAATTTTATTACCTCGCTGTAATGCTTCCGTTTATATCTATGATTGTATATCCTAATCATTAAACCATTAAAATTATTGACAATTATAGGTCGTAACGCAGTGGTATCGCGCCCCGGAAGTCCTCCTGGGCTGCTCTTATGCCACCGCTGTTGACATTTGGTCCGTAGGATGCATATTAGCAGAATTGAGTATACTTGAACCTCTTTTCCCAGGTACAAGCGAAGGCGATCAACTTGATAGGATTTTCCGGTAAGTTATTGAAGATATCCGCCGTTTTTGTTTCGTATAAGAAAATAGTTTAAATTTAAATATATTTTAATTGTTCTACAGAACAATTGGAACTCCAGCGTATGAAGAATGGCCAGAAAATGTGTCCCTTAGTTGGACAGCTTTCCCTTATAGGGTACCAAAACCTCTTGAGTCAATAATACCTGATCTCAATGAACACGGATTAGATTTAATTAAAAGTATGCTTATGTTTGATCCTCATAGACGATTAACTGCAGCTCAGGCTCTCAGACATCGGTATTTCGCTGAAGATGACTCGTGATGATTATTATTTCTGAGTATTTTTTTGTTTTTGGTATCTTTAGTAATTTTTGAAACGTAGACTGACGTTGGTATATCCAAAAGTATGTAAGCGTATTATTTTTTTTAAGGACATCGTAGCATTTTGTTTTTAAGCGGATAGTATAGTTTATTACGAATATAGTACAATAGGGATTTTCGTAACTATATACGATTTATAAATATTCCTTTCTCATTTAGAAATTACAATTGCAAAATACGTTTACTACACTCTATGAAGCGTATCATCATCATATTTAAATCATACGACCATTAGCTAATTTCGAGAAATCGTCATAGTTTAATTATAATTATGTATCTAACGATAATATTGTTGACCTTATTTATTTAGGTAATATCTAAGAAGTATTTTTAATATTACTATTAGTTTCATAATATCTATGAATTCAATTATATCGACGTTCCATTTTTTGTAAGTAAAGTAGAAGATACTTTCTTGCAAAAATAAATGGGATTTACATATATCACGCGCACCAAAAATGATTTTGTGTAATAATTGACTAGGTGTGCCTTCCAAAGTCGTTGGAACGTTCACAACCTATGCCTTAATTTTCTATGTAATTAAACTTAACTGTAATTACGTACCATTAAGTAGCGTTATTCTTGTAAGACTGGGGCCTACTGACCCGTTAGATTTGTCGGAAAGACATAGGATCTCCCGTAAAAAAACCAGAAAGTACACTGCCATATGTATGTAAAGATAATAACGAATAGGAGTTAATAATGTATTTTATCTCTAGTATGTGTATAAATCTTAATATTAGGCGAATAATATATATATATATACATGATTATGCAGTTTGTAAAAATATGTGAAAGACGCATGAAAAGACTGTACAGTAAAATAAAGATTTTATAGTTTTATATATCGAAACTATTCTTAAACTGAAATTGTATTAAAAAAAGAATAGTAATCGGTCGATAGTCTAATAATAGAATCTGTAAAAATATATGAAATATCTTTACTTAAATCCTTTTAATTGTGTTCATAAATATACGAATTTTCATTCAAATTTCGATTCAAATTTACCGCCACTTGTAATTTCTGACATGGCGTGTTGGACATTGCCCTTTTTTTTATCGTAAACTATTCCCGATTATTCTACTGATATACATAAACGCTAAATTAGTGAATTATTCCGGTGTGAACTCGAAAGAATAACGTGTTAAGCCTTTAAAGGTATTTTAAGTACTCTCGAAATGAGGCTGCTTTTAAATCTCGCTATAAATTCGTGTAAACGTGTACCATATTTCAATGCTAATCTATCACATCATACTCCATGCTGGAGAAAAATGGCGACCGAAGTTGAAAAAGCCCAAACTGCAGCTCCCTCAGAAGATACTATTTTCGGGAAGATATTGCGTAAAGAAATACCTTGTAATTTCATTTACGAGGATGATCAGGTAAATCGAATTAAATGATCGGAAGCATATTGTTCTGAAATATCAAATATTATATTTCTGTCATGAAAATTTAAGGTTATTTACTGGTTTGTATGTCTCCATAGCAATTAGTAATAGTTGTATGTATAATTAAGGTACATAATTTATTTTGTACTATATCATAACCGTAACATTAACAAATTAATTCAAATTCTCTATTTGTGAACTTACTGTATATAGATGCTTTCCTTAATTTCTTTCAGTATTTTTTAATTCTTTTTGCGAAGTGATACTATATGTAAACGTTTAGAATCTTCGAAGCGTACTCTTACATAATTTACTTTGTCGTTAGAATTCTGCTAATGAAACAAATTTTTTAATGTGTTAGTGCGTTGCATTTCATGACATTAACGGCCAAGCACCGGTGCATTTCCTGGTGATTCCACGAAAACCAATTCCGCAACTTTCAACTGCCGAAGACGGGGACGAAGCTTTGCTGGGTCATTTAATGATAGTTGCTCGTAAGGTAGCGAAGCAACAAGGTCTCAATGACGGATTTCGTTTAGTCATCAACGATGGCAAGCATGGTGCACAATCGGTCTATCATTTGCATCTACATGTTCTTGGTGGTCGTCAAATGAAGTGGCCGCCTGGTTAAGGAATTTCGTTTCTCTTAATGTATCTAATATCTAATTATAATTTGGGATTATAAAAAGTATCTATTGTCATGATAATAATCTTTGACGTAACATTTTTCATGTTCTTGATGAATAAATAATATTATGCCCTTGTCAGTTTTAATTGTCTCAGTTTAACACGTTGATTGCCGCGCGTATTTTCAATGAAATCTTCTTCAGGCCACGAGTGCCGCTGTACCAAGCGTATTCTGCTTGGTACTCCCACCGATATTTTAGATAACTTAAAATCTCTGTCCTAATTCGTTACAATATCGAAAAGAAAAATGGAAAACTTATTTCTTAGTGAGTCAAATAGCAGTGAAAAAGAAAACTTTTACGAGGCTTACACAAATTCGGCTAGCAGCGATGAGGAAGAAATCAGAAATAAAAATAGAATTACATCGTCTGATTCTGATTCGGATATTGATAAGCGCAATCGTAGTGATACTGAATGTAATGACGATACTGTTGACAACATTTTATAAGAATTGGTCATTGAGGAATAAAGAAGAACTGATGATACCGAGGAAAGTACAATTCAATTTGGTGAGACAAACGCTTGTCTTCGACGGAGTCAGCATAATATCGCCGTTCGAAAAAATGATTCCGCAAGCGCATGCAAACTATGTTATGCAGATAAAACAGCAGCTTTCTGTCCAAATTGTCCCGACCAAACGCAGCTTTGTATAGACTGCTTCAAAGTTTTACATTCTAAATAATTTTCTTAATAAACCATTTTCGTATTACTTTTATGACAATTCAATAGTTTTATTACTTCCTGTGGAATATCTGTTCAAATATCCACGACGATGCTTCGCAAGTAGTCAAATAAGCGTCACGAATACGGGCGACTGATAAATAGAAGATACTTTCAAATAAAAAGTGCCCCATTGAACAAAAACATTTTCATTAGAACATCAATAAAAAAAATGAGAACAAATCTTGCATCTAATGATGCACTGTGTTAAAACACTGTGACGTCCTGAATGAAACATGTGGTTTCAGCGTGGCAGCCAAAATAGTACGGTCAAAATTTCACATTTTTACTTTTAAATAATTTTCAGATACAAAAATCTATTTTTTTTCATACACTTCATATACGAATTGTATATCGTTTTCTTCTTGAACGCCTTGAGGAATGTTAGGATCACTGAATCAATGAAAAAGGAAACAAATATGAAATAATTTCAAAGAAAATAAAAATAATTAAGTGTATGGTAAAATAAAATTATTCGGGATAGTTAAGAAAAATTATAAGAATACTTACTCTATCAAAACAAAATTATTAGGAATAGTTGGGAAAAAGGTATCACAGACAAAATGTTTTTTTATTCTTGTCAAATATAATCGGTGAAAATTCGGAGATTCCATTGCTGCCTGAAATTCCAATTAGATCTTTTCTATGAGACTGTTTGTATTAGACTGCGGATATTTATGCAAGTTAATATTTTTAAGAATGCAATTGAAGGAATAGGACCTAAGCAGAGATTTGTATAGATGTCGTACCTTGTATACGGAACTTCCACCTATTACCCATATGCCTTCGATTTGATCTTTTAATGTAGGTTTTTTAATCACTTCGAGAGCATGTGGAATACTTTTGCATACTATCGCATCGTCCCCATAATCTCTACATAGTTAATTATTCTTTATAAATTTAAAAAATTACTTTAATTTCAAATCGTTAATAAAAATGAGTCATCCTTACAAAGACTGTGACGTAAGTACTATGTTTATTCGATTTTTTAATGGTTTGTACTTCTTTGGAATACATTCCCACGTCCTTCGTCCCATTAAAACAACATTCTTTTTATTTGGGTCTTTCGTATTCGTTGTCATAGACGTAAAGAATGCCATTTCACTTCTATAAGGTAAGGAATAGATTATAATGTGCTACATTATTTGCATTTATAATGTAACTTTCATTGTTTCTTACTTAAGTCTCCATGGTAACGTTCCTTTTACACCAATACCCATCCCTTCACATGCTGCCGCAATTAAATTTAAGTTCATTTTCACTAACAACTCAAATTTTTGTAATACTTGTTTAATCAAGTAGCAAATGTGTCAATACATATTATTACTTCTTTCTTTGGGAAGTTATGTTTAAGAATAGTTATATTTAAGCGACACAACAAGTATGATCAGATATAATTATTTAACCGTTAAGATAAAGAATTAAAAAGATATAGAGGACAGCACAGTCTTCCTAACAAAGAGAGCTTAAATATATATTTAAAAAGTAAGAAATAAAGAGGAAAAAGTCGGTGTATTTTATTTACATTGTAAGTTATTTATTCTGTTTAATCATTATGTATAAATCATTTGTTTATTGCCCTGTAGTGGAAATCTTAGGATTCAACTAAATTGCGCCAATTCGCCGCTAGATGGCAATTCAAGTATTAAAAGTTAGTAGTTCGTCACCTTCTTTTTGATAGATGGCAGCGTAATCTATCTTAACCATTGAGTGGCATGCATGCGACATTTCAGCTTGAGACGTGATAACCAAACTTTGCTCCTGAATAAGAGTATTCAGTTCTGACACGTTAAATTTGTAATATTAATTTGATTATTTGTGAAATTTCACAGTATTATAAGGTAAAAGATTATTACCATTATGTACTTTTACTTAAATTAGGTTATTGTTCTAATTTATGCATTTGATTATTTCACACATTGTTCATATTAGTTTCGGTGTAGTCTTAAGTTTTGTGCGTAATAAGTCTCTTGTTGCATCATGCATTTTAGTCATATTAAATTGTATGCTTAAACCATGTAATATTTTTGATAAGCTGAGTAACATTATCGATTCTGACATGAGAGAAACTTCGTAGGTTATGTTTTGTAAGAAAGCTTTTTTCTTTTTTTGTAATTTGATGCTCGAAACTAATTATCTCATTTCAAACCAATGTTTTCTCCTCTTTTATATTGTAATTTATATTATCACATTAAGATAAGCAAATTGCAATTTCATTGTTTATTTTAAGAATATTATATCTAATTGAGAATTCACTTTTAGAATGTCTGGCCGCGAAGGTGGTAAGAAAAAGCCCCTGAAGGCACCAAAGAAGGAATCAAAAGTATTGGATGAAGAAGATGTAGCATTCAAGCAAAAACAAAAGGAACAGCAGAAAGCGCTTGCTGAAGCTGCAAAGAAAGCAAGTCAAAGGGGTCCTCTTGTCACTGGTGGTATAAAGAAATCTGGCAAAAAGTGATGCAGTTGAGACTGAGAATAAATACAATTATCTTACACACCGTGTTCTTATCAAGACATGATTTTGATATTATCAACTAGTATACCATCTGGAACATGTTTCAGACTTCCAACTCTGAGAAATGGTTAAACATTTGTAAATAAAACATTTATGGATTAAATCATAGCAATATACACATTTCATAGGTATTTGCATTTTTAATGTTATTGATATCACATTGAAACACAGTTAAAACGATTTCATATACTTCTAAGTTTGTAATAGATCTACATAAGCGTTAAGTACTGATAGTTGTGAAATAATAAAAATTCTTTTTAAATAATCCTCTTTTTAAATATCTTTCTCTAAAGGAGAAAGATAGTTACAATTCCGCGATCGTTAATTTATTGTCATCGGTCAAATTTCGTACATTTTAATTGCTTAGTCCCAGATTTGATCTAAATCTAATTCAATTGTCAAATAATAAACCGTTAAATCAATTAACCTTGAGTTAAAATGCTGCCTTCAGAGATTTCAAACCCGCATAAATAATGCAGTCGCGTGTGTTAAATTGATATTATCGTGCAATAACAATAAAATACGGTGTTAGAGAAGACACCATTAGTCTGTTACAAACAATACATGCTAGTTATCTTTCTGATCACTTATTTCGTAAATGCGATACAAACATATGTCCATTGAAGAAACGTGAATTACAGCTGATTGCCATATGATCGACAGTGTCGACAACTTTCGTGAAAAAAATTTTTCGGCCATATTTCCTCTGCTTTCTTTCTTCCTCATACTATCAGCTTTCGATCAGAATAATCATTTGAAATAAATCTAAGAACTCCATTTTCGATATTTCGTTTAATTAGGAAGAATCCCTTGTACCCAAATACCTAACTAAACCTTCAAACAAGCTGAGAAAGTCTAAAATATATATGTCAATATTCTGCCTCCCAATTCTTTATTGACATATCATAAAACCTAATTGTCGTATCTTACAAAAGCTTAAAACAAATTCTATAGTACGAATAAGGTTCCATAAGGTCCTGTGGCATTTAATAACACACGGTTTTTCAGGGAAATCCCGTGGTTTATAGGAGGATTCGCTCATGAAAAGCTTTGCGGTGTTTCAGACAGGCATCGGAGTGGCATCGCAAGAGCTTGCGATAGTTACTTTATTGGAAGTACGGTGGTAAACGTGGTGAATCGCGAAGAGCTGTCACTGGCTGGGTCAGTTGGCAACAGACCTTCGAGGTGGTCGTGAGTGCTTGCGTTGGTCGAGTCTCGCAGCCGTCAAACCTCTTTCGTCGAGTCTGCACGCAAAGGACGATCGAAAAGGTTCTCGCGTGTACCGTGACAGAGGAGCCAGAGCAGCGAGGGACGAATTCACGAGTGCGTCGGTAGTTCGGGAAAACCATGGAGCTCGTCAGGATCATTTGACCCACGGGAACGACTCCAGGCTCGGTGGATCGTGCTACCTCGCGTGATATTACAAATCGGTGAGTACATACGACCAATCTATGGCTCTCTTTCTCTTTCTCTAGAGTGACAGTTCGTTTCTGACGTTCCAATAGACAGAGATAGGAAATGTGTGTTTTCTTCTTCTCGTTCTACTATGTGCGTCACGTAAACGCTCTCTGTCATGGACGGTATGATGCATGTGTTGCGTATAACTACAAAGGGACACCATGTTATTCACCTGCATCACGTACCATATTGCGAACCTTGTGCTTTTTCTCTACCTCCTCCACCCCCAGAGGGTTGCGTTGTAACTACTAGCGAGATGATCGAGCGCGATTTCCTGGCTTGACATGTGTGAGTAACGCGGTGCTCGCATAAATGGCCCATTGTAGGTGTGTTGTATCGCGTATTAAGAGGAAGAGAGAGCACGGTTAATGCGTATATCTAGTCTTCGCCACGCGTATATACATTGTCCATTGGGCTTTCTCGTGTTGAGAGATTACGAGCTTTCTTTCTGATCGAACGTCGTTAAGGTATTTAATTTACTTTGACTGATAAGCTAGGTAAATGTTAGACGCGTATACTTTGTGTTACAAGATTACTAGCTTTCTTTCTGATTGAACATCGTTAAGGTACTTAATTTATTATCTCCCATAAGTAGACTACAGATTCTTATGTAATATCATACTTTCGTGAATATAAGCGATAAAACAGAATCTAAAGAACTATTCGTGTCATTTATTAAACGTAACAAGTATGCTATTTTTTTTTTTAACATTTCATGTAGTTTTGTACAGCACGCATATTCTATATACATTTGCACTTTTAAATTTCCTATAAACACATAAAAGTCCACGATCTACTGATAAGTTAGGTAGATGTTAGACACGTATACTTTGACTATTGGGATTTTTCGCGTTACAAGATTACAAGTTTTCTTTCTGATTGTATATGTACATAGTATATGTAATTTACGTAGACTGATAAGTTAGATAGATGTTATACGCAAGGATACATTAGGAAATTTACGCAAATGATTGAAAGATACCGCACGGTAATCTTCCATTTAGAAATTTAGGGACTTTGAGAAACTATTAAAATAGTCTGATGTAAAGTTGAAGCGTCGTGGTGTCATCGTTACCTTGAATCTTTTTTCATTCTAACGTCACGCTTTTCATCATTGTTTAGAAATGAGAATCTTATTTATCCGTTAATAGTTTAGTAATCTTGAGAACGATAGATATCAATGTACGAGTGTTTAACTTTTTCCATCGAATGTGCCAAATGAACGAGAATCGAGCCTTAAAAAAAAACAAATTGATTAATTGCCCATTTTAGTAATTTTTTTATTTTCTTATATAAGCAGATGATTGATATTCAGTCGTCAAGGAACAAATTACTGTCGTAAATTATTAATAACCGTAGAATAGATATAAATTAATTTTAAGCTTTGGGGTAAATTTAAAAGAACAATATCTGTAACATCATCGATTTTCTATACTTTTCAAGTTATGGCATTATAGGATCAACGTAGTTTTTTTTTTCGTACGACTGAATTATTTTACATGTTGAAATCATTCGAATATAATGAATACTCGTTCGAGTGTTCACATCCAACACTTGCAAATTACACAACGCTCGTTACGAAAAACCATCCTTTAAATTCTTCGATCGAGAAGTGGAAAACATTGTTCGATCGATTCGTGACACGTTGCGAAATAATCGCTACGACAAGCTTGTGACGCATTCGGATGCACATGTGGAAAACTAGAGGGTGAGCGGCGTGCCTCTACTTTAATATAACCCGATATAAATCATGAACGTGGACGAGATTAACTTTGACCTTCTGTTCCTTTTCGATCGGAGGGAGATCAGTGCCTCAAATCTTCCGTTTTCTTTATTAATTTCGATTACGGGTTGCGTCAATCTCTCGTTGCATCGAAACGCACGCGAATACTGGCCATTTAATAGATCTAACACGTGTCTTCGATACGTAAGATGGTTAGTACGTACTTTTCTCTTAATCTTACGTTGACTTTTATCCAGTTTTCGTAATTTGCACTGGCTGTGCTACGCGTCACGATGGTTCATTGCGTCAGATTTTTAATACGGTAATAAACATGTGTGGGTCTAGTCTGGTGTGTATAGTAAGGCAATTACGAAAGAAAACATACCTACGTACTGATATTTATTATAGTGTGATCGGAAATAATCCAGTCTTGATAATTACTCGGCTCGAAAGTTTCAATGTTGAAAATTTGAAAATGTAGATATTAAAAAGTTGGAACGTGTATATAACACGAGAATTTGAAAATTTGAAGAAAAGAGAGAAATTTGTCACTGGAAATTTGTTAGTTTATCGAGTCGAGGGATTTGGATTGTTTTAAATATTTGAAATGTAAATATTTCATAATTTGAAAATTTAAATATTCACACCGAGGGATTAGACATTCGGGTCACAAAGGATTTGTAAATGCGAATATTTGAAATTCGAAATTTCGAAATTTCTATGCTGAGGAATATTGAACATTCGGCCATTAGAGATGTCGAAAATCAATTGTTGGACAACGTAAATATTCAACAGTTCAAAAACATGTATCCGTGTTTACAGGATTAAAGTCAGCCGATTTCGGAAGAGACAATTAAGATTGCGATAGTATGCCATTTAATCGTTCTCAGCGCGCTGATAAGCCGCAGCTTTTGCTTCTGATATAGCGGTTTAAAAGGAAGCGTAGTTACGTTCGATAAGGAAATGATGTAACGCACGCGTTTTTTCGTCTGCGGTACGTGTGTTTCGTCTCGGTTGCCTGCGTTCCAGGTGCATCAGTTTCTCGTTGCTAGTTTTGGCCTCGTCATCACGTTCGCGTACTCGCTACAAGTAACCTTGTGCAACTCTTTAACGATTCGCACCTACGCGAACGACTAAGTCGTAACAGTTGTGCAGAGCTTTTTTGCCATCGGAATAAAACCGAAGAATAGGATTTTTTTCTGTCGTTGAATGGATTCAACGAGCTTCCGCGTCAATTGACGCCAATCAGCCGCATTATTTTAAAGATTGCACGTAGGCATCACTTACGTCAGTTATTATTGATTTGATTTACTCCAAAAAAAGTTGCATCGTAAACAGTTTAACGGTCGTCGAATTATAAAAAGTCCGTTAACGATCAGTTTCTTTTACTTAATAGTCATCGTTTTCTTTCACTTAATAACCATCACTTCCAGTTTTTCGTTCCATTATCCAAACGTACGTGTTCGCGTCAAGTATTTCGTAATCGCGTTTCACAAGCTCCGAACCAAGCCGACAATCTACAAATATTCGAGTTTATGATCGTTCGTTGACAACAATAATTTGTGACACGAATCATTTCCATGCACATAATACGGTATCAAAATTGATATCAAACGAAGGTCGAAGTTTTGTTACACGTTCATAGTCGAACGCGGTTTATATACACGGGAACTCTTCTAAGTTTCGCTGGTTAATTATGAACAGAAATGGGAATGAATCGGAAGCCACGTATAGCACGGTGAGTTTCGCTCGGGATTAATTCAAATTCTGCGAAACGTAGCACCAACATACGCGAAGTTTCCGAAGGTAATTTAACACTTGTATAAAAAACACTTACGCGTATATGATATGTATTAATATAAAACATTTCGAACTTTCGTTAACATTGAAACGAGACACGATCGTCATGATTATATCGGTCAAATTTGGAATCAATCCGAGGATGTATAAAAATTTAAATACCTTTAATAAATACTTGCATCGAATACCTAACATAGGTTTTATGTTTCAAACATTATCAACAAAATGATAGTTAATCGAATTTCCAAACGTTTCATACGACGCACCTAATCATCATCGTCATCTTCGTCGAACGTGTCTACGAGCGTTCGAATACTCTTGCGAGTTTCTGCAAAATCTCAACGCTATTCTCTTCCCTTGCACGTTGTGTTCCATCGACCACGTAGCAAGAAACCTTTTTTCCATCTAACAAACACTTGTAATATTGTTCGATAGAATTAATAAATTGCTTCGACGTGTATTTAAAGGTATTACGTAAAGACTATAACGCGTGACTGTGGCCAGAGGCTCGGTCGAAATTATCAGTCATCTCTTTCAATCTCGTTTAAATCCATCGCGTTCGCAAGTGCAACTAACTAGCCGACGTGGTCGTTTGCCAGTCTGTACGCAATGCGGTAACAGTGAAAACCCGGAAATCCTTTGCTCACACCTTTTAAATCTTAGTTTAGAGAACGACTCAACCACTTAGCCAGTGCTAATTCGGGCGTTCACTAGAATCGCTTCGGTTAAAAGGGTTAACGATAAACGTGCCAATATTCTCACTGCGTCGTAATTCGTGGTGTCGATATAAGTACCGATCGTAACGCATCTTCTATTCAATCCGGCGATAAATCGCCGGGCTACGACCGATGAAATTATACGATCTCGACCTCCTTCTTTCTCGCCCTCTTATCAAACGTGCACGTTCACGCCAGCAATGAGATTCGCATTAGCTTGACGAATTGAAAATTCTTCCTCCCTGTCTCTCTGGCCCTGTCTTTGTCTCTCTCTCTCTCTCTCTCTCTTTTCTCCGTTGTGTTCTTCTCTTTTATTCAGGATATTTTTGCAAGTAGCTTGCAGATACGAATAAGTCGTTGAAATGTATATGCAGCTCTAACAGCTAGATAAGCCGAGAGCCGGCGGCGTAAACGAGCTGACCCACATTATCGAAGAACCGTTCGTACGAGCAGGATGTGTACGTGTTCAGTGAGCGTTCGTATGCACCGGAACACTCGTGCGTTCTGTGACGACAGAATGCATCAATCGAGAAAGTCATCGCTGGCCCTTTTGCCTTTTCCCTGTTGTCGAACATGTACCGTGATTTTTACTGGTCGATGAGTTTTCAGCATTTAACCCTACACGAATATCTACGTCTCGACCTCGCTTCTTTTTCTTTCTAACAAGTAAACAGACTTTTTTACCATTTATAGCCCGTAAGAGCTGGGAATAAGAAGACGCGATCGGATTTACAACGATTCGAAGAACGCGCCGAGGTAAACATACGGTGCTGTTAATGTCGCAATTATGTCGAAAATTAAATAGGAAAATTAAATAGAAAATAATTCTTTTTCTTAAGTTGGACAATTTGTCTTTGTCTTTATCGATAATTATTCCATGGATTATCGGTGGCAATGAAAACTTCGACTACAACCGATTATCGCGTTTTCGTCATGCAGTCAGTGACTTGTATTTCTCAGCTTTTATCTCTCCACGTGTACCGAATTCGTAAAAACTTGTTTCCCGAAGACTAGCGTGCGTAGATGTTGCGATTGAAGCGAACGCGTCAAGGACTATCCTACGTGCACGTTTCTTCGTATCTAATGAAATAATTACAGTATCGCAGTGTCTATCATATTTTTGCGATCCTACAACTAGCACGATGGTGACTCATCGGACTAATCGCGGCAAAGTCGTGAAGTTTCCTCGCGTGGCTCCACTTTCACGCGTGCAAGTAGCACATCCTTACTCTATCGTGCATCTTTGCGCTCTTTACCATTGCACCTACCATTACCTCAGCGTACTCTCGTCGCTCGATCATCAATTTCCCATCTACAAAACGAATTAGTAAAATGTATAGAAGACTGGAGTAACGTTCGATGCAGGCGAGTGAATTCTATTAGACGTTATTAGACGTTTCAGCGGTTTATTGTATCGTATGGAGAAATACGACTATGTGGCAGCACACGCGACACACTTCGTTATTTATATCAATAAAATTTCACGTAATCTTAGTTTGTGGTTACCCGAGCTCCTATTTGAACAATCATCGGGTGGCATGAAAGTAACGATAACGCTTCACGACGCTAGTGTTATTTAAATTTAGCACAGCCTATATATCAAAATACACAATTTCAGAATAGCATATTTCAAAGTACATCACTTCGAAATATTTGTCTTTATATCGAAGTTTATGAAATTCTGCAATCCGGATCGTTGTCTATCTTATGACAAAACATTCGATTAACTTGGCGTTAACACTTACAAAATTCTACACTAAGATTCTCATCGTTATTTCTTTTGTTCAGCTAACTTTATACAGATTCTCATCCGATTGATCAAATTCTCGATTTTTGCTAACATCAGCGTCGATACATCGCACCAATTTTTCCATTTCTTCAACTCCGCCACGTATTTCGCGCGTTTTATTTTACCGCGACGCGTGCGTTACCCTCTTCTCGTAAACGATAGCTTGCAAAAAGAAATATCGCTCGCCTGTATCGAGCCTAGAAGATCGGCGAAACTACACACATCGAACGTACTCGTATTTCGTTTACTCGTCTCTATATCCGCAGGCAGTTTCGTAACTAATCGCTTCACGCTGCACCGTTGTCGTTGACAAGACATAATACCGCGGTGCCTTATGTAAGCTCGATACATGCGAGATAGAAGATAGCGGTGCACGTGTTATCTGAGAGACGAGACCGTTTACCGCAGCCTTGTTCGGGGACGATGCAGCCTGTGCAATTGCATTGCACCTTGGCCACGTCGCGATATCGCGCCTCTCTCGTACGAGTTCTGCTAGTCAAGGTTGATACGAAATGTCCATCTAGTTGGACGGAAATCTGCAGTTTCGAGGAAAACGTGGCTTGGCTAGCTGCTGCACGATTCGATTGTGAAACGGACCTGTTCTACCTTGTAATTGTTTCGTCGATCTTTACGCCTGTTTTTCACCGTTTCGGTACGCTGATAGCGCTTCAAATAACAGATGGAATCGATGTTATCGATCGAATGAATTTCTATTATTTCGTTTCACGAATTACGTTTTTAATCGTATGAGATACATACGCGAACGACCAAGCAGTGGAATAATATTTATAAGCCGTGCGAAGGCGACATTGTTGAAAGATAATACGCTACCGTTCGTAAGTATTTGAACATGTGGCTCGATTCGATCACAAAAGATTTACACGTTGTATGTTGGAAATCGTAAGAAAAGAGACCGTCTGTCTACGACTATCATCAAGTGGTCTACTAAATTTAAACCGAAAGAATGTATTTGCGTCGCATTCATTCCACGTTTATTTATAATGGAAGGCTGAGAGAGAAGAAAATTTGCACAAGTTCGCAGAAGTTTCGATTGTTGGAAAATCGAATGATATCGAAGCGAGGAGAGAGGCAGAGTTGATACTCGCGCGATTGCCTTTCGTAGCCACGACGTTGGAAAACAGGACTCGATACCGTAAGTTTACTGAAAATAAATTGCCGATGAAACGATCGGCCTCTAATGAATTAAAGAATCTTTAGAAATTTTTCTTATAGGAAATAGGAAGTAAATGAGCGTTGCATGAATCACAGATATTACGGTTATCCTTCGCCACACCAACCACCGTTTCGATAACCATCGGTTTCGCTTGCTTTCACCGCGATTCTATTCGACCTGCTGTTGCGATAATTATCGTTAAATCGCAGATTCGTGAAAGTCGTGATAAATTGTTTGTCGTAATTGCAAGCCGGTATAGACGAGTAGTGGATTCGATTCGATCTTTCGAAATTCCCTCGAACTGTTTTTCGTGCGAGCGCGA
The DNA here is from genome assembly GCF_051014615.1 of Bombus vancouverensis nearcticus. Taxonomy (NCBI): domain Eukaryota; kingdom Metazoa; phylum Arthropoda; class Insecta; order Hymenoptera; family Apidae; genus Bombus; species Bombus vancouverensis. Next base: position 9,983,906 of record NC_134921.1, on the reverse strand, counting down.
CTATTTGAGAAACAGGCGCGGTCTGACACGCTTCGAAGCAAGAAAAAGAGAGAGAGAGAGAGAGAAATTCACGATAAATTTATTTCGAGAAACGGGAGAACGTTTTGTCGAGGATCGTACAAGAACCCTGGGTCGTCACCTTGAATTTTCTTGCGCGCCCGTCCAAAACAGCGCGGTTCATCGTCCTCCGTTTAGGATTCAACGCCCCCGCGTTGTTTTGACATAATTCGCCCGCCACGTGTTTTGTCGTCCCATAAATGATCGTGGCAACAAAGACCGACCTCGGATCGTTATTCGAAGCCGCTGAAAGTCGCACGTGTTTCTTTGTCGAGGCACGAGGAACACTCGCGTGCCTGTATTATTGGGTCATTGGCGTGGAAGAGAAAAAGAGAAGAAATTGCTAGGAATCGTTAACGTTCGAAGAAGCGACGTACGTGCCAAAAGTACGAGGCAAAGATATGAGCTCGTTTAAGGACCGCGAGGATACGTCGTCGCGCCAAAAATATTCGCTTCTTCTTAGTCTTATTTCAGGATTAGATCTTGCATTTTCCATCCTCGTTGTTCTCTGGTTTTCATGAGTTGGTCCCACTCGTACCTTGGATCTAAACATACACCGTCGTTCGTAAACATTGGCCACTTACACAGAGCAAGGTAGATCCGAGAAATGGCCAGAAAATTATAAGGAACTCGAGCAATGTTTATTATTGATTTAAATTGTTACTCGAACGTACTATTAAATTTTTTTATATTTCTTCCATTTCGAACTTTCATTCGGATTTCGTCGAAACTTATTTACCATTCACCATGAAGATGTCATGGTAAAAAATACGATATAGATGCACATTATGCGATAAATTTATGATCCTATTAAACGCCATTGCACGCTTTACTGCCAGCTTTTCGAACAATCCAATAATTAGATAATAATTCGTCTTGTCAAAAATAACCACGTGTCTGGATGCTTGAGTGCGATAATGTATTCTATAAATTCTTGCCGATGATTATTCCGTAATTCTGGAGATTTATAGAGTCCGTACGTGGAACGTCGATACGCTAATTAGAAATTGAACGGAGCGGTCGAAACACGGAGTCGTTAATGATCTCCGTGCATGTGCCTACGATTGCACGTGCAACCGCGGAATTGCAGTGGTGTTGGTTGCATAATATGCAGGTAACCTAGATCTGCACCCACTACTTTCCACCCACCGGCCTCATTACCCCTTTGAGATTCTCTCTTCTCTTCGCTTGTCCCCTAGCCACTCTAGTAAACCTTTGTCTCGCGACAAGACGCTCTTTGCACCGTTTTTTTGAGGCATCTCAGTCCCCAAAGGTTCACCGGACGCGGATGCATTTTTACGTAATTGCGCTGCTGGCCGAGTCATAGTTATCGTCGTTTGTTCGAGTTCGTTTGGTTAACGTAGATCCCTCAACCAATCGACCATCGTTTGATTAATTGGATCGTCGAGAAACGATGACTTTTTATTTATCAGAGTTTGCTTCCCTCTGCAGTCTAATTTATAGGGTGTGATTTCTTGCTAGGAGGAAACGAGCACGACGAGTGGACGCTCGTGTAGGGTGCAGCATTTAGTACGTACTCGCGTAACTCGAACGCGAGAAGCAGGTGAAGTGGTTGTACGCTATAAAAAAAATCCTCGTCGAGCCCTTTTCCACCCTCCAGCGAATTGACGTCATGCCCTTCCCTCGTCGAGACATTCATCAATGTAAAAGGCGGCGCACCGTGTGACACGTTGCGGCACGACATGTCGTGCAAAACACAGCAGGCCTGTCGTTTATTCGCCGCGTAAGCTGGCTCGAAACAACGCGGCTATTCGTCGGTCTAGTCGCTGCCAGGCTCCATGGCACTTTCCTATGATAACGAGAAACTTGCTGCAATGTTCGTGTTCCGCTGCTTTCAACCCGTTTCGCGAATTTACCTTACGAATTGCCATATCGTTTGTGTGATCCGTTGAGAAGATATCGAAGTGCAGTGACGACCGAGGAAAATCGACTATCGTTGGGAGATCATCTCGGATGAAAAAGAAACTCGAACAGTGTCCATTAACGATCGACTTCTTTCGAGTATATCTTTCATTAGCAGACTGTAGATTTTTATGCAAATTGATGGTTTCTCCAACGTAATTAAAGAGATGGAATTCGAGCAAAGACTCATTCCACCCATCGAATTTACGTCATTTTAATATCGTTACTCTGATATTATAATTTTGTTCTTGCAATTTTTAATTACGCTGAGCACGATATATAAAAAGATAGGAGCTCGTCAAGAAAAAGTATCATCATTTTGAAGAGAAGACAAACCGAATTAACTGTTGCTCGATGAACAAGTGACGCATGATGTTAGCGTAGCGTCACCGGTTGTTGTCACTCTGTGAATCGATTTATGTAGCCGTCAGGCCATTTAAATTCGCACTGACTGGCAGTACTCGAGTGATAAGTGCAGGAGGATGGGTGCTCGCACGGCCGTGCCAAAAACAGAGCGGATGTAGCGAAAAGAATCCAAAACGACACCGCTGTATCTCGTTCGGGGCCGTCTCGGATTTCGATATTGTATTCTACACTTACAGCGTTGATTATCATCGTGAAACTGGATAGTCGCGGTCTCTGTGTGTATTAGATACACGAAACAGGTACGAGCCTCTTTCCGTCCTTCCGTAGAGATCTCGAAGCGTAGCAAAGATCGCCGATGTCTGTTTTCGGTTTGCACGCGATTCGATAGAAACGGTGAACGCTGTTTTCCCAGTCAGACCACATCCAGCTGTTTTGCATTCGCGTGGCCGTGTTATCGCGATAAAGCGCGCCGCTGCGAATATCTTCCGGTTTTTTCTACTCCGATTCTAACCGAGGATACCGGTGGAAACGCGAAAACGAGAGGCACAGCAGCGGAGAACCTGTTTCATCGCGAATAGAGAGTCGAACATTGTGAGGGGAAACAGGTATCGACTGCGTATAGCGAAAATTCTATCGTTGTATGAGTTTACGAGGCCTGCTATTTATTGATTTTTCTTCTTAAAGAACTACCAGCTCATTTTCTACGTGATCGAAGTTTCCTATAATCGACTAATTTTGATCTTGTTAATTATCGTGGTGAAATTCGATTGGAAACCAGCCTCTGAAAGGCAACTGGCAATCGGCGGTATCACAAAGAATCGGATACTTCGCTATATTCGTTCGCACAGTGAATTATTTGGAATTTCCTTTATGGAAACTGCGTGCTATTATATGGTGCGCGATTCTACTTTCTCCCGCCAATCAGACTTACGAAATTACACAAACGGAATAAAACATTCACTTCGGTAACTTTACTTAGCGTTACCAACAGTCTTCGGCCGGGTATCTTGCGAAGCATTACATCTCAAGGCAAATTGTTGTAAATTAATCCACCGTTATTTCCGGTAAAACAGAGTCTTACATCTGTCGTTATAGAAAGTTCGTTATTTATTTTCCATGTCATTTCTCATCTCTGCGAGGTGCACACTTGTACTGGATATATATTGTGTTAGAAAAACGTGAATATAATTATATTCGCATGATCGTCGAGTCTCATAGCGGTGCTAATGAAATTCCAAAATATTTCCTATGGCATATACAGTACATTTACAAGAGATTGGCCTAGGTTGCGAGTGTTGGGATACTTTCGCGAGCTCGTATATGTTAAGATCCCTGGAAAGTTCGTAGGTTAATTCTGAAAGCTGTCGTCGGTGTTTGAGAATGTCTTCTCATCACAACACTGCTAGCCGGGATAGATTCGTCCGCAAACCGTGCACCCCTTGTTACTTCGGCCAGTCGACCCAGTTTCGTGGCTGTACTCCGCAAAAGTGGAACGCGGTAGGTCAATCGCGAGAGGACGAGAGAGAGAGAACTCTCGATTTTCGTAAAAACTGCCGTCTGAGAAGCGTGTTGGATCGTCGCGTCCTAGTGCTCCTTAATTCCGATTTGTCTCGTCTCTTACCTTCTCTCCCTCCCTTTCTGTCTCTGTCTCTCTGCCTTTCTCTCTGTCGTTCCGGTAAAAGTGACGTTATTATTTTCGCGGAAGTGCACGATAGAAAGACGGAATGGAGGAAACGAGAACAACGGGGTGGAGTGCGAGGCAGAAGCTCGAGAACGTATCTTTTCGCCGATCCTCGTTCTGCACGGTCTTTCGTAGTGAACGCTGCGAAACAGCGCGCAAGCCTACCGGAAGCGCGAGTTTATTTTTGGCTGGTGTTGGAAACGTTCTTTTGGCAGCACGATCACGGATAGAATCAAAAGGTACGCGACTCGTGATGTATTTCTAGCGATCGGCGTTACCATCTAATTCGACCAGCTTGCCATTGGATTCGCTAGATCGCTTCGCCTGATGGGCTTGGCCCTGCTTTCGAGTTAGAAAAACAGGAAGTCAGGAAACAGGAACGGGATAGGCTGACCGAATCACGAAACGGTGTCTGTACGCGTACCAATCGATGACATTGTCAGTGTTGTCGAGATTCATTTTATCACAGGATACTACTACGTTGTTAGTTCCTCGTTCTTTGTTTGTTTATGTAACGTCCACGTACGATTCGCACGTTCTTACGGCCTCGTTTATAAATGTTAGGATATATACGGCTTTTATGCAGAATGTGGTAATTAGACCGCGAATATTTATGCGCTTTCGTAATTCTGTGACTATAATTCAAAAGAATGGAGTTTACATATTATACTTGTCTGGTTTATACCTTGTAACGACCGCTTTAATCCAGATGTTCGCTATATTTCTAGTTACTTAAAATTAAATTCCCGAGGATTTTAATAATTTCCTAAGAACGCTTAAAGCTCGCCTTATTTTCTGCAAGTGTGTGTTCTAATTCTCACGAACGGGGGTGCACTCACGAATATATTAGCGTCACTTTTGGTAAATCGTTCTGCCAAAAGTTTTGGAGTTCTCCGGTGAATCAATGGATCTAGCGTTACATTCGCGAGCCTTTTCGACTCTCGTTTCTCCCGGTTCTGAAAGCGTTTTAAAATCGTGAAACGACACCACAGAGACAGGGTGCGGTTTCACGAGTTAGCAACAGCCAGTTGTACCACGGTGTCGCACGGTATCGTACCACGCACTGACACGTGTGCACCGTTGCACTCGTGCAAGCACATTATGCAATCGCGTGCGTTGGTTTTACGCGCAATTCGTAAGCTCCGTCGATGGCAGCGCGTGAACGCCACACGGAAGTCGCGGCGAAGCTCGCCAGTGTCTGGGCCAGACGATGCAGCGTATGAAGATCGATGTCCACGTGATCAAGATATGGCGTGTTTTCAATTACTTTGCATTTTCTTTCACGATAATTTAGAACCGTTCCGTATTTTTCTCGGAATATTTTTTGTTGGGATAATGCTTGTTTCTCTATGCAAGTGGAACAGGTACGACACTGTCGTTGATAAATATTTGATTACATTCATTATTGCAGATTCGAATAAAAGTTTTCAATTTATCTTTGACGCTTTGATCTTACCTAAGTCAGTCATAGTTTAAGTTTCTAAGAATGTACTCGTGCATTCTGATTCTTAAAAGCATCGCGTTCTCATGATTTCGGAGGGTACAATGAATTTTTTATAACAATATGCTGTTCTATGAAAACTGTCTTATAATGTTACGATTCTCGTCTTTCATATACAGGAACTGTCGATTTCGGATTAAATATAGCCAAAAATGAACAGAACCAAGTTTAATTCGCTTCTAGAAAAATACAAACCACTTGACCAAGTTCCACCAATTGTAAATACTGACCTACCTATGGACAGTAGCGTATATTTATCGAACTGTCGTTTAAATTTCTCAATTCGATTTGCACGTAAATTTCATTCGAAAATTCTGTGGAAAGTTCTCTTCGTTAACTTAATCCCTGAGCTGAGACGAGCTCGTCAAGCCAAACAGTTTGACTCGTTTCCAACAGGATGATCTATATCAATCCGTTGTCACTGAGTGAAAGGATTCTTCTGTGCGATTTACAAATCGACCAGAGAACGCGTTACACTTGAATTTACGCGGTTTCACGTAGCTCACAGATACGCGAACCGCGCGCCTCACACCGTTGCAGTTCTGTCATTGACAGAGAGTTAATCTAATCTGAGAATCGCATCTTTATATGACACAAGCTACTAATGAGCTGCTCAAAGAGAATCGTAATTAACTCGGGCAACGTTCTACGCAATAATCGATTGCACAAGCGATGAGGACAGACTCTGTAAAGTAGATCGCAAGTTCAAGGTAGTTTCTCGTGAAATTTAAGGTGCTCCTCGACGTCACGTCACATCCTTAGCAACTGTTACAGCCGCAACATTTTTCTCAGCCTGCATTGAATTATTCGAGAGCCGCCGAAAATAGGTGGCCCACTTGTACCGTTCGAAGTCCGAAGTTGTTCCCATTCGACTGCCCCGAAACTCTGTCGTCTATTTGGATACATACCCCTCTACCCCCCCTGTCGTCTGTTTGGATACAACCCCCTAATGGGGTTTCGGTAAGGTGAGGTACCATGTAGTTTACTGATGGGCTATGCCTTCTAATAACTTGTAAGTACCTGCTTAAACCGTTTAGGTAGCTCATGGCAGCTGGTTCGAGTGAAAGGACACAGACGAGAAAGGACTGCTGTGCCTAATACGATCGTAGGCCACGGTTATCGTAATTCGGTTGAGTACAACGCAAAACCTGGGTATCTGGCTCGTTACTTTTGCCAACTCGTCTGATTCAACCGGTTTTCCAACGTATTGCGTCCACGTTAAATACCGTCTTCCTTGATTAACATTTCCTACCTGGTCTCTTTTCATTTTTCAAGGTACAATAGCTTGCGCATACATATTTAAACTTCTTTTCGTAAGACATTTTGAAATGTCATTGACAATATAACCAGAGGCTCGACTATCACGATTATATTGACAAAGCTGAAGACCAATTTAAAAGTGTACATAGAAGTTACAAGATATTTATCGTAAGCCTATATTTCGTCACCGGATTAACGGTGTCAGTTATTCGTTGCATTACTATACGTTTAAGTGTAATCCTAGAGTTGGAGACTCCATGCTAAGTGTTCAGATGTTTTTCGCGATACTTTCAAGCGAAGGAAGAAAAGGCAAAGCAGGTAAAAGAGAGTTACAAAGTTTCTTAGAAGTTCCCTCGAAACGGTAGGTGGTAAGGAATACAGAGGATATATTTCCGATGTTTACTTTTGTAAATGACGTTGCCAACACTGGCAACTTTATCTTGTCAAATCTCTTGGTTCTTGCCTGGAGGTAATCCGGTTTTCGACAGAGTACCGTTTTCACTGAGTCAATAGATCGTCTTCCATTAGTGGAAACCCGCTTGACAAATGTTCATGAAGATATAAAATAAAACGGGACTTTCTTTTGAATTTTCATGCACTCGCGGAATCGATATAACTGGATGGAGCACCTGGCCAGAGTGAAAGGACACGAACAGAAACGTCACGAACGTGCCGCAATATCGCGACGATTAGCGTTGGCACGGTACCAACTGGAATGTCAGGCTTATAAAGCGACTTTTGGTAACTATTCCTAGCAACTGTGGTAGCATCGCGTTCGATGTAACCTCGCGCGACAAATTCAAGGGCGGCTTCGCTCTACAAAACGTTCGACGAACGATTCTCTCTATATTTTATCGAATTTAACCTACCGTTAGGAAAAGCTAAGCTTCTGGCTACGTTGACTAGCTAGGTGAAAGTAGTATTTATTCTAGAAATAGTGGTCGCAGTCAGACATCGATATGATAAAAGTTGCCTTCGATTCTGTGACCTCGTAAACTTCGCTACGAGGCCTTCGCGAAGTAATACCGGTGAAACTATCTGATCGATAATAGGGATAACTGCAGAAACTGATTGAACCGCTATTTTCTTAACTTTTACTCGATAAGCTCGGTAGCATTACCGTTTGTTAAGTAGTTCGTGCTCCAAAATGAGACGATAGAGAATTCGTCCCCATTAGATCCCCCATCCAGGGTTCCCATTAGATCTTGTCTTTCCTGTATCTAGTCATTGTTCGCTCGAACGAGGTAATATCGGGCATACTGTTTGATCGATAACAGGGATAATTAGAGAAACTGATCGAACTGATATTTTGTTCAATTTGTACTCGACGAGGCCACCGTTATTCGGTTAAGTAGTTTATGCTCCAAAACGAGACGACAAAAGATTCGTCGAAGGGTTCTTTTGCAGTTTTCCATTCATATAGTCTACGCGGATATAATTTCTTATTCGAACGAGACTACTCTAATCAAAGAGCTCCCTCCATTCGCGATGAAGTGGTTCAATGGAAAGATTGCTCGGCATTGTGCTTTCTTCCGAAAATAGTCTCATGGTCAAAGGGTTAGTCGACAGTCTTTGTTCCCTTGGTGGGAAGCAGTCGCGAATCGAGCCATATGGCACGAGAAACGGCAAGCCATTTTCGTTCTAACCTGGAAATAGACTTTCGATATGTGACACGTGCGCTCGCCTGCACTCGCGCGGCGTCTGCTAGTCAGGCACGCTACTGCGCATGTACAGACAGCCGATCAGCTGTTCGACGCCATCTTTTGCTCCCAGCTGAGGGCTCGACGCTACGCTCAGCTGACCTCGTCGTTGATACGAGCCCCCAGCACTGGCAGTAGCGTACCTAGCTGGGGCCTCTATGGTACCTATCTAGATTTCGATGTTGCAGTTGAATTCTGACTATAATTACATTTGTTGCTCCATATTCCTTCTTCTTTCTCGTTTTTCATCAAGTAAATGGAAAAAAATGGAAACATAAATTTAACTATATTTAATATTATCAAGTAAAAATTCCTATCTTCTCTTCTATCGGTATCCTTTGCATTCTCTCTTTTCTCTGTCTTAATGAAATTGAAATTTGATTTAAAATTTATTATCAATTAACGTCCCTCTTGCCTTCGAATCTATTTCTGCAGCCTTTTCTCTTGTCATCGAAGTCTGGATTTGATCGAAAATCTTTGTTAAGTTAAGTAAAGAAGTCAGCAGATAAAAACATCGTAAAATCACAAAGATATTCGTTTTTAAATACCAGCCACAAACCGCGATCACTCGTACACACGCGTATAACAGGAATCCGATAGCTATAAATCAGGAATCCGTAAAATCGTGTCGATCCCGCGTCGTTTATTACGAACATATAGATACCTGGTTTCGTTGTGTTTTATTTTTAAGAAAGAGAAAGAAAGATGTAATGACCGCGGATTACCACAGAACGAATTTGTTTACGCAATCTTTTTTGCAAGTGTTTTCCGCGAGTGCGGCCTCGCTTCAGAACGAATAAATTACATGCATTTCACCGTTAACCGCAGCGGCTGATTTTCGACGAAACAAAAGCATACACGGTTGCAAAACATCGTTCCACACGGTTGACAGTGGAAATGTTTGTCTTTGGACCGACACTGGTAAACGAGAAAAGGCCTCGACCAGCCCAACCTGGGCAAGGAAAAAGGATACAGGACAAACGGTGTGTGAGCAGAGTTCGATAAGCAGTCGACGCGTGTATCTACTATTCGATCGATAAACATTAGCCTTGACATGATATCCAGAGGACCGCTCTTTCACCTCGCCTTTTTTACTCGAACCTAGTTCCTACCGCTGCCGTTTCTTCTTCCAGTTAGCACGGGACCTGTAACTCCGAGTATAGAATGCGCGATCTCTGTGCTCGTGACTTGGACGATGGCACTTCGAATTTATATAAATAAAATGGTTGATAAAAGTATCGGATTATTTGAGAAATTCGTAGTGTGTTCGACGATCGACGTTTTAAAAAAGATTCGTTTGAAAATTCGAAGCTCGACGTTCTTGATAGATCGTTATGGAATTTTGTCTAATTAGAAGCCAGATTACATATTTAGCTTGATCCTGCATTATCCCGATAAAACGATGAACGTTGAGTTACGACTCTAGTTGTATGTTAAAAGAAATTAATATTAAGCCTCGTGCGCGCGCCAGTGATTATGAAAGCTGCCTAAGTCATATATTTTTCGTTTCGAGATATTTAAAGTTCCGCGTTTGACGCATCAACTGAATTCTGTCTAACGACGCAATAACCAGCTCGATACGACGCTTCAATTTCTACTACGTTGCGAAAATACTTTCGAATAATTGTAATGTAAATAAATGCAACGCAAAATAGGCGATAAATTTAATTTATTTTCGATTCTCGACTCCGGTCACTTTCATAATCGCCTACACACGTACATTAACAAAGAGTAGAACGACGTTGAATTTTATTGACACGTTCGTTTCCATTCGCCGGTTCTAACCTGCTTTGTCTTTTATCAGATTCTTTCGATTACGAGAAATTGAATAGTTGGAGGAACGAAGGGTTTGAAGGAGTTCGAGTAAGATCCATCGTGATTTTTATGCATCTATGAGAAATTTAAAACCGAGAAAATGCACAAAACGCGTGCATCGAAATTTTCTACGACTCCAGATCGAAGATTTCACCCTTATCGAGACTTTCAAGAATTCTAAACTTCAAATCATATTCAAAATGATCGTTCGGTCTCCCTAGAGACTTCCTAGTCACTAAAAACTTTGAATTGCTTCAAAGTTGAGACGCGAACTGCCGCGACTTCGACTATTCTCGACTCTGTTCTCAGACTCTTGTTCTGAGAATATTCTTCACGATGCCTGTTCACGAAATCTTAAACGAGTCACGCAATTTCGTCGATAAACCTCGCGAAGATATCGTGTGAATGATAACTAATTGGAGACACTAAGATTTCTGCAGTAGAAGCTGCTGTTTCTGTAGATTGAAAATTGAGGTTGGATCTGGAAAAGCAATGGAACAGTCGTCTGTGTATTTGATCGCAACTGGCTACATTATATAAACGGAAATCTAGTACGAACGGAAACTTGAAGTTTCTCTCGGTGTCTACTCTCGCTGTTCCATTACGTCAGCTCGGTTCTACGATTTTTCATGATTTCCATTCTACCCGAAGGAAAGGGGGGTGACTGCGTTTGCATCATCCCGTTGGCTGGAAAACGATTAACCGCTTACGTCAACGAGACCTTTGCTCGTGATTGTTTTCTCTTCATTTAACCGATCCTTTTACCGACTGCTTCCTCCTAATCTTTTTTAAATTGCCGATTCAAGATTCAAAACAGGTTGAGAATCCGGGATTCAATCCGCCAACTGTAGTAGAACTGTAGTAGTGGCTTTCGAGGAACACCGCGTATATTCTTGTCCGCTTTCAAACAAAGTTTTGAGACGTTTGACGAAGACGTCCTGATTCGAGTGGCGCGAGTCTCCGATGTCCACTGTGTGTCTCTGGAAATAGAAATAGAAGCGTGCTGTTAAGGTGGTGGATGCTCGAATCGCTGGTGGACGTCTTAGTTTAGACACTGGTTTTTCCTTACCAGACCACTGTCTCTCGATGCCCTAGCAAACACACGTTCCTCCTGTAACTCGACCCGGCTTTTTGTAGTTTCTAACAACGTTCTTTAAAATTAAATCTTCGCGTGCTACTTGAAACGCCCTGTACGTACGTTTCTCTTCCTTAAGTTACACGAAGCGACGTTTGAACCACGAAGTGAGATCGAGTTTAAGAAAATCACCGAAACACACGTGCTCCGTCGTGTTTTTTTCTTTCACTCTGCTATCTTCGTACAGCTACTTCCGAATGTGGATCATCGTTGTACGTATTCAAAGTGCGCAGTTTTCGTGTCAGTTCAGAGTCATCGGCGACGCGTATGGTTTGCTTTTCCAGCGTGGATTTCACTCATGGCTGTTTAATATACATGACTCCGTATGTGCAACAGCTGTACACGCGAGACCCTCTAACGCTTCTGGAAATAGAAAGTCATTCGCAAGGTGTACTAAGGCTAAACCACTGTGCCATTAGCCAAGCTGCAATGTGATTCTCAATTTGTCATTACCTGACATTTCGCGGATGAAATTTTCACGTTGCACAACCAATTATCTTTCGTTGGGTTTGCTTAATTTTTTTCCATCATCGACAACCTACCTTTCAGACTGAACAGACACGAGAAGGATCCTTCTCGAGCGAGTCTTATGGATTCATCCCTCGTGTGACGCAGACTTTCGAGCAAGTATTCCCGAGTGCATTGTACTTTGTTCTGCTGGTATCTGAACCTTTCCACTGTTTGCAATTGTGGCGAACGAAGGCCGGTCTTCTCTGTAATAATATCTCGTGGATGAAGATTGCGTTTTCTTTGCCTGTTATCGCTCTGCCGTCAATATTGCACTTCCTAGCACTTATTTATAGCTCCAAAGGGAATATAACTTATTGTCAGGGGGCAATTACTGAAAAGAAGATGCAGTTTTGACGCTTTTAAACGGCCAGTTATTGCTCATTCTGTCGTGAGAATTATTTATGAGTCGACGAGAGAATACGAGAAGTCGAGGTAATTACTAGAAAGAATAATAAAGTTCTTGTTGCCTTAGGTACCTAGGTACCTTAAATATTTACGTCTTCGTTTTTTCCTTGTTTTAGCGAACGAAAGAATTTTGAACTTTTTAAAACGTACGCTCAAATCGTACATTGTAATATTTTCTTCAAATTTAGGAAATTTGAGAAAGGACGATAGAACTCAACAGGAATATAATTCATCATTAACGTCTGCACTTCTTAGGATTACTTTGTGACTCAAAAGGAAATTCAATGTAGGGCTGTAGATACTAGAGAAGCGAAATTGTCGATACTTTGCACGATGATTCATTATTTGATGTTTGAAATTGCTTGCTCCGTGGAGTGATTCAGAATCAGGCAAATATTCGTGACAAATGCGAAGTAATTACACGAACGACGATTTTCTCGCAGAGGCGGAATATAATATCTTAATGGACGAAACTCATTGTCAGTTGGCGGATATCTTTCGATCGTTTGATATTAGGTCCGCTCTGAAAACCCACACGATACCCGTACGCACCGTGTGGGCTATAAACTGCATAACGAGAGGATTATTAAACATCTGGTCGTTGTGCCGAACGAAAAAGGAAATATTGTTTGTGAAGGTTTCCTTCGCGCAGAGAAATTTGGTATTGCGAAATGAGATTAAGATTTCCAAGAGCAGTCATACATCCTCTGACTGAAAGAAACATATCTCTCGAAGCTTGAAGTTTCATCACGCGTATCGACGAACAACAATACGTAAATTTTGCAGCAGGGTATAAATCGCGTTATCCGAGCAAGGACAGTTTCTTATCTCGAACCATCACTCTCTGATTTGTTGATCGTGTTGAAATAATCACGACAACTGTTATTGATTATTAGTATTTAGATAATTGATATCAGTTATATCGGATTAATCAGCTATTTAAAAAAACGGAACGTTTTTCTAGCCGATAAACGATTGTTTTAAATGTAAGACAAATGGGAAATATAAAACATGGAAATTGTTATCTAAACGCCATTTTTTAATGATGTATATTCATAAAAATACGACTTTGTATAAATATGCGTAGTGCATAGCCAAGTAAATAGAGAGATCTCGAGCTGCTTGAATTAATCTGAATGAGGTCGTAAAAATAGATTCCAAGTGTGTACGATTTGATCGGGTCATTGATTGCTGTTTAAGTTTAAAGTCTCATCGATGGAAGTAGCCATAACGTAAAAGCAAGATCAGTCGTGGGTGTCGTTAGACCGTAAATGCCATCAAAGCAAGCGAATCGGTGCTTTCGAGCGGCAAAATCCCGATTTTTGTCGTCCGCTTAATTACCTTCGTGTCACGTCCGTCGTTCTATGGCGAGCAAGGAGAAGGTATGGTTGTTTGCGCAGCGACAAGAAGCAAATTAGTATAATTAAGTTACACGGGCTGTACATGTCACGACCGAAAATGGAACGGAATTAAATTTACCGCGATATTCGATAAAGCGGAGCTGACGATACGCGCAAGAATGGCCCTTTTCAACTTCGTTCGCTGCACGTACTTCTTCGTAGAAGAGCTCGGTCTGCGAGATTAAGAAGATTATGCTAAGAGCAGTATCTGTTTCTCCGAGTTCTACGTCTGAAGCCAGTTCCTTGGCTTTCAACGTTTGATATTACCATAATATCCTCCCTGGCGTCGAACGAAATAAGAAGAAACATCGTAGTAGCTTCTCGGTAAGCTCGAAGAACACTATCGCTCAACTGTTATTCGGCCACTTTTTAAACAATTTCAAACGACGACTGTAATTTCTACCTAAATTTACCATTTATGTATTGACTTTGCTGGTAGACTAAACTCAATCTTAATCTGCGTATAAACGATGAGAAATTGTTCTGAAAGGACAGTGCAAGTTGTGAAAAGATATACCTCGATACAACTTTTACAATTTTTTATTCAACAAACCGACAAGCTACTTCGCTGCTACCATAAAAGTTGAATAAGAAATGCTCAACGTTATCGACACATACTATACCGATACGGTGAAGAAGCGTCGTATCGATTGTATCGGACGTAGAAATTGATTCGGTGCGATTGCAGCAACGTCGATAAGCAAATGATAAATTTACATAAAAATGCTGAATTAATTTCTATACCAAATATGATCAAGGCAATGCTCGTTGCTCCAATAATGCGTCATACATATGTATCGACAGTAACAAAGAAACTTTATCTTTTACGGTGCTAGTCAGCGACACAGGATATAAAAGTTGTATCATTGAGATGGTTACGAACGGTGTTATGGGTAGTAAAATTCGTGCAGAAATCGGCGCTTCAAGTTTAATTGCCGGCATAGGGGGATCGCAGGGATGGGCAGATGCGTTCGAAACGGCTCGTACCATTCGAGATTTTTGTAGTCCCTTTAAATTTGTTGTTGTGTCACGTCCGCAGCCACGGGCTTGTATCTCTTTGCTGCACGTGACGAAAGAAAACAAGGTGCAGTCTGGCCGGTGCAGCAAGTTCGAGATTTCTTGAACGGTTAGTACGTCTTTTAGGGTCGGCGCTGTTCGCCTGCTCCGGCAGGCAATCAATGGAAACGCACGACTCCTTGTTGACAGTTCGCGTTTCTCCATTATTCCCCATGAAAGGGGTTACATTTGCGCAACGGCCGAAACTGCCAGCGACTTTGCCCGGTTTCATTGTGAACAAAAAAAGAAGAAAACGAAAACCGTCCCCATTGTCTTGCGAAGGCTACGAAAAAGAAGCGAATTCGTCGTTGGTCATCGTTGTTGTCGTCGTCGTTGTTACGCAACTGTGTCAAGCTGAAAGGTAGAATTAATTCCGTATGTTCCTTGGCCCTTTCTCTCTCGTTCTTCGAATGTTCTTCGCGAAATCTCACGAGGAATATGTATACCGCGAGTGGCAAAAGCATTCGTACAGTTTGCACGTAGAAATAAGAAAAGGAGAGTAAGAATATAAGAACATCGTAAAACGAGAAGAACTTAGTACACGTTTCTTCTGTTTGAATATGTAGAAAATAGTAGTATAGGAGATATTTGTCTTTCTACTTTCGCATTTCGATCGTTGGAAAAATTTCTGTTTATTACCGTAGATCTCGCGACAAACCAATCACGTTCTTTAACGCGCGAACGAGACATTTCTATTGCATTTACATACTTATCGTCACGATTCGTTTCTCGTGAACCGCGTGATTTCGAATTTTTAAAGACCGGGCCGACTCCTTGCGTGTTGTATATCGTCGCGATAAACAGCGTAGTATCGTTAAGGGAAAGAATCTGCTAAATTGGCTGCATTGCACAATAGTTCCCGCGAAGCAGGAATTTATCGTCGAGTAAAAAGAAGAAGCACGAACGCGGTCGAAGTAGCGCTCGTAATTTATACTATCGAATGGGAAAAGGCGATAACTGGTTTCGAGCTTTGCGTAATGACCGTGAAATCGTGTAGGGAATAAAAAGTAGCTCTGTAGAGACGTAGAATCGAGAACAAGCCCAATCAAAGAGGGTATCAAACTCGTGTAAAAATAATAGCAGAATTTAAGGAACGAGGTCAGTTCTCGTTATTCTCGTTGTACGATCAATCTTCAAGTTTATTTTTCTCAGTCCGTAACTCGCATAACGAACAATCGAAACGTACGTGATAAATAGCGAGCCGAAATTTGCCACTGTTTTACCATCGACCTTGCCTGTTATTTATTACGCGATCATGTTACTCTTTGGTTTATTAACCCTTGCGAAATCTTCCTCTACTCCGTCGGTTGAAAAAGAAACTGATCTTTGGATTGTACAAGCTTTCTCTTATCGAGTTTTCCAAATAAAAAACGTTCAACAAGCGGCTTATAGAAATAAACTCACACGCGATTGCAATAAAGGATTGCATTTTTTAACGAGACGCTAAAAGAGATACGTACATTACATGTATAGCGATACGTTAATCTTAACGATAGCGATTGAACTTTTTTCCCAATCGAGGGTACAAACAGCGTTATACATCGGTCCCTGATAAATCCGAAAGGAAGAGTATATAAATAATACAGAAGATTTGCTTGCAGAGGCTTTCCGATTAATCGCAGGCCGACTCCTCTCCATTTTCACATGCGTAATCAGCAGCTCTTTGTCTCCGTTTGGCTTTTTTCGATGCCGCCAGGGTTCTTCAACCTCCGTGCTGGTAATTCCTCCGAAATCAGAGGGGTGAGCGGGCCGCGTCTAGACGCAGCAACCGACGACCCTTTTCTCGAAGGACGAAGGGACGACAGAAAGGTTTTGTCACGATGACAGTGATCCGTTGTTGGATAAACAGCTGAGTTCTGCCTGAGAAATTATCCGTCCGACAAAAGGGTGGAGGATCGTTTAACTCGTAAATATTCCACTTTAGAGATGTTTCGTTTGTCCTTGAGTTAAGTCATTTCTGGTTCTGCATACGATTTTCTATTTTAGCCAACGATTCGCTCAATTCGTTGTGCATCGTGATCGATCCGCTTCTTCTCTCCGTGCACCAATTTTGCATTTGATTTCTCGCTGATTTATAAAAATAAAGTCGTTGAAGGTAAAAGACGTTCAAACGCAATCCGCTACGATTTCGCTGAATGTTCCTTTTCCTTGCGGTCAGCGGACACCTCCGACTTCCTACGCGGTATCTTCCGGTGGCTGAATACAGCGTGGAAATAAGAAAATCATCGTTTCCAGTTCTCTCGAATCTACCTCGACGAGGAGAGTTCGACGACGCGTGACGTAGGAAGATTTATAGGATTGCCTGGCGAGGCGGTCCGCAATCGTTAGCCTTTTCAGTCTTTGCGACTGATTGTACGGTACATACGTGTTCGGGATTCGCTTCGAGTGAGCCGAGAAAATACTTGCGACCGTAAAAGAGAATATCCTGTTTATCGTCGCTGCCTGCTACCTCGATGATATTCCTGTTTCCGACTTGTGTGGGAACGAGTCTCCGAAATTGAACGCTCGCAAAATCCGTTATCCTTGGGAAACTTATTTGTTCGAATGTGAATCGAACTTTATTGTTCGTCGTTTCATTAACTACTTGTATCGACCAAAATAATTCGAAAATCGTTTTACGTGTCACCTTCAGTTTCGTGTTCGTCAATTTTTAACGGTTTCAACGGATCTTTACGCATCAGGTTAAACATCGTTAGTATATTCCGTTAGTATACAAGAGGAAAACGTCATGTAAACATGTGTCATTGAAGGCATTGTGAAAAGAGTCAGAACGATACAACGATACACGAAATGTAACGTTGTAATGCTAATGTGCGTTATTGCGGTACAAAGTACGAATAGATCAGGAATATTTTGAAATCTAGTAGTTGTAGCTAGAAGGTATCGTAATATATGCTTCTACAACTTCGACTACAATTCCTTTCCAAAATATTCACCGCTCGCATAAGATCGGCAACAGCGAAAAAATTGAATTTATCGCTCGTACAAGTTCTCGTCCATTGGTCGTTGAAGTTGCAACCGTACAAATATTATGATAAATTCTAACTGCTGCTAGATTTCAATATTCCTGATCTATTTGTACTTTGTAGCATAGCAACGCATATTCATTATGTATATCGTTTTTTCGTTACAATTTTTTAACGATGCCTACCACTCATATCCTTCTTATATCTCATCCTATAGAATATACCGACCGATAACGATTTCTCCGTTTTATCTTCAAACGTAAGACATTTTTCAACCATACAAGAATACGATTGGTTGGAAAATAGAGAAAAATGTGAATGGAAATAGCGCAGTAGGCTTAAGAAAGTAACTCTCGGCTTGCTAGAGGTAGAGGAATGTTGTTTTCCAGAGCTTAGATGGAATCGGATTTAGAGATGGTTTATTGGTCGGGATGTGCGTGTGCAGAGGCGCGGCCTTAGCGCATTGTGAGGCATGTTAACGAGCTAATTGGTAACGGACCGGTGGCAACAGAAGACGGCCTCGTCCTCATCAATGATTTCCTTCATCGAGCGTGTAAACACGAGCGATTAGGGAAGGAAAACGTGGCTTTACGTGCGCATTATGCATCCGGTTGGCCGGTGATAAGCTCGTATTGCTACGCCTTGGACTCGCGTTGCGAGATTCTCCGGCGATTTTCGCAACGCCTTTGTCCTCGTTCGAAACGATTCGTCGATTCAGTTATCACGTTTTGCTCAAGTTACATTGTCTTTCTTCATTCCAAAACAGCTGACGCACGTCAAATCGAATCAATTTCGATATCGTTGTTTATCCTCTATGATTATAATTTATCTATTCGCTTACTCTTTCCTGAATATTTCCTTAAAATCAATTATTTCGAACGCAATTCCAGCGGCGATAACAACAACAGATTGACCATATTGACCTTTTTACATATGAAATGTAAATACGTTAAAAACCTCGATTTTGAACTACTGGGTAACGGATGCTTAGCTTTCCTTGCGCTAAATCGACCACCTATCTTGTTGCTTTTATTCATCCTCCTTCTATTGCCTTTCTCTTCTTCGTATTGTTATTATTTCTCTTTTCCTTCTTCGCTTCTTTGTACGATTGTGCGTGCGATTATCTTTGCATGGAACAGGATATTCAACTCGCTTAATAAGTTAAATGAAATAAAGCAAGGACGCTAAGAAATGCCAGCGATAAAAATACAGTGCAAGGTCGCTGAGAAAGAAGTTTGCAGAGATAAAAAAAACAAATATAGCGCGATACGATACGATTAAAGGAGTTAGAAAGGAGTAAGGAAGCGGTCAAAAGTAATTCGTTCGGTTTCTTTTCCTCGATTCTAATTACTTGTCCGACTAGTTTCGCAAAAATCCTTTTCGCCTGCCGGTAGATTTCGCGAAAAGCTTCTTCCGGCTCGCGGTGCATAAATGAAAGGGAAACGCGAGTATACGGCTCGCCTTTGTGTCGTTTGCTGCGTTTCAGTTGGTAGTTTGCAAACGGGAAATATAACAGCGAGCTAGCTGGCACGAATCTTTTGCATTTTTAATGCCCGTTGCCAGCTGCTAATTTCTCGGCTTTTCCTTTGCATTCGTTTCCAGCACACGTTGAACGCTCGTTGAATCGCGAGACATTTATTGCCCCTAAGAGATAAAAGAACGTTGATATTTTGTTAATGAAACGATAACGATGCACACGCTGCTACCGATTTCGTCTATAAAAGCACGCTTTCTAATTCGACGCCGCTGACGAGAGCTGCAGCTCACCAGCAATAAGGCGTAATGACGTCGCAGACGTAACAAATTTTACTGTCACGCATTACGATGGATTATCATAGCCGGGAACCTGTAATTTCGCATTTTATTTGCTCCCTGGCTAGCCGGATGTCGCTGATTGTAACCAATTATTTCGGCAACAACGTAGACTCGATTTATTTTCCACTATGTGCTCTCTACTTTGTCGGAGTTGAAGTGTATTTCTGCAACGTTCAACCTCTTGACGATCATAGAATTACGAAGAATTTGGAATGAACGATATGGAGAACGATCGTTTCTCTGTCCTCGAGATTTGCTGAATTTTTAATATCAGAAAATCGAGTCGATCGATAATATCAACGAGTCGACGAGCTACAAGTTACAGACTTCACGTCCATAGATAATTTGTTAAATTTACTTATAAAATTTCAATCAATAAAAAACTGAACCCATACAGAGTGTGCATCGGTGTCATCGAAACGATTGCAACAGTTGGTTTCTATTCCGATAAAAAGGGAATCTGCGCATCAAAGGGAGAATTTGATATCCGCCAAATTAGTATAAAAGATAATCGTCTTCGTTAATATAATTAGTAGGCAGCCCTGGGTGCCGTGTAATTCTGTTAATGCGTTTACGCACGCGTTTCAACCATAAATTTCACGGTTCGTTGTCCGGTACGTGTAAAAGTTAATACGCACTTCGCATATACTTCGCCTGGTCTCTGCCAGCCAATTCGATCGAGCATAAAGCACGATGTGCTTTGTAGTGTTCATTGAACCAAACTTGACTTTCTAAAAAAACTTTATCGGATCATAAAGCGTCGACAAATGAATGACAGTTTATCGACGACAAAATGCATATCGAAATGCGATACATGCAATAAACCAACAGCGATGACGAGCCAGTTCTTTCCGCTTATTTTACGTACAAGTCGTGCACATTTTTACGTTCTTACCTTTTACGCCAAAACACCGATCGTATAATCTTCGTTCTTTCATTTCTTTTCTCGATAAATTCTATGGCTCGTTGCTTCTATTTGTACATCGTGCGTTTAAGAACGCGATAGCTGCGCTTTGCTACGTTCCAAGCTTCTCGAGTTCTGCCTATGCTAACTGTCACACGGATGGCGATAATTGATAGTCGTTTAGTTACTAATAATCGCTGCTTGTTTGCTAGTCCACCGTCTCGCACAGTCCCCGGTTGTCGAGTTAATAAATTTTCCTATTAGAATTCCTATTAGAAAGAGTGAAAAATATTGGAAGCTTTGGTCCCAGTTCGATGCTCAGAGAGCGTAAAATCTTCCACAACTGCAAATCTCGCGCAATTCTCGAAGTTCAGATTCCACGCAAGGATTTTGCAACCTAGTTGCTATTGTGTTTCCAAAAGGTTCGCTCTTGTGCGTTTCCTCCTCGACTTTCTCCCTTTTTTTTCCATTGTTTCTTAAACGACCTATTCTTCGACGAATTCCCAGGATCGGCGATGTTTATTGGAAACGCGCGAAGGTCGAGGTAATTAAGAGCGGATCGCGTTGGTTATATTCGACGATGAGAAAGTACGAAGCGAGTCGCGAAAGTATAAGTTTGGCCGAATAATTCTGAGCAGCTTGTTTACTACGCGCTGGATAATACTGGCGCCAACAAGCCGGTGTTTTCTCAGCTGGACCAGCCAGTGCATTCACACCGTGCTGCACCAGAAGCGCATCGCCCTTTCCCTCAGCCTCCCGTGTCGCTAACTATAATACATGCTTCGTAGCTCGCACGACCCGAGCCTTTTATTCTGTAACGCCAATCCCTTCCTCGCTGCTTTGGCGAAGGTCTTCGACGTTCGAACGGCTTGCCCTCGACCAATGACCAAGCCAAAACCCTTGGCCTCCGCCGCTTTGATCGCGCAGTCAAAGTTTCGCTCAGGATCACTTTGAGTCTCGAGTCGAAATTGCAAGTTTTTCAAGCGTGCCTCTCAAAGCTATAGACTTGGAAGAGGAACCAAGTACTTTGCACGCTTTTAGGTATCCTGCAATAGTAATCTTTTGCCACTTTTTTCATTTTCCCATGTGTATTATCGACGATAGATCTGCTTCCATTCTTTCACCACTTTGGCTCCTGAATCGAAATTGCTAATCTTTCACGCGTGCATCGTGAAGCATCGAACCTTGGAAGAGGAAACGAGTACTTTGGTCTTTTGTATCCTATCAAAGATCCTTTTTATCGTCCTTTTCATTTTCGTTGATGCGTATCATCGACGACGAATTTTCTTTCGTTCCTTGATCATTCTGGATCTCCGATCGGGATTACAAATTCGTAATTTTAACGAAAAAGTAAGAATCAGTCAGACAGAAACCTAATATTCCCTGAACTTTAGGTAACAGTATTTTTTCTATTACTTCTTGCCATTTGATATGTATCATCGATGAAAGACCGTCTTTCGTGATTCCATTACTTTGGATCTCTCATCGAAATGGCTAATCCCCACGTGTACATCGTAAAGCATCCGAGCTTGGAACAGGAAACGAGCACTTGGATCTTCTGTATCCTGTAATAAAACCTTTTTTATTATCTTTTTTATTTCTCTTGTGCTTATCGTCGGCGAAGGATTTTCTTTCGTCCTTCGATCACTCCAGAGCCTTCCAATCAAAACTGCAAGTTTCTCACGAACGTATCTCTGCGAGCTTAGAGCAGTAACTTAATATCCTGAACTTTCTTGTCGGATAACGGTAATTTTTTAGTACTTTTTTCACTATTTGATACTTATCACCGATGGAAGATCCGCTCTTGTTCTTTTCAAAGTAACTTGATGTATTACTCCTGGGAAGGTAGCGAATTTTCGACGTCTGCTTTTCATCCCTGATCGATCCTCGGCTTTAGCTCAGCTTCATATTCGTTCCATCATTCTGCCGTTTAAGAAGCTGCGTCTGGCAGTGTCGATTAAAAACACCGTTCGCCAGCCATCTTCTGGTCAACTTACTTTCCAGGATTTAGAGCGACTAATTATACGAGTACGGTGCCGGGTGCTAACAAGATTCCAGCAACGTATTATCGGACGATGCGATTAGAAGCGGTAGAAAGCAACTTTTTCTAGCGACTGGATTATTCCAAGACTCTGACGCGACTCGAGCTTAAAAATACTCGATCGTTCCAAGCGATTAGTATACAGTAATCAAGGACTAATCCTTGACTCGTAAAGGGAACGTTGTTCAATCGATATCGATTAGGTCGCAAATCGGTTGGATCGTTTTTTTTTTTTTTTTTTTTATAAAATAAAGAGTATCTCGATAGCGCTGGTTGTCTCTTAATCCTGGACAGCGTCTCTCGAAGGATTTCGCCAAGGGTTACGAACTTTTTGCGCATGACACCCGAGTACGATCACCCTCGTGGAGCCCCACAAGCTCTCCCTTGTACACAGACCCTCGACACACGTGAAAGACGCCAAGTGTGAGAGGCAGTGCCGCGCAGTTCTTTATTCAAATTCTTCATCGTGCGAGCGCGAGTCGCGCCAGCTCCTATTCTGTGGCTCTCGGCAATTTTTCGCGTCGCCTAATCGCGAGTCGAGTCTCAGTGCACGGACGTAATCGTTTCATTTGCTACTCAAACTACATATGTCCGCGACAGATCCGCGTGATTACGGCGGGGAAATCGTCGCGGGGGTTGAAGTTATCGTCGGTGAAATTTCCGTGGCGACAGCGACGTTTTTCTTGCGATCTTATTGATTTTTCTACCGTGGTTTCGTCGTTTTGATTTTCCCATGTATATATAATACGATCTTATCGATCGAACGATTCCTTTGCTTTCCTTGCCAATCGCGTTACGTTCTGAGAAGATGAAATGGACGTTTGTTCCACTCGATCGTTGAGCTTCTCTCTCGATGGATGGATAAGATTTTCTATATTTTACGAATATTTTCTACCTTTCCAACGTTCTACGTTTAATCTTAAAATACTCCAATTTCTTCGTATTTTGTACAATTGCAGAGTCCAAGCGAAAGGAATAGCGATACTGTCGTTGAAAAGTAGAATTCAGCGGATTAGCAGGAATCTTCTAACGTTGTCGCTCTGCCTTCGAAATAGAAGTTCAACTTGTAATTAATTACAATTAAGAATGTCTCGAGTAATTAATTACTCGAATGGTACAAAGTCCTGTGGAATTGAAGAAGAGTGGCGAAATATGCGATACTTTGCCTGGACGAATAGCAAGGAACAACTATTCTAAACATAGTTTCATAGTGCGAAGCATAGAACGTTTCTGGATGAGATATTTCTCTCGTCAAACCGTGAGCTCGTTCTCAAGTATCTTCCACAGGATTTATCGAATTTCAACGAAAAGTGAGTTACATTTTCCGAGAAGTTTTCCACCGATGAATAGCGTTACACCGTAGCGTATTCTGTGTCCGTTCGCTCGAATGCTGAAACGCTCGGAGGAAAGTGGCGAGGAAGCCAATCCGGTTGGTCGCTTTCGCCGCATATGGCGGCGGGCAAAGTTATAAATAATGCCCATCGCCCTCCTGCGTATTCACCTTTACATAATGACCGGCAGAAGACGGACGACGAAATCTCGGATCGGATGTCGGGCAAAAAGAAACGAGAAAAACCGTACGAAAGCCTGACCATCATATCTGTGCAGCCGATATCTCGATGCCCTACAAGCGCAATTTTCTATGCTTCTATGCGTTTACATGCCTTGTTTTCACGCGCTCCAGCGATTGGTGGCTTTTCCTATAGGAAACTTGTTGATCTGCAGGAGAAGCAGATCGAAGGAAACATTTTATTATTGCAGAACCCTGTAGAACAAAGTTTCATAGCTATTAGCATTTTAGTTTCGTAAATTCAAGCGCGTTAAATGATTTTATGTGCACATATTCGGATAGTAAGCTTCGATGAAATTTTCATTCGGGTTATTTGAAATTGGTGAAAGTTTCTCGAGTCTACAGCTCTTTTAGGACGTCGTTGTTTGCGAGGTGGAAATATTTAAAAAAAAAATGACGATTAACGGAACAGTGAAATCAATAAGAGACGGTCAGAATGTCTCACATCGTTTGTCAGACAATTGTTCTATAGGTTAAACCTTTTGCATCCTCTCTGGATCATCGCCGACTGAATCGCATCTTTGGAGAATTCCTTAGGTTTAAAGAAGATAAGAAGGAAGCGTTGTTGATATTGAAACGTTAAAAGTGCTCGATTAAAGGAGAAACGAGTTAGAGACATAAAACGTTGAAAGATCATAGTGGGATTAAACAATGGATCAATGGAGTACAGAAGAACGGAATGAACGTAAACTGTTGTGTTCGTGACGATTCACAAAGAAACAAAAAGCAATGGTGACTGGCGCCAGTCTCTGTGACTCTAAACGCGGCCAGTTTGGACAGCAAAGTTCGTGTCTCCGATAAGGAGCATCGCGAAAAAACTACCTGAGCCTAGTTCGAAGGATGGTCCGTCGCGGTAGCGCGCTTAAGATTAACGATAGCGGAGTTCGTGCGCGAATCGTTCCAGTTTTCATTCCCTCGAGAGCAGCTCTCGAAAATGTCCACGATCCTATTACAGTGCGTTGGAAATTGCTTCCAGAGAAGGAGAATGCGCACAGGTTCGTGTTCGCGCTGATTTCCTCTGGAAAACCATTATTCCAATCTTCTACGATTTACCAATCGCGCATCCCAGTTGCTTCAAACATTTTTTAAACGCCTTTTAAAAATCATTTTTCTCGATTTCTTATTAAAGAAACTCGATCGATGAAGAAATTTAATTTTTTTTTTTTTTTTTGATAATCGATACAAAACTATCGAGTAATATACGGAAATAATATCGAATAAATTTCATTGCCAATGATAAATTTTCGTTTTCGTTGCAGGTATGCACTGCCTAGGTGCGGTGACAGGAGGCATTCCCAGCCCAAATGGGGTTGGCGGTCGGGGTGGCATTCTTAGCGTGTTCCGAGCCCTTGGAGTCCTGGTGTGCGAAGGGAGGATTCAGGGCCCTCCACGTGGCTACAAAGAGGGCCCACATTGTGCAGCGCCTATGCAGTCGGTGCCTAATGACCACGTGTGCGAAGAAGATAATTACTTGGTAAGAAAATTGTTCTCGTAATCTTTTCCACGATATCTAAACCGCTTCTCCAAGAACATACAGTGGCCAGCGTATAAATAAGGAAACAACAACTACTAGTAATCTTAATTACATTATGAGGCATTCTGTTCTCGTTCTTTATTACAACACAGGATTTAAAAATACGTATAAATACAGAACGATCGTTGAACGTTTACTTGCAGTAATAATTAGAAATCAGTTGTATTTCTGCTTACTTTAATAGTAGAATATTCGAGAATACATTTCCTGTGGCCTGAAACGTTGTTTCAAATTTTTATTTCGAATAATAATTACAGACCGAATTAAGTCAGGTCTGTAAAATAAACGTGTCCCCTATTTATGTGCTCGCCACTGTAACCTTTGTTTCGATAACAGAATGACGTCGTTAAATCGTTTCCCCTTCTATTGAAATCGTAGTAATTAAAATTTCTATAGACAATGGTTTTCTCATTTGCCTTTCTTTTTTCATATAATCTGTGCAGTGCGATCGATATCTTGTACTGGTTCGAGAGATCGCCGATCGTATTGCAATTGGTTCGTTCCTGTCCATCGAAGTGGTGTTGTGCAGCAACTGTCCATGCGGTTTGGCCAAATCTACGTGCAAGAACCCGATCTGCACTGTGCCGTCCTTATCAATCTCACCATGGCAACAAGCGTCGGAGATGCTGCTGGAGTATTGGTGTGTTTGTGTCGTTCCCAGCAAGTAAGTATGCCAATCAGTTGCTCTAGACTATTTATTTCAACGATAATAGCATACGTAACTAATCCCTCTTGACAAACAAATTTTCACTCGATTCGTCAGCGAAATTGATCGTACTTTTATAAGAGAAAAACACCTTGCAACGCAAATATAATATGTTTATATATCAAAATTATAATCTATGTATAATTATATTTTTTACAAAGTGTATAGTTATCTTAGTGTAAGAGATATTGTACCATGAAGATCAATAACATTCAATGGTTGAAATAATTGGCTCAACTGAATGCGATTAAATGTAATTCATTTAACTTGGTACTTTATACGATAGACATACTAATGATTTTATTAAAGATTTTTTTTTACTAAGACTTTTGAACGTGGATGTATGTCTCGGCGAGTGGTTAATTGGATCATGTTGGTTAATTTTCTTCTTTCTTTGAAGAAAGAAACAAAGAACAAGAAATATCTTTCTTTGACACTAACAAATCGAACAAATAACAATGTTCAGGAGCCCAGAGACGATGAACTTCTACGGTTTATATCAGGCAGTCCGTTCACGACTTCACTTCAGCCAAGTCGCTGCATGGTGGTCCAGGAGCAACGGTGTCGATCCCAGTTACATCGTGACGAGGGTGGTGCCATATAACGAAGAAAATCTGAGAAAGTTCCGGGAATCACCCGTGGAGCACACGTTCCCCTTAGCTGGCCAGGGAGATGGAAATTCTATAAAAGTAAAAGAATCGATTCTTATCGTTTATCAGCGTCGTTTTAAATCGTCCGCTTATACCATTAATTCAGGAACATTGTCATCAATTGGCAAACGAAAAGTTGAACTGTCTGTGATATCGATTAACATATCCTTCTCACGTTCGATGTTCCTTTATTCTTACATTACACGTTTCATGAAAATCATTGCCTCTTTTATATTCGCGTTGAAACATATTACGAGCGAAAGCTCGTTGGATGAAGATAGATGCGCTTAATCGATCCAAGGATTCCCTGGCAAGCAATAGCTCGCTGGGAACGCTCGAAATGATGCGTTTGACTCACGATAAAGGCGAGGTCAATGTTCCTCGAACTGTCCATGTAATTCGCATGGTGGTTCTCTCGTCCACGTACTCAGAGTACCTTCCACGGTTCTATTCTGGTGGTTCGAGGACACTAACGAATGCCTACTTTTAACCAGCAGATGAGTCACCGGCTACCCAATCTCGTTCCAAGTACCGCGACTGCATTTAATGGAGCTGAAGAGGATTTCTCGTGTAAATTTTAGGTCACCGTGTGGGCACTGCCGAGGATGGAAGAGGTACCGATTCTCACCTGTCCGTTGCATCCGATCAAAGAGAAAGACGAGGAGGGTGTAGCGAGGGCTTTGACACCTACCAAGGCTATCCCGGTTCCGAGCGCTGCGCAAAATCCCGAAGCCCTTGTCTTGCCTGGTAATGAGGGGAATTGGAATCGATCAGCGTAATATTTCGACGTTCGAATATCACCTTCCGAGTGTCTCAGTTTATGTACATTTGGCCATACACCGAACTATCGTCTTTTCATTTTTTTATATTAAATAAGTGGGTAAACGTCATATTGCTTCTCGATTCTTTTTTCTTAAATCCTTCGCGACCATGTATACGTACATGTGTACATAT
The DNA here is from genome assembly GCF_051014615.1 of Bombus vancouverensis nearcticus. Classification (NCBI taxonomy): domain Eukaryota; kingdom Metazoa; phylum Arthropoda; class Insecta; order Hymenoptera; family Apidae; genus Bombus; species Bombus vancouverensis. The sequence goes on along the minus strand of NC_134921.1, from coordinate 9,955,957 downwards.
ATCGTTGACTCGATATCGTCATTGCGACCCTAAGATATCTCGTAATGACGACATCGTGTTACCGAGATATCTTGTACCTAGTTACGAAAGGGTTAATTATATTACAAAGCATAAGTTTCTTCTCTTTCATTGCTTCTTTAAATTGTTACTAAATTAGCAAAATATGTTCCTTCCTTTTTGCTTTGTCAAATTGTTAATAAATTAGCGAAGATGATGCTCGAAATACGTCCATTACGATACCGAAGTTAGAATATGTCGTAAAAGAAGTATGTTTTATTGGAACAGCTCTGGTGGACGACAGACTGCAAACACCTTGCAACAAGCCCGGCAAACATCATTGTCCCTGCGACGAGGAGGACGTTCCACCGCCACCGCCAGCGATTCCACGACAGAACCGCGAGAGAAAGCGTCGTCGATCTCTTCCGTGTGGTCCAACAGACGCAAATTCCTGCGTTACGGTTCAACCGATGCCTCTTCCCTCGGTACAGGAAGCTGTAACGCAAGAATCGAAGAAAGACAGTCAAAGCTCCAGCTACCCGAAATGTTCCGCCAAGATCTCGATCAATCGCGGTATTAAACTTGTGCAAGGGCAGAACTGCAAATTCGAGGAGAACAGTATCAGGAATAGGAAGAACCTAAACTCAGATAATCTGGAGCGGTGTTTTAAGACGCAGCTGAGCATCGACGGGCGAGATGGGAACACTGAGAAACGGTACAAACGAACGATCGACGATCGTGACGCAAAATCGTTGTCGAATTCTAAAGATAAACAATGCAATTTAGAGAAGAAGCAGAAAGAACGAGAGATAAAGTCGGAGAAGAATGGGATATTTGAGAATCTGATACCGTTCAATTCGTCGCTGCCGTGGTCATTTGTTGAGTCTTGGAATAATAGTAACGCAAATGGCAAGTGCGCTTTTCAGAGCTTACGCGGAAACAAGGAAACTTATTTCAACGACTCTGAGAGAATCTACAAAGCGCCAGTCAGTAAGGATTCGAGTCTCGTGATCAATCCCTTTAGGCAACCCAGTCCTTTCCACGAATCAAATCCAGGTCCATCGACGAATAATCGTTTAAAACAGGATTCCTTAAACTCCACTTGCATGGTGCATCAAAGCTGTGTCAAGTCGTCGTGCAAGTTATCGAATTCTGGAGCGGTATCGTCTGGACGAGAAGCTTTGGACACGGACTCGGACAGGGGCGTCAATAACAAAGGGAGATCCAGAAAGGATTTGAGTCAATTAATATCCAAGCTATCGTTTCCTGATGATAAAGACAGAACAAAAGAGGAAGGAGGCTTCTTGGATTGGTTCACCAAGGTTCCTGGACGAGTTCTCGGAGTCACGCCAAACATCAGCTACATAGAGAATAAAGTGAAAGCTACGAATTTGAAGAGTCAGGAGCAACACGGAAACGAAACGAGATTTAAAAATTGCAATCTGGAGTTGAGCCAGCAAGAATTCGACGAAGTTCTGGCTGTTTTAAGAACTAGAACACCGACTGAACGCAAGAGGACAAGTGTCAGGACGGTAAAGAGACGAGAGAAGCCGGAGAAAGCAGTAGAAGATGGAACGACTAAGCTGGTAACGAAGTGCGGGAATGTGGAGAGTAACGAATGTTCGACAAATAATTTGGTGAACCGTGCCAAGTCCTGCGAAAGTTGCAATCACAAGTTATGTAGGAAAAACGACCAACAAGCTTTAGAGAAGACCAATTTCGCTGAGATCTATGGCAATAAGAACATTTACAATCCCCAGAAACGCGAGAAGCTGGATGGCGATGAATCGAACGAGAATCTACAGGCGATCAAATGCAATAATTCCGAGAAGAGGAAGAACGACACTGTGGACTGTCTGCAGAACGTGTCGAACAAAGCAGATATATTATTGGGAGCAATTTTGCGAACCAGCAAAGACCGAGGGAACCAGTCGGAGGTTCCTTGTGGGACCAAATCGAGGTCCACGTTGGCAATGACCACCAACGAAATGGAAAACAATCGAAATAACGTGGCCAACGAGAAGTATCAGGAACAGAAACTGTCAATGGAGGATGAGAAGTCTCTGCCAATGGCGTTCAACAAGAGATTTAATCGGTTCCGGCAGCTTTTCAAGAAGGAGCACGAGAAGAAATTAACTTCGACAGAGGATAATCCGCAGGATGCGATCCAACAGATCGGTCAACGTTCGTTCATGTACAACAACGTCCAACCAAGCCTACACGATCCAAAGAACTTCAGGGATAGCAAAGCAAAGAGAAGGATAAATTTCTCGAACATTACCGAAGAAACGGAGAAGCGTGACGCGAGCCCCGATCCTTCAGAGCTTAGTACAAATGGCGCACATCAAAACTCACGTATCTATAGTACAAATTACAAGAAGGATAGCTGCGACTACGACGAAGTCGAGACGTCCAAATGGCAAAATAGACTGCATAGTACAAACGACGAAGATAGCATAACCGAGCACGAGGAGGAAGAGGAGGAAGATGAAACTGTATCGAAGCTTTGCAAAGATTCTGTTCCGAGTGTCGGGAAGAAGAATCGAAATTATAGTCTTGGTAAAGACAACGCCATCACGGAGGAGGACGAAACAGTGGATAAAGCGGTACCGACCGCCATCGAACAAGAAAGATTTCGACGATCCTTGGAAAACGCAGCTTCGATGGTGTTCCATAGTAGAACCGGTTTACCATTGACATCTAGTCCAGCTCCATTGAGAAGAGGCAGCTGTTGTTTCGATTACGATAGTAGTCTGAACACCGTCTCCTCAAAAAGAAGGTACGAATCGAAGAAACAGCTGAAAAATACGAGATCACATTTTAAATTCGATATCTTTCTCGTCAGCCAACTCTATATACGGTACAAGAACATATCGGTGAAAAGATTCCTTTAGTTGAAATGAGCTTTTCGTTTCAGTGCTCTGTTCGAGTTGAACACTCCGCCAAGTCCAGGTGCAGTGTCTTTGGAAGAAGCAGACAGAGAGACGGAGAATCTCGGGGAAGGAGAGGAGACACCAAAAAGACGTTCAACTTCTCGCAGTAGACCGCAGAGTCATGCTCTTCTAGGCAGCTTCGAGGAATCAGCTTTAAATGGTAGACTCGAACCTGTGTCCACCGTTCACGGTTTCACGGCGGAATTAGGTGCCAGCGGTTCGTTCTGTCCGAAACATCGAAAGCTTCCAGTCACTGTGTTCTTCTATACGCTCGGTGACAATGATAAAGTTTCTACGCCCTATCTCGTACGTACATCTTGTGTTCTTTACTGTATTTTTTCTATTTCATTTGAGTTTTGTTATTTCTTCTACTTTTTATCTGTTTTTTTTTCTTTTGTAATATTGGAATATTACGAATTGGCAATTTTTCATCTTTTTCCCTGTTTTTTTAAATTAAAAGGAATTTTGTTGTTACCAATGTTGCGTTTGAATGATATATTTAGAAATATAACGGGACATTGATGAGACAAACTCCGTTTACTTTTTCATAGGCACATATTAATTTGGGCAAAAAGGGCTACCAAGTACCAAGAAGCGGTACTATTCAAGTAACACTTCTCAATCCTTTGGGTACAGTCGTTAAGATGTTCGTAGTACTATACGATCTTTCTGATATGCCACCACGATCTCATACTTTTTTACGTCAGAGAACACTACGGGATAAAACACTACGCTACCTCGTACATCTTAGGTACGTTAGGAAACATCTCAGTTTCTGTTAGAGACCACGAATTTTGTCCGCTTTGTAAACATTGAAATTTTAATTATCCATGGTCGAGGGATGATCCCTCTCCTCGTTAATTAAAGTTTTAAAGATTTCATACCTAGTGTTTCTAACAGTAATCGAGGCTTCCTCGTGCGAATTTCTTTATAGATAGTAAATAAATAATATTTTAGAATAACAATACTGACAGGTAATGTAAACTTCAATGTATACATCTGAATCTTTTTGTAGAATCTTATTAATATTAATTAAACCGTTAAACTGTTAACATCATTAACGAAACTTCATGTAAAATTGTGGAATATTAAAATAGTAAAGTTTAACAATTTTGAAATTTTAATATTCTAAAGAATATCAATTGTCAATTCACTAATATTATTAATTGTTTAATTATAATACAAGAGACTTCTGGAAGCCACGATCGTTTTTCCTGTAACGATCTTCGCTATTTTACGCTTTTCTATCGCTCTCTTCTATAACTAACTGAATCTTCACTGACTCTCTACCTATCAATATGCAACTAACATTCACATGCATTCAGAGATCGCTCTATTGCCACGCTAAAGTTAAATATTTCATTTCAGATTTATGTCCGGTAAGTCTGGCCGGATTTATCTGCATACGGACATTCGTATGATCATTTGTCGCAAGTCCGACGTTGACACGGCGTCGGATTTTGGGTCAGAGCCACCAAAGGAACTGCGAAGCTACATCCATGGTCCTACCAACCCGAAATTTTCGCCAAGGTGCTGAGCCACGTGGCTCTTTCCATGGGGTTGCTGTCAGTCACTCCGCTCGCCTAGTCCCCTTCATGCAGAGGTTTAGCAGAGACCAGTTTTTGTTTTTAGAATTCCAAACAGATCTTCTCGAAATGATGCCTGAGAAATCTTTCACATTACCGAAGAATGATCATGAAAAGGAGCTGATAGAAAATCTTGGTGAATATGGCCTTTTCAAGAGGAGGAAAGAAGGTTGTAAAAGAAAAGGAGAAAATGTCCAGATGGAGAAAGATTTTTGTAGTAAATTAAGACCATCCTTCGTAAAAGGAAGGTATATTGGCGGTCCTTAGTAGGGCATTCATATTTTGAGATTATTTTCGCGAAGAATATGAGAAGGCAACGTAACAGTTTGGAGAAAAATGTTTGCAGGAAGTTTCAGAAGAAAAGATTGTTTTTCGTAAATGTAACGTTCCAGATTGGTAGGGAGAAAGGAATGTTAAGGGGCATATTGCGAGCCGCTTTAGTAAGAATTGTTTTGCTTATTGTTTAGCTACAATTTATTTTCTTTCTTCTCAAATTGCCGGTAATGCTATCTTCAACGCGGAAAAACAAGGCGTATGTTAATTTCAGCTTACAATGATTTCTTTCGGTTTTAGTTTCTTTGCGGATCCAAATTTTTAGTTCAATTGAATGAATTATTGTTTTTCGTTGAATTGAATTTATACGCTGTACGCGTTCTCGGATTTTCGGCGACGATCGTCGCTTTGAATTTTTGTCTTTCATATTTCTCGCGTTCGAACGCATTCGTATATTTTCAGACGGAAACGAATAAGATTTCTAGTTGTCCCGAGTTCGTCGATTTAATTATAAGATAGACGATCTCCTTGCTAGGCCATCTCTCTGGTTTATTGTTGTAAATATAAGTCATGTGTAAAAGTCGATTAAGAATTTTTTAAACGGGATGATACTGTCATATGTGTGTAGCACTCTACGTTAGTAAAAGAAAGAAGTAAAAAAAGAGAGAAGGAAGAAGAAATAAGTGATACGAGCATAGAAAATATCAAGAATCAGGTCTCTCGTTGACATTTAAAAGAATCCTCAAACTATTGTACAAATGATAAACAGAGAACTATGTGATCTAGGAAATCGTTTAAAGTGTAATTTAAATAGATACCATTTATCGATTCGTTGATATTTTCAGAAGAAAATTGAAAGACGGTTGACATCGTCGTTTATTTTATTAAAAAAAAGCAACAAGAGAAAGAAAAAGAAAGAGAAACAGAAGGAGAGAGAGAGAGAGAGAGAGTGTGAGAGGGGGGAGGGAGAAAGGGAGAAAGAAAAATGTAAGAAGGCGCTTTCGTGTGAAACGATGTAGTTTGCGAATCAACGAGTGGCTGGATTACACGACTTTTCCTGCTCGAAGAAAAAGAATCATTATTTACACATATAAACAGAACACAATCTTGTGTCCGTAGCACTGTGATGAATATTTTGATAGACTATAAAGAGTAATTATATTATAAAGTATCTATTTGAGTAGTGAATATGTCCTAGATTAATTAATAATCATACTAATGTCGTATGAGGAATGTAACCGAGCGTAACTACTAACCGTAAAAAAAAAAAAAAATTACACATACATTTCGCAGTTATACGGCGCTCATTATTGTCTCTGTATTAAATGACGGTACGTTTCCCTTATTTTTCTACGCGCACGAGAAAACAGAAATCAACAAGAAAACAGGAAGATAATTTAGGAAGGAAACTATTCGCATTCGCACGAATACCGCTTGAATTTCACCTGAAGGATCACTCACTGACTTTTCTTTCATCGCGAAACTTCTTTAATTCGTCGTTTAACTTATCAGCGCCTTCTGCCACTTCTGTCAGATGAAAAATTGTCGAATTTTTTTAGATCTACATACGACCAAATTTGCTATTTAAATAAGATGTCAATTCAGGTGAATTTCCGGGCATTTGTTGTGCTCGCTCTTATTAAAATTAGAATTCGATTAACTTGACACGGTGGAGACACGTAGACGTAACAGATGGATTTTGTGATTCGTTCAAAGAAATTTGTCTTTCAGAACGAGAAATATGTTGTGTACTCTTACGTACGCTGACGAGTACGTTTACGTTGATCCACGTCGATAATACTTCGCCTGAATCATACGAGAATATTACTTAAAATTCACTGGTCGATGAAGAATTAAGCTGTTTTAACGTTGCAAAAGTTTTTGTAGCACGTGTATTGTACGGCAAGGAAATATAGAGTGTATAATCACTGCCATGCTGTAAATACATTGTAGCATAGATGAATCGTTGAATAACAATTTAAGGGGGTTTTAGCAATAGTTGTTTGCCTGGTCGAGAGATCCCATTTGAACAGAAGCAGAAAGCAAAAGCGAGGTCCATTGAAAAATCTCTAAAAATCACGGGAAACTCGTCTTGTTCTCTATTGTTTTTCCACTTTGAAATCATCACTTCCACGCCACGATGAATTTTTTCCAAAGTATTGGATGTCTGTTGCCAACCGATTGGAAGCGAATTTTTTTTTCAATTGGATCTCGCTTGTGGGACGATTAGAAAAACGAAGTGTACACACTGCGAATTTTAATAGCATATTTTCCCAGATCATTGAAAAGTCGCTTGGTAGCTTTAACAGGGAGATCTCAACGATGCGTGTAATTAATTTTCATACGACAGAAATTGAACGAAAAATATGTGCAATTCATTAGTGTACCTTTCTTGAAAAAATTCATTGAGATAGGAGGAGAATACGAATATTGTATTTTTGGAATTTGCAATCGAGAGACGATTAACTTGTACACTAACTTGTAGGACGCGCACTAAGAATTTTATTATTGTGATAAACTTTTGTCGGAATAATGGTTCGTAATTACTTCGAAGTCGAAACGCATTCTCTTGTTGCTGGAAAAGGGGGACGAGTTAAGTCGACGGTGCCAAACTTAACAACAAAAGGAAAATGAGGAAAAGATAGGCTTTTGAAAGCGCTCAACGACGCAAACGTTTCGAATCCAACAGCTTCGATCACTATTTTAACTTTTATTTCTCGGCCATAAAAGATTTTATTTTATTCTTCATAATTACTTCCATTTCGTTTTATCAATTTTCTCCAATGTGTTTTAGTTTTTGTTTTCATTCGATTACATTTTAAAGCGTTTTTTTTAATGGAAGTTATTTTTTATTGCCAGTATATAATTTTAATTACCAAACGTCGACGTGGCTAGAACCTGATTTGTAAATTATCATCGATTGTTCGGTCTCTTGATAATTGAAAAAAAAAAAACAGCAAGGAAAAGAAGACGAGCACCGTTCGATCAATGATAATTGCGAGCTTTATTTGTCAATGATAATTGTAGAACGTTTTGTTGAGTCATTTGTTGAGTCACCTGAACACATTGATGGACGCCAGACATGTACATAGGGTAGTGTTATTTTATAAATGAAAATTATTGTTATTATTAAGATATACTTTTTATTATTTTTAGCGAGCGAAGCGTGAGGTCAGAGAGAAACATTTGTCGAGAGCGAACTCACATTTATGGTACGCATGGCCAAACGTAATAAAACTACAGCAATGCATTACAACAATTGTTCTGTGTGTTTACTTGATAGACCAGTAATTTCCATCGAAGCCTTGTATGCTGTATTGATGTCAAACCGAATTAGATTCTCCGAATTCATTCATACATAATCGTTTAATATTAAACTATGAAAAAATGACATTATCCATTTTCATCTTGTAATATATTTATTAACAATGTTTACAAGTGTTCACTCGCGTTACTCACGCGAATGCCCCTACAGTCTATAATTATAACTCGAAACTGTCTTCTAGACAAATATTAATCCGAGTGCTCTAGAAATTTAGAATTATATACACGGGGAAACACACACAGAGTATACTCGCAGCTACACTGTGAAATCATTTCGTGAATCGAATTCCACAGAAAACATATTCGTAGAAATGACGTCGTTCCTTCGACAGGATATAATTGTCGCGTGACAGTGTAACGAGTTTAGGAATAGCTCGCAATTCTCTTTAAATTCTTTCCCTCTATGATAGTCACTCTCGTTTGAAGAAATAAAATGATAATAAATCGTAGAAAACGTGCAGCATATACGCAAATTATGCAGTCTCTTTACAGTAATCCTAAGAAGGGTAAAGACTAAAAAATTGTTTAGTATTCTAAGGTATGAAGATTGTACCTGTTTCTTTGTGGAAATTAAATGTTATCGTACTTTGCTCTTTACAAACATATACAGAAGTCTTTATTACATAATTTCGGATAAAATATACAGTTCACAATGAAGATTCTACACGAACGTGACGATATTGCATCATTTAAAATCTTTTCGAGTTCCTTCTTGGCTGAATTTAACACGTTCATGACGAAATGCATGTAAAATACCTTAGAATATAAACGAAACACGTACGAAACTCACGGTGTTTGCGAGGAAAGGAATTTATTGCGCGTACAAATCTTTGTTTTCGCTTAGTCTTATAAAAATTCCATTGAAAACTGGGACACCTGAAAGTGCTCCTTAAGAGTTTCTCTGTTGCTTGTTACACGGTATACAAAATACTTTCCTGAAATTGAAGTTAGATATCAATATCATCGTTCGTTATCCTTTTCAGCCAGTCGTCCCGACTCGCATGTCTTCTTTTATTTAAATTCGCACGTCTAAGGAATCGTTAAGTTATCGATCTTCCTCTTCGTTTCTTTACACAGTTTAAAATTCACAGACGCGGATAACATCGTACATTAACAGGTTCGAAGTTCGCCTAGCTACATTTAACTAAAATTACGCATCAAATCACAGTTCACGTTTTGTGGCACCCTCCTATAAAAATTCCCCCTAACGAGTGGAAAATTCCTCCTCGCTTTCGTATCGATCAATCACGAAGTTCAGCCAAACGTACGTTTGCACATTTTCTCGCTCGAATAAAAGCAGTTATATACAATAAAACTAATTATATGATTAAAATGCTGGCTCAATAAAAGCATTAAACACGTGTGTCTATAGATATAAAAGAAGAAAATGATCTTGATGGGGTGCCCAGGTAAATTCTACAATTTCAAATTTTCTTGCCTAAACCGTTTGTGAACTTCTCATTTACTAATTAAAATCACGTAATGAGGTAACAGAGCCGAGGAGAAATTAAATGTTAAAAAAACGAACTTTCTCAGGTATCTGGGTGCCCCATACATTTAATCATTTTCGTCATTTTGCGTTACTAACGCACAATGAATTGAAAAAAAAAAATAAAAGAAAATAGAAAAAGATTGGAAACGCGCGAAGTGCAGTCGAATTTTGATAGTCGTGATATGTGGGCGTTGTACAACGAGCAATCAGACACTTGACGTTCCTGACGAAGCAATAGCGTCACTGCAGCTCGGCCAGTCATCTAGTTTTCTTTTTTTTAATTTGCCTAGTTTGTCGTGAAAAATATGTACCGGATTACGTAAATCCGTGCTACTTCTCTACAAATCGTAACACGAAAGTCGCGAGGCTTCTTCCGAATCACCTACAGCAGAAGCAGCTGCTCCGTCTCACGACGTTCCGTCGATTATGTCAGTGCTCATTAGCAGAACGCCTCGTTAAAAAGGAAACACTGAAACACTAAGAACGATTGTAATGCAGACACCAAATATCAGTTTTTAGTAGACATTTAAGTATGATGGAAAGAATGCGTGAACTCATTTTAACATTTTGCAAATAAAATCGCACTGCTCGCCTACAAGTTGTGTGATTGTATTCTAAATTACAGGAGAATAAATAAATAATAATAATTTACACGAGAAAAGAACGAAAGCCACAGTTGAGAAGCGCGAAAAGAAATTGTCTAGAAAAACTTCCATAGAAGTTTTCCATAGAAGATAAATTGCACATCAAAATTATATTTCCACTTGATTTCAGAATTGCATTTGCGCTTTTCTTCAATGATAATATCTCTTATACAAGTTCTTATGAAAGTATAAATAATAATGATACAAATTTGCAACAGTGTAACAATGGTTTAAACCTCCGGATGATACAAAAGTCAGAGAATCAACAAAAATGGTCCTGTCATATTTTTCTCTCGCGCTCTTCAAACGTCGAAGTCTGCGTATATATACTTACTTCTCCTCTCTTTGGTCCATAGACAAGGAATTTTACTAGCAATGGCTAATCTCCTTTCCACGTGGGAGTTTGTGCCCTTGGTCGTGGCTCATACGTAGTTGCCTCGTGGCCATTCCACCACCGCAATGACTGCTCCAGTCGGTAGTTGATACTTGAGTTCGATAAAACTTGGAGGAAGTCTTGTTGAAGATTGGTAACAGCTCATTGGCTTCGTTCGACAATGCCTGTCGATCGGAACGTCGATTCAATACATGAAGAACAAGACAATATTATATCACGTTATGAAATTACAATACACGGTCCTTACCTTAAGGTATATAATAGCATCGGTACCATAACCATCGCAACTTTGCAGCACGAGATCACCGTGGAAATATCTAGCGTATAATCGTGATACTGGAAGACCGTAGCCGTATCCAGCAAGTGGAACGGTGTGAGCATCGGTTCTGGTTGGCTTAGGCGCTGTACTGTACATGTACTTGAACAAATGGTCCATTTGCGAGCGTGGAATACCACCACCTTTGTCAGACATCTACAAGAATTTTCCATGTAATGTAATTAGACCGCGGACATTTATGCAAGCTTATATTTTTACCAAGATAATTAAAAATTTGGAACCTGGGTGGAAAATTGTTTTATCTATTAAACGTTATATAACGTCTACTATACTTTGGATATTTTATATATTTCAATTAATTAAGTAATTAACCCATTAGGAATTAATATCGCGATAGTGCAACATTTCATTCGCGATTCGTTTCTTCGATCGATCTACATTATCGAATTCTGCTTTTTAAAATTGTGACTATAGAAGGGAATTGTAAGAATTGAATTTCTACTTTCTTCGCCGCTTCTTACACCCAGATCTTACGATTGTTTCCACATTTTGATGATATTCTATATAGTTAACACGCTCTGATTGCGAGCATGTTTCGTATCGAATATCTGACACACCGATATTCGATATCAATGTTGGCGAAACGTCTGACTCAATTTCCACGCAGACTGTGTTTATTGATAGATTCGATTATCGTAATTCACGCGTCGGTCTGACTACATGCTCTAACTGCTACAATTGTTTGCAAAATTGAAAAATGATTCGTAAATCGTACTTTGACGCAAATATCTTCTTCACCGCGGGACACGATCACTTCTATCGCCGGGTACTCCTCGCTAGAGCTATGATGCTCCATAATAGCTCGCATGCTGTTCTTGAAAAGTTCGAACAGCATATGGAACAAATGGCTCGGTACGTAAACTATTCTAATTTGACTACATCGTTCCAGCTCTGAAAAGAAAAAAGAAAAAAAAAATAACGAACAGTAAAACAACAAATTCTTTCATAGAAGGATTCTCCTTTTATCGTTCTTTCTATGTCACTGTCTATATAAAAAACGCGATAATAATTGCCACATTGAAAGCTTCTCATTATTATATATCTTTCGTCTGTTCTACGTACATCATCTTTGATCGCAAAGTTCAAAGGTTTCACTGTGGCAACTCTATAAACTATACCTACTATAAAAAATTGATGATGTTATACTACTTACTAGCAATACTCTAGTACAATCAACATTTTTCAAACTTGCCGTTATGTTGCTGGACTATCAATTCCGGACTAGCCAGATAATATTGATCGCACAGCAATCTCGCTTTGTCATACGCGTCTCTCACAACGCTGATAATCTCGCAAGACGGGTCTATGGATCCCACGTGTGTACTGTGCCCATTCAATTCGCTGCCAAACAGAAGAGCTGCAACAGAAGATATGCTTCTTTCAACAACCATACCGGTAATATCTCCAAGTACGTTAGATAATACACGAAGATTGCAGGGAAAGAACATGGCAAGACACGTTCCCTTTTTTTTTTTTTTTTTTTTTTTTACACAGAAGCAGTTTTAAATTGTCTTTTCACTCGTTTTCAGAACTAAGCACATGTTTTCTCGCTCCCTTCAAAATGATCAAATCGTCTTAACAATTATACCTTTGGCATCTGCAAAACTCCAACCTATTAGATATTTTTTAGACATTTTCATCTTCGAACGTAATCTAAATTATTTTCAATTTTGTCGTATTAAAATTCACCTGTTTAACCGCAAAGTGACTATCGTGTCTTTCTTCTATAATTCACACGAAATGCACCGATAAACTTACTGTGTTGATTGATGAGCATACGAATGGAGATTCGTGACATTAGAAATCTGTCCAAGAAATACTGGATGTTATTCTCCGTTTGAACGTCAACGTCGTGGGCTTCTTTCAATTCCAGCACACCCTGCGCCATCGTCTCGACGATATCCTTGTGTCTGTTGCGGATTTTAACCAAAGTCTGACAGAATCTATAAGGCAGAAGCGAACTTAATTTAACCATATTTTACTTATGTCCGCGTGAAAGAAAATATTGATTGTTTTATCGAAACTGGACACGAAGAGCGTTATCTTTATACGAGATATCGTAACGAACGAATTGAAAGTAAATCCCTCGAGAGATTTTTCTAACGTTGAAGACTCACTTGTCTAAAGTGGTCTCGTTCACTTCAACCTTCTCGAAGTGCATGATATCTTCAAACGAAGTGGCATACAAGTTATTAACTATACCCATACTAGGCATTTTCAATAAATTCTCTGGTAGCAAATGGATCTCTTTCATAATATTGGCCAATCGGACAGGTAGCTCCTTCCTTAAGAATATAAAAGACTTCCTCTCACAGGCACTTAGACCTGAAACGTTCAACATTTTCTATAATTAGAAATTCAATAATGAATCACTTATTCCTTTGCTTTTTTTTTCTTTTTAATTATTCTGCAAATATATTTTATTATTGCCATGTTTGCCTGTCTCGTGATCGGTAGACCAGGCTCTAAGAGATAATCGTACAAAAAATCCGTGATAATGACTTGGTATGAAATCTTTATCAAAACGAAACGTTTTGGAGTTGTTTTGATGCATCGAAGAAAGGCGGAACGATGAACTCTGTAAACAGAGTCTCGTTGCGTAAGCTCGATTGCTCTATAGGAAAGGAAGAACAATTTCATGGAAAACGTAGCTTATTTCGTGGCAACGACGATACGCGATATCTTGCAATGCGTTTGTCTTATTTGCGTCAGTCGAGAAGTTCGCGTTAATTTTTCTCTCTTTCTTTTTGCTTTTGCGTTTCGAGACATTTCGGTAAATATCATAAATTGTCGTGGCATATAAAAATAATTGAAACATCGATTCCTCGTCGGCGGAACAAAGATCGATATATGTCTAGAAACTTAGATTAGAAAATAATGCGTCGCGTTTGTAGAGAAAATTTATTTCTTCTCATTTAATCTTGTATGTTTCGATAAATCTCGTGCATTTACGAAATATGTGAAAATGGTTGTAATATGGATTCTTCATTGGTGAAACGGAAATCATTTAGAGTGTTAAATTATCATAGATTAGAAAGGTATGCGGTCGAGTCATTGGAAAAAGCATTTTGTAGTAGTATCGAGTTTTAGGAAGCTATAAGTAGGTCGTAGATCAACCTTCCTACATACATATATTATACTTGCTTACGTGTATGCGTTTCCTTGCTACTTCGATCGTGTGGGCACGAGCCTGGCAAAATTGATACGTTTTATCAATTCTAGCAAGGCGTTGGCCTCATATCGCCATGGAACAGACGCTTTTCATATTCCAGTTACGTGCACGTCTCTTGGAAAATTTGATTTATCGGTTGATCGATAGAATATAATTTTAACCAAACTGGTTGTTTATAATAGTCGTGATGGTAAAAACCGAGATTCTCGACTACAACCAGAAATAACATCTTTACACACGATTTAAGGAGTGGTCGATCGATAGCGATTGTTTCAAAGAAATCGACTTATTGCGCCGTGTATTATCTGTGAAACGTCATTCAATCGATCGTATTGTTTACGTAGCTTGTAGACTTAGTAACCTAAATAATAAATGTGTATCAGTATTGATAATACTAATTCCACGTCTAATTGTATACATTGCATCAAGTACAATAAGGCTGTGCTTGAGTTTCTCTTCGCAGCCGAGCCGCAATTGTTTAATTATTTAATTTTCAATTAAAGCGGCGCTGCTTAATCACCATGGCGTTGAGTTGACGAAGAGTAATTCAGAATACGGAAGAAAGAGACTGAGATACGTCTGGGTAAATTTGTTTAGCCGAAGCAACGGCTTTAATGGATTCCAAAAGTATCTTTCGGTTAAAAGTGGCTGACATTTACTCCTGCAGGTATTGACTCTGATGAATAAACCGTGGATTTTTATATATTTCTGGGTTTCAAAGGGCAAATATGCACATAAGAAGGTACACGTCTTCTTTCGTAATATGCAAAAATGCATAAATTATTCAAAGTATCGTGCTCTATCTAATATTTTATAGATAAAAGAATTCTCTGTACATTCGGTAAAGTGTACCGACAGACGAGATTGTGTTTTACTGTCTCCCCTGTTTGATCAAGAATATAAATATTTGTGATAAAGTAGTGGTCGGTTAACAGAGGTAGGATTTGACCAGCATTTACGTCATCGGCGATATCGCATTTCCATCGAACAATAACTTGATCTCATTGCTCAATTGGATTAAATTTGTCTCGTATTCGTTGAGTGATTTTACTAGATTGCATATATATACATCACGTATACTAGTAAGTTTCATAATCGGCGCACAAGATTGTTCGATCTGTCAACGATATTAGAATTTTAACCAGAAATTTCTATTATTACAAATGAAAATTTAATAGAAATAAGTTATTTGCCAGGTTTATAATACTTTCACATGCTCGTAGATTCTATGTCAGAATATGGATAAATTCTTCCAGTATTTGAATAATTCCTTTCCGTTTTCCTTTTAAAAATTCTTCAAATTTTAAAACCTGAGTTTTGACTATCAGCAAGGTTAGTCGATAGTAAGAGCATTTCTGTTGAAATTTTTCAAATGTCAGGTTTTCCATTACAGGAAATTGCATTTCTTTCTAATTGGATAGATCGGTGAGCAGCTGATATACTGGCAAGATAACAAATTGCCGTGAAATCACCTATTGGTTTTATCAGCACCGAGCAGGCTGAACAAGATAGAGGGTATTTTTTTATGAGAGTTCTCTATGATCGAAATTGGTCAAAACAAACTGGTTTTCGTTGAGTTATCTGTTCACGCAAAAATCCGCGGAATGAACCATAAAATCGTCCCTTTCGATATCTATATCAGTATCATTATCATTTAATT
Source organism: Bombus vancouverensis nearcticus (assembly GCF_051014615.1). Taxonomy (NCBI): domain Eukaryota; kingdom Metazoa; phylum Arthropoda; class Insecta; order Hymenoptera; family Apidae; genus Bombus; species Bombus vancouverensis. The sequence goes on along the minus strand of NC_134921.1, from coordinate 9,940,145 downwards.
GTAACATCAAATAACATTTAAGCTGTACAATACCTCGTAGAGATTATTCTTAAATCAATTACTAGGAATATTACGTTTTATTGCTTTCGTGGATTAATTAAGAAACATTATCGAAAAGGGATTAGCAGGATTATGATATACAGACAAAATAATTTTTCATTCATTACTTTTATGAAACTGTTATTTATCTTACAAACGTGAAAGGAATAAAATTTGTTAAGAGCCTCGTAAGCTAGTTATAACGTTCATACAGAGGACGAAAGGTTTCTTTGTAAATTGTATCTTGTTCATTACGTTTACATAAATATAAATTTGCATAAATATCAGGATATTCCACGTTATCTAACGAATATAAATTCAACAGTAGCTAATGTTAAAAGAAAAACTAGAACCGAAACTTAACGCAATTTATTACTCGGTTAATTATTTTGTTTTATATGCCTTTCCCAGAAAATTCCTTAAATTGAGTTTCCATAAATATCGAGAAACGATGTGTTGCGTCTTTTAAGAATAACAATTGTCAAACATTGCAAGTACTCGCTTGTTCGACAATATTATCTTTCTCTTTCCGGTTCATGTGTCTGCGATGTTGAAAAACTTTCCAATTATCAACCTCTTTCGCGTTTTCTTCTTTTTTAATATGAGATCGCATTAATTAGGAAAGAACCAGACGATCGTAAAAAACCTTCTGTCAGACAAAACACGTGAATCGTAGTTAGAAAAAATAATCGCTTGGTAAAAGTACTTTCTTCGAGACTCGTTCAGTTCCAGATAAACAAAGAATGCTGGAAGTTTCATTCAGCCGATAACGCGACCCAGACAAAGGAGAAAAAACGTGCCTAATTGATACAATATTGCGAAATCGGATCGACATGTTTTGAAAGCAAACAGAACGTGAACAACAACGCGAAAGAATGGAGATTGTTTACATATTTCGTGCGATTATATATTTCGCAGACGGACTCTGTACGTCGTTCTTATGCATGTCATTAACGAAACAGCGCTTCACCTTGCGTACAGAGGTGCACAGTCCATTGGCCGATTTGCCAAGGAGTTCATCGCGATTGTTCGCAAGGTCAGACACCGCATCGAACTGCAGCGAAGCATGCAATGTCTCTCAATGGATCGTTCTCTGTACATTCGAGAACGTCATACGTTTTCTATAGCAGTTCAGTCGAATCATTGAGAACCTGCACGGACATTTTAAAGGAAAGAAGACGACAAGTGCAGCTGCATAATACAGAAATGACAATGGTGATTCTACGATTGATGGCGTTCCTTATTTCAAATGTCAATGTGATCGATTCTCTTTCCTTGGTAGCTAATTCATAAATGAAACCTATCGAATAAGTTACCGTTCAAGGAGCAAACCTAATCAGTAGACTGCAAGCACATTCATGTAACAGGCCGTAATAAACTTCGACAAACGATAAAAAAAGAATGAAATACGACCATTTGTTAAGTTCTTAACGAACAGTATGCCATAATCGAATGCACGTGACACAATTCTTCCTTGAGTGAAAAGTGAATTAACTTCTGTTCGACAGCGAACAGCTTGACCCATATGCGCCGTATCATTGAGAATCTTTAGCGAATTGAAGAACAGATAACGAAGAAGCGAATGAAGCTTAACCCAGTCGCCTGGAGTAAATCGCGTAATTAGTAGCTTTGATCAAATGAGAGTGCGATGGATTCTCAAGCTTCCAAAGGAGTCTTTTATTTCACGGAGCTCTGCGAGAATTAAAAGGATTATATTCAATTATCGTTTCTTTTAATAGAACCGCATTGCTTTATCGAATACGGAAATATTGCGCGAAAGTATTTCTATAATTTTTTACCTCATGATTACCAGATGATACAACGCTCGTTTTAAAAGTATATCAAGCTCTGTCCTCGATTCATAAACTATGGATGTTTATTCATTTATGAAAAAGTTAAGATTCCAGAAATATAAGGATGTACACAGTAAAGTGTTGAAAACGTACGCAGCACATATTTTGCAGAGACATATTTCATGCACAGTTTATATTTAGTATTCGTTACGATATTTAGATAAAATAAATCATTATTTGTATACTATTTCTTTAACTACATCCTTATCATAACGATACGCATTTTCATAAGAAATGCTATTAATATCTATCTTCTATCGATAAGGTTCTCCTATTTTAATTCCAATGAAGTAGATCCCGATGTACCAGGCTAGACACACGAGTATTCCCTCCAGAACTTAATATCTCGCATCGTCCCGTGTCTTTTCTGTATCTCTAATTACATTTGCCAATTTTCTACGATTATTATTAGAAAAATGAATCTGTCTATTGATTTACTGTGATATTAATTATTTTATTGACTACCTATAAAAATCGATCGCGCGAGTGTTTACTTTTTTTAAAGAGTATCTCTATTTGCTAAAAACCAAAAAGAAGATATGATATAGCGTACTAACTAATTTTCCAATTTTCAGATAATCTTTAAAGGCTTTTAGCGTTAGAGATATAATATAAAAGTTACATTGACATTTACAAAAGAGCATATATACATGTGTATGACTTTTACACAGAAGCAATAACGCAGTATGTGATACAGGCAACGATAAACGTAAATGATGACGCATCGTGGCCATGTTTCAATATAACACGTTGCTACAAAGTCTCTCTGTCCAGACTCGTACGCATCGATCCGCCTTTCTAATAATTTTATTTACATTCGTTCATTGTTTTTCCGAGTATCAGAACGAAGCAACGGGATATCGAGAAACAGACATTCCCGATGAAAAGAGCCAGCTTTCAAACCAATCGCACTGACGCCCTTCATCCGAGGAACATGAATTGAATCGCTGTAAATCATTCAGCCTACAAACGAAGATAGAAACGATTTTCTCCACCCGTTATCTATCTGCGGACCGATATTTCCATTTCCGCGGAGAACGAATTTGCACATGCACTCTAATTCACCAAGTCATTCGAACGCTTCGGATTTACCGTATTGAGACGCGACTGTCATAATTATATCGGTAAAAATAGTCAGTCTACAGGTGTATGTGTAATATATTTAATTAAAAATAACTTCATTAAATATCTTATATTTTCCACGTATAGTTTCAGATTTGTTTCAAGAACTTTACTGATAGGATACGAATAGTGTACAAAAATATTGATATAATATATTTTTTGCATATTTTATAGACTGTTGTAATATTATTGAACTTATACTGAGTATTGTATCCGAAAAGTGCAGTAAATTACTAATTATACAAAAATAGATAAAATACCGAAAGTATTAAAATTTCACTGAAATATAAATTTGCTTACAAACTCGTCGTCTAATCATGATACTGCGGTTATTTTTCGCATAACTTATGTACACATAATATATTCATGGAATCTTTTTATCCGTTTTCGAATAATTTCGTGAGTCATTGTAGTTATGGTAGAAAACTCGTTTCATTTCAGATAATTGGCCGTTTAATGTCCACAGGATAAAACTGAACAGGAAACGTTACATAAGATAGAAAACGAGCTTGCAACGTGCTGCTGAACACGCTTCGAGAACGTAATTATTGTTGATTAACAGCATTAACTCTGATGTTAACACTACACACACGCCTTATGTAACACGAGAAAGATGAAATTAAACGTTCTCGCTTTTATTGGAAAACTCGATGTGACGAAGTGGAAAATGACTTTGCGACCAGGAGGTCGAGGTTCAAACGACGACAACGAATATATGTATACACATCAATCGATCGATCCTGTGGGGATCGAGCATTAGAATTAAAAGACGCAAGCTTTTTCAATTCAAAGAAACAACTACCATTATAAACTTGTTAACTGGCTTCAGAAACAGTATCTACGTCATATCTCGACTGTTTGTGCTATTTTAAATCAATTTCCTCCGGCGACTCGAAGTTCTCATTTTCGTTCTAATCTTCTTCCAATTATCTTGATCCTCGACTTTCAAGATATCCCAAGAGTCACATTACGCCGGATTTAACAAATATACGCGAAGCCTGTTTATAAATACATCCGTACATTCGATTTAGGACGTTGCTTCATTATTTTATTATTTGAAATCAGATTTAGTCACTTGTTTATTTATTCTGATTCCGTGACAGTAGATGCTTTATTCCGGTCTAGTTTACTTCACGAATCGAACGAGGTAGGTACTTTCGTAAAAATAGATTTATTTCCGGCGGACGTTATAGGCCAGTATCGTATAACGGCGACGCATTAATAAAATTGGAGGACGCGAAGTAGCGTCCGATTTATGTACACGCGAGAGTGTAAGGAACATTTTCTCGATGATAATGAAAGTGGAAACATGATAAAAAGTGGCCTACGAGAAAGCTATCTTATCCATCCCAATGCATATGTTAATCCCGATGAACTTGACCATCGATGGTTACCGAAATCTCATCGACAAAGACCTTCAAGAATATTTGATAATTCCCTCGAGTTGCTCAAACTATCGCAGGGAAAATAGAAACGTACAGGTTTCTTTTTCATCTGGAAAATCACGTGTTACGAAATATTTTTAGGACGATCGACAAAACTGATTTCGATGGTTCTACGAAAGTCGACAGCTTGAACGGTCGCTTAATGTGGAACTCGCAAAGCCTATATCGTTGTCATGTTCTCGAATACCAAAGGTTGCGTCGCTTCTTTTCGCAAAATATCGCCGAGTATTTCATGCCTGCTGATAACTCCAAGCGAAATAAAAATTTATCGAAAAAATTTTAATTGCCAATTACGCGTTGCGTCACGTTGTAACATGCCATGATATCTGATACTTACGTGTAAACAATCCACGTGTCGAGGGATTATATAAGCATAATGGATAAATCGTTGTTTGGTAACAACAGAGAAAGTTTGTCTTATCGTCGGAAAATAAATAAAAAAAATCTCTCCGTATTCTTTTCATTGTATGTATGTGGAAATACATTTCTGTCATATAAGGTTGCATAGAAATATATCTTCTATTACTTTTATATTTTTTTTTTTTCAAGTAATAATTTGAAATTGAAATTGATGGATGTTTCTAAGTAGTCCGGAAGAGAGAAAACACCTATTTTCTCAAGGCTAGACGTCCGTTTAATAGTCGGATTTCAAGGAATGGATGAACGATACTTTTACCAGTGCAAACCAGTCTCGGAGTAAAAACTCGGCCAGACTGCAGTCCCAGTTACTCCTCCCGCGGAGAACTTGGAGCATTGGAACTGGAAGCATTCTAATCATTTTTTCGAGCGATGCATCTCCCATATGGGAATTGTGAGTGCAATGGTTCACCATTGTATGTAAATTAACAAGTGTCTCGTAATTTTCCGCTCGTTTCAAGACAATTGTCTACTTCAACTCACGATATTTACCAGCAATCTAACGTGAACACATTCGCAACTTGAATTTAACCTGTTGATCGAGTCGCTTATTAACGAGAAATTACTACAGCAATACAATTGAACTTGTAACGTTGATATTTAATAATGACAAATTAATTTCCGTCAAGTCCATTTTAATTCTTGCGAATGTAAAATATTGGTCAAAAAGAAGAAACAAAAAAAATGGATTTCAATTGCGATATGTTGAAAGGAAAATTTTTTAATTACATTATTACTTAATTTGATATATTTAATTCAAAAAGTTTTTAATATTTTCATTCAATGTATTCTTGTCTCCTAATTTTACATCTCAGTAACGTCCTACGTAACTCATATTTTCCTGTTAGCAAAGAAACAATTACCGAGGAATTTATTAGCTTAATTTCAACGAATTGGAAGTAAATTATTCAGCAAATCAACGAGAAAAATACTATTGTTGGTAGGAAAACAATTGTTACTCATCGGCTATCGGTATTTCTTTACTGTACGTGTTGTACGTGTTAAGCACTGTCCCATAGGTAGTTCTAGAACGGTCGACGAGCATCTATGATCGGTCAGAGGAAGCAGCTGTTTAGTTTTAAAAGTTTCAATCTCAATGTGCAACAGTAGGCACGTAGATACACGCGCTTCATAGGGCAACGCGCATCCCGTGACTTACGCCGGCTGCATACATACAGAAAACACGTTCGCTAAATGAATTAGATAACGCTTGGTAAATGTCGAATTAATGTCAATTTATTTTACGGGCAATTAACAACAAGAAAGGAATACCGCGAATTTACAACGTTGGGCAATCAACGTCTCGATTCGAGTGAAAGTAACCAAAAGCACGACGAATAAATTGAAAATATTATGAAATCGAAGCAACTTGTTATTGCTCTAGATGGAGGCCGTCGATAACAGAAATTCTTGCTACGTGTTTGGCGTTCATAACGTTTAACCATTGCTGTTCTACAGAACAAAAAGATCGATAGAAAGGCAAATATCAAGTGGTAACGTAGGAAATGTTGAATTTTTAATAACTCTCACTTTACAGAATCCTAAAAGGAATGCGTTTATGCACGCTTATATGAATAAACAAAAGAGCTATATTATGAAAGAGAAAATTCTCAGCTTGAAAATTTACCAAAGGAAAAAGAATAGATACCAACGAGAACGAATATTTTATATGTTACGACTTAAACTCGCGGTAAAAATCTTTTACACGTCGTTGTATATTTTAAAATGTATCCTTATTTCGGTCCATTATTTAGTCAAGAATAATAGTAGTAATATTTATTAAATTTCTTCCTCACAGCCGAAAAATTGTGTATTCTCTTTTGCACCATATCGTTAATGGGTCTACATTATTATTTACTCAAGAGTACAAATGGTAGCAGCAGGCAAATAGTGGACAGAAAATAAGAGTGTGATTAAAATTACAAATAATTTCTAGAAAGTCGATTTTCAGAGACCACGACTTAACACTCCGCTTGCAACCTTATTTTTACTTACGTCAATTGCAAACTGGGTCGTTTAAATACACGCAGTTTTCGTTAGGTTTTTGTATTTCTATATCTATGATCATCCAACAGCTTTTGCCGCAACATGTTACCTTAATTATTTTAAACACAGTAAAATTGAAACAAAGATATGAAGAAAATGAAAAATTACTTAAAATTGCTGGTGAAAAACGATACGATATGCAGATGGAAGATTGACGAAGCCCTCAAGCTCTCGCAAACTTTCTTCGTGGCATATTCTCAAGTTTGAAACAAAGAGCATGACCCTATTGTTAAATTAAAAACTTCGGCATCGAATAAAGTCGACAGAAGAAAGAGACGATAAGTAATTTCCAAGTTCGATAATCAATTTCATATTATTAAGTAACTAAATATATATCTTTGCATCTTGTTGCACATTTCATAATAATACCAGATATATCCTTAACTGTTGGCAAAATTTCATAGCTTCATCGCTTATTTACAAGAGTTATTATATCTTTCAACGTGTAAACAATTATAATGACAAGCTTTCAGGAAATTTGTATGGAATTACGAACAATTTCCGGGTAAAAAATAGTAACAGGGTTGGTCTACGTGAAAATTGCGCTGGCGCGAATTTAAAGCGGAATGTATTGAAAGTTCAAATTCCAAAGGTTTTCGCGCCCACGTTGATCGAATGACGTGAAAAAGTGGCAGAATTCCAGCGTTCCATTCGTACTACCAATGTATACGTTACTCTATTTTCGTGAAAGTCACCAGAAACCATTGACAGTGGCCGAATTCGATGTAAGAATTGCCTTTTCCAAGTTAATTGGTCAACTTTGACTTTTCGTAGAATGCAACCTGTTCAAAATCCACAATTGACGATCTACAGCGTAGACACGTTACGAAATCATCAAGATACTATGCTTTACCCTCTTTTTTAATTTTGTATAAATGCAATTTGTTATCCTCTTTTTAATTTTGTATAAATGCAATTTGTTATCCTCTTTTTAATTTTGTATAAATGCAATTTGTTATTAATTCGTTCATTAATTTGCACATCTTGAATAAATTCAAATATATATATATATATTTATATATATTATATATATATATATATGAATGATATATATATATAGTTATAGTTGTCGTTTGCGAATAGTGTACAAAATGCGAAATACAAGCACAATAACTAGTTTGTTCGTGCCATTGATGATAATTTGAGGAATTACAACGCGTTATTCATGGATCAAAAGACCCATAAATTGTTTGCCACGTCCTGAAAAGCGGCTTAAGCAGCTTCCACGTGAAAGAAGACACTCTGACAGAAAGTACCTCTGTTTAGAGTACCACTTTGCTATACAGTAGAGTTAAAGCGATCTATGTGAACCAGATTCGCCAAGGTCTGATCTTAGCGCAACACTCAAAAGGCAAACACCGCGACAATATTTATTCTGACTGAAGATTCCCGTTATCAGCGAGTCAGGGTTTAATTTTTATTCGATATTGGCCAAACTTATTTTCATCAGAAAACGATAGATACGAGCAGGCGCGTGACTGAATATGCGAATGAAAAAACAACGAATTCATATCCGTTAATTCCAGACTGTAGACAGTGCGGATAAAAAGCGAAACAGGATGTTATTGCGCCTCGTGACTCGTGCCATTGGCATTATTTATCAGCCGCGTAATCAACTTAACAAACAAAACGCTGCATAGAATTCTTGATAATAATGTAGCTAAATTGCTCGCCGCGTGAAACCGCTTGAGTCCTGATCTCTGTTTTGAAAATCAAGCGTCGTTACTAATTTTAAACAAACCAAAACGTTTGTGATGACGATGGTACCGCAGCGAGCGTCAGAATGTATCAGCAATGTCAAGGAAAAATCCGGCAACTTCTTAAAAAGTTACGGATCTCGTAACAATAGTTGCTTTTCTAGAAATATTTTCATTCGACGGTTAATTAAATATATTTTGCAATATAAATCATTGTTTATATCGATAATATTGTCTAAAATGTTTAGTTAGTTTAAAATGAAAGTTTATTTCTCGATACGAGTTCCTCAATTCGTGTAGATCGCACTTTTTGTCATTGTGTTGACATACATATGAATATGGTGACTGTACAGTTGTCGACTCATTAACAAGAACAGACAATAGCGTAATGTTGAAATACGAGGCACGCTCAACTCTGTGATGTCTGGCACGTCTGACAGTTCGACAACAAAGTTAATCGACAGACGAAATATATATATATATATAAATATATAAATACAATGTTAACGAAATGAGGAAAGAATGCAGTGACCATTGAGTTTGTTATTGTTGAGAAAGGTTTTTATTCTGAAAATAAACGCTGGCAAATGGAGACGAATTTGTTTGCGACGACGTTTGGAAGTTTTCATTTCTTTTCTTGTTTATTTATTCTTTGTAAAATATAACTTTTGGGTTGGAAATATAACAGGAATGGAAATGTTACAGTATTAATTTCGGGTTTTAAAACGATTATATCACATCTTTATTCTAAATAATCCTTATAAAGGAGCGTTTCTGTTTTGGTCTCTTGGTTTGGTCTAAAACGACTCTCCAGTCGATTCTCGCATCGATTTTACAATAATTCCGATCTCATAGATTATTGATAAATTATTATGAGTCTTGTGAACAGAAGTCCATTGTGTATTACTCGTTCATATTAAACAGATCCTTAACCATAATAAACCATGATATTACTTAAATTTTAACCTTCGACATTATATTTTACCAAGAATCTTATGTTTACAAATTTATGTGGTAGTTTCTAAGAAAATCTGTTCTATCCGAATCTTCTTTTCCATTAAGCCAGACATATAAAATTTAAAACAAGTGATTTCATATCTTATATAGAGGTATAAATGGAAGAGTAATTGATAATTTTTTCATTTCTCAAACTCATAATTTTTTTAGTAATCTCACTAATAAATGATGCAAGCTTAAATTCGTACGATTTTATGGGCTAATCTCAGTTTAATGCGACCTCGGTGACCAAATGATTACGATATTGGATTCACTGTGCTGAAATCGATATCGCATCAACTAATCAAAGATGCCGAATAATTCAAGAATCGAAGATATTAGGCGCGCTGAGATTAAGAAAACTGTTACGAATCTGACATTTGCACGAGTGCAGTGACATTTGGGGATCGATAAAAGGAAAGCCGAGAATGTAACATCATCTTAATGTCTGAATTTCTTTCGAAATTTCAAGCGTGCGATTTTCCTCGAATCTTTCGCGATGGAAGCTCCAATTTATTTTATTTTTAGAAATTCGTGGTACTCGTTAGATTGCTGTGACGGAAATGCGTAAATATGGATTGTAAATGGCTTCTCTACTGAAAAATCTCGATTTTGTGTAACAATTTCGAGCCCTATTTTCTTACCGACCTTTAGATATCTGATATCAAAAGTATTAATATTTTTGATTCAATTTTATATGAAAAAAAAAACAAATTTGGGAAGATTACACGCAGTAATCTTGTAGTAAGATATACGTACTTGACATTACTCTTTAAGTAATCGATCATTCAGCGCCGTAACTAACTCAAAACCTAATCGTCAAGGTTGTTGATCGAACAGGGGACGAATTTACGTTGCGATGACTACTTTGTTTACTCGTATGACTATTACATCATGTCACATTTTCAATTCTATACTTTGCTATAAGAGCATCGATCAGGTATAATTTAAATGACGCGGCTGAATTATTAGTCGCAACTAAACAGAAATGGCCTATTCGCGAAAGTATCAGTTTTTGTACTTAATTTTTGGTTTGCATCAAGCCACGAAAACAAAAGGTGCAGTAACGCCATCGCTGGCATTCAATCGTCGCTGTTGACTGAGAATATAAACTAGCTATGGGGACGATGCCCCGAGATCGTTACAAGATTTTACCGAAGCGACCCTGAAGATGATATCCCGTGCTCTATCGAGGTCGTTGTTCGATCGATTCCATTCTCGTCCCTTCTAACTAAACAACGACACGAGAAAACGAAAACAAAAAGCGAGGTGTAGGTAAAAGGAGATACAGTCTACTACGTCTCTCGACACTTGAGGCTCAGAATTGGATGAGGTGTGTAAAGTTGCCAATAAAGCGAGCTCCTCACACTCACCGAAATCGATGAACTGTTTTATCGAAAGCGGCGAGGGGTTGAATTGCGAGTAAAAATCCAGCATCTTGCTGATGTTCCCGAAACACTTTTGCGTGAGCTTCATCTCGTCGTACGTCGTAACACATGAACTTAATGAGCAGTCGACTTGGTTTTCCTTCGACTTTTTTCTCTCGAAATTCGAAAGCTTGTTCTGAGAATTTTTTGCTGTCGTTTAAAAGTCACGGGAATACTGTCACAATCTACCGCAGGCAGGTTGAACAGCGAGGCTTCTTTGAGTAGTACGCCGGTACGAGGATAGGAGACACCTCCGACCGCAATGGTTCGTGGCAAGACTAGACACGATTACTGTCGTTTCAAGAAAGGGATCCTCTATATGTTCGTTCCCGATCGCGCGACTGCGTACCCCTTACATGACTCCTATGAGGTGGAGAAAAGTGGGGCTGCCCGAGGCGCCACATTCAAAATATCCTTCTCCTTTGTCGTTTTCTTTATTTCGTGATTTTTCGGTCACGAAAAATTTCTTACGTAACGAATTTTATAATAATACACCTTTGGCAAAATCAATGATAAGAAATGAAAAATTGATAAAGATTATTAGACAAAAGATACAATTTCAGCGTGTGATGTGAGGTCAATAATAAAGATTTACGTAAATAAAAGCGTGAGTAGATATACGATTAATATTTCCGAATAGAATAACACGTCTGTGAATAGAAGTTGAAGAATTTGTATTAAGCTCATTGAATGAAAAACTCATTGAATGAAAACATTCTAAGGTATACTTTTTTAAAAATGTAGAGATTCATTCTGCTTCATTTTTTCTTAAACATTTATACGTAACAATTATATAACATATAATCTGCTTAATCAGACAAATGATTTTTTCGCACTTTGTTTAAATACGGTATTACCATGCGGGATTCTCTTTTTGTTCACCTAGGTAATTATCCGAGTTGAAGCGTCATTTCGTATTCCGGAAGTGGCGAAATAGATCACGTGGCGCCGCCAACGGTGCACGTCGTATACATTAACCGTGGATCAATTAACCTGTATATAAGTTACATTTTTAGTACATATTACTCCTTTCTACGATTTCTCACGTCCCAGTTTTAATTCGTAAGTAATCTATCATGCCAACTGTTTCTGTGTTTTACTGAATAACTCGAATGATGCGATAATTTTGAAATACACGACCACGTTTCTAGGTTAGGTAACCCTTGGATTTTTTTGTGTTGGTCTTCTGCTAGACAATCAGCGCCACATATTCATCGTTGAGAAAAGTATTTCTCGGTATTTTACGAAATTAAAACAATATACAGCGTTAAAAGGTTATATTATCGATTTCTATGATTTCTTTGCGTATTTTTTACGGTGTAAATCGACTCTTGGAAAAGTTGAGTCCGTATTTGGAAACTCTATTGACTTCGAAGTGATTGCCTGACTTCCGGCCAAGACAAGCCCATGTGGACAGCAGCAGCGGTGCCTCCGATCATTTCGTGCTGAGGCTGTCCCTCGTGTTTCTGTGAAAAAAACTTGTCCGACGAATAATCACGCGTGCACCGCGTAAGTCATCGCAGCATGGCTGATTTGGATGATTTCTTTGCGAAAAAAGATCGCAAAAAAGCGAAGGGGAAGAAATTCACAACTACAGAGGAGATAGCAAAGAAATTGGAAGAAACGGGCAAACGGTTGGGGAAGAAATCAAAAGACAAACCAGTGAACCCGGAGGGGGAAGAAACTCAACAAACCGAGGTGAACATTCGTCCATTCCGCATGTGTATCTTGTCCTTCATTTTTCGTTGAACTTTCGATCCTCGAATTGTGAACAGTCACACGCGAAAGTGCCGAATACGGTGCCATAGGTCGCTGCCATATTTGTTCTTGCAAACGTCATTCTTACTATTACTGAAACTAATCTGCTTACTTGGATCCTCCCAATCTAACATGATTCGCGTTGCCTCGTTGTCCGACGAGCAGATTGTTTGTTACATAATTGAATTGTTACGCGGCTACGGATATTTCCCTTTGTAAACTTACTGAAACAAACCAGCTGTTCTGGGATTATTATCGTGCGCGATTGATGCTACTTTGAACGAAAATGTGGTATTTTGGAGTAAAAAGCTTTTATACGATGGATTGTCGATATGTCTTTTTTTTTTTTTTTGTAATGTGAACCTGGATAAAACGCTTCTATAGGATTCTTTCATAATATATTATAAATTATGTGGAGAAATTTTTGTATTATTTTGTATGTTTAAAATATATTACTTTAGGATGAAGATGAGTGGAGAGAGTTTGAAGAAGAGAAAAAAGACTATACTGGCTTGAAGATTGGAAACCTGACAATGAACGAATCCATAGATGCAGAATCTGATGATGAAAAAGGTACAGGAGACATTAGCTCGGATGGAGAGTCAGGTGAAGGTGGTACCAAACATTCAGGACCCTGGAAAAAGCCAGAGCTCCCTCCACAACCAGAACCAGCACCAGAAACAGCACCACCACCTCCACCACCTGTTACTTCAGGAAGTAGTTATAAGCCTCCACATTTAAGGAATATCCAAACAGTAGCTGCTAGTCCTAGACAACGAGCAAAAAATATTGCGCCAGACATACATAGTGAAGAATATTTCCCAACATTGAACTCCAAGCAGCAGCAAAGCAACGAACCCAGTGGACCATGGGGCAGACGGTATGTATCACGAGTACTTTTGATTATTTTAAAATAAAAAAAGGAAGAATTTGCAGGGAGAAAGACAGTACGTGTATATAACAAATAAATAATTTTATTTTAGGAAACGAGACGAAGGTACGTTTGAAGAAGTGCGTAATCGAGGGGGAAGTAGATCATATAGCGTACAGGATGCGCAAGCTCAAGCGCCGAAGCTCTCTCTGGGTAACAAATATGGTGCCCTATCTCAAGATCAAAGCTGAAATCATCTCTGATTTGATCGAACGACAAACACAATCATTATTACGTCATCGCCTCTCTCCGTTTCGTGGCCCAGTTACGCTATTAAATATGTTTTCTAGGATATAGAACACACAACGGAACGCATACGAGTAGGATGCATGATCGATTCACGTACCGTGCTCTAGCTTTCGAAAAGCCAGACGTTGATTAAAAAAACAAAACCAGGAAAAGAAAAAAAATCCTATTTCGTTCGATAGGAGATCCCGCCTGCTATCGTGAAACCGGATGTACCATTTCTTTCGCGAAAACGTGATTCGTGCTTACGATGAATTTCGTAAAGAAAAGCGAACGTTTATTTTTTCATACGAAGAGAACATGCTCAAAACACACATATATACACATTTAGCATCAGTTTTATATTTAATTTTTTAATTTACATACTAGAAAGATGAAAGATCTTTATGAAGAGATGATGGGGGCAGTGGAGAAAAGTCGCGAGTTTGCATAACAAACCGGAAATCGAGATAGAACTCTCGTAGCGCAAAAAGGTGTTGAACTTCGCGATTAATCACGTAAGACACTCATGTGGTCGCTGTATTTTTACACGGTGCTGCTGTTTTCATTTAGCGTGCTTGCATTCGCGTTAGTCAGTCGATCACCTTCGAAACGTCTCGGAAATTATAGATTAAAAACACTTGGATAGTCGAACGTGACATCGTTTTAACGCAGGAAGGACTATATTATATTATTACGTGTGCATTGCATAAAGAAGGAAAGTCGATTAGTCCTAATCGGGCTCTGTCTTTTCGAGTAATAGTTTCGCTCAACGGTAACGTACGTCAACGAACACAAAAGTTTAGATGAATTAAGATATATGTGGATAAATATGTATACATAATAATTACATGGAAATAATTGAACTCCGGGGCTGGGCTTTGGAACGGTGCAGAAATACTGCTATACATGTCGATACAAAAGAATTGTACGAAGGAAAGAAAACAGAGAGAACATATACGCAAAGTATAATGAAATCGGATAAGTTTAATTTGTGGAAACTCAAAACATATGCAGAAGTCATACAGAAAGAAGAGACACGCATGCGTGAACGAACATACAATATAAAATAACAGGAGACGTATGTACGCTTTTGTTGATACTTGTTTAATTAGTTTTGTTGATTTAGGGACTTCTTTTGCGAAAAAGAAATGAAAACAGGGGAGAGGTTGTACGGAAAGAGAAAGAGAAGAAGTTGTAGAGTTTCTCCTGTGTGATATCAGGAATTCGGGGTGCTAGCGCTGTTATTTTTTGGTGGTGAACAAAAAATGAGAAACAAATAGAAGAGAAAAATCTAACTCGAAGAAGCAAAATGGAGTAAGTGAGCCATACACACAGAATTGCAGAAAAGAAAGAAATGGAGCCTTGTATAGTGAACTATAAGAAGAAAAAAAAAGGATGTGATTATTTATAATAAATTTCCTAGGACAACTTATAAGTACTGCCTTAAGCATTTTAATTTCGCGAACCATCAATGATGTGTCGGTGATCTCGCGACTGGTTCAGAACATGTGAAAAAAACGAAAAAAGAAATAAGTGCATGCTCAAAATGAGTGTGGTTGCGATCGTTAGTTTTCTGTTCGCGCGATCGACCGTCACAGTCGTTCTATCTCGAGGATCGAAAGCACTTTTCACGGGCATTTCCACGTAGAAGTACGCAAATTCCATATGCGAGAGTCTAAAGTTGTTTGTTCAGTTGAGTCGATCAGTTTGTTCGTTTAATAAATCGAACCATGTAAGTAATTATTCCTTCATATTGGTATAAGAAAACATTTGTAAACGCGAAATTAGATGCAGTGACTCGTGAAAGTACTTAGACACTTAGTATAGAAAACTTTTATACATATATAGTATGTGTTACATAAATCATTTCGAAATTTTATAAGCATAAGACACGATTGTCATGATTATATCAGTAAGATTTAAAACTGATATGAAGTTGTATATAGAAGTTACAAGATATATACTGCAGATATATGTTTCATATATCATGAATAATAAATTTGAACATATGTATAATACATATTAAAAATTCCCACTAATATAATAAATAATTGTCTGTTTAAATATTCTTGTGATTTCTACGAAATATATACTTGTACTAAATGTGTATTAGCTTTTATGTTCCACATTTGTTCCAAATATTTCCATATAATTAGATATGGCAAAATACATATTATATATACAAATTGCAATTTAATGATGATAATTGAATCTTATTACAGTGCTAATGAAATTTTAAAGTATTTCATATAATACACATAATGTACGTATAAAAGGTTTCTATGAGTATTCAAATATTATCATGAGCTCCTGTATATATATTAGTATCAAATAATTGTAAAAAATTGTCTATTGTTTGGCTTTTTCAATATCAACGAACTGATCGACCAACTTCGTATTGTGTTAAAGATTATCAACCCTGATTTATCAATCGATTCAGACAAAACAGTCAAGAATAAAGGTCTTGGCTAATTTTGGAAAAAAGTGTGAGGGTTGGTGGTCTATTAATGCAGTAAAAATAGTAAAATCGAATGTCGAGAGAGAGAAAAAAGATGAAGTCGCCCGACGACGACGTCGTTGTCAGGGCAACGTGGACTTCGCCTGCCTTTTGTTACAGAATAGTTGAAATAATTTTATCGCGACTGTTAACAGAGAGAAATCGATAGAATGACAGAGGAAGTGAAAGAGTGCGCGAAAGAAAGAGAGTGGCGAATAATGAACTTGATATAATAAATAATGAAGGAAACCAGAGAGTTGACATATACGAAACTTTGTTTCCGATGATATTTCTTGTTCTCGT
Organism: Bombus vancouverensis nearcticus; assembly: GCF_051014615.1. Classification (NCBI taxonomy): domain Eukaryota; kingdom Metazoa; phylum Arthropoda; class Insecta; order Hymenoptera; family Apidae; genus Bombus; species Bombus vancouverensis. The sequence goes on along the minus strand of NC_134921.1, from coordinate 9,923,386 downwards.
TTCATTTCTCATTATATACACATCTTTAACGAAACTCGCAATACTCGTGCCCGATTTTGTGGAATGAATAATAAAAAAAAAAAAAAGGAGAGAAAAGGAAAACTGTTTTTTGCAAATAGTAATTATATATTACAAGATATATTTTCGAGATTGTACATAGGTATTTATGGAGACACTTTTCATTGTTATATGTACTGTCAAAATGTTTTTTCAACGGTCGGTTCACTTTATGCGAGAGAACATAGCGCTTGTTAACTCGTTGCGATGGAAATTAACGAGAGATAATATTTAAACCTCTAGAGTCTTAAATGTCGAAGAAAAAAAAAGATTGAGTAGGAAACTTGCTTGTTGATGGTAAAAAGACATATTAGACTGCAGAGGATTAAATTTCAATGGTTTTCATTCGACGAAAAATCTTTTATTAACTATCACGATTAACAAACATGAAGTTGAAGCGTTCATGCGATGATGGGGTTAACAACATATTATGCAAAACAGCTTGATCAGAGTAGGTCTTCCGGCCTTACTGTACTCTCCTCGCTGGAAACAAATATATTTTGGGGATGAACTATCACTGAACTTCGCTTCTGTGATTGTACGAGGGATCGCGAGCATACTTTTCGCAATATTTGAGTCCGTGACTTCCCTCGTTGCTGTACGAGCTGTACATGGGATTCTCCAACAAGGACGCCCTGAACCTTGGTAAAAAATATATCCAGACCTTTGTCAAGGTACTGATCTGAGAACAAGTTTGATAATAAATTGAGCAGATTAATTTAATAACAATTGCGTATATTAATTGGTGCAGCATACTTTAGCCTTTTGTGTTTTTAAATTATAGTAAAAGAGATACATATATTTCCTTTGTTTTCCTTTAGACTTTTTATTTAAAAAGAAGTAATAGGATGTTAATTTTGAACATGAATAATAGTTGAGAAGAAACAATATCTACCTCTTCAAAATTATCGCTCGATTTGGCCTTGCCTTCTGGAGCAATCAACAAATCTTCCTCTGATCGTTCGTAAAACGTTGGATGTTCTTCTAGTTCGTCTAACTTTTTTAACATTTTCGTGTCGACATCGTATACTTCACCAAATACATGCTGTTTATAAGGAAATAGAAAAAGGTAGGTGAATTAATTTTACATGTAATTTTTCATTTAAAGTAACTTACAAGCTTAATTCAAACATCAAACATTGACAATTAATGTTAATTGTTTAATAACAGATATTAAAATTCAAAGCACAGCCTCAAGTTAGTAACAACACTAATGCTAGGACAACAAAATACAAACTCAGTTTAATGAATGAATTTAGTAACTCACAAATAAGAGATATTTCATTCGATCTAATATAAATTTGATAAATAATAATGTTCTTTGCGAAAAAACTGTGCCTATGACAACGGGCGGTAGACGTTGCCGTTTATAAACAATTCGGCGAAACTAGTTGGACAATAACATTATCTAAGTTGATAATATCGAACTCATGCAATACTCACGTGACCAAAGCCAGGTTTCTTCAACAAAAATGGTATATTATAATGAGTGGCAATTATTAGCGGATACGGAACAACGGTTCTTCCAAGTCCCAAGAACTTTGCGTATCCATTTGCAACATCTTGGATCAAATTGTGGTTGGGTTCTCCTCGCTTTAGTGTCCCGTATACGAAGATACGGTGTAGAGGACTCTTGAACAAGTGTTCATACATTTTGAACTTTCAATCGTATTGTAATTATATGAATATACTGTGCGGAAAATAATTTTTCATTTTAACTTCAAAATGCAAGTTTAAAAACAGTTTTTTCTAAATTCCAATAATTTACTTCGCTGTCGATAATGATGTACAAACAGTTTCAACGCTTTTCAAAGAGATGGCGCTAGTAGATAAAGTCCACTAACAATTTAACTTCACTGTCGATAACAATGGGCTACGCGTTTTCCAATAGATGGAGCTACTAGTATGTGCTAAAATTATTGGTTATGGCAAACGAGACTCGAATCGTTTCGTTTCTTTCTCGAAGAGAACAAGTTGTTTTCGCTACCCGACAGTGTTCACCACAAAGCATTAGTTTTCACGAAGCAGTTCCGTATATTCAAATAAAATCAAAACCAACAATTATGAGAAATATATCAAAAACTAATTACGGTGTCACACTCGACAATGTTACGCATGTTTCGACACACACTAGAGGTCATTCGTGCTCACTTGTTTCCGGATACTGATATTGTCATCGACTTCACTGCACTTCCTGCATTCGTTTGTGTAAAAAAATAAATAAAAGGTATGGCTGGAACATTACGCACTGCTTTCTAAATTAAATATGATTGTTGCTTCAACAAAACCGTTTAGTCTTTTTCCTTCCATTCGTTGTATGTTACATTCATTTACTTAGCAATATATGTTTATGTAATAAATTGTGGACAGTATTAAACTTGTCAATATAAAGAACAATAGAAATGGCCAAATAATGTAAACTGATTATGATAGAGGAATTTCAAAAAATGTTAAATTTTCTAGGTTTTACCTCGTCCGATAGTAATTGCATGTCCACAATGTTAGTCGGCAGTTCATGGAACGAGTAGATGTCCATAACCGCGATGTTCGTTAGCATTGCTGCGGCAGCGATATGAAATAACATTGTTGCAAACTGCAACACGGCAAAACTAGTGATTCCACCAAGAGTATAGTGCGTACAACCCTGATCTCGCTGTCGCATAAGAGGTTAAAAGTTGAAGCGATAAGAGCTTTCGTGCGACACGGATCACGCCATTTCATTTTTCCTTACGATTAATTCCACTTCATTTTTTCTTCTACAATCTTTGTACCCTTTTCCGATAAGTTTCGATTGACAAAATATTTTTACTCATTGTCGTCGTAATTATTATATCTGAAGAAAAATAACACCATATCGTTTGATTAATTTGCTAAATATGAGTCTCTGGAACTTCCGTTGTTGCTTATTATTACGAATAAAAAAAAATAAGCGACACTTTAGAAATATAGTAATTTTATTCGTGTTAGAACAATTAATCACTTTCAAAGACTATTGAAAATGGTGTTACAATTTTTAGTTATATCAACGACACCTCGTTATTATAAATTATTGATACATAAATTTGATGAATTAATTTATTACTATTGAATATTTTATAATTAAATTATTTTAGACATTTGTTACCAACTTATGGAACAATAATTGCGTAGTAGTAAAAACGAAAACGATTCTCGCTATAATAGTCAGTGGATAAAGTAATTTCCTGCTTAGCCTTCGTTTGTTTAATTTCATTTTCACGAAGATCCTCGGCGCATCTATCGGTGCATTGTAATTACGTGGACGACAGACTGATATTTTGTCGAAGGATCTGGCTTTCCTGTGACACGAATTGTCGAAAAGCATCATTCGTTAGACGTTTTCCGCTTTGTCTTTGTCGTAAAAGTTGATCGAACGTATTCCAATTTTCGCCGCCTTTCTCTTTAATATCCTCACCCTTGAGATATAGATTTATTACGGTAAGAGGAATTAATTCATTTCAGGCGCAGTAGGTTTCATTACCTCGATGAGGACGTACAAAAGGCCTTTGCTCCTGTCTCCAAGTAACATATAATTCTGATAATAGAGACAATCTATCAATTCTTGTAAGATATTTGTCGTTAAATGATTGTCTAGATAGGAAAGATCTTACTTTAGAATTTGTATTATTCAGTCGTGGATGTTTGTGCATTTCTGGAAAATTTAGAGATGCACAAAATGCGCAGAATATTCATATAATATGCAAATATGTACGTATAAGATAAAAATAATTGATAATTTATTTAGGCTCTAATCAGCCTCGTAGAAACATGAATTTCCATAAAATACGTAATCTATTAATTATCTAATATATTACTAAATCGAAAGTAATAATCACAGCTTAAATCTATGTACTGCAATTTCAAATTTCCTGTCGCCATCATCTCTCCATTCGTCGGAAAGCTTTCTTTCCTATGAGGATGACACGTTTCATGTCCCAGTGTCGTTCTGATTTTCTGTAAAACATGTAAAACAATGGATATTATCCATTAAAAAAAAAAAAAAAGGAAAAAATGATATCCTCGATAGCTGTAAAACCAAACAATTTTTTATAAATCTGTAGTTATTACTTGTATAGGTTCTGAATCTGCAAGTGAAATTCTTTCTTCCTTCGTTTTGATCGAAGATTCCTGAAGATCTACAAATATATTTTATTCTATTCAGTTAGAATAAGTAGCAAAAGTAGAACATTGATTAAAATTATTAGAAATGTTGTTAAAGAAATAGAATGACTTTATTCCTATGTCAGAGACGATCATTTATTTCTGACCGTTTTTAAATATTAATATTAAACATAGAAATAAACAATTCTTAATAAAAATGTAACGATTTCGTCCACTTTCTATTCGTACTCCGTTCTTTCCCCCGAAATTCTCCATTAATCGATTAGTTAATTAATTAAGAATATTAATCAACGTTCTGTTATACTTGTAATTTGTACGAGTTACATTTTTTAGATCGTCTTGTAAGGCTCTGACGTGTTCGAGATTTCGCGTTCTTCCTCAATGATTCGTCGTTTATACTTTTGTCAATTTCCTCGTCCTTCTTCTTCTCCATCTAAGTTTTCGTAATTTTTAGTAATTGAACGAAGCTGTGAATTTCATCCGAGAAGAAGGGACGTTCTAGATAAATTTCTGATGATTACCCATTCGTCCATTAACGACAGTTCAGCGAACTTTCTGCGACGCAGCTCGACAATTTCTTCGTGCATCAAGGCAATTCTAATTTTATGAATTAAGTAGGTCGAGTAAATTTACATATTAATCTGTTATAATACCGATTAAAATAATTTATACAACGACAAACATTTCAGTAGTATTAGAATGCTATAATGAATATACTTAGAATTATTGAAATGCAATAATTCTATACTTTGAGTTATTGGAACAATTTATACGCATTTTTATGTACATTTTGAGCTCCTGTAATATTAAAGACGCGCCTTCATCGCATATCCTGTTTCCAAATAAAACAAGACACCTCAAAGACCTGCAAATATAAAGGTACTATACTTTATATACAAAAATACGTAATTAAAGCTATGTAATTAAATAAAATGTGAGAAATATTTATATTGCTTGTTATTTCACATCCGTCAGCCTCAGATAAGTAAATATAAGGAAAGTTATTAAGAAATCTATCAAATTCTGCAATTTGGAAGATCTGTGAAGGAGCAAGTAGAAAAATCAATGTAAGTAAGATAAATAAGCTAAGTATATACACACATTCGTGTGTCGTCTCGTTTTGAATTATTTTGATTTATATTTTTTGACGCAAATTCGTATATCTTGAGTTTCAGGAAGAGTTGTTGGGCCAACTTCCCGTTTTTCCATCGGGAGAACATAATTCAGACGGAAGGTTCTCCCACATTTTGACAAATTTTTCCACACGGAATTTCTCGAGAATGGACAAAGATTTTTGGGTCAAAATTGGGCCTCTGTATCAGGAGAACACACTGGTACCGATATTATCTTTTTTCGGATACGAAATTTCATATTTTCGTGAAGTTTCCACAACGATATACTACACGTGGCTTGCATTCGATCAAACGACACTTGCAAATTCACGTGCAATCGCAAAATACCATCAAAGGCGTCCAAGATGCAATTCTTGTTCCAGTACAAGCCGCAAAACGAAGAAGAAGAATAGAGGAATATAGAAATAAGATTAAGTTACCTGTTCGTTCGAAGCATTTTCCCCAGATCGCCTGCACCATCTTTCGTTATATGATTATTTGCCAGATTTAGAATAATTAATTTGGGATTATTCGGTGGGTCACGATATCGTAATTCGTGCGCAATTTTCCTCATGCCATTATCGCTTATTTTGCACAACCTCAGTGACAAATATTTCAAGCTAAACACGATTATCTGTCAGAGTGAATTCTGGACACGTCACTTTATAAATTATTAGGTTGCCCGAAAAGTTTCTTTCGTTTTATAAGATGATAATAAAATGAATAACAATTTCTGTTTTATATTATTTTATTTAATTGCGTATCATCCATTTCATCATATTTGTATTACTATGTTCGTGCATAATTCAATAAATTAATATAAAACAGAAAACATTGTGCGTCTATTATTTCCTTATAAAACGAAAGAAACTTTTCGGACGACCTAATACTTGCCTTCCTCCAGGCGTGCAAAGCAAATGATAATTTTCTTGCGTGTTTGGATTCATGTCTAAATTCAAATCTTGCACGCATCCGATATTTGTCAGCATTTCCGCAATTTGCATAACACCGAACGCGTTTATATTGCAATTTGGCAATCTATGAAAATGTTCGATCATTTCTTTGACGAACGTAAACGTGATACGTGAAATGTAAGCGAATAATCGTTTGGTTTACTTCAATACTGTGATAGTATTGTATTTCTGCATCGTAGAATTCAGTGCATCTAATAAGCAGATGGATACTTCACGGCGTGTAACAAAGTAAAAATGAATTCAAGGACGTGCGCTTATTTCAACATCTTTGTTTTTTTTTTTTTAATATTTATTAAAATTACAATCAATTCTCGCGTTGAAAATTTCAACTTCTGAACTGCGGATTTTTATGCGTCTACGAGAGATTCAAAAATGCCAAACTGCACGGAATGTGCATAGTATGTAAAAATATATGAGATATCCAAAGCAGAATATTTGCTATAATATTTAGTGGATGGTTGTTTAAGTTTAGTTCTTTTACAGTTACGTTTGCAAAATTATTAATTTGCATAATTATCCGTAGATTATTTAATTCTATTACGAAGAAAATTTCGTTTTAGAAGATACTTATCTTTGCTTTCAATTTTCACTGGCGTCACGAGTTTTCTATTCGGGTAAGTTACATGAAAAATTGGCGATCCGTCGTCCTCGAGTCTTAAAATATTCAAATTACGATGAAGATTTACAGCTATTTGGATTTTGATTCGAATTTAGAGACGATTACTTTTCGGATGTTGCCGATAAACTATTGGAGACACGAAAATCCGCAAGATTCTGCTATTTTCGAGATAATTTATTGTTAAAAGGTGCACTTGATCTTATTAAGAAACTATGATTAAGTTAGGGAAGTTTAAGGAAACGCTTACTATAATTCTAGGCAAGGGATGTACGTTATACTCGTGCGCGTGTTTTAAAAATTCGCTCACAAAACTTTCATGCAAATTCCTTGCTGTGTCGCCTATTAATGTAACCATGTAACGATATATTTGCTAAAGATAAATATAAATATTGAGATATTTACCTGCAATCGACGACGCTTTATCTCGAGCAGAAGCGGTGTATTTGCTCCTCTTATCTACCATGACTTTATTTCGTAGAATTCTTAACACGATTTTTATTAGCCAGGTTAAAACCAATTGCTGTCAAAGCCACCAGCAAGTGAACGTCGAATTTTTTGGAAGCTTAACAAACGTACGTCTGTAGTACAACAAATAATATATAGTTTCAATAGTTGTGAAGCTAAACGTAGAAATTAATTCAGTGTCTTTCTGTACAGAAATTTGTCATTTATTTATCAATCTTGCTCTTCGACCAAGCACAGTTTTCTTACTATTAATCGAACAACAAAAATCATTTGTTGACGCGTTTCGAAATTGAGTTTACACCGCGTTTTAGAAATATTAAGATCGATATGGTAAAATCCTAAAATATATAGAGCGAAAGGATATTTAAATTTCGAAAATTATTCAAAGGCGATGGATTACTTTCTATAGCTAAAACGATATTACGATCAACACAGAGTGGATCATATTTCGTCTATCGAAGCGTTTTGTCTCAATATTTAACCATAAAATATCACGCTATAGTTAAGTGTTTTGTTTATTATTCTTCGGACGACGAAACGACGAAACGTTACACCAGGCGGTAAATCCATAAATGCTGGCGCCTTTAAGCCCCATAAGGCTATAGAATACCCTCTCATAAACCATCCACCCCATGGTGGTTGTAATCGGACGCCGAAAGGATGCCAGGACGACACCCTCTATGGATGGAAAACGATGAAAAGCCTCGTGGACGAAAGTATCGAGCGATTTCTGGTAGCGCGATGTAATGGAAACTGTGGAAAGCGGCACTCACATCATGCTTAATGGCCTGTATCACGATTTTATGTGATTAGGTTCGTAAACGCCAGGCTTTCGTTAAAAGGCTGATCACGATAATGTCTTGTACTCGTTTCGAAATATGCACAGGATATTAATCACGAGAAGTGCTCTTTTGTCATTAACAGTCCTCGTTAATTACAATTGCTTATCGAATTGTCCCACTTTTTTTTATCTATCGTGCGATGCAAGTTATTAAATTTGCATAATTATATCGTTCGTGAGTATCAAGACACTTGGATTCCAAGGATCTCTATAAGGAAATCTATATCGTTTTTATAATATCGTCTCCACTAACGTAGATCAAGCGAGTTTAGCTTCCGACTAGGAAGATTCAAAGATGCTTTAAAATCAAAGTATTATTACCTAAAGATTCGGAGAATCTGTTCATTCTTATCACGAGCCTGTTCGCCGTAGATACAAGAACTGCGGATCGTAGAAAATCCGCTAGAATTTCACTCCCTTTCGACGGTATATTTCCCCGAACCTCGCAACGAGTAGCGTAATAAAGTAAATAACACGAGGAGGCCCCGCGTCCCACCAACAAACAGGTCTGCGTTCACGATCGCCACGCGTTATAGCGGCGATCGCGAGCCGCCTCGGGTTCAGTTCAGCTCGGCGCTTTGACCGCGCAGCTCCGTGTCCAGGAAAAAAGCGTCGACTACGCGAGGCCTTTGACAGGAGAAACGGCCGCTTGACAGTTCCGTTCTCGACCACGAATAGCCACTGACTAATATCTATTTCCTCTAGTAACCGAGTGCGAACGTTCGTCATTATCAAGCTTTACGTTGGGCAGGAAACGGATCGGAGGTGAGTGAAATTGCCGTGAGATTTATTCGTTTGGATTTTCGTTTCATTGAAATTCACGCGACTTTGCATAGCCGAGGACAAAAGTGGATGATACGTGTCCGGTAATTGAATATTTATTCCTTTTACACTCTGTTGGAGCTGAATTATCGAGAGAGGCGAACAATAGAACGAGCGAGTCCTTTGCGATGCAAAACGGACCCATTGATAGTCGGATCTCGAATGACACGCGATCCCTTAAAGCCAAATGCAATTGACTTTGCTTTGGACGCGAAACGATTGGTACAGCCCCTCGGCCAACTTGGAAATGCTTTAACTATTTTCACACCAGATTTCGTTTAATACGATCGTTACTTGTAATTTGTCATACGATATGATATAAAACTGTTCGAACACTTTTCATAGGAAAACGATAGGAAACTGGTATTTATATATTTATATATGTGTACATACTTGTTTCGTAGTCAAAATTGATGGTAGAACCGGCATAAGTGAAGTATATACATCTTCTTATATCAAAATTGATAATAATAATAAAATGAAATTGTAATAAGAACTTAATAATCTTTCGAACAAGTTTGATTCTTTGACTCGCATAATCTGACTGCAACCTGGCTGTATAGAAATTGGAAATCTCGGTTTGGTTCTTGAATTAAATTCTCGCGAATAATACATTCACGATATGATAAAATATAATACATTTTTTGAACTTGTAAAACTCGGTAAATTCGGCTCCTTGATGTTACATCGTGATAAATAACAAATACAAGATAAGATATTGAAATACAATGCGAACACTATCGACGATACGGATGACTCTTAGAAGATGTGCTCGAATGCGATTTGCGTGGACCGTGTCTAAGACTGCTACGTGTCTTGAGGTTGTTCTACAGGTTTTGTAGATAATAGGGTCGTGGATGAGTAATCTACCTTTTTCTTTGACTTATACCTTAGACAGTCAAACGGTCTTACAATCGAGCCTCTCGGAAGATAAATTGATCGACTCTGCTTCTTATCGCTTATTTAATTTCGTTATGTAAATACTCGATTGATATTCGACTCTCAAGAAACAAAAATTCAGATGCGCAGGTTCATTCATCGCGAAAAGATGACACGAGTAATAGTGAATTCTGGCGTAAATTTAAAAAGCAGAGCGTTGTATACGTTTCTGATCATTGCTTAATTTCATTACATAAATACACGATCGATATCCGATTCTCCAGAAACCAATGAGTTTAATTCCACAAGTTCCATAAAAATGCCACAAGAAAATGGTAAATTTTAACGTAAATTAAAAATAAGAAACAGTGTTTGTAGCATCATTTCCCTGTACTTTCCTGATCGATGTGGCTTCTGAAGGGTTCGATTAAAATAAGTACAGCCCTCGGAAATTAAAATATTCAAATGACATAAACAATTTCACCAATATTCTGTTACTTGTCGCTAATGTTTTCTTTAACGAGTCGTTGCGTCTCTTTAATGGGACCAATTACGTACCGGAAGCGGAGGATAGAGCGCAGAGAGCGGTGCAGGCGCGTGGAAGCTGTGCAATCTTTGAATTTGCCAAGTGTGGAAGCGCGAAGTTCACCGAACGCGATGTTAATGTATCTATCCCTTCATTTCTCTCTTTCTACCACACACGTGAACCAGCTCTGGCCAATTGCATTAATTTACGACTGTTTACATCATCAGGCATCAGGGTGTGCCATAAAGCCAGACCTACCACCATGAATTATGCATCGTAGGGTGGTTTCGGCTCTTCCCTCCCGTTTTTTCTTTTTGCTCTATCGCGCGCAACAGCTTCGAGATCATTATCCTGACGCGACGAAATCATTATCCTGATCGCAATTTCACAGAAAAAAAGAGAAAAAAAGTCACGATCCAAAAGCGCTTTTAATTTTCCAAATTACGTATTCGGCGTGTAATCGGTCGAGTATCGTTTTTCTTAATGAATTTATTTTGAGGAACAGCAGACCGTTAAATTGAGACGAATTACGCTTAAACGAAAGCGACAGGACAACGATTAATTAATCGCCTCGGTCATTCGTTTTTTGCCCGTCTGCGGCTGCGTCCCCCTGTTTCTCAAGTTCAATTTTTTTAAATCACCATAGCGGAACGGTTAAATTACTTCGTAAGCAGTTGGACGGCGCGTTCGACTGTCAGTGAAACGAGATAGCGAGGATGTTTCGCGTAACAGTAGTGTCAAATACCGCACAGAAACCTGTGTAATCTTTTTCGTTAAAGTGCAGTTTCTTCGCGTCGGACCCTTCTTGGCTCGATACCGCCGCCTTTCCGGCAAAAATTCCACTCTCTTGCTTTTAAATCTTCGGCGTCTCGATGTCTCTGTTCGCTTACAAAATTGTAGTTTTCTAGTTTCAAATCTTTTTCGATTCGATACTCTAATTTTTTTACAAAATTACGATTTGCTTATCGAGGAACGAAAAGCGTCGCGGGTCTCGCTTTCAAATTATGGTTTCTTCGGTCCAAATATTCGTTGTTTCGATAGATTCACCTTTTCAAAAAATATTACCATATGCTCCACGTTTATGCTTATCGAAAGAAGAAAAGTATCACGAAGATCTTAGCGAACGTCTTAGTAGACGGCGTGCCATCGTAATAGTAAACCTCGAAATTCAAAGATCTGGTTACGATCTGGTAAACCACGGGGATTCTGGACCACGAGGACCGTGTCTCTCGACCATACTATACTGCAATCGACTATGACAGTTATTACGTGCTGAACGAAACAGTCCGCAAAGGTATTTCTACGATGTAATAACGCCTCCTCCGAGACAGGGACATGTTCTCACAAAGATACAGTCTTTGCCATTCGATTCGCTAAATCGTCGAATTGATAAACGTGCAAAATGCTGGAATTCTTAGCTGCAAGCTCGCTAAACGAAGTTATCTCTAAGAAGAAACGAATGATATCATACGTGCACCAAACCCTGGTAGTCGTTGCCTGTTATCAAAAGATTGAAATTATTATTAACATGGGAATTTCTTTGTAAAGCGAGACGCCCCGGTAAATCGCAAAAAAGTGTGACAGAAATTTTTCCTCGTGCACGCTTTCCGTTTAAATTCTTCCCCATTAAAAATACTTCTCGATTCGATACAATTTGTAATAAATGTCTGCTTCCTTAACACGGTCCTAATAATTTTCCGCGACGGGATAAACCAGCTTGAAACTCGGAACAAACGATATTCCATATGCGTCAATTTAATTACCATTTTATTAGGATATCCAAAAAGTTCTTTCGTTTCATGAGGAAATAATAGACGCACAACGTTTTTGTTTTATATTATTTTGTCGAATTACGTACGATCCATCTTGCTCTGTTGAGATGAACACCGCGACATTTCACAGACTTGGTTTCACGTTTGTACGAAGGTGCACTGTTGTAAAAAACACGTTTGCGAGAGAAAGACACTTTTCGGACAACCCAACTGTCCAGTGGCAACGAACTAACATCAGAATTTCGCAAAATGAAACGCTGGAATAGAGAATGACGACGATAGAAATTCCTCTGGAAGCTAATTCTCGATGAGACCACGCTGCATAATCTTCTATACCATTAAGAGCACGAAACGATATCGAACCGTTAGAACGATCGAGAGAGCTGTTGCGAAAGCTCACGAAAGGGACTCGTTACCGAATCCGTTTTCGCTGTCACGATATGAATCGTAGGACAAATATGGTCGATGGCATAAAGTATGCTCGACGTACTCTTGGCCGTGGTCTAGCCATTAAAGCTTCCCAATAAGGCAGCTTTTACGCACGCACGTGAATACAGGCGGACGCACGGGCGCCGTTTAGACAGAATCGAGGCTCCTTCTCGCGTGGGAAGCGATAGTATTTCGATATTACCCTGGCAAGCGTGGACACGCGTGTCTCAACAGTCTCAACGTTGATACACACTCGAGTGTACGTGCTCGCGCGTTTATTCGAACCGGCTTCTGTGAGTACACAGAGATGCGTCATCGATATATATATATATATATAGGAAGAAAATATGTACTCTGGTCATCAATCGTGTATCGTCGTATACGTGTGGGTAAATATACGGCTCGTTTGCAAATTGCATTTCACGCGCCTCCCAATCAAACTCTGATGGTATTCGCGACTTGAGAGACGAACGACCAGTGCAACGTTCTTAGCAGTGCCACACGGTACAATGATTTAATAACGAAACGATTAAAGCGACTGATTTTAATAATTTTTAGGTTTACAGAGGGTGTCTCATTTTAATCGACACGAGGAGGATTACTCTCAAAAGAGTTTTGAAATAAAACTTATTTCGTTTCGGAGGAAACGTGTTGCGATGGTCACAAATTTGGTCTATGTAGAGATTTCAAGGTGATCTGTAGTTTTCTTAAATGGAACTATACGTTCTCTTTTTATACGATGCAGTTCTTAATTCTCTACAAAAAGGTATCGAAGTATCTGTATCTGAAAACGCCTAATCTAAAAGATAGCTGAATGTGAATTCTATCGAATCGAGTGTACGAAAGACAAGCAAAGAACATGAATATAAAAGCACTACGTTATCCTTCCTCGTCTTTCATACGATAAGTTTTACAAGATTAAAGACAGAATATCTTTCGAACTAACCATGTTCCAAGTACCTTGATACTTTCTTGTAGAAAAAATTAAGATACATCGAGTGGTATATAAAAATATGTATAGTTCCATTTGAAGAAACAAAGGTTGCTTCGAGATCCTCAAAACACGTTCGCCTAGATAAGATTTCTCACCGTGGCGGAAAACTTTTCCTCGAAACAAGACAAGTTTCACTTTGAAACACTTTTCAACGACGATTAAAACGAGACACCCTGTACACAGAGTGTAGCAAGTTCAAACGATCAAGCTTCACCAAAACACGTTGCACGAGTAGAAAGAAGAAAAAGATGAAACGCGAACATATGCCCTCAAACGTCTTATTACACCGAAAAGAAAGTTGATTTATGCGTCCATTTCAAAATGCCATCCCCCTTTTCGAGCATAAGCTTCGCATCGTACGGAAATTGAGTTTGTAACTCTCCGAATTTCATGTTTATCTTGTTTTAGATCAACGAATGCGCCATCAATCCTTTCTATTAGTTCTTGTCGCCAATCGACTCTTGTACGATACACAATCGCTTTCACTGTTCCCTGCGGATAAAAATCCGTAATGTTGCAAGATCTGGCGATCTCGCGGACCAAATAATAACGCGCCCTCTCCGACCAATTTGCCTTTCGTGATAATGTTCGTCTATTGCTTTCAGGTTTCATATTTCTGCTATAACGTTTTTACTAAGAGTTTGTACATTACGGTATTGGGTTGTCCGAAAAGTGTTTTATGTTATTTTATTGAATTAGGCAGTATGATCCATTTCGTTCTATTTCTATTATTATGTTCCTGCATAATTCAATAAACCAATATAAAACAGAAAATCTCTTATTTCCTTATAAAACGAAAGAAACATTTCGCACAATCTAATACAACACTTACGTTTATACAGGATGGTTGGTAACTGGTGGTACAAGCGGAAAGGGGGTGATTTTATGCGAAAAAAGAAGTCGAAAATATAGAATAAAAATTTTTCGTTCGAGGCTTTGTTTTCGAGAAAATCGACTTTGAATTTTCGCTCGGTACGCGTGCACTTTATCGCGTCTCGTTATAACGGATCTCACTGTAGATCGTTGTCTCCATGGAAAAATAAAAAAAAAATTGTATTCTATATTTTCGACTTCTTACCACAAGTACCACCAGTTACCAACCACCCTGTATAATATCATTTTCTTTAGCCGTCTAAACTTGGGACACTGTGTAGACTTGATCGAGCGTGCACCGGTATTTAACTCGAATTCAAGGTACGTAGCGTTTTTAGAAATACTAGAAGCTATATATTGAATTCAACAGTAGCGATATTGAAACGATTCGAACGAGGAATCGTGATTTTTCGTAAGAATTTTATGCATTGATATATACGTAGGTTCGCGTTGCTGACAGCTTCTTCGATGATATACCAATGAGATACCAAACATGGCTACGTCTCAATGGTTTTAAATTACACGTATAAATACAGAGACGCACGACACATCAGCTGAGGTTTCTCCAATGAAGATGATATCACTCTGCTTGAATGAATTTGAGTTAAGTACACGTATAAGCATGGATGCGCGACACACGAACTGAGACAGCTGTCTTTCTATTTCATTGAGTCTTAAATATTTCTCATCCCCGTTTTCGATTTACTTAACAAGCGAGCGAACCAAAAACAGATAACAGCCAACAGTCGTCGGATTTCGTCGTCGCGTTCCTAGCTCTTTGGATATCTTCGGCCTTTGCAACGCTTGATCCATAAAATGCGCAGGATATACAGCAGATAGTAAAATCGTACGAAATATTAAAACGAAACGTTTCAAAGCAATCTATAATTCGATAATATCTATGAAAATACGACGTTCGTTTCTAACTATGTAATTCTATCGTTACGTGGATTTTATTCGAATAATTGAGAAATTTATGGAAAGTCAGATCGTTCGAGGGATCGGTAGACACATCGCTGATCGTCGCCACCAGTACGTTAAGAAATGTTATAGCGGCTTTAAAATAGAGTAATAAGGTTGAAAATAGAGTAACGAGAGGCAGAAAATAATTGCAAGCGGCGCAACATCCTGCAGCTCTTTGTAAGTACACGCTTCAAAGCGTGAATCGAATCGCGTCTTCGTACGCGAGCTCGCTTTGAACTGGCAGGCTTGACTACATTACGGCCACGCTTGCCTGTAAATTCACCTTTTCTTTCTTCCTTCTTTTTCTTTTTTTTTCCCCTCCAAGAGGAGGGCTCTGGCCGCTTTTTTTCCTGGTACGTACCTAACAGAGGAATGCGGGCGACTCGTGTCCGAGGAGGAGCTGCACGAACAAAGGGGAGTACCCCGATTTCTGTCGGCAGATAACGCGTTGTCGTTCTCGGTCTTAAACTGGGTCACACGCAAATGGATTTTCATGATAATTCTTAATTAAGGCTCGTGACGATACGTCAATTAGGTCGCTAATTGACTAACACGATAAATCAGTCGTCTGGTTGATAATACCGACGTTTATCGTTAACCTTCGGTCACTGGCGAATTTTCTTGATATACTCGCAAAAATTTCCAATAGAGTTTGCTCGAGTTGCTTTCTAATGATAAATTCAGGAAAAAGAAAGTCAATATACATTCCTGTTCCGAAGTGGCCGCGAGTCGTCGTCACCAGACTCTTTATGAGAATTCGTATTTTTACCATCACGATTTTCGTTCTTATCTGATTAATCAATTTCTCAATTTTTATTAATATGAGAATTCACGTAGAGTTAAACGAACGAAAGAAATAACAACGAGTGACCAATTTTAAATTAAATTTTGAAACCGGTTACTCGACCGGACCTGGTGAGGTTAGTGTTAAACAAACAGAATCAAAAGAGAAATTTGTTTCATCTGTAACTTGGATATTCTACTTGTTTTTATCGTACCATATGCATTTTCTGCGCTCTACGGCTTTCGATTCTCTGTCGATGCGTAAATATCACAGGCTAGTTACTATGTAGCTCTTATATCTGCTTCAAAATTACAAAGAGTTAAGGGTTAACTATTAAAAGATCATTAATCTCTATATATTCTACCCGACAAAGCAGGCTGATGTACTCTACAACAATTAGATCGCTGTTATAAGTAGTTCCATTGGATGAGCCAAACAGATAGGCTTGATAGATCGATACGTTATTCGTATGGCCTTTCGATGAAGATTCGCTTTAAAACAACGATTAAAGGAACAATGTACGAACGTAAGAACTGCGTATAAGGATCAAAGTCCAGGTTTCCATAGTTTCCAGACCCGACGAAGTCGAAGATTCGAGTTTCGTGAATTTAAGTCCGGTGCCTGAATTATACGTTTTTTCCTTGAGAAATCTCTTTGAAAGACTCTGGCGATAGGAATATTTGAATTTGCTGGAAGCTCTCATCCAGAACGTTGTTCGAACAACAAGAAACCGAGAGTGATCCTGAGGCTCGTCGAGAACTCTGCTCGTGGCTCTGTTCGTGGTGATGGCAACGCGCGTGCAAGTCGTTCGAAAAGCGAATGCACGGTGCATTCTAATCTTCCAACCGGCTGCTCTGATGCAAGCAGCGTTGTTGGCGGCTTCTACCGAGAAAACGAGCCCCCGTGGCAATCTCAACGATCTGGAATGGATTCGTAATCGCTCGTTAATGCGTTTCCAGGGAATCAGAAGCTATACGAAGGTCCACAGAAAGATACCTTGGGGACAGAACTTGCGTTTCCTTCCGACAGTTTCCTACTCCTCGTTTATATATATATACTATATATGCATTCCTCCATAAGAAAAAACAATGAAAAAAAAAAAATGGAAGGAAGAAGAAACGAGAGGAGAATTTAAAGTATCTGTCAGTTTTTAAATATTTCGATGCGCACAGTGAGGTTTATCACGCGATTCGTTTAGATTTATCTAGAGTTGCCCGAGTTCATAGCACTTTGCGCAGACGGGTTTATCGCGATCTTCAGGAAATGCCCACTTGCGACTTCCACCGAGGCAAGCTGTGATTATTGCGCGCCTATTGCAATTTAATAAATTATATTACTCAGAGAGATGCATTTAAGTATGATGCAGACGAGCGAATTTTGCCGCCAGTTTCAGCAGTTCATTAGATTATACGGAGAAACTCACGAACTTACTTACGGTAGATAAAAATTAACGCGCGCCGACTGCCCTCTCAGTATGCTCGTATAATACGAAAGACAGCGATCATGCTTTCTATTAATCCCATAATTTTATCCTACAAGCACGCGATTAATATTCAATTTTCAAGAAACAAATATCAACTTGCGTGAGATGATTCGTCGTTACAAAGATGCGACGAGCTGTGTGCTCTTGTTATTTGATTATACAGCGTGGGAGGTACTTCAACGCAAGTCTGTGGACGTCTTAGGATTTACACGACCTATACATTCGACACACGACTGTCACACACGTTAATAACGACGAGGTCCATTTATTTTGTCTCCACGTGCGCATCGTTTCCTGTCCCTGCGCGGCGTATTCACGCTGTAACAACGTGCAGGAAAAAAAATCGCTCGAAAATGAAAATCTAGCCTCGCTATACTAAATACGTTGCCCCCCGAAAAATAACGATAGAAAAAAAAAAGAAGAAGAAAAAGTGGAAGAATCACAAGAAGGAGTAGATCGATAAAAAGTGACGAGTTAGTCGGTAGATCGGGCGTTGCGAAATTCGTTGTGACAAGTCATTCGTCATTTTTGGCGTTCGTGTTCCTTCGCGGCGCATTAAGATTCCGAAACGTAGCTATAGCCCGCGCGTGTATGCCAACCAACGACTTTCGCGGACGCGTGTGCGGCTCGCACGCAGTCCCATTTGTACCAACAGTACCAACACGTATCCAGAAATCAATTTATATTTATGATGTATCGAGGCTCGATGACACAGCGACTGGCTATGCTGGTCTCGAACCAGCCGGAGCTAGCAGGAACAAATGGGAAGAGAGGAGGGAAGAAGGAAGGGCAGGAAAGATGGGAACTGGGTGCGAGAGGGAATGAAAAGCGTCAGCCGCGAGAAAAATAGACGCATGAGCAGCATCTTTATTCTAACATCTTTTACTGGACGTGTTACCAACATTCTAAGCGAACCTTCCGCGTGTTGCGAGCAGAAAGTTAATGGAAACTCGATCGAAAGGGAAACAGAAAATCAAACGAAGCTTTTCGGTAGAAATATGTATACGATTGGTATCTTGGATCTTTCAGCGGTTGATAAGCTTTGGATAGTTTGGAGAAACGAGAATTTGTTTGATCGCGAACGTGAAACGTATCAAATATCGTTAGTATTATATTTATATACTATATTAATGTTTGTAAAATCGTACGATGAGAGTAAGAAAGAAATGGGATACGAAGCGTTACATTAACATTGGAATTTAATCTGAATTTGTTGAGACTTTGATGCGAGGTTCGAAATTCCTGCTTAGATACGTATATTTTGTTTCTGTGAATTTACGTTGGAGCTAAGAAATAGCTGGTTATCTAAATATTTCGTGTTATAAACTCTGCGAAGCACATGTTCTAATTTTTATATACATCCTCAAACGTCTTTCAAACTTTGCCAATACGATGGTATCTTGTCATAGAGCTAACCATGTTTCACTTGTATTCTATTTGTCTTGCACACGTCTGGCCACGTCACTGGATTGATTTCAAATCAAATTTACCTGTGTTTCCATCAAACGCGACAGACAACGACGATATCGATGAAAAATCGATGGATAAAAATATATGGATGTGGATGGATGGTGGAATAAAAGTTCCAAAAGAATTCCAGGTATCGATATCCACGAAGAGGACAGCGTGACCAGGGAGACGCGTAGTCGGAGCGCGCGATCGGCGATTATCTTAATTGCCGGGCCTAGCTAGATGCGCTGGAAATCACCGTTAAGTTGGTCGTCTTGCTCGTGGTACCTTAATTATCCTGGCGGTCGTTCCACTGGAAAGGCGCCTAGCATCGAACTGTTATCGCTGTGCCGTGGTAAATAGGATTTCGCCTCGGAAGTAATATCGCCGACTCCGTGTACACTTCCTGTTGATCGTTCCGATACGCGTCGATCATTGATCTTTAACCCTTTACATTCGGCAAAACGAACTGCTCGAACATCCGGTAACCATAGCACGCGTGAATGGCCAGCGTGTGAATTATGCAACGATTCTTTTGGTTCGATGTAATCGAATTGAAATCAATAGAAGTCAATGAGAAAGGGAGGACAGTGGTTGGACGAGGTTTCAAGATTAATGACGATTAATTTAGTCGAATAGTAGAAGAATACCGATGAGAATGTTACAATACAGGCAACACTTCGTACTTTTTTCTCCTTTTTTTTTTTTTTTTTTTTTTATAAAGGATACATCGGACGTGGAATGCCGTAGCCTTTTCGAAAGAGATTCATGGTAATAGGCGTGGCTGTTCCAGGAACGCAAATCGTTCTACGGAACTGTAAATCTGCCCGTGAACAAAAGGGAATTCAGCTTGGCAATCCGCTATCGACGAAACCTTGAATTAAAAATCGACGAAATGGAAGAGGGAACGCGCGAAACATGTACAGTGTACGGTAATGAGCAAACGTGAACGTATACTGCTTAAGACAGAATTACCTTTTTACAATTCCACCAAACGACTTGATTTTATTTTTCTCTTTTGAAATTGGAAGCAATAGTTTGCTAGATAGAGCGCAAGCAAATTTCTGGAAAAATTGCAGTTAATCGAAATCGCGAAGAAAAAAGCAAACGTCGCTTTTTACAATGTTTTTATCTGGGCCCAGGATGAAAATTTAATCACAGCCTTGGCGATTTTCGGCGACCTAAAATCTATGTACAGATTCTTATATTCGTCCATATCAACCGATTCAGCATGTATGTGACTGAAACGAATCTACAAAGTGCGTTCTTTAAATTTTCATTACAGGCTCAGACAGAAAAATTGTAAAAGTGACCTTTATTCCTTTCTTCGAGATTCCGACCAATTACACTTTTATTACAACTTTTTTCCACGTCATCTAGTAAACTAAACCTTCTAACTTCTCAAAAAGAAAAGAAAAAGTAAAGTCGTCTGGGCCAGTTTTAAAAAAATTGCTCTGTTTTAAAGGGTGTGTGTTCAATTTTGCTCAGGACACATAATCGGTTCTTCGTTCTATGTGTATTGCATATATCGAAACATAATCTCTGCGTAAGTTCCATTTCTCTGGTTGTGTTCACAAAGATATAACCTTGCATGAACATATGCAATTTATCTTATGGCACATTCCACTGAATCTTCGAGAATGAATAAAACATCTCTTCGATGGACAAAAATCGATACTCCATTTTACATTCTGTTTGAAGCGAACAAATTGTTGAATCGTGAACGTAAACGGTGCCAGAATATCTGGAATACGATTTTTGGAGAAATTGCAGCGAGGCTTCGCGGAATCGTTTCTCCAAAATGTTTAATCGAACGCGATCGGCTGAAATCACGATAAATTACTGTTGGATAAAATCGACAGTGTGCATGCCAGGAGGATGCAGGTAAAAGAAAAAGATGAAACGAGAGGCAGCAGAAGAAGAGAACGAAGAAGAGGGAGAAGAAGAAGGTGAGCCTGGGAGGATCTGTCGATGGTAAGAGGGGACGAAAACAAGAGAGTGGAGAAGTAAGGGAGCACCTGTCCAACAGCTGCCTTGCAGATGGTCTACGTCGTCGCTGGATTATGCAACGTGTAGGTGTCTCGTGTTTCTGTAATCAAAACGTTCGATTGTTTCAGATTTCGCAGAACTTGTTAACGTGCTAATCTCTCAATGGATTTCATATGGTAAACTATAAAACAGCGAGTAACGTTTGGCGATGGAAAATGTTTACGACAAGTTCACAATTTATGATTACACGCGAGAAACCAGAAGATAGGAAAGACGCAGAAGATTCGTGTTTCTTACAAGGATATTTTTAAAAATAGAAGATTATAGATTCCGCCGGTTTCTCGTGGATAAAGAATGCTCGTAAAGCAACGTCCACGGGCCGGAAACGTGTGATTTGAATTTACGAGTGTTAAGTTCGCACTGGCCGTCGACTTACGCCTTTCTGATAACGAGCTGCCGGACAGAGGACCCATTGCTGGATGACTAATGGTCGGAGCCTCTCGTCCAGGGCCACGAGCAGAGAGAAAAGGAAAGATATCGCATTCCGCGATGCGCGAGGCGAGGAAGAAGCTCACCAATGTTGCGGAGATCTTATTCATCTCTACTAATTCATCACTCTGCTTTACCTGAGTAAACTGAAATTGAACTGAGACTTCTAACGTTGTTTCCCCTGGTAATTCTATAGAATTTTAACACGTTCGCGATCACAGACGATTGAAGCAAATGCCCACTATAGATCATGTTTCGTTTCTTGTACCTTTGTATAATATATTTGATAATTCTTCACGATATTCAACATTTCATAATTTTTCCTTGGGTCTACCAACGTGTTCGAGGGGTTCACGTTACAACTCGTTTGTAAAACTTACGTAACACGTATCTTTATGTATTTTACGTTAACTTCTGGTACGTCAATTTCTTGTTCATCTTGTATATCAACTATATTGAAATACCATACATCGTACATAGCTGTGTGAGATCAAGTTGAAGCATAGAACTAAATGTAAATTAATTGCGAAGCACGTGTGGCTGGTTAGCGAACGTGTTATAATTCGATCAGAAACGTGGTCGGTCGATCGACTAGAATTTCGTTCCACCTAGTTTACAGGCCCAATGCTTTAGCCTGATCCTTTCCAACGAATTAAACATGGAAAATTAATTCAGCAAAGGGGACTCACGTCCAGACAATGGAGCCCTACTGCATTCGCTAAAGGCGTGGCAACCCACAACAATGAACGCAACGATTAAAGTGGAAAAAAAGAAATAAAAAATAAGAGAAGTTGTCCGTCGAACGACTGGCGGTCTACATGCAAGCTCTGATCGGTCTTATCTCGTCCGTCCTTCTCCGAACTTCGAATGGCTGCAAGCCAAACCGCGGTTTATTAATGTCACGTGGAGGATGCTAAACATTTTCAACATCATAACAGCAGATACCTAATAACGAAAGAAGGAGAGGTTGTATTAATGCCACATGTTTTTTACAACTACGGCAGATGTTCGATGTTGAAACAAGTTGGAGCAATCCCGCTGCTCCGTGAGGTCACGAGTTTCTATGCCGCGGTGAATCAACGTGTTTCCGGTGTTAGGGATTCATTAAATCCGACGCGAAACTCGAAGACAGTATAAATACAAACAGCGATTAAGGGGCGATCCTAAGTAAACCCGCCTCTTGAGTGCTTTTAGAGGAGGTCGCGCGCAAGAAATGATAAAAATAAAACTGGCAGATGTACAGCGTGAAACGAATTTAATTAAACATCGCTGCTTCCCCACGTTACTCCGCAGGCCGAAGCAACGCGATTATTACTCGGCGTCTCTTTCCTTTCACTATTTGTCCTCTTCAAACTGTTATTCTATCAATGTAGATGTATAAATATCAGCTGTTTTAATTTTTACGACAGAAAAATCTGTGTTATTTATTCTATCTTTCGATGCGAAGATCGCGAATCATGACAAATCGTATGTTTACTCGTAAAAGAAAAAGATCATAAAAATTCATTACGTCGCTACTGAGTCCTAGAATTCTTTCCTTATATGGTTTTCGAATTATGTATGCGAGTTGTTGCTCGCTTCTCAAAATTCTGTGTCTTCCGACGCACGAATAAAAGAATAGCCCAGAGAATGGAGCCAACCACCAAGAGATCTTTTTCCATACAAAGAACGCGTCACATCGTGGCTTACTGATTCGCCACGTTTCGGCTACATCAAAGAGAATCGCTCATCTGGCGCTGAGGAATGAAAGCGATTAAGTTTGCGGGTTTAAAGGGGATCAAAAATCTCAAGGGTCGCGGAGAACAGCATACGTTCAACAACGAAGGGCCACCGCCCACTAAATCATCCACAGGTCCCAAACTTAGGTCGATCTAAAGTTAGAAAGCAAAATAGGTCAGTTCTGAGGGAGGGGCAGGTTTCCGATCGATCTTTCTAGCCTTGGTTCTTGGTCACATTAAAACTCGAAAAGCCTTTGTCGAGTAGAATCAGATTTCCTAACAAATTTAAATGTATTCATAGAGTGAAGAAAAATTGCTTCGCCCTTTACCATGAGAATTTTTCTTCGTAATATTGGATTGCTCGATAAGCGATTCGATCATTCCGTATTGATTTTATGATGTGGTTTTAACACCATACTTTGGCAAGTAGCACATTTTTAATGTAATTTTGTTCCATACGATCATTTTCATACATTTTCAATTAGTGTTTCTTATTGGCCATAATCAATCATGCAGTGTCTTACGTGAATCTTCTCGGTCTTCGAAGTTGAAATTACCAGTTTTAAATCTTACAAACTATTTCTTGACGGTTTTATTACAAAGATTTCTTTTTTCTAATGACAGATCCAACGAGAAACATTCGAAATAGGATGTGCCGGAAGAGTTGTCAAGCGGTCGTCAAACTGAAACAAACCGGGAATTTCAATATAACGATCCCGTGGCAGCTCGAAGAAACCTCTTCTTGCCCTTTTCTCCGATCGAAGTCGATTCGAATCAGCGCGCAAACATGCTCGTCGTTTTACGAGGGGTCGGAAGAAAAGGATGCTTTGTTGGGCAGGCACGGCTTTACGATTCTCACGAAATCAGAATAAAAAATCGGAACCGGTAACGCGAGAGAAAAGAAACGAGAAAAAGATGCGTATGGCTGAGCTTGCGACTCTTCACTTTTAATGCCGGCCTGTTCTTTGGTTCGCGGGAAAAGGGCCATACGTAACGTTTCCCCGAAATATATGTGAGTGGCATTTATTCTTGCGCAGTTACCCGAAAGTCTTTGGGCCTGATCGCCGAATCGTTGACCCCTGACGCCGACTGAATCGCGATAAGGGTGTCCACGAATCATCTTTTCAAACTTGCCTTTAACACGATCGACTTTGATCCAATTTGCACCAAGTGCGCTCACAGTGTTGGATCGTCACACAAGTAAAAATGAGAAATTACCTGTTAGAAATTGATCAGCGATGAATCTCCTTATTTCTTTATAATTCTTCATCTTTTTCTATTAAGCTTCCTATCCTAATTTGTATAAAACTTTGGTAGTATAACAATTCCAGTGCTTTGACTCTGAGAAGAGCCGCATTACCTATGGGTTCACTTAATAATTGATACTGTCCAACTATGAAGAACGGCAGTCGCTGTAAATACACAGTCGCTCAAAATTCTGACGTTGTATTTAGCAGGATGTATTTTAATCATGAACCGTGATGTTGAAGATCGATAGCTGAAGCGGTAGAAACTTATGTCGTTATGTCTTGCCATGAATTGGTTCTTTTAATAAATATTGCCTTTCTTCATGGGTCGGTCATAATTGTAAGAGGGAAAAATGTTGCAGGAGGAGATTAGAGCTTGAAGGATGGCATAGATCCACAATTGAACGGCAGCATGTGCTATGTGATAGTCACTAGTCGTAGTTTGCTGTGGACGCTCCTGTCCCTGGCGGCGTTAATGGCAGTTTTATCGGGGCTCATCACTCCAAAATGGCTCATCGGACCTCAGATAAAAGACACGAGTAACTATTTTCTCTTATTTAATCCGTACGTCGTTAGTATGCGGTCGAAGGGTGGGATATATTCAAAGAAGTTCTTAACGTTGCTTGGAATATTAATGACTCGTGTCTACTTCGATGAGACCCCATCACCTTCTCGTTGATACTTCTTGTACAATTTATCCATCATTCGTTCGTTCCTAAACAGAGAACTATATTAGACGAAGGATTAAAGTCTTTTTTCCTGTTTTTTCTTTTGATCGTTAGAGAATGGGACAGAGTTTTACGCGCCAACAGTCGGAATTTTCAATCGTTGCATCAGGCTACACGGGAAGAAGACTCACTGTGCAAATTTCAACTTGGACGGCTTCGCCACAGATTCCAGCGTATTTCCAGACTGCTGGAAAGCTTCTTACTTCTTCCTGTCTCTTGGCTTGGCGATTATGTCGATGACAGTGGTGGCAGCTTTGGTTGGCTGCTGCATGCAAAGCATCGGCAGAAAGAGCATCTTCAACCTGGCTGGTGTTGCGCAGGTTATTGCTGGTAATATTTCAACATGACACTTCAATTTTGCAAACAGCTTGTAACTCTCTAAGTTTCTAATGCTACTTCGCTTCTTGCCAACAGGAATATTTTATTTACTGGGGATGATCTTGTATCCCGCCGGCTGGGGCGCAGAAAGGGTTCAAAGGATCTGTGGACCGGAAGCTAACGCTTTCTATCTCGCTGAATGCTCTCTAGGTAGTAAAAGCGTTTACAATTCTTTACATTCCCAAGACACTTTGACTTTTTATGCGGGCAATCAAGATGCTGTAGATTAAATCCTTTGCATAAAACTCGACTTAAAAAGATTCATGGATTTTATCTTTGTAATTGTTGCCCACACTAAGCAACATTAAAAAATTGAAAACATGAAAATAACAATAACATATAAGAGTAACATAAATTAAGAGATAAAATGAAACGAATAAAACAGAATAGGGGACGTCTATTATTTTCATTGCTTAATTAATTTATTGTCAAGCAAAAGGGTAAAGAACGTTTTATGTTCCAGGTTGGGCTTTCTATAGCGCCGTGATAGGGGTTGGATTGACGTTTGTTTGTGCGGTAATAAGCGGCCAAGCAGAAAAGTCCACAGCCAGTGATAAAGTTCAGGACAAAATGAACGAGGGCAAAACATTGATCTGCCTCGCGTGAAACTAGAAAAACTGGGGAATGTACGTCATTGATATTTTGGGAATATTGATATTATCTTTGCCAAAGAGCAATGATAAAGTAAACCAAACGTTGGCAAATGCGACAAGAGAATAGAAGGGAATTTATCGTGGGACCAAATCAAGTTCAAGGTCAGTGATCTTTGTTAGGGGGTCGTTGAACTTTTGCTTCATCGAATATATATGTACTTATCACAGAAATGAATCTGTTCTGTGCCAATTTTTCCCCAGATTTTCATCTCTATAGCATTATGATTGTTTTAAGAGAAGTACGGTTCAGCTTACTACAGATGATTTGTATACAAATAAATGTATATGAAACAGATATTCGTAAGAAATGATATAAGAGAAGAATAATACTGTATAAGGAAGAAATAAATCAAGGATGTTGTTAAATACTTGTGTCTTCCTACTTCCCTATCATTCGTGTTTCTTCTAACTAAAATAAATTTGCATGTTTTTCTATCATTTTTTATTAATTCATTGAGAACAGGTGTATGGACAGCTTACTAGTATCTAATAAATAAATAATCGTAATTGTTTATTCGCGTAAAAAAGAGAAAGGGAACGTTCGATGATCGACGCGTTTAACAGACATCGAATCTTTTCCCATCGATAAGTAAAAAATTTGCGCTTCCTGTCGTTTCCGAAAAGCAGTTTCGATTACTCATGAGATAAAAACACAGGACATTTTTCTCTCAAGAACGACGTAATTCCAAATTCTAGTGAAATTTTCGGCGAATTAAAAAATAGAGACAATACATTTTGAGAAACGTGATGATTGTGGTTGTCACGACGATTATCCTTATATACGCTTTGGATCGATCTCTTGAAAAGCTATGTGGCATATGGGCCCCTATAAAAGCAACGGGGAACTGTTCTGAATATAAATTACTACGTGTGGATTAAGGTGAGCCCCTAAACAAGGACTGTACACAGTATATCGAGGATGCAACTAAGAACGAAGAGAACTAACAGAGTACGAAAAACGAGTTGCAATACGCGTGAATTCTGTCGTGCTGGCCAATGTTCATATCGGTATATAACGGTTTCTGAAAATTACACGATTAATTTGCTTGTAATCGCTCGCTGTTTCAGCCACGCAATATTCTCTCACGCTTATTTACAGTCGCTGGCGGCACACGGTTGATACATTAAAAAAATTAATCGTTTCTCACTCAGGATGACGTTTTATAGAAAATTCTGATGGATTCGCTAGAAGTCTAAAATAAATCGTTACCAAAATTTGTTTTCGTCTTTAGGCAGAACGGATAAATGAGAACAAAATTATATGATCCTGATTCCTTATTTGTCTCTCTATCCATGATCGCGAATATTGTGCAAGAAAACTGATCAATGAACCCACCAACTAATTAAAGAAAGAAGCTTCCAACGTGTTTTCATTTCATTCTCATTTATCGACTCGCTTGTTGTCTTTCGATGGGTCTGTGGCACGTGCGATCAAAAGCGATCGCACGTGATATCGCGTCGAATCGTCGGTTGTCAGTCGATTTTATGTACACACGTATAAATAATCAAGGCACCAAGGGAATCAACAGTCAATAAATAACGCAGATTGATACGCGTTACTGCATATTAGTAAGCAGAACGATGCTTCGAGAAATTTCCTTTCCATCTTTTCGCTTTATTCTTTATTTTGTTTTCTTTGCATTTTAACGCGCATGGAATTATAAATTTGTCAGCACATTAGTCAATACCATCGTGAAAATCGCGACACATTCATCATACCGAGTATTTAATTAGATAGCGCGTGTTTTTTGGTTGGGCCAGCTCTAAATTATATCTGCTAACGTCAGTTTATCTACCAGATACACCTTAAAATTAACATGGGAATTAAACTATCGGGTGTTTCGAGACCGTCTCTACGGGAATGTCAGTTTAGACAAACGTGGGTCCATACGATGCTTGCGCAGGGACTCTTCTGAAGAATCTTTCACCTTTTGTCTGTCAGGTAATTCGCAAGATCTATTCACAACTACGATATTTTTTCCGAAACCGATTTCCTCGTGAGAGGTATTAATGCGATCAAACTAACGATCGAGTTTAAAATAATAATATCAATTAATTGTTACGAGTGTTACAGAAACAGTATAGATAGTAAAAATAATAGGAATCTTTTTCTGGTTTAACCTGCAACTCGCGATCTATCCCGATCCCGATCGTTTTGCAAGCAAAAATTCTTAGGCGAGCACGGTTGATTGTTCGCTTTTTTCGAACGATCGTTAATATTATATACATGAACTACAAGATAAAAATTATACCTGGCTCAAGGCAACCAATATTTCTCGAGTATATCTCTTGTCTTGCAGTCCTTAAACCAGGTTTATTAAGTTCCTAAGTTTTGACTAACTTCCACGATTAGTTATAAACTTCTCTACCTTCATCTTGCTGATCATTAACGTTTATCAGCGATCGTCGATCGTTCATGCTATTCGTATAAATATAAGTTACTCATGATCGCTAGAAATACCATATAGAAATATGATCTGGCCGCTTTACTCGAGTAACTACTTTTCAGCTTTCTTGCAAAAAAGATTCAATGGGCAAAGGGTAGTCTTTATCCCTTCCTTTCTACTATGAAAATTGAGAAATGATTTTTTACAATTCATCTTCTCCCCAATCACTTATTCTGATTTGCTTTTTTTTTTCTCATCGAGTAACATTTTCTTTGACATAGTATCTTACAAAAAGAAACATGAAATAGAAACAAAGAGCCGAAGATGCTCAACTGTTACTGTGCTATTCCGTTCGTAAAGTGAACATTAAATACGTAGAAATCGAACGACAGCGTAAATTGTTATAAAACGTAACAAGATTAGCACGAAACATCACAGCGTGTACAAAATCGAAGAGAAACATTTAAGAGCGTGAGACGAGGAAACATCGTAATAAAATATCGTACATTTAAAACGTTAAAAACTTAATCTCCCGATCGATCCGGCTCTTTTTATATTTACTAAAAGTCAATCCTTAAAAAAACCGATCGCACTAAATATTTATCAATTACATGAATCGCTCTTATTGCTCGTATGCTGTCCCACAACGCTCAACTCTATTAACGACATAAAGCGAGTTTGATTGTAGTTCGAAGCATATCGATAATTATTGTTTATAATCAACTCCATACCGAGCAATCTGATGTTTAATTGTCATTAATCTATTTATTAAGTGGATCCAGACGCAACAACGAGCATCGTATTAATTGTCAATTAAGAAGCTTTCAGAATTAATCGTCAGTCTGCTCGAGATTCGAGTTGTTTAAGAAAATGCATACAAAATACCGCGGTTTGATTTGGGCTCGAGGCATTAAGCGTCGCCGGAAACGCTGCTACGAATTGCTGAATAGATCCGCCCCTCTTTTTATCGTTACGTATCGGGGGCGAAGATCTTCACGGTATTCTCGGAATTTTGCGCTTTCGAGCGCATCGCTCGTCTTCTCTCTTCGATCAGTTGCCTTCGAGCTTGTTCTCTTGCTTCTCTTGCCTTCTTGTTTGCTTCGCTGTTAGCTGTGGATTTTGGTTTGTGAATTGGCGTGACGCGACGTTTGGCAGTGGTGCCATTCTGCGGAGCTGAAGCAACTGTCTTTTTCTCTGGTACAGTCTGCAAAAGATATTACAAATGTAATGAAGCACTAGCAATAGAAAATAATGGTACCGTCTATGTTAAGGACTGATAGAAGTAAAGAAATGTCAGGAATTAAATTGTACAGGTGAAAGAAGTACAGGTGAAAGGTGAAAAAAAAAGGAGAAAGTGGAAATTGCGAATATCTGTACATGTTACATGCATCACATACACCTTTACACTTTTACATTTCCTATAGATACATAGAAATAAGTAAAACATACTTAGAGAAAAAGGATCCTTCTCGGATTTCTTCTTCCAGCTTTTCTAGCACTGTTTTCTTAATCTCCGTTACTTGGGTATTTTGACAAAAATCTAGGAAAAATACCGAAGGAGGAAGAAGAGGGCTTTTATTCTACAAACGCAAGAGGGTATAGTTGATCGCTGCTAATAATGATTCATTTAGTACAAATTATACAAAATCCTAGGATTCAGAATACATGAGTACGAAGATTCGTCGTACGCGGTGATCTTTAGAAATATAAAAACAAGACTCAGAATACCATACATGTACAAATACAACGATAATCGACAAAGGGTTCGATTTGATTTAAGAAACGTACACACGTGTTTTACTTTAATAGGGAAACTCTTAGTATTTGACGAATTTGTGTGAAATTTGATATTATTCGGAAATAATTGCATATATTTCGTATCTTCTAGATAACTATTCACGTGAAAGCCTTTTTTCAATGGCAGATAATTGTCGAGGTCAGTAGATATAATACTTTTTCCACTCTTTCTATTTGGTAAACGACTAGAAACGAAATTTGAACGAACATGTTGCGAAATATCCATGATAACGTTTACATTGGCGTTAGACTTAGATTTTATGTTTTTCGTAATTACACCATAACTTAGTTTTTTGATGCTTACTCGATTTTTTAATTTAGAACTACTATGTTTCGTAACTTTCGACACAATCTCAGAACTTATGGAGGATATTAAAGTAGAGAGAAAATTCCGTATCTCACCATCCTTGATTGGCCATGTTGGAATATTATTTGTAATATTATTTATAACGAGAGTCGATTTATTTTTATTGTTCGCCACACGGGGCACCAAATTCGCGAGAGAATTTATACATTGCATGGAAAAATCGTGACTTTCCGGTATAGGATTTAGAGTTTCGCTTGCCGTCTCGAAATTATCTTGTAAGCTTACAGAATTTGTATCTTGGGTGTCCAATCGTTTCAAAAAATTATTTTCCGAACGACTATCCAAAAGATTAGACGTGATTCCGCGAGAAACCATTTTTTTCAAAGATTCGTCTTCCACGATTTTGAAAGTTTGTTTTCTTTTCTTGTCGTAAACCTTCATTCTTTCTAGTTTCTCAGATTTGTTCACAGTTGAAGATAAATAATTTTCGACATTATAGATTTGTCTTAATTGGCGTAGCGTTTCTGGGGACAATGGAATGAAAGGTTTCGAGTCGCTTAGTCTCCAAAAAATATTATCGGATATTACAGATGAAATTTCTGCTTCTTTTTCGATCTTTTGGGGGGATTCCTTTATCTGATCCTTTCTTAATTTTTCCACCTGCTCTTTTTTTAATTCTTTTGCTTGCTTTCTTACGTTCCACGTCCCAGCAAACGTACAATTTTCTTCATATGCATCGGATTTCCTTTGAGACTTTTTATTATTATACACAAAATCGAGATTCGACCAGACTTCGCTTACGACAGAGAGATTACACCTTTCATAATAATTATGACTCAATTTTTTCGCATTCTTCATTTTTAACATCTTTTTTGGTTTAGCGTGCAATAAATTTTTTGTAGATGATTTTGTCATGTTCACAGCGTTGCAATCAACAGATGAAATATCTTTTCTTGTTGGCGGTAGTTCTTTAATGTCGTTTGAAAATGTGACGTTATGCCTAAGTTTTTTAATACTTCCTTTATGCGCAGGGAAAGATTTATAAGGAAACTTGTCAATTTTTGATGGAGTAGGAACTTTCTCTTCGCCCCTTTTGTGGATAATGACTGGCTTTAAATTACAAGACTTTTGCTCGTCGCCGATACCTGACTTAATTGAATCGTTTTTTCGAGGCCTGTTTTCTGGAGTATGCGATCTTGTTCTTCGACCATTTTTTATCTGGATCTCCTGGTTCAGATTTCTCCCTGTGGAACTATAGGATTTAGCTTTCGGTCGAACCTTTCCCATTCTTTTATCCGCAGATACAATTCTTTTACTGGATGAAGAAATAGTCTTCAAGTTGGTTGCGTTATTTTCATTTTTTTTTATATCCTTTTGCGTATCTTTTGTGAACAATTCTGAATAATTATTCTGTCCTTTACTTGAAGAATGATCATGCTTTTGCTGTTTCAATTCATCATCGCCTTTTCTAAATATCGTATAAAATTTCGGTGAAATATTTTTCTCAATAAAGTCATCACGAAGATACAAATCAGAGGATGATTGTTTACAATTTTCAAAGTAAAATGGACTTATATCATGCTGTAATCTGTTCACATAATTGATGACGTACGAAGTGCATGGTTTAAGAGGAGAACTATCATTTTTTATCGTCTGTATCTCAGTTATATCTTTAAAAAGAACCGTATTACTTTCATTATAATCTACTTCATAATCGTCGCAATGGTTCTCATATTCCTCTAAATTTTGGGAAAGGGTTAGAACTTGAAACGCATCGTCGCATAAACGCATTTCAAGCGCTACATAGTCAGGTACTTGAGGGATATAGAAATCTTTTTTCACCTGATTCGATTCTTCCGGGTCGGTAAACGTTGCATCATCGAATCGTACACGCTTATTGGAAACAGAGTGCGAGTAGGATATACGGGAAGACGATTCAGGTGGCGTTACGTTATCGGTATTGTTGTGAGAATAAAAATTTTTCCCAGGAGGCTTCAAGGAATTGATTGTCTGAGGGTGAACAGAAACTGAACATACCTCTTGCCACTGAGAATTGCGTAACTTTTCTATCTGATCGAATAGCTCGTTTACTTGAACCACCTGCAGCATCACCATGTCCCAGAAGCCCGCCAAATCCTCGTTCGTTGTTGGGAACTCTTCGCCAGGCACTTGATTCTACAACAAAAATGGAATATTCAATATATGCACATAAATGTATATATACTAATTTATGTTTCGATTTATCTATAATTTTGCAATTAAAATGTTGTCAGAGATAAGGAAGTGTCCACATAGTCTTAAGCGTTTATACATGAGTATTAAACTTTGCCCGATTACTCATTTTCTTCATAATTTACAATAATTTTAATAATTTTATCATGTTTTCTATGAAACCAAAAAGCGTCGTAATACTTATGACCGGGAGTGTATATGGTTGGTAATACGAGTGTTGTTTATCATCTGAATGTTATTCTAAATTTAACAATCTTATTAGGAAAGCGATATACGAAAGCCATACAATATTTTTCTGGCACAGTCCCTCAAACTGTTGCATCTTCTGCGAAGTGAGCAATTTAGCTTTGCCTGCAGCTGACCGCAGTTTTCCGGCTGCTTCTTCCGGAAGTGCAACAGTATCGTCACTGGCCAATTCCGCTTCTGCTGACGCGGCTAACGAGAGCAGCCTGTCCGTCTCCTGTTTCAGCAGCTGCAACAATGAAGCAAAGAATGTGAATAAACGTTTCTTTCGACATGCTCTATTCCAGTTAGGCGTACCTTCATGAAGTAATGCCCATTTTTCTCTTCGACCGTTTTCTCCGCCTCCTCAACCTGTTTCGCCACGTTTGTCGAGCTGGCGCTCGGTTCTAAGACAGGTAGAACTACTTTTGGAGCAGCTGGCTGCTGATCTGGGATGCTGGTCACGCTAGAATTCAGCTTTTGTGCTCCACTGTCCGCTAGATTTACGTCTAAATTCGTAGCTGCTGGTATTTTTGGTTTCTGCTCGACCTTACGTGACACTGGCGTTACCCTAACGATGAAAAAATGCGTAATTGTATTTCCCTTGACACTTCAACTCCGCCAGGGTTCTCTTGCACAAGCGAACTGATATTATTGGCGAAATTTTATGTCATCGGTAGCAAGTTATCAATGTTAATAAATTTTCTTGCATAACAGCAATACGTTTAGTAATGAAACGGATAAAGTTCTACACGTCAATTTTACAAACTGCAAGCCATCTACTAATTGCCCTCTTCAATGTAAAATGGTAAAATTGGGCAAGAGAAATCTATAATTTATAACTTCTCATAATTGTGCAAGGGAACTCTGTCTGTGTGATTATATGCTGCACAGTTGCATTTGAAATACAATTTTATAATATTGTCTGGGTAGCGAATAGATGATAATCTAGTCAATAATATCATAAATCAAGAAGTCTGCAAATTGTATGACAATGATCGAATGAATAGGTAACATATGCATTTTCCCCGGTGAAGGTGAACCGGATTTTCTCCTGATTAATGCGAATGCGATGTCGAAAGATCCAGAAATATGAATGAAATATTTAAAGAAAAGTTACCTTTGCAAAGGCTTGAGAATTTGTTCCGAACCATCGGTAGGTCTTCTAGGGCTAACCACAGGAAGTTGAGCTCGGAACTCTGGTCTCAGGTGTCTCAACACTGGCAAATTTTTCAAAGACTCCTCGGTATTCGCATTGTCAGCCGATACGTCGTTGTTGTTACTAGACTTATTAAAGCTGCTGTCGCTAGTGTTCAGTCTGCTGGTGCTACGTTTGAAGAAAAAACCCTGTGCTAGAGCTCCAGGACCGTAGAGCCGTTCTACTCGTTGCTGAATGAAAGATTTTTCGCTGCTCGTGGTGCTGTTTACCACCTGATTTTCCACCTCCTCTGTGGCCCCGTTTATTATACTCGTATCGCCAAACGAAGCATTCGAAACTGCAAACAATTTATGAATGAAAGTTCCAATAAAAATAGTAATAGTAAAAATAGGGAATACAAATTTTATTTGTCTGAGATATATTTGTGATCAAGTCACTTACGGTTAACAGTAGGTTGCTTTGGAGACGACACTGAGAAATGTTTATTCTGTTGACTACAAGACATCATCTGCGATACTCCAGGGCTACGTTTCGTAGGTGTAGAAGCTTGAACTGGACTGATATCAGGGAACGTAGTGTGCAACACGCCTTTGTCAACCTCGGAGTAGCCCTGATAGATTCCTATGGAACTTCTGGCTTCCCTGTAAGTCTCCACTTTACACTCCTCCTTCAGACCGTTGGAAAAACCGTTTTGTCTATCCATCGCTAGGGGTGAAATTGACTGGCTCTTAGGTGTATAAGGGTGCGCTGGCACGTTGAGATTTTCGTTTGATCTGAAATATTTTAACGTCCATTGAACTTCCAGAAAACTTTATAAAAGTTTGTTCCTTATTGTTATCTTTATTCCAAATCGTTCACCTCGTGACAGTACAAGTAACACATATGCTAAGTACAATTACTTATGACTAATGTTAGTACGCTAAATATATTTTTTCATTTTTCCTATCAAAGCTAACTGAAATTGACCTGTGTTTGTTAACTTCCAAATCTGTGACAGTAGAAGCGTTTGATCGAGGAGCAACTCCGTTAAAGGGAGAAGAAGAGATTAAAAAACATTGCAGTCTGATTGATAAATATTTTACCTGAAACCTGCCGGGCTGGTGTCTCTATTGATCAACCTGGTCCCAGGGCTGCTGTCCCTCGATCGAAATCCTTCCCTGAGCTTGCTGTCGTATCTGTTAATCCCCGAATAGCCACTGATGCTACAAGCCAGACCTAAGTAACTCGGTTTCTTCACTGTCAGCTGCTCTGGCTCTGGACTGTTTCGATGACCATTGCTGACATTTAATTTCTCATCTGGAGTTAAATTGGACTTTTGCAGCGTTTCACTGCTACCGTTTGCCAACTTCTCCGCCTGAGACGCCGAGTCACCGTTGCAAGATAAATTCAGACTGTGCAACGTTTTCTTCGATATAGTGTCTATGGTGTTCTCTGTAAAGCAGAAGCCTCTGTTGGTTTCGCAAGGTTTGCTCTAATTACAGGCAGGCCTATGCTTTTGTAATTCCTTGATACACTTTCTCAGCCTGCTTTTCACACCCTAGTCGTCCATGTTTATTACGTCCGGTAGAATAATAATTTTGAGACGCGAGCACGCAATGCTGACTGCAATGGGGTCGCGTGTGGTTCACGCTCGATGCGAATCTTTCGCAAATCGAGTCGAACGCGCGATCCGAATGATACACTTTAACGCGAATCCCATGAAGAATAATGAAGAGAAACCATCGAAAAAATGGAAAAGCGTTTTCCCAGCGGAAAATAGAAGCAGATACGAGGAGAGACCACGGGAAGGTTGAAACGTGCCCGTTCGAAACGCGACACAGGAATAACCCTGGAATGGCAAGAGGCTGGCCGAGTCACGATGCAAAAGAGACAAGACCGCCTCTCTGCATCTCTTCTCTGCTCGTCTGCTCCTCTTGGCACTGACGATAGAAAGAAGCTGTGCCCTGCACTTGCTGCACTCGCCTACGATCTAAATTCGATCGACACCGCGGGGCCGAGCAAAAAGGAACGATCCACAGGAAGGTGGAGGGAACCGATAACCTTGAACGTACCAAGATCGTCTCGCCTAAAATTCGTTGCGCGAGAGTTGATCAACGTGTGATCGTTCTGCATGGCCTTCGATGCGTCAAGTGCAAGGTCATTGCATGATGACCCTTGAATTCCACAGATTTGTAGACATTCCGTGAACTTGACTTTAAAGTTACTCGTTCTTAGTTCGTTTACGAATGCTTTCACGCAGTAGAGATACGTGTATCACGATATATGTACTACATACGTGTTCTCGAGTAAAATATAAGAATTCGTTAAATAATCCACTTAAGGCTGTGGTTATGATGGATGCGTGTTCCGATGAACTATCGTTTTGGCCAATGCGATAGAACAAATATATGGATGTTATCATCATCATCATCAATGTCTATCGTATTTTTATTATTTATTGTAATCCTTTCAGTTTCGCATGGCTTCTGGTTTACATCCTATGTACTTATCATATATCCTATTTACTAGTATCTATTATATGTATGTATATCGTGATACACGTATCTCTGTAGAACTAGCGTGAGATTTTGTTGGCCGTAAATGTGACAAAGGACTTCTAAAACGAGGTACAGTATCATCGATTGAAGGAACTTCAATAAGAAGGCAGTTCTACTTTTCAGTAATTTGAATAATTCAGCAAACACCAGCTCAAAGTCGAATCACTTTTCCAAATGCTACAAATTCATAGTCAACTGATATTCGTAGAACTAAATTTTACATTTATCGCTATGAAAACCTTGATTGTCTTTCCTCTTTCAATAAATACTATAAATACTGTCTCCTTATTGCCGCAAATCCTTCAATTGTTATCGTTCTCAATTACCGTCTTATGACAGAATTTCTGGTACTGAAGACAAAATGTTTACACGCTATTTTCAATGAAACCTTACACCTAATTTCTCATTAACTCGTTGATCTCCTGTAACAGGAATGACGTATTCGCGTGACAAAAATTACACAGACCAAAATTTGTCTAAATGTTGTGAACTCTGCCCCTATTGGAAAACGCTAGACATCGAAGATAGCCAACCTGATCGGTCGGACGCGGACTGATCGACGTCCAGACTGCAGCTGCCGATGCTCTCCTGGCTAGTCATGTTAGGATGATGGCCGGTGACGATGTCGATGGCGATTTTCGGGTCCGGATCGAAGCGTCGATAATTAAGAGGTTGTACTGCAAGAGAGAGCGGCCTTGTACGGCGATTGGATCTGATGCCGGCGGCGCCTGGGACCGACGGCGTCAGCGTCGCGGCGCAGCAATCGCCGACGTCCTCCAGGCCCGCTACCTCGCTGCCACCACGTGTTTGCCCGCAAGCTCGTCGACGATCCTCGTCTCCGCGGTCCTCGTGCACACTGTTGAGTTTTTGTTTCCTTTTTGTTCGCCGATCTTTCCCATCTCTATTCTTTCTATTTTTTTTTCTCTCGTGAACCTCAATCACGAGCCTCTAAGATTCTTTACGAGAAAACATATCGAGGATTTGCTTGTTTTTTCTCAAGATGTTTCCTTGCTCGTACGAAGATGATGGATGCAGGGTAGATTTATTTATTTACGAATTTTTCTTTCTTTCATTCATCATATATTTTTTCACTTATTTGTTAAAGAGAATATAGCCTACTCGTTCTCGGGGAAATATTGTTTCTGAATATAATTTCTAGCGTGGTGTATCTCGTTCCTTGCCATATTAGTTACAAGAATTAGAAACTTCGCAGAATATAAAATACGAGAGTTAGAAATTTTTAAGTGGTTTTATAATTATGAGTATCAAGTGCAGCGTGTGCATTTCTATACTTTCAAATTTCCTATAAACATGCAAATATCCTAATTTGTTAAGTAAAAGTCTAAAATAGAGCAACAATAAAAGTCAAATCATCGCGAATAAAATCCATCATCTTCGACGCGATTAATCCATGGAATTTCGTTGGTAATGATCCGATGCTCTCGAGTCGTTCCTCTCAATTCACGTGGAAAAATATCAAAACGCGAAAAACGCGTCGATTTCACGAACTAAATGAGACATCACGACCTATCGCGGAACGCTCAATTTTCTCTATCTTCGAGCAGGAAAATTATCGACGGTATGTAAACGGCAAGGATCACGAGAAAGCGGAACGAGTTAGCATCAAGCTCGAGTCGTTCCGCTTGTTTCGTTCCCTTTTTAACGACAGAAACCGCACCAGTAGGTGAATCGACTGTTTTTTCCACGATGGAACGAAGCTCGAGGGCATCGTGGATATTAATTGAAAGCTGGTGCTATCTTGCAGCAAACCGGCTAATCCCGACGTTGACTTTCACTAGACCTTTTTAATCAACGTTAGAACGATCGTTTAGTCACGTAGTGCGTTTAAATAGAAATTGCGTTATCGTGGGATCGAGCTTAAATCGAATTAGATTCACCGAGAAACGGTTCGAGATAAACGTTTTAAAATGCTCGATTGTTTCGCGGAAAATAGCGTAATTCGTTACACTGCGGTGTGTTCACGGTTGAAAGCAAGGCGGAAAATCCTACAAAACAATTACAAGATTGCTTAACGAAACTGCATGCTCCGTGAATCTCGGTAATTTCGCGCATAATCGTGCCACTGGTTGAGCAAACAATTTTATCATCGTGAATCACGAAAAGAGAGAGAGAGAGAGAGAGAGGTGCCGCGTGGCCCCGTGACTTTAAAAAGCAAATAACGCGTGTGTAAACTTTATTCGCGTGGATCTAATTTTATGAATCGACCGGTGGCAGAATACAGACGAGTCCGTCGTAATAAATCCACGTATCTGTCGATATGTAGCACCAGCTTTCACGTTTTTTTCTCTTAACGTAAAATCTACTACCTATAGAACCCCGATTATCCGAGCTAGCTTTTTTAGTCCCCGGAGATCACTTATTTTGAATTGTTCTAAACAGGAAAGACAACTTCTGAATAAAAATTGTTTCTGTTTTGGTGTCTCAATTTCTCTTCCGAGGGACCATCGTGAAATTTTACATTGATTGATGTTCAGGCGATCGAGGTTCTACCGTATGTTTTATAACGCGTTTAGACGTGCAAATAGCGATGAAGACAAAAGTATACGGAGCGATCCATAAATCGGTCAACACGATATCTGAACTGGTTCTGACAGTTCAACAAAAAAAAAAAAAAAGAAAAAAGAGAAAAGAAAAAGAAACCCAGATCAAATATCGTGGCGACCGATTCGTGGAATACCCTGTATAGCTTCGAATTTAGGATTGAAAGCGTAGCTAGAAGGAGTCTAAAAAAAAAAAAAGAAAAAACTAGTAAAACTAGAAGTAGAGAATAGTGAAAGATGAGCTGCTGAAATAGATGAAACGTTGCATCGCTATTTGCGATTGTTTTCTAACTGCCTGCTGGGTGGTTTCGGTTGAATTAACGCGGCACTAATTGCACGCTAATCGTTGCTTATACCGATTTTGCACGAATCGCATGGGGTTGTGCAGAATCAGAAGGCAGTGCAAGCTGGTGCATCGATCGAGTACGATTCGCTTTCGAGAATCGCATGCATTATAGAAAAGGAACGTAAGGTGGTCTGTGTGCAACGAGCAATCGATATTGTCGAGCGAGTGATACGTTCGATCTGTTTTAAATCGTATTAATCAGATAGTTGTAACGTCACGCCAATTAATTTGCATATTTTACATTCTTCGTGTAAAGGACGTACACATTCACAGTGAATAAAACCTTCAATTTTGTTAAAAACTAAGACTGTTAGTTATACACGCGGTTTCGTATAATCACACTTTTCAAACGACAGGTTACATACACTGTACAGTATTAGGACACCTAACTCGTGTTACATTCGTTGGAAAATTCTAAATCTTGCTTCACATATAATGGCAATAAAATAACAGGTTTGTAATAAATCACATAGGAAATTCATCGATATACAATAAGTTAATAAGTGTCCTGACACTTCTGGCCATCAGTGTATCTAATTTCAAACATTTCCATAGGACAATTTTAGAAGATTCCAGTTGGTATTGTTTCTTTATGTTTTTCTTTCACGAGTTGCATAAGTGCGGTTGATCGAGCGCTAGTTCGTCTGTATGCAAATGGTGTTACGGATTAAAAGAGCATTGCATGAGACGTGCAGCGAAGCAAAGGTATGCCAAGATAGTGCAAGGTGATCGGATCATGCTTGATCGTGAACGTATTGATGATGAATGTAGACGTACACGCGTGGGAATGAACGTGGTGGGGAACCATAGAAAATGTCAAAGCGTCACGAGAATCCTCGTGCGTTCGCCGATCGAAGAAATCGCGTGTCGTTGCTAGTTAGCCGAATTTTATCAAGATTCATCTCTTAATCAAGTAATTAAATTACAGCTCGTTAGCCACAACGTTAACGAGCACGAGTTCAGAAGAAACACTGGAAACTGGCTCGGAAAAGAGAAGATATCGCGAGCCGAGTTTAACAGAGCTGTCAGTGGAAACAGTGAAACTGTTGTTGTTGGATGAATAAAACGGTTCGTTACATTCGCGAGAACTCGTTCGCTAAAGCAACTAATAGAAAAAGTTTCACCGTAAATTACGTGAAATGTAAATACTAGGCTGAAAGATTCAATAGTTTATCGTGTGTATTACCGCCAATAATAGAACAAATGAGAGATTCATACACGTGATCAACTAACGAAAAGGATCTGTCAGATAAGATCGGTGAAACTAGTGGCGCG
The DNA here is from genome assembly GCF_051014615.1 of Bombus vancouverensis nearcticus. Lineage (NCBI taxonomy): Eukaryota > Metazoa > Arthropoda > Insecta > Hymenoptera > Apidae > Bombus > Bombus vancouverensis. The sequence goes on along the minus strand of NC_134921.1, from coordinate 9,882,179 downwards.
AAATGGAGAGTAGGACGAGTACACGCTTGGAAATCAAAACGCCGGTCGGAATAGAAATTGTCATACCTCCTACGCCAGTGCTTCCAAAGGAGGAACTTGGAAACGTTCTTTTTGGCCACAGGATTCACCGTGTAGGTGCCACTTTCGATTTTCAGAGGCATCTTCGACACACTTTCAATCGTGCTCGACGTTCATCGACTACGTTTCTACGTCTTCGACTCTCGAATATTACGCCGAGATTGATATTGCAGCCGGATTACTCGCGTTTCTATCGATTCGAACTTCTCTTAAACCCTGAACCTCGTGAAATCATCCATTTATCAGTCTGTTCTTAACTTGGATATAAAATAGCACCAATATTACTGAAGCGAAGGACGTATTAATTAAAGTGTTCTTAGAACCATCGTATTCAGCTTTGTACGATAATATTTGCAGGAACAAGTTCACACTAATTGGATAAGGTGACACCACTAGAAGACTAAAGCGCTGTCGAAACAACACGTTTTCGATGAATCACGGGTCAGAGGAACTTCAGATCAGCTAACTCGAGATCTTCTTCTTTGACGACCTTTGTCACCGACAAGAACTCGCGAAGGCACGTTGCTAGGATGACTAGTTACCGAAGACTGGCATTCCCATCTCATCTCTCTCTTCTAAGACTATAACGCACTCTCTCCCTCTCTTTCCTCCCTCTTTATCTTTCGCTGTGCCCTCGGCACGAGGATATTTCGGGAACACTCAAAAAACCACGAAAGCACACGAGTTGCTTCCTCCGCACCCCTTGCTCTCCCCTTTTTCTCGGTCCTCCGGAATAAGCACCCACCATTCCTCCCAGTACACAGATTTTCGAATTCTTCGCACGCTTTCCCATCCCTCTCGTGCCTATAATTTAACATTTAGCGCTACTGACGCACACGTCGCATCGATTCAAATATTTATAAGAATTCCAATATAATATTCATTCTCGATGTACTTCAAATATTGCGTATATCGATACTTGCATCTCGGTTTTTCCACATAGTAAATTAGAGAAGCAAACGAAGTGATGGAAAGTGTACTGGAGCATAGATTATTGCCGAACATGAAGATGCAGATGAAACGCATATACAATATAACGAGATATGCAATATTGGAAACTTTGTGAAGAACACGCGTGTGACGAATAGGTGTTATTAGTGACGGAAGCAGGGTAGAAAAATACAGGGTTAGTGGCTTGAACACGTGTCTGGCACGCGTACCGTTTCCACAGAAGTTCACGCGTCGGAAGAGAGACTCGTACGTTCAATTTCATGTTCGTAAGAGCGGCAAAATATCAGACGAAGGAGTCCCTAGGGTTAATAACCCTCTCTTTCCAGAGGGATTTCCTACGACTTACTCTTTAACGTGTCCACAGTTCGTCAGCAGCTGGAATTTTCTAGAACTGCTTTTTCTATCGTTGGAAATCTCTCTTTGCTGTCTTTTACTCTTGCTGTTTACATCGCTGAATCGTTATCGTTCACTTTTTTATTCTTCTTCTTTATCTTGTGTTCTTTTTATTATTGGAACCCCCTTGTCTTCTTCTGTCTTTTTCTAATTGCTGGACCCCCCCCTCATGCCTTTTCCCAAAATTCTGGAATTTTGGAAATTGGAATTCCCATTCGACTTGGCCTGTCCTTTTTTAATTGCTGGAATTCCCTTTCGACTTGTTCTATCCTTTTTTAATTGCTGCAATTCCTTCTCTGGTATCTTTTTCCGTTTTTATTGCTGCAATTCTTTTTCTGGTATTTCTTTCCCTTATATCTTGACTACTTTCCTTTTACTGTCACAATTCCATCTTCGAAGAACTTAACTGGATTCTTATCGTTGAAGTTCTTTATACGAATGAATCCTTTGCGTGACAGAATTACTTCTCCTAATAGAAACATATTTTTAGGTTCCAATTTTTTCGTGGTACATCGTATTCGAGAATATTTATCGTCCAAAGGAAGATGCCTGACATATTATCTTTCTTCGCTCATACAAAATAGATAATGTTTGGGCAAGCAGTTGGTAGCACAAAGAAGTCCTCTGAAGTTCACAGAAGCTTTTTATAGAAGTTATTCCAGTTTATTGCTCGATACTGAATTACTGAATATTCTATCTTTGAAACCAATCCCGGATATCTCTGCCAGACTTTTCTATTTCCATAATCACGAAGGTTAAAACAGTCCAAATTGTATTCTTAATCGAAATTCAAATATTTATACGATTACTCGAGTTTCCAGGGTATCGTGTTGATGCAGGGATCGTTAAACACAGACTCGACATTCTCCAATCGGCTAGTGTGAGCATGAAACCCTTCACTTTTCCCATGCAGTGACATACTAGACCTTGTCGGTTTCACTTACCGAATCCATAAATCACGCGGATCTATTTCCTCGGATCCGAAAATAGATGAACGATAGACCGGATCTATGACAACCGAAAAACCATCCATCATAGGATTTTCCATCATCCTAACCGAATCAGAAGTCGAAATTCATTAAAGAAATTGATAGATTGCATAAATTCAATATTCAATAAAATACTAATATTATAAACTTTCTAATTTCTCTACAAGAGCGATCTAATAATAGTAAGCTTCTGCATTTTTCAACGAAACATCTTCTCTCTCTTCCAATAAATACAATTTAAATATTAGAGCTGCTTCCTCGTTGCAGCATACCTTTCAATGGCCGATCGATTTCGAATGGCGTAACATTTTCAACGAAACGATTAGACACTTCCCAGACGTGTCTGGAACGGGTTCATAAAAATTCCTCGCGTTTCTGCATGTTTCTCGCGCATCTAAACGAGTCTACGTGCGTTTGATTCGAAACGAATGTATCCTGGTCACCGAAAAAGTTGCTGAACGACATAAATACGAACGGCAGGCACGTATGACTAGCGTGAAACAAGAGCTGCCGTCTGAGAATGCAGAAAGCGCAGCTATGAATTCAAATGCAATATGGTGCGCTTATGGTGAAGTTCCATTCGAAGGGTAGGGCTGAACGAATAGAAAATTACACGGGACAATACTCGAAGTAAAGCACGGTGCGCGTAAAGCCTGCATATTGTCAATGGTTCTACGCGTTGTTCGATCAATCGACCAAGTGGAGCCCTTGAACTGAATCGTAGAGCACGTTGAATCGAAGTACGATCGTTTTCACGAGTCGATTGTCCATTTACGAGTGAAGTAGACTCCCTATTTCATTGCAGATACTCATACAGTTTATTAAATTTTTTTTACCAGATTATGTAAACCGGAAATCAGATCTATCTTATATATTTAATTAACACTGTAACGAGACACGATTATCATGATTATATCGTTAAAATTTCAAGTTAATCTGAAAATGTATATATCGTAGAACTTACAAGACATTTATTACAAGCATACGCTTCGCGAAAATCTCCGAAATATTCAAATATTTTTATGAGTCATTGTATCGATTTTTACTAAATATACGTCTGCAACAAATGACTCACATATCTTTCTATATGTATAATACATTCCTATTGGATTAGTTCCAAATTTTACGAACAGAATCACGACAGTTGTGTCTCGTTACAGTACCAATGAAATGTGAAACTGCTTTGTAAAAGATACGTAATATATTCAGAAAAGAATTCCATTATGTAAGTGTTCAAGTATCGATTGATTGGAGTAAACGAATGTTGGAAAGGATCGTTATCGGTTCCATTCATGAATATCGAGTGAATGACCAAGTGGTACGAGCGAGTAAATATACCGCACGTTGCCTTCGAATAGCTATTCTTCTCGAGAAAACGTCGAAAGCAGCATACGCGAGGAATAAAAACACTTGGCCTTATCTTGTTGCGGTTAAGTAATGATTCAAGTCGCGAACGTGATAAGGTATCAGTAACTGGGCGCTTGGTAGCTTGTGTCACTATTGAAACCAAACAACGACGACTATGTAGGCAAACAATAGGTGAAATATTATGCTAGCTCGACGTACAGCTGCAACTCTGTCGATGTTGAAATAACAAGATTATGCTAAAAATAACAACATTCGTGTTAACGATTCATTTTATTCGCGTCTTGCTGCACGTGAAACAACCTGTACGAGTATATTACCGTGCAGATCGCGTGTACAACGAAGAAGATAGCAACAACTTATCACGTATGCCAAGTCGTGTCCTCCAGAGTTCCTTGCTCTTCAACACATATATCGTTTTCTCTTTAGTCTATCGCTCGTCCATTCTCTTCGGGAAATCACTTTCTATCAGGAAATCTCTTCGAAGAAAAGCGCAATAAAATGTTTCACGAGAAAAAGGGAATCGATTACTTGCTATTACGCACCGAGCAATTACGTTTCTTTTTCTTTTTAACTCTTCGTATTTATCAGTGGTTTTTTGACTTTCTTTAATTGGAAAAATCGAGCGAATATTGGTAAAATTTCCTTTGGGACGTAGACAACACCGGTGGTTCGAAAATTCAACTATCTTCAGATTCCTTCGGGAACTTCTTGCACAGTTTGAATGATCCGACTCAGGAATTCTTTCTATCGTTTCTGTTTGCTGAGTGAACGGAAAGTTGAGCGGCTATCCAAGATTTTGCAAGTCATCGGTGTCAGCAAACAGGCTTTAATTGTAAAGATCATGCACTTTGCTTGAGCTCTCATGGGTTCGATGAATTCCAGCTAATTGCGAATTATCAACACGTGCTGCGTTCTTCGAGTAATCTTCGATCCAATTGTATTTTTCTATCGATAACAAATTCCGTATGTTCGATAAAAAGTAAAACAATCGTTACGTAAGATAGGCTTAACAAACAGATCGTCGAGACTCTCTGTTTGCCGACGAGTTTCTTCGTGAAAAATAACATAATCCGAGATACCTGTAATCTTGTTTGGCCAGCCAATTAAAGGCCAATTTTTATCGACGATCAAAGAGATAACGAAGTGCACTTTCTTGTATGTGAGATGGAAATGATAATACCAGGCGATCGATTTTAATTCCCACTGAAATACCTGTTTGTTGAGATACAATTACAGTACGACGATTCGGAGCGAGTCTATACGACTTCCGAAGAAGAAGACGCGCATGCAACGTGGTGCACTAGGTAATTCTATCCTAGAGTCGTAGTGGAGAGCTCGCAAAGTATATTGAGTTACGAAATGAACGGTAAATTGAGGGGAGACGAGCCGAAAATAGAGAGCCACTGCCACCGCGACATGGTTTAAATACCGGCATTAAGACGATCTTCCGGTTATGCGCCCAAGCCACGAGAATCGTGTCTGCCTACAGTATCTATGTTCGACCAAGAACTCGAGAAGCATCGATAATTTATTCCAAATCTTCCTGAACATCCTCTCCGCAGTGATAAATCTCCGAAACTCTGGCGCAAGAAAAATTACTTGTGTCAATTTCTACGAAGACCAACTTTGGAAAGGACCATTTAACAGTTTAAATTACCTTCCATATCATCTTCGCGAAGTCATTAAAGTCAGTTGAATTTCTAAAATATAACAATTACGCAGAATATCCTATCGATGTAGTTGAAGAGATTTCTTATCGATCAGATTAGAAAGAGAGAAGCTTCAACGTAACTTGCAACTTCGTTGGAACCTTCTTCGCCCAATATTCCGCAACCTTAAAACTTTGTGACAATTGAAAGAGAAAGATTCGATATTGACAACTGTCAGACTTGCTCGAGTCCTTTTCTAAATGACTAGCTCTAGCGAAACGAACGCGACGAATCTCTCATCCACGATGGATCACATTCTGGTGATCCTTCTTTTTGGGAAATCATCGGACCCAAGTGTCGCCGGTAGTCAGGGGTAAGTGACACCGGCTGAACTCTCTCGTTTCTATATATAAACGAAAATAAACCACAGTGACATTTGAACCATACTCTCTTCGTCTTGCGTATACGATGGTCGGTTCCTCTGTGGGGCGCGACGACGCCTACCAAAAGGGAAACGACGTTGCAGCGTCGCGACGATCGCCGAGAAAAATTGTGTCAGCTAAATTAGGAGAACGCCGTTCTCTACTGCTTTCAGAACCGCTTTTTTTCGCGCGGTTTCGTTCACATTGGAAACTGGGCGATTAATCAATCCCCGCCACGAAACTGGTCTCGACTACGCCAAGAAAGCGAGCTTTTGTTTTTTCCCTCTTCTTTGATCATACGACTATTCAGATAAAAGGGAAACTGGGTAGATCGATATTGGAGAAAAAGAAAGGATACATGCTGATAATGAGTTAATTGGGAGTATCGAAAATTAGTATTTTGTCTAGCATTGGTATCGAACGAATTTCTTCGTTGACAAAGAAACCACTGGAAAATTACATCCTTCGTAGAACGTGACTCGTTTTACACGGTGCAAGTAGGTGGACGTGTCGTAGACTGGCAAATATGTGCACAACGTGCACTTAACGTAAGAAAGAAAGTTTTTACTTTTTACTTTCCATCTCATGCCGTTTTAAGATCGTTGGACATTAAACCAAGTCAATGCTCTTCGCTATCTAGCTCATTAATGCATTAATCTTAACGACACGGTGATCTTCGTACAGTCCTTGGTCATCGAATTAGAATTGCACGTAGAAACTTCACTTTTCTAACCACGATATGTCGTACATCCACGTACTGTCACGTAAATGACAAATTGTCCTTCGTTATTCAAATTATTACCAAATACACAGACGATCGTGGTCACACCGCACGATAGTCGAGTCTCACTACGTTGCTAATGAAATTTCCAAATATTTTTCAAATATACTTCAATATTTTCGTGAGCTACCATACGTGTACTCATACTATCTTAGTAATTAGCTTCGCTATTAGAATTTGCTTACGACGGCCAATTTGAAAAAATGAAAAATTCGCAATCGTAATCCGATGAAGAGGAACTGCGGTTGGCACGAATTCTCGCGACGGAGGAAGCGACGTCGATTCGATATTACCAAGACAATATATCGTGAGCGTTGCCTAAACGATTCTAATGAAGCAGCGCGCGGAAATCGCAAGCATTGTTTCGCTACGCGGTTGGAATAACGATTAACAGCAGGGGAGGACGTAGAGGAGCGTGCATTAACAGTCGCGGCCCGTAGCCCCGGAAAAAGACACGATTATTCCCTTCGATCTTCTCTCGTCGTATCTCAACGGAAGCTCAAACAAACAACTCTCTTCTGCTCGAGTGCGAGAAAAAATATACTTCCTTGACGGACGAGTAGCTTTTTAGGGCGCGACGAAACGCGGAAACAACGAAGCTCGGTGCCGATTGCAGCGATTTCATTACCGTTCGTTCCGACTTTCACCCCGATACTAAAATTCCGCAGTGTCGTTCGGATCGACAGCGAATAATTCTCACGAATACTCTTCTTAATGATAGCGAATAATGGCCGATCGAGGCGAAATTTGCTGAGTATTATGAAAAGAGGATATCATCTGATCTGAAATATTAGGTTGTTAGGTTGTTCTTTTACAGACACGTCTTTTACAACAACGCATCTTTATACAAACATGAAACCTAATCTGTCGAACGTCGTGGTCTTTATTTTGTCAGAACAAAATGAATAATCATACGTAATTCGATGAAATAATATACAACGGAAAATGTTGTGTGGTCCATTATTTCCTTATAAAACGAAAGAAACTTTTCCAACGACCTAATATAAAACATCGAAATCGCTCGCGTCTTTTCGATAGTACGTAATTCAATCAGAAATTTGGCAAAAGATCCGAATCATCTTCTTCTTCTTCTTCGTTATTGCGATTATATATAGATAGCAAGATACGAAGCGATGAAAAATTGAATCTTAAAATACTTGTGAGCAATAGCGTATATATAGGGATCTGCATCTTTCAAAAGCACGGATCGTCAAATCTAAAGTTTCATATTTTAAATCCACTATCTCTGCTGATGAAGCCATTTTTTTTTTTTTTTTTCGAAACTAGGACTTCCAATGGTATCGTATTATCGTGACAATAGCTCGTCACGGGAATTGAAAATAAGCTATAAATAGCGCGTAACAGGCCAAGAACCGTGTTATCTGACGATAGATATCGAGAGAGGGAGAGAGAACATCGTGGACAGTTTCAAACTGCACGCGATTCGCCGCAAAATGGCTGACCACTTGGATATTCCTCTTGGTAAACTTGATTTTAACGGAGATTTTTATAGCGGCGCATAAATTCCTCGGAGCAAGCTGCTGGCGACGAACGACGAGATAAATCCGTATTTATTTAGGGGTCGACTTTCGGGGTCAGTCACTTTTGGAAATCGGTCGGGGAATGTTGCTCGCGCGAGCTTATTTTTACCAAGAATCGTAATGGCGAGGCTCCCGTGGAGGTGCTCTCGCGCGAAATGCAGGACAGGAAATAAAAGGCATGCACCCGGTTGCACGTGCAACGGAAGAATGCATAACGACCGGCCAACACCGATGTGCACCGTTATTAATATGATTCGCGAGAGTTAATTACTTTCTAGTTGCTTCACGTTCGCAACGTTTGCACGTATTAGGTGAACGTAAAACTTCTGTCCTATCTATCAACAGCGCTTTTTGTTTTTAATAAATTCACAGACAGAGTATGCTCTTAACCGACAACATTAGCTTGCAAAGATTTTGAATATTAATTACATTTTGTTTTCTATATTTTAGCGATAAAGACTATGAACAGATATATGATTGCAGTTACATAATTATATACATGATTGTATAACATATGATCGATTAGTTTCTTAATAATCACGTACGACATAGAATAGAAATTTCGTTACCATGAAAAGATTAATTTGAAAGGTGGATTTTGATCGTCGACTAGTCTACTCGCTTCGGCTTCATACGATTCTGACCATCGCTTTCGAAACGCTTCTTGCCCACAGGAGACACGAACTGAGAGGAATAATTTTAACGAAGACACTCGAAAAATTAGAGTCAATTGGAGCTTCTTTCCAGCCTCTGATAGGAACGTGCATAAATTGAGCGTGGGCTCGCGCTCGCGACCCAGAATCCAGTCAACAAGGCTATCTTCTTTTCAACGTACACGGAGATTTGTTAGAAAAAAAAGAAGGAAACTTGCATAAATTTGAATCGGTTACTTTGTCCTGTGCTTCATTCGGGGCAAAACTCGAGTCTTTCAGCTAAATTTTAAAATATGCACGAGATCAAGCGACCTAGTTTAAAATTCCAAATTTCGTCAAGATAAATCGAGACCAGGCACGTGACATAGCGTTTTATGATGCTAATTCGCGGAACTTACGACGACCGGCTCTTAACGAGGAGAGATCTACGAAAGTTTCGATCGTTTCCGTGGGAAACACACGCGCGCTCGTTTTCATTCCTTGTTCTCGTATGATTTATAGAAAAACGAAGGCTGGCTGAACGCCAACGGTGAATCATCGAGTTCCGATGAAAAGGTACACAGGGCAATGATCACTTGTGTCATTTCGAAATTACGTGCAAGTGTGTCGACGCGTCTCTCGTCGATGATACGTGTTAATGAATGAGAGAATTTTGTTATTTCGTGCGCGATCGTTTGCTATATGACGATGGTACTAAACATTGCGTGCAGTATCGAGCTATTAACTAACGATCAGTACAATGACGAGAATGTAAATAGGAAAAATCTCTATAATCAATTTGAACGCCGTCCTATATTTATAATAAAAATAAAAACAAAATTCTTCAGAATACAACTAAATGAATTTAAGTATTTCCCTATTTATATATTCGCCATCGTATAGGTAAACACAAAGCCGTATCCTTGTATATGTATAAAATTAAATATATAATAATATAAGAACAATAGAAGTAAACAATGTGATTATTAAGATTCGCAGCTGGTTGAACAGGATAGACGACAGAAGGGAAACACTTTGTTTTTACGATCCTCGAACGATTATAAAATATACGACGAGCTCGTAATCGGGTCATGATTGTACACTACACGAGCTATTCCAGCGTCAAATATAATCTGTAATCGTAAATTACTACCGGCGCAGCTGTAATCATTGCTCTTGAAGGCACCGATTAATTATCATTCATTAGTGCACATTGTCTGCAGCTGCGTGTTTCCTCGCATACCAGTTTGCTCTATACGAACTCATCACCTATTCAGCTGAACTATTTTTCATCATTAGCAGCTTCTTTTCGATATTACGAACACTTCGTATTCCTTAGCTGCTTAATTACATAAAATTTTAAATATAGATAATTTCGTATAACTTCGTTCTTCTTGTACTTCGAACCATCCAAGGTCTATTTTAACTTTCAAACCGTTAGCTATTCGTACCGCCTCTTCTAAATTCATATAAGTCACAAATATTCTTCATTGAGATTCATTTTATGACTCTATTAAACATGAAAAATATCTCTAACTGCTTCGAAAACATGCGGTACAATTTAAGAAAGCACTCCTTAAAAAACATAAAAAGAAACGTATTGTTATCTTTTTTTTTTTAATTTACATATCTACAGAAGAACTAATTTTTCGTCACTGAAAGTTAACGTTAAAGAACGACGTTGCACAGAATAATTTATTATTTTTCTCTATTCTAGCGTTCGTGATTCGATCAAGATTGCGGTGGTCGACGCTAACGAGTCTACGTCAATCTTGTCGCGTTTCAATTAAAATTCCCGCCATTGAGGGCGGGGAAAATGCACCCCGGGGGATTCCCTGGAGGGCAGCGACGCCGGTATTCTATTTTCGTGCGGGAAAAACGGGGCCGTTGAAAGAATATTCGGCCGACGAAAGAGCCGGATGTGCGTCGCGAGCTTTCCTTCTGTCGTCTCTGTTCTTCTTTCATTGGTTTAGGGCCAGGGGAGGGAAGCGGGCAGCCGGATTTCCGAAAAAGGGAAAGCGACTCGGGATGCAGGTTGCCTGTGCGTCGAGAGCCTGTATACGCCCACGCGAATGCGATAAATTATACGAGGAGGCGAGACCGAAGGGGTCACCATAAAAGAACCTGTTACGTTCCAGATATTAATCCGGCTAGCGGGCATAAAATCGATCAGTGTTCCACGTTGTTCTCCCACGTTTTCGACGGTCGTAACCTCGTGTAGAATGAACTTCGAACCCGTTCTCTTTACCGTGTTAAAATGTTAATCGTGCGTCGATTCGTTTGTCACCGAGTTTTGTAGATTGTAGCAATTTTCTCTGTCGATGAATTTCATTTTCTTTCTTTTGAAGTGATATGCAAATTCGTATCGGTAGATACGCTTTTGCGCTTTTATGGGAAATCTGAATGTGAAAAAAAAAACAATGGAAAAATACGTAACATACTTATATACTTTCTGTACGTAAGTTTCAGGCTAAATAACAATTCTTAAAGGTTCTTGCGTGTGTCATTTATTTATGAACGGAAATACATAACTACTACTGTGACGTAATATCCCACTTTTAAATGTGAAAATGCAACAGCAATGAATATTTTATGAAGACAGAAACGCAACAGTTGCGTCAACAGCGTTATCGAAACAATGCAATCTATACGTCAATAAGTTGTTGGCTAATTCGGCGAAATTTCATTTCGATAGAAACAGCTTTCTTATAGAATGCACGCAGTCTTTCATGGCTGACTGCAGTTCATTTTCTGTTTCCACGTGCATCGATTAGTCACAGGTAAACTGCTGACATGTATGCAAATTCATATTTCCACGAATGCAATCGAATAATGTAACGTAGTTGGAAAATTGTTTCGCCTACGAAATATTACATCGATTATTACATATGTAGGTATCTTCATACGCATTTTTGTATCTACGAATTTCCCGTAAAAGCATAACAAATCCATAGCCCAACTATAATGAAATCTCTTTATATAAAATCGTAGTTAAATTTGTTATTTTGCAACAAACATCGCCGCTATTTAGAATGAAAACAAAAGTGCAAACAGATCGTGAAAACGCGTTGTATGCCTCGACAGAAGTGAAAGTGTTAAAGGCAAACCATTTTTTGAGCCCACCTTTCTACCTTCCTTTTTTACGTGTCGTTTGCATTCAAACGGGCCAAGTTAAACGCCGAAGGAAGTTTTGCCGTGCTTCGAATCCAGATGGCGATCAGCCTATAAAATCAAGTAGGCCTGCGGAAAAGGGCTCCTCTGCCCAGGTTTCGCAGGCCAATAACCCGATCAAAGATAAAATGTGAATGATGTTATCCCACGATCTCATTCGCTTAATCGCATCGCCGTTATCCTATCATTAAATACTAACGCAGCACGGTTGCCATGTAATAAAGCGCGTTCTCCACGACCGACAAACCTCGAACTGTACGAAATATCGAACAAACAAACCAAATGTTTGCTCGTTTGTACAATTAAAGGAGCCTTTTTCGAGCGTATAACGAACCAACGAGGTGAAGAAAACACGCGTTACCACGGTTACGACGATAATCCTTCGTGTACTTTTAATTGAATCATTATCCCGTAAAAGCAGAACACGTAGCATCGATAACTGCCAAACTGGCGTCTGTTGATGGAACTTTCTATCCGATGAAATTACACCTTTCAGCAAATACTTCGTCACGAGGGCCAGCTACACTACAGTGGCTTGCATACGATGGCTCACCAAGGTTTTCGAATATTCATCGTCGGAAATTTTCATGCGTATGCTGTACGCGTTAGATAAAACATTTTGGATATTTCGTTAGCACTGTAATGTGAAGCGAGTGGCACGATTATGTTGGTAAAACTCGAAAACAATTTGTAAATGTATATAGAAGTTACGTGATATTTACTACAAACGTATTCAGCAAGAAATTAGCACAAGATTAATCACGATCCACCGGATACAGTGGTTTATTAAAGTAACGAATACTTTTTTCATATTTCCAAGATACATACTAAATATCATGTACACTTTTAGATTTAGTTCAAAGTATATCGATAGAGTCGTAACAGTTCTGCCTCGTTATAGCGTTAATCATCGTTTCAACATGTTTCATATGACACACGTATGATATATACATGAAAATTTCCTATGGTGAATGTCCAAGTACTTGTGTGAGTCATCGTATATATTCTCTCATGGAAGAAACGGTAATACAATGATTTAAAGATAGAACGAAGACAATGAGTAATTTCGAGAACAGAACGGGGGAATTTCTGGGACAAAATGTCCGAGCAAAGTTTTTGTTCCCTCTTGGAGAAATGGTCGAGTGCGAACTATCTGCGGTTCTCTATCCTTTTTATCGATCGTCCAGAACCGGTATGTACCACGATTCGTGTGAAACGAACAGCTCAACGCGGAGAGCAGGGGTTCTGAACGAGTACGATGTCTGCACCAGGGGCCTACAGTTTGTTGTAATTATGAACTCTAGCAGAACACAAGATGCTGAAAAAAAATAGAGCTAGTGGACAAAAATGCTCGAGTACTTGGTTGAACGAAAAACAGAAAAAATAAGGAAATTGGAACGCTCAAGGCTTTTCTAAGAGAAAATGGGTCGCATTACTTAACGTCACGCGATGCCACTTCTAATCTGCACAAGAGTAATGGCGAAACAATGTTCCCACGGAACTGTACGAACTTCCTGTATCACCCAGGAAATTGTACACTTTCTGCTAATGTTTCGCGAACTTTCCAATCGCCACGATTAAAGAAGATTAAACAAGATTAGAGAACACAGATGAATCTACCTCACGATGAATCAATATTTCGTAAGAATGAATGTATAGATAATTGAACTGATACTTGAAGCACCGATTGACACATCTTTGTCGATATTCTGATTTCAATATCATTTTATTATTGAAAAGGATGTTGTTTCGGTTATAAAGGCTAAACCAGGAAATAGTTAAAAATGAAAAGAAAGCCTGTTAGGAACAACGATATAACATTTGCCCCTGGTTTTCTACAGAGTATAATGGTTTCATTGCCTATTTTTAAAAGACATATTTTTGAATCTAAGAACGCGTCTCCTTGTTCGATTATGTCGTATTAAAATACTTCCTTTTACCTACGAATTAGTATTCAAAGTAGAAAATCAACGAATTACGCAACAGTAGAATTGATGAAATTGAAGACCTTGTAGAAATTTCTTACAGATCCGAAACAATCGCATGGGACACCGATGCAGAAAAGAAATATAATCAGCTCGTTGCAGATGCAATGCATGAACTGAGAATGCAGCAGCTGCCTGTTCCATGGCCAAGTGCCTTTTATTGCATTCGTATCGACGATACCAGCTCGGCCACGCGGTCGATTCGACTCATCTTGAAACGATAAGAGTGCTTTCGTGATCCAAAAGTATCCTTGTGCTCTCTCATCGAGCCAAATTGATACTACGCAAACGATAGCAAATTGCATCACTATGACGTTTACGTAAAATAATGCGATATCCTTTGGTCCAGCCCTTAAGCTACGACAGGCTTACATTATACTAACCGTGCGCTGCCCATGGTCGCTAGAGGATCACCTACTCTCGAATGACCTCATCGTTTGCAATTACTACGGCAGAAAATTTTGTTTCCGTTTTAATGATAGCGTGTACAGCTTTTCAAATGCTTTGCTTCTCCGACGAAACAGACTTTCTCGCACATGTTTCTCCAGAAACAACAACGTTATAGCTACAACTTTTATTTTTAAATATAATTAGTCACAGTTTCTGTGTTACATCAAGATTATATTAGCTTAATTAACATTTTAAAACAAGAGAACGACGATGTCGCGGAATAGAAATACTAACGAAATCACGAAGAAAGCAATAAAAACGTACTCACTCTTACTAATTGTAAAACAAGAAATACAGTCTTCCAAGTATTTCCTCTTTCGACTTATATTCTATTCGAGGTATCGTATCACTGTTTATAATAACTCTTACGGATACGTGCATCGTATCAAAAATGCATGTAAATTAACTCGAGGAGACTAGTTTTTTAATCGTGAAACTTACATCATTGCTGGAACAAACGTGCTGTTTATAACAGGACGAGGATGGCGCTCCACTTTTTACAATGTAGTTTTCTCTTGCACCGGGTCCGTACGATAATGGAGATTTATCGCGAGAAAGACGGAAAAGTAGAGTATACCGTAAGAAGTAAAAGCAAGGATTAGCGACGATCGATAGAGTCACGATGAGTTTCGACCACTGACAATGATATCCATTTCTTTTGACAACGCCGTGTTGTCTTCGATCCCGTCGCACTCTACTGACGAACGATGCCATAAGCGATTCGAGTGCCGCTACGTGGTGTTCTCTAAGCTGTAGAAAAGAGGAAACGCGCTTGGCATATTTCGCAGCGACCAACCACGTATTCGAGCGTGTCGCCGTTCCACGTCCTTACAAAATTATTATTACTGTTTCGCGTTACGGCCGCTTTCAATAAACGCTATTCGATTTTCTACGGTTTATGTAAAAGCTTTTTTTTTCAATCTTCAACAGATGCACAATCATAGCTGAAGGATAAATTGTAAATTACGTTCTTTGATAAATTGTAACCTTCGAGTAAATTGCGTAATTAACCACTCAACGCGCCTGTTATGTAATTATTATTAATTATATATATTAATGTAAAGAAACACGTGCTATCTGCATTTTTCGTAAAGATTAAATAATCGCGATTACTCCAATTTTAATGGAGTCCCTCTGTCTAGGTGAAACCAGTTGATCGAATCGAATTAATTCGATTCCATGGGAATAAAAACGATCTTACGAGGTCGATAACTGGAATTTAATGCCATGTACGTAGCTACGCGCGGTGGGTTCAACGCGAGGATAATTACGCCAGTCACGCAATGTTATAATCTGTCCCGACTTACGCGCTCCAAGTCACCCCATTTAGAAGAAAAATATCAACGGGGTACGAGTTTACCGCTGTATGCTAAGCGCAAGTACATACAAACCTCAGAGGAAAAATCGGCTACGTGGACGAGGATAGATTGAACCTTTTCACGTCGATGAAACAGGTAACGGTTTGCCCGTATACCAGGTGTCTTGACGTATTTTCAACATCGCCTGACAGGATACGTCTTTCAAGAATTTCTCATTCTCTGGGAACAAATGATGAAAATCCACTCGCAACAAACACCTTTCTTCCGATCCTTCGCGTCACTTTCGATCGAGTCGTATTTTTCTCTTCTTAGAAGATCTTTTATATTTTAGAAAAATCCGGTAGATTTGGTATCAATATATCTGATTTTTCATGTAGATTTTTTTGACAAGATTAAAAGACAATGGTAAGTTTTGTTTAAACGAACGACTGTGATTGATAAAGAAATTTTTCAAAGAATGAAACGATTAAAAAATATTTACCTATAAGTGTTACGATTAATCTACAGATATTAATAAAAATTAACGATCGACGAAGATAACCAAAGAATGATTATTTCTAATAAAAAAAAAAAAACTATTTTCGTTAACAATAATGGGAACGAGTAGCCAAAAATGAATTCTGACTATTTATGACGATTATTCCTAAGGAAAATAATTTTATCTAAAATACGAATTCTTACGCTCTAACTTTTTAAATCTGGATATATAATATATAATATATAAGATATAACTCCTGGTTAAAAGTTCTTTTCTGGGTTAGAACGAAAGCTGGATCGAACACAGAATCGAGGATTTCATCAGGGTCGAAGAATATTGAGAAATAGAAAAATTATAGTTCGAAATCGTTAAATGCTGTCCAAATTAGACACGGTAAGGTGTTAAGCAGGTAGACCACCGTGTATAAGGAACATTTACACGGCAACATTAATGGACGTACTTTGAATTTAACAGTACACTTAATGTTGCGATCGACAAGCTTAGTGGTTCGAGTGGCGTAATCGTTAAACGAGCCACTTGGCATCTCGTCGAAGGTATTCCACCGAAGGAGAAAAAAAAGGCGAATGACCTACCTCATCGCGAGCAAGTCACTCGAAACTTCCACGATTCCATTTTATCTGAATGATCACTACTTTATAAAACATACAATTGTCGCGTAGGCAATTGTACACCTGTATTTCCTAATTCCACGAATTCTCAGTAATATAAAATTATATAATTATCTTCTTGCATGGTATTCCTTAAATATCTTAGTTATTCGTTATTCGTTAGTGGATACAGAAACACGGCACTGGTCGACGAAAAATAAGGTATGACGTGGGAGAAACGTAGTTCCCTATGGCAATCGATAGTCACTTACAGACGGAAAGAATCTCGACAGATATTACACGATAGGGAGAGAATGTATAAAGTAAAATGTAAAATTGAATACAATGAGGCTGATGTGTAATAGAAACATTCCCACTTGACTCACCTCTGTTTCGACAAGCGGTTGCGGATTTCAAAATTCGAAAGCTCCTTCACGCCATAATCGTTACAGTAGGGCACTAAGAGTCCGGTTCAAGGCCAAGATAGTAGATCGGGGGGATAAAACGGGAATCGCAGAAACTGGAATCGAAGATAGTCTTCGAACGAATCTTCGATGATAACACCTAAATATTATCGATCGAGATGAGATTTTTTAGAGCACTTTGGACACCACTTGAATAATGATAATAGTATAAAACTGCTTCACCAGTAATCCCGGCACAACGTGATCTCGACACAAACAAAAGATGACTGAAAGATACTGAGTATCCTAACCGACTGTTTACATCGTCGATTTCAACCACAAAACCCCACCCCTTGATTATCAAGCTTATCGGCGGACGACGAGTAGGCAACGTGCATCTTTAGGAGGAAAGGACCGTGTGTTGACAGATCCCGAGGGATAAAATATTGAAAGGATGAGACTTGTCACGCTGCGTGTATGTGGGTTTCGCTCGTTACTCACGTATGCGCAAGTTGTCGTGTTATCTAGTTCCAGGATTGCCAGCGAGTTCTTTATACGAAGATTTCACGATGATCGAACATTCGGCCTGACGATATCACACTTTGTACAATTTAACGCTCAGGGTGTGCCCCGAATTTCCATGCGACCAACGGCATCCGTCAAACGTGAACTACTGCCGCCATCTTGATACGACCGTCCGTGGCGACACTGCTCGGCGGATCGTTCAACTACTGGCGCTGTAGCGCGGACTATTTAAAATATTTTAATTTCTTACACGAAATTTTGAACCTCGAAAGGTTACTGAAATCTCAAAATTCTTAAATTTATATAGTATTTTATATAAAAAACAGGGAAATTATATATAAATATTTTGAAATGCGCGAAACATAATCGTTGTTCTTCATTTTAATTATATATTTTAATAATTTTATTAAAATTTCGGATACTAAACTATGAGTAATTGCTTACAAATTGTAGATTTGATTCAACAATGTATTATAGCAATTAAATTATAATAAAATAAACGTGTCGCGTGGCACAATAAGAAACAGCAAAGTATGTAACCTACAACAAATTAAAAGAAAACAAGAAAGCTACGATATTGACGTTCTCATATTTTTCTTGACATTTCACGATGTATTACAATAGGTTACAAAATTTATTCAGTGTTTAAAATCTATTAAATAAACTTTATCATACGTGTAACGTGATTCGTCTGTTAAAATTACATTAAATGAAAATTCCACGTAGTTTAACGATTTTAAATAATCGCGGTATTGAATCATAGGAAATTTATGACGTCAGACGGTGTGAAATAAGGTTAAGTGCGAGTTGTACCGATTGTACGTAGTAGGAGAATAGTTTATGGCCAGGGTTCACAAATAATTCAGGACGTCCCTGGTTTCGATCGAATCAACGTTTTCCTCAGCGGTAGTAGCGATCCCTGGGCAGAATGCAACTGCGTGGTGATACGGAGCGGCAGACCTAATTCTCTAAACTTGGACACACGTGCAATTTCTGGTATGTAATTGTTGAAGAAGTAATGTAATTCAATGAACGATCGTTTATTCAAAGAATCGATGCGATCACGACGCAAGCTGGATTTTATTAATCGATTTTTCGACCGACTGCTTTCAGAACACGTGCGGGTCGAACGACCACGTGGGCCGCATGTATCGAAAAGCAAGGACCGCATCGTCTGGTGAGTGTATTTAGACAAACTGTGATATTTCTATCATCGACACTACATCTTAACGAAGAATGAAATATTAATTTCGTAAATAAAAATCTAATTACAACAATCACTGTTAGCTGATTGTTACAACCGTGTGGAAATGCGATAACCTTCCAGGATAATGTTTGGAGAGAAGTAAAACGTGAGATCGAATAGAATTTGTATTTTCCACGGGAAACTTAATATCACAGACGATGAATGCACGCAGTTAAAACATGTAATGCTACATATCTGTCTATATACGCGGAAAAATGTGATATAGTTTACAAATTTTTAAAAGTATTTGTAGATAAAATTAATAAAGAATATGTATTGTTGATTCAAAGAATTAAGGGACAAAGACTGATAGAATAAGAATATATAAGTAAAAATTGTCTAACTGACCGTTTCAAGGAAGGTACAGAGTAATGGCTGAGGAAGAACCGCGGGTAAAAAAGTTAAAGCAATCTATCATTTCTGATTTTATCTTTTCATCTGACTTCCAGCAATTGTTTTTTGAAAATTGGCACAACTGTACTGATCAGAAGATAGAGAACCTTGAAATTATATCAAAGCCATTTAAAGTGTGCAGAATATCAAACTTTATCTGCAGCGAAGAATTTATGGATGAGATAAAGAATGAATTGTTGGATGTTAAAAGTAGAAGGAATAGTATGGACCTTTTTCAGTTTGAACAAACCAAGGATTTTGCTAACATAGACACAGAATATTTAAAGTTGTTATATCAGACGTTTGAAACAGATTTAACAACATGGATGGAACGGAATACAAAGATAGAGCTTAATCAGAAAATATCCATGTCAAGTTCTTGCTATTACGATACAGATTATTTACTATGTCATGATGACAATTCGGGTGACCGTAGAATTGCTTTTATATTGTACCTTTCAAAAAATTGGTCTGAAAAAGATGGAGGAGCTCTGGATTTATTTGACACAGATAGAAATGGAGTACCTAGAAACGTTGTAAAATCTTTAATACCAGAATATAATTCTCTTGTATTTTTTGAAGTTGCCAATAATTCTTATCATCAAGTGGCTGAGGTAACTACACCTGATAAATCGCGTTGGTCGATCAACGGTTGGTTTCATGGGCCAATTAAAGAAGATAGTAGATCACCAAGATCAGACGTAGAAAGCAATTACATAGTACCATTAAACGATCGAGTAGCTGTGAAGGATTGGATATCAGAATGTTATTTATTCCCTGGAATAGTTAGAGAAGTTCACCACGACATAGAACATAAATCATACACATTTTTATCCCATTTTCTGAAAGACGATGTTTATGAGAAAATTGTAACAGACTTGTCATCCGATACTATCGTTTGGAAAAGAGTTGGACCACCCGATGTTTGTAATTACGAAGTGGCAGACGAAGAAAGCCTTCCCGAATTATTAAAATCTTTCTACAATATGTTTAAATCTATCACGATGTTCCAATTGTTAAAAGACTACACGGAATTAGATCTAGTACCGGAAAAAGAAACTATGAATCCTAGGATGATAATAGAGCTTCAGAGATGGTCTACAGGTTGTTATACGTTAATATGCGATAAATCATATGCGAGTGATACTTCGAGTGAACAAAAGTCCAGCAGTAATGAACATTCAAGTCGAAACGATGAAACGCAAGAAGATTTGTTGGAAACTAGTAGCAGAGAGGGTCAAGAAAGGTCGATACCAACTAAGAGCACGGAATCAGGATGTAATACTCCAGTGAGCACCAAGGAGGATGAAGATATTGACGAGGATGATATTTTGAAGAAGATGGGTAAAAGGAAATCTCCACGCTCGAAGAAGAAAAGTTTACCGCAACAGGGTTTCTCGTCAGCAATGGAAGACCCATCGCCACCTAAATTAGCTAGAAGTCTAGATACTGATGATTCTGACGTGTCCGACATTGGAGATTATTTGTCCGACCCTTTAGATTGTTCTTTGGAATCGGATCGGGAAGAAGATAGTGACGATTTAAACCCTTCCGACGTCGGAGCTCTCGATGTTATAATCCAATTTAACACGAGTCATGTATCCGAAGACCATACCATAGACTATGTGGATCCCAAAGAGCAAGATGGGATATTAATTCATGTACCAGCAAAGGACAACCATCTATGTCTTGTTTACAAAAGGTTAATTACTAGTCGTGTTCACAAATACGTGAATCATTACTGTACAGATTATTTTTACAATCTGATTTGTACATATTATGAATAGTAATTACACGTACGATTAATGTCATCTCGTATGTTCTTTGATCAAGTTGACAATTGTATAATGAGTGGCGGACAAAACGCGTCTGTTTACGTGTATTATAGTATTCATATTAATAAAATTGTCAGTATTTATCATCGAGCAATTCCTTTGTTATTCATTTCTACCAACCTGTTAAGTATTCGATAGACTCAGGGATGCAAGTAACCAAGGTACTCGTGCGTCTTACGAAAACTAAGGTGGAGATTAAGACCACAGTGCAGAAAACATTGTCAATTATTTATTGGGTGTCATACATCTATCGTTTACGTTTACTTACAAGCTAACGTTAGGTGCAATTAGGTCGCATGCAGGGATCTCGAAGTACTTTGCTTGTTTTAGAGCGTAAAGGGTTCTGAAGGAGAAGATTTTGAATCTTTTGTTCGATGCAAAAGCGAGGAGAAATTCTTCTAGGTATTATATAAGAGAAAGAAATGAAAATGAAATAAAAAATGAGGCTTACGATTGCGATGCGTTAGTATAATCATTTTCTGCTTGTTGTACGTGTATCTTGACCTTCGAAGAGCTTTGCTGTTCCTTGTCATTCTTAGCAAGTCCTTTCGTAGTGACCTGGGACGTAAAATATTTTGGTAAACATTACCCCATTGACCGTTCGCATTGTCAATAACATTCGATAACAAAAGGCTGTTAACCTGGGATGTTTTTGCGTCTTCTTTTTAAGTTACTCAACGAGGAAACCATTAACGGTCACGCCTTCGATTTACCTTTGTTCCACACGACTTAAAACAACGAGCGATCGTTTCTATCATACGGAATGCAATATATATATATTGTAACAAATCACCTGAGAAGTGGTAGGGATTCCAGCCATGCGTTTCCTTAGTTCGTTTAGCTGCAGTTCTCTCTGGAAGCTTACGTCGTTTTCCTGCGAATCTTCTCGTAATCCATCGTTAATCGATTCTGTCGAGTACTCTACCTGCACCCAAGGACAAATCGTCGGGGAGGCTTGCAAGGAATTTTTGCTTCCTGGACGAGAAACTCGCGGAGACAATCTTCGTAACAACGAAATGAGTTTCGACCTGCGGAGTTGGTATTTTCTATTAGCCGCTGTTTCTACGTCAAGTACATGTAACAGAATGATGAGTACTTTGTACTGGATGTTTGAAGGTGATCAGAACTGATTGCTCCACTTCTCGAAAGCTGTTCCGCGCTGCGCGTAGTGTCCCTCCAATGTAGCTTGTTGATAGATCTTCCTACTCGCCAATCAAGGCTGCTGCTTTGACGGGATTGAAAGCCTGGAATAATAATTTAGAATGCTGCTCGTGTAGTTTTAACGCTGGTACGACAGTAACGGTATCACGCTACGATAAAGCGATCGCTGGAACTGAACAATTGCCTACCTTGCTCGTTTGTCGTTTGATTAACCCTCCAATCTAAGGAGCTACTACTTCTATTCACGTTATAAATATTATCACAGGATTTTGTTGCGAGATATGCCGCGTGATGGCGACGTCTAAGCAATTTCGAAACTGGTCCCAAGTGCCTGAAACGTTATTTTATCGTTAGTAAGAAACAAAATTGCCAGTATCAGCGAAAGAAAGGAAGGGTGGTGTACGTACTTTTTGAATTTCCGATTCTGCTCGATAGGCGGTTTGCTGTCGCAAACTACCACTTTAACTTCCGGTTCCGGGCAGTACGTGCCTACACGAACGTAGTTATAACTGCCACGGCCACCGTCCACGGATCGGAAGTTACCGCCGCGCTCGTTCGAAGGCACGCGGACAAGTTCGATTTTTGATCGTCCCTCCATGTTTCTTTTCTCCCTTTTTTTTCTTTTTTTTTCTTACGATACCACTTATTTGATTCGTATTATATTCACGATTACACTACTCGATCGTAAAAATAGTAAAAAATTTAAAAGCTGTTACGCGGAGATGTTTGTTTTTCTTCTCGGTTTTTGTTCCGCTGTATTATTATCGACTATCGAAGATGGCCGGCGCGTGTCAGTTTCCACTTTTCTCTCAGAAACTATGCTCATCGACGTTCTTAAAATAGTCGTGGAATCCTCCTGAGCTACTTCCACCTAAAGTCTCCTCTCGCTGCTGGATCACGTCATAACGGTTGATTCCTCCAAGCGTTTGGCACGCGCGGCCATCACAAATCTTGGTCGATTCACGAAGCACGTGCGTCTACTCTCTACATCCGCATAAGAATTCCAAGGGTCACGTTCATTCATTCCACGAGAAAACAACGTCTATCCGTTGACACGGACGCGTCTGACGATGCACTCGTGTACACGATAATTAATTGAATTGTCCTGATCCAGACACCGGTCTTCCTTTCTTCTTCTCTTAGCCGATAAAATCTTGCAGTATTCAATGTAATTTCTTTTACTTGATTCATCCATTCCACACTCGCGCCTTGTTAAAATACCGTTTACAGAATAAATATGTCGAAAAAAGGGTCTACAAATATAGATGTGTTCTGGTATAAAAAACTTGGAGTCGCTCTATTTCGTAAAAAAGTTTGTCTTTTCGCGCGCTTCTCGCACTTTGCATATTCCGAAAGACGTATAGGAGAACCTGTTCCTCATCAGATTTACGAGCTTTTTATTCCCTTTTTCGACGCGCGTAGTTTCTACAGTTCGTGTGCTCGTTTGTGCGGCTTCACTCGCGACGTATCTCCGGTTTCAATCGCGTTAAACTGCAACGATCCCAATTTCCTAAACAGAGAGCTAAACGTTAACGATAACTTTTTCTCTGTGACACCCACCGTACTACGTTGTTGAGACGCCTATTTTCGAGCTCTGATTACGCAATCATCAATTATGATTAGAAGGAGGACAATACACGACCTGACTTACATTAGACAATTGCGCTCAGGCAATCGGTTCGAGACTCTTTTCGCTCGACAATTACGAGCTGGAAAATTAACCGGTGTATCTACAGAAGAATAGCTTCTTATTTGCTTTCATATTGTCGTGATTAATATTCAACGTTTCAAAAAAGAAATATCATCCTTATCAATTTATTTATCGCAAGGAGATAGCACAAATAATGATAAATTTCAAAGGAAATTAAAAAAGATAATTATAATCGCCAGTCTTCTATGTACTTTAATTTATGGAGTTGATTACATGCCTTCTGAGCGACTCATTCAGCAAACGGAATTGAATATAATTAATGGAATTCTTTATAGTTAAAATCTAATATTTTATGCCTGCTCTCCATCGATACACAAGATCCACAATTATTTTATTGAAAAAGGTCTTCACGCTTAATCTATTTCACGTACATATTTCTCTTTAGTTTCTTTTAGTATTCAAGTAGAACGAATACGCTGTATCACTTGCAACAAGTATATATAAAGTAATATGTATCATTGACGAAACACACTACGAATTTTTCAAACAGTTCGATGTTCGCTCCAGAAGCGTCTTGCTTCTGCAAGTCATTTTCCCTTGACTTTTTAATTTTCTATTGAAGGGTGTCGCCTTACGTTTCATACAGCGTTGCAACAATAGGTTTTTCAGTCTTTTGTAAGCACGAGGAATCGTATTACGGGTAGAAAAGCGTAAAGAAACGAGTTCGTCTGTTCCATTCGAGAGACGATACGGTTCAAATCATAGAAACTATTCGCATTGGCGAATACCTACGGCGAGAAATTAAATCGAATCGCGCGCTCGTGCTCGTTGTCACTGTAGAGACTAGCGCGTTTCCATCGGATGCACTCGAAAGCTTTCGTTACGACCGAAACTGGGGATTCGTCTGGCAATTAAGTCGCTAATTAATTCGAAAGAATACAGGAGCTTACGTCGAACCGGAATATGGATTTCCATAATTGCAAGGAGCACCGTCTGTGTTCCGAGACGCAACTTCTAATTAAAAAGAAAGTACGGAATAATTCGATACTCCGAGAGGAGCATTCTAAGACTACTTCTCGGTTTAACAAACTTTGTTCAACCCATTGGAGACGCACTGTGTCACGAACGAATATATTCAAACGAAAATCACCTTTGTCGTAACATTTTCGTTCTACGGTTTGTAGTAAACTAATCGCCGGACTTGCATTGTCAGCTTCGCTTCGATCGGCAAATCGTATCGATCTTGATAAAAATAAAACGTTACAAGGTAAACGTCAGCAACGCTTGGGCGATTCAACTAACTTGATAACTAAACGACGCGCTTATTTATTTAATAGGAGAACTCGTGAGATATAGCACATGAATTGGAAGGAACAAAGCGTAGACGATAGGTGTTCGTTAGAGACTATAGCCACTTGTAAGTGTACTAGCAATGAGCATTTTTTTTTTTTTTTTTCGAAAATTGTAACGAATTCGACAGCCACGTGGTGAAACGCGCGAGTTAGACGCGGAAAAATGTAAAGAAGATCGAAGGAGCTCGTTGCTGCACTACCGTAGCGTATTCACGTGGCTTCGCCGCGGTGTAACGTCCGCGCTCTGCGACTCGCGGAGATTCACTGCCGGCTTTGACGTACGATCGTTGCGCTTTACGCGCGCACACAGAAGCACTCGACACACAAAAGACTCTATTACACATCGGTGGTTTTTTGGAGCGGCGAGAAAAAAATAAGTAATTAAAGCGTAAATACCTATACGCGACTATGTGCCGTCATGGTTTACCGAACGCTAGTCGTCGGACCGATCTAAATATCGGTCGATCGTGAATTTCCACCAATTTAGCTTCTCTATTTCTTCTTCTCTTTTCGTTCTGGTTTAGATAAATTGTACTAGACTATCGTGTTTTGTTTTTATTAAACTTGAATAAATCGAGCGAAGATGATTGTTTCTTCTTTGAAATTTCTACCTGTCTAACTTTTCCATCTCCTCTTTCTTCTAATTTTAGTTCGGTCAAATAATATGTGGAGCATAGCACGCTACGCACGATATTAATTTGTCATAAAATTGTAATAAAACAACTGGAAATATCCTCGATTTCTTACAAAAGAAATATTTTGCAACTTTCGGGCGTCACCGAAGGATTACTTTAATTTTAGAATTCCATATAATAATAATAATAAAACAACGTGACTTATTATCCCAAGTTATGAAACATCATTTCTGCTACGTTATAAAGATTCCTCTCCTTAATATTCTCACTCATGAAACTACATTCCCCGCATATTCTACAGAAACGCGCTGCAACTTCGCGTTCGACAATTATTTTATCAATAACCGATACGATATCAACACCAATCCATTACGCGTTCCGCTATCTCGGAAGCCATCCACGCCCATTGAATTTGATCGGAGGATAATCGAAGCTTAAGGACGTTGTATACTTCTACGAGCCGGCAAGCCAGGTGTTTGCACGAGACGCGACTCCAGTCGCGGGGATTCTCAGCGAGCACGTGCGCGGCGGAAGCGTATAGGCGCGCGGTCGTCTCGTGAAAAGTTAATCAATCGGCTAGCCGCCTGTCTGGCGTTGAGACGAGAAATGTGCGAGCCTGAAAGTGTCGCGCGCGTTCCTAGCTACCGAGCAACATTTACTGGCAGCGTATATGTTAGATAATAGAGAGGAGAGGCCTTGAAGCTTGCAAAAGCTGTACGAAGTCTGCGGAGCCCGTATGTGGCAGCGTGGGATACGTACTACCTGAAAATAGCAACGACACACTTCGCGGTCTGCTGTGCTGACATCGAACATCGCCAGATCGGCGTCGTCGAAGAGACGGAGGTTGGAGGCGTGCCAGGATTCCCTGTCCTCGAGAGGTTGCGGCTCGACCGGCCTCTTCAATTCCCTCGAATTAGTCGTTTCGATGGGCGTCGTCGTCCTCTTCGCGTTTACTCGACGAGAAAATCGGCCGACGATCAATTAAGGGATACGAATGGACGCACCAGAGTCCGGCGACTTTATCCGCGATCACGTGTCGAACGCGAGTTTCTCTTTTACGAAAACACCTACTACCTTCGAATTCGTGGTGGACAGGCCAAGGAGGAGGGAGAGAGAAGGAGACAGGGGTTCCTCGTTGAACCCTCTGCTCGACAGCTCTCCCGCCCCTGACTGTTCGATCGCGACCACCCGCGGGATGCTGTCGACTACCGCATCGAAACGCGTCGAGGAAATCCCTATCCTCTTAATCCCCCTTGGCCGCCCTCACCTAACCCGCGAACTGGCAGACCTGCGCTTTCCACCAGTGTACTCTCGCGTTTCAGCAATCACGTCCGACCACTTCCATAGACTGACTTTTATCGACCGGGCTCGTGATAAAGAAGGTTCGTGCACTGCGTTTAAAACGAGGCGGTGCGATTTTCTTATTGATATTATTCTGCTTGTACTTTGTTCGTTTATTGATGGCAAAAGAGGAGTTTATTTATTTTTCTATGAACTGTCCATTGCTAATTGAAGTCTTGAATATCGCAGTGTTGTAGTAACGTTTTTATTTAAATAAAAAGATATGTTGACGTTTATACTATTCTTTTTCTTGTCCTTGCTAAGTCACCGAGTTCCTTGGACTTCGTTTTTAATACCCGTGGAATTGTTGGGTTTACTGTCTGTTTCCTTTTATGGTTTCCTCTTAACTCTTCGAGTGATTCCTCTTATGTCTTGCGGTTAGTATCTTTCCTGAATATTTCTGCTTGAAAAAATGAATGGCTCGAGGCTTTAATTAGTAGCGGCGAGTGGATGACAAGGTAAAATTGCTAACGCGCGAAGGATGACCCAGGATGATCGAATCGTCGAAAGTGACGCAAGATTTTGCCAATTGCAGCGTAGGTGAAACGCGACCGTCAACTGCACGTGGGTTTTCACGTGTATTGTTTTGCAATGTTCCAATTACCTCGTGGTATTGAATATCCATATAAATCTTCCACGGCGGATCCTATATCTGACTATCACGCGCAAGAATGTCGCTTCGGTAAAAGAACGTTCTTTCCAAAATAGTCTTTGAAAGAAAAAAGAGAGGCGTGTGCAGCCTTGTCTCTCCAAGAAATTTACAATTCAGTAGCATACATTACGCATTTATATCTTAAGTCGTTTGAATCAGCAACGAAAATAATATTCTAATTTCCATATTTACAAGGATTATGTATTCTATGGTTATTAAATTTTTTCTAAATTGTATACATTTGTTGTTTTATCGATGATAAAACGCGGTTCAAGAAACGTACAGAGTGTCGTCGATCGTAATTTATTTGATCTTTATTTCGTATTTGTACACGCCCTTAGCATGCCACATATAATCAATATGATACAGTCCAATGCAGCCAAGGTAGAAGTAAAATACAAAAAATATATATATATATATTTATATATTTATATTCTACGTCGATAGGTAATATTATTGTTACCACGATGTTATAACGGTGAATATATTATGGATAATAGCTAAGAATATAATACAAAGAAGAGTGCTGGTTACAGTAGGACACGTAATTCGGATTGAACGTGGTGCAATTTATGATTATTCTTCAGCGCTTCTTTGAAATTGCTAAGAGAAACGGTAGCGATCTCTGTTTCTCGAATTTTTCACTCCCTATTGGCGAAAGTTAAAACGATCTTCAAAAATAAAATTCAAAATCACAGCTCTCTCACGATGATCTGTCGAAAGATTTACAAGGGAAAAGTAGCTTGAACGTTCGAGAAATGGGAAAAAATAAAACATAAAGAAAAGTAGAAAGGGGAACGTAAAAAGCTTCTTATAACGTTACGTATGGCTATGCAAAAATATAAGTAAAACACGATAGAAACCTCGATAGAGACGAGGTTTCGATTTGATGTTTCACGTGGAAATCTGCTTACTTTCAATCCGCTTTCAGCGGAAGTACGAGCGTGCACAAATTTAGAGAGACTCGCGATAAACTTGAATATTTCGATTCTAGAACTCTTTAATAATTGGTAGCGTCTCTAAATAATTTATTCGTCAGTTCCGTTTTTCTTAAAAACGCTATCGGTACGTCTACTTGCGCTATCTAATTTATTGCTATCAAGGGAAATGAAAGCCGTCGAACGATAATGAAAGGTTGATACTCGCGTACAACATGAATAATCCGCAGTGAACCACCCCTTCGAGAATTACAATTTATTCTTTTTAACGATTAGTCAGATTTGAATGTTAAGATCGACCGCTACGCCTCAGATCCCTGACGTTCTTTAAAACATATACTGCTTACACAGCCATACGTTCGATTCGCGACTAAACAATTTCACAGGCATGCTTGTGAGGAATTAAAGCTATTAAAGAGGATTAAACGTTTCACGAGTAATACAATTGTAGATAAAGTTGTTTTTCTTCTCTTCGTAGAATCGGTGTCGTTCGTTGCAAAAAGGATCGGAAGAAGTGATACGGGAAGATAATTCGTTGAAGTCTTTCGAGTTTTCTGAGTTCTTTATTAGAGCGTAGCCGGTAAGCGTTTATGGCAGCTTTATGAGGATGACTGGGGTAGCGACCGTCGTAAAAGTCATCGAAAAGAACCTAACCCAACGGTGAAACAACAATAAGACGAATAAATCCATAATATTAACAATAGAGTGTAGTGATATTAACTAATGTAAATTCAACTGAAGAATAGTAAAGTTCTCCTACGTATTTCTGCATGTGTGTGTGTGTGTGTGTGTGTGTACGCGCGCGTGTGTGTATTTGTATGTGTATTCGTGTGTCTCCTTTTTCGATCTCGGGCCAGAAATAAAGAGTGAAAAACAAAGAAATATTATAGGCGGCAGGAGAACGAGTCGGAAAAGAGAATAAAAGGGGGTGTGGTAGAGCGGAGATCAGAGGTGTTCACGTACTAACAATTATCTCGTTCGTCGTCGTTGACAATATTACAATAATAATTGTAGGAGTTTACGGCTCTTCCATTGATCGCCTCGCTGACTGGAATAAAACGCAACTACGTGATATTGTATTGCGGGCTTACGATAGTTAGGTCTCTCTCAGTCGCCTCTCTTTTTCTGCACGACTCCCTGTTAATTAATACTATGTCCTCGTTATAATTTTTACGCTAGTTTTCACCTTTGCGCAGCGCTAAACATTTTTTCGTATTTTCTTTCCTCTCGTTTTGTCGTTAATCGTCTCTCTCCTCTTACACACTCTTGTATTCCACACATACGCGCGTCCTCTTGCTCTCTCACTCTCTCCCTCTCTCGCACTCTATCACCCTCTTGCGCTTTTTCCTCCGTTTCTAATGTTCCACGGTGCAGGACAGCGCGCAAACGTTCCGCAGAAACGATCGTTCGTCGCAAATAGCTACTTCGTTTCGTTTGCGGCTATCCTGCGTTAAAACGACGACTCCCTCGTTCTTGTTAAACCTCTCTGTCTATTCGATCATTACGAGGAATCTCTTCGTGTTTTCTTTCCATCCGCTTTTTTTTCATTTTCTATATAATATACTTTATAAAATACATTAGTTTACAAACAACGTGGATTAAGTGCCGACGTCCCGCGGAAGTTATCACAGCTCAGGCTCGATCGTGGAACGGCTCGACTATAAGAACTCCCTATCCCGGATGAAACTAGTGGAAGAACTTTAGCTCAAGAAAAAGAAAGCACATTTTCGTGTGGTTCGCGCACTACCACTCGCATGAACTACTCGATCAATATTGCTTACACTAATTTTCGTTTCGCCCGAACCGGGTGTACGCTTCGGACCTCGATCATAAACGCATGAATTTTCTCGTGACCATTGTTCTCTCACTTTTTCTCATTGTTTCGTTCAATCACGGAAAAACAGTACTAGAAATATCAAGGTAAAACGGGATCGCGTTACGGAGCTGCGCAACCGACTGGCAGAGACGTCGATCGTTAGAACAATAAGACTATCTTATCGTGCTACATACATATTTACAAAGCCTCCGACATAGAGGCACTCTCCCTTCCTTCGATTTTATTTCCATAATCCGGAACGTGCACCAACGCAGGATGCAACGGGAAGGCATTTATTTAAAGGGCAGCACTTTCCCTTTGCTAACTTTCAAATCTTTCTCTACGTTGCTGGACTGAATATTCTACGGTTTAAAATAAATATCTTCGAATTTTTTGTCCGCTAAAAGCGCGATCTTCGAACGCGAATACTCGCTCGAAAGAAACTGCGACTGGCAACGATTCGGCTATGATGTCATAGTAAAATCGTAATGGTAGTACACGTTCCGGATGTATCTACAATGAGGCAAGATCCCTTCAACGAATACCCTTTCACCATCCATCGGACCACGGTTGTACCCTACGCTATATCATCCGCTCTTTTATGGTTGCGTCGATACCGAACACGAAGAACGTACAAAGAATCCTGAACGGGTGGTTGCACGATTTGCAAAAATATTTCTCAACTATCTCCTACATTTTTCTTGCACTTTTTTTTTACTTAATTTTTTCCAAATACTAACTTTTAACGATCGGGGGGAGGGGAGCTAATATCTTTTTAAGATTTAACGGTAACTGTAACCCTCGCGCGAGGGCAATTGGATGGTATAATTTTCTTCTTCTCGTTTTTTTTTTTTTTTTACTTTTCTCTAGCTTTTTTTCTTTTACTGTAGTAGATAAATCTCTAAATCTTCTGCTCTGCTTTGAACGGAAAAAGTCGATATTATCGTTCATAAAATGAGTGAATTTTTGGTGCGGCAAAATGTCGCTATAATATTTTCATCTCTCTATCTAACGAGCACTTCGCGCTGAATTGGACATGGAGACGGGATAATCGGATAAAAGCTACAATTCAACGAGCTTTTGTTGTCGAGTCTAGTCTCTGTAGACCGAAGGAAAAGAAAACGGCCTGGCCGTTGCAGCGACGTTCTTCTTCTACTCTTCTCTCATGCTCGGATCCGGTTAACAACGTACCGGCATCATACGGAATAATAACTCTGTTTAAACGAGAAATAACGAATCGTTACAACGTTAGGATGTTTTCGGACCACAATCTCTTGCGAATCCTCGCCCTCTCGCGTCCCTACGTATCCCTGAAAAAAATTACAACTTCATACTCTGATGAATAGTTTTGATGATGCAAATGAAGCGCTAAATACAATGACGTAGTTGTTAACCTGTTAACCAGCGAAGACGGATTAACTCGAATAATTATTTTTAATTAACTGTTTTGGGGCATACAGCGATTCGCGAAAATACGTGAATTTATACGTTTTATATTCGTATAAAATAATAAATCTCGAAACCAATTTGAAGCTACAAAACATTTACTGTAAATATACACTGCTGTAATGTTCAGTTTATCAGGGCTGAAATCGAATTCTAATTGAAATTCGTTTCACTTTATTAATATTTCATTCCATGATCGTAGAAGATCTTAATCGAGGAACGATTCGGTTAACAAGTTAACAAACTGCGATGATAGAAAATAATAAGAGAAACAAATGAACGTATGCAATTCCTTTAATGCGATAAAAATCTTTGAAAACAGATGACGCGATTTACGTTGAAGGGGCAAATTGCTGAAGTTCAATGTTACCTTAGAATTACTTTTTCCATCAGCATAAACAGACAACCTTCCGAATGATTGGCAGGAAGTAAAGACTTAAAGAGTTCCCTGATAAGAGCCTCGGTCATTCCTGGCGAAGTGCGTTCCGCTGTCTCGAACGCGCTGCGTAGTTCCTCTATCGCGCCACCGTTCTTGCCAATGCCGCTTCCGCCCTCGCCATTATTGTCTCTTGCCGAATATTGATGTTTCCGTTGAAGCTGAACGGAGAATAGATTTCTATATTTCTCTGTGCAATCTTTCACAAGCGAAAAGGTAAGTAAAACTCGAGTCTGTTATATTTAAGAAGCTACGCTTTTCTTCCACTTTTCTTTAGTTTCAGCTATATCTCAAAGAACAACAGGAAACATTCGATGCTCCCTTAGAAGAAACATTTACCTCGGAAAGGAGAGGTAAAACAACACCGGAAAGAGCGGCGCTCCGCGGATGCTTCAGTTCCTGCGAGCTCCTTGGTCTCTGTTTGTCTTCACCGGGCCTATGGTCCACCATAGGTACGACAGGTACATCCGGTTTACTGTTCCTCTTCTCTTTCGCGCTGAATTCCCTTTCCCTGTCTCTGTCCCTATCCCTGTCCCTTTCTCTTTCTCGTCCTTCTCTATCACGTTCCCTATCCCTGCTGTCTCTGCTGTCACGTATCTCCTTCAATTCCCTCAACGAGGAATCCCGATTGAAGTCCCTGTAATCTCGGTCTTCTCGTTTTTCTCGCGTGTCCACGGGCGGCGGTGGCGCAGCCTCGTGCGGTCGGGACTGAAACATACGATTAAATTCCAACGATATTAAAAAACAGTCATCGATCGAGACGACTTCGCCTCGCGTCACACGACGGGATATTGCCTGTCCGCCGTAGCTCGTCTACGAGACGCTCTTCCTCTTCGTTCTTTAACTCGTCAGACACTCTTCGCCCGGCTATCGGATTCGATCGCAGTTTTATGAAACAGAGGACACTCACCGGCGTGTGTTTCGCTTGGCCATCGCGTACAGAATCCCTCGACTCGCTTCTGTAATGATTCAACGTGGAATCTTTCGGTGGAGATCTCGAGGCACCGTTCGCGTGTGGCTTCGTTTGCTGATTGTGATTCGTGGATCTGTGATTCGGCGTGTGTGTGATGGTCAACGAGGTTGGCTGTTCGTCGAGCGGTAGCATAGGCACCACGGATCCTTTCACCCCGTGAGGACCTTTCACGGTCATTATCCATGGCTCGTCCATGTCGCTATCCTGTTTCGACTCCTCCCTGAAATCGATAAAATCGCCGTATTTCCGACTCATGCTTCAGAAGTTGATGGACATATGGAACGAACATACGGACTGCAGTTGTCCGTGCGAATTCAAATTTTCATGAACACAACCTAAGAAATTGGATAATCATCCTTCATCCATCAGTCAGAATAACTGGTTTCACAATCGCGTCTTATGAGAATTTTCGTTTTAAATTTCATCGCGTGTTTGTCTCAACACGTTACACGCAGAAATATAATTTTCTTGGTTGAAATACAATTTTGTATGTTGAATGCTTTGATTTAGGGGTGTGTGTGCGTGTGAATATTTTGCATATTACAATACGAGTTCGGCAGATTTTTCTACGTTTAAATTTCCAACAAATGCATAAACATCCACGGCGTAGCCAATGAGTCATAACTGTCGGACGAAAATGGAAACTTACGAGTCCGAATTTTCGCTCTCCGTTTCGGATTCCTCGCTGCGCTGCGACTTCCACTTTTTGTATCTGTCTATGAGGTCGATCAGGTACGAGTTTTTCTTCGCCTTCCTGATGAACTGGAACTTCAGTAGTTCTTTCGCCGTTGGCCTCTGAATCGCGAGAATAGAGAGAGTAATTATACGGAACGGAGCGTATGACGAGAATAAGTCTGATTACTGACGGCTGAATCTACTTAGAGACGTAAGCTCCAGTACGACAGTTCTAGTTCTAACGAACATTCTCGACGAAGTACGTGCTCGTACAGCGAAAATTAGTACAGCGATACGTGCGCGCAGCTTCTGTTGGACGAAGACATCGTCGCTGCATGTGAAAATCAACTCACGTTTTCAGGGTCCTTGTTGAGACAGGCCTCGACGAATTCCTTGAATTGCTTCGTATAATTTCCGGTTAATTGGGGCGGATTGTTCTTCGGTATGAGAAATAGGACCCTCATAGGATGCAGCTCGCTGTTTGGAGGTTCTCCTTTGGCCAATTCGATCGCCGTGATGCCTAGCGACCAAATGTCAGCCTGTGGAATAAGCGTTCTTCGTTTTACGACTCGTCAGGTGTTAATCACGCGATAATGACAACGTGACCGTTCTTTGCATCTTCCAGAAATTGTTCACGAGGACTGTCCAGGCATGGATAACGGGATTCTATGGTTTTTTTTTTCAAAGGATAACCTGCACTCGCGTTAATTTAATAACCGAGGAGCTTTCTGGTGGAGTCTCAAGATAAGAGGAATATCGAATTAAATAAATTGTTGCGTTTTAATAACTAAATCATATTTAAGTTACATTTAAATCGATAATTGTAACGATCGTGATAATCTTTGTTCTTTTTGTACCAACGAAGTAAAGAGAAATTTCCATGTGCGTAATTTCAATGTAATTAATTTTTAATAACTTGAAACCTCTTTTAAAAAGCTCCTAAATTGATTTTTTTTGTTTTACTATTGAAACGAATGTAATAAGAATTGCTGGGTCTTCGGTATATGGTTTTTCTTGTACACAGAGCGTGTGCGGATAGAAAGGAGGTAGATTAAAGTCTGCAAGAGAGGCTGCGAACAGGTAAACAAGGTAACCACGTTGAACCCAGGGATGGAAAGTCAGAGGCAGGTAATAAAATTAAATCTCCTGGGATACGTGACCGGACTGTAGCCTGCGAGCAATGGCCTCGAGTAGGAGAAACAGCGAAGATGAAAAATATCCAGAATTCCCGGGAATATTATCGCTCTCCGTGGTTTTGCATGATTACCTTCGAATCGTACGAAGCCTGCTTGATGACTTCCGGTGCCATCCAGAATGGCGTTCCGACGAAAGTGTTACGTTTGCTGGTCGTATTGGTCAACTGTCCAGCCACACCAAAGTCGGCCAGCTTCACGTCGCCCATTTCGCTTAACAAAACGTTTGCAGCTGAAAGGCAAACAATAATTATAGTCAGAAACAGAAATAAATATACTTTACGTTCTTCTAGGCTTTCGAAAAATCGTGGAAAATTCTTAGAAACGAGTCTCTATGATCGGTTTGTAAGATGTTTCAAAATAAATGCAACTTTGCTTCGGAGAGAGAGCACAGATTTAAAGACGCGTGAAAATCACGAGGAAATTCTACAAAAAATTCATTGAACTCGTTGTTTTCGAGTACGTGACTTGAAGTTACAAAATTTTCATTTGCAATTATCCTGCGACGATCGAAATTATTATCCTGTTCGAGTCACGAAAGATACCACTGTGCTATTTCAAGCTAAACCCATTAATTCCCTTTTTCGTCTAATTGTTTTTCCTATTTGACAAGTAAATTCACCTTTAATATCGCGATGAAGCTTTCGTTCGCTGTGAAGATAGTCCAGCCCTTTGAGCACTTCACGCAATATCACCGCGATATGCATTTCCTCGAAGTTACCGGCCTTCATCAAGTCCAGGGCCGAGCCGCCACCCAAGTACTCCATAATAATCCATAGTTTCGTTCCCTGCAAACAGAGAAAGATCCACTTTGTACGAAACGTCCATGGCTCTTTGTGTCTGGGAACTTTGTCAGTCAGTCTTAACCGCGAGGTTGTCAGCCAATCTTTCTTCTCGATACGCTAACGCAAGACAAGGCAGATTACAAGACGATTGACTCGTGAAAATATTTCAACAGTTATCGTAGGAAACTTCAATGTTTATTATATGTTTATTATTTATTATATTTATTCAATGTTTATTTTATATGTCACGTGAAACACTTTGCATTAGCATCGCAATGAGACACGACTGTCACGATTATATTCGGTTGGCAACTAAATGATTGCGGATTTTTTCAATACTACTTAATGACAAACTCCGCAATCACTTAATTGCCAACCCAATATTTATCAATTTGAAAGCAGAATCAGAAAATGTATAGAAAAATTACGACGAGACATTTATTGCAAACATACATGTATAATAAAAGAATCGTTTAAATTTCCCACAAATGTACGAAACTCCGTAGTCTATCAACAACTAAAATTATTCGTCCTTCGAAAACTAATCGCGTTAAGATGGCAAAAATTTAGGAGTCATGCACGCTATTTGCAAACGATGTATCATCATTAGTAACGTTAATTTTTGTTGCTGTAACGTGTCGTGTCGGTGAATACCGCGCCTTCATCGATAATTATACCCGACATCGATATCCAATCCACTGTGCTCCTAGGCTTGTGCACCGGTGTAAGGATGATTCATCGGTTATCCGATAATCGCATCTTCGTAATCGACAGATTAATCACTGGCTTGCACAAGGATGTTCAAGATTCGCGCTCTTTGGTCACCGGCTTGTGAAGGAATCATTAAGCAAGCGGGGATCGAGATACCGAGGACAGGATGATGACTCGGTTATATAGCCGTGCTCCATCATCTCCGTGCGATGGAAAAATGATAGTCAAGGTAACCACGTGGAGGAGACAAATAAACGGTTCGGTAGATTCATCGATGATGGATCAATGTAATCTTTCACAGCTGGACTGGTTAAACCCTGATATAGACTGTCGTTGAAGTATCGAGCGAAAAACCCTGTTGTTCAGACCGAATATACTGGTAAAAGATTGCTATATTCGTGCATTAGGATAGCTGGTGTAATTTGACCAGAAGATTCGTCGAAACGATCCATAAATTGTGCACTTTATTTCATAATTATCGTCGGCCAATTTTTAATTAACTAGAGTTTATCGTTCGTTGATTTCATAAAAAGATAACATCTATTTGCTTGTAGTCATTTCTTATAATAGTTTGCGTTATCTATATTATAAATATACCGAAGAACGTAGTATGAACATTGAAATTGACACAGGCAATCGATATAATCTGAGAAAACATTTTATGTTTATAACCCATAACTGATTTATATTACGGTATTGACAATACAGGCCATATGTATAAAATAACAAATAACACTTACGAACGAGAATATATTACAATATTACATATATTTTTAATTTTATGTTTACAACCCATGACTGATAACGATCTATATTACGGTATTGACAACACAGGCCATATGTATAAAATAAATAATACTTACGAACGAGAATATATTACAATATAATATATATTTTTAATTTTATGTTTACAACCCATGACTGATAACGATCTATATTACGGTATTGACAACACAGGCCATATGTATAAAATAACAAATAACACTTACGAACGAGAATATATTACAATAACATGAAAAAGATTTGCGAATGGAAATTCATTACAAGCCTAGCCGAAGGAGAAGCATAGAGCTGATAAATCAACCGGTGAAAAAGAAGCGCGAAGCGCTAACGTCTCGCTAGAGTACTTCTGAAGATTTCTCGATCGTGTTCTGGTCGTCACGAGCTGCGACGAGGTTGATGGCAACCGACACTTTATGGGGTATAATTTTCACGTAGTAAGCACGGAGTGTCCAGTTCGACCAGAGGCTCTACATTCATGGGACGGGGTGAGCCCATAAAATGGCACCATTTATCATCGTCCTACGTTCAAGAGGCGCAACGCGGCCACGGTTGCGTTTATATTCTCATGTAGATCCGCGTCAACGTAGGTGGCCAAGGTTCGCGAGGGTTCGTTCAACTTGGTTTTCAACCAGGCCACATCTTCAGACGTAAAACGAGGGGTTGCTAAATCATTCCCCTATCCAGCAGACACTTCTTCCTCTCGTACGTATTCGCCTGTAGAACCGAAAAAGGGGTTGGCATGGTAAATGCGAGGTACGAAGGAAGCTGTTACGAAGCTTTTCTTCGATTTCACTTTGCCACCCGGTTTGTACTCTTGTTCTTTTTACGCCTAAGGATTTCGCCAGAACGTCACGCGTGCCTCCTCGTAGAGGGTTAGGAAGAAACGTTGCTTTTCAATTTCCCTTTCTCTTATTCTTACGATTGTTTACGAGGCAGAACATGCCGCTTTCACTTCGTGTTTGCAAGTGTCATCAAGGTGGATTTAATTAAGGATCATAAAGTGGAGATTAATTACGGTCCCGATAAAAGCGTGAAGCACCGACCAGATAAAATGGCACGGTTCGAAGGAATACTAGGTCTTCTCGTTCGAGAAAGTAGCGACGAATCGTATTCTTGTCCTTTTACGCGTGTGCGTCGCGTTAAGATTAGGAAGAAACGTTACTTTTCGATCTGCTCTTCTTTTTGTCGTATTTGTTATTCTCTACAAAGATGACGTTTTTACTTTCGCCTGGTGTTTAGCGAACGAGTCAGCAAGTTGGTTTTAATTAAGGAACGCAGAGTCGAGATTAAACACGGTCCTAATAAAAGCGTCAACTACTTTCCAAGTGAAACAGCTCGGTTTTAAGGGGCACCACGTAAGTTGGCTCGTTCGGCGAAGTTGCGATCAACCGTCAGCGTTTTCAGTTTATTTCAGACGGACTAGCAGAGGGGACGATGAAAGCTGCCACCCAATAAACCGGCAATGGGCGATTAAAACAAAATAGAACGTTAATGCCATAGTTGCCCGTGGCGTTTTTCATTGGTCGTTTTCACTTGACGCGGTTATTCTCGCGATTCTTTCGCCTCGCGGATAGAGATACTCGTTGAACGAGGGAAACGAAAGAAGAAGGAAACGCTGCTTTTCAGTTTAATGAATGTCGCCTGGCGTTAAAAACAGCCGCGTCACGAGTGTATGTCACGTCTGGAACGCCGCGTTCAGACGCTCTCGAGAAACGCTGTTGGCGCTCGCGAGCAAAAACAAAAACGAAGGCATCACCTGATAAACGAACGAATTTGTCAAGTTTAATCCATCGTGATAGTTCTCTGTCGAATCTGCGCGACGATTAAAATATGTCCGTGGAAAGCCATGTTTTCAGCGGCTGCTACAGTGATTACGCGTTGAAACTTTCAACTTCCACGATGAATATCTTCGTTTTGATCTGACTAGGTTGTCGAAAAATTATTAAATATATATATATATAGAAAATAAATTAAAGTATCGTTAGAAGTTGAAAGTTACTTTTCTACTTCAAATCTACGCTGCAAGTATCTTACAATTTTCGACGCGCGGTGACGAGGAATTAACGCGAACGTGTTACGAGTCAACTGGTATGCAAATTCTTGTCGCGAGAGAACGATCGGACTGCTTTTGAATCGTGTAGAGCAGGCACGCTCGAACAGCAGCTGTCGGAGGGTGTACAAGCTGAAACAGACGCAACAAAAAGCAAATATTGCGCGATTTCCAGTCTGTCGCATCGGTGAATGGGAAGTACGAGTGAGAGCAGCCCGCTTGCAAAAGCGGAGTGTCGCTATGAAGAAGCAAAAGAACACCGGACGAACGTGTGATTAATGGCCGATTTTGCTTCTCTCTATCGCGCGTGTCCTTTTGTTCCTGCGTTTTACAAAAAGGGCAGGCGTGCCGGTGGCAGTGATGAACGATGCGACGGGATTAATCTTCGCGTGCGCGATATTCGAGACCAATGTGCTTTCCTTCATTGGCTTATTTCGCTGGTCCCACCGGAAGATATAAATAATCGCCGATACTCCAGATGGTCTTTGAATTTTTTCACGCCCTTTTTCACATATCCGCGAAAACGTTTCTTTCCTTTGCGCCTCGCACGATCGAAGTAAATTATCAGCTGGCAATATCGTAAATAGATTGAATGTTTACGTAAATTTATATTTTTATGTACATAGTCGGTCAGTCGGAGTTAGTGGGATCTATGCAGAGATTTCTTTTAATCGTTAATTACGAAAACAACATACAATTAAAATAAGGTTATATAACGCTGACGATCTGTGACACTTTTTTCAAACAAAAATTCAAAGGCTAGCTTATTACGCAACCTAGTATTAACGTAATTTTTGTAAATTACAAGTTACATGTCACTGACGCTGATTAATTCTCTTGCGTAACAGTAACG
The DNA here is from genome assembly GCF_051014615.1 of Bombus vancouverensis nearcticus. NCBI lineage: Eukaryota > Metazoa > Arthropoda > Insecta > Hymenoptera > Apidae > Bombus > Bombus vancouverensis. The sequence continues at coordinate 9,841,510 of NC_134921.1, read as the reverse complement.
AGTTTGACAATGGGACGAGCAGGTTTCCACAATTTAATTTTACGCTAATAAGCCATCCGATCGTGCTATTCCATGTAAAGCAGTAAATCTTTTGTGCCGCTCTCTTAATTCATTTACATTTTCCATGAAGTAAGGTTTTCATTTCTTACGATGTTAATTGCTCTGTTTCTCTTCTGTACATATTCCTGTCATTTTTCTTTCTGGCCTTGAGCTATTTTTTTTTACTCTTCCTTTGACGTTCTTGCGCTGGTATTATCACTGAAATTCCTTTTTTTTTGTGGTATTCTCGCGTTATATTTTACCAGAGGACTTCTTTTCCTCTTGCAAAATTGGATCTATATTGTTCCTCCAAAAATCTCCATGGTAGCAAGATTGGTCTCTGAACGTGGAAATTTCTCAGAGCCAGGATTTCATCACGGTGGAATTCTAGGAAAATGCTGTTGAATAAAAGTCGCTGGCTGACATTTCTTATCATTGACCTGGAAGAATATTGCTCGTGGAAGCAATTGGGGCTGACAGAACACTCGCAAAAATATCGCTTAATCGTAAATGGTGTCATTGCGTGATGCTGCAACGTACAGTGATTTGCCATGCAATTAGTTTCACGTAGAAAAGTTTCATTTCTTTTTAACCGCTACGCTATATCGTAAATAACAAACTGTTTCTTAGCTGTCCTCGTATCTCTTAATTTTACTAGCAAATTGAACGATACTAACAGTCATCCTGATGGTTGCAAAATCCTGACACCATTTGGGTGCTCCTGACTCGATGACCACAAGTCATCGTATAGAATCTTACCATATTCTGAGAAGCAACGTGGCAAATGTACAATGTACAATTTTTGCATAAGAAGTACAGGCAGAAGAGCGGAGGAAGAAAAGAGAAAACTAACTGCGAACTCGATAACGATCGATAACAGCCGGTACTCGACCGAGAGTGAAAACGAACAATTTCAATGGGCCGAACAGCGGACAATTAGCGATAATTGCTAGGAAAAAGGGGGACGGGCGCGAGCCATAGCTAAATAGAAATTCGTGGTTGTTTAGAGTGGGCGCGGCGATGCTTGGCTTATTTTTGGATCGTCGTCAAATCAGGCAAATCGGAGCCATTAGAAAATTGGTCGACTAATAATAGAGGTTTGGTTACGAGGAACAGCAGCGTGTTACATAAAGTCATCTGCCTCAATGCGAGCAAGCCTTTTTCCGGGATTCCACTTTCGTCCATAACTGAGTTTCTCAGAAGTCAAATTGATCAACACCGTATTTTGAAGTAATAAGTAGGCGTATACGCTATACACTGAAGATATTACTACTATTACCGAGGCCCCGATATTTAGATCTGCAAATGATACACATACAATGTTATGACCGTTCGCGGAAAACGCGTCAGCGAAAGGCGTAAATTCTCGCTACGATTTTGTTAATCGACGCCGCGAAATAGTCGTTCCCCTGTTTCGATTAAGATAACAGAGGTGGTTCAATGAATGGAACACTGTATTAACAGGTTAACATATAATAGTATATTTGATAATAATATGATGAACACGCCACAAATTGTTTTACAATGAATATGGTAAATATAGTACAGAAAGTTGACTCGACTTTACGATATCTCTCAATGAATTGAATACGATATTGAATGAATCTCAATGAATTCGTTAGACTATACGATTTTGATTTTGCTCGTCAGACCTCTCGATGTATATCGTTTGACTCGTCAGAAGGAACTGATTGCCCTGCGATCATTTCTTTGTCTTGTTTGGAAGACGACTATGCTCGGGTCACGTCACCGTTCGCGCCTATGATCACGTATGCCGCCTTCTTGCGTGGAAAACGTAACGGACAAAAATCGACGTTTCTAGAGCTCGCTGCTTGGCGACAACTATGCGCTCGTCGATACATTGTATATGATCCGTCGGGCAGATAAGACGATCTGCCTGCGACACTGTAGGGCCGCGAGCGACGGTTAGAACATACAGCCTGTGGTAAGCCTCGTGGCGTAACATACAACTTATTGAACTTTTGAACTTATTGAAGCAGGTATACCTCGTAGCATCGTTGTCGGGCCAGTACTATACACGCTATACGCTGAAGATATTACTACTATTACTGAGGTCTCAATATTTAGATCTGCAGATGCTACACATACAACTTATTGAAGTAGACATATACACCGAGTATCGTCGGTGGTATCGTATGGTAAACATATCATGTGCTTGAGATGGTTATTTATGTCGCTAATTTTCTTGCTAGATACATGTTTACGTAACTCGTAACTCCTGTACGTATTACTAGACTGTTTCGAGTTTCGAGTTTGATGTATATTGATTGTAATAGTCGTGTCTCGTCTCAGTTCTAATGAAATTTCTAAGCGTTTTATGTAAACGTAAATACAGAGAAGATTATAGCGTTCGATGATACGTGCGTAGACGTGCTACAGTGAGCGTGTATTTAATTAATTAAAACGTATCGGTTAAATACGTTTCTGACGTATATAGTAAATCCCACTTTTAAAAGGAAGCAACTGACCGTTATCCTTATCGATTATCCGCTTAACCCATATACGCCATCCTCTGCATAAAATTCTGCTTAAAACAGAAAACGGAGCGAACAGAGGACAGAAGCGAAACGATACTTTTCTTAAACGAGCGTAAGAACGAGACGATCGATAATTAAAAAAAAAAAAAGAAAAAAAGACGCAAGGACGAGCGGGTCGTAATTTGGTTGAAAGGCCGGCAATTTACCGTTCGAGGCTGAACGGCCGCGTAATAAGCGTCCAATTAGATTTATTCATTCATAAAATCTGAGATGCTCGTCGCAGTCTGAGCCTAGCGTAAGTACGCGCCACGGAGAATCGGCTTTTGTTCGAGAAACAATGAACCGAGCATAATGGAGAAGAAAGGCGCCAGCGGGGAATGCAGCAGCAGGATCCTCGACGCCTGGATGCTGTCTCGATGTACGAATCGCGTGAACCTTCCGCAGCATTCCCTTCCAGTCGATTACAAGACACAGAAAAATGAATTTCCCGACTAGGGGAGCAATGAATTATTTTCCAAGAAAAGACAGAGAATTGTAGTAGAGAAGAGGGAAAAGCTGAGCTACAGCGGTATGAAGCGGGAACAATTAAATCGAATAACCGAGGGTACGAGAACTCGAAAAATCCTTGATTGTTAATCCGCGCCGTTTTGCAATTGCTCGCGGGGAAGGAACGCGAGAACGCATTAAATAACGACTCCCCGAAAAGACGAGAATAATGCTGAACAGCATTCACAGACCGAACCAACACACAGCCGCTGGAGGACAATAATAATCCGACGAGACAAAAAGAGAGAGAAACGAGGAGAGAAGCGATGGAAAAAGAGGCGAGGAAGAAAATCACGACGAGACGCCCCTCATCAACCTCGATGCATCCGGATTGAGAAACGTTAAAGGAGTGTCGCCGAAGTATGATGACTGTTATTGCTCGCCTCGACCTGCCTATAGCGTCGAAATATGTCTCTCGAGCGTTTTTCTCATGAGCCTGTGGAAAATGCTGCATCCCAAGTCTCTCTCTCTCTCTCTGTCTCTCGCTCTCTCTCCCAGTCTCGTTTGCGATTTCGAAACCAGACGGAACGCGTCACGGCTCGGCAACGAGAAAAACTCACGGCTACGCCCGTAAACCGGGGAAAAATACTGCCTTTCATTTAGCTGCTGCCTTTCTTCACCTCGCCCACACGGCTACCTGAATTAACCCTTAGTCCATTAGACTGATGGAGATGGTTGAAATCGATATTGGCGAGGTAGTCTTGGAGAGAAAAATCTGGATGAAAAATGTATCCAACTGGAGAAAGCAAGAAAGGAGAAGCAGATTTGTAGGATGACAACTGCCGTTTATCAGTTTGATCGACGCGTGAAACGTGTAAAACGCACGAGCTACTAACTCGTCCACGATCTGCAGTTCTTTCGTTTTCCAGATTGTGAATATAATTCGCGAGGTACACGGTTATCAATGATACGCGCATGTTTGTGCAAATCCATGTTTTTTTTTATGAACAGAACAAAATCTGAATGAGAATAATCGTCGTTCTCTAAGTACTACGAGTATTTGTATTTGTATTTTACTTAGGACAATTTCTGCATCTTCGTATATAATGTATATCCTGTACATTTAAAATTTATTTATTATCGTTTCATATAAACAGCTAAATAATTCCATTTGTATATACGAGTACTCGTAAAACATTCTGCAGGAAAGTAATTTTAAAGATTACGAGATGATCTTGAGTTTTAATTGAATTACGTAGCGCGTCTTGTCCGCGGTCGGTACGAAATAAATATCGCATGAATGAGTTACTAACAGTGTCTAAACCGAGCAAGATCGAGTAATAGAGAAAAGAGATCCACATAGGTACAGACACATCCGTTGTACGATAACATCAGACTCGTACACTCCTGTTCATAAATATTACGACACCTGCTGCATTCATAGGAAACACGACAATTAATCGGTATTACGAAGGAAATGATTAATCGACCAGAATGTTGTATTCATACAAGCGAGCGATATAATAAAAGTAACAATTTGTTGAAATTATTAGAAATAATAACACCAACGCGGTAAACTATGGTATCCGATACGTATTAATTCGCACAATTTTCTAATTTAAATCGTAGTTGGTAAAACTCTAGATTAATTAGGTCGGTCCAATCTTTTTAATCATATGCATAAAAATATATATGTCGGGTTTACATTAGAATTAGGGTTAGGGGCGTGAAACGAATCTTCGTTTGGATTACACGTTGTCGTTATGCAATAGAGAAGACATCGACTAGTGCAAATACGATTATAATAGAACTGGACAAGTAACCGTGGTAGTTAGATACTCGAGAAACTAATGACAATGATCTTAGGTTAAATAACGAATCCGCGGTCCACGGGATGATAGATGAACGTGCTCACAAAATCTAAGTCGGACGCGAATATTCACTGGTCGTAAGGGGGTTACTCTTCTCGTCGATGAGATCGCGAGAGAGAATGACTTTCCCGTCCCGATGATGCCACAGAAGAAAGCTATATGGGGTGTGTCTAAGGACACGAGATCATCGGATTCGTCGAGAAAAGCCTTCGTTCGGAAAGTAAGGGAAATTGGCGTTGCTGCTAATTGGTCAATCTCCATATCGGTGGTTAGAAGAAGATGCTAGCCGTCCTCGAGGGAAAGTTGCTAGTGGGAGGCGTTGCTCGTTGAAAAATAGGTCTCCTCTATTTTCTCGTAGTTGGGACAAAGACTGTTTGTCTGTTTGAAGGACTTTAGTTAGCTAAATCTTAAGATTTATAACGGGCCCTCGGGCTGGATGAACATGTACTGCGGAGACGCATCGACATCTTATCGGCAATCATCTTACTCGAAGAATAGGGTTTGCGTGTGGCGAGCTACGGGACAGAGACCGTTGGAATGTTTACTGTCGAGTGTTACAACTATTTCCTTTTTAAGGAGAGCTATAGAACTACTCCATGTCTTTGTTAGACAAAGCGTTCATCCCATGACCGCGACTACGTTCGGCGACAGACTGTCGCCTCGAGTCAAAGCTCACTATCACTAATCTCGAACAATTACAATCGGATTGAATAACTACAATTGTTTAATTACAGCTATCGTAGACTCTGGATTACAATGTTGCGGGATTATCCAAAATTCCAGAGGCTCCGGTGTTCTTTCGTCTCCGACATATAAATTTGCATAAACACCCGTTTACTTGTAATCGTCGCGGCGAGCAACGTGAGCAAGTAAAGCGTTTCCTGCTTTAAAATCTACCACAGGCAAATATACACGTTGGTCGACATTAAATGACTACGAACAAAATCAATATAACGCAATCTTTTTTCAATTCTGCATCAAGATTATAGCATATTTAACATCATCGTATAAACGTGAGATATGATGTGATGGAAAGGCGTCACCAGCGAGAGAATTAAGATTTCATAAGCGTGCTGATACTTATACTATGATACTACCATACTACATACTATAAAAACGGTGATGTATATGTCCACGTAGGCGCCACGCATACTTGCTTCTTTGGCCAACAATTATAGCGAATGTGTCATCAATTCTCCATATACCCTTAACGGATTGAAAGGGTGGAAAGAAGAAGAAGAAGAAGAGGAAAAAAGGAAGGTAGAAGATAAGAAAAAATTGGAAAGGGAGCATCTTTTGGTGCGAACGAGCGAAAGTGGGGGACAGTGGAAAATGAAATCTCGTAGGCGAGCGTGAAGAAATCTGCGGAAGAGGCCGATGCTTTTGTTCGAGCTCTCGCATCTCTTTCCGTGGCATCGATGGAGAATAGGTATCGAGAATGAGATTGCGGAGGATGGAGGATCCTTTTGTGCGCGCGGCTGTGATTAATGGCGGCACAATAGCCGCGTGCCGTGGGATATAATCGTACGCGACACACGGAACGAGGATCGGTTTAACGCCGTTATTACCGCGACACGCTGAGCAATTCAAACAAAAAAAAAAAAAAAAAAAGAAAGAAAAGAGAGAGAGAAAAGAAAGGTAAAAAGGAGAAAGATCGATATTATCAAAGATATACCTAGCGTCTGACGTAATCTTTTCCTAATACTCGACAATCCTACGGGATCCTCCGTCTAACGCGTCTTATTTCGCTGGGCGATTGGCAAACTGTAAAATGCCAGATTCGCGCTGGGAAAGAGAGATTGGTCGCTGGCTTCGATTATTATAGGATTAGAGATGGAAATTCTTATCTGTAATCTGCACGAATGGCGAGAAATTCCTTTCTTCATATAATACGTTTTTAAAGGGGATACAGCTTTGCGAGGTGAAGAATTGATTCGTTTTACGAGCTTATTTAAATGTTTATAAGGGGAACATGGCGTAGGAATATAGAATGAAGCGCAGATTTTGCGAAAGCTTCGTTAGAAATTTGTTATCAGCACTGTTGGTACGGTAACTGTGTCAATTTCCAATAATTTTGGTTAATTAATTTGCCGGTCGTATTCACTCGCGTATAACTTCGCCAATTTGTTTTAGATAACATATCATGCGTGTATGCTCTTTGTGATAAAAACAGATTAATAAAATCGGTTCATCGGATAACGTCTACAAGATAAATTTCTAAAAGAACTCCATTCATTCGTATGCTTAAAGCTATTGTAACTATGCATATCCCTTTTTAACTGTATTATAATGCACTCACACGTCTGTGACATATATGGACATAGATTACTTTTTAATCTAGGCCAGCAGTTCTTAACCTATGGTCCGCGGAATCATACAAAGTTCTCACACGTATGCAAGTTACTATTTCGTTATTCGAATAAAAATGTTCAGTACGCATATATTTATTTCATCTGTCTATTTATATTCATACTTGTATTTACATATATTTTATTTATTCTCTTCTTTCCAACAAGATCGCCAATAAGCGGTGGACGTGTGTTTCAATTAAACATATTTGGCACATTGCCGATTTAAATTTTGAGTCGAGTCCCGGGAGGCCGCGACAACAAAATATCGTTTAAACGAGATCAAATAAAATGTTAAGAACCGCTGGTCCAGGTGATGATTTCATGATTTTCGCATAAGCTACGATATTTCACGTTAAAATATACTAACATGTAATATCTGACATTTGCCTTCTATCATACGAGAGTTTAATCACGTTGATTAATATTCCAAGGAAAGTTCTACGTATCAAGAGTCTAATCTTTTAATCTCAAGCATCGACCCTCGATGATACGAGTAATTTAGATGCATTAGAATGACGTAAGAACGATTAAGATCGCGCTCTTGACGACAATGAAGAGCGAACCAAGACGATCATTATTCAGCATTTTAGAGACGAAACGGGAACGTTAATTGCAAGACAACGGCAGAAACAAGTTTACAAGTCGATTTCCCACTGGAAGATCGGGAAACGAGGAAGCAGATTAGAGGGAGGGGCGGGGGTTCTGCTCGTTTCCGGGTTCGAGGAGCGGAAAATTAAGATGATTACCTATGAAATGAAGCGATGCCCGATATTAAGCTCTTGGAGGGAAGGAACTTTCCTTAATGACCGCGCAAAACGGTCATTAGCAATCGTTAATTACCCATCCGATTGTCCGCAGTTCGGTAGAAATATGCCCACGGTAACGAGATAAGATCTTCGATCGAACAGCGCTTAGACTGCAGATATCGACTCTCGCTACGTCCGACAGTTTCAGGAAATTAAATTCTTTTTCCTTTTTCAGTCGCGAAAATTAATTTTGTTATTTTACATCATCCGTTCGAAGAAATTCCACGTGCAACTCCGCGAATAACTGCTTCGACATGTAATACTATTCCTTTGACATAATTGAAAACGTTAAAGTTGGAAAATAAATTAATATCCATCCAATATGAATCCAAGAAAGGTCCCAACTTTCCGCTGCGTAATTATTTATAAGAAAAATTCTCACGCTTTATGAAACTTCCGTCTTCTCCAAGTAACATGATGCCCCTTTATTGCTCAGGAAGTCATAAACTGACGAAAATTATTCAACCATTTCTATACGCGTGTACGTAGATTTTTATTTATCGAAGAAACTTAATGGACCGTGAAATCTTGCGTTTCGTAAGATTCTCGACACGCAGATCGCGACACGCTGCGATTAAGTTCGCTGCGCTTATTACATCGACCAATAAACGGTACTATGTGTAGAGCTCATACGGCGATCGAACGCGCGCAGCTTCCCTGTCGAACTTACATTTCGTCGTTCGCGTAAGAATTCACGGAAGTTGAATTTCCATCTGTCTGGAGATATTTTTATATCCGGAATTTTGTCGAGAAAAATCGTAGAACTGAATTTAAGGTACAAATAAAGGAACACGGTGTAACGTTAGAACCGTGTCGCTGGATGCAATTTTATTCCGCGATGCTTTCGACCGAGCACGGTGAAGCGGCCGCAGGAAGCGGAAGCGTCTATGCGACACTGTCCAGCCGGAAGCGATGGTTAACCGACCGTCAAGCCCTTGCCATTCTTCGCGTATGAAAAATGATGGGGGGCGTGTTGGTCGAGTGTCCGTAATAGCGTAACCCACGAAAAAGGGGTTCTTTCTCGTTACACCTCCGAAAATATTGTGAAAATTCATCGAATCGGAACGGTGGCAGAAAGGCGTGGCTCGTGGTGGATTTTTCGTCCATGGTAACCCGCAATTCACCGGTTACAGGCTCTTTTTACGTTCCACACACACGTGAACCTGATCACGGTAATTTGTTCTCCGGTGCACGCGCATCAACAGACTCCGATTAACCAAAGTACCTATGTAAAACAGCTCTGCCTCGCGTTCTTTTACTCTTTTTTTTTTTTCAATCACCAGACACGTGTGTCGAATCGCTATACGTTTATCCATGCGGAAATAAAAATTTGTAATGATACGTTGCAGTTAATATCGTCGGTTTGCTCCAAGAATGATGCTCGTTTGTTTGAGCTAGTTAGTTGGAACAATTGTCAATTATTGATTTGGAGGTGGAATTATTTTCTAGGTCTGTCGAGTCGTAAGTAGCTAACGAAACGATATCATTTAATACGAGAAGACAATTCACGAAACTTCATTAGAAACGAATGTCCCATTGAGAATTCGAAGGGATTAAAAGACGAGCAGCTTACCTTGAGATAGGACCCGTAATACTTGGTGACGTATGGACTGTCACACTGTGACAGCACCATGATCTCCTGCTGTATATCTTCGATCTCATCCTCTGCCTCTTCGAGATCGATGATCTTGATGGCAACAACTTGCTGGGTCCTATTGTCGATGCCTTTGAACACCTCACCGAAACTACCCTTCCCAATTCGTTCTTGTTTCGTGAATATCAGCTCGGGGTCCACCTTCTGCAACAGAAATAACATTGTCTCGCTTAATTGGAGAATTCGCTAGAACGAGGGACTTAACAAAGTTTACCAGGGCGCGGCTTTTTAACAAATTTCGCGGAGGATCGGGACACCGTAATAGTGAAAGTTTCAACAGACTTTACGGACGTCTGACTTTGCGATTGCGGTACTTTTAGCAAATTTCGCAACGACTTGCGATCGCTAATACTTCGCGTTTTGGCAAGCTCCTCGAAACTGCGGGACGATACGGCGGCGAAAGTTTTAACGAATTAAAAGAAATCGGCTAGAGCGCCGCGATATTCGCTGGCGAAGTAACGTTACTTTGATTCGAGCTTACGCCTTTGAAGATCGTACAAGCGAAATATGATAAATTTATTTCTTACGACTTTACGATTTCCATGTTACTTGGCGAATAAACGGGAATGTTTTAATAAATTTGGAATAAAGATTTGGATTTTATGTATCTTACATCCTTACGGAAACGGAGAGCGCAATTTCGAAACGCTTCGCACCTCGAGGAAATTCTTTTGATCATCGTAGAGATGAAATTAAACCACCGACATGATTCTCTGATTGGCCTTCAACTTCGTCGATAGAATCTTGACAGTTGTATCTCGTTACAACGAATAATATCTTCGTAGAAGGTTTCTACGAGCGTCGAAATACTCTGGCGAGCTACAGTGGTCGAATAGCCTAGCCTTGTACTCATCATTCGTGTCATAACTACGTAATTAGAAAATTATACAGTGCACTAAAAGTCACGAAGAACCGAGCTACTCATATGCAAATGTACGACGTAACGATCTTTACATCACGCTGCATTATAGTATTAAAAAAAGACAAAACGCGAATACTTTAGAGGAAGTCGCCTATAAAATTCTTCACATTGTTTCACGTTACGAGGTGTTAAAATTCTACGACATAGAAGACGTCGAATCGCCTGGGGATAAAATTACGTCGAACATCGTTCCCTCGAGGATTAAAGATTCACAGAGAAGATCCACGTGCGACTTTCTTCAACTATACGTCCTTCGATTGCTAAAGAATGCGGTTACGTGTCGGTGAGAAATGCAGTTCTCCTTGGCTCCTTTCTAACTGATGACACGCCATGTCACAGTAGATAGCAGAGAAATGTGTATACCACATATCGATTGACTAAATACATAATCCGTTGATTCGATTTGACGCCACGTAATCTTCTATAGACATCCTGGTCGCTGAATTAGTATCGCACACGATCTTACTTTCTGCTATTCGACAGCGTAACGTGAGGATGAGAATCGATGAGCCATCCTTTCAATCTATGTGAAATGAATCATTCGTAGGTTTTTCTCTGTTACGAAACTGGCATTGCTATCATTGTGTTTGAAACGAGTACACGTACGACAGAAATCGAAGCATTTTTATAGTAAAGTATCTTTATATTACCAGCGATAGTAATATGGCCAATAATACGAGCCAGAGTAACTTTTATTCTCTCGGGTGCTTATCGAGTACCTAGGTACTGAACGGGTCGGCTAGTAACAGTGATAATAGTAGTAGTAGTAGTAGAGTGATTCGCGATATTACGAAGAAACCTTGACACCTTGATGATCGATGTGATTTTTCTATAACACATCTACCGTATCATAGCTTACTTTTTATCATATTATGTTACTTTTAATATATATCCTGCTTTTTTTTTCTCCTCCCGAATATTTTCATAGTAATCACATACTCAACGGATCGACTAGTAACACACGCAAACTCAAAGATTACAGAATGATTCACGATATCGCGAAGAAACACTGGTCGGTGTTATTTTTCTGTCAATAAATCTACCACTTTACGGGAAGAAGGCTTGACACGCAAAATAATTAACGACCATCACAATATCACGAAGAAACGTTGACACGATGATCGATGTGATTTTTCTATAATATACCTGTCGTTTCGCGGATTACTTTTTTATGTGTTACGTTATTTGACACATCCGGATATTTCTTTATTCTGCCGGATACTTTCAGAGTAATCAGATACTCAACGAATCTGCTAATAACAGCACAAGCTTCAAAGATATATCGGACGATTCAGGATGAATGGTGTGGTTTTTCTGCCAATAATCCTATCGTTCCAACGGGAGAACCGTTCGCAGACGAAATAATTAACGAGCATCGCGATATAGGAAGAAAGTTACGGGCCGTTGGACGAGAAGGAGAACGTTAAAAGCGCGGGAATAAAATCGATATTCCGTAAATTCATCGAGGCGTTGAAACGTTCTCGAACGCTGGGCGATTGCGGCCGTGTACGAGAAAATTTGCAAAGCAGATTTTCTGCATTTTACCATGGGCGTCTGTCGCGGCTTTTCCTCCCTCGACGTTCACCCCGTACGTCCCTTTCTATCTTCAATCTGGCCTCTCCGACGCGAGCTTTTTATCTACGTGACTTTCCACGCGCGCGCCTTGCAAACATACCGCGGCGTGAGCGGATTCTGAAAAGGGGTAGAAAAATAGAGGAGCGCGTGCGTCTGTTTATCGCCGCTTTCATCTCGCGGCACGACGAAATTCTTCTGGTTCCATGGCTTTGAAAATAATCTACGCGTAACCATCTCTCGTCGTATTAATTTCGGCACACGCGATTCCGCGCCACAGGCCGCTTATCGTAAGAGAATTTTCCAGGGCTCGCTGATCCGACGTTTTTACTTAACGTCCTTCCTGCTGCGCCCTATCTCGTGACTTGCTTTTCCAATCACGTTTTCCGCGGACGAACGTCTCGCAACAAAATCAATTGCGTCGAAAACAGGGGCGAAAGTAGGAAGAGGAACTTCCTGGCGAACTTCGTAAGAAAAAGGAAGAACGAATAGGCTAGAAACGAGGAGCTTGGAGAAAAAAAAGAAAAGAAAGAGAACAAATCGTTCCGACAAAGTTCGAGCGGCCTCGATTTCTTGCCCTCTTTCACCCGGGGTAAACCACTGTCGTTACGGCGATTAGAGCCGGCTGCTACTCGTGTTTCCCAGTGCCAAGAGGAAAGATGAAAAACAGCGGAATACAGGGGAGAAGGAAAGAAAATCGCGTGCAGGTCGGTACCACGGGCGACAAGAGCCAGGAACACGAGCGACAAAAAGAGGAAGAGAGAAAGAGAGGGAGAAGCTGCGCTTGTTCGTATGGCGTAGCTATGTAAAGGAGTCGAGAGGCGGGCGGTCACATCTTAGCCCTTTTTCCCGCCTGCTTGCCGAGCGTACTGCATGAAACTTACGACACAAATTATAATTAGCGAGTGTCAGCGGTACGGAGAGCCGGCACGTAGGTGGTTAAAGTACCGACAAGGGAAGCTGAAGAGCACCATCGTGCGCCAGGGAGAACTCTACCGTACCGGTTCTTCTTGGTTTTCTCGGGATCCTAGCTCGATGGCGCCGCATGATAACCGTATAATTAAAGGATAGACGGGGAACCGAGTTCTATCCGAGATTGGCTTACCAGAAGGATCCTCCTTGTTTTTAATTCAAAAAACAGAGGGAAAAGGTGAGTACGATATTCTTATTTTTTCTGATTTTGATGTTGCAGCGTGTTTAAAAGGGTGTAGTTTGATGTAATACAGAGGGGAGGAAAGAGGAATAATTTACTCGATCCCTGTATTCTTCATTTTTGATGCGAATATCTTTGCAGAGAAGTTGAAAAGTGATAAAAGTAATAAAAAACCAAGATTATCGGACTTTGAACTTGTCCTCGTTCGAAAGACAAAACACGTTACCCGTCGTGTCTTTCCCACAGAATGTTCAAATAACCAGCATGAACAAAAATTCTACGATTTGTTGAAGCAGTTCCATTTACTTTTGCCTATGATATCGTTAAAACGCGGATGCGTTGTCAGAATCTCGATTTGCGGATAGGAATAAGAGCGATTGTCCGAAGGCACGAGAAAGAATATTAAAGTTAATTTGCATTAGCTCGGGAAAATTAATTCTGCTGTTCGAAATATCGTGTAATAGTTCATTCGTTGATAGTTTTGCTGTAGTAATAAAAATATTGAACTGACCGATGATCGCTGAATCATGTATACATAATAATATACTAAATATCGCATCGTCGTGAGTTCAAGGAAATTGTAAGAAAATTAATCTACGCTACAAATAGCCGAAGCTTGTGAGAATCTTGCGAACGAGACGCGTCACAGACGGTGAATTATAGCGGCGCGTGGTCAGACAATTAGCGAGAAGTTGGCACGCGGACGTTGACGTCCGTTGTACCCAAGTTGGAACTGATTCTGTGTTACGCTCTGGTCTCCGCGAGACTAACAGGAATTCTGATGGGCAAGTTACCCGCCTCGAAACAGAATTATCCGGCAACCTCGTGTTAAAAGGGTCGTATGTTACGCTTCGCATCGCTGCCAGCCCAGTTATGCTTGCTCGATGTTATATAATTGACAGAGCGATACCGCCGCCCAGCAATCAATGTTTCCAAAGCGCTCATTGTATAAAATCACTACCATGTACGGTGACCTACAATGCTTCGACTAAAAGTTTATTTTCTGTACGAAGTCGATGATGGAATTAGAATTAGACTATATACTGCCGACGACCATGGTTTTTCAGGTATACCGATTATCAGATATTTTTGACAGTCGTATTCCCAAAAATAGATAGAAAAAATAATTATTCATCATAAATATTCATCGGGCAAAATGAAAATATCGTACAAAATGCACGAACGACAGCCTGGACGTGGTTGTTTTATACACGCAGAACGTTTCATTAAGAAATTTTCTTACACCAGTGAATAGTATCGTAGTATTTAGGTCAAGCAAGAATCTAGAAGAGTCACAGTTTGGCTGGCACTACTTTTTAAACACGGAATGTTCTACTAAAAAATGTATTTATAAAAGCGAGAAATTTAGCAGTATTTAGGTTAAATAAGATAACGAAGTCAATTAAGGAGAAAAGAGCTACGAATAGTAAGATGACACGTGGCTCGATTGGTGTCGCGTCGACGTCGGGTCTGAAAGCTAAATCGAGTCAAAACAAGCATATCTATCCTCGAATTTGTTCATCGGAGCGTGCCAACTTCCTTACGCTACTCAACATTTTCGCAACATTACGTGTCTATTTCAGTAACGCGGATTTATCATTCTTGTCGACTCGCGGCTTCCACGGAATTTGTCTTTAAGAACGCGAAACTGCCTCTTTTCTTTTGTTTCAGCACCAACTTGTATATTTCCGGGAGAGCGGAAATTCAGAATTACCCGATACCGGTTGTTCTTCGCTCGACTAACACACCAGTAACTGGTCGAAATTAATGCTCAAGCTGCGACAAGACGATAGCGAAGCAAGCGATGGCAACGAGCTAACGCTGTGTGTTTGGGCCCGACACAAGCGTTCTAGGGTCAATCAGCAAAGTCAACATCGGCAATAATAGAACGAGCAAACAAAATCTGGCGCCGCGGGATTACAGTGTGTAACCAGATCTCAGATACGGAAGAAACGAATGGAGTTCGAGCTGAAAGTCGTCGTTTTCTCGAGCTCGCGAAATTGAAGTATTCGAACACTTTTATAGATATATTACGTCGTTGTTTGACATTAATAGCGGTACAATTTAAAAAGCGTAAATAGAAGAGAATTTAAAGAATTTACATTTTTGAATTAAGTATTCCGTTCTACGACAAAATAAAAATAGGAAACGCAGACAATGTAACCCTTGTATTCGATAAAAACAAATTTCACATTTTGTAAGTTGCGCCACTATCGAATTTAAACAACGACACACGCTATACGAAGCATTTTGATATCTTGTTAGCATAGAAATTACAAGATATTCGTTGTAAGCATACACATCGTAGAGATCACCGAAATATTGGAACAGTCAATAATTCGTGACACACATAAGATATTTAGTTCGAGTCTTCTACTAATTCTTACGTTGAACACCACTCTACGTATTTATACTGTGTACTAATTTGCCAACTAGTAGCCTGTAACTTATACATTTTCTGGTTGGTTTCAAATATCGTCGATATAATTACGACGACGTCGTGTCTCGTTAACAAAGCTCCAAATTAGTTCGCATAACACGTACGATATAAATATCAAAAGCTTCTATGACGGGTATTGAGATACTGTCGCATACTTTTTCTTCCGACGTACACTGGAAATCTCACGAATGTCACAGTGGTTTCGCTTGTACTAAAAACGTATCGAACATAGCAAAGGTGATCAATTTTCGATAGCTAGTAGTTAACGAACGACATTATCGTGCAAGTCGGGCGAATAGAATGGAATTCGTAGCCTGTAATTTCGCAGCGAAAGTCATGAAAAACATTCGACGTTACGTTCGGTGGTGTTTTCGCAAAGTGTTACGCGATCATCGACCCGTGAAACAAGACGTAATAATATAGTCCAGTTGGATGGAAACGGAGGGACCAGCGACCTTTAACTTAGCGAGGAGAAAGTAACGGCCCCAGGAGATCGGTTCCGTACCTATCCAGACATCGGTGTAGCGCGCCACGTGACACAAGACGTATTTTTAATCGCGTCCTTGTTCCAGCTTCGTCGATCGATTTCTTTTTTCTCCCTTTTGATTCATTAAAGTATCGGGAAAACCTGGTCAGATCTTCTCCAGCGCTGTAAATAGACGCATTCTTGGAGGCTACGATCGAATTGGAATACAGGAGAAGCCTGTTTGTATCGCGAGGAGAAAGAATTCGCGTTGATCCCACGAAGCATCGGGCAGAAGTGGACCAGCATGATCTTCTAACGGGGTCGTTAGGTAATTGTACAAGATTCTGTGACGTTGGCGCGCCGTTACAACGGCATTTCCATAAAAATTCAATTTACGATCGTGAGGAATGGTCGGCGCCGGCGCGGGAAACATCGTGGACGAGCCTCAGCTCGGTGAACTTCAACGTTCGAAAGTAGTTCAACGAGCGCGCGTTAGCGCCATGTGTCGTTCGACCTCGTTTGTTGCGAGAGTAATTTATCGCGCGAGAGGCAGCTGAAATTAAAGCTTAAACGGCACTTCAGGGCCCGACCAAGTGATTCCGAGCGTAGCTGTGGAACGCGCGCGAGCCGGCCCGTCTCGTCTCGTCTCGAGCCGGCTTCTTTACACGCTGAAACGAATCGCGTGCGCTTCGTCCGCTGTGAAATAAACGAAAATCGCCAGGAAAACGTGGCTTTAGCCGCGGCGTGTTTGCCTAAGGAGATAAACCCTGGCTTCTCGCTCTACTAACGGCATCAAAACGCGCATTAAAAGGCGTAACGTTGCTACACGTTTCTAATTCCATGGGAAAGGACGTTTCTCGTTCGACGCGCTATCCGCCTTGGTTAATGTCCTTCAATATCGAAATCTAGTGTATTTTTTTATTTGAACGGAGCAGAAAGCTGAACGCGTCCTGCAAAGAGGAGCACGAAATTGAAGTTTCCTAATAGTTTGTGGTCGCTGTTCGGCAGTTCACTTCAACCGAAAAGCGGTCGGGACAAATAAGGAAAACTGTTTGCAAGTTTTTATGAATCGCGTTTTCTAACTCTGTTCGAACGATAAGAAAGATACGAGAAGTTTCAGATATTCGAATACGCATACACGAAGGATGCAAAGATGCTGCAAGGAATATTCTAATTTAGGAAGACAGCATTTTTTCCAGGTAAATTCGCCTGAATTCGTAGGAACGGCGTGCCGCCCGTGATACAACCCTTGGATCTCGTGTTCTCCTAAACGAGTTGCCTCCGCGATTATTACGTTATCCCCTAATTATCTTGAAAGCTGCGTCAGTCGCTCGTAATTCGATTCCTAACTTTATCAGTCTGGCATCAAGATTCTCGAAGCCTGGATTCTTTCTCCAAAGAGAACGGGCCGCGTTTCCAGATCCGCGTTTTAAACTCGCGCTTGGAAGAAGCGACACGCTGGAATATTACGTAACGGATAACTGTTTCTCTGGCTACGCGGTTAGCGCATAAATATGAAGAAACAATAAAACGTCGGAATATTAAGAAGGAGCCAGCACGCGCTATGAACATCGTTAGACGAATATTTGCCCCGTGGACGTGTTTAAATACAAACCTGCAGAATCTAACGGAATACAAGTTCAGCGTGTTTTCTAATGCAGCGCACGCGCCTCGGTCAGCTTAGAACGATACTACTCGCAACGAACTTACGTACGATACACACCCGTGGCTGTTTATTTATGTATGCCGGCATACGAACGTCGATACGATATGGACAATGAGGTGCACAATGCAACAATCACGCGCAGCAGATTGAAATCGAAGAAATATCTCGAAGAAACATCCGCACGTATATAAGTCGAAGAAATGGAAGTTTTATGCTGCGCGTGAATCGATATCTATAACGTTAATGGTTCTGAATGTTAAAACGAACGTTTCTTTTTAATGGATGGTCGGGTGTATTTCCTTTTAACGGATGGCTCGAGGAAACGAAAAATTGACAAATTCGAAAGTGAAGCTGCACAAGCTTGTTTTTTAAACAGGCGAAAAACATCCGTGGAATTCGGATGACGCAGAGTTTACATGGTTCACGGTCCGTCGTCGTCCGAAATAAACTTTTTGGAGGCACATAAACGAAGGAAAGGAGTGGAGAGTCGACCTTGTACTGGCCTCGGCTGATCTCGTACGAAAGGGGGAAGAAAAAAGGAGCACACAGCCTCCAAGATATCTTACGGTCCTCGAGAATCCTGTTACACCGGTATTTTCTCGCTGCACCGGGATAATTTCTATAAGACGTTCTTTTGTCGATATCCTTTCTTTGTTGGAGCCTAGTTTTCCAATTACTCTCGGCGAGACGTGTAAATGAATAAAAAGAAACCAGCCTCGGGATAGATAATGTTTCATAACGATCATAATTAAATAACCGCTTAAACGACCAAGTGGAGAAACAATTTCTATCCTTTCATTTTTAAATATCTCCATTCGAAATGCCTGGCATTTTTCTTTTTAAACGCAATCGAAAGAACGAGACAGACGATATCGGTTTTCGCTCGACCGCAAATTACATACTCCGGCACCGTTTCTTCTCTTTTCCATTCTCAGTGGCAGTCCATCTCCGAAGCGTTCGATCGAATTGCTTGAAACGCGACACCGAGACCACTTTCTAGCATCTCGTCGTGTCTCAGGTTGCCTACGGGACTTTGAGGTTGGGGTTAAGCAAAACGAAGAAAACTGCTCTCTCGCCATCGAGTCTGTCCGGCTAACGCGTTTTCTATGTTTTGTATCGCTCGTGTTCATGATTCTAAAGATGTAAGACTGATATATAATCCTTTCGTCAAGAAAGGGCAGGACAAAGGGGTTAAGGGCAAGTGGTAAGAAAGAGAAAGCAACGAGGGGGCGGAAAGCAAAATATTGAACGTAGGGAACGAATCGAATAGGAGAAAGAACAGTACAACAAAGAGAGAGAGAGAGAGAGCGAAGGAAGGATCGATGTAATACCATAAGCTTATGATACATGCAAAGGGTTGAAATTTGAAAATATTCTACAAGCGAAATGTATATGATATGAATAAAGGCGTGGACGCAGGAGGATGAAGGAAGAGGGCGAAAGTGCGAAAAGTAAACGTAAAATGTAAAGCTGGAAGTTTGTTCTGAGTCAATAGGCGAGAATTGTGTAAAGTAAATAAATAGATATAATCGTTCGGTCACAGTAGAATTGGCCACTACGTGGTACGTCATCGATGTATCGGTCGCTGTGTTAAACTGCAGACAAAGGAACGTCGAATACGAGCAAAACACCAGGTAGATTTTGTGACATTCCTTCACGGATGCTTTTGAGCCTCGTATGGTATTCCACACTGCGCTTTTCTAGATACCCGCAGCGCATAAGAAGATTCATGCTTCGCTTCCATGCCTTTCTCTTTCTCTGCTGCTTGTCTTCTACATTTATTCTCGCCATGACCGATCGGTTCACGGTAACTAAAACCAGTCGAATGTAAACCATCTGACACTACCTGAGAATGACAAATCAGTTCCTAATACAGCTCTTCAATTTAAACATATTTCGCAATATTTTCGCTGTACTAATTACGAAAAATCTGAAACGAGTAAAATCGATGCTATAAAGGTACAATAAGCAATTGCATTAACGAAATTACTTAATCCCATTAACAGATTATCCCGAGTGTGAATCGTACGGATATTTCACGCGAGGATTATCTATCTCTTCGCAAGTCGAATAAATGTGCGATGAAATGCAGGGAAAAGCGTGCTTCGCTTACTGCCTTTGTATAATAACAAACTTTCGTCTACGCAGAGATTTTGTTCCGGTGTAATTATCAACGCAAATGCGCAAATACACTCATACGCTGAAAACACCGGCCACATTTCGTACAGTTCGGCATTTCGATGATTTCGCATTTCCCAGTTATTGTCCGCAAACTGAATATGACTTGTCGCTAATGGAAAATTAGAAATTGTTGAAGTGGTCAGCACTTATAAGAAAACTCTACATCTGGTCTTTTTAGTTTTCTCAAGCACTGAAGCCATCGACAGCGCGTAGACAAAAGACTGCGACCAAGTCAGACCATAAACAGTAGAGAGGCGACGTTGGCTTCGGGGTTTTCGGTTATTGGGTAACACAGCTAGCGTGCGGATCTGCACCAGCTCAAATTGTATTCTTATTAAAATTACACTTCTATTTAAATATATTTTCTGCCTTACAATTTATCCACGAGTTTTCTCTGTTTACACATCGAATAACCTCAACAGAAACCATACAAGATATTACTATCCGGGCTGCAACGTACGATTGTGTATTCAATATTCTGTTTCAAAAGCTACTTGCAAAACATGTTTCTCTATATTCTTTATCACATCTATCGTTTTACGTATACACTTTTTTCTCTAACCGGAATCCGTAATTTTATCAGACTGTTAAAGGATCGAACGATTGCATCGACGCAATGTACAAATCAATAAAAATGGATCAATGAGACATGGAAAAATTCTTATCGCCTGATCCACACACGTGTTCTCAAATGTCACAAATCGATTCGTCGTCTTTCACGATGTTCGAAAAAAAAGGGAAACGAAAGGAAAGATACGAAAGAAATCGAGAAATATTTCTCCCCTTTTCTAGAGGGATCTGTCTGGAGAGAATAAAGGATCCTGTCTGAACTCACCGAAGGTGTGGTACTCCTGTGCGTTCCAGGTTTGCAATGCGGAAGAGACGTACTCTTAGGGTTGGCGGATCCGTTGCCAGAGGGTCTTTGGCTTTCCCTTCTGGAGGGTGGCGGCGGTGGATGTGACAGAGGTCTGGCCGTGTTCCTGGGATGTTGGGGCCCTTGAAACTGCCCCCAGGACTGGCGTGGTACGTAGCCGACGTAACCGCCAGAAACGAATTGCGCGGAACCGTTCAAATGCGGCGGCGTCATTACCGCCGTCTGCTGTGGCTGACCACCGTTTCGCATTTTTCATCCGTACTTTTCGTCGCAGTTATGTCAAATCAGCACACACTCGCGGCTCGATCACTAGGTCAACATGCCGTGATGCCAGCTGTTCCCGACGGCTGCCTGCACAATTTCTTCGTTGCCTCGCTGCGCATTTGAGATCTTATTCTCCCCTGGCACGCTCCGTTCGCCACTTTTCTGCGGATATTTTGACCTTCTTCCAGTATTTCTTTAACGCTACAACTACCACAAACCAATTGAAACGAACGAGCGGTTTCAAACTTTCCTCCGTGCGGATAATAAAAAAACGTAGAACGTTTTTGGCAAAATTAACGTTGATTTCTACTCGGAAGGAGATACGATTATACACAGGCTACGCCAAAAGTCGTGATTCGCGCTAAAACAGAAAACGTGGGGAACGTGGAGCAGCGTTCTTTCTTTTTGTAACTCAGGTATTTGAAGTTTTGAAGCTTTCAGCTAGTTAGAGATCGGTAGTTGTAGCGTTAATTCGAGGAAACACAGATTTCGAAGGAATTCACGGAATTCCAGAACGACGAGTTACGACACGGCGTAAGATAATCGGAGATTACCATTTTATCGTATTTGGACGACCCAAAAAGCAAAGTAGGAGAAACGAGCGTGTAGGAGCATACGCGATTCGCTGGAACAGTAGTCACGCGATTTTAATCGAATCGAAGCCGCCTCGAACGCGATTCTCTCGGTTGTTCACCCTGGATTGGACTCGATCTATAAGCCGAGAGCAGTCCTATTGATATGTCGTGCGTTGAATTTCGATTCTGTCGTGGTTTCGCCTGATCAATCTCATTCTCGGTTGACCCAGATTGTCGCCGATATCGGTTTATCTATTTTTACTAACGTTGTCGTAGCGATTTTGTATTTTTCACTGATACTATCGTACGAGTGATGAACCGTGGCGGGAGAACACAAAGAATTTGTTGCCTTTCAATTCTTATTCTGGTCGAACGTTGCACGGAGAGACACGGCTATCTCTGTGGAATCGTTGCTTCAAGATTTTCATGAAATCTACATACGCAGATGGAACGACTTTCGACATTCATTTTTTTAGTGCTTTTCGATACAAACGTTTTTCTTGATGAAGAAACACGTTGCTCGTGTTCTACAATTTTCAAGACTTTCTAATTGCAAGAAAACGTGTACACACATATGTAGTATTATAAATGGGACAAATTTCCAAGCGTCATTGATTATGTAAATCGTCATTGAATAGATCATGTATGTATACGTATACGAGCCTCTCATGAGTCAAACTGATCATCGTCGTTGTTTGTTCAATTTTTCAATCTCGTTGGGCAAGTACTCGATTGATATTCGATTCTCAAGAAACAAATGACTTGCATAAGCTCGTTCGTAAGAAGATGACGCGAAAGACGGTTAAAAGAGTGAGAGACATCGAACATTTCAAGAGATCCTGATTCAGTCACCAGTGGACTCTACGTTTTCGTAATGTTCGTCTTTAATCATGGGATCTTTGAGTCGCCAAGCACAACTTGTAGCGCGGACGTTGCTTTCAACGATATCAAAGACTACTTCCATTTGTTGGACATCAAAGTAAGAGGAAAATTAGAGCAGCTATCTATTCGGCAAATCGGCTGTTCTCGTAGCGTTTCTTTCGAATTTTCTCTTGTTCGTGATTCTATCTCGAGACTCGTTTCTTTCACCTTCTGGTTCCTGACACCGAGTAATAGCTACGTCGTCGTTCTTTTGTCTTCTTTCTATGAGTTATCGAGGTCAGAAGTTAGACAAAGGCGAAGAAAAGAGCGGCTCGTTCTGTTTCGTATAAAAGAAAGAGATTTATGCACGGCTCAAAGCTCGCCGACTTCCAGACATCCTACATTTTACTAGCTTTTAGATGAAAATCGGGACGTACCGTCGCTTCTATCGTCGTTCCATGAACTACGATGTTCGATCGTAAATCCGCGCGCAAAGTTTCATTTGCATCGTTAACGCAAAAGATCTGCGATACGCTGCTTCAAACAGATTCTGCTACTATTCCTGGTAGCAGTCCTTCGACTGAACGTAACACGTAGTAGTAAAGCTACCTCAAAGTGTTAAAGTTTTCACGTAAGATAGGAAATTCTCTGGTATAAATATAAAACAGTTTAAATCGCTCTGATTCGATAACATAATATTCATTCGTATAATAATGTTTCACGTTCGTGATGATAATATTCTACGTCTGAAAAACTGTAGCAATTTCGATTAACCTGCGACCATCGCGTTTCGAAAGCTTATTGCCGGATGGTAGTGCACGCTATTTTCGAGCGAGGATCATTGAAGAGCCGTAAGAGCGTGCAGAGTATTTTTGCTGATCAATCGGATTGCCGGCCGCAGAAGTGGCTGATATTTAATTAAAACGATGCAAGTTCAGTGCCAAACGCAACACGGCCAACCGAATAAAAATAGGAGCACCCATGGAGATAATAATCTGGGTCAGGTAGGGGCAAAGATTCGGCGCAGAGTACGATCAGATTGGATTTCTGTTTGCACTGGCACACGAACGGAATATCGATCGTCGAGAGACCGGCGAACACGGCCAGGAAAAAAAGAGAGAGCGGTCGCCTAAAAATGGCGAGGATCTTTCATCGAACGGGTCAAGATCGGTATTGCCGATCTGCCACGAAACATTTCACGAGTAAGTCACGAATTGCTTTCTCGATCTTTTACCTCCCGCTCACCACCCTATTGGCCGACTCGATTTAAATTCACCGAGCAAAGAGGTTTCGCCTTGATGAATATTCAGCATAATGAGTCGACGGCGTTCTCGATCTATCAACGTCGTCTACTGCCGATCTGCTTCGTAGATTGTCCGAGTAATGATCCTGAAGGAGCCAAAAAGGTGACGCGCAAAAAGGAGAAAAGATCGATGAAATATCGTGGCGCTATCTATGCGTCTGGTTGACAGGGAAAATTTTTATTGTAATAAGAAAGAGGTATCGAGGAAAAAAATAAAGGAAAGAAAAAAGAAGGACGAAAGAAAGATGGGATGATTAATCACGAGAGTGGAAACGCAGCAAGCAGGCTCGCAACGTTCGAGAATTAACCTAAATTGCATTGGCCATGCGGAGAGAGGAAGGAACGAAGCAGAGATTGTTCGATTGAGGCTCATCGATCGAGACCAGAGAATAGACGCGTCACGTCATTCGTGATCACGCAACCGATCGGCCATGCTCGAATAATTTTCAGGGTGGCAGCTTCCGGCGGAAGCGTGCGTAGAAGATCGAGTTCGCTGCACTATCGACGCTTGCCACGGCTCTAAATCACCGAGCCGAACAAGTGATTAACTCGGGCCCGAAGATAATCTCCGGGATCGAAGAGAAAAGAAGCGTTTGCGGTCGTTGCGCCCTCTTTTTTCAGTTTTACAATCGCGGCCAATCGCATCATTTGTTACGGTTCCTAGAGACCTTTTTTTTTCTCGAGATCGGTTTTTACGTAATTACCCACTGTCGATCAATTTGAACGTGTTTCGCAGTAGAAGAGGAGCGATCGTGATCAGACACGGTGCAGAACGCGACGCAGGTGCTTCGACGTATCTAATTGCCCGTCGTCTGTAAAGTTACGCAATGTGGCGCGTAAATTGCGCAAAGTATTCGAAGCATCTTTCATCTTGGCGTTACTCATAGAGCGCGAAAGGCATTCGTAGCAAGGAACAAGGGCCCGAATCAACTTCCACCGGTCGAAAGTTCTCTGTTAAACACTTTAACGAACGTTCCGTGATACAAACCAGGCAACAAACAATTCCGTGCCGAAGCACAAACCGATAAATTGAAAGTTTAAATGAATTCACGTAGCCCAGAACGCGGAATCCTTGCCAGGAAATGACTTTGAACTTCTCGTTAAACTGCCTCCTTGGAAGGGACAGATGGCGGGTTCGATAACCCGGCATCTAATTACTTTCGCATTGTTCCCAACTTCGAAAAGGCTATGAGCGACAGAACTCTCATTTTCGGCCGTCAAACGCGAAAACCTCCTGGAGGCTTTTGTCCCTGTCGTGAACAGTGAAAACGTGGGAGTGCACAGAGGCACAAAGAAAGGATGCGTTACGCACTCTCGAGTGGGGATAATCGTGCCATTTGCTTTGAATTAATCATGCGGCGAAACTTACCGAGAACTCGCTCTAACCGAGCCAATTTACCAGTAGAATGAAACTGCAATTGCGTCGTATGAAGAATAAGGTAGTATTCAGACACATGGACTCGCTGTATAATATCAGATTTTATCACATCCTACGTTTCAATTTTATACTGTCAAATTTTTCTGGTCGTGTGGAAATAGATGCTACTAAATGATACGAAATTTAACATACTCGAACCAAATTGATTAGTATGTAAATGTTATGGACTGTGGATTTTTGTATAAATTCACGTAGCTACAAATACAGAGGAGAAGAAGAGGATTTAAATGGAGATTTTCGTTTGTGAAAAAGTCACGACAAACGTACGCCACTTCGAAGATTTTCTATATCTTTCTATCTGCAATTACGAGGAAAGCCCGTCGCAGATACAAAGCGATGTAACAGGCAGTCAGTGAAGAATAATAGAACTAAATTAAAGAGATGACGTTTATCGTAGACGTTTGTCTAAGTAAGAAGAATAGGAAAAAAGATCGACTGACGAGGCAAAACTATTGGCGTGTAGCATCGAACGGTTAAAGCAGCTAAAGTATATAAAGTATGATGGCATCCGACTCGCAATAGGCTCAGAGTGACGAAGGTGTTTTGCAGGAACATTAGGGTTAAATTTATCAATAATCTCAGGGCAAGCAATAAAGCCGGCAAAAGCTTTATGGCCAAGATAAAACATAAGCTACCTTTCGATTATTCTTTAAAGATATAAGATTAATTTCCGATGACATTTGATCACAGTCGTGGCGTGTTACAGGCATTGAACTCTCAACATATTATATGCATTCTATTTTTGTACAAATGATAAAAATAGTCTAATTATAATAAATACAACGGTGTACGATATTTTTTACGTCCACTGTGGATACTATATTCTAACTATATTCTAACTAAAGAAGACAGTTTCTCACGACCTAGTAGGAAAGTGTAAAGATATATCAAGTGGTGCAAAGAGAATTCTTAACGACGATGTCTATCTATCTATCTATCTGTCTATCTCTCTATCTATCTATTTATCTATCTACCTATCTACCTTATATATTTGGAAAAACGTGGAAGCATAATCCAAGTCACAAGTTCTTTTTAAAACGCACGTGCCTGTCGCATGTCGCACGTTCCTAGGTCGTCCGTTACTCGGAATAATTGGGGCTCGGCTGGTTGCACGTGCGTCCAGGTGATGCACGCGCTTTCCTGCTCGGGTTTGGTATTCGATAGACGACCATTAATTGTTAATCATGACGCGTAGGCGGATACGAAAGCGTGGCTTTATTAGGGTACGCGAGGTGCCGTGGGATCAGCCGTACCCCTGCTAAGCGTTGCCTTTTTATGACGAACCGTCAAATCGGGAAAGGAATCTCCCGTATACGAGATACGCTTCATAGAAAAGCAAAAACGTGTCCCCTTTGAAAAGCGTAAAACGATACAAAGACACCAAAAAATTCATCGCGTCAAGCGATCCGGTGAGCGCGTTTCACGGTTAAGTAGAGTCGACCGTTTATGGTCAGACGCGCTTTCCAGCGTTCCCTAAGGGCGTCACGTGAATTTGTGGCTGCCTTCGTGATCTATCGGTGTGCGAAGAAGCTTTCCTTCCTGAAAACAGTTCGTTGTATCGTTGATCTACTGAAAGAACGAGACGACTAAGAAAAGTAAAACTGTCAGGTTCGACGTGGAAAATTATTAACCCGTCAAAGAGGAAGACGAATCGACTCGTCGGTCGAGTTGCTAATTTCTACGAACTGTGGTATTCTCTAACTAATTTATTTTTACAGATACTTCGAAATCGAGGATTTTTGACAGGTGTCACTCTTCCATTAAATCGGCAAGCTTTTCCTTGAAGCGAGTCTTCGCTTCCAAAGAATCACGTGCATCGTTCTTTGAAATATAGAAATCCTTTTCTCTTCGATCACGAGTTACTTCCCTTTCTTTGATCGTCAGCTGTCAAAGCACCGGTCGCGGCTATCGACCAAGCTTTCCAAGAAATCCTCCGCCTGGCAACTACGAAAAGTATATGGGCTGCTCGGTTCCGTGAAAAGGAATTCCCGATTTCAGTTGAAAATCGCTCCACTTCTTAAGCGACTTGAAGGAAACACCGAGCGACACATTTCGCCGTACAATGGAAAATCGCTCGAATTACACGTACCGTTATCGTGCGCCTCTGCCCGAACGAGAAAGCGGTGCTTTTTGCCATTGGACGAAGCGTGCAACTACAAGAAAGAAAAAAAGAAAGAAGGGAAGAAAAGGAGAAGAAGAAGAAGAAGAAGGGCGAAGCAGAAAAATTCCAGTTGCGCTGTCTAGTAGCTTTTTCCGCGTCGTTCGTCCGCGAAAACCTGGCTACCGCTTAATCCTCTTAATCGTTCTTCCACGTACACGGCCACGTATCTCTTGAACAGGTAAGTTCGTGTACACTGTCGCTCAAAAGTATCCGGACACTTGCTTCTTTTCGACAAGGTGCGCTTGAATTGAAGACCAAAGATGAAAAACACGACTGTGTTACAGAAGAGTAATCTTCATTCTCACATCTTGCGTAATGAATTCCGCTTCGAAACTATTTTGGCATTCGCCTGTAGAATTAAATACGCCTTTTTCTAACACTCTTGAATACTTAATACCGGCAACGCGGATTAACATTAATTAAGCGAGATTCACGTACCAACCGTTTCTTGCGGAACATTCTACATTTAGCAGTTATTTTCAAAGGATTTACATGGACATACAGTATCATAGATTACATTACATTCGCACGATAGTACGTGTGATAGGTAAATACTAAAATATATCGTTGCTATTTCTTTAGATCGATATATCCGGTGGCTCTACGAGAAACGTAGTAATTACTACTTGTAATTAGAAACCTGTTGTTAATTGCCCAGCTTTGCACAAATTTCCAACTGTTCTTACTACGGGATCGATCAAAAAGTTCGAATACTTATGAGCTGTAATGTACGTACACGTCGAGCTGGTTGAATAGACGGACGCCTTTCTAAGCGGAGAGAAGGAACGCTAGACGGAATCGAGTCTCGGGCGAAACTCGGGCATTCTTTGAAACGGTGTCGTTCACGTTTCTACATAGAGTATATGCACGTTCGGTATATACACACGGGGCGGGGATGAAGCGGGTAAAATCGCAGGAAAAATTAGCGACTTTCATTACGGCGAGCACGCGTTCGTGATGCGCGGCTGCGTTTTACAGCTCACAGATGGGGATCCCTGGCATTTTACTGGGGGAATACGCGCGGTGAATGCCGGAAATTTTTCGTTTTGGCTAGAGCTGCTAGAACAGCGTGGAATGCATCTGCCCACGGTGTAGCGTACACACACGGAAGCTCCCATTACGACGTACAATAACTTCTTGTGTAACTTTTGAACGGCAGCTGGCATAACGGTACCGCCGAGCGTGCCGTCTCGCGAAGCGCTGCTACGATTAGAATTAACGTTTCTTCGGCCTACCGGCACCTGCCGCATCTCGAAATGGCCTAACAACCGGTCGAATCGACGCGTAACCGAGGGAAATTGAACGAGGAAAGCGCCGCTTTCTCTGCCTCGCGTTTTGCGAAATAACGTAAAATGCTTCGTTATCAACCACCGGGTATATCTTTTTCCGAGTTCTTTTCAAACACAGGATCCGGTCGAATAACGCGCAGAAACGGGCATGAGGCGACTCCTTATGAAAAAATAGGGAAGAGATATCGAGTACAATCTCTTCGCGTGACACGCTTTTGTTTTTGAGAAAATCGAGTTTCGAAACTTGTCAAGCTTGTACCTGCACTTGGCTAATTAACGATCGGATATGAGCAAATCATTTTTCACAGATTATTTCGTATCCGAAAATAAGTAAATAACGTCGAATATAATTTCTCCGCTTGAGGCTTCAATTTCCAAAAAATACAATTCGAATATGTTCCCCTTCGGATGATTTTTCACATTTGTTTCTCTCGGGAACGAAGCATCTGGTGGAAAAATGTTATTCTACGTTTTTCACCTATTTTTTCATGCAGAATAACCTTTTGTCGACCTTTCGAAATTAACCGAGTTCGGATATGTTTGATAAATCTCGAAACTCCATCGTCTCGAAAACAGTGAGTTGTATGAAAACGTTGTATTTTCTTCTTATTTCTTCACAACGAATCATCTCGTGCTCGCTCGTACATGTTATACGGGCCCTGTACAGTAAGGTAGGTTTATCCGCGTCATCTAAACTGCAATAGCGTAAAACTCAATTTCGAACTTTGCCTATCTTCGAACGAACATCGGGTAAAAATTGTTCGTAACCGAATTTAACAAGTTAGACGGCAAATTACTAACAGGGAAAAAATCCCCATACATACGTACTCATATACGCTGTATATATATTTCCAAAGTTGCATAATTTTCGGAATATATGGATCGAGAATGTTCCCTTGTTAGTTTGAATCAAATAAGAACCATTCAAAAGGCACATTGATCAACTGCATAGAGTGAAAAGTGGAGAAACGCGATGATATAAATAATATAAAATTCAAATTCTTTATCTGCTTAAAATTTCCCAGAGAATGTACGTAATGATATTAAAAAATCGATACAACGCGGAGTTGATCGGTTAGGCTTCCAAGAAATCCATTTCTTAACCTTAGCTTATCCTATTTCACGTTTCCACGTCGAATAAAAATGAAGCCACGAGAAACCATCGATGAAAAAAAAAAACAAGTAATAAATCGCGAGGCGTACTAAAGGCAATAGGCGTAATAAAACGCACGTAGGAAATAATTGTCCACGGTGGTAGTTGCGATTCCATCGTGGAATGTGTTTGCACGATTATCGACGCACGGCCGTCGTTTCCATAAACGTGCATCGTTAAACTCGTGAAGCGAGCAACAGCAACAGCAACGCGCGTTTTTATGCATCGATTGTATCGTCTGGCGTGGTAGTTAATGTTGGCGAATATTAGCAGCGGAACGTCGAAAGCTCGTCCATTCGATAGGACACGTTTCGTACGTGGGTTTTCTACGTTCAAGCTACATTTCCTGCGTCAGGAAACGTTCTAATGGCACGAAAGAAAAAAGGTAACGCAGACACGCATGCACCGGTGCACACAGACGTAACTCGCCGTACAATATACACGTATCAGCCGATAAAAAAAATATCGGTCAGTGACTTTCGCTCGAGCCTTCGACTAGACGGCCACTGCTCGACCACGATCGTTCGGATTACTACTATTTGTATTCAGTCTAATTGCTATTTGAGTCAATGCGTCGCTTCACGGTGTTTCGGTGTTTCCTTTTCTTCTTTTCTTTTAACAGTCACTTTTCGTTCGTTTCCTTAATTTGCTGCCGCAAAACGGAAAGCAATTTTTCACGCCACGAAAACCAGTAAGGATTTTTTAACGTTAGTTAGACAAGCGTGACACACGAATGCCGGTATCCTCGGGGAAACGACGGAACAGGCGACGCGCGCTACCATAGAAATGCCTAATTTATATAACGCGATTCGGCCAGGTCGATCCCTTTTCTCTTTCCGCGCGTTGCTAGTGAAAGTGAGCGAGCTGAGTGGCGCGGATAACTGGCGACGGATACGCGATAAAGCGATCACCTCGAACAAAACTCGTTTCTCCCCGCGATTTTTCTTCGCCATTCGACACGTTTCGGAAAAGTACGAGCCCGATGAACCATGACGCGTGTTTTTAAGAAGTCGAGGAAATAGTGCGCGGTGGAAAACTAGCAATAGACCTGTTTCGCCTAAATTCAAATGACTCAATCCCGCAAATTACCGTGTTTTGAGTTTGCAACGACTTAAGCTTATCGACGAGGAGAGCGAATGGACATGGCGAAAGTAAGTGGGAAACGTTACGATAGAGTATGTCTTTCTCGCTTATTCTCGCCATGTCTGTTCTTTTGCCTGGTCGAAGGACTCGATACTATTTTTCTATTTACAGCGACATTTCGTAAGAGATAAAATTTGCATTCGAATGGGACGAAATTTTCTACGGATACCTAATTTTATTAAACATATCTGTTCCACGAGAACTACAACGCGGGTTCCAATTCGTTGAAATTTATGGAAACGCTCGTTGTACATAAAGGATCATTTTTCCTCGGATCTCGATCGTAATTAGCCGACAACAGACCGTGTTTGTTTCCTTTACGACGGTAACGTTAATTGCAAAAACGCGCGACCGGCATCGCGCGATGCACAATAAAAGTCTCCTAAAAGAGAATACCGTATTTCACGTGCAGAATTTTATGTCAACCGGCGAACTTTAAAGCGTCCACTTTATTGCTTTTCCGCGTCTCGACGCTTGTTCCGTCGGCATTTTTCTTCGGGACTTTTAAAACGACAGTCAATGACTGCCACGTATATACACCAGCGTTCCTTTTTTCCCTCTCTATTCTCAGGGCACACGGGATCGGGGCTCTGTGTTTTTGCATTGCTAAACGAGAGACAGAGAGCTCCGCGCGGAGATTAAAAGCGTGGCCTCTGTCGAGTGAAAAAGGAGACGAGGCGCAGCACAGCGCACAGCGATCCTTGAATATTTTCTCGGTTAATTACCAGTGCCGAAGGAGCGCTTTTCATTCGTCAGACGAACCAAGAGTTAAGTAACGACCACTTTCACTCATTTCCACTGGCGACCCTCGGCCTCGCTTTGCTTCTTTTTCTATGAAAATTCACAGGCTCGCTACGGAGCCACGAAACTCCGGTCGGATTCCTTCCTCTCGCAAGCATCTTCTCACGTTTTTACGACTTTCAACAGGAACGCGAGCGCGTCTCTTTGATCCTTTCCTCTGCCGATGCACGAGCACGACTACTGCTTTCCACGGATATATCTTCTTTGCTGCTACCGCGGATCGATTTGCCTTTTCTCTTTTTTTTTTTCTTTCTCTTTAACCATTTTTGGACGGGTAGGGCCGCCAACGAGAAAACCTCGGACCCTCATCAGGGAACAATAATTATTTCAAGCAGTCTTTTTTTTCTCTTTGTCCTGCACGCGGGTTCTCTCGCCTAGATGCGCCAGGCAAAGCCACACAGGCCATTTTATGCTCTAAATAGTGCGCCAACTATAGGAGAATTAACCTACCGTGCCCGAAAGCATACTACCTTACTCATCCTGACGACTACGTCCTGTCCGAGACGTCGTCGGATCGTTTAACCGACCCTGCTCCCGCTGAAACAATTACCAGGAATCCGTTTGCTCGCGAGAGGAACAAGACATGGCGAAGATACCATCGACGCGATCCCTTTCCTCGGAAATATCTGGTAGCCGAAGCGACGGACCAACGACAGAAGCAAGTGTACACGCGCAAGAAGCGGTACGACGGTGCTTAACATCTTGAAACCGACTCACCACGGCACACGGTAAATGGCCTCTCCGCTGACATTTAAATGTCACATGCTGAGAGCGCGCAATAACGTCCACGAAATTCCCTACCACGTTTCTAGGACACTCGACTGTCAGAAACAGGGGGGATCCTGCGAAGAAACAACGCGTCACGGAACGGTGGAGGCCGTTTCAAAGAACTGGACGCAGAAATACGCAAATGGGACAGCGGACGTTGATAAATCGTGCGCGATTCGAAACGCACGTTATCGTCAACCTGGCGAGATAATCGGCCGTGTCTCTCGCAATCCTGATAACATATGTTTCCCCGTGAGCTCGCGCGTTTACCAAGGCGTTATGCTCCTTTTTTTCTCTCTCTCTCTTTCTCCCGCCGACCAACCCGTTCGTTCTGCATTCCGCAACGTCAACCTCGAATCGTTCTTTCGAAATCGGACATTGTACCTGGAAACGTAGATGCATCGATCATCGGGCCGCGAGATCAAAAAACCTGCTGCTTCCTCCCACCAATTGCTTGCTTTTTATAAATGTACACGTTTGATTATTTATGCGATCATCGTACAACACTATGAAAACACCAGCAATAAACACCAAACTTATTTATTTCTATTTTATCTCTTATCTCTTGTTCACCGCACTGGTACGCGTTTCATCCATTTCTTAGAACTGTATACTTCACATTGTCACGAGCAGAGAACACGCCATATTTGCTACACTTTGATGGAATATAGGCGATGCTAGATTCGCTGGCGAGAAAGGAAAGGAACGCGATTTTCGCAGCCAGAACGGCTGGCTGGCTGACCGGTTGCTTGTCAGTTATTGTCCGCGGTTGCTTTCCAACTGACACGCGGTGCAGCAGCGCGAAGAAAGGCGCGGGAGAGACCGCTTCGAGCGGCTTGCCGTGGGACATCAAACACGATCGTAGTAGGGGAAACCTGGCGAATGGCTGCTGGACGATACGGACACCCGATAGATCCAGGTGTGACTGGGCAACAGAAGCCACGACGCTAGACTTTCGTTCGATTTTGTGAGAAAATGTAAGGAAACGCGAAGCTTTAAGCTACCTGTGTTTCAGATGATCGTTCGATTTCTCTCACTATCGACAGTTCTGTCATTTTATCCAAACAATCGACGATAATTTAACGCTAGAATCAAATAGCAGTGTTTAATGTACGTCTAAACTCACGGTATACGCATAATTACAATTAACACGTTAACGTGCGAGTTACTTGGAAATCATCCTGATTAACTGCACGTGTCGAGACGCGGAGAGAAACGACGATTAGAAACACCGTCCTTTTGAATCTGCGATTGAACTACCTTCTCGTGACGAAGAAATTTATGAGAATGTGTATTGCACGATGAGATGTCGGCGATAGTGACACGTATCTAATCTCGAAATCAAACAGAAAGAGAGTTTCGATGTGGAAGTAGCCGACGATATATTAAAATGCGATTAGTGAAATGTGATTTATCGTGTTTTCCTCCTATGTTTTTATGCTTCAGTAGCAGCGAAGCTAAGCTTCGCCTTCGGCTTACGAAAAGTTACTTTTTCTGTAGTTGACCTTTTCAGCAACCTGTTAGAAGTGGTAACCGGAAGAGTCGATAACACGGTCGACTTAATAATTTTCTCGATAAGCAGAAAAGATAGCGTAGAGAGGTTTGCAGGAACCTGTTCGAGAATTGCTGATAGTTGCTAGAATTTACGATCACTCGCATGTACTGTATGCATAAGATCGAACGAGAGTAAAATCCAGCTCGATCGAGTTCGTAGTTTCTAGTCTCTTAGTGACGCAAAAGGCGACCGGTTTCTTTTAATTTTGATATTGTACAATGTACGGCGTGACGATTCAAACGGTAGAATATTCATAAGCGAGGCAACCTTGATCGAAACGATAATAATTGTACACGCGATACGCAAGAGAACCAGGCCCCTCCTTCGAAGCCTTGAAAAGGTTGTGATCGGTGGTCGAGCTTACGGATCACCGGTTGCAACGATGACAATGATTACGAAATTACACGCCGACTAGCGTACGAAAGCACGCTATACCGAGCGTGAACGTAATCGATCGTCGATGCGGATTTGATTCTGTACGAAGCTTCGTAATCAATGCTAGGTGGCGTAAAATTAAAAGAGGTCGAGTTCGAGTCGCCTTCTTCAGAGTCACTTTCTTTCGTTTGAAAAGCGTTTGCATGTTGAGGACGAAAGAAGGGTGAAGAAAATGGAGGAAAATTGGCGAAAGTGATCCGTGTAATCGAACCCTTTCATAGTTTATCGGTCGAACGACCGGTTTCAAAATTTAATTTACAATCGTACATTCATTGTTATTTATGTAAAAAAACTTTATGTAAATTCTTATACTAACAAAAATTGAGGAATCGATTAGTCAGATGAGAATTTACATAAAGTTAGGTAAACAAACGAAAGAACAATGAATATACAATTTTTATTTAATTTTGAAGCTGGTCGTTTGACCAGGATTGGTAAGGTTAGCGTTAAACTATCGAATAATTAAAACTATGAAACGTGCTGTTCTTTTTCCATCTATTAGATCCGCGAATTTAGATAAGCCACGCGGAGCGCCAGTAAAATTAAAACTGTTCGACCGTGGCAGCTACGTAAATCGAACGACGTTCGTCGTGCTCGTTCAATTAATTGGATCTGGAAAAAATAGCGACCAATGTAAGAGCGCGGAATCCTTGCGAACTTAGTTCGAGAAAACAACGCTTAATTACGGTTCAAAGCGGGCAGCCGTTGGTTCGCGAAACTCGGGCGACGCAATTTTACGGCACGATGCCTCGGTTTATTTCCCGCGTGCTAAATATTTTTCCCTTCGAGCTCGCGCGCGGTTCGTCTCTCTTTTTCTTCCTTCAGCGACCGAGCTGACAAAAAAAGACGCTGCAACCGGGATTCCTATGTAAATTGTTGCACGAGGAGATCATTGGCGGCAATGCAAAATCGGCGATGATGCAAGGCAGCGGCATTTAACATGAAAAAAGCCACGGCGACACGTAGCTCGTGCAAAATGAACGTCGGAAAAATACGACTGAAAGTAGCGGGATTTTCGCGATACTTTCCACCGTATTTTCGACCGGGATTTTCATTGTGCCGCCGATGAGCGTATTGTTAATACCGTGCCTCCTTCTCCGCCTTTTCGCAGCCAGCGTTATTATTTCTAGTTAAAATGCACGAGACTACGCGCAAGATAGCGCACGGTAATTTCACCAGCGGCTACTTTCTTTCTGCGAATCCGAGCGCATCAGGCGTAATAATTACGCGGCGATCAGGCTGATAATAGCCGGTATTACGATTACAATTAGGAGAAACAATCGGAAACGTGGCTCCAAACCGCAGAGAAAGTGACGAAATCCTTGCTTAATGGTAGCCAATGGAGGTGGACGTGTATTTCGTAATATCGTGGCAAGACAGTTGTGACAACGTCTATCTTACTGTCAGTATTGTGGGACATTATGTAACGCTGCAGATACGTTCTGTGTTAGGGGAATTCCGTGTTACGCTGGACCCAGAGTGCAGAAAGTTACAATTAAGTGGTGTTTATTTCTAGTAGAATAAGAAATTTGTAGACGATAGAAACGTAAAATTCTCCTTTCTATGGAATAATTTTAAGCGAAAAGGAAGGTGAATCTAAAGTCTAGCCATTAAACGCGGTCGGAATAGTTTTCAATGTCCACAGATTTAAATATTTAATAAATAATTGAGCAACAACGGTAGATGCTTTGGAATTAAGCGAAGAAAATTAATAAATTGATATAGAATATTAGGATAGGTCGCAAAAATCCTTTAAAAGAATTCTACAAAATTTGTGAAAATCTGCAAAATTGCGGATACACGCGAAGACTGTAACAGGCATAAGCCTCGATACAATTCAATACTATACAATCCTATTTCTAACATCGATGCTACCGATTCATAACGTTTAAACTATTAATTTGTAACATTTAGGCTGTTAATTCACAATATTTAAAGTATTAATTTATAATATTTAAATTCTCTGCTGAACTGCAGTTACCAGCTTTAAGCATTTATAGACAATCCTTGCTTTCCGTTAACTCAGGATCACCTCCGGCTTACCTTATTCCTACTTATACACTTACACATTCTATGCTATCTCTTCCACACGCTAGTATTACGTTTATTCATATTATGTATTTATGTAGTTGTATTCAAATTAATGGAATTTTAACTACTAATTATTTCTCACTTATCTCATATATCTTGTATTTTATTTTGTTGACGCCCGTTTTTGTCGTAACATCGTTTTCTAGTTTTCTTTCTACATCACTTCCTCCTTTTGTCCTGCACCCTCGCAGTTATTAGTTAATAAATAAACTATTAACACCCGTCGTAGGATGCGTGCATCGTCGAGTGTTAATTATAAGATTCGGTTAAGATAGGACCTAGCTGAAGTCCATTGTGAAGCCCATCTCGTACAATGATACGCTTATCTGACTTAGAAGAAAAACCAAAAATCTCTTCTCTCTCGTTCCTCTCGCTTAGCACATACAACAAATTGTTCTCGCGGTTTATCGGTTCGCGATCCCCCAGTTTCCTCCAACTACCTTGTGGCGTACTCGCTCGCGCGTATTCCGGATGCGCGCGGGTCAACGTGCACTTGATAACTCCTTGTATTCGTAAGTCACAAGGATGCCTGTGTCTTGGCGACTGTGCGATGATTGTTCGTCGTTCGCGTTGAGTCGCGAGAATCGTTATCGCGCCGATGGTACTTGCGAAGTCCAGGCAAGGATCCGCAGTCCTGCCCGATCGGTACTTCGGTACTCAGACGAGCATAGGATTTGTAATTTGATATTCTTCGTAATCCTGTTCGGTGATTCCTCCCAGCAGCAGTGGAGCTCACTCGTTCAGTTGGGGGCTAGTCCTTCGTAATCCTGTTCGGTGGTTCTTCCCACCGGCAGTGGATCTCACTTGTTCAATTGGGATGTATCAGATTACAGAGCCCTACGCACGATCCTTGGCTGGACCATCATCGGTTCGGTTGTTTCGACCGAGGTTCGTGTAAGTTTCGAGTGGCGAGACAGGAATCGAACGATGGTCAATCTTTGGGCTGAAACTCAGGATTATCTTGTGCGCGGCAGCGTACGTCACGTAGGTTCGTTGATTCTTTGGTTCTGAAACTATTGAATGGAAGAAGCGATTTAACAAAGCGTTTATAGTTTGATCTTGTAATCACGCCGTGGGTCACGAAAGGATGTTGCGCGTCGCGTCGATTCCGTATCTGGTCTGTGGCGATAGAAAGTTGTGACAAGGTCTGCTCTCGTGCGATCCAGTGTTTCCAGTTTTAACGTAAGTCAACGATGAACATGCTAATGAACGCTTTAACAACTTTAACGGTACCAACCTGTCTCTTATCTGCGAATAATTAAGTCGGATTTAACGCGATTGCCTTCCATCGAGCATCTGGCGTTACGCTTAAGAAGAGTTTAATCCGAGCTTGGAAAACTTTTGATTTATGGTTCACAGTTGTTCCGAATAAAACCACTGGTATTTCGAGATCGTTTATATTTATACGAGTATTAATTCAATTCGCCGCGTGACACGCAATTCGCGTGCTTGTAACTTCTCGTTTGAATAGTATCAATTTCCTGTCCCCTGGATTTTCTATCAAGAGATATCGGCGAAGTTTATAACAGGAAAAACTAAATTCGGTTTCCGTGTATGGATGAAAAGGAAGCGAACGCCATAACAGGAAGTCGCATTATTCGATGCGCTATTGTTCGAAGATCACGCTCGAGCAACGTTCAGAGCCGAGAGCCGCTGATGAACGTATTTTATTTCGATATTCTTCCGCGTCATCGATACTGCAAATACCGTGGCGAATTATCGAAAGCAGTGCGTCGAAAGAAATTGAAAATCCATTTACTTTCATGGCTTTGGTCGTTATTCCATCGATTCAATAAGAATGGCTTCAACTGCAGTTACTTTGCTGCTCCGAAGTGAAACCACGATGATCGAGTTAGTGCTGACTTAATCCTTGTACTCCACTTCGATACCTGCTTTCTTTAAATGTAATTTGCTAACAGTCGATAATTATATTACATTATATCAACTGAACAATTTTAACAAATAAGATTGACAACAACTTATCGTACAGTTTATCGTCGAGTCTATGAGAAATTTTTATGTCAGAAACATTCCAACCATCTTTCAAGGACAAGCCGATTCATCCTTGAAAATACCAAGTATCGTTTGTAGCGGAATTCGTTCGTTATTGACAGAGTTTCAAAAGAATTACTATCGAGCCATACGATTCTAAGGCTTCCATAAGCTGTTCAAAGATCTTTTAGCGAGCACAGCTCTCCGCGAAATATGCTGGCCTTAAATTCTCATCTACGGATCCATAAACGTCGATGGTATCAGCGAGAGTGAAAATATTTTTTCGGGCAGAACGACGGTACTCGTGAAGGATGTTGCGATCGATAGGTCGTAATCGAAGCTATCGAAGTTATCGGTCGGAGCGGAGTCGAACGACACCGAGGAATCGATAATGCGGTCAAAGGGAAAAGAAGGGAATACCAAACAAGCTTGCTTCGACGTGAACTGGATTGTACGCGAACGTCGACTCTTATTTTATATACACTGGCGATTGGTCGTAGTTCGCGTTTCAATTCCGCATCTTGAAACCCATCCGTTGTATTTTCACTCGTAGAAACTTCACTTTTCCTCTGTCCGCCACCTTTCCTTATTCTTCTCTTCTTATGGTGTTACTTGTTGTTTCAATTGCTGACATTCTTTTTCCGTTAGATACCGTTTATTGCAGCTTTCCATTTCTGGAGTTATTTTTCCTTTTTCATTGCAGCAACTTCTTACTGGCGAACTTGTACCGTACTTTTATTGCTGCGATTCCTCCTTTGGTATCATTCCACTGTTTTTTACGAGCGTTTTTTTACTGTCTTTGGAAGTTCTTCTATGGTGTTCTTAATTGTTTCTTCATTGTTCGAATTATTTTCTCGTATTCTTGAAGTTCTTCAATTTTTCGAGAATTTTTCTTTCCATGTCCTCGATAGTTTTCACGTTACTGGAATTTCTCCCTTTTTTTATATTCTTGGAATTCCGTTCCTCGACGTCGCTGAAATTCCTTCCCCCCCCCCTCCCTTGTTTAATCATTGGAATTCATTCTTTGGTATCTATTATGGCTTTTTTTATTGCTGGCATTCCTTTCTTTCTTCGACGATTGCTTTTATATTTGGAATTTTCCCTTCATACGATTTCTTTGAGGACATTCGGTAATCCGTAAGATTGCTTCAACAAACGTAGAAAAATTTCCAAGTTCCAATCTTATCATAGCAGATTGTATTCCGAGAATCTTATTATCGAAAGGAAGTCCATTGTTTGGTAGCCTATTTCTCTTTTTTACCGTTAATATAGAATGGTAACGTCTACAGAGATAGTTGCGCGCAGTAAGATAGCCAGCTGTGAAAAATACCCGCAACGATCAAGCGATGCTCGGACGATTTCGAAGTTCAGGATCATAAGCATAATATTCGTCGAGAATATACGTACACTGCCACTGTATTCTTCAACTACGTTACTTTTTACAGCCACAGTATATGTTTGAACGTCTTGTCGAACGAATACACGAAAGTTTGAGAAAAAAGGAGCTATTATACGTACAATCTCAGTCCATTGGGCAAGATATTGCATGCAGCCCTGCGTGTCGCTAAACTCGATACTTTAATTTAAGATCACGCTGTATCGCAAAGAAGGCTCGTGCGAATCGATCGTTTCGTCGCAGATTACCAAGGAACCGGCAGCTACCTTATAAATTTTAATCATCGCACGAACCTCGTGATATCGTCGAGGAATACTTAAATGAATTTCTGCACGGACGAAACGAGACAAGAGGTGCTTCGGCTTTAGGACGGTCGAATCTTGGACGAGCTGAATTTCGCGAGAGGTTGGCCTAAAATGCCTCATCGATTTTCGCAAGCTGATTGTCAGCCTCGACGGATTCCCGGTCAAAATTTACTTTCCGCTCAGCTGTTTTGCTACATCGAAAAGCAAAATTATCAGCTTGTCGAAACAATCGATTCATAATTAAATAGCGTCACCGTGTAAGTGTCAAGAAACAAGTTTCTTAGGAGAAAAAGGAGCCTTACGCATCAGCGCAATGCAAATTTATAAAAAAAGGAAAGCGTATCTGTAGAAAAGTCAGTACGCGTCGTCGCTTAATTGCAAAGAAAACTCAACGCTGCGACTCGTTTTCCGATTCGCCAATTAAATATATTTTATTGTTTATTGACGATGATTCTTAGACCATGATTTATAATCTTTCGTACAAGTTTCATGGATCGTCGAAGAATAACGTGTCTGACGCTCAACAATGATCCAGCGTCCATTGGAAGAATTAAAAGGCTACTAACGCGGCGGTGAAATAAATTCTCGAATTGTCCAGAAATATTGGCCTCGTCAAATGGCGGTGCAATGACGCGTACATTCACAATGCGTTCGTTTCGCACGAGAGAATCGAGAATCATATTTCTCGGAGGATTTATCGGGATGCAAGCGTGAGGGGGCAGAAGGAGGGATCGACGGGGAGAGAAAGAGTGGGCTGTTCGACACAAGGGGCTGAATCAGAAGCGCGTGCGCCGGCCAGCTATTAAATTTTAATGGTATCGTCCGTGCGGAATGAATTTTAATAGTGGCGCGTATGGACGGATGCGATTTAAAATCCGGTCGACGCGTGGACGTATTTTTGCGAGGTCGGTTGGCAAATAAATCAGCCCCCGGGTTTTATGGTCGTTCTGAATAAGACACGAGCATCGTGAATCGACGAGCTCCGACTTTCCATCGTAGCGGTGCTGCTTCACGGCTAAATGGTTCATTAGTCGCGAGCTTTGACTTACAACGTAGCTGTAAAACAACGTGTAAGAGAACGGGGCTCTGTTCTTTCGCGTTCATAACCGATGCTGAACGATCGGCCAATGGAGACCGACAACCGACCGGTGCAATCTCCGACGTTTCTCGGTGCTGTTACGTGAAATTGCCATTAAATGCCGATCTTTGGTGATTACCCGACGATTCCGATAACTGCAGGAACACACGAACATCGATCGATCGATTGACGATGATTTAGATGATAATCGAAGATGTCTCGATTTTATCCTATTTTAATTGACGAAAATATAACGAATATTTTTTCATTCGTTTTCTATGCGTGTATATCGAGTCTACGATATTTCTGCATCGATTAGTACGAAGAAAATCGTTGGTCCGTAGATCTAATTTGATCCATTCGAGATTTCAAGGACTTGGATCGTTTGCCCGTTTGTTTCTTGCAAAAGAGTAACGTTAAAAATCAGTCTCATCTTACGAGTTTATTGTCATATCTGGCGTACTTTAACGACACCCTTTATTTGGTATCTTTGTCGTTCTTTTCAATATTCAACTTATATCTTTGCACTTAAAGGATCGTTCCCTTCCAATGATATATTTAAATAGGATCGATAGCTTGCTTGTGTTGAGTAAGAGTAGCACGGAATTTATTCAGCAACCTAATACTTGGTCGTGATTGACGATCGACGAGAGAAGAGAAATACGCGATCGATGACATCGTCAGACATTCAGAGATCGTCATTCATCCGGAGTAACTACATACGAAGTTTATCATCGAAGTAGATGGAAATGTGACAAGATGGCAGTGTAACGGTAACTATCATGTATGTATATATTTATACACGTTCGTTTTGCAATGCAAGAGAACTAAAATA
This sequence comes from Bombus vancouverensis nearcticus, assembly GCF_051014615.1. Classification (NCBI taxonomy): domain Eukaryota; kingdom Metazoa; phylum Arthropoda; class Insecta; order Hymenoptera; family Apidae; genus Bombus; species Bombus vancouverensis. The sequence goes on along the minus strand of NC_134921.1, from coordinate 9,799,088 downwards.
TCGTTGCGCAACTCGCTGCTGCACAATGGCGCGAAGTATAGCCGAGTGAAAGGCGACGAGATATGGCGAGGGGCTTGCAACTAACACGAGTCAATCGTATATATACGTCGTCGCATTTACAGTTACATATTATACATACACAGATACACGTTTGCCAGCTAATTCGATTCGGTTTCATTTCTGTGGTCTTCGAGGTTGCCTACTTTTTAGCCCCTAAGATTTTTCACTTATTTCTTAGGATATCGTCAAACCGAGATATCGTCGACAGCTGAGAACAACGATATTATTATATTAAGTTGCCTGAAAAGTTTCTTTCGTTTTATAAGGAAATAATAGACGCGGTACGTTTTTTGTTTTATATTATTTTGTCGAATTACGTACGACCTATTCTGTTCTGTCGAGATAAACGCAGCGAAATTTCACAGACTTGGTTTCACGTTTGTATGAAAGTGCACTGTTGTAAAAAAACACTTTTGCGAAAGAAAAACACTTTTCGGACAACCTAGTACGAGTGCAACACGCTCGGTTTCTGCTGCTCAATTTTACGGCACTTAAACAACGACTATCGAACGGCTCAAAAATGAATACGAAGTTTCTCCTTTTGACGAAATTTCGGTTAAACGTTACTACATTCGTTCCTTTACTTGCTTACTTAATTCTTTCACGCAACATCGTTCCTCAAAATGTTACTAACTAGTCCATGTATTCGCTGCTATTGAAATATGGCTATTCTCTGCAATACGAAATATGGTTGAACAGCGATTAATATCCTTTCACGAAGAATTCTGTGGAATTTCTATGAGAGGATTAATCAAAAATTAACGGCTTCCGCGAGATCGAGAAGTTTCAATTGCAGAACACGCGCAACGTATAAAGAAATTTGCCAAACGTATCAAAGGTCGGTGCTGCGTGCAGAAGAAGAAGAAGAAGAAGGAGGAAACGAATTTTTTTCCGGATGATGGAGCAGAACGAGGCGATACGAAGCACCGTGTCAGAACATGGGTGACATAATCGCTGCACGATCGATATACTACTTGTCTTATCGAGTGTCAGAAATACGTTCATGGGGTCGACTACGTTAAGGATTTGCCCCAATTGTGTCTCCACTGGTCACGATTCTCCTTGTTCTCGGATGATGAAATTTTCCATGTCGATTACCCATTGGATAAAGACTCGGATTGTCAGCGTCGATAAGTCTCGTCGATCGGCTATGTCCTGAATTATATTTCACGTCGTCTCCTTTGATATGCCCACGCGTTTTACTTTGCTCGATGATTTAATTTCCTATCCTTCAACTTGACGCAACAACCGATTTCCAGAAATTACCAGGTTTCTGCGATATTCCAGCAACCTGTGATAACGATCGCTACGGTATTTCGTAGACACGATAAGCGTGAAAAGGCTTTTTCCATTGCTCTGTCCATAGAGCGCTTGACGTTTCGTTTTAACTGGTTCATACTTAATAAGTTACTTTCGAAACCTGAATCCATGATAATTTATTATACTAATGATATTAATAAATATCTGAGCTAGAAATTCCAGATTATACAGACTTCTTTTTTTACGGTTTCGTACGTTTTGCTGTTAAATAAGATACCGAGATAATTTATAAAATATAAAGTTCGACTTGTTCTATTAGCAAACTTGTTGCTGAAGGTTATTCTTTAATGTTGGCAACTAGTAACTTATGGAAGGATTTAGAATTGTGAGGAATCGTAGATCGTCGAGTTTAGCTCGACACAACGGAGGACCGTAAAGAGCTAAAGCGAGAGCGTGCTGAAAGCAGTTGGCATTAAAGAGCGCGTTTCCCTTTCGAATGCCGCTCTGACATTTGACGTGGCTGGGACAGTGCGTGTAATGCAGGCCAGAGTCGACGACGATGCTTCCGAAATCGAACGTTCGATATCGCGTTCGCAAACGAAGATAAATGAAATTTCCGCGGAAGTTCGCAGACTCGTCGAGCAAAGGAAACTTCGCGTGTTTCTTACGAGCAAGTTTCTCTGCTGCGTCGTACCAGAATCTTCGCAGACATCGCCAAGTTTCCAAGATACATCTATCTTAGGTGGGAAGACGATTGTATATAACAAGCATGCGCGACACTACTTTTAAAAAAGTGCCGTACTAGAACCTCGGAAACTTGCCTTGCTAAGCAATAACGATACGCGCGGTGAACACGACTTTTCATTTATTTGAGTGCACCATACGACCTCTCTCGTTATTTGTCTTCCTCTTTTTCATGTTATGGGAATATACCGACATACTGCGAGCACTCTATTGAAAAGGTATTTTTTTTTTTTCTTTAATCAAATTTTTTCCACAGAAATCATACAATTTCTCGTATCAATCTTTTTTGCACGGTTGTTTGCCAATGTTCGGAGAATATTGACCATTCTTTTTCAAGTGAAAACAATCAGAATTTATCTTTCGGTTTCATCTTTCATACAGAGTCCGATGCAAAGAAAGGTCTCTTTGTAAAAAAAAAAAAAAAAATCTGCAGTGACAAAAAGGTTTATATAATCTACCGCCATCTAGTTCATCAAGAGACGAAGCAACGCGTGATTTACTTTATTCGATAATAAAACAACGTTACGATCACGTTCAATTTGCAAAACGATGATATGAATTTACTCTACGCGAAATAGACGACATCGGGAACCGTCTCTGGGAATGTCCGGCACGCTGACAAGTTCGGCAAATACTATACAGCAGTAATCAAACTTCGGAAGCTAGTAATTCGCTATAATTTACACGTTAAACGATGCTTGGCAACTGTCAACGCAGATACGCTATTTACGTTAGACGATAAACACCGATCGTTTGAGCGTATTGCAATCACGAAAATTTCGGTCATTCGCGCAATCACGTTGTAATTTTCCATTATGTTTACGGTTCTGTGCTTGATTAATTCCACAAGTGCTTGATAATAATAATAATCAGGCAAACGAGTGGCTCGTGTAATGAAATCCACTTTGGCTGAATTTTTCCAAGCCTCCCCATTTCGATATTAAATTAAAAAAATATCTCTAATTTAATGTATTTTCAAAATATCGTATTTAATCAGGCGTAATTCTTCCTCATAATTATAAATTATACGTACGGTAGTCACACAGAAAGATCGAATCTATCGAAAGAGATAAAAATCGACGAGAATAACTTTCAGACGGACCCTTTGATTATGTCATTTAGCGTCTGTAACATTTAAATCAATGGTCGCAAATTGACCGACAAACGCTATAAAATATTCGAGGAATTTTTATACACAACAATCCAGAGATTTGCTTGCTTTCCGGTTCTTCGACCGGTGAGTATATTTATGAGGCACGTGAAGCCTCAATCTTACGCGAGTCAAGCCACGATTTAGGGCGTATTTCTAGCAAACGAGATTTATATCCACAGGCGGCCAGATGAAATCTACCTTGCCGAGTCCCATTTCGAGTTTATCATCCGAAAGAGACCGGGCTTCGATTTCTCGTGTCGTTTGACCAGCTCATAAATAATAGATCGGAGGGGATGCGATCGTTAGTAAATACTTGATGACAAGCGCTTCGGGGATGGAATAAGAATAAGGTTGAAATCCTGCCTCGTGGTGCGAGCTTCTAGAAAGTTTGCCAATTTTAGCATTACCAGACTGCAAGTAGACAGGATGACTGACAGAGGGAGGAAAGAACTGTAACGTGGGATAAGGATTGGCGGAATATTCGATTTTTCTGCAAGGGTTGCGAATAGAGTGGCTCGTGAGAGTATTCCAACGCTCGTCATTTCTATGATAGTGAATTTCCTAATTTTTATGCGTACATTGTGTTATGTAAAACAATTGTGGTAATTACATCGGTCAAATTCGAAGCCAATTTGAAAATGTATATACATAGGAGTTACTTATTTAAAAAAAAATTGTTATACGGCACGAACAGCCATCCGAAGCGTATAATAAGTTTCGAAAATGGTCCTTTCGAATCTGTTTCGAATTTGACCAATATAATCACGATAGCCGTGCCACGAGAGCCAATGAAATTTGAAAATGTTTCGCGCGGCACGCATAATATATGCATAAAAGTTTCTACAAGTTTGAACACTTTCGTGAGAAACTGTAGGCGAAAATGCCTCTTCACAGGGGTTAAGTACGCCACTGAAAGAAAGTTTCAGCCGCACCAACATCTGCATTCGATGCTTCGGAATTGGATGGAGCTGGAGAGCTCGACAACGCTGACATTTCTTAAAGTTAAGCAGTGTGAAATAGCGGCGTGGTCGAAAATCATTGCTCCCTGCAACCGACGCGACGTCGGGAAATAAAACAGCGTCGACGTTGAGCACTCTGTTTTATGCCAAAAAGTCTGATGGGTGCTTCTCGCGAAGAGCCGCGAAAGAGCACGTCCCCAGGAAATACGGGGGAAATACAGCAGCTTCGAGCGCTACAGTCAAACACAATTTCGAGAGGGAATTAATTAAAAATTCTCGATGGAACTAGAGAAAAAGTGTCCTCGAAGATAAAAAGAACAAAGAAGGCAAGATGGTAGAGAGAATCTATGTCGCAGCGAATTGTATTATACAAGAGAATTGGTTCTTGTGAGAAAAATTACCGAGGAATTGTTGTCATAGGAATCCACTGCGATCTGTCGTTGTGTCGGCTGAGAAAGTAGGTAACGGAATGTCTATTATTTCGTCGGCCTTTGATGCACTACGCTCTTAATATCACAGGGCTGATATGTAAAAGCGGGACATTAACGGCAAATTACACGGTGCATAGGAATTTCCACGTGGGAAGCCATCACGACAGTGAAACGTCGGCTTAAAAACGTTCGTTTCGCGAACGAGGGTTTACGTCGTCCGACGATTATTAAATCGTTCTTCTACGCCTCTCATTAAAAAATTCAATTACCTGTGAGCCACGCCTGCATCGCGTAATCTCTGTAAACGGCACCAACGCCGTTAACAACGAGCTTCCAAAGGGCGAAACTATAATGTACAGGGTGTCACAGAATATTTGAGGATATTTGCAGGACTTTTCTATCAGAACGATATAAAAATTTGATACGTTGAAATACGGCTGTATCCACGAATCAACTAACGAATTTTGCCTTCTATCTATCTGTGTGTTTCTCCGACGATAAAATTCGCGGAGCTAAATAAATGGCACGGGATATGGATAGGATTTCGACTGTAATATTCAAATGTTTTTCTTTCGAACGTTCAATTCGAAACGCACAATCAGTTCTTATTACTTACCGTGTCTATTTTTCTATCGTATTTGATGTAAAATGGCCCATAAATAAACGAATACCTCGAGAAGACTGTGAAAGAGACACGAAATTATCGCACGACCTCCTAATATTTTCATTCGAGACGAGAGAAAAGGTACGCACGAACCAGAGAGAGAAAGAACATTGAAATTACGTGTCTGTCAGTATATCTTTCAAAATGTCGAAGAATTATTTATCATCTCGAGGTGATTGGCCTTAAAGTAAGCGTAAGTTTCTCCTGGGATGGTGCAAACAACTGATCATAAAAGGACTGGGGCTGTATACGTTTTTCACGGCAAAAGTTGAGCTTTTACGATCGGACCTGCTCGTAGCTGGCATCAGGAAACTCGTAACCGGAAGATACCGCGGCAGCAAGGCCGTTACATAGTTACCATTAGACGATCTGGCCCCCTGCTTATATTGGGAGGGTCTTCCTGTTAGTGGCCGCAGGGGAAATGCGCGTGGGATGCATTAATGGCTGCCACCGTAAGTGTTTAATAGCCTAACTACTTCGAAGCGAAGCTGGCTAATTGTCGAATATATAGTCGCATCTATTACAAACATTTTTCAAAACTCTCACTACATAATACAGGACTTTGAAACGATTGCTTTAACGTGAAAAAGTTATCGAGTCCTGTGTAGATTAACATCGTCCATCGCTTAATTCTTCCAGCTACTATTGCATTGTAAAAGTTCAGATACGCGTGTCTTCGTTTCCTTTGAATTTGTTTAACGCTCTTGCAAACGTATACAGCAGTGAACGAACCGATTACTCAATGCAACGTACGTATTTATCGTTGCACGAAGAATCATCCTCTGTATGATCCATAAATAGTCTGTGCATATATTAGATAAGAAAAGTATGCTTTAAAAATTTGCCTTCTTCAAAATAATATTACTCTTCCAATAACCTCCAAATAATATTATATTATAATATTAAGCAGTCTTCTTCAAAATAATATTAATCTTCCAATAATCTTCGAATAATATTATAGTAGAATATTGAGCAGTCTTCTAACTATATCGAAGCAAACTTCTTCGAAATAATATTAATCTTCCAACAATTTTCAAATAATATTATATTACAATATTAAACAGTCTTCTAACTATATTGAAGCGAACCATCTAACCAGCTATATCGAGCTTATGACAAAAAACAGTTATTTTAAAGCATCGTGTGGTCAACCGAGCCGTGCAGTAGAAACGGAGCGTCAACGACGAACACGAGAGCTTGGAAACTAAATACCGGTGCAGCGTCCCACAAATCTGCCGTTATTTCGAAACCACGTGGCAACAAAAAATAAACGTCAAACAGGGTTGCGTAAAAAATAACTTTATAAAGAGCGGTACAGGCGAGAAGCGCAAAAAACATCGCGTTTATCCTAACTCTGGTCGCTATTTGCCCGCTCGAAGCCAACAGGGGAAAAACTACGCGTACCACGAGCGAATGGTTCGATCGTCGAGCCGAACATCGCTGAAATCTGGTCGACGCGGCGCGTTTTGCGAGGAACATCGGAATTTCCGCGGCGCATCCATCGTTTACGGAGCAACGATTCCACCGTTCGCTACCACCGACCTTTCTCATGCGGACGATTACACAACTCCTGACACTGGCACTTATCCCGTTACACGGTATCCTCTTTCCTTTCTCATTTCGTCGTCGCCACGCTCGTTCCTTCGCTTGTACTTAAGCGCCACCTTATACGGTGTAATTAAATTCTTCCTTCCAGCGATTACAAAGTCGGTCGATCGATCGTTCGTGTTCGCTACATCCAGGTTCCGTACGGGACACCAGGTACATTCCGATGATTCTCCACAAGAGAATCGTAATTGCACGGTACACCGGATCGTTCGACCCCCGAAGCACGGTCTTTTAGCAATTTTGCACCGTTATTATTGCAAATTGCAATCGTATCCTTCGCTTTTCAGAAACGCATCTCCACCAACAATTTTAATTTAATTTCTCATGAAGGAACGTGCTCCGTGTGGACGCGGTTTAACGTTCATCGATCGAACCTCTCTGGCTGGCAGGCTTTTAACGAAAACCCTTCGTTTAGCTGTCCCGCGTCGTTGAAACGCAAAAACTGCACGCCCTTTGTCTCAACCAGATCGATCGCGGGGTCGATCATAGGCTAAAATTGTCCGTATGCCGGCCGATTAAACATCGGTGGCAAAAGAAGAACGCGAATATGCATCAGGGACAGAGAGAAGTGGATTTTTCAACTGCCCAACTAGTTTCCCAATGCTTCGACGTGTTGCGCTCGATTCTATTCTGTTTGCGAAATCCTTCATTTCCCAGCAGTTAATGACCAAACGAATCAGAGGAGGAATTGGCATCGAAGAATTTCGGTAAACAACGGAGGAGCGTCAAAATCCGCCTCGAAATCGCTCGTCAAATATTCATCGTGCATCGATAATCGTTCTCGGTTCCCTCGCGTTCATTATGGTGTTTTCCTTTACCTCGTAATATTTCGATTTTCCATTTATGAAAGCGGAACGGTTAATTTGCCGAGAATTAACGACATTTGCTGGGAGTTAAGTGGGTGGCCAGTGTAATCGTGTTGATTACGACCGAATTCTGTCCACTGATTGTCCAAGCACGTTCTAGGCAACGTAACCAACCAACGCTGTCAGCCGGGGTTGCTCCCGACACGAGAATACCCGTGTAACCCCCATGGAACGACGATGAGGGTGAATTTTCGGATAATAGGGACGTCTCGAGTGGTCGGCGTTAATTAAACGTATCAACGTTTTGATGTTCTTCGTATCTGTACTCGATCGAACTTCTAATAAGGGGAGTGTTAACAAATTTGACGGAACTTTGTCGTAGATAAGTGAACAGGTGAAAAATGTTTTTCCCTTACTCTGCTTCTTTTTCGATATGTTTTAACTAGATCGCGCACGTTTGTGCAAATTTATATTTTTTATCAAGCGTACTGAAAAACAATGATACTTTAACTAAAAATTGTCTCACCTACTAAACATTGAAAATAGTCTGCTGTAACTTTTATATCCGATACGTTGTTTCATATTACACGCGTTCTGTAAATTTTCGCAGTTGCAAATTTCTCGTACACGCATAAACATCCGCAGCCTGGTTATTAGTTGGATTTGTCAACGACTCAGTTTTCATCAACTTTACGTTTTACTAATATTCGTGTATCGTAATAAATCGGTTTGAGGTATTTGTTCCGTGTTAAGTGTCTTCTCTTTAATTACGTACGATTTTAGTTTATTGTTACTATTCGTTCTTTCTGTTATTATCATTGTATTAGCACAATATATATTGTGCCATGTACCATCACGCACTTTCACTTTCTTCTCTCTGTTTCAATAGAACAACTTCGTACACCGTTGCAGACAAATTAATCATACGTCTAAAAGTTAAACTACGTACCAAATGTGCTCATAGCGAATGGTACACGTTCTTCTCTACACTGATAGAAGTAAAGAGAAAATATTCGATGTAATCGTGACGAGAATAAAAATAAAGAAACATGCTGAAAATCGGATTCGACTGTTCCTGAAGCAATTTGCGTATCGACTAACTTCTAATCAGATGGAGGCTGAAGAACGCGAAAGGGTCGAGAGTTCGATACCTAGAAGGGTGTCTTTTAACGAAAAGAAGCGTTAATCCACTTCTCCTCGATCTATTTAACTGCCTTTGTTCTTCGCCACGTAGCAACACTTTTACCCTCGGTTGGACGCGTTTAATGTTCTCCCCTCTGTCGTACGCCTCTTCTTCCCGACACTTTCGATAGAGGAAATGCAATAAACAATCGCCACCCCTGCCACCTCTATTAAACCAGCAATTTCAACGTTAAAGAGAATATACGATTTACTTGGAAATCGGAGGGAATTTTATTGGCAAACGAGCGATGGGCCCTTTGTTTCTAACGTAGCGTGAAAACCTCGATCCGGATTCTATATCATTCGGACTGATTTATCGCGGAGATTTCGATCGCGATTGAAGGCTGCGAATGATACGGGTACGCGTCCCGCTGCATGATACATAGCTTCATCCAGTAGGCGATTTATAGCAATTCAAGGCAGTCATTTAACACGTTCGTTATAACGAGCGATCGAGTGCTTAATCCTGCAGCTTCATTACTGGCCGTGTTTACCAACGTTAACGAACAGATTTACTTTAACGCGTAAGGATAACCTGCGCGTGCGGTTCTTGATTATCTCGAAAATAAAGGTCTAATTGAGGAACTGCTCGTTCTCCGAGGCATAACAATCCATTATAATTAAAGCCCTTTTTCTTATTAGACGTAACGCGAGACTGGGACGTAGAGACAATGCGTAGAAAATTGTATAGGAGGATAACGCCGTACGATCTTTTCGACATATAAAGTGATCAACGTGTCTTGTTGCAAATTTCTCGATTTCACGATATACGTAACATGATTAACGTTATTTATTATAGTCTTTGGGAAACTTAACCGAATAGAAATGTGTGAAAGTTATTGGAAAAAGAAATAGCTTGAAAGAAAGACCGGTGAAGTTATAGATGAGAAATAGTCCAATTTTATCTGAATCTTTCTTAACTTTCGCTACGACTTTTCTCAACAACCTAATGTAATTTTGATTACATAATTTGTTCGATGGATTAGAAAGTTAGGGACCTAGAGGTCTTCGGTATACGATTTTACACCGATAATTGCGTACCTTTCATCGATGTTCCTCTTTCAATTAAAGGTTTTAGAATAAACAATAAATCGCAGTTACCCATCGCAACCGTGCCGCGTGTGTTTCAAAGCACATCCTTTGGAATGCAAAGCCGCGTGGCGACAAGACACGGAGACTTCGGCGATGGACAGTTTAATCTAGTTGTTAATTTATAGCGTTTCGGGCGAGTCCTTTAACACGTTCGTTATCAGAGCCGAATAACACAAAGGACTTAATCTCGCCGGTTCATTTGCATGCAAACCTCTTGAAGCGGCGACCGGAACCGAGACGGAGCCCCGATAGATGCAATTAAGTTATTCGTAGTCCTCCACCCTTTCGTCGTCGAAAAATAAACCGACCGCCTGCCAGCAAACAGGATGCAAATCGTGCCACAGGGAAATTACTTGGTAGGGATGACAGAAGGACAGGGGAAAAAAAAGAAAGAGAGGGGACGAGCGAGAGGGGAGAAGAAATATTCAAACACGCAGAGAGATGAAAAACAATCGAGCAAGTTTTAGAGTAAAAAGACATGCCTCTGCCGCGGAACGAATATCGATGGACCGTCTAGTCAATTCGCGGCAGAAATTGAAGCGAAATTGGATCGCGAATGAAGTAGCAGCACGTGATAGCCATTTTCTGATACCATTCTAGGAATATAGAGTATCGACGATCCTTCTCCGTACGAGTATTTTAAAGGGGGAGAAAAAGAAAAATGCAAGAATAAGAAAGAAAAGAATTAAACGATTCGTCGAAGAAAGAGACGTCCAGACAGCCGTTCGCGCATTATCGGTCGAACATAAATCAACGATTCTAATGGAATCACAGGGTTGTTAAAGGCTGCGGTAAATGCACTACATTGTCGCGCAATCGCCGTTTCGCTCGTAAAAATCCTCCACACAGCCTGACAATCGGAGAGGTATACGTCCGAGCCAATGACCCATGCACGCTCGATAATTCCAGTGAAAACGATCGTCGCGGTTTTTCTTTTTTTTTTCTTTCTTTTTTTAACGAAACAATAACGTTAACGTTGCTATACGGGACCGTGAAAATGATACGATTGACCTATCCATCTGGTTGTTCGACCAATGTTGACCCATTTCAATTTCAAACACGCGGAGAGGGTCGTGATTCTCGTCCATCTATTCGTCGATGTATCTAACCTGAATACACACGCGAAAATTGAAATTGGAACGTTGCGGCCCGTGCCAGCGAACCAGGCAAATGAAATTCATCGGGCTTGCTGCGAGAGATAACGCGCGTTAACACTTGGACCTTGGGAGAAACCAAGACGTAACGATATAAGAATAGTTGATAAGTTGTCCATGTTTTAATATCATGCTGCGTGTATGTAACGTCTCTACGTTTGAATATTATAGCGATTTTCTTTTTTAATTTCAAGCGAGGGAAAGATACACGTTTGCCACGAAGATCAAATGAGAAGGCAATTTTGTAATCGTTAAAGTTTTCTTCTTGTTCAAATTCTGTTGCTAGTTATATGTTGGAATTAACACTGAGTTTACGAGGTCAAAAATTGTACATAAAAGTGTACATTCGTTGTTATTTCTTTTGTTAGTGCAACTGTAAATATGTAAATTCTTATACCAACAAAAATTGAGAAATCGATTAGTCAGATAATATGAGAAATTAGATAAGGTTAACTGAACAAAAGAAATACCAAGGAATGTACAATTTTAAACTAAAGTTTGGAACCGGTCGTTTAGCCGCGTCTGCTAAAGTTAGCGTTAAACGTAGCGTAATGTGAAATAAAAAGGAGAATCGGGAAGATCTGATAGAAAATAGTAGCGAAAAGGGAGGAGGCTGGTGCATGGCGAACAAGATGAAAACGAAAAGATAAAATAAATTTAGAAGAGACGGTAACGACTGCGTGGCAAGGCGCCCAGCACCTCTGTCAGCAAAATCGTCGCGTTTTCATGCGGTTTCTGCACCGACGAAGATAACTTCCCTTTGCATCGCAAACGCGATTTCCCATCGAGCGGAAAAATTTTTCTTTCCTCGACGACTTCAGCCATGCGAAGAGGAGCGTAGCAGCCTTTCTGGTCGGCGATTGATACAAATCTTTCTGAACGGTGCCAAAAAGAGACCGCGTTTTTCCCTGCAAACTTATATCTAAAGTGTCTCCTTTCTTGTTCTTTCAAAGAACGTTGCAAAAGGAAAAGGCAGGCGATTAGCGTGACGAAAGGTTGGCTAAAATCGCACGTAAATATGAACAAAATTTCGATGAAATTTTGTCGATTGGAATTACGTTTTGTAAGAAATAAGAAAATGTCTACCTTTTTCGAGCGATCGTGTAACAACTGCGATCATCGATGGAAAAGTTGCAGAATGTTAAGAGGAAAATCGTGTTTGCTACTCGAAACGTTCATAATCGATCGGACACGGCTGTAGACGTAACACAGTGAAAAATTCGTTTTACGTTCTCCATGTCGAATAATGGATTTTAACACGATTTCAAGTATTACCGGTTTCGATGCTGTTCCCCTCAGGTGCACGCTTTATCGTAACTGTTCGGCAAGATTACTGTCACTTCGATTAATCGAACAGGTTTCGTTTCATGCAGAAAGCAACAGGTGTATGCGCGAGATTTGTATATCAAACTATTTCGAACAAAACTCGTTCCCTGCTTTTACTGCCTAATGATCGCGCGGGATTGCACAACCGTCTCACGCGGTACCATATACACGGAATTGCAAAAGGAACTTGATAAAACAGAAAATGTGCAACGTTAACGCGTTTGTTCTCGCTAAATTGTGCAATTAATTTACCATTCGCGATGCATTTCGACACGACGGAAAATACCGAAATAACATACATCGTTGGCTACTTGGAAAATATTTTACATTTTCAAGACTTACCGCCCTCGTGTTGAGCGTCTCATTCAGATTGGTGACGTTATTGTTGATGTGGTTGTTGTTGATATTATTGGTCGTGCGGGTTGAATTGTTGTTGCTCGAATGATGATTCGAGTTGTTTCCATTGTTGTGCTTATTGTGCTTGTGCAACACCATAGCGACGAACATTTTGGCCTCCTTTCCCGACCGGTTGGTCGTCAAACGATTTATCGTCCTTTCAGCGATCCTCAATTTCATTCGTTGTCACGGTGCATTCGCGTAAACTGAAACACCGTGAGCGCCGATGCCGATTCGTCCTCAGGGATGCAAATGAACGACAGAGAAAAGTGGATAGATGAATATTACACGTCATCCTTCTTTCGTCGCTGTTATATGCAAACGTAATGATACAATTTTGCAAAATGCGCGTCTCTCTGGAACGCGATCGCGTCCATCTCTCGACGCAACGGGAATAATTTCTGGCTATCAATTTGAATGATTCTCGTTGGGACGGCCGCTCGATGGAAAATTAAATCTCCAGAAAAACGATATTTCTCGAGGGCTGGTTGTCCGCGAGGATAAATCGCGACTCACGCACGCCCAGCTCGTTAATCTCGCGCACGACAAATCCATGCATCGTCCAATTAACGCCCTAACTTATAGCTGGCACGAACAGAAGCGATTATCTCGCGAGATTCAACGCGGATCGGTCCCAGTCACCTACCATTCGCCTAGAATGTATAATCAGCTCGGACTACGTAGTAATGCCGTTGCATCCGAGTAAATTCTGGCGTTCATCATAACGCGCGAATCGTGTCCTGGCAACCTGCAATTCACGGGCTCCCCTTTTTATCGTATCCGTGTGAAATGAACGAGGTTGCTCGAGCCTCGACGTCGTTTTGCACGTGCGAGCACCGAGCACGTGAAGAACGCGACAGCCGACGGCTCGTATCGATTCGTTATAAATAGCCGTGTGCAATCGACTGCGGCCTCCTTCTTCCGCGACTTATCCCTTTCGAACTGCTTGAATATTTTCCTTGCCGAGAATCACCGACAATAGCATTTGCAGAATCACTAGTTGGGTGCAATGGCGCGTAAAAAATCCGAAATTTCATTGATATTAGGACGCGATAGAGCTAAATCTCTATATTACACGATGTTCGAGCCACTCAGACGACGCATCTTGATCAACCCCATAAGTTGAAAAGTTGCGGAAGATGCTACGAACACTGTTTTCCTAACTATTTTCATCTGACAATGAATCAATTTTCGTCAAACTATACACTAAGCGTTTCTGAGGAATTTAAACATACAAAAATGTGCCAAGATATTCAACGTCCAATATTTACCGATAGAATGGCTGGTTTCAAAATCTCATTAAAGTTGTACATTCTTTGTTGCTTCTTTCGTTCGTCTAACTTTATGTAAATTCTTGTATTATCTGACTAATCGATTTTTGTTAATTTTTGTTAATACAAGAGTTTACAATTTTCGATGAAATATTGAAACCGGTCATTTGACCAAGCCTGATGAACTTAGCATTAATTGTATTTATAAAGAGATGAATTTGCTCAAACGTTAACAATCTTATTAACACGTTTTGTACGAAACCATCGTATATACGTTACTTACGAAGAGATACGAATATTTTGGAAGATAAAACGATATCGTCGCAGAGAATTACAATCGGCCGTCGTGTTCTGGCTGTTGTTAAAACAGCACGACGACAAATTACCGCTAAGCATTTGACTCGATTACTACCTTAGCAAACACCTGGCGTTCAAGATCATTTATTACCCGCGCTCCGGCTCTACTGGACCCTCCATATTTCATGCGGAATACCGCGATAACGGTTCAATTTTCCTTTTATCCTGACTGTGCTCGGCTTCGTCGGTGGCTCGGTGTTCGAACGGTTCCGTTTTGCGAATTACGCTCGCCGGAATTACGTAAGATACGCACATGGCAATCATCTTAACAGGTAACGCAACGGCGAATAGCGATAATTGGAGTTGGAGAGAGATACGGGATCTGGGGCGACCCAATTTGATTACAAGGCAATGCTCTAGCCGCAATTATTACCTTGGGGCTAACCGCGTTAGATCGACTAGACAGGACTGCAACCTGCTGCTACATCGGCGTCCATCGAGCAATCGCTTCTCCGACTTGCAACAACTATTCCAATTAACAGTAAACACCATGGTATATCCGAGATCGTGCATTCCCACAGGAGAATGCAACAGTATTGCACAAATTGCACTCGTGTCAAGTTCATCGACGCTGGAACGTGTTTCGTTCTGTAGGAAGCTAAAGGCGGTCGCGAATAACTGACGGTGTACTATAGAGTGTCACAAAAGATGCGTGGAGCAGATTCATAGAGTGACGTTTGGCTGACAAAGTTTAATCGTTAAAATCTGGGATACCCTGTATAGCACGATGTTAGCGTTAACGTTGACGCTATAACGGTTGGTTTCGAGAGTAGTCTGTTAGAGCGACTGTTTCTAGTTAATTAATAATAGAAACATATGTTCACAAACGATCTTATAGAGACGACGCAATAGATTTGAATTTGAGACTAGATTTCTCAAGGAGAGATACATTTATCATTGAATCGATTATTGACTTATTAAAGAATAATAATTACGTACAATGTGAAAGGGTTAAAATTTTCTAAGAAAAAAAAAACAGCTCCTATGTAATTCGTTAAAATACATACTCGTGGTAAGAAATGGTTGTACCTCGCTATTAAACACCGTACGGTTTCGTTCGTGGCGTAGATAAATTTTCAGGAGTAGGAGCCACAGATATTTTCAACGTTCAGCGAAAATACTCTCCAGGCGAATAAAAAACCAATGATAAATGACTGTCTCCCGTTGGAATTCCGTCCATACGAAACCACGAACTTCCATTTTCACGTGATGTACGAGCACTTTCGTCGACTGGCGCGTACTTTCTTCCGCTCAATGGCTTCCGGTCGCTGGGATTTATTGATAATTGGAAAAGTTACTATCGGCGATCACGATGCACGCAGAATGCACGGTCCATTCCTAGCACGATCCTGTTTTATCCTCTTTCTTTCCAGAACGCTGCTGACCGGATATTTGTGCCGACAATTTGAAACCAGTTAATGAAGTTACCTCGTTCAACTTCCCTATCCCGTGATTCGACGGCTGTTCAAACGGAATCCCACTTTCAAAGTTGCCTCGCGAAACTTTGCAATTATCAAGATTTTAGACGTTTCAGTTTCGAGACAAACTATTTATTTTCTCACCATAAGGTACAGGTCCGAAGTGAATTCACGGAAGGAAAAGCAATCTGAAAGTTTGGTTAACGTTTGCTTCTTGCATCCGAATCGTTGAATTCGTCGCAATTTCTTGATACTGTGACAACATCATTGATGCCATGTTAGGGTCAAACCACGTATAACGTGTATATGCTAGTCCGCGACTCTTCGCGCATTTGTGAGAAATTGAAATGCACGAAAATAGCAAACAACTTTTCTTAGCTTCTATTCTATATTTTAGATCATTATCTCGTACGAAAGCAAAAGTCTAATCAGTCTTTTTCTTTTTTTTTATTATTTAATCTAATCTCGATTATCGCGTTTCATATGAAATCAGTAGCGTGAACAGAGTGATATCTGTAGATTTTCGGTAAATAAATGACAAATAATAATAATAATAATCGGCAAAGACTTCAACAAGCAACTGACCTTGCTTCGTAAAGATATCGAAATCACCTAATTAAAAGTCCATAATACAGTGGCCGGGGAAAATAAAAACCGTATGGAAGAAAGTACATTGGGTCTGTCACTCGAGATTTAATTACACGTATCACCATCGATTACGAACATTTATCAATTACTTTCTGCGTCAGGTAAGATTTCAGCGTAAAATAGCCACTGATGTTTTGTCGTGAGACAATTTCGAAGAGAGAAGACAGCTCACTTCTCGAAGCTTTTTCTTACGCAAACCTTGGCAAACAGTGGCGGTGTAATTATTGGACGACCAAAAACTGCAGTCTCGAGCAAGGGATCTGATCGTTTTACGAGGGTTTTACGTAGCCGTGAGCCACGAAACTGGTTCGTCGTGGCCGCTCTGTAACGCGAAAGCTTGACTGTCGCGAGTTAATTTCGCGTTAGTTCTCGGTCCTCGAAAACAACGAGCACCGTGACCCGGCTGTCCTGTAAATCTCGTGTTTTATGGTGTCCCGTAAATTATCGCGGCGAATTCACGAAACGCATTAAGAGCCCCGGCGGAAAGGCCGCGCGATAATTATTTCGCGTACGCGATTACGAACAATGTAATAAATAACGATATATACGAAGAAGTATTTTCGCGCGAAGCAGTTTCGTGAATCACGATCTGCACGCAAGTCTGACCACGAACGGTCCGATTCTCCTGCTATGCGCTCAGCGTACGTATGTACGTCTGGTTCGCGTACCGCGAATTATTCTTCCTCCATCGCGTGTCCTTTATTGCTGCTCGTTAACTATAACATTCGCCATTCACTCATGCATTCTATAGTAATTCCTCCTGCATTTTGAAACCTATAGAACCATTTAAATACATTACCGATCGTTCGTTTCTCGACATTTCTAAATTGCTCTAAATATAATCGAACTCGGTGTAACGCGATTAAGATATCGCTAACGCTCTTGTATAACTCAGTTTGCAAAATAACGATAAGATTAGAATGCTTCTTAAAGGAATAATATTAAACAAAAAATGCAAATAAAGAAGATACGAATTCAGCGAAGCGAAAGAAAGTTTAACCGACGAAGAAATCGTAGTAGCAGCCGTCGATGGAACTTAATTTTAAGCGAGTCTGAAATACACGCTTCCAGAATTTTCGAACCGAATAAAACCATTCTAACAAGTTACAAATATTTTGTCTTTGTTACTTTTAAGAACGAACAGAAAAGAGTCGAGATAAATTCTGGGTCCGAGGAGTGTTGCGAGCCGAAGAATTAGACGACAGAAATGTTGGACAAGGATTTGAATCTGAATGTGGTTTCTATTCAAACTTTTCGGATCCTTCTTCTCGAACTCTCATACTTGGTGGTAAGATCCATCTCTCTCTCTCTCTCTCTCTCTCTCTATTACTTTCTGCTAAAGTTGATTTCAATTGGTAAAACGGTGCACAAAAGTCTGCCCGAGGGAACAGGATACGCCGCTCTCTAAAATAAACTCGAGTAAGCCGCCGGTCGCAAGGACAACTGCATAGAACCTACTCGCGACAGATATTCCTACGTAGAGACTTCCTCTCTTTCTCTGTCTCTCCTCGAGCTTCCTTTCTGCAGCTACGCAGATTCACGCAGAACAATCCGTTGCAGAATTTCGCAAAATGTTCACTCGGATGTGAACCGTTTCCCCAGTAAATTTCGAGAATGACGTTTCACGATTCGTAGAGTATGTGGATGACATAGCTCTCGCGGTTAGATACGTTAACTTCATAAAGGAAGGGACTTTTTCGTGGAAAAGTATCAGAGTTTCTCGTAAATAAACCGCGCACGTTTATGCAAGCTCGTGTGTCTGTTAATGGAATTAACCCTTTGCCTTGAAATTTTGTAATATCACCGTTTGAATAAATGAAATTTCATATCAGCAAAGTAATTAATTCCCCGTTGCGGGCAAACTAATTTTCGCTTCTCTATCGATACGAACGTAAGACAAATTTTTCAAAGATTCAGAAGTCAACCTATTAAGTTAGCGATTCGAACCTAAGAATCTCGTACAACCTCTATAGACATATTTTATATTATAATTTTCATATCTCCTACGAATTGATAACAAACTTTAATTAGAAAGCGTAACTGCGTTTCGACATTATCCTCGATAAGATTGATTAGTTTCGCGCTTTATCAGCGTCTCCTTATTAACTCGGAACGAAAGTGCGAAAGTTTCCACTTTGTCGTTAAACTATTTATCTGGTTGGCAACTAAGTGATTGCGGATTTTATCAATACCACCTAATGACAAAGTCCGCAATCACTTAGTTGCCAACCCAATATATACGAACCAGCCGATCCGTCGTTCCTATCGTTTCTTTCGTAGCGGTCCACTGATTTCATTCTATATTTCAGTATGATATAGCGTCGTATCGTTTACAGAAGTTTCCACGAGTTACTGTGTTCGTAACATGACACGTTCGGAGGAAGACACCAGCAGCTCGTGCGAGAATATTGCAAGCCACGGGGTTCAAGTGTGTATCGGGATCAAGGGAATGGAAATATTGGTTCGGAGACTTCTATTCTTTTTACGATATGTTTGAAGACAAATGGGAATATTGCGTAAGAGTATCGAGGATTTGCTGCCGATTGCATTTGGCAGCAAGGGGTTATTGGATCGGTACGTCGAAGATTGCATTCGTTTCTTGATTTTCTTTGAAAAACGAAGAAACGTTATGTTGCTTTTATACAAACACGTAGAATACGATTCACTGAAGGTTAGGATGGAACAAAAGAATCGAAATTGCACGACTGCTTTCAAACAGGCTAAAAGTTCCATCATATGGAAAACAGTTGCAATATTCAAAAGCTGTCGCTGAAAAAACTCGATGAAAATCGATTATTTTACATTTGCATTATTTTGTGATTGAATGCAGTCGCGTAACACGAAAATGTAAACAATCGGCTTTAGCTGGCAGTTGTGCTCGTGCACCAGAGAGTTCTCTTTCTCGTCGACCTTGGACCCTACAGCCTTGAAATGGATCCTACCGGAGAGCGGATTTGCTTGAAACTCTTTTTCTGGAAACGAAATGGAAACGACGGAAGCGCAAGAGGAAGCCGGATATAGACTAAATAAAATAGTGGCTCGATAAAAGAGGCGACTTATTCCGGTCAGGTACTCGATACTCTACAGAAATTTTACATAGCCGACCGAGGTTGTCCAAACATCGACAAGTCTCATGTAATGCTAATGACGGCGAGTAGAATGGGCAAAAATAACAGGACCAGCCTGACGTGTTCCCAACTGGTAAGAATTCATCGCAACTTTACAACGAAGTTTGCACGACGCTCGATCGCGCAACGAGTAATTTATTCTTTGTTAAAAAAAACAATTGCCAGAGTCTCCAATTAATAGTAAATCTAAAGATTCACAAATGCACGTGATATATAAAAATATATAAAATATCCACAGCAAAGTGCACATTACAAAATATATACATATATGTAGTAAGTGGATCAAATCTCTATTTGTATCTCTATTATCAAATCTCTACTTGGATTTCTTTATTTGTAAATAAATTGTTAATCTGCGTAAATATCTGCAGTTTACTAATCGCAGATAAGATACGAAGATTGCTTAAATCGCTGAATTATCCGGAAAATCCGAGAAACGCGAGCAATCCGCGAATTCTCGTGGAAGAAAGTTAGGAACAAACAATCCGTAACAATACGCAAAACGAATTGTCTCAAAGCGAATTCCGCGAGCCAGTGGTCGGTCCATTTGTTTCTTTTTTATTCTTTGAGCCCAACGAGGAAAAAGCAGCTGAAAGAAGAACAGAAGCAAGCGGCCAGTAGAAGAGACAAAGAAGTACGCGGGCAGAAGCGAACTAGAACTCTAAGTTCTCGTCAACGGCGCATTGTCTTGATGCACATCGTGGTTCATATTCCACCTGCTACGCTCTCGGAACGCGCATCCAGTGTTACGTGTCCATTTACATAAGCCAACCTATGCCTGAGTTTCTGCGCTGATATATGTGAGTGTGTGGCTGACATGTATGCACCGACATGTGCAAGCGCCGATACGGATGAGTGTCGCGTGTATCTCCACAGCCATCGTTCCATATACGATGACTACCTTTGTCAACCTGACCAACGAGTGAAAAAAAAAAAAATAAAAGAAAGAGAATCACAAAGAGAAAGGAATAATGTGGAGTCGAACATGGTCGGCTCACGATTCATCGTGGAGGAGGCAATATCTCGCGTTATTGAGCAACCTCGATGAAACCATCGACTAAGGACAGGATAGACGTGGCATTAAATGGGACTTCCTGCTTCGCGTTCTAAAATATCGACCTCGAAAAAAATCGGAATGTTTGTCGTGCCTTTTACAATCTATAACGTCGCGTCGCCACGATTGTAATTATGTTAAACTGTAGTTGTATGGCTCGTTAGAAACGCGGTCGGTTTATTCAAACAAAGCTTTAGTTAGCGCTCGATTAAATGAACTTGATCGAATTCGTTTGTCTGAACGTGAAATATCATTATACGTACAAGAAAGCGTAAGTACATAGTAAGGATAATAAGCATTTTGTCGAGCGACAGGTTCGAATAAACGGAAATCTGCCGTACATTAAATACGAATTACGTTGTTAAATAAAACAATGCAAGTAATTAAATCAATAATTGTATATCTTATACTAGAAAGTAAAGCAGAATTGTGTGCGTGATATTAGATCTATATATTTAAGAATTAATTGTTGGACAATGGTGTAGGCTTAGAATAATATTATAAAATATTATGACGAATCGCGAAAATCACAATTCTAGTAAAAAAAAAATGACTATTTTGATAACGTGTAATGCTTTCTGAAATATCGTAGAGGGACAGAATCGTATGCTTCGTTGCGATTATAGAATAGAACCCTGTTCTATATTTTATTTATAATTTCATACAAAAGACTTCAGTTTTAATTCAAACCATTACTATACCGAATCGATAACGTCGCGTGCCACACGAAAATAGTATGGGGAGGTCAGGTGAGCCCCAAAACGCGAGACTCGAAAAAGCATTGAATGTCACGTTTACTGTTGTATCTCATCTGTGGTGAAACTACTTTCAGAATAATTGAAGCTAGTTTGTGAATCGATGCTCGAAACACTGGCTTCTTTCTACCTGGTAATCAAATATTCCAAATGTTTTCAATTTCTCTTCGCTTCGATCTGAAACAACGCTGCAATGCTTCCTAAAAGTATTTAAACACTTCCATTGAAAACTTTCATGTATTATATATTATACGTGTGTTGTATGAAACCTTTCAAAATTCCATTAGCGCTCTAATTAGGTTGGTCCGTCATGATCATATCGGTAAAGTTTGAAGCGAATTTTGAAACGTATATAAGAGCTATAAAACATTCGCTGCTGATGTATACTGACTACAACAATTTCCCATACAACGTGTATAATGACTTTAAAGATGAAATTACTGCTAATAGAAGATTCCAAGTAAATGTTGTGGCTTAATATAACGAACAATTCGTTTAATTCGTTCCCATACTTTGACGATCTCTACGGAGATATGCTCACGATGATGAATATTCTGTAACTTGTATATACACTTTCTAATGTGTTACAAATTTTACCAATATAATCGAGAACAGTCGATCGTTATGGTTGTAACAAGACATGTATCTCAAAATAATTCTAATCCAGATTGGCAACAGTGTTATAATTCGATGTTACAAGCTACTTCTGCTTTGAAGTTGTCCTTAGATCCTGTTGATATGTTTACAGAACGCTCGTTGTTACAGCGTTTCGTATGACGCACATAATATGTATAACATATATTCGTAACACGAACTATCGTACGTTTCATTGTTTTTCTTTTAATAGCTTCTATGGATGATTCTCTAACCACGAATATATCCAATTAATCGTATTACAAGGGGTATCGCAATATCGTTGTTTAATATCTATAGCCGACAAGACGTTACCCGATCGATTACATAATGAGGTCAATTACGGAGCACTTTACGATGATAGCTGTACACCTCGCGAATACCTGCAGATCCGATAGCGATATTTCATCGGTGAAAAAGTTCGCGTGCAGGCCACCTGCTTCTCTGCATGATCGAGTTGCACAATCGCCGCAACGTTAATTTCAATTAATAGCACGGGATAATTGATTTGCAAGCTAACCGCAAACGTTCCACCACTTAAATCGTACAAAGGGATTTGGAAATGGAACCGGTCGAAATATCAAGGCAAAAGAATTATCGTCTTTGTTTCGGTTATGACCGAGTTAGCACAACTAATAATCTATCCTATGCTTGATTAACTCGAATAATCTACAGTTCTATTGGCGTACAATCATCCGGTATAGCAAGAAATCGATTTGCTCGATTGAAATTCAAATACAGTAACTCTGATTTAATACAGCCACTTGCGTTCAATACGTGATTTAAATAAAGACGCGTGTTTTCACGATGAATTCATGTTTCCGTCGTGAAAGATGTTTTAGTGTTTAGGAGTTTGTAACGTTCGATAACTCGTAAATTCTCGTACGATAACAAACTATTTGGCTTGTAATAAGTTCGCACAGTATTGGAAGCGAATTCAGTTATTTTAGTAATTTTTGTTAGTTTATTATTATTACATTTTAGTAATTGATTTAAAAGGCAATATTTTCATAGAAATATGGAATTCCATAAACATCCATAGTCCAATTCTGACAAAAACCGTGCTACTAACCACTGTAATCGTTATCAAAGTTATTCAGATGACATAATTCAAACTGAATAATATAAATTTATCGTCACTCCGCTGCATTTCCTGTGCTATGTCGATGAACATGTGGTGCGCGTTCATGTGCCGGACACATGACACACGATGGTCTCGATTTGACAACGCGCGATTCCACGAACTGACTTGCATTCCAAGTACGCATTAAACGATCCACACAGAGTATGTGTGGCTAGTGTTTGTAAATTGTAGATTTTACGGGCTAGGAAGCTGCAAGCGATGCAATTTCTCTGGATCGAGGTAGTTAATGAATCTCGGGTGGATCAGAAGCGCTTCGTTTGATCGAGTTTTTCCCGACTTCGTGTATATCGAATTTCGCGCAATCTCCTGTCAAAGTGGCTCGGAAAATCGCGTTCAAATAGACAATTTTCTAGCTTCTCAGCAACACACGCGGGCCTCGGGTATTACGCTTGATTCCCTCGTCAAATTCGATTAACTCGAACGACTAACGGAAACGGCCACGCGACCGTTTTACGGGCGGTCAAAATGTTCTGCTTCCCTAAAACGATTCTACGTACCTTACGCGTACCAAGTATCGACATTCCAATGCATAAAGGTTTCATAAGTTTCGCCATAAGAAAAAATGAAACCGGTTCAGAACAAAAGGTGATTCTGATCGGAAGAATGGCCATGCTGGACTTTAAACACAGATTTAAAGAGAACCGCGTTTTAATAAATAGAATAGGGATAATACTGGCATAAATTCGAGGAGCGAAGCAATGCATCCAGCTCGATATTAACGTGGCCATCGGTAAAAACAATGCACAATGTCGTTTAGCGAGCATGATTGCGAATGGCGAGGGAGAATTCCCTGCCGTTACACGGTACCAGTCTTTATGCGGTCGGATTACATGACACAGACCAGGCACATTGTGCTTTCAAACATGCCACTGTGAACACGGCCTAATGGAACGTCCGAGATTAACGAGAGCCGCCATGGCCAACGAATCACGTCGGTTTCGTTAATCCCCTGACTGAATCGATGTTCTCCTAATGATTTATCGTCGATGATAACAATACGTCGTTCGGCCGGCCAAAAACAAAGGCACTTTAAAATAATTGATTTTTCGAGAATTCCATTTTAATTGCGCGACACGGGAACGAATCAACGGTCCTTTGTTCCAAGTTTTGTCGTAGGATACGCTTCGTTTGCGAAACAAGTGTACGAGTATTCGGGACATTTGACTCGTATCGCGTAATGATTTGCCAACAACTTTTTTAACGATATTAAAAAGTTGATAAATCTCAAGTTATTGCGTTTTGTATTATATTATCAATGCTATGTAAGAGTACTGATCAATACTGACAATTTCGAACTCGTGAATTACAAAATTTCGTTAATATTATCGTTGGAATTAATAATATTAATAATATATTAATAAATCGTTGGAAAAGTTAATCTCGTTTTATAAGGAAATAATGGATGCACAATATTTTTCGTTTTATATTATTTTATCGAATTACATTACAAAATTACAAAATAGCGAACACAACATTCGACAGATTAGGTTTCATGTTTCTATAAAGATGCATCGTTGTAAAAGACGTGTCTGTAAAAGAAAGACACTTTTCAGACAACATAATGTAATAGCGAATTCTCTAGATCTCTTTAAATGTGAAGAAGTATTAATTTTGTCTTGTTCGAATAGCTTCTACGAAGTTGAAGAATACGTGCAATAACTAGAAAGTGTTCAAATGTTTGCACACGGTGGCATAAGTGGTTGGCGAATCGATATTCATCGTCGCGTTTTCGAGGAACGTGCATCACGTGCATCCCACGCCAAGACAAATCTTCTTTTCCTATTTAGCGATGTCTAAAGATCGTTCGACGAGTTACGCGGCAAATCCCATCGCGTGACGATTTCGGTGCCTCGTGTCTGAGCTCTGTGCCAACTTGTGCTCGGCAATTTGTATTATTAGAATCATCGTTTGATTCGTTTCAACCGATCGATTGCTAAACCAATTTAAACTGTTACCAGATGTTCGACAGAAACAATAATTTCTATCGGTTTGATATAAAATACTGCGCCAATGTCTTAGACCCTCTATTAAACAGAATTCTCTCGTTTTCACGAAGGAAGATAAAAATACTTGACCTTATTTTTAATCATTCATTGTTCATTAAAATTTCTATAATTTTACAAGGTTTGTTAAATGTTTATATTATTTTTCTTGTTTATCGATATATAGGACGAACGAATAAAAATACCAAAGCATCTGAAATAATTCGGCGTTTATCAACTTCGTCAAAAATTGTTTCAAGTGAAATTTACTGTGCTTAAGGAACCTGATCAGATGAGTACATTTTTACGTTACTTTACATTTTACAGCAAAGAACAACGCGAAGCGATATTCTTACGTTTACGTTATCTTTATCCTTCATACGTTAAGTTTGACAAGTTCTAGTTAAAATATCTCCTACGAACCTAATGGTTCTTCGTTATAAACAGGTTAGTACTTATTTTTTGTAGAGAATGTCCAGCTGAATGGACCAATGTTATGCAAAATTCACAAAACCGTTTAAAAAACACAAGACCACCTTTACATCAAAAAAAAAAAAAAAAATAAGATATTGGAAAATTAAGACGCACTCGTCTGACCAGTCTTCCCAAATACAATAAATTTCACTGCAAATATTTTTCGATAAGATGAATAAATGACGAGTTATTTCAGGTGGTAGTTTTCACTGATTCACCCTACACGTAATTTAAATATACAAAATATAACTCGCACGTTTTATTTTATTTCCGCTGTTATGCTATAACTATACATTGATCTATCTACGCAACAGATACGTTATTTTCGTACACATTTGCAGGAGAAACAGCAAGTTAATAAAAAGTTAAAAATCACTGTTCGTAGATGAGCGAAAGCTTTTGGTGGGTTTCAAATTGCCATGTTGCGAACCAGATAAATTGATTCGCCATGGTAAAAGAACGAGATACCGGACAGTTCGCTCGCGACTTTTTATAAAGCGAAGAACAAACGGGCGGATAACGATGTGGCTGGAATATCGCGGTAAACGAAGGGGAAACGGGTCGACGCGCGGATTATACGGTGGATTTAGCGTTCGTCTGGACGGCCCTTAATCGATGCAGTTTCGAGACGAGCGACAAGTCTAAATGAATCTGTCTCCCGCAAACAATACGTTTCCTCTGCGCGCTCGTATCAACGCGAACAGTGCAAGTCTGCGGAGGATTTCTATAGGCTAGTTTTCATGAATCCTATCGGCGGTCCGCAGAGCCGGACACGTTCTACAATGCGGTCGCATCCGCGCACCGAGTGTTGAAAACATTTTCTGCGACGACGGACGCGTTCCTGTTATCAAACGATTTGTTCGCCAAGCCGCATTTAAATCGTCCTCGAACGGCGATCGTACCTCGAAAACCAAGGAAATTAAAACTCTCGAACGAGGAAGTGGAATTCTGTCAGATGATATAGCAACCACAATATGGAATATGCTTGGGTTTAACGGGAAAATTTTGCCAGCGTATTCTATGGGTCCTACGATCAAGTAAAATATGTTATATAAATATAGATCACTTGAAGCTTTCAAAAAGTTATAGTAAAAATACGAGAGAGAAGTACGACAAGTTCTCTTTCTTATTCTTCAAATTTCTCTTCTTAATATTCATACGCTTTCTTATCGCTGATTGTAAGATTCTTCCTTCTTTGCAACCAGAAATTCCCCCTAGAGTCATCCGCAAAATTACGGCAAGATTGCTTCCTGAATGTGGAAATTTTTCTAAGACGCAATTTTATCGCGATAAAGAGCAGCAGAAGAAAGTAACGTCGACCGGAAGTTCACCAAATGATAGATTATTTCCCTCTCCTAATGGAGGTGGACATTGACCACGGAAATAGTTGCAACTAGAAGGAACCTGGGAAAATGTCGCGTAGTCGATAGGACAGGTAATTGACGCAGTTGCTCGAGGCTTTTTTCAAATAAAAAATTCCGTTACATACAAAACCTTGTACAAAAACCGTTTCGAGTCTACTATGGTGTTATAATGATCGATACAATGCGAGGTACGTTCCATACGATAGAAAACCGTGTTACACGAATCACAGTTTAATATTGTGCTGGTTATATCAATTCAGATATGAAAGATAAATCTGTACATGTTTTATACATTACAGTTATTAGTAGGCGTTTAATCATTAGCGCGGATGCTTCTGCAAATTAACGTTTTTAAGATTACAATTAAATAAAGATTTGCTTCGTTCTTTACAAATTATAACGAGTGCTTTACTTTGGATATTTTGTGTATTCTTGCGTGCGTTCTGTATATTTTTGCATATTTAGTGCTCATAAATGCGTAAATAAACGCTGCGAGCACATATAATCGTATGATAGGTATCGCGTTTCCGAAAAAAAGGGAAAAGAAATTGCAAACTTATTTAACGCGTTATACGAGCTTTATCACATTTTACTAATATTCCCACTTTATCGCAATTACTTTACCTAATTCGTGTGTTACGAAGGACCATTATACTTGGTATCCAATTTGCAAGTTTCTTTCCACGCTGCATCTTCGTTCATATCGGGGACGAAAGATACTGCAAGATCGAAAGAACATCTGCAGACCCGGAAAAATGCAAAGGCAGTCGGTTATTTTTAAGATAGCTCGTCAGGTCTTCGCGTTATGCGAAACGTACGTAAAATCATGAGACCAAATAGGCGAGCAATATTTTTAGAGAGGCTTTGATCTCAGTGTGCAAACAGTGCATCATCTTGCCCATCTCGTTTCTGTAAACAATCTACGAGCGAAGGCTTCATTTTTAAACACTCAGTAGCTTGCTTCATACAGATTGGCAACTAATTTTTCAAAGCGAATTCCGAATTAATGTCGAACGTTGCGCGAACCAATAGCAATAGGTTGATAAAAATCTGAATAAACTTTGATCGACAGTTTTTACAGTTGAAATGTTTCTCGTGTTAACTATATCCCCGATAATCCAACGAGAATTGATGGGAAAATCGGACGCTCCGATAGTCTCCAGAAATACCTAATGTATCGGGTCAGGTTGTTTCGGTAACCTGCTGGCTGTCAGGCATCTGACGCATTCACGGAATTCGGAATATCGGGGAAAGAGACTCGTCTGCAGCATCTCTCACCTGTCAGTCCAGAATCTAAAAATACGAGCGTGCATATACGTCCGCGATCGATCACAGTGCATCGCACCAGACGTTGCTTTGTGAGCGGCAGCAACATTTACGAACGCAGCAGTCCGAGGCTGCAAATATTTTCCTTCCTAGCCGATAACTCTATAAAAACTGCTTTCTTTCCATAGAAAAGCGATAATTCCTCGAAAACTACTTACCATGTGTTAATTTCTAGCGATTTATACTGCTCGTTCCACCCTTTGCCGATTTATCGAACGATAACTCGCGATGGCTATTCTCTTGTTCTTCTTAAAGGCAGAAGGACCGAAATAAAATGTCGAGTTCAACGTCGTGTATTGAAAACCGTAAAGGGTTAAAGCTTCAGACGTAGAGTTGTATATTTTTCTTGAAATATTACATGGACGCGATCGACTCGTGTTGCGTTGCAACGGCGCGGAAGGATACGACGTAGGAGAGAAATTTTGAAGAACCAGCAACGAGTCGATTTCCAGGCAATTGCAGCTCGATTGCAACAGTCACGAGGTTAGTGGCTCGCGTGTTACTAATGGCCAAGAAAGTTCCACGCACGAAAAATAGCGATCCGGGGTGGTCTTACGGGCACACGTCTTACAGAAAAATCAGATAACACCCACACGCTCTACATGAATCGGCCGATACGGACGACATTATGAATCACAGGAGAAAATTGCTTCGCGAACGTGCTGCTCTAACGTCTACGGATAATTTAGTACCACTTCGATCAATTTCCTCCGTTGATAATTGAGCTTAGAATAGAGTATCTCTCACGGATACCTGCGTATATCTGTTTGTATTTTATAAATGAGGAATTAAACGAAGGAAGGAAAAAGAATTAATAAATTATTTGAACGTAATTTAAACATCTATCTAGATATAGCTATGCTCGTGTTGTAACCACTCATCTTCTATAAATTACATTAACATAGTGATTATGAGAAACATATATCCACTATGAGTAGATAGAACCGATACGAGAGGAATTAATTTAACGATATTAACAAGAATAAAAAGTCGATGTACAGTTGGCCAGAAAAATCTACGTACACCTATCGAATCTTGCGTATTAATGGAAATTAAATCTCGTTTATATGAATTCACAGACGAAGAAATAATTTACATAATTGGAGTTCATATAATAGGATTCTATTAATTCTCTCCATTATCTGTGATTTTTCATTTACGTAATAGGAGTTTATATTATTCAAATAAGTGGGTTCAAGCACTGGGTGTTCATTTAACCGGGGCTAACTAAAATTTCCTTGAAATGAACGAAACTTCGCTGTGTAAACGTTTAGTTCACGAAATTGTTACAAACAGATCTCCGTTTACTTCTTAATAATAAATACGTGTCTCGGTTCAAAGAATACAAGATTTTATACCAAAATTGTCTTTGTTATAACATTTCACAGTTAAGAAACATATGCAAATATTTTTCAGTAACTATATTTGCTCAACAGAAATTTGTTTCATCTTTAGAGACAGGTAGCACGTGCATAGAAGGATATTCGGTCGACATGAACGAACAGTTTCTCGTTTTTGTCTTTCAGAACAGATTTAGTCGTTATATTTTCTTAATAAATAAGTATACCGACATTAGATGGCCCGTCGTTAAATTATAATCAGCCACGGTACCTCGTCGGGCGACGGTTTTATTATCAGACGCTTGACGATCCGGTAAAATAACTCATAGTGTATTAAACGCGTGTAAATATTCTAAACGCGACGCACAAACTCGCGAGCACATTGTGTTTCCTTCGTTAACGAACTGACTTCCAGATTTCCTCTATAAATCCTGCAACGTTGAACTCGAATTTCTTCGCGACGCTCCTTGAAAACCACCGGGACAGACTGAAATATCTCTCTCACCCCCAAGAGACGAGGATAAAACGGTACGTCGCTCTCGAGAGGCTCTCGTTGCCTTTCCAGACGCAGAATTTTTGCAAAACGAGACACACGCTAATTCCCCGGAAGCTGCAGTTACGCTGAAAGGTCCAAAGAGAGGCAAACAATTTTCAGTCTCCAACCATTTCTTATCTTCCGGCGATTTTTCTTTTGTTTCCGCGAGGCTATATGTTTCTTCCAACCCCTAGGAGAATCGTCGTGTACGCCAGCGTTTTACGAGTATTATCCAAACTTCTTCCCCATAGAGTATAGAGAGACACCGTAAATCTTGGCCGGTGGGAAGAGCCCCCGTAGAAGGCGGCGAGATGAAAAACGGATCGTAGTAAGCCACTTTATCGGAACTTCCTAAGCTCGATGCAACGTCACATACAAATTCTTATATTTTATCGAACGTCGTTTCAACCTTATGAATCTGATCGAATCTCGTCTTTGTTGAAGCTTCAACAGAATTTGACTATCGAAAATCGACTGCATATACAAGAGCAGACTTGCGTTTTATCAAAAAGATATCACTCGAACATTACGAATTGGGTGAAATTTTGTCCTCGTCAAACTTTCAATAAAATTGATCTTCGATAGTACGGGAGTCGTAGCTTACGATTTAAATTAGACATCGCTCGAACGATGACGACTAACCCTCGTTCTCGTCAGAGTTCGAATAAAATTGGAAGAACACCGAACTACTCGTGGTGTATAAAATAGTCGTGCGAATAAACTCGCGTCTTATCGAATCGGTATCGCTCGAACGTTATGAATCTAATCGAATCTCGCCCTCGTTAAAACTTCGATAAAATAGGGAGAACACTGACTCGATAGCCACGATTAAAGGAGAATTCAACGTGACTCTGTACGTTCGACGTCGTACTAACTAGTCGTACGAGTAAAAGCATAACATCTCTAAAAAGGGAAACTGTTGAAGAAACAAACAGGTGTCATCGGGATCCTTATTTTTCTCAGTAGCAAGAGGCGTCTGTCTCGTGACCGGTTCTTTGATCCACAATGGCGCTTCGACGCAACCAGATTGCAGCTCGGTCGAATGAACTGTCTGACTCGTGCACCGGGACGAATATCACTGTGGCTGCGAGAAAAACCGGCGCGTCACGCGACGCTCGTCAACAAGTTGGAAATTGGTATCGTCGTCAGGTAGCTGGCCGCCTTGTTCCTCGTCTCTTACGGGACACGAAACGGTTCACCGGTGGGTTTCGTGCCGGCCCGTTGATCCTCGCTCTGGGTAGTGCTACCTACTTCTCTCGCAATGACTCGCTATGAATCTATAAATAAACTCGATATCACCGTTTCTTAACGAACTCGTACGCCAGACGATGATTTTTATTCGCGAGCATCGCGTGTTCACCGATTAACGGCTGTTGTTGCGTTTTGTTTGCGCTTACGTCGGGTACCAACCAGGTACAAATACGTGGAACAATTTATTTTCCTTCGCGCGAGAAGTACTCGAGGGTGGCACGAGAAATCGATAAATCGTAGAATTTCGTAGAAACTGCAACTTTTCCACGGAGTTTCGCGATCCACGAATCTATAAATAGTCCGCAGTGGACGAAAGTTCGCGCGGCTGGATTATCGATCGTAATTAAAGCAAATGATGCGAGGTACGAGAAGCGTTCCCGTCTGCGGTCGATATCATGTAATGTTCCGCGTTATGCCCGAGAATAAAAAAATACCAGGTAAATATGTTGAATTTGTCGCTATGAAACAGCGCACGGTGACTCAGTACACCCATAATGTTACTGCTATCTTTATGTGCTTTCCAGATTTAGCTGGCAGGCTAACGAGAATCATCGCATGATAGGACGAGGGTGAGCCCGGAATAAGAAAACGTATACGTTCTTCTATTTCTACGTTCTATTGTGACGCAAACATTTCCTAAATGTCGACTAACACGTTTCCTTTACACGTTTCACAATCGATCTTTACCTGTACAAAATCTGTTCTATCCATCCACTTATCTCGAAGATCGCTGCATCTTCGTTTATACCAAACAACCTCAAATTATACAAAACGAAAGGGAAACTAAAATGAATAATAAAAAAAAAAACCTACAAATCGGAATTACCTCTTAGGACGAATCCATCCGCTGCTCACGCACTGCTGCGTACACCCCCCGACAAAAAAAGGCGATCGGAGCACTTCACGGCGGGGGTGTTGCGTACTGAATGACGGGGTGCGCGTATACGTGTCTTGCGGAGCAGTCGCGCGTCGACTGAAGGCTCCCTTACGAGCAACGAATTCACATAGGAACGACAACGGCGACGCCACGACGCAACCAACCAACCCTTACCAGCCAGCCAGCCAACCAGCCGGCGAACCATCCAGCTAGCCAGCCAGCCAGTGGTTCTCTCTCGCTCCCCGCAGTATCGTCGCAACCCCCTGGTATTGCACGAACAACCCCCTCCACCAGGGATTGAAAACCACGCGGAGAGGGGCTGCGTGTATCGCCACGCGCCCGACAAACTGGAGGGGGTGTCTGCTGGTGGAATTACTTCGCCTGGCAAAAACTCACCCCCTGTCTGACTCTCGCGCTTTCTCTCTCACTCTCTCTCTCTTTCCCTATGAGTTGTCCTTAGTTGGAAAGCGGTGGAAGGGAGTTTAGGAATATGACGAACACGAAGTGAGGAGGAGTCAGGGGGCGTCAGGGGCCGATGTACCCTGATCCGAAGGTCGCCAGGCACAAAGAAGATAAATTGGAATTTGGGCTTGTTCCTGGCTCTGGACCGACCGATTTTCTTTTATTCGTTTCTCCGTAACCCGACCATTCTTACCGTTTCTAGCGGGAAGAACACGCAACAGCGAACGTTAAGCGCTTAATAGCAATTAAGAAGCAGAGAAACACTTCGCCACCCCTTGCTACTTTTTTTCATAGGACAAAAGATGGAAATTACGGAGTGGAAGTAAGGTTCTCTCGTGTTACCGTAAGACGGACAAGTTTTCGAGGGGTTCATGAAGCGAGGGAGGCCGATGCACTCCATTACGAAGGTCGCAGCGGTGGCGGGACAGAGATAAATCGGGATTTCGCGATTGTTACTGATTCCAGAACCTCGGGATTGTTTCGAGCGTTTAGCTCGGTCTCCCTTCCAACTATCATTGGAAACTTAACCATTTGAGGAGATTGAGTTTCAAGAAATGAATTAGGGGAAGACGTGCAGTATAAACCAAAGATATTTCTTGCTTCCGTCGATAGATACCAACTGATATACTAATATTATACTTTATATGGTACGTATGTGTGTGATGTATAGGAAATAAATAATATAATTCTCTGTACCATATTCTAGGGTCATTTTTCATTTGTAAAAACAAATTTTGAATAAATGGTCGAATATCTCTTTTTACGAATATTATTGATCAATTTTTCGTTCGCCAAAAATTACAACATTTTTATATTTCCGAGTTGTTCGATTTTGTTATTGAATTTGAAAAAGACGAGCTCCTTCTATGAAATTATGAAGATGTTTTAAACGAGTGAATTAGTCGTGTGTCTACGTATAGCCAAACTAAGAAGATTCAATCGGTTTCTCTCGCAACTTTCAATGAAAATAAAAACGTCGAGAAGCTGAATTAAAATCAAGTATTTAATAACCGTTTGCTATACGAAAGCTTAACGACTGAATAACGTATCTGAATTATGAATCTAAACGAAATAAAGGAAAATGAATATTGCATGGAATAAAAGATTAGAAGTTTCGAAAGCGAAGAAGTTTTTTCCCTCCCTGTTTTTATACGCGAGAATGAACTTCGAATGGAGCAGGGAAACAGGAGCGGAGAACTAGAAGACGAGGGCAATGTACCACGATCAGAAGGTCGTGGCACCGACATGGAAAAAGTAAATTAGGATTCGGCACCTACGAAATCTGTCGGGTCCTTGGACGAATAAATCGAACCGGGGGAGCTTAAGTTGACTCTCTGTAGATATCGAAACCCACCCTTTCGTTTATCGTCGGACGATTGATAAGACGCGGATAAACGTACAAAGTCAACCGGAATATTGCATCCATCGTACACTTTAATTTTACTTTTATTAAATGAAATGAAAAAAAAGATCGAAACTGATTCGTGCTTCACGGATCGAAGATTTAACTAAAGCTCAAGATTTAACTAAAATCATTCTTTGTTTAAAATTTATGAATCAGGAGAAACCATAGAAGATAAACAACTAGCTCCTATCATAAAATCACCAACTTAGAATAATACAGGACTTTTGCATTCCGTAATGATATAAATTTCGAAATAATTAAAACATAGTACACGTGAGTTAAGAAAATAGAATGATCCTGGCACGATCAACGCTGTATATGTAAATATTCGCGCAAAAGTATCCAACTTTTACGAGGGATGATTTAAATTTCAAATACTCGGCTCGCGAATGAACTTTGTAGCACTGTCGCCGCTGAATTTCTCGTTTCTAAATCTTTATGAACGTCCGGTAATATTTGACGACTTACCGGGCGAAGAGACTGCGATATCTCGCGCCTCCAAACTAAAATTAAAAGCTTCTCCGCCCTCGTAATCTCATTGCCGGACAACGAAAAGATAATACTCAGTCGCCTGTGAGAGCAGACAATTCTGGAACGTTAACTTGTGCAATCGAAACTTTTCAGTAAGTTTGGTTGACAGTGTGAAAATGGCTCGCGACAGTCTCGCAGGTGGAATAAAAACCACCCCGGTGTTTAAGCGAACTTTTTTTTATCGCGTCGCGAGCAACGGTGGAAGATAAATTCGAATCTGTCAAGATAGAGAGCGAGGAGAGCGAAATGAATTCGGCTGACGGTGTTGGTTTATTTCTTTAAGAAAACGAGAAGCTTTCAGAAGGCGGAGGGTTCGCGATAAAAAGTTGATCAATAGAACGGAGGGTGCAATTCGTTAACCTACACCGACCACGACGCCTGATCGAAATTGACTTGTCACATTGATGGCAGAAAAAGAAAATTGACCCTATAAACGATTCTGAAATTCGCGCTATCGATTACCACGATTCTACCAAATTAAAATAAAACGAAACCGCGATCAAGAGAGCAAACATGATTTTTAATGGAACTGATGCGAATTATAAAATGGAAGATCCACGAATAATTTCAACGTAATTCTGTTGTTATATTCGAGAAACTTGAATCATAGAGACGAATGAACTCGTCTTCTCTGGTTAAAAAAAAGTTAACAGGGCGAGAAGCTTTTTCTAATTAACTTATATTAATTAGAATACTAATCGAATAGTATAATCTTAGATCGAATCGTCACATAGATTACACGAACGAGAGACTGTCTCTACAAACAATTCTGAATCTCGTGCCACCAGTTACAATGATTCTATCAAACTAGAATAAGGCAGAACTCTAACAAGATGCACGCGAGATCGCATAAATTGAAGCTACAAATCATCCGATCGAACGATTCCAAAAAGAATAGATATTTATCCTCGAGTTATCTTTAAAGCTGGAGGATTAACGACCCGATCGCTGCTTCCGTAAATTCCGCGGCACAATGCAAACGTGTATCTCGAAAACATGAATATTCATCTCTCCCTTAAGCTCACAGCTCGCCGATGCATCTTCGACCGTGGAAATACAAATTCTGGGGCTGACGGGCCAGTTCGCGGACGCGCTCACCGTGAAAAATAAGTTCTGTTGGAAGGATTTCGTGAGGATGGCGGCGGTTCAGGCTTCGATCGAGACGAGATTGGTGCACGAAGGAGCAAACCGGTTTCTCGAGCGGGTTGAAGGATGCTGCGGTGCCCGGAGGAGGCAAGGAACTTCAACGAGGAACGAGCGGAAGATCGATCATGTCGGCGTACAGCGACGAATCTACCATATCGTGTAATTTCGGCCACTTAAGCACTTTTAAGAAAAGCAATAAATCGCAACACAGAGCGCAGAATACCGGGAGAAACGACAAAGTTTGGTTATACCGCTGAGAACAATTGGTAAAAACAGGCGAAAGAATTTCCACGTGTACTACCATTCGAAAAACTATTCTATTCGGAGATATCGATGAATTTTTAGTAGCAGCGTTTCAATTCATTCAAAGCGTACAAATTAATGAATTAGTACGTAGAAACGGTATTGACACTCCTCGTTACAGAGTTAGCAGATCACGTTGTTATACTCCTACCGTTTCAGATGATATTAGATTTTATACGAATTATTTTATTGAAGATAGATCTTTAAAAAAAGGAAACTCTGAATATTTTTGAACAGTACTGCGTGATATATACATATATAGTTTATCTCTCGCTTATATAAATACGAGACATGTTTTATTGCTTGCACTATTCTTCTCGGCAATCGCGGGTCGCTAGTTACGAGGGAAACGTGCCACGACTGCGTCGAAATTCGACTGGAACTCCGCCAGATTTCTTTGATTAAAAGAAAAATATTGTTACGCGTCCACTTCGGCCGCACTTCGCTCGAATCTTCAATGTCGCAAACTCGTGCGAGGATCTTAAACGACTTGGTTAAAAGCAGACCTACACGCTGTAATAGGTCGCGCGAAGAGCTGCAATTCGATCGGGTTCTTGGAAAATGTGTGTCATCGTATTTTACGGGATCTTCTCGCGGCTGTCTCTGAGTAAGAGATCAGATTATTCGCGTGTAATAAGGGTTACAAGCTTTATAGAGCGTGCTATATGTATCAAGGGTGTGTCTGCCCCGCACCACAACGCCAGAGTTTCCCCTTCGACACTACGGTCTCGTTAGTTTTATTCTCGTCTCGTGGTTTCTGTGCCAGCCAACCAAGGGCTGAAACTTCTCATCCAGAAACCGATGAGAAACAAAATAAATCTGGCGTTTTAAAGCCCTGTGCAACCTACATCTCCGTTACCGCGACTTTCTGAAAGCTGCTAATGAAAGGATGCTTCGCAAAGCTAGCAAAAAAAGAAAAAAAGAAAAAAAAAGAAAAAAGCTAGGCTGCGCCGATAATATAAAAAGAGATCGATTGTAGAATCGCTTACTCGTGCGAAACGTGATCGTAGCGAGATTAAACTTCTTCTTAATTATCGTTTCTTCTTACCTGAAACAAAAACAAAGAAGAAAGAAAATTAATGATGGGAAAGAAGCATTGTACAAGGCAGATCGCTTAAATATCGCGAGCCGAGCTTTTAATGTTTCGATGGCAATCCATTGAAAATGAAAAGCAGCGAATCGAACTGAAGCAACCCAGTAAACATATCGATTGCTCCGAGATGCAACCCGCCTTTTGTAACAGTCGACGGAAGAATGCATAACGAGTTTACAAAGCGAACGTTTACGAACGGATCGCTGTTGCAAGATTTATGGAGCAACACGAAGCATTAATTTTTCTCCGCGCGCTTCCATCGTTCTCCTAACCTCTTTTCCATTTTAAGTGCATTTTGTTCGCCGCCCATTCTTTTCCAGTGGCTTGTAGCAACCCACGAATTATTCACTTCCACTCTCTTACCAGTAAAATCCTATTCCACTTAAGCTATGAATTCTATAGAAAGTCGAACGTTAAATCGACTTTTCAGCTAATTCGCACGATTCACTCTTCAAACGTTTCAACTGTGTCGAGTGTAAAGTATAGGGAAGTACGTAAGCCGAATATCTTGGAAGTATCCGCGTGAAAAGTCTTCTTTTGCTCCCGTTTAGACTAAACCGATGTAAATGGTAGCTATTCGCAAGGACGCAAGCTTTCTAACGCGAAATTTGCTATTCCTCCCACGGGAAC
Source organism: Bombus vancouverensis nearcticus (assembly GCF_051014615.1). NCBI lineage: Eukaryota > Metazoa > Arthropoda > Insecta > Hymenoptera > Apidae > Bombus > Bombus vancouverensis. The sequence continues at coordinate 9,761,126 of NC_134921.1, read as the reverse complement.
AGTATCCGTAGCGATTACTCATCTTTCGGAAGAACAACCATAGAATTCCGATGATCGTGACACATAAGGAGCGAACACGAGAACGCGATAATTTAGGATCGTGACGTACCTACTCAGAAGGATATTCGGATGGACGAAAAAAGAGCCGAAGAAATTGCGCAAATCGACGCGCACTCACGTCATTCAAAGTACTAACATCGTGTTCTTATATCCTGTATATTGTTTGTATCTTACATCGAACCGAAACAAAGTGGCAAAATAAACAGAAATACGTTATTGACTATGCGTATTAGAACACTTACTCGCGTCACATGTTTGAGTCACACGGTAGCGACCAATTTGCTCGATTGGTTGATATTTGATAAATCAGATAACGATAGTGTACTTTGATACAAAAGATACAGAGAATTGATATAATCAGTTTGATCAATCGTAGTGGTTCATTTATTAGAATATTCTAATAATGTTTATGTTACTTTATTTAGCATCGTCCGTTTATACGATTATATATTTATACGATTATTACCTTTTTCCAGTACTAAATGACTCATGATTCGTAAAAAGAAGCGTACTTTTTTGTCCATTCTGTTTATAGTGTACATCGAACGATCGGCGTAAAGGCTGTCGTACGATAGCCGATAACGCAGGAACATTTCCATTCTAAAAGGCAATGTTTTATAATGTATACACGATAGTATCGTATGACGGAAATCTCGATATCTCATTATGCCGATTGACATGCGCACCAGCCTATTCTACGACAACTTTGCCTGATGATCCGCTTCTACCACTGGACTATGACTCATGTTTGCCTCGAAATGACTGCGTAGGAAATATAAGTACATACATATACATACGCAGAAACTGCGATCTACGAAACTGGAATTATACTGCCGGCTCATAAACACCTGCTGGGTTCGTACGGAACGTGATAATTAATCTGGATCGTCAAAAGAAAAGATCAACGTTTATCGTTTGTTAGAATGTTTTAAACAAACAACATCTAAACAAACGTGAACATTGCACAAAGTTTTTCTTCGAACTGGTCGCTATATACTTTTACGCTCGTGTAAATATCCTGATACGTATTTCTAAACGACGTACAGCGATGGACGAAAGGAACGTTTCAATAGCTGTTTCACTATCATTCGATTATAATCTTAGAGAAGGGAATTCCATCTTACAAGAACAACGAATGGATGTAATATACAGGGTGGTTGGTAACTGGTGGAACAAGCGGAAAGGGGGAGATTCTACGCGAAAAAAGAAGTCGAAAATATAGAATAAAAATTTCTTTTTTATTTTTTTTTTTTTTTTAATTTTTCCATCGAGACAACGATCTACAGTGAGATCCGTTATAACGTACCGCACGCGTACCGAGCGAAAATTCAAAGTCGATTTTCTCGAAAACAACGCCTCAAACGAACAATTTTTATCCTATATTTTTGACTTCTTTTTTCGCGTAGTATCACCCCCTTTCCGCTTGTACCACCAGTTACCAACCACCCTGTATGTCGCAAAATAGGTGGTCGTTGCTCCAATAAAAGTATCTAGTGCAAGATAGCTGATACTGGTATGCAGGTTCCAATTTTGAACTTTCTTTCGAAACTTTCGAAGCGTTCACGGTAACTTCTTCCATCGATCGAATTCTACTTTTTGAAAGAACGATATAGTCTACTCTGGTTCCTGTAATCGCGCAAATGCATCGTGTTTGAGGGAAGTTAAGACTGTGTTCGTCAAAGGACGTGTAGAAATGTCGAGCGAAGCTTAATTATGATAGAGAGGTCAGATGGAAATGTACCGTGCTCCGGAAAGTTCTGATTAACGTTCAGGGAGCAATTGAAAAATAGCGTTCCCCTGTGTACACAGAGCTTCGTCCCGATGTCTCTTTTCGACAGAAGGACGGACTGACGTTTAAGTATGTAAAATTAATTAACGTTGATTAACGTTGGTCGCGATGGGAAAGCTGTGAACGAGTTCGTGGGCCGAATACAGGGCAGGGATTACCACCCGCGGCAAGAACCCATTAAAAACTGCCAAGACTATTTGTTTTGCCGTCGACACGCGTACAGCAGCCACGTAAAACGCTTGTCGTTCGTACTAAAAATTCGATTTCGCTTCTCCGTGCTGCGGTTACGACCGAATGTAATAACCATCTCCGCAGGATTATCCTCCATTAATCTCGATCGTCCGAATAAATCCAGCCTCGCACATTTTTCTCGCTGCTTTTATGCAGGTAGAAAGAGAAGGTACGGAATAGGATGGAAAAGATGGCCGATGTGTTTCAAAGAGAAAAATTCGTCGAGAAGGAACTGCAGCCTCAGCGAAGACAGGTTTAAAGCTTTCGTTCTCGTTTCTCGCCGCGATAACGACCAAGGACACTTTAAATCGCCGTTCGAGCCTCTACTATCTCTCGAATAACATATCCACGCTTGATCTTGGTGAGTAAATCGCCTTCGTAGAAAGAACCCGTGCCAAGTTCTCGACTGCGCTGCGCTGCGTTGTCTGAGAAGTCGCCACCGTGGCTGGCTAGCCTCTTCGTTGCTTCTTTCCTCTCGTTTCGCGATGAATCAGTGGAAACGCATGGAACAATCTTGTTCCTGGAGTGAACACGCAAACGACGTACCAAGTGGGAGAAAAGAAAAGAGAAGAGAAGGGGAAGAAAGATCGCAGGGATCAGGAGTTACACGTGTAAAATGGAGAGTAGTAACGATAGAAGAATTTCGAAGAGAAAATGTTCCAGGGTTTCGATCGCGTCTACTCAACTTTACTACCTTGGATATATTTTACAATCTTTCTAGTGGGTGTTACATCGATGTCAAGCATCGATACTCTCAGTAGGCAAGGATACAATGAGATGATAAATTAAATTTTTCAAGCGAACACATCCATTGATCTAGTCGCGGATAAGACTTCATGTTGCACGATGCGCGTAGTCTCTTTATCAATTTAAAAAAAGGAGCGTATGGAGACAAAGCATGTTGAATTTCAGGCTGTAAAAGGTATTTGTGACTCTAATCCCTGTACTTTCTACGATTCGTCGATTCCAATTTTATCGATCTGCCGATACATATCGAATATAAGTATCTGTCGAAGCACGAGATAGACTTTTATCGAGGTTCTTAAAACGATTTTATCATCTCCTGTTTATACGTATTTTTATACACGTAGACTGGCCTGTCGGCTTAAAACGAGCGTTTTAAGGTATGCAGCTACTTCAAGCAGCTATATCGAGAAACCTTTCGATACCACTCTTAATTCTATTCTATTCCAAGAAATACCATAGAAAGGCACTAGTTATCGTTTAGAACAAGAATATCTAATTCTATGATAAAATAATTGAAAATCTGTAACTGAGACGTAATGCTTTTCTAATGATATTTTGAAATCAATTAAAAGTAAGTGTATGTGAGAAATTTCAGGAGAAAACTTTGTGAGAAGGAAAAGCAAGTCAAAGATCATCGATTCTATCCCCTTTTTCATCCCGGTATACACACGTCGAGGCTTCCACGAATTTTAATCGCCAAATGAGCGTACACAATTCGCGGACCGTGTAAACAATGGCTGTATTTTTCCTGTGTGCTGGGTTAACATATTAATTGCGCGACAGATGCGGCTGAAAATGTAGGAAAAATAAGAGTAATATGCACAAAGAATAACAAACAGAAATATGATAGAAAAATGTATCATAAACGAAACTTCCAACCTTCCATGAAATTATTTAATAATCAAACTTATCTTGTTAGCAGTAGCATTCTTTATTGCGTTGGTTTCTGTGAAATGTCGATTTTTCAAAGAAAACCTTTTTACCACGCGTAGTTCTTTCAAACTATCATGTATTTAATGAAAGTAATTTTCATATTGTTCGAAATACCTGCTCGACCATTTCATTTCATTACTCCAGCTTTGAAAGAAATAATGTATATTAGTTTTTCTTATTAGTTTCTCTATTTAGAGGTTCTTTTAAAATAATTCGTGAATTAGAAATTGTTTAGACAAAACAGGATATCAATAATATTTTTCATCCCTTCTTATAATACTTTTAATTAATGGTGATAATTTATAAATGTTATTATGTCTTTTGATAATAATTATTAATGTCTTTTATCTGTGGCCGTCATATAATATTTTTAATTAAAGATGATAACTTATAGATGTTATTATATCTTTTGCTAATAATTGAAACCTTAGGGGGACATGATCCATCATTTAAAAATACTATTGTTTCCACTTCATATATCTAACAATGTAAACATCAATATGTGATAACCTTATCCGAGTAACATCGTTAATGTTTATCGTTGTCGACTTTGTATCAAGTATCAAGTGTGATTCACATACACGTTTTGTGAAACAGCCGCGATAGTAAATCTCTCATAGCTATGTCACAGATTTAATATGTACTTTTATTTTCTTGCCGGCACTTGAGATCTTTGTTTCACAAGATAATACGTCGACGCTTTTCTTTATTAACTTGGAACATGAAAGCTGAAGTATACTTGTACGAATATAAACACGACAATTATAACGTTGTCGTGAAGGTAACGGGAATGTTGCTATTGTTCAATGAATGTGCAAGAATAAAATGTATATAAATGATAAAAACATATTTATAGAAATGTAACTCAAATAAAACGAGAAAAATACAAATGGAAATTAAATATAAAATATTACAACAGGGAAAAAAATATAGAAACGGAAATAAAATAGGTATGCGGTTACACGTATGAAAATTGATTTAATTCATTCTATGACAAATGAAAGAAATTATAAATTTGAAATCAAATTCCTAAATGAACATTATACTATACGATACAATTTTATTTCTACTGCAGCTACTATCAATTAAATTCAATTGTGAATAAGCGTGAACTTATTCGTATGATAAATTGAACGTAAATAGATTAATGTAGAATTTGTATGGGAATTCATAATTGTGTTAATACAATTAAGGAAATGAAATCTAGCCAGAGTAGTTTATTCGAGTCATCAAATATTATAACTTCACGTTGGATAATTTGTGTGCATTTTACATCTTCAAATGTCTTATAAATAGCTGTAGTCTACCTACATTGCAAAATAAAAGCACGAGAATGTAGAAGCAGAGTAGATTCGTGAAGCTGCATAGATCAATACCGACTCTGCTAACAAAGAACCAGGAACAATCTAAGAATAAATTTCTCCAACTTGCCCAAAACTCCATTTAGGATATTTAGTTATTTAGACCGAACTATTAACGTACACGCTTTTATTATTCCTGCTGTAGAATCTCCGTAAAAGGAGAACAAAGTACGTAAGTAAGATACATTTGACAATTTCATTGATAAATTACTAAGTTTCGCGACGTACGATATTTATCGAGAATGGCATTTTGTCAAAGTCGTTATAGCATATGATAACAATGAAAGCGAGTTGAAGCATAATATGTTTACGACGTTACGATGCCACTGTATGGTGTTTCATTAGTTTGCAAGCAGTTTCACAAGCAGGTGAACTGCGCGATGCACTCACGGCGCGTACCGTTACGTCAAAAAGCCTGACACGACGTGTAAAAGTCAGGATCAATAGCCTTGAGGACTTTTATCGTCGAAATAAATTACGTTTCAGATAAGGCGACGCTTTTCAACCGGTAGCAGGCGAAACAATTGTAAAAAGCAAGCAAAAAGAGTGCTGACAAAAGGGAATCAACACCTCGAACAAATTTAATATCCTTCTTTGAGAGACGCGTTACGCGGAACAGGAACGTAATTGAACAAATCGAACTATACGCTACAGTTCCCTTTGATTAAGAAAACGTATCGAAGAAACAAAAGACTTCCTTTGATAAAGCGTTGCGATTTTACTCCTTTCCATTGCACGCTGGTTCGAGAATAGATATACAAGATTGCTTTTATTAACAAATACCGATCATAGGTAAAAGACGTCACACATTTCTATTCACATTTTTATCTTACGTTCTAATTAATTCGTGGCCAAGAACAAAAGAAATATTTAGAAGGAAATAATGAAACCGACAAAAGTTTACTATAATATGCTATAAAGAATGTTTTATAAAATAAACGTCTCGTCATCGATGATCTTAAACGCATACCAGATAATATTTAATCAGAAGGAGAAGGAATGTTGGTAACGAAACGACGACGTCGACGAACTTTGGCATGCCTTGTTACCTAAGCGAGTTAGAAAAGCACGTTTGATGCTTGCTTGACCTCAGTAGCCTTTATCGATCCGTCTCCCGAAACTATTTGATTAGAAATCGCCTTAATTAAGGGCGTCCGCCCTTTAATTCCGCCCCATCACCTTATCTGTTCCAGTCAAAGTGCTCGCTTTATTAAGATGAACATCGACAGTATTAACGCTCGTTCGCGAAATTTCCTGATCTTCGCTTCTTACGAAAATAGACACAATTCTTATTACGAAAATTTATTATTGTTTCTAAAATATCCACGGAATATCTCGGTAGTTAATTGAACCTTTCCATATGCCGTCGTCGTCGTTGAAAAGCAAACGCGATTTCACGTACGAAAGGTCGCGTCGGCGCGCGAAGCGCCGAGTTGCCTAAACGCGATACAGGAAATTGGGCATGAGATTGAACGTTAATCCTTAATTTGTCCTGGAAGCTATCGTTTCGGAATGGATTTTATTACATCCAGTGCAGGGGAAATCGAATCTACAAACTGACGTATGCTGCTCTTGCGCGGATTGTAACGTAACTATATTGGCGCGTATTTTTGGTGCTTCTGGCATCGATTTTCGGATTGCAGGTTGTACGAACGTCTGCAACTACAACCGTGTTATTTGCCACGAAAGGATGGATTACGCTTACAACAGTAAGCTTTAAACAGATTTTCAGGGAAAATTTCGTCGACGGTCGATCATTTCTGCTAATTAGCTGGTTATTGCCCCGAGCAGAAAATAGAGAAGGGATTTACGTACTGGAAACAAAGCGCAATTGTGTCGACGCAAACTATAGAAGGGTAGATGCACCCTTGGAGTGCGGGATACGTACGTATTCCTTCGGTTGTTAGTCTGGCCATCGACCGTCTGCGGGGCGCGTGTCCTGGGGCAAAGACCTCTGCTCCTCGTATATCCTGCCAACCGTTTCTAACGCTTCGCTGCTTTTCGAATACGATCGAAAAAATATTCCGTGTCACGCTAAATTCAAATCGATAGTCACAAATTCTACCGTCATTTTGAAATAACAGGTACACTGTCACTGAAAAATGTTGAGATACTTATTTTCGGACAGACGTGATTTAATCACAGAATTGTAAATCGGTTCTACGTGAACCAAAATTTCCTTATCGCTGCTTTTGGGACGTAATCGAAAAATATTCCGTGTGATTTTAGATTTAAATCGCCGATAGTCAAACATTTGACAAGTACTTTGATAGGCTGCCGCTCAAGAGCGTCAGGACACTTATTTTTGATAAGATGTGATTGATTCACAGAATTACGTGAATCGAGTCGACATGATCGAAAATAAAAATTTCATCTCGGCAAATTAATTTGTACACTTGAACCAAATTCATATTAGGTTGTTCCAAATGTTTCTTTCGTTCTATAAGGAAATAATGGATGCATAATATTTTGTTCCAATGGAACAAAATGGATCATACACAATTCAATAGAATAATATAAAACAAAAAATGTTGTGCATCTACTATTTTCTTATAAAGGGAAACTTTTGGTAGAATCTAATATTCATCGTTTCTATAAATCGACCAAACTGCGGAAATAATTTTTAACCGCAAATCGTAAACGAAATAACGCGACTCTTGTGAAAAATAAATGGCTACAGCGGAAAGTGGAGCTCGGAAAAATAGAAAAGGAGGGTAACGTATAATTAAATCCGAGACGAAAAACACACGAGGCTGTAACGTTGCCACGTTTATTCAACCACCTGTTCAACCCTTCTCAATTCCCATCTACTCTCGAAGATAGAAGCACTCTCTTCAACATCTCTTTTCTTCCAGTTAATGCCTCGAAGCATCTTTATTCGCGAGTCGTATATTTTAGTCGATTTCATTCTGAAAATTGCCTTCTTAATCGAGTGTCGTTTAGCCAATTATTAATCCTTTAACGATGCATTTTCAGAAATCGTCTCCTCCAAACGCAAGAGAATAGCAAAGGGAAATATAATGTTATTATCAATACAACACAAGTCCCAATAAGAACAGAGTATACATAGACACGCGATCATATACGTACATGTCGACGAACGAAGTCGACAATGAATGATTCTTAGTTCCTACATTTCCAGCTTGATTAAAATTTCGATATTACTCACTAACGACAATCTTCCTTACAATTCATGAAAGTTGTCCAATGGGGCAATAGACTATCTAAAGAGCTAAAGATGCACGTTAACGCGTGTAGCGCGAAGCATGTTGCAAATATTTTGGAGAGACATATAATATGAAACTTAATGAAAGATGAAAGATAATCTGGTACATTACGTACCTCGTTAATTCTGAATAATGCCAATATTCCAGTTCATAGTTAAACGAAACCATAATAAACTCGAATGTACAAAGAATAATGATAAAATGTAATTACAATATATGCACTTGGTATATTTTATTTATTTATTTATGAGTTTATTTTAAGATGCTCCTTTTAACGATAAAGTTGCTACTGATCAACGATGCATTAAATATAGCAACCATTACTAACCAAGAAAAATTAGCTCAACACTGTAAAGGTTTAGCCCTAGATGATTAATATATCTCGATTGAAGTACATCGGATTTAGAATTGCGCACGAGTCAGGTGTATGGTTATGTCTTCGGTGCATAATCCAATTCACGAAACGGGCTTTGCTGTAATGCACCGGGAAGTTGCATAAGTACAGACGACCGCGTACTCGCGAGGTCTTAATATCGAGAGACACGAGGGGCGATTGTCGCTTGACAGAATGCAGCTGAAAACCAATTTAAACGTATTAGCGTAAATTATTATTGCCGCGGTTGCACTCGTGACGCGTGTATGATAAGACAACATGGAATATTCTCGTTTCTTACTTTCGAATATCAGTTAGATTATAATTCATGTAATTCACGTAACAAATGTATTCCAAGCTAGTTTAGTCGGCAACAGATGTGTAACTTTGTAGCGTCGATATTTAATGCTCTAGAATTTTGTATAGATATTAAATTTCGCTAACGATTATCATGAAAATTAAAACTTTCCTGTATATTGGAAATTTTTGTAACAAAATTAAAAAAAGAAAAAAATAAAACGACATATTAAGAAATAGATTGGAAATTGTATGCGACTCATCCTCCTTGACAAAAATATGAATCTGTATAAAACTAGTAATAATTCATACTTTACTCATAGATATACATTATAGATATACATTATACGTATACATTATGGATATACATACATACATATATATATATACTCATAATTAAAACTAATAATTCATACGAAAATAATCCCAAATATATTTCAACGTTTCTTAAATCGTATTCGATCTGAACAACGTGTATATTTCTTTCTTTTGATACAGTGCTTCATGAACGCCATTTATTCGATAGATAGTTCGATATGTTCTGGCGTCTGGCTCGATCAATGTTTGCGAGATAACAGATAGCAAAGCGACGTCTCTGTCGATAGAAACCACTTCTTGATTTGCAAATGGCAGCGGTGAAAAGCTCTTTTCCGTGGATAATGGATTTTTTCTGTGCTTTTTGCGAGGCCGATGGAGCTGTAAAATAGCAACGTCACAGTAGCTATAAAACAGTTCTCGGGGCGTGGAAACAACGGTACCTATCTTCTTGTAAGATTTCCTTATAAAGACAGTTATACTACAGACACCTACTTCGATGCCATCGTCTCAAAATAACAGGAATATCAGTGTTGCGCCATGGGACCGCGTTAGCTCTACAGAAATTAGAAATAGTTGAATCGCAATGCGGAAAAGAAACTCGTCTCGAAAAATGATTTTAGAATTTTGTACAGTCAATTAGGAAAATGTATCAGATCCCACTGGTACTTGTAGGTTCTATATAAAAATCAATAACGGTTTACAGAATCAAAGATTTCGTAACTTCTAGCATAGTTACATTCCAAGAATTTTCTCAGCCAAATATCTTACACTTTTTTAGTTCATTTCAATTAGAAACATGTTGATATAGTAAGCAAGCTCCGAGTCATTTTCTGTTCATATATATAGTGAGTTGCAGAAATGTTTATAGCCTTAAGAATATTAAATGTGTGACGATTTGTTTAAATCTCCATTTATATTGTAACGAATTGCTTTCACAATTGGTTTCACAATGAACGATATATCAATCACAAGCTTAATTACGATGTTGTATATTCATATTGAGAAATATGGCAGGGTATATATCATCGGAGAACGTTAGTCATTTGTATTCATCTATGGATAACATATCGATTTAACGATGTCTATTAACATACAACATCCATTTCGAGCCATATAGACCAGAAGAGAACGGGACTAAAATAAATATATATTCGAGTTGTAAGCATAATATACATAAATGCTTACTTCTATAACAAACTGTTTTTCATTTCTTCGGATAAGCCAAGTATATCAAATTATACGATTATATGTAAACTTTCCTGGTATGGCTAACTGTATGCATTAAATGATTCGAATACCATACTATCGACGATAGTCTTCCTAGTTCTTCCAACGAATGTATTTCGTTAAGTCGACAGGCGTTTCTGTAATAGATAATTCATGCGCGTTTTTTCAAATTCACGGCGCAAAAGTCTTCCGCGTTTCGCTGGACATCGACGATTTGCTAACCTGCCGAGAAACATTTCGGCTGGTTTATCACGGTATTACAACATTCAGAATCTTCCGAAGAATGTCCAGGAAAGTGGAACGCATTAGAAAGCAATGCGGAACGAAATGTTTTAAGGCACCTACACACGGGTTTACGAATTCTTTGAAACGTCCACCGTGCCACTCGTTTGACGTACCTTGTTCCAAAAGAGGGTTCGTTTCTCCTGCAAATAGATGTGGAACATGCTCTGCTTCACGAACGAGTTTCCACGAGTAAAAGACGCGTCATTTTCGTTCCGCCTATGCTATGACGTGTGCACGCGACGAATTGATGCTCTCTGTGAGTAAACAGAAACCTAGACCCTTTTGCGCAACAATTTTACCTAACAGGTACAGTAGAATCTCGATTGTTGTTTCCAATTGTTTTTATAACATAGTCTGTTGTTCATTTTCCAAATCAACCTTTGTTCGGAATACTTGATTTAATCGAATTATAATGAGAGTTTATCAAATACATTAGAACCTCGATAATTACAAAACAAGTATTTTGGGAATTTATCTATATTGTAATAGATTCGTGATTCAGTGTAAACAAACTTTGCATCAGAGGAAAATGTTCAACTCGATGTCTAAAATATTAGTCGGAATTATCATTACGATTACGATAATCAGTTCGATAAGGTTGTTATATAGACGATAAGAAATCGGTTACCAGTTCCTAATCGCGTAACTTAATTACACGCTACACAGGAAATAGATTAATATTTGATGCGTAAACTGATAAAGGCAATTAGTTCCATTAATAAGGTTCAATGACTGTAGCATAATCGTTTGCAACAGACGATTTCGTGATCCTATTCTAGGAGAGTTCCTATGGTGCAGTGAGAACAGTTTTCCAATGTTGAAGCAAAGTGAAGCAGAAATGGTGGAGACCGGGGAGAAGACAGTGGATATAAGAAGGGATTAAATAAAAAGAATAAAGAAAGGATGGTGAAAGTTAATGAAGAAAACTTACAGACGAAACTTACAGACTAAAGGAAACGTTGAGGAAGAAAAAAGGAGAAACTCAGTGTACTATCGTTTACTTACTTCCTAATGAGACAATTTTTTTCAGGAGGATTCACCCTGTGGAAAATCCAGGCATCAAATAATTCGACCAAAGAAAATTCCGAACAGATATCACGAATCCTCTTTCTTTAATCGTCTATACGAATACAATGGAGGTAAGGCACGGAATTATTCATCGTTCTCAGGCCGGATAGCTCGTGATTCTTGTCACGATCGCGTTTACCATGATCAAAACTAATACAGTAAGATACCGAGGAAAAATAAGCTCGAACTTTGCCCTTTTTAACAATTCAATTTAACTTGACAAATCCTAACGATCGATCGTTATAAAAGTGGACAGTTTGTTGCCTAAGATAATTGCAAAGGAAAACCTGATCCGATGTCTCAAAGCCTTTCTGCGAGTACACAGTGTACATTATAATTGACGATTCTGAACAGCTCGATGTATCCATGGAAATCCACGTTGATCGAACATCATTGAAAATCTGTCAAGTACACAAATGGCTCTGATACTTGACATGTACAGGTTATTCGAGTCGGAACCACCAAGCTTGTAGCAGCAAGCTTTGTTGGTAATTCGCTTTACGGCAATGCGGAAAGTTGGAGCTGAAATTATCATGGAAATACGGACGGGACTAACGTCGGCGGATCATTAGAGCGCGAAACCATTTCGTTGCTGGGTTCCGATAGCCGAGTCGATCGGTATAATAAATGTAGAGGAATTAAGCATTCTTAAGTACACTCGAAGGGATTGCAAGACAGAATTAACGTGGAAAGAGAAGGAGAATAAATTTTTCATAAGATGCTTCGAAGCTCGATAAATTATGGACGCATTCTGATGACTGCCGAAGAGAATCGACGTCTGATCGAAAGGTGGCCGCGAGTCTTTCTCTATCTCTCTCTCTCTCTGTTTCTCTCTCTTTCTCTTTTATTCTCGAGATGTTCGATGAGAAGAGGAGGACGATTCTCCGACACTCAGAAGTGGGTGAGACAAGCAAGGAAGGAATTCCATTATCCCGAAGGCTGGATCCACCGAGTTCTCGTCTTGGTATCGGGCTAGTACCTTCCACGCTTCCTTCCTTCCTTCTTCCTTCCCGAGTCCTATCGCGGCAAGAACGCAGCTCACTGCTCAGAATACCTCATTTCCTTTGTCCGCATCTTTCTCACAATCCACGCGATTTCTAGTCTGGCCGGTGGTGTAGCTGTCTTACTGTTAGCCGCGCAGCTTCAGACAAAAGCGAATTGGTCGACGCAGCTGAAACTCGGTAAATTGCGCGTCCAACTTTTACGCCGATTTCCTCTATCCCCTTGCCGATATTCAATTGCGAACAAATCGAACACCGTCTGTACAACATCAAGCTACGGGTGTAGCACGTGATGGTATCTGAAACACTTCGAATCGCTCCGAATGTTTATGGGTATCTTGATATAACTTGACAGAGGGTGATGATCTCTCACGGAGAAACAGGCTGAAAATTTAGAATAAAGCTTTTGCATATGAGACTTTCCATATATATAGACTTTGCGTATGTAACTTTCGACTTGATGAACTTTCTGTTTATGGAGTTTTATTAAATCAGGAATGTATGATAATTCAATGCTTGCGTATGAAATATCATGTTCCACATTTTGAACAGTTGCTACGTTAATAAAAGAGGAGAAACTTTTCCAAATATCCTGTTTCTCCTGATCCATTCTTCTGTATAGTAGCATTTACATTTAAATCTGTCAAGATCCAAGCCTTCCAAGACTTTAGACATTTTCAGAATTCAAGACCAAATTCAAGACTTGTCAAAGCTCTTAAGAGTTTTGAATAACCTTCGAGATGCTTCGGAACACCATAGGCTTGGAAAACTTTAAATTTCTTCGAAACTGACATTCGTACGCCCATTACTAGGTGTATAGCTTAAGTTTAGATAGAGACGTTTCAAACTTTCCCTATTCCTCGATCGACTCGGCTACGACAACTCTTTTCCAGTATAATTGCTTTTAAACGAATTCTTTCATCGTAAAGCCGCGTTTAATTTCAAGAGTTCTCCTCGCGAATCGCGTTATCCTTTGTCGGTGCGCAAAGCTACGATATACCGATGGTCCCGATCGATGTCCTGCATCTTCATACAAAAGATACTTCGGCCGAGAGCCAAACGGTGAAGTGTTACGGCCGAAATACCAATTCGGGTCAATAACTCTTCCCTTTCGCGTATTCACAAAAGACAGGTCAGCCCGACACCTCCGACGGCGGTGTTGTTTTAGGATGAAAAAGCGAAGAAGATCGCGCACAGATGATAAATCAATATCTGCTTAACACTCCAGTAGAGCTATACGGCACAGTGAAATTTCCACTGCAGGATACGTAATTTTTTTCACCAGCTGCGGTCAATTACCGTCTGTCTGACAGCTTTTCGCGGAATATCGTTCAAATAACGAAGGGAACGCAAATAGAAGCGGCGATTTTATCCTTTCCACTTCCTCGTTTCCCTTTTACTTTGAAAATTCAGTCGCGTTGTATTAACGAGAAATGTCAGTTGTTCGAATCTATGTATTAATTCTACTGTTTCCTTCGCTTCTTCTTCGCTTTTGTATCTCTTCGGACATCTCGGGGCAAGAAGCCTGATAAGCAGATTTAGCCTTCAATTATCAATTTCATCTTACTATAATAAAACTGCCCTTTGATCCGATTGTAGAGTTAAATATATGTTTCCTAGTAATTTCTGGATCGTCGATTGTTAATACCTATTCCTAGAAGTTGTTCACTTTCCAAGTATATTAGCCATCAAGTGACGTCAAACTAAAAAATCAACAGTCACGTTTCCCCGTATAATGTGCATATTGTTAGCATCGAGCGATGAACACATGTAGCGAATCATATAACAGATTCTGCGTGTGTCTATTCGATGATAACCGTAACCCCCGCAAATTTAAAAAGGTTTGTAATCCTTCAGCGAGATATTAATATGGAGGAACGATAAAGAGGAATAAAGCAACAAGAGATTGTTTAGTACATGGAAGGATAAACCTCAGAATCAGAATAAACATAACAGAAATTCGTATCGATCTTTTATCGCGCGTTCGAATCCCTTTCGGTTTTGTCCGCTGTGCAGCTTCTTCTTTTCCCACTTTTCCGCTTCTCTCCGTGAACTTTTGCCGGATCGTGCTTTTCAGCAGTTCAAGTGTACACTTGTCGAGCTCCCTTCGTGCTTTCTTATCAACGTTACAGCTGTTTGTAAGTTCCGCGGCAGGAGAATATCTCAAAGCTAAGAAGTTTCGGCTATAAGACAAACACGACTTTTGAAATAAAACGAAATTACACGACGGAGATCAAGGACATAGCAATCGACAGAAAGGAACTCCAGTAAATGCACTTCTCAACTTTTAACGATTCTATAACCCCTCCGGGACTGAACATTTCGATCGCAGAAGAAACATAGAAATTTATTTATTTAAAGATGGCAATATCAAACCGATCTGTAAATTAATCGCCATTTTAAATTCGCGCAACAGACACTTTCATTTACAGATCGTCTTTATACACGAGACTTAAATCGCCTTTACAACATTTTGCCACGCTTCGTTTCAAATCGTATTAGCTCTATTTTATTTTCCAATGAGTATAATATTAATTTATATGGAAATACGCGAGTATCCAGAGTTAGAATGCAGTATTCTATTTTATTAAGAGCGAAGAGAAAGACCTTTTAAAATCAGCAACAGGATTCAACGTAATTTTTAAAATAAGTGCTCATCGTTACACAGTACAATATCGGTAGTATAAGGAAGTGACACATTAAAGGGATATAAAACACGAAAACAATATCGTTGTACTTGAAACAAAATGAAACAAACGTGAAATGCGATTGAACGTGGTGCTTCCGTTGCATTTACCTCGGATCGAGTCACCAGGGATACTTGTCCGAGGCATCCGAAGGCCTCGCCGCAAATAGAATCGAGTTTTTTCCGGATTAGACGGAGAATTCCATCTCGATTCTTCGTAGACGGGCGCACGCAACGCATCACCGCGGAATCGGAATTTCCTTTCACCATGAACGAAAACCAGTTGTGCAAGAGGCTTTTTTACCGCATCTCGGTGCTCCACGTGTCTCTGTCGCTCCGCCGATTGTATAACTGTTCTGTTATCAGGACCGGTGATTTCAGCACAGATAAGAATTGATAAGGTGAACGGGTCCTGAAGGTATGACCGGGTTTATTACGCCAGATCGAACCACAGAAATAAAGAAAGGACCGAAATTTTTCATGCCTCGCACAAGCGTGGCGGTCGAACAGGTTGCGATCGCTTTGCGAGGCAAATAAATCTGCGTTATTAGATCTTTTCCACGGATCACGAGGCATGGCGTAAATCGGTAGCCGCGATCTCTAATTAATTTTTCGTCGCGTACGCGTGCGGAACTTCGGGACCACGAGTCGCGATCAACTCGGGTTTCTGACTCGTAAAAAACGAACCTGTTTCGCGGAGACGGGAAAACTGGATCCCCGTGACACTCGGAGTAGCGTTTCCTGCCTCTGAAACCGAGAAACACGTTCTCCTGACCTGTCACGGCTGTTTTCTTGAGAAAGCAACGTGAGCCAGGAGAATCGTGGTTCGCGTGCGCCGCCGTACTTCGTCAAAATAATCTACTCGATAATTATTCAGCCCGATTTCATTAAACTTACAAGGAAAAAACGAGTACGAATTTATTAATATTCTCTCTGACGAGTTCGATCGATATTTACAACAGTTTAGTTTCCTAGCGTCTTTGCCCGATTAATCTAAATGAAGTTCCATCGGCTCGAGATTAGCACCACGCCAGCCAATATCCAGCATACTGAAATACGCTTCTATCCCTACGCTAATTCCCTGCAATCTTGCATATACGATATACCGCGCTCCGATGTATTTATATACCGAGTGTTCTTACAGTAAGTAGCGGAATACTCCGCTGTCATCGAAAAATAAGGAAGAGTTTTATTAGCTGTAGGTTCTATAATAGAAACACTTCTGTGCCGAATTCTGTCGTGACAGAACTTACCAACAGTGAGCACGAAGTTTGTGGCAGTTTGCAAGTCTCGGGGAAGCTTCACAATTTCGGAAGTATGCGAGAGAAGGGTGGCTGTAAACCGGAAGAGGATTGTTTCCAGACTGATATTCGCGCTTAGTCGTGCTTACTTCATTCAGGCTATAATTACACGCTAGGAGAAGTTAGAACTACCCTGTTACCATTACCATTGTCTGATCGTCTATGGTTTTACAAACCTCATAAACCAACATCGAAGACAGAACAGACTTTTGTTTCATCCTTAATCAGTATACCAAGACTGAATTCTATTTTTGTTATTTCATGATCGTTATGAGGGATCACATCTAACAAGTACATAGTAGGTTGTACGAAGAATTCGTAGCATCTAAATATTTTTTGAAAGAAGACTCGTATAGTTGCGGACAACGAAACGTTCAATTCTAGTGAAATCTATTTCGACTTCCATCAACTACATTTTTCCGGATAACCTAACCCACTTTTCATTACACGATGTGTTTCGTATGTTAAAAAGTTGTTAACCTAAAACCTTAAGTATACGGCTTTGCGCTCCTATATGGCAGCAACACCCTGTACACCGTCTGTTTGAGCACTCGACTCGACGTTATCACCTATGCGGTGCTGAAGTACCGAGCACACGAACATGTAGACGGATGCATATAGGTGCACCGGTACAAGCCGTCTCGCTCAGGGCTGCACGCATGTAAATACACATACACAAAGGTGCAGAGTGCAAACATAGATGGACGCACACCGGCGCAGTACAGTGTACGAAGGGTGGACGAGCACGAAGCTATTACTCGCTTTACGAGGGGCAACACGTTGCTGACGTTTACGGGCGAGCGAAACCCACCAAATGCACCGCCACGATTAATTCCCGCGCGCCTTGTTCCAATCCGAAAGTTTTACGGAAAATACGATACCTGGGGGGAATGCTCGACGAGCACCTTGCCCTTCGGCAAGCGCGGTATCAGCGTGCTTTCCAGAGACAATACCCGGGCCGAATACGATTTTCCTCTGCTTTACAACGCGGACACAGAAAACGGATAATTAAGGAACCGTTGTGTTTCGGAGCGAGGTTGTCCGCAGAAAGTTGGAATTATGGTAACACTTGTTGTGGGATAGCGTGAATACGATCTCTGGCGGGGTTGTCTGTGTCGCTGCGTTGGTACGGAAACTGGACGTTGTTTTCCCTTTTTGTATGAGTTTAATGTACAAGAGCGTTAAATTGTGTCGTTTACTTTTGTCGGTTATATTTTATGTTAGTTACAGTGGATAGCGAAAATATTGCCACCCCTCTGTATTTATTACAGCATGTGTATATACTACCTGATTAATTAGATGCAGGTACTTTAAATTTTATATCGTTTAGCGGTACTTTCACGACTACAAAAATTCGATACTATGAAAATGAAATGTGCAACTTATGGTCATATGCGAATACTTTTCGTAGCCACTGTGTTATATAGCGGAATATTTCCCTTCGAACAAAGAGTTATATTCTCCTATGGCTTGTTTAAATATCGGGTGGCAAAGGTTACTCGCGGTTGTCTAATGTTTTATCGTGCAGGCAAAATAATGGGATCGCCATTATTCAGCGATTACGACTGGTTTCGGCTTGGCAGCGGTGCCAATTTTTAACGGCGTTTTGCAATGCGTATTCGCGCGACACAAGGAACGCTCTCTTCCTTTTTACCATGCATATTTTATCGAAAATAAAATGGAAAACAGCCAAGCACCGTGGCACGGCGCAGGCATGGCTAGTAAAATCCATACAATCGTACCTATCTCTTTTTACCTTTACGACAGTGGTCACGACGCGACGATTTAGATTCACAAAAGCGGCGAACAGCGACTCGCGAAGGGCAATAAATTTCAATTTTATAACGTGAATTGCAATTTTTCGTCGCCAGCCTCGATTCCTTATGATTCTTGTTGCGTCGTCCGCGCTCATAAGCCGCGTCCGTAGGTTGCTTCGTTATCTCCATGTTCTTCACGTATACTGTTCGATCAAGATCGACACAGTGTTCCTCTCTGTCGCGTAACGTCGCAGTCCCTCAAGGAATTGCGAAAACAGCCGTGCAGCATAGGAAGCAGCGACGACAGATTTTAATTTACCAGGAAGTAGAGATTACACCTGGAAACGGAGCACAATGGTGCATTGTCCGTGCACAAGCGTCAGCTTTAATCACGGATGTACCCGCCTTTGTCAATTTCCATAGTTCAATTCTTCGTTGCCTATGATGCTCGCCCACGGTTTCGTTCGAAACATCGGTGAATCTGGTACGCATTTGTCAGCGTGTACTTTATATCCGCGCGCGCCACAGGAACAGATATGCAGCCAGGCTGCATCGAGGCCACGATCAAACAATGTCTATTGTGTAACGTAAGCGATACCAACGACTATCTTCGTCTATGTTGATACCTCCATTATAGAAATGAATTTCACAAGTATTCGCGCTGTACGCGACCCTTTCGTACTTCTCCGCGAATCGTGTCAACATTCTCGACAAATTATTCGCCTGGCCTCCCCGGTATCCTTGACACCCACGAATCCCGGCGTTAATTAAAAAACATATACGTGCCCACGTTCTCACGAGTACGCGATCTTAACGCGATATCAATGTTTCAAAATAATAAAGATCCGCCGAGATAGATTCGTCGATCGCCGCCCGATATCAAAACCAACGATTTTTTAATGTAACCTGCTTTCCTGCCCACGCCTCTGATCTCTCAAACAGACCGAATGGAAAAAATAAGCGATCGTCGAAACTTCAGCCGCCCACGTTATAACGGTACAATCGTGTACATACGTGTGGCACAGGCAAACGGGGTTTACAGGGTGTACCGGTAATCATAGTACAATCGACAAAGTGGGGATTCTATGCGGAAAAAATATGTCGAGAATACGGAATAAGATTTTTCACATAACGTTCGTTATCGAGAAAATGAAATTTGCAAGTTTATCGAGTACGTATGTACGTGTACGTCAAACCAATTCTTAACCAAAGATGCTGAAACGCACGGAATAACTTCTTGTTAATTGTTTACTCATATCTGTCCACCAATTAGCCAAGTTCACGGTATCTTTAACAAATTTTCAAACTCGATTTTCTCGACAGCGAAGAAAATTTTATATATATTTTATATTTCTCATTTATATTTTCGCGTAGAATCTGCGTCTTCTCGATTGTAGCATGATTACTGAGGCACCCTGTATACGTGTACACTTCTGAAATTGCCGCGTCGATAAACTCCACATGGAGCAATGCAGCGATATCTATGCGCGTATACATGTACACGTTTGTACGTTTGTTTATGCGCGTCTCGACTAACCGAGGTGCAAGCTAGACTTTCCGGAATACGATAAGAACAACGACGTCGATAACAAACCAGCTATATACATATGTGTGTGCGCGTAGATACATATGGTGCTATCGTTCCGCGAGCAACGAGTTCCTTGTTTTCGTAACGTTAAGCCACGTAATCGTTACAGCAAATGAGATTTTCTTGCAAACTTGTAGCCCATTTTTCCAGACTATTAATCAGTATCGAGCAGAAACTGTCTCGTTTGATAATTAATTTTTAGGTTGACTAATAACTAGGTACATACGAATATTATAAATATGTTGGAAATCTAGGTGTTGTATTTCGACAGTCGACAGCATTTGCTTCCGCCTTGATTTATTCGAGAAGCTCTAAAAAGTTTGTGGGGCAACTTTTCCGTGTGAACATAGTCAGGAATTAACGTTACGTACGCAAGTATATTTTCACATTTTACTTGGGAAACCTGGGTCGTTCGTGTTTAATTTGTTAATTATATAGCTTAGCGAATTCCTTCAATTTTCATCTATGAATATTTAATTTTGTTGCTCTTCTAGACTTTCAACATATCTGAAAAAGCTACGGAATATTTATCGAAGTGTCTGCTACGCCGTATACAATCAAATGTTTAAGAAAGTTTGAAGGAAAAATAGAAATTCGCTGTGAAATCCAAGTTACCTGATTCGTTATGATTCTACTTATTATTGATTATTCATATGCGATATCGTAATAATATCGATGAATTGATACGTGACAAACTGTAGGCTGTAGACATAGACTTCTATCTTGCAGTTCCTACAATTTCACGATATTACATCAAATTTATAGCGTGGCAGAATTTTGAAAATAAGAATTCGCTTCGATGAAATTCTCGAGTGAAATTTCGACGAGGTCGTGAACGAATCAGCCTTGTCTACAGAGTGTTAAAAACGTATTACGAGTCGACAAGATGCACAAAGACTTAAAAGGGCAGAGAAACAAAAATCAAACGTAGGATTGGTCGGAAAACGGATAGACATGTTATCGTGAAGGCGTAAAGAACACGAAGGCTCGAGATGGGAAAAAGAAGCCATATGATCGTCGACAAACGAGTGGGTGCCATAGAAGGGAGAACAACGGTGGAATCCCACTCTGACTACTTGTATATTCCATCTCGATCGATATGACCCGGTATAGCAGGTGCTGTGCTGTGCTGTGCTCGTAAGGACTACCACCTTCACCTCTTTTTTGTGTACACTGACTTGTACACCTCGGTTGATGTCCTTTCGTATAATCGATCGCAGCTATGATGACGATTGTATTTAATTTTCAATGAATCGACCGTGAACTTCTGACGTGGTACGTTAACGTGACTCGAAGTAGCGTAAAAAACAATGAATAGATTTGTTTTAACGGATAAAAAGTAACGTAGCTTTCAGTAAAGTTAATTGTTGCAGAGCAATAATGAAAATAAAGATTGCGGACTGAATAGTAGGAAATCGTAACAAATAATACGCGTCGTAGCGTATGAAGATTAATGGTAAACGCTGATGCGTCCTTTCATTAATTAATTTCTCATTTAAAGAGCGCACGTGGGACGGATGAATGATCCACGCGCAACCTTCGCGTGTGTACGTAAGCGTATATGTATACGCAATGCTGTAGCAACATGCGTCAGTGGCACAGGCAAAATATGTTATATATTATAAAAACGCTGTTCTTCCCCCACTTTTCTCAAAAGATGCCATTAAATGATCGATTATCTTTAGTTATCCGTTAAATTACACCGTTGACCTAAATTCGTGGTACCACGGAAGCCAAAGAAATTCTATGGCTCTAATAAAACGAAACTCAAGAATAATAGAAAAAATTGCATTAGAAGCATCGGGTTTTAAAAATTTTGAGAAAGGGTTTTAAAAGTTTGAGAACTTAATAGGTACACTTACATGTGTTTGGTTACTTCAGCCATTGATTTTAATTAATACAAAAAGTACAATATCTAATATAAAATATATATTTTATAGAAAATGTATTGAATATCTTTTGTATTGTAAACTGTTTCTTTCTTACAAAAATTTAATTTACGAATAAACTACAATTTGTGCATCAATTTGTTCTACGATAAAAATTCTTTAATTTTAATAAAAAGATAAAAAATTACGCCTTGAGAGTGTTAGTATTCACCGGAAATCGTGACACGGAAGTATAACGCCACATTGCAACGTGTTAATTAAAAAAAATCAGCAATCACGCCTATGGTTACAGATTACAGTATAAGTTTTCTCCGCTTCGTATTGCACGGTACGACTATGTCGATGAAATTAGATCGTGGTATATTAATTACTGGTCAGCGCTCTTTTCGTTCACCGAACAGTCAGCAAAAATAAATAGTAGCACGTGATAAAAAGCTTACACGATTGCAACCATGCGTCACCAAAAACGATAGGAGGTCGGCGAAAAATAATCTTAAACTGTTCGACCAGATTATCGAATAGATAACACTCTATTTACCATATGTGTAAATACATTTTTATTTTACCGGTCTACAATAGTACTTTTGTTAACGATATCGCCACTCTGTTGCGGCTCGGAAATATGCGCCGTTCTGATGTATCATCTTACACAAGAATCAGGTACATTGAAACACTTTTTATTTTCCTTCTCTGTCGTGAAAACCCGTGTTTCTTTATGGGTATGGTTACGCAATATCGTTAGGAAGAAATGTTACGGCGTAAACAATCGGTGATACAATGTCATCAAAGTCACAATGTGGACGTAAGTAACAAATTCTCTTTCGTATCTAGACTATACTATGATGTAATTGTCTATCAAACTTTAAATTAATAATGCAATCTCTCGTGAGAAAATTTTTTTACGATACACAATTATCGATATTGTTTATCATAGAAATGCATATTTTGGCTACTCTGAATTAGATGGTATAAATATCACGTAGTATTTTTTTATAATACGTATTTTCCAAGAAACATTATCCACAAACACGTAAAAACATCAGAAATTACGACATATCAACTTTTCTTACGAGTCACGGAAATGTATTAATGTGAAAATGGTAGTAGTTGGTAGAATTAAATTTAAATAAAAGAACACGTTAACTGTATTTTTGGTAGCACGTACAAAGTACAGGGTCGACCAATCGAAAGGATTACCAAAAACGTGTATCGTAACGTTACTATAAAGGATAACCGGATTGTGGGGATTTTGATCCATCTCGTGATCGTTTAACAGTAGAACGGAGTACAAAAGCGGCGGGCATGGTGCCCGAGAGAAACGAAGGAGAAGAAGGTTAGAAAGAGAACGAAAGGATGAGAATGAAGAGATGCAAGAGAGAGGAAGGGGATAGAGTTGATAACATGCCAGCTGTGCGCAGGAACGGAGGTTAGGTTAGAATTGGCGTTTGGGGGTCGCGAGGTCAGCCCACGGAATCGAACGACCGAGCGAAATAGGAAGATAGAAGATGTACATATAACGTCATACAGAAATGAAACTTACCTCGTTGAAGGCCATCTTCTTCGTTATGCTTCCGGACTCGCGGCTGCTTCCGGTACCTCCTTGCCCCACCGCTCCTGTAGATGAGGATCGTCTCCCAGAGCCGCCGGACTAGTTGTTCCAGCAGCAGCTGATCTCGCCTGTCCAGAAATCCAGGGGAGGACGAGAGCACATCGAAGCCGCGAAAAACGCCACTCGCGGCACACTAGACACGAACACGAGTCGGACCACGACGACGATAGCGACGACGGCGACGACGGTGACGACGACGACACTCGCGACCGACCTGTCTTACAGCCCTCCGCGACACACATACGTCACGGAACAAACACGACCGTACACCTTTCCGGGGGACCACCTACCAAAACACTTTCGATCGACTTACACGCGATCCGTCACGCGATTACCATCTCCCTGCCAAACGAGTTGCTGCACCGAGGATAATCTGGCATTCCTCAGGTGGGCACCGACAGCACCTTCCGCCAATCTTCCAAATACCGCAGGCGGCTTACCCGGCTAACCGTGCTTTACAATTATCGCGACG
Source organism: Bombus vancouverensis nearcticus (assembly GCF_051014615.1). Classification (NCBI taxonomy): domain Eukaryota; kingdom Metazoa; phylum Arthropoda; class Insecta; order Hymenoptera; family Apidae; genus Bombus; species Bombus vancouverensis. The sequence goes on along the minus strand of NC_134921.1, from coordinate 9,736,907 downwards.
CGTTACCCAATCGACTGTCACTCTATAATACCTATATACGAATCGTCACGATGTATTCGATAACTCGTAACCGTTTCTTGCACTGTTTTTTTTTCACGTATTTATATCCGTCGTAGAACTATCCGCAAACAGAGGAGCGCCATCTTGATTTTTGCTGTCGCGGAACTAGCCGAATGAGATGCGCGCGCAGCCGACACAGCTGTGAACGGGTGCCATTGCCAATGAACGCCGCGGCATTTAGGAACACGCGCGAACCAATCACATTCCAGAATCGTTCATTTCATTGGGTTACTTTCTGTCATGTCATACTTATACCATGCTATCCCATTTTTAGTTTAACCTTTTAACGATCTTAAGTATTTTGTGTTACACCACTCCCTTTCCCTGGTTGTGGTTGCTTGTAACTAAACGACACACGCATAGACATTTATGTACATACTTTACTCTATATATTACGAGAAATTATAGTTAGAAATTGTAGAAATTACAATCCTAGTTCTATACTCTGATTGGCGGAATACGAATGGAATTTTAGCGCAAAATTTGAATGTAAGAATTTAAGATATGTAATTTGTAGTATTCTGTTGAGTAATAAAAATGATAAATAAATAAATACGAAAGTTAAAATGGTGTGAAAATGTATAAGAAGTATAGTTTGTATGAGTTATATATTACTTAAAATTTTGTTGCAAGAAATCTGTGACGGAGATTATGTGTACTTCGTAAAGTTATATTGTAGTTATACCGATAGATTGCGCCTACTTGCGGAGAAGCTGAAAACGAAAATTGAAAGATAGATCTATACAGATAGATACAGAAATAAAGGAAAGCAATTTTTTTTTCTTAAATAGTCTTTTTCGTGCGTGCACCCATATAACACTCAAATATAATTTTGTTAAAGCTACTATGGTCAGTTACTTCCCTCGTTTCCTTTTTCGCTGACTATTTATTGTTCCCTACACGATATCTGTCTTTGAAATTTCGTCTTGAGCTGCTCGAAAAGATGGCGCAATCTATTTCGATATTATACTCCATTTTGAAAACTGAGTTAATCATGGCGGCCGTAGCTTCGGCATAAGTGAGTTGTGCGGTGTGCATGTTATCAGTGATTGGTTTGTTATTCTGTTGCGGTATTCGCGTAGTGTTCGGTTATTTTCATGTATAGCTACATTCTTAGTGATTAGTATATTCGTAGTTTTTCAAATAATTATTCGGAAAAGACAGTTAAGCTCATCGAAATGGGCCGCTCTAGATCCAGGACAAAATCTCCTAGTAGACGGCGTCATAAGAGTAAGCATTCAAGAAAACGCTCAAAATCACGTGAGAAGCATTCGAACAACAAGTACTCCGACAAGCCAAAAGAACGTAGTTCTAAATCAAGGTAATATATTTTACTTTGTTATCGAATATATGCATATTGGAATCGTTTCGTTCTATTGAGTTTTCCGCCATTTTGCTATACACACATTCGATAGAAGAAATATATGTTACGTCTGATTAAAGATTTATGTCTTCTATCGTTGTATATATCTTATTACGTTGTTACCAACATTCTATTAATAAATGTTGCAATGTAGTAGATGGGTTTCAAGCCCATTTATCTTGCTGTTTCTATAAAATTTGAACGCATTTATTTATGCACACAGGAAACGATCCCATTCTGCATCCTCTAGTTCAGGCTCAGATGCTTCGGATGATGTACACATTGTCAGTCATAAGAAACGTTCATACAGAGACAGGGATCGCAAAATGGATGAGGTAGAGAGGCTGGCAGAAATGGAACGTCAAAGGTAATTAACTATTTTAGATTGATTATTATTTTGTTTGATTTACTTGCTTCTATTTAATAAATATGCCTTGACTAACAATAGTTATCTGTAATATTTTTGTTTTAAACAAAGTATTATGATATTATAGAGGATAACATATTAGATTATTTTATTATTTCCATATGCACTTGATGTTAAGGTACTTATGCCTAAGGATTATATTCCATATTTTTCCATATTTTTTAGTCTTTGTATAATAAACAAAATATAAAAAAATTTTAATGCTTTTTACTTAATTTTTAATTAATAAAAAAATTTTTTTTATATATTTTGATTTTATTGGTATACGTTTTTTTTATTTATAATTATGTTGTCAGGAAAAAGAAAGAATTATCGAACAAAATCTTCACCGCAAGTGCAGTTGGGTAAGATTGTATAACTATCTCATGGTGGTGGGTCATATATGTATATACATAAGTCTCAGATATTTTAATAGATACTATATATTTTAGAATTTCGTAAATATGAACACACACACACTTTACACATACAATATTATGTACTAGTATTCTAAATATATTTTTATGCTTTATTAACTAAAGTGTATTTGATTAAATCAAATAAATACATTTTATACGGTTATATTTATAGATTGTTGAAGTAAATTTGATAAAGAAGTAAACATATTTGGAAAGTGTGTGCTACTCCTGTAGCATTAGAACAACAAAATATTTCTGTGCTTACAGAAGGCAGCGTGAAGTAGAGCAAAAAATGGTTGAAGAAGAAGCTGCAAAGCGAATAGAAGAACTAGTGCAGAAGAGGGTGGAGGAAGAGCTAGAAAAGCGTAAGGAGGAAATAGAAGCTGAAGTACAAAGGAGAGTAGAAGAAGCTAAAAGGGCTATGGAGCGTCAAATGATGGAGGAAATGGAATGGAGACAAGCAAAGCTTCGTGAGGAGGAGAAACGAAGAGAGGTAAGACCAATCCAGAGAAACATTGGCCAGTGTTAGCCCAAGCGCTGTTTCGATCAACAGGAAATAAGTCTGGTGCTCTATCCTTGCATTATTTTTATACATAACTAGATGATATATTTTGGTAAATGCAGGACTATAATACGAATTAAATATATAATAGAGGAAATGTATTTTATCATTGAATAGCTTGACTGGTAAGATGCAATTTAATTTAAATGTTTTTGAAAACTATAAAGAGAGGTTAGGGTACTATATGTTTGCGTGTATTGACGTAAAAAAGAATTAGAAAATTCTAATTGGATATACCAAAAATTATATAAATGTTACTAATTGAACATATCTATGGTGAAACTAACATGTGTGATTGTAGCGCTATATTATGCCTCTATTTCGCGATCACAGCGTTTGGGCTTGAAGCATTGTGGTTGATAACTATGAGAAAAATTATTATTAAAAAGCCACATTGCTTCGACTTCCCAGCATCCACTGAGGTCGCGTTGTTGGGAATGTATACTTTCTTTTGTGGAAAGAATTTTGCTATTATAGGCGCATGTATCGGATATTTATGAACAGAATATTGTATTTCTACCATGTATATATTTATATATTTGTACAACATTAATACCTTTCATCACACAATATTTCGATTGCCAGTCGTATCTACTATTGAAGAAGTTGCGTTCGAATGCACTAGCTGCGTTTTTTCTCGCCACTTTTACAATCGTTGTACCTGACAATCTAGCAGACCTAATTACTTATTGATCTAGTTTATATCCGCGTGTCTGAATGTCCACATAATCGCATCGTTTAATCTCTTAAAGAGTAGAGAAAGAAGCATCCAATTACTTAAAGTTAGTGATCCCAAACTTTGTAACTTGCTAAGCAGAAAAAAAGAATCGTAAGTTTGAAATAAAGTTATTTTTCTATGAAACTATAGGAAAGTGATGTTTTTCCCTGAACAGTTTTTGCTGTCAGTGAAACAGTAGATTTAAAGAATTGTTTAAACTTTTTTATGAAAAATCTCATCAAATTTTATCTTTAAGAATATGATTGCATAATTGTTTTTAACTTTATTTTGGCGGTACAATAACAATGATATTCTTATATTTATAGAAATAAAAATTGCGAATTAGATTTCATCCTTTTTAATAGATATCTCTTCTCACGTACGAGAATATTCTATTTTTTCTTTTAATAATCATAGAATCTTCTTAAAATATAAGATGAATAATATTGTATGATTACTTCTATATCTGAAAATCGAAAATAGTATACCTAGTTTACCGTTCTTGATAAAATGCTTTTTTGGAGAGGTTTGCATATTATAATGAAAATAAATGATAGAATTGCTAATAGATTTTAATGATAATGATAATGGAAAGAAACATTTATTCTATTCCGTAACTTTGCTATTCTAAGCTCTTCTAACAGCTTTAATTTAGTATAACCAATACTCTATGAATTACAAGACGGGGTCCTGTTATTTGATCTAATTGGCAATGATTTTAAGTACTTAAATAAAATAATATTTACATGCTCGTCTTTAAGTACTTATATTTTTTTTAAATACGAATCTTCATTTTCCTTTAAATACGAGTAGGAGATTTCTTCTACTATGTTTTTTTATGTATATGCACAATTGGTTATTTTCACCCCCGGAAAATCAGCACGTTCCGGTCAAATGGACAGCGACCCTGATTACAAGTTGACCATACTTTTATCCTTATTGCTTTGCACATTGAGTTTGCACTGAATATGTGAACAAGTTTGGGAGAAATTTAATTAGAAAGGGAGAGGTAGACCTTAAAGGGCAGAATTAGAATCCCATAGCAACAAAGCACGACCTAGCAATATATAGGTCACCTTCCTTACTGACTACCAACAGAAGATGCCGGTTTTTTACTCACTGCTGAGTGATTGTCGATGAAGAAGGCATCCCCTACGTGCTGGCGTGAGCTTCATTCAGGTATTATCCAATTTATATATTCATAATTCATTTTATACCGATATTATTATTATCATTCTTTGTTTAAACACTATATATCGGAAAGACAATATTAGGGATTATTTTAGATTTGCTATATATTAGTACCTGGGACACAACGCATTCTTCGACAGGTCGGGGCGGATGGCACCACTCGTTCGTAAATATTTTTTTTAATACGTTTTCCATCTCTTTTTTTCAAATGCACATCAGCCATTATCGAAGATACATGAACAATAATCATTATTCTTTGTGAAATGTTCTTTATTTTTTTTTTTTTCAAACTTTTTTTTGTTCGTCTTCTTAATAAAATATTCTTACACTTACTGCATTTAGATTTTATCCTGCACTTAACAAAGTTACTCAACGTGTCGCGTTTAAGCAAGGAGAGTTGCAATTTTCTGTACGTTCTTTTGCATGCACAGTGAATTGATTCAGAATCATAATTCACGTTTTTTCACTTTCAAGTGGCATCCTAAGTCGTCGTATTTCCATCTGGGGAATCTGTCAATAAACAGCATTCGCTGGGAACTAAGAGGAGCTCATTTAATCCAAACGAAGGAACTGGGTTTATATACATCCTCCGTTACTTTTGTCTCAACAAGCCATCCTAATTCTTTAAAACCCGACCTCGAAATTTCATATATATTCCCGACTATTTTTCCCATATAAAAAACAATGGTTCTTAGGATGTGTAACACTAGGCTGTTGGCATAGCGGCACTATGATTTTTGGATATGAATGGTGTAACAACAGCTGGTGAGCAACACCATCATTGCTTCGTGTAAATAGATCCCATTGTCGTTGTAGGAGGAAGAGCGGAAGAAGCGTGAGGAACTAGAGAGGATCATGGAGGAGAACAACAGAAAAATAGAGGAAGCTCAGAAGAAACTGGTAAGTATCCGGTAGTCTAAGTCGTTCGTAGACTGATATTTTAAACGAACGTACTCGTTGATAGGCTGAAGAAAGATTGGCCATGGTCGAACAGCAACGTTTAATAGAAGAAGAAAGGCAAAAAATGAGGAAAGAACATGAAAAGCGTGTTAAAGAGGAACAGAAGAAAATCCTCGGGAAGAACAACTCGAGGCCTAAATTGTCCTTTACGCTAAAGCCAGTTACGTGAGTCTGTCTCATTTCGTGCAGTTTTACATGTGATATTCATACATCTTGTCGATTTTGGAATTATTCATGTTCCATAAGAACATTCGTCATGAGCGGCGCGTACATATGTACATATATAATGCAGCAACAAGATCCAAAGTTCGCTCCGAATATATTTGCGAAAATCATCGAAATCAAGCGACGTTGAATTTTTTTATTTAATTATGATGATAATACAAACATCAGAATTGAATAATTAATTCTATACTTGCCAGATTTCGAAGCCCGATACAGGTGGGATTTTACCTGTTTGAGACTACACCGATGTCAATACAGACGAAGGATTTCTTTTTATAGTAGGGACATAATAGAGGCAGAATTTGTATTCATCCACGTGTTTGTCGTAAATTTTTCTACACTATAACGGTATACATTTTGTACAGGTATGCTCGATCTGTTTGACGAAGGTGTAGTCTAGCCTAGTTAGGTGTGTTCTACAAATTGCAAATGCAGTTCATATATTGTCGTTTCTTCGTAATTATACTCTACAAAAAATAATTTTATTTCAGTTAGATATATTAAAGAAACGAGAATCGTATTTATAGCGTTCGCGTTTTTAAGCTCGATAACAGTTGAAAATTTTCAGATGGTCACATTATGAATACGACCAAATAGATTTTGTAACTATGCAAGTGCATAAAAGAATTTTCTACGTAAATAGATAATTATTGTGCATTTGTAACACATAATACACAAAGCTATTTCGGGGAAATAGTAACAGAAGAGCCAGTTTCCCTAGTATACTAAATCGAGAATCGTAATGGAATATGCATACATTTAGAACCTAATATAGAATTCGTTTTGTCAACAAAAAATAAAGAAAAACTGACGTAAACATGTTCTTTCTAATCAAAATTAAAGTAAGGAATATAAAAAGACAAATGCAATGTTGAATGGATCATTGTACGCATCAAAACATATGAATGCAACAGCATATCTTGGACTTGAACCAGTATATCTTGTGCGCATTTGTGTATAGATATGTATTGATATAACGAAAAAAGATCTGTTCATTTAGGATTGTATACCTAAAAACATTGTTACTTGTAAAATAAACGTTTTTATTAAATCTTATTTAATTGTCCTTTGTCATCCTACTGGAATACTTTTTTATATGAAAAGCTGATGTTTTTTTTTTTATAGTTTTCGAGGTGAATTTGCTGTTGAAAGTAGTGCCTTGCCGCGAATTCCAAGGCTCGCTCCTTTTCCTAGAACGTTCCCGTAAAATGGACTGCGTTGTTTGAAGATGCACTCAAACTTACCGCGAGGAGCTTTTTTATTTTTACGACGATCTATAACCACTTAAAATGGACACAATCGTGTTTTGTTTAATTCGCTGTACACAAGGTAAAAATTATATAATACAAATCCAATAATTACCTTTAATAGTATCTTCTATTATTTCTGGATAAAGTTCCTCGGTAACAGTACTGCTCGGAGGATGCAATCGTGGATTTGTATTTATTTCGATTAACCAGACCGATAGGTCATCCATTATTAAAAAATCAGCGCCGTATAATTGGAAACTGTTTTTTCGATTGACCATATTTTCTTGGGATGCCAGAAGTGCGCCAATTAAATTTTGCTTGATACCTGGTTTAATGAGTCCCTCCCATGCTGATTCTCGGTCGGTATTTCTGAGAAACGGCAAACAATCGAGTAATTGCTCGAGGTTTCTTTAAGAGTCGATATAAAATGCATACTTCAAGTATTCCTTGAATTTCTGAAGATTCCAGTGAAGTTCGCTGGGTATCTGTGCGTTCTGCTTTATTGTCTTTCTGTACTTCAACTGCACAGTCGTGTTACATAAATGAATCGATTCGTGGAAATTGTCGAGAGTAAAATCTTTCGACGCGAAACGAAGCAGAATATCCCTTCAAAACAAATAATTCTGTGAAGAATTGCTAAACAAAACAAGTTGTTGAAAGGTTAAAAAAGATCGATACTTGTACATCCAGACTGTAAGAGGTTGCGTACTGGTTATTAAGAACCACTGTCTAATATCAACTTTCGTTTTATAAACGAGCAGAGGTCGTTCTAGATGTGATTAATTATTAATTTAATTTATTCTGTTTTTTTTCTGCTACCGCTGCTACTAAGCAAAAACTGACCTATGTACTTTTGTACGACATACTGCATGCATTCCTTAGCAGCTTGATTTATCTTGCTTAGTATGTCTTGCAATGAATTCTTAAGAATTATACCTTTACCCAAGCTCTTGTCACCTGGTTTTAAAATCCAGACATTCCGCATTCCATCAATTTGACTCTGAGGACGACACTCTATCATTTCTTTTATCATATTTGCGGTGAATCGTAATAGTTCCTAACAACAAATTTTCAATATAATCTACCATCATTTTGATTTTATATTAATTGCATACTTCGATATCTATGCCATCATTCTTCTCCAATATTTCTCGTTTATGCAAAAGTCTTTCGTACCACGATAAAAATTGATTCCAATTAGAAATTGATATGTCTTTATAACTCTGTCCATCTATGTCCTCGTGCGCGCAGATGCTACAATTTATTTGGATTCGATAGAAAATGCCTCGAGAGTATTTTACTTTGTTTTTTTAAAACCTTATGTATTCCGCGCAACGTTCAAGAGCGAATAAAACTGCTTTGATAGGGACAGTGCCGTCTTGGGACCAAACAGCATTTGGTCCAGCGATGCTGGCCAAGAATAAGAACCACTTGAGAATTCCCATGCAAGCTGTGATGTAAAAATCTTGCACGAATTCCTTTATCTGCACAGGCTGTACACTTGTGACATGTTTTTATTACCATCAAAATGAAAAATCGTATACGAACCTGATAAACATTGTAGCATCGTGGAAATTGTACGTTTGACACGCCAGTTTCATAGAACCAAGAAATATTTTCTAGATTATTGCACATATCGATCTGAAATAATTTTAACATAGTTTCCAATAGTTTCTTCATACCTTCCGAACGAAAAAAGATTATGTATATTAGAAAATCACTTGCTATAAGTAACCTTTGATGTGAAATAGCACCCGGAGAATTTATTAATTATGGTTCTTTCTTCTGTTCTAACCGCTACTCTTTTATTAGTGGACCATATAAAATTAGCAGGATAACGTAATAATTTTTCAATCGTTTCCAAGCCAGCTGAAAGATAAAGAACGTATGTATATTTGTCGCTTTTATAACAAATGGAATGAATTTCTGTCAGCAACCTTCCGAGATTTCCGGTGACATTGAGAGCATTCTTCTGATGAACCTTTTCTCTATCCAGTTTCTTCTTCCTAGAGGCTTCCTTAGCACTGGGAAGGTGCCATAAATCACGAAAATTTTATGTTCGTTTACCGCCTTTGTCAGAACCTTTAGAATGAAATTGATCTTTGCGTCCTCAGCGGAAAGAAGACTCAAGTATTCCCTGAGAATGATCTTGCCGTATGTGTTCACGTTTTCTTTCTCCTCTTCTTCCAGTAGATCGTCGAGATCATCGCGGTTGCAAAGAATCTCGACGTTCGCGGTTCTTACAGGCTCTACGTTCGTAATCATTATAGAATCGGAAACTCTTACAATTATCTTTGATTCTTCTCCGATTTCCTTTGGATCTTTTGAATATATCTTACAAAAAATTTTGCGAAATAATATTTTTATGTGTTTTGTAATACTCGAAAATTCTGTTGGACTTTTTAATTCAACTCTTTCGTACCTGCCAACCTTGACAGTGCTCTTTAATCGAACAATCGGGAGAGGTTAACACAATTTGCCATTTGCGCGTTTTAATAGTTTTTACAATGTTCGAGTCTTCCAATTTATATTTTCCGTTTTTCGATATTTTAAAGTCTCCTTGGATGTCGGATAATCCATAGTTAGAATTTGTAATGAGATCTACGTTTTGACTTATTTGTTTGTCGTTTTGCGAAACAGTTACATAATCATTCTTTTGTCGCATCGTGGAATCTTTTCAATAACAAATTTCTATATTTTTATACTTTAACATGTTTTGGTCGCGTCAATCTTTCTACATCTCAATTTAGTTGACAAACTTTCGTTCAAAAATGACACCATTCGATGATGATATTGACAATCGATAAGTGTGCTTCGATATTGCTCTATGTTCATGATTTGGAGTAAACAAAATGTTTTTTTTTTTTGTTAAGCTTTTATAAACTGTTCTTTTTTTATACTATCCCACGTATTTCTGCATGCTCTATATTTTTTCACGGCTTCACGCATGGAGTCGTCCAACAATTTTTCCACGTTGGCCTTTTTAAAAATTGGCCTTTGCAATTCCACCTTAATTGCTTGACTGTTCTTAATTTTTTTCGGGTTTTTCGCTTGTACTTTTTCTCCTTCCAATCTCGTCAGATCAGTCTCTGCAACTGTATTCTTGATACTTTGGATCGAATCGAAGTCCATTCGAAAAGGAATTTCTAGACTCATCTCACGTATCATTTCTGCTACAGACTTTAGCAAACGTCTATTCTTCACGATTCTATTTTCAATCAGTTTCTTTCTTTTGCAAATACTTCTGTCGTCCTGTGCGATATTCGTGGGATCGTATGACCTCTTAGTACCACGGAGAATACTTTGTATGCCTTGGAATATATCAAACACGTTACAAAGATAATATAGAAAGAAAAGAAGTTAAATTTCCTTCAAATTTTACCTGACTGCGCGTTTCTACTATTTTTCATACGTTCTTCAAGAAACATTTTGTCTTTCAACGCTATTTGTTTCTCACATTTCGTAGGAAATCGCGACGTACAGAATCTCGTGCTATAGTTATTCTTGAGATCATTTTTCTCTCTCAAGCAGTTTCTCTTTTTCGTTAACCGTACGATTTGTGTGAAACCGTTTTCAATTTCTCTTCGCATCGATCCTTTCTGCAAACAGGATTTCAGGCTTCTGTCTGAGTGAATATATAACGTTTGATTAAATGTTACTCTCGGTGCATCGAGTGCTTTTCCGTCAGGCTTGGAAATGTGATCATCGTTCGTGTACGTGCCACTGGAGTTCGTTGGTAGATACGGTGTTGAGTGCACTTGTTCGTCAAACTCGCTTTCCGAATCGGTGCAAGTGTCGGACAAATTGAACGAGATCGAATTTTCGTCTGACCACCGCGAGTGGCATGTGCCTGGCTGGTAAGGGAAAATTGGAGTGATTCAGTAGACCGACAAGTTAAACGACAAGATTCGCCTTCTAAAGGCACGAAGTTTCATTGCACCGAGGAATTTTGTTTTAATATTGTTCCGTCCGGAATAATATTAAACGAACTACGTGAGATATTCGCACGTTTCCGAAACCGAACACCTCGCGTCAGTTCTGCTATCACCTCACCTTTACCAGGTGAAGACACGTAAAGGATGCTGTTAGTTGAAAAACTAATGTTTGACAACAGTCAATCAGCTTGTGTTCTGAGCAAACTAGAGAGAACTCATCGGACAATCCGGACAGGTGAGACCTTTTTTATAAGACCAGACATTTTCTAACATTTTATCAGTACAGACTGTGCTGTACTCGTTCACATACTTTTTCATTAGGGCTCAAGTTTTTCTTGTCGCTGTTGGATTTGGAATGTGTAGAACGGTTAATTGTTCTTCCCTAAACGCTCATACACCGTGGCTGATAATAGCAGTCGTCCGTAATGACATTATCACAGTATGATTTGTTTGACTTGGTGAAATTTAATTGAAATAAAAACAGACGTATCGGGTTAAAATTCGATGCATCATGACATTAACATGATTTCTTTTACTTAACGATGGCTTTTAAGAGTTAACTTTCGCAATATATCGTACCTTGATTTTGCGTTTGGATTGTCGAAAAAATGTGCATTGAAAATCATCTTCATTGAGAAGAGTATGACTGGTATCTTTCTGATTAGGCGAATAGCCGGCGGTTGCAGTACCTCCAGAATTCCAAGATGAGTCGACGTACTCCATTCCACGTGACAAGTATGGACAAAAAGAACGTATATCGCTTAATTTTTTTACAGCTAATCATCGAATTTAGAGGAGAATCTTTGGAGAACGATGGTCTCCATTTGTCTGACTGTTCCACTTTAATAATTTTGATTTTTTTTTTAAGTTGCCATTGATGTTGGTTAATTAATGTCAAATCATGTTTTTTTTCGATTTGAAGAAGTCGATTAGATTTTGTTTCGGTATTTTCTTACAGGGAGTAAAAAATCGGAAGATCTTAACGGTCGGTAGTATAGTTTTTTATTGATCATTTACAGTTCAGTTCAAATATACGTTCAAATATAGACTCTAAGGATAGATCAACAATGGAAGAGTAACGAGTGCAGATCACAAAGACATTTTCAATCACTTAGTTAACCTTAAACCAACGGCGTACATGTCCGTGATGTCTGATAAAATCTTATTCTTCTTTTGACGAGGATATTTTTTTGGGACGTTACGATTTTTATTTTTCACGTTCACTGCTTGACCAACTTTGTTTGTAGTTAGAAGAGACGGCAACGTTGGTGTCTCCCGAGTTATGGTGGACAGATGCGGAGTATTCTTCTTGTACTTTTTAATGGCATCTCGTATCACCGTCTTGATTATCTAACGCATATAAAGAGAATATTATCCAGAATAAGATATGGCGGTAAATCCTATAAAATTACATCTACCTTATCATTGTTTGACTTCAAAGGTTTTTCTATTTTTGGAACCAATTTTGTAGATTGTTTCTGAAAAGCCATAATCTTGGTAACCAAAGACTGCGATATCGGAGATGATTCTGCCTTACTGCTATCTGGTCCAGCGAAAGTGTGCGATTTTCTCGGCATGCGCGCCATATGTTTCTGATTATTGCCAATTTTTTCCTAATATACAATCGTTTTTTTTTTTTTTTTCTAAATAAAACCACCTGATAATTACGCGATTTAATCATTGTAATACGTACCTGAACGGATGTAGGGAATTTTGACTTAACGTTGGGTACCGGGCCAACCACAGGTGCACTTTTCACGGTCGATTCCTGCTTATCGATCAGCACAGCAGTTATTAAGGGCTTTGGAGGTGCACTCGTTGGTAGAGCTTGCCTTAACTTAGGCGAGTCCACTTTGTAGTAAGCGTAAAATTCTTGGTCAAGCTGTATTTCTAATTCTTCGATCAAATCTACGATCACTGGACCGATTTGATTGTGCACAGTCGATTTCTTCTTCGTTAAACAAGTCTACGATTATTTTCATTTAACCACGGATAAATATAAATTCATACACAATAGCGTCACTTTTTAGTTATATAATAATGCTTAATATATATATCAATAGTTTCATGTTTCTTTTCTGTACTAATATCTCTATAATATCTGATAAAAGATGGTTATCGCAAATAATTTCTAACTTTCGGATGGCATCCTGTAAGGCTCGTAAAATTAAGAAATTATTTATTATAATTCTTCGATTTTCTTTTGATGCCTACCATCGGGGACTTCGAAACGAGACTAACTTTCGATTCCTGATTATTTAAATTAGCTTTCTTCCCACAAGTAGTTATTCTAGTCCCTTGAAGAGATAGAGCTGCGCCTAAATATGGTTGACAACTTGGCATCCTTTGTTTGTAAGCCAACTCAAACTGTCCTGTATCAACGTTTTTATCTTCTCGATAATCTATAACCACTGCGGAAATCCACATAGCATAAGAAAGCAAGCCTAGCACTCGTATAAACAAATGGAAAGTTTCAAGCACCTTTTATAGTGTCCTCGAGAACTTGTCTGCACAGGCGTGTCGTAACTTTGCTCGAGTAACTCATGTCAGGATGACTATTGATTTCGATCAGCCATACGGAAAAGTCATCCATAACCATAAAATCAGCGCCATAGAGTTCGAAACTATTTTTTCGACGGTCCATAGCTTCTTGACTAGCTAACAAAGAGCCAACCAGGCCTTGCTTCATCCCAGGATAGATTATATCGTCCCACGCTTTGTCGTGTCCTTGAGATCTGTTGGAGTTTCGTCAGTTGCAAATTTCAATCTGATCACGCGACTGAATCGAAGTGCATCATACTTGAGAAACTCTTTGAAGGTCGTAGCATCCCACATATTATCCGAGGGCAACGCAGCATTTCTATCGCCGCAATTCGTGTACTTGCACTGGATCGCGTGATTGCACAGATGAATCGACTCGTGGAAGTCCGTCAAACTGAATTTCTGGGAGCAGAATCGCAGGTAACTTTCCCTGCGAACAAGAGGATGCTATATTACTATTCCCTTTTTCGATGGATCGTGTTGCTCGTAGGATTCGCATGTCGAACATATCGCTCGATGAATACAATAATAGGAAGCTCATTTACGCGAACTGGGTTATGTAAACTGGGATCGGTTTTGCAGAAGGTGAACTCGTGACTAGTAATTTCCTATAACTTGTTTAAGAGTAATGAATTACCTAGTTATAATTTTAAATGCATATTAGCAAGTTGCTTCTTTCTGCTTTGTGAACTATTTCAAATGTACATTGACGATAATTGCAATGCATTTTCCACACAATAATTATACGATACGGATACTTACAAGCATGAGATAACGTGACACGGAACAGAAATTGTTTCAAGTTATGCATACCTGTACTTACTTAACTACAATGTACTATAAATTATAGCTAACAAATTACTTATATATCCAAAGAGTTAGGGGCTGGGCGCAGGTAATGACGAACCATTGTCTGATGTCAAATTTAGTGCTGTGTATGAGTAATGGCCGTTCTATAAAAAAGGGAACAACGTGTGTTAAACAAAACTACATTTATCCGGATCAAAGTGTACCGATCGATAATTTTTGAAGGCAGCAGCAATTACCAATGTATTTTTGTACGACATAGCGCGTGTCTGATTTATTCGATGGATTCATCTTCGCCATGACATCTTCCAGTTTATTCAGCAGAACGATTCCTCGACCTCGGCTTTTATTTCCCGGTTTCATGATCCACACGTTCATCACACCGTCCATATCGATTTGTGGCCAGTACTTCTTCATCTTCTTCAGGATATGCTTCGACGCCAAGAAGAATTTCTGTTCACACCGTGCTAAATTAATATAGTTCCCATGACTTCACTTGTCAGCGATTCGATCGAAATCGAGTTGCTTACTTGAAATGGCACATTGTTTCGAACAAAGAGAGCGTGACCATGAACGATCTGATAGTACCAGCTGATAAACTGATCCCATTGATGCACCCAAACCCTTTCGATTTCTTGGTCGATATCCTCGTGCGATTGTGCGCTAATGTAATCGCTGCATCGTTTAATTGCGAACTCTAACGCCTTCAAGGGCACCGTGCCAGTCGGTGCTCTGACTGCGTTTTCACCTTCGTTGTTGATCTTACTAACTAACCATTTTAACAGACCTAGACATGCTGTGAATCTATACGAAATATAGATAATAAAATAAAAATCAAGATGTTAAAAAGTAGGAAGATTTGTGCAAATAATAGCTATGATTCACCGAAAGTCTTCGACGAAAGCGTGCATCTGATCGCCTTGGCATAAATTATAGCAACGTGGAAAAAGTGTGTTCGCCACTCCAGCCTCGTAATACCAGTGCATTTGTCTGACGTTCGAACATAAACCCACCTAAGGCAATCGATTTTCTTACAGGCATATATTATCCTCGTACAAAATGTGTTTCACATGACTGAAAGAAATCAGGCAAGGCCACTTCAGGTACCTTCGACGTGAATCCTGCCCGACAATATCTGTTAAAGATCGTCGTTTTGTTGTCCTGTGCTGGCCAACCGGGCCATTCCGATCCTGTGTTCCAGAGAAAATCCACGGTGTGATTAGTGAGCATTCTAGAGATCAATAAGCGCTCGCTTTGCTGATCCCTTAAATCGCCGATACCAGCCAACAATACGACAGGACTTGCATCCACGTTAAAATGTTGTTCGCCTGAGAAAGTCGACTTATGTAATACCAAAGGTAAAATACAAAATTGAAAAAATTCACGAAACGATTGAAATACCATTGGTATTCTTTTTGAAGAACTTTTCGCACCATCCTCGTTTTAACATGCATTCGCGAATCACTCGCGCCCTTCCGTACACCATGAACGTGTGATGCGCAGCTATGGCATCTTTCACTATTTGCTTGATTCGCATAAATCGTTCGTGTAACGTCGGTGGAAGTTCTAAACTCGGCTGAACTGTTCCTGTATGACACAAACGATGTTAAAGTATACGTTGGTGAATGGAGGATAAAAAATAGTTTTTGGGTCATAACCTTGAACTATATTCGCATCTGATACAATGTCTAGCGTTGGTTTCGGGTTGTTATCTAGCGGTTCGTCCACCACAGGTTGTTCTTCATTCTTGTCCGTTTTATCCGAGCTGGTCGGCTCCAAATTCGATAGCGCCTCATCGTTTGCTTTCATGTAGCGCGCTTGCAAATCTGTAGGTTCGTCTGCACTGATGCACTCCGTTGGTCTTCAATTTCGCTTCATTGCAGTAGAGTTTGTTGAAGGAAGAACGAGCCCGAAGAGGTCAACGTTATTTTATCCTGGATCAGCTTACAAGATTCGATAGCAGTTATTAAAAGTGTCCCAAAAAAAACAAAAAAAAAAAAAAAAAAATAGATCTTTAACGCAATAAAAAATCGTATTAACACTCTGCACGTTCGAATTAGATCTCTTCTAGTACCTGTTGAATCTTCGACGTTCCATCAACATTCTTCTCTCCGATTCAGAGCAATCACCTTCGATTTTTCTAATTGATAATCGCCTGTTCGAATCTAAACTGTTTAACGGAGGAATGTCCTCGATATTGCACGATCAGAGACGACATGCCTCGAACAGATGCGAGTCAGAGTCACAAGGAAGAATCAACGAGACGGAAGCAAAACTCCGACTGAACATCATCGAACAACAGACTCGAAGTATGTGTACATAATCTAGAATTCCGTAGGCGTGCGCCCTGAAACCGTTTTAAACTACCCTAACTATTCGGCGAATTGGATAAAATCGCATGACTATGTCCTCCCCGAGCTATATTCTTATGTCGCATTACAAGATCTGCGAATATTGGATCAGCTGGCTGATAAGGGTGATCATTTAGAATCTCGAAAAGCGACCAGCCCATACAATCATTTCTTTCTGAATTATTCTATCATCAAAGATTTCCTAAAGTATAGTTTCGAATTCTGAAACATCGAATTTACCTGCAATGAAATTTTTTTTTTCTTTATATAATAAAATTTGGTAGATTTCAGACGCTGTGTAAATAAATTACATAATGGAAGTTCTAAGCGGATAAAAACAGTGAGGAAGGATAGGAGGGAATTGTTAGAATAGGAGGAGCGTACCAGGCACCCCTGCGGAACTTCACGACCATCGAATGCAGGTAAAGAAGCAAAAGCTATCGCGTGGGTTGCCCTAACCACTCCTGTTCCACAACCTCTGACCCACTTATGCGAATGCATCTTGGCTCGCGTGAAGAGGCGGCCTGACGAATCACTTCGACCTGCTATCGCTAATTGCCCGAGTTCGATTTCATGCTGATAATTTTCTAAAATATATTCGGCACGTCGTACTATTTTGCAATTCGGTCGACCTCTACGCGCCTTTGTTATCGGCTTTCCGTGTACGTTGATATTTGCGTGTGATAAAAGCAACATCAAAGAATTATTGCTTATGAGATAGTGAGTTTCTTTTGTAGAATCATGACCGCACCGTAAATATGTCAGAAATACCCATTGTTATTTTTCCATGGTTTATTTCGTGATCATAATTTTGTAATCGTAATCTTAATTTTCGTGATCTTACTTCCTTACCATTAGATATGGTGCGATATATGTTGTGGGAAATCATAGAATATAGTTGTACGACTGCATTCGTAGAGACTAGGATACAGTTGTATGTTGCTGCAATTCTCACTGGAATATTGAAAAGAGTACGAAATACAGACGAGCTCCGAAAAAACGAATGATCCAAAGGATAAACATGTCACTGTCGGTGACAGGAGGTATTTGAAAATGGTAAGAAATGAAGTTGCTCGAGTTTCTTTACTTTTAAAACTCGTGATTTTAATGTTGAGCGTTTCACGAATTACTGGTAGTAATGTTGTGTGTTTTTTAAAATGTATTAATGTTCATTGTTTTAGATATTAATCATTAATAAAAGCATTATCAGGGAACGAATAGTATTAGAATAAATAAGAATTGTAGCATGTCACGAAAACATATGGGTAATAACTATTCAAAATGGCGCGCCACATTCTTTATCGAAGAGTGCTGGGACTCTACTATGACGAGTTATCTGTCGGTATAAAAGTCGATCTTACCAATAGAATGACTCTATGTTAACCTATACATCGTAAACGTAGCAAAGTGGAATTACATTATTTTTTGCATTCTGACACGAGTCAGAAGATATAAAACGCATGTGTAGCAAGTATGGCTCACTTAATCAGGAACGTTTCTCTTCTACTATTCACAGAAGAGTGCATAGAAGAATATTTCGATGACATGAACTTTTTTCACGGTGAGTGCTGGAACTTCATTCATAAACGGCCAATAGCCGATATAACTGATTCATAGAATTATAATAAATTTATTTTTATCCACAGCGTCTTACTTATATCCATTGTCATGATCGTTCGCATACCACTAGCGTACTATTCAATAGAAATAAAGATTACAGTTTGGAACTAATACTTTCATTTCTCACATATCGTAACCTATTTTATATTTAATAAATGCTACGATGTAATACATGACTTTACAACTTTTTAGCATTTACACATTCAAATACAAGCATAATAGGTATATACATAATTTCATACTACTATAAACAAAAGCTTCGCATAAATAGCATAAGAATTTTAAATATAATTTTACTCCCTCTTTACTCTCGCATACCGTGAATTGTAATGCTTTCGAATTCTACTACTTTGAACATTGTACTGAATAAATTAGATTTTTGAACAATCGAATTTTGAAATACTCGTAGTGAGCGCTCAACGATGTTCAATTTTTTTCTCGACGATAAATTTGAAGTCATTATTCCTTTGTGACGATTTAAATTGCTTCTTATAAAAGTTAAAATGAATTTCCTGCGAAGAAGATACGAACCACTTCAAGTAAAACATGAAAATTTCGAACATGTTTCAGTTGGATGCTTCAAATTGGCGCTGAGCAAATTTTTAGGTCTCGGCATCATCGGTGGATCTCTTCTCGGTTAGAAAATATATTTTTATGTAAACTTTGTAATTATCATGAATTTAAACACTGAGCTGCGTTTTTGTGCAATAGTTGCATGTATAATTAACTTTGTGTATAACATTATACTGTATTAAGTTTTTGTTTGTTAGTCAAGATACCACAGATTGTAAAAATTCTTAGAAGTAAAAGTGTAGAAGGCATCAATGTCTTCAGCGTGTTACTGGACTTATTTGCCATGACAGCCATGGTATCCTACAGTTTTATAAGTGGTTTTCCATTCAGGTACTATAATTAAAATTATATATACCTTTGTACACATTCATATTATAATTAATCAATGAATGGTTGGATTCTAGTTCATGGGGTGATGGAGTTTTTTTAGGTATACAAACTTTAGCAATTGCAATATTAGTCATGCATTTCAGTGGTAATACAGTTCAAGCAACTGCATTCCTTGCTGCTTATCTAGCAGTGTTCTTTGCTGCTACTAGTGGCTTGACCCCGGTAAATGTTCTCTGGGGTTGTCAAGCAATGAATATACCCATTGTACTTGCCAGTAAGGTAAGATGCTTGTAAATAAAAATCATTATATAATATATATAAACTTACTGAAAATATATTTATGATTTCATATTGTTTCAGTTAATGCAAGCCTACACAAATTACTCCAATGGAAATACTGGTCAGCTATCAGCAATAACAGCTTTCATGCTCCTCTTTGGATCTCTTACACGAATATTTACCTCTATCCAAGAAACAGGAGATATTACAATGATAATAATGTATATGTGCTCCTCTATATCAAATGCTATAATAGTTGCACAAATTTTGTATTATTGGAATGTAGATGCGAAAAACAAAGATGGAACAAAAAAAAATCAATAAGTAAATTAATAAAATTTTTAATAATTTGGGAAATAATCAAATAATGAAGTCAAAAATCCGTGCAACGAAATGAAATGTGTAAGTGGGTGTAAATAAATGAAATCAGCATTCTGATATCAATAGTCTGAGAAGGATGCACCTACTTTAATGAAGAAGGTATAAATGTATCTAAGTTAATAAATTAATATTTTAATTACCCTAAACTTATATTTTAATCGCCATGTATGTATTACATTCATGGATCTTTTCTAGTTGACAAGTTATAATTTTAAATTTGCTATAAGTCATACTATTTTAAAAGTAGAAGATATTTTAGAAATAAACATACTATAAAAATCGTATTTGTTATTATTTCTAAAAGTTCCAAGCCTGATAAAAATTTTATAATGGAGAATCTAATCTGTTTAGTAGAAATAAAGTTTTATTACTAAAAAAATTTTACGTCATCAATCACTTTAAATTGACCGCCAAACCGGAAGTGATATAGATCGCTGACGCTATGTATGATATGGTTCGCTAGCTGTAGTAAGGGAAGGGAAAGAGCCATTCACGCAGGCGTGTCTGAGTTTATCGTTTCCGGCTTTTTCGTAATCGTGACTTGTGCAGCGTATGGTGAAATATAGGGCCGCAGTTGTTTCATCGTCGATGATGATACGTAGTGGGCCGTGATATAGTTGGAAAACACATTAACAAATCGTCGGAAGATAATAGGGAAGCAACGGTGAGTAATAATCCGGTTTCTTTTTTGGCCAGTCTGGCATGCCCATGAAAAAATGGGTGTGGATGAGTTTTGGAAAAGAAGGCCATTTGGAGCGTCATGGCGCCATCATCCTTCGCAATCCGGCTTCCCGACGACCATCTTGTTATCGATAAATCAATATAACGCGCCTTTCTTCCTATGTAAGCGTTTTTCTTGAGTAAACGAATATTCTACAGATTTATTCTGTTACGTCGTTTATACGATTCGCCAGAGGAATATCAACAGCTACAGGTAAATTGTTCAGAGAACCGGTTCTTGGTAATTCGCTTTGTCTGGGCGCGTTCTTGCACAGAATGCCATTCCTTTTTGGAGATACGATTTACGTTCGATGAAACCATACAAAACCGATACGTTGTTACTGCTAGCATTTGAGCAACCATTAAACGATTGAAATACCAGAATTTTCTGGCTATCACCGTGGAGAGCGGTTTATCAGTTACAAACACGTGTCCTTGGCTGTTGGATGATGTCCTTTTTGCATGCCAATTTCGGGCAGTCGCTCAGAGGCAGCTATTAAAAATTATGTCAATATTTGAATAATATCTTGGATATTAGAGAAAAAAGAGAAAGCATTACGAATTTGCCGATTTTCATAGTATTGCAGGACTAGGTTGCTTGCAGTACAGAATCAAAATGGAGTCAATGGATGCGCGTCTTGTGGCGCAAGCATTGAACTACCATGGCCAACAGTTGCAGAAAGTGTGGGAAGGAGAACGCAACGAGAACGAGCTGGCCATGCTCAATCTCAAGGAACCAAACTTTGAAATCTATCAACAACGTCAAAAGACTCTGAGGTATGTGTTAGATGATTCCTTTAAGTAATATTATACTTCAGACGTTTCTAAATGCATCATACGTTCAAACTTGTTACTTTTTTTAATAGTTTTGGTGATAGAGGAAAGAGGCTAAAGCTACAACAGTTCCTTGCAAAGAAAGCAGATGCTCTTTACGATAAATCAAATTTGGAGAAAACAGTTGAACCTATCAAGCAAGAATTGGGAGATGAAGGTACAGTTTCACTTCTTTCTACACACCCTGGTATGACTCATCATGTATTACACAATAATGTGAAATTAATCTGTTGTATGTATTGTTTCAGAATTTTATGCAACAATGCCAGGCCTTGATACTTTTGTCACCATGGAGAAATCTCAACGTATTCGAAATTTTTTGGAGGTAGTTATTCATGATTTTAATAATTTATATAAAAATAAATAATTTGATAATTAAAAAACGGAGTTCTAATAAAATATTTCTTTTTAGAGTTTGGTCATTGGAGATGTTATTTACGCGCAAGTGATGGGTAAAAGTGCTGCTGGACTTCTTCTGAAGGTGCTTTGCAACTGCAGCGATTGCCCCAGAGTTGTTACTGATTTAGGAGTTAAGGTATATTAAGTTTCTTATTGTTTATTTATATTAATTAGAAAGTACCTGTATCCTCTTCAATCGTGTCTAAAAATAATTATTAAATTTATAGGCTCTAATATTGAACACGGCCACAGTGCCGGCGGTGGACAAGAAAGGTGTAACAAGAGGCTACATGGCAAATGATCTCATCTGCGTCGTAGTCAGTGAAGTTAACGTTGAAGCCGAGCGAGTTGTTGCAGTTATGAACGTACCTGCCCGTGAAGGGCAAGCACCGCACCCACCTATGGGACTTATCCATTCTGATGATCTTCCAGAAGCTTATAAGTAAGTAATAAAAAATCTGGATAAGTACATTTACTCCTTGTATTTATAATAATGCTTCACTAACTCTTGTAAACTGATATGTATATCACTATAGGAAATTTTGTATACACGATATAAATGGTAAAAGTGTCTTGTGATGCATCAGTAGCACTTTTGACTCAAAATTTGTATTTGTATTATAAATCGTTCTTTGATCATTTGCTTGTTGCGATATACCTTGAGAGCACTTGTGCACTAACAGAAGGCAGGGGGAATATTTTCTGACACTGGTAGTTTCAAATTTAGGATTGATATAACAGTTTCAATCGTGGTCGAAACATATCTCCTATTGACAGTGTAGTTATTCTATTTGTAACTTGCATAATACGCGACAGTACAGATTTGCATCTTTAGTGTTTTATTTAATATTTTTCGTTAAAAAAGAAGGTAAGGAAAATGGTATGGTGGCCAAAAGAAATTGAGATTTAACAGACGCACTGTGATACTAACAAAACAAGGTAAATTAGATTTGATTCCTCTTACACGTTTTTATGAATTTAGGTGCCAGACACTCTCAATAACGTAAAAAGTTGATAGTCAGTATGATGATGAATTTATAATGTGATACAAATGATTCAAACCTTGAGCATTGGTTGACATGGCTCTGTTGCGCACAATATTCTATCTACGTTTGTGATATGTTACTCTCAAAGCACCAGCCAAACAATGGCGCCAAATGACATCAATGTCTTTTGAGGTTGCATTTCCAGTATGAGATGTTGAGCCTTGGGTGGCCAGAGTGAGTGCTGCAGACGGTAGGTATAATAATGATTTACTGTTGTTTGGTCTCTTATTATAGACGAATAATAAAATAAGTAAAAAGCAAGCATTTAAAAAATTGATTATTTTTAATGTCCCATTCAAATATTTTTATGTATTAAAGATCCTTTTGCTCGAGTTTAATGCATATCTAAAGTGCATGATACGTCAATGTGTTGTCAATGTTTCATATGTATCACATTACCAAGTGGAGTAAAACTTTAGATTATTCAAGAAGTTAAAGCAGAGACCAAATAACTAAAATCTTAATCGCCCGAACCTTTACCTTTAAGCCTCAAAAGAATTGCGCCTTGTCATAATAATGCCTCATTTAAACTTACAGCTTAAATTGACAAATAAAAAATATAAAAATATGATGTCATGTTTGAATTGACACCACAAAATGCAAAACAGGCGAAAGTACTACTACATATATATAAAAAAAATTTTTTTGGTCAACTTGGAAGATAAAATATACTCAGGCGTGGCTCCCAACCTATCCTAGGGCTATGCAATTTATTTTATCGCACCAAAAACTTATAAAAACCAAACCACCGTCGATTGATGATAGGCTGTGTGCTTTTATGTTGAGAAATCCTCTGATTACAAACATGATACAAAATACTAGAAATATACGTCTTAGCGGTACATGAAAGGTGAGAGACGAGTTTACATAATAATGAGGTTGTGTACCATTGTAAATTTATACGTAAGAAATAATCTGGTAATAAAGGAAACCTACCAAACTTTCTGCAATGTATCCCCGTTTCGGACCCCTGCTGCTTGTTAACGGTACAAACGTAGATTTTGATCGACTCTAATACCATGAGGTGTCTGATAATATCTTTGTTCTAATTGGAAGAAACTCCTTCTTCATCCGGAGCATCTTTGGCATTAGTGTCGTATCGTTGAATAATTCATGTAGATCGAAAAGAAGAGGCGAATAATTACGCAGGGATGAATAAGCCGATGAAGGGTGTGCCGTACGTTAACACGTGCAAGGAATAGCAGCACAAAGGACATGCATATTAATATGCATGAATATATATATAAAATATATATGTATAAGACGACGAGATGTCGAGAAAACTGAGGGAAAAACAATCAGATTGAAATAAAAACCTGTACCAGGAAATGAACTCAGGATTTGTGAAGATTCGGTCATCATGATTATCAAGTCTTTAGTTTTACCGTTAACGAAGTAGCTTTGGTATCCTCTTTTTGGCAAAGGACAAAATGATTTTTACATCTTGATAATTGGTCGTTTCTCTCTGTGGTGTAGGAAAGCAATGGACAACAAAGGACAGTCTTACGAAGCGATGTTGGAGAATAGTACTGGCTTCAACAACCCAAACAACATTAAATATCTTTGCGACTTGATGGGTCTCGGTCAAGAAAACCATTCCAATATGGTTGGTTTGAGGTAGAGTATCAATCCCCTATACTCATTTTTTAGTATAACTGATCAAATAAATGGTCTTACCATCCTTCCAAAAACATCTTTTTTGTTACAGAGAAAGGTTCCCACCCAATGAATATGCATCCGAATTAAGACAAGCACAGGCCAGTAAGTGGGCATTCCGAAGCGTAGCCGAAGGTATAGATCATTTCAAGGCTGGGCGTCATACAGAAGCCTTCCAGTGTCTCAATAAGGCACTTACCGTAGACCCACGAAACGTCGAAGGATTAGTAGCACGTGGAGCATTGTAAGTCACAATCTACATCTTAACACAAATGAAGTATATTATTCTAAATTGTGTTTATTTTACATGTTTATATCTTTGTTGTTATAGATTCGCTAATAGCGGTAGTTTCAAGAAAGCGATCGATGATTTTGAAACAGCATTGAAGCTGAATCAAACTCATACGAACGCTCGCAAATACATGGCCGAGACTCTCGTTGCTCTAGGCCGAAGTTACGAAGATGAGAAGAAGTACGAAGAAGCTCAAAAGGCATATGAAAATTGCTTGGCAATTGCTCCATTCCACGAAGAAGCGAGAAACTCTATCGAATACATCAAGTCTAAGACATTAACATCTTCTTTGAATCCTTTGGATACATTCAAGAGTTTCGAAACTGAAAATGATGTCGGGGAAAATAAGAAAGAGAAGAAGAAACGCAAGAAGGAGAGAAAGTCACGCTCGAAGAAGAGACAGAGATGGAGTTCGAGTTCCAGTTCGTCATCGAGCGGTTCTTCGAGTTCCTCCAGCTCTGAGTCCAGCAGTTCTTCTTCATCCGCAAGTTCGCGATCAGCATCTCGATCACCTAGTCGCAAGCGGAAACATAAGAAGGATCATCGCGGCTCACTTTCACCTCTCAGCAAACGGATGGCTCAATACAACAACCCACCAGCTGCTACCACAGCTGCACATGATGTAATCGCCCCAGTATCTTACAGTTCAAATACTCGAGATAAGATGGACGATTACGAGATAAAAGTACGAAAATTCTTGGAACAGACGAAAGATGATTCCGATTATGAAGATAAAGTAAGAATCACATGCCTTTTTTATGAACATTCTATAATATATTTTTTCTTTTTTATAATTTCAATGTTATCTTTCCTACACTCTTAGGTAAGGAAATTCCTGGAAGAAACAGCTAGATGGAAGAGAGAAAGGGAGAAGGAAAAGAAACATTCAGAAAGTGAAAAAATGAAGAAAAAGAAGAAGAAAGAGAAGAAAGGAAAAGACAAAGAGAAAGAGGACAAGAAAAGCAGGAAGAAGAAAAAGAAAGAAGAAAGGAAGAAACGCAAAAACAAAGACAAGCTCGAACGAGATTTAGAAGCCTTAAAAAAATCTTCATTGCCGGATTTAGAACAATTGGAATCAAAACTGAATGCGTATTATGCAAAAGTTGAAAAAGAGACTGCCGTCTTGAAAAGGTTGGAACCTTTATGGCCAGTTCGTGATCATGTTTTCCGTTTTGGTTATTTGTTTTTACGAAGTTTTTGTCTATTAATTTATGAAAATAGTATGAATATTGTTTTCGATGTTGCATTTAGTTTGTGTTTCCTTAGATAATTTTCCGTGATTAATTTGATTTTTTAAAGATACATGAATGGAAACGCGGGTTTTAACATCTCGTATTTTATTTATGTTTTTATATTTACTAGGTATGTAGCTCAGTATAATGACATAGCTTCCCCTCTTAGCAACGCGGAGAAGCTCGCTGAAAGTTCACGAAGGGAGGAAGAGCTGCGCAGAGAGAGAGAAAGGGAAAGAGATGAGGCTTCAAAGGCGTATCACGAACGGGAAGCTAGAATACCAATGACTGCACAGCAACGTAAAGGTAAGGGTCAGGCCTGTTACAGAAAAACGGGTGCAACCTGCAGTTAATGAGTATAGTCTATACCCATTTTACTTTACATTCTTTTTACAGAAATTCAGAGAAAACCACTGACAGACATTTTTGAACAAGAGTCGCAACTGATTCATCCTGAACCGAAATTACCTACTCTCGACACTGCTGCATTAAATGCGAAATGGAAAGCTGCACAAGCCGCTAGGTAAAAAGTTTTAGCAGTTTTAAAGCTATATTTTAATATGATATATTACATGTCGGTGTATATTTGGACATGACTATTTTTGTATTTGTTTAGGCAAAAGGATGTTCTCCCACAAAAGTGGCAAGATGTACCGGTAGAGAACAAAAAGATGCAATCCAATGTAGATAGTGACGAAGACGATGATAACGAGCTAGAGGAGAAACTGCAGCGAGCAGCATTGGAAAAATCCATGAATATACGGAAGCAAATGCAGCGTGAACTCGCAGAGAAGAGAGCAGCAGCTGCTCAGCCCATGTCCGCACCAACTCCGCCGCCATTACCCAAAGAACCTCCGATGCCTAAGCAAGCGCCAGTCAAGTATCCTACACCACAACCACAGAACAAATTTCAGTCGTATAAGGATCCTTCTATATCTGCAACGCAAACAACACCGACGAAGTTTAGTTCTAATAACAATCTTGGTGGCAAATTCCAGCCGATTGGACAAAGTGGTAATAGCGGTGCTGGTCATCCACCAGAACCACCACGTCCGCCTCCACCAACGAAGAACCAGAATCAGGCTAAGGGTCCCAGAACAGATTCTGATAGCGAGACCGAAAGGCAACACAGACAAACCCCTAAGAAACGCGAATCTACTGGCAGGGGAGGAGCTGTATCTAAACGAATGAGTAGAGATCGTCCAGCGAAACGGTCGCGCAGCAGATCGCGCAGTGCCTCTAGTTCAGGCTCTTCGAGGTCACGTTCACCCAGAAGAAGTCGTTCACGATCGTACTCGAATCGAAGATCTGGAAGTTACGAGAGAAAATACAGTCGATCTCCGTCGGGTACTTACAGTAGATCACGCTCTAGATCACGTTCCCGATCTTATACCAGGAGTCGTAGTCGCAGTAGGTCTGGAGACAGGAGTTACTATCGCAAGAGACAATTCCGACCATACAATAATCGAGGCACTTACTATAAGCCCCGTTTCCAGGGCTTCAATAATCCAAACCATCGTGGCGGTGGTAACAATTTCCAAAATCGTAATCGGTTCTATAATAATCAACACAATAATCGCTTTGGCAATAGACGTGGCGGTGGTTTCAATAATCGTGGTGGTGGACGCGGACGTGGTGGTAATCGTGGCGGTAGATTTTTCCACGGTAAGCAGGGCTTCCGCGACTTCCGAGATAGGCGAGACTTCAGAGACCGGCGTGCCGCTTCTCGCGATAGATACAGCGATCGCAGCTACTCACCTGATCCGATGAGAAAAGTGGACGAAGCAAAAGAAAAGATCAACAAGATGCTCGAGGGCGGAGATGACGTGATGGAGCATCAGCAAGGTGGTGGAGGATCGAATGTTCCTCCTAGTAAAAGACAAGATGGACCTTTAAGCGAGGGTGAAGAGAGGGACGACGATGACTACGAGAGGTGGGGAGAGGGCGAGGGGGGCGACACAGCTAACAAGGTTGGTTAGGTCTCTTCTGTGTAGGCTTTCGCGAAAGAATAGCCCATCTTCGTGATGACGATCATGATATTCCGGATGATGATAATATGAGGAATAAATAATGAGGATGATGATGATGATGATGATGATGGTGATGATGATGATGATGATGATGATGATGATGGTGATGAGCCACACGTGCAAGAATCACACGACCTAGGAGCCAACTAACTCTCGTTTGTTGCTAGAATGAGGTTGGACCTGTCGACGATAACCTGGAAGGCAAGGAGTACTTCATTGAGCGCATGAAGCAGCGAAGCAAGAATGTTTTAATGCAGAGAACCCTTGCTGCTAAGGTTTGGTAGAAACCCCGTTGCCGTTGCTGCTTCTTCGATTCTTCTCCTTCATCTGTGATATAGTTACTTCTCTGCAACGTGAAACTTCGACCGGATCACGTGAGACAGACTTCTTACTCAATTCTTATGCCGATCGCTTTCGGTGTATTTAAAACAGAGTGTAGAGGGGATATACCTTAATGAAAAACTGATCGTGACGGTTGCGAGAAATGTACTTTTTCCTTTCAAACTTTTAATTTTTATCGGAGTTAACAGCGAATGATTGCAGTATAAAGTAATGTATCATCGAGAAGGATCTGCGATCGATGTAATTTTAGTTTTTTCGTAATTATGCATGGATATTTACATAGTAAATATCCGTGGCATATAGTATACACATATAAATGTGCGTTTCTCGTCAATTCAATAATACGTTTATATCGTGAAGTACACGAACATCTACAACTTGTGACATCTTCTCTTTTAATCCTTAGAAAAAAAGAAATTTTACACACCTTTCAACTTTAGTACTTATTTTCGTATCGTAATGAAACTTTTATTTCGTAAGTATTACGGAAAGAAAAAAATGGAAGCTTCTGCTGTGACGCGCAATTTAAAAGGGAAGTATTTGGTCGCACTATTTGGTGTATGCGAGTGGCTTTTCATCATTCATTGTCATGAGAGAAATAGTAAAACACCTATAAGAATCGGCAAAATGCATTATTCGCAACGCGAAATGAATCCATTTTCGATTTAAGATTTTTCTTCGCGTTGATTTGCAATTTGTTCGATAATTGCACCTGACGTTTCGAATTTGCTGCGTTTAATGAGAAGAAAGGCTGTTGTCATTTACGGATATCGTCGATTCTGGCCAAGTAAACTTGAGTCGCGAATCGCCAACGCGAAGAAGAGACTTTCTTAGTAAGGAATCTAGTTTCCCCTCACATCGAAACATCCTTGGATTATACTTCGTAATTACTTTATTTCGAGACACGTTGTCACAGACCCCTCTTTATTATAAAATACTTATTTTAAGGTATCATATAAAGTAATTTACTAGTAAGACACTTATATATGTTGTATGTAAACGAGTTGCTGTACAATTCAAATCAACAAATACATTACATGAAAAATACAAATTAATGGTTTTATTCTTCAACGTTTATTTTTAGTTTATACCCGCATATTTGACTCTCCGTTGATTACCAAGCTTGGTTTCACTTTCTTATCTCCCTGATGCCTCATTTACCGAGTCCTTGTTCGGAGAACGTTGCTTTATTTATGCGATAGAAACTGGTTCTTTTATTGATAGCTGACCGATTTGGCTATCGCTATATTTCATTTGCAAACGGGTATTTAAACTTGCAGTCACCGATAGTTACTTGCATTTCTTCTTTGACCTAGCATGAAAATGAAGCTTCTACAAGTGCATTTCGTTTTACTTGTTTCAAGTTCTTTCCTGCTTGACTATACAGGCATGGTAACGGGAGCGATACTGTCTAGTAAGTAACTTTTTATTTAATTCCTCATTGTACAGTGTTTCGATTAACGTAACTCAATTTTACATTTCTCTTTCTTTGTCTTTAATTTTTAAGGACCCCAAGTGGTCTTTGTCGAGGACACGTGCAGGGGAAATGAAATTTTCAGCCAATGTCAGGCAAGTCCGAATTGCGAAAAGAGTTGCGACAATATCGATATCTGGGAATCCATGGCTTGTATCCAGACTAAAAGTTGCGTAAGTGGTTGCATTTGCGAAGACGGATACGTACGCGACAAGAATCAAGGAGTTTGCATTTTGGAAAATAGCTGTCCTAGAGTTAGGCATTGATTTCATACGAGGCCGAGTTGTATCATTTGCTATCATTTAATACAAATAT
Organism: Bombus vancouverensis nearcticus; assembly: GCF_051014615.1. Lineage (NCBI taxonomy): Eukaryota > Metazoa > Arthropoda > Insecta > Hymenoptera > Apidae > Bombus > Bombus vancouverensis. The sequence goes on along the minus strand of NC_134921.1, from coordinate 9,706,596 downwards.
CTGGCGTGTTCTCATATATTAAAAGATATTAGAAAAATATTATAAAACCAGTTGTTACAGTAACGATTCTCTTCCCTTCCGTTCGTGTCGCTCCTTTTATTTAGATAAGTAATATACATATTTTTATCAGGTCGTGAGACAATTGTCTTTTGCCACAATAATTAGCATTCTAATCGGAACGATTTTTTATAGCAGCATAAATAAGAGATGCGTAGACGCATTTTGGTCGAAAGTGGTGGGGGAATGTGGCGGCGCGCGATATGATAGCGTTTTGAGATGGTTCAGTTCCGCGCCGTCTCACGTGCGCGACACATTTCGACAAACGTGGAATCATCGGTGTGACAGATCCTGCCATACGTACCTTCAAATTAATTTCATTTCTACATCTATCATCTATATTATCATTTCTTATTATATTATTTCTTTCACGATTCATTCATACCTGGCACATTTTTATTCGTCTTCCGTTTTATTAGAAAAATTTCGTTCGACATTTCTTTTACGCATCTATCCTTTTCTTATATACCTTTTTTTATTACGATCCGTTAGACAACGAAATACAGTGTAACAGTGTGTTCAGTGTTCTTGGATATAATCATGGATAAGAGAAGCGAACGAGTCAGCCGTTTCAAACGTAAGTTCACAACGATTTAAATTTCTCGTCGATTATCTTTTTTATTAGGAGTAGTTGACGCGAATGGTCGAAACGAGTTCCGCTCCTTATTGAAGTTCAATTACCAGCACAGCGGTGACCGTGATTATTCTCTATCGAGCAGTCCAAAAAAGAAGGCTGCGGCCACCTCGATCGAGCATCCCTCTGGGTCCACGTCCATTGTGATTTTAATAAGCCTTATGCAAATTACAAATGAAATTGTCAGCGGCAGGCCCGCGGTCCATTCTTCGTCGTTGATGGGGACAATTAGAAGAGCTTTGTCCGGCGACCACGCGTTGTCCGGCTGCTCGGCAACTTGAGTCCCAACGAGAGGACCACCCGCCAACCCCTAATGTTTGTATCCGGTCCCCAGGACGTTCGCTTCCGATCCCAGAGTGTTTCTCTGCTTGCTGACGATCGACTTCTTCGGCTCCCTACCATTAATCGACGTAGTTGTAAAACTGCTACGTTATACTTCATCATCATGAAAAATCATACGACGAAATTTTATTAATTAAGAAAACGAAGAACCTGTTTTACCGTTAGTCGTTTTTCGGTTCGAACGAGGATTTTAGTTATTAATCTCTTGGCATTAGCCGTCAGTGTGTTTTACGACTCTATTTATTTGAGAAGCGGAATTCGAAGCTCCGACGAAGACCTTTGTCTTGTTGCTGGGAGAACACAAGAACATCGTAGACACAGATCGTTGATTCTTGCAATCGAAGGGAGGAGGAAGAGTAAAAGCAGCAGAAGTCACGAGCCAGGACAGAAAAGCGGAAGAGTTGGCGGGAGGTGGTTGGAAATCGAACGGAATCATGGAGGCTGGAGGTCGATGGTTTGGGGTGGAGATAAGTTTTTACGGTAGGGTTACTAACTTACGGACTCGGCATTGTCGAGTTGCCGGTGACGGGAGGACAATGCGCGTTCGGGACACAATGCTTCACTCTGGAATCTGAAGGCAGTCTTGACTATCAACCTGCAACCACCCCTCACATCTGTGTCTACCAATACTTGCCCTTCTTGCACATACCACCCTTCTATTGCCAACCGCGTCTTCGCTCCGCGCGTCGTTACTTTCTCATTCTGACATCTTTGCTTCTCTTCGAGGTTCGACCAAAAAAAGAATCTCTTTGTCGTCTTCGGCTTTGCGGGTAGTAACGAATCGTTCTCAATTCGATAGTTGTTTCGCGACCTTGTACACGAGAAATGTCATTTTATTTCATCTTATCGTGTGCTACATTAAAAAAAAAGAAAAAAAATTTATATGGTATACACGACTGTCATCTTACAGCTAACTGCAAAAGGTCAAGGTTTACGAGTTGGGCGAATCGTGTATAAAGAACGAAGAGACTCGGAATGGATGATCGTTGTCCGAGAGGAAGGTGTACGCGTTTGCGATCACTCGCAGTTTGGCAGTGTTGCGATCAAAGCAAAGATGAAGCGAAGGAAGAAGCACGACGTAGATGGCTGAGTGGTAAAAAGATAGAAGCGGCAAAGACGCAGAGGAAGGAAAAGAGAATAGATAAAGAGGGTGGGACGACGAAGGGAGGCGGTGGAGAACAAGAGACAGACGGCCGAGCATTTCAATCGCTCTTAGGCTCTCTCTTTGGCTTTGCTTTTCCGTTCCTTTCTCGCACAAAAGCTACATTGTTTCGTCCCTACGTTCATATGGACGCGAGCTAAAATACTCCTCTTTTCTGCCGGCAGCGCGGATACACCGAAAAGCAGGCCGCAGACAGACATACCGTACGTGACACACGTATGCCAAAAGCAACAGCAACGTCGCTACCATCGTCAGCATCGTTCGCTGGCATACAATCCTTTCTCGTACATTCAATGCTCGTCGCCCACTCGGTATCCTTTTGTCGCTGTTTATAGCTCTATAGGCCCGGTATTCCATCGTCCCGGTACTCGCCGAGTACTTTTCGAGCTTAATTCTGTATCGTCTAACTGGACCGTGGAAAGAATCGTCTGTTGGTCAGGAAACCGTGCATTCCGCGAATTCGTCGGGCTTTTCGTGTTTTTTTCTATGCTGGCCGGATTAACGGAGGATTCGTTTCAAACGCCAATGCAGGGAGACTTTCACGCTGCATACGATATCTTTGACGAGCTTGAAAGTACCGCTGATAATTAAGATCGATCAGAAAGTAAGAGTACACGAACGTGAGTTTTTCTGCATCCGTTGAAGCATCATTACAATGTCTGAATTATCTGAGTATCTGAATACTACGTATTATTTCTTCTTAAAAAGTAAGAGCAATTTCAGGAGAAACAACAACCGACCGTGGTGTAATCATTCTCCTTAAGACGAAGGTGAGACTATTCGAAATGTATTCTTTCTAACGTGTCTATTCGAATTGAAGGCAATGTCTGACCATGACGTCTCGAACCTCCTTAAAGTAGCCGAAGCCTGTCTTTCGTTATCGATCTTCCATAGGAGGGGCAATAGGTGTGTCTGACCATGAACGTTCACACTCCCTGAAAGTTAGCCGCTTGTCGGCATTAACATGAATTATTTCCGACGTATAAGCTTAATCGAAGTTTCACATAAGGAAGAATAGTATCCGTCTCGACCACTTGTGGCTTTCTCGAAAATCCCCTTAACCATACTAACCCAGATTAGTTTCATCCTCCTTTTGCGTACGTGCTTGGATGGTGAAACCGCTCCGGAGAGATAAAAGCTTTCAAGGCTGTCTATTATACGATATATTAATTGGAAATCATCGAATGCAGCGTTCCCGTGTCGAACTGCCAGTCGCGTTTAGCCTGCGTAAAAAGATTTTTTTCCTGACGACGGTCATCGTTTCCGAAAGATCGTAGGTACGTCGCTGAGCTTAGAACGCTTTGGAGGCGGATACAGCAAGAGTGTCCTGCACTCTATTGATAAACTCTCTTTCAATAGACGCGGATGCTGGCCCCGCTGTTGAGTATCGATAATATTGAAACCCTGAATGCCGCTCGGTTGAATGTCACAATGCGCTCCAGTGATTAATAGACTTCCGCGACTTTTATCGAAATAAGATGTTGCTTTCTGACGCGTTGTCGACGCGATCGAGAAAGCGTACGCTGCACCGCGGTCACTGGCTGCATTTCCAACGTTTCTAAGCATTTCGCAGTATCTTGCCAAGCGCACAATTTTTTTTTTACCTCGTATCTGTTCCTCCATTTGATTAACAAATTGCAGGATAAAGGATAATGCTTATTAACGATACTTGTTGCTGCAATTAAGCATTTTCCATCAGAAGTTCACTTATTCCGAATAATGTTTCCGTTGAAGTGGTCACCACTTCTAAGGAAACTCTACATCTGGTCTTTTTAGTTTTCTCGAGCACTGAAGCCATCGACAGCGTATAGACAATAGACTGAGACGAAGGCAGACCATAGACACTAGACAGGCGACGATGGCTTCGGGACTTTCAGTTATAGGGTAACACTGCTAGCGTGCGGATCTGGACCAGCTCAAATTATATCCCTACTTGTACTTACGCTCCTGTATTAAAATATATTTCCTACTTTACAATTTATCCACGCGTTCCTCTGTTTGTACATCTAATAACCTCGACAGTTTCCTTTCCTGTCTTCGTCGTTCTGACGATTCTGACAATTGCGTCGGTGGCAGTACTCGTTGGTAAATAATTAAAGCTACTCAACCACGTCCATAACGGTAGCGTAGAAGTAGAAAAGTATTACGCGGAGTTTCTCGCGATGTCATAGATGTTTCCTTGAATCCACGACAAAATCATAAGAATCACCGCGGAAGCTTTATCTCGTTTTAACGAGTAGAATAAAGCCGTTAGGAACTGGGCCTTTCCTAGCAGCATGCTGCCATCCAGTATAATAATACCGGCTGAATGCGAGCGTGTATGCATGCGTTGGCATATAGATGCAAGAGAACCACGAGGCTGGCCAGTGCTCTCCTTTGTCATTCGACGAAAGGCTTTGTACCGATTATCTGCATACGCTGCCGCGGGTACGGCTTTTCAGTCTTCTCTCCTCTCCTCTGCTCTCCCAGCTTCACGTCATTTCGTCGTGATTCCACGGGCCAGCTATACGGGACACCCTGTATACGCAACAAGGCTCACGCTTTGAATACTCGTAATAGTTTAACGAAATCCGGCATGCTTGACTTAGCTATTGGAACTCGACCGTGGCCTGGCACTGATGTAATCCATCGATTCGTTTTACCAAATCCTAACCGCGGTCGTGACCTCACGAGTTGTTACGAGAGTTTAGCGGGAACAACGAAACAACGCTGCGATATTATCATTTTCGATGGCCGTTCGCCAAGTTGCTGGAATTTTTTCCTATTTGGTCGATTTGGCGCGAAAGGCGAATGAATTAATTAATAAATCGCGGTAGTCGATCGGAGGAAGAAGGTATTTCCAATATCCGTCTCAAGGCAGAAACTTTTATCGGTCTTTCCCTGCAAGGTTTTCTACCCGCAATACTCCTCCGGTACCCTCCTTTTTTGCTTTCCCGTTTTCGCTATCTTTTCCTTTCCTTTTTAACTCCTTCTGCCGTTCCTGCTCCCCCCTGCCCCTTGTCCTCCTTCTTCCCGTGACTACATTCTTTTCAGTATTCACTGTGCAGTTTCTTGTACCGATACTTCCTTCTTTCATCGACGCGTCATTCAAGCTTTTGATGCCGCGGCGACAAAGCTCTTTACTTCTTTCCGCGAACGAATGAAAGCACGGAACGATGGCGATGTATACCTGCATGTATATACAGATGTATATATACGTATATACGACTCTCTCCCGTGCTCTTCCGGACGCTTTCTCTCTCGTTCTCTCTCGGCCCGCGGTTCCACCTATAGACAGATGAAAATGTACGCGTGCCCGTACATTTCTCCGCGAGCAAAGAACACAAGCGCAGCGTGGAACTTTCGAGCTCCGCTCGTACAGTAGCATCCGCGATACAGCCGAGTCGTAAAATCGATCAAGTATCGAAGTTTATAGGTTGCAGCGTCTCGATGAAAAAATCGAAGATACAGACTCGAAATCTCGGTTAGGATCATGTAGCTGGGCTGTAAAAGAAAAGAAAGAAGAAAGAGAAGGTTGACTCGACTCTTATCGAAATCGGTAAATCGTCGAACGTAGGTCGTCCCCCGAGCGACCTTTCGTTGACTTCGATCCGTAACTGTGTGTCGCGAGACGTATTATTCCAGCGTAGGCAGTCGCCTAGGGACACACAAGAATTTAGGAGAAAGTATTCGCCGACAGCCTGAATAGCTTAATTGGGGAATTAATAATAATAAGAATAATTCCGACCGACGGAATATTTTTCTCCCTACGCTAGGAATTTTTACTTCTGCGATAATACTTTGTGGTTTCGTTAACGAACCTTGCACCTTTTGTAAACTCCTCGACACTGGTCTGTCCACGTGATTAAATGACCACAATACCAGTCGGTTAAATTCCATCTCCTTTCGCTGTTAATTAATTCCCATGGAAATAACGAGGTCGGAATTACGGCGACTAAGAAAAAAAAAGAAGAAAAGAAAGACGCGTTTCTTCGTCAAGTAGCAATCGAATAAACGCAAAATAATAATTCGAGTCTCATCAAATGGCCGTAACTGCAACCTTTCTACACATTTTCAAGAATTTGCTTACCAAATCGTGGAATCGACGTGTTGGTGATCGAACGGTGGAAACAATCACTCGGTTTACGTCTGATTGATATGCGAACCGTTTGCTTGTATTCGGTAAACGATGACGTAATGCCGTTAACGCGTTATCAGCCGTCGTATTAACGGCGCTGCACACGGTCACCGCGGCGTTAAAACAATGCCAAACAGACCCGTTAACTCCGAACACACGAGTACGCCGATCCTTAATGGATCAAGGTGCTTAATTCACGAGTATCGACACAGGCGTCGCGATAGAGCCGATAGTTATAATGCCATGCGATACACAAGGGGTGGCGTACGATGTGTTCGCCAAACGACGAAGACGAAACGCGCTTCTCTGCCGCTTGGTTCGACGCAGAGGAAGAAAGAGAGAGAGTGCGCGAAGAGCGGGCCAGTATGCAGGAGAATATACGGGAAGTCCCTGTCCACGAGCAACTCGCTCAATTCGCTCGCTCGCTCGCTCGTCCGCCAGCAGCGTCATCGTAAGACCTCTTTGTTCTCCGGCAATTTCAGCGGCATTGTCACCGTCAACAATGTCCACTTGACATTCTCCTTCTCGCTCCCGCGCATTGTTAACCCATCCTCCGCGCGATCTCTCTTTCGATCATAAAGCTCGCAGCAGCCGGCCAGCATGCGTTGCGATTCCTGCACGTGGACACGCCTTAAGGGTCTTCTTCTTGCCCTGCGGACGATCGTGCTCGATTTTTTTGCCTCCGAATTGGGTTACCTTGACTTTCCACCGCTTTGCAATTTTTCATACAACACTGAATACGTGTTCCGTTTTGTTGTACCAGACGTTCAGAAATCACGCTGGTCAACTGCAAAAATTTACAAGCCAAGAAAAGTAATTTTTTCTGTTAATATTTTCCTCGATCGCTGCTTCTTCGTATATTGATTTAGCTTCGTAAATGTAAGAAATGATAAAACAGATCATCTAAATAGAAATTTGCTTCATCTACTAAACGTTATAAAATGCTCTCTTTATTTTGGATATCTTATATATTTCTTCGTATTACGCGCATTTTGTACATTTTTCCTATCTTTAAATTTCCCATCAATGCATGAACATCCGCAATCCAGTAACGAAACTTGAAGAAATTCTCCAAATTATACGGTTCTTTCTTGATATCATTGACTCGTGCAACGAATATCTAGCAGCACCTATAATTCTAAGCTCGATAAAATAATAAGATACTTTGTATCTGCATTCCGCTAACGTTGCGTTTATACAAACTCTACGAATCATTTTACTATTTTATCTTTAATGATTTAAGCAAAGATTTTTACGTTTATCATTTTTCTGGATAACAAACTTCGAAATCGACAAACGTCGTTCGCGTCATATCAGTTATAGCTCTTCAAATTTCGTGCAAGCCACGACCTTTCGTCTTTTTCTCCGCTTTTCTCCCGTCTTCGCGTCTTACTGCTCAGCATTGGCGGCCAGCTAGCGAGACAAAACTTGGAAGGCTTAGTGGCCAGCGACCGAGGAGACGTGGAAGGGACGATAGAGGTTTTCGGTTGAGAAAAGAACTGGAGAATATTTATAGAGATTCATTGGAACGCGAATGAAATTATTTTATTTCATTAATAGCTTGAAATAAGGAAACATTTATGATTTACTATAATATATATATATATATCTTCGTTTCTCTGTATACCCATCTGTCTATTGTCCACATTGTTACGCGATGGCATCCTCCTTCCTCGTATTGTTTCGATGCATTGTTCGACGGTGGCTCGCTCGTTCGTCCTCCTCGGCCGACGGCGACTCATTGTTTCCTCGTTGTTGCGCGTCCGTCCGTCTTTTCGTTCTCCTTCCTTGAACATTGTGAACTTTAGGCGCCGACTTCCGAGCCGCTTTCTTACTTTGGGGAATTAAGTGGTTTCCCGATGTCCGCCAAGTCGTTGGCTAATACCACTGTTTCCCAATCGTCCTACAACCCGTCTTCCAATCGAGTTCTTTGCTTTTCTTTTATCCGCCAAATTGGCTGCCCCCTTTGAACGACCCAAGATTACATTTGAATCTCGATCAGTTAGCGACTTTGGATGTTTAAGTGGAAAGATCGAAAAACTGAAAGTAGAACCTCGTTGCTCGCCATTTGAATCTCGAATTACAAGTTAGCGAATAATCTAAATCGCGAAACGTCAAAGAGTTGAAAGTAAAATCCTATCGTTCGCCTTTCGAATGTCGACTTGTTTACGAATATTAAAGTCGAAAGAAAAGCAGAAAAACAGAGGCAAAATCCGATCGTTCGTCGGGGTGTTCGAGCCTGCAGACCATCCGAACGGGTTTCACCGTGAATACTCAGGGCATTTAAGTGTGGAGTTCATTCGAAGGCGCGTACACATTGGCAGACAACGTGCGTGTGTATATTTCGTGAGAGTAGTGGCGCTTTACTTATGGAACGCATTGTTCTATTGTGCACGGGAGATGAGCGCATTACTGTCCCTTGTCCCCCTTTTCGAGCAACCCCGGGACAATATCGTGCCGTCGTTAATCAGGCATCGTTCCTGGACGAGCCACATAGTAATTCGCGGAGGTTTATGCTCGCGGAGCGCGCATTTAGATTCACAACCCGCTATAGCTGTGATACTAGCTTAGACGTGATACTGGAAACTCGATAACGTTAGTTATAGACTTGGATTTAACGGTCCGGATGACGTTCCGGATCCTCGCTGTTCAGAATCTCATTCTACCGACATGCCGATACGTTTTTACCGATTCTTCATCTTTATCGATATAAAAATGCCGATTAAATTATGTGTACGAAATTCTGATGATCGTTTTGAATTTTCTTACGCACCGCTCCAAGCAATTGGAGCATCGTTTCCCGTGTTGGTTTGATTTTTATAACCACGCCTTGTGTCTCTACGATTAATCATGTTTCTTTTGTCTTTGGAAGCCTATTAATCGCGGATATGTTTCTTATACGAAAGAAAATAATTTTCGATAAGACAGAGAATAGCCAAGTACGGGAGAAGAGAGAATGGAAAGGAAAAAACGTCGGTGTTCAGCATGGAAAATCACCACCTATCGACGATTTTATATTGACGAATTTTTCTTTCCTCGTAATAATCGGAGGAATAGAAACGTGAGTTATGAATCGGTACAGACGTAATGGTGATGGCAGCGGAATAAGGAGGAAGAAGAAGAAGCAGAAGGACAAGGGTGCTCGTGCGTGTAAAACACGTATACGTGTATTCGCGAGCAGCAAGGAGTAGGAGATAAAGTGTTCGCGACGAATCTACGGAATGGGGTGGAAGCACAATGCTCCAACAATGACGCTATTGTGGAAACGAATAACACATAGTCCTGCGCTTTACCCTGCGTTTCGTCGTGAGTAAGCTGCATAGCTGAATCAAATGAATACGAGAGTGCCATCGCTAAGACACGCTTGCAGGCGTCTACGCTGCAAGAAAAATTTACAATCGAATCGAAACTCGAAGGTGATAAAATCCTACACAAGTGCAAGTTTATATTATGCATCGTGCTTGGAATTGTCCGTATATCGAATTCTACGTGATCAAAACAAGAGATCCATCTTAACATTTACGAGACTGCTTGCCATATCTTTGCAAGTTTGAACGATAGCAAACAGAGGATGTCGGCGCGTTGCTCCATATACGAGCGAGAATATTCGGAACACGCGAGGAAACTTACACAGGATAGTGGGTCGTGTAAGCCAGTAGTTCCGGTCGCTTATGCGTCAGACAGCGTCTCACGCTCCACGCTGCTTTCAGGAAATAACGGATATGAATGCTGCACAGAGTCCTCCGTAGAACTTTGAGCGCTTTTATTCGAGGGCATTACGTTCCTTGACACGAATCTTTCCGACGTATGCTTAGACCTTTCTTCCTATTCGCTGATAATGCAAGATTCTAATCAGCAGAATAGACACTGCCAGACGTTTTCATTTGAACGGGAAACCATTGCGAAAGTTCCAAGTTGTCTCGTTATTACCTCGATACGGATAATTCCTTTCGTTCGTTAAAGATTTTAATATTAATATTCACAAAAGGTCTGGATTGCTCCAATACACACAAGTTCTTCTTGCGGCTATCGATAATAATTATCACGTAGATGTTAACACGATAAACAGGTATTAGCTCAATCTAAATTCTCCATTTATCGCTACGATTAAATAACAAGAAATTTTGTATACAGCTCAGAAAATATTCAGTCTTGCATGCATTAAATATCAAATTTCCAAATTACCAGGAATCCAATTAATAAGACACGAACGGAATGCCTGGAACCGCCTGACAGACGACTATGTATGTTAGTGAGTTTCGAAACTTTGGAAAAGGAGGTTGCAAAAAATAATGATGCTAATAAGATGGCGGATACAATGGAGTCAGAGTGCACACGTAAGTAAAGTAGTATCATCGGAATGGCTCGAAGGGGTAGAAGGTCGACGAAGAGGTCCAGCGGAGGGCAATACCGTGGACGGGGTAGGTACGTAGGCAGATTTAATTAGCATGGACCAACGGAGGCCCTCGGGGGTTGCCGGGGGTGCGGACGAGGGCAGTTCGAGCGTTAAAGTTAAATGACGGTTGGCGGTTGCTTATTCTTCCCGGCAACTGATGCTTGATAATCTGCGAAATCTCCCCGCCGGCTCTCAATTCTGCTCGATAGTTGGCTGCCTGTGCAGGCCAATTCTCTCAATGGAACAACTCAGCCACGGACTGACTGGCTTAATTGTAGTTGCTACGTCTCCTCTACCCCGATTTCGTTTTTTTTTTCATTTCTCCCTCTATCCCACGTCAGGAGTCGTTTCCTTCGTCCCGACATACGTTTCAGAAAATATCCTTGTCCAGGATGATGGCTTGAAATCCCTATAAAATATTCATCGTAACTCGAATAAAGGAAAAATATTAAACCGTAAATGGTGAGATGGAATCTATCGGATCTCAGCGATCTTTATTTTTCTAATGATTTTAAACGAAACACGCGATATATTATCTTTTTTATCTTTTCGATTATCTGTAAGCTGGACATATTGTGTGTTCGTTCACGTAGCAAAATAATCGCTATCGTGACCAGTTACGCGTTAATATCTAAAATAGCAACGCGTTTCTTATAATTTATTAAATAAATTTTAGTTATATATACGTGCGTATATTCGATGACTAATTCGGCTGACTGTGAATCACGACTAAGAGCGGTATGATTTTTACGCAGGGAACTTTCTGTTTGTGTTTAGAATTTATTCAGCGAGCGTACATTTCGCGGAACATTCCGTGGAAAGGATCGTCATGCAATCGTGCGAGATCCGGCATTAACCTATTCCGCTTTGTCGCGTGCGTGTAGCACCCTACTCCCTTCAGGGGATCTTCCATCCCTCTTCGCTCTTTTTCGCCGTCCGACACCCATCCCAGTGCCAGGATTCCCCGCGCCTCGCCTTTCCTCCGCAATTTTTCCGCCACATTTGCCTTTGTCTCGCGACAACAATGCATCGCCTCTACTGCGATGACATAAAAATATGTGCACCGATGTCTCTCTTTCTCTTCGCTCCGCCTTTCTCTCCGTCTGTTACTTTTCCGCTTGTCTCTTCTACCATCTCCAGCCCATCCACCCTCGGTGCTCTTCTTTCATCCTCGTAATAGACGAACGTCTGTCGGTATCGCGGAGGCGGCCTCCACGCGCGAATTAATTCGGCTTGTCAGAAGACGAATACCGCGCGTTCTCGCGATCGGTGATTTCCTTCCCGTGATTTTTGCCGCCCGGAAAAACACAGCTACCGATATAGAACACGGTGGACTCTGTTCGTGCATCCAGATCAGCCATACTGTTGTTCGAATCAGTTCTCCGTTTTTTGATATTTCTCCTCGTTGGGAAAATTTCCTTTTCGCTCCTTCGTCGTTATATCGCGCCCTAATCTTCCCTCATAATATACATATCAGTTCGAATGTCATGAACGAAGTTGAAAACTGAATTCAAAGATGTTGAAGTTCGGGCGACAGAAATAAACCTGCTTCGCTATATCCTACTGGTTCAAACGACTCCACCTTATCCAAATAATTCCTTCTTCGTGTCTATTCTGACAACCGCGTTGAAGTACAAAGGTTCAATCGACGTAAAAACGTCGGCATCTGATAAACAATCGCGGAAGAACCGCGACGAACGATTATCGCCGCGGACACCTGTGCCCTGCGCGCCAACTCTTAGATCTTGCGGTGATATGAAAAGAAAAGGCCGCGGCTGCGGAGAATATTGTTCTCGACGGCGACGCCGGGCGTCGTCGCCGGAATTTTCGCCGTCGAATGCTCGAACAATGAGCATGCAAATGATCGGCCGAAGATCGATATCGGTCCCTGGCTGCGATCAGAATTTTCCCGCGACTGGTTCCGGGGGCAGCTCTGCCCTTTCGCCCATCCCCCTCCCGACCCCCTTGCCCCCGCGCGAGACAAAAGGGGGCCGGCGCCGGTTGACAATGGCCCGATGGCATTACGTATGCAGGCACAGGGCTCCGCTCTTTTCGAATTCGTTGCATTCTGCCTCTGCCTTTCCGCAGCCGCCCCCTCCAACCCCTTTCCATCTTTTTCCTCCTACGTTTGCCCTCCGAACCTCTCTTCTCCTAGCTGTACAAGCTCGTTCCGTTCCGTTCTTCTGCTCTTCGTTCTCCTCCGATCCGCACGCCCATCCTCGCGGTTCCATTCTGCAAATTGCAATCGCCAATCTGCCGGCCCTTTGTCTCGTTGCTCTTTTTCCCGCAGCCCTTCAACCACCGGCGAAGCTTCTGGAAAGCGTTAATTGAAGGGGTGCGACCAGAGTGTGCGGTGCATTCTTTTTTAAGCTTCTCCCACTGCTTTTCGATGTCCCTTTAATTGTATCACCGATCGACGAACACGCGGAATTCTAGAAACACGCGGTATTCAGGCAGACGCTGATCCTCCATGGGGTGATACTTGTTCTGCGTCGGTTCTTACGACGGATACGGTATACAAAGTGTTCCAGAAGGAACGACTGTATCAGTATGCGTGGTAGATTATTCTGAATCCCGAGATGGAGAATCGCACTAGACTCGTAGGAAGGGTGAGCAGCAGACTGCTTGCGACACTCAGCCTGATTCTACATTTCAAATCGTTAACCTCAGTTCAGTGGTTCAGTCTGTGTTCACAATGCCTCTTCAATTTTCAAATGTAGAATACGCTGATTTCTAGAATAGGCTGGCAAGAACCGTTAAAACATCGCATGAATAGAGAAAGGCTATGATTTCGAACACTTCCTTTGGCATATACCTGTAAGTTAAAAGAAAGATGAAAGAAAGATACGCGTACTATCTCCTCAAGTAAATCAAAAACTCATGCACCAATAACCACGATGTATATGAGCTTTCTTTATTCAGAATGGCCCACCAGATATACTGGCAAAGTTAAGTCGGTATTCTGCTGGAACACGCGATGTAACAAACAATCGGGAGCAGTTTTGTTGAGGTGGGAAGGAAATGACAGAGATCGTGGAAGGAAGCGAGGAATCAGAAAACGAAAGAGAGAGCGGTAGAGGGAAACAAGCTGCGCGAAGGTAGTGGGAAGAGAGCATCGACTGCATAGAATCTAAACTGTACAATGGTTGGTAATATCGAATGGGAGGGAGTTACCGTGTACGGTGTCGGACTATTCAATGCAATAATTATAAATTGGTGTCTTTCAACTGGGCGGCAAATCGACACGTAACGAAGCCACTGTAACTACATCCACGGCAACTTTGCGTCGCTTTTGATTCTGTCACACCGTGCGCGCCTCATCTACCTTGCCCCCCTCTTCCCTCTTTTAAACATGCGGTGGAAACCACACGTGAAATCGCGAAAATACACGGAACCACGTCGTCTACTGGATTTATAAATATCCAACTGGCACAAGCCAGCCTCGATTCGAGTGCGACGAAAATTACGTTTAATATCGATTCTTCGCTATCTGATGAGCTCGACTAGATCCGATTGAATCGAAAGGAAATGAACGACGTTGATCGATGTATCAGCATCACTGCCGATAAACATAGACAATCTGGAAATGTGTCATCTAGATCCTGATCGTCCCTTTTCTAAAGATAACATTAATACGGTTTTAAAAATATTCCGTTCTGAAAGTATCAGTTCGATCGACCTGTGCCTTCGTGATACTTGCACGCGTGCAGGCAATTACGTAATTAGGGCGGAATACGTGGTTTATGCTTCCAAGATCATCCAGCTCATCCTTTTAGCTAAGATAGCGATAATGCAGTATTAAGAATATATCGTTGGAAAATACCAGCCTAATCGATCTGCGCCTTGATGATACCTACACACGTCCAGACAGTTACGTAATTAGGGCGAAATACATGACTCATCGTTACATAGTTCATGCATCCAAAGGTTCGCCCTAACATGGCATAGGTACGGAACCACGAAGCATGGCCCCGAGGCAGTTACGAACTTAATGAAGCTGTTTTCCGTTTAATTAGAATCCCACCGTGATCCTTCCATTCTTAGACGGGTCTCGCGGTTAATCCTTGCTCCCGCGATATTAAGACGGCAGCCTCGCTCCTTACAAAGCGGGCCGCGTGCACAATATCGCGAGCCACATTTACCGAGCCTTTATGCACTCTGGAAGCTCGCGCAGTAAGTGTACACGTACACGCGTACCTGGTATACATTATTTGCAGATGCCGCGCCTGCGATTTTTATTGCATCGGAATTTGCTGCAATCCTTCTTGCTGAAATTTGCGCGAAGCTGCATCGCGATTCTTATTCACCATCCTGGAGACTTCTATTTTGTGCGTCTGACATACTTTCTTATCCCTTACGCTCGCGTCTTACGCGAGAATCCTTTCTGTCGACGATCGCTTTTATCCGTTCAAGCTGCAGCGTATTAATTTTTAATATACTCTTTGATCACGATCATCATGATATTTAAGATATTACAGAATAAGTCTGCATTCAAGCGATTCGAATTCAAACAACTTGAAATCATTTTATCGATACGTTGTTTATATAATTATTTGTTAGCGTATAGCAGTCCAGGCAATGAATTTTATGCGAAAATTAAAGATACAGAATACACGTACAAAATATTCTACAATTTTCTGTTTAACCCCCGTTTCTTCGGTTGCGCTTGTAAAAATATGAATTATTGCATAAATATTCGCAAGCAACATGATTGATCCGAATGAGAGATTTGTATTTAAATCGGCACCATACACATCATCTAAACGTATGTGACAAATCGAATTCATGTCGTACTCGATGAACACGTTAACCAACCGATTAAGTAGGATAATCGTACAGGACGATGTAGTGTCCTGCAAAGCTCAGGAAGACGGTGTCGATTCTAAGCTGGAGACGGCATGGACGGTGCTTGGCCGTCGTCGTCGGCAGCCATGCCGTGGGGCCGGCGCTCTTTTATTTCGAAAACAATGGAAGGGCGCTTTGTTTCAGGCATTGTCAGGCGGACAGTAACGCGCGCACAAAAGTTATAATGAAACGCTATTTATTTAAATGTATAGGTGCCACGGTGCCACCAGCGAGCCCCCTCGGCTTTCCTCCACCATCGCGGTTCACAAACCCGCCTCTTTGTGTACGTGCACGAGCACCAACACCGTCTCGGTCACCAAGCGAGCCGTTCTTATTCCGTATTCTTTTATCCCGCTATCACATTTACGGTGCCATTCTTCCCGCGGCAATTGTCTTCTTAAGGCGATATAAGAAGCGGCGCGTGCGCTGACCGAGGCGCGTTTTCCACCTCGTTGATTAAAAATCGTGAATCGATGTCTAGAGAACCGAGACAACCTTGTTCGGCTTTTAACCGCTCCTATATGTTCGATTTTTTAGACTTGCAGTTAATTGTTTATTCGACGATTGCAACGTGAAAGTCATGGCCGAAGACACATGTACGCCAGCGTTCAAAAGTATACGGACACTTGATCACTTTTGATAGAATATAATTCAATTATAAAATTACAAATAGGAGTACCGATAATAATTTTATCCTCTGAATATAATTATCCTCAGAACTGTCTTAAAGCACTGTAGCATGGTCTATTTTACGATTATTCGTTATCCTGCTGCTAAAGTACGCAGGATGTTGATAGACGTTGTACTTTTAATTATCGTTAGTTTCCCATTAATTCACGTATTTCTCTGACATTCACGTACTGTTATTACAAACCGAGCAAGGTGTTCACATACTCATGTGCTGATATTTTGAGACCAGAGAAGCACTGCTTGAGAAAGCAGTACCGATAACAATTGCCTTTATTGATGATCCAATGAAGAAGGTAACTCGATATCTCGTTGGGGGACGCCTATTTCATTGAAGCAAATAGAATGATGATTTTATGATGGTCGAGGCTACGTGCGTTACCATCTCCTCGATTCATAGAATCGTGGAAGATTTTTCGGAACGGCTCCATAGAACTAGGATTCGGATAATTTGTCTAATTGCTCTGGATTACCGACGGCTAAATGAAGATCCAAGCACAATGGCAGAATTAACTGAGACAGAGGAATGCAAAGTTACGTTTAAGTGGGAACAACTGTAACAATTAGATGCATATCCGGAGATCTTTGGGAGTGAATGCAATTAGATACCGCTGGACAAACGGGCGTATTATAAATTGCATCTCATTCGGAGAAGAAGACAACGGTTCAGGCTTAATAATCGTTTCCTGCGGTTCGCCGACGCCTGCGCAGAAATAATCACTAATTCGTGCCATAATGAAATAATGGTTTGCCATTTGAACGGCGCGTCTGTGCTCAAGTGCGAATCAATCGTTCGTCAGATTTTCTTCCCGGTTTGTTACTCGACGATTTTGCCGAACAGAATACTTGAAATTACAATGTAACTCTATGCTAAATTTTATCGTTTGTGTTACACAGGGTATAAAGGGTATTCGTTTAATCGGAGTCGTTTTTCTTACGAGCTGTTCAATTTGCCTACATTGAGGATTTTCCTCGCCGAAATCTCCACTACAAATGGATTACCGCGACTTAATTCTTGATAGTGGCAGACTGATGGAACACGTTGCGTCTACTTATATAAGATCCTATTTAAGAGACAATTCATGAATTTTCCGTATTTTTTCCACGAAGAAGGTTCTTTCATCGCGCGTGCAATTTATCGCGGAGCTTCGGAGCTTCTCGAAATTACGTCCACGGAATTTCGCGACAATGGCCATGGAAGTCTCATCACATTCTAGCTGTCGACTGCGATGCATATGAGCTAACGTGCATGCCCGGCTGTTCCTCGTTTCTTTCTTCCCTCGTAATAGAAAGGGAGCGCGTCTCTTTCTTCCTCTTGGCTCCTTTTCGATTTGAGAAAAAGAGTCGTACGACACCTGCGATCTGGCCTATCTTTCACGAATATGCTTCGCGGCGGAGGAAGAAAGGGACAGTTCCTTTCAAACGTGTCGAATGAATCGACAATGATGATATCGAGGGATTGGGTGTAACAATGCCCCGCGCCGTATGGTTCGAGTTCATTTTAGGGTGAAGGAAGGTAGGACCCTTGGTCTCGAAAGGTCGAACCTCGAGCACGTGTTAAATATTCGAGGGGATTTTCGTTTCTCGCGAATCTATCGCTCTTCGATTCTATGAAAAGTGACGAAGCAGCCGAACTTAATCGTTGGATGCTTTAGTCATTTGGAAAAACATCTAGGGTGGAGTAGAAATTTTATATGCATTGGTAATGGTTACTGGTATCCAAAAAATTTTTCAATAACACGTGCGTTACCAATATTAGTTATGTGAAACGAAAAAGTATTCTCGTCGCTGATAATGATTATTCGTAACCAAAGAACCTTCTCATTATCAATAATGGTTATTCATAACCGAAGCAAATAATCATCATTAATAATTGTTGTCGATAAGCAAAGAAATTTTGATCGTTTAAACACTCAAGAATTAATATTTTCTAATCATTTAATGTTTAGAAAAATCACTTGAAGACTTGATAATCAATGTCATTTCAATAAAAATGATCTATTTTTCAATGAATTTATCATAAAAATTGACAAAGTAACAATTATTTTTAATCTGTCGTTTATTTTTCTTGTTGCCTGCAGAAATGACGATATCCGAAATTTTTTAATAAAGAACTCATCTATTCATGGTGATATATTAATTCTACGACGAAAACTTTATTTATACTTTGTTATATTAATCATTCCTCCTTCTTTTTATGAGTAACGAAAGCAAATAATATTGTAAGGAGGTAAAAGCTTCAATTAATTATAACCATTTCTTTTCATAAGAGAATTGCTTCGAAACATCAAACATATTATATAAAATCGACTTACATTTAGATTATTTACGGAGTGTTGTATCGAATATTATTTATTCTCTGGATATGTACCTGTGCCTCATCTCTATCGCGGTAACGTGTCGAGCGAAGTGGTGGGGACGCGAGGTAGTGGGGAGATACGGTGGCACGCAGCGATCAGTTCCATGCTGCGCGCGACACGGTAAACGTTGTGATAACGTCCGTTCTCGTTCTCCATTCGAAAATAGTGTGCTTCCGCGTTTTTTTCGGCCGTGAAAGTGACATCTATCTACGTAGCATCTCGTTTCGTTTCCCTGTTCGATTTTTACAAAGCACGTATTTGTACGCGTCGGAGGTGTCGGAGTGATCAGTGTCTTTTCTCGTGGAGTGACATGTTAGTGACGAATATCGCGTTGACAGTGTACCAAACGTCGTTTAACAAAAGAGTCATCCTCCTGAAAGGAACATTTCGTACAAAATAGCTGAATTATGGAGTAAAAACATTTGCTCTTCTCATATATCGGAGTTCATCAATTCGCGGGTGTCTACCTAACCTCATCTTGACCAGCGTAGTACAAACATTTCTCGAAGATGATTCGTTATTGCAAAAAGAGCAGCCAATCGGAGCTCGCGGATTCCGTGAACCAGGAATATTCTTCTTCTTCCTGCGTAACTTTTTGGCGGGACAACATGTGGACGAATGTTGCGCGACGTACTACGTATTATGCAGTGTGCCGTGTTTTGAGATGCGAGAACGAGAAGAGAAACGGTGTTTGTTATGTGTCTCGAGGTCGATGACGCGCATAATTAGATTCCAGCTTTCGTATTTACTATATCTCAATAAGTCGTAGAACGCGCGATGTTGTCTTTGCCGTGGACAGTGGCCGAACCGAGGCGATTTCAGCGGAAATCGCGTTTCTCGGAATCGCGTGTGACTGACGCTATGACACGAGGACAATGCTCGGAATTTCGGTTTTGAATTTTGCCTTGACGTGACACGCGTCGACGAGGCTCGATGTAGTGCGCGGATTGCTATGACATTTGGCTTTGACTGAGTGGCTGTTAGAGTGCCGTATCTCTATCATCCCCGGGGGATCTGATTTATGTTGCACGTGTACCAAATTTCCTGCGACATCGTTGATCGGTGAGTACAGCTTTTTAAATACTGCTTTTTAACGCTTGGTTCACCGCTCGTTCACCAATCGACGCCATTGCATCTCATTTACGGTCTCACCTGTAGTTTGCGGAATCGCAAGTCTCGCGAAACGATTACGCACTTTTGTTAGATTAACTCCGATTAGATAATTCTATTCAGGTCGTAACAGATGTTTACATAGATACGTTTTTTTGTTTGGTTTCTGGTTTTATCACGTATAGCGGACTATATATTTCCTTGAAACTCAAGGCAATAGCTAGTCGGTTTTATATAATATAAATGTGAAATATAATATATTTTAGAAATATAAGCGTAAATTCTCCGACCAGTAGGTAATAAAATTTTTATTTTGGCATATTATTTGTATACGATTATCGATGGTTATCTAAATATTCTTCTAAATTTTTACCTCATTTTATTTCTTAAACTTAAAGAAAAAAAAGAGGTAAACGAGTGATAATTAACAAGTGAAATATTGTTTCTTATTACTTGGCGTTTTAAAATAATTTAAAGTAATAAGAAGTTTTTGAAATTTGAATAAAATTAAAGTTATAGGGTCAGGTCATGTATGTTATACATAGTACAGCTACATAAAGCATTGTTTCACGATTATATTTATTATACCATTTATGTATTAATTAACTACATTGAATTCTATATTATTTACTACTTTCATATTGCTACAAAACTTTAATACTATGAAAATAGAATGTAGAAGCTGATAAGAAAAAACGTTTCTTTCATGGAGGAATAAGCATATTAAAAGGAGAGTTTGCTTCTGACAAAATATTCGTAACTTTTTTAAAATAATTAGTACGCCAATGAGTTAATCTCTAAGCAATCACAGGAAAAGATCTTCTTACTGAACCAAAAACACAGCGTTCAAGATTCAGCTCGTAAGTAACTTCCGGGGTCCAACTCCTTAAAAAGGGAAAGAAAGAAAGGTTCGTGGTAAAAAGAAAGAAAAATATCTATATAGAGTCCTATTCCTGGGAAACGAGGAAACGATCAGCGATGCATAAGCGGCTGCCGATACAATCGTGCGCCGCTAGAGAGAAATTGAAATTCTTATCCGAGGCGTGCGCGGCTGAAAGGCTCTCGCGAATCGTATAAAGGCCTCATCAGAACGATCGCTCGAATATCCTCGTTCGAGTTCCGTTGAGGCAAAACGTGAAGGGGAGGGGGAGTTGCCGGTGAGGGCCAAAAATGGGGGAATAAAAATGGGGGGTAGGGGGTTGACGGAAGAAGAGAGGAGGCGCTGGTGGAAGTGACGTTGGATATAGCTGCGGGTTAGGCACACTGGTAAAGGTGGTGGTTGGTCGGGGGTGGCGAGCATAGAGGGTGGGCAACATAAAAGGCCAGCAACCCCTATTCCATGCAGGCTTCAATTGTTTCGGTTAGGCAGCGTTCATTTGTTTTTCTTTGCGTGCGCTTTTGCACGCTCCTCTGCCCTTCTACTCTCTTCTTGTTGTTCCTCTTCCTTCCCCTTTGCACCCTCTATCGTGTCATCCATTCGTTTCTTCCTCTTCTTCTTCTTCTGCTTCTTCTGCTTCCTGCCCTTACTTTTCTATTTTTTTACTTGCTTGGCCTCTTCTGGTCTTGTGTCTTTGAGTTTCTCTCGCTTTTCACCACGTTTCTTTCATCGTTTCTCTTCTTGACTCTCTCCACCCCAACTTTTATTCACAGGACGCACGTCAAATGTAGATCGCCTTTTCCCCGTCAGTTCTCGTTCATCTCTCTCACCCCTTGTCGCGCGAGGTGTATTAAAATCGACCATTGTTATCGTAGGCAGAGGGGGGTGGCTCGCTAGCGGTTTCGGGGTGGGAACGAGGTGCTCCGTCAGCGGTCTTCAACGCGACCGCAAGGATCGTGCGCCCTGAAAGCTTTTGAAATAACACACCTTCCGTGAATCCCCTAGTCTGCGACTTGCACCACCGAATACAGCACGCGAGATCTGCAGCCACCTGTGAACGTGTGGCTATTTGGTCCTGAAGACACACGTGGCTCGGTATATACGCTGTATACTAACTTTAGTTTCACTGCTTTTCAAACTTCGAACTTCTTAACGCGACTTCATCGACGATAATTTCTCCTTATTCAATTATTTTTTTTTTTTTAATTACTTTAATTTCAAATTGAATTTCTTAATTCAAGATTTTAATCGCATATCAGGATGAGAAATTAGAGAACCATTTAGTTCTTGTTAGCAGACTTTGTTCTAATTGAATGCAGTTATTAATAGGAGATATTAGTTTTATGGAACGAAGGAGGCGTGGAAAATTTAACGTTCGATCGAATCGATGGAGGAGCTGCTCGTTTCATAGATTGGAATAGCGCTCGAAGGGAAGGCAGATGTTACCGAAATAATTATAATTTACACCTGCCCGTAATAAACGAAAATCCACTGCGGCTAGTCGAATCTCTAAACCGATATCGCAGCGTGGGATAGCCGGTGAATTAGGCGGTGTCATCTGCAGGCGTGAAATTTCGGGTGGGTTTAACCGTAACGCCAACAGCTGACAGGATCGACGCGATAGCCTATATAATAACCCTATTGGTGAACTACCCCGGTGACGGATCGCCGATCAATTAATCAATAAAATTCGGCTGCACTTCCCATCGGTAAAACGATAGATGTCCGCGCGTTTTCTATTCATTGTCGACCAGATCCAAATAGAAGATCTCCGCGGGATCATATAGAAATTAGATATAGCTAAATATAGGCTGCGTATAAACATATATTTTGCATTTCAATGTTCTCCGTTGATCATTATCGGAGCTGAACGAGAGATCGTGTATTTTGTTTTATCTTCGTCTCTTTTCGAATACGTACGTACAGTTCACGAAAGTATTCGAACACTCGTAGATATTTGCGAATATGCATTGTATTGTGCGTGTATACGCGTACATAATTATGATAATCGTGTCTCGTTACAGTGCTAATAATATTAAAAAATATTTTAAATAACGCATATAATGCTATAAACATAAAAGCTTTGTGCGATAAGCGTAAACATTTTCACGATCCACTGCACATATAAAAATTTCTCCGCATTGCGATGGAATGGCAGGATTCGTGTCTCTCGGTGGCGGTGATAGTTTGCTTTCCCTGACGTTGGTCTAATCGTCGCATCCTCGTGGCGACGTGCTCCAATAACGGCTATTTCGCTTAATCGTCGTGTCCGTGTAATTGGCATTTCAGCATAAAGCAGCGCCGGTGTCGTCACGTCGTCGTCCCGTTTGACGCGCGGATTTTATTCAAGAACGAACGACTGGTAACGAGTCATTAGCTGCGATTCAGGATTCTTGCCGCTGGAACAAACTCCTTTTCCTTCACCCCGTGTTGCTCCTATCGATTCTAGGCCGCTTGGATCCTCGCATATACGTTCACGCATACACAGGATCAGTGTGTCCCTCGCGGCGTGGCGCGGTGGCATACGCGAATAAATCGTGGCTTCGTTACACGCGACTCGAAGGCGGCAAACAAATAGGGTTAATTCCACGTGCGCCTGCTAGCCTGAATACGTCGTTTCCGAATGGAGGTAATTCCGGTGACAATGTGGCCTTTGATTTCATAGAACCGCACGGTTGAATGACTACCTCCACCCACCGCCTCCTCCGCCAGACACCCCCGCCGTCCTCTGGGTCCCTTCAACTCCGCGAAAACCCTCTTCCATCCTGGCTGCAGCGAATATACATATAATAAAGTAAAGTCAGCCACCGCCAGCTCCGGCCAACCCGGCAGAAAGGACTTTATTCAGTAACTAGCGATTCATGCGAAATCGTGAATCCGTTTCTGCCCGGCTTCGCTTCCACCTGCCCCTTCCTTCTCCTGCTTCCTTTTCCGCACCCTTTCACGCAGTTCGTTTCTCTCGCTCACCTTGTGCACCCGCGTTCGACGTGTTCCTCCGAGTTGTCATCGTCGTTTCGCGTCGCGCTGCGAACGCTCGACTTCCATGATTTCTACAGAAACACGTAATGACCTATCGATTTAGAGTTGAATAGAGAATCGTTCGCAGGGATTCGGGAAAATCGATACGTCCCTTTTGCTTTGTGGGTAGGATCTTCGCGACTATTTCATCGAAACCTTGGCGGGACTTCCCTGGAATCCCTTGGAAATTTGGAATTTATCGGAAGTTGATAGGAAAATCGATGAAGCTGCGGCGGAATCTCTTAGTGAAGATATTAATTTTATCGAAACCTTTCGATTCGTTCTGGAGTCTCTTGGAAATTGTTAGGAAATCTGGAAGCGAAACAGTTGCGAGCTGAAACAAATCGGTGTGTAGGACAAACGAGCGAATGCTCTTTTCCTAATGCAGGGAAAAGTGTATCACAGCGGGTAGCAAATCTACGTATTATACAGACCAATGGGAGAGCTACGCGTTACATATCCCATTCCCATTGACGCCACTCTAAAAGCAAGATGGAAGAATCGTGTCCTTGTTTTTCATAAATTTAATTCAATCGCGAAGTGATCATAGATATCATCTATCTATCTTGGATTTCATAAAAGAATCGTAGTATTGCTTCGTGTAACTCGTAGGAATTTGAAGGAAAATGAAGAAACTAGGGCCACAATCGGAGTCCATTAGTGACTCTCGTGCTCCGACGAAAGTTTCTGGACACTGGACAGAAAGCGTCGTAGCGTTATCTTCTTCGACTCTGAGGAAAGTAAGTCCGGTTTGATTTTCCGAGCTAGAATTAAAACACTGTTCACCGTTTGGAATCTTATTCGTAGAAAAATTATTTGTAGAAGAAGGAGACGATAAGTCACGTTTTCCATTCTTTTAAAGGGACAGTTTTGAAATTCAACGTGTTGTCGATAAATCTCGTATCACCAAAATCGTTCTCTTATCATCGAATAAAATTATTTGAAGCTAGAGACATGTATTTTGCCAGCCTCTGCATAATTTTAAAAATATTGCTTGTTTTAACGATTATATCTTTGGCTTGTACAAACCTTCGTTAGTTTATCTATACCTAAGTTGATTCTTTATACTAGAAAATGTAACTAAATCTCAAAGTTATAAAATTCTTCAAATTAATTTTATCTTCCATGATGGTTGATTTTAAGGAAGGTTTCCGATAGTCTGCAGCCCTTTGATCTTGGTTACGTTTTATTTGGCTACGTTTCGTTGCGTAAGGCCCTCTCGAGGAAAGTTTCAACGGGCCCTGTCACGTTCGCATCTCGCGTAGATATCTAGAAGATAAAGAGAAGCAGAGGGTGACGATGTTGGTCGCGAGGGGTGGGCGACAGGGTGGTTGCTTTGCTAGAACGAGAAGAACGCGAAGTCGGTAGGGGGAGAAGAGTTTTCGCCGCATTCGGTACTCCTCCGGCTTGGAAATATTTCCGAGGATTCAGCGAGTTTATTAAGGCTATTCAGAGCGCGTCTGCCTCTGAGACAGCATTGTGGATACAATTTAGTCTTATTCATCCCTTCGCGGATGTCTAAATATTTTCAACCCCCATCCCACCCCCTCTCGTCTTTCTTTCCCTGCCTCGTTCTTTGTGGGTCGCCTTCTGCTTCTCGTTCTCTTTCTACGACTTCTATGGGACTTACCCTGGCTGGCGCCACGCACCCTTGTACCATTGGCGGCACATTTGAGTCACTTCAACCTGCAGCCGAGGGACAAGAATCAGTCGAGGCGTCCAGCATCGATTCGTGTGCAATGTCCGTGACACGTGAACTTAAATCTTCTTTCGACGTTTTCATATAAAGAATTTCACATTTTCAAATTTATATTTCAAATTCATATTCATGTTAACATAATGAACCTTTGCTCCATAGCATTCTATCTAAAATCCAATCAATTTCTCTTGGTGAAAAGATGAATATTTGAATCGTTTTTGTAATTACTCATAATACAACGCATATAAATGCATGTAAAAATGATTCTTCGTTATGCCCCCACAAGAATACGCAGATATTTTTCAATATGCTGTAATAATAAATTAAACGAATCAAGTAATTGTTGCGTATTTGATAACGATGCAAACAATCAGGGACAATTTGTCTGACATAGTACGCGTGTGTATAACGTTTCTACTTAGCACAGTGTAGTGTCTGCACGTGATCCTAATTTGTTGGTCAATTACTCAAGTACGTCGATTAAGAGTCAGATGTAGTTCGCCGTAGAAACATCGAAATTGATATATAGGATGTTTATGAGGGAAGGAGGGTGTATTTATCGAGAGTGGTAGTAGGATGATAAAAAAGAAATCGGTGGCAGACGACTACGCTTCGATCTCGGACAGTCGAAAGGTTTCTCCGTCTTTCTCGACTATTCTGAAGCGTTCAACCAGAGTCGATGCTTTTCGTTCCCTCTCTGTTCACCGGCTGAAATTAATTTTCCAGCCCTCCTTGTTCCACTCCCTTCATTTCCTGGCCTCTTTCTTCTCTCTGTTGGTCTCACTTGAAGCACGGTCGCGATGAATCCTTCGACATCAAACGATTCTTTCTCGAGGCGCGGCTCTCGGCGGCCATTGTCGCGGTGGATAACGCGTTATGTAAAGCGGGTTCTCCTGCCAGTGCGCGCCTCTCGCCTCCTCTTCCTCCTCCCTTTCGTTCCTGGACGGTTTCGCACAGTCCCGGACAATCAAAGGAATCCTATCTTCGTCCAACAATACCACGGCCTCTGCCTGGCCGATAGCTTTGTAAATCCGCCTCGTAACAGCGACCACGACGATCACCACGCCGACGTCGGCGTCGCTCGAATTTTGCGTAAACGCTGCTTTCTGACCTCCTGAACCCGCCAACTTTCATTTGTCCTAACGATCGTACTGTCGTTTCATCGCTCACGCTTTACTAGTCGGAGAATTTTTCGCAGCGAGTTTTCGGAATGCGAATGATAAATGTTCAGTCTCTCTGATTTAACATTGGCGCATTGTATCGATGATATACGTTGAACTATCGGAGACCACGGCAATTTACGGCCAAATTATTTAGTTTCAAAATGTTTAATTTAATTTTATTATATATACTAATACGTATCATGGGAATGGAAAATTCAAAATGAAATGAAATACCATAATTTTGACAATTTGATCGAAATTATTACAGTTATGTATAAAGTCAGTGATACTATTCGACAGTTAGAACTGAAAGTACTAAAAAAGTTTCTATGCTAAGTGTTTAAATACTGTCACGAACCAGTATACGTTTGATTATTGCAATTTGCGAGATTAGAGTGGAGGATTCATCACGCGTGATGCTCGATACACGAGACCACAAAGTTCTCGAGGCGAGCGCGCGAAGAAAGCTCCGTCGATGATCAAGAAAGTCGAAATATTAGAAAAATGAAGGCGTAGATGGACTTTTCCTCCCCTGTCCTCTATCATCCCCCTCTTGCCGACCGAGGGAAGGACTCTGAGGATTCCGCCACTCTTTGAGTCACTCTCGCTTCTCGCATTGTTTACAGAGTGATGAGTCTTCACACTGGCGCGAGTGCGCCTCTTTCTTTCCTCCTTTCTCTCGATCCGTCTCCCTCGGTCCCATTTCATTCCATTCTTCCGCGTTCCCGCCATTGTTCCGCCGTTCCTTTTATACGGAATAAAGTATCAAGCGGCCCAGCACAATGTACCCCTGTCTTTCTGGGTTCCCTTTATCTCTTTCTCTCCTCTGCTCGCCGCCATCCCCTTCCCTGCCCACCCCTTTCGCGAAATCTTTGTGCTATCGTCGTTCCTCCCGCCGCGCGCAAGATCGCTTTGAACGTCGCCGATCGTTTCTCGTTCATCAAACGGCGGGGCCTGGAAAGAATGCTCCTGTTGGTTGAAACACGTTGAGCAAACCGAACATTCGTCCCGTGGTTTCGTCACTATATTATTCCACATTCGATGAATGTCTGAGTTATTATATCTGCTTCTTCCAGAGAAGGCTAGATGATACTTATATATATGGTAATTTCCGTTGCTCGTACAGTGCAACTGAAGGGGTTGATGCTTCGATTAATCATGGGGGATTATAAAGGACACATTGCAGGTTTCAAGATATAATTATATTATCGTAATACCTATAATAGCTACATAAAGTATTTCCATATAGCCTTTTATCGTTGGTTCTTCTATGAGTTTCATTTTCATAGAGTGGATAATCCAATAGCTCTCGTTATTTTAGATATTTTCGATGTTTTTGGTCCATCGCTAAACTTTCTTCTTTATTCGTTAATATCGATCATTTCTATATGAAGTAGATATATATCTGTCCGTAATGCTGCAAAAAATTGTTATACATCTCAGCATGTACTCTTTGAGTTTACCTTAGAAACTCAAAGTGCGAAACAAGAGACGGCATTACTCATGGAACGACGTGACATTTAATTATCTGAAGGAAAAAAAGAGATACGAAATTCTTGTACAATTCTTCCCGTTGTCTACGATTGAAACGCGTGTTTCCAAAAGCAGCTCGAATCGACCAAAAGGTATTTAAATCGACGTCTTCATAACGCGAAACGTCTCGAAATCTCGTTCACGTCGAAAGAACTCGCCTCCCTCGACCCTCTCTATCCCACTTGTGCAGTCTGGCTTTCTCAACCTTTGCGAGATCCTGCTGGAATCGCGGCCGCGCACAAGGAAGAGGATCCTCCTTCCGTTCTTTCGATTCGCTCGTGTATCAGCTCCGTTGGGTGCACCATGCTATTTGCTAATAAGAGTCTTTTCAACCTGCACCTGGTCTTTGCAAAAGGCGGCGTTGCCGTCGGTGATGCCGTACAATTCGTGCAATTTAATGCGACTCGAATGCCGGTATTAATTAACAGTCGGCTCCCATTCACGCCCTCAAGACGCGCCGGTTTATTCTTATCTCGTCGATAGGCTGCTTCTTGCGATCTGAAAGTACGGGATTTCTTTTCATCCTGCAGCTGTTATTCGCGAACCATCGCTGAAGATCTTTCTTGTATTAAAATTCACGCAACCATATATTCGAAATACTTGTTTCTTTCACTGTTTTACGTGAATCGTACCTTATTCCTTTGATAGTTAGTTAGTTGAAGAACAGTTCGATCTTTATATCGCGCGAGACGAAGTTCACTCGTGAAACGATCGATGTGTAATTGCGTTTATTACTCTGTTCAGTAACAACCAACTATCGAAATGTTTATTTCTTTAGCTATTTAATCTGTTCAGCAGGTCACTTGTTAATTAAAAATTTCTGTAGTTACGATGTTGTAAATTAGCAAAAGCAAATCGATTTTAGTTAGATGGCTTTGATGTAGATGGGATATGATATAATTTATTTTTAACAAATGATGCGTAGAAAGACAAAGGACCCTTAAAAAAGAAATGATTACGTCTGAGAGATTGACAATGCGTATGGCGAGATAACTCGTCTCTCTCGATTAATCGTCTCTTAGTCAGATAAAGAAGATTCAATGGAAAAGTTCGATTTTTATATCGAGATGGAATTCACACGTGGAACGGTCGATGTGTAATTGCATTTATCGTTTCGCTTAATAACCTCGTTAACCGACGCCCTATCGCGTAACAAAGGAAAGGGGAGTGGAATCGCGTTTCGAAGTGATCCCTAGGGATAACTTGACCGAATCCACGGTCACGCAGGGGTGCCCCGAAAGACGACAGGGGCCGTGCACGCGACCAATGAAAGTCAAACTTGATCGATGTAACAGAGACAGGAAAGGTAACGTCGGAAAGCTGATTTGTCCTCTTGGAAACCTAGCTCTATTGTGTAGGAAATAAATTTCTTTGACGATTCGATCGAATTCTGTCGATACATCCTTTTGCTATTACTATCTGCTGCTTCCTTCTCTAAGAGCTTTTGTACGTTGATTTCCGCGCAACCTTTGCTCCCATAGGCGCCACTCTATTTTTTGCGTAAACCTCGGCGACGATTGTTTAGCCGATCTCTCTGGCCCGGGACCGGGTCGTTAATTGTATCCAACGCGTACAATCTTGGAAGCTAGTGCCAATTGAACCTCACTCGAGCGTAAGTGGGTGATCGAGCTGCGAATAACGAAACGAAGAATCGCGGAAAGGGAGAGGGCAGAGGGGGATGCGAGAGAAAGATGGGTGTGGAGCCGCGAAGAAAGGGGGAGGGAGAAAGAGGAACTCTGAAGAGACGACGCACACGACGCCGGGGCGCCCGTGCCGGTACATTCACGTACACGACGCTGCGTGACGTCACCGCATTGTTAGACGAGCAAGCATTGTAGTCACTATTGTGAGTCTCCGCCATTATTCTAAGACAATCGTCCGACACAATGAGACGGACGGGAGGATGAGTGGGGCGGCCGATTCTCTCTCTTTCTTTCTCTGTCTACAGCCACGGTCTAACCCGTATCACCTCTCTTTTTCTTTCCCTTATCCATCTTGCTGCGTGAAGGTACTTTCCACTCGCCCGGCACTTCGTATTCTTTTGGCTGGTCCTCGCGAAGCGGGCGATCTTCTCCCCCGCAACCCCTCTGCTGATAGTTGCATTTTTGATTTGCGAAGAGAATTGAACGATCTCTGCTGCGGTGGTCAACCTCGTTTCTGCATTCGAGCTGCAACCAAGGATTTTTCATTGGAGACCAAGCATAACAGATTCTTCCACGACGAGGAATCTTTAGAGCAAGGAACTGGTTTCCAATACGTACTTTTCTTAATTCACTGGCCACGAGCTTCGAATGGTGAGAATGAGAAAGGAAAATCGAGGAAGAAGGGTATGGTCGAGACGTCAATGGAGAACGACGCATTGAATTCCTGTTACTCCGGGGGAACGATGATTACGGCATTAACAACGGCCGCAAAAATACAATGCGGAAGAACTCGAGCGAGTCTGGCAGAGTGGTCGTCTAATCGAGTCAGCGCAATTAAACAAAGTCGTCCCGTGAGGTCGCGACATTCGCGGATAGCTTTTCCCTCCGCTGTTACCCCGCGCGCAGCTCGATTCACCGGGTCTCTCCCTCGTTCTTTGCGGCTCGTCGTGGAAGTGCAGGGGATGAAAGGAGAACAAGAGAAGTACAGACAATAGATTCGGCTCGCCGGTGTGTTGGTGGCGCTGCATTGTCGCCCGGCATTGTTGCGGCCCGGTTATTGTGTCGCTGTTTTGTGACCGATCGCAAGGTGGCGTGCCTCGTGTGCACGAACCCAACCACCTCGGCCACGATCGTTAGGCACGTTCGCGATTATTCGGAGAAACGATCGTTCGACGATAAACCGGCCTCGAAAGTCGCCTCCCCCGGAAGGTCGTCGCGGAGCGAACGAGCGGCACAAAAGTTTGCGGATCGAGCTTTTTCTCCTATTGACGGCCCTCGCGGAATAAATGAAAGAGTGGAACGTCGTCGAGAGACGAGGGGGGTCCGCGGTGCTCCTCTCGGTTCGTTTCGCATCGCTTCGAGGAACAGTCGTTTCGATGATGTATTCTTTCCTATCGCGAGCATGATTTTCTTTCGTCGTTTCTTTCTCGGTTTCTCCGGTTCCTTGGTATAGTTAGAATCCGCGAGTATGGAAAAGGTCTGGAAGAAGAAAGAGAGCCCGGTCTCGTTAGGTCGCGCTGCAAATTAACTATCAAACCGTGTAAGGTTCGTGAAAGAGGAAGAAGAAGAAGACTGAGACGCGATGCTCTGACGGGAAAAAATCGCGGTATAGCGATGAGTTAGAGCTGTGGATAGAGATAGGAAAAAGAGGGGCGACACTGTGTGGTTGTCCTAAGGCTGTAAACTAAGGCGACCGCGTCGCGCATCCTTAGAGTGGCTGCACTTTGAGTGCGCAGCTCGGTGGTGTGCCGTAGGTGCTGCAGGCGGCGTAGAGAAGGCCATTGTAAGGCCCGTGCACGGTATTCACGGGAATGAATGCGCCCTCTGGAGCGACACAGTCTCAGATGTAAGACACAAGAAGCATAAAAGAGTTGCCATTATGCGAAGCTTAAATAACAGGCGCGCGCTCGCGAACTCTCTCGCGCACACCGACGCTCGCTTAAACACGAACTCGCGGGCTATCTGTGTAAGCTGCCACACAAAGAGGCAGTTGCATTCTACGGCCGGGGTATTTCTATGGACTGTTTGTGGCGCTCCTGCCTTGTACGGCCACTTCTGTCCTCGGTGCCTCGGTCTTTCCCTCTTCACAACTTCTCTCTTTCGTCTCGTCGCGATTCTTCTCTTTTTCTTCGTCGTCGTTCTTCTTCTCTTTCTCGTCCGTTTCTTTTCTTCTCCGCTTTTTCTTTTCTCTTCTTCCGTGCCTTCTGGCCCTTTCCTTCGGACTTTCTTCCTCTTTTCTATCGCGGATCGCGTCGCCTCTTTCTTTTCCTTCTTCTGTCAGAGCCGTCGAGTTCACTTGCTTCCTTAGTTCCGAAGAACGACACCGTCGCGCGATCTCGTAGACGTTGTCGCGACGCATTTTTCAGCGAGCGAAAAGACGACGAGAGTTCACTTTCTTGTTCTCCATCTAGCCGTGCCACCTCCCCGTACCTTGGCAGCTGTGTTAAATGCTAATTATCGGAGAGCGTCGCCAGGAGGGACAGTGCTTCTCCGAGAAAAACAAGTTACGTTATGACCTGACGATGAAAGTGGAATTTTCATGAAACGACGATTAACTTGGAAACATCTTCGTACGTACAAGACACTGGTAAATCGTACCAAACTTACGAACAAACTGTGAAAACGTTGTTCGTTAAAACGTTGGAAGTTAAAGGACGATTTTATACGTCGATTACGATAGATCGGACACGGCAGGGATACGGGCGCAAACTGATTCAGGGCAAGTAGAAACAACAGGTGCACGCCAGACGAGCGGGCTGCTAACGCCGAGGTTTCGATCGTTCAACCCCTTGACTCACAACCCCTCCAGAACTCGCGGTTATGTCAGGCGTTGGCCTCTGGCATTGCGGTAGGTTCCACGCGTTACCCTCGTCCCTGATCTCCGTTCTGATCCCTCTGGTTTATTCCGCATAGCGGTTACTCGGTGGTGTTTCGTCCCTCCGTTTGATAATCCAATCGCTTTGCTTTAACCGATTGTCAAACTTTATTAACTCTTTCTACAGAAAATATAGTATTTTGAGAAGCAGATTGAAGAAAATTAAATTATTTTTTATGGCGAATTCTCCTTTATCCGTGACGAGGAAGTTTGATTCGCGTTGTATCCCTTTGGTTGATTCGCGAAACTTTTTATTCGCTTTTCCTACGAGAAGATTAACTCACACGGGGTTGGCATTGTTTCGAACTTAAAATAACCCACATCGAAGCATGCAGGTGTCTTTTTTCCGTTCTCTATACGCCAACGGACGAGTCAATGGTGTAATGTGGGTGGTGGATCGGGTAGGTGCGCGCGCCCTTATTCGACTCTTTTGTCTAGGCGTCCATTCTCTGGCACATTATCAGGCCTATTGTCCCTCACATTGTTACCCCTACCCCGTCGTCTCATTGTTTTGCAATTTCCCCCACTTAACCGATACGACCGCCCCACCAACATCCCTTTTCTCGGTTCTCCTTCTCGTTCTCTCCCGCTAACCATCCCTATATTCCTTCGCATTCGCTTGCCCTATTGCACCGTCGGTCCTTTCCTCTATCGCGTATTCCAGCTTCTCCATCGTGTTTCGTGTGTGCCTTGAAAAGCTAACGAGACGTTCGTTATCTTGTCTTCTGGAAATGTATTTAAGTGCACGTATGGGGAAAATGGAAATAGCAGGTCTGCGTCTATATGGTTGGAGATTATGCAGCATGGTTTGCGGCAAGTTTCACGTTCCCTTACACGCTTCTATGCTTATTGGTAGGTGATATGGTTGAAAATTTTCGACATCTCGCTTTAGGAGAACGCATTGTCCTTCGATAATTTATTAATTTCTGCACACACCGTTTGCTATACGCGGTAATGCGACCACACGTCTGCGCTGAATAGGATTGGAAAGAGATGTGGAAAAAAAAAATGAGGCGACCGGTGGTTCGCTTCGTAATTCCTCGACGCTAGCAACGAAGGGAAAGTTTCGAAACGAGAATTTCAGTCACCGCAGCAACCAGAAAGGACGGATGCCTGGAAAACAATAATTAGGAACGCCCGGTGCGCGAATCCGTACAACGTTCAGTTGAGAATATATTTCCGAGCTTTCAGCTCACTCCCTCACCCCCTGTGTCTTTCTCCGCTCTGGCTGCGCCACTCGCCCCTCCGCTCGAAGCCCTTGGAACTCCGTAAAATAGACAAAAGCTCTGCTGCCGAACAATTCGTCTATTCTACTGCGCGGTTACGAGCGAACGAGCTTGAGCGTATAACATATTCGCATGGACTCTCTCTCACTCTCTCGCACGCTCACTCTCTCCCTCTCCCTCTGCACGCCCCCTCTACCTTACCACCCTTTTCCTCCCCTTTATCCAACACCAAACTCGACGTCCTCCTGCTTCTCCTCGATCCCTTTTACACGGCGATCGTCCTTCGTCCTGTGCGTGTGACCGACGACACTGGCATCCACACACGTTTGACTGCACCTGTGTATACCTTTTCATCGCACCGCCCTATTCTGTGAGCGCAGTTTCCAACTTTTAACAGGTTCCTCTGTCGGCAGACGTGGCTATTTGCGTCCTCCTACCTTCCCGTTGATTCCATCGAGTCTTTCGATTAGCCGATCTTGCACAGCGTAGTATATACGTTCGTGTTGTCCAATTTTCTCATCCGTTATTTTCCTATTCTCTGAGAGTCTGCTCGATCGTTGGCCCTGTAAATTTGGTCGGTTTTAGGCCGAGCTTTCGATTCAGGCCGGAAAATCGTTGTTTAACGGACGGACGGGGGTCGTAGAGACACAGAGAGAAGTTCGTTCGCGCGAACTTTCTCTCGGATCGGCGAGAGGCCGGCATTGTGAGGCCGGAAACGAGGGAAAAAATTCAAATTATTCCGGCACGCATTTAGGCTTTTTCTGCGGGGAACGACAGCGCCGGTTAAATTTGCATCGGCAGCTTATTCACTGCCGTGAAATCTGGAAATCTCGAGCAGCAGCCGCGTGCAAGCTTTCCGCGAGAGGACTCGTATTGTACGAGTCGCATAGAATTCGCGCACTGAATGCTCTCGCCACCCTCTCCCAACTTTCCTCCTCCTCTCTCCCTCTTGCTTTTCTCTTACTCACTCACTGTTCTTTCCTTCTGCGTTTTTCTTTCTTCCTACTCCTGCTGTCTCTTTTTCCTCTTCCCCTCTCCTTTCTCTTTTCTCGTTGAAGCCTCTTTTTATTACGGTTTATAATACGCAATATATCCCGACGCTCGCGCCGGAAGATTAATAAGACTGACGCGAGGTATCGACATTCGAATAGAATGGCTTTGAACGAGCGTATCGGGCATTTGGCTGGTATTTTCGTGACAGCATCACGACGCCTCGTTTGTCACATTACGAGCCATCGACTTTTCCCCTCCGGCGGTGCGCCGCAGACGCGCGTGCTACCGTATGCAGCGAAATTATGCAGCCCGATGCATAATTCCGACGATGCTTTCGCGACCGTCGCGCTACTACTGATTCGTTCAAGCGGTTCAACCGTACCGGCAATCGCTCTTGACGTGCACGCCGATCATCGCATCGCGTGCGTCCTCGTTATCGTTACAAGACAGATAGGAATACTATTATTTATCTCGTTCGTGTATACGCTTAGAGAACGTTTCCAGCTTGTTGAAACTTGCTGCACGATTTTCTTCGTCTTTCCGGTGTAAATGATCGACGTAATCGTAAAAGATATCACGCGTATGTTCCTTTCACATTATACGTCATTTTCACTGCCATTCATCCGATATCTACGCGTCATCGATGTTTGCTTTTGCTACGCGATATCCTTGGAAACACAGGATACGATTGCGCCTATAGCTAGCGTGGATGTGTCGGCAGGTGCCAATTCTCTCTACTCGTGTCCCATTCTGTTTTGCCTCCGAGCCTCTCCGATGGGACTGCTTTCAG
Source organism: Bombus vancouverensis nearcticus (assembly GCF_051014615.1). NCBI lineage: Eukaryota > Metazoa > Arthropoda > Insecta > Hymenoptera > Apidae > Bombus > Bombus vancouverensis. The sequence goes on along the minus strand of NC_134921.1, from coordinate 9,671,069 downwards.
GAAGTTGGCAATGCAATTTCGATGATGAATACTCGCGTCGAACGCTAGGATTCCATACGATCTGTCTGTGGCTAAATACGCGATCTTTCGTGCGACGCGTTCGTTCGTTTTGAACGGACTTTAGGAAATAATCATGGAAGTTTCATTTGGAGCATTCGTTGGAGATTAAAAGGGGGAAACTTGATAAAGGTCTGAACAGCGTTTCCGTTAGGTCGAAGTCATCGAATCGACCGTCAAATTCGACAAAGGTGGCAAGAGGGTAACAAGGAAAGGGTGGATTTCGGGGGTGGTGGTTATGGTAGTGGTCTGGTAACAATAGGTCGCAGTGGTGGTGGTCGCCACAATGCCGGCTTGCCTGACTTCTTTGCGTGTCAAATGACTGAAAAGCCGTGGGGAGTGCACGGGCGGGGGGTTGTGGGTGGACCAAGCGGATGGGGGTTGCAGGGCGGGTACACGGTGGTATGAAAGGCGTGCTTTGTTTGGAAACAATGCCGATACTCGGCTACATCCTCATCTCCATTCTTCGCCTTGACGCAGCGCCGCTCCGAAAAGGGTTGCCTTTATTCATCCCTGATTAAAGTTATAGGTTATTTTCGCTCTGTTTCGCGGGGAAATGCTTTCGAAAATTTTCACCAGCCGAGTTTTCCGCGTGTCTCTCTTACTGTCCTCGAATTAAGCCGCAATTGTCCAGTAACCAGTGCACGCGTAATTGACTCGAAGCATAAAATTTCTGTCGATTCTCCTATCAAATTCTCACACGTTCGCCTATTAAACGCCCCTTTATTCCAAACGATTCCCTTCATACGCTCAATTAACACCAGCGAGACGCTCGAAACTTGTCGCGTGCTCCTCGAATTCGATCGATCTCAACCTTGTCGTCTCTCCAACACCTGTCACTCGCATTCGTAGTACGAAATATCGAAATTCGAATCGGCAGTCGCGATTCCTCACAGTCTCCGCATTTCCAGATGTTATCGTACGCATCGGCTATCCATTGGCGATTCGAACACGACTCGTGAAAAAGTCGCGAGTTTAGTCGCAACAAACGCATCTAATTCACCGGGACAGTGACGTGGTTGCACATCGGTTGGACTTGGCCAGTCGGAAATTCGCCTCCAACCACCGGCGTTTTCTCGTTTCAAAGAAGGGTAAGCCTGGCCCGTGGAAACCGGTAGAGGAGACATCGCCGAAGGAAAGCTCATAACAAACTATTGAAAAGCCAACGAATGAAAAATCAATGGCGGGTGGGCACGGGCCAGACCGGTCCGGGGATGGGGTATATACGCGGAAGGGAAAGCTACAGGGTGGAAGTTGGGGGTGGTTTGGTGAATGGAATATTATTGGGGCATCCTTTCACGCGGACTCCACGGAAGCTAGAAGACCTCATCTGGCGAGCTGTATGGATGCCGTTCGCCCCGGCAATGCCGCCTATTGAACCGTTGCTTATATATGTACGTATTTACACACGTTCGTAAGTACACACACGCGTGTACGCGCGCGTGTTTCTACACGAGCTTGTTGCACACATCTTCCACCGCGCTACACTAACACCTTCTCTTCGTCTTCGCGCGTTAGTCTGTGCTCGTGTGTGTGCACGTACGAATATCTATAAATGCACGTAGTAGCCTGATGTCTCTGTGTTGGTGTAGGTTCTTACATTTCATGATTTATCACGCAGCTTTCAGCGGGCCTCAAAGCGTCCTGAAAGCGCGCAGATTGATAAAAGAAATAATAGAGGACGCGAAATAGAGGGACTCGATCTGATACGAGAAAAGAGCGCGAGGGTGGCTAGGCGAGGGGATGAGATAGACAGAGGATGAGCGAGAGACGAAGATGCAGAGGCTCCAAGAGTGGAACGGCCAAACGACAAGGATGACAAGAGAAGGGGGGATGCCGAACGTCGTTTCTGTGAAATAGGGGTGGTGGATCCTTTCGATACGTTTCAGCTTGCATCCCTCCACCCTTTTTCCTACTCGATTGCGTGTCTTTATACTCAACTGGCACGCGGGCTTCCCCGTCTCTCCCTGTCTCTCCCTGTCTCTCCCTGTCTCTCCCTGTCTGTCATTCGAGTAAACAATATTCCTTTCACTCTTCGTCGTTTCTCTGCGAGGTTAACGTTTTGTCTTCTAAAAATAGGATTTCCAATAAATGTTAGAGGAATGCACTGTCGATCGCAAGTAATAAAATACTTAATGATATTAAAGTTGCTATTATCTTCTAGATATACGTGTTTCATTGTACGTCTATTTTGACTCATATCTATCATTTCATTCGTTACATACATTGCCACTCGTGAGATTTCAAATACTTTAATCGGTTTATAGTAATCGTACAAGGTTTACTAAAGCGTACTATAAATTAATCGTGAATTAATAATTAAAATTATATCAATAGTTGTTTCAATTTTACGAAATTACCATGTTATACATCTAATGCGATAATAAAGACGGTGACTAATAGTTGCAATATAATTGTTCTAATCATAAACAAAACGTTTTAATTCTCTCGAAAAAGAAACGAATAAAATCTCCTCTTTAATCTTTTTCGCGGTAACGAAGATCCTATAAGAAAATCGACAGGATCGCAAATCAATCCACGATATCTTTTCGCGTTCGTTATAACATCTTCGTTGGAACATCCTCATTGATTCTTGCATTTTGATCTTAATTCGTCTTAGAATCGTCCGTTGTGACATGTGTACGCATTTGCACAAAAATCGGACGAAACGTGTAATCGGTGTTGCATCTGTTCCCTCTTTTTCTCCACGTGGCGAAGTTAATCGTTTCGAAAGGAGGCGTTTGCCTTAAGGTGCGCGTGCGGCGAGATTGTAGCGGCGTATGAAGACAGGATAAAGGGGCTGCGTGGGTGGTGGAGGATCGAAAGGCGCGGGCGGTTGGAAAGCCGGAAAGTTGCAAATGGGATGAAAGGGGACGGCAGCTCGCGCGAGAGATAGAGAGGAAAGAGGGGAAAGACAAAAGGGGTGGTAGAGAACTGTGAATCCCGTGGCAGCATTGTCACTCCATTCGCCGGGGTTGCAAAGCCGGGGCGGTTCCGATGCCACCACTTCCACCGCTTTTACCACCACCACCCCGTGCTCGCTTCAACCCCGCGAGCTAACCTTGTTTTACTGCCGTCTTCCGGATTGTCTACCGAATCGACCGAAGCAGTTAATTACTCGTTAATGTACTGCGTCGCGATATTATTATTTTCAGACCAGTCGCTCTAGGGTTATCAAAGAGTTTGTTCGCTTGTTGGCTCTGTTACCACCTAATGCGACAGTCTGAAATCGAAGAGTGCCGTTTTGTCTATAATGTGTAGAACTGGAAAGTGGGCAAGTGGGTAGGAATTCAGAGTTGATTGATCGTAATGGATTAGGTACTTCGACTATAAAGTATCGTTATGGTATCTCTCTTCTTTTTGCATAATCATTTATCCATTATATTCTGTACAATAGACAACTCTGTATAATAGATACAGACAACACGTGGCTGATAACTGGCTGTTCCTTCTATTCAGTCCAGTTGCGATTTTCGAATCTTCGCCGTGAACCGTGAACGTTACCCTCGTTTCAACAAATAAAACAACTTTTAATATTCACGGGGAAATTTATAAAAATCATAGAGATGTGAAACTACACACCTTCCATTGTACTTTTAAACTTAAGAAATTTCCTAGTCATAAGACCATTTGTTGAACGACGACTAAAAGATCAACGTCCCTCTATCAATAGTCGATAAATTACTATACAAAAGATGAGTGAATCTAGAGAAATAGCTCTCTTACCCCTGGTGCCATCATACTTGTCTTCTCGTTTCTATACATACACATTGGGAGCGTATTGGAGAATGATGAAGACATTGAAAGTATCGTTAGAACGTCCCCCAAAACGGATGACTTTACGATCCTGGCATTATACAGCCGTCAACCCTTCACCAGGATGGTTAAAGCGCGCCCTTGGAAGGGACCAATTCGAACGAGCGATTTATCATTATCTCGATAACCCGGCGAAGATAAGACGGTCGACGCGGCGAGCGTTGTGTTCGCACGGGGTGGTCGTATGATTTACTATTTCCTCGGCGCATCTGCTCGCTTAATTAACGTTTCTCCGATGCCATTTCGAAGATACGTATCAACGGTCGCAGCCGTGGCTCGCGCGGAGCCGCGCTGGAAGATGTAGCTTGGAAATGTCAGCAGTCGATGTAATTGTGTTTCGTGACGTGCTTTATTGCCGTGCGATAAAATTTACCGACAGGGATTCCTTCCTATTCTCCACCCCCGTTTTGATTTATTCCTGTACTGTATACTGTTTCGCAGTTTTATTTAATCAGTCAGCCTCATGGTCATGGTACGTTTCGATTTATATTTTTCAAACCTGACTATGTATATACATATATACATATGCATACTATATACATACATACATATGTATATATATATATCTAAAGCGATAGAAAAGGAATAAAAAATAAATAAATAAAAAAAAAATACTCTCACCGCCTGACAACTTTAAACGGACCGGCATTCAAAGTCTGTAATTGTTGTCGATAAATCATGTAGCTCTTTTATTCCACATGCGCGTGTTTTTTTGGTTCGGCTTACACAAAAAACAATTCGGTTGATAGTTTACGAGCAATGAAACGCGATCTTTTTGACCGCACGAACATTTCCAATTCACCGGCGATACTGTTTATGCCCCCTTCTGCCATGCGGTCAATAAGTATAATACACGTAAAGCGAAAATTTGTCGAAATAATGGATGGCTAACCGCATTTTTCAATGACTCATGTATCGACTCGTGTACGTGCTTTAGGGTGATCACACGCGGGGTAGCATATTGCGCGATCGTAGGGGTGGATCGACTGGAAGCGCGTACGGGGGCGTGGTGTCGATCCGATGATGCGTGCACAGATTCACCCTTCGTCCTCGATCCCTTCTTTTCCCCTGTACTATTACCTTTTTCGCTTGTTTTCCAAGATGTTTTATCCTCTTCAACGATGTTATCGGCGATATCGTGTTTGCGAATAATAAACAAGTTCACGGTCTTTCATCGGACGACCGATCTCATTTTTACATTTTAGTATGAAATTTGGAATCGATTTGACCTCAATTTTCCATCTTACCTCGTGCTATACAATTAAGAATCATATATTTCTCGCTTGATAGATTTCTCAACGAGACATTGTTCCCGTAGATCGGAATCCGTTTCCTTTCGTGTCGCAGATTCGGGCCAACCAAGTGTCCGCGATATTTTATCGAAGACAAACTCCCAACGCATATGCGCTCAAATATAATACTATGATCACGGTGCCAGGTCATCCTAATATGTTGGAATATATTTCCATCTCATGGACATCTCATTGGGATCGCGAAGTGACGCAGTCAGCTATTACGTTTATTAAGTTGCTGGGATTGGGCTGATTCCGAGAGAGGATAGGAGTGGTGGATCCGCGGAAGGGAGTTGGTACTGGAGAAGAAGGATGAGCTAGGAGGTGGCTGGCGAGGGTTGAATGGTTTAGAAGCAGGGGGTGTATTGTACCAAGCATTGTCTGCCCCATTGTGTGACATCACGGCCCGATAACTGCCGATAAGACCGCGGCAATGCTCAGCTTGTGTGTACGTGTAGGTGCGGCCGTTTGTGTGTTTGGCCACGGACAGAGGAGAGCGAGAGAGAAAGAAGGAAAGAAGAGGCAAATACGAAAGAAATATAATGTAGGTAGAGGCTATAGATCGTCGTCGCCGCGAGGGGGCAAAGGATGGCTGATGGAGGTCGAGTGACTTTGCGGGGTACTCGCCCCTTTATTCTTCTGATTTCTCGTTCCTCTTCCGCGGATCGAAATCGCATGCCGCTGCTAAACGCTCGTCCTTTGTGCCTCGCAACGTCCCCGCTGATAGAACGCGCCAGGCCGAGCCTTGAACTCTTACTGCCGCATTCACCGATACTTCCCAGTTATTGGAAAGTGGATCCGGACGCGGTTGCGTACCAACCCAGACCCGCGATTAAGCTTTGCCTTCGTTCAGTCGGAGGACGGAAGCTCCGGAAGCTTCCACGTTTTGCTTACCATCTTTTCTCTTAATTCGTTGCTCGAGTTGTACTATAGTTCAAAGCGAGTTAATCTCAAAACCTAATGTACATACGTAAATGTTAACGTAGTAAAAGTATAGTATCTCGCAAAAGTATTTAACAATTTCTTTATGACAATGTAGGTATATTAAAATATACCTTTATAGCCGTAAAGTAACAGCTCAGGTAGAAAATCAACCAAAACGTACTTATGAATCATATGATTCCCTTCGTGAGTCTTAGGCGAGCCACGAATTAAAAAGTACAGAAAAGCGACGATGTTACAATTGCTGTTTTTCAAATTTAAAGTTAAAATAAAGATAGTCTTCGTAAGGTCTCAGATGCTACGTTCTGCGCGGCCAACTGTCGCGATTTTCGCGTTTGTTTCGTAATTGGCTACGATCGACTGACTACGAAACATGAAAAATCCTTTAATCAAGGCCCGATTTTATCTGACGCGTTGAAACGAACTTTGATCGCGAAACTTAGCGCTGCTGATTTGGCGCGAAACGCGCTTTAAAAGGCCGAAGCAGGCCTCCACTCGGCTCGCTCGAAATTCCCGGCAATTTCTACAACTTTGCTGCTTAACTCCGCTGGTCTCATTAGGACGTGATTTCTGTTCCAGGTGCTGGAGTCTCGGAGGCCCGTGGCGCGGTAAGTGGCACTTTCGCCCTTTTCATTCCAGACAGAGCCGCGGGTGAGTAATCGTTTAAACCCGTGCGCCACGGTTCGTTGCATTAACGTTGAAGAGAAAAAAAAAGAGTGTCATTGAGAAGGAAGTACCCCAGTCCAAACCACCACCCCACACGCGTACAACCCTCCTCTCGCTGACGTTATATTGACCCAACACAGAAGCGCGTATCGATGCTCGGCCGCGTGGCTGCCGGCCGAATATGAATAACAATCAGAAACTATAATCCCTCCCACGCGATATGTATATATATAAAGTTCGTAATATATGTATACGGTGGCCTTTACGAGCACGGACATTTTTATGTTAATCAACCAATCGGGGGACGAGTCGCCGGTTTCCCCTTCCTTCCCTGCTTCTCTATTGTAAATAGAAATCGTGGCACGAATTTGTTCCGCGGCAAGGCGGAAAAAAAAGGAACGTAACGAAGATCGTAAAGAATGGGATCTTTCACGAGGGTGTGCGCGCGTGGACCAGACTGCTGGACCGAGTTCAGTAGGACGAGATGATTGACCCGAGTATAGTGGATTCTGTACCCTAAAGGGAGACTTTTTTTTCGCGTCAACGCGGAAGAATCTCGAACCTCGTGACAAATACAAAGGCTCTGGATTTATATCTCGCCCCCTATTGATTCTTTCCTTCTGTTCTACGATTTCTACGAATTCTAAATTCGACAATTGCGTTCCAACGTCAGAATATGCTTCTAAAATATTTGTAGGATTATCCGAGGAAGTCTGATTCGAATACTTTACCGGTGATTCGAGGGAAAAAGGATCGTGAAACGAATCCGCCTCAAGGTTCCCTTTTCACTCGGAATTCGCGCGCGTTACGCTCGGCCCAGTTGCCCGATCTCTCGGCGAGCAACGCGATATTCTTCTTTCCTGGCCGCGTCTTAGTTGCGCGATTTCGGCCGTTTCAACGGCGAACGGTTTGAATATTCGTCGAAACATGGTCAGCCTCTTGTTCGTCTGAGCCATTCACGCGGATTTCTTCATCGGCGTCTGGCTTGTCGGCCACTCGCTGATGTTAGGCGAAATAGAGAAACGGACGGCGCGCCGCGCGCGTTAACCAACGCTCTTCCGAGCATTGTACAACGATTTGTACGGATTTCAGTTCTTTTGCTGTGTGGGCGCGTACACGCAACCAACGGCCGCCTCGAATCGCCTCGTCTTGAGAGCGCGTTCCATGCTTCTCCCGCGAGAGAGAAAAAGAGCGAGAAGGAGAGAAACGTGTGTAAATACAGAGACAGCCTAGCGAGGAACGAGATAAAGATAGGCGAGCGGAGTAAGAGAATCGCGAGGAGCAGCACGATAGACGGAGAAAGAGACGAGAGAGAAAGAAGACCGTGGCTGGCCGTTTTGTGCGCGCCGCGCAAAAGATGCCTTTGAATCCTTAATTCCCTTTGAAACTCTCATTCTGGGAGCAAAATGGCGAGAACGAACCGTATTCTTCGGTTGAATGACGTATTGAGCGAGTTTTGTATGCCGTTGCGTCCGCGTGTGGCTCATCCAGAGCCTATGCCTGCTTATACGTAATACGTTCGCTCTTTTCTCTTCCTACGTTTCTTGCTGCGAAGAAGAGGGCCCGCAGCGTTGCTCTTTTTCTTCGTTCCCGTCTTCCCCCTCTTTCGTTTTTCTAACGTTCTTTCAGTATTCCTTCGTTACTCGCGTCACGCAGACTTTTACGCGCGATTCTGCAAACTTTTTCTTACTCTTTCAGCGAATTGAACGTTACTTTTGTCTGTTCGAATAACGAGCGCTACAATGTAGTAAGTATCGAGACACCTGCTGATGTTTTGTACACGTTGAATTCTTTCGCTTTTATCTTTTAGTTGTGAATCTGTTACTTCATTTGCATTATACGATAGGATAAAGACCATAATAGTCAGAGAAAATAGGTCAGTTTCTCTTGGAATTCTAATTAATCGAAGACCACACGGGAAAAATTTGACGGGTCCATCGTGTCGAGTCTCTGAACGTAATGTAAAGCAATTGTTCGATACATCTACGAGGTTTTATAGGCAGATGTACACGTAATATATTCGTAAAAGGTGTGCACAGTGTCGTGTACCTTTGCCAGCTTATGTTCGTGCGTGATATCAGATTGTCATTTCGTCGACGATTGCCCAAACGCGTCCCATAATTACCTTCGTTACGTCGTAGGTTGAATGAAAAGAGCGTGACGATCGGGGGAGGAAAGGATGGAGGGAAGGGCGCAGGATCCGAAAGTGACGGGAAGGGTGGGTGATCTTGCGGACTTAATCGGGCATTGGTGCTTTCCTTCGCGAACAATTGACGTCTGACTTTGACGTGCCCTCCGACACTTTCTCCGACTTCTCTTTCTTCCCCGTTCTTTGTTCGATGAGAAATCGGTGGAACGCGAAGTCGAGCCTGCCGATCGATGGTCCATCATTTACTCAAAGATTCCTTCGGCTCTCCCCGCGAAAAATCGTCTGTTAAGCGCTTTCGCGAACTTTGAACACTTTTTAATTAAGGACACGGACGAAATATAATTTTGCACAGCGGTACTGGTTTTACTTTCACGCAGTTAGCCCTTTGGTTTTCGTTCTTGTCTCGAGCAAAAAGTTTCCAAGAAGCGTTCTACGTATTTCTCGATTTCTTTCACGAAAAATGAACTACTCGGGGATTTGAGGCTTTAAGAACGAAGTGAAGACGCAAAATTGGCCTTCTCTCTCGTTATTTCCAACGATATTTCGTAACGGTTGCTCTGCGTGTTGAACGCTGAGTTAAAAGATAGAAAATATCCTTATGGCAAATGAACAAAGCGGTCTCCTTCTCCATGAGATAAGGTTTGGAAAATCCAAATTAACGATACGGTCGATTCTCTGGAATCTGTCGGACTATCGCGGCGACAAAGTCTGTGGCGGCTGTTGAAGGCAAGAATTCCACATTATCGGCCGGGTTTCTCGCGGATACAATTTCCCAACACAATTTCTTTTCAGTCGCCCGAACGAATCTAACCCGGGCTCGGATGGTGGGTGGCAAATGGCAAAGGGGGAGGGTGAGAAAGAGAAAGAGTTAGCTTTGATAGAGGGGTTGGGGGGGAGCAGAGCAGCGCAGCCCATATTCGTGCATTGTGGCACGTTCCATCGCGTTCTCAACTGAACTGAACTCGACTCAACAGTGGAGGACACAATGGGCGGTATGAATAAGTATAACAGACAGACACCGGTACAGACAGACACAGGTAGCTCAGGCCGCAGTATGTGAATGAGGAACCCATTTGATAACACGCCTCCACAGCCACCCAGGTCCATTGTGTCGCTTCCTATTCAGCTGCTCTATGCCCTCTTCTCCTCCTATCCCCTCTCTGCCTCCTTCTGCACCCCCACTGCTTCTGCTGTTCCTGCTCTTCCTCACCTCTTCATCCTCTATCTTCCCCTTCTCCATTCGTTCGTTCCGATATCACCACGGAAATCTTATCCTATCGAGCCCCTCTGTACCTTTGTACACGCGAAAAATCATGAGGGCATCCGTTCCCGTTTCGCGCTTCCGGTTGCACATGATACTTACTATATCGCTTCTCTGGTCCTTGGTTACAGCGTCTTAACGCTCGACGAGTGTTACATGTTAACGCGGGAAGAACTTTGGAAAGGAGAATGATTGAGAATGGTTAAATCTTGAGCGATTCTGTAATCTAAAACGTTGATAGAGCATCATTACTACTAGATCTCAAACAATCTCGCATTCTTTAGTTACAAATGTCCCATCTGTCGTCTGCAAACGATCCAAAAAAAAAAAAAAAACAAGAGAAAGAGATCGAATGCTTTACTAGTTTTCCACCATTTAATTTAGAAGGTTTACTCGTTATTTTGCAACAGCCAGGGTAATACCATTTCGCTTATTCGACGCATCTTGAAAAATGAAAAAAATGCCCTAGATAGAATATTTTAATTTCCTGTTGGCTTTGATGCAAATGAATGAAACGCAAAAATTCCAGTACTACTTTATGGATGCAAGTCAATGCTTATACTGTACGTAAAAAGAACTGACAAAGATATTAATCCAATCACATTCGGTTGGCTCGTCAAAACTAGAAAGCTAGAAAGGATTGCTTCTGCATTATCCGGTTTCCTTTTTTCCATCTTTGTGTAAAAACGAGGAACGATGTGGTAGTGTCGGTACGGTGAATATAATTTTTATCTATTTCGCTTGGCAGTTGAGTTATTACTTTGGCCAGCAGCGCAAGGTTTACGGCCTTGTTACGCGGAGATTGGCTTAGATAAACCCTTTGCGAGATAGCGCGACGACTTCGTAAGAATTTTCATCATTTTTACACGAGGGGGTTCACGGCCTCGTTCAAGTCCTGTTTCAACGTCGGCCTCGTTCAGACGACTCAACCTACCCTTAAGTGAGAAGACGCGTGGGATGCGATCAATTCTTGCACGATTCGATCAATGTTCTTCGGATGTGGGTCTTAGGCTATGCTTACAGAAGATGCATTTCCTTACAAACGTTGGAACAACAAATACATGCACATTTATATAGATGTTCCTGAAAGTATTTGCACATTCGGTGCAATTAGATCAAAGGATCGATCATATTTCGATCGCTCTGAGCTCTCGACATTGAGCAAACTTAAAGCGAAGTTCTCGACTCAGGTGTCTCTGCGGGTCCAATATTTCTCAGTCTTTAATTACTGATTTTTTTTATCAATATCTGAAATAAAAGACGAGTCAAAAAAATTAGATTAGCCGGGACGAGATTCTTCGGACGCTTCAGAACATTCGTAGCTTTAGACTTGCAAGTCCGAGTCTCAAGAACCGAGCCTCGCGTTTATTTCGTAATCGACGCGAACTTGTCGTCGTGTATCATAAATCCGACTAACGTGTTCCGATGGCCTGGTTACCCATATACAGCGTATACGGTCGACGTTTGAACGCGACGCAAGGCGATGGCGATACGAGGCGATTTTGTTTCGGTTTTTCGCGACAGCGGTGGCGCGGATCCGGGACGATTCGGTCGATTAGCGTGCATGGATCTAAAAAGCGGCGCGTCCGCGGGGTAATCGTCGCGGTTAGAATCTGCAACGAGCACGGATGGCGAGTCGAGTCGCGTATTTATCCAAATTGTAATATTGACGCGAAGTGGACAGATATTTTGGAAAGGGTGAAAGCGAGTTTCACAGAGCGCGTCCGCGTCCACGTTCGAATCGATTTTCTAGTCAATGCCAGAGAGCGGACCGGCAACAATGCTCCGATTTTCGGGATCTCGCTAGCATAAATAGCAAATAGCGAAGGTCCTGTAGGTGTATGTGGTTCACGTTGGACCAGCGAACGAACTATCCCAGCGTGCTCTCTCTCCGGCTCGCTCTGTACGTACGTGTACGTTGTACACCGAGTACCGACAACAATGAGGCAGAGACAAAGGCCAGGTACAATGCTGATGTTGAACTCGACTGATTTCGACGATTTTTGGCCTTTGCATGTGCATCGCGCGTTACTCGACAATGATTCCCGCATACGTAATCATCGCTATGGGCAGGGAAGGTTGGTACACTCGCGAAGCAGTGGCTCTCACATTGCGCCCTCTTTTTCCCTCCGCGTGGATTCAACCTTGCCGAAACCGGCGAAGCCGAAGCCTGGTCCCGTTCCCGCCACCGTCCATCCGGGGCTTTTCAATGCTCTTCTCTAACGCCGACGCGTTAATCTAACAATGACGCGACGCCATCGCGATTCCGCGAGCCGTTTATCGGTTTAAATACCAGCACGGGCTGGGTAATAATAATTGTAAGCGATAGCCGATTTATGCCCGCAATCAGCCGTGTTTCTAGCGGCCCGCTACAATCGATCTAATCAATGGCATTAATGCCAAACCGGCCTGGCTATTTAAATGTGAAACTGATAATTACGCGGGCACCGCTGCTTAATATTCTGCGCTCGTTCCAACGTTTACTGGATCATTAGCTACGTTCCATGGAGAAGAGCATCGATCGAAGGATACCCACCGATATCCGATGAAATCATCCTACGCTTAGTCATTCTTTTACGAGTGCACCTCATCTAAAACGAAGAGCATAATCGCCGGCCAACTTTGGTATTCGTTTGATCCAGTTCGCAACGCTACGAATCCGTTTCATAGAGAGGAAACTATATCTCGAGTCAACTGTGAAACCTGGAGAGGACGTTGGATCTTTGGAAGAGCGGCTTAGCTCCGTTCTTTCGCGAGGGTTTTTCGTGAATCGCGAGCGAAGGGGGGCCGATCGATTGAGCACCCCTGACCGCACCTGAATAGATACATTGTGCCGGGGCAGCCTATTGACGGGCGATTGTTCCCTCAACAATAACAACAATATCTGAATAGTCGTCGTGCACATCTCTCGCGCGCGTTGCACGCACCCACGCACGCACTCGCGCTTACACGCGTACATGCGTGCGCGCACATCCCTTTGCACGGCCCTCGCACGCTCGCGTCGCGCATCCCTTCACACGCTCGCACGCACGTCTCTTTACGTTACACCATCGCAGTTACACTCTTGTCGTTGCGATAGAGAATTTCTCGCGTTCTGCAGGCACGTGTAAATAGTTGGCGGACACGAAAGGGACGCGCTCGCGCGTTAGATCTTGGAGATCGCGGCTTGAATCCATCGTAACATCGTATTTGCGATAGGCTCGCTTTACAAGAGAGAATACAGCGACGTGGAAAAGTTTCAGACCAGATAGATTCCTTACTTTATATTTGAAAAGCGGTCTATTTTAAAGAATTTTAAACAACTAGTATTATCGTAGCTTGTGTAACATTGTTCGTGCATTATACTATTTCTTTTATTCGTCACCTTTATTATTATTATTATTATTGCTTGATAAATTCTTTTAGATATCGCTTTTTGAATACGCTAGTTGGATAACAGGTTTAAAAATTCGCTCTGGCTGGAAACTGAAGCGCGCCACTGTATTCTCTTGTTACAAGAGCGAAATTTCATTATCATTTACGAATCGATGTTGAAAATTTCTACTTGTGATCTTCTAATAAAATTACATAATATATAGTTTTGCTAGACCGATAAAAGTTTAATCAAAGTTTCACATTTTTTAAATTTATAAAATAGACATTATACGAAGGGAGAGATTCAGCGATGAATCCATTTACAGATTTCGTTTTGAACTTTACCAACACTGTTTCATTGCGGTGTTAATGAATTTTCGAAATGTTTTGTATAATGCGCATAATACACTCGTAAAAGGTTCTACAAGTTTTCAGTAGTTTCGTTACAGCCGCTTTAGGGCTTTACAAAAGTTTGTAAATGGAAATTCTGTAAAAAACTAGTAGAATCTGTGAAAGAGTGTAATATCGTGTCAAACGAATTCTCAACGTTACGCGGACGACTAACACGATTCTGGATATTGAAGGAAAGATCGTGAAAATTTAAATGATTCCGTGAATGCATAAAACTTCATAATCGACTCTAGGAATTGCGGACAACAGATAGTGCCATTAATCAAGTTGAATGAAAAAAGCAGGTCAGCAGTAATTCTCTGAGAATTAGGAGATTTCAAGCTAAGTTTGTTCATGATTGAACCGTGATTAAGATTAATAATAGTCGTTCTTTGTAATCAACCTATCGGTATCTTCCATAAAACAATCAGATTAAATAACTTTTACGCAATTGTTGCATGTTGCATTCAGATTTTCTTCTACTTTCTTCTTAACTCCGTAACGATTGGTTTCTCTGAAATGTTAAGCAATTAAGAGTTCGATGACATGCACGTTGGCTTTGATTTATTTATAAAAAATACATGAATATAGAAGAGAGAAAGATGCATAAATACAGAAGAGTAGAAGATTCATTAAGAGTTATATGATAATGAATGAAAATCGTATGGTTAATGAGTATTAGTTAAATAATTGAGCGTAACATAGCGTCGTTATGAAATATTGTTTATTACCCGCTTATAAACAATGGTCAGTAAAGACTCTAGCGAAATGGCTTTGGTACAATTACAATACTCTGTGAACGCACATTACATTTATCGTGAAAATGTATAAGCCAATTATAATTATAGCGCATTGGTCGATTGTTCGTAATATTATAATAGGTCGCTATGTCGTTGCGCACAAAGAGGTATACTTAATAGAATGCTTATTAATAATTCTACCTGTGAAAAAGTCACAGCTAGTATTATCAACTTAACGTTGATTAATGTGCGACCATTGATTAAGAAAATTGGCATTTTTCGTGCTTTAGCGGCGATAAAGGTTTCATAAAACAGGGGAAACTCTTAAACGTAATCAAGTAAATTCAAGCGTTTTCAAATATTCTTCCACGATGTTCTTAATAATATAAACTTTCCTTTGCAACGTATAGGTGTCGCATTTTCCCGTACGTTTTGTAAAAAAGAATTGCAACTGTTGGTTATTCTTAGAATCGCCCGGCAACGACGTTCTTAAAATACCTAATAGTAAACAATCTTTCAGACGAGCCATTTACTGCGTATGCATGAATTGCATAGCGAGAGGGCCCGTACTGTTTCTCTAGTGTAGTTAAATATATTATAAAAAAATATGAGAAATGTATTACGCGGCCCGTTACCGACTATCGTGTAATCGACGCAAATGTAATCTTCAGACACACGGCTAATTAATATAAGTCGTGAAATGAAAATTGGCACAATTGTCTCGTACGATTAACTAAAGCCTGTGTGTCACCAAAGAACAAAACTCGCAAAATTTTTCAATAAACCTCTATCGTTCGTATCTGACGATCAATCATCCAGTCAACACGATACAGGCACATGAAAAAAAAAAAAAAAAAAAAGAAAAAACTGGAATATTCAATACAGAAATTCGTATCGCTTTTCGAACCTCAATTTCTTAATTATTAAATAGTACGGAGTAGAATTTTCGTGTACTTAACGACGATACGCGATCACCTTTTCTTTTGCATTAAGAAGCATGCACTTTATCGCGCATCTATTCACTAGTTTTCGTTAGTTTTGTTCATTAGACTATCTCCAAGCCGGCTGCCGCTTGTCTATCTAGTATCACAGTCTGTTGTCGTAACGCCGTTCTCCTTGTCGGTGATCTTGAATGTCGGTGATCTTGAATATCGATAAAAGTTTAAAACAGGTATGGCGATGGTTCGCAAAAACCACAATCTTGACAAGTTTTCTGGAAAAATAAAAATTTGAAATTTAAAATCCGCGGTACGAGAGTGGAGAGTTTGAAATTTGAAAATTCCCATTTGAAAATGCCGATGATGTTAATATGGAACAAAGTTGAAAATTTGATATTTAAATATTTGAAAATTTGAATATTCGAGATTCGAAGGTTTAAAATTCGCAGCTTGAAATCGGAAAAATTTAACGGTTTCCACGCCTTCTGCGATGTTATGTGTGATCATCAGCGAGCGACTTGTCTCTAGTTTGTTTTCATCAGGATTTTTTCGACACGCACAAAATGGCCGAGTCCTAACGCAAAGGAAGACGACCAATCGAGTCTGTCGAGTTCATGAAAATTTATTTCCTTCCTTTGCCTCTATCTCCTTCGATCGTTCGATTCCTATCACTGAAGCATATCGCACAGCGAGAAAAATTGATAATGCAGAACTATTTAGCGGCACGTTATCGCCGAGTTCACAACAGAATCAAAGATGTTGGAATATCGGATCTCGGAGGCAAATTTTCCAAAGTACGTTGAACGAACAAATGGGATTTTAATTCTTCCACTAGCAAATCTTCTAATTTTCGTCGATTGTTTCACGATTTTTAGGCCGTCAAAGAAATCAGAATATTATCGTTGTTGCACCGTTTTCCACAATCACTGAGCAAAGTCTCCTTTGTCGGCGCAACAATCGCGGCATTTCCTGACAACCATTACTGGCGAAAATCTCGTCCGTTTAGGTTTTGGACAGTCTGTTTAATCGTCTGTTTACCAGTGATTTATCAGTATCAAGCAACGAAACCAGAGAAGCTGGAAATCCTTAGACGAAACTTAGAGGCATCGACGGAGAGCGATAGAACCGAAGAGGAAGGAGGAAATATTCCACGTGGGTAGAAAGTAATTGGAATGGAAATATTCTCGGAGACGAATAGACTGGAAGAAGGATAGACGAATTATTACGTTTAATTAGAGCAAAGGACTTGAAGGAGACTCCAAATTAGTTAGGATAATTCTGCATATCGAAATACGTTGTTTATATTCGTAATAGTAACTGAAATTCGAAGAAATAACAAGAAATCACGTTAGTTTGTGGATAGTTAGAGAAATAATTGTGTATCGTGTAACGTAATTGAGTTTAGTGTATGTTTCGATACGAGACGTCCGTTAAATTGTTGTTAGTATTAAACTTGACATTATAGGAAAAAAAGTATTTTGATTTGAATTTTTCATTTGTTTTGAAGTATTTTCCCGTGTGTTGCCATGTAAATTAAAAAGTCATAGGATTCGCAGCAATAAGGAAGGCAGTAAGAAAAACGCAAAAATTTATTATAACGAATATTAGTTGACTATGAATTTATTTATAGTACATGTCAAAAAATTATTCGATTTTGATTCACTTTCATTTGATTGTGGTCGGTTGAAATTACTGGAAAGTAGAACTGCCGACCTTATTGCAGCAGTAGTCATTTTCAGTTGATAAAATTGGCAAACTCACTGTTGGATAATCTTTCGTTGGTCCCTGTTCTCCGACAAAACGATAGTACACCGATCTATTTTCTATGAAACTTTTGTAATCGTAACGAGGCGTCGTTGGGACTCTCATTTGCCAGAATGGTTCTCTGAGATTCGCACCCAAATTTAATATATCTCGTTCTCTATAAAAGATACGAATCGGAGCCTGAAAACGAAATCGAAATTTTCAATTTTCATCTTTCTTTATTATTTTTATATTATTATTTTTTTTTAATATGATTTTATGGTATTATAGCTTTCCTGATTGTTAACGTTTTTCACAGTTAATCTTTGTGATGCTACACAGTTAGACAAATAGAGATATGTTTCGCATTTAAAGAAATATTTACAATAGATATCATATAAATAGAGTTAGAAATATGTTTCAGCCTCTAAGTATGTATTATAACATGTTCTTTACTTTGAATTATGTGCATTTTGTACACACTCTACGCATTTAAATGTCCTATATGACCTCACTGTTTATTTATCACTATGCTTGGAATTATCATACATTTATGAGAAATTTAAAGACGCAAGAAGACATAGAATTCGTCCAATATATAAAAATATTTACATAAAATATCCAAATTAGATGAAAGAAGTGGCTGAGTAGCTCTTTTAACTGTGTGCTCAAAGAAATGTAAATTTGCGTGAATATTCTGTTTTCTTATTATCAATTCGTATACCTCTTCTTCTTCTGGCGTTTCTGGTCTGGAAGAATCTGATGTTTGATCCGGTGTGGACGATTCATTGGAAGGTACTAAACTGCAGATTCCACTTGATTCGCTCGCGGTACTCGGCGATATCGGTCCACTAATACCATTCAAAGTTCTCAAACCCTGTTCATATAAATCTTTCGCCCCCACAGAGGTGAAATGGTCAGCTTCCAAACCAGACAGAGGCAGAGCTATAGATAGTGCCATTTTTCACTTCCTCCTTTGATTAGCTTCGAAAATCTTCTTGATTCACTTCAATTATAATGAACTTTCGATTGCTGGAAACCGTTACGACGTTGATCGACAACTAACTGAACGTTTAGTAGATTCTTCTTCGTCTACAATGTTCTTTATTCAATACGTGTGTGTATTCTCTATAATATATTGTACGTGTATACATTACAATGAAATAGTGTGCGAAAGTAAACATGACCTTTCTGATCTTCGGTGGGAATTAGTAATGTATGTCTAATTATAGATAATAATATAGCTGAGTACCGTGTGTTTCTTTGTTATTAATTCTGTTTAATAGACGTTAGTGTATATGATCTTTTACATTGAAATCTTAATATATGGAGAGTTTATTCTTCTATTCCAGAGTTTATACTCTTCGTCGAATGTCCATTTCATTTGCTTGTGTAAATAGTATTTAAAACATTTTTTGGTAGAGTTTATTCCATAACTTAGCATTATTCCTTAATTTTATAGGATGGCACGGTAAAGATGTGGTTATCTTTTACCGACAAAATGCTGATCCTTCGTCGGTAACAATCTGCAGTTTCAGCTATTACCGACGTTAGTTTATTTCTGCTCGTTGTACCAAGAGTGGTAATATGGGAAAGCGTTTCTTTACCGACAGTTGTACATTGGTATAAAAATCGGAGAATAATATCATTCTTCCGTTAAAATATTTCATTTAAATAATGTACTACAATCCAAAATCAAGAATAGGTTGTTCAGAATATTGAATTTTATTTGGAATTTTATAATTTTGACCGACAAATTGGCTAACTCGTCGGTATCATCAATTTTGAACTCGTCCTTTTTGTATATCGGTAATGCAGATTCCTTTGTTTCTTATCCCTTGCCCTTTTAGAAACTGTATTTTACTCATTAGCTACTAGAGGGCTACTGGGATGAAACGTTCCATCCTGATGTCACTTTTTTATTAGTTTATTAATAAAAATAAATTATATCCATTTCATTGACATTAGAGCTTCGTATGATAATTTATAGTAAAATATTTAAGCTATTTTCACAACGTAGAAGTAAAAAATTAACAAAATCCTCCCATGTATGGTTTTCTCGCTAGTGATCGTTAGAAAGCGCAATTCCTATATAAGGATGGTTCATAGAGTATAATTCCGTGGTCCGGAGCTACTCAGGGATGCTTGCGAAAGAAAAAATGTCCAAACCTTAGAAGGTGGTTTCATTTTCAGGGCTCTGCGATTATCCTTTCCAGTTTGGGCACCACCATTTGTACCTGACTACCATCAACCTCTGTTTTCAGACAAAAGGGATGAATGCGAGGGGGTGATGCAAATGCCAGAAACGAAGAGTGCTATCCAGTTTGGTTATAAGTATATTCCTCGAGCACTTTCTGAAATAGGTGCAGCAGAAAACGCCTCGTAGGTCCGAGTCCATACAACCAAATCTCTGAAAGGGGTAGAGAATAACATACTTATCAAAAATCCTAGAAAGGGTGTATATTCATGTACGAAGGTCGATTTTCCCCAGTTGAACGAAAGAAAGAGTCGTCCCGCCAGTATTACATCTTGAGTACTATATCTGTGTAAACTCCAAGCTAAGAATTGATCGTCATAGTAAACTGGGAAAAGAAGTAACTTTCAAAACTGTAGTAGTTTGCCGTCAAACAATGACCACATTTTTGATATTTCTCCGGTCGTTTATTTTTTTTATTGCATATGTTACAAATTTCGAAAAATTCTCCTATCCGTGTACATATTATACAAAGTATAGCGAAATTACATTTTCCTGCAGTACCGACTTGGGACATCGCGTGGGTGTTTCTCGAATGCGCCACTAGAGCATCCGAATGCTTATGCACTTGCAATTCTATTCATTTCTAAATTTCATCATAATTTGCCACAAGATTATTCAAAATGTCTGTCAACCAAACAAAATACCAATACATTTGACAAATGATAGAGCAAAGATTACAAATTGGATACAGATATTTCTCCTTATGGAATTATACTAATTTACCAAATATCTCGGGGACTTTCGATATTTATTCCAACACGCTGGTCCGCGTATCATTATTCACATATTAACGCGAGTCATTTGGAGCAACGTGATTTCCACATATGTCACGCTGGCATAATTATTACGCACGTTACTTTCCGTTCGTACATAATGGCGTGTTCCTTGTACCGGCTTGACCACGTATACCGGGTGTCTGGGTTCGCGCGCGGAACTCCGCGACCCATCCGGTGGCCTTAGCAACGCACATGCGCCCTTCTTGGACTCTCGTCTCTCCAGTTTCTCTCTCCGGATGGTTGGGGATTGGCCCGGAGTAACACCCCCTCATAATGGGTTCACCCGTCCGCGCTGAGCGCGGGAGAGCAGCCGGGAAAGAGACGGAAAGAGGGTTGAAGAGTGTCAGAAGGAGAGGAAACTGGACGAGGAAGCGAGAGAGCGTGAGGATGAAAGACAGGGAGAGACGAGAGGGAAGAGGGCAACGGAAGCCATATTGATTTCCCTATGTTTCCCCGTATTGTTACTATAGCGCCCGGTGAGGGCGCGAGGAGAAGGTAGGTACCACCCTCGTCAACCATCCCGCGCCAACCACCCCTCGACAACCACCCCGTGCAGCCAGCCAGCTCGTGTTCCGTTCTTCCAACCGATGGTCGTCCCGATGAGAGAGAGACTATGTCGGTGGACGAGGATTCCCTTCCCGTCTTTCGTTTCTTTCTCCCGTGTTCACGTTTGCACGCGGCCTTCTGTCTCGCCCACGAGATTTTCTACGCTAGTTTTCTTTTTGTTTCGGTATCGGTTGTTGTTATCGTTGCTCTTGTCACTCCGATTCACGACTTTGTGACTTTTAGAACGCGAATCCTTCGGGCGTTCTGGCACGAATATGGTGGACACGAGAATGTTTTCTACGATTTTTCGTATCCTCGACGTCGGATTGTTTTATTTCAGTTCCTAGGTCTTTTCCTTCAAGTACACGTAACATGGCAAAGCTTATGATAATGAATATAATACGCGCGAACGTTTCCATTTCGTTTATTGCCAACAGCCGTGTTTAGAGGGTGAAGTATCGTTATTTTTAAACCAGTGGAGAAATATTAACAATCTGCCAGGCGATCCGAGATAGTATAGTCGTTCCTTGTTGTTGAGGTTGACTGATAGAGGGACGCGTGGCTGAATTTGTAATAGAAAAATTATATGGATGTAAGTATAAGTGTAAGGGCAGGTATAGTGTATTACAGTATCTCTCAGTATTACATTACAATAGAATATGATAAGGAGTACGTTCATACATTTACAGCAGGTAACGTTGGTGTGTAACTCTGGCTGGAGGTTACAAGAAACAGCGATAAAAATCGACTTATAGCTCTTTTGTATCTGAACCTTGTAACCCAAAACAACATTCGTATTCAAGGGCACAATAACATGGACCTTTCCTTTCTTGATTTTTTTGCTTCACCGGATTCTATTTTCTTCGTCACAGCCGGTATCCAAGTCATGCGTATACAAAAGAAAAGATGTAAAGTTTTTCTTAAAGTAATTACTTCAACATTTATCGATCCGAGTGTATCGTCATCTTCATTTCGATTAAAATTTTCGTACTTGACGAATATAACGAAACCTGAAATAAAAACTGTAGATCTAAAAAAGTTGCTGTACCAGTGAATCGTCTGAAACAACATTTTCGTGCAAGATACTTATACATAAGAATGTTTAGTACAAGAAAATTGGTACGTCAATGGGTTACAGAAGACAAATAGAAGTAGCACGCGTGATAACGATCTTTACGACAGCGTAATCGTGTCGCCCGATGAGCGTACAGCATCCCCTTCTTTCCAACTTTACCTGGTAAATTCGGAAAGCCATAAATGTATCTCGATGTCGCGATACGCTCATCAACGAGTCGTTCGGTTCACTTGGCTCACGAAACGCGATCCACGCGTCGCTTAATATTTCTCTTAATGTCGAAACACCCCAACGCTTGCACGAAAGGTACGCGCAGCACACCTGGGTGGTCCATGCCCGATATCAGCTGCGAAACTTCCCAGACGTCCCGTTTTTCTACACCGCGTCCTTTGCTCTCCTTCGGGAAACGAAACGAAGGGGAGGTAAAGAGGAAGGACAAACAGAGAGAGAGAGAGAGAGAGAGAGACGGAGATAGTGAACCGTGTGGTTGTTACCTAGTGATGCATGGCTCGGTAATAGCTACAATACAACCAGCTTACAAGAGGGGTTCCGTTTCCATCCCGCTCGGCGACTTGAGATTTATTGCTCCCCGGTGGATTGCGGATTCCCAGATTCTCCGGTTTGCCCTTATAAATGACTCCTATTAATTGACCGTGATGCGGGACAGGAAAACAGTGAAACGGAGAAAATGAAATGGGAATAATCGCGGATGAAAATGAATTATATACATATATATAGTCGTTTGGTTATTCGATTCGATGAGAGAAAGAGAGGAATGGGTTAGTAAACGAGAGACGATGGAATCGTTGGTTCTGATCCTGCAGCGATGATTCTCTTGGCGAAGTGTCGTCTCGATGGAGAGAAGCGATTCATCGTGAAACGTAGTCAATTTACCCTGCAAAGTGGCGGACACACGTCGGCGAACCAGGCGACAGGGATTTCGACACGGGTGGGTATTCTGCGTTCGTTTTCTCGGTGCGACGCGGCGCAATCGTGGCCGCCGTCCGGCTTTAAAGTGCCAATCAAGGGATGAAAAAGAGGCGGAAAGGAAGAGAGAGGACGTTCGACGTCTACGAAGCTCGTGCCGCGGCCACGTGTCCGATGTGCGTGAAGAATGAAACCAGACACACCCACCGTGCACGCGAGCGCAGACCCCCGTGACCGTGCGCAGGACCCCATAAATGCGATCTGGCTGGCATTAAAAGCGTGCTAATGCACTTAATGGCGAGTTGCCGTGCGTGCACGAGCCGCTGCGTGAGAACACGCGTGGGCGGGGTAGTTGTCAAAACACACGTGGAAATCGCACGCGTGCCGAGATTTTCGCTCGTTTCTCGTTCATCGAGATCTGTTAGACACGCTACCGTCCATAGGATGCAGGACATTTGAAAATCGCAAAGACAAAACACGACGGGCCCTACTCTTCGTGTTTTATGACGAAGGATCATGAGTGAAATAACAAATCAATTAAAACGAGTTCGTCTGCCTCCATGGTAGATATAGTTAACTCCAATCGAATATGTTTCGTCGAACAAACTAAAATTTGATATTATTACCACGATCCGACGAGACTAGTCTCGACGAGCCGTTCTTCGATCGATCTTGATGTGCAGATCTTTACGAATACGATCTTTTTCGTCTTTTAATTGTCGCAGCTTAATTTAGAATCTTTGCTTATAGACAGAAACGTACACGTACGCGAACCATTCGAAAGCCACTGATATCGCGTTGCCTGCTCAGTAAATTGTTTCTCCATCTCGTTTAACGTCGTTCCATATCCAATTCGAATTTTTAACAGTATAATGAGAGAAACGAATAGCAGTGAAGCCGTGGATTTATGAATACAAATTCATAGCATCTCTTATTCAGCGAGGAAGGATCGGTTGTCGTCGGCCAGGCGCAAGGTGTTCCGACTCGTGAAATTTATGTAAAATCATGCGCGGCCCGGTGGCTGCTAGCCATATGTGGATCCGCAGTAACCGCGTAATAACGTAAGATTGAAGGTCGCGGGGTAACAGGCCATCCGGCGCATTCTCATAACATGTAAAACACCAGGATTACGGGATAATAACGAGCCAAGCGTTCGTGTTTGTAAAGTTTAGCAGAAGCAGGACTATACCATAGCATTCGACCGTCTGTGCGGACATTGGATCGAACAAGAGAGAGATAGATAGACAGAAAGAGGGAGAGAGAGAGAGGGAGAGAAAGAGAGAGAAAGAGAGAAGTTAACTCGCGTATGTAGGTGGCTGAGATAGTCGGATGGTAATGAAACGCTATGGCGGTGAGATCGTAGGGTGTCGGGCCGCGTAATTTCGCAGTTCCAAGATTTGCACCCGAGTGGACAGTGGGGATCTTCTGTCACGGTACACCCCCCGTGGCTTTAATATCGCTTTATTAACCCACTTTGACCGGGCGATGAGCTTCCTCCCCGAGATCCTCGCGACGGACCCGATCGTAACTCGTGTCGCTCGCGTGGAAAAAACAAGCTTTATTACCGTGAACTGCTGGATATTTTAGTTGATTCTCCTTTATGAGAAAACGGTCTGGTGACCTGCAGTTGCCACTTTTAGATCTGAAATTTTTGGCAGTTGTCTCAAGTCCTCGTTCGCCGTATCGTTGCAAAGGTTTGGATGACTTTGCAGGTAGCTACGAACAATGCAGAGAAACATCTCTTTGAGGACCCTCGCGCTCCAACTCATGGAAACCGACTCGTTAACTTCCGATACGTCTGGCCTCGATGAATATTAATTTTTGCATCTTCGTCAGAGAGACGTCTTGAGCCCTGGGTTCGTTGCCCGTACTGTCGTCTGATCCTCTTTGTGACCGTGACGCGCTTTGTACCGGACACCCCGTAGACACGGTGAAGATGTCGCAAATTGGATCGTGTATATAACCGTCCCGGCGCAATATATCGCCGGGAGATCCGGCAATCCCACGAAACAAGGCTCTTGAATCTCCGTACGCCTGACTTACGCGGGAGCCGGCTTAACGGACCAAGCCGGCTTCGTTTGCACAAACGAAGCCACCAGATGTCGATCTGAATATTTCACCCTACCTCCTTGATAAATATCGCTGCTTTTTAATTTCATTTTTGAAGCACCGTGAACACGACACTTTCAACTTTTCTTGTCTCCGATAGTTGTGTTCGCGTTTCTTTCCGTTTTCATGCCCCGTTGACTCGATCAACGCGGCGAATTCGAACGCAACTTTTCCTCTAGTCGAACAGTTCTCGATACGCTACATTACGCCTACGAATACGTTGTCTCGAAGACACGCGGCTTCTTCTAGTTTCCATTCCCCCCGCGTTGTCTCGTTTGCAGGAAAATTCGAACGGAATTCTTCCTACGTTCAAAGGATTTTCGATCTTCCAGATTTCCGCTTATTCGACGTTTTCCACGAGACATTCCAGGCGGCGTCCAAATGACTCGGGATCAGCGAGCGGCGCCGCCAACGTAGGAAAAAAATGTAAATCTGGCGCAAGCCGGGAGGGGGCACCCTTTTAATCCACGAGGAGAAAGAGAGAGAGAGAGAGAGAGAGAGAGAGAGGAACTCCCTAGTCGATAGGCGGGGGATTATCACGAGGTATCATATGGAGCCTCTCGAAAGTGAACGAGAAAAAGCGTAGGAACGAAGCGAAGCGGGTTGAAAGAGAGAGAAAGAGGGACGAAGGAGGAGGGAGCTCGCTGGCAGAGAACCCCATGGTTACCGGCAGACAGAAGTGGGGCTCCCGTGGCGAGAAGCACCGTCAAATCCACCGCAAATGCTCTCGAGTACTTCTTCTTGGTCGGACGTGAGCGCAAGGGCGACCACGAGAGAGCACGTGGTACTTGAACCAGTTGGGGACCACCGAGTGGCTGCCCGAATGTTGCTTGCTTGCG
Organism: Bombus vancouverensis nearcticus; assembly: GCF_051014615.1. Taxonomy (NCBI): domain Eukaryota; kingdom Metazoa; phylum Arthropoda; class Insecta; order Hymenoptera; family Apidae; genus Bombus; species Bombus vancouverensis. The sequence continues at coordinate 9,645,192 of NC_134921.1, read as the reverse complement.
CGTACGATCGGCCAGAGTAACGAGGAAAAAACCGAGCTACCGGAACAGCGAGAAATATATTGCGTTTATTTGTTTTCTTCGTGCCACTTGCTCTTCGTGCGCGACACTCCACGCGATGCCGAGCGACTGGACTCGTAATCGCTTGAAAAACTCGCTATCTCGAATGAACGCGAATTAACGCGAGCGACTTCTCCGCGATAAACGATATTCGCTGGCTTTCTGATTACGGATCCGGACCGAATTTAGTTCTAATGCAAGGGAACGCGAGAAGAATAGATAGCCGATAGTAACACGGTGATACTTGGAACGTTAGCTTGTACTAGATTGGGTTATCGCTGGAGCATCGTTTGGCGAAAACAATTCGAAGAATAGACGAATTGGATAACGTCGGTCCTAAAAGTTGCGGTCCCAATGCAAGGCGGCCCTGTACGTAGCTATATACCGCCAACTTTGACCCTGAAGTTTCGAACAAAGGTATCTCGTATCCATCGCTAGAAATCGTCCGAATAGAATCGATAAAGTGACACGAATTTGCAACTTGGGAAGTATAGAGAATCGCCGAGCACTCGGCCAGTCGCAACCCTGAGTTGCCCGTTGGCCTCGTCGGTTCACGGAGATACAGCTGTGTCTAAGAGTATGCAAATCGCGCGTACGTACACGAATAAACGATAAACACGGTCGTGCGAAGACTCATATACACGCATCGGCGCGTATCGTTCCAACAGAGTCCGCGAGACTCGGCGAGGGTGAGTCGGGGGTTGGAGCCGGTTTGTAACAAAATCAATAGAGGGGTGGCGCGCGAGAGGACACGCGGCGCAGGGATGGGTGGGTGGAGTGGCGGCGGGAGGAAAGACAGAGAGAGAGAGAGTGAGGGAGAGGCCGTGATAGAGCCTCCACGGGGGTGGTTTTCCAGCGCAAGCGCGTTAAAGCCGAGTTAGATGGTGGAGGGCCAGGGGAGGGAAGACAAAACCACCCCGCCGGCTACTCCCACCCTCTGGATGAGGCGACGGACTGCGATGGAGTGCCTCCTCCTCCTCTTTTCTCCTCCTCTACCTACGGGGCTACTCCACCCCCCGTGTCACTGAAGCTCAGGGGTTGTTTGCCCCTTGGAGTGGTAGGTGCTGCCACCGTGCTTGTGGCGGTCAGTCGACGAACTCGCCAGGTTGGAACGCATATCCCGGGCATTTTATTTCCGCGAGGACTGGAGGATGTGCCCGCGTGCAATCCGACGAGGATAATTCGATTCGAGCGGAGAATCGCGGAAGCTTTGGGTTGAGAGACGGTTGGGAATTCTGCAGGCTTTGATTCGATATTCCATCAAGGAGAAACGGGGTACACTAGGTTAGGAGGGATGATCATTTGGTTTCCGCGTTGTGATACGTTTCTGTGTAGATTTTAAGCTTATCATTGACCCATTAAGGATGCAACGTTCCATTTGCAATTTTATTCGATCAATTTACATCATCAAGTTTGGTTTCTAAGTTTGTAGCTAGGAAACGGAATGCCAAGATTCTCATGATATTTTTGTCGTCGTTACGTCTTCTAGCCAGATTCTACGATTTTATGGAACTTGAAGCAGTTGAAGTATTTGTTATATTATGACAAACCAATGCTTGGTTCTCGAGGGGTAAAATAAATCACGTTAGCATCGTCATGGTTGACGTTTAATCTCAGTGCAATTTACTTTTGTTTAGGAAATCAATAAAGTCGAACAAATGGAATTATAAATAAAATTGATGGTTTTATCGCGACGATATGGAACGAAATTTCATCTAAATAGCCTTTAGGAGACGAGTCTATCGCATCTTGTGAATATGAACGTTGGAATCCATAAATTTTACAGGCAATGCGCCTCCGTTTCCGCTATACTTCTCAAAGACAATAACTCTGAGACACCGAGCATTTGGCATCTTTACGTCCCGCTGGAAATGCTATTACACGGTACTAATAAAGTACCATTCTTCCGCCACTCGGTCTATCTCACACCCTTCTCGCCAGATACGCTGGCGCATATTGTCACGCGCTCGCAAGCGTGGCCCTTGCACGCATTATTTCACACGGGGGACCTAGAAAACATATTTACCACCGTCCCGGGGACAAATGCCTTGATTTGTGCCGAAAATCGGCCGAGCCCGAAATCAAGGGTCGCGATAAAAGCATTAGTTGCGCGGCTAAGTGTTTTCCCAACTTGTTCCGACCTTCTCCCTTTTGTACATCCCCTTTCCGTACTTTCTTCCCTGTCGTGACGTTACGTAAACGTTACATCTACGGTATCGACAGCTTGACAACTTTCTTTCACTTTTCTCATCGAGATCGTATGGTCAGAAATTTTCATTTACATCGACGTGTTCGAAAAATTGGCAAGGTTGCTGCAATATGGAGGCAAATCCTAATAATTCGAGCGAGCAAATAGAAATCGGCTGAAAATCAAATACGATACTTTTTCCTACTAGTACGGGCTACAAAAGACACGCTATAAATTCACAGCCGACTAATTTTCGTAGTAATATACCGTTGGTCGTTCGTATATGAAACTTATGTAGGTTTTACAGTGCCTGGAGGAAATTAATTGATTATTAATAATCGCTTGGAAGCAGTGAGAAACGAGACGAAGTACGTACGTCGTCAAAGACCAGTTGAAAACTGGCGATGAAGGCGGGCAGCCGGCAAAGGGGGTGAATGAGAGTGACCTTGACAAAACATCGCGGCCACGGAGCGAAGCCGTTGAGCCGCGAGAACAAAGAGATTCTGTCGTCCTTTGTCAGACCAAGTTCCTATCTCTGTCTCCCCGCGGCTTTCTCTGTTTCTGCCGACTTTTATCTCACTGCCCCTTTCTCTTTCACTTACTTTTATCTATTTCTATTCGCCCCTATCCGTATTATTACACGGCTGTTCTCGTCGTTCGTTTTATCGGCTACTCTGACCGGACTTAGCTACCCTTATTCGCATTTTAATCCCGTGTAGCCGGCCTGTGTCATTTACACTTTCGAAACTTCACTCGTGAACTTGTCCGAAGCGAAATGTTATCTTTCCCCACGAGGTATTCCGGAATCTTTTCAGATTCTGGTCGAAAATCCTAAAATAACAAAAACATGGGTCGCGTGAGCGATTTGTAAGACTTGGTCCGACCACGGAAGCTATAAAATATGCTTGTCGAGGAAGGATTAAGGAAGCTGTGATTCAAAGGAGTTCCGAAAGTACAGCGTTTCGATAACTGGACGAAACGACGCTCTATTCTCGCGATGACGATGGCTGCTAAGGCAATTAAACGGACATCACGGAGTCAAATGACCTTTTCTCGCTGCCTCTCCAGGGAGCAAAACCTTTAGAGGTCGGTTTACCGGCGCTCCTTTAATGTCGTCGACCTTATTTCGCCCTAGTTTGATGACCAAGCGTGCAATTCATCCCTTCGTCGAGAACCATTCGACAGTTAAATGCTTTATGGCGATAAGGAAGCAGCTTCGATGCATACGTTGTATTTATCGAAGTACACATCTCGTTAGCAATATGGCTATGGTTCTATTACTTTGGCTGTATTAGCTGCTCCAAAGTTTGACTGACGTCAACCTTTCGAACGCACCCTGTATAATTGAATTTAACGTGGAATTGATGGCGCCTCGATGAGCTGAAAATCTCACGATAAACAGTAGTTGCAGCGTTTTGGTTGGTGGATCGAGCTTTGTGAAAGGTTGACACGAGGCTTATAGGCAGTTCGTCTTCGAGGAACATCCAAAGGATGGAGTGGACTGGCTCGGTAACAAAAGTACCAGCGAGTCCATCGCACTTTCCCCGGTAGTGAGCTCGTTTTTGGGATTGTCGTTTCTGAATGGTGACTTTAGCCTTCGTGTATGAATGGTATTTTCAGATATATACCCGAGACCTGTGCACCCTCTTTCTCCCTTCGCCTGTCGTTTCCTCCTCGTTGCTCTTTCACGGTTTAGCTTCTCTCTGCGCGGTGGACCAACGGTCCATTGTCGGATCGGACTCAATGGATGATGCTGAAGCAGCGGGGGTGGAAAGAGGGGGAAGGATTGTCGTTGTGGAACCCATCCTCCCCCTTTCTGGTGGCGGTCAACTCAAAAGGAAATGAGGTGCCCCCGACAGGACCTATCCCAACGAAAAAGAAGCCACTGGGCTGCGCGAGGGAAAGAAACCCACCCCCGCGCTCCTGCCACCACGAGTGACGAACATTTCCTACGAATCGGTAGAATCTGACATGCCTTCGCCTTCCTCGAAACGGTAATTTTTGCATGTCAGCTACGTACGATCTATTTTCACTGTAGTTGCTTCTACCAGATATTTTCTCCGTATGAAACATACATGCAAACTAAATGTATAAAACCACGTACTAACGAACGATACATTACAAATTAATACAAACTAGATGAGGTACGATGCAACAGTTTCTTAATTAAATGAATTGAGAGTCCCCTTGGATTGAGATTAAAGTATTAATCGAAGAATAGACGCTATTGAACTTTAATACTACGCTGTTGATACCAGTATACGTACATCGATATGTAAGCATCGTATGAATGTGTATACTTGATTTTACCGAGTTAGCATTATGGTTTAAATGCCCCTATTGTGAAGAATGAAGCCAGGGATTCGAAGAAATAGATAAATTAAACGCGTCCTTCCTTTATTTCGATGGTCGCGTGGCCGCACAAAGGAAAAAGGGAGCCGTGGTTCGGAAGAATAAAGCCGAGATCCGACTTTGAGACGAGTTTTCGATTCTCCAGGTGTTAGAAAACACGCGCAGAACCTTCCAGCAGTTTTTGCTACGACGACACCGCAACAGAGGATAGTCCTTTCTAGGGTTCACACCTTGGCCATTCAATTTTCACGCCACCTACGATTTAAGTGACTCGGGGATGAGTCCAGGTGCAACTTGATGCTGCTTGGTGCGAATTCTTACCGGGGGTTGACATTTCTCCAGGTAAAAAATAACATTTCGCCCCTGAAGTGCGGGAAACTTGCAAACGCGTTTGTTTGTATCCATGCACGCGTGAATGCGTGAATGAGATTCTTACACTGTTTGCACTTCTCTGGATTATCGGGATCTTCCCTTTTTTTCCTCGAAAAGATAAAACTCATAATCAAGATTTAGTTTGATTTAAAATCCAAGGTGATTGGACAAAATTCTACGACTTCAAATGCAAAACGATTAAGACGGAATAAAAATTCTATGATGCAAAATTCGAGATGATTAGAACGATACATGTTTTTTTTTTAATTCTCGTGTATTTTACTTTCTGGATGTCCTACGAGTACGGCTAACTTGGATGAGGACCACAGAGAAAAATGGTAGAGATTCGTACGTAAAATCTTCGCAACTCAGAGACCGCCCGTTGTAGATATGAATGAAGCATCCGGCCAACAAAATACTCGCGTAAATGCTGCGCGCAGAGGATCTCCGAAGACATCGTACTTTCCAGGAATTTTCGAAGGGCTCTTCTCGGCGAACCCTCGATACAACCATCGAAACCTCATCGGTTCCGGTCAATTTCGAAAATTCAAGGGAAAACCATGTAATTGAAAAGCATTACGCGAAGAGGAACGTTTCGCTTTCAGGACCGCTATTTGTCGGTGGAACTTTATTGCCGGTCTTCCGAGGATTCTTCACAGAGATGAATAAAAAAAGATTTTGATATTGCTTAGAAATAACGTTCCAGAGAGGACCTATATTCTCGAATGGATGTTATAATATGCGCTTCTAACTTAGTTTTAATGTTAAACGAATTATCATATAGATAGATCGTGAAAACAATTGGAATTGAAACAATTTGTTTGAAAGATTTTATTCGCGTGCCAAACGCAATCAAAGAAATGGAAACTAAGCAAAAACTCGCCAAACATTGCAACAAGTATCACGCTTTCTATGTTTTACGTATTTTTGTACGCCGTATGTGTATTTTTTACGCCTTCAAATCAAACTATCCACGAATACATAAACAGCCTGTGTATGATAATAAAAATTGATCTCGAGACAATTACTAAAAATGGATAGAAAAATCAAAGCGACACAGAAAACCATCTTGCAATCGTTTTTATCAGTATATTTAGCAAGTTTAGTAAATAAAAAAAATTACTCACGGAGATTGCATCTGCTTTGCGAATGAAAAAGATCGGCTTTTCTTTATCCCTATCGAGAAGATAACGAGGCGTGGACCTACAGTGACACCTGAGGTGAGGTCGTGACACGTTACGAGGGTAGCTGTGCTAGACATCCATCACTTCTTTGTACAGTCGCGGAGTGACACCTGGTTCTTAGCCACCCCTCCTTCCCCCTTCGGTACACTGCACCCCTCTCAGCTTCCTTTGAAAGTTCGCTTCGACGGCCACCGTGGCCGGAACCACCCCCGAGAACACCCTCGAGCAATGACGCGTAGCGGTTTAAAAATAAATAAAACTGGGAGACGTTGGTGATCGGTAAGCCGCCGCAAAGCTGGGATTATTTTTATTGATGACCCGCGAGCTTCGCGTCGGGAAAAATCGGGAAAAAAGATTTGGGAAATTACGAGCTTCGCTGAAGTTAACGTCGATGATTAAAAGTTCAATAGAGCTGCGCTGTAACTCTATTTTATTTCATTGAATATTCATACGTTCTACCGTATAAATTATAAATTCTTGCCTGTGAGAGAAGTCAACATTTTTATTTGATTGTCGCAATTTGGACAAGAATTTTGGAAGCTTCGATATTTTAATGTTTCTGATTGCAAGAAACGTAATTCTTTTTAATAGTTAATAGAGTGAAATAGTTTCAGATTTTGAAAGCAAATTTCTTTTTACCGTCTATTGATAATCGTGTACTGTAGATTTTTACGCAAATTTATATTTTTTCGGATACCGGAAAACGAAATCTGCATAGAGGTTTGTTTCACTGTGTTTCACTATTAAAAGGTGCTGCGAGTACTCTACTTTTGTCGAAAACAAATATGCGAAACTTGATCACGCGTAACATTGTCGGTTTTACGAGTAAATTCTGGTCTACGTTTTCTTCGTCTGGATCCACAAGGTTTCGCAAATTCGACCGCGTTCACGTAGTCATCGAGGTAATCGATTCCGGACGTTACACGACAGAAATTCTCTCGTGTCATCTTTTGGCCTGCGGTTGTACAATCTGCGAGGAATCTCGCAAGATACATCTTCGAGAATTCCACGGAGATTCTCCGTCGACTGAAACGAACCAGAAGACGACGCATTAAAATATCACGTGCTCCGGTTCGACTTCTCACGGTGCGAAAAAGACGGAGGAAGCTCGTGGCAGCGGTGAATTGATTAATGGAAAACGTGGGTCTGAAGTGCATCCACGCCTTGTTTTTGCCAAAAATTCCTGGTGGTTTCCCAAGGGACACATTAGGCGGTCGAGTCGTTTTCAGAAGAAGGAAAACTTAGAGAACGGGATCTCGTGTTCGCCCTCCCGTCGAGAGTTTCCTCGTGGATTGCGGCAGTCAAAACTCAGCTGGTTCGGTTTCGGTACGTCCTCGGGGATCTTTATATTTTAACTCGTCAATGGCTAGGGAGCAGCCAGGTGCAGGTGTGCCACATTTTACACGGAGGATACAGTCTACCGAGCAATAAAGCGGCTGCACGCAGTGAAAAAGGAGGAGGGTACGCGGGTGGCACATCGAATTTTTCACGATGGATCTCCTGTAACTTACCTGGCGTTTTGTTGATTTCCGACCGATTAGAAGCATCCAGCGTGAAAGGGTTGACACGCGACTGGGACTGATGACGGCTCGATGAAACGAAACTTTTTCCAACCCTTAGTAGCACGTACGATACAATAAGCGTTCGTGTACCTTGGCCGATACGTTGTAACCAGACCGCGAATATTCGCAATTGCAAACTCATATTTTTGTGAATGCAATTAGCGAGATAGATCCAAAGCAGAGATTCGTTTCAGTTGCAAAATTCTATAAAGAGTACTACGTTTTCTATATTTTACATCTGCATACGTGCATTTTTCTTTTCATTTTCAACTGTCTCGTAAATGTACAAATAGTCACGGTCTAGCGATATCTGAGTTTGGATTTACTCGAAGTATACAAATTATGCAAGTTGCTGCCTATCGACACTTGTGAAACCAGAGCTGGACGTTTTCGCTGATTTGTGGTAATCGGTGGTAGCTTCGATATAATTGAAACGTACATTGAGAAAGAGATATCGATCGGAATTGTTAAGCGTTCTTTCCGACTGCAACATAATTGTTCGAGGTTCTCCAATCGCGCGTAGAAGCAATGCTAAATCCATAGCCATCCTCCTGATAGTTTTAGAATCGAGGAGCGAATATCTTCGCTGATTTGTGATAATATATCTAAGCATCGGTATGCTTAAAACATACGCTACAAAGAAGACGTCAATCAGAATTGTTAAGCGTTCTTTCTGACTGCAACATAATTGTTCGAGGTTTTTCAATTAAGAGCAAAGCGATACAAAATTGATAGCTTTGACGCGGAAGAAGAAAAAAAAAAGACGATTCCTCGGAGAGATAGCTCATTCCAGCGGTAGAATATCGATCAATCGACAGTCGGCCGAGGAGTTTACAGGGCACAGGGGACCGGCGTCACCGGCAAGGACGGCGAGAGGGAACTCGTCAGTCTCTGCTGACAGAAGAAGGCGGCAGTTCTCATTAATAATCGGGTGACTCGGCGTTTATATAAATAAATTGTACGCGGTCGCAGCCACTCACCTGCGATTTGGTCGATCGCTCACTATCCTGACGTGAAAGAAGCCTCGCCGCCTCCTCCACCCACTGGTCCCTCCCCTCCTCAGAAATACACCGATCCATCCGTTGCAGCGCTGGCCTGTTCGCGTTCAGCCTTCATCCATTTCGTCTCTTTCTCTCTGCCCTCTCTCGATCCCTGGCCTTCTCTGTGTTTAGCCTCTGCTACTTTCGTCTCTTTTGCTCAGGCGCTGGCGCGCGCGCGCGAGCTTCTCTCCTCAATCGGAATTCCAAAAGGCACTAGAGCAAAGCAGTGCGCGCCAGTGCCGGGTCTATGAATGCCTGGCCCCCGATGCTCGGTCATTTATTTCGGAGGCGGTGTACTACCCCCGAAATGGTCGAATGAATGCGGCAACCAACCACCCCCGCCTCCTCGCTCCCTTGTCTCGACGCGGAGTTAAAATCGTTTTGAAAATCGAGGTCGAGGGCCAGTCCGACCAGCAATCTCCTCAGACCTTCCACACACACACACACTCTCTCTCTCTCCACCTTCTTGGAGCTTCGAGCTCCTTCTCCAAGGCTCATTCTTGCTCATTCGACTCTGCTCGCGGTGAATCCCTCTCGAGGTTTCTAGCTTCGTAGCGGTGAAAAGGGCTGGGTCGTCGACGACAACAACAACGTCGATCTGCTTTTTTTTCGCTCTAACGTTCCTCCCGGTGGCTGTCTGTCTTCCTCCGGAGATGACTGATGCACGCTGTCCGGAGTTCTGCCGATGCATGAACGATCTAGTCGCTATGGTTTGAAGCTTCTTCGTGAAATCATGTGAATCTTCGTATGCGATATGAGAAGAACTCTTGGAGCTTTCTTTAGTGTTTAATCTCCTCCGATCGTGCAACGAAACGACGAATGATCTATTTGGAAAGTTGTTGTTCCTTTGTTCGCGAAATATCTCGCATTTCTGGAAGCAGTTACGAAAAGTACGTACTACCGACCTCTTATAGACGATGAATATTAATAATTACATCAGGTATGACCGCATTTAAAATCTATGCTAATATATTTGGCCGCGAAATGATCGTGAAATTTTTGCGAGGTAATAAAACGAAAATTCTTGGAGATACCACATACTCCGTCGTGTTTCGGTGGTACGTAAAGGGTAATGTCTCTTGCGATTTCTACAAGTCGAGAAGAGAAGATAATAAAGAGGTCTAGAATCGGCGGATAGTTTTGGACATCAGCTGTGAGGATTTCGTATGGCGCGGGGAGAAACATTAAAACTATCTTTCGCGGCACGATGCGTCTTCGTAACGGCGTAATAAAACTTCCTTTTGCCAACGATGGGCAAACTTTATTCTAGAAACTTGGTTTGACGGGAACAGTGTTCTTCCTCTTCTTCCTCTTTTCCCATTTCACGTTCGTTTTTCTTTCGCCGTGCAACGATTATTTACGCAACGAACGAGAGGAGAAACGTGGAACGGGGCAATTGATAGGAAAGCGAGAATTAGCAAAATACGAAATAAAATATTGCAGCAGAACGTGAATTTTTGTTCTCGGTACAAACACATCGAAATCCCCGATGAATCGATTTTATCGATGTCTATTTCGTCGATAGGATCGGGAACAGAAAACGCAAATTTACTAATGTCGTTGAAATAATCGAGACAACAACACGCTACTAGAATGTGCGCATGGAAGAATGATAACGATTAAAAGATCGTTTAATTTTATTACCGCGGCGCATAGAACGTAAAATGATTTTAAATAGAGACAGATCGTTCGACGATAGATTATCCCTATTTCTTGAGGCAAGAATCGTGATTTACTCCACCTTTCCATCACTTTTCGCCGGGGCTGCACGCATCTATAGAAGTCCCCATTGAATTCGATTCACTTCAGTGGTTCGTGCATTGCGGATACGCGGTAGGGCGGGTCGATCGCACCGTAAAATATTTAACGAGGCAGTTTCGCGAAGCGTCTTTGTAAACGTTATGAATATCGCAATAAAATATATATACACGCGCGCGAAGAGCTCGCCAGCGTATATAAATGCCCGAAGATAGCGTCTTCTTCGGGGAACTCCTTCCTTCCTTCGCTCGTTAACTCGTTCATTTCCCTTCATCCTCTCTTAACCAACTGTTCCTTCCCCCTCCTTCATCCCTTCTGTTTCGTTTTCGAATTCTTGCAACGATTCTTGGTTATTCAGCAACCCCGTAAAAGTGCAATTTGGCCGCGTTCAGCCTTTCTGTTGCTCGTACTTTCTTATTCCAGCCTTCCGAAATTACATCGTCTCGTTCACTGACTGACGAACGGTTCATTGTTTCAGATGAATCGCGTGGATCATTGGCGCCCGAAGGGAGATTCCTCGCCTTCTTCGGCTCGGTGAGTGACTACTACTTCAACGTACAGCTTGCAATTCGAATTTACCATTTGTTGGCTCCGTTACGATGGTTTATTACGTAGGAGTGGAAGAATGGCAGGTTCGGTCGATTCTCTGCCCCCCCGTAGAAGATGTTTGTCATCGAGGACTTTATTTCTCGCGAACGTTCGTAACGCGTCGCTTTACGCTCGATTCTTCTCCACTCGCTTGTCCTTGTCTCGGAATAACGCTCGCAGGGACGGCCGGAAATTCACACAGAGGGGATGGCAGAGAGGGGGAGGATTGAAAAGGTGGTACGGCAGAGGTGCTCTGCAGAGGCGTGCACCCGGTAAGATTTAATGTGATCTCTCGCGTGTCCTCTCTCTCGTTCTCTTTTCTTTTCATTCGCCATCCTCTCTGCCCTCTCACGCTCCCTCGATCAGCCTTTTTCCTCGTGCATCCACCGCCGCGTCGCAGCTCCCCCACTTTCCGGCTCGTCCTCCAGGCATTTTCAACCCCCGAAAACCCTCGTCTGCCGCGAAAGAAGAAAAGAGTGGGACGGTCTCGCGACGAAACCTCCGTCGAGCCGGACAGAGACGGACGAAGAAACAGGTCGGAGGAGAGAAGAGAGAGGATGGTCCCGAGGGTGGAAGAGCATCCCTCTCGGCGGCGTCACCTCGAGGGCCCAATTAGCGCGAGCACGAGTGTCATTCCGCCGCGGTTTCCGCATACTGGCTGCCGTTGACTGGCGTTTTCTGCGGTTTCGCGTTTCTCCCACGTAGAGGCCGTTATGCACACACACCGTGCGTGAGCCACATCTTCTCTCGCTCACCCCCGCGTCGTTCACCACCAGGGCCCCTTCCTATCACTCACTCACTGACTGGTCCTCGATTTTTTCGCTCCTCTCCCCCTCTCACCTGCTTTCACTCCCACTTGCCCCCGGCTTTTCTTCCTTTTTCACCGTCCGCCGTGCTCAGCCAGAGCCAGGAGGCCGTCTCCTGCTCACGGAGAAAGAGAGAGTGTATTATCCAATTTTCTAGCAGATATTTCACGATATAATAATTGGGCATTCAACGCGAGCCTTCCCTTCTTCCCCCCGCTGCTCGGCCTCTCTGCTCGCCTTTCACCGGGAGAGGATCGTTGAATTATATTCCCCAGAGCAACGGGCGAGGGGCTGAGTGCAAACGGGCAACGAACGAGGGCCAACCCGGTACGGGGCACCAATGGAAACATTTTCCATCGTAGAATGCGTTGGATAGCGTAAGGATCGTCCCTCTTTCTTCCCTAACCCCGTTCGACTCTTATACGCCGTCTCTGTTCTCTCCGCCGTTTTCCAATCCTCTCCTTTTCGTTATTCTTCGACCGGGTGGTCTCGATTCCACCACCGACTCCCGGTGTCCTTTTCACTCCCTCGCTCGGAGGAACTTACTTCGTCTTCACTTCGGTGGTGCCTCTTCTCCGGTTATTTCCATAACGACACTTTAAGCAACGTTAATTATTGTCGGCGTAATGAGCTCGAGGAAGTCTTCCAAGACGCGGATTCGCTCCGCGCTCTTCGACTTCTCTTCTGCTCGTCTTCTTCTTCTTTGCTCCCACCGTTTCTTCCCTTCCCTTCATCTCTGGCTGCTTGTTCGCGGAATGTCAAAGGCTATCTCTTTCTCCTTCTACGTGGCAATCCCACGGGATATCACGCGGATCTGCATCACCGCGTCTTTCCACGGAGCTGATCTCGTTAAGGGACCTCCTTCGTTCTAACATCGGCACCCGGTTCCGCCTTGTTAGCGCGTCTCGGCGAGTTTAGCCTCGCGACTCAACTCGCTTTTTCAACCGAGATTCGATGACGACGCATCCGAGGAAATGAGTTTTTAGACTCGCCAGGGAAAACTGTCGGTTGATGACCCGTTACAGTTAGTCCTGTGTAATTTGATAATTGAATCGCCTCGACACTTGCGAAAACTGTTTCTTTTTCAAGAAATTACGTATCGTTAAAGTTTCGTTTGAAGAAACATCTCGCACGCACCGATCTAATATATCTGATGTATCCGATGATCTAATGTATCAGGAAAGATAAACGTTCGAGAACCAGTGATTTTCATTGAAATTCCATCGTTCGTTTAACACAGTGGTAATCGAACCTTGGTTTATTTTCGACCTCCTAGTTATATGTATAAATACGGGATGACAGGTACGGTCTAACTTTTTCTTCTGAAAGATCATACGACAATACACGGCACGGTATCCTAACGCGGCGTGCACCGTAGGAATTAAGAGAGCGAATGATCCCTTAAGTCCTGCAGGAAATATTTCTACCCGTGACGTGGTTGCGCCTAGGGCGACAATAATGCCCGGCTTTAGGCTGCTTCAGCTGTCAATCAGACCGCTGTCTGTCCTCGTTTTATTGACCGTTGCTCGATCGGGCTTCGTTATAATAGCTGTTTGGGGAACCTCGATCGTTGCCACGAGATCGGTCTAGGAAATCCTCCGGAGAAGCTTCGTAACACCACCAGTCTTATTACGTAGAATTGTACAGTTACTTTCAATCAGTTCGCATCATCCAGCACCATTTTTCAATATCGTAGCCAAATTCCAAGAATTCGCTCGATATTCTTTTCTCCCACTTACTCTCTACAATTTAAACAAATTTGAAGAAATTCGAAATATTCGCAACATTACGATCAGACTGTGGGAGTTTTATAGAAACTTATATCTCCATAGACGCGATTAAAGAGCGAGGACTCAAAATGGAGATCTGTTTTACTTACTAAAAAGAAATTGCGCGAGTACTGTACTTGGCTACGTCGTTCGACGCCTCCCCTATAATCGACTGAAAATAGCAACGACCTCGTTAAACGATGACGCCTCGATTTCTGCCTGTTTTGAGAACAGAAGCGACGTCGATTCGTAAGGCGTTAACCATCATCGAGAGTGGTTGATAAAAAAGAGATTGAAGTGGGCCGAAAGTGGGAATGCACAATGACGTCGTTAGGTATGGCAGCAGCCGCGACACAACTCTTTCCCGTTACTTGGTGTACCGAGTGTCATTCAATTGCACATCCCAATTAAATAACAGGCAAAAGGGCGACGTAGCGTCGCGTACAGTCCCGACGCCCCCTAATTGCGAGCTTGGAGAAGGCTGGAACAGCCACCAAGAGAGGGCTGAGAGGACAGCAGATAAACACTCGGCGCAGGGGTTCAGACTTGCCGAATCGCGGAGATTACGCTCTTTTTCAATTCACAGCCCCTTTTTTCGTCGCTCTGCAAAAGAATATCGGAATACCGCGTGAAAAGTACGAATTAATAGATCCAGCGGCGAGAACAAATTCACGGGAATCTTGTAAACGAGTTCCCTCTGTGAAAATTAGAATCGTTAATGCCCGCTGACTGTTCGGACGATGTTTCCACTCACGACAGGGTGAAATTTCGAGTCGCTTGGCGCTCAGAGGAAAAAGAGGTCGCGGCTAATACGAGGTACACGCGGGGTGTTGCTTTCGAATTTCCGAAAAAAAAAGAAAACACGCAACTCGCGCGTCGAAGGTACGCCGCGTTCGTGTGCACGCTCGCGTTACGACGACCCGTACGTGTACACGGCATAGCCATTTCTCTCTTGTACCGTATTAAAAAGTAACGTAATTAGCACAGGCAAATGAACTAATTACCAGAATACGAATGTCGAGGCAAGCTGACAAAAGGGCTGCTGAATTCGTCTCATTCCCTTCTTCCGGACTGCTCTGCCATCTTTCTCTCGGGTTTTACCAACGCCATGTAACTGCCGGCGATGGGAACGTCGAAGTAGAGAAAAGGATTTAAGCCAGGTTATGGATAGTTGATAGACGAGGACAGGCGATTTAAACGGATCTTCCGAGGATTGAAAGTTTCATTAATCTTATTCCGTTCTTTGGATTTTCGACCCAATTGTCTTTCTTAGTATCGAACAATTACTTAGGTAAAATATACGAAAGGTCGATAATTTCTCGTTTCGAGTTTATGTAAATTTTTTAAACGTACATTCTGTTTAACTCTGGTATATTCCTCGAGGATTTGATCATCGTTGCAGTTGTAAGATGACACAGATGACGAAGATACACGATGACGATGACGATGAAGAAAATAACGAGGATGATGAAGTGAGCATTTACAATAAAAAGGAATGTCGCTAGTAGGATAAATAAAATGTACATTTGTCAATGAACATATGAAAAGTTTGTCTGTTACTGCGTATAAGATCAATGCGTTCAGTGACAATTCTAATCGTTTCCATAATATTGGAAGACGACAATCGCCTGAATCAAACAAGTTCTCATCGATATCATCACACGTCGAGTGTTCGCCGAGGCAAGTTTCAACGTGGTACCAAAGTATCGACATCGAAATCCTGCCGGTCCCGTGGCGATTTTAGCGTGGAATCGTTGGTGCGCTTTTGGAATGGCAAAGTTCAGAGGTCGTTTCTTTCAAGCTACGTTAAAAAAGACGGCTGCCCCTTTAGGTACGGCACTGCAAAGCTGTCGGAAACGAAACGAAACGGAGGGGCCGTGGATGGCAGATAGCGAGCGGTGGATGGCGCAAAATGGAAACGTCGTAATTAGTATGCGCGTCCGCACGTTATGCACGCAACGGCACTCACTTCGCAACCACCCTCGGCGCCGTGGCAGCGACAGCGCGGAGGTGGGACGAGGATGGCGGAGGTCGGTGGTTGAGAAGAGCGGTGACGAGCGGAGGTGGGTGTGGTGTTGCAATTCGCACTTATGTTGAGCAAGTGCAGCAACACCGCGGTGACTTCATCGAGGCAATGCATCTGGGCGTCCTTAATACGTGCGTGCACGCCACAGACATACAAACGTGGATAGAAAGATAGACAGATAGCGAGGACCCCGTGAAAGTGGGCGTTTGTGTGCGTGTCACGACCGACGCTGTGTGTCGCCCTTCTCCTAGCCATCGTCGCCGTCGTCGTCGTCGTCGTCACCGTCGTCGTGACACGCATCGTGAACACGGCAATGCGTCGCGACGCGGAAGTGTCACCCTTCGCACTCGCGCGCGTAACACCACCTACTGCTTCGTCAGCTAACAGAAAAGGAAAGGGAGATGAGAGAAGGGAGACGGTTGAAGCAGCGTGAAAATCACGAGTCGCGAACGAACTTGAGGAGCCTGCAGAAGTCCCTATGTCAGTCGTCGCATCGTAATTGAGAATTTAACGGACTCTTGGAGGTTTCGAAGCTAGCAACGAAAAACGCGCCATTGGACTGGTTTCCTATTTTCTGCGTTGCTATTTCTCGTTACGGAAAACCGTGACTGCACGTTTCTCCGCCGCTCATTTTTTTCACCACTACCGGAAATAGGGCGGGAGGATCGCTATGATACGGCACGATCGTTGCGACTCTTTCACTCTGATACGATTCGATCGCGGTACCAAGTCAGCGTCGTTTTATCACCCAACGACGACCAGAGGTTTAAATTAAAGCGAACCGCGGCTGGTGGCGCACGCGAACGTTGCCGCTTTGCGAGTGCTCGACATCAAACGCGGCCGAAAAGCGAAGCTTTTGCCGCTTTGAACGCATCTCCGCGGAAAGGAGACAGAGTCCTCTTTGACGTTTCTCTTTGTCTCGCGTGCGCGTGGCTTTCATCGTTTAAACCCCGACACTTGGCGATGATTCGCTACAATCAGCGGGAAATTAGCTCGCGAGCTAATTATCGTGTCGGGCTGACTCGCGCGGCGCAGCGAACCGCGACGAGGACGGACAAGGAACTCCGGAAGAGAGAGAAACGCCAGTTGTAAACGGTCCTTTTCAGGTGTGGGTCGTGCTTCGGATCGCTTCTTTGAGCGCGACCGACGGTCGGTTGTTGTGTCGGTTGTGTGGAGACACGGTCGCGTTCCTGCGAGAATTCTATCGGCTTAATCCGCTTCGTATCCTCGCGGATCAAACGCACGCGGGACGACTACGTCGTAGTCATTGCGCCCTGCCTCGCTCCCTTTTTTCTCCTCCGCGTTCCCGTTCCTTTGTCTTCTTCTTCCTTTTTCTCTTATTTTTTTCTTCTTTCCTCCTCGTTCCGCTTTTCACCGGCGCTTAATTCCGCAGGCAACGTCGGACGACTGAAGTCACGTCGATGCCGACTAATCCGCATTCCTTAGTTGCGAAACTATTAAAATCTACATAAAATACGACCCTGTTTCCGCGAAACTCTCTTCGCGCGCCCTTTGTGTCGCTCGATGAGTAGAAGGCGCGTCAAAGCGACCTCGCGTAACGATGACATCTCGCGCCTGCTTTTCCCACCCCCTTGGAGAAAGCTAACGCCAAGTATTTCGCGAATCGTACGACCGACCTCGCGATTCGTCGGTTTCGTGATCTAGTTTCTAATTCGCTGATTATTTTCCAACGAGAATTTAGAAGAGAAGGTTAAAATTCTGTTTCTCCTTTCAAAGATCGAAGTGTTATATAACGCGTGAAATTATCCACGGGCGTGATGTGTAGTAGGGTTCATCCATGATCCTCGTCACATTTTTCACCGGATTCCGGTAGCAACGTGACGGTGCATTTTGCTTATCGATTTTAACTTCGCTCCGCGACGAGTGGCTTCCTTTCTGCGTCCGCATCGTTAGCCTAGTTTCCATCCGCTCGGTTGCCTCGCGAGAGCTTGCGGGGGAACAACACCGTAGTCCGGTGTAAATTAAGGGCTATAATTCAGCCGCGAGTTTTCGTGCCTAATGAGAGAACGCCCCGTCATTCCGCGTCATCTGCGCATCTTCGCAGGCGGCTTCGCGTTTCATCGTCATGCAACTCTCCAGTCGTTCTAAAAATCGCTTTGTAACGCGGCTCGATCCATCACGTGGCCTTCATAAAGTATCTACTCCTGTATTTTCTTAGCTGGGAAAAAAGGCAGAATTTCGTTCGATTCCTCTGCGATTTCTGATCGATCGATCTGCTGCACTTCCTTCGTATAAAACGAACGTTACGATCTTCCAAAATTGATCTGTTTGGTAGAACTCGGAAATTCTGGACTCGCCGTGACTGTTGAAATATCCTAAGTGCTGGTAAAGCGTAGGAACGCGAAGTAATTATTAGGCGCATCTAGCTATCGAACGAGCTAGACCGTCTGAAAGGCTGGTATTAACGTTTGAGATGGTTCAGGGGTTGTGGATATTTTTCTAAAGAGGGGAAGAAATAGAGCGCGGCTCCGCTGGTCGGGGTCTACGTCGAGATACGTAGCCAGAAAATCACAACGACAACCCTTGGGTCGCTGTTCATCATTGGCTGCACCTTTTCACGATGCAGCGCGTGCTACCGCTTTTTGTTCGTTAGTCTGCCGTTTCCGGGGTCCCAGCTTGTACCCGAGCCCCGAAACGAAGAGAATCACGCGTGTTGGGTCCGAGTCGGCTCATCTTCGCATTGCCATATGAAAAATTACCACGCCGCTTTGACTGTCGCTCAGCAAGAACAAATAATTAGCAACAGCAAGCGTGTAGCCATCTCAAATCTTCCAGTTTCTTTCGCTTTTTCCACCCTAAGAAAATCTCATAAGAAAGTACTCACGCCAGCGATCTGTCTCGTCCTCGATCGCGCAGTACCACGCTGCCGCGGTCACGACGACGATGAGCGCCTCGAAGATTCTGCATAATAACGCCCGAGGATGGGAGACGATGCAGGCTGCACGGGTCGTCTTTCAATTACGAAAACGAACCGGGGACAGGAACGGAGAAGAAGGAAAGGAAGAAAGAGAGACAGAGAGCAGAACGCTGGAGAGGCATGTACTCGGAGAAAGCGGGAAAGGAAAGTAGAGATGGAAACAGAGGAGAGGAGAGCAGGTCGAGGACGATGACAGCGTGAAAACGGCACACGAAGACAGCACTCTCGGGCGACACTCTCGGCCCTCTCGTTGTTAATCGTTGGTTGCACCCTTTCACGGCTGCGCACTGCCGTTTCCTCGCTCCTACCCTTTTGTCCATTAGCCTCATCCCGACGACAGGGCCGTATCCAGCGTTCCCGTTTTCCACGGACGTGCACACCTCGAAACCAAGGAACGTCACCTGTGCCTGGAAGACTCCGTATAACGTGGTTGGCCAGCCGTGAACGGGTATCGCGCCGCCGACTCCGACGTCTCTTTCTCTGTTCTTCGACGAAACGGCTATGAATCTTCCGCAACGGTGCGAAACTTCCCACAAGCGACGTGTATCGCTGGCTTATTACGGCCACTGCAGCAACAAACAATAAAAAAGTGCGAGCCAGCGAGAAAGAAAGAGGGAATTTTTCGAGTCGCAGCGCGAAATCCCGGATTTCGAGGCGGGATCGTTCGAAGAATGGTCCGAGATTTCGGATAACGAAGTCTCCAGGGTGTGAAGAGAGAGACGGAGGATGTTCCATCTGCAAATGAACGCTGCTGTTTCTACTGTGGTATCTTCGTTTCATCGTCTTTTCGCTTGGTTCTAGCTGGCGCATTTACGAAGCAGCCAGGCAATGGCTTATTAAGAGCGCCATGGGTATGTAGGAGGGAAAATCGTGCAAAACGAAAGAGAAAATTCTCGACGAAGATACACGCTTGTGGCCGAGGAATGCCTGGCTCGCCCGGCGAACAATAGAAGCATCGTTCTGGACATTCTCGCGTGCTTACGGTCTCGCGTTCCTTTCGTATAATGATCACCGAACTCCCGACTTCTCCTCGTATTAATCGCCTCGTCTATCCG
The DNA here is from genome assembly GCF_051014615.1 of Bombus vancouverensis nearcticus. Classification (NCBI taxonomy): domain Eukaryota; kingdom Metazoa; phylum Arthropoda; class Insecta; order Hymenoptera; family Apidae; genus Bombus; species Bombus vancouverensis. Next base: position 9,625,497 of record NC_134921.1, on the reverse strand, counting down.
CCTATTAGGACGTTCGATGTTACCGCACCCTCTATTAAGATACACGATAGTAATATATTTCACGATTTATCATATATATTCATATATTTGCTATTATCTATATTTACTATTTGTTAATACATGTCCGAACATCTTTTATCGGTTTGTAAATCCCTCCTTAACCTGATTTACATTTCAAAACTCGAAGAATGTAAAGACAGAGTATTTGCCCAAATAGCTGTACGCGTTTGACGATTACGAACGTCAACGATATTATTGGGTGATAATAGTCTTTAAAATAATTCGAACCTTCCGGATTCAGATCTCCATAAATTGTTTGACAAATAGTTTCGTTAAACACGCCGTATCGTAAATTGAATTGCACCAAGCATAGTGTTGCGTTTGATCTAGTCAAAAAATGGAATACTCGCGTTTAGAGGGAAAGGGTTAAAAGAAAAGACGATTAGGAGGCCACGAATCAAGCAGCCGTCCAATCGTAGCTGGACGAGAAACGTCGCGTGTTGGAAAGTCGCGAAACAAAGCGCGGCCAGGAGGAAGGAAAAGTCCGGAAGGAAGTTTTGATGCTTGGCGGGAAAAATAAAGGCGAGCAGCGCGGCGTTGCTTACTTAATTCGTTGGCTCGCTTTGTGCGCGCCGGGGTTCGCGTTCTTCGAACAAGAGAAATATTTAACGAGGTACTTTAAAAAAATAATTCCGTTTCTCGTCGACTTCTCGGACTGTGCACACCGCCGCGGCGAAACAAATAATTACGTCTTATTGTTGGAGAGAGCCGGGGTTGCGATCGTTGCAGCTTCAAAGCCGGCAAGAAATATCCTCGCGTTTGCCGAATGCGATTCTAAAAAATAAATCGAAACGATTCGTCGAATTCTGTCGAAATATAAAATCACCGTGACAGCATTACCACGACATCTATGGTTTGGTTCTTAATTTATATCATGAAAGACCGATTCTTTTCCTTGCTGTTTGAAGCTATAAACTGACAACTTCTATGGCTAAAACGTAGCGAGCGCTGCATCCAAATTATTTTTGGAAAAATTCTTTGGTAAAATTCTTATCGCTCAAAGCTTTCACATACTTGCGAGTGATAACGTATATGTTACAAATTGCCTTTCGTGGAAACGACCAAAGACATTTCGTTGATTTCGTCGATCCCAAATCAGCGGGTTTATTATTCTTTCCCTCTTTCTGTTCGCGATCGTTACGAATCATCGTTATTGCCAGCGAACATGAATTTCATCGGCTCGTTCCTTCGAAAACCGCCGGGATATATAACAAACATGCGACGAGGACTCTAGAAAGTAGCGGTGTAATCGGGATTATCATTGTATTCGAGAGTGGTGGCGATTAATTTAATTGCATGTACCTTTCCCTCCACCCACCGTCTCCGCCCTCTGCTCGCCGTCCTTTGCACCCTTCCCACCCCCCCGGAAGAAGCAATTAAGCACTTCGCGTGCCGATTGGCCGTACAATTAGGGTGGATTATAATATCGTAATAATTGCTACAATTAACGTTATGTACGAACTGGCCCCCGGATGATGCTTCGTCCCTTTCGCTCTCAGCTTTCTCTTCCTTCCCTTTTCCATATTTTCTACGCTTTGCACCCACGCGAAGCGAGCGAAACTTTCCTAGTTTTTTCAACCGGATGGAGGAACTTTGGAGGACCGGATATAGTTTCCGCTCTTTAGATCCTGCGATCCCGAGCAGGTGTCTTCTCAGATACGATTCCAGTCGGGTGGAATAGGATTTACAATTTCACTTATCTGCTTACATGTGGTTCTCGAAATTTTCAATGCTTACGTGGGTAAACCTTTCTTCTTTTCTTCTTCGATATATAGGAAATCTGTCACAATTTGCCACCTGGGCATTTTCTATATTTGCTAACCTGTTTGGCGAGTGTAATGGTCGTAAGTTTAGCAGGGTGAGTGCTACTGCGTTTCTCTAATTTAGTTTTCCTTTTTATTTTAGAATGACGTGTGTGTGAGATCTATCGGGTGTTTTCTGTGTCTGAGCCGTCTTGGTATAATCTGTAGCAGATAAGATTCGTATCAGCATGTTTGTGCGATTTGTCATTCTCTTGCTGTATCGTGCGGTGAATCGGGCGAAACCTTCGGCTGGCGACGTTGCATCTTAATAATTTTATTCGATATCCGAGGATCAGACGAAGAATTATCGTTCGTTTATAAAATAACAAGATACAATTTCACAATTTTCGTCCGTAAACGTTGGCCTTCGCGCTTTCGCTATTCCATGACAAAACTTTCTGAATGAAAGGCGTGTAATTATAGAATTTAGTTCTTTCTCTGCTCCGCAAGATGCGTTCGTTCGCGTATATCTCGATTCCTTCCGAATTTCCGAGGCGGCGATCGTGAACGATACCGCGAATCGTTAAATTCGATAGTGGAAATTATCGAGAGTATTGAACCCTCTCCGGAAGCGGAAGCTTCCGATAAGCAGAATAATCAAACTACCTATTACATTCTGTAATTCTCAATAAAATACTATCAAATTACTAACAAACTTCTGTTACACATTTCATTTTGTAGCTCTGTTATCCACGTAACCAACTTTCTCAAACGTTTCCATTTTAGTCGACTCTCTCTTCCTCCATTTCTTCACCGTACGTGTTGGTTTCTTTCGCTGTCAAATTCGACCGATATAATCACGACGGTCGTATCTCATTTCGATACTTTTCGGTAAAATTTCAGTATTTTCTATACAGCACACACACACGCGCACATGTACATATATTGTACAAGAATATTCTTCACGATAAGTCAAGTTTAAATACTTTCTCATGGCGCTGTACGCTGTAGACGTTCGTCCGTGTGATCGTACACGAAGGATCGAGTCTGGAGGCAGGAACAGGAGTGCAGGACCTAGTGTATACTATATACACAGGGTCTCTTTGGCCGAGCCAAGCCCCGAGGGGTTTACGAACACAATAGTTTGAAATATTCGAGCGCCGACAAGAAGTTGCCCTCGCGCCGGTAATTAACGAGTTAAAGTTTGGCGTCGCGACGTCCTCTCTCTCTCTTTCTCTCGCTCGCGCTCACCCCTTCTGGCTTCTTCCGCGTCGCTTTCCAACCTTCTCTCTCTTCGTCGTAGCGCGTTATATTCTCACTCCACCCTGCCATAAGACTGCCGGCATCCATTAGTCGAGTGCCACGGAAATTCTCCTTTTGGCTGCCAAGAAAACTGAAGATTCTATTTTTCTTCGTCGGCCGTTTCGCCCTGTTCCATCGACGTTTCGCGACGAGAGTCCTCCGCTCTGTCCGTGTGTGCTGTGCCAGGAACAACCGTTTCCCCGCGATAATTTTAATTGACGAATTTTCTACAGAACAGTGAGGATTCTAATGGCGAGTGGTTCTTAGGTCCGCGTTCGGCGATGTCGAAGTATGTGGACGCGATTGAAAATGAATCGGGCAAGTTAGTTGGAATTAGACAGAGTAAGCGGTGGATGGAGGCGTTTCTTGGGGAATGGCCAAGAGATGGTTTGGGAATGCCGGAGTTGCCGGGCGACGACTTCGGGTCCCTTGGAAACTGTTTCTCCGTGACGTAGGAATTCCTTTCGAATTCTATCTAATTCTCCTTGCCTTTCCTCGATCGTTTCTTCAGCGAATCGACAAATCGCGTTTCTCATCTCGTCGTCTTAACTCTCTTTTGTATCATTTTTAATCCTCCTCCTGGTTACCTTCTAGGAAAGGAATCTAATCTCGATATATAAGACGTGCCATTTTACTTTTGTACTTAATTTTCCTTCTCTATAACGCACCAAATAACTTGCGACACTTTGAACAATACGAAGAAAATCCATCGTTACAAGGAATTGATAGCCGCTGGAATTTTGCGATAATTTCGCATGAACATAAAGGATCGTCAAGAAAATGTACAAGTTGCTATGCAACATCGTTGTCCGCTAAATTGGCCAACGATGAAATCACAGTGAAGCGTCCTTAATAAATCGTGACCAATTCTTAGAGTATCCGTAGCCACTTTGCATATCGCGCACCCATCCCCCGTGAAGAAATAATCGCGGGATCGTGGACGGATTAAAACATCACACCCTCCTGATCCCGTACGTATGCAGATCGCGCGTTTGCCTCTGCGTATACTCACACGTACCCGCCAGGAACTCGAGTATTTATGTATTCAAATCCCCGCGCTCATCGAGTGGGGCGTTTGTTGGCTCTTCTAATAGAACCGTTTATTCTCGCATTAGCATATGCACACTCGGCTCGATTCACATATGTCGCCGACGCGGTGCCACTGCCGGGGACGTTGCCGCACACACTCACCTTTCTTCCCGCCTTTTTATCGATTAACTCGATTCTTCGCGCCACTTCCTTTATTCTATGAACTCTGGAAATCATACACCGCTACGGTCAGGCTAAGTTCCTAGTTAACTGTATCAAACCCTTCAGCGACATCCTGCGTACATTGTAGCTGAAGGAGGACAAAATGGCTAGGCAAAGGAACAGAGGACTGGTTAATTATTTTTAATCAGACTGGCGATGTTCATGGAAATCCGTGTTTCTACGTTAGCAACTAAGATACTCAGCAGGAGATTTATTGCGATCGGTAAATGTTAAGAAAGATATCGTGATTTGGATGTTTTCGTACTTCCGATACACTTTCGATAGACCCAAATTCTGCTAGGTAGATTCGATCATAAAAATAAGCGTAAGCATTGTGTTGGCTTTCAAGCGCAATATGATTTTTAAATTTTCCACGAGAAGCTTATTCGAATGCGTGCACTGCGAGGTCGTATATTCAATCATAGCGTTGGAATCGATAGGTACGTATACACGGTAGGTTCCTAAAATGGGATTAAGGACAATGGGATTAAGATAAAAAGAAAAAAGAGAAAGGGGGAGAAAGTTTGAAAAAAGCAAAAGTGACTAACGAGTGGAATACAAAATACGTCCGGAAATGGAGTCTGCAACAGAGAACAAGGTAACAAGCTGACGGGCAACGATTACGTGACAATGAACGAGAGAAAGCCCCTATATTTTTGTACCATCTTACTACCAGTTTCCACGTTTCTGCACGGTATCCGAACTGAAGTCAATTTGAATTAACTTCAAAACCGGTGCAAGATGTTGGAATACGTGCGAATATTTCTAGATATCAATCGACCGGAAGAGAGCGCCGTTTAAAGAGCCCGCCACGGAAGAGGATTGATGCTGGTCGAGCGTAGAAGATGAGTGAGCAAGAGAGAGAAACAGAGAGAAGGAGGAGGGAGCAGAGCGAGAAACACTCGGCTGGTAAACAAACTGTCTGAAACACTCCGGGTCGTTCCATTCCATTCGAGAACTCGGCAAGCCCCGCAGGTCCTCTCGACGGCATTATCTCGGGTACATATTTAAGTGCATGACATGAAGACTGTCACCCCTCTTCCGTGGCGCCCTCCCCTGACCCTCGAACCTCGCGGCCCCGCTCCTGCGCTCAACCCGCAAACCCGTAGAACCGAGTGCCCTCCGCAAAACTCACCCCCGCGTGAGACTCGCCTCCTAGAAGTCCTCATTTCCCGGCTGCTGCTGTCAGACGCAGCCCTGGGCGGGTCATCAGATACTAGAGCTCGGATAATGCCGAACGGAACGTACACACGTACACCACGTTGTCGCGTAGACACGTTCAACGCGGCGTTCGTGTGCCCTGTTGGGCGGTTGTATGCGCGGAAAGATGATAGAAGCGGACTGATATGCCGCGCCGAGACACCGGCGAAATTCCACGGGAATTAGACGTTGGATGCTCCGTCTACGGCTGCTTCGTCCGTAGGTTTCCGGTGTTTCTCGATTTTTTGATCTCTTAGTGATTCAAGGGTAACTTGCTGACTCGGACACGCGTATCAGAGATGAGAAAGGAGCGTAACGCGGTTATTTTCGTTTGCGATTTTTTGGCAACTCGTAGTTCGAATGTGGATGATCGAGTTGTATTGGAGAGGAGAAATGGCCGAACGTCTGGCAATTATTTTCGTTCTTTCGAAGACAATTAACGACGATTGGTAAACGTAGCGATCTGGCAGCGAGTATTCATTTCCGTGGCAAGATTCCAGGTTTCGAAGTTCATCGAAATCAACAGCATTTTTGTCTAAGCATGGGCTAAGGTTGCTTCAAAGATTCGTAGACTTTCAGTGTTTCTGGAGTCCTTGATCTTTCGACGATCTAAAGATCGTAAATGGTCGCAACTTGTTGGTCGCAAGGTCGCAAAGATCTTCGAGAAATTTATATAATTTCTATGTCGTTTCCTTTTGAATTATCTTAATCAACAATAAGCGATATCGAAATCAAGAAATGTTCTTCCCACGTGTACTTCGATTGATCACGTCGCAATTATTTCCAATTACTTTCGGTTTTCGATGATTCATAACTCGAACGGTTGTAACTCGAAGACTGTATAGCTGAGCGATTAAAATGTACAAGACAGCGGAAGATGATCTATCGCCTCGCAATTACTTTCGTTTTTCGGAGGCCGAGGGCGGTTGGCAAACGAGGCGGCCGCCGAGTATTCGATTTCCATGCCGGGACTGCCGATTCGTCCGAAGGTGAGATATCGAAGTCAACAGGCAAATTCGTACAAAACGGCGAGCACAATCACCGGCATGCTAAGGGCGGTCGGAAGTTGGCGGCTAGGTGGCAGAAGGAATGGGAGAAAGTAAGCGCGACAAAGACCGAGCGAGCCACTCTGTGTCGCGAGCGATAGAGAGAGAGGAAGGACGAGAGACCACGAAAGAGGACTCAATACCGATTCAGCGATTCCGGGTCGTTTAGCATTCCATCGACAATCCGGACCGTCGACTGCCGACAGGAAAGTGAGAGTCTCTCCGCCGCCCCCTCATCTTCTCTCTTCCTTGCCAGTTTTCTTCTCTCTTCTCTCTATTATATTCGTTCCTCGTCAGCTGACTACCGATCGTTTCTGTCTCCCCTTCCTCTCTTACCTACCCTTGCGCTTTCGTTCTCCTCTTGCCTTGTACTTCCACCGATTCTGTCTTCGTCCACCTAACCGATTGCTCCCCCTTTCCATCGACTTCAGCGAACAAACTCCTCCTGTCCGTGGATTCGTAGTCCCTCGTGCTCTCCTCGTCGACGTTGAACGCATTGAGAGTGACGTGAAGGGCGCGTTGTCCCGATCTTCCATCTTTCCATGGATTCACGAATACATAGCCACCTCTATCTCCTCAAAATCGCCCTCTGCGGATAACCCTTTTCTCTCTGGACGTCGAAGCCGCGACTTGGCCAACGAGACGAAGGTCGCCCGCGAAATTGCGGACCGGCTCGAGTGGCTGCTTCTCCCAGAATTCGCAATCAGAAGACCGGTCAGAGAAAGAGAGAGAGAGAGGAAAGTGTTACTCGCGGTGGTATTCAAGAAGCAAGGGAAAGGGACCACGAAGTTCTCTGCCGTTTCTCTTTAACCAGCTCGGGTGATACTTTCGACGCGGCGAACTTGCTCGTTGATTTTTCAGCCTCGATTGAAACGTTCCACCGAACTTTTAATTGCCGCTATTTACATCGCGGCCTTGGAAGCTCGACAATCGCGCAGCCAACCACGAATACTTCCGCTTTTGTCTGACGAACGCGTCTCGCCTAATGTACCGCTTTCCATAGGAAACGAGCGAATTCCAATCTTTTCAAAAGAATCTGACGCCCTCTTCACGGAAGGGATCCGTCTTTCGTCGATGTCGTTAAGATTTTCTAGCATTCCTGATTCGGTGGCAAAGCAATTCGCTGGCCAATTTTCTACTAGCGTAAAGTTAACGCTACGCGCCATGGGGAGCTGTTTAATTTTGTTTATGCGGCCACTTTGGAAGACGTAAACACGGTATCTCAATTCACGAGCGTAATTTTACCCTGCCGTCTCGTCGGCTGCGTTACGATTATGGCGTAATCATATCGGATTGTTATTATAGCTGATGGCTCTGCAGGGGTTTCTCCGAGAAGGGTGAGCAGGCTTATCTTTGAAATATGCTGATATACCAGCTTCCACGACCAACGGCTCCCCCTTCCCCCGCGTCTTCCGTTCTCCACTGTTCCTTCCATCTTTTTCTTCGCGGCTTCTTCTTTGCTTCGAACGCCACGACTAGGTTTTATCGCGCTAGGGGCGCGAGAAATTGCCAGAGGATCGTCCCTCCTTGCTCGTCTTTTTTTATCTCAGACCAGATTTTCAATTCGCGCCCTCAAGTGCCTGATTTTTCGATCTCACGCGCGCACGGGGGTGGATCTTGGGATTGGAAGCGGTTGTGTTACGTGTGCTGGATAGAGAGTGCGTTCTTTTCTTCCTTCGCTTAAACTTTTTATAGGCACTGAGTCATCTGAAGGAGGAAATTTCAGAAAATTTACAAAATTGTAGGTAACTGATTGCTACATTCCGGACTTTCGTACCAGATTCCTATTTTTATAAACGCACCAAACGAACATATTAATTTGAAACATTGATCGTTGGACTCGTAATAAACTGAAATACGAATATCGATGGAAATAACTGAGTTTTATTAGCCACTAGCTGTGGCTGAAAAACTTCATAATCGGAGAAGACTGACAGAGCGAAAAAAAAAAAACAGTTACACTCTGCTCGTTCTTGCGCTTAATGATTTTTCCGTAGTCTGTTCGAAGAAAATAAAGCCATGATCTTGTAGAAGTTGCATTGCCTCCGATCGAATCACGAACCACATCATCAGCATCCTCGTCACGGTGACATTCGTGTTAGACATTAGACTACCAAATAAGTGGGTACGTGCCGCATCGCCGGGGTTCGTGGAAGAGCGGGGGTGGCGTCCCCCTGTGGCACCCGCATGCCACCCCCTGGGGGACGCAATCAGAACGTTTCAATCAACGGTCGCCCCGTGAGGATCGTGGAAATCGGGCGGCAGGTCGATGGGGTGAGTTTCACGATTACTCTGATAACCAACAGGCATTAAATCTTGGACCGAAGAGGGCGGAAACCCCTTCTCTTTGTCACTGGGCCGCGGTTTTAAGGCGGTGAGTCACGGACCTCGCTTTAAACTCAACGTCAGCTCGAAATTGCTGGGGTTTCTCGCTTTATCGCGATACCCTGGAAATGCCGATTTCTTTTTTTATCGAATAATAATTTCGCAAAATCATCTATGATTATGCTGACTGGAGACAACATGTCCATTAATTACACGTTGTACGTCACAGCTCTCTATCCAAAATCGTTGGAAATATTTCCAACGAATTCGAGACGAAGATCGGAAGAATCTCGTTTACCCATTAGAATTTTTTTAATTCTATCCCTACGTTATTATTGTACTGACGCAGTTGTTAATACTCGTTGAAAAAAACTCGAGAATAATAATTTTCTAAATCGTTCGATTGTAATTCTTCGTGTCATCATTAGGCCGTCAAAGGGTTAAAGGGTTTCGCAGGGTCGTTGGTTGACAATTACATTTACAATTCCGCTCTTTTCCCCGGCAATAGAACGTCGACGAAATTATCGTCGACAGGCAATTCTGCCTCGTGGATACGACTCTCGGGTTGGAATCAGCCGTTCAGTCACTCAGTCACTCAGTCAGTCAGTGATTTTGTTCTCTGATCTTTCCATGGACACGCGCACACCAGGCCAGCGCAACTCGGTACCGGTAGTAATCCGTGCGGACACGAATGAATGGCAAATGAATGGGGCGCGGCGCCACGACGAAAAGTTAATCACGGCTCACCATATCGTTGTAAGGGAGGCTTTTCGGGGGTGTAACAAGGGGTTGCCCCTTTGGTTCCCTTGATTACATGGGCGTATCTCGATCGCGGATGCTACGCACCCCCGTCGCTAGATAGGGTGTTCTCTCCATCGTATTTGCCCCCTTCTCTGCTTCCTTCTTGTCGGCCCATATGGTGCTGTTTGTTTTGTCCGACTTTGGGCCCCGTTAGGAAACAATTATGATGGCGGTGACGGGGCACGTCGTCACGGCTGGTCGCCTTGGAGTTACTGCGATTACTCTAGGGGGTTTGGTATGGTTCCATCGAATGGGATTCCTAGAACTCGACGAAATCCTCGAATCCATCGTGGTTCTCATAGACGCGTCGAAACAGTGCGTTATGAGATACCATTGGTTTTCTATGTAGCAGCCAGAGAATGAAGAAATATCGTGTACTTTACTGTACTTGTCGTAACATACAGTTACATAGGTCTGAGTATATTTAGTAACTTAAAAATATTTTTATTTCCACGTTACAACTATATAAATATCAATTAGCTAACTTGAGACAGTTTGGACGTCGAATCCAGTTTCTTCGTCATTGCTGTCTAAGCAAACTGCACGGATGATCTCTTAGTTCGTATTTTCGGTGCGCTCTGCTTTCCTTTATCTACTTTGCTTCTTCTCAACCAAAGATATGGCTAATATCTTTCCATGGGAACACTCAGTGCGCGTTCTTCGTCGATCGTGAATATTTTCCACGGGTTGGCTATAGTTGCCAGAGTTGGCTGGATTCATGAGAAGTTTCGTGATTGCGAAATATTTTAAAAGGACCAAGGTTGTGCACGGCAATTATGGTAATGGACCGGCTGCAATGGCGCTGCTCGAAATCGAGTAGCGATGCAGCGGAGCCTGATTAATTCGCTGGTGGTTGGAACGACCAGGATTGGCCCAGCTGACGGTGAAAGGTAGCAAAATTCCCCTCTCGTCAAGTGGATTTTCAAGTGGTTCCGTCCATCTGATCGAAAGATCGCGACGCACGATAAGACGCTCGTCTCTAGCCTGTATCTACGATGTAATGAACGATTTTTATCTCCGGTTGTTGTGTCGCTGCCGACGACAGTCGTACGTTACGTCGACAAAGAACGCCGCACCGGTGAAGAAAAAAGAAAAAAGAGAAAAAATCAGACTAAGTGGATAGAGGGAGCGCAGAATGTAAAACGCGGCGGGGAAAAATTAATTTCTGGGAATGCTCGGGCTTTCCATCGCGGATGCCAAGGTGAAGTTTTCGAGTTCGATCGCCTACAAAAGTATTTCGATCTTCGTTCTATGCGAATTGAATCGCAGAAACGCGGTTCGAGGAGAACGGAGCGGTTCCTTAATGAAATGGCGCTGCCTTCCCCGTTTCCCCATGGGACCGCCATTGTTTAGCAAAGGTCTTGTAGTTTTCCAATAACTAAGATTGGATAGGGATACGGCCACGTTGTACCAAGATATCGATACCGGAGATCCTGATATCCAAAAGTCGCGCTTCCTCTGCTCGTGTCGACGATTCCCCGTTGGTACGCGTCCTTTGACGCGTTTAAAGAGTCTCCGTCACTTTCCTTTTTCTCCTCTCGGTTTCATTCGATACCACTTTCTCGCTTTTATTCCCGTCGAAAAAGTTATCCCCGACGAGAGGAGAAAAAAAAGAACACAGAAATATCGTAACCACGGAACGCGACGAGAAGATCGAAGCGGATGAAGGGAAACACGAGAAGGGCGTGTTTGAAACGAAATGTATCATCGAGTATCGTGACGATGCTCACCAGGCGTTACCTGAAAAAGTCGCGGTGCGAGAGTGGGGCCGCCTGGAAAGTTTCGAGGGGTAACTCGATTTCAGAGATTGTTCTATCGGCAGTGAGTGCCAAGCGGCAGAGTGAATTGTAAAGTAATTGCATAAGATTAGTAGCGGCAGGCGCGGAAGCCACTCTGTCGGTTACTTCCAGTTCAATGAGTCTAAACGACTTTACTTTGATTCACCCTCCTCTTTTCTCTTTCGTCAGTGTCTCTCCTCCCACTCTCCGGGCTTGTTCCCCGCGTTTTTTTTTTCTTTTTCTCTGCTCGTCTGTTGCCCCTGCCTTCGCCCTTTCTGCCCTCTCTCTCTCTCTCTCTCTCTCCCCCTCCCACCCACTCTACGCCACCCCAGCCCTTCACTTTGTGTTCCATCTGCATTTCATCGAGCTAATTTGTTGAGATACCGCTTGCCAATATTTCAGTCTTTTTTACCCCATTGGGCCGAATAAAGGGAGGGACGCTTTCGCTCGAGCCGCGATCTCGAAACGGATAATTGCTTCCCGTCTCCCGACGGCAGCATCCGAGTTCTCTGACTAACCATGCGCGACGAGCAGATTCACTGGGAAACTTTAGCGGCGGGTAATTAACGGGAAATATGTAGATTTATTAGCGACCGATAATAGTTGGCTATATAATCGCCACTGGGGATGCTGCAGTCGAACTTATCGTCCAGCGATCGTTGCATACGTTGATCTCCTAATGCGTTTCGATCGCCACTGCGCGATACAGAATCGCGTGTAAAGTGGCCAAGCTTCGTTTGTTCTACAATACATGGAAACGAAGCTCGCAACGGACCACTCGACAAGCCAGTTACTCGCCGCGTCATTTTCTCCACACACTCGAATACGAAAGCGTATAGACTCTCTCGTTCGAATTAGGCACGATCCATTAAGAGATTCTCGCCGTCCATTTTCGTCTTCGCGATGGTGACAGCGAACGAGAGAATTGGAAAAGGAAGTAGAAGGGTGGTGTGAGGTGGAAGAAAAAGGGCTGTGAAGGAGCCCGAAGGAAATTCGCGCGATTGAAATCCAGCCCTCGTCCCGATTCCAGGGACGTGTACGAGTGGAAATTCGCCGACTGCGAAATGGATTTGCGACAAGGTGACGCTGGAACGGACCAGGAATTCTGATAAGAAGACTTCTTTTCCTCTTCTCGTTCCCCTGGTTGCACCTCGGTCCAACGATTCCAGAGAGAAAGACAGGGGAACGAGAACGACGGCGGAGGGGAATGGAGACTAGAAAAGCAGACGGAAAGAAGGAAAGAGACTCGCGCGGACAATGTCCGAGTAATGGTCGCCCCGGGCTACTTTTATATCCTGGGAGACCCGTTGAAAGCTAATGTCCGTGATAACAGCTCGTCGCCCCTCTGCCCTGACCAGCTGTACCATCCTTTGCAGCTCGGCTAGAGCTTCCTTCGTGTCGCAAGGTAAGGTGGCCAGAATTTAAAGGACACTCCGTCCAACGGATGCACTTCCGCAAGAAGAATTTCGGCGTTGATCGCGACGAACGTGTCGGTCGTATCTTCGAGTTTTCGAGTATGCAAAGCTAGAACTAGAGGGATGACATGGAACAAGATGAGTAATTTGCCCGCTACGTTCAGACGCTTAATAGTTCCGTAAGGTAGGATATGCGGGGATAGAACATCGTGGCCATTAAAAATTATAGCTTACACAATGGAACACGAAGTAAAAGGGTTTAATCTGGCTTGTAGAAATTGTGTTTAAAATGTAAGAGATACGTGTTCGTAAGTTACGATACTTACGTGCGCAGACCAATGTATGTATTTCAAATTTTTTAAACTAGAATAATCCATCGCGATCAAATGAATCTGCCTTCAAGCCTTGCTCTTTTCGGCTATGTGCAGCGCAAATTTGGCCGAAAAGAGTTAGCAAGAAGTCAAAATCGAAATCACAACGGAGGCTGAAAATGTATGTCTCCCTCGGGCCGGTTAAATTTTCGAAACACACCCTCGAGAGAAGGAGACAGAACCGGGGAAGACAACGAGGAGCGATATATTTGTCGTGTCAACAATTTAGCGGAAAGTGGGGTGGCGCGGCACTCGACTTAATGCGACGAGCCTCGAACAGCGAAACGACGATGCCTTTCGAGGATCAGAGGACGTGGCAGCAGCCCTCGGTCTGTCTCCGTGGTACGGGCTTCTGGGGTCGTACGTGGGGTCGACTCTCTCTCTTTCTCTCTCTCTCTTCGAGGGACGGCTAATGAAATATCCGTGCCAGTTTAACCGAGTTACAAGCCCTGTGAGCCACCCCAAAAGCGACCCTAGAAGCGATGCTTCTCTCGTTGCAAGCACGAAGAAACATATTGTCCGCGAATAAACCTCTCCCCCTAGTTTCCCCTGAATCGTCCGGACTTCTTATCCCGCTTCTTACCCCGTACCTCGTTCTTATTGTAGGAATGTTTGGAAATCGCCGGTGGTTGAATCCATTCGTGGTTCGAGTCTAGGTAAAAGCGACGGCCCTGAAAAAAACCATGAAAATCACTGCTTTCTTTCGTGGTGGAAGCTTTACGTTGGTCAGAGTGTTGGTGGTCTGTTTGCTGGTGGCGTTGGCGAAAGGTAAAATCGCGCGTATTGGGTATCTGTCTTTTTAGCGAAATAGCCAAGTATAAAGGGTATCCTTTTGCTCGACACCTGTCTCTTCGTTTTCACGCTAGGGTTTGTTGCTTGTGCGGCGTTTCGTTTGCGGTAATATACTCGAAAGTTGCGCGTCAGTGTCGATTTCTCTCCGAGTCCTGTTCACGATCGTGTAGCAGGAAGTAGCGTAGCTTGGCGAAAGACTGTGAAAGAGGTCTGTCAGGAATTAAAGCATTCGGGACCTCGTGCAAGCAACCCCCGATTATAGATGTACCTGCGTACCATGGTGAAGCACCCATTGCGTGTTCTCCCACGGTCGCCCTTACCCTGCGCTACGAGCTTAGGATCAACGCGAACCGATTCTGTCTGCGTGTTGCGTAAACGCGTAATACGCTACATTAGTTCGATCCATCATGCGAGAAGGATCGACTTAGCGTATGTACATATCAAGAGCTCAACTGTACACAATCTAACCTAGAATTAGCGTCCGATAGATATCGATACCCTGCTATATATCGTGACGAAGTAGTTTTTGATGCGTGTCGATTTTTCATATACTCGATATAATGTAATATCAGGTATATATAATTGCTGGAATATTCACGAATATTAAAATATTATTTTATCGAAAATCTCGATGAAATTGCTTTTCCAACGGATGTCACGGGACGAACATTCATGCGACCGAGGTACTTTTGTTTAGGATTCAGCTTGTTAGAGGATAAAGTCAGGAGAATTCGGCCGTTTATCATCGTCAGTAGCACTCACGCAGCGCGCGTGCGAGTATTACATATTTACTCGTACATGGCCGCTTATTAAAGCTGCCTAATACACCCCCGCGCGGCAAGTGGAGTGTATTAAATTTAAATAAAAATACCGGCAGCCGTGTTCACAAGCCGAGTCTATAAATCAGAGGGACAGCCAGCCGACCGACCAGCTCCGCAGAATAATACCCCATATTTATGTTCTTCTCCGTAAAAATCCCGTCCACCTACCCCGTTCCGTTTCCCTCATCCCTCGCGCCGTACGGTTCGCCCATCCACGCGCGAACTCGCCTCGTATCGCTCTGGTTTTTCCCAGTCGGCGAGCATCGCAGGCAAAACTTGCCTTTACTCTCGTTTAAACGGTCCGCCTTTTTTTACCATCTCCCCCTCCCCCCATGGAATATACGTCGTTACACAGGAAAGACACATGGATAAGTCGTGGTTGATTTCAATTGTGAAATTTCATCGGGAAATCTATTCTTTGTTATCAGCGAATTCAGTTAAAAGGAAGATTTCTCTTTTATTTTTATGTTCGATCGAGCGATGATTTTGGAAACTATAGGATCTCTCCTTTGACGAACTACGGTAAATTTTATTGGAACGATGGATAGGAATAAGGAAAAGGACGACGTACTAAATATTCCACGCGCTGTTTGCTTAATTTACACGGCAACCCGCAGGATGCACCTACGCCGATATGGACGTGCCTTAATCTATGCACGAACGGTCAGTAGGGTGTGGCAGCAGGTTGGATTATGTGACCGGGAGCAGTAATGAGGACAGCGACAGGATAAATCACTCGTTTCTCGCGGCAAGGATAATCATAATCCCGGCCGATCCTGTTCCCGGGAGTCTTGTATAGATGTTCACCTTCCACGCCGCGGGGACACTGGATTCATTTTCCTCGGCATCTTCCTTCCGTCCGTCTCGCGAGGAATTCTTCTTACTTCACGTCCGAGTCTTTTCTCGTTCCCTTTTCTTCTTTTTCCCTCTTAGTTTCTTTTCAAGAGTCTTGTTCGACGTCGCTTCGTCTTGAGAGAATATCTTGAAGAGATTGGAGAATGTTTATTGTGCCTCGAAGATTTCTTTTAATTAACTCTGTGAATTTGATTTTCACTAGCCGAAACGCTGCATGCTATCGAATATTTCTCATGCAATACTCGTCTTCATATCCTAAAACGTTATGTATATTTGATGCGGCTTGTTACGTGGTACATGTAGAATCTAAAAGATTTTCATTTTTCAATCTCTTATAGATTAAGCTGAAATTTTTTTCTAAGCTTTCTTATAAGCTATTTTTTTTTTGTCGCATTCTGTCAACGTAAGTTGAAAGTTGATTGGAACTGCATCCGATTTCGCAATTTCCTTACGTGATACCATTGTCCGGAGGAGAAGAAGATTGTTCACGGTTTCTTCTCACCCCATATCTTGTTGTCCGCGATTAACTTTGTTTTTCTCCATCGGCGAGGCAACCAGAGCAATGAAATTTTATCGCTTGATGCGTGCCACGTCCGAAGTGCCGTAACAAATATCTATAAATATGAGGATTATGTAAAGGTGTAGCGGTGGTGCTCCCTGTTCTCTCGGTTCTCCGGTTGTACGTTCTCGAGGCACATCCTGACAGGGTAGGATACGTGCGTGGGCACACACTTTGGCCTCGTCCTCGTGTCTCTCTTGTATGCCCCCATGGTAACCCGACTAATCCCATTAACACGTGCCGCCATTGTGTCACCGAGCCACGACTCCTTGGATTGAAATATTTTGATCCTGCGAGACGCCAGCTCGTGGAAGCGGCCATTATCGGGAGACAGGCTGAATGCGAGCGTGATTGCCAGACAAACCGAAGTCCTTTCGTTTTTCCTCGCCAAATATATCGAAAACAATAAAAAAATCCACCAACAGCCTGTGTAATGGCATTTGGGCTGTATATACGTGTAGGTTTCGTCGATCTCGAATTGAAATAAAAAATTGACGATCCGATAACAAGGTTTTCGAGGTAGAAGACAGGATGGGAAAGTTAAGCGCGGGCTAACGTCTTTCCGCGTCATTTCCAGGTCTCCTTACGAGGCCGTTAACGGCATATTTTTGCCGGCCGTAACTCGACTTTATTGGACAATTAACGTTTCCACCGCGTTCTCCCCCACGGCGAGTCCCTTTCTGTTACCGTGTAGACGGTCTCTCGCGTTCGTCTCTCCTTCTTATTTCCAATCTCCTGCTCGTTCAGGCTTCTTCTCCGTCTCTCTTCGTCCCTGCCTTTTTTCCCCCGTTTTCTGTCTCTCGCCGTGTCTCAGATAAGACTTTTTTAAATCTGGCGACACGGCAGCACGATGCCGGGGCTGGCGCTGCCGGTGGAATGAGATATTTCGGAATAATGAGCGTGGATGGGCGTGCCACCGGATAAACTGTATTTATGAGGCTTGCCTACCTCGCGGCTTTCTTCGTATTAAAATCCTTCCCCGATCTACGCAATAGGAGCGACGCCAGTCCACACCATCTACCGGGTGTTCGTTCGGATATTTCGCTGGAAATTACTGCCATTGCAAATCTCCCGTTCTATTTTTATAGAATTTATGATTTCTCTAAGTGGCTCTGCCAATTGGCTCTAACGAAATCGGCAGACACGAAGACGATCGGTGAATTGCGCAATGTCCAACGATTTAATTACGAATCATCTCTAGTTGTTCCACAGTTTAAATGCTCGTAAAATGCCTGACCGCATTATTGCGCGCAGTCATTACTCTTAACCGCTCCCTCGGTTAAATCATCCCATCGAACTTTGACCTGGTATGCTAGCAAGCTCGAGTCTTGTTTCGCAACCACCTTATCCAGGATTTAATTGCCTATACAATAAGCACGTTTCAGAACTTTTCGACGGAGTTTACTCTCTCTCTCTCTCTCTCTCTCTCTGATTCTGGTTCTGGTGGAAAAATAGGGTTGGTGCATAAACAAACGACGCAACCACAGTCGAGCGAGACTGTATCGCGGCGTTAGAGAATGAAAAAGAAAACCGCTTTGCGATTCATTACGAGGCAGCGGGTTAAACCGCGGGACAGAAAGACGAAAAACGATCCCACTAAGCGACGGGGCACTAGCGTTGGTCGACACGGTCCTGCGCAACGCGCGACCGGCTTGATTGTCGCTAACAATCACAGTTTGTTATTTGGTCCAATTAAAACATCCTCTGTCTCTCTCTTCTTTCTTCCCACGGCTCTTTGCCTCTGTTGCGTTGCTTTTTTGTCGAACGCAACGTACACGGCCCGGCTAGAAAGGTTCATTGACATTGTGCGGGAGCGTGTATAAATTTCGCGTGCTCTTTGTTCGTCGCTTTCTTCTCTCTTTCCTCCTTGCAATCGCCCCCTCCCATTCCTTCGCTTCTCCTTTCTCTTTCTCCGCTTTCTTGTTTGCGTTCACCTCACCACCGGCTCCCTTCTTCTCCGACGTTATTCTTTTGTTAATTAACGTTCGCAGACCGACTTACATTTTCGCCGCTTTTCTTCTACCTTACCTGCCAGTGGATTAAGCAGGAATCAAGATTCAACTGGTATTTTATGGTGATCAAGGTGGTAAGATCTTTTCATTGAACGATTTCGATTCGTTTCGATAATGTGTTTGATCGAGGAAAATCTGATCTGCTTACACGTGAGCAGATCGTTAAGTTTTCTCGCGATATTCTTTTGTATTTTTAACTGAGAATCGCGAGTCGATCAGTTAGTAAGATCGTCGCGTGAAAAATTTCGGCTGCCTGCTGATCACGAAGATTTATTTCATCGAGGTAATTCTAACCCCTTTTCCTACCTTCTTCTTATTTATACATATAAGCAGACGTTTGGATTTCCATGTGTTTTTCTTTCATCGGCGTTATTTCAATTGGAGGAATTTAATGCATTTTCCTTGTATGGCCATTCCACTGGTGTTCCTGTATCAGGACGCCATTTTGGGTTCTCTGTCACTGAGAAGTACACCCTTTCGTCGGCCTTAAGAAGCCCTCGAGTTCCGTCGGGCCACTCGAAACTATTTTCGTATCGCGATGAAAAGAAATCGATAAAGCTGGCGAAGGGCAACTCGAGTGAATAGACAAGAAGGGTGCTTCTATGGGCGAACATGATTTTTTTTTCCAGAAAACTTCCGCCGAGTAGTCACGCTCCCATTCGTCATCTCCATCGTGGACCCTTGAGAAACATCCTCCATCGATTATTCCTCGATTCTTGCCGAATACGTTCCAGTTTCCTCTCTTTTCGATATCGATTCGTCTTCAGACAGGAAAAACTGAGTTACTCGGCTGAAAGGAACGTCGAAGAATCCATGCACGCATGGGGCATATAATTTAAATCGCATGACAGCATTAGGAATCAGACAGACCGAAGTAGAATGAGACGAATCTGATCAGACCACATTAAACAGCGAAACATGTCGAGCTATTTGACGCGACGAAAATTGTTTCTCCGTGACGTACGAATTCTATCCAATTCCTTTTCGTCGATGGACTCTTCAACGTTTCGATACGCAAGTAATCTTGAAGCTTCCAAACCAAACTCTGCGATCGAAAGCTTTTAATTTTTGAACGTACAAGTATCCAAAAGAAGGGTTCAAAGAATCCACGCACAGAGGACATACGATGAAGTTAAATACTCGACAGCTTTTTTTAGTTGGTCCAAAGTAGAATGAGACAAATTTAATCAGACTGTTCCGAGCGAACAGACATCCCGATCGATTTAACGAGCCGAAAACCGTGCGAATCCGAGCAGGCGGTGTTTAAAACCGCCCTTTTGATTTTGTACACAGCGAGCCACCCTTTTTAGAGCGGCGACACGTGTCGTGTCGCGTTTTAAAAGTGCTGTCCTCGATGACGTAGAAGATGGCAGCGAGGACTTTTAGCAGGCCAAACATTGCGTGCTTCGTGTTACCGCGCGCTTTCGTGCCACAAATGCCTCGGCATGCGGGCTCGAGTACATATTGCTTTTTATCCAAACATTTCGTATTTGCACGAAGGGTGGGGTATAGTGATTTCGTGGAAGGGATGAGCGTAATCTTCGTGGCGTAGTTTCGATTCACTGTAATGATAAAAGCAAACACCGCCGTGAAACTACTATTCAATTTACTAACATTTTACTAACATTTTCTTACTTACTAGAATTTTCGATAAATTATTCGAGATCTACTTATTTAGTTATTTATATACGAGAAAATGTGCCATCCCAGATCAGGATACTTTGGAAATTTTCTTCCACGTAATTACAGAAAAATATAGAAAAATAGAGAAATACGTTTAACGGGTAAAGTCAACAACATGTAGAACGAGAGTTTCGAAGAATCTGACAGATGCAGAAAGAGATATATTGTACGGTATCGTTGATCGTCACACAGCATTACGCGTAACTCTCACGACTGTAAGAAATAAAATCGTTGCAGTTCGATCCCTCTATTCGTAATTCTATGATTAAAATACCTCTAAAAAAAGCAAGCACGTATTCAAATACCTGCGAGCATCGGTACATATGTCCTCGTCTCCCGGCACCAATTTTCCTCCACTGGGGAGAAAAAGAAGGGAGAATTCGATCTGAAAATCGAACTCTTTCACTCGCTATAATTTACCCACTGGATGAGGTGCTATCGGTTCTTGGTTGGCCAGCAACGCGTTTTCGAGCGTTCTTTTTTTTCCTAATCCCATGCCTCTCGTCCGGCTCTATTATTCCTCGCGTGAAAGTTTGCGGGAATTTTCTCTCTCTCTCTCTTTTTTTTCCGTCACCTCGGCTCGTCGTCAGAGGAAGAATCGAGGCCGGGGATTGCGAAGCAGGGGTCGATCGAGGCGATCGACCGGGGGTTAGTAGTGGTTGAGGCGGCGATTTACCGCGAAATCGGAGCACGTGTTCCTGGCACCAGAAGCTAGCACTGACAACCTCCAATAACTCAAGCAAGCCTTCAAGCCCGCCTCGACGCCCCCTCGACACCCCCTTTAAATTGCAAGGTCCAGAGCGGCGCATTGACAGATGTACACACGCCCCCCTCGTGTCGACCGTCGTATTAAATATGTGGTCGGCGTCGCGGTCGTGCTCTCTTTGCTCGATGGCAAAAATTAAGGGAGGAAATCGAGAGGGAATAATCGCCGTACCGGCACGAGGAGGAAAAAATTCCGAGCTGTTCGCGGAGCAACCCGCTCCATTTATATTCGGAAGCTGCTTGCCATAGCTTGGACGCGCCGTTATTCACCCAACACCTTCGCTGCGTACTTTGATATCGAACGGTCGTTTCTTGATTTATCTCGCTCGCTAATCTTTAATACTTAATCTTCGCGTTCTTCGGATTTTCGTTTACTCGTGACTCGTCGAATTTCGTGAATAATATATATAATATAGTTTATATTAACTGTGAGACGATGCTCGGTTTAGAATTAATAGCAGATTCATGAATAAGTAGGTAATGATACAGCGCTTTGAAGTAGCACATTCAATAGGAGAAAAATGTCCCTTTCGTATTCAGATTTATTTTCATTCGCATTTCCGTATATAGACTGAAACCAATGCGGTTAAATCGTAGTACAACGTGCTACCTATTTCTTTCATTCACTTCCATTATTTTTCTTCCTTTGTAATTTACAGCTTCGTCGTGCGATTTTCTATCGCTTATAGCAAAGTTCGTAGCAATTGTCGAGAATATTTTAAATACATATAACGTACGATATCAAGTACGCAGAAAACAATAATGTAACACCTATTCGTAATGTTACCTGTGTATTAGTGATCTCTCGACACCAATAATCCTCTGATGAGCTCGGCCATCAGATTCCACGATTATGAAATTCTCTTCGTTAAGTGAAATCTTAGAATTTTCGTTTCTCCCCTGTAAAAAAGATCCTCTAAAACTTAAGTCCGATTACTTTGAAGGAAGCATAGCATAAAAAACTACTCTTTATGCTTCGTCCCCGTTTGAAATTGGGTGACTTAATCAGTGCGAGACATGGAGGGACTCGATCAGCAGCAGGTGAGTTGTCATAAGAGAAGCCGGTCGCTTTTAATTGCACCGCGAAGCTGTCGGGGTGCAATCAATTATCCGGCGGCATAACCGACGACTAATCTGCCTAATCCTAGCCGCAGAGGGCAGCCAGCGAGGCGCAGCGTAATCGCTCGTCGATCGCAATTACCGGGTTGCGGTTAATAAGGAGATCACCGAGGGCTGGTTTCCAGGCCGAAGGGGCGGCGTTGGTGGTAACGGGGGTGGTTGCGAGGGATATATAGAGCGTAGACAAGCAAGCGAAAGCACGGAAGCTCAGGGTTGGACCAGGCCAGACTCGGCCCGGCGAGCACATTCACTCGGCCTCGTAATCGGCTTACCGATTGCCAATCATCAGTCAAAGAGCCGACGACGGCAAGCAGCCCGAACTTCCTTTGGATCTTCGTTCTTCTTTATTTCTCCCTGCTTTCCACTCCGGCCTCGATCTTCTACTCTCCCTCTCTATCCCCTCGTTCTCCCTAATTCCACGTTTTTTCTTTTTTTTTCTAGTTCTTTTTAACCCGCGCGTCGTCGAGCGTCGCAGGTTTCCAGAGAGAAAGCTCGTGTGTTCTAAGGCTTCTCCCAGCACTCCGCGAAGCTTCATTCTATCAATTAATTTCGATTTTAAGAAGGAAGAACGGTGTAATTCGTAGTGAGTCACGAAGTTGATGGAACGTCATCCCGACGTAACTATTCTCGCGATAATAATAAAAATCCAGGGAACTGATTCACGAGCACTGCTAGATCCTTTGAATTAATTACGGAGATAAGTATGATACATGTTATGCGATTTTGTAGACGTTTCGTCTACGCTCTACCATCGATTAAGTGTTATTAGAGGCAATTGACCGGCAAGGTATCGAGCAAGTTTTACCATCTGGCTCGTCACTGGGGCAATTAGGAGCACCGACGATGTTGCCTCGATGCCGCTTCTCGAGGATCCATGGCAGAGTGTGACGCGCCATGTGCAATCACCGGCGTATACCAGAGTGGTTCTAATTAATTAATACCCGGCTGCCGGGACTAGGCGTAGGCTAGGTCGCCCCGGCAGCTACTAATTAGTGGCACCGCGGCGTAATTAGTGTTTACACGTCATTATCGACGATCGAATTTGCCGGAATCAATTATAAAATATGTCGGCCACTCGTTGGCTCTCGAGAGTTGTCGCTCTCTGTGTATAGATACAGAGCCAGCCATACGCTTCTTGCTCCTGTGTGTAAGAGAACCTTCGTCGATGTGTTCGTGCCAGCAACCTGGCTGCCGTAACACCCTCGACACCTTTCCACCCACTCTACCCCCCAGTCCCGCACCACGACGACATCGAGCTTCTCTTTTTTTCCTTTTTCTTTATTTTCTTCTTTTTTTTTCGTGGCGCCGAAAGCTGATTCAGCTTGACCCGCATCGTCGAACCAACAATTTCCGCGGCTGGGCTAAATAAAATTCGTCGCCGGAACTGCCTCTGGTTTGTTAATCATCGTGGACCAATTAGGACCGGTTCAAGTCGAAGAATGGTTTCTGTGAAACGTTAAAGGATCTTTCTGTCTTTGTTTCGTCAGAGGTTTCTAATGCCTCGTCCATAGGATATCGAGTAACTAATCAGCGAGTTTAAGCGAGATTTACCCCGTTGCTCGCTTTTGTCTCCGCGAGGACAATCGAGAGTCGCCTCCCCACTGGCAGTTGAATTCTTAACATCGACGAAACAGCGAGTAGGTAAACACAGGTAAATTTGTTGGCGAAGAACAGGTGGACAATGGATAAATTTAAACGAACCTGAGGAAAATCCACGGCGACGGAGAAAAGTTTGTCGAACAATTACTGTCATCCAATTAAAATCGTTTCGTTTGTACGACAGCGGGGGTTTGGTCGATCGCGGAAAGGAACAGAACGTTCGATCTGTGTTTTTTTTTTCTTTCCCTCCGTTCGTTGCCGGTTTGTTTTCTCGTTTCTTTCCGAGAAATCAGCGATTTCCCGGGCTTACACTGTTTACTCGATTTTTTTGCCACCTCCGTCGACGCCCGTTTGTCTCTGCAAGAACCTCCCGATGAAATCCACCATCCCTCGCCCCTTCGCTCCCTTCTCACCCAATCCTCTGCACCAGTAGTGTCAGAGACCGTGAGGGGGTAGAGTGCAGGGTAAACACTTGTAGATTTGGCGCACGTTGCCAACGAATGGCCAAATAATTGGTGAGTTTCGCGGATCGAGTCGGTAGCTCCGGCCTTTCTCTCTGTTGCTCTTCTTTCGACTCGTGTGTGTCTACTACCAGCCTCTGGTTCGGCTGTAACACCGTTGCACGTCGTACGACTGAATGTTGGCATGATTGGCGCCTCGTGCGACAGCCTGGACGCGACCGGAATTCCTGATTATTCCTGGCTGCCGCCACCAACAGCACCCCCGGGGCTGATTATTATTTTAGAACGTACGACGGGGTTTTATGCTCTGTTACAATCCGTCATCTCGACGTTATCGATACTGGCTGGCCGCCGGTGTACGGTTCGTCGACACGTGAATCGAAATTGTTTAGTTACAACCCTTTTCACGTCCGTTTCCCTCTTTTCTGTTTAGCAAGGACAGATTTTTCCACATCCGCGGTATTCTTGAGCTTCCTCAATTAACGCTGTGTCTGAAACTCAACGTTTTCAATAGCTACTATCGCTTTAGTAAAATCGAGCAGGTGAATTCTGAATTTTACTCTCAAGTTTGTTAATTGGTAACTGTACGTATTAATATTATTTTCACGAGTATTCTAAATTTTTATCTTCCAATTGATCAATGTAGCGACCAAGTCGCGTACGCGGATAATTTGAACAGATTCGAGATACTTTCAACGACACGGTGTTGATATCGCTGCTTTGTCTCGATAGCGAAAAAGATTTCAGATTTGCTTTTATTCCATACGAGGCTTACGTTACGTTTCGGTTTTTATCTTGAGGAACTATATATTTATTGTTGCATCGGTTTTGCGTCAAAGGACAAAATTATCATTTATGTCACTGTCAACCTGAACTTAGTTTTATAACACTGGCTCGTCGGGTGTTTTGTGACGCTACAAACGGTGGGTTGTACTGTTTCCGTGAATA
Organism: Bombus vancouverensis nearcticus; assembly: GCF_051014615.1. Classification (NCBI taxonomy): domain Eukaryota; kingdom Metazoa; phylum Arthropoda; class Insecta; order Hymenoptera; family Apidae; genus Bombus; species Bombus vancouverensis. Next base: position 9,600,592 of record NC_134921.1, on the reverse strand, counting down.
ATGGCGCATCTCGTGTCGATGATGCGTGGCCTCGTAACGTCGCCGAAATGGCTCACGAAGACTTCTTTGTAAATTTTAAAGCGTCTCTCCTCCGAAGATCGCGTTTTTTGGGTCGTGCCACTATCAAATTAAAGCAGCGATTTATCGTAATTAGGAAAGTGAATTTTCCATGCATAGGATTATCGAATTAGAGAATACTGCCGTTCTTTTTTTTGTCGTCAGAGAAAATTTTAAGGGGTGACCTTCGCTTCTTGCGAAATAGATTCTCGCGACCCCCTCATTCGATTCCCCGTTACGGATTCGGGTCACTTCTCGTGATAGCGTCGCGAGGCCTATCAATAACCGGTCGGGATACTTTAAACTAAGTCTAAAACATCGTCCTCAGGGGGACGTTCTCGTGATCGGGCCTCTAAAGCGCGCGATAAAATCCGTCCGAGTCATTCTATCGAACTTTATGACCTGACGAACATCCTTTTAAATCGCTCGACGGAGGAAGCAAGGGTCTTTCAGCGAATCGAAGCTCGTAAGAGGAGAAAACAGCGTGGTTCTTCAGTTAAGGAGCAATGAGGCTCTACTCGATTCATCGGTTAACTTCATAGTATCCAGACACGCGGTGCGATTTCATAAAATAAAAGGAAGACAACGATGATGATAACTTTGACCGGAACAATTCTGAATTTTCCTAAAGTTCTCTACTTGCGACTTTTCCGATCCTTCGATCAATCTCTTTGGAATTTCTTGCTTTTCAATTAAATTGCGACGCGCGTAGCTTAAAGAATTGTGCGCAAATTAAAGACACGAGGTAGTGTCATTTCGATTCCATTATTTAAATTTTTGAGCAATTGCTCTTCGAAATACTTTCTTTCGCGATATAGCTGCGCCTAAAAATACATCAACATTTTCGAAATAAAGCGCCAAATAGAACTGCAAAAGTGCTATAGTTGTTTCTTTCTTTTTTTTTTTTTTTATAACGGAAAGGTTGTCGAGCTTTGGCGTTGGTTCCGTTCTCACAATCGCGGTAACGAAGAGGAACGTCCGTGCCCTTTGACCCCCGCCACGCGTCACAAGACAGTTGTTGTCGCAGCAACTTTGGACAGGTCGACGGGAGCTTTTTTGTTCGTAGAAAACGCGCGATTGTTCGTGTAAACGAGTCGTGCGGCGGCGATGTCGCGGTCGTCCGGAGGACAGGGGACAGGGGGGTTGGTCGCACAGTTATTCGAGGGGTGGCTTCTCTGCGGATGTATGACGTTAGGATCCAAGGACCCCTCCTTTTGTATACAGCCGGTAGAATCGAATTTTACGCCCCTCCAATCTTCCCCTATCGCATTGTCTTAATCGCTTTAGTAATTTCGTTGGCGCGCGTGGACGCCGCGCAGATGGAAATTTTATTTCCGTTTTTCAGACTGCTTTATTGCCCCCTCTGCCTCTGTAAACCGATACTCCAACAGGGTACAATGGAATTTCGGTGCGTGTTTTCTGGACGTTCGTACGCCCCTTTTGCGCGACCACCCTTGGACTGTTTGTTTATGCAGAGAAAGCTCGATATTAATTCCATTTGTGATCGGAATTCGGCTCGTGCGAATTTAGATTCGGCCCTTTTTTCAGTTTTATCATAGCTCTGAACAAAGGTCTCGCGTTTCTCGTCGTAGAGGTGAGCGCGAACGTTCCAGGATGGAATGTGCGTGGGTGTAGGCGAGCTAGGAAATGTCAGAACACTGTCAAGGCAGTTGACACGTCGTACCCTCCCTTCAGGGCCCATTATTTAGCCAGCATCCTGCTTCCGAAGGGGTACGCGTCTCCTTGGGGGTGTGTTTCGGTGCCTGATAGATGCCACACACTGGGACGAGGAGAACGGTTGCCACCGGGAACGCGATTCTAGTAAATATATGCGCGGTGTGTGATTGACGCCTGTACGAGTCGTGTCGCCCCTTTTGGTTCGTGGGGTTCTCCAAGGCCATTTCTCACGGTAGATAGTTTCTGAGACCGCGATAAGATCGCCCAGGATACTGGCTTTCTTAACGGAGCAGATCTATTTATATGGAAGTTGACATTTTTGCTTTTTTTGTTGAAACTCTTCCATGATGCACGAGGTAGGAAGAAAAATGGGGCAACTGCGAGACAGTCGAGAGACTTAAATCGCAGCGTTTAGTTTCGGGGGGCGACTGAAATTAGTTTATTATTACGATGCGGAGGGTAGTTTAAAAATTGGAAGGCACTTTGCTATTACAAAGTCTATATGTGGCATTGTAGAATGCACGGCAGGGCGTGAATTGTGTGGCGAGGGGGTGTGTCCCCCTTCTTACGACGTTAGGGTCGACCGAGCCACGTGGTGACGTGAAGTACGTTGCATAGGGTGGGGGATCAGAAGGATGGTAAATAGTTTTCAGCGAGTGAACGAGCGAGAAGGGAAGCTCGTGCGCGTTAACTGGTGCTAAGTGAATCTGTGGCCATGCTTTGGGGACGCGTTTCACGGGGAGGGTCGAGAACACCGCCAGGAACACCATTGAATTTCATACAGGACCACTTCTCTCGCTGATACTCTCCTCTCTCTTGTCAACGATCGTACAAACCGATTCTCGGTGTGTATTTAGCGGCATTTGGTTTTCGTCGCTCGCCTTCCGACCAAAAATATTATTAACAACTTATTTTTTTTCGATAGAAGGTGGAGGGGGAGGGGGTTGAAAGAGTCATTCGCATAGGCGGACGAGGGCATGAAGCCGGAAAGTTTCCGCCCGGCTGGCCGTTATTAATAAAATGTCGTTAAAAGCCGGGTACCACAGGTTAAATAACGAAAATTGAAACTTTACATGTTCAGGGCTGTTGGGGGGCGCCCGGGGTGCCTCGTTTATCCGAACAACGCGAGACCATAAAATCGCGGCACAATGCGGACACGATAAAAAATAATTTATTGAAGAATAAAAGTTCCCGCGCTGGCGAACTTTCTCCTTTTCTGCGACCGCTTGCGGGCACATGCGCGCGTATCCGCGCCGTGCGTTGCCTTTTAATTAAAATAACGCGTTCAAAAGGGAATTTTACTTATATAGCCGGTGTCACGATTGTTATTAATTTAATTCTAGCCCGGTCTAATTGCATCGCGCCGATAATTCTTCCATCGCCGTGTTGGGAAAGGCGTGGCGCGTTCGCTGGCCTCTTCGTCCTCGTCCTCGTTCGTAGTCAACCTCGTCGACGTCGCCGTGTACTGCCTGGTTATTTTCGCGTGCACGTAACCATACAGGACAATAAACGACAACTAGCAACCCGTCAAACCGACACGGTAGAGCAACGCAGGAGACTTTTACCCCCTTCCTTTCCCTTCTCCCTCTTGCACCGGCTTTCTATGTTCTACAGGCCACGACGACGTGGTCCTTTGTCCTGCGGCTGGTCGCCTTAATTATTTTTCGCACGCTCGCCGTCTTGATTTAATTAACGCATTACCGGACTGCCGCGTCTTAGCTTAATTGAGAGAATAATTTCACGTCGCCCCGTGTTTAACCCTTCTAGCCACTAAGTAGTAGAACCGTAGTCAGCGTTCCCCGCCTTTCTCCGTTGACCATGATACGGAAGAAAACGTCTCGTCGCAGGACGAGTTGCAAGAAAACACGATCGTTTCGTCCCCAAACTTTCCATCGGAAACGCTGCATATTCTCCTAGTCTTGTTTTGGTCGCTTTTCCTTGCGATTTAGCGACTCGACGTATCTATTGTTCCGTTGAAATCGAAGAGACGTGGAGGGGTTCGCCACCCCGTTCTCGCACGTAAATACGACAGGACACATCGTTATCAGCAGTCGCAGGGAATAGGCACCGAGTAAAACAAGCCTGTTAATTCGTGGCATCCCTTCCGAGGATGGCTGTCGGCTTAATCCACCCTTGGCCTCAGCGCTGCCGATATCGATATCGCGATAAAATCTCGATACCGACGTATGAACTCGTATATAATAAATCGGATTACCCGTGCGAGAAGGGACCAGGCATATGCTATCTAACAGAGGGCAGAATAGCATATTGCGGGTGAGAAACGGAGAGAGGAAGAGAGAATCGTAGGAGATGCAGCAACCCCTCGCGAAAACGAACCTCAGGGGTGGCCACACGTCACGCTACCCTAACGCCACTCACCACTGTGGGATAGTTGGAATATCATCGTTGTCTGCGAGAACACGTGGTTTTTCGGGATGCAACCCTCCACCCTCGTTCCAAATCCCGCATGTTCGTTACATAGCACTGGCAAGCTGGTTCTCGGAACGGTATTCATGACCTTAGCTCCGTGACGAAATTTGATTTTCCTCTTTATTTGTTGCGACATCATACTAGTTCTCTCCTCTACTCGTTAACTATGAATTTCGAGGTGTTTCGATATTGTTGCATTTTAATTATTTATCGTATATCCTCTTCCTCGTATGTACGTACGAAGATGACAAGAATCAATCAATGCTGTCACAAGCATTAGTTTTTAATTTACGAACCAGCGAAGGAATACGTTTAGCCTCGATATTGAAATGAAATCAAATTCAAATTTGCCAAGGTAAGACCTAACATCTTTCGCTCAATTGCAATCGTCGAATATCTTAACAATATGTACAATATTCCAAGGGGTGGGATTCTAGTAAATTGCTTAATCCATGGCTAATCGTCGACAGCTCGTCGAAATCCAAGCACATTCTCGTAGAACGAAGACACGAAGATCGATCGAGCCCTAAATCGTCGATACTCGTATCTCCTCGTTAGTACATTAGAAGCATCCGAAGGGAAGTAGGTCCAATCAGAGTCTGCTAATAATTTGCCTCCCCTCCCACTCCTCCCTATAAACGAACCGTGCCATGGTAATAATCATTCCCTGCGTCGTTGTTGGCGTCCTTCTGCCACGCATCGCAGCGACGCATCCCCTCTGCAACCCTCCGCAAGGGACTAATCGCCGGCACTGCTAATGATTTATAACCGACGCACGCGTGTACGTGCAGGGAATAGTTTCGAGTGTGTGTTACTCGAACCGGCGAATCCTGTTGCGGACCCCCGCGGCGTTTACACCGTGGGATTGGGTCCGGATTTCGTCCGGGAGTCGAGTAACGTTCTGGAACACGGTCGAGTTGGCCAGGACTCTCGCGCGCGCGATACCGGCTTCCGGTTGGCTAGCGTAAGCTCTCCCTGTGAGAATCAACGGGTTCCTCGTCTCACGATTAAACTAAAACAATGAGGATTCTTTTCCGGTCGGGCTGCCACGTTTCAGCCAGCTCTCCTATTTTCCGTCGTTTTTCTTTTTTTTTTTTTTTCTTTTTTCCCTCCCCGAACATATTTGTTGTCTCTCGCCATTAACGCGTTTGCTGGCGGCTTTCTTGCTCGTTGAAAGGGAAAGACCGTTGGAGAGGAACAGAACGACTTGAAAGTTTCTCTGCAGGTTGCATAGTTGGCTGGACTTGAACAGGACCTGTTTTCTGATACCGTGACGGCGGACGTAAGAATGACGGAAAATGGAAGGTTGGATTTTATGCATCTAGAAGAGAGAATCTTGGAGTTGTATATCGGGAATTTTCTAAAACGATTCTTCTAGCTTGCAGATTTCGCGTTCTCACATTCGAGCGCCATTTGCCAGACGAACGACGGTTCGCCGGGGTCAACAGTCAGGGCCGTAACTCGCTGGGGTCAAGCTGAAAAGTGGATACGGTCCATTCCGAGCCAGACGCGGCACGGTCACGTCCCAGCGCCGTAAATCTCCCTAATTCGCTCGTTGAGAGTCCAGAGGCGTCACGGATGCCGTTCGGCCTGACGAATGGCCGCCGGTTTAATGAAGCTATATAGATCGCCATTGTTGCGAAACTTACCCCTGAGCCACTCGAACGAACGAATTCCTGAAGCGCGATATCTCCGCCAGTGGAGAAAAGTCGAGCGCCGCACAAATGCGTCCAAGTTGCGCGCGAATAAGAAACTTGGATAATGAGGAGCGAACTGATAATTGATAAGAGGGACGGGTCTATTATGACGATTGTCGACGTCGTATCTCCATCCAGGCTTACTCGTTCGCGCTGCTCTTCTAACGAGGGAAGAAATTCTCGGCGTATTTCTTTCGCGTGACCCAAATGCGAGGATCGATGTAGAGGAAAAGAAGAAAAGACGGAGGTGGGTAAACTGCGAGAAGGGCGGGCGAATCATTCGGTGGTTTGCCTCTGAAAACGGAGGATTTAATCGAAGTAACATCGAGGCGATTCCGTTTGAACGGTTCTTTGCTTGGTGAGCGAACTCTCGCGAAGACATCGGCCCGGTGTAACTTTTAATTAAAAATTTCTAAGAATTTGCCACGAAAGGAGCGCGCAGACGTCGTAACGAAGCTTAATTAAAGCCGGCCGTTTTACTTCCGTTATGTTCTCGAAAGCGCTCGAGCGGCCCTTCTCCTACCCCACGACGACCAACTTCAAAATTACTTCGAAACCGCTTTAGAACACTCGACGGTACACTTTCCAGCCGACTGTACCGACTCCCACTCCTCTTTCCTCGTTGCATCTCCTCTCTTGGTCCCTTTGGGGTGGCGGACAGGTAACTGCATAAAAATCTCGACGCATTCAACGAGGGCGGATAGCTTCTCATGTTACGCCGACCACCATAACGGAATTGCTTTATTAGACAGGGCCTCTCCTCTCCTCTTGTTCCCCTCTTTTTCTTTCATCTCTTTCGTTCTCCCTTCTGTTCTCGTCTCTGTGCTTCTCTCCGTGTCTGGCCTCTGTCCTCTCTCTTCTACTCTTGCTCCCTTCTCGCACGTATCCGCTCGTTCTCTCCGTACTCATCTGGCACGGTTTGCTCGTACCCTGTCCGACTGCTAACGAGACAGCTCGTGAGCAGCCGAGTAGCAGCCGGGAGTGCAGAACGTCCACCCTAAGCCTACCTTCAACGACCAACCGGGCTACCTAAACGCGTCCAACGGATCTACTAAATCAAGATGTACATTGGTCACGGTGTACATGGCGGTCGGCTCTGTTATCCATGCTTATGAAACATTGATTTCACGCGGCCCGGTCTGCGCTGCTCTCACGACGCACTATACGGGGTGGTCTGCAAATACGGATAGAAAATACCAGATATCATTGTCAAAGAATTTATCGACAAACAAGATTCGTTGGCGGGCGAAGGTTGTCGGCAAACAGTGAAAATCGCAAAGAGAAACGTCGTCGTATCGTAAAATCGAGATAGAACATGAAAATAGTCTCTCTACGCGTGCGAATAATTGTCCTTTAAATAAGAAATTCTTTCCGAAACACCCAGTACACGACCATAACTCAAAGTGACGTGGCTCCGTTGTTGCTCCGGGAGGTCAGTCGATTTTCATACCGGTCGAACCCGTATTCCCGTACAAGATCACCAGCCGCGTCGCGACTGGTTCCTCGTGCAAAGCCTCAAAAACAATTGCCAGTGAGACACGCCACGAAACCGAGTACAGGACCTCGATTCATCCTGGCCGTGAAATCGAGGGACCGCAGAAACCTCCGAAAAAGAAGAGCAGACGGAAGAAGCGTGGACCTGTAAAGGTACGACTAAACTCGTCGAAAGGCTTTGAAAATTACGAGGCCGATGTCTCTTGGCTGAAAACAATTGTGTAACACTTGCAACGTTCTCGTTTACGTTGTTAATGGCCCGATTTCAATTAAGATTCCCCGTCTTCCGATACGTCGTTCGAGAAAGGTGTCCTCTCTGACCACGAAATTTCCGGCATCCTCGATACCATTAGGCGATGGTACAAGAACGAAGGACGTCCGTAGGACACGCACGGGTGTCAGACAAGGGCGGCGGGTTATCGTGTGTGCCACGGATCATTACCCTGCAGGGCCAGCGGTAGGATACAGTGTCCTGGCCTGAACTAAGATTAATCACTCCGGCCAGGCCAGGGCAATATCGGCCACTATAACGCCGGCTGACGATAACTCGCGACACGTTCCTGGGAGATAAGACGTCCCCGACATGATAGCCGCGAATTTTCAAACGCGTCCGACACACTCTCGGATCACCAGGACCACCTGGGTAATTAACTATTCTGCTGATAGCTTGGCAAGGGTCAGCAATTTAGATCGGAAATGCATTTGCCGGTAATGGATTTGAAATATATGGACTAGAGATATTTATGCAAGTTTGTGTTTTTATGAACATCAGCGAACAAATAGAATGTACATGCAATGTTTTACCTATTAAGTATATTATATTACGTGGCAGGCTAAACGTAATCATACTGGTGTGAGTCAGGATTTTGAGAATTTGAATGGAGCCACGTATTTCTAACTTTATAGATATCGTTTCTTTGGTTTTATAGTTGATCGAGTTGTAATTTTACTTTCTGTTACGACATATTTTTATGGTTTGGAAATATATAACGATTTGGGAAATTTCTTTTTTTTTGTATAGATGAAAAAATATTTGTGTAAGGAATTGGATGACAGAAGCAGCGTGAAGTCTTTTATTTTGATCTCTCGATTGACATTCGGTAGTGGCGATATTTAGTAGTGCGAATAATTAGAAACGGGCAACGTGTTTTCGTTCTTTGTCTCTCGCGTCACTTCCAGAGACGTGATTTTACTCGCAGGAGGTGCATTGTTCGGTGGTCTGGTGGAGAATTTGTTGCACTGTGTACAGGCAGCCCCCTAATTTTCAGGCCGACGCATGCATCACTCCGTGGCGAAACTTGTTTCTTAAAAAGTAGGCTGTGAGCCGAAATACCGGACGCTGAAGTCGTTTTTGCAAAAGATCGATGGCGTCTCGGAATTCGACACTGTTGCGACGCCAAAGCTAAAATATCGTATGTTATGTTCGCCATCTTAAATCAATTTTAAGTTTCTTCTGTCGTTCGCTCCGGTTTGTTCGTAATTTATTAAAATGATTCTAGAAATTATTGGAGCTTAAAAATCAACGAGAATGTACTGATTAGTTGAATAAATGTCTTGGCCGTAATTTCTTAACACGGTTTCAGAAATAATTTCTCTTTCTGGGAAAGTATTTTCCGAAGGTAATTTCTGTCGCGTTAGAAGCAATCTGCACTAAATTCTCGCTATGCCGGCGACATGTTTGTTCAAATATTTCCCGTTTGATATCTATGTGGAGTAAAGAGTTGCCGTCAGGCGCAAGCAATCGCGTACTCTCTGCGCGCGGATAATTGTCACCAGCAGGAAATTCAGTCGGCGATAGCAACTTTTGCGGGCTGCGCGATCGGTCCTGCTTTCCGTCCTATTATTCCTAGTAATGAAAGCGCGGAAATAGGATGGAAGAAGTTCCAACTTGCCGCGTGGAACTATTGAAATAAATACTTGGTGCATTTCTAACGGCCTGCTGACCTAATTTTTCCGTTCCTTTCCTCGGCCTGTTGAATTTTCTACAAGTTGGATTATCCGAACTGTTCAAAATTTTCGCACACCCTTAATGGCAGAATTGAATTTTTAAAAGGAAGTTGCTTTGTTCGTTGTTTGATCCAGAAATAACGAGACACTTTTCATTAGAAATCCGATCAACAGATTCGAGGGAAAACAGAAAATTATTGCTATCCGCGAACATTATCGAGGTACTAGATTATATATTATGCTCGTTATAATTGCTTTGTTGGTATTATTCAACGAGTATGGTTATTCGATCGACGATATTCGTAAATTGACAAATTACAGGTTGCAGGAAACGTATTTCTAAATCTTGTGTCATTTTTTATCATAGCGAAACATCAAATTGCTTTGCTAAATTTTTGCTATTTCCTCCGTGAGCGGAGGTAGATCAAGGAGGTGCGCTGAAACAGTACAATGGACGAGTCTAGCTGCAGGGCCGTACCAATGTATGTTCCTCGACAATACGTCTTGGTGCTCTGTTAATGCCAAGCGTCTACAATGCCAGGTGGCATTGTGATATTCGGTGAAATCAATAACGCGTTATAAACACCCTTTGTACCTACTCAGCGTGCCCATTCCTTAAATTTATGTCTCGAGTAGAACCTCATTAAGAATCTCCATCAAAAGAAGAGAAATGAAATTATTAGTCCTGCACAGCCATCTTCTATTAAATTTATCCACCGTGTAACAACGCGACAGGGGTTCGTCGATTGCTATTCGAGATTTTCCTAATTAAAATCCTTTCCAGCTTCAAGAACAAAGCAAGGTACAGCGAGTTCAGGAACACCTTGGCAGAAATCAAACGTTGTAATCGCGTTTCCTAGAAAGTGAGAATTCTTCGTACATTCCGCGTTTCTCGCGAAAGCTCGTGCTTCGAGGTGAGATTCGTCATAAAGAACACCTGGTCGTGCGAGGGGCCGCCTTTCCTGGTAGACGCGTGTCCACGCATCGTCACACCTGCTTACGTAAAGCCTCGCTCGCATATGCCTCGCGGATCTGCATCCTTCCCGAACCTGGTACTCTTTCGTCGGCACGTTTTCACGCGTCGGAGGAACTTCCTTTTTCCTCTCGGCCGAGTCGCGAGCTCGTGGTCCGCCTTGAAAAAAAGCAAGGAGTGTGAGGGCACGCTGAGAACACAGCTTAAACGTTACGCACGAACGCGACCAGCATCCCAGTTCACTTGGTTCTTGGACCCTCGACCATCTTTTTTTTATTTGCTTTTTCATACTTTGTTCGAAGCCTGAGGGCTCTAGACGATAGTCGCGAGACGTTCTAGAGGTTGTTTTACGAGCGTCGTGGATGGAATATTTTTACAACCTTGGTAGCACTCGTTCCTAGTCCTAGAGCACCCGTCTAACACAAGATAATGCGCGTTTTATTTCATTTTTAAACGATAGAAATGTAAAACTTTGCTCGCGACTAAAACTAAAACCTACCACTGTCAGAATCGCTCAAAGTTAAGCAGCATCAATGTCGCTTTTTGGGTGTTGCTACAGTCACTCCTTGAATTTCCCTTAACTTCAAAATTTCCATCTTCTTTACATACAAACATCTCTTCTGCTACTACTTCCTCGAGAGGAATATCTCGCTTTTATTTACTTTTTATATATCATTTTCCTAATTGCGTTGTATAATAGCATATTCCGTTTTTGGTCGCGATTACACGAGTATCCACTGCGCTCTTCGTGAAATAAATTCAAGGAACAAACTTAATTCCCTGGTACCATCGTATAGCGACCTTCGCGAGTTCAAAACTGCGATCCCGGTCTCCAGGATCCGAGTCAGTCGTTTCGCAAATGCATCGCTAATTGACTTTAATCATTCCTAATTGCTGTCGATATATTCGAACGGTAAGAGGATCAAGATTCTACCACGAGGAATTTTCGAGGTCGACGTAATAGGATCTCCGAGTTGGCCTCTCCAGTTATCGAGCTGTGCTGGGCATCCGCGCACAGTGTAGACGGGCTGGGTTCGTATGAATGACAGGCTCATTGAGTAGCGGAGGGTAGCAGCGCGGCGGGGGTGTTCACGAAACGCCCTCCAGCGGCTACCGGACCCGAAAACTCGGTCCCACGCACCTGGGTCCCTTGCAAAAGGGCCTCCAAAGGGGCCCTTTTGTCATGCTAATACCACACACTCCTCACCCTTCGCCTACCTAACCCCTCGCCCACCCTTCTCCCGTTGGTTTCTCCCCTCTTCGCGTCGCTACCCTCGTCGAGCGTACCGACCAGGTGTTCGATTCTTGTCCCCGGAGGAGTTCTTCGGGACCCTCTGTCACCCGATCGCTGCGGAGGGATCTTGCCTGATCCACGACTCCACGACTGAGAAAACTCAGGAGCCTTGACAGAAAGGGGGGAGGGCAAGAGGGTCGTGAGCACGCGCGAATGTTCCTGTTGAAATGGCGTCGGTGAGGAACCGGTATTACCGCGTCGTGTATGCGGTGACGATCGTCGTGTCTCCATGTGTCCGTCGTTCAATAAGGGAAAGAGATTTTATCACGAAGAAATTGAAATCTAGCGAAACCTTTGTACGCCCCGTTTATAGGTATTGGAACATTTGCAGAATATATAATACACGTAAAAGGTCATTAGAGATGAATTTTTGGGATTATTATCTCGTTTGGAACCTCGTGATATAAAGAATCTTCGAGTGTATTAAAGATAGTTGAGATAAAAATGGCGAACACTTGTTGGAATGACGACGACGGGGACGCGGAAGAAAAATAATTTTGTTTCATTTAGTAGCGCTTTCGTACGACTATAAAAATTTGATCGTACGGAAACGAAGCGCAGAACCTGGTAAAAAAGAAAAAAAGAATATTTTCATTGAATTAAGAATTAAGAAAGCGTAAGAGTATTTCTATCAAAGATCGAACGTAACAAATGACATAGAAGGGCAACGACAATGGCGTGGGTTGAGAATCCTCCGGTGTCGCAATCGAAGAATTTTCTTCTACTTCTTAAATTATGTTCATTTATGGATACGAGAATTTTCCTGTAGTCCTTAGTTTATTACGAATATTTGTATAGCGTGAGAGGAAATGAGAGATATAATAATAGGCTATCGAAAAGGAAGACGAGGGAAACGCGAGTCAAATCCACGTTATCGCGAGGAGAACGCGCAACCTGTTGAAGCTTGGTTAGACGACACTGTGGCAAGAGCAGCGACGGGGTTGACAAGCGCGTGCTCGCGAGAGCCGCGTCACAGCGGCATTTCCGTTGCGTCGATCTGTCGATAGCTTTTCAACGAATCAATCGGTCGATGGGAGGAGAGTTACCAGGCCACGGAGGACGACGATTCTCTGTGCGATATATCGATGCACTGGCAACCCTTTTCCCGCTTCCTGACTTCGACCCCATGCGTCTGCTCTCGATATCGTGCCACCCCTCCTGTCGACGTCTCGCAAGATCGAAACGACGCCATCTTTCGTGTCAGCCGAGAAAAGCGTCTCCGTTTCCTACAGTTACTGCTATCGCTCTGTATTCTTCTCCCGTACATTCAATAAAAGAGTATAGTAAGTTGTTGGCCACGTGGTGGCCCGACCACAAGCGAAGCGTGCTTCGGATATCGTTGCTAACGCATTCATAGAGTGTTAGAGGGATCACCGATCGTTTTAGTATGGTGTTAAACAGCATCGATTATCTTGATTATTATTCAAATATTATTATTGGCACCCTGTCCGGATGACGGGGCAGAGTTCAGCCAGGTTACACCCTAAACGGCGTCATAAAAGCAGACTACAAAGGGTCCATGTAGTCTTAGCTCGTGCTAGAGAATGTCGCTGGAAGAATGTCGATGACAGTTTATCGTTTTCTATTAAAATTCATGGCCGTCTGCCTTCGTTCTCCAAGAACACTGTAATTCCGTTCCTCGTTGTGGCGGGGGAGAGCGCGGAGGATTCAAAGGGCTTGATTCGTTGCTCGTCTCGGTCGTGACAATTTTCTCAGGTCGACAGAGAAAACCCTTTCGAAACTTTCCCCCCTTTTCAGCATCCACCCCTCGTTCGAATTCTTATCACGCCGCGAACGGCGCAATCTCTGCTCGTTACAATTATTCAGCCCTTTCGTTCCACGCTCGCTCCAAGTCTCGCGGAAACAGCGCTATCTCCTTTACTTCGCGATGAATTTAAGATGAAGAGGAAAGGTGTCCATGTCGATGACGGGGAGGCTGGTATCGTTGAGAACTGAACGCAGGACAGTCTCGATATTCGAAAAGGCGCTGGTTGCAGGAGCCAGGAGCGAACCAACAAATTCGAGGGTGTAGCCTTTCCATTTGTGCGGTGGGTAGCCAGCGACGGAGCCGAGGATCGGGTGGTCTTTAGGTGGAGTTCGCTTCAGGGCAGAGACGGCAGGCGTCGCGGTAGCAGGGTTGGCTCCTACTGGCTCCTAATTGGGAGACCGGCAACTAACTCTCTTAATTACCGCCTCTACTTCCTTGCCTCTCCTCCGTCGACCTCCACCTCCTGCTCCACCACCTTCTCGTCGACCTGTCTCCACCTACTAGCGTTCTCTCTTCGCCTCTTTCTCTGCCTCGTGTTCTTTGCTCGGCTCTTTTCTCCACCAGCTTTCTCCTACGCGTCTCCCTTTTTCCTCTTTCTCTCCTTCTCGTTTCTCCGCTGCTCTTTGGTTTCGCTTCGCCCGTTCTCTTTCTGTCTCTTTCCATCTTTTCACCCTCTTCTCGCCAAGCGAGAACCCTGAAAGCTCTGAGAAAAGTTCCGTCGACTTAATTACATGGAATAATCGCGGGGGTACGGAACCTGGGCCGAGTCGTTGCGTCCATTCCCACATTACGAGATTTCTGATGTGCCACAAAAGAGCCCTTTCCTTCGACAGTCGTCTCGCGCCAGGCCTCGTTTCATCCACGCGAGTTCCACGGACCTGATTAGCTCGACTCATCGCAATTGATTGGGAAAACGCAGCTATCTCGACGGCATCCCTTTGTGCCAACAAATTGCGTGTTTACGTTTAACCAGTTTCTGGATGAGCAAGCGAGAGCAAAAGCGGAGTAACGCTAGCGCTCGACAAATCGAGTAATTCAGGATTTTAGAGAATCAACGAATATGGATAGATTCCTAAATGCATGAACATTCTCGGTAATGTGTTTGCGTTAAAGTCTATGTAGAAGCTTGAAATGTTAAAGTTTCGAAGCTAGCGACTCATTTCAGTCGTCTACGCGAGGCTTAAGTTTCTTTTTTAAACGAAGGACAAAAAGCAACTGGAAGTTGTCTCTCTTTGCGAAGTAGAGAAAGAGAGAACGTGTGAAATTTTCACAATGAAAGCTTACGACTGTCAGAGTTGGCAACTTGTTCGCGGGATAATGTCTGTTCCAGTGGTACGCGTTGTTGCAATCGCGTATCTGACACGCGGTGAAATCAATGTAACATTCATGCGAACCCGGGCGCAGATTCCGGTCGTGATATTCACACTGCCGCGCTGCTGCGAATTGTATCCTATAAACATCGTGAAAGTTCACACGACGCGTTCCTCTGAGCGTAACGCTCTCGCATCTTTCTTTGCGCTAACCGTCGTCAAAGCGGTTTTACCAAGTTTACCAAGATTTTTTCCGCCATTGAGAAGAACTAAATTTTAATTGAAAGTGTTATGAAGAAGGCTCTTCTTTAAAGATGTCTCTCCCTCTCTTTCTCTTTCTTTCTCTCTTCTACGAATAGATTGTTCCTCTCCCCTCCAAGAATCTGGATCGCGAGCGAGCGAGCGAGCGAACGAATATCCCAACGAACGAAGTCGTAAAGTTCTCGTTACACGTCATTGTTGTAGAAAGGTTGAATAAGGTGCGAACGAGAGAAGCGGTGTCGGCGGGTGGTGCTCGTAATCTTCAGAAATCTCCAGCTGCCCGTCGACATCTTCATCAACGGCTGCCATGAGGATATCGTCGCGTCGGTCGATCTTACTTTGATTCTAGATCGTGCGCTTCTCGCACAGATCCGTGCCACCCTCTCTCCTTCTTCTTCTTTCACAAAAATACACTGAGATTTTCTGATAATCTTCCTTTGTCCCGTGCCAGGGAGCAGATCTTTCCCCTGCTACCTTCTTCGCAGGAAATAGGAACGTCTTCGGGACCCTTTCGCTCTGGCTCCCTCTCGCATCGTCATCATCTCGTACAGCGATTAGGTTGATCGAGGAAACGATTGCGTCAATTTTTGTCCATATATTCACGAAATTACTGTTTGTTTTCCTCTTCCTGACTATATCACCAGGTTAGCTCATACACGAAACAGCTTCCTTGAGAGTGAATTTAAGATAATGGAACTTACCGCTCGATAGCGCGAGTAATTTAGAAAATTTCAACAGGAAACTTCCGTAAGAGAATTTTCTTATGCTACAACTTTCTTCTAAAAAGACTTCATTCTTCTTATATTATAAAAACTTTGCCCTTTTTGTATTTGTAATAGAAAAGCTGGTACGATAACTCGACTATTTACCTAGGAAATTATACATGTACCTAACGTACATCTACAGATTCTTTTTTCAAGAAGCTGCTCAATCATGTACTATCTATATCCTAGATCTATCATTGTCCTAAACATCGGAGAGTGAAGAAGCATTATAAAGGAAATATTAAAGTTTTGTCGAATCTCTGGGCGAGTTTTCAACTTTCTTCGTCTGACAATCGTAAGTAACTTGCAGTTAGGAACCGTGGCGACGTATCTCTCTATGTACAGTTAAGCTTTTCACATCTATGCGGTCGCGAAGCAGTCGCTATTCGTGGCTTGGTCGATACGAGAAGGAGAGTCTCTCCTCTCCTCTCTAGGATCACGGTATCCCTTGCCCTCGTTCTCGGTCCCTCTCGCGGGAACCCCTGCCAGGGGCCGACAATAGGCCGCAGTAGTTCTCATTTGATTAATAACCCGCCCACAATGAGCACTCCCAGTGACTCTCAGTTGATTAACGATCGCCACACAGCATCACAATGCCGATGATGGCCGTTGCGCGATCCAGCGTGTTCCGCGGATCGGTGATTCACTCCGTTAGAGGAGCCTCGATCCGAGGGGATTGATCGTGGATCACGAGCAATCTGCCTCGCAGAGGAGTCGAACCTGGATCGTGATCAGTCTGCATGGAACGTTGATCCGCGCGGTAAAAATTATCTTCTCTCTATCGTTTCGTGGCTGCAGATACGCTATAATGCAACGGAGTATAACAGATCCCGGAACAGTACGAAGGTTTGAAACGCTGACTAATCGTAGTTGAAAATCCACGTGTAATCTTTGACACCCAGTAAATCTGCTTATAATAAACTACTATCGACTGGAAGTCTTGTTTTGTCTGCTACGTACGTTATCATTAGATCGTGGATATTTCTGCGAATTTACATCTTCGTGAAAACCATGCAAGTAGTAGAAGCTAGAGTTATTACGTGTTACGACGAGCACGATATTGTAAATGTTTTATATATTTTCGCGTATTGCACGTATTCGTGCAATTTTCTTACAAATGCGCAAGAATGTACAGCCTGGTCGTTATAGTCGGTATGACGTAAATATGCAACGTTAAATTTGGTCGTTTCAAACTTTGATTAGTTTTGTACTGTTTTGGAGATTGGATATTCTCTGTTATTTCTTTTTATTCTGATAATTTATCACAACTAACGAAGATTGAATTAATTAACTTTTTATCCATTGGTACATTTCAACGTACTAAAATTCGTTAATACAAAGCTTGCCATTATTTCATCTTCCTAAGGATCTAAGCCACTAAATTTATATTTCGCTCGTACATATTGATCCAAGATTTGTCACGACCATCCATGGACAAGCGAGGACACGTGGTTGAAATTCGCGTTGTCCAAGGGTCAACCGCATACGCATATAACATTTTTCGAGGCAGCCACGAAGTTACATCGACGCTGGAGTCCGGTTTCCACACACGTATCCTTTATTTTCGATCGGTAACAGCCGATCCCCTTAGACGTTAAACGAGACGCACCTGATGCTTTCGCGCTTTATTGCCGCGTGCTATACAGGTAGCCGGAACTCGTTCGCAGCATATTAAATTATACGACCGTTTTTAACTGCTTAATATTTCGCCCATACCGGATAGGCAGATTATTTCTATTCGCTCACCCTTACACGCTTCGACTAGGGAAACTTTCTATTGGCA
Organism: Bombus vancouverensis nearcticus; assembly: GCF_051014615.1. Classification (NCBI taxonomy): domain Eukaryota; kingdom Metazoa; phylum Arthropoda; class Insecta; order Hymenoptera; family Apidae; genus Bombus; species Bombus vancouverensis. The sequence goes on along the minus strand of NC_134921.1, from coordinate 9,583,137 downwards.
TTCAAAGAAATATTAATCTCCGCCAGTGTATCTACCGAAAGCCTCGAAACGGAGACTCGATCGTTTGCGATTTGCCTAATGCTTCGCGGCGAATGTCATTTTCTCTTCTCAAATGGAAAAAACAAATAGAAATCTGTGGTCTACCGGAAACTGGGTTGCTTCTGCAAGGGTTTACGTAAAAGGCTTCGCGTAACTCGGCGCACGAACAAACAGGTAGCATTGTGGAGTGAATCGCACGTGAATTGGATCGATGCTCGGTCAGATTTTCAACGAAGATCGAGCGTGGAAAGGAAAGTAGGTGTCTCGTGAGCGAGCTTTTTCAAAGGTTGGTCCGTGCAGTGTCGCGTCGAAGGGAGAGACGAAGCCCCTTCCCCTTGGAACTCTGAGCTAAGATGGCCGCTCTGGGAGCGTATCCTATGTCGTGGGAACGTTTTTACCAACTGGAGCACGACGGGCCCTGGCGAGGGCTCGCAGGAATCCGAGCAGGTAGTCTCACGTGCACGGCTACCTACGGCTTGTGAGAAAAATCGTTTCGGCTGGATTTGCGATGGCGGCTCCTCCTTCCTGGGATTTGGTCCAGGAATACTTCCCGCGTTGCATCCTCGCGCCGGGAAATTCACACCGTCGTCCTGGACATTCTTAGAAACGAATTCTTACGTCTCCCTGGAAATCTTCGAGTTTATTCTCTCCTATATACGACACATGATATTTTCCTGCGAATCTCTTCTTTTGTACCGGGCGTTTCAGAAAGTTGGTGACAAATATCGTCAAAACGAAAGAAGTCTTAATAAACATGGTCCTTAACGAAATATAGAGAAGCGTTAGCATTTTCTTTTTCCTCTGTCAGTGTCGTAGCGATTTTCCGATTATAGTTGGCTAGATCAGGTCGTTTAATTTTATCAGCGAACGTTCTTTAAAAGTTTCTAAAAAGTAGTGGCATATTATGGCAATTTATTTTGTTTCTCGTATCCTGATACTTACGTACGAGTGTGTATATGTTTAATCACATTTCACTCGTATCATCGAAGAGGCGTCACGCTGGAAATCTACTTTCCATTCTGTCCAACGTTTCTTTTCTTTTTGCCGCGAACAAAACGCGTTCGCGCGAACGAATTAACAAAGTCGATAAAACTTGAATGTCAAAGCGACGGAGGGTGGCCTCCCTCGGGAAGCGAAACTGCTTCGCGGCAGGGAAATTAAATGATCTACCTGTTCGGTTCGGCATCGAGCGAGTGCCAGCGTATTCGCGAGCAAAGGTTGAAATCGCATGCGCGCAGCGTCCTCGCGGGACGAAACAAGCGCGAGCCATTTATCCGGTTGCGAACATCCTGCGGTCGATCCGTCGCTGAAAGAATAGAAAGGAATCGTTAAGGGTTGGAGGAGTCGCGAGGAATTGTGTTTCGGCGATTCGATCAATTCCCTGGAGCTGACGCAGGTATTCGCGATATTCGAATCGAGGACGAGGATCGCGCGTTGCTTCGAATGGCACAATAAATCGGTTTCACGCGGCGGTACAATGGCCGCGACAATTAGCAGCGCCCGACACTAATTTGAACTAATTAATGCCGGGGATATACGGGCATGGAGAAAAAGTTTGCAGGTGCGGAGCGGACAATGCTGGCGTATCGGTGAATCATCGATGATACGCTCGTTATTAATAAAATGACGGCACGACTCGGTGGATCGGTTTAATAACGTCTAATTAAGGGTGAGCTGATAATTATCGTTTCGCGGATCTCGGCGTTTCCAGATTCGTGCAACAGTGGCTCTTTTCTTTCTCTGGGTAGGATCGCGTCCGCCATCGTGCAGATCGATAGTATTTTTTTTCGTGTTCCTGCAGCCTTTCGGTTATTCTATATGTTCGTTTCGATTGGCAAAAATACACGCGTGGCAACCACGCTCGGAGTTACGAATCGCCGCGCCACGTTGGGCAAAACGGCGTCGAAATGATTAGGACGGTCGAGCAGAGTCGGCGCGCAGCATTGAAATATTTGCTGGAAATTGATTATCGTGGTTGCCGAATGCCACGATATGGAGATGACTAGACGAATCGGTTTTACTCGTACAATCGCGTTAATAAATACCGCAGAGACCAATCCGCGCTAATTAATGCAGATCCGTGAGCGCAGATTATGGAGAATTTGCGTTATTTGACGTTGGACCATAACATCAATGCAGTTCGTTTCATCCACGCGATAAAGAATCTCGGATTATTGCGATGTATATGTGTGCGTTAACATAGCAGGCTAATGCTATTATCGTTTAGACTCGCAATTATTGTTTCGGCGTGTCACGCTTGTATTCATTTCTTTCTTTCATTTCGAATATTTGACCATTTTAGATAATGGTACAGACAATCTTCATATTGCGTATATTTTCAAACTAGCGTTGTACAAAACTAAGTTCGAGAAACTAACTGAATAGCTCTTTTCCCTTTTCCCTTCTTTCTTTACCAACTATAACGAAATGAATAATATAACGAACATATTTGTCAGGGAATGAAAAGACACACGTATAGCTCAAAAACCGAATATAAGCAGAATTTTGATATGAAATCGATTCATAACGTACTGAATTCCAAAACTGTTGCCCTGTAGAAAATTGGACATGTGATTGTCGCGTTGGTCCCCTATAGTCTTCAAATATGAACAAGAGCCATTTTAATTATTATCCGCTCTAAAGATATCGAATTAACAAAAAATAAAACTGTACAAGTATAGATCGTTGTATTAAGCGATGGGAACTGAAGAAACGGCGGGTATTCGACGAGCCTGGCAACAGACACATAGAGGAGCAATCATAGAGAGGAAAGCAGCCGTGTATAGAGGCTGGTCTGTCTACTGGAGGCGGAAAATCTCGGCGATCGCGGCGGCTTCCGGCGGCGAAGCGGAGGGAAGAGCGAAAGAGACGAGATGGAAAAAGAGGAGAGCCAGAAGAAGTGGTAGACGAAATGTAAATCCACCGCTGCTGTTGCCGCGCCACGAAACCAGAGGAGCAAACGGGGGAGACCGGTGGGAGTGGAACGATGCTTAAATTTCCGATATTTTAACCGGCGGCCGCAACTTACTCGTGCAACAAGTCCTTTCTCCTCGGTTGCCTCTGAAAGCCCGGCTAAGTAATTTCGGTTACGCCATCCGACTCGCGGCTTCCGCGCCACCACAGACGGTTTTCCACCCCCTCGCGACTTTCCTCCCTTTCCTACGTTTTATCCCTTCTTTTCGTGACTCAACCTTGTTCGTTTGTCTATTCGCCTAACCTGTATACCCTATCGATTGCTCGTTCTTATTACAATCTTCTCGTAGCTTTAATTGTTCATTAACTCGTCTTACCATGATCTACAATTTCTTTCAAATTACGTTTGCGTCAGGTAATCTTGGTCAATCAAACGAGTCGATCGATTTCACGATCTTTAAATAGCTCTATTTTTCTTTTGACTTCCTGCAGTCGTCAAAGACTACGTTTATGTAAGGCAACTACTTGGTTGACCGACTGAGTCGATCGATTTCGTGCCTTTCAACCAACACGTTTATATATTAAGGTTCCGTTGTCCGACAATTTATTGTTCGATATGGGGCTAGTATGGTGCTTAAGTATCTCGTCTAGAGTGCAATTTAATTTAGGCATTTCGGTAATTATACTCTCACAGTCATTCGTCCACTGTTTGTACGATTAATTACAGTTGAGACTGCCAGGTTGTTCAACCAAAAATAGGCTAATGGGAAACGTTTTGTTAAACGATCAGAAAAAATGGACCCATCTCGATCTCTTTCTAATTACGATACGTGTCGCGTATCTACGCAGCTGCCACACATTTCGAGATAAGCATTACTTTTATTACATGCGCGTTCTGTTCTACAAATCTCTTCGAAATCGTTCCGCATCGGATTTGAACAATAATTCTATCTCGGTATCCTGGAGTGTTGAAAACCAGAAAGAAATGTTCCTAACAAATTTCATTTTGCTCTCCATCCAACCATTTCTTCCACTGAAACGTTCGAGGAAATTCCAGCAGCGAGTTCCCTGCTCGTACAGACGCGATTGCGCGGCGACATGGGGTTGGTGGGTCCAACTTGTTCCCAAAACTCGGATTAACCGTCGAGAAGTGGAAGTTCGCGGCGGTAGTTCCCAGCAAAGTTCTCCTTCGCGATTCTCCTTCGGCTGTGTTCCTCTGCTCTCGAGTTCCACGTGGTGGCGCGCGCGCGTGCTCTCGCCAGCGCTCAGCTTCGGTACGCGAAAAGGGAACAGATGTAGTGGCAGCTCGGTGTTTAGGGATAATTGCGATTGGTCGAGAGGGCAGAACTCGGGACGCTGCCACGCCATGTGTCTACCAAACTACTTGAAAGTTTGCAGCGGCACGACGTGGTCGACGAGAGCCTCCTGCTAATAGCGGTCTCTAGAACAGACCATGGTTCAACCGGCACACGCGTGCGCGCGTTTCACGCGTCACGGATCGCGTTCCACGCGAACTTGCTTATTGGATGCGAGAACGCAACGGACTATGCGAAAACCGGGCTGAATTGGACGCGACTCATTTACGACATTTTACGAGATTGATGTTCCGAAATTTCTCTTAGAGAAGTTCGCCACTTTTTCGTTTACATTGCGCGCTCATTTACCTCTTTGTCGCAGTTCGGTCCGTTTTAGTTTGACGTGACCGCGAATTTGATACGGGTGGAACGAACGAATGGAAACGTACGCTGGCTGAATGCAAGAAGTATCTGCACGTTGCCTTATCTCTCAATCAAGCATATTTTTATCGAATTCCACGTTTCATTTTAATTGTATGAAAAATTTAATATATGTATTTAGACATTATTCAATACTAATATTGATGAATGTACTATGATATATTGGGTTATGCTTAAAGTTTCTTTTTCTAATTTTGTAGTAATTGAACAAGATGCATCATGCACGATTAGATAAAATAATATATTCGATATAATAATATATTGTTTCTTATAAAACGAAAGAAACTGTTAGGACAACCTAATACCGTAGCGTGCGAGTATTTTTTATAGTTTCTGTACGCGGAACGAAATAATGGCGCTTCTTGTGTATTTATATGTTTCGTATATTTAATAGAACAGCAGTATTGTACATTTTATACGTCTCTCAAAGCGACCATGCCGATCTATGGATAAGTTTATGTCGCGATTACGAATATAGAATGCGCGAGATATAGAATTTTCGAAAAATGAGCCAGTGAAATTGGAGAAATTTCAAGGTGGCGAAGGATTTGTGTCAGCGTACGAACGCATTCAGAGATTCAGCCGCGAAATTGAGATAATTAAGATTCCTCTCGTTGCCAGGCCAGCTCGTCGAAATCTGCATGATTACGCTCGGTGGCACAGGTGGCGGAAAAAATGTTCCGTGCCAGGCTGAAAGTGAATACGGTGGCCGGGGCCGGCAATTTATTTCGCTAATGCAGCCGTGACGAATCCATTCGGCGACGCGAGGCTACTAAGAACGAAGAAAGACGCGCCCGACAGTGGCGAAACGAGAGAAAGAGAAAAGCGCAAGGTATCTCTCCTCTCGGCGCCAACAAAATGCATTTCGCGGGCTGCTCGTCGGTCTAGCTTCTGCTTTGGAAACGTATCTCGTATCTCGTGATCACAGAGAATTAACAGAGCCAGTTTCGAGGCTCGTTTTCAACGTTGAACGTCGTAGAATCACTCTTTCCCGGTATATTCTATATCCTTTTCGACCTAGAAATTTTCTACGGTTGATTTAGCATCCATTTTATTCCTCTATTTCTCCGTAATCGTAAGCTTCAGCTACTTTTTCAATCGATGTAGTGTATTTTCACAGTAATTTCCCTATTCTGCTTCTTTTGTTTTTGGTCGAACTAGGTGAGGAATTTAATGAAAAACTTTTCAACGGAGGGTGAAGGGACTTTCGATAATGACGGACTGGCTGAACAAATTTCGAGCGTATTTAAATTTAAAGTAAAAGTGTTTGAGTTTATTCACTGGATTAAATTCAGTATAAGCATGTATAAACTACAGCATTTAATTAGATTTTTCTCATTTGTATTGGAACATTGACTGTATCCTCGATTATTAAGTTATCCTGTACCTTTTTTGACTTAGAAATCTTCTATGATCGATTTAGTATTCATTTTGTCCAACCCTTTTCGTAATCGTAAGTTTGAACTACATTTCCGATCGTGCATTTGCAATAATTTTCCTATTCTGTTGCTTTTGTTTCTGGTCGAACTATGTGAGAAATTTAATGAAAAAGTATGTAACAAAGGATGGACGTACTTTTGATAACGATCGAATAATTGAAGAATAAACTTGGAAGATATTTAAATTTGCTGAGTTTATTCACTGATAATCGAATCTAATACAAACGCTGTATAAGCTACTGCGCTTAATTAGATTTTTCCCATTCGAATTGCAACTCTGACCGTATGCTCCATCATTTCGTCACTTCGTTTCTTCGCGATTCGTTTTATCGCCAAGAACAAACAAGAAAGATTCGAACGACTGAAAGTCACAGAGGCGACAACCGTATCGGGCAGCAGAGTAAAAATATCACGAGCCACGGGCAATTATTTAAAGTAGCGGGGAAAATTGCGTTTCCTGTAGAGTCAATGAATGTTCGATGGCAGTGGAGATCCAGCGAAACAGGTCAATGCACCGATCCTGAAGCCGGTAACGGCGAGAGCAAACGTTTGCCGTTACCCAATCAAGCCAGCATAATGCCGGTCTCGTATACGCGCGGCCAAACAGCCTACGGGGGTTTCACGATACACCATATGTACCAACACACCCTCGTGTTTGGCCGCGCCATTGGAACCCCCGGTAGCCGCGATTCGAGTTCTCGAGGAACGGGCTCGAAGCTGACGGGATCGACCACCACCTGGTTGCGCAGGTTCGTTCTCTACACATAAACACACACGCGCGCACTCACACACACAATCACGCGTACGTACGTTGGAAGTTGCGCGCGGGCCATGCACACGAGCAACGCCAATATTTTGCTAAGGTTATGTTTGCTGGCCGGCTGATGTACTGGCACAGATTGGATTTGAAGTTTATAGGGCGGAAATTCTTTAGGGAGAGCCAGCCTCCCCCGAGGTTTCAGAAGGTAAACGCGAGCACAGGCCCGCGCGACCAAATTCTTCGGAAAGCTGCTCGTTCTCGGCCGAGGGCGTGCTAGTTAAAAATTCATCGCGCTAAGTAATTCTCTTTGCTTTGCTCTTGTGCCGTTGATGACGTTTTAGGGAGTAGGGGTAGGTTCGAGGAGTTTCGAAAGAATGTCACCGAGGCAGCAGAGGGTGGGAACGTGAGCGGAGTGAGTCTGTGCAAATTCAGTGTTTCATGGATGTATAACTAAAGAAACGAGATGCTAAATCGTTGTATTCTCTCGCCTGTTATCGCAGATATTTTCGTCTGGTTATCTCGTACGTTTATGTAAAAGACGATTAATTGTTTGTCAGTACGATCTCGAATATCGTGTACTTTCCCTCGAATCGTAACAGCTGATACGCGCGTAAGAATCGAAAACTTTTAGTACTTTTGTAACTATGAGACGCGATATAACTCAGCAATCGTTCACAAGCAATGGTGGAGTTATGAAACAAATTGCTCAACCATGGGGCCGTTTTTCTTTTTTAAGTAGAACTTTCTATAAAATTCGAAGCTAAGGAAATACAAATACGATTTATTTCTAACAAAACTGACACATCGGATAAGAAGAACGGAGACGCATAACCAAAAAGTTGTTATATTTACGCGATCAAGAATTCGAGCGACGGGTTAATTCGTCTGAACGGAAAGTCAGATTTGCTGGACCTAAATATGCCAGTAGTTTAAACTACCTTTGTCCTTATCTGCAGTGTTTAGTCAAATTCGCACGTACTATGTGATACACGAAATTTCCAGATCTATATAGAAACGCACAGTCCAATAAATAAGCGAGAAGGGACAGAGATAACGGCGTGAGTCGACTTAACGACGACGATTACGCGATGCCATTAACGGCTTCCAGACGAGAGCCGGGTTCCATCGTCCAAGAGGGCCGACAGGTACCATTATTTCATAATCACGCGGCTGCCGTCATTAGACACGTATTCCTGACAAATGACAAGTGAGGACTAACGAACAGAGCAGCCTCTTCTTTACCGAAAGTTACACCTTCGATCTACCACGATCGTGTAGGGGTCACGCATCGCCCGTGGTCGCATTAAACATCCTACCGAGACGTTTTCACGGCTCGAGAGGACCCGAGAGGTTGTGTCGCGATCATAGTCCTCCGTCGCGGTGAGAAGAAGGGAACGATAGGCGAGCCAGAGAGAGAGAGAGAGAGAGAGAGAGAGTTATTGATGATGCACGAACACGGACATCGCCGGATACCGGCTAGTAACGTAAGTCCCGTTTCATCCATCAAGCTAAGGACTCGGCTTAATATCCCCGGCGAACGAGAACGTGGCTCTGCATTTCTAATTCCTCGTCTCTGCGTCTCTGCTCCGTGAACCTCGTCGTTTTTCCTTTTCCTTTTTTCGGCGTTCGCACTTCCTACATATCTTTGCATCAACGATGTTAATTGTATATTGGAATATCTTGAATCGATGAGATTCTTCGAAAAGTATACTTCGTTCTTCATAGCGCAGCGAGTATCGCATATTTGAAGACAGACTACTCTACGAAACCTCTGGTAGAGTGGTACTCTACGAGGATGTGCCCACTTGGTATTCAATTTTACTCGCAGGTAACGACAGGTCTTAATAAACGATAAGTAAAATCAACGAGCATAATATACGAATTTCTTGCTAGAAACATATAAGTCACATAAACGAATTATATTTTCATTTTAATCGACGACGTATCTCCATTTTGCTCCACTTTGGCTTATAAACGAAGTGAAATTCGTATCGATATCGTGTTCGGTTAAAATCATTTTAGATATCGCTGTTAGAATATAATATGCAAATTTCTGACCGATGCAACAAGCTTGACTATTCTGCGCGTAGTTGAGGCTTGAATTTGTTCCAGTTTGAAGCTAGATTCAAGAGGACATCAAATTTGACATTTGATAATTTCTTTGTTCATCGATAGGGCAAAGTGTCAGGAACAAAATGACAGATACAAAAGGAGCTAGAAGGAAACGTCGAAACAAAGGGGCTGGATTGTCCGAGCTGGGAGAGGACAGGCAGAGTCGGCGCGAGTTCCTCCCGCGAAATGATTTGGAGTACGAGACCGATGCACGCGGCACCGCGGTATAATTACTGGTCGTATGTATCAGACACGCAATCAAGAATGAATTATCGCGGAACCACGCCTCCTGCCAGCGCTCAACCGGGCACAACAATGCCGACGCATCACGAGCAGCGACCCGACTGTCGATGATGTGTGCTAATAGTCCCCCGTGGCTTTCGCCCACAGTATCCAGATCCCGTGACACGATTTTTTCCGCTCCTAGCCCGCGGCCATTCACTCTTCCTCGTCTGGTCGCCGCGAGATGAAAACGCGTTTACGAAGCCTCTCTAGCCTGTACGTATGGTAAAACATCTCAAACACAATTATCTCGTATTTCGAGATACTTCTGTATCGAGTCGTTCGAGAAGTTTGTAGCTTTTTGGAAATTCCTCGTATATTCCATAGGAAATTTCGATAAGATTGGAAAAGGTTAGCCTGTTCTAGATTTTATCAAATAATACAATTGGAAGAAATTCTGTTCCCATTTAATCTTCTAAGTGATCGGTAGAATTATCAAAAGTCTGATAGCGAAAGTCTAATACCGAGCGAGATAATGGACACTAATTTATAGACTTGCTTGATTTTATTTAATTTTCTAAGTGGCAAAAATGGGAATCTTTTTTTTTAATAAGAAAATATGTAAAACGTATGAAATGTTCGGTGTACCGGGAAGCGATATTGATTTCGATTAATTTCAGGGGTTGAGAGGATCCGATGGAGAGGAGTCGGGTGTAATCATAAAAATAGAACGATATTTAATTCGACATGCCGGATACGTTGTAATTGCGTATTTCGTCGTGCCTCGGGGCAATTAATTAATTGTTTAATCAGCTTTCAAAATTGTTTAATTCGCTCGCCATAATTTCATTTAATATTCATAATTTGATTTATTATGGATATTCCGTGATAAATTCGCTTGAATTTTATGTGGCAAAACAATTTCTACACGAAGCGTCGCTTACAGAATCCAATTTGTTTACCATTTCTCAGCATATTCCACAATCACGTTTAATCTACAAATTCTTAATTCGATCAAATGACATAAAATCTAATCGTATCATCCCCGCGATAATTCGAGCGACTTCGTTGTTAGTGCAACGTGTTAAACTTTCGAAAGAAAGGATTTCCTCTTTCTTCTCTCTTCGCCATCGTGGCATAAGAAACCACCAAAAGGTGCTCCTGAGAGCTCGTAGAAGAAAGTACGCGCGTTCCATGCCAGCTAAGATTTCGTATCGCCGAATCCAGCAACTCGTAGAACCTCCAGTTTTTTCCCCCATCATCTGGAACGTTGCCGGATGACCCAGGCCAGTCTCGACCCATAAAACCCGAAATAACTCTTGGTCCGAACCTCCTCCTCTGCCACCCTGTTCGGACAATATCAGGCTAGGGGTGGGAGGGGGCGGGAATCGCGCACAGGAAAGGAAGACGAAGGGTGGGTACGCAATAAATTCGCAATTTCCTTATTACGGGTAATGCCCCGGTCGGCGGGTGAGCTCGCATAAATATCCCTGGTTCCGGTGATCCTGTGACTTCCGGTCAGCCGCAATGACTTACGCTAGTCGTAGGGTAGATCGGGGGGAGGGTTGTAGCAGCAGCTAGCCAACGAACCAGCCAACCATCCCCGCGCAGAGAAAAGCGGGTGGACGGGGGTGTAGGTTTCGAGCGGGTTCGCAAAAGAGGGCGATGTTCGCGATGGAATTTGTCCCCGACGGTTCCGCCCTCGGATGACCACTGATAAATTTACTAGATTCTCCTTTCTGTTCTCTTTTTACCGTCGTGCCTGTTACATCCCTTTTTCTCGTCCGCCCTTCGTTCTGCTTTTTCCTTCATTTCTGCGTACACTCGTTCTACTGGCAGCTGATTTTTCATTTTTCTTCTTCGATGTGTGTGATACGAAGCTGGATAATCGGTGTCCCTGTATTCGATAGCTGACGAAAGTATTTGAATACTCGTGGAACTCTCTTAGAAATACCTTGTACGTGTTGTACGAGACGTTTTGAAATTTCCTTCACTACGATGAAAAATCGCTATCTATTGTAATTTGAAAGCAATGTATGTCCATTTTTGTCAATTTCAATCATCGAGGAGACAGGGCATTTGTAGAAATTTTCGTGAATATGTGTATTTGAAACAATGTGGGACGATTTGAAATTTCACTAACACCGTAATGAGGTCCGGCTATCACGATCATATCTGTAAAATGTGAAACAAATTTGAAAATGTACCTACTTAGAGGAAAGTTACGAGATATTTAGCGTAAATGTTCAAATACTTGCACGAGCCACTGTATCTTGGAAAGAAATTTTTGAAACGTGCATCTACGGTAGTGGTTTGCAAGTTGACGTGAAAATTCGTGGAAAGCGGTCTTCGACTGTCGCGTTTAGGTGGTGGGGTCGTTTGGCATCGGTTTTGTTTGTCCCATCGTTTTGACGATTCGCCTCGTGGACGACAGAAGTTGGGAAAAGCGGGGGAAAACGCGAGAAGCCTGCAACCTGGCGTTCCTCTCCCCGCATCGTCAAACCCCTCGTCGTTGCGCAAACAGAGGAGAAACTTTTCCATATGAGAAATTGTGCTCGACCGGCTTTGCGAAATTTTTGGACCGTTCCTCTTTTCGTCTTCCTCTCTTCTCCCACTCTTTTCCCTCTCTCGATACGCTTCGAGACGCGGAGTTTAATTCGTCGAGTAGCTTTGATCCTCGCGTCGTCGTCACGGGCAGGCAATAACCTTAATTGCTTTCTTCCGTGCGCTTTATTTTTCACGGCGCATTAAAACTTCCCCCGGTGATCAAACGTCGAAAAATCATCTCGGAACTATTTCACGTCGTCGTCTTATCGATAATTAATCTGTTGAGTGGGTAGTTTCTCGACGCGGAACATCGATTACCAGACCGTAACCAGGCCTCTAAATCAATAACTTACACTCTGTTTGCTATAAACTTTGCCAAACGAGCCGCGAGATAAATCTCGTTTCCCCGATTAACAAGTAGATCGGTCGCGTTATTTTCAAAGCTGGCTACGTAACAAGTATCCCAGAGCCGTCGTAAAATTTCACCTCGAACGCGGTGTCCGAACTGTGCACCCCCCGTTAAATTACCCCTCGTTGTGCTTCCAACAGTTTCCATAAAACACCGGGCATATATTTATCCACGGTATCTCTCCCCAAGGTACGATCGTTCCGACAATCTGTTTCGTTTATCGCAGCCATCCCCCTCCCCCTCGTCTCTCCCAGTAGACTCAGCCACCCTCTCCTTCATCCGGAACTCGCCTCCGCCACGCCTAAACATCCGAGTCGAGATGATTTTTCGTCGTCTCTTTTCTCTTTTTGCGGAATTTCGCCCTCTTAAACCGACCCTTTCCACCGTCGAAGCGATGGTAGGTTGGAGACACCGAGACCAGGGAGAGAGGGTGAAAAAAAATGGGTGTCACGCTCCAATAAAACAAGCAATATCGCGATGTCCCGGGGCCAAAGAGGTCCCGGGTTATCCTACGGGGGGTCCTGACTCCCGGTGCGCGTCCCAAGGTATATTGCTCCCGGATCATCGCGCCTGCATCGCATTACGGGGATGATATCACCCTTTTCCACACGTACGAACGGACACGCACGCGCCGACTTATATTCTTCTCGGCACAATGCGGAATCGCCGGAACGACGCGGGATAGGACCGAGTATGAGAAACGTGCGGACTGTCTGCGAATTTCCGCGAACACCGCGTGAACCGTTTTGGGGAAGGGGGCGAGCGGCAAGGAATCGGTATATTGCGAGCTTAATATAATTCCTTTGTACCGACTCTTTCGCTTGCGATTCTTCCGGCACCGTCGAAAGGAATCGCAGCAGGTTACGGAATTTTACTGGAATATCGTACCATTTTCCGTAAGGATGGAGGCGTAATTATGAAAATTCAGAAGGTAATTATGTCTGTACTTGCAGTTGGTCGGGGTACGGAGAAAAAAATGTTATAGACTGGTATTGTTCCCCTTAATTAAGATTTCCTGTCTGCCACGTCAAAGCTGAGGAAGATCCATGTATTTGCCATTTCTGTCTTTCTTCGTTCGATTTAAAATACACAGTCCTTATTTCATAATACACCTGTAGTACATAACTTTACTTGAAACATAAAATCGCGGCAAATTCGAATCGTTATTAATTCGATTTTATTAATTTTTCTGCTGCATTTACGGTTTCGAAGGTAGAAAATTCATAGTATTGTATTTGTCGAGATAAGAATATGAAATCATGATACGTAATCTGTGAAATGTCGTGGTCTTTAGCTTAATTAATAGAACAAAATGGATCATATACAATTCGATAAAATTGTTTCCTCGTGAAACGAAAGAAACTTTTGGGCCAAGCTAACGCGTATGCTCTTTATTCAAAGAAAGTTTCAAACAAAGAAACAATCCTTAAACGCTTTATCAATTTCCTAATGATTTTTCGAGTTCGTCTAAATTTCCGTAATTGTTCCGATACCCAAAGTCGACGTTCTACTGTACATCGACAACTTCGACACTTAGCGATGGTAAGACTACAAAAGAAGGGAATCCATAGAACAGTACCAGCGGCTGGTGAATTTTCGGGCACGGCGGTTTAATCAATCTAATGAATCTTTTCAGTTAGAGAGGAGCCGATTTGGATGGGAGGTGGGATTAGAGTACGAACGAACCGCGCGTTTCATTAAAGGACGCTCGCGTGCAATCGATTCATGCACGTCTCGCGGAGCGATAAATGCCCTCGACACAGAAGGACAATCGCTCCGACGTGCCGCAGCCATTGATACCTTTAGGGGGGTGGCTGGCAGGAAGGAAGAAAGAGAGACAGCGATGCGAGCCCAGCTATCGGGATAAAGGCCCGATCACGCGTGTAACGCGCGGATTATTAATCGCAGAATAATTTGACGCCCCGACGACAGAGGCGGTGACGTGCCCCCTGCCAGCTCTCACCCCCTGCCGCCGTTCTTCATCCACTACGTGCAACCACCTCCACAGCCACCTCCGTTCCGTGGCGACGCGGAACGTCGGGCCCAGTTATTGGCTTCGCAGATTTGCGCTAATGTGTCTTCCGATAGTTCATAACGCTCGGTGCTTGGGAATCTGGGGAGATGATTCGACCCCTCTGTCTCTTTCGCTCTCCTATCGCGAGTTCGTGGTTCACGGGACCGTGAACTCGTAAACCGGTGCTCCTCTGAGTGGAAAACGCACAGGAAACGCATAGAAGGGTGGGCGGGCAAGGGAGGTTGAAGAAGTTCCGAGGAAGAAGGTTAGTTACTCGGTTGTTCGCTGAAAGTTTTCGGATCATGAGTAATTCTCGCGATGGAGATTTTTTTTTTTTTTGCAAGAGAGGAACAGCGAGGTTGGAGTGAATTTGTTGAGTTCCAGTTTCAAAGTTTCGCTCGGAATTAATTCGTGCTTATTCTTTTTGTTGCAGCAACGGCGACACGATCCGACGCTGTCGGCGAAAGGCATCCGCCAGCGGAGCTGTACGTAACGTTTTATTTTTGGCTTTATACGGTGTCTCGCGGCGTCTTGTGCCTTTGCCATCTTCTGTAGAACGTTAGGAGAATTGCTGATGGGCGATCGATCTCGGCTTCTTCGCGCCTCTCGCTTCGCGAACTTCCACCAGAACAATGCGTACATGTTCCTCGGAGACTGTGTTAACTGTCGCGATTCCATAACAAGAAATTGCAGAAACAGCACGTGAATATAAAGATACCAAAGGAGAGAGGTTAAAAAGATTAGTCGATCTAAGTCTACGTTTCGGTTCTTCGCGGTCGATGAGAAGATAAAAATCGTGAGTCGCGCTCTCCTGCCGAAAATACGCCGGAGCGTCGTGAAACTTTAACGCGACGTAGAGATACGATTTCGCTAAAATTATATGAAAAACGCGATAAAAAGAAAAAAGAAAAATAGGAGGAACTCGCTGGCAACCCGATCCATAATCCCGACGGAAGCCACGAGCGAAGGTGAGGAGCGTGGAGGCCAAGGAAAAAGCAAGGGAGGCTAAAGGGTAAGCAAGCGAGCCAATGTTTAATGGAGGCTTCCCGTCGGCCCCTTGCCGCTTCTTCTTCTTTGGCCGCGTCTTCGCGGCGATGTCGGTGGCAGTCGAGGTTGCCGGTGGAGGCGGTGGACACGTCATTTATCTTTCACCCTTCCTCCTGCTGGAGCACGTTCTCCACCTCTCACCTCCTACCTCCGTCCACTGCTACTCTTGGTGGCGCCATCTTGGCAACTCCCACTCTCCTTTTCTCCTCTGCTGCTCTCTCTGCCCTTCTCGGTTCTCCGCTGTTCGGCCTCGTACGCTCTCCTGCTTCTCCGTGTCCCCATTTGCCTCCTTGTCTCGCCTCCAACTCCCTAACGTGGAACAACGTCTGACTTTCTCGCTCGTTCCTTCGTTCCTCCTCGGCCTTCTCTTTGTTTCTCTCATTTTCCGCCTCCATTCTCTCCGTCTCGTCCCCTCGGACCGCCTCACGGCCCCCGTCGCTCCTCCAGCCACGGCCAAGAACCGTTTTCCCCTGCGTCTTAAGCTGCGTGCCTGGAATAGTTGGCAATTATTCGGCACAGCCCGCGATCCCCTTTTCTCCGTTCTTGCTCGCGTCTCTCCGTCTTTGTTTCCGCCTTTTCTACGTAGCTCCTTTCCAGCGTCGACATCAACGTCCGAAAGATAGATGGAGCAGGATCGTAGAGGTGGTAGCGCGCGATGAATATTTATCGATAGTTGCCGCGTTTCCATCCGCGTTTCCAGCCCCGTCGATCGTCGATGATATCGAGCCGCGATAAGCACACCCAAAGACAAAACAGTTTTCATGGTCGGTGACGGATCGGGAAAATAACTGTAACGTGCCTCGACCATGCCGAGAGCTCGACGAAATTTTTATAATCCTATTCAATCAGTCCGTGTGCGAAACGTTTCGAAATTTCATTGATGATCTTTGAGTAGGCGTAGTCGAGACACTGGAACGTTCTTCAAGAACGCGTCTCTAGTCTGAAACTCGCAGCACAAAATTCTCCGCGAAGATTCTCTTCGGACAGAATTAACTGTCAGAGACACGACGAAGAGAATCTCGAGAGATTCAAAATTCTCCAATTATATGTCTCCTGTGGAAATCTTTCGCGCGGCTTTTCATTCGCTATCTTCCTCTTAATAGACTCTCGACCATCTAATTCGGGTGCAACTAAAATCGCCTAAATTGCCACGCGAAACCCATCGAATCGGTTGAGCCAGTACGCCACTCGAAAAAATGGTCCTTTGGGTCGCGGAATTTCCAAAGCGATAACGAACCTTTGGCACACGGTATCGAAACCCGGAGTTCGTTAAAATCCCCGGAGGTAGGCGGTGACGAGCGGCTCGGGGAGTGCAATTACACGACGTCCTTTTTTAATCGGGCCAGGACACGGGGTTACCGTTAATTACGGGCGTGCGGGCACAGGACGATGCGAATTTCGAATTACCCGTGGATAGGCTTTGTTCGCCGCTTTGCCATTGTGCCCGTGCCGCCCCCCTTCTGTCCACCGGTGTCCACCCCCGCGCGCTGCCCCCGATGGCTTTAAAACCATCCGCTACTGGTAAACGCGTCGCAAACGAACTTTCGGCCACCATTGTCGACCGCCTGGATGCGTCGCGGGATTTTAATCGCGGCTGCGCGCCGAAATTTCCCGCTCGTGGCTCCGTGAAAACGCGCCCGCTGCTACCACCGCCGCCGCCGCCGCCGCCGCTCTCTGATCGATGCGCCCGCTGATGCGTGGATCCGAACGCGTCGCTTTGATACTCGAAACAGAGGCCTGCGTCGCCCGCCATGCGATCATTTTTAATTGCGAATCATCGATGCGATGGGAGGCTGTATTTTTGGAGCAGAATCTATATATCACGTGTTCGTCGATCGCACAATGTATTTTCATACACTCGCCGTGATCTTGCAATCAATTTTCGTATCTCGATCCTGTTCGTGTTTAAACAAGGAAGAGAACTTTTAGCGGGCACCTTGAGAAAGATTTTGATGTAAAATCGTAGTGGAAAATTATATCTATTAACAAGGATTGTTTAGCGTTTTTCTGAAATTTTTTAACGTTAGAAAGATATGACTCTCGAGTCGAAAATGACTCAGAGAGTATGACAATGTTAGTTGATTAGATGACCGATTAGAAGATAGGAGAATTATTTTGCAGTTTCAATGGTAGAGATTTGATATCGCAGCTTCGCGATATGATTTAACACTTTGCTATGTTTGTTATTCCGAGTTTTAATCCGTACACTACTTTTAAAATTAATTTCATCGATTCTTTTGGATTAGTTTCTAATTTCAAAGGAAACAAATTCCTTCGATTTTTAAGTTGCAAATTTTCAAGATTTCTCGAATACCAATCGCGTTTCTGAATAGTGAAATTTACGAAAGGCGGAGCCGATCGATTAAACTTTCGAGAAGCTCGTACATCGTTGTCCATGCTCACACACTGAACGAGAATAAATTTAAACAGCAAGTAGGTTACAATCGAATTGTTCAGCGAACTTGAACTGCGTGTTTTATTGCACATTGTGAAAGTTGAAGTGGCATTGTTCAATCAAACTAGTTTATCAACAACCAGTTGCTCGATCAAAACTACCATCGAACGTGCAACTTGTTTACGCTAAAATCTTATTTATTCCTGAATTTCTCTGCTTCGTGTTGACCGAAAAATAAAAATGTTCCCTCTGAAAGAGAAGTTGTGCGTGGCTGAGGATCGCAAAAGCCGGTTTTCTCGCGAAAAATAAATCGCCTCCGTTCGCGACGAGGCGGTTGGATCACGAGTTTCCACAGGTTTCGCTGGGTATTCGCTAGTCCAGGCACGTAGCCCAGGGCCCTCTCGTGGAATATTAGCTGGTAGTTGGTTCGAGCCCACATTGGGTCGAGCTCGCGAACGACAGACGTGCATACCGTATTAAGCCCCCAGGGACTTTGCTGCCGCGTTACCAAACACCGACACACTCCACGTGTGTCCGCCGTGTCGGCCAGCTTCAACACGCGCGCACGAAAGCGCACACTAACGGCCGCGAAAGTGTCTGCGTTGCCGCGTATATCGGCGCACAGTGTGCAAATACTCCGGTATTCATGAATCCCCGGTACTCGCCCACGGGAAATGCACGCTCGACCACCGCGAGATCGACTCTTACCCGGGTGCCACCCCCGCGAAACATAACCTTGGTCCGCTGGACGCCACGGCGACGTGAATTCGTCCCTCGAAATAAATACCAGCCTCTTTCGTTGGCAGATCAACGTTTTGACTAGGTATTGTTGGTCTACCATATATATCACACACGTACACAGAAATTTGTATTTTTGCGCCAAATTTACGTATTTATTACATTAGAATACGATTCTCTGTTGCTGGTAGACTACTCTGGCAGGTTTTCACTGGATATTGTGCATCTATGAGACTCCGTGAGCCGAATGTTTCTTGTTTTACGTTATTTCACATGAAACAACGTGTGTACACCAAAATGCGATTTATTATCGTTGGCGAGTCAACGTTTGGACTAGGTTCGCTGAGCTATGCATGTTTCACGTATTGGATATTATGCGGTTCTTTATATTAAATCTCTATTTTGCGCTAAATTATAATACGTATTCATTATAATAAATTCGATTGCCTGTAGTTGGCAGATCCACGTTTTAAATATATTTAAGCAACGCAATAGTTCAGCGAACATCATGAGATTCCATCTACTAAAGTTTTATTTTACTGAACATTAATTTATATTTATTTCGTTGTAGCTTATTTGGTGCGTGTTTCGTTAATTATCCTGCGAAATTCGAAGCAGCCCGATGCAAACCGAACCGTTCGCAATTCTCGGGAACGCGATTCTCTACGATGTTGTTAGATCGATCGGCTTGACGACAAGATTTTGAAACGCAGTTGCAGCTAGGAACCGGACTCAAAGGGTGGCGATGCGATTCTCCCCAGCGCGAATTAACGAAATGCTTTTCACGCGAGAGGCTCGGTTACAGAATGAAAGGCGAAACTCGTCGTTGTCACGGATAGGAATCGGCGTCGAAGAGGATAGGGGGGGCAGGGCGGGGGTTGCAGGGGGCGAAGGTTTCCGCGGCGAAGCGTCGACGATCCAGGTCGACGAGTGGCAATTAGGCAAATGAATAATTTCCACTGAATTAAGCCAGACTCGCTCGACGAAAAAGGCGATAATGCGAAAAGCGACGTAAATAGAAAGAGGAGAAAACGGGACGAAGAGGTGAAACGTGGAGACGAAAGAGATGGAGCTGTGGGGGCGGGACGTGGGACGAAGGGAGAAACAGAGAGACGTTGGAAGGGCAAAGGGACGGGGGGATAGAGTGAAAAGTGGCGGAACTAGCGAGGAGAGAATCGTACGAGATGAAGGGTGAGAAGAGGTTGAGCGCACGTGCATCCACCCTTCACACGTGTACAATTTTCAGCTGTGTACAATTTTAGCTGTATACACGGCGAGGTTACACTGTTCTTCGGTATCCAGCGTGGATAAATGTGTCCTCCTACCTTCGACCTACCTTTCGCGTGCACGGTTACTCGACGGCGCGCGCCGCCGTTCGCGGGAAAAGGGAGAAAGGAAGAAAGAAGGCAACGGCGCAATCAAACGTCAATCCCAAGCGAGTAATTTTCAAGTAATTTGTTTCCACGACGCTGGAAAAATGTTTCGTTTTACGTCGTTTTGCCGGCACGTTCTCGCGCCTTACTTTCAATCGCAGTCGCGTTGCTGTTGCAGCTCTCTCTCTCTCTCTCTCTCTCTCTCTCTCTCCCTCCCTTCCGTTCCTTCTCTGCGAGGACATTCTAAGAAATAATTACGGAAACGGGGTTCGCTCGGACGGAAATTTCATCGTTTCCAGCAGCAAGCAGCGAAGAATGAAACACGCCAGCAGAAACTAACATCGAAACGAGAATCGCGTTCGATTTAACGTCTTGATAATTAAACATCCGGAAGAAACGTGTTTTCGTTGAAAACAATCGGTGAAAACTGCGTCCTTTCCTCTGTACCGTTACGACGTTTTCTTTCGTCGAAAGGTACTAACGGGAGAGATTGCAACAGGAAATATGTAAAGCAAAGCAGCAACGATTTGCTTCTTCCATCCCTTTTTTCAGGCACGAATGTCTCCATGTATCTCGACATCCCTCGCAGAGCCTATGACTTACATCCAGCCTGGATTTACGCGCGATATATTTGTTTTAAAGTCCCGGATTCCCGTGCTCCGTATCCGTTCCCGCCCCATTGCCTGGTTTGTCGTCTTTTTCGCCGTTCCCTCCGACTACTCGTGCCCGTCGTCTCATGTATTTATGAGGGCGGGAGGGCAGAAACGTAGGGAACGTGTGCGGGAGTTATGGCCCGAATAAGTGCTCTCGACCTCGGACAGGGATTCTCAAATGGGAAGGGAATCGGGACCACCGTGGAATTTTTCGCGAGCTTTCACACGGCTCCCCGTGTCGCCAGATTTCATGCCTTTTTTTCTCGGTATCTGGCAAATTGCAGCTCTTGTCGAAACGTTTAACCTGTTTTCCTTTGTTAATTTTTATTTCAGAAAGCAATACAACCTGCCCTAAATTTTGTTCTACAATGTTTCGCGATGGCTCATTTAACGTTTCTTTGTAATTAAAATTCTCCCGGCAAGCACAGGTATTTCGTTCGACCTATGGTTCCTTCGAAAATAAATTTGCCGATTGAAAATTTCCTGGCTAATTTTTCTAAAACTAAATTTTCTTTGGAAGAGTCCCAGGCAGCCATAGCGACGCGCGAGCAATTTCGGTCATGAGATTAATCCCCGTCGATCTACAAGTTTATTTGCCGCAGTTTCGATAAGTCTTCCCATTCACTTTGATCTCCGCCGCCAACTGAGACCAGACGCTGTTACGATTGTTGCGCGAAGCAATAAAACGCGTCATGGGCTTCGCGACAGTTTTGGGTGTTCGTTAAGTGCGAACAGATAAGGAGGGTGTCGTGGAAAATACACGAATCCATTCTTGCTGGCGATATTACGCGTGAAATGAAACAGCTGGAAAAGGGAAATTTCTGACAACTTTCTATGTTCCATTGCGATATAATGCCTATATCTTCAGAAACAGAAATAAAAAGAAATAACTGTTACGATCTGTTCCTCGTTTTGGGTCGAACTATTGAAGGAATCTTGTCCTGGAATACAGGGACTTCGGTTCGAGCTCTAAAAGTCGTTCAAATATTCGTACTCGTGATGAGCGATATAATATCAGTGTTTTTAAACATCGATAGTTTTCAATTCAGACATCGACATTTTGCATCGAGATTTAACGTGAGGATATATTTTCAATATCTATACTTAGCTGGTAAATATCGAAATTGTCGAATCAAATTTTGCAGTCAGTCGAATAATTCACTTCTGAACAAACTCGCCAAAAAATATTTAGCAATAAGCGCAACGTCCGTTTCGTCTGAACGGCTATTCTCCAAAGCGGGCAGTGTTTTAAAATTTAAATGAAGCAAGAAATCGCTTAATTGGAGAACATTTACAGCAACTGCTATTTCTACGTTCATTGTCTATCGAAGACTGGCATTTTCAGTGAAACATGCTACGTTTTATAATCGAGTTTAATATACTACAATTATTTTCGTTGTATATTTAAAAGGTTTAATTTAAATAA
Organism: Bombus vancouverensis nearcticus; assembly: GCF_051014615.1. Taxonomy (NCBI): domain Eukaryota; kingdom Metazoa; phylum Arthropoda; class Insecta; order Hymenoptera; family Apidae; genus Bombus; species Bombus vancouverensis. Next base: position 9,561,314 of record NC_134921.1, on the reverse strand, counting down.
ATGATTTATTTTCAGTTGCACACTTTATTACCTGTAATTCAATTACAAGTGTCGATATCGATAATATCGATGTTTTATTAATTTATAATAGTTAATTACTACTAACGAGTTTATTACCAAATATCATTTACTAACTTATTCAATTAATTTTAGATTTAGAGCGTAGAGTTCGTTAAATTAATTGACAAACGTCGAGTTAGGTTTAATGCCAGATTTAAGACTAGACTTCAACTTATTTACATTTAGGTTTGCGATTGCATTTGCTGGAAAGTTTTGCGATTGCGATAGAATGTTGAATGACGAACTAACGAGACCGCGCCAAAAGTGTGTCCTTTCTAAAAGAAGTTGGTAGAAAAGAAAACTGACAAAGACATCTTCAGGACATTTCCCACATAGTTCCACTTGCTTGGCCAAGTCTAAACAATTGACTGCCCAGCGACGTGGCATGGCATCGGAAGTATAAAATATAAACCGGACGCGACACTTCGACGCCTAAAAATCCTCGAGAGTTGGCATTTTCAAGTGGCGCGTCCGACTCATAGACGATCTATCGCGCTAGACCTGGGTGACTTACGTTACAATGCTTAGAAAATGCCTGGGCGAGTCCGAAGACTCGAAGATGGTATCCCGCTGGGGGTAGCCATCCACATGTTATTTAGCAATTTAGTTAGAAAAAATTTACCAAATGACTAGCTGGACAAATTGTGAAGTACAAATTAAATAATAAAAAAAAAAGTCTGAAGAATTTGCAGCTATTGAAAGGTCCTCGTTGCTCTCCTCGAGAACGAGAGAGGATTGCGAGAGTCGCGTTGGTTACGAGCGCAACTCTATGCAAAATTAAAATTCCTCCTGTCCGCCACTGTGAACTAAAATCCTTGTATCCTTAACGTACACCGCTATCTATGACGAAATTTGTTGAATCAAAATCGGGAGTTTAGGCGCATTTTTAAAAGAAAATTCAAATATTGTGAACTTTCAATAATATAATTTTATTTAACTATATAATCACCATTTACATTTTTCTGCAATTTCTCTGCTGTAAAAGTTTTACACTGATTTTTACGTGCATAAAATGGACTACTTTTAACGTTGCTATTTGTAAAGAAGTTTGACATTGATAAAAATATGTGATAGACACAAGAATACAGATATGAATTGTAAGAAGGATGTGGTAAAAAATTCCATTCGACGGTTTTTATTTCTTGGCGAATCGAAGAAGGCCCTACGTTATCCTGTAAAATAGTACACCTTTTCTGTGTCCGAGTGTTGGTTGAATTATTCTCGAATTGTGTTGTGACCACCTGCGTGGATCAAAGTTTTTACTGATACCAACTTCATGCATTACATTTACAAATTACTTTTTTTTATTTGGTAGACTATTTACAATCAATTCTCATTGAGAATTATAAGTAAATTATTTTGGGGTGGTACTGTAACTTGGATTATAAGAGTTTATAGTATGTTTGATTGTAGTTAAATCTAATGCTACGATCCAAAGGGTTTTGTCTTTTTAGTTTGTGAATCTGATCCGTCGTGTCAAGTAATTGGGTAACTAATGGGTTTTAATGGTTGTTAATTCTTATATTATATCTGTTTCTGAACTTGGACATTTCTTCTTTAACTGTGGCTATCTTAAGGTCGCGATGTATTGTTTCGTTGGTAACATACCAAGGTGCGTAATTACAAATTACTGAGCGAAATTCGATATTAGTTAATCGGTAACCAAAAAGAAGAACATACAAAGTTTTTTCCTAAATCTGATAAATATCTTTAATTCAACGTCGATCATCTTCAACGAAGAAACCATTGTACAGAAGTCAAAAATTCGACAGCCCTGAAGAACAAGACAATCTACATCATTTTGTATAAAAGGGAAGAGGATGGACGAGAGAAGGTCTGGTACCGGAAACTGGAAGGAAGAGAGTCGGTTTAGTCTGGCTGGCTTTGCTCGTCTCCTCGGCGTCTCCTCATTCAGGCGAAGTCTAATTAAAGTGCAGCTGCAAGTTAAATTAAAACACGATAATGTTGCCGGCAGTCTCTGCCTCTCGTCGGTCTGTCTTCATTTAGGGAAAGGATCTTTCGCTCGTCGGAGAGGAAGAAGCTGAAACTTAAGCGGTCGTAGCGGAATCGCAGTCGAGTCGTTCGTAAACTCCTCGAAGGACTTGGGACGAATGAGTTAAACAGCTCGGTGCCGGCGATCCAGCGAGCAGTTCCTCATTCGTTTGTTTCACGAATAAAAGCGGCCGAGATACGATATCGGCTGGCTTAATCGGCTTTGACCGGGCAACTTTCGCGCGATAAAACTTCGTCACGCGTTTACTTTGGTTCCTGGCCAAGTTTTGTCTCGCGCGACTACCAAGAAACGCGGGAACCGCGCAAAGTTACATCTTTTTTACGAATTGGTTCGCGAAGGTTCACTTTGGTCAGAGTGCGAAGCATCATCAACGGATCGCATTCTAATCGACGTATTATCGAGCTCGTTCCTCTCGCGAACGCTCTGATTGCTTTCCAAAATCTCCTCCATATTCCTTTGATAGATTTCTGTGATTCAAAGACACCAGATAGTGGTAGACCATTGCATCAATTTTTCGGAGACTTTTGGAACTAGGAAACGAACTTTGTTTAATCTCTGATCGTATGATTTTCTCGTAGGCTCGCCAAACTCATTAAGAATCAAAATTGCGTTTCATCTGTAATTTCTCTTCAATCGTTTTACGTAATTCTACGAAGACCATGTTGCAGTTGTGGAGAAGAATTTCAAGAGTTTGCTCAATATTTTTTCTATGACGGTGCGTGTTTGGAACTTGATAGCGCGACGTTCAAGAAACAACGTCGCCATATATTCTCGAGTGTAACAGGTCGTTGCACGTAATTATCTGCATAAGTTCATTACTCGCGAAGCGTAATTAATATTCCGTATGGATTGCCGCGCAGTCGATAATTCCTGCATCTGAAACTGGATAAACGACTTTGAACTGCGATTTTTGGCAAAAGCTTCTCCGCTCCAATATACCAGGAAACCATTCGCATTAACCGTGTTTGTCGCGTTAACCACAGTATGAAAAGTACCTGTTACAATTCCAAATGAATGGAGAAATCACAAAAGGGCGACGAATCTGTAAGGATGCTTCTCACCTTTGACCGTGAAATTCCGAATCGCGAAAAGGCTAGCGAAGATTCCAACTAGGTATGAGGGTGTACCAGTGTCTCCCAACATCTGCAACCCCTTTCTTAACAAAATCACCCTAATCTGTCTGTACACGGTGCAAAATCTCTTCCCCTATATCTACTTTAGCACAGTCCGAGACTTTAACTTGAACTCTGTCTCTAAACTCTATTTTAATGAAATTCCCCTTAGCGTTTGGCGAAGATTATCAAGTGACGAAGGGCTTGTGGCCAGTGGAGAGTTTGAGAAACACTGTGTCGGAGATGTCGCCGAGGTGGGGTTGATGGCAGATCGGGGAGGGGAACTCGGAACCGGGTGCATTGTGGTCGGAGATAGAGATGGCTATCGGGGTGCGCCACGCGGTAATTGCCAGGAACTACGGGGGGAAATTAAAGCTGCCCCGGTCTTCCGGCACCCCCATTGTCGGTACTCGCGACACTGTTCCCGGTAGCGTTCTATTTATCAGAAACGAGCCAATGGCTGGCCTCCGCTGACAGGCTCCGTGTCACTGTGTCACCGGAATCGAAACGCTCGCTTTGTCGAGCCTCCTCTCACTCTATCTCCATCTATCCGGCTCTGTCTCACCTTTTCCCGCTGGTTGGTCGCGATTCTGTCCGCGCGACTACGCGACTGCACGCGACTATCCGCCCGGCCATCCATCGAGATTGCCCTATAGCCTGTATAGAGACGACCGAAAGGGGTACAGCATCCACAAGGATCGCTAAATGGACGCTTCAGAGCTGCCTCTATTAACCGGTCAATCCGTTGAACGCGGCTGAAAAAATGTAAAACGACATGCCCCTTCTGAATCGACCGACTTTGTTTCCGACACAACGCGTTGTCCGTGTTTCACCGGCTACGATTCTATGCGGCTTTCGATTCTCAGAGCGACTGGTGATCTGGAACGATTCGGTTGAACGCGATGTTAAGAGAAATGGTCGGAGGATTGAAATAAACTGCGTGCATTTCGTATGATTTTGCGCGCGAACACCGACTGTTTGAAAAGCGAGATATTAAACCAGACTCTGGTTATTCTGTTTTATTTGATTCTCTGATAGAACATCAGCAAAATTCCAGGAAAATTGATCTCGAATTCCTAGCGTCGACGTATACGTTTACGAATATTTGATAATCGTTTCATTTTATTAACGCCACCTGTGACAAACTCGCAAACGATCCTCAAAATCTACGAAATAATTTTATACACCTGCTGCACCGTGTTTCGGATGTGTCAGAAACTGAAGAACGAAATGGTCGTTGGCAGATATCGAGCTAGAAATCCACCGCTGTTCGTATAAGATTCATCGACGATATTGAATTCTAAGGTCTTTGCCTCGTGAAACACGAGAAATGTATTTTGGTATGTTTTTCCTGTAATCTTCGCGCGACCTTTGGTATTCTGACATCGGCCCATATGCCGCTGCGCGTTTTCCAAGAGGGAAGTTCATCCAGAGAACCGGTAGCAGCCTCGCCTATGTTTACACCAACGAGTCTATTCGCTATTCCACTTCCACGTGCATCGCACCGCCGTCTTTCGCAATCACGCGCCCTGTTTTCAATTTTCTGCCCGTAAACCGTTCTACGAGCGCGACGATACTGCCGCACTTTCACCAACACTCTCTGGCAAACCGCAAATACGTACACGATCCCTGTGACGGTGGTGAATCGCGCGGATACGCAACCAGCCGGCACGAGTACCAGTACAGTACTATGATACACGTACGTATCCGACTACGTGCACACACGTGTACGAACAGCGGTTATACACGTGTGAGTGCGTATATAGAAGCGTACAGGCAGCCTGGTTGCGGATAATTCAGGCAATCAGCGTAATGTTGCGGCGGTGAGGACCCTCCAGCTTCCACTACGTATATAATACTCTACCTACCTACCCGGCCAACGGGGTGGCTGCTTAGGATGAAGCTGGTCCCTCTAGGTACGTACCTGCGAGCCTCTATATACTAGACCATCCTGGCTATGTACGAACGGCTGCCTACGCAGGTTAGGTTAGGTAATAGCTAGGCGAGCCTGGAACTCTCATACGGGGTGTCCTGAGACGATTCGAAGGATTCGAAAGAGGTGGTTTCGCAAGAGAGGGTGGTTGATCGATTCGGTGGTCAGTTTGAGAAATTATCGAGTAGGAAGAATTTTTGTTTATTGCAATTACGAGGGAATTAACAACCTTTTATACGTATCCTCGAAGATTCGTGTAATTTAAAGTTTGATTTTATAACGCGGCCAGAGTGTACTGGTCGCGGATGTTTCTTCGTTTACAAAGTATTTTTTGGACGTACGGAAATTTGAAAAAATCAGATACACGAAGTGAGGTTGTAATGTTTAGCAGGCGATACGAATCTCTAGCTTCGTCATATTGCTGAAAGTATGAACGCGCATGAACGTCCGCGGTCTACTTAGTCACGATCACCGTGTGCCACGCTTCATTCTGTGAAATTGCTGGTGAAAAGGAATGAAATAGCCGATATAACCATAGATAAAACGTATCAAAATGTACAGAGTTCTCCGTGTTTCTTAATTTCCAAGCAAAGTTTAATCATGCAAACTGTAACGAAACGTTAACTAAATGCATTACATTGGACGAAGAGGAACAAAAGAGATACGATGAAAATAATGAAACTTTAATTTCCTCAGTTTCGTGAACGTAAATAAGAATACCACTTACTGTATGAAAATCATTTACTATCGTGTAACATTCTAGGCGAATATACTAATCGATATACAACGTATATAAGACTATTTTCAATACGTTCATTTTACTGATCCGAAATTCGCAACAAAGTCGATTGGACGTGGAACGAGTTTGAAACTCGTAGAGAAGGAATTTTCGCCTATTCCAGAGGGATTTTGGAATCGACGCGCAAACATATTGGCAAGATCAAAAGTTTTTTTGGAGGGAGGTGGGTTGTATCGATGTGTTCGATTTGAATGCGACACCGTGTATAGGCGCGCAACTCGGCCAACGAGCCGTTAGCTCTGCACGTGCAGCTACCTCCCCCTGTGTACCGGGGCTGGTTTCGAATCGTCGAGAGGGTGGACCAAGGGTAGGCCCGAGTGACAATGCATCGAGTACTCTCGAAATATTCCAGCACACGATGTACCCTCCTCCTCTTTCTCTCGCTGTCTCTGCGTCTATTTCGTCTGCGTTCGACGTCGGCCATTACTCGATGATCATTTGCCATTTTGATGCCAGATAAGTTGCCGCCAGTCAGCAGGTTGTCGTAGATATTTCGGTGAATGAAAATTTTTAGATATTTGAATTAACAGAGTAGTTACAAGCCGGATACATCGTCGATTAATCATCGTGTTGGCTTATTCGTAAATGTTTCTCAGAATCTTGCATGGTGTAGCGAAAATCTTTCAAAATCGTCGTAGCTCGTTCTTCCGACGTTTTTACGTTTATTCAAATTTTTCAAGCAAAAATGTCTGCAGAAAATTTTAGATATCGAAGCTTCGAAGTAATATTGATAGAATTTCCGAGTAGAGTCAGTGTACGGTTTCAGGTATGCGTGAGAGGTTTTTCGTGTTTCCCTGTATGTATTTCTTTAACAGATTGCGGCTGCCTCCGTCGAGACACGCGCGAATATTTTCTCTTTTTTCCTTTCTTTTATTTCATTCGGCGGTATTTCATAAATCAATTTAAATCAAGCAGCCGAACTTTGTTAGTAATTCGATTTTAAGCGGAAATCAATTTCTCTACGGGAATACACGCGAATCGCGCGAATTAAATTTAACACGGAGCTTGTAGTTTGTGTGTTGTACTTTGTGTATCTTCGAGAAATTCTTTTGTTCGAAACCGTACGCGCTTATAGGAAGGAGAAATTATTATCTTTAATTAATTAAGAAAGTACGATCATCGTTACGCGTTTGATATGTCGGAACAGAATTTGTAAATTGCCCATTCGTGGCAATCGCGAAAGCAAGAATCGATGCTGTGTCTCATGAAATTCAAACGTCATTAAACATTTGCTAATTGCCGATGACGATGAAAGGATGCACACTTGGACCATTTAATTCTTTTCCAACTCTCGTATCTTGTCTGCAGTTATCCTGTCCAAGGATCAGCCCGTTTTTACCCCTCACTTCTCCTTACTAATTTCCCCCGACCGAAATCGAGAAAAACAACTGCTCTTCGCTGATAGCGTCACCGGCAACTCGTAGGATAGGGATGGTGGAAAAGTTCTGTTCCAAGGGTGGTGAGGTCCTTCCACAGGACTTAAAATCCTCGAACGGTCGCGAGGTCCGACCACCCCCGTCCCTTCTCTCTCTTCTTCTCTCTCTCTCTCTCTGTCTCTCTCTCTACCTCTCGGGATTCCTCCCTGGACGAGGCTGCCAGGGGAGGACAGGAGAGGGTCGCTTTCAAAAGACTCAAAATTACTTTCTGGATAAGCTGGATTAGGGTTCGCTCTCGTGCCGCGTCCCAGATTAGAGCCGACGACGCTCGCGTCCCTACTTACGATTTTGCTCTTTCCCCCGCTTGTTTCTTCGCCTTCGTTTCTTTCCTCGATCGGAGTAACGACTCTCGCAGGGACGCGGAAGAACATTAGGGCTGAAGAACCTTCTTTCAAACCTTCTCTCTTCTATCAAGTCGCCAGAGTAATTTTTCAAAGGACATACGTACGTACATAGATTAACGTAAATAAGTAAATCACTGTACCCTTTTAACATCTGTCCTAAGAGAGGTACAGTGGTTCGGCAAACTATTCGACTGTTTCTACGAATATATGAATCACGCATTATACGAAACATTTTGAAATTTTATTATTATTCTAATGTAATAATGTAACGTAAGAACTGCAATGTATTTGGTGCGAGTGTAGGTACATTTCGCGCGGGTCGTAGAAGTGTTCGCGAATTAATTCCGCGTTAGCAATAAAACGTATTTTTTCTCTTTATTCATCCTTTGTTTTTAAAGGGGCGAGTAACTCACTTATAGATCGACCTACGTATTTCAAGTTTCGAGTTTGTCTTTGCCCATCGACCCCTTTCGTAGGTCATTTTCTTTGGACACAAGTTACAAGTTTTGGTATTCTCAAGTTTATCGGGCTAATTTCAGTTCATTTCCGGGGGTGGCTAGCACTCAGCCCTTTGCCAAAAATCTGGCACGCGGTATCTGGCTTCGAATTCGCATTGGTAGGCAGAGTGTAGAGCGGACTTTAAGAGGGTTGCCTTTGTCGAGGCGTTCGCTACCCTTTAAACCGCCTCCTGTCCTCTCTCGCACACGCCTTCGCCAGCCTCTTTATCCATCTCGCACCGCCTTCCGGCGACTTTCTTAGCCGATCTTGCTCGCTCGTTTGCACCCTTGGAAGTAACCCAGTCGACGAAAGCTCGGGGGTGAGTCTTCTCCTTTCGCCCTCAGGGCGAAACCAAGGAGACCAGATTAGAGGGGGTGAATCCCGGGCGGCCGCAGGACTTTCGTGATTTTCACTCGGGCCTCGTATTTTGCGCCGATCGTTATTTTCTCGAGAAACAATGGTGTCCAATGTGGAAAACGATGGCGGGTTGGCAGAATTTTGAAATTCGACAGCGTTAACGCGATCTTCGCCCGGAAGTTTCATCGCAGCTAGTTGAACGAGCGTCTGAAAAATATTGTGTACAAATGTCGAAGGTGTTCGAGATTTACAGCGCCCTTAGTCAGTCGATTAACTGCGTTTTCCTTTGACGAAAAACCTCTGTGATCGTGGAATTAAAATTTAATAAAAGCAAATGAATTTCTATTACATCGGCTTTGCTTCTTGCTATTAATTTTAACACGATTGTGATTTATCTCGGAGGAAAATAAAACGACACGTAAAACGGTAGCTGATCGCGAAATAAAGAAATTATCGACTAAGCAGTGCGTTCTATTATTGTTCATATATCCGTTAAATAATCTCAATTATTTTTAGTTAAATTACGAAACAATGTCGCGATAGAAAAACGAGATAGGATGGAAATTCCGCCGGACGACAACGAACATCCCGTGTTTAGCAAAATGATTTAGAGGCATGTCAAACTGGAAGCGTACATTGAAAAGAGAAAGAGATAGCGGGTAAGAGAGGTGGCGTTTTTTGACAATATTTTGCGTAATTGAGCAGCGGCAATAAATTTCGCTTGAATTATGCGCGAACGTGGAGGGAAAATAACTGAAAACTGTCCAACTGTTCCCATCCATTATTTACATCGTTTAGCAAATTTCACTGGTCCCCGATGGGCCGCCATGCCGGTTGTTTGTAGCCGCGTGTGCGCGTGTGCGCGTGTGTGAATATACTCTGAACGTTTATTGGTAAATACAGCGTAGCTCTCGCCGGGAGCACCGACACGAGCGAACGAATTTACGATTTCATCGAATTTCCTCGTTAATCGACGGTATACGCCGTTCTGGTCTTCACGCGTGGACAAACCGTGTAGAGCCGTTCTGTCTGGCTAAAGTTCAACGAGATGGCAGCTTCGCGACTCAACTACTTGCAGCTTCTTTTATTTACCTCAACGACCAGAATTCCTTTTGCCAGATAAACTTCAAAGAGTTCTCGCCATCTACTGAATAGAAAGTAGATTCGGAACGCCATCGCGTGACCAGACACGGTGCACTTGCAGCCTTTTTATCCAGTGTTTCCCTATGAAAAGAATTTTCATATCCCGTTCCGATTTATCATCGAGTTTTAATATCGTAAATATGATTTAATGTACATTCTTCAGGGTCCAAGAAATGTTTGATTCGTAGGGTGAATTATTTCGATACGCAACGTTTCGCGTACACAGAGACGTGCGTGAGACGATGTACAGAGAGAAGTACGTGTATCGCTCATTTATTGTAACAAAACACGAGCAAAACGAGTTTGAATGTTTTAAATTATTTCGATTTTGTAGCAACGTCGTATTAACCCATGAAGGATCGCGCATTTTATCGCAATTTATCATAACGTTATAAATACATCAATTTCTTTAAATTTGTGAAAATGTCTAGATTACTAAATTTGTAAAACTTAATTAATAAATTTGTAAAATCTACGCGCGACAATTGTTTTTTGATGGGCCGCAGAGTTAGAATTGCAAATAAATAACACGATATAAATTCTATAGGCTGAAATAATAGCACGTTGTAAGGAGAAAGAGAAAAAGAGAGAGGAAGAAGCTATAGTTAGCTTCAGAGCGATATCGTAATAGCGCAAGATACTCTCTTTGAAACTTTAATGAACTTCACGCTCTCGTTCTGCTGCAAACGTGTGAGAATGCAATAACGACACAAGTGTCCTTATGTCGTACGTTTTTGCACTTCATTTACAAAACTCAACCTGTAAAAGGTAGAAATAACCGTTTGCTCTATGCTAATAACTCGGAAGCTGGAAATTTGTAGTCACTGGCGACTCAAAAATTAACGCCATTGTCGTAGCAAATGAGCTGATATTATTTGTAAAATCGGAAACAGTTTCTCATTGTCTCGAGGACCAGGGAAAATTTATAGAGGTCGGGACATCGAGTCGAATTTCTGAAGTCGAGAACAGTTTTCACGGTTGCTAAAGAGCGAGTTCCTGGGGATGTTTTGCCTAATTGTGACCCTAATAGATCGTCAAGGGACAGAAACACCTCGTTGGAACTTTCTAAAAGCTTCACAGGGATCTTGCTTCTCGCTGTTTAACTTTCTTCTATCTTTTAGCCTAACAGCCGATGAATATTCACGAGCCTGTTTCTCTCGGATCTTCTCGTTAAACCGAGGACAAATTTTCGTCGCTGTGAAACGATGGCCCGCCCTCGCGGATCCGGCGTTCCCTGTTGCTTCGCCCGACACTAATATTTTTGCACTCGAAACATCAAACAGGAAATGGTTTCATAAGCCGTTTCCTGCGAGCAACATCCGGTGTGTCGGATTTCACGGTGAAAACTTTATCGTTCGTTGTTTCATTGTTTCGACGTGACGTCCGTGGTTTCACAGATATAGCGCGTTTCTCTGTAAACCATAGTACTATCGACGATTTAGCGAAATTTCACTGTTCCCGAAATCTTCGAGAGTCGGACATTCGACGCTTCTACCGTTGCAAGAAACCAGACTTTCTGTTCCAAAGTTTCCAGCTATTGTGTTCTAACACAGACGAATGGCGTCCCACGCGCTAGCCACGGTAAACCTAAACGTTTAAACTGAAAAGAATTCGCCGTTTCTCGATTTTTTAGGACTCGAAATTTTCAGATTCTCTTTATTACAAGAAAATAGTAGATCTCCTGCCTTAAAATATCCGATTATCGCGTTCCACGTAGTCGATGCAGCGACGCTGCACGAGTTAGCCTAAGCAATTTAAAGAAAGTTCACCGTTCTTAGAATTCTCGAGTCTCGGAATTTTCAAGTCTGCGCTATTGCGAGAAAATAGACTCTGTTTCAAAGCGTCGAGTTATCGCGTTCCAGCCCGAAGAAACGGTACTCCACTCGTTCGCTATGGTACGTAGACCTAAACGGTTTAAAAAGATTCACCGCTCCCGGAATTTTCAAGTCTACGCTGTTAAAAGAAAATAGACTTGCTGCCTGAAAGCATCGAGTTTTCGTGTTCCAGGCAAAGGAACGGGGTCTCGATCGTCCGCCATTTCATTGTATCGACATGGCCGCGTTGCGTTATCAACCGACGTAATCAAGCAGGTACACGCCGGTGGCGTGCGTGAGTGCGTGAACGCGTACGCGTCGACGTTGGCCAGACAGGGAAAGGTAGAACGAAGAGGACAAGGAGGACGAGAGTAAGTTTCTGGAGAGAAAAGGAGAGAGCGAGAGGAGAGGAAGAGAGAGGAGTGGCCCTCCGATTGGTCCACGCCAGGACCCCAACCTCCGGCACGCACGTAACGCGGCCAGATCGATACGCACTGCCCAAGCTACGTTCTCTCTTCCTCTCTCTCTCTCTCTCTTTCTCTCTCTCTCTCATCCCTCTACCCTCTACTGTTCCCTCTTCTTCCCCCGTGTTCGTTGCTTTTCTCTTCGCCACTCTGTTTTCCTTCGCGTTCTCCGTTTCTTGCCTCCAGCTTTTCCGCGTTCTTCCCCCGTCCCGCTCCTTCTTCGTTCCTTCGCGCGCTCCTTCCCCTCCGCCACGATCTCGCGTCACTGACCGCAGTTACACCGACGACAACTGCCCTCTGCATGGTTTCAGACACGAGAGGCTGTCGTTTGGTCAGACGACATTAGCCTAGTCGATAAGAATTAATAGTTAGCCCTCCATGGAATTCTAATTGATCTCGCGTTATTAGACGCTGCGTTCGGCGATTAGTAGATACAATATTATGAAATACGAGCGACGTATATAGCTGAGGGGTGTGCCTCTATATGCGTTAAACTCAATGAGCGAAGAAAACGACTGGGTTCTTTCACAGAGGAGCGTAAAGATACTCCCTTTGTTGGTTTCACTTAGATAGTATTGTCATCATAGCGACAGGAATTTATCGCACACGAGGATGCGTATCTTTCGAACGCATGAATTGTCGCATCTGAGATTTTATTAGCTTGTCCGAAAAGTTTCTTTCGTTTTATAAGGAAATAATAGACGCACAATGTTTTTTCTTTTATATTAGTTTATTGAATTACGCATGAATATAATAATAGAAATATAACGAAATGGATCATACTTAATTCAGTAAAATAACATAAAACAGAAATTGTTGTTCATCTATTATCACCTTATGAAACGAAAGAAATTTTTCGGACAAGCTAATATATCTCGGGTTTACCACACTTGTTTCTACGATATCCGCCAAGTCTCATCTCGATCGACCACGAATGCCACTTCGAGGAATATCAAAGATACAATGAAAAGCTGGCGTTACAGTTTAATCTTCTGGCGATCTAATAATCGCTTTAAGCATAGTCCGAGATGTTAGATTTTTAATTAATACGTCGCTGCTTGTAACTCTCGTCCTATTGCCAATTTGGATCTGGCTTAAGAAAATTTCAATCGAAGATACTCCTAGTTCTATATTACAGCGACAAAGCTACTGACGAAATTAGAGTTGCCGGTGATCAACCATAGTTGGGATAACACGGACTCGATTATAAGTTCGCATAGACATTTAAAGTTGAGAATTAACCTGTTCGTACGAACCAAGTACAACTAAACGCGATTCTACTTCGTTCCAAAATTCTACGCTTTGCATCCTTGTCGAGCCCGCTGCCACTCTTTCCATCGGACGTAAAATCGACCTCGCCAATTTTCTTCGAATCAGATTAGCTGGAATCATTGCCTATCGATTTGTGCGTCTGTCGACGAGCAAAGTCAGGGGCCTGAGTGGGCAGATTCTCACGCACTCGAGGTCCCAATCGAGGGGCCAATTAGAGAAGGTGGATGCGAAGGCGGCTTGGAGGGTAAGACAAATCGGTGGTTCCTCGTCGACGTTCACTGGCGGCGTTCTGGTATTCACAGTTCACTACGTAAGGCTAATAATGTCAGTGGCAGTAGTTGCTAGTAGGTTGCAAGACAATGGGTCGAAGAAGAGCGACCAGGGTTGACAGAGGATGGCTACTTTGTCCGGGAATGCGGGAAGATTGTTTGTCGCGGAAACAAAAAGTCATCGCGAAAGCACGAACACCCGGTATTAGCGTTCATCGAGACCCCTGATTACGGGCCACGCACAGCGTGTGCGTATCCATTTGCCGCGGCCATTGTTCCCCGATCCGCTAGGAAGCATTGTAGCCAACGAGGGGGAAGGTAATAACGTGGCGCCTTGTTCGTCGATTAAACGACACATTGTACCAGGACTTTTCTTTGATTGGATTACGCTTTAACGGAGCGGAGCTGCGACCGGGAACCGTGAAAAATGACCACGCGACCGGCAAATCCCCGTGAGAAGTCGCGACACGGATCTCCACGAGTCCTCTTCCCTTTCAGCTCCTCTTTAAGGAACCACCGATCCTCGCTTTCGATCGTTCTTTCAACGTTCCTTAAATTTTGAACTCCGACAGAGATCGTATATCTTCTTGAATGAAAGAATCTCCAATTCGATCTTTGTGTGCTGGTCAGAAATTGAACGCGACGCAGAAACAATTTAGTAAAAACGCGCTGGTTTCCCGAGTATCTGGCCAATAAGAAGATTCGAAAGGAATGGCGAACCGCTATTATCAGGATTAATTGGTCCGACAAAGTGTCTCGTCCCTTGACTCGTAATTCAAACGAACGACGTTCTGATGTACCTAAGCGAGGATTTATTCTATCACCAACATCTTGCGAAGCTTTCTCTTGTTGCGTGAATTTTATCTGAAAACATCTTTCGCCAAGTTCCTTCTGCTTTCAATTTGAATATTTCGAGTGAGGCAGAGAAGCAAGGTTGTTGGAGACAAATAGAAGTCTAAAATGTTGAGGCTGCTTCGCGTTAAAAACGAGGGTGGCTCGCAGACTGCGATGAGAGTCCAGAGCTGGGTGATAGGCACGCTGATGGAGGGAGGGAGTGCAAAATGAAGGGAAAAAATGGGTAACCCTCCGGCGTGTAACTGGATAAGCCGGCGGTTTGTCGTTCGCGCAGCTTTTCAGTTACTTTTTCACTCGGCGTCGTCAGCCCCGCACGACCGAATGATGTATGTGCCGTGTGATTTATTTCACCGCCGAAGTCGGGTCCAGGTGACTTTTGTACCACGACGGCCGACATTCGTATCCATCGAGCATCTCGAATCGAGAAGAATCTTGGTTTAACCATCGGGACACAGTTTCGATCATTGACAACTTTCCTCTAATTCTTCGTATGCAACCTATTACGTTATTTATGTTATTATGAAACTTCGCTTGCTTCTTCGAAGCAGACCTTTATTTTTCGCGAAAAGCTTCCCACATAGCTGATTTAAAATCTGCTTGCTGGGTGGCTATGCGTTTATGGAAAGTTCAAAGTTGCGAAAATGCAGAAAAAAACATAGAATAATTTAGAAGTTGTACAAGGTACAGTACTCGTCATGGAAACAAATGTCTGCGTAGGTTCCGTTTCTTCAGTTGCGTTCGCAAAAGTACAAATTTCCATAAACGTTCGCAATCTACCGGTTGTGTAATGTAGCGTCCTAAGATATCTTTACATTTCTCTGAAAGTCTAAATTAACCTCTTCATGAAAAATAAAAGAGATACGCATACTCGCAGGAGTTAAAAATAAATAAAATTCCAAAACAGGAGAACATAGAAGTTAGGTAAGAGAAGAATCCTTCGCGTTATATTCGCAGAATCGATCGCGTGGTCTTGACGATCCTTGGCGTAATTTCCCAAACACCTTCGAAGGGCTGAAAGCATCCCCTACAGGGGAATGAAAAATAACCGGGATTTTCGCGTAATGCGCTTAAACCACGCGTTTTTACGACTACGAGCCGATCGTCTGCTATGCCTCATAGCCGATTTATGTAGGTGGAACGTGCCGGGGATGTTTCAGGATACGACGAGATTTCTGACGAGAGTACTGTCGCCGAGCATTAAGAGTACTACGCATCGGCCTCATAAACTGCAGCTCGTGTCTACGCGTTAAGGGCACGACTTGTCTAAAAATCGGGGTTGCTTCTGGAAAGGGGAAGGTAGAAGCTCGAGAACAACCCTACTTCCGGTACGCGCACGCCGCCATCGCCGGAAACGTGGATCTCGAACGCGAAGCGGTGCATATGATTCTTGGAAGAGGGAGAACGAGAAAAAGTTTCTGCCGGGACGAATCAAAGTTCTTATTTTTCTGCGTGATCGACTGACAAAATGACACGTCCCTTGTGAATCGTTAGACTGATAATTGACGTTATGATAGTACCTCGTAACGTAGCAATATCTCTATATTCATCTTCGTTCATGGGCATCAAGACACTTAGCGTTTTGATAAGAAAACGATAAGAGATACAGATTAGTGAAAACTTTGCGTTTCTACGAAGTAAAGTATAAAATAACGTTTTAAAATATGCGCTTGGAAATCGCGAGTGCCACGCGCAAGAGTTTTACAGGAGAGGAATCATTCAACTTCATCGTATATGTATAATTAGCGTCATTCGTATTGCGATATTGAAAACACGAGTTCTTCGTAATCTCATACTCTAAGGAAGATAATAATTGCTAAAGATTCTGATAATTTTGCAATAATTTATCAGGATTGCTTTGTTCTTCCGTAAATTCCCTGATGCTTACGAACGAGAGTGTATGTTTGGAGTGTTTCAAAGTTCCAGATAACACGATCGTTTACAATTTTGATTTATTAAACACATTTCCATACACTGTATTTCTCAATATCTTTTTCCTTAGTTTATCTAGATATACTTGTACGTATTATACCGATTAAAATATAATCGTTACGTTGCACGTACCTTTGATTGCGTACACGACATAGAACGTTAAAAGGAGAAAGGATACAAAAAATGAAGGGAGGAAAAAAAAGGAACAGTGATGAGAAATGCATCGCGACCCGGTGGCAGGGAGTTCCTTCCATTTCGACGTGTACTTTTCATTGCGTTTCTGTTCGTATAATTAGCATGACAATAATAGCCAGCCGGCTTTCTTAATCAAACTTTTTAAATAGGATCCTCCCCCCGTTTTTCACGGAAACCCAGACCGTCGGTTTCTTAACGTCGAATTGCTAATCACCAGGCTACGTATATCGCTGCCTTATCCAGTCGTTCGCAGCGGCTGACGGATCTTCTCTCCGCCGACTGCAATTGAAAACTGGAAATTAATGTTAATTCCATGGACGTACAGCGACTCTGAATACGACGATCGAACGCTCCGACAAATCGTAAAACGTTTCACCGAAGAAAACGACGACTCGATCGATTCCCCTTTCGCTGCGACTAACTTGAATCATTGTTCCGATGTAGTCCCAGTAATAATTAGATATCGTTCTCCGAACTTAATCTCATCCTCGTTAATGCTGTCCTTTTTGTACAGATCGCGTCTATAAATACAAATATATTTCTATTTATGAGATTGTTAGGTAGTTACATGAAGGTATACAAAAGCAGTACAGTATTTATTGCAAACGTACGCAACGTACGAGTCATAAACTATTTCAGCAGTCGATTATTCATTATGTTAATGAGCTAAAACATTTAGAAAGGCCACCTTTACCATTAATTATATCTTCAAGATAATTATTCATAATTTTTTACTACGTATATGTTCGTAACGGATGACTCGTAACTTCTGTATACAGTTTTAGATTGGCTTCAAATTTTATTAACATAATGTAGCGTTAGCGTATAAGTTAAAATAAGTGTCATATTGTAGACAGTTAGTTATTTTAATTTTATATTAATTTTACAGATAGTAGAAGATCAGCAGACGATGATGGGCTGGTGTAGCGTCAAGTGTAGTCCTTGCGAGCAACGTAAGCCTACGCCAAAAAGGATGCGCATGGGTATGTATGTGCATGTGTACGCTTGCAGCGAGTATCCGTGTAAAGACAAGAATTTCTTAATTGGCAAGTCTGAGCGAATATCTATTTTTACCTAGCAATAAAATAGTAGCTCAATCTCCGATAATAGTCATTCGCTATATCATAATAATAATCCGTAATAATCATCGTAGTCCTATCACGTTATGTTAGAATGAAATTTAAGAACTCGTTCGGTTATAACGAAACTTCAAAATGTTTGGTATTACGGCGCAGGATTTAAAACATTTCCGTAAATATCCGCGCGATTATATACACGCTCAATTTACATTTTCGATGCACCGACGATACTTTTTATCCCATTTATTAAGCAAGTGAATAACAATAACGGTTTATCGACCACGAAATGAAACTAGGATACGCATGAATCCCTCCAGCTCGTTAACTCCCCATATGAATAACAATAAACTTGGCCATCCATGGTCACAGTGATCGTCACGCTGTAATTCGATTATCATTCGATTCTCCATGGCTTTGCCCTGCTCGGAGCCGATCCGGTGCGCGCAAACGTTACGACTCCGATCCGCACACACCGCTTTTCCTCTTTTTCCTCCCTCTCGGCAACCCTCCCACCCCTCGAGTCGTCTGGCCAGGTCACGGGTGAAAGGCAACGAGGAGAGAGCAACCCTTTGCCCGTTTTCCCAATTCGATGGGAACGCGAAAGCGCGTTTTCGAGCGTTTCGCGGGGGTTGGATGGGGCTGGTCTGCTGGCTGGCACGGGGGGTCGTACGCGGAGAGAGCTCGTTTACGGTACAGCCCGTTTAGAAATCAATGTCCACGATACACCAAGTACCATTCTTTTCAATGGCGGCTTCGTTGAAGAGAATTTCGTGCATGTCTACCTGTGGGTGACTGTGTTTTTGATTTTTCGAATTTTTGACAGCTCCACCGGAAAGACACTTTGAAGAATCGGCTTCCCTTTTGCGTTCTATTTATCATTCGCTCGTGATACCGAGGTTCGTTCATCGATAATCATCGTGAAATACGTACAAATCTTTGATCGATCAAAGGGTATCGATTGAGATATAAAAATCGAGTGTGGTCTGTTTCGTTATTTTTCCTTTTACGCGATAATTATTCTTATTGACGTTGGTTCAGCAGCGTTCTTCACGCTCCTGTTGAAGAGTGAGCACGTCTCTGTTGATTTACCGGTCTCGTACGTCATCGTTCTACCGAACCGACGATCTATTTTCGACGATGGTCCGCCACGATGTCGTAAACAACGTCGATCTACTGTGAAATTCATATGTAAATTATAATATTCTTTTAAAAATCGAACAACAGCTTCGTGACACTGTAATCGTTACATTTTTACATTTCCTACAAATTAATTATCGATAAATAGTTTGTCGTGTATACTCTTAATCGCGAGGGTATTTCGTCACAACAAACTGCGCGCAACAGCGCAACCATTCTACGTGTCAGTATAATCGCTAGATCTCGTAGCTTACCATGCGATAAGATAGCATAAACGAACGTCGGTTATCCGAAGTATTTTACAAGTGACCCAACAACCTCGCAACAGGCAGCGTTTCATCGGTAGCTGGGTATCGTTCGTGCATCCTTGAACGAGTCGATCGAATATTCGAGTCAGCGACTCGTGCTTTGTTCGACCAAGAGGAGCCACGTAAACCGGCCGAGGAACGGGAGAACGGAACGTGTCCGTGGAAACGGGGGGGAAAAAAAGGAGATGGTGAAACGCGCGAGGGGGGAAGACGCGGACAGGGGGCGGAGAGGGAGAGGAGAGGTAGAAGGCAGACGACGCGTCGTTACGCGACGGAATACCATTATCCGGATAATGGGCCGGCAATTAGCTCGGCGGCATGCATAAATCTTCGCGTGAAAGGACAGGATGCCCGGTATTTAAATAAATAAGTAGCCTCATTGTCCGGCCACGAGGCGTCATCGGGTCACGCTGGAAGCGTGAAGAAGGGAAAAAAAATGCTAATCAGTCCGAAAACTCCGCGAGGACTCACGCCGAGCGTAGCGTGTGTGTGCGTGAGCAACGGTGACTTTTCACCAGTGTGAGACGCACACACGATCAGGGGGAAGGTGAAAGGAAACCCTGGGAACAGGTAATTCGAGAGACACGAAGGTGTCGACCGCGTTTAACGAGGACAAATTTCGTGTGGAATCGCCGAAACCGAGTCGTGACAGGATCGTCGAACGTTCACGATATTACGGTGTTTCCCTGCTAGGAGCGGTTCGTATATGCATTTTTCTGTACACTGGATATGCATTATTAATGCAGCGTGAGCCCTCGAACATCGCCGTGCCGCGTGACGAATCCCGTTGAAGAGGAATCCCGGATCGCGCTGTCGGACTTCGATTACTTTGGGGTGGCCGGAGAAAATCGGCGAGACGAGGGAAACGATCACGTCCGAGAATCACAATGATCCGTTTGAGATATTCAAATCGTAATCGAAAGAGCGATAACATTATTCTATGATTCCCGATTCATTTCGTAGAAGATTAATTAATTTTTCTGTCAATTGTTCGAGAGGTATCTGCGTAAAAAAATGCCAGGCGTCGGATCGCGAAGGTTAAATCGTATGTAGAGAAAGAAAGGCAATACTCGTATTCAAAAGTTTCGTACATACGAAGATAGAAAAGTTTGTTACGGCGAATATCGATTGGCTATAGATTTATAAAACGTTTGAAAAAGCAATACGACGTTCATCGATTTGGAGTTTATATTCTATCGGTTTGTTCAAATTATTCATCCAAATGACCGCGGCAGCTTCTTCAATTCGTAATTCTTCGTCTACCTCCGCGCAAAAGACTTTCGATTAGCATGGTCGACGGAAGGATACAAAACGATAGCGAGCAGGTTCATCCGGTCAACGAGGTCGTCGGAAATAAAGACCGGGAACGGTATAACGCGCGGCAGAGAAGACATATAGGAGGAAGAGTGGAGGGTGAAAACGGGGAGAAAGAGAGAAGAAGAGAGAGGAAAAAAAGAGAGGAAGAGGAAAGTTAACCGCAGTGGATGCGTGGCTGCACATCGTCCACCCTTGTGGCCCGTCTCGATCCCTCCACGTGCACGGGTTCGACGCATCGCGACGCATCGAGGGTGAACGAGGCCGATGTGCAATCTATCGAAAGATATTCATGGGGCTGGCCGTTGGCCCCTGTGCTCACGTCCCCATCAGCCATAACCGTCGCGTCACGAATGTCTTATTGATTGCATCCAACCGAACGGAGACGAGGACAGGCAAAAACAGAGAATCGTAGAGCATCCACAGAGCGAGAGAAACAAAAAGAGAGAGACAGAGGGTGGAAAAGACGAGGAAGGGTGGTGAGGGAGAGGGCGGAAACGCAAGCAACCCCTCCAGCTTGATATAACGCGACAGGAAAATGGGGAGGGAAAGTTAGCCCGGAAGCGGCGAATATGCGTTTTGGATCACCGCCGGATGTTCACGGGGTTGTTGCAGTTATTGTTATCGTTGTTGTTGCTGTTACGCTCGCTGGAGATCCGTCACATTCCTGTACAATTTTCCGTGTCGAATCTCGCCAATCTTTTTAGAAGATAGGCCACGGTTACAACGAATGTGTATTCTGACGGATGAAACATCTCAGGAATGATGTACGCGCACCTCTTTCATAATTGTTACATAACAACATATTTTTTAAACTCTGTTAACGTTATTCGTAGAAAAAAGGACGATGCGTTTCAAATTTTGGTACAGATTTTAGGTAAACTTCTTCCAAGTTTACGTTTATTTCCTACAAAACTTTGTCACAATGGAATTCGGGCTAGAGGATCGCGGGGACAAATATGATTCTTATTAAATTATGTTCCTCTTGTAACCCATAGAAATAACCCTTACAAATTCTCGCATCGTTATGTCGCTATGGAATAGAAAATCACGATCGATTAATCGTCTCCTCGTTAATTTAAGGCAATCGTCAAATTTTGTGGGAAACAAAAAATGTGCTAACACGTACTTATGAATCACGGTGTATACGCGTAACGTTTTAGTAAAGTAAATTTTCGTTAACTCGTCTATTCGATCTCGTTTTCAATTAAGTGAAGCGAAGAAAACTTGGAGGCCGAGAAAGGCGAGAAGACACGACATCGTGGACGAAACGACGAGTTTACGGGTTAACGCAAATGAGAGGATTTGACGAACTCGAACATGACGAGCATCACAGAGAATACGACGGATCGGCGAGATGTCCGAGCGCGAAATAACGCGGAAGACCAGACGAGAAGGGGTGGAATATAGATCCAGATCGTCGCCGGCAGACGACGTCATGGGGTTAAAGCCATCTCTTGCGTCCACTCTTTCCCACCCTCATTTCCATCCAGTCGTTCCACGTCGCTTGACATCGACCACCCTTATTGGGAATCCGAATTCGGCATTTGCTTCTTTCATTTATCAGGATTGTCGAGCTTGACCGACGATCTCTCTCGACAATCCTCTAAATCGGTCCTTTTGCTCCATTTCTCTCCTTCTCGCTTACAAACATCGCCTCTTCTATCTCCTTTACTCCCTCTTTCCGCTCTTTCGAAATATCTCGACATTCTATCCATCACGCCGGATTCACGCGGGAACGGGCTTAACGCGCACTCCTCAAGCGTTACTTTATAATTTATTTTCTCGCTACACTGCCACTCCATGTTTTTCCTCTCTCTCTCTCTCTCTCTCCCTCCATCCCTCTTTCTTTCTCTCTTTCTCTCCATTATAAAAAAAGAGACACGCTTCAGAGCGGGAAAACGTTTCGTCGACTAGAAAACGCGGACGTCAACCGGTTGTTTCAACGGTTCTTCTAGCGAATTTGAGTTGCACAAAAACGCAAAGCCCGGACGAGTTGCCCTTTATCGGAAAAGGCTGGTGATCGTCGGTCCTGTTCTTGCGGGCCGAAGAATCGCAGGTTGTCGCGATTTTCCCGACCGTAAACTCGCTCGCCGCCGACGTACGACACTTATCTACCTGCCGCGTATTCGTACGTGCGTAATTTAATAGATGTGGTGACATCGGTCGGATTATCGGCGTACAGCCGCTTTTATGCGGACACCGTGGCCGTTGGCCATAGAATGGTGTTAATACAACCTGACGTTTTCAGTCGACGTCCTTTGGCTGTTTCTTTTTTTTTCCCCAGCTACGCGATAACGTTATCAGCTGCCACCGTGAAACGACGCGGTGAAAAAGAAAGGAAACACGCGACGATTGATAACAAGCTGTTGTGACGAATATGATGGGCAATTTTCAATTTCCAAACTCCGTTTCTACGTGCATATAGAGATAAGATGGAGTTATCCGAATTTGAGTCACGTAAGCTTCGATATCTTAAAGCTTAAAATTCAATCGCGAAATTTACATAGAACAATCGAATTTGGTATACGATGGCTATAAAATGTATTTGTACTTAGCATTATCTTTGAACGCAGCACCCTTCATTAGTATCTATACATCTCATTTCTATGGTGTTTCTTTGTTGTCATGTGAAAGTAGTACTGAATGATATGAAATTTGATATAGCTACTTGAATCCAATTAATGGTGTAAACGTTATAATAAATAAAGTGGTGTATGTTTCTGTAGCTATTACACGTATATCAAGTTTGATTATTCTGCGAAGTTCATGATTGAATTTCAATTAATAATATTTAGCTGATTATCGAAGCTTGAGTAATACATCTATTTACTTTACTATATATGGAGACACGGTATCGACCTATGACAGATAACGACAGAATGAGAAAACGATTTTAGATTGGGCAATAGAAAATATCGAGAACGAAGAGAAGATGACTCGAATAACAAAGTCCTTTCGCAAGCTATTTTCGTATTTATACCATCATTTCTTATAAAATATCTCCTCTGATTCAAATAACCCTTGTCCTATCTTCTAAACATTCCACAATCTTCAGCTGACTCAATGATTATCTATCTCGTTATCTATTAACGATAACATTAAATGACAAGGCGAATGCTTATCATCGAAGTGACGCATCGTCAAGAACGTTCCGATAAATCGAAAAACGCACGATGTGGATCGCGTAAGGGAAACTCAACAACTCCCTCGTCCGATATAGTTTTCTATATCGGTAACACGGCCAAGTTATTGAATCAACGCTATTGTAGACGTACACCGTGGCCACACCATGCGACACGAGTAGTAGGACGACCGGTAAAGAGGCATGGGACCGTGACTACATGAGACGATCATGGCATTCAATGTACTCACGCCGCGGCTCATTGTGCCCCACTTGACTTTATTGTCGGGGCCCTTTTGTGCCATTTCGTCCTCTCTTCCTCGCTCTCTTTATCCCCATCGTCGGGGTCGTCCTATTTTCCCCGTGTCGAGCGAGACAGAACGAGACTCCGACACCCGCGATTACTTTTACTCTCGGACACTGCTTTCTTTTGTCCGGTTAATTATCCCTGTTTCGTGCGCGTTAACTATCGGCCGAGATTTCTCAAACCGCCTTCGAATCTGATGACATGGGGGATTGAACGTTTGATGAGGTGTAAAGGCAACGCCTTGCGTGTAACTCTTTGGCAATGTAGCTTGTGGGAGACTCGAGCAAAACGTTAAGGATTTGTTGCATTTTTGACAAAGGATGGAGAAAATATATTTTTCATGCTTTATAGGGAATAGTATTAATAATTGTACTACGTAGAATGACGTGGGTATCGAAACAGTTAGTACTTGTTACATTCGTCGTTAAACTCGGACGTATTTTACTTTATTTAGAATATTATGTTGCAACGCGCACTGCATGCATGGTTAATAATAAAATCGTTTAATTTGTATGAAATATCAGTAGGCGTGTTAATATGTATGGTAATTATTCTTCTAATTAGTCTTCGTGATAATTATTTTCTAAACTGTCCGTTCCAAATGCCTCGTCTTTATTACACACTACACGTGTCCATTTTTCAAGCGATTCGCGATGGAGCTCGGCAACTGATGAAAATTCCTGGTTCGTGAATGCATTAGTAATCTAAATAATTACAGGCGTATTTTGTAAAACATCGACTGCGTGCATTTCTACGGATAGAGCCCGGCTGCTACATTAACCCCGTGTCATGTAGCAGTTGTACCGTATTCCTTGATTTTTTTTCTACAGCGAGTTGCACGTGCGTCCGACAGGTATCTATCTATTCGGGTTTTTGTTCCGTGGCTCGCGTTTTCCATATTTCGCTTTCGTTGTCTTCTCGACCGGAGAAAAAAGCCTTGCCGCGTTGCACGCTGCGTTCAATTTTTTATTTTACAATACGTGACGTTTTCGGTGCGGAATGAAAGGGTCGTGTCTGCCGTTGCCACAGTTCGAAAAAAAAGCCCAGCTTCGAATTTGTCTCATTGTCTTCTCTACATACCTATGTTCGTACCACGGCTAAATCAACGATCTCCATCCTCGCACTTTTCTCGTTAATTTTCGCGATAACGGCCGGATCTATGTATGTCCTTGTGCCCGTAAACGAAGCAACACACTAGCACGAAAAAAATCGTCCACGAGGGGAGTGGTTCACCCTTGTCCATCAACGCGGTCACGAGTAGCCCCATAGGCGCGTCTTATAGCGCCTCATAGGGTGGAACTACCATGGGGCATAACCGCGTTGCTAATCCGGCGCATAGTTTATACGTCATTAAACCTTATACATCGAAGGGTAGTCGTCAGAGGTGGAAGGGTGGCACGCGAAGAATCCGCGGACGTCACGACGTATATTGCCGCCTACGGCAGTGGTGCGCGCCGCCTTTTCTATCAGAGGGTGAAGGGGGTGGTGGTTGTGGTGTTGCTAGCAGGGCAACGCACAACCCTCCAGGGAGAGCTGTCACGTCGAATCATCCCCCGGAGATATGACAGAGGCCTTCTACCGACGACGAGGGTGACGTCGATCGGCGGTCGACCCCGAAATCGAGATTAAATGTCCATCCACAGTCCCCTCCCCCGCGGCCGCCTCCCACCCCAGCCGCCACTTTGCACACGAGCTCGGTGGCGATTTGTTACGTATTTTTCGGAAAATTTGTCGATACCACGAGCGATTGTTTAGAGGAACGGAGACTCCGCGAAGATAGGCTCCTCGGGTTCTCTCATGGAGAAAAACGTGGATAAACAATAAATGCTCTATGTACCATATAAAGAAATTCTTTAGGAAACTCATAATTATCGATTCACAGACGACGTATGGAAACGAAATGGAAACTAAGACTTTCCGTAGAATTTACGTATGTCAGCGTTTTATAGGTGTCTATCTAGGCGATAGTGCATGATAGTATACAGTATCGTTGATATATCGCTGATATATTCTAAGAAAAATCCGCTTCAAGCGATTCTATTTGAACCTACAATTTCTACTTCACACTGTTCGGAACAACGAAGAATGCACAGTAGAAAAACAAAATTTCTTATCTGATTTCCTAAAACCGTGACTAACAATACATACTATTTATTGTATTATATTTTATTCCGTGTAAGACGATTTTAATCACTCGTTTTTCATCGAACAGTCGTTTCTTCGTTTCGCGTACAGAGGAAGACCGCTCTATGATTTTAGTCGAGGGGGTGGAAAGAAGGAAGACGGTATAGCGGCAGAGGGGGGGGGTGAAAGTATGGAGAGAGGTTGAGCGAGGAAGACCGTGCAAAGGGCATCATTCTAATTGCCCCGGACTTCCTTTCATCCCCTTTGTGCGACCCTCGGGTGCGCTTCCTCATCCACCCTCTCCCTCGACCTCCCTTCACCGTCCACGCTCCCCCTCCTCCCGTACCGACGGCTCTAAGTCATTTCTGCGATTAATTTTTCCTTCCAATTTGCACGCGGCAGTAATTAAGGGGCTGGGGGCGCAGTACATCATCCGGCGTTTCGCCGATGCTACGGTTAAGGGGGTTGGTTTCACTGTTCGCGGAGCAGACCGGCCTTCTTCGAAACAATGGCGGCTGTCTTGAGTGGTGAGATAGGATTTCGAGACTCGAAAATCCTCGTGTTATCCCGTTGGATAAATATGGCCTGCCCTGAAATTGTACCTCCGAATTTTCAACCCTCTTAACGATCACGAAATTGTTATAAATTGAAACTAATTACTACGTCAAGCGCTTTAGTATTTTCGTCAGAAATTTTGAAACATTCTACGTATATCGCGATCTCAGCATCTCCAACACGGTCCACGTCTTCTTCGTCCAAGGAGACAGAGTGATTCCGAGGAAAAATATCGTCGATTGGAAG
Organism: Bombus vancouverensis nearcticus; assembly: GCF_051014615.1. Taxonomy (NCBI): domain Eukaryota; kingdom Metazoa; phylum Arthropoda; class Insecta; order Hymenoptera; family Apidae; genus Bombus; species Bombus vancouverensis. The sequence goes on along the minus strand of NC_134921.1, from coordinate 9,534,626 downwards.
TTGAGTCCTGAAACTCGGAGGATCTGCTACGTCGGCGGCGGCCCTTCGAGGTGTTTAATAACGATAATGCCCGAGATAGGGTGGTTTCGAGGGTGGCTAGGGGGTAGTACACCGGGTCGGGACTTGGTTCATTCACGAGCTCGCTCGTTCGTGCAGAGTTCTTCCCCGTGAATGCGCTGAATGCCTTGCTGCCGCTTTCTCTTTCTCCATCCCTCCCGCCGGGACCGCCTCGTTTTCCTCTTTTTTTCAACGACTTTGTGCCATGCCGTGCATCCATTTCTCTGTAGCTTCGGCCGTGTTTGCGTTTATGGGCTTATCGCTATCTTTAAGAACCACCGGCGACCGGAAGTATTGTCTGCCATTCTGGTAGGTTCCGTCGTCGAGGCCAGTCTTCCATGTGTCTTCGATAAAATAAGAGTAACCACGCACGATAAACGCAAACTACAAACCATGTACGTGTAACGTGTACCTTTACGGAGAAGAAAGTCGAACGCGAGCCGAAAAAAAGGGGTAAATCACGCGGACGAGGATGCAAAAAGCCACCCTTGACCTGCTCGTCAGTGAAAGACACGTCGGTGTGAAATAGAGCAGCCGAAAACCGTGCAAGCCTGGGCTAAATGAAAGCGTCGGGATCCATCACAATTAAGTGACGATCCTATCAAAATCGGGAAGCGAGTACCCGCGAAACCGCGGTCTTGTAACGTGCGAGTGATAATGCAGATTTCTGGTATAATCTGGCTACATGTGCGTGTGGGTGCCTGTGAGCCTTGTTGTTACGACTTTCACAGTAACTAGAGGGGGGATCCCGCGTTTTACGATACATGACTGGTACACCGGATTTCAGCGTGCGAGCGAGCAAACGCAGGCAGAAAGGGAGAACACAGAGTTTCTCTGGCTGTTGGAAATCGACGAAGCGGTGTGTCGGCTAGCGGGGAGCTGGATTTTCCCCGTGTGTCTGTCGGTACGTCCATCCGTTCGTTCGTTCGTTCGTTCGTCTGGCTGACTGGTTGGGTGGTTGGCTGGTTGGCTGGCTGAGTTTGCTGCCGTTGCATCGAAACATGTAAGTCCAGGAGGGCAATAATAGATCCCACAATGCCACGCGAGCTTTTCAGGGCCTCTCGTAGGTGGTGTGGGATGTAGGTGGAACGTCGGACGGGTTAGGAGGGGGTGGTTGCCGCTAGCGTGGCCTACGAGAGGGGATGGAAACGAGGTAGCTCATCAACTAATGGCCCGGACCGGAACTGAACTACCTTCTCGTACGGACTCGTCTACGTTGCCCCCGTGTGGTGCACGTGTGTGCATACGTCTGTGGATCCACGCGTTCCCTCCTTCTCTTTCTCTCTCTCTCTCTCTCTCTCTCTTTCTCTCTCCATGTCGCTTTTCGTTGATACTCTCTGCCTCGCGGAACCCTTTTTCTCGCTCGTACACACGCTCGTGTCATCCATCCGTCTCTTGCGTCGCGGCGCTCGTCGCGACAAATAGATACAGTATGTTCGTCTTGCACGACGTCTACCAATCTGGATTGCACACGTGCTACTTCATTTTGGATGTTTAGCGTTATTGCTGGATAAACCGCCTCTAGCGATGTTCCACTTGCGCGGAGAGAGGCAAGTGGTTCAAACATTCGTGAAATCTCGTGTGGGACGGTAAGCATCCTCGTGTAGGTTTCCTTTGGCTCTTCGTGCTAATATAAATAATGGCCATTTCAGAAACTGCGCAGGATTAACTGTACTCTTTATGAAGATCTTTGACTTTCATCTTCTCTCCGCTACCTTATTTTATGAAAATTCTTCGTAGGAAATTAATACGAAGGTCCTTTCGTATTTCTCTCAAACTTAAGACATTTTCTGGCGATAGAAAAATACGATAAAATACGATAAAAAAACGATTCGATCGGTTATAGTCAAAAGCTACATCGAATTGATCCAAGGTCCTGAAGCTTCGGCTGTAATGGATGTACCGCTGAAAAATACGTGTTCCTCGCTACGACACGATGGACGAATGATAGAATAAGATTCAATGATCAGGGGTGATCCCATACAATGATCTAGCATAGTGGGTCGTGCCTGGCATAACTAGATCACGTCAAGATAAAGTCTATCGTAAATAGAGTTCGTTGTTTGCCAGGTCACGGGACAGGAGGCCGCATAAGGAGAAGGAGAAAACAAGGAGGGCCTGGATGAGAGGGTGGAAAGGACGAGAAAGGAAAGTCCTGATGGAAGGACGCAGCGCGTGAGAGTAGGACGATGTACGGAGAGAATGGAGCTGATCAATATTCATGGCCCGCTTGTAGGGTGGTTCCGAGCAAGTCAGAGGATGGATTTATGCGAATCCTTCCTTCCGATTCACCCTGCAAGAACGAACCCTTTTTCTTTGGTATCGCGATTCCTTTGAGCCTTTGCGCAACGAGAGGACCAGCTTCCGTTACGGTCATCCGACGTTAACGCTCTTTTGCCTCGTGTTGTTTTTTCATCGACGGATAATTACGTTAATTAGCAGCCTGTAAAGCAGGTGAAACATACCTGAAACGTAAACGCTGCAACGATTCTCGAATTTTTATTTCACATGAAAGATCGAAACAAAAAATCATACGTGACGATAAGATTTTCTTAGTATTTTGTCCAAACTGAAGATATTTTTTAACGTAAGAGGATCGGACATGGCCGAAAGAACGTAGTAGGGTTAATATCATTCCGAATCGTTAAAGATCACCGCGATCGTCGTAGATGACGCGTAACGACCAGTCCAGGAGTCATCGCCGCGTCCATCGAGATCGTTCGAAGGGTGACTTCAACCCTTTCGCCGTGAAACTTTAAGCGAACGATCAGGGTTAGGGCCGAGGAGTTTTTAACGCTTCGAGAGTTGCCATGGCAACAATGGTAGGCCGTTATTAATCCCCGACGAGAGCGGCGAAGAATAGAGGAACGAAGGGAGAGAAGGAAAGAGGGCAGGAGACAGCAAGGGAGAAGATTCTCCCCAGTTCTCTCTTGTAGCTTCTGATCCTCTCGTTCTCTATCTCCCTTTCCACCACGTGAATTATTCCGTCTCGTTCCAGAGGTGTCGAAGACGAAGGAAGAAGAGAGAGGTGTCGACTGGAATTAGGAGAAGGCTCCGTCATTATAGTCTCATCATTCACTTTTCTTCTGCTTGTCTTCCTTCCTCTTTCTCTGCCGACTTAACCTTGGCACGATGCTTACCTTCTCTTGACCATATCTTGCCTTCGCTATTTTTTTCTCTTCTCCTCTTCATCCTCTTCTTCTTTTCCTTGACTTCTAACCTATCATTGTTGCCGGTGTACAGCCATGGAATCTTTAACCGAGTTTCAACTTAGTCAATAGCGAATATTATAAGTTCTATCTGACAACGTCTGCTGTCGCGAAGACCGTGAAGGAAACGCGAATGGTCGAGCCTCTCGTAAATTTCTACCTGTTCTAATCACAAGTAGAAAGCTTCCCGTCTCTTGAGGCTATGGCTACAGTGAATGTGTGTTTTAATGAATGAAACACCTGAACGCCGAAATGCATTCACGCGTAAGAATCTATGTACAGGGTGGCGTAGAAGAAGTTCACCGCTTTGTCTTTAACCTTAGATGAAACAGTATACGTATATGTGTTTCAATGATAATTTTTTCAATTATTTCAATCGCGTGAGACATGATATCGGTTAAATGGTCATCTCTAGCTGTTTTACGAATATGTGCCTGTTCAATGATATTTTTCATAACATTTATATACAATAGTTGGCTTGTGTCATTTTCTCAATGTTCAGACTAATATTATCAACACCTCAATCGTGGTGCCAGTGGGAGCAACGAAGCCTCCAACGCGATCTTCTCTTCCTCGATTTTTGTCTTATTCCGATTCATAGAATCTCCCTGAATCTTTCGCTTGTACCATCAATTTAGAACCACAGCGTATACTTGATCGTTCTCACGTACTCGTGTTCGTCACACCACGCATTCACTGTAACCATAGCCTAACGCGTGTCTAACGATAGAACAGAGAAGAAGCTGTCTCATTGAATCATCCCGCAGCTCGGAACCGTGAAAAGTCAATTCGAAGAAGAGGCTGACTGGCATCGATCGGAAACGAGGCGCGGGAACACGTGTTCGCGGACACCCACGTGAAAAATTGCGATAACGTCCAACGGCAGGGAAAAGGAAGGGTGAGAAAGCGGCAGGATATCTCTTCAAATATTCACGACGGCGCGTACACGTCATCGTCGGTCCGCTCTATGGTCACACGTCCGTGTTCGCGTGTGCACGCAAGTTTCTCTTTGGTTTTTCGCGGTGTATCGCGTCGTTTCCTGTATCGATGCGTCGAGTTCCGCGTTCACGTGGAGGAGTTCATCGGAGACGAGCTTTGTTCGCCGCTTACACGCGCATGTGCAATAACGTGCATACGTTTGCACGCGTGTCAGTCGCGTTTTCTCTCTTTCTCCCTTTTTCTCTCCCTCGCGTTTCCTTCCCCTTCCTTTCAGGATTTTTCTACCGATTCGGCGGCGTATTTTTTTTTTTTTACCTCTGGATTTTCCTCCACGACCGATCGCGATGCGTCCTCTCCGCGTGTTTCGTCAGCGCATAAAAGGTTATATACGAGCCGGTTGTCTTGCACACATCGCGCGGGGAACGCGCGTGTGGTCCAGGCGGGCGCGCGCTCACACCGCACGGAAAGAAAAGAGAAAAAATTCGAAGTCGAAGGCTCCGTGGCTCGTTATTCATCGACGTTCGGCTCCGGCTGTCAGGAGGCATTATTTACGGGTTTCGCGGCACAGCGAACTATTAATTCGGCCCGATGCAGGTGGTAAATGCGCGCCGACCATCCAACCCGCGTTCCTCACCGCGAAAATCCGTTTCGAGGTTCTGACTCGTTAAGAGGACGCTGTCCTATCGTAATAAAAAAAATCAAAGATTTTTGGCAATTATTCCTTATAGGGGAGTCAGTTGATCTTGACATATGTGTCGTAGAAATCGTCCTGAGTAATCTTTAGAAGGTTTAAGCCATAGCTCATTGTTTGTTAACAAGTTGCTTGTTAACAAAAGAGGTTTGTAAAATATGACACTTATTTTTAATATTAGTAGATATACAACGATTCCCATAAAATATATAAATTTGCTTCGTTAGATAGATTAGAAATTCCAAAGCCAAATTGATCGATTATGTAAAGATACAAATATTGTTTTTGAAATTTTCGCGGTTAGGTTAGCATTCGAATGATTTTGTTGAAGAATTTCGTCTATGAATCATCTAATTATTGAGTGTTTTATATGGCTGGCCAGATAGCCTGATTACCAAACAAGGTTAATTAGTATAAAGTGAGTTTGAATAACGTTGACCTTGGTGTATACCCACAGCAATGTCCTTCCTTGGTGACCTTTAGAAGCTTTAGGCATCGATCATTCTTCGCCGAGAAGTTATTAAAAAAAGAAATATAAGGAACACGAAGCTTATCCTTAGAGAACGTGAAACAATCGAAACAGGGTGTAGATTTTCTCTACTGGATAAAATACAGAACATGAACTGGAAAACATCGTTTTCCAAATTTACGTATTTTGTTAATACTTCACAATTTTTTCACAAATCATCCTGTTACAAATTATCATGTTTTACATGGTTACCAAAGTTATAATTCTGTTGGAAGATTCAATGGATGCTTGAAATCTGTTTCACGCAATTTAACTTCGAAAATCAAAATCAAAATCAACGTACAAGTATCGAAAGAACGCAAAGAATTGGCGAAGGAGAAACAGAAACCAGTAGCCGACTGTCGACATAAGTCTGTTAATCAGACACAGTTCCCAAAAACAAATAGAGCGAAAGGACTTGAAAGAAATTATCGAGACAGCGGAGCTTCGAAACGAACGACACTGTCGGCTAATAAAAACGAAGTATTCGATTCTATTAAACGTCGACTCGAGGGGAGGAAAGTCCTGTACGTGGCGCTTTGGAATATCTCGGGAAAAAGAACGCGTCGACAGACAGTTTCTCCGCTCGTCCCCTCGATTGATTACTGTGCAAGCCGTGGATGGGTAGGAGAGTGGAGCGATTTTCGCAGGAAGTATCGGCCGGAAGGCGGGATACGCTTTGAAATGCGAAAGACGTATTCCACGACCATCGTGGGAGGAAAGGAGAACGATATTTCCTATTTCTCTCTTTCTATCTTTCTCCTCTCTCTTTCTCTTGCTCTCTTCTCTCTTTCTATCGAGGCGGCAGCTCTCACGGAGTAACGTTGATCTAATAACGGGACAAACGTCGCGCGAATCGCATCCCGGACGGGATTTCATTTCCTCTGCCGTAGGATGAGCGGCCGTGAGCGGCGACGCCGGCTGTACCGCGCGAACCAGAAGAGGGAAACAGGGAGGACAGAGAGGAAGGATCGATCCTTCTGCCGCGCAAACCCCGTCTTTCGATAGCGTCGCCTCCAGCTAGTTGTCGAACAAAGCGTCCCGCCGATTCGTGCAAGAATTCGCTCGACAGCCGCTTAGACTGTGAAACGCGTGTTATGTAGCGACTGAGGGACGCGTCCTCCGGATTCACCGGGAAACTTTCGATTCTCTACGTTCGCCTACCTTGCCTGACACTTTGGGAAATTGCTTGGCGCGGTGGAATCGCTTCGGATGCCGCGAATCTTCGATTAGCGAATTCTTTCGCGGTTTTGTGCGAGAGAGAATCAGACGCATGCTTTGATCCTTATCTTGAGCATCGAATCGCGTATACAAATTGTATATTTGTATATTTTCCAAGTAATTCACGACGAAGTTCCTAAAACGTTGATAATTATCGGTTTGTGAACGAGCAGTAATTTAAGTAAACGTATCATTAATTTACAAGAGTAAGAATGAGAAATAAGGGTGAGAATGATCAATAATTCAAGTATCGGTTTTCTTATCAAATTTTCATTTCGAAGACATAGATCGACGTAAGAACAGAGAAGGCGGAGAGTCCAAAACGGTTCTACGATATTTTCGTAAAAGTATAGAAACTTCTTAAAACTTGCCAATAAATGTGAAACGTTCCACTATGTTTCCTCGGCTAGAGAATCAAATTAATTTCCAACAACTTCCGTTAGGGAATTATTCCAGTGGAATTCCGCTAGGAAAAAATGTCAAGGATTAGTCGGAATAGTGGTGGAAGGGTAAGAGGATGTAATCGCGAGAATAACGCATTAGGACTCGCGACTGGCGGGATGCAGCGGCCGGGTTTCACGGATGAACGAGGGCGCCGGGCGTCGCACCGCCGGAAGTGCGTCTAATGCATCCGTCTGGGGTCACGCGTCATCTCGCTTCCGGCACGGCCATTACCTTCGGTAAAACGTTTCGCAGAGGGGAATCACCACTTGTGCCACCTCTTCTAGGGTTTCTCCTCGCCGATGATTCAGGGTCTCTGACTTATTTTTGCCTTTAACCAAACTAACCTTTTATTATTACACGTACTTTCAACCGTCCAACGACTTATCTGAGTGCACAAATAGAAAATAAAAAGAAAGAAAATGGCATAGAGGGAAAGGAAATTAGAAAATTTGGTCGAACGATTGATCGTTATTGATTCGACGTAGAGAGAAGATGTTGTGAAGTTGTTTGAGATGAGACAGGGAGTCGAGAAAGGAGCGAAGACCTCGAGTTACTCGAGCGAGTGGAACTCCATGGGATTAGAGAGCGTAGAATGGTGGCCGCGTCGAAAAAAGATCCACTTGAAGGAACGAGCCAATGGGACAAGAGCCCCTTTACCTTACGAGATTGGTCGGAGCATTGTTTTAAGGGAGGCCCGACGCATGCGTGATACCATGCGTGGGAGGACCGACCACAGTCCACGGCTCACGCTACCAGATGATACTCTCGACCATAACAAGATCCCACCGATCATTTCTGGGACCGTCGCTGCTCGCTTTGGGCCTTATCAGCCATTTACTTGCTGCTGCATCGAGTAATTTGCGAATTCCAATCTTTTGAAGCTGATATTCAGCGCTCTGTATTCGTTAGAAAGAAATTCCTCTTTGACGTCTGTGGTTGGTGTTTTAAAATTTTTGCAAAAATTCTCTGACCGATGAGTGAACTCGTAAATTCGAATCTTTTGAAACAAAAATTATTATTTTCGTTGTGTGGAGCAACCTTATGTCGATTTGTACTTTTCTTCGAAATTTTAAGGTTCTGCCAGAGCAAACGTGAAATTGGTGTAATTCCAACACCTGTTGTGTTGTCATGAACGTGTCGTTGTTACGTATCGTGCCATAACCGCAAGGTCCGTAACGATACTCTACTCGTTCTTGTTGTCACGAGCAATTGAGACGCAAATGACGATTGAGAGACGTATATCAATTAAAAACCGTACGAAGCATTCTCTCCTAATACATTCATTCGTTAATTTTTGTACAAATTGATCAGTTATTTTGTCTAATACAGATAGTCGTACTTCGTCATCGATCTTGTTCAAGTAACTACTTCAAGAAAAACTCTACGTTTTTATTTATGTATATTCGTGACCTAGAGACTGCTATTACGCAGAAATATTCTAAATAAGGAGAGGTCTGTATTATTGTACCTTGAATATACATTATGTTTTGGGTTACAAGGTCTAGGGAACAAATAAACTAAGAAATAGATTTCTATTTATGTTCTTTGTAGCTAAAGCTATAAGGTTAACTTTTTTGGTAATTCATAATAACTTTTGCTATAAATATACGAACGTGCTTCCTATTTTTCTATTGTATTGTAACACTAAGAAAATAATGATCTGGATCAGCACAAACTTATACCCTTATTTATTTCAATATATTTTTCTATTACAAATTCATCCACTTGCTCTTCTATCAGTCAACCTCAACAGATCTTAATGATCGTTCGCTTATTAAACAATTGCTGTCTTACGTTTATCGATAACGAACGATTCTATTACATTCGATCTATTATTTTCGTTAATTTCCTATTCCTATTACATAGAGTAGGGATCTCGACAAAACCTACACTTGGGAATATCCGCTAATTTCATCGTAAAAATGAAAATGAGAGTTGGAAGAAAAAAAGACTTTGATTCCCGGGGAAGATTAAATAGATAATTAATGGAAGTAAAAGTTCGAAGAAAAACGACTTCAGATTTTATCCTGGAAACGATTGACCACTCTAAGTTCCTCGAGCAATTTCAAACTAAAACTTCTCGGCTCTTAAGCCCTCGTTTCTTCGTAACGAGACTAATTAGCACCAGCAATCCTATCGTAGTTTGAAAAATCAGCAGTCGATCAGCAGCGTAAAGGACGATGGTCAAACCATACCGTAGACCAGACTCTTAATCCTGTCTGGTCGATCGTTCTTACGCTACCAGGAACTATTTCCCTGGCGTAAACTAACAAAAATCTTGTCAATAGGTAAATCGATAATCTCACCCGGTTTTTCGGAGCCTAACACATCCGCTGTTGCTTATTAGCGAAATCTCCTGGCGTGAGGCAAAAATGAAAGGAATGTTGGTGAAAAAGGGAGATGCGACATAGACGGAAGAAACAGAGAGAAGAAGAGGGTGGATCGGCGGAGAAAGAAAGCTTCGGTCTTGAAGAGGAGAAAAAAAGGTAAAGAAGAGAGAGCACCTGCCTTCAAAAAGGCCGCCGACTCGATCCGTGCCGCCATTGTTATCCATAGTGCACCATACCGCGAAACAAATACACCCATACAACAGCAACCAGCATAACTGCGGATAGAAAATTAGAGAGGTGAAGTGGCAACGTGGTCGGTCAGATTAGCACTGCTTAGCTACCACCTTCTGCAAGCTCGCGTCGACTCGTTGCTTGCTAACTATGTGCCCTGCACGGACGCAGGCTTCAGATTTTTCTCCGATTTCCTCCTTTTTCTTCCATTCCTTCATTTACGTACGCTCGCTCGTTGTTTCGTTCCTGGTAAATAAGTCGCTTCTTTTCCCCTGTGCAGGCCCTTTCACGGTGCCATTCCTCGTCGTAGACGACGTGCAGCATTGTATTTCTGTTTGCACGTGGTAGACATTGGCAGCAGGCGTTTAAGAACGGCTTAATCGACGGATTAATCAACGATCGGCAATTATTTTCATGTAAAAAATCGAAGGAGGTTGGGGGGTAGAAAGAGGGTGGGTTCGTAGATGGGTTAACGGGATTAAGCGGCACGCATGAAAATCATCCAAGGCGTTTATTGTTCCGTTGTAAATAATGGTCGCGGCCCCCGGTACACAATGGCGGAGACCGAACCCGCGAAGATTAAGCGGCATTTTCGCGTGCGGGGGCGAGACTGCTCGAGCAGGAAATAACCAACGAGAAAGAACGAAGGAAGCTGGAAAGTAAGGGGCGGAGGGGGCTCCGCCTGGCGTTTGTTTAAATTCGAGCGACTTCCGTGGCCTGAATGAGCCCGACTTTTATGCATTATGCGTTGGCCCGCACGAAAAATCCACGTGGTGACACGGAAACGCCGGGGGTGGAAAGAGGGCGAAGAAAAAGGGAAAGAATGGTGGAGAACAGAGGAGCGCAAGGAAAGAGAAATTTGGAGAGAGTGCCCAGTCGCTCTTACGATGAACGATAAAAGATTTCACTCGGCTTGCTACCCGCTCCCGGCTGCCGTGGATGGCTGGGCTCCGGTTCTGGCGAAATTTCGTCGAGAGTGGTCTCCCCGGGTGAGCGGCAGGGGCGGAGGGCAGGTGAAAAACGCGCGGAGGCAAAAAAAGGGGTAAAAAAAGGAAGAAAGGCAAAAAAAAAAGAAGGAAAAATATATAGCCGGGCGCAGACACACGACGCCGTATAGGTACTTAAAAAACAAACACCCACACAGAGGCAACGCGGACGGAGAAAAAAATCGAGCCGGAGCCATTCAACGGCGAACGAAACAACAATTCGGTCGTCCAATTAATCGCGAACAACGTGCGCCGAGAAGAGAAACGCGCGATTCGAGAAATCGAATGGGCCACGCCGAGCCGCCAATTTTTTTGCTCCCGCTGAATGGACCAATCTACAAGGATCCTGGACGAAATCTGGGCTGATTTTTTTCTCGCCACCCTCCTATTCCTTAACCCTGGCTGCGCCGAAATTCTCTTCGTTGCATCTGTGTTGGTGCACAGCAGCGTTTCAGAAGCTAGAGAAATCTCAAGCTCTTTAACTCGTCGCCGAGATTAACAACCCCCTATATCGAGTATACGCGGAGAACCGGAGAGAGAAAGAGGGCCAAGGAACCATTCAGGAACCTTCGCCGTCGAATTCTTCGACTCTTAGTCGACTTCCTTTCCCTCCGGCGCGCAGCTATCGCGCTGCTCTTTTTATCATTCACCGCGATATTTCCACGGCGTGTTCTCGTGGAGGATCCCGAGGAGAGGGTGGCGGAAAGATAGACGAGGACGGGACATTAATAAGCGTAATATATTAGGGAGTCCTTTGTGAGATGCGAGCGTCTTTCAGCGGCGCGTCAAGCCGAATCCTGGCGGGCCGAGTATCACGATGAAAGGAGAGACAGAGGGAGAACCCTCTTCGCCCCTCGAAGGATAGACGAAGAACGACAGTTTGATGATGAAGAATGAGGGGAGGAACGAAGGAGGAGGAGAGAGAGAGAAAGAGAGAAAGAGAGAGAGTGTAGGAGAAGGAGAAAGCTGATCCGCGGTGTGCAAGTTATGTATGCGCGCGAAGAGCCCAACGGGATTCAAAACCACCCAGCATCCGGCCTCGAGACAAATGTGTTCCATGGCGCGAGACAAAACGCGTGACGACTCGTCGTCATTCGTTAAGCCGTTTTCAGGCTTGAACGGCGACAGAAGTAGGGGAAGGGAAGGCTATGTTCGAAACCAATGAAATCTCCGGTGAAAGACACCTCCTTCTGCATTCCTTCTTCGGGGCCGCGTCATTACTCAAGAGGAATACGTGTCGCGAAGGACATTCCTCGCGGCCCTTTCAGAAACCTGTCGAAGGGGATTTCAGCCGGAGACGCGAGCATCCGCGTGGGCAGAATACATTTCGTACGATGCTAGCTCGACCAACCGGCCACTGTCGTCGTTGCTTCCCAACGTAACGCCACCATTTTCGCAATATTTCACCAAGTTCCCAGCGAATATTGCGGAAAGTTTCTAACGGAACGTAGTGAGAGAGACTTTTAAAATTTGGTTGTAACAGGTCCGCTATACGTATTGAAATATAAATACTTAAATAAGTCGGAAGTAATGGAAATAAGGATCGTATCGAAATTGTCTATCGTTATATCCCTAAGAAAGAAAAACGTAGTAGCCCGATATATTTAATTCTTGTTGAATAGATTTCAATTTTTCGTGACATAATGCACGTTGTATCGTACGGTTGCTGTGAGCGTTAATCGTAATTAATCCAACTATATCACGAATTTGCAAAAATTGTCCTGTAAAGAGTAATACGTTTCTTTGATATGATATTTTTCATAACGTATATATAATCGTAGATATCTTTATAACAATTACATAATGAATATTCTCTTACAAAAAAAAAAAAAAAAAAAAAAGAAGAAATTGAAATACATTGAACAAAAAAGAATGAAACGAAAGCTACAGTATTCACCCGATTTCCTGAAAAAAGACAAACACCTACACCGCTCATTTTTGTTACCAATCCTTCGATTGTTCAATAGTTTCTATACCGATTAGTATGCAATACCGAGACCTGTTGAAATTTCGACAAATTAAAATCTTTTCACATACTATCGACGATTAATATCGACGGTTCTCCAAAGTTGAAAAGCTGCCCGTTTCTGTAACGCAGTAACGTTTCTGCAGCAAGAACGACGAGGATGCGAAGGGTGCGGAGGCGATGGTTCGGAGGTGGTTGACGGGGCTGACGGCAGGGCCATCCTCGAATAACGCGAAGCGTAACACGTGGGCGCAGAGTGCCCGGAGAGAAGATAAACGGATTACGGCCGCTTTGTGTCAACGTGATCCGCTTCCCGTGCACCCGAATCCCAGCACCGTGCTCGCCGTCCGTTCGTTCTCAATGGGATATTACGCGCTCCAATGCTGGTAACACTGTTCGGTCTGCAGGATGTCGCTTCGACTGATAACCAATTTTCATTACTGTTAATTTAGGGGCCTGCAAGTTGCCGCCGTGAACGCCCGTTCACTCGCGGTCTCTTCTTAACTTTGTTGCTGGGAGAATTCCTTCGGCAGGACCGACAGCTTCTGATCTTTCAATGGGCCTTAATCGGATATTTGACTTGCTATGATTCGTGCGAATATATTGGTTTCTTATATCTTTGACAAGCAGAAGATGTGGATGTTTATGCATTTACGTCGAGTGCAAGTGTGAAGAAATGAATACGAGCATATGTATAAAAATACGTGGAACATTAACATATATATATTTTTTGTGGAATTTGAAATATGAGATAGTTTTATTGAAATTCAGCCTCCGTATCAGTATCTATAGGAATATTTTTCAGATTCATGCAAATCCGCGTAACGGTGTGAGTTTGATAAAGATTGACAAGTAATAAGAGTAGGCGTAGATTGCTGCGAGAGATTTAATTGAATCTTTTCGCGCAGACTACAATACAACAATAGGAAGGGCAAAAGGTCGAAGCCGCTAGATCGTATTTAATTGCGAAAGTGTGGTAACCGATGTGACGCCCACCCTTCTGCAGACAAATATCTGTAGCGAAATGATGAAAGTTAACGTATACTACGTACTTGAAAAAGTTCTCCAACTGCGTAACTCTTCTATTTTTACTACTCTTGTCTGCTCCTGTGTCGCGGAAAATAAAAATTGTCCACGATGGCGGTTATGAAAATAATTGCGCGGCTATTTGCACGGTATGCTCTTTGATCCAGCAGCGTAAAGCAGGGCATATAGCGAGAGCTCGGCAGAATGTCGCACGACTTCCGGACGATCAACTGAATCGTTGTTCTGTCACGCGACAAGGTGACCCAGTCAGGCCGCTGGATGACAGGGAGACGAGGCCATTGTGCGACTCAGGATCGGTAATAATCGGCGTCTAACAGTCTCTCTCGCTAAAGACCAGATGGAGCAAAGACAGGTAGAGGGAGTCGCTGTTGGAAGGAGCGACTTGGAGGGAGACCCTTGATGTAGATCCATCGCATTCCCTTCTCGGAGGATATCTCCTCATTGTACTCGCCCCTTAATCAACAGCCCCGTGCAGTCCTCCGTGGCTGTTCGATGCTTATTGATATAGCTCACCCCCGCCTACAACCGTCTCTCAGAGCCACGCATGAATCTGCGCACGCGGAAATTTGCTACGTGTCCTGGAATTAGCTTTGACTCGATGCAAACGAGCTTTTCTTGCTCGTTGTCGAACTATTACCAAATGATGAGCGATATAAATGCAACGACGAAATAATGTTTATTATCAGATGATAGTTGAGCGTTTCTTTGAGCTATACATCTGTAACTATATGAAAATTCGTAGGTTATTATAAGAAATGAGTAAATTATTACTTGTTGATCGCGTAATTGGCAAGAGAGTGGCGAGCTGGATAAGTTAGAATAATAATTTTTCATGAAATATAACGTATCGAAATATAACGTAAAATTCTTTTGGTCGCGAGAAATTGTTTCTCATTTGGATTCTAACGTCAACTTTTGCTATCTCTTCGTTTATTTTCTCTTCTCTAATCGTAACATCTAATGTGTTTAGCAAGCGGAATCCCTTTTACTGCTATGTTTACTCTTCGTACCATTGTATTCTTCTGTATACGATCGAATAGATTGGTAAAACACGTGCGAAGCACCCGTACAACAAGATTCCATGTAACGAAACATGTCCGCATCGAGGACTAGCGATAAATCTCCAATTTTGAATCAATTTCCCTCCGTTTCACGTAGAAAAAGCAAACGCAATTTCACATTTAAACACAGAGTTTAACAATACACGTCACGATACGGAAGACCATCGCCGCTTAGACGTATTATAATTTTATCTTGAAATATTCTGCGGCGATTGCGAGATGAATGCGATATCGCGTGATGTGAAAATTTAATATTCGATAAGCAATATTTGTTTCGTTATTAATACGCGCCGAGTATAACCGGGCATACGATCGCACGGCGTGCATAGACCTGTGGGTTGAATGGGCGTTTCGTGCGCCCACCGTCAGGTATTTGCATGACAACGGGGATGCGCGTATGCATCCCTGTCCTCGGTACTCGCTAATTAGCCGGTACCACATACCGGCGCGGATTAACGAGAATATTGCATTTTTAATAGAGTTCAACCCCCCCCCCCCCCCCGCGGTGTGCCGCGACCAGATGATGATGACAGAGAAGAAGGGCGAGGGGTAGCAGAGCAGAGATTTCAACGACGACCACGGTGCATAGATCGTTGCTTCTGAAGCATCAAACACTTTGATGTCCTTCTTTGTAGGGTCTGAAAAGTATCAGTTAATTATTCCCTGAAATAGATCAGATAGATGTTTGACATTTTTATCACGAGACTTATGCTTCCTTCTTATTTACGTTTTTAAGACTCACTATTTTATTTGTCCGTTTATATTTCCAAAGCGAAACAACAGTCTTGCGAAAAATTCGTTGTGTTTCAAATAGTCAAAGAAGTAATAGCGTAGGAAATAAAAAATTGCTTGTAAAAGCTTTAGCGGAGACGTTTAAACCTGCTAAAATTGACATGAACTGCTGTAAGAGACATATAAAGCGTTCCAGTAGATTTCGACAACTATTCGCCAGTTTGAGTGTTCGCAAGAAAAACGTACAGTATATTCTTCTTACAAGTGAAACAGCGTCGATTTGCGATTGGGTCGACTGTGTTTTTTTTTTCTCTCTCTCTCTTTTTTTCAAGGAATCGTAGCGATTGATGTAGGAAATCGGAAGAGCTACACATCGACCGAATGTACAATTTTTCCGTGGGTGAGGGGGATCGATTTAGAGGCTCAAAGAAAATCCCGCGTGCATCCCCGGGGTCCAGGCCGGTAGTCGGTTGGTTCTCTGCTTGCTCGTCCGCTCGACTAGCTCCGCTGATTGCTGCTGCATCTTTGATGACCTCGTCCAGACAGAGAAGAGGGTGAGGATCGGGGCCACCCCTGCACGGAATGCTGTGCAAAGAGTGAAATGTTGAGATTGATATTTTAACAGACGGATTACGTAAGAAGGGCCCGCGCGTACGGGGGATGGGAAACTCGAGTGGTTTGCCTGCGCGAATAGAACGCACCGAGGAAAGTGGATCTCGGCTGGCCACCCGTTGATGAATGTTTCATGGGACCCTGACACGATATTTAACAGATCATGCTTCGAAGGACATCGTAACCTTGCGAATTTCCCTCCCTGTTACTCATCAACGATCTCTTCTTAGTTTCAAGAACGCTGCCATTAACTTTGCAATTTTCTTTTCGTTTACAGATTACCATACCCTTGGTCGTGATCGCGAAAATGCCGCTTCTGGTGAGTGATGATTTACAGAATTTCCTTTCTAATTGATAATAGGAAGATTGACAAGAATTTGATTCATTCGTTTGTAAGTATGAAGACACCGAAGTATTCACCTTGTTAAGACATGGAGAATTATTAGGAAATTATTAAATTTGATAAGAACTGTTATCTGTTTGAGACCTGGAACTCTAAGAAAATCCATCTTAAAATTCCAACATCTTCGAGAATTCTCGTTGAAAATTAATTCAACGGAAGACAATTCTTACTCGTTTCGAATTAATAGTACGATTAGCAGATTCAATATACGTAGGTAGAATTGAAAAAACAGCTTGAAATTTTTGAACGGTAGTATATGCGCATCTGTATCCAAAACGACGCCTCTTTACTGCTGCGATCAATTTTCGCATTCGCATTACGTTCGTTATTTTTTGGTTGCATAAATTTTTCACAGTTTCCTGTTCAATACGACGCGAATTTTTTCCATAACTTTTCTATCGAGGATTGTAGCGATCAACGCACAATTTTCCTATTACTGTTGCACGTAGTTTCAACAGGCTTTTGTCGAGTATTCTACAATTTCAAAAAATCTGATTGACCGATTTGCTAAATTTCGTTAATAGTCGCGTTTTATACTACAGGCTACTAGATGCTCTAATACTTACATACGCATTAACGAAGCTGTACTTATCCATTCGAAATCAAAATCACGTCAGTTAATGATAGTTGATCCAACTTTTGCCTCTCGACTCGGAAATATTCTCACAAATATCATTCGTATCGAATGAGCCGTTGCAAATATCGCAGCGCAATCATGGAAAATCACCGCTTGATGAGTTGCTGACCCATCAGACACCTGCACGCGATCGAAGGTGTAGGTCTTCCGGCGGCGAAATCAAAGCGAGCCTCCGCCTCGCAGCAGCCAACCTTGCTCGTCCGTGATTCTCATCGGTTTCTAGCTCTATATATAGAGAGAAGGAACGCGTACGAGCTGGCTATCAGCCGGCGAGCGGTTATTAATCGATTCGTTGGCCGAATGGTCCGCGGTACTTTGACCTTGGTAGTCAAGCCTTAAAAACCGGCAAGATGTAAATCGTGTACGTAGGTGACCATTATCCGTGAGGGAGAACCGCCGCCATTAATCATCGAGTATTTAATTTACGCGCGGTACACCCGCGCCCAAACCGTCCAAAACTCGATCGAGCTCGAAAATGTCGATTTAATCTTCCCGCCTTCTGTTCCCCGCCGTCTTTCAACCTTCGAAACTCACTCGCCCGTGTTTCGACCTTCTTCGTCCAGTGTTTTGCTGCTCTCAAGACAAATTGTCGTCACGAGTACACTTGGGAATTTGTTTTCTTCCGTTTTTTTTATTTTTTTTTTTTTTTACGATGTTCGATTATGTAAAATACATCTTGGCCTTCTTTGGCAAAACTTCTCTTTCGCCAGAAAATGTACATTACGGTGGGTAAGACAATTTTCGATGTAAAGCTTTAATAAAACAGACCTGTAGTGTGAAATATTCAAAACACCATATAATTTAGTTTTTCATCGCGTAATTGCAACATCTACTTATGTCTACTTAAACGCTATCCAACATCTTTCAAGGAATCTTTTTTCCTTTCAACGAATGAACGACATTCAACGCTATAGTGAACGTCAAAACGTCTACCTAGTTTTTTTTCTGATTTCTAACGTAGAAAGATATATTATCCAAATATACGGATAACTTCAAAAGCAATTACCAGTAGCATTCTTCAATAATATTTTCATCAGTCGTCTAGTATACTATTTTCATTCGCGTTCAAAAATCTATGTACACGGCCGATTGAATAGCGTTCCGTGTAACTGTACTAATTACAGCAGCCCCATTGTGTTCCTTGTAATAGCACTAATTATGTCACTTCGGCTTCCAAATATCGTTACGCAACATTCCTCCAGCATCTTCTCGCGTTGTAGTTTGATACCTTAAAAACTTCATAAAGCGCGGATCGGGTTTACGAACGAACCGTGGATCACAGACGGCGGTTCAATTAACCGGCATCGAGATCGTTCCGCGTCCTTAAAGCGAAAGACGCGAGAGGAAAGCGTGGGCGAGTTGGAGCGCGAGCAAACGCTGTGCGTTATTAATAACCGATAATTTAATACGTTCCCAGCCATCCAGCGTTGCTCCAGCGCGCTCTCGATTCTCCTTCTCGTGCCTCGATACTCCTCCGCGCGTACATATGTATCAAGCGTACCTCCGACGATCGATCCGACCTGTAGACGGGGCTCGTCTATAGGTATTGATCTAGCGACGACTCGAATGAAACGATGCCACTGATCCGTTTTTGCCCGCGATGACGTATTCCTTGGGACAGGGATATATTTATTTGCAGTGCAGTCTGGAGTTTTTCTCGAGATCGACTTCTTATTTCATCGAACCTTCCATTGCCAAAGATTTCCCCGATGAGTCGATGTGCATCGAAGAATCACCTTGATCTCGCGATCGTTTGGAATTTTTCTTATTTTTCATTGTCTTGTTTTCTTTTTCTTTTTCCTCCTTTTTTTTTTTTTTTTTTTTTAATTATGCTTGGTAATTTGAAATGGCAGGAAATTAAGAAGAGAGAGAGAGAGAGAATATGCATTTTGTTTGCTAGATCGTAGCGAGGACGCGTTTCACGGTGACATCGCGGATGGTGTAAAATCGCTGGAGACTCGCCTTAAATATTGTAGCATCTCATTAAAAACGGCCGCTTCGACGCGTCGTCGAATAATGACGCTATTCCCCGCGGTGAATTCGCGCTAGCGACGGCTTGCCTTTCGTCAATAAGCCGTCGCTCAAAGAACCGTGTTGAACAATATTATTATTAAACAACGGCGAGGTTTCGGGTCGGCCGGCAGAAATTACTTACAATGATTCATCGTGGTATTTTTTCTATTTCGCCGCTAGAATGCATAGGAGGAAGTAAGGAAGATCTGCCAAGACCATCTGCATGATTTTTTAAACTACAAAACTCGCCGTTGAATTGACAAACCACGTAATTTTCTCGCAGTCGTTAAGGTAAGGGCGAGAAGCTTGTTTGCTTTGAAGAGAATCGGCTCTCAAGAAAATGTGTATTTTGTATAATAGGAGTTCAAGTTTGTTAAACCTATCGGAGTTCTAATTATAATATCGTCCAAATGTATAGACTTTAACATAGGCGTAAGAAATTTTCATCATTCGTTTGCCATTAATTCGTATATTTTAGTAACGTCATATACATTACTGTTGATATAAATCGACTGGATTGTCCAGTTTATAATTATAAATAGCGACGTGTATCGATTGATCTATTTCCTTTTCGACACGAATATTAAGATATGTATTGCGTGATCAGAATTTCGACTTTGAATTTTCCGAATGTATGGAGGATTACGGTTAAAAGTAGAATGGGAATGGAATAGAATGGGCAAAGGAGTATCTGCGCTGAGATTCGACGACGTAATATTTCGCGGAGGTGGATTTACATCGAGCCAAAGTCCCAGCGTGGGCGAAATCTAGACGCGTCGGCAATCAGAAACACATTATCGGACGAGAGCGGCTCGGTAATACGTCCCGCTGCGCTCGAAAATATGCTCCGCTCCGCTTTGCCCGACGCGTTCACCGAACGAAAAAGAAAGGAAAGAAGGAAAATGAAATGGGACAGAGTGATCTTTGCTATCGACGTCGCAGGAAACGTGAACGCCGCGTCGAGAGCTCCTGAGCCGTCGAAAAAAACGGATTTACGATTACCTCGAGGAATTTTCAAATTCTTCTAGTCTTGCTTTTTCTCTTACTTGAAGCCTATTCGAGCTAGACTGGTTGCAGCGAATGCAGTGGATATGTGTCATTTTGATAAACATGTCGGAGCAATTAAATAAATGCGAGAACAACGCGATATATCACGTTTCCTATTGTTTGCAGGGAAGATTTTCAAATTCAATCACGTTGTCGATGTCACCAAAATGGTTTACGTATAATAATTGTCAACGATGTATACGTAGAAGTTTGTAAACCAAATGTTTCCTATAGTGAGTGTCCAGATACTTTTACGAGCCAGTGTATGCTACACGTACATTTGTCTGAGTACGATTATGTTATTTCGGTCGTTAGATGTTTCATTTGTCAGAAAGACAGTTGATCGTTGAGTATAGTTTGAGAAAGACGGTACTGTAACTTTGAAGTATCGTACCATCGAATTGAAAGTCTATTAAAAGGGTGGACTGAAGGGAATTCGCGAGAGCGGGAGAGAATGAACGATGAGCGTGTCGCGATAGACCGCGGCAACCTTGTCGGCGTTTCATCAGAAAATGGCGTTGTGAGACGCGTATCAAGTGCCATTCTTCGTCAGTTTCAAGATGAATCCGCGGA
The DNA here is from genome assembly GCF_051014615.1 of Bombus vancouverensis nearcticus. NCBI lineage: Eukaryota > Metazoa > Arthropoda > Insecta > Hymenoptera > Apidae > Bombus > Bombus vancouverensis. Next base: position 9,513,919 of record NC_134921.1, on the reverse strand, counting down.
TCCGCTGCCACAGGCTGCCACGACAAATCCATGCTTCCTCAATCCTCGGAACAGCTTCCCTGGTCGATCGATCCCCATTCACGTTGTAGAGGAACGACCGAAATATCATCGAACGCCAGTCACGGGATGCCTTTCGAAGAATACTATGGAAAAAAATGCCGTGAAACGGCCGTGTCTCCGTAGAATTCATTTTAATCATCTCCACCTTTTTCCTTCGCCGGGAGACTCACCTTCCGGCCACAGAGGAGAACTTTCTCCCTCTCCCCCTCACTCTTTACTCCACTTTCTCTCTGTCTCTGTCTTCTTCCACCCTCTTCTATATCACCCTCTCTTTCTCTCTCATTTTCCCTCCCCTTTCTTCTTTTTTAATTTTCCAGCCTCTCTCTGTCCGCCAGTAATCACGGCACTATTACACCGAAACGTTTTTGATGAATTCGTCAACGAACCAGTTCGTTTCTCGGTCTCTCGCTTCTTCTCGCATTCTCTTGCCGCTGGTATATCTCTCTTTTCTCGAGCGGAGCGCCTCCGGGCTGTGTGACCACGAGATCTTACGAGCCTGCGAGGCCGTAAGGAAGCCTCTCGTTCACCGGCGGCGTCGAGAAAGACCAAGATCGGGAACAAAAAGCGGAAGGAACGAGCAGTTGGGAGAAGAAGGAGAGTGGAGCCAGCTATCCAATCATCCAGCCAGCCAACGAGGAGGGCGGCGATCGTCCGAATAATATTTCGACGTGCGGAGATACTGTGCGGAGGGTGGGAACGGGCGAGAGGTTGGCTGGTTTGGGGCGGGAAAAACCGCGAGGGAGAAAAAAATAATATCTCTGTTTGCTCGCCATCGTGAATGTAGGACTCAAGATAGCGGCACGGACTCGAGGATATTTTTTCCACGGCTAAATGGGTCGGCTGTCTTGAGTTCGCGGATTCATCTTGCGGATTCCTTTCAGGATGCAAGCACAGCCTATTCAGGGAACGGGTCGAGACGAAGGGATATGTTGGTGCGGCATTTAAAATCCTCGACCACGGCCGGGGGATCTTTTGGATCAATTGGCTGAAAAGCGTTGCTCGATTTTTTTTTCTTTTTCTCTCTCTCTCTTTCTATCTGATTCCGGGACTGCATTATCATATTCATCGGCTTCAATCCTCGAGACTCGGTTCGGTTTCTCTCTTCAATCTGACTTTTATTCCTCGTTGCCTGGCGGCCATACAATTAATTCGGGTCGAAATTTTGATTTTCAACGGATAATTTTTTCATTCGCTGAAGTTCCTCTGTAAAGATCTTCAAGTTGTTTTCCACGCATCTTTTCTTTCTCTCGTTGCCTCCCCTCCTGCCAGCGCCGCGAGTAGACTTCCGGCGGCCCGAGCCAGCTTTTCTTGCCACTTTCTTAACGTTCCTTTAACGTCTTTCTATAGGCATACGAGAGAAGCAAGAAACAGCATGTTAAATGCAAGAATGTTAATTAACAGCATTCACCCGACGCCAGACGAAGAATCATGCGCGCACGATCGGATTCAACCTCGTACGTCTACTCGTTGACAATTACGGTGCCGAGACAGAATCTTGTATTACCCCTGGTTTCTCGGTACAAGAACGGCACTCGAGCATGTTTTCTCGACGATCCATAAGAAGAAGAGGAGGCGCGCCGCGAATCGCGAACGTCGAACGAGCGATCTTTCCCATTGAAACAACCCTACCCTTTCCACCCGTTTCCAGCGAATAATTATTTTAATTCTACGAAACGCTCGCGGCGTGGCACGGCGCTCTCTTTCCGTGCCACCGTGTAACCGCCAATCGCGGTTCGGCGCTTGGTATTCGAAGCCAGAGAAACTGCACCGCGGCTGTTTTCTTCGTTCATCCACGAGTCTTCTTCTCTTGATTCTTCTTTCGGCTATCAGAGCGTGGAAAGGGGCGAGAGATCGGCGAACGGAAGCTAGTAGAGGAGGAGAAACGAAAGGGAGAGAGAATGGAAAAGACAAGAGAGAAACGGAGCGCGGGATCGGATCGCCGGTGAAGTAAAAGAGAAAAGGAGAGGAAAAGAGCGAAAAAGAGGGACGACGGCCGACTGGACCATTCAAAGTTCCCAGGAGGCAACAAAGGGCCAGCAACGAGCTGATCAAATTATCCAATTCATTTGGATTGGCGAGCGAGCGAGCGAATAAGTGCTCGCCGTTACCAAGAGGTCCACTTCACTGCTTTCGAGCACCATCCGCCGAGCTATAAGACGCTACCGTCCAAATTTATGCACGTTCCATGCCACCACCCCCTGTTTTCAAGATACTAGAGAGCTTCTGACAGTGTTGCGGAAGACCAGCGGCTACTGAAAAACACCATCGACTCTCATCTTGCTCTTGTCTCGACGGAATACGAAGATTCTTCATTTTCCCAGCCGAATAAATGGAGATATTTTTGAGCGCGTACAAGCGCCGAGCGAATTGATACGACCGCTATGAGAAAATTTCTGAAAAGAGATTTCGCGAGGAAAATACAGACGTGGTTTACGCTATGCTCGAAGAAACGAAAATTTCTATGAAACAGCGAGATCTGGAGTATCCCACAAGATAATTCAGTTTGATCTTGGAATTAAGCACGCGTTTTTATCAATCTTTGCAGCATTCCAAAAACGCTGATCATCGCGAGCTGTGCGTACGATGTTAACGAAACTTTTTCTTTTCAAAAGATATTCGCGATCAAGCAAATTAATCCGATCTTCGGTACTATATCGCATTAGAATACCTTCTTCATCCGCGAAAAGAACGTGAAAATGCGAAACGCAATAAAAATTAATCTACTTCGATCTAATAGTGTTTCTCGCCCGCGAAATTCCCGCGTATTCGTGATTTCTCATAAATGCGTAAACAGATGATGACGGTAGTTCGACAGTGTAAAACGCGCGAATAAATAGACGTGGCTGAAAGAATTTATAAAAAAAAAAAAAAAGAGGAGGCTGAAAGATTGCGGAGGAACGCGAACTCTCCCTGCCAGGAGAACGCTAAACGACAATCTCGACGTCAAACGTCGACGTTCAGGAAACTGGGAGGAGGCCGCCTCCCCGGCCCCCGACATCCCTTCTTCTCGTCATATTTAATAACCCACGCACACACACGTTCACGAAGGTCCACGTACGGGCATTAAACTCGGCCGAGTGCGGAGGTTCGTTACGTACAATGCACCGCTGATTGACCAACCAGATCCGCCCTGAAGTGGCGCACGGTTGCCGTCGCAATATCGGATCACACCGTTGCCCCAATTGTCAGCGCCGCTATCTTTCCTCCCCTTTTCGTATTTTCGTCAGGTCGATTCCTTCGCTGTCGTCGATTTGTCGATACCTTCGCAACACCATCTATTTTCACCCTTTTTTCACGCCTCGAAAGGGTTAACCGATCGAATCCAGTCTACTTAACCGCGGTGTTATTGTCAGTGAAGTTTTCTGTGATTTTATTGACTCTTTCGTACAATTCAGTTAACACCATTAGTAGACGGATTTTTATGCTTTTATAGGAAATTCGGAAGTACAAAATCGCACAGAATGCACATGGTGTGGAAAAATGAAATATACGAAATACGTATTGTTATTTCTAACAACAGTTAGAAAAACAATTTTCTATCGAAGTTCTACTTTTTTAATTATGTTCTGGAAAATACGAATTCGCATGAAAATCCGTGGTCTAACCGTTGGTACAATTTTACGAACTATACTGTAGCAATACGCTGTATCGATCAAACGTATGTCTGCAATAAATATCTCGCTACAAATTAATGGCAAATTTTATCGATGCGATCGTGTGACAATAGTCGTGTCTCATTAGAGCGTAACATAATAAAATTGTAAAATGTTTCCTATAAAATATACAGATAATATACTCGTAAAGGGTTTCTATGAGTAGACAAATATTTTCATGGGCCATCATGTACCACATATTCTAGTTGAACAAGTAACATTTCTTAGTCGTGTTTTGATTTTTCATATGCTCATTTCTGTTAACAACAATTCAACGAAGAAATGGATGGATTTATGAATTTATTCGCGAATCCACGAATCGCCGATGGATTCGAACGCTGTGCGAAAAAAGAAGGTTGATGCGGGGACGGACTATAAATAAGAGTACGCGTCATGCGATGATAATTCGTCTTCGCCGGCTCGACACCTCGAGGGCCCCCGGGCATCCCCCTTTTTAAAATTATTATCGGTCGGGAAGAGCCGGTGAAAAACTTCGAATTCGATGTATGGTGCCGAAGGAACAGAATGAAAGGGGCTTCCGGCTAGACAGAAGCAGAGACAAAAAGAGAAACAAGGCTGGGGAGAGAAAGCGGCGATGGATACAAACAACCGAGAGGAGCTCGACTCGTGAAAAATCAGTTTGACTTGTTAAATCCAGCTGGAATGGCAGACCTGTCTTTCTCAAACAAATATCGACTTGTACGAGTGACGAAGCTTCTGATATTTTCGATAATTCGTGTATCGTGCTCTTACAATTAGGAAGACGACATATTTTTATTTGCAACAAAAAGCCGCAGTCAACCGATTTCCACTGTTGGTTATTTCGAGAATATCAATCGACGTGAAAATATCGAAACAACAGGATATTCGGAAACGTTGAAAGAAAATCAGAAAGAGGAAGCGAAAAGTATTCGTGGATTCGAGTTACACGTAAATTTATTACGTTTATTTATTTTATCTTATTTACGTATCCATTACACGTAGAATAACGTACAATACGAAACAACGTAGATATTGAGACGAAGATACCAACAAGTACTGTTATACAAAGTTTAGACAAGTGTACGCACAGACATATAAATATACTTTAGCAACAAATACATAAGTTTAATCCATATCCGATGAGATCTTCTTACGTTATATAATATAAGAACAAATCTATTTGATCCGCGTGCTTATTCGCGATACTTATTCCGCTAACCGTATCAGCGTGACTGAATATCGACTTAAAAGCCGGCACATCAAATAAGAGTGACAGAGACACATTAAAATTGGTCAAGTCTAACGATGGCTATTGATTTTTTTATTTATAACATAACGAAGTACAAAAAAGTTCGCTAACATTTCTACGCTGTTCTAAAGCTGATTAAACCATCTATTCGTATCTCGTGTAAAATCCTCGAAGAACCAATAAGGCGTGCAAACATTTAACAACGAGGAATCAGAGCGAAAGGCGGGAAAGCGAGAGAGCATTCTCGCGGCAATCGTGCGACGATGTGGTAATCAATGTTGTGATACGACATTAAGCGGGCATCAAGTAGGTTGGCAGACCCTTGGCACACACACGGAACCCGGCAGCAGCATCGGCATCAGGAACGGCGCAGTCTGCCCCTGGTGGAACAGCCCACGAGACGGCCAGGAGACGAGAGATGGGGCTAGGAACCCGGGGGTTTGGGTAACCAACTCGTGAAATTCAATTACCGAGTCCGCGGGGGCGGCCCTTGCAAAGGGTGAGAGCGAGAGAGGGTGATCGAAGGGGAGGGAGTACACGTCGGGAACCGAACTGGAGGACGAGGGGAGAGGTTTGAGGTGAAAAGGGAGGAAGGATTTGACTGACAGGTCGAGAAGGAGAAGCTGCCTGACGCGGGCCTAACTCTCGCCTATCTAACGTCGAATCTTACACCGTCCTTTACCCCTGTCGTTTCCTGGTCCCTTCGAGTAGGAATCGAGAAACCAACCCGAGGGGGGAGATAGCAAAATTGAAATTGTACCTACCGATATACGCGCTATCGCTCGAATGTGTGTCGGCGCTCGATTATTTTCCATTAGACGTAATTTAGTTAGAAAATCGCGATTAGGGAGACTCGCGACGATTTTAGTAATATTTGAACCTACACAATGTTAGCAAGCGGAAAATAATGCTCGATAACTTATTTCGTAGCAAATATAAACAAAGGTATTATTCCCTATTCTGTCTGATATGATCGAGCAATTATCTCTTCATGCTTCTTCAACACGTCTTAGAAATAATACTTTGTTGTGGCACGGGAATCCTTTTGGGCTAACTTTAATGTACTTCAAACACTCGCTGAAGGTAGATTTATCGTAATTTACCTTCACCTTTCTATATTTAGATATACGTATATAATAAATGAAACTAAATATAGAAAGGTGAGGGTAAATTACAGTATTACGGTATAACCAAGTAATGTCAACGACCCAAGGTTTGTTTTCTTTTTTGGTATTAGGTATTAAGTATTAGGTATTGGTATATATTATTGTCTCCTTCAGTGTTTAAAATTGATCTTATTACTTTGCCACGTGACTTGCCACCAGAATGACTTTTATAATTTTACTCATCTATCCTTGTTTGCCTTTTTGCCAGTTCTTTTCAACCATCGAGGAAGAGTTCGCGTAAATGGTCTCTGTGTCCTGCAAAATATATGTGTATTTTAATTATGACCTTGCCCTATTTCATTACGTTATACGACAAAGGGTGTTTTTTATTTCTCATTTAAACAAATAAATAAATAAATATCATGACACGATAAAATTTAATATATAGTATTTCAGAATAATATCTATAATATTTACAATATATAATACTTACTTAAAAATAATACTTCATATAGTTTAATGGATTAAACAATTTTCTATGTAGGTTTCAGCATTTCAATTACTATCCATAAGAATCAGACTTTCCATAAATATCCACAGTCTGCTTATAAACGAGCGAATATGTACAATAATTCTACAACCAAGAATGTATTTAATTTATAACCAACGACTGTTCTCGAAGGATCGAGAGATGGTGATATAGCAGATGCCTGACGGATCCCCGGAAGGCTGTGATTTTGTTCATCCGGAGCGATAAAAGGTGAACGGTGGCGTAAGGGCGAACCGTGGCGGCTGCGTCTGCCAAGGCTTGTGTAATTATGTGTGAGGATAGAGTAACATGTCGGACATTCCAGCAGCCACGGGAGTCAGAATCCACCCTCGCCAGTTGGCCCGTTGAACTGAATAGCTAGCTAATGAACGCGAAGCCTCCAGTCTGTCAGTCCCGCACGTCCACCATGGGGAATGATCATCGCTGGGCCGTGGATGAAACCGATGCGACGCGAAACGTAGTTTCTAGTCGGCCAGTCATGGACTGAGTCATCTCGCGGCCAGTTTCTGTCCACTCTTCGTTCCGTCGCTACTCGATCATCTTGTCGATAAACTGTTCGATTCAACTGCAACACTTGAACGATTCTATTTCGACGTCCTTCGAGTGCCGCAGTGAGATGTCCATCTATGTCTTTACTGCTTTAGTTCTAAAATTCGAATTTTGTAAATAACTCTCGTGATAAATATGATAGGTTATGTCTAAAATAGTTTTTTCGTTCTATTAGATTGGCAGCATGGCTTCTATTGGGTAATAGTGACGCCACCTATTGGCAGAATCTGTAATCACTCGGTTAGCAACCGAATATAAGAAAATAATAGATGCACCAGATCTTTTGTTTTATATTATTTTATTGAATTTATGTTATCTTCTTGTATAACATATCATTCCCTTACAAAGGGAAAGAAATTTTTGCGAAACTAATATTTTATGTGCAATTTTGCCTTTTCAAATTTTCTATAAATGCATAAAAAAGATCGTGGTATATTAACAATTATTCGGGTCCTATGTTTTCTTCGCAAGTCGTAATTATTTCCAAGCTTCTACAGTAAAGATAAAGCAATTGCACTTTACGATCTGTCCCAATAGACACATCATCGTGTTTTTCATTGCGACACGCTGTATTAAAGATCTTAGGATAATAATCCCCGATACTAATCCATCGATCTTGTACAGAAAATTTCATTAATTATCCACAATCGTGATAGCCACGATACATATCTATAACAAAGAAATAAGAAGTTGGAAAAATGTTCGATTCGGGGAACTAGCGGCTGAAATAATCGATCGGTAACACAGTTCGGTCTAAGTTTCCTTGCGATTAAACACAATGCCGGGATTCTAAATCTTTGAGTAAACGCACGTCCAAAGCTCTACCTTTTTTTATTACTTTTCCTCCTTTTCTTTTTTTTTTTTTTTTTTTTTTACTTTACTGGCCCGGCTGACGAGAGGAGGGAAAGATAAAGAGAGCGCGCTACTTACGAGGGTCCAGTGACGAGGAAGGGGGCTGCCGCCACATTGTCTGTCGATTCTTCGAGGATGACTGGTCGTATTGAAAAACCGGAATCCCGAGGAGCGCTAATGTGGCATAACGCAGAGGCTGTGTCTAAATTTCTCTTAACAAAGATCCGCTCGCGCGCTGTTTCCTCAAACCCCGCGCGCACGCGATGGTCGAGCCTCGTATTCCTCCTGTTAATTAAAATCCATATCATTTATCTTTAACTTGCGGCGAAAAAAGCTGAACGTTTAGTCTTAGGTCGTCTAAGATACCTTCTTTTTATTTTTTAAACAGAAACAGTTGAATCGTCCATTAATCTTATTAGAAGTTTTTCTCGAACGTTGAGGGCAAGGTCGGTTCGTTCATCTGTTTTACATTTATTGCTTCTTCGACACGCTGTCATTGATGCATGACTGACTTTAACGCGTATACTGCGTCGCGTTAATTTACTACTTTTGTAACAAAACTTTGCCCTGTTTAAATATTTATTCAAACATTACGTAGTATATGTAACATGTTGCAATAAGCGATATTCTTTTACATAGATTTGCACAATGCTATCGCGTTTTCAAGTAATTCGCTTCGATAAAACGATTCAGGGAAAGAGGTACATAAAACGATAAGCGGTGCGTTGAAACAAACGTTATTATTTTATAATAAACATTTTCCTGATGAGAAACAAAATAGAAGCGTAGCGTAGCGATATTCTGAAAGCTGCAAATGTATTAAGCTGTTCTTTATGAATAAACTTTATTATCATAAACATGCAAAAATCTTTCTTTGACTTTTTGCTTGTAGAACAAAAAGTTTGATGCTCGCGATAATAATAATTTCAAGGCAGTCTCCTTCAGATGACTGGCTGTAGATTTTGCTTGGGAATTATTTTTGGATTTTTCTTGCAGCTAGCGACGAGGAGAATCAATCAGGACACTCGAGCGACCGTGATCCTACGATGGATCCCGGCGCCGCGAATTCGAAGGACCCTCGTACGTCAACCGCAATCGTCCCAATAAAAATATTTCCTCCCCTGGCACGGAACGCGCTGGATTTCCTTCCCGACCGCGAAGAAAGAACCCAGAAGAAATAGATTCTTCCATTCCGAGGTATATTTCCCTCTGTGGAGGGGGAAACTTCGGGTTCCACATTTTCCAAATTCTTTCCCTCAAACAACGATAAATAGTCCCTGAAATATCTCGACTTCTAACAACCAATAACTAGACGATGAATATCTATGAAAATTCATATTTCTATCAACATAACTAGAAGAATGAAATCTGGATAGGAAACTGTTTTACCTAATGAGACAACTGTGATATCTAAATTGTATTTATTTAAAGAAAAAGACAGATAGAAACTTATTTTTATATTCAAAAGTTTGACATTCATCAACAACGCAAAACACATGTTACATATATTACGTTACATTAAAAATATATCGCTAGGAATATCAGTCGATCACGAAGCTATGCCACGTTTAAAAAATCCAGTCGATTTTAATTCGCTTTAAGTTGATTGTTATTCGACTCGCGCCAATTACAATGGAAAGTGAAGTGAATTGTTCCTTTCTGTTCTACGTGGTTGTTATATGGATCAGTAGGGTACTCTTATTTACTGACTCGACAAACTTCGAATCTCTTCGTTTCTTTCGCAAAGCGATTGCGTAACGATGGTGCGGAGGTAGCATTACGCAATCGTTACCTTACTCGTTAAAGAATTAAAAGAATTCGCGTCGCCTCTCAGACAAACAAACGCTGGCGGCGTTAAAACATGGTTTCGCCACTTGTCGAAATAAATTACCGCCACACCCGGCTGTAAATGGGCGTGTAAGCGGTTTCACCCTGGTCAAAGACTCCTCTAGAAATAAACGTACAGATCGTAATTATCTAGGGACGAGCAAGAGGCTCTCCGCCCAACGTTTCTCTCTTCATCTTCGCGACGTGTCCGTTTGGACGGACAACGCGCGAACCTAACTCACTAATCTCCTCCCGTGAGAGATCGGAGCGGAGGAATATGAAAGCAAAGGTCGTGGATACTGCTTCGTCATGTGCCTCTATTAGACGAGCATGGGGAAAGACTTCTTTCTCGAGTTTGTGCGCCTTTTTTTCTTAACCCGTGTTTCTTAGCCTTTATTTCTCGATTACGTGCATTCGGTATTAACTAATGTCACGGATTATTGAAACCGAGTTGTTGGTGATTAGTTAGGATATGGAGTTATTAGTTGTTAGTAGACTGCTGACTTTTATGTATTTATGGAGAGTTTGAAGATAAAAATGCGCAGAATGCATTTGCTTGAGAGAAGAAAAGCACGATAAATCATATTTCCATATATTTTACGAGGAAACAATTTTAAAATGTAAAATACCGTCAGTCGATGCCATTTAGATAAAACTCTGTTTCTTCTCTGTTTGATCTTTGGATTACACGTAAGCTTCAGAAAAGTTTTGTTGAAACGCTTGTAATAAAATATTGTTGTGCTAAAGTATTTCCTCTAAGCCGAAAACTAATATTGCGAAAATCAACGAACCATACCACGTTGTAAATTCTATAGAAAAATATACCATTATATCCAATGTGCAATAAAAGAACAGGTAAACGAAAATGTACATGTTAAACACTCCGCCTGTAGTTTTCAATTGGTTTCATCAAGAACGAAAAGGAAGGTAACATAGATCTTCAAAAATCGACCCACACTCCTGCATCAAGGGCTCAGCATCTCCACAAAAGTCCGCACCTTTGAACGTGTCACCTTTCGTTCACCTAAAATTCGCGCGAAAACCAGACCGCGGGAATTGGTGCGACGAAGTTGCCGGGCAGAATTGCCGTGAGAAAGCAGAACGCGTTCATCTCGGCTACCTGCACGTGCGGCCTGCTATACGAGAGGGCAGAGTTCGAGGTATAGCGGGGGTGTGGGCGCTCGCGAGCTCCAGGAAGGACCCCGTGTTGTCGTGGCGTGGCACAGGACGTTGTTGCAGCGGATGGACCCGACAGAAGGAATCCGGCCCACAAAAGATTCCGCCGTGAACCGGTCACCTCTCCTCCCTCCATTCATTCGCCCTCGACTCAATGTAGATTTTTCCCATAGGTAAAAGATCAAGAGCAGAGAGTGGGGTGAGCTCGTAAGAGGGGGTGGTTCCAGGTAAGAGAAGACGAGGGCGAAATAGTAGACCGTACACGCACAGCATCCGGAAATCTCTACTTATTCGAGACATTCAATGCTTCTCCATCTCCCCACTCTTCATCGTAGTCTTTTCCTTCTTTTTCTTTCTTCACCTACAGCGAGTCTCTCCTTTCTCTTTTTCCCTTCGTGTACGCTTGTCGTTTCTCTTCCTCGTTCCATCGTACAGAATCCTACTTTTGTGTCGTTATTACCGGATCGCGGGCGAATCACAAGCTAGATCTGATCTACGCGGGTTCAGCTCTTCTACCTACTTATCCGTCTCGTCGCCCACTACTTTCTTTCTCCTTTTCTCTCTGCTCCCTCGAGGGGGTCGGCGCTTTTGCCAGAGAACCCCTTCTTTCTCGATCGATCGATTACCAACAGGGCACCGGTGGTGCGTTTCTTTTTTTTTTTTTTTTTTATTGTTTCTTCGATTCCAAAGGAATACCTCTTTGTTGGCAGTGAGGCGCTCGAGATGCATCGATCGATCTCCTCGAGATAGCCCTTCTATTCGAGCTTTGTTTCGCGGTTTCTCGGAAGCCCTCGATCTCGAATACTCAAGGCACCCTTCTCTTCAGCTTTGCGGACGATCGTCGAACCTCGCTGTTCTTTAACCCTCTCGTTCTTTGTTTCTTTTAACTTTGAAATTTGTATTAGGGAGGGAAATTTTTATCGAACGTTACTCGCTATTTATCGAGTTATCGGATATTTGCTAATGGAATTGAAAGTAATCTTTAGAGTTGGTTCGCGCTTAACCCTTTCCGCGCGGACTTCTCTTTCTTCCAGACAACACAATCAGGTTATAGCATTGGCTATATAGTAGACCCAAACCAGAAAAGAATGCGAGCCACTTGTAATTTCTAAAGCAAGCAAAGTACGCATTATTGCAGCAGATGGCAGCAGCAGAACGTAAGTTAAGCGACGCTACAGTTTCCTTAATTTTCTGATTTTAATGTCATGATCGAACGAAAGAGTTTTCATATAACATAATTAAAAATGAAAACATTCTGGCAGATTTAAAGACGTATCGTTTAAAAAGTAGCAGCTAATACGCAAACGAAATTTTGTAAAATCAAATGGTACAACTATCAATGCAATAATGAGACATATTTACCATTAGTCTCATAAGGATTAAGTATCCTTCTTTCCGACTAAAATACTCTGACAGGAAGGGAAAATTTCCTAGAAGCCTCATTGGACCATGATCGGAAGAAAGGAATCGTGAGAAGCGATCCCGTTTTCCAACACACACCGCAGCTCGCCTCAAAAGATTCTGTTTTCTTCCTTCAGTCCGGACCGCTTGCTCCGCGTCCATGTACATTTTGATGAAGGGTGTACACCCCTTGCCTCGGTCCATCTTGATTCGCGACCTACTACGAGGAAACGCGACGAAAGGGCGAGGAAACTACGATGGACAGATAATGACAGTATACATCGAGAGAGGGTTCCTGAAATTCTCCGTCGATGGAACTGTTTAATTTGTCCTTTGTGTCTCTCCTTCCGTGGTATCGGTGTCCGTGATCTCGCGACTGATTAGAGGAGTCTGATTTTTCAATTCGATAAGAAACCATCTTTGGAAGATGAACTCGAAGAGGGTTGCTAACATCGAAGGTAATTTCGGGTGTATTAATGATACGCTAATTATGATCGTAAATGGAAAGCTGATTCTTTCCTTCTCGATTCGATAAGAAGTTATTTCTGAGACATGGAAGACTCGTACACATATAAACATTAAAAACATATAAACTTGAAAGAGCGATATCGAGGATAATATGAAAAGTTTTCTAAAAATGGAAATACGATGTACAAGCTTTATATACAAATATCAGGGCGGATTAATTTGTTATCTTCTTTGACATTCAAACGTAACTAGCAACTATACATAATACTGGCTTTGGTGTTTGCGCTCTGCACTCACACTTTGCACTTCCACTTTGCGCCAACGTTTGGTAAACATTGCGATCTGCTTCTTCAGGGCAGATCTGAAACCATGATATATTAATCTTATAATATAAAATATCGTTGATTTGTTGTTCGATCGAAGAGCTCCAACTCGAATTTCCCACGCAATTTATTGAATATATTATTTTGTATCGCGGACCCTTATTTTAGAAAGCTGTCCGATTTAAGGTATAAATAAAAAGACGAAGAATAATAGTAAACGGAAAGATGATTCTCTTTGTACGGTTCTCACGGGAAAGGGGAACGATCCAGGGATCTGTCATGGATCGTGGGTAATCGATTACGCATCTCATACGTTCGAACGCATTTTTCTTGCATTCTCCGCTTGTTTATTCGTGTCACGGAATCGAAACGAGACTCTGTCTAGACACGAGCGTGACAGCTTCTCCGCTCGAGCATCTATCATAAATTATCATATTTTTAAAAAAAGACTCACGCGAGACGAATTTTTTTCTCTCCTACAGTTTCTAGAACGTACGTCTTGAACTTTTACGAATGTTCAAGGAATACTCCTCCACCTTCGATAAAATTGACAAAAATTCACATGTCGGATATACCTAATTATCGTTGCCAACATACATAACACGTGAAATCCAGAGACCGAACTCTCGCAAATATCTATTGTTAATCTCGCGGTATTAGGAAATTTCCACGTCTTCCACTAGCCACGTGGTATTATACATATATTTACGGTACAAGCAAGTTTCTTAGAGCGGTTGCCGAGTGGAACACGATAGACCGAAACAAGACCATCTTCCTAATTGGTCCATTCCGGATAATTAATGGCCCGTTAATTAACGCCGACAGATGCATCAACATCCTCGCGCAGGTGCTGCATTCTCTCATGCCCTTTGCTCCCAATCTTCCTATCCTTTTTGTTTCTCTCCAACTCTCGAGTTTTTCTTCGTCGTAACGAGAATGATTTATCAAAACCGATGAAAGAAACGATTCTGTGTGTGAAGAAGCCCACCAAAAAAGAGTTGTTCGAACGAAATATTTATTAGAACGGGCTTCAAGTCATTCGAAAGGGAGGGACAGAGGGGAGGAGGGAGGGAGGGGAGGGAGGGGGGGAGAAGATCGAGAGTACAAGGGAAGCGTTTCCGCGAGGAACTTCTTAGGCAATCGGATCGGGCACAATCTCGAGTACTTATTCTTGTTCGAAAGGAAACTTCACCTGCCATTGAACGCGTACCGATCTCTCCTCCTCACCTGTTGCGTATTGTTGCACTCTCGAGGCAACCCGATTTGCACGGTGAATGCACTTACGGCCGTCTCTATCGAGGACCGTATGAAAAACGCGACGCGACCCTGGCTTTTGCCGAAAAAAAAGGAAAGAAAAAATAGGGAAAAAGGAAGAGAGGGGGCTGAACTCGCGCGCGCACGCGTGCGTCCTTTTCATCGCGAATTCTATTCACCCCGACCAACTTCATAGAAACGCGCCACGATTGTTCGGCCGCCTCTTGATCTTGATTCCCTGCCGATCGAAGTCAACCTAGCTGGTCGATCTTTTTATTGGAAATACGCTCGAATAACGCCTATGGCTTTCGTTTTCTCCATGCCACCTTTGGGGTGCATCACCGTTTAGGGTAATAAAACAGGATCCTTTAAGAGGGTGTCGCTTAAAGGTAAACTTAATAGAATAACGGATTAATTGGATCGATGAATAGGGAGGTACGGATTTTTTAAGAAACTTTTATCTGCGCGTTATTCGTTTAAAATATCATACATTCGATCAGTGATCTTCTTTCGACAGTTCCTTTAAAGCGTATCATCGTTTAGAGGAAAATGTAAAATGGAAAATAAACAGAAATAGTTGAAGGTAAATTTAGTAGAAGAATAAATTGATCGGATCGATGAACATGAATCTACGGATCTTTTAATAAAATTTTAATAAAATTCAATAAAATACGATGCATTTGACGGCAATCTTTTTTCTTCGGGGTGTATCGTCGTTTAGACGAAAATAGAAGTAGAATGGGAATAGTTAAGAAAGTAGCGCTAAGGGCGAACTCGATTGTCGAGATCGAATTCGCTTCTAATGAAAGTAATTCCATTTGAATTCGAAAGAATCAAAGCTACGCATCAGAGTGACGTAATATAACAATAAAACATTTAGAAAGAAACAGGCTGCAAAACACAGAAACATAGGGTGCGTTTCATTTGAAAAATGCCCGTATCGATTCCACGTGGTTGCACGCAAATCGAATCCTCCGAGTGCATCGATAGCCGTGAAAATCGAATGACGATGAGCTTATAAACATTCGACGTGCCGCTTTTTACCCCCCTCCCTTCGCCTAATCTCGTCTACGACCACCCTTCCTGCGCTCTGAGTGAACCCTCTCGGATTGACAATTACCTCGCGTTTTACGCTTGATTTGGCTGACAACCGCGTGCAGCCGATTCGCCGTGCGGCCCTTCGATGAATTATAGCGAGAGAAAAAGTTTTTCCTCGCAGCCTTTCCCTCCAATGTTCAAGGTAATTCCGTGGATGGGCGTTTCGACCCAACCGTTCCCGCCAACTTTTTGACGGATACGGAACTCGGCCGGAAAGGTGTGTTACGCGCGATTCGTTGCACTCGCTTTCAAGTTTCAGGTTCATCGAGCGATTCCACCAAGCCTGTTCGAAACTTCTTAAAGATATTCTCAAACTACGGGAGAATGCAGATTCTTCGAATGCTTTTTCAAACGTTATTCGAGGAAGAGGAAGTTCTTCGAAAAGTGCTTTTCATAGCTAAAAACACAATGTTTATATATCGCGTTTGGTGGCTATGAAATCGGCCAAAAATTAGTACAATTCTTATACCTTGTGGTTAATAGGACAAACGTTAGTATTATCCGAAATTTGTAGGCACGAAATATGCATAGAATGCACATAATGCGCGAACCTATATGCAATATGTGAAGTGGACTGCTCGTTAAAATACTTGCTGACAGTAGATGTAACAATTTTTTACCTAGGTTTCATTTGTTAAATTACATTCGTAAAAACATGAATACGTCTAAATGTTGGCGGTTTAATTACAAGGCCCAAGGTGTGTTGCGCGCTTGAAATTAAAGATATTGTTTGAAATTAAGAAACATTGTTTCTCTAGAAAGGGATAAATATATTCAATAAAAAGTGGAAGAACAATAGAAAACTATTCGTTTATTGTTTCATAACTATAGAGCTATACACAATAGAATACTTGAAGACTACGGAAGAGAAACGTGACAAATGCGATTAAAAATTCACTACGTTAGCAATTAATTTCACGTTCTTGAAAACTGCTTTTTTTTATTAAAAAAAAAAAAAATCCAAATTGCGAAATGAGTAAAAGAAAAATTTTTTTTTACGGAAAAGTAAAAGTCGATGGATTTTTCGATAAAATTTTGACAGTGATGGAATGAAGGGAAAAATAGGATTGGGAAATGGCGCGACGCTGTCTAGTTCGTTTCATTCAGGTAAAGGCCTGCTGAGACTGCCAGGTGTGGGTCAGGTCGGACCGAAAAATATATAAATTATCCTTCGAAACTTCCAGGAAATCCCTGGGGTGAAAATTTACGAGCCAATTAATCGTAATATCGACGGGTCGGCGACGCGTTCACGACTACCGCTCCACCGCTTCGCCACGTTTCTTTTTCGAAGTCAAGATGGAAGATAACGTCCGTTTGTTGTCTCAATTGGATACACTAGGACGAATATCTTCAAGGAATTCTTGTCGCGACGAAAAAACGTCCAACGGACAGATTCCCTTGGTGGAAAGCCGTGCAAATGTTTGTCGCAAGGGAGCCTGTCGGAGTAACGGAAGATCGATTTCAATGGCAAACTTCCGAATAATTTGAGCGTTAGAAGCAATCGGAACTCGAACGAGTAATCGTCTCACGGCCGATCGCTCGTCGAAAGAAAGAACGATCTTCCCGGATACTTTGACAAGGTATCGACCCGTTTCCAAAAAGTTTTTCGAGTCTCGTTGCTAGAACACGATTAAACTGATATTATTGCTTATCCGAAAAGTGTGTTTCTTTCGCAAACGTGTTTTTTCTTACAACAGTGCACCTTCGTACAAACGTTAAAACAAGTCTGTGAAATGTCGCGGTGTTTATGAAAACAGAAGAAAATCGTACGTAATTCGACAAAATAATATAAAACAAAAAACGTTGTGCGTCCTATTATTTCCTTATAAAACGGAAGAAACTTTTCGGACAAGCTAAGATTAGCTTTTATGGTTATGGTTATAGGGTATTTTATGGTATAGTTTATAGCCTATTAAATTTGGCAGTCATATGCCGTGCTTTTATATCTTCTTTTATTTTATTTGTCTTTCTCCTCTACCCTTAAAGTCTAATTAGCTTAAATACATTTAATAATTACTTAAATACACTTAATAATTACTTAAATACACTTAATAATTGATAGATTATCACCTAGTACAAGTTGGCAATTACATGCTTTGGCATTGTATCTTCATTTATTTCGCTTCTCTTTATTTCCTTGTTAATAGTACGTTTACTACCACAATGCCATTTTTCGTACACAGTGGCATGTTGTGTGTACAATACCTGAACAAAAGTGTGTACAGTATGGTTCTGTGGCCAAGATTCTGTACAACGTGTTCATATTCACGTGCAGAGATAGGATACATAAAAAATCCATGGTATAGTACAACACTCTTTCCGATACTTAGTCCGTGACACAGTTTCGTAATTTCCATGCTGCTGACGATGATCGGAAAAACATGAATTTGCGTAAGTATCCACCGTGTATTGTATCGTCCATAGAACATTCTAACAGACCTGTTCAAGATTTCCCACCATAAAACCAATTGATCGGTTCACCAATCTTCGAATCTCGCGTGCCATTTCCACAAGCGTGACGGAGGTAAGAAAATGGATGAGCCGAAGGATAGTTCCCTCGGGAAGTCCGTGAAATCGCAAGTACTGCGAAGGCGTAAGATAAGGCTGTCCTTCGCAACTGTGAAATTTGGCGGTCGAGACACCTGCAAACCGATCTCTGGACTCGAAACGAACGAACGGCCATGATTTATGCCTTCAGCAGGTGGAAAGGTGACACGAACGAGAAGGTAAACTCGATGGAGGAAGAAGTAACGGAGCGATAGGGAGACGGAGATTGGAAAGCACGCGGTTTTTCGAAAATACGTGGCGTGCAGCCTTTGTTGTTAGGATTTTGCGATTCGCTAGGCCAACAGACTGACTATTCCCTGGCTAGAGACGAAGGATCCTCGGGATCCTCGCGACTAATAGGCTTTCCCCTGACCGAAAGTTCGTCCTTCGAGAAAATCTTCGAAGTTGCTGAGCGAGAATACGGATCGCGGTTGGGTTTGCGCTGATCTTTTCTACTGCTTGCGAGATCTGTACGTGGGACACGAGATCCAGCGGGATAATACGGTTTACCAGCATCGTAGATCCTTGCTTGCGTGATTCTTTCTGCTAAAGAGGGTCGCTGAAAAAACATCTCCCTCGAATGTTCCTCGAGATGATGCCTTTGTTTGCTTGCTTGTCCTAAAAATCCAGCACTGTTGTTTTTATAAAGGATACTGCCTTCTGGATGTTATTCGTGAAGAATTACTATAAGAGAACTTTAATCCTCTGTGCACCTTGACTTGTTTAGAGAATATTCATAAATAAGGAAAGGATAGTATAAAATGTATAGTAAATATATAATGGTGTTAAAAATAATTGAATTTAGAATCTTTCTCGTCGTAACATCAATTTGTTCCAGTCTGCTACGATCTAGAAAGAAATTGCTATTCGATACGACGATGTTAATAAATGGAATAATTTTTATGCCAAGTGGAAGATATAATGTATAAAATGGATTTAGCAAATTATTATACATCGAATTAACCAATTTTTTCGTTATATTTTGCTAGCACGTAGCATGAACGCGTTGATGAAACGAGAAAAGAAGCTCAAAGTGTTGCATACCGAAAGTAGCAAAATATTTTTTCGCGTACATTGTCGAATTCTGATTTTATTCGCAAGAATCGTTGATTACGCGATTCATTTATATTAGAGTGTTTCATTGTAACGTGTACCCTATAGTATCTCGTTGTAAGCTGTCACGAAACATTTACCAAATACACACGGATATCCACGGAATCGCGGTTGATTATTCGCTAGCCGCATTATCGGATAGTTTGTTGCACGTCGGTTTTTCGCCGATCATGGAAAAACAGTGGCGAAAGAGTGATCACCTGTTGCTAGGGAATAAAATAATCAACGGACAGTGCGTCACATGGGGAATTATTTTCGTTATATTCTACCGCGAATATCTATTCCCGGTCGCTTTTCCGCGAAAATTTTTCGACCAACCGGACGGCTAGGTTCGCTCGGTGTATCCACGATTACATTATTATACGATATATACGCGCGTGATTTTCCGTGTACGATAAATCATCGAACGCTGGGATCCGCGGGTTTCAGTGGGGATGGGGTGGGCGGTGGGTAGCGGAAAAAACGAGAACCGTCGAAACGCGGGATAAACGATCCGTTGAAAATTATACCGGCATATTCGACGGGTATCAACGCGCGCTTTATTGTCCCAAAATGTCTGTGCATCGATCAAAATCCTCTGCAAGCTTCGCGCTACTACGTTGGAATCGAATAATCGCGGGATCATAAAGGGACACGTTGAAAAAGCGGTATCATTATATGCAGAGAATTCGAAATTGCGATCAAATTACGACCGGAATTAAAGAAGAAAAACATAAAGTAAGATAAAAGAGAAGAGTGATGGACTTTTGCTAAATACGGTGTTGGTTTCACGATGTATTTCCAAGTAGAAAAATGTTTATTTAACGAACTTAACTTTAGCACTTAACGAACATATTTAATTAATCCTCTCAAACAGTACATTACTGTTATATAACAGTACATTAGGATACGTACAGATATGTTAAATCTTTCTAGCACCCTGATGTAATTAATGATAGTGCTATGGTGGTGTTTTCTCAGTCTGTGACGGTACATTTCCATTGTCAACTGCCGTTGAATAATTCTGAATTATATTTTGAATGATAATAATTATGTACAGCTACAATGTGCATGTTATAGATATATTTGTATATTTATACGTTAAATGTATGTAGGAGGTGTTTTTTTTTTTTTTTTTTTTAAGATGTTTATTAAATCCAAGATACAATTTTAAATACATTTTGGTATTCACAATAAACGGTGAATTTATGTAATGGTGTTTTAGACAAAGGTACCGATACGCAACGGTACGACGTAGCCATGCTATAATATGTGTCAGCGCTTTACATTTTTCGTGTTTAATATAATTTTTTGGTTTAAGCCGCTGGAGGAGCGGAGCTTTTATGTGATTTTGTTTTTATTTGTTTTTACTGTCCTGAAAACTTGGTCGCAAAACAGGACGCTTCGGTAGTATATGTATGTAGGAGGTGTAATTGGAGCTAGATGAAAAGGGAATGAGGAGCTTTTCGTCTCGGGACTACCGGTGGACTCATCAGTAAGGCTATGCCCGGTAGTCCCCGCCTTAGACGTAGAAGGAGTCTCGCTAGGTACGGTATTTGTATCGTGTGCCCGTATATTCGATCGCTAGCGAACTAGACAGACCCGTTGTCGTCGTAGTAGCCCTCTGATGTTGACGGTTGGTACCCGCGGATCGCCCGGGAGGTGTTGCGTCGCGTTGATGCCTCGACCTGTCGGCGTCCTGTTGATACCGATCCGCCACATGTATATACAGCATAATATTGTGTTATATATGTCGGAGAGGGAAGGACAGCGGGACTTTCCGTCGGGAATGCTGGGAAAAACCTCCCATCGCCATAGTCAAGATTTTAATGTTTAAGCCATAAAAATAAAGAAAACAACTTTTAATGTTCCAACCTGGCGTTACGACGATGGGTTCAGGTATAAGATGACATAACGGGTCACCAGAGGTAGCCACGGTCACGGGACGTTCGCGTACCTGACAGAGGTACGGAATGATTTTATGACTCTCCTTAAAGACAAGGATTAACCCGAGAAGTGGGGACAGGAGTATATAAGGGTAGGTTCATCTGGATTCAGGGAGTTTTTAGTTAGTTAGTCGTTGAGCGAATTGCCGAGTAAGTCACGCTGATACTGGATTCGTTGTCACCATCATCTCGGACATCCTATTGCCGTTACTCATAGCCTCTTGTAGTGCCCACATTCGCACTGATAAACACTAACCACATAAAGTAAAGTAAAGGTAAAGTAAGTAAAGGTTCATGGAACGCCCCAAAGTGCCAACCTGACTCCGACATATATTTAGTATACACATCTATGTATAATACACTGACAAAGATCAAGAGTATTTAATAACATTTTTTAAATGGTTCCACGAGTTTCAAATTTCTCCTATGCACATTCCCAATTCACTGTTATCGATTTCTAAAAAGGAAAGCGAAATCACGTTAGAAGATACAGATAGTCTTCATCTTCTGTATCTTCGACGTATGTATGTGTACCTGTATCAGCATACCTTTGACATTAGTTTCCAACCCAATAGATATGCTCCTCTTGTGCGTATCGTGATATTTGTGCACGTATAATTATTGCATTGTAATTATCTTATATACAGGGTCGTTATATAGTTACGTGTAATCTATGTTATAGCTCGAGCTATACGATTCTCTCGCGAACATTACTTGTAACAGCTTCGGAATTGCGCGAGAATTCCTCTTGTCTCAATAAGTACATGGTACGCACATGAAATCTTTAACATAGGTTCATCAGAGCAGTGTATGTGTTACGAAAATCCGAAATTCTTCGAGCACAGTCAATAACATCATGTCACATACTTTTCTCGCTAAATTTCTCTGGCAGAAGAATACTCTTCCGTAACGTACAAAGATTAACCGAGCGATCTGCTGAAAGATTGAAAAATGCTAGAGAGAACGTGGTCCACGTGAGAGGTAACGACCGAAAATCTGCGAAGCATGCGTCTGCAAGCGTTGCAACCCTAGTGCAACGAGTTAACGATTTTTCTCCCCACCCAGCAAAACGGAAACGAGTTCGGAACGAGTTCGAGGCCCGCGTCGACAGGTTCGTTATCGCGGTGGACTCTTTGTTTGCCAAGCGGTTATTCTTACTCGCGCGACTCTCTCGCTCTTCTTTCATCTACCGGTTCTACGCTGCTCCTTCGCAAACAGCCTCGTGCACGCTCCTCTCCTCTCGTTCTCGGTCTTGAATAGGTGTGCCACGCCGCAGGACACCAGCAGCCGGCCAGGACACAGGTGACACTGGTGACGATCCGCTCGTCCGCGGATGAGATCTCTTCTACTCTCAGCTCGTCAGAACGACAGGATTAGTCTCATTAACTCTTATAGGACACCCTCCTTTCCCACGCGTCGCTCTTTGCTATGGTTTCTTTTTTCTCTCAATGCAAACAGGGTAGCGATGGTTGTTGACCATAAATTCTCATTTTTTTCAACATATGCGTACCTCTTTTTTTTGGGCAGATGACATGATCGTGGCATTTATGCATGTATAATGTATCGTGATTGCGTTAGAAGATACAGATTGTTTGTATCTTCTGATTCATCAATGTATGTTACGGTACGTCTGTGTATCTGTATCTTCCGTATACATTTTTCTTGCGTGGAGATACGATCACGGGATCGTGATATTTGTGTGTAATTATTTTATCGTAATTATGTTAGAGGACGCAGATTGTATCGTGATTATATTATAAGATATAGATTATCTATATTTTATATATTTATACATATATTATTTATATATTTTTATTTTTGTTTTATTATTTTTATTTTTATTATTATTTTATTATTTATATACAGGGTGGCTGGTGGTATGAAAAATAAAAAAAAAAATTTTTTTTTTTTAATTTTTATTCTATATTTTCGACTTCTTTTCTGCACTTAAAATTATTTATGTGCTATAAAAGTTTTCGCAATATACAGCATCCGAGGGAAAAACAAAACTGTAAAATGTTTCTCATTACCATGACGTGAGGTACGGAGTACCGTATTTATATTTATGACTTCGTATTTACTTTTGGTCCCTTAGTAGATGGGAGTAATATAATTGAACTTGTACTCATTTGTATGAAATACGGTTGACTCGGGGTATTTCGAAAATCTTAAATCCTTACCTGGACCTTTTCGACCTAAATTAGCTTTCTCCTTTAAATGCAATCCTCTGTCATAGAAAATCGAATCCGTTCATTAAGCTACTTCTTGGCAAAAATTCGAGATACAATGATAAGATAATGTACATCTTTAACATCGTTCTCCACACGTTTCGTGATCCATGGGGTGTTCTCTTTCAGTAGGAAGCGACGAGATCCTGGCGAAACACGAGAATCCGTTTCTTCCATGATTATTTCCTCGTTCTACAGCCTGGTCTCGGATAACATAGTTCAGAGATGTCCTTTCGAGATGACCGCTGCGAGATCGTGAATGAAATTCCTCGCCGCCATTCATTTCGATCTCTTCTAGCGACGAGATCATCGATAACCTGCTTGTATTTATCCTCGTGCTACCTACTTCCTTCTGTATTATACCTTGTAAACTTCTCCAAAAACGTCTAAACTACGATGAAAATTTTGGGTCGCGTAAGACTCGAGATAGAAGGTTGTAGATTCTGTGAAAGAATTTTTAGATTCCGGGAAGCAATAGGATTTAAATTAATTTGACAGCACGACCACGATGGAAACAAATTTTATCAAATGGAAAATTTGGATAACATAGGTGAACGCTAGCAGAGAGATATTCACGCAATTTTATATTTTCGCAATTTGTAACTACAAAAATTGTCTTACTTAGAAATGTGTTTTGCTTACTATAACAAATTCCTCGTTCGAATATTCTATATTCTTATACGCGTTTCGTATATTTCTGCATTTTGAAAGTTTCCATCAATAATTAGACAACGAACGTTCTCGAGCTGGAAAAGTGTAAATTGGACTTATTCCCTTTCGCTGTAGAGAATTCATTTGAATCTTCATTCGAATTCTTGTAATAAATTCCATCGCAACTGAAAGACCGCGTTTCCTGGTATCTCCGCGATCAGGTAGAATGTCGGCCCCATTCACAATTTCCCACAGGTTCTCGCATTTTCCTCGAAAGGTCTCCCGCGGCTTTCCACGCGGCCGTAGAAAAGAACTCGCCGCTCTATGTGAAACCGGTGAAAATATCGGATCGCCTTCGTTTCCAACGTCTTTGTCTCATCTGGTTTCTCTTTTTTGTCGAAATAACGAGCAATCGGGAACAGTCTCTTGGATTCTTAGATGGAGGGGTCGACGAACCGAAATTCTACCGTGTACAGAGGGTGAATCCCTGGAATTAAGGACGAAGAAGAAGAGTAACGAGGAGGATGAAGAAGTTGAAGCGAAGAAAGAGAAGAAAAGAAAAGAAAAAGTGAAATGCTTTCGATAGCGGTGTCGTATTACTTCCCCTTGGTACCTGAAATTACCTGCAGTCGCGCGGCAATTCCTCTGCTCTAGTTCGAAGGGTGAAAAAGATCGAAAGATGGCGGTTCGAGAGACAAAGGCGGACATGCGATCGGTCGACAGCTACGGCAAGAAGAATGTCTCTGGTAGGGCGCCACCGTGTTCAATCGTAACTCGTTAACACGACCATTGAACGAATTCAGGATAAAACGTGTCGCCTGTAGAATGGCTACCATTCTCACTTCGCTGGCTATCAAGGAAAAAAAAAAGTGGAAAGTAAACAATTTTCAGGTCCATTCAGAATCGTGATTTCCATTGTGAACTGAGAACTTGAGAATGGGTATCGAGAAACAGAAGTAATCCTTTCTTTTTAGCCTTTTTCACCCGTTTTTGTTCTGTTTCATCGCTTTATTCCGTGAGAAGAGGCAGAGATATCGGTGAAGGTTTAGAAGATCGCGATAGATCGAAGGGACAAGGGACGGGCACGATCAATTCCCAATTTGTCTTTCACTTTTGACGCGGCGGAATTCCTGACCGGATTATCGAAAGTGTCGAATGAAAGGGCTCGGCCACAGAGGCATTACCGAGCCGAGAGACGAGTCTATTGAAGGACAGCAGTGTCTCGATTGCAAGTTCAACGATTCCGGTGTATCGACCGGTCCTTAATGGCCGGTCGAATGCTAAATGGATCCAAACAGCGGCTAATCGTGTGCTGGCCTCTTATGAATCAGCGTGCTGGAAGCCACCCCTCGACGTCATTGAATTCCGGCTAAATGCGAAGCGCGAATCTGAGAATGCCTGCATGCCTGCCGCGTCGTGATCCAATCGTAGTTGAAAACAATTTCGTGCATCCACGTGACTATTCGTATCGTAAAAAGAAGTATTAAAAGTATCGTCCTGTTAATGAATCTTTTAAAGATCTTGTTACTTTGTCGTAACTTGGTAATTCGTGATTTAACAGGTTACGATATATCAAGCTTCTCAGAAAGCAAATTAATCGGCTTTGCTTCTTGTTGGTCGATTTTGTTAAATAAGTACACCATTAACGTTCGATTCTTAGATAACAAATCGCTTAATTCTATAAGCTTATTCGTTACACAAAGATGGCACAGATAATGGAATTAAACTAAATGAGATAGATAATATGGAATAAATTGAGAAGATATTTGCATCGTGTAATTTTCAATCTATGAGACTGATCGAGTTAGATGAAACTTCAACGTTTTAAAGTTCAATCTCCGTACGGAATAATTAAACTTATACAGGGTGGTTGGTAACTGGTGGTACAAGCGGAAAGGGGGTGATTCTACGTGAAAAAAGAAGTCGAAAATATAGAATAAAGCTTTTCGTTTGAGGCTTTGTTTTCGAGAAAATCGACTTTGAATGTTCGCTCGGTACGCGTGCACTTTATCACGTCTCGCTATAACGGATCTCACTATAGATCGTTGTCTCGATGGAAAAATGTAAGAAAAAAATAAAAAAAAATTTTTATTCTATATTTTCGACTTCTTTTTTCGCGTAGAATCACCTCCTTTCCGCTTTTACCACTAGTTACCAACCATCCTGTATAGCAATATTATTAATTAATTCGTCATAAATGTTCGTCATAAATTCGTAAAAATAACTGAAAATATACGGATAAGGGAAAAGTCATTAGAGAACCAAATGAAGGTGAACCAAGACTTTTCTAAAGGCAACTGTTATCAAGTTCACTGACAGGCTTAAGTGCGGTCAAATTGACAATTAAATAATCCTGGCTAAAACTACCTGATATTCCTAATATTCTTAAATCGTCTCCTACAGTTATGCATATTTAGCCATAAAGTATCCAGACTTCAATTACTGAAAACTGCATCCTCTGTGGGTTCTAGCAGCTGTTGCTAGTTTACAAATCTACTTTAATTCCCATAAATCCATCCATTTAAAAGAACCTTCTTTTAATGAGAAGGTAACTATCCTACTATCTAGGATTCATTCGTCAAAATTTCTTAATGAGTTTTAGAGACTACTAATTACTGCGTCTTTGCCGTGAAATCACAAAATCACAAAAAGTTGCACAAGAAATTATCGGGTGTCGTTAAACAAGTTTGTGACAAAGAGAATCGAATAACGATATTGACAAATAGCATGATAGACGATGGCATTAATCAGTTTACTGGTTTTATTTTGTACATCAAAATTAACAAAGCTATTAAACTTAAATAGACGTTTATTTAATAATTTTCTGGTTTACTTGATTCCTTTTCAAATAAAATAGAAGATCGTTTGAATTGTCTAATTTGATATAAACATCAGGAAAAAAAAATGAAAACAGCATATCTGTCATATTCTCTTTTTATATTTGAAGTATCAACAATACAACGTGTCTGAAATATTTACTCTTTGATGGATTGGAAATTCGAATTTCGGATCAGAGTGTTTCGAGAGGCGGGAAGATTGTCCAAGAGTGTGTTACTCGTCGCGACGTGTCGAGGCGATCTCCTTTGTCCGTGTTACACCGATGATAAACTGACATAATCGAAGGGTCGATGTTCGGCTGGCTTACGATATGTCTGAGAGCTCATTGGACTGCAGGGCGCTCGATATGCGATAACCGATAAGCCGCGAAGTACAGCCAGTGTCAGTGGATATACGGACATCGCGATATCTCTATCTTTTCTCGCGATCAATTGCAACGTTGGTAAACGTCCTTATCTCGCACTTGGATTCCACCGGCTCTGTATATCTATCCATTGATTGCGTTTAAATTTCCATACGAAAAATCCTTTTGTCGCACGATATGGAAACGAACGTCGAAATCTATCAACAAGAATTTCCATTACGTCGATCTCTTCTACCTTGAATAAATAAATATATATGTATACACCTATCTCGCTCTTTAACACATATACATGTACACGTCTATCTCATCCTCGAATCTTCCGAGAGATGAACCAACGTCGACGATTTACGAAACAAAAAAATGTACGAAAAGAAAAAAAAAAGAAAAAAAAAGAATAAGAGTGTACACGATACAAAGAAGCTCGGCAACGACGCCATCGAGGAAGTCTCGTGCAGCGAGAGGTGTCCAGAATTCAGGACGCGAAGACGTGGCAAGAAACTCGGGCAAAAATTCGCCCATGCAAAAATACGTACAAGAGGGTGGTCAAAAGGGTGGTGGTACACGCGAGCCTTCGAGGAGAGGACGTTTAACGCGGATGGCCTCGGGGGTATAGTAGACGTAGCTCGGTGATAGCAATGTCACGGTGGCCACCGGAAATAGCCGGCACTATCAGCCACCCCGCCGGAAGAAGCGCCGTCACCGCAGAAAGAGTTCCAATCTTCTATTCAGCACGTTCTTCTTCTCGCCCACCTCCACCCACACGCTTATTCTCCCTCTTTTTCTCTTCTTTCTCGCTGTCCACAAACCCGCTCGCGCTCTTTCTATCCCTGCATGCACAAGGGCCTGAGTGTGTTGGCCCGATACAACGTCTCCACGAGAATGGATCGGAGCCGTTTCCACCCCGAAAAAGAAGGACGAAAGGGGTGGCAGAAGATGGCCGGAAGCACGAAAGAAAGCAGATGCCCCGACAACCCCCGACTTATCTACGCTACCCTCTATCCTGTCCTTCTTTTTCTCGTTTCGCCCCGTTCTCCTGTTTCCGAGCCGTTCCACACCCACCACCCTCTTTCCTATCGTCGAATATTTCCGTACGAGGTCGCGGTGGGTGCGCGCGTGGATGCTCCGAGGGAGAAGCAACGCGATCGTTGAATTATATCGCGATTTGTTCTCGCGGTTGACTTTGACGATCGTGGAAGTTGCTGTAGATTTATGTTTTTACGAGCACGATTAAATGCATGTCTGCTTTATTCAGGAAATATCGTAGTACTATATTCTAGTGCTGTATATCGTATTCTTACAGACATATACGTAATATACGTTCTTATCGCGTACAGCTAAATCTCAATGCGGTGGCACGCGTGATAATCCTCGAACAGATAATGGAACTTGTTCTCCATTCGCTACAGATATTTCGATCGACCATCCGAACACTCACTCTCATAGTAGACGCACTTTAGATATCTACCCTGTACGTGTGAAAAGATCAGCCGGAATCCGCAATATTTTTACGCAACGTTCTTTTCTAACGCACGTTACTGCGACTAGCGCGAATGTCAGAGACGCGTGCTTGACGCTAAACTTTCTCAAACTTATCTGTGTTTAACGGAAAAGTGTCCGATTTTCGACTATTTATTTTGAACACGGACACGTCTTTCTTAATTCCATTTCTTTCAGAGTTTCCTAAGTTTGAACAGCTTCTAGCTCGAAGTTAGCCGCATGAAAATCTGTACAGCAAACGGAAGTTATCTTGTTACTCGCAGATTTGCATCGTCATTTTTCTTCGTATTCGACAGAGACATTTTCCAAGGATTTGCCACGGTAGACGGCAAGATGGTATAGCGTTATATATTTTTGCATATCGTGTACATGCATTCTACGTATTTCCACACCCTTAACTGCATAAACATCCGCAGTCTACCGCAATGAATTTAATTTATTAAATTAACGATTCGATTTTCGTATCGGTTATTCAAAACTACCCCTTCTCAGAAAATCTTCTATATATCTCTCTCTAGTAAATTCCACGTTTATATTAGTATTTATTACACCGCGAATACACCTGACTGACAGCGAAGAGCGATTAAGATTAAAATCGACTCGGGGTGGGATTAATTCGCCACGCGGACGGCCGATGAAAAAAAGAAAAAAAAGGGAAAGAGGGCGTGGAGGCGGAGCACGCCGAGGGAACGACTTCTCTTTTTCGTTCTGGTGGAAGGCCTGCAAACCCATTCCGGGTGGTAAGTAGCCGAGCTACTAGCTGGAGGCTGCTGGTGATACATCATGGGGTGTCAACGAGTGTCCCCGCCGCTGTAATCTCGCATCCATCAACCCCTCCGCAGGACGAAAGGACGTCCGTCCTTACGACGTTTCCCTGATCGATGTCCACCGTCCTCGAAGCAACCTCGAAGCCTCACCTACGACCTGTCCTCCCAATCTCACCCCCTTTACAACAATTCTCTCTCTCTCTCTCTCTCTCTCTCACTCTCTGTCTCTCTTTTCCTCTGCCTTTCGGGATCAATCGGTTTTTGTCGACGAACTCGATTTTCATTTATCTTTTCGTATCTGAAGGCTCGCATCGTCATCGTGACGTTTCTGGTTCTCCAGTGGGTGTCTTCTGACCCCTTTCGCGCGTTGATTTTTACGTTTATCGAAGGTTTCGGAAATTTTTCGTAAGAAATACAGCCTTCCTTTCTGTCGCAAACTATACACCATCGTTGAAAAGGATTTTTTAACAGGATTTTATCTAATTGTAGAGCCGGGAGTAACTTTTTATACGTTTACAGTGTTTTATATTGTCGCTTTATGGTATGGTACGGTGAAGTCTGTTCTAAAGCTTCGTGCAAGAGCGACACACAGTTGTAGCACAGCTTTTCAACCAGATTCATATAGTAACGATCTCACAACTGTAAATTCTTCAATAGAAATTATATCGCAGCTTCTACGCATATTTTTCAGATCGATTTCACGTTCTAGCGATATGATCGTGACAGACGTGTCTCGTTGCAACGATAATGGAATTTCAAAATGTTTTCAGTGATGCACGCGATAGTCATTTGCCAAAAAATATTACGATACCTTTCGTTTGCCTACGAGCAGTGATTGCGAATATCCCTCGTTCTCTAAAATATCGTAACTTTCCTCCAATTATACTCTCTCAGACAATTACTCAATTGCTTTCGTATTATTCCTTGACTTACCTCTTTTTCATCGTCAACCGATAATTAACATATTATTAAAAGCATCGTTTTCGATCGTAGCCAGTTGCAGTTTTGATATCGAGCCAAGCATAACTCGCTCGTACGAGAGAAATTCGTTCACCTTCGACCTGTAGGCTATCGAGCTCGGTTATTTAAACAATTAACACTAAACAATTAGCGATCAACGATTAATCGAGGCTGTTTTACGAAACAATGAGAAGGAAAAGCCAGCGATCCTTCAGAGATAATTATTTTTCAACGAGCGTTAGAAGGTTCGTTATATAATGTCGCTTCGACTGGCTCGTCGAGACTTTTCCTTTTTTTATTTTTCGCTTTTTGATCCGCCGGAAAATATTAGCGAACAACGTATTCTTTCGACGAGGGGGCGAGCACGGGTGAAAAAGACAGAGACGAACAGCAGGAAGGACAGAGGGAACAAAATTTTTTCGGCGCAGCAACGACTCGGGGGTGGTTCCCTATTTTATTTCCACCTCGCAACTACTCGACGTACCACGAAATTATTAAAGTGGTAGACCGTTCAAGCATCGCACAAGTGGCGCGCACGAGCGGGGCGAGTTTTTCACCGTGCTCGACCAAAAAATTCAGTGTGTATTACCTAGCCGAGCCGCGCGCAAGCGCCATTTTCGCCCACGCCGCTTGACCCTGAATTATTCAAGAACTCGAAGGCCCGACGAGGACTTCATAAAAATTGCAGCCGCCGTGATTGCCGTGGGTTTTGCTAAGCTGAAAGACAGGCAGAGACAGGAACACGGTCGACGATGACGACGACGACGACGACGTAGAAAGTAGGAAGTAAAGGACGAAAGGAGAAGAAAGAGAAAGTACGGAGACTTTTTCAAATTTACCCCTGGTCTCTCGGATGATCGACGCCATCTTTCTCTTTTCACAGACCGTTTTCTTTTTAACATAGCACCGGTGGTGTGCGTGCGACAGCAAAATAGGGCGATTAAGTATGTCGCGTGAGGGATGCCGATGTGAAACAAGCTTTGTCTATAATTCAACGATAAACAGGCACTGGGCAAACACTGGAGAAGGGGTTGAAAGCGTGTTTGTTTGCCATACGCGAACCACTCAAAACCCTGATAAACACGATACCTGCGTTACGCTAGAGGTTTCTTAAGTGCGACGTATCTTTTATGGAACGTACAAAATTGTACGATAAATAGGAAATTTATATTTTGAGCCTCGTGGGACGGATAGGAGTTTTGCATTCGAGCAAGGAAAGAGAACAAATTTAGGGAGAATGAACGAACCTGTAGCTCAATTTGATATTTTTCGTTTTTTTATTACATGTTTTCAGCTATAAAATCACTTTGATTTCGTTTGTACCACGAATTACGGTCCACCGTGTATAATTGATTCGTCGAGGGTCGGTTTCGAGGAAGCACATTTAAATATTCGTGGATAGAAGCGCGAAGCGTAAAACTTGAGGGTCTAAGAAACGTAGCGAGTGACGTACAATCGATCAGCCGAAATCCCCCTGTGTCACCAACCCCTTAAACCCCATAAACCCACCCACAGTATGTAAAGGGTGTGTTTAGAATCCAACAGGGGATTTTAGAGTAGCGATTCGTAACAGTCGTCGCTACGTACTCGGCATAATGCGGAAATCGTGTTGCGTTTCCGGAAGTCGCCGGTGCAGGATAAATATTCCTTCGACGATGCTGCGTTCCGTTCGATTTTCTACAAAAACTACACCTGGAAATTACCGTTTAAAATTTAACTTTCGAAATTTTCCCCATATTTAAATACGAATTTCAATATTAAAATTACGAACATACGTGTTAACGTTAACATTTTATTAATTAAATTTCAGATAGAATTATCCTCAATTTAAAGAAGAATTTTACAAATAAATCACGTGCAGGCATCGTTAACGATCATAGATTCCTTCGTCCAGACACTAAGGATACTTTCAAAGTTTAACGTTGAATAATGTTGCTCCCGTGAGAGAAGGAAGCCAAGGGGGTGGTTGCCCTTACCGTGCTCCCCCACGGGTAATAAAACGGCAATTTAATTCATACACTTGATAAAGCTGCCCGACTTTGGGAAGCTGGCGAAAGTCAAACGAACAGAAGGGCTTATTTTGCAAATCATCACCCTGCGGTAATAAAGCTTCCCGAGACGAGACGGAGAACACTGAGAACAAAGATGAACCTAGCACCCTTTCCAACCTTATTGTCACTCATAAATCTTCCTACTTGTTTTTTTCTTCGCTTCTTCGAAGTATCGTTAAACGATTAAACCTCCACCTATCCAGAAACTATGACATAATCGATAAAAAAAAATTCAAATTCATCGCTATCGCACATTTTTATCAATCTCCGTCCTCTGCTCTTACGTCAACTGCTCTTTTACTTTGACAAGAAATCTCGTACAGGATTCCATAACAAAACTGGAAAATCTAATCTGCCATCGTTATCACCTGCTATTTCTTTAATACCCAACTATTTTTGATACTTTGCTACCGATAAAAATTCTGACTAATTATCCTTTTACAAAATTGCCCACTCGAGATAGAGATCAAATAGAGAGCGATTCGAGTGATCGTAGATGATCCATAAATTAGTAAGCATGCGTCTGACGCAAATTGAGAACCCATGGCACGCGGGTCCGGCTGGGCCGTTTCGTACAGGGGGTTGAAACGAAGGTGAAGGGGGTTTTTCAGGGGTGCTCGCAGGGTGGTTAGTGGCATTCATCGCGATGCAGATGGCTTCCACCCCTCACGTAGCTACGACGCAGAGAGAAACGTATATGGAAGCGAGATGAGAACAGGGGTTGGATGTTGCACACCGTACACGCACTTTTTTCCCGCGTCTCTCTGTACCTTCTCTTTTCTCCTTTCACCCTATTTTCTCTCGTCCTCTGCCCGTTTCCACTCTCCTTTCTCTCTACGAGCCCTCTTTCACCCTCTTTTATCCTCTTCCCGCAATCCTCTGGTCTCTTCTTGTTTCTACTTCATCCCCCTTTCGCAGTTCCATCTTCTCTTTTGCCTTTTTGTACACAGCCTCTCTTCGTCGTTTCTTGGCCCGCGTTTCCACGTAACACGTACGTCATTCGTATTCGGATACACATCGATACCTAATATAAATCGAATCGATTTTCTCTGATCATATTTTCTATCATTTCGTATGCTCTTTGCATTGCCGAACACTAAGTAAAGGAAAATTTATTACGATTGGACTGCAAATGTTCACGTAAATGCGTATTTTCCTAACAGCGAATGTAGGAATAAAAAGTAGGCTGAAATTTGTTTTGCCTGAAAAATATTATAATAAGTTTTATATTAAAAGTATTATATGTATTTGCATACCTTATATACTTTTGCCTACTCTATTCATTTCTTCACCTTTAAATTGCTTGCTAAGTATTTTGTTGCCTATCACGATAGGCAGCGAATTTTGCAAATTACATATATCTGCGTATTGTGTATATTTCTGTGCTTTGAAATTCCTCATAAACGTACACAGATCCGCGGTCTAGTTATGATTTTTCGATAAGCGTGACCACTAACTAACTGTTCTAATACTTGTGGCAGCGTATGCCATTCGGCCACTCGCTATCGTTCTCTGTTTCTTACAGCGCGTGCACGAGCGTAGGCGAACGCGTTACGTTCAACCTGCGTAATGACGCGTACAAGCCACAGGCGGATTAATATCTTCGTAAGGAACGTTGCTGATTCTTGGCAGCGGTTTCCACCGGCTGCAAACTAATGACCGCGCGTCATTTGCCGGATGAACGATCGATTTGTGCAAATTGCGTATTCTGGCCTGCTGCTGCCTGAAGAACCGTAACTCGCACTTGTAAACGTCCTACTCTTCCACTGGACATAATCATCATAATTAAGGAAAATATGGAGGACTTGGCTGCACGTTTCTGAACCAACGGTTCAAAACATCAAATCATCGATTCGATCGTGAATTTTCTTTCGTTTTTCATAACACGTAGGGATAGCGTCGTTTGAAAGCGTCTAGACAAGATGTTTTGCAACAAATAATACGCTAACTAGCATAGCTACATAATACAACATTACCATTTCTTGGTAAACCTCTAAGAGATATCAATATGTAAATAAATTACCGATAATATTCTCAGATTAATAGAACAAGTCATTTGTTTAATAAAAAATTACGTATTACATTCCAATGGCAGTCAATCGACACAAAAGTGATAGAAAACTGTGTCACAGCTGGGGGTTTCGGCTTATCAACAGGTAAACACAGAACGCAACCCCCTGGACGTGTCTTTTCGTTTTTATTTTCATACGACAGAAAGTCGAACAATAATGTAAGGCGTTCGCCTTACACGCACGATTTCTCCTAGGTCACAACAGCGGTGGCCGATCTCGAACAAACGAGATGCCTCGGATTTAATCCTCGTTTACTTGCAAGGACTCCAGGAGGTCACCCTCCTACCCTCCACCCCTTTGGTTCACCCCATATACATCGTTCCTGAGTATATATTATATACGTCCTCGCCTGGATAGATAGAGCTCCCCTGTATTTACCTGTCACCTCGATGACGATTCTGACGAGGGTATCTACCCTTATGCACGGTGTACCCTTCGTCCTTGACGCGATTCGCCAGGAGGTCCTGGATCGTGGTCCACGTGAACCGTGCCAAACTCGTCCAAGAAGACGCGCACGTTGCGCATTGTGCTCGAGAGCAGCAATTTATTGTGTATTTGAAATTATGCAG
Organism: Bombus vancouverensis nearcticus; assembly: GCF_051014615.1. Classification (NCBI taxonomy): domain Eukaryota; kingdom Metazoa; phylum Arthropoda; class Insecta; order Hymenoptera; family Apidae; genus Bombus; species Bombus vancouverensis. The sequence continues at coordinate 9,478,789 of NC_134921.1, read as the reverse complement.
TCGAGTGGCTGCTCGTCTGCCTCGTAGATGGCTACTTTGCACGTCGATTCACTTCTCTCTTCTATCTTTTTCTTCTCCCTTCCTTGTGTACATAAAAGATATTCCAGCTAGATTTAGACGTTATCGGTATAAGGCAGAGTGAGTGGACGATTGGCAATTAAACAGGGAGCAACTGAAGTAATATGGGAAGGAAGAATATTCGATATTCGCGGTAGAGAAGATTATTGAAGCGATATTTTAGAAGAGAAGAAGGATACGCTGGAGAATCGTAAATTGCACGATTGCCGCGAAAATCAGGTACGTCGGTGAGGTGAAAAAGAAGCAAAATCCGGCCGTAATTATTTATCATCGATCTCGGCTGGGCGTGCTCATTAGCGCGCTGCCGGGCACGCGGCTCGCTAAATTATTTCCTCCCTCTCCTCTGCGACTGGTCGTTGGTAGCCTGAGGAATCGTCACATTTTTCACGAAGATTAATCGAGTCAACAAACGGGTCCGATCGTTGAATAATCAATCGAGGCGGTGAAATAAATCGACCTCGCCGATTCCTCTGCTACCACCCAATTTGCATATCCAGGAACGTGTCACGACGCACCAAAGCAGACCCCCTCCGACTCTGTCCTTTTCTTTTCTTCTTACCTTCTTTTTTTTTTTCTTTATCATTCTTCTGCCAGCGTGAGCTATACCGCTGCCGATTGTCATGAAAATTCTCGGCTGGAAAACGTGTCTGACGCGCCAATGACGTGCTCGAACGGGGGCACGGGCCTAGAAAATGGGTTAGGCGGAGGGCTCGACCAGACGCGAAATTGGCATAAATGAGATTGATACGACTTTAAGTTACTCGACTCGATCGTAAAAAGAGAGAGGCAAGAGGAGAGAGTGAAGTGGTATCTTCGGGCCACCTCTCTTCCAGCCACTCGTCACGCCACTTTGCGCGTCTTCGAGAGACAGGAGCGGCAAGAAGAGAGAGTTCAGCAAGGTACGCCCATACCGTTGACCGACGCGATGCTCACCTTCCATTGTGACACGACGTGGAACGTGTTTTGCGGATAATGACGTTGGAACGAGAGGAGAACCCGCTTGTCCGCGATCGAATCTGGAAGCTGGAGGGATGGCTGCAAGTGTCTTTTCTCCCAGCGAACGAACCCTGACGAATCTCCCGGTCGTTACCGTATTCTTTCGCGACAGTTGCTTTCCTTGATTTATTTCGAATATTTATGTCGTTGCGGTTGTTACAGAGAGAGAGATTGATCGTAATTTATGCAAATCAAGCTTCGTATGCTTAGATACGTCTTCGGTGTCCGTATCGTGGAAATAAAGATTTCACTTTCGTCCCTCTGATATAGTTAATTTCACTTATGTGTGTGTAATTAACGTAGTGCACGTACGTACAGCGATAAGCGATATGTGAGTGCGCGTGTATTTTATAACGAAAGTTTAATGTTGTTGTATTAGTTTGTTCGAATTGAAGAGAAATTGTAAATTAGCGGTGATGAGAGGTTTAAGTAATCAGTCCGAAATTAAATACGAAATTTGAGAAAATTGCGAACAGACGTGTTATCGCTTTTCCAAGTATATTCTACTGATCACAGAGTCACAAAATTTAACCATAATCTTTACCAGATCTCGCAAATTTCAATTTTTGGAAGTTGTTAGAAAATAGTATGAGATTCAAAAAAAAAAAAAAAAATAAAACAATAAAAAACAAAATAAATAAAAAATATTCTGCAGATACAAAAGCACAATTTTCAATCGAATATTATTAATATCTTATTATTAATATCTTAAATATACCAAAACAAATTATTTTATTTCTAATTTATGTATATTAGTTTGATATAAAATTGTGATATAGCTGTAATTGTTTGGTAAACGATGGCTTCCATTACTTGTATTTCTTTTATTTTATTATTTAATTTCCCAGGCATTTACAGACTTCTAAAAAAATATAATACCTTTACTTTTTAACTGAAGTGTAATCAATTTTGTAATTAAGATTAATGCAAAAGGATTTGCAACGTGTTTGATAAAACGACATGCTCCGATCCATGCTTATATTCCACCTTCCTATAGATTTAAGGCTAGCAGGTATATTATATGAAAAACAGATAAGTACATAACAGAAAAGTTGGATTTGAACCGTTGCAAAAATGTTTGGACGAAACATAGGATTTTGCATTAGCGAAATCCACCCGATTCTCCTGCTACCAAAATTTTCGGAAAAATTTTTGAATGCGATTTTCTCGGGATGCGAAAGAGATTTTTAGTCGAAAATTTGGAATTTGTATTAGGAGAATACGATGTTACATAGTAAATCAGTATACGTGTCAGTGTAACATAATATGTTGTATAATATTATATTGGATGTAAATTAATATTACGTATGTACATAAAATAATACCGCACCAATAAAGACAAATAAAGAATCTATTATTACGAAAAGCAAACGTGTATTTACTCTAGAATCCATCACAATGTTCAAAAGTTCCTTCTGATTCATTGTCCTGATTTAAATAAAATTGGAAATAATTAAAGAATTACATGGAAAGTGAAATTAAACTTGTCGAATTTTGTGTTTAAATTATTTAACCTGTCATCTTCTTCGATATTACGTTCTTTCCATACAAAATCACCTATTTTTTAATTTTAATCAAACGTCAAAAGTTTCGTTGCTCAGAAATTCTAACGAAGCCACTTCGAATTCCAGCGAATTTGTGCGCAAAAATTATTCTTTGAAACTGTATGCTTCTGCTGTAAGGTGGAAAGTCTGAACCAGAACACGGAGGGTTCGCGTCTGAAAAATTTCGGGAATTCCAAGAAAAATCCAAGGAGTATTTTATCCGGATGTTATCCTTTCGAACTACGTACATTCCAGTGACTCAAAATCCCAAACTGCACTGGAAATTCATTTCTTGAAAGTCTTAAAAAAAATGTTGCCATCGTTTTAGAATTTACTATTCGAAAAAAAAGAAAAAAAAAGTGAAAAAACGCGTGTATCATAGAGCAAGCGTAGGGAATCAGCGGGCAGAGGTGACGAAAAAGGTCACAGAAGGGTGGCGACGCGGAATCTGGGAGCGGCGAGTGTAGAACAAGTAATAAAATAATTTTAACGACCCGTTTGAATTATGCCCGCGGTACAAATAATAATATCTGGCCGGCACGCATCCCCGCAATAAATATCGAAGCAAGGAGAGAAGGGGGCACCGCCCCCTTCGCCCTTCATGGCCGGTTTCCATCTACCGCTCACGGAACCCTCGTCTTCAGGGTCTACCTCGAAGGCTCACCTCAACTATGTGGAGCAAAACTATGGGGCCCGGTTGTACCGAGGGGGGACATGCGAAAAACGGGGGTCTGACCCCCGTCAGGGACTCTCAACTTCCTGTTGGAGGCGCGACAGAAACGTGGGAATCGCGTTCGAAGCGTGTCGTTACAGGAAATTGCTTCCGCTCGATGAAATTTGTCCGTTCTATTCGCTTCTTCCTTCATTGCTTCTAACGTATCGTCCTGTTTACGTGTATCGAGATATTTACGGATGAATGAGATAAATTTAAAAATTCGCGAGGGAATTATTAGTACGATATTAGGTTGGCCAAAGAGTTTGTGAAGTTTGTAACGCGTAAAGGAAAAGACAGTAATCGCACGAACTTATTGGACGACCGATTATTATTTTGTTTGCATTTGTAAGCTGTGCGAGGAATCTCTTCATCCCTCTGGATGCTTTAAAGAATCTTGAAAGAGATGTATTTGTGTACATAGAAGTTAAAAAATCTGAAATTGTATACGAGGAGGAAAATTCTCAATTTTAGAACAATGTGTAAAGCGATCGAGAAAAGAAGTAAAATTTGTGATTTAAGAAAAGAAAGAAACAGAGATATTGATATTACGAAATCACATATTTCTTGTAATATATTCTTTTCGTTGTAATATATTCTAATCTTTGTATTTTGATTCTTCAATTTCCTTCAATTCTTTCAATTACTGTCTTAATTACCTGCTTACGCTAATTCTAGCATTTAAATCGTTTGTTTTATTATTTCCTTCTGTTATAACCATTGCTCGTTTCCAGATTCTGTTTTAGACTAATGCGTGCACGTGAAAACAAGCCAGAGATGTAATATAAAATTTGTTGGTAAACTAAAACACTTTGAAATTTATTTTTCTCCAAGATGATGCGTCTTATGACAAAATGTTATTCCACCTTTCTGACTTATTTTCGAATATAGCTTCAATCTATCCGCCGATTATTTCCTCTTGTCCAGTCCGCAATTAGCCAAGTTAAAATATACTTGTCGAATGTTTCAAGTCGATTTTCTCGACGACGAGAGGTGTAGAAAACGTTACACCAAACGTTTGTCTTATTTTTTCACGTAGAATCACCCCCAAGCTCGCTTATACTACAATTACCACCCCAACCTGTATATCGATTAATATAATAATTCTTGAAAGCTAATAATTCTTGAAAGTCTCACTGACTTTTTAATAACGTTCGAAATTTTTCTCATTTTCTACAAGTTCGCTTCTGTTACTCGCGAATGAATTACATATAAGGTGTAAATAATATAGGGACACGCAAGTGTTTTGGTAATCGGTACTTGAAACGCGCTTGTGTTTCAAGCATCTGTCGGCCAACATTCGTCGTGCAGAACGGATCCTTGGAAATCGTATGCACCGGGAGAATAGATATCGTGTCCTGGGTATCGTCGATGACAGGTCACGGATTAAGTGTAACATCAGCACGGGTGTGTTTCAAACCGGAGAACCGACCTGTGTCGAATTTGCTCCACGATACTCGTCCTCGGATCGGCTGGCGTGGATTAATTTGAAACAAAGCATCACCGAACGTATTGTACCGCGACTCTGTTTGCCACGGCTTTTATTTAGAAAGCTGTGCGTTCGATTCAACGTAAAAATGCTCGCAACATAATTTCCTGCTGTTTCTCGTTTCCATGCTACCTTCCATTAAACCGTCGAAAATCTCGCCACCATTTTTATATAATTACCTGTGACCAGTTTCTACTTATCGCGTTAGGATCACATGCACGTAAATTTCTTCTGTCATTTATAAATAAAACATATTTCCTACGTAGACTCGCGAGAGTACTTCAAATAGAACGTCTATAGAATCTTTTTTATGAATATATCGCGTGATTTGGATGAACCACTTATAGAAACTTGTTATGTATGTATTGCGTGATTAGAACTAATTATACAGAATGGTTGGTAACTGGTGGTACAAGCGGAAAACGGGTGATTCTACGCGAAAAAAGAAGTCGAAAATATAGAATAAAAATTTTTCGTTTGAGGCTTTGTTTTCGAGAAAATCGACTTTGAATTTTCGCTCGGTACGCGTGCACCTTATTACGTCTCGTTATAACGGATCTCACTGTAGATCGTTGTCTCGATGGAAAAACTAAAGAAAAAGAAAAATGTTTATTCTATCACCCCCTTTCCGCTTGTACCACCCGTTACCAACCACCCTGTATTTAGATAGAGATTTAAAAAAAGTACGTAGGTAAAAATGGTAGGTACCTATGGGTTCTTTGTAAATATGAAACCTTCCTATATACTGAGTTTTTATTACCTTTTACTACCGTCCCATGTAATACCGTTTTATGAAGTGTGCGTTTGCAGAAAAAATCGTATAACACATAAAATATATTTATGAGAGATTTCTTTGAACCACTATACATATACCTGTATACAGTATAACTCCTTAATAGTTAACAAATAGAATTGTGGCCACAAGAAAGTTTAAAATTAGAGATCTATGTAGGACTATCATTAGCTTTCTAGTAAATGCTTTCCACCGCTGTCTGTTTCGTCAATGAATCGTCTGTTTCGGGGTATGTTTATTCGTCGCTCTCGAAAAGGCAGAGGTAACGTTCTCCAAGATTCTAATAAAGTTACAATAAAATAATCTCCTGAACATCCGTCACTGTGTTACTATCGCAGCCTTACCGCTTCCTAGAAACTGAAACAACTTGAAAATTTCGAGTAGCCCTGATTTTCGACAAGCAGCAACTATCGATTAAGTACGTGTACGAATCTCGCAGGTTGCTGGTCGATCAACGATCGTTAAATTGGCCGTGGAAACGCCGAAGCGTTCGATGACTTGATCCTTAACGCCGCGCAGCCTACGTAAGCTTCGAAAGAATAGAAAAAAATCTCGCGGGAAAGAAGAAAGGGAACGATATGAACAAAAAGGAGAAAACAATTTGGAAAAAAAAAGAGGAAAAGGACGATAGAGAGGAAGTTGGGAAAGAAAGCAGAGAGCTGCTTGCCAGGAGAGATTACGTCGTCAGAATGGCACCGTATACGCGCGAGCCGTGTAAGCATCGGCCGATGACAGCGCAATGAGATTCTGATTTGCGCGGACGCGCATAATCGCCGTGGAACGGGTTGGTTACGAGCGCGAGCGCTCGCGCGACCAGTTGCACGCGCGTCGTTTAGCAATCAGGGAGAATGATGCAGCCAGAACCAGAGGTTAGCCAATCGGATTGCCGCGCAATTTATTTGTACACCTGTGCATGCGAGTCGCTTCTTGGTCCCGCGGGACCGATCCTGGATCGCCTTGCGTGTTGCCCACGGGACAACTTCTCTACTCCCCGTGGGAGTTTATGGTCGACAAGCCGACACGTGAGAAATCGTCGACGATTATAAATACCGACCGACGAGGATAATCGCGTTAATTGCCAGCACATGTGCAATGAAAAATTAACAATGTTCAGGTTTATGGGTTTCCATGGTATATTGGCTTGTTCTGACAATTTTTATTGTTTCTGATCTTCGGGTGTTTATCGGTTGATCGTCGACGATTACAATCATCGATGGAGACAGTCGCGTTAATTGACTGATTAATTGACCGATTAAATTTTAAATGACTTTGTTTGTACGTCTTTTATGGCGTGTTAGGAATTTTCGGAAAACTTTTCTGATTTTTGGTGTAGATGTTTGATGCAGATTTTATTTGTTAGTTGTACTAGACTGTGAATGGGTATGCAAATTAATAATATCTTCTTCGTGTTCTTTCATTCGCCAATTGTTATAAAGAGTACAATATTTTGGTTGTTTTATGCGAAGATTACAGAGGGAGAACGCGATAAGTCACATTTTACATTTTGTTAGAGGACAGCAATTTTAGAAATGTTGACATTTTGCTTAAGAAACAGTAGTTAATTGATTTTCTTTAGCTCTCTTCTCTTTAGTTCAGAACGTAAACACAGATACGCAAAGAAATAGCAGGCTTTGGAAAAATTGCATTAATTTTATATTAACATTCTATGTTACCGTATATTCCATATATTGCCATATTCTTCTGATACTCTTCAAAACGGCCTTCACTTCTCTTCTTCCTCTTATTTTTTTATCTTTCTTACGTAAAAACTACTTAACAAACGCAATAATATCGAGAACATGATATATTCCGAGAATAATGTATAAAGAATTATGAAAATTAGTCGAAATAAAAAGTCGTTGAATTTCAAAAGAGAGATTTCAAAAAACTGAAAGAAAACTTAAGACGGCAGAAAATTACAGAAATTTTCAGGCTAACTTAATATTTAACCAAGTACACATACATCCACGTTACATCCTCGAGTTTTCAAAACATTTGGCACAATGTTCAAATTTTTCAATATGCCAAATGTTCCAAATCATTTAAACAAAATATTTATTTATAGAACAATATTCTCTGCAAATATATATATATATATTTTTTTTCTACACACTTTGCACTTTGATAAGCAATGTTCATTTCCTGATAGTTACATTATTATTATTATCCGCATATATTATGACCACCGATAATTATGTGTAATCGTCGTTAATTAGATTTACAAACTCAGAATCTTCGTTTGTCAATTTTTATTAGCATAAATCACGCAGAATGTTATTCTTTCAATTCTCTGTGTAATATCAATCACAAAGCTTGTTTTCGCGTGAATTCATTTGGAAGATTAATCCAATTATACCGTTTGCCGATGTTTACGTTGCCTTGGGCAGATTAGGTCGGATTAATCGGAACAGCGCAGTTTGCTTTAACATTATATGTCCCTTAATACTCGATTTAATTTTCACACGCGTCAAGACAAACAAACTTCCGTTGCTCTGACACTCAAAAACGTAGCTTTCCTTTCGGACTAGCAGAAAGATAGTGGCAAAACCGTGATTTATATTTTTCATCTAAAATTTCGATACAAATGAAGCGACGAAAATAGGAAATGGAAATTTTCAGCCCTGTAAATCCAATTGTCTAATGTGAGATTGGAATTGCGAAATTGTAGCGAACGTTTGTTAATTCTCCGTCTCGTGTTACAAAGAAAAATACTCTGGTAAACTGAAACTGTTAAATTGACTTCGTACGACTAACGAAACGATGAATATATTTGCGTTACTATGAAAGAATTCTATGTTTCTTTACAAAAATCGGTTTAGTTTATTTTTATGGATATGCATGTGTAAAGAAAATTATTCATGGAATAGCAAACGATTTTAACATAAAGCTAACTGGACCAACGTGTCTAGCTTCTAGGCACTTTTTTTATTATCCTTTGGAAAAATTTCTACGAATTTTTCTTCCTATTCTAAATACACACGTACGAACGTATTTAAAAAAAAAATCAAAAATCAAATTACAAATTCACCTGCTTAATTATAAAATAACACCGATATGAGAAGATCTATAAATACGTGTTTGCCAGTCTTTTCTCCTATCATACTTTATACATATATCTATGGCAATTTGAGTGTCCGAATACTTATGGTTGGCAGCGTACCTCTGGTCGTGCCGGCGAGATTATTTGGATGCCGAACAATGGCAACAATCGAGCTTTGTAATCGGTCCTCGAAACGATAAAGACTTTGTTGGCCACCCTTCCATCACCCCCCTGATTTCCACCCCATTTCTCTTCCCCTTTCTCTTTCCGCCTTTCCGACACACAGTCTGCCTTTCTCTTATTATTCCACCTCTAAGAGGAGGCCCCAATGGTATCACCTGTTGGCAATTGCACGCTCACGAATTCCATCGTTCGTTGTCTTTTTTTTTTTTTTTATTCTCATCGCGATTTTCTCTCTTTCTCCTTTTCTCTCGTTCTGTTTTCCCGTTCCTTGCTCGAAGCCTCTTCCACCCTCTTTCCTCGCCGCCCACTCTCTCTTGCAAGCTTTTTTCTTGAAACGATAGAAGTTCGACCGTGGTCGACGGGGAGGTCGACCGCCTTCGCATAAACGCGGTTAATGGGACGAAGATAATGGTGAACGACAATGGCGTACACAACGCCATTGTGGCGCGGCTCACCTCGCGGTTTCTCTTTCGATACGCGAAAATCATTTCTCCCCGGTCTCTCCACTTTCGTTCGCAAGTATCTTCGCTTTTTATCCGCGCCGCCGTTCTCCATCGGTTCCTTTACACTTACAATCCTCCACGATTTATTCGAGACAGCCTTCATCTTCCGAAACATCGCGCAGGAAATATCGTCGAGGAAGGCGAGGGAGCGTAGAGGTAAAGGTAAAGCTGGTCGAAGAAATTAAGCACGCAAAAATGAAGCGCGCCATTCGTTAATCGAAAAGAGAATCATTAACGTCAAAGAGGTGAAAAGATTCGCAAGGAGCGTTCGATCGTAGCGAAGAGGAGAAATTTCATAACGCGTTGATTCCACGGGAGGAATCGCATGAAACGCGGAGCGCAAGGTGCGCGCATTGTAACCGAGTGGGTTCGGTCGGTCGAGCTCCATTCGGCCCGAGCTTTCCGCAAATCCAATTATGCACGCGTAATAACAGCACAATGATCGGCTCGTGTAAACGTATCTATTAAAAGAAAGAGGAAGAAGACGCGAGGTGGTGGATCAGTGAAAGGGGGAAAGGGCGAGAGGCGGAAAAAGCAAAAGGATACGGCGAGGGAAACCGAGAGAAAGAAGCATTGAAGTCGCGCGTATTCGATACGTACGCGCAGCTACGTATCGGCTTTAAACGAAAGCTTGGTCGCTACAAAAGCAGCGTGCCATCGAGTATCACAAACATTGATTTGAATCACAAAGACCGCCCGCGGTATTCCATTGTCGGAGCCCGACTTATTGTACAGTTTCTCCTGTCTAGCTTCCGCTGCCAGCCTCTTCCTCTCTGTCTTTTCCTATCGTTTCATTCTTTTTCCTCCTTCTTCCTTTCCCTCGCTTTTCTCTTTCTTCTTCTTTGTTTTTCTTTTCTCTTCCGTTTTGTCTTTTTTTTCTTCTTTTTTTTTTTCTTTTTCGTCCGGCAACGACCTATCAATCCACTTATTCCGCGCGGTTTATGTGCCACTTGTGGCGTTCCCGCGCGACGAAAATGGAGATCGCGGTGAAAGAGAACTACGTCGAAGTCGGCTTTAATCATCGCCGGGAGCTGAACGATCGTCACAGCGACGGTACTTTGCGAGCGCGGAACGCCATTGTCCCGCGATCAACCTGGTCAACGTTCTGACGCGATAATTTTCGCGAAATTTGCGGAGATGCGCGACACCCCGCCTCCATTGCCGTCCATCGGTGATTGTCTTTTGACGAAATGAGATTGTCAGCCATCGTGCTTTGCCCCCGCGCGAAATGAGAATTTCGGTACGCGCCGTTGTACGCGCTGGTTTTTACGGCAGGCGACCGCGCGCCACCCCGTCGATGACGAGGATACAGGCGAATCATTGTCAGACATAATGAGACCAGAACTTGAAGGAAGAAATTTGATTGTTAAACGGACGATTTTAACGTCGAAACCGGACAAACTGATTGATGTAGCATCAATTTGTATTTGTAAAAATATTCGGACGTTCTCGATAATTATTATCAACTGTGGCGGATGAAAAGAGAGTCGTGCGTTTCGTCCCGGGACTACCGGTGGACACGTCAGTAAGGCTATGCCCGGTAGTCCCTGCCTTAGACGTAGAGGGAGTCTCGCTAGGTGCGGTATTTATATCAATCGCTCGTATATTCGACCGCTAGCGAGTTAGACATACAGACTCGTTGTCGTCGTAGCCCTCTAGTGTAGGCGGTTGGTACCAGCGGCTCGTCCGGGAGGTGTTGCGCCGCGTTGATGCCTCGACCTGTCGGCGTCCTGTTGATACCGATCCGCCACACAACTATTAGTAACACGCTATATTAAAAATTGTTAGTTAATGTTAAGCGTAACATATTGTACGTTTGATCTGATTTTCTATTTTAAACTTGAATTCAACACTCGTATTACATATATTTTAATCCGAGTTCCCATATCTTAAACCAAAATTTAGAAATCTAAATTTCAGTTTCAAGTTTCAAAATCACCATTATCTAAAGATTTCCAATTGCAATTTAAATTCACAATTTAGATATGAAGTAAACTGTGAAATTGTGTGAAATTGTAATCCCAAGCAAATGGTCGTTCGTAATTAACGGGGACAACTTTTATTTACTTAGGAAATGGAAAGTTCGGTACCCTCGGTACCCTTGTTTACTTTGCAGTTCCTGGTTGGAACAGGGTACAGATGGGTTAATTTTGTGGCAATCGGTGGGATTAAGGTTCCTAACGACCCTAACAGCAATAACCATAAAATTTTGCAAGTTAAGCAGATGGAAATCTTAAGGCTTAAAGTTCAATGCATCATTTACTACATCTCTCCTTCTCGCAATGGTGACACGTCATTGGTGGGTTTTTCACTGCCATGTCAGAATGTTTCTCTGATTACCTTTTTCCGTTTTGATTTATTGCACGTTCCGGCGGCTAGAATCCTCGTGATCGCCACGAGATTCATCGTAACGAGATAGAAGCGTGGCGAAAGTGCGATCCACGAGGAGGAGATAACAAGCGTGCGTTACCTGCAACGATTAGAAAGATCGATCGATCGATAGATTGAGTCATTACGGAGACCTTGCACTTCGCTTATCAGCCCGGTAATCTTATCAAGACGACCTTGCCCGTCTTATCGGACCAGCCATCTTCTCTCACTCGTGCATAATTGCAACAGCTTCTGAAATACAACTCTCTCTGCCGCCCTGGCGAGTTTTATTACGAAACTATACCATTACGAAATCTATGAAACATTTAGATTTTTCTTCTTATTATAGTTACTAATACGTCAGTATAGTAGGGTTTAGTAATACGTATTTCGAAAACGTTTCAACGAATAACTCAGTGTTATAAGCGTGTTATAAGAACACAGAATTTAAAGAAAGAATCAGATTATATATAATATATACTGTTAGAATTTATTTTTTTCGCTAACATCGTGTGTTGAACGCTTCTTTAAGAGAAAACCTGTCTGAATTGTATATTATTTGTGAAACGTGCATTTAGGATTAGCAAATAACAATAATCGATATCTGAAGACAAAGAAATCCAGGTAAAGTTGAGTAGCCGATACAGGATAACCAGAAGAAGACAAAAGAACAAACAAACAAACAAATGGAAGAAGACCAACGATCGAATGGAAAATTATTGTGCCATTTTATCGAGAGCTGCATCGCTCGTAAATTACAACAACGACGATCATTCGTTCTTCACAAATCTCATTTAATATAGAACATTTAATTAATTAATTAATTAATTAATTAATTTGTTTATTTATTTATTTGTTTGTTTATTTATTTATTTATTAATTAATTTATTTATTTATTTATTAATAACTAACATATAACTAGTGAGAGTTAAAAGAAAATGAAGAAATGAAGTAAATATTGAGAATACTTATTTTTCGCCAAAGAGCTCTTAAGCTTACCCAGGTTATATTTCTACTCGAAGCAGGTAGGCAGTAAGGCATGAAATATTACAAATTTAGAAAAACTAAGAAGTATATTCTACGAAATAGAGGGCAATTTACCGAAGAAGGATGTACATCGTTAACGAATTTTGAATTACGACATAGAAAAATTGGTTGCGTTAAAAATGAAAATTACCGAACGAAATGGAAGAAGTGCCTCGATGTTTGTAAGAATATTGACAAAATTTCATTGTAATTCGCCAAAGAAACTCTGTCGATAGAACTCAATTATAAATAAACCAAAAATTTCTTTCTAATTATATATCAGACCAGCATGATCCTAGATATCGGTAAAAGAAAGTAAAGTTTCGAAGTTTCAAAATGAGGATACTAATAGGGACGCTTGTTTCCTCGGCGATAATCTTCTTATCGCGTTTTTCTATCTAACACTTTATGACTGCTACCAGGCCGCCCTGTGCCCTTGACAAATTACGTTTCTGATGACAACAGGTCATAAATGACTCACAAGTTTCCACCACTGTGACACACACCCATATATTCACGACACCTTGAAACGGATTTCCCCAAGAAATTTCAGTGTTTCAGCGTTCTATGCTGAACAAGTAGCGGGTAACCAGGGAAGGGTAGAAAGAGAGAAAGAGAGGCGAAATATGAGTAAGTATTCGTCGAAATTGAACGATACTGAACGTTGGAATAGAACTCTATCCGGCTGCCCCTATTCTCATTGTCGCTGACGCACAGTGCACACCGGGGTTGCGCTACGATTATCTATGACGCATTCTTCCATTATGCGTTTCGCTCTTTCTCTGGCTTTCTCCCGCGTCGATTCTCTCTGTCTTTGTCTGGCTAGTGGGCCGCGGCAACAGGTCCTACGCATGAGCCGCGCTTAAACGGAGTCGCATCGGCCGATGGAGGTTCTTTCAGGAATGGCTCGTGAGCCTCTTTGTGGATTTCACGAACGAGAGACGAAGAGGAAAGGCCGGAGGAACACCGGCGAGTTGAATGAAAAGGAGAAAAAAAAGAAAGAAGGAGAGAGAGAGAGAGAGAGAAAGTAAGGGGAACGAGAAGAGACAAGGAGAAAATGGGTCAAGTCGGTCGGATATAATGGGTGATTTGAATACGACGAAGCGCGACGCCAGCTAACGCGCCCGCAAACGGTAAATTAGCCGAGACGTTTCGCGGTTCGACGAAAGAACATGTATACTCACCGGTGTGATTAGACATCGTAGGAAATGTAATCGACCATGATGATTGATCTTTGTTAATAGTTTCAATATTTGTTCGATATTCACGAAAGTATCCGAACTCGTCGCGCAGAATTTTCATAGATTATCGTAGGACATTCGATTGACCACGATGAGCTAATCATTGCTAACATTTTCAATATGTGCATATTTAAGCATACGTAAATATTTTCAATATTCGTTCGATATTTACGAAAGTATTCGAACTCGTCGCGCAGAATTTTCACAGATTATCGTAGGACATTCGATTGACCACGATGAGCTAATCATTGCTAACATTTTCAATATGTGCATATTTAAGCATACGTAAATATTTTCAATATTCGTTCGATATTTACGAAAGTATTCGAACTCGTCGCGCAGAATTTTCACAGATTATCGTAGGACATTCGATTGACCACGATGAGCTAATCATTGCTAACATTTTCAATATGTGCTTAATACGTGCTGAATATTCGCGAAAGCACTTGAGCTTATCGTAGAAAATGTTTACAGATATCATTCGTGTGATCAGGTATCGTAGAAAATGCATAGTATCTCTGTCAATACGTGTTTCACATTCACGGAAGCATTTACATAGGTAGGATAGAAAAATGTTGCTAAATAAATTTTATTAAATTTCTTTGACACTGCTGCGAGATATGAGAATCATTGTTATGGTGGTAAAGTTCGATATAAGTCGGAAAATGTATGCATATAGAAATCACGTTTCCTGTAAACGTGTACCTTTCCCAGATAACAAAATGAACGTTGAATTAATGTTAAAAACGAACTCGGTAAATTATATCAGGTATAATTGAACGTGTATATTTAAATAATTCAATGGATAATTGGTTGTTCAAATACTTGCACGTGATACAACGAGAAATCTTGTAATTTCTATCTGGGTTCTAGATTTGTTTCAAACTTGACCAACGTTAATAACGATGCTCGTTACAGCGTCGACAAAAGTTCAAACCGTGTTTCATACCACGCACGATATATTCGCAAATAGTTTGCACGATAGATAGTTTGTTCCTAAATAGAAAATACGAGTTCTCGAGTCGCTGCAAGTCCTCGAAGCATCGCAAAGCATCGGAGAAAAAGGAAAAGAAATGAAAAAACGCTGGCGTGGCAAAAGTTAAACGATTCGTTTGCAATCGAAAATCTGCTTGGGATAAAAATAATTCCGACGAAGGCTACTTTCTACTAAAAAAATTACTGGTCAGGAAGAAAGCGCGATACGAGGCAAAACATCGATAAGATACGATAGCCTACGCAGTTAGAATGCACTTGCACGCGTACTCGCCAGTTCAGCGTAAAGTAACAGCGTGAAATTATTATCTCGACCAACGTTGCTGAATGTTAAACCCTTGCAATATATACTCATCCTATGTTTTACAAGCGTATCGTCTCCACCTTTGACCCGATCAAGCGATACTAAGAGCAAAACTAATTCGTTACGCCAGCCTCTAATCGCCTGTACCTATAACGAGGAAAAAAAACACACTATTGGGCCCTAAAACCAGCCATAACGTAGACAAATATTTGAATATTATTGCGCGTTGGTAAGGAAAATTCGAAGGTCACGGTAGAAATCGCACGTAGATGCGTTGGAAGAAAGAAATGTAAGGGTGAAAGAGAGTGCTGGGTGCGATAGAGAAAGGAGACGCGCGCTGTTCTAGCGTCCGGCGTTGACGAACGTTTCGTGAGTGTTTTGAGGGTGGAAAGCGGATAGGGGGGGGGGGTGAGAATGCTGGGCAGAAGAACGCGTGGACGAAACACTGGCGATCCGAAGAGCCGAGGGCAGAAACGGAGCGAGGCGAAGATCGCCAGGCGAGAGACGAACGCTCGTGCAGTTGGCAAAGAGGGAGCGAGAGAGAGAGAGCGAGAAAGCTGGGAAGAAAAAAGCGTGAGTCGAAGTGAGAAGCGACGAAGTGAGCGAACTTGGAGGGGTGCGGGGGAGGGGGTGAAAGCTATACCGCGAGAGGTCGTCGGGGTTGTTGGCATGACGTCACGGCGTAATGGCGCCGCCTTCGGCGTCGAAGGGAGCCGCGCGATTGGTCGAGAGAAATGATGGCAGGCTTGCGTGCCAATCGATTGCCGTTGGTAGGCTCGGGTCTGGTCCGACGGTCGGTTGGGTATGGTTGTTGGTAGCAAGGTAGGTAGGGTTGCTTAGAGAAGGGGCAGTGAGCGTCGAAAAACAGAGAGAGGGGGGACAGTCGCCTCGGCAGGAAGTGAGCCCCGAGAGTGGGACCCGAAGGCGAAATCCACAAATGCTCAGACAGTCAGTTCCCTCCGTAGAGAGAGGAGGTGTTGCTAGGAGTCGGTCTTGTTCTTCTGCATCTCTGCATTAGTACATAGGAATAAGAGTAGTACTGGAAGAGAATTCGAACGGGGACAACTCAGTGAATCGAATAAAGCTTGCAACAGTGAACGCACAGAAATACGCGTGTAACGACGTAGGCGCGTGGAGAGGAGTCATCGGCGTCGATGTTATTATCTTGGACACAGTGAGAAGAGAAAGTACAGTGACAGTGAATAATCGTCGTCCGACGTGTAAACATTGGTTGTTGGTCGTTGGCGTTGAGAATCGTACGCGGACTCGTACGCAGCGCCGTGTCAAATCAGTATAGTGTTCCAGCAGTTTGGAAACGGTGTCGGTGGTTGTGTTGTCGCGCGTAAATTTCAACAAGTGGTGCAGTAATCGAAAGAAGTTAAAAGAATCTCGTTTGACCGAGGGGGAATTGGACGGTACAGCTTCCATGTCACATAATCGAAGAGAAATAAGGAGCAATTCATTTGGTGCGTAGTATTCGCCAGATTCGAATTGCCGTCGTGGATTGATAGGAGACTCGGCGCGTCAACGTTTTTCGACAGTGCGCGACCGCGTCCTTCTCGGCGTTTCGTCGAATTTCTTGACGTCGAGTAGTACAAAAAAAAGGCAGCAAACTGTACGGGCACAGGGAGGAAGACATGCTTACGATGGAGTCTGACCTAAAAGGCGGCAGCCTACACGGTCAAATGCCACCTCATCCGCATCAAGGTGTTTCGCCAATGGGACACCATACCGGTGTATCACCGTACGGCACCCTCGGCTCGATAGTTCATAGCCCAGCATTATCAGGAAGTCCTCCGAGTACCGGAGGTTTAACTTTAGGTTTACAACATCATCATCAAACGCCTCAACATCATTACACATCCATGCAGGCGGCACAGCAACAAAGCATGCATTCGCTGGCGCAACAAAACGCTGCACAACAACAGCAACATCACCCGCACCAGCAGCAACAGCAGCAGCAACAGCAGCAGCAGCAACCACCACCGCCTCAACATCATCAGGCACCGAACAACAATAACAATACCAGTAAGAACAACAACATCGACCGCGTGAAAAGGCCGATGAACGCGTTTATGGTGTGGTCCCGTGGCCAACGGCGTAAGATGGCTCAAGAAAATCCAAAGATGCACAACTCAGAAATTTCGAAACGATTGGGCGCGGAGTGGAAACTTCTCAGTGAAACCGAAAAACGCCCATTCATCGATGAAGCGAAACGATTACGCGCGGTGCATATGAAAGAACATCCCGACTACAAATATAGACCACGCCGTAAAACAAAGACCTTGTTGAAGAAAGACAAATTCCCAATTGGAAGCGGAGTAGCCGGCGTCGGAGGTATGCTGGGCGTAGATCAGCGGCAAGTCGGTGCTACCGGTGGGCCGCAACAAGCTCAATTATCCCGTGATGTGTATCAAATGCCAAACGGTTATATGCCGAACGGATATATGATGCACGATCCCACAGCCGCTTATCAGCAGCACGTTGCGTATGGCGGTCACATGGGAGGCGCAGCAGCCGCTGCAGCTGCTTCTGCTGCTGGGTATCCCAGGTACGATATGGGCCATCACATGGGCGGTGGCAGTCCGAGTCCCATAAATAGCTATATGAACGGTTACGGTGGTTACGGCAGTGGCAGCGTACCAGGCGGATCCCCGTCACCGTACCATCAAGCGCAGCCAGGATCGCAAATTTCCAGTCACAGTCCGAGCGGCAGTAGTATAAAATCCGAACCGACGAGTCCAGCGAGCGGCGGAATTCACACACCACCAACGGCAGCGTCGTCGACAGGCGCAGCTGGGGGGCAAGTTGTGAAACGGGAATACATGGGCCAGCAACAGAATCAGCAGGCGCAGGGTGATTTGAGACAAATGATCTCGATGTATCTGCCCCAGGGTGTCGAGCAAGGAGTCGTCCAGCACGGCGCCGGTGTCTATTCGCCTGGTCCGTCACCGGATCCGCTGGCACAGCATCATCCCTCAATACCGCCACTCGGTCACATGTAAGTTCAATTTTTTTGTTACTATTTTTTGCCTGCTTATGGGCCTACATTTAAACCTATGATCGTTATCTTGCTCGATGGATAAATGATATTTTTTTTAAATATAATTATAGTTGAATGTAGTTCGTTAATTGATTATCGATCGTTGAATGATCGAACGAGAATTCCGTAACTTTCCATCTAGCAGGATTCGATAGTATTTGTTGTTCCTTTTACATTGCCCTACAAGGGTAGGATAAACCTTGATCGAGTTGATTATGTCTTTTAGATCGATTAAGCTTAGATTTCACGTAAAATCCGTCCTCGCTACGTGCGATTGTATCTTTGTACCATAATCGTAGTTGCATCATGGTTAACCATCGAGAAAGACGCTCTCGGTTTATCCTTTTCCCTTAGTAGTATTAAGTTATCCGAAAAGTTGCTTTCGTTTCATAAGGTGATAATAGATGAACGACAATTACTGTTTTATGTTATTTTATTGAATTAGACAGTATGATCCATTTCGTTCTACTTTTATTATTATGTTTGTGCATAATTTAATAATCTAATATAAAACAGAAAACACAGTGCATCTATTATTTCCTTACAAAACGGAAGAAACTTTTCAGACAACCTAAAATATAGCTTGTGTCCACGTTCGAGCTTCCAAGCAAACTAAAGAAACTGTCGGAAAGAACGACAACCGTTTAGTAAAGAAATCGTACGACGGAATCATCCATGTTTATCATAAATATATAACGTTGAAAAAAAAACAACCTCGAACGTGGTACGAGCGATCGCGAGCGATTTGGAGCTGATTTAAAGCCGAATCGATCGCATCTCGTAGTAACTACCCGTAAAGCAACACCCCCGCTTGCCATCCGCAAATCTAGCGCCTTTGCATTTTCACGCTAATATCATTCACCGCGACATTTCTACTTCTGGACCCTGATGATCAGTCCTCAGTACGGAACAATTAGCGCCGTTATCAGAAATCCCATGCTAGTCACCGCTATAATCCGAGATAATGGCGAGTAACTAGCAGACTACGTAACAAGATTACGCGAGCTATCCCCAATCGAACAATCTATCGAGTGTAAATCAACACAGTGGTTAGCAGCTAAATAAGACAGCGTCGTTTTATCCCATTCGTTTTAACCGAACCATCGCAAATTTCGCCTGCAAAGCAATCTCTTTCTAAACAGATATTTTTCTTCCTCCTGTTATTCTGCTTCTTGCCGAAACGATGTACTCGAACGTGATAAAAGAGAGTGGGCGTTCTTGTTCTTCGCCGCACCTTACTGCTTTAATTCGGTTGGAAGAATGATCACGTTTCGGATGCCGGGTTAGATGAAACGTTTAGAAATGTTAGGACGCGTTCACTCGATCAATCAGACGATCGACGAGATTAATTCATCGTGGGAGCGTGATAGAATCGCGCGCGAAACCAGCGATATTTTGCAAGATTTACGAAGACGATCTAGCAACGACGCGCTAGATAAACAACGAGACTCGTCCGATGTCGTAAGAACATCGTGCGAAGTGATATCTATTGCGATGTTAAGCTATCTTTCCCTCTCATGTCCTTTCTTTCTTTATTTCTTTCTCTTCATACGTACTTTCCTTTTGTTCCGTTATGCACGATAGCCGATAAAATTCTTTTCCTCTTTTCACATTTCTTCCGTAGCTTCTCTTATTTCTCTTATAACTGGTTTTATATGCATCTTCTTTCGATATTACGAAATGTCCGTTTTGATACCGCGTCGCGATCATCTGCTCTAGGGTCCAGAACGTAGGGAATTTCGGATGGTTTACACTTAAGATTTATTTCTCGTGGGTCAATGAATTGGTGGGATGATTGTTGAGTTTAAACGTGTCGAGCTTCGTGGATTGAGTCAAGAGAAACCTCATCGACCATTTTTATTTTCCCCCCACTACTCTGTTCCGGATCACCGATGTCGGTCGTATCATTTTTTTTCCTCCCCCCTGTTTTTTTACCTTTTCTTTCCACTCGCGATCGTTTCGTTTCGGGGAACACGATCGATCGAGAATTTTAATCTCCGTACGAGTTTGGACTCCGATGGTGTCGGAGAAACGAGAGAACAACTTCTCACCAACGGTGAGTGCTTCTTCTGACTCATACTATCGACGCGAGAACACAGTTACAAGAGACAATCCCAATTCCTAACGCAAAACCAATAATATCGTAGGATAGCTTAAAATGTCGGGCATGGAAGGACAGCTGTTCGCCCGGACATCAAAATACGCTACGAAATCTTACGATTAAACAACAGAATAAAGAAAAAAAGGACTAACGAGAAGTGATGCGAACGAGAAAGTAGGGGCCTAGACGAGATCGCAAGGGGTTTGTCGCAATTACGGAAGGAAATTTCACTAACAAATACACTAGGGTAAAAAGTATCCAATAGAGATTAAGTTATGCCTAAGATCGATTCCTTTGGTATGCGCAACTTAACGCGGTGATAGTTTGAAAATATTTTCTTAAAAATATCAGGTTAAAATTAAAAAAAAAAGATAAAAAATAAAAAAAGGAAAAAAAATAAAGGATCGTAGGTTAAGACGATTGCGCAATCGAGGAACTACAGGACCGTGGGGGGGGGGCTGGGTGGCATCCCGAAGTTTTTCGCCATCTCGGTATGAAATTTGCATCGTAGATTAAACAGAAAAAATCGCATCGTATATAATTTGTCGCCATTACCAAAGAAAATTTGAGTAGCGAATGAACGAGGTTAGAGAGTGTGGAATAAAGATTAAGTTATACCTGAAATTAGTTCCTGTGGTATGTGCGACTTAACGTGGAACCGGTTTATCAATATTTTGTTTAAAACAGTCTGGTATAAATAAAAAGTATCGAATGGTTGAAACGGTTGCGCAATCGAGAAGCTACGGGATCATGGGTGGGCTGAGTGGCATCCCGAAGTTTCTCGCCATCTCGGTATGAAATTTGCATCGTAGATTAAACAGAAAAAATCGCGTCGTATATAATTTGTCGCCATTACCAAAGAAAATTTGACTAGCGAATGAACGAGGTTAGAGAGTGTGGAATAAAGATTAAGTTACACCTGAAATCGGTTCCTGTGGTATGTGCGACTTAACGCGCTAACCGTTTGTCAATATTTTGCTAAAGATATCTGGTAAGAGTGAAAATAAAAATGAAAAATACGGGATAACAAAGGGGTCGAGTGGTTAAAACGATTGCGCAATCGAGAAGCTTCGAGATCGGTAGGAAATTCGCCTCGCAGATAAACTAAAGGCGCGATCGCATATAGTTTGTCACCATTACCGAGGGGGGAAATTTGACTAACGAATGAACGAGGCTAGAAATAGATTTAAATCTTGAATAGAGCTAGGTAAGTACGAAACAGGTAAAATAAAAATAGCGATAGAAAAAACTGTAAAAATGTAAATAAAAGAAAAGAAAGGGGCGGGTTAAAGCAGTTGCGCTACCAGGAATCTAATAGATCGCAAGAATATGGGTGACGCGGAAAATATTTTTTCACAAAACGGAAAGAATGATGAATCATAAAATCAATTAAGAAAAAATGGTTTACAGTGACCTGCCCTACCAAGATTTTGGGGATATGTTACGCGTATGATGTACCGTGGATTCGAGGGAGGCTATCGGCGTTCGACACAAATCGAATACACAAAGGACAAGCAACAGACAGGGGGAACTACGCCGATTTCTTTTGAAAGATCCTTGTTTGCAGTTATACATTCTTGGCAAGTGGACAACGAGTTCTGTTTATTCCTTCAAATTTGCGACAAATCCGCGCTTTTGCGGGCCCTATTTTCTTCGTACACCGTTTACAAGAGAGAGGGACAGAAAAATAGCGCTAGTATGTGTATGAATTAGATTATAAACGTGACCGCGCATCGACGACTAATATAAAGTTGACTTACGCCCGAGGTGCTCTCACTTTGCGATGCAAAAAGGATTGAAACAGAGATCGATCGAATCGGGGAAAGTCGTCGATTCGCGTCAATTTATAATAGATGGTAAATTAGTATTAGGTTGCCCGAAAAGTATCTTTCGTTTCATAAGGTGACAATAGATGAACAATAATTTTTGTTATATTATTTTATTGAATTAGGTATGATTCATTTAGTTCTATCTCTATTACTAATTTCGTGCATAATTCAATAAATGAATATAAAACAAAATACATTGTGCTCCATTATTTCTTTATGAAACGAAAGAAACATTTCGGACAACCTAATATCTTCCAACGGAGAATGATAACGGTGAGAAGGAGAGAAAACGTGAGATGATAGAGCCTCCTACTGTGATAAAATATTAGAGAAAAGGAAAACTAACGGCTGAAACGTAAGTAACAGCTATATAGAAAATTTTCAGGGTATAGTCATCGCGATATGAAAGGGAATGGGGAAAGTGATAGAAATCACAGAACAGGGTACATGTAAAGAAGTGGTGACAGAGAATAAGGAACTGTACATATATGTATACAAATTTACGTAAAAAAAAAAAAAAAATATATATATATTATATATACAGATATAGAAGCTCGTGTATATTTTCCGCGTTAACAATAATTTTTCTCTTATTCGTATAGTGACGTCTCGTTCGACGTCGATATAATTTTCACTCACTGTATCGTTTCTATCGTGGTCGTTCTCCGCACATTTTTAAGATCGCTCTAATTGTCATGAAAGAACGATAAATGAACTAATAGGTAAAGTACGACACAAACAAGCGTTATACATATACGAAAGATAGAAATAGGAAATGAGAAAGAAAGAGTGCAGTGGTATGAATGACCGCGGAAAAGTTCACATGACGATTATTTGCATGAGATGACCTGGTCGAAATTGACATATAGACGCGGTTTTATAGATGTTCATCGATCGCAATAGTGTGAATGGTTCAAAAGGACAAGAAGCATAGAAATTTATTGTATATATCATTAAACTTAATTTTGTAAACATAGCTCCCGCCGATCGGAACAGCACTAGAAATGTTGTCCGGGAAACTGTGTTCATATGGAAATACGGGGATAATACCTTAACAGACTTTATGGTTATCAACCTTGCAGATAGATTATTTATGGTTAATGCCCCTTTTCCTTTTTAGTTTTTATCGCATCTTATTCAATTTTATTTATTTCTTTTAAATGCTTCGTGATCCGGATACGTTCATGATTATAAATTATATTTTATTTTATCCTTTTCTAAAATTACTTATACTTATTCAAATCATTATAATCATTAATATTATTACATGTTGTAGTTATTATGAATAACTTTCGTCGATCCTCGAACCTATCAATAAATCTTTCTACTTTTTTAATCCTGTTCAAACGTCCGGTACTTTTCGAATTTCGATTAATACATATGTATATATATTCCGCATATATGTGTTTGTACTCTGTAGACTATACCGTTCCGGGAATCAACAAATTGCATCCGATATGCGATGAAAACTAATGGAGGACGACGAAAAATTAGAAATAAGAAACTATTAGGTAAAGGGATAAGATTAAATTTTGCCACGCTTCCTTGAATTATAAGTTGGATCAATCGTAGCAGATTCCGCGGTGTAACTGCGTCGTGCTCTATTGTAAGAGATTTTTTAAATTATCGATTGATTAACGAAACTTCACTGCGCTAACTTTCCAGATATTTTAGCGGGCCAATTTCTCGATTTATAGTATTTTAAGAGTTTTAGTCGAAGCTCCTCCAATATTTTAAATTTCTCCGTATCGCTTACTGCGAAATCCGATCGAGAGAAAGAGGAGCGTATATATCATATCTTTGTGTATTTTTATTCTTATTTCATTTTCTTTGAATTACCAAAAAAAAGATATTTTTATTTCATTTTCTTCTTCGAAATACCAAAAAAAGTAATTCTTATTTTTTTTCTTTGAATTACCAAAAAAAAAAAGATATTTTTATTTAATTTTCTTCGTCGAAATACAAAAAAAAAATAAGAATTATTTTTATAAAAAAATAATTTTTATTTTTTTTCTTCTTCGAATTATCAAAAAAAAGTAACTTTTATTTTTTTTCTTTTTCTTCCAATTACCAAAATAGTATTTTTCTTTCCTTTTTTTTTAAAGCACTATGAAACAATATCCCTGTCTTCAAAATATCACTTTTGAAATTATTTGATATCATTACCCTAGAAAATCTAATAGTGTTTCCAGAAACAGTAAAGAAAAAGATATAATCGTCATCCTCCGTTCGTTTTTGAAACAATAACTACACAATCTTGTCATATGAGAATGCAAAACGAAGAAAAGAAGAAAGATATTTGTACGAATTATTGAATAATTATAACCGTGCGAATTTTTAAGTCCGTTACGCTTTGTATTGTAAATATATTCACCATGGCAACGATAGATCATGGTGATCCTACTTTATATAGAATATATCTATATACTAATTGTAATTAGATCATCTGTGTTTCATTTTTTCTATGCAATTTCCACCGACAAACCCATTGAAAGAATATCGAAGAGCCAAAGATACGAATCAGGTAACTGAGTCTTCCACGGAAGAACGATTTGACTCTTGTGTGTACTTTGCATGCATCCTCTGCGTGAATTCTTTACAAGTTTTTCCTCTGTCCTATCTATCTTTCTGTCATCTTTCGATCATCCCAGCAACGTCGATACGAGTGAAACGATTTCAATCTTCCAACCGATCTAACGGCTAGAATACTAGTAACTTTCAGAAATATTTCGACGATAATCTAAACGTACGCTCGCGCTCGACAATATCCTAGTTGCTCTTCTATTTCAAAATTACATACCAGGAATTGGAAGGATGGATGGCTGAGAATTACGTTTTCGTGCGCGACAACGATTCAGAACGTGCAGAGTAAATTTATCGAAGCTACTTACGAGAGTTACGAGAAAATTATATATTCAGATAGCCGAAAAGTGATAGAAATTAAAATCGCGAGGAATCGTAAAGAAACGTCATCGACGATAAAAATGATAATCAGGATATCGCGACGTGATAAGAATCCGCGAAGAAGTTGTCACGTTGTGATCCAACTTTAGAATTCAAGTAATTCTCTGCCAAATTCTACGATAATGGGAACGTGAATTTCTAACTGAGACGATCAGAATCGACGATTAGGCAACGGCGGTCCGAGGCAGAAGTCCGTGAAGTTGTCAATTCGCGATCCAACGTCAGAGTTAGAGCAATATACCGAAAAATTTCACAATGCACGAAACGTAAATTCCCGAACGAACGATTAACGTCGACGATTAGCTATCGCTGCGAGGCAAGAATTCGCGACGAAGGCGTGGATTCACGAACGAACGGCGCTGGTAACGAGACGATTTGAATTTTTCAGTATCCTTTTCCTCGCTGAATAGCTGTTTTTATTTGCGAGCTCGGCTCATAGCCACCGCGAAATGTCCCAATAAATATAACGCTCGGCACGGACGAGTGGAGACATTAATTCGCGCCAATAAATATTCCCATCGTTCCGGCACATAAACCTGGCGTTTGTCATATACACGCAGTCATTTCGGTTAAAAGGCATTCCCTGTGCCACTGAATGCAAATGCGAGTGCTCGTTGTGCGTGCCGTAGGGTCTCTAAAGTGCTTTCAATTACGTGTTCCACCTAATGTCCTGGCCTGGAGGGCCGTTTTCCTATGTTTTGCATAACCGGGATTTTCAAGTGTTTCACGCCCCACGAGGACGCGCGACGCGTCGCGCCGCGCCGCGCCGCGCGGCAAGTCGCCTCCGACACGCTCCAGTCCACCAGCTACTTCTTTATCCTGATATTTTTTATTTTTTGTCTCTCTCTCTCTCTTTCTATTTTCTGCCTCTAACGAGCATTCCTAGCTTTCTTGCCTCTTTCGTCGGTTCTTCCTTTCTCCCTTTGTTTCATTCTCTATTCCCAATTTTTCTCGCTGTGTCGACAAAGCTGCAAAGTGCGTGGCGGCAATTGCAGCACGCGCAGGGCAAAAGAGCGTAATTACCGGGGCAAAATCCCATTTTGGTGCATTTTTCGTGGCAATAACGCGCACTTTGGCGGCAAACGTCGAGCTTTCGTTTGTAACCTACCTTTCTTTGTCTTCTCGTGCTTTTTTAATCGGACTTTTTCTTCTCTGCATGCATCTTCACCGTTGCATCGTCTAACGGCAACCATTTGGTCGGACGATTAATTTTCGCCGCGTTTTGCATACACACGATCTGTCGTTATCTACCGCAGAGCCGGCACATTCGCGCGTCTCATTGGACGATGCAATATCGTCCTATTTGCAACGTGTACTGAACGCTCGATAAGGAGCACTTGTTTGTTACGGCGATGGAAACGACGGTCGAACAGCTGCACACGGAACACGCGAAATATCCCAAGTACGTCCCGTTGCATCTTCAATAGCGTCTATGGTTTAACGATGTACTCGATCGTTGGCTCGTTAAGCGACCGCTAGAAAAAGAGGAGAAAAGAAATATAAAAACGCTCGCTGTCTTTCCGTACGCGGATTTATATTGCTGAAACACGACCTGTTTCGCAGATAGCTATCAATTGATCAAGTTACACGCCATAGCAACACGAAAATCCATGCCGTTGAAACGATCGACTCCTCGTACGCGATATCTATCCGTAACAACAAACAATCGTAAAAGTAAAAATCCCTCTTACTACGTTTTTACTCGATAAATTAATTTCTAGCGAGAAACGAAGAAGGAATCGAGGTTCGATTAAATTCGGCTCTCACGGTTTCTCTAAGACCGTCGTGTAAAAATTCACATGACGGAACAAACTTTTTACCACTGTCAATTATACGAAAAAACTCGTAATACAGTCGCTAACGATTATCTAGAGTGGCGAATTTCTAACGAAACGTGCCTGTGAAAAAATATCTCGGACATTCGAATCGTGTGGTTCGCCGGGGGCAAAAAGCCGGGGCGTGCAGAATCGCCGGTGATTGGACCAATTTTTTCTCGCTTTCAATTAGAAGGTGGCCGCGTTTTGATCGCGACGATGCGATCCGCGTTAATAAATTATGAGAGATCCGTTCGAGCGGAACGATTTTTCGCCGTGGACGGCTATTAACGCGCTCAACAAAAAAAAAAAAAAAAAAAAAAAGAAAAGAAAGAAAGAAAAGGAAACAGCTGTCCGTAAGTGAGCGTATAACTCTTTCCCCGCTAGTCTCGCCCGTCACGCCGGAATTCATTTCCCGCCGCGTTTCCCTCGCTGGAAACCGTGTCCCGCGTCGCGTCTCGCGATGCCCGCGAGTCTTAAAACCCCATAACGCCCACACGGTGTCCCGCACCTGACTCTATTTCTCGGCTGATTTACACCGCCTCTGGCCAAGTTGCCCGGGGGTATGTTTGCGCATACATTAGCGAAGAATTTTCTCGGTTCGCGGCGAACGGTTCGCAGTGGCAAAGGGAAACGGCATTGATAAAGCTATCTCCTGAATAGAGCCGCTCTTGCTAACCCGTGACCATTTAATTAATTGCCCGGCCAGCCAACAACGTTCCGACGCGTGATTAATCTTCGCGCCAAGGTCGTAGGCTTCTCCTTACCGGAATCGAAAAAACTCTCTAATTGAAACGTACGAACTCCCCTTTCGGAATTTTAATTCGGCCACGATCCCGCCGCGCTGGCTCTGGAATGCCGGACTTGGACTGTGTACCGCAGTCCCTTTCAAACTCTGCTTCTATTCCTATGGAAAATCTACCACGTACTAGTTTGCCTTTTACGCGTGATTATGGCAGCCTCGAGATAATTTAGGAGCCCGGCAAAATAGTTTCCTCTGGTTGAAGAACGAGCAACTTTCACCCCGGCGCCAAAACGAGAAAAGCGACTTGGATATTTCGAAATCTTTTGCGGATGTACGCTGGCTCGCGAAAGTGTTTGTACATTTCATATCACGCGCGTGTGTCATGTAAAACATTTTGAAGATAACACCACGATTGTCGTGGTTATATTGGTAAAGTTTCAAAAGCGTTCTGAAAATATAGATTGAAATTACGCGACATCTATTGCAAGCATATATCCAGTGAAAAATTAATATACAACGTAAACATGCGAAAGCTGTTAAATATTCTCACTGAACGTTCAAGTTTATTAATATAATAGACAAACGACTGTTTAAATACTCTTCAGGCTTGCACCTATCGATTTTACCAAGTTTGTAAATCTTGTCGATATAATTACGATAATCGAGGTTGACAATAGCGCTAAGAAAATCGATATATTCGTAAAAGGTTTCTATAATTGATCGAATACATTTACGTGCTACCGAATCGATAGAATTCAGGCGGCTCGTCCAAATAAACGGATTCCTATAAACGAAATTCCACCGCGATTTAAGTATCGCTGCTTCTGTCAAACGTTAAATATGATATAACATCGGAGAAACCATAAATCTCGACTCGCTCGGTTGGCACGTGGTTGATCGACGAAAAAAAGAAAAAAGGAGTATCCCCTCGTGGATACGTGGAAGGTATCGCGGTTTGCTTCTCCCTTTCTCGGCTCTCCTGGCCCGGGTTAACCCCCGAGTAAGATAATATTCACGGCCAATTACCTAAAACGCACTCCTTATGGAGGCGCGCAGAGTTATTGGCAGGCTGCCACCGTGCAATCGAGTATCCGGTGTGAAACGACCTTGTTATTAACGTTCAAGTAAGCTTTACCAGCCAATAACCCTGTGTGCCTGGGTCCAAAAGGATTCGTCGATCCTCACGCGATACTTTGCGCCACAGGGGCCAATTAGTTGATTACCTGCCAACTACTCTATTCAAAATCTCAAGCTTTAACCTGTCTGTTTAATAAAATCCGTATTTCCTTAATAGACGAAATTATATTGATCTACCTAATTATAAGAATATGTTCGATCGACTTTCGCATACAGATTAATCTTCGAATGTAAAAAATTTATTTCTCTATATACTCGTTCGATTTCTTTCGTGCTGCAGTTCTTCGTTCTCATCGTTTTTCCACGCTGGCCGTGTTTATGGCACGAGCAGGACAGTTATGGGAACGAACGGCCGTCATCGAGAATCCAAAGGGACCATTCCAATTTGTTAATTGGCACGATAACGTACGCGATCGTATTTTCGAGTGGGAAACGGCCTCGCCGCCGTATTATCGCCTCGTTTTTGCGTTTCGTGTTCGCCTTGCATTTATTTGCACATGCTGCCCGCACTGATTAAGCTCCTTAATCTGTAGATTGGCTGCCTGTGTCGCAAGTGTGCTGCACATGGAAAAAACTCGCTTGCAATTCCACGGCGACCAAATATTTTCCTGGCTCTGTGTCAATCTTTTTCCCATCAAGTTTCTCGAATTTCTTCGCAGATATTTCCTAAAAGTTGACAATTCTTCAGAAAATGTTGGAAAGTTCTTCCAGGGCCGGCGCAAGGCAGGTTCAGCGGGTTCGCCGGAACTCGTCCCGTTCGAGAGACCTCGCGATTTACGAAAATTATCCAATTAAAAAACACCGATTTTGATACTATTAACAGATGCAAGACATTTTTTCTAGTAGCGATGATTTTAATTTAAAGGAGTGACAAAAATCATCAAAGTTCAGTGTAACTCCATAAAGTCCTTATATCCTGGAAACTACTTTAGATAAAAAAAATCCAAGCGCTTTCAGAGAAATGTAATTTTTAAAGAAATTAAACTACATCAATAGTTTTTTGCAAAAGTCATATTACATGATTACAAATTTTGTACTTTAGTTCAATTTTTCCCGCTTGAAAGCGAATTATCGATGCGAAAAAATATTACTTGGATTTGTTTAAAAAAACTGCTTAAAAAATAGAGATTGTATTATTATTTAATATTCCTATAAAAAATACATAACATGTAACAGCGTTTGTAGATAAATAATTCCTCGTTGTAAGATTTAAGTGCAAGATTTGAATATGTATTTAAGCCCCGCAAAAGTTTCGAATTCGGCCCTGCGAAAGATCACGCCGGTCCTGAGTTCTTCCAAGCTCTTTCACCAAAATGTATCGTGACTATCCAGTTTATCAGTTACAAGGAGGTACCATTTTCACAATCACGTCACCCATTTCGACCTTTCATCCGAATCTTACATCCTCTCGAAAAGCATATGGTAGCATTATTTGGGTCAGAAGAATATTCGAGATAAGCCGAGCAATTTGTCAAACTTCGTTATTAAGCAGTCTGCATCCGAAAATAAACTATTTGACTTGCTTTTACTCTCGTGACGAATAGTGAAATACACGGTACATACATTGATAACTGGACAGATGTGCGATATACGTGGTATTTCAACGATTTTTTCAACTCCTCTAATCAGCAAAAGGAAAGTTTGTTCAACTTGTTGGTTGTTCACAGTTTGATCATAATTAAATAGATAGCGTGCGTATATTATTTCATTGCTAGAACTTGTAGTTTCTTCAATTAACTTTAACCCTCTCACAGACTCGGATCTAGTATTACGATAAGATTATTCGAAAACAATTTCCTTCTTATTTGCTTCTAAATATTTCTTTCTCCGATAGTATTCCGTAATACGCACGACGAATGTAATTATTCTCTTCAAAGTGTACAGTGAATTGAATTTCTATATGGTCGAAGCGTAGGTGGCTCACGGACAACCCTAGCTTGCTATATTCTGCAATGATATTGCTATATTCTCCTTCTGCAGCGACATTCCTACGGTATCCTAGACAGGGTGGACGACGTTACGACGTACGAGAGAGGCCTCCAGAGGCACACACCGGTAAGGAAGGGGTGAAACGACGTGAGAGACGATCGCTGCAGACTGGTTCGACTAGCTGCGGGGTCAGTTTATCGCAAACAAATGGGTTACGCTTGTTCGACGCCGTATTTCACCGAAATTTATTGTTTATTATTCCGCAGCCTCTGGATGATATAGGGCCGTGTTTGCCCCGAGTAGCGTTAATGTCGTTAATAGCACCACTGGTTCGACTGCCAACCACCGGCAGCCGATACAGGGACAAAACTTCGGGGACGAGTTTCTCTCTCTCTCTCTCTCTCTCCTCTCCTCGCCCTGACTCACACTGTCATTGTCCACCGAAGTTCTTTCCTTCTCCGACTTAGTCTTTCTCCAGTTTTATTTTCGGATCGTCGTGCGTCCCAAGTGAAACTAGGCAGCCTTCCCGTCCCTTACCTTCCCGATCCTCTCCTTCCGAACGTAGGAGTTACTGTCTTTCGAAAATGACGCACTTCTCTGGTTATTTATTACCTGACAGCGAACGTTGACCTGCTCGTCAGGTTCGCTTTAAGAGACTTGTATCGTAAACTACGATCGTGATAACGAAATAGCAACTCCGCCACATATGAAGATGTTAACCCGACTGCTCTAACTGGACCATCTTCGACCGAATCATACGTTTCTATTTATTGGGAAATTTGTGGCAGGTTTTGCAAGAAATATGAAAAAATAGCTATTTACGCGTGACACGCCCATAAGTCGTTTGGAAATTCCACTGCTAGTAAGTCCACTCTTAAATGTAAGAAGAGAAGGAACGAAAATGGAGGAAATGGAGAATTAGCAATTGGGGTGCGCGTTGTACAGGTAAACGTACCATCTTTACACATTATATTTTTTGTTACGTTTGTTCCAAGTTAGCGTGATATCTGTCTTCAATTTTACGCTATAAAATCCTTCAATACATTGTGATAATTTTTTGATTGTTTTTTAATTGAGACGTACACAGTTACAGGCTTGAAACAGGCAAAGCAACGATTTTATTTCCCTTCTTCTATGTTCATCATCTTGTTGCACGATTTGTGCGTCTCGGTACGCACGATCTCCTTACGCACAGTTTTCCGATGTAAACTTCTTACGCGGAGTATCCCGAGGTAAATTTCTCAGCGATGTTTCGAATATTTCGATGGTATTCTGGAAATCGTGAAAGGTTCATTAGCTTGGTGCGCTTTGCAGCACTAATCGGCAGGCGCTTTAATTAGACGTCAATCCGATCATTACGATACCGAGAGGCGGCAACCGATTTCCTGAATATTTCCTCGCCCTCTCTCTTCTCTTTTCGTCGTTCTTGAGCGAGCACAGACCGGCCGTGTCACCCCGCATTGCAGCCTATATCACGCCAATCAGTTAGCTCAACATGGACTCGACGCTAATGCGTGCTTAATGCGACAAACTCGGCAGTGGGTAAACAGTCGGATCCAAATCCCTTTTTCCTCGAGGCGTCGTGCTTTCTTAAATTGACCCTTAGACCGACGATTTGTCGCACTTCTGTTAGGACCATTTCCCATTCGAGTGAGCCAACGATAATCGAAGGAATTGGACATGTGATTTGAACAGTCACGTGTATAGCTATGATTCCATCCTGGCTCCTTTTCTTTTTTCACGCTCTACGGTAATGTCGTTTCAGTCGGACAAGCTTCGACATCTTCTTAACAATTCAATCTCGAACCTTCCACGGAATAATCAAATCCGTTGTTCCATTAATCGTCGATGTAAGCAACTGTCCGGATTCTACTTTACGTAATTTTACTCTATTTTACAGACTATGCGATTCTACTTTAGTAAACTATCGTAGGTTTATGAGAAGAAAATATCAACGTCGAAGTTATTAATAGTATTCGACGTCTAGGGATAAGGAAATCTTATTTTCATGAATTTATTCGCTATAAGGAGATAGCATAAATAATTGTAAACGCCGAGAAAAATCGGAGAAAACGTTGTTCTTAATTGCCATTCCTCCGTGCGTTTTAAATTATGGCCACTGGGTGACTCATGGCAGAACAAATAAAGTAAACGTGAAAGTAAGTTGCAGAAATAAAACAATATATAAACGTTATTGAATTATAGCTACGAATATTATCGTTAATTAAAGAAACTTGTTATCTAATAAAGAACCTTATTATCTTTTCACGAGTAGAATTTACATATATCAGTCCTCGTAAAAAATTGTAGCCGCCGAGCTGTCAATGCGCGCGATGTATTTCTCTATTTATCGAATCACTAATAACAGATCAAATAATTTACTTTCAAGCGTAAGTCAGTTAAAAACTGTTGGTACCCGAATTTCCAATGTTCCAAAAATGCTTCGCTTCGTTGAAATATGGTATTGACACAAGCAACGTTGGTTTACTTTACTCAGGTATGTCTACGCGAACATGGCACGTTTATGCTTCCTCGAGCAACGAAATAACCATAAAAACAAACAAGAAATCGAAAAGCGACCGAGTGGACAGGGGCCATAAATCGCGAGGAAGGATCCCGGCAGCAGTTTCGCTATCTCCCCTCGGCTCTTTCGTTTCCACACCCCCGTCCTGGCTCAACCCAGACGTGCGTTATTGCGCTAATAAAGCACTTAACAATTATTTTCCGGCCGGTGATTTTTCAGCCGGCCACGGGCAGCCACTGATAAACCGGTGTCCCGGCCGATAACCCGGCCACACACCAAACCTGTGCACGTACAATCCCATCCATAAGTCACCAAACGCTCGCTAGTTCCCAACAAAATGTCTATCGAACGTCATTTATCGAAATCACTACTGAAGACGACAATTCTATTTATCTGTCGAAAATAATTTATCCTATAACGTCAATTCCGTTTCAGTACATTTTAATTATTTTCCCTGTGAGGAACTTCCAGTAAGCAACTATTGTGTTGACAACCCAATATATATAGTTGTACTATATACATATAGGAAATATATATATCGTTATCCTTGTCTATAATTCCAATATTATCCTTAAATGTATCCCTTAAACGTAGAAAGTGTTGGCTGAGTTATAGACGAGATTGTACGTGCATACGTGCACAGAGCGTCGAGTTATCGTCCCCGAAACGAAAACAGGGTGGAGGAGAGGCACGAGGCCACCCCGTAATGCACGATTTGCATGTGAGAGCGGCGCGAGTGCCGCGTGGCGACGAATAGCACGCGGCTAGATCCGTCCGGCTTAATTGAACGCGATCGCAATCGGTGTTGTCCGATTTGTCTTAATTTCGGTGGCGAACCACGGAACGCGCTTCTCCTTCGCTTAGCCTTCTTCTTCGCTTATCGTCGCTGGTTTCTACGTCTGGGAAGCGTTCTAACGACGTCACGCGTCCCGCTATCGCGGCTGGTCATCGTCGTCGGGGAGATCGCCACGTCGCGATTGCGATTTCGGTGCCGTTGAACGGTAATTTCGCCGATGAATGAGACTCGTAAGCGATATAACGACCGGCCACTCTGCTGTCTTAATTATTCCTGGCCAACTACCTTGGTCGCTGGATACACTTTTGGTTTTTCCTTCTTAACTTCAAGATAAAAGTTAAGACGTTGTATCGTGGTAGAATTTTTACTCTCAGATATAGACGACAGAACGATGGCTGAGAGATCAACTTTGGACAGAATACTCGGAACCGTATCTATTTGATATTCCATGTTTGCCAATGTTCGGCTTTCGATCGTGTTATCAGCGCATTGCGACGTTTCACAAACATTCCAGTTCACTTGTTCAAGGCGGACCTGAAAAATCACAAACGTGTCATGAATCATCGTGAACGTTCCATAATCCTACGCGTTCTATAAACCTTCGTTAGTTCTGCTGGTCGCTTGATGAAAAATAGTTATCGAAGGTACATTTAAAAATACGCACGTGCACGAGTTATACGCAACAGATCCGTATTTCAACTGGCGTAATTTTTAATACTACGCGAGTAGCAGCGTACTTTATAACCTATATCGGAGAGATTATTTCGCACGTTGGGTTAATCTCGCTGGAATTAAAGCGTTCGTACGTTCAAGTACTCGATTCGGAGTTGGAAATTACAATATGAAAGAAACAGTAGCACGACGAGAGATTTATCTCGAACGTTGGAGAAAACGAAATTTCGAGCGACTCCGAGAGAACTTTCCTCGGTGGAGTTTTCGCGTGCGGAATTACCATTAATCAGGTGGTCAGGAATTGGTACTAAGCCGATGCGTACTAATTTCCATCGAGTTGCCGATGTAATTTAACGAGTTCGTAGCGTGTCTTAATTACGAGACCGTCTAATCATCGCGGCGGTGCGCGCCGCCGCTGGGAAAATTCTACGCGTGAAAATCGTCCAGCTTTTGAATCTCGCTCCCCGCGATTCAACTCGATCGATGATAATTGCTTAATAATATATCTCCTTTCGCGCGTTAAAAATAGGAAAAAAATACAGCGTGTTACGCCCGAAGGAAAGCGAAAGCGGGTGAGAGAAGTTCGCGCGATACCAAGACGGAAAATTTTGATCGCGAAACGTGTCAAGATCCACGCGGATATTTCTTATAGCGAGGCAGGCTCTCACGAACGCTTACGAAACTTGTTCCCAGACGAGTTTGCTAGAAAGGCACGCGTATTGGTACATTTCGTAGTTGCGTACGTCCGCGACGGGCCGAACCGTGAGTGTCATCGTATTTAATTAAAATGTCACACGCGTGATAAATGTCGCGTGTGTCGCGTGAAAGAAATCGTCGTGGTCAGCCTCCTCTGTCCTGTCCTTTCCAAGGGGGAAAAGGGGGGCGGCAGACAGCGGCCTGGAGAATAATAAATGAAATTTGCTATCGTCCTGACATCTATACCCGTGCCACGAAGGCGTGCGTTGAGAAAGAAGACGAAGATGGCCGAGGGGGCGGAAATTAGCGGGACACGCATTTATCTCTGTGACTTTTCGGCCAACAATTACGCAAGACGGTCATTTTTCAATATCCCAAGCGGTCACCTTAATTCGTCGCTTTGTGCCGTGCCGCTTTTTTGTTTAAACAAAAGATCTTCTAGGACAGGGACGATGGATGGGGAAACGATGATGCGGTTTTGCTAAGGTGTCGGTTGAATCTTTTGCAGAATGTACCGTTCGCGATCCTTCGAGCATTACGAATCATGGAAAGCGGACAGACCCGTAGAAAATGTTAATTTCGCTCGATGAGTTTAAGTACGCGTTTGAAATATTTGGTTGGCTGGTTAAAAATCATGCTGGCATTTAACTAATACAATGTTTCGTAGAAATAGAGTCTAAAATTTCGAAAGTTTATATCATTGGTCCGGAAAAGTAAAACATTTTTAACGAGCTATATCAAACTTTATTTTTCTACAATATAAAAGAATACTCGAATATTTGGTGAACCAATAGAATGAAAATGATCCTAATCCTCGATGCTAATTATTAGATTTCTCCTTGTAAAGGTATTTTACCGCAGATTTTATTCAATCTCTGATCGATAAATTATATCATTGACCTGATACACCGAAATCAACGAAATACGTCGAACATCTTTTACAAATGCAAATTACAAATTTCCATGCTCTTCGTGGGATGGGCTGATTTTTAGCACCTACGTATATTGATTCGACGTTTTGTACTCCTCTTGGTGACAGCTATAGATACCCTCGGGAAGTTTTAGACCTCGTAACAATCCGTATACTCTGTTTCTATGATTCTTGTTGAAACAGCAGCAGGATTCTTACAGAAAAAATCCGGCGTAGAGGACGCATCGACGCCCGTTCTGCGCGTAAATGCACCGATGCACGGCTGATGCATATTTATCGAGCGTGGCCCGTTCGAGGGACTCTTATGCAATTTTCCATTCTCCGACTAAGCGTTAGCAGGCAGGCTCTCTAGCTGCTCATACTGCGACTCGGCGTCCGCGTGCACACGCACTTAACACTCCGTGAAACGCCACGTAACGCGTACAAGGAATCGTGCTCTCTCTCCTACCGGATCGGCAGGAATCGTTACCATCGGGAAACTCGCGGGAAACCCCTCTCCGCGAAGTCGGTTTTAACGACCAGCCAGCTCAATTCGCTGTATGTATCCAGCAAAAAAAGTAATTCGACCAACTCCGTCACGATTATTAAGCGGTGGAAGCCGCTCGAGCACTCGTTAGGGTTCAAGATTTATGAATATTTGTTGAGTCAGTAGAGCAACGATAATTGGCAGCTTCAGTTACATCGCGGGTGCGTCGGTATCACGTGCTGGATAATTTACGGGGAAGGTAGCAACAACGTTTAACGATAATCGGCCAGCGATCGTCCGAGAAAGCGTAGATATCTTTTCGCAAATAATCCGGCCAGCTCGCTTTGAAACCTCGTCTGGTTTCCAAATGAGATTGATAAGCAATCGAACTGCGCCGCGGCCAATCGAAAGAATTTGTAGTTTCCATGCAGCGTTCAAGGTTGAGACGAGAACGAGGCCAGCTGACAAATCGCAGGACGAGGATAGGCGGAAAAAGGTAAGGAAGATAGGTTGGTCGATGGAAAAAATGAACACCTATTTCACTGGAGAATTTAACGATCGCGCGGAATGCACGCGTGTCTAGGTACATATTCATCGTTGTATCGTCGAAGCATAGCGATCCGTTCTAACGCGATTCACGTACAATCCGCCGCGGCCGATGCCTGATGAATGACTTTGCAATTATATTCTCATCAACTCTGGCAGCGACGTTGCCGTTAAGCGGAGATCCCGCGTGTTTAAGACGCGAGAAACGCGCCTGGCGGATTCGAGGCACGTAAATTATTTGTATAATTGATTCTCGCCATGATTCTGCTCGCTATTTTGCCGGCTAATTAACCTCGATGTGGTGGAGGCTCGTACGAAGCGAAATTTTGGAAAACGTTCCTTTTTCTCCGTGCTGATTATAATTCTACGGAGGATGACGGAGCTACCTTGGAGAAACTCAGGTGCGATAACTAAAAGAGAGGAGTAGCTTCTTCGGGCTAATTATCGCACGACGCGACGTAGAAAATGTTTTTCTCGCCGCAGAATGATAACAGACGCGATAGCTCGCGAGACTGTCTTGCGTCACGAGAGTCGATCGACGAATTCGTCGTTTAAATTTGTTGGAAATAACGCGCGAATTATTAGCGCAAAAAGAAAAGATACTTTTGGTATAATATAGTCGGTATCTAACTAGTTCATCATCATCAGTAATTGATGAAGATTTTGCTACCTTTTCCCAAAGTGACGGTTTCAGAAGCGGTTCGATAAGAACTGTCGAGTAAGCGTGCAGTGTAAGGAGAAAGCTGGCGGTAATTTACTAATTAAAATTCGATGATCGATAATCGAGGGCGGGAAACACTCGAGATAGAAGATATGACGCGTATCGAAACGACAGATAACGCAATTAATTCGCGCGCGCCACGGCCGTAAGAAGCAAACGTTGCCCCGATAATGGCATATTTTTCTTCCCATCGTATCTCAAGCGAGGTAGACGCGTGTCGCATTTTATTCAAACGATACGCGTGATCTCCGCGAGAAAAGCACAAGCGAAATAAAGAGACGCGTAGGGGGAAGGGGAGGGAATGGGAAAGGAAGCTGGCAGTCGGCAGAAACGGACGACGCGACGCTCACAATTAGTAGAAAGTCGCGCGGTACGCGTAGTCGTAATTAATGAGACGACCGGGCCCCGCTCGAATCTTAATTATTTATCGCTGCATCGTTGATTAATTACAGCGAGGCGTCGCGTTCCACCGCGGGTGATGTATCGCCCGGAACGTCCACGGTGACAAATTATGCCACTTCTTTTCTTCTGTCCGAGTTGAACGGGCAATCTCCGTTGGATTCGTTGTCGTTTGTGTCGTGGCACACCGGTTTCAAAAGGATCACGCGGGATCTCTGCGGTTCGAAAGGATTCCGTCACCGTGAAGCGGCTATCTTGCGACAGGCTCGAGTGGAAAAATGTACGAGAACGTCTTAGAGATTGAACGTTGTCGAATCTCTCGCTGTA
Source organism: Bombus vancouverensis nearcticus (assembly GCF_051014615.1). Lineage (NCBI taxonomy): Eukaryota > Metazoa > Arthropoda > Insecta > Hymenoptera > Apidae > Bombus > Bombus vancouverensis. The sequence goes on along the minus strand of NC_134921.1, from coordinate 9,439,877 downwards.
CAGGGTAAACAAATCATTTGCCACGATATTTCAGCTTGTTCCGATAGTTTAACAAAAATATATTTGGTACAAAATTGGTCAAATCGAACATACGTAAGGGGAAAAAACGGGGAATGTGAAGTTTTAGCATTGCTCAGAAATCGGAAATTTATTTTTTGATATATAACGTCGCAATTTTGTATCAATATAAAACATTTTATTTTTTATTTTATCCCGCATCGTTTTCAACTTTTACTTGTCATTGTAGGTAATGCGTAACGCGTCAAACTATAGGAAATAGGAAGTACGTCGTACACCTCAATTTCTTACGATTACTTGCTGTGAAAATTTTTAATCAAATTTAGCCTACGTATACGAGAAAACGTTCAATTAAAGATTCGTTAAACTATATCCTATACTATACTATTCGAAAACTATACGAAAGCTTACAAAAATATTATTTCATTAAGATAATACTGGCGACAAGAATGATTCTGACGTTCCTCTAACATGGAGACTACGTTATTTTAGGTTGTGATACGCTCAAAAAATATGCAATGAATGAGACATTTACTGATATAGAGAAAACTTTTAAAAATATCCCGCTTAACGTGTCATGGTGCTACTTAAATAATAGAAAACGACTCATGTTTTTTTTTTTTTATGAAAAATAATTCTTTCAAAAAATTACGTTCGAAAAATTCTTCGTTCGATACCAATGAGTTTCCGCTCGGAACGTAATTTTCTTGAATTACCAGAAACAATTTAAATATGTATCATATTCGATCAATTCGTCGACAGTCCCGTATAGTTTACGCGGAATCCTTTTCGTTACTTCTGTGTTGAACTCTGGAACACACTTGTGTTTCTTACGAGTAGAGAAAATTGCTCGCCAAGCGGCGTGAAATTGCATGACGACACGACTCCCGATATATGTACACCTTGTTGATCGTTTCGTGGAAAGCGTGGTCGGTAGATGCTACTTGTCCGCTTATCGTTCCCAAGTGTTCACATTTACACGCGATAACGCAACGTTGTCACAGATGCCATGTATAATTAAGACATCGGTATTGGGGATATCATTTCGGTCTACTGTCTGCTCAACCCCCTCTCCCACTCCCTCCCAAGCAAATTTCTCGTGGCGTGGCGTGGCGTGGCGTGGCGTGGCGTGGCGTGACGTTCGATAACGTTAATTGAAAAATTGTCCATGCAACTCGAGTCGCCTATAGAACTCGTAAGAGGAACTACATGTTGTCGCTGTTTGGCATTGACTGGCAAGACTCAAGAAACGCAAACTGTAGAGCAGAGACCATTTAAAATTTCGAAAGGAATCTTCGCGTGCCATTTCGACGAAATTTTAAAGGTAACTTTAACGCAAGGTATGTCACTATTCGCAAGAGCGAATAACCTTGTACCACTTGTAGCGTCACGAAACAACTGGAGATGAGCCAGTGTGATTGTAAAACTAAGGTCAGCTTGATAGCGGCGTAAGTGATAAGCTTACCCTCTGACGCGAAACTCAGGGAACTATAAAGGTAACATTTTATACGATAAAAATAGAAACATAACGTAGATCTTGTATTTGATAAATGCGACTTTGACACTTTTTGGGCTGTGGCATTATCAGTGTCAAGCAGCAACGTAAGAATCACACGAGAAAAACGTGATAAATAAAGGAATAGCAGATGGGTCCACGTTGAAATAATTAACGATAGTTAAGAATACGCATGTTTGATATACCAAAATTAAATGAAAACGGAGAAACTGGAGATATAAAATTGATCGACAACCCATTGAATTTATAAATTCTGTTCCCCTGTAAAACACGAAAGATGCGATTCGTCGTGCTTTCCTCTCGCGAACCTTATATTCGATCGTTCTCCGATTACGTTACAAATTTTCGACCGAACAGACGCGAATTTTCTTTTCGATCGTTTCCGTTCGCTCATTCTTCCCATTAATTACCTCGCATTTTTATTCTCCCCTTTCGTGCTCGCGTTTTCCCTCTGGCGAACCAAATTGCACTGTTTTTCTTTTTTTTTTCGGGGGTGCGAAGAAAGGCGATGAAAAGAGAGAAAAGAGCGTAGAAGAAAATACTTTTCATCCATTCGACACAATCGCGTACAGTGCGGCTGGAATAAAAAAAGAAAGAGTGCAGCCCTTCTCAGTCGGAGAGATTCGATAAACTCGAATGACGCTCAGGCTCACCTAATTACGCAATAAATGCGTCACTGCTCGCGCTGGATGCACAGGGTGTCGCTGCTAATTACTAATTACTCATTAGAGCACGTGGGTGCGAGGTCCCTCTACTCTCTTTCTACTCCTTCCAGCCCTCCGTCTTCCTTCTCTCTCTCTCTCTTTCTCTCTCTCTGTCGAAGGTATACGCAAAAAGTGTGCATTATCTTGCGTCGAGAGAGCGTTGGCGTGCAGCTGGAATAAATAGAAAGAAACGAAGACCCGGTTTTCACGTAGCTCGCGTAGCCGGTGACGTATAAGCTCGTCGACGTGTAACGTCGAGCCTCCCTCTCTATCCACGGCGCCTCGGGCCCCGTTGCACGCCACTGTAATTTTTTGTAATTATTTTATGGTAATGAGGCTAATTAAAAGGTAGAATGCCTCGAGGGGCTTCCACGTTCATAGAGAGCGGCGTGAATTGCCAGCGAATATAATATTGCGAGTCGGCCGTGATACGGCGAGCGTTTGCCTTTTGTGACTCTCGCTAGAGACACCAGGGTAGTTTCGAAAAAAGAGCTGAATCCTCGCGATTCTGTACAGAACCGTTTTTACGTTACTCGTCGTACAACGACCTTGACGATTCTGAGCCTCGTGTTCCCAGCAATATCGTATCGTGGTCCTTGAATGGTCTGGTGCATTTTGCGATATATGTAAAATGCTGCGATGTCATCCCGAAGGGATAGGGTTACTTTTGAGACGACGATAAACGAGCTCGGTATCGAGACGCTTTCTCAATGTATAAATGACAGCGATCACGTTATCTTGACGGCGTGTGTCTATTCTATCTGGAATGGTCGAGTTGCAAAATACAATCTTTCTCTTCTTTCCTTTTATCAGATGCAATTTTTCTATTGCGAAAGTTACGGGGAAACAGGGGACGAGGCTCGCATTGTACGCGTCGAAGCGACGCGCTTAAACTTGCAACTTGCTCATTACACGTCCCAATACTCGACATAACGGGCACTCCTGTTCCTCTCCAGCGTCACCTCACGATGGTCCTTCTTCCCTGAAAAGTGGCAAGGACGTCCGAAATACCATTTTATAATTACAATCCGTCGTCGCAATTATTCGTCGGGCAGCGGTAAGAGAAACAACCCTGTTACCGTTGCAGCGTCGCGGCCTGAAGAATCCTCTAGAAAATGGAAATGAAAAAAAAAATACACGCGCACACAAACAGGAAAAAGGGGTGGGGAAGAGAGGGAGCAAGAAAGAACTAAAGGGCTTGGTCGTGCTCGCGGAACCGAGCGAGCGAGGACGAGCGACGCGCTTCCAGCTCGCGTACTAATTACTTAAACTCGCAATTAAGTGCACCCTCGCGGCGCTGGAGAAAGGATTCGCGGGAGCGTGATTCGCACCTTCCCCCTTTTTTGCGCTTCTCTTCCTTTCCTCTCAAGTCTCTCTCTCTCTCTCTCTCTCTCTCTCTTGCGCTTTTCCTCTTCCAGTATCTTTGTCTCTCTCTCTTTCTCTCCTTTTTTCCATGTTCCACCCGCTATTCGTCTTTACACGTTCGCTCATACGTGCACAGGTGCGCGCCGAGATTTCCCCTCCCCATTTTCCTTGCGACTTTCTTTCCGCGCTCTTCTCTGTGTTCGCTTCTTTTGAAGCACTTACGCTGGACGGGTGTTAGAGTTTCATTTTTTAGGAAGCTGCTACAGCTCCTGGAGCCGAGGGGAAATCCTTTGATGAATTTCATGCCGGTCGCGCCCTTTCTTCGCTGACCTATTACGTTTGGGGATCTAATAAGTCTTAGGCTCGTGGCGTGTTTGTTCGCCGGGTTGGAACTGTTCGGTGAAACTCGTCACTTCGGTAACACCTTTGCCTTTTATCCGTCTTCAAGTCTGATATATTTCAGCAACCCTGAACCGGTATTTTCATTTAGAGATCCTTTTCGAAACGGAGAATCATTTGGTAATCCGAGGGATTTAAAATCTCTTACGCACTTTCGTTTATGTTTGCAGAGAACGCGGTGCAATTCTTGCGTAGCTGCTGCTATTATTTCCTAAGGTATAACACTTTCCCTGCAGTATGTCATCTGATTCTACGATCCGATTCTATGATTCACGTTATTGTACCGATTTAAGGAAAGAAAGCGAAGATAATCGTAATCTACATAATCTATATCGTGATTAAACGGGCAGAATAGCAAAAATTTCACTCTTATCGTAAAACTAGCAGATATTGACGTCACCCTAAGATATCTGTTTTAGAAGAACACGATTTTAGCTACTTCACGAAAGACTCTTTTTCATTCCCAAAAGTCTGGAATATTTCCGAATCCACCGATATTAAACAAATGGAGATAGAAACTAAAGAGAAAAAGATCACCGTCAAGCGTTCGTCGCGTGAGAATTTTTCATTTTAAAAAATAACCGACTAGACCCGCAGTCGTTCGCCTAATCATCTTCCCATCTCTCTGTTATACGCGTCACGGTTCTTTTTTTTTTTTTCTCTTCTGATCTTCGCATGCACCTACTTAATTATATATAGCAGGCTCGATAGTGTATACTTTCAGTGTCAAACAGATGCGTGAGCATCCATTTTATCGGTTCTCGAAGGTTCGCGAGCGAACACCGTTATCTCCACCGATCGTTCGCCAGTGTGGTCTTCGTGCATCCGATGCACTGCCAGCGTCTGCGCATTTGCATCGCGTGCATTAACAATCGTACTCGCACACACACTGGTGCACACGTGAACAGGAGGTCTGAATGCGTGGTCACGCATGCGCCTCGAGGAGAGCCACTCGAATCCGGATTCGCGACCGACTAGGAATGGAAGAAAAATGGCTTTCGTTGGGCCGAATCGGCGCGATATCGACTTTGTCGCGAGACGTCCGAGACGCGGACGATGTTCTCGCGGCGGAATGTTTCGCCGAACGTTTTCTGCCTCGCGCCACCTCGAGCACCCTCAGCTTTTCAAGGGCTGAAGTTGCACGTGAAAGGCACCCTAACGAGTTGCACGCGAATTTCTGTTTAATATTTCAATCATTCCCTTATTCTGCTGGCAAATTCCCTTTTAACGTAAATTGATACGCATCGATTCCTGATTGCCAAAGCGGCAGACCGAAGGTGATACAGTTGTACGTGCAAGCTTTCGAGAATTTCTCGTTTTACTATGTACGACAACTTTCAAAAGTGCCATCCTTCAATGTTCTCGATTCATTTAGTTATAATTTTAGACTGGGTCGCGATACGCTTTTGAGATTTGACAAAATATGACGAGTTCGTTACAATAACGATCGCAGAATACTATTTTATGAAGACTGTCAAAGGGCCGATTTACGTCGTAATGATTCTCATCCGGATACGAATCGAAAAGAGAAAAAAAGCACGTACATACATGTTTCTCCTAAAGAGCGCATTTGTGACTAGCGAAGGGTTGAAAGTTATCTTCATCCCTCGTTACCTTTCATAATCGTTTCGCGGAGGAATAAACCGCGCCAATTACCGCGCGGGACGTCGTGTACACGAAATCCGTGGAAAAAGTAGAAACTGTCGCGTTGCACTCCCCGAGGAAATATATTCACCGGCCGGTGATATCGCGCGGCTCTCCCTACGAACAATTTACGCTTGGATCCTCTTTTGCCAGCAAATGATCCATACGCGTCACGCGTAATTGTAAACGTCCCCATAAAGACATCTCGTTACCAGCCTGGACCGAGAGAAGAAGAGAGAAGAGCTACGAGAGGGAAGCAGGGTTGAAAACGTTCACGTTATTAACTTCCCATTCCGGTCGTTGGTTCGTTGCCCGTCGACAGATGGAAAAAAAGCGAATAAGGAAGAGGAACAAGGGGGGAAGAGAAGAAAAATCGGATGCCGCGTCTGGGCCAAGCTGGCGTAAAGGCGAGTTTTCAGCGATCTCATTGTCCGCGATGGCAGCACAAAGGGGTGCGCGACATCAAAGACGAGTCAAAGTTATCGCCGCCGGCTGTACATCCCCGATATTAGCCCTGCGCGCGGCTAATAAACCTCCTCGCCTGTTCGACACACGCAATTCCATGTTTCTCGCGATCCCGTTCGCGCACTGGCGCCGCAACTACCGCTGGAAAGAAGAATTTCGACGTTGAAATTAGCGGCTGACGGAAAACTAACGTCGCTTTCTTATCACGTAAATGAATTGTCCACGGAACGATGAAATTTGGCGGTCAAAGAATTTTCCGTTTACTCCTTTTGCGAGGCGATCGGTTTGATCGAAGCTTCTGTTCATAATGGGGTTCGTACAGGAAACCGAAACACAGAGCTGCTGCATACTTGAGGTTCTAGGTGTGTCGTTTTTTAATTTATGAAATAAATTACGCGATCAAAATTGTATTTATTGAATAGACGTAAAACGAACGCAATATGTTCGTAGCGTGCGTGAAATAACAAGAGTGAAGCACGCAACATTAAAATGAAACTACTTTATTCCAGAAGCGTATTTCTATTGTCGATCGATACGGTTTCTGAACGATTCAATTATCACGTCGTATACGAAATCATAGGGTGTCCTAATATTTATGAACAGCAATGTATATCGTACGTTCGTTTTTATGAGAAACGAATCTCTTTAATGCGATCTATGACTGCGAGGAAACTTGGAAGTGTATGAAATGATTGATCGATTGGTCGAGGCTGAGACGTTAATCGACACGCCTGGGATATACTCGAGGGGAGAGACGCGTGTTTATTGATTTAAATTAGCTTCAAATTGATTAATATTGCTCTATCTACATCTTCAACTATAATCATCTCTATTTTCTATAATATATTTCTTGCTAGGAGGATCATTATACGTTACAATTTACGATATCGTTTTCTGCGGGCAACAGCGATACAGTCTTGCATTTAGAGCTGCATCCAAGAAAGACTTCGAGGAATGTGCAACGTCGTGCGGCGTCAAACATAATTGCTTTTCTCCGGTCTCCTCCCCGCGGATAATAATTCGTGACGCGACTCGAAAAATGCCGATGACTCGACGATCGTGGTCCCTGCTCGAACGAAAACGTACACGTTCGCAGGCTTCTCGCTTCGCTCTCTCAAACTCTGCGCCTCGAGCCGGCGCTAATTAATCTCATTATCGGCTTAATCGCCCGGAGATGCGTATCAATTAATAACACCGCGTCGATGAGTTGCAGCTGCACGATCGTGCTTCGTGCACGGCTCAAAACTGCCGAGAGAGAAAAAAGATTGAAAAAAAAAAAAAAATAGACGGGAGAATTTGGCGTCGCGAAAAATTCTCCAGACGCCTTCTTCGAGCAGAGGCTGCCATTTTTTTTTTTTTTTTTTCATTTCTTCGTTCGATTGATCCTGATCGGCGAATTGTGTGGAAATTAAAAAAAAAGTACAAGCTTGACTTCTGACAGTTTCTTAAATCGTCTTCCGATCTCTTTACGTTTTGTCTATCTCGAGACAAAAATCTTTGCACAATTTGCTAACTTCTTATTTCAGGCCACGCTTTATCCCCCCTTCGTTCTTCCTTTGTCACTTTTGTCGACCTTCTTACTTTCATGAAATGTAACGTGTAGAAAGATGTATTTTAATATGAAATAAACGAACTGATAGTACTAGTAGATTCGACGATATAAGCCTTTTGAAAGGAGCTTTCTTCACGACACGTAAGGTAAAGAGATACATTGTTATAGAGATACATGTTATATATTAAGAACAAATTACTATGCCATACAATGTAAACAGAGTTTCACAGATAATACAGATTGACTAAACGTAGATGAACTGTCTGATGGATAAAGTGGATACGAGTAGTCGTTCAATATATACAGTTGAAACCTCTGTTCGTTGCGCGATACTATCCCTTATGCAACAAAGAACATTTCTTCTTACACATCTAGAGAATAATTCAATGATAATCGGACGCGATAATGCCTGTGTTTTTCACCTTCGTACAATAAACTTCCAAGTGGCAAACTGACTTAGCCACATAACGGTCATCGAACGGTTGTCGATGGAAATTTTCGCAGCAGTCTAGACCAGACTTCGTCTTCTAAATCGGCTGCAAACGAACATGGGGACAGAAGGAGCGGGCACAGGGGAAAAGGTGTGAGGTTGTGCTACAAATCATTCTCGAAGAAATCTAATTTACGGTCGCAAACGGCTTAGGACTTGCCTAGAGGCCTGGTCCAACCGAAACGTGGGAAGTTGAAAAATGCGAATACCCATTAAAGATTCGGTGACGTTCTTCGTTGACCGCTGATTTACCCGTTACCGGTTCCTCGGTCAGCCTGATCGTGGTAATTTACTGTTAAGCTTACCGCGATTAGCCAAATCCCTTGTCACTATTAATCCCACTAGGGACGTTTAATGCTATTGACTTCGCTAGGTCGGAGGACCAAATCGTAGCACGTTTGCATCTTCCACCAATTCCTCGCCTCTTTTGCTCATACGCTGTATACAAAGAGTAATTTTTCGATGTAACTCTCGCTAAAGTCTCTCCGGTGTACAAGGATTATGAAAGAGATGAGGAATATCGGAGGTCTGGTTAATATGACACTTCCGATCGTGTTCTAATCGACCTCTCGTAGAAAACAGAACCTTTGGATATTTCTACCTAAAATTGGGTTTAGGTCGACTGTTTGACTCGTAATATTCCATATAATATTCCATATTTAGAAATATATGCGTACCTTTTCTTATAACGCGGACTGTGAATTCCTCCTGTTTCAGTTTAGTTCACGAAAGTGAACTAAATTTTCTAAAGCTTTGTTTCACTGTTTCAATGCGTAGGACAGATACGGTACATCATGACGCTTACATTTCACACGACTAGAATTTACCAAACTTTCGTTTCGCGACGATACGTAGAATCGGTGATTTTTGTATCGCGAAGCCCACGTTGCACGAAATTCAGGTCTCCCAAAGATTGTTTTCACAACGACGATGCATCGAATCGACGGTATTTGAACTGTCAAATGCGTATTCTATGAAACTGGAATTTTCCAAACTTTGTTTTGATCGCGTTGATACATGGAATCCATGTTATTTATTTTCTCGAACGTACATTCTACAAAACTAAAATTTTCCACAATTTTCTCAGAATACGTAGAATGCTTCCAAAATCGCTATGTTATCATTACGACAAGAGAATTTTCAATCAAAGAAACATCGATTCACAAACGACGAAAAGGAATTCGCAGAACAGAGTCCCTTAGGGGATTAACCATAACCTGACAATTATTAAATTCTCCAAGAACCAGATCCTCGTAGAATCTACATAGTTGGTCAGGTCGGTTCTGGACGATCTACGAGATGTCGCGATCGTAGATCATGATAACGATAAGACCCGATAGGCGTAAGCCAGTTTCTCTTTGGGTCCGATGAAAAATGCATCTATACCGTGGAGCTTGTGGTCTGCAAACGTGGATTCGTTCACGCGTGGCCAACGACAGGTGAGGAGCAATAAGAAGGAAGAAATAGTGGCCCCTAAACGTACAAGGCATTACATCGTCCCTTTAGCGCCTATTTATTATTTCACAGTGTGTACACTGGATGATCATCGTTAATAAATGGTGGCGCGTTTATGGGAAAAGGAATGAGGGTAGGAGCGATAGTGGTGGTTACGGTTTCTGATATACGAGGCCGAGTCACGTGGCAATCGGTAAACGCGTGAAAAAAATTCATTAGCCCGCAGATGCGTTCGATTGATTAACGATTTTTATTAGCCCGTCCCGTGCAACCCTCGATATTATTTTAGCAGCCGGAGCATCACGTTTTTCTGCCATACAGCATCTCTTTTGCCGCTGTCTTTCTCGCTCTATATTCGCGTGACATCCAGGTTGAACAATATTAGAATTGACGCGGGTCTCTTCTGTCTGACGTAATCGGTTGTATTAAAATGCACGAGCAAAGGATTGATGCCGATTGACGTCATTGGTAACAAAAGAGAAAACGAGGGCTCGAGCAAGATCGCGCGGATGGCAGCTAGAAAAATGTTTCTCTACGCTTCATCTTCGAGTTCCAACTCGATTAAATTAACATCGCAACAGGATAGAGTTGTTTTAGTTAACTTTCAAACTTTCGTCGATCATTGCGCCGATTCTTTCTGCTAACGATTTGCAACAAAACGACGTGCAGCTTTTGTACGACGTACATTTTCAGAGTTATATTTTCGAATTTTATTATCGATATTATTATCGATAATCAAATAGTCTACATTAACATACTTAAGTATACGCATCAAGCTTTTCTACTTGTTATAATGTAACTGTTCGGAAATGTCGCATATATCACGCACGAATATGTACACGAAACTTTTCTATGTTTTACCTACAAACAAATGTACGCGTAAAAGTTTTCTATGCCAAGTGTTGCAACACTTTTGTGAGCCACTGTATACATTTCTCGCAGTGTTGTACGTTCGGTGACCATCTACGAGCCAACCGCGTGAAAAAATAATTAATTCGCGTTAATTCAACGAGTCTGACGCGTATCCGTAAATCTATCAGAAATTTCAACGGACGTGGAGGTTCGCGCGGCGAAATACTAGGAAACATTCCAGCATAATTCCCGGCGCTCTTCCTGGGAGGAGAGCAACGCGGCTGACTCTCGGGTGGGCCGATATTATTTTTGAAAATCTCGCGCAAACGACGGCATTCCAGGGTGGGGCAGGCTCGGCATTAAATCATCCTGGCTCGCGCGCCAGCAACGGCAGCAACGGTGGCTGTTGCTCGAGAGAGCCGAGAGTGGACCGAGAGAACCGTGGTGCTGTCTGGCTGCTAGTTGCCAGTATCGCCATAACCAACCTCACACCGTGGTCTACCCATGACATACGGTTTATTGCGAATGTACTCCAGCGCCGTTAATAAATTCCTTTTTGGCCAGCCACCGACCTATTTGAACAGTCGCTCGTTGTGCCACCAGTTCTCGTTCTCCATCCCTCTCTTACGATCTTTTTTTTATTTTCTCGCGATTTACTGGTCGCGTTCCATGCCGTTCCCCAACTTAATTTTCTCGTGTCAAAAGACCCTTATCGTTGATAAGGAGAAAATTTGTAACACGTTACGTTACTACCAAACTGTGGATGCTTATGCAAGTTCATATTTCGTAGCTGAATAAATAAAGATCACAGAAGGAAAGCATAATAAGTACAGTTTCTGGCTAACGAATGAAAATCGCGTAGAAAAATTTCGTTTCTCTAACTGCAGCATATCAGAAGTAGAAAAATTGTCAGTTGCTACTTAGATCGTTACGCAATATGTAGACGCTCGTGCGTATAACGATCAGTTTCTTATCACACGATATTACAAGGTGTTTCATTCGTGAAAAGACGTTTTCGCATTTTCACAGCTAAATGTTCTGTACTAATATTTTGACTCGAGTATCGTTGAAAATATTCGAAGCCTGAAATCACTGTCGTATATACGTATTATAGAAAATTATTTGCTTTGGATATTTTACGTATTTTTATCCCTTTGAATTTCCTATAAATCGACAAACATCTGCAGTTTGATTATTCCGTCTTCCGTTCTATCTCTCTTTTTCTCTACAATTTCGTTTCGATACACAGCGGAGCTGTGAACAAAGTGAGACAAAATACACGGAATGAATCTAAACACAGTCTCATTTCAACTGTTGATCATCCAGATCAATGGAATACCATAGCAGCGCTAATAAATTCCTATGTTCCAACGGTTGCACGAGCCATCCCATTGGGATGAATTCCACTCGTGCCCCATCTCGTTTTTTATTTGCCGCGATTTACCGGCCGCGTTCCGTGTCGCTTTCCAACTTAATTTTCCCCTGTCAGGCCTGTCCATCGATAAGGTGAAAAATCTCGCGGCGGCTCGTTGGACCACCGTGTCTCTGATCATTTTCATCGATCCTTTGTACGCGTTTCGACGGTGAATGCCACGTCGACCGCTGTCTATTTCGTTCGTTAGAGAGCATTTTGTCCGGTTTCAATGGTAATTCGAGCCTGTCTGCTCTCGCTGATGGTTTATCGGATGTGTCCTTTTTAGGTGACGATTCGTTTGAATATCGATGCGTTTTCGGTGACCCTTCATTCGGCTTTTACCGGCTTCTGCCCATTGACTCGCCACCCCCGCGCCAAACTCTCTCATATTTTTGTCTTTTTTTCTCCCGGGCTTTCCTTCCTTTTTTGTTAGCAACTGTTCTTTTGCCAGTGGCCGATGCCAACTTCTCGTTCGATGAAAAAGGATAGACACGTTCGTTATTCGAGCCTCGACGAATTTAATAAATTATCTACCGTTCGATTTTAATCTTGCACGCTCTTCACTGAAACGCGCCTTCTGTCCAAATGCTTTCTCTCTTTCGCTCTTGCAGTTTGATTTTGAAAAACGCGTGCATGGATACTGTGAATACAGGTATTAGAGAGTAAAGCACGACTGCAGTTGATAGGTACTTCAGCAAAAAAAAAAAAAGAAAGAAAAAAAACGTCAAAAATATTTTCAACGTTGCTCCGATGTTTCAAAGGATCGCTTTACAAATAAATCACATTAATGCGAAAGGAATCTCCCTCGTTCGTTCCATCTATGTATAAAATCATTCTCAAAACTGATCCCCAGAAATAATTCCTTCTAGATTAATCGAATTGTCGAGTGTATATATTGATACGGTACGTTTTCCATTTTCTATAAAAAAGAAACAAACTATATATCGATCTTCGAAACAGAATCCATCACTCACTACGTGTTTATTGCTTCTATTAATTGTTGAATTGTATCTGGGAAAAGTAACGATAGTTTCGAATCAATATGGTCGATGTAAGCGATAAAACGTCGATAATAAGCTGCGATTCTACCTTCGAACATTTCCTTCAAAAACATCTGATATCGTTCGTTACTTGTTACAAGCGTCATTCGAATCTTCCAATTTCCTGCTATTTATGTCGCCTTTTTCATAATAAACAAACTTACGGAAATGTCTCCACAGAACCGACCATTAAAATTAATTAAGTGAAACTTACAGAAAGTACGCTTTAATTGCTGCAACATCTGACCGACTCGTACGAAATTCCACCAAAGACAACCTTCGACGGTTCAATATCCACCTACGAGCCGAAAATATACCTTGTCCAGTACCAATGGCATAGTGGAACGAATTCTGATAGCAAAGGAAGCGTTTCTCCTGTGGAACGAGAGCAAACACTCGGCCCACGAAGGCAGGGGCGATCGTACACCAGCGATTCGTGCATGGAAGCGTGTGCAACACGAAACGGAGGGCAAACACTCACGTCGAACGTTGGTCGTCGGACAAGGTTTCAGGCTGGTCGAACGTGGTGCGAGAAAACGCACGTGGCACGGGCCACGGTGCATCGACCACCGTTCTGCCATACCCCTAATTAAGCTCATGGTGTACAGGCTTTAAGTATCCTCGAGTGGTTTCGTCGTCGACGTGCGTGTGCGTTCGGTTCACGCGTGTTTGCTCGCCACCGTTCTCGCAAGTTTCGTCCGGCACATTCGCGGCCGGGGGCCGCTCGAGTAGCTTTCGAGGATCCTCGAAAGCCAGTAGTCGGATGCGAATCAGCCTGGGGGACGCTTGAACAGAACCCTGGATTCGTGCTTCTTTGCCGATGCTTTTGTCGAGTTTCTTCTTCGACGATGACCCGACGCGTGGATCGCGGATAATTCGAATTATTAGTTCGAGCTATTACAACGAAAATTATTCGACGATTGATCGATGTTAGGCGATGTAATGTTAGGCGTGTAGCGGCACTCGACAGTAAAACTTTCCAACGATTTTTGTTTGCGTGTCTTGCTACACGAAGACCCTATCTCAGACCGGATGACGGCAGAGCAGTTAATGCTGTCGGTTACGAACGTTCAAGGTCCAGCTTCAAATCCTGACGCCCGTAGTCCGACCTTTTCTCCGCGAATCCTAAATGAGAAGAAAGCAGCAGTGTTTCACAGCGACCTATACAGCAGCAGTAGCACTATGACCACGACCTATCCACCTCAGATCATTCAGAAGCTGACTTAGGTACTCGTAAAGGAGCACAGAAGTTGTTACTTCCTTAATTTATTTGATCTATTTGATCGAGGAGTAACTAACTTATTCCATTTTTCTGCAAATGTATATCGTTCGTAAAAATATTCAGTTACATTTACCTTTTATATTGGATAAACAATTGTTACGACGATAAACAGTTGTTTGTAATTTCTATATTCGGGTAATTTACATTAATCTATTCGATCGAATCCACGTTGTGATTACGATGAGAGATTCGTTTTTATTTCTCCAGAAATTAGAAAGAATTAGAACGATCCGCTTAGAGAATTAACAAGATCAGAATCTTTTCTGATTGGCTCAAGTTGGAAGATTTTATAGTGGGTATGTATCGCGAGAATTAGTAGTCGTTCGACGAGTGTTCGAAGGCACAGAAGGGTCGCGGATTTCTAACATGCTAAATTATGTGTTCCGAAGCACGATCCGTTTCTAAATAACCGTGTAGGTTGTAAATTTCGCAGCGTCCGCCGTGGTATACGTGGGTGGAGTTCGGACGAGTAGTTCTGGAGGATACTCGAAACGCAGTAGTCGGCCAGGGATTTACATAGGCAACGTTCAAACGTCGAAGATGGACGGGGATTTCTTTAATTATTCATAGAACCAGGCAAAAGTGGACGGCCGGTTCTTCAGGAAACTATCGAAAATAAATTTCCCGTTTTAATTGCTTTTCCACGAAACATTTGTACATTATCCTCGATATTCTCTCTGTTACATAATCATATTCCGACTATGCATGAACAATACTGTTTCTTTGTTTAGGTTTCTCGTATACCAAAGATTCTTTTCGTCCATTTTGCGATAACGAGGCTATTGATCTCGACGAGACAAAAAAGAAAAAAAAAAAGAAAAAGAGAAACAGGGACCAGATTGTTCGATATTATTGTTTCCACTGTATCGATACGCAAATCTTCTGTTATTTCTCCTTTCTTTTCATACTCGTGGGAGTAGCATCGCGTTTGTAGATGTCTTACAGGTGGCTGTTTCGGTCGGTGAAAAGAAATTCGGCTTACGTGACACGCGCGCCGCGTGAATCGTCGGGATTTGAATTTGTAATTCGAGGCCTTTGTCGATCCCGTGGAAATTGAATGCGTTGCCCGTTAATGGGACCTCGACGGCACGTTTGCACCTACGGGGACAAACCGGGCGTGAATCGGTCTCCCGTGAAGGAAACGCGACGATTTACGTGTCGTCGATTGCTTTGCCACGCGCAAAGCATCGTTCCTTTGCTTGATCAACCGAGTTAAACTACCTTGGCCACGGTTAACTCTTTCGTTGTTGGCTCTCTATCATACAAGATTTTATTCGAATGCGTTAAACCTCCTACGTTAACGTTAAAAAGAAGCAGCTCGGTTCGACGAGTAACCGTGTTCCAATTTCATAAAGATATGTAAAAATTGCAGAGAAGCTATGACTTAAACTCCATCTAATTTTACGCGTACTACGCGATATCTCGTTTCAAAGAAAATCCCTGAGTCATGGAAAATGATCAATGCGATGTATACGTAATGAGCGGCTAAAAATCAATGGCCAATAATAATACACAAGCTTGATTACTCCAAAGCAAGCCGCGAAGTTGAAGCTCGAATTCGAACACGTGAAAGCTTGTGTGACTCGATTAACCCTACCGTATCGCGTGTCAAAGGAAAGAAACGCGAGGAAGAATCGACGACGAAAGTTTCGTCGAGTCGATTCAGCCTTAATTCCTCGATTGCTCTCGAGGTTCATGGAGCGGGAAAGGAAGAGAGGAGAAAATCGTTGGCGGTAATTTCCGTGACAATCGACGAAAAGTCGATGCGGAACGCGCCTATGAATACTCTTTTCCCGTGCATTAAACAAACTCGCGACCAGATCGACGGGTACTCGAGGCCCTTTCTCTTACGAGGCTTCTACGCCCGAGCGGATCGAGCCTGCAGCGAGAACAAGCGTATAGCTGGCAGGTACACGCGTACACTCGCGGTGAAATCACCGGGTAACAAGTGTCACCGTCGCTTCTAATTAATTAACGGAGCCACCGCGCTTCTGCTGTTCGTTCTCGTCCGAGGGAAGCGATATTTTGCGCGCTCGTCTTCGTTTGCGGCTCTCTGTAGTTCGTGCTCGTGGCAATCGGGCCCACGAACCGCGTTTAGTCGACGGCTCTTCCCGTCAAACCGTTCCCTTCCCATGTTGCATCCCAGGCAACTCGAGATCCCGTGCTCGCATTCAGACGTGAAGTGCCGCGATGGAGAAGTTACTGGAACGAATTAACGTTGCTTAATGCTTGAACGGCGACCGAGAATTAATCCGACGCGCCGGTAAATCGCGAATGATCGTGTCGTTGTATCGATGCCGACGCTTCGACGAGAGAAAATGCAAAAACGTTTGCACCCCTCTGCCTTGCAAGTAAATCGTTCCAGTTCGATCTTTTTTCATCGCTTTCGCCCATCTTCGAGTATCCTTGATAAATTGATTTTACGTGCTTTCATTTTCGTTCGTTCGTTCAGTTCGATCGGAGCGTTGGATACGTTTTTCTGGTACACGCGAGAAAGGATTCGAAATGTTCTTCTGTCACAGCAAATTAACGTTAAGCGCTTTCCACTTGTCATACCAGAGTGATAGTGACATTAAATGGGATGCGACGAGTCACGTAATATTCCTGCAACTCGATATCGTCACGGTGTTCGCGGTATGGGGACTAATGGTTCGTCCATTACTTAACGTCTAAGATTTCCAGCCTGTAGGACAGATGAATTTTTGGATTACTGGTGTGCAGCTCAACTACTTCCTGCTGGATCATCGTCTCGTACCAGTTCCGATTCGTATCGATACTTTCCAATTTTCTGTTCTGTACAATCGACACGATCGAACGATAATCGTTTAGGGTGTCGATGTCGAGCCGTGGTAGATTAATAGAACGCGTTAAGATATGTAAATGGTAAGGAGAATCCGACGCACGTCACGTAGCAAGGAAGATAAGACGAGCGAGTAAAGTGGCCGGCCTGTTAGGAAAGCGAAGTAGCGACATCAGAGACTTTGCGGGGAGTTTCGAGTTTCACTGGACAAGGTTCTCGCTTCTGCTCCTCGATTACGCGCTCGCGGTACCACGGGACTCTAGTTTTCTGACCCTTTTCTCTAACCGACCGATAAATTAATCGCTCTAAACAACAGCGTCTCCAGAAACCGCGATGAATCGTACACGCGTCGTTCAATTTTTCGTTCGACTTTTTGAAACTTTTGAAACTTTCTTGAAGGTAAAAAGCCGAACGAAGAGTTACCAGTTTCGTTAGGTAGTCGCGATAAATGGTCTGACGAGATTACCAGGCGAACAAAAAAAGGAACTAATTGCAAAGTACAGAAACATATAAGGAAACGGCCAAGGCAGAGAAAAACGAAAAGGGTATAGTAAAAGGAAGCGTAAAATAAAAAAAGAGGAAAGGAAGTACGTGTTGATTTTGAAGTTAGGGTACAAGCGTGGAGAAAACGAGGAAGGTTAAAACCCCAGTTTTGTTAAACGATGAGTTCGATAAGAGAAAAAGGGTACGAGTTGCTTGAGACTGGCTTCGATTCATGGCCGAGGACATCAAACCTCGAAGAGAATATTTCGGCCGGCGGTTCGGCTTCGTAGAAAGATCGATTCCACGGTTCATCGATGACTCAGGACGCTCTTCGTCGAGGTGTTAACTGCCCAGTCACGATGCACATGTTCGGCCAACAAAACCTGGCGTGTTCTTCGGCGCGCGCGTGAACACGCGCGAAGGGACGCAGAGTGTCGAGTGTCGTGCGCGAGGTTATTGACATTATTGACCAAATATTGGCCCCGTCCGGAGATCCCAGCACCGTAAATTCTCCTAATTGTCGACGTCCGCCCCTCTTCCCTTTGACTTTCCGCAATTAGAAGCTGAAAAAAGAACGTCTAGTGGAATTTTTCCATCTTTCTCGAAGACGATGGTGTAAAAGTTGATAGATTTCGTGGGAACACAGGATCCAGGGTAAAATTACAAGTAGTTCGCAGCGGTGGGATATCGATTGACCGTAGTTGGCCGCTGTGCATCCGCGATTTTACGGAAACCAGAGCGAAAGGAAGCGAGAAGGTATCAATGACGAGACGAAGGGCGATCCTAGGAGACGCCGTGGACACACCCACGCGTGGATTTATACGCGCGTGTGTCGGAGCGGAGACACGGTGGGTGCCTCGCAGTGTCGCGCGAGCAGCGTGACCGAATCCGAATCTGTGAAACACCGACACCACCGGCGTCATGCGTTGCTGCCACAGCCCTCTCTGCCGGTAGGAAGAGCAGGAAATAACAGGAACTGATAATTTTTAACTCGAAGCCTAGCAACCAGCTTTCTTATCAATTACACCTTCCCAAGTAATTACGTCTCAACTGATCACAATGACGTTTACAAGTTTATACTTTATAACAGGCAAGCAAAATTTTCTAATCAATTAATCAAATAGCCGAAAAATATCCGAAGTACCTGGGTTTCTTTAACTTTCAATTCTACTACCGTGCTCGAATCTTTCCATTTCATTTTAGCGAGTACCGTCGATTTTTCACAAAAAGAATTATAGTAATATCCTCGAGCCGAACAGAGACTCTTACCATGTTTTTTATTACACCGCTATAGTTATAAACCGATATTCCAATCAGATTCCTTTCTTTACGTTCTTCGAATGCAAAAAGGTCCTTCAGATTCGTCTCGTTAGATATCGTCGATCGTAAACAAAGCGTAAACGGCAAAGGTGTAACGTTACGGTGGAAACGCAATCACGAACGAGGTATAACATGTTGGAGCAGAAAAGCAAGGGGCGGTTCACCTGTTTGCACCTGCATAAGCGCCACCACGCAATGCATTTACACGGAGAGACGGTGTAAGTGGCGCGAGAGCGGCGGCGGCGTAATCGTGCTCGTGTGCATACTCGTGCTGTTTCCATTGTGTAACTGGAACTCGACGTGTTTTCGCAGGAAACGGAACAGGTGTACGCAGGTATACGACACTGCATATGCAGTTACATCGGTTTCCGTGCTGCGCCTAGGCCTCGTGCAACGCTTTCGAACGATGCAATTACGACCTACAACAGGGGAAGGACGCGGTCGTCGCGGTTTAGGGTTTCTTGGTCACGCGTATCGTGTTTAATCGTTGCACTTTTCGCAGCAACATGCTCCACGATCATCCGTATATCTTCGACCGATCGCTCGATTTACACATTTAGCGTAATCGATTACAATTAATTTCTAAAATTATTAATAAAATTGCAATTACGATTGATGCCTAAAATACGACGTTCCTTTCGCAAACATGTTTTTTACAACAAATCTTCGTACAACCGTGAAACCAAGTCTGTGAAATGTCGCGATGTTTATCTCAACAGAACAAAATGGATCATTCGTAATTCGACAAAATAATATAAACCGAAAAACGTTGTGCGTCTGTTATTTGCTCATAAAACGAAAGAAACTTTTCAGACAACCTATATATTTAATTTATTTAAAATTTATTTAAAATATTAAGAGATATAGACGAAAGGTACAGATGACGTATTTCCTGTCCCATACAGAAAGACAAACCAATGTTTAACCAACTCTACGTCGAAATTACTTTGCGCTTCCTTTTGGAATTGAGTTTTGTCGTTGCCTTGAACATTTAAAGAATATTACGTAAATTACGATTTCAATGAAATTGAGTTAGTATAACGGCTAGACAAAAATTATTCGCGTCTTACGAAACTCTGCGGATATCTCGTCTATTCTACAATTTCCCGCCAAATTACTTCTTTTTAGTCACCGAGCGACATGCAGGTCAGCAAATCAACGAAAATAAACATATTGCACGTATAATCCAAAATCACGAGTCAAAATAATTCAGTCCTGTGTCGGAGCATCGATACCGTCAAAGGGGAATCGTTTCAAGGTTTAAAAAATAGGAAGCTACAAAAGTAACATTTGTCCATTGTTCCTCAACGTCTATCCTTTCGCTAGCGCTTAATACCATCAAGTACATCTTCGTCTTTGCCCAAGAAAACCTTATCTGTCACTTTATGCGTCATGTGTCATTATTTCTCAATTTCAAACGAGGCGTCCGTCGTCACGATCACGTTCACCCCGGACAGCCTAAACACTGGCGGTCGGCTAGCAGACGAGGATAAAGAGCGCGCGAGACTTCCATTAACGACTCGACGATCCGCGAAAGTTATCGGCGCGGTTCGTCCGCGGGATTCTCGCAATTGCAGCGTCGCGGGTCTCGTTAATGGCTCGCGACTATTTCCCGGCCGGCAAGAAGTCGGGACAGAAGTTTTCAGAAAGGGCGGGATGAAAGGGGGTGGAAAAGTAGTAGGACGGCTGGGGAACAGGAACGATGGAGAACAGGGGGTTGGCGGCCGGGATTTCAATGGGAAGAAAATCTTGGAGGTGAGACGGAATAAACTGGAGCGCGCGTAACTCGCGCTCGCCTTTGCCGCTTTCCGCCGCTATAAATTCATAAACTACAAGTTCGTCCCACGGCCAGGCATCGCCTGCTCCCCGGATCCCGCCGCAACCCTCGCGTCGTCGTTGCCACGGGAGAAACTGTTGGAAAGTTTCCTACGGTTACCTTGCCGCGCTCGTACGCTTCGCGGAGGGTCCGGGGATGGCAAGAGGCGGCAGGCGAGAAACTCGAGTCTCGGTGCCTCGATAAATTCACGAGTAGTTAGTTACGGCAAGAAACTCCGCCGGTTTTGACGCACAGCCCGACTTGGGGCGGAGGGAGGCGGTGGGTGCGCCAGCGTGGGCGTCTTTCGCCGTTGTGCGCGCGACGACTCCAGCCGCAGTAAATTCGGAACCGCGGAAGCCGAGTTCTTCTCCCCTCTTCTCTTCTGCCGCCTGTGCTTCTGATAATTGATTCGTTTTTCGAAAGCTCGATCCCTTTGTTACTGCTTTCCTGTTGCTCCGACGCCACTGCGAGCCGATTCTTCGGTAAATTTTCTGACTAAACTGCTTGAGATTGAACCTGGAAAGGGTTAACCTGCCGCACGAATTCTTAAGTTCTAACGATGTTTCAATTTGTACAGCTTCTATTCTTCAATATTTCTGTTTCATTTTCGCCGAGAACACCTGGTAGATTCGAGAATGCTTTTTAAGACACGAATGATATTATTTCAATTTGATTAATACTAGTCTGCGTAACTAACACTAATCGTATCTTTTTAATGTTCACGCGAATGGCACAAACACATATTGAACAACACGATCAAACGCAGCAACGTTGCTGCTTGATGGAATTGATCGAAGACACGTTCAATTCTAAGAACACGAATCGTGTTCATCACCTGTTGTTCTCACTTGTATTGGAAAGAACTAAAATCCAACTGCTCGTTACCTTTGTCTTAATAATTACAGAGATCTCTGATCGAAAGATAACCCGGTTAATATGTTGAAGGTTGATTAAATCACCAATGGTTTACCAATTACCATGCATTTGTAATTATTCCCCTTAGCTGTTTGAAATTCTTACGGTCGATCGCGGCGACTTTGTCGGCACGGAATCGTGTATTACCGATATTCCAGCTTTATTTAGCGGCGCTCGATTCTGCTGGAATCACGCGACGATTATTCAACGTGCATAGCGAAGGAGCTGCATGTTCTCTATCCCGCGAGTATAGTCGAATGAGTAAGTGCGCGTGGTCGGCATTTTCCCCCTCATTTCGAATTATCGGGAGGAAGGTATTGATGCGCGTGAGACGAAAGCCAAAGCGTGCCACGTGGCGCGGCGCATTAATTAAACGATCGTAAGTGATCGTCGGCCATGGAGCACGTAGATGAAGGCGGCTGCCAGCGAAGGGAAATTACACGAAAGCGGCCACGTGCCATTGTACAGGAAACGGGAGTCGATGATTACAGGGAAATCGGATCCCTTCGTAGACTCGTCACGTAATTTTCACGTGGGAGGCTCCTCTCCATACGCTACGAACAATCGCGACGACGTTCGAAGAACTGTCAACTCGTCGTTGCGTTTCTTTTCGGCGAGATTTCTCTGTGTCGCGAGGCACAGGATTTGTGCGACGTTTATCGTCCCTATGAGGGGAGGTTTCGGTTTCTCCGACCACAAAAATGTCTCCTCGTCAGGTTCTTAGCCTTTTTACCGTCTTCCGCTTCGTTCTTGTAGTCCTGTGTAATGAACCTTAAATCGTGTTCGTAATTGGCGTGTCCTGCTACGAGGCACACACTCTCTACTCGCGAATCGTTTCTGCTTTTCTTTCTTCCGGCGTGAACCACCTCGTACAAACTCTATAAAAATTAATGGACTTTGTTTTATTTCTGCAATTTTCCTCTATTTCATTGCGCACGTTCATCCTACGGGACAGACGGAAGAAAGAATTAAAAATTAAGAATTAAAGAAGGAAATATTTGCATATATTAAACAATAACAACGTGTAAATCGATATACGTTAATATCCCTTGATTCATTTCCTTCGAATCTTCACGTTCTTTAAATCATCCTCGAGTCTCGAATTGCGTTCCTTAGATTCTTACAAAATTTCTTACGTTCGAGGAAATATGAAACGTTCGTTATCGCTGGTTGCTGTTGCTAAAATCTTGTCAGATTTTCTAGAAGTAAGCGAGGTATGACCGATACAGGTTAATCTGGAAACGGGACGATTTCTCGAACGGTTTAGACGTGGCGCGAGTTGGCTATGACAGCCTGGAAATTACAACTTCATCGCGAGACGTATCTCTCTTGCCCTTTATCTTGTGTAGCACATCCCTTTACGCATGGCTACACCCCTTTCAGATCACGATTTATCCTGTCTCGTCCTCTGCTCGATCGTTCTCCTTTATCGATTTATCGTCGTTAACCAAATTACCGAAAATTGAAAGTTCGACTGGAAAAAGAACGATGATATTCAACTCGCAAACGACGTAATTCGAAGCGACAGATAAACTTTTAGACGGGCCACTAAGTTGAAATTTCTGTGCAATGTCAAAGCAAGTTATTGCACCGCTGTACAAATACATAAAACATCGAATACTTCTCTCCTGTTCTCTGATTCGTTTTCAATTAACTCAGTATGCGATTGGTTAATATTTGAGTCGATATTCACGTCCAGAAGATTTGAAGAGAAAAAAATGTTGTAGCTCGCTATCGAAATGTGCGCTGGCGGTCAAACCGTTTTGCGCCCCGTCGAACACAACCTCGGGTTAGGTTTGGGTCGACGTGGTCGTGGCTACCGGATTTCACCCCTGGCTACACACTCTCTTTCCAGTGCACGATATTTCTTACCGCCTCGTCCCGGCCTTCTTAGACCGCCATTTGATCTAGCCCACGATAGCCACAGGAGAAGGCGCAATTCAGCCGGAATATCTTCGTCTCTGGATGTTGGCTGTGTGGAACAGCAAAACGAAGGGAGGAAAAATATCGACGAAAGAGAAGCAGAGAGACAGAGAGAAACGTCAATAGGTGAAAAAATACCTGGTGAAGATGGGAAAGCGCCCATCGTGACTGATTTCTCTTACCTATTTCCATTAGACGGTCGTAAAGACTCGAAAATCCACTCCTTTTTGCGCACCGCTTTTCCTACTTCATCGGTTTCGACAGCTTTCGTGCTGGTTCTTTGCTTTTTCACGGGTCCAGTCTTTTCCTACAAATTGCACGGATAATGCGGTTTTGTCTCTGCGAGACGAGCTTCTCCGACCTAACGAAGCACCTTCTGACACGCTTTGAACCTTCCTTTCTGGTCAGTGTCTCTGGCAACGCGTTTCCCCGAATTTTAACAAACTTGCCCGTTCCCCGGACCGTGAAATGTTTTCCAACGAGGCAACAACGGTGGACCAGCGTTTGGTCACCGCTTACATGGAATAATCGTCTTATCGTGTCAAGCTGACGTACAGAGAAATTCATGGAACAGCGTTGTTTCGACGCTGCCCCATCCGCGATAGAATTCTCTTGCCAAGTTTTTCCCTCGACAACCAACCACGATTTCACGATTGAAGATCACAGGAGCAAGATACGATAAGTAGAATTTTATCGATTTCCTAGTTCGTAAGTTATTATCGTGCGCTTGTGATTTTACGAGTTCGCTTGCGAAAAACGTCGTCTACATCGTCACCGAGCTTGGTACTTTGCCGCAAGCATATTTACTCGACTGTAATATAAATTCATCCTGTGCTTGTATTTATTACAATACATCCGCTACGTGTACAAAAACAGAACGAATTTCTGTTACGAGCCACCAGTTGAAACAGACGGGAGTAAATGAAAAGAGGTAATCGCGCGACTTTCCAACGAGACTTCCTCCGACGTGGTCTTTCGAAGGAAAAGACCGATCATTCGTGTAACTAGCGTGGCTCGGAATGAAAAACAGGCATGTTGCTTACACACGACTGCGTGTGATTGTATGGGTGTCCCTTGAACGGCCGGTATCTTGATAGCCATGCAAATGGCCCGGTGTCAGATCCTATCGTGGGGCCGCATAATCAAAAGCGGAGGCACGCAAGCGCGCGAACCCATCTGCCCCCACTTCGACCCTTTATATCTCTCTCTTTCTCTCCTTCTTTCCCCTACGGGTTCTCTCCTCTTTTTCGATTAGGAGAGATCGGAAAGCCTCCAACCTCCGTGACAGTCCTCCGCCTACTGAATTAAGCGTCGCGAGCCTCGTCCGCGGACCTGGCCTCGCCCAGAATCACGCAGCCAACGCATGCGCCCTCCGCGATACGGATTTCCTGCTATAGATCCAGCAAGTGCGATCTACGGGGACTTCGACGACGTCTCCTCGGACTTGGCCGTCAAGATGGGTCGCTTTACAGTTTCAGAAATTACAGGTTTCCCAAAGGCCAAGGCTCTCTTGCATGATCGAAACACGTAACATAGTTAGCTGCATCCATCCACGAAACGACTACGCCTTTAATAGTTGTATCAAATGTATATGAACGCACGCCAACTCACTCGCACACCAGCTAAACTTTTTTTCTAAATCATTGCTCACGTTCGGTCAACGTATCAAAAACGCTTTACATTCGTCTTCACTTTTGGTTCATGTGTGATCAGTGTCACGATTTTTATTACTGTACGTTGGTATATGTTTATGTCGATTACACGTAAACCAAAGGTTGGTAGCCGTACGAGTGAATAAACAATTAAATACGTTGCTAATCACGAATATTATTAAATACACTGGCAGAATGGTGTTAAGTTTGGTAATAAGGTGAATGAAGTTTTACCATTTGAGAAATCACAAGTCCAGCGATTGTGGTATTTCGCAGAAAATCGTGAAATTGCAAAACGCTTACAACCTACAACTTGTAATTTGTTAATTTACTAGTATTATTGACTGGTGAATCATCGTGCTAGAAGACCCAGATAGAATTTAGAACAGAGTATGTTGAGATTGGAAAATATTTTCGCAAAGCTTCGCGGATTTGTTATCTACCGCTGATAGACTTGCCTCTTTCCACCAAATACGTGGTTCCTCTCTTCGACTATGTTATTCCGTTATAACATAAATTCGTTGCGTTTCACATTCTAATAAATACAAGTTGATATTTGGAAAGTACGAATCAAGTTTTACAACGATCAACACGCGTACGTATAATCATTTCGTGATCACTGGCAAATCCAATCTTCCTCTTTCGAATGTTTTAAGGAATATAACATTTAGAAAATACGGATCGAGCTGGAGAAAGAAAGATCGCGTATAGTTGACGACAACGATATGGTCTTGGTTGCGATTTGAATTTTAAAACTACGGTGGCTGCGCCATATCGGCGAGTGCGCGTGGTGAAAAAGAGGCCGTCACGCACAAAGTGGAATTCCCTGGGTGCTCACGTACGTGCGATTAGCATGACAAGTGGAAAGTAATTGTTCGCCGTAGACGACCTGTAGACGAGTTTCAGGCTCGACCCGTCGGACCCCCATGGCTCGTGAATCGAAACAAAGTTTCCTTTTCAGCAGTGCGAGCACACGTTCTTCGTTGCCATTTAGGACGGTTCGTCGTTTGTTAATTAATTCGATTATCGTACGAGCCATTCGCTCTGCGGTCAATTAAATTTGTAAATCGATGCGGAGATGGTCGATGCGCGATCGATTACACGTATGTCGACGATTACGTGTACCATCGTTGGATCTTTTGCGCGATTTCATCCACGATTTCACTCGTTCTCTACCATCCATGAATGTTTGATGTAATTATCAAAGAAATATACGTACATATTTAGTATGTACGATGAAAAAATTGATATTTCTGTAATATATTTCGAACGATGGAAGAACGTTGCTTTACTGTTATATAACTGCCTGCTGCGATCAAGTGCCATGCTGAGTTTAAACCGAAACAAGCAATATACCTGCAGCGTTCAAGCTACGCGTTTGTCTGCTGTGAAAAATCGACGCTTCGTAAAGTTTACATAAACTTTTAGGATGTGGCCAAAAACACATATAGTGATCGCTCTAAAATCCCAATATTTAATAGACACACTGTTTATATAGAACCTGTTTTATCAACGATTTCTTTTATGATGATCCTTAACTTTCTCTAGTATCCAACCGAGAGCAGTACATATTTACTCAAACACTTCGTTATTCCATAAAAATCCATAACGAAAACACTACGAATTTTTTAAACAACCCGGTATTAGGAGTAATAATTTGAACACGTTTAAATAACTCCCCTCCCCTGCACAAAAAAATACGCGTTAGCGTATCAAGAAGAACGATTTTAATAATCGTGAGGTTCATCGATCGCGTGTAGCAACAAGTATCTCGAATTTCTTTTCGAGTGGCAGACCGGCTCGAAAATCGATTACAAGGTTTATCGATCTGAAGGCTGGTTCCGGAAGAGACGAGGCCGGCCAGACCGGCAAGGGGGAGACGGTTATACAGCCTAGATTTGATTCGAATCTGAGATCATTGTGCCAGACACGATGCCTCCCTCTTCCTTATGAAAGAGCAAGAGAGACAACCTGGTATTCTGTGATTTCCATACAGGAAGCTCTGTAACGAGAAACCACCAGCCCTCCCCCTTTCTCTTTCTTGCCGGCTGCCGCCCCTGTAGCGTCTCTTGAACGCGTCACCCGCTCGAAAACGAAGCTGCCGGTTCTCGGTTTGTCCCGGTGTATGATTACCAATTTCAGGTTACCAGGTACAGGCAAAGAGCCGACGAGGCGTCAACCTCGGCCTCGTCCCTGGGCTAAGCCCGACCTGAGAGTACAGAGATTTATGAAACTTTTACTCGGAGCCATAGAAAATCGTGAAACGCTTTCCGATCGAGAAAATACCAGAAAATGAAAATTTTAATCTATTTTGCATCCTACAGATAGATGGGTTTGTCGAATTTTCAAATCCTCGCCTTTCCAACGCTTACAATTAGAATCTCATTTGCTTTAAAGTATATTTTATTACTCCACAAAAGATGATTTCGGTGGTATTGAAACACGGCTATTGTTGTAAGACGTCATTGTTAATTAAATGAGATTAATTTAAATTGGATATTTGCTAGCGGAGAACATAGCGGAGAACGTAGCGTCGATGTATAGCTAGTTTCGGCGGAATAATTGCTAATCGAATACAATCGGTTAATTTGTTAATTTCTTAATTTGTAAAATTCATTCCATATAATCCATTAGATTATACGCGTACTGCGTTGCGTATAATATTGTGAAACGGTGTGCAACCGTTCGCATGCAGCTAGATATTGAGAGCGGAAAATCAGAGGTGGAAGAAATCGAGTCCGAGTACTGCCAGCCCTGACCAGGTGCGCTTGTTCTGTCAAGGAGATTCGGAGAGGGGGAGGGGGAGATCAGGGTGTTCGCAGATACACCAGGGACTCCCCTCGTGTCTCCTCTCCGCTCTAACTGCGAAGAACTACGCAGGAGGGGACCCACGAAGGTAGGGACACGGCTACCTGAGATTCTCGTGTCAGGACTTTGCCGGTACAAGATTTGGGCGCCCAACTGTCTACCGATCCCTCCTCTGTGCGCGTCGGTGGATCTGTGATTATTTCCAGGATTCGACCGTGTACCTGACTAGATCCCTCCGTGTCTCTCAAATCTTTGACTATTCCAGTTTGCTCATGTTTCGGTACTTTCATGTCGAAATAGCAAGACTGAACATAACATCATGAACGAAGGATCGGAATTCTATTGGGTTGACAACCATTACTACCTAATGAGAAAATCGCAATCGAAAAATTCTTATGTCCAAGATATTTGGAAATCGAACGACCGGTTGCCGGGTAGAATAATCCGTAAAAATGTTAATTTACCTTGAATTAAAAAATTTAAAATTTGAAACCCTTGGGGAATGATCGATGATCGCGCCTGTCGATCTCTGCTAGCCGCCACGTTGGTAAAACATCGGAACGTCTTTTCCTCTACTCTTGTTACGCGTCAGCATAGTTCGCGCTCGAAAGGTCCGATTTGAAAAATTCCAACAATAACATGACGCGAAAGTCTCGAATTTTTAACATTCTTCAATCTAGAAAAGGAAATTCGAATTTCAGTGAAGTCGAAATTTAAGAAGCGACAATGCCACGACGTTTCTGAGATTGTCATCGCGACGAGACGCCAAATATCGATGTAATCGAGCTTATTGTAACAGCCAGGGCTCGTCTGTCTGCGAACGCGTGGGCGCGGGCTGTAAGTTACACGAACGTGGCGAGGTGTCGGCAAACACGGGTACAGATAACCTCCGGGTAAACGTATAAACTCAGCTACCGGTATTACGAAACCAAGCAAGGTCTGAGAATCTCCTCTGTTTCCCGTGTTAATATTTGAACAGAGCTGTTTCGTACTTGGACGGTCGAATCGAGTGACTCCTTGGTGACAACCACGAGAAAAGGAGAGAACGTTCCTCTTCGTTTTTCCCCTTTGTCCGCGTAATTAGAATTTTTCTGACCCAACTTCGAAAGTCTGCAGAACAACGGGTGACACGTTTAACTGAAATTTAAACGAGCTGTTACGTCGCGACACGGCAGAACAAGGTTTTCTCCGAATTTCTTTTGCCTCCCTGTTCGAACGGCGCTTTCTCGAGGAAACTCTTTCGCGGTGGATTTTCGAGAGGCTGGTAATTGTTCCCGGTCCAAAGTCCCATGGGAAGATAATCCTGCCGGTGGCAGAACGAAGAAGGAAAAAAAGGAAAGTTGCTTCTCTGGCTGAAATTCTCGGAAGTAGGATTTCTTCTTCTAGCGGAGGTTGTAGCTACGAAGAGGTGTAGCTGGCTCAGCGGTTTCATCGTTCGTGCTTTCCAGGATTTACCAGCTCCTTTCATTCACTGGACTCGTTGCAGCCCGTCTTTTTAGCTGACCCAATTTTTTTTATTCAAATTTCTCCACCCCTAGCCGGTGGAAATAATAATTCTTTCTTATTCGATGAAACGATAACTAACTGAGATTGCTCGGCGATTGTAATCGACATTGATACGTTGTTCTTTCGAAATTGAACAATCTGCTTACGATAAACGGATTTATCGTGTAGCTGGTAATGTAATGGAACGATTGTGTAGCTGGTTAATGAGAAATCGGTGACTTTATAAGAAGAGAAGTTGGCCAATTCGACATCCGAGATGCTGATGCGAGATCTCGTCGCTGACTCGAGTAACTCTAACTCGTAGAATTATTCGAATCGTTCTCTCGTTTTCGATATTTCTCCTCGCTAGTCTCTAAATGCATAATATATTCGCATTCTTTCGTTATTTCATTAAACACTAATGGCGTCTCGTATTATACGACAAATCTGACTATTGTTCGCAAAGTCGGAGACTGAATTTTAAG
Organism: Bombus vancouverensis nearcticus; assembly: GCF_051014615.1. Classification (NCBI taxonomy): domain Eukaryota; kingdom Metazoa; phylum Arthropoda; class Insecta; order Hymenoptera; family Apidae; genus Bombus; species Bombus vancouverensis. Next base: position 9,409,994 of record NC_134921.1, on the reverse strand, counting down.
ATGTAGAAGCTTAGATGATTCAAATAACCCTACCTTACTATATGTATATTTCCCATGCAGAATGCTCGTGCAGAATTCTCCTTAAAAAGCGAAGGATTTGCCTGAGAAAGACCCAATAAAAATTCAGTTCCACGTCCATGAATATTTATCCCAGGGTGGCCGGAATTCGTCAGGAATTTCCACGTGACGCGAGATGACGTTGTATCTGGCAGAACGTTCTCCTCCGGGGCTTTTCTACGAGTCCTTCGTTACGTTCCCGTGACCACCCGCAACCCCCTTTTCAGGGGGATTATTTCCTATTAATATGCATTACGCTACAGCCGACAAAAGGAGCGAGAGACCGGCCATGGCACTGTAATGTAAATAAACTTAGGCTTCCGGATCTTCTTCCTCGAGGCGGACACGCTTCTTCTTTTGTAATTGCTGCTCCTTTGTCTCGCGACTAATGCCGAGACCCCCAGGACGCGTCAACCGGCCAGCAAACATTTTTCATCCCCCGCGTTCTCGCGACACTCCCCTCGTACTGATAATTGGCTAAATAGGAGCACGAAGGTTCCTCGACGCGAAAATCGTTATCGTTCGAGAATTCTATAAAGCGATACCGCGTATTTGTCAACTATAGTGCCAATTGTCCGATTTATTCCGACACTTGGGTATTAATTAACTAAGTCTTCGATGAAGCTTTCACGCCTTTTATAAGTTTCATAAATTCCTCGCTAACTAACGATAAGAGTAACTGTTTTCGGTGAAACTGTTCTCAAACTTTAGCCACATTATTTCTTCACAAAACCATTCAACAGTATGTATTTCTACTATTCATAATTAACCAACATCGTTGGATCGCATATTTCATCAACCGATAAGTTGATCGATCGCTTTCAAGATCTACATTTTGGTAGCTGATAGATCGTGTTCATTTTTAATTATGTCATATCAAAATCCATCAGTTGAATCACAAAGCGGCAATGAAACTAGAAAATCACGTGCCCTCGTATGATTTTCATGTACCGGTAATGTCATAGACGAAGAATATAAACCATCGTCGCAATACTACGTATCGAACGACATAAAATTGGAATTCTCCAAAGCTTATCAAGGGAATTAAGAACTGGTTCCGATAAGATATCGAATATCTCATCTCAAAAATCGAGCGAATGCGGCCGCGTAGATTGTTTACGTTTACAAAATACTTTCTCTATTCTTTCAAGCCATTGTTCGATTCAACTTCTTCTTTGTTTCTCTTTTTAATCGTTCGAATGACGCTGTGGATGATCTTTGAACGACCCTCGTGCAGGCGGGAGGAAGATAATACGAATGAACCTGTCCCGGTAGTTCTCCACGGGAAATCCTCTCGTGGACGGGTTTCATCGGCGGATATCCTCGAAAGACGACGCTCCGGCATTTATAAACAAATTCTCGAATCGTACATCACGGTCATTGTTCCGGGCCGCCCCTTCTGAGGCGGCCGCACAAAAGCATCGTAACGCGAATGACAAAGGAGGGAAAAAAGAGAGGCAGAAGTACTGGAGCCGCCGTGTCGATGAGTGTCATCCTTCTGAATTGATCGGCATTTGAATAAATTCACCTGCACGGTGCTTCGTCGTGGCCAGATAGGCCGAGAGAGAGACGCGAGAGGATGTTTGAATCGATTAAGAGGGACTTGATTAGGTAGAACCGATCTGGATAATACATACGATGATTCAGCCTCGTATCGCTCCTTCCATTTAAGGTCCACGTAAATACAGATGTAAAATAGAGCTACTTTACCTTCAGTCGTAAGACACTTTACAATTTAAAACGCAAGCTTCAACGAAACAAGCGTGCAAGAAAATCTTCCAAGTATAGTATAATTTTCGTATAGTTTCTTATAATACGCGAGGTTAATAATTATCAATATCATTTTCTAATTATCTATCGTATTATCTACATGTATCTTATACATATCCACGAGTTATAAGGAAAATCGAATCACGTTGCATTCCGAACATATTTTCTAATATCAAAATATTAAGAAATTAAAAAATGAAACACGATAATGGGATAATGTTCCGTCAGCAACCTAACTTAACTTAACGCTGCGACCTCCGATTTCTCATATTTTAATCTTGCTCTCATTCAGGCGAACAAAAGGTGTTCACAATATCTCCAGACAACGATTAACATAAAATTCAAATAAGAAATCACGAGTATCGTGATATTTCATTCGACTCTGAGATATCTTTTAACGTTGGAAAGATACGAATTAATGGAAAAGAACGCAACAGGGCTAAAATACCGCTAGCAAACGGTACAGGACACTGAAAAACAATATTATCGCTATACGTATTTGCTGGTTCGGTGGAGTCTGAAAATCGTTGGCGAGCAACTGCGTAACTGAAATCTCAGCATCCAGACCAGCCTCCCCCCCCCTCCCCCCCGAACGGGCCAGTAGAACCCGTGATGCCCCGTGGAACGACCCTTCGGTCCGCTAGTTTTTCCCTCTCCTTTTCATCCCCTGTCGGTGACGGGGGGCTGTAGCTGCAGCTGCAGCTCTGGCCAGGTGTGCTCTCGCGCAATGTTGCCGCAAGGGTGAATTACTCTCCGCTTCTCTCTCGCTCCTCGCCACGTCTTTCTCGCTCCTCGCCCCTCTGTCACCCTCTTCGTGGCTGTTTCTCCGTTGGAGCACAGCGAGACAGCGCGCAAGCCCGATCCAAAGGACGATTTTGCGTGCAAACGTTTACACCGCTTGCAAAAGAAATTTTGCGATTGAGATTTCAGAACAAAATGAGAACGTAGAAACAGACTTGGAGCGATGCGGCTATATTACGCTGAATGCGTGAAATATAATATATAATTCGTATAATAATCGTATAATAATTCGCCATAGATATTGGTAGGTTTATTGGTTTCGTATTAAATGTGACAATTGATCTGAAGTATCAATTTGTGTCTAACGTTTCAAAGGGGATCAAAATTCTTAGAGAATTTGATAATTTTCCGATAAAAAGGAGTGCTGCAAACCCTTATAAATACGCTCGTTACAGACGTTTGGCTCGTGACAAACGAATTCGCCGATTTGACCACGCGATCATAGACTAAGTTCGAAATTATGCGTTAGAATGTCTTCAGGAAGGAGTTTACTTCGCTTTATGCGTGAAAAATCTCGAGCTCGTTAATTGAATTGGCTTAGAAAACGGGTTACAAATCGCGCAGAAAATTGCGAATCTGCTTCTTGCTTCTTAATCACAGGGAACGCGGAACTGTCTCTCTCCGCGCAATGTTCCTCGCGAAACGACTTAATTCGCCTAACTGTATGCAAAACCACTATCTTTTGAAGCAGATTAACGAGATTAATCGTAGTTAATTCAATTCAAATCATCAGCAACCGTGAAATAAACGGATCATAAATTTGTTGATTGCAACGACTCGGGATAACAATGAGAAAAGGAACATACACGTAGAGAGGAAGAAGAAATTATCCGCGTTCAACGACTAAGCGACGTCTAAAATATTCGATGTGGGAACAGATTTCGTTCGTTTAGAGCTCCAAGTATATTTTTATTGGCGGCCGTGCGAAGCCAGTACAGATAGGAAATTGCGGAAACGAGAAACCGGCGATATCTCGATAAGAGCCTCGCCGGGCAACGCTCTCATTGCCTCAATTTCCACTTCCACTTCCACTTCCGGTCGCGATCGCTTTTTCCCATCGGCCGGGCCTAAAAAACACGCGTCCCATTGTCACGTGAAACCGTGAAGCAATAAAAATGATCAGAACTCAGTGTGCTACGAAACACATTCGTTCAAAGGTCGTTATTTAGCATTACTGAGAAGATTATGACGTTTATACCAGAGATGACATCGACTTCTTCATCTTATTACAATTCAAGTACCGATAGTAAAAATTAGCCTTGTTCATCTGTATCTATGTTCAGGACGACAAAAGAATACATTTCAAGGTCTTGTAAAACCTATCAATTTCCATTTGAAACCTATTGAATATAGAACCTATCATTCGAAAATATGTCCAGATATAGATCATCTTTTATAACGTGGGCTACACCGTGACGTGAATTTAACTTCTAATTAATAGAATTAATTAGTATTAATATTGTTGTCTAAACGAGTGAAAAATTTGAATTTGTTCTTGTTACGAGCCTTTTCTATCGACGATCAAACTTGCTTGTTACACAGTAGCTACAGGAAGTTCTCGCACACCATCGTACGTATTACAGTATGCGCATACTAATTAATTGAATCCAAGTATAGTAAAATTCGTATCATTTGATAGTACATTCGTATAATTATAAAAATTTAGCGAAGATATATTATAAAAATGAAACGTAGAATCTGATCGAGAATCGTTTCATTGGCAAGCAAGAGCGTCAATACTTTTCGTTGTCACTGTAAGTCATCGAGTTACTTTATGGAACGATATGTATTATTTTTGCGTAAGTCGCCTAAGTCACGCGGATCTGGCATGATTTTTCCATCGTTGAGAGAATCTCAGGGGCGTACCTAATGGCGACCCTGGCCGAAGTCAACGAGCCGGTACGTTTCATCAGCGGGTAATCAGTGCGAGCCGGTACTGTCCGGCACGTCGTCGGTCGCCTAGGTTCCGCACCCTTCCGGTTCCGGTGTTCCGGTAGGCTTGCCGTCTCTCTCTCCGCAGGGGAACCCCGGTTTCCGGTTTTCAGGTGGGATACACGCTCAGCCGAGCGCCGTCACGTTTCGGATCCATGGATCCATGGATCCTCCTTCCTCTATTTGTCTCGCTCTCCCGCTTCCCATCTCTCTCGATTCATCGATCAACCATCAGATTCGTTTTCGTTCGTGTTTCCGGTAATAAGACATCGTCGTTTCCCATTGCTCAAACTTTTCATCTTCGAAATATATTTCTGGAAGGATGAACTTTGTCTCGAAAGATATACTTGGAGAAATTAGTAGAAAAATTGTAAAATAAGAAGCTTTGTGGAAAGGCTTCTATGGAATAATCAAGTTTATTTAACGAATAAAATCCTTCGTATAATTCGATAGAACAACTAGAGTATCTACGTAAACGCAACTTACAATCAGAAAGTAAAAAAGTGTGAAATATATTCGCAAGCCTAACGCTCGCCATCCGAAGGCTAAACTATCGAAAAATATATATTCGAATAAATTGATACAAAAATCGTATTTCAATTTGCCCAAGTTCAAAGTCGTTCTCCGTATTTTTTAAACGATCATTTCTGCTACGCTTGTGCTCGTTGTCAGACTCGAAGCATCCTATTTCCTTTTCGTCCATATTCCAGTCGCTCGAGTGTCCGTATGTCGATCGTTTGAAAGCGATCGAAGGATGACCGATATCGATGTTCCCCGGCGCGAACGGTGACTAATGGCCAACTCGAGGCTCAAACAAAACGTCGAATCTTTGGGGCCCGTGGTGAAATTTGCCGGCAACCTACCGCACTGCGGCACGTAGCGCCTAAACAAGGGGGCCCCATTAGGCGAAATGACTGCAGGCAGCGAGCCACTCGTGATTAAAAGGTCGATTTGTTACACGAGCCCGACGTCGCGAGTCGAGCATCGAAGGAAGTCGTGCTTCCCCACCTTCGACTCCTCGATGCGGAACGACACGAGGTCGCTTCGTTTCCACTTTGCTTTACAGCGGGGCTGCCCCGATTCCGGTGTACTTAATTACTCCCCATGGGTGATTAATGCCGACGCGATAACAGCGGCGCGTTATACAATTGAAATATATGAATTGATAAATATATGCACCACCGGTAATAAATATCGGCACAGAGAGTCAGGTTATTCGTAACAATCTAATACAGAGCTTGCCAAACTTTCATGGGTCGAGGCTCAATTTCGAGATCGGTAATATTTCACGATGAACTTGATTGCGCGAAATGTAATTGCCGTGGAAAGTGGATTCAACATTTTTGGAAGCTGTAGCGAGCAACACGCACGATTCTCCATAAATTACGTTCCTCTGTGGTATCTCGTGAAAAAATACTTCTTACAAATTCTCGCACGCTTATCTCGCATGATAAATGTGAATGTAAAAATAAAAAAAAATTTTTATGGGAAACCAGACGGCGTCCTAATACTTACAAACAAAGGTATACGTGTGTCGTTAAAAATGTACTACAGTAAAGGTGAAGTATTAACTGTATGGTGATTTGTTAACGTATATGGTGATTTGCGCGGAACCAATTGTCATCGGAAGGGACTGCAATTAAACCGTGCAGACAATTCGCGATTTTATGGGAAATCCGTGAACGCACCACCTGCCAAAACGGTTGATCACATGGGACAGGAGACCGACGTGATTCGCCCGGTCGTTTAATGACGGCGAGGTTGTGGGAACCCGGTCACGGGTGGAGCGAGCACTCCCCTTAAGTACAGTGATTATGCGACTGGGGACACGGTACTTGCGTAGCACTCGACGATTATTAACATGGATCGATTCGACTCTCTTTCCTGTTAAAAAAAAAAAAAAAAGTTCCTGTGGAAAATCCGCGAGGGGAACCGACGTTTGTTTCAGAGCTGGACATCTCGTCAAACCGTTCAAAAACTTTTCTCCCTACCGATGTTCCCTCAGATCCGTTCATCAACGACACTGTGCTACTAATTTTTATATTAAAATCTGCTTAAACGATCTAGTATACTTAGACTAGATAAACTGATTATTATCGTTCAAACGTGATTGTTATAATTTACTATATCACTGCAATTCTACCGAAAAGTCCGAACAAATTCTTTCTTTGTACTTAGATATAGCGGAAAGGGGGTGATTCTATAATAATGAAAATATAGAATAAACATTTTTTTAATTTTTTTTTCTTTTTTCCACTTCTTTCCGCTTGTACCACTAGTTACCAACCACCCTGTATATGGTAACCTTGCGATAATACAAAATTCTCATCGATGAATTGTCACGTTTCGTAGAAATGACATTGTATGTAATTGGAAAAGCATTGCATTTTATCTCAAGTTGTAAGACGCGAATCTGTCGTATACAATTTTCGCGAAAATTTTTCAACTTTCATGTTTCTGGATTTCCTTCGCTTTTCCTTCATTTTTTATTTTTTCCTGGTGGGTTAATGGAAGTAGAGGCGTTTGCCGTTTAGCTGGATGAAGCAACCACTCTTCTTGAGTGTAACGATTACGTCGCGAGGGATACGATACTTGAAGTCGACGACTTTTAGCCGGATTGCCGGTAGATTGGTCCGAATCTTCCTCCGTTTCTACAATCTCACTGAAATCGTAGCTCCTCTTTCGACAGCAAGACGTTTTACCCTCTCCAGTCGAATTTAATTTTGTTCTTTCTCTCTTAAATATAACTCGGAAAAATCCGACGACAGGGGAACGACGATATTTCGTCGCAATAACAGCGAGCATCCAATCTTCGAATAACTTTGATCGATGACATCGACGTAACTGGAGAACGAATTCGCGTTTCATGAAGGGGATGATAGCGCGCAGGGGTGAGATTGCCTTGTCACCGTGACAAATGGTTGGAGAACGAAAGGTACCAGGCAACGTAGAAACGCGCCACGTCCTTCCACTCCCTGAAATATTCGTTCTATCTTGCTTCAACCTCGTTGGTTTCGCCCTTCTTCACCTGCTCGTCTCTCACGATACCCCCGAAGACAGCGGAACGATCAACCCTGCTGACGATTAGTCATTAACCATCGACAGTCCTGACAAATAGCCACCGTTCAAATTTATTAAATGCCACGGGAATAAACACGAAACACGATAAAGAAATCTGAAAGTTTCTCTCACAGTACGCATCACGCAACCGGGCAATTCATTTTTGCAAGAAACCAGGAAATCGTATTTAAATTTCTTTAAATATACCTGATTTTTTAAAAGATCCTTATCATTCCGTCTACCCGACGTAACTGAAAAAAAACAAGCAAATGTAAATAGTTGACAAAACATTTTAGAAAACGCGAAGAATATCGTTCGAGGCAAACGATATTTTAATCTTGCGACACGTAGCATCTTCAAAATCACGAGAAGAATGGGCAAGGTACAGGTTTAGCTATAGAATCAAATAAAAATTCAATTGAATATTAACGAAACCTGCCAAAGATGGCAACTTGTCACGATCTTCTCCGGCGGTGTTCGATTTTAACCACGCAATGTCTATCGTACGATGAAACGTATCGTTTTATTTTCTACTCGGCGAGAATCGGTCTTTTTAATCATGCATTGTCTAATTACTTTTCCGCGGATAAAAGCGGCACGATCGATTTTTTATTAAACCGAGTGTGGTTTTTCATGCGGCAGCAGGGCGTACAATCGGCTGAATATCGGCGGTACGTGAAATTTTATTCGCGTCTGGCTACTGGCTGGCATGTTTGCATAATTGAAAGCTCACCGCTCGCGAAACGTTTCGCGTGCGATTCGGCCAACAGCATTATTCGCAACCTGTCGACGAATTGAAACGCGATCCGGTTCAGCCGTGTAAACTCGATGTTCCTATCGGAGTGCAACGATCGTTCTCCGGTTACGTGAATTAAGAGCTACTACTCGTCACGTTCCACGGTATTCCGCGAACATCGTTCGCCGACACATCGGATCAGCGATTCCTTTTCGTTCCGGTTTCTCGAGACTTAGATGAAATTCGACAATCCCGTGCACGCGAAAATATGCAACATGCGACATGCGGCGATACCTGTGTTTTTAACACGAGAAAGGAATTCGATCGTGTCAGGAATGTTTCGTTTAGTAAGTATTTTAAGAAATACTAATGAATTTCGAAGAAACTTTCGGTGGAATTTAATAATAAGTATTGGAGATTATATATGCACTAGCCAATTACGGAGGAAGATGGTAATGGTAAAAACAGAAATACGTACAAATTGTTTAAACGACACGTTCTAGCGCTGATTTTCCTTTGAGACACGTTTGCTCCAATAATTCTCCCGAGTAAGAGAGAAATATTTCACGCCCCATCTTCATCGTTGTACTTAGCGATAATCTGAAAATTAAATTTTATTTTAGTTAGAATTAATGACTGAGAAGTTATAATAGAAATTAAAACTATCCAACTATGGAGGAAGGCAGTAACCACAAAGAAACGTAAAATGAGGTTTCTTGTAGTTTTGAATAATTATAGACTTGAAAAGAAGCCAGCAATTGTATCGCAGAATATTATCGTTTAAAGTATAAAGCGTCGGTGGCTGTGGTCGTAGAAAAGTATATCAATTTATTACGAATGAACAGACGCTTCTTCCACAGTTGATCAATCAAAGAAAGAGACTATAATTCCCCGAATTTCGTTTCAAACACGAAAAACACACATCTTTTCTTCCGGAACGCCTGGTATTTTGATTTGTCACGATCCTGTAAAGGATGATGGTGCGATAATACCTTTTTTTGACTGTATCGTTATTGCGATTCACGATTTTTCACAGTGAATAATTTCGTGGGGAGCAAGTATTACGATGAGTGGAAGTAAAAAAGAAAAAAAAAACCGCAAGGAATCGGCGGGTTCAAACGTCACGCGCAAACCGCACGGCTGAAGGGGGCGTTTCACCCCTCGTAGCCAAAAATCACATTCCTACCGACCGACCCCTCGAATTACTGCGTGGTACCGCATCGAATTCGCATTCCCATACGAGCGTCAACCCACGTACAGTCCACCGCAATAATTGCATATCATTCTACCAAGGGGACAAACTTGCGTCAAAAAGAAAACAGAGAAACTTCCTTCGATATTCATATTCATCTTCAACTTTTAAACGATCAACGACATCTTCACTTAACGATTTTGCAGAAATTGAGAAGAAGAAAGCAAAGTGGAATTTCATGATGATTTATAAGGATCTAATAGTTAAAAAACAAATCGAAGTTCTCAAAACGAAAATGGTCCTTGTCCGCGTTTACATTTTTTTTTTTTTTTTTCAGGAAGAGAGAAAGAATAATGTAACATAATTTTGGTTTAACACATTTCAATGCCTTTAACGAAATGTTCGTATTGTTATACGGTTGCACAATTGTATCTAATTAAATGACGAAAATGTGTAACCACGATGAAGATTAATTTTATATTTAAAAGCATAATTTCCATTCGACGATAAATCTGGACATAGACTTCTTTTTGTAAGAGCAATCCCAACCATGTGCCTTTCGATTCTAATTATTAGAATGCGTTATTATAATTAATAAATACTTTACAAAGCGGTAACGAATTTGTGAAATGAAAGAAGTGAAATTAAATAAAGTAAATTTTATGAATTATAAATTATCTGTTCATCGCATTAAATGAAAAATATTAAAATCGCAACAGAGAATCATGTTATAATTCGCAGCTCGTACCTTGTCAACTGACTGATATTGTTAGTTGGTAAATTATCGTGTCGCAGTACGTGGGGTAAACTATTACTGGAGAGGACTGTACGTGAAGACACGAGTTACGCAAAGCACACGAATAGTCACGCAAGCGACGTGCATGAATGCGTAATGCTAGCGAACAGTGATTTCCACCCTCGATGACCGCGGTCCTCGCCGCCCCCTTTCCACAACCAGATGGGGTTCTCACGAGTCACCCTTAATACCGCTCATAATCGAACCCGATAATACTTGCTGTCACAACACGCAAACAATAGCCCGCAGCTGATTGAAAAATCAAAGGATTACTCGTGATCTTGTACTTGGAAATCGTAGAGGTGGTCTCGCTTTTGATAAAAAAAGCGAGAAGACGGTCGAAGGGTTGTAACGAGCAAACAGGAATTCCCCTGCGATCCAATTTGATTCAATAAAATATTTATGTGCATTCAACGACCTAATTGGTTGGAAAGGTTGTGATTTACCAGGCAAACGATAAACGCTGCGTTCTTTCGACCATCTTCGGCGAAATTCTACTCTTCTAACGTTGAAAGATATCCCTTTGAACAGAATGTACAAAGACTTGTTGATATTCACGATTTCTCGTTTCAATCGTATATCTCGTTCAAATATTAACAAATGTTCTTTCTGTTTACCAAAATGAGAATCGAAATAAGCGTAGAAATTGTATAATCGTGGCGAGGTTATTCGTTGTACTCTTCAGTCGTACGCGTCTCAAACGTTTGGCGGTCGAAACATCAATAAGAGAATCGTAACGACGACCCCCAACTGTTATGGCGCAAGACGTAACAATGATTCGCGCATGACAACAACTGGTGTCGCTATTACAGCAAATTTGTGTCTACTCTAACGGAAAATAAGAAGGGATAGATTGTGTATAATTTGATTCGATGGGAATTAACACTTTTATCGCTATTGATCTGAAAATTAATTATAACCAGTATGCAATTGCATTGTTGTTTTTATTACGATAAAGATTCATAAAAATTCATGTTTCTTTTAAATGGAGAATATTACGTTACCATGTTAATATTATGTACATTGTTGTATAAAATTTTATACACTGTATCATGTACACTGTACTGTATACATTTGTGCATTTAAATTTCTCGCATGGCTCGCTTATATTTTGACAAGTTACAATTTGTTCAAGTACGGCTTCATAACGAAATTAAATGGAAAATTATATATCGTTTGCAAGAAGAGAAACTGAAACTTTTCTGGCAATTAAAGCGTCAACGAATTAATCGAGTTAACGTAGCAACAAGTGAAACGTCATAAGCAGTTGGTAAAATTTCGCGTGTGATTTTATCAAAGAGCAACGACGCAAGTTGACACGGGAAGAGACGTGAACGTTGGTCGTTGAACGTGGAAAAATTGCCCCTGGAATTTCGCGACGCGTCGTCTCCCGGTTCTCGCGGCAAGGACAGCCGTCACATTTTTATCTATCCCCGCGCAGTGTAACACGGAAACGTTCTGCCCCATGGTGAAAGGGAGTGTCGGCTGACACGCGGTTTAATCGACGATACACAGATGACAATAACGGTGAAACTCGGTGTGTTCCGCATTCGCTAAATAAAACAGGAAAAAATGGCAAGAGAAAGAGAGAAGAAAAAGAGCGCGCGACAGAGCGGATAAGGGATAAAAAGAAGACGAAGGAAAGAATCGAAGAGGGAGGAGGGTGTATCGAATAAATTTCTCGCGTCCTGTGGATAATGTATCGTCCAGCGTGAATAACCGACGAAAGCGGTGGCTCGTTTTATTATAAAACCACCGCGATGCAAATAAATTTATCGACACACGTCCCGCTCGGCGACGAGCGTCCGTGTCGCACCTTGTCATCGTCTTTGTCCACTATTCCATGTTCACTCTCGACTTTGTCGGCCTGATAATGACCAGTTGTTGTATTAGTTACTTTTGTAAACGAGTGTACATTTTTTACGCGACTTCCTGTGAAACCGATACCGCAGAAACGAACGACTGATAGCCAACAATTGCGTTTCACATTAAAAATTAATAACGAAGAGGCGCCTACTGGATACTCGATTAAAAGTTTGCAAGTTGACGTGAATATATAACATCGGGGCGTGGTTTTCTTGATACAAACGGAATTCGAATAGCCATTTCGCTCGAAATTATGTACAAAGTGATATCATCGTTACTTACGTTTTTTTTATATCGAGTATAAAATTAAACGAGTTCATTCGCGATGCGCCAGCTGCACTAAGACATACATATATTTATATCAAATTAAACGTTTCATTAATTTCACGTTATTTTTACGTTCGTAATATACACTGGCGATACATTTTACTAAAACGTCCGATACCATCGTTGATTCCTTGCTCTCGACAGTCACTCAAAAAGTTGCGTATTTACGATCTACTTTCGAAATGCCTGTATCTCCGAATCAACCAGACAATTTTCATGTTGGATCCCTCTATGTTAAAATATTTCGTTTTAGGCATCGAACGATATAAAGAAAACGAACCTTGCGATCTTCGATTGGAAATTTCTTTATGTAAATAGCACTTTTGCTTTTCTTTTGCAGGGCAGAGAGTGACCGCAAAATGTTGAATCCAGACACCGGCTGTTACTCGGAGTCCGTTCGGGCATGGTGAGTAACGCAATCAGATAAAAAAGAAATCGGCATTAGGGGTTAATTTACGGGACGCATAAGCGCAGCCAAGCCTCGTCGCAAGAATGTGTCTACGTTCGAGCCGGCCATAGCTTGCCTCTAATCTCCCTCGAATATCTTGGCTCGCGTGCCGCGCGTGTTCTCATCAACGCGTAATCTTAATTAAGTACAAATCGTTTCGTGTACGACGACGCGCTACGCGTCCAGCTACGGCTATACCTTTAGATAATCGACCGTTTAACTTGCTTTCCTTCTCGTGCTTTCTCGTTTACCACGTTCTAGTCAAATAATCTTCCCGTTATCCTGATATTATTGCGACATTATCGTTACGATATTGCCAACACCGGTGTAGCGCAGGTGACACTGTGATTATTACGAGTCGGACTTCACAGTCAATTCGACGTCACCGATACTGCAATTTCTTCTGATTTATAAATGACACGGGCGTTCTCCGTAATTGACCGGCGTTCGTACGTTGCTTCTATTTTAAATGCTAGAGTGAAAGGACTGCTGTATGTAATTCCTGCAAGAGTAAAGGAACTTTTTGTGTGCCAGGTCGAGCCGGGTCAGTCGAACTTGGTGCTAACTGGACGCGAATCGATTCATCGAAAGCCAACCTAACTTTCGTCCACTTTAGTTACCCGTTCTCCTTTCGATTCACGAACCACCTTCGAAACGATCAAACATTTAAATATGGTCGTGAGTAAAGAGCACAAAGTATTCTATCGATTTGACGTCGATTCGAGATTAAGAAAATCGTGACACGCGACACGAGAACACACGTTGCTGTCTGCAGGTTGGTCGCATCGCGATTGCGTGCGGCTTAGCTTCGAGTTCAACGGCGACGAGTAGAATACACGCGTCATCGGTGACAGCGTAATTGAAACTATGCTTACTTTAATACCTCCGCTACACCATTCATTAGGAACGCGAGCTTTTTGCGAATAACGTCGGAGAGTGTTAAATGATTGATAGCGGCGAACAGGAACGAGAAACTCGTGCGTAATCTCAAACAAGGTCTAGCGTGAACACGCGTTACGAAGGTAGAAACACACGTCGCGTGAGTATCAATTTAACTGGAAACGTTCTTTTTTTATCGCGTTATTCCCTCCTTTGCATCTCGTCTTCATCCTTGTTGTCGATACGGTATCTTCGTTGATAATGCGACGATGATCCGTAGCCAGTCTTTCATGCTGCTATTAAATGTTTAAGAGGCCAGAATTCTTTTTTATCGAAGATTTCCAAAGAGAAAAAGAAAAAGATAAGTGAGAAAAGAGAACACGAAAATCTGCCCTGCCAGCGATTAAGAAGGTAGAGGAAGGAGTTGAAAAATTCGTTATTTAAATTGAATCATTAGCGAGAATCTGTAATCGCGTTCGATCGGCGCTGGTTTCGGCTTAATTGAACGATAATTCGCGGAACGGCGCGTCCCGAAAGAGAAGGCGAGAGGCGCAGTTTTCGCGTAGCGAGCACGAACCGGCCGCGGATCAGCCGTAAATATGCTGGCAAGGAAACAAACAGGGCCGCGATTCAGTCCAAATTGCGCGCATGAATTTTAACGAACGGTGGTCGGCCGATTTTGTACGGCTGGCTCGAAATATCGAACCGATTTTTCATAATTCAAACCGTGGCCAGGCGCAAAATTCAATCGGTCCCCGCAGCCAGCCCACCAAACCCCCTGCCCTACCCTCGTTGCCCGTTATTTCCGTACTGGTTTTCGTGTTTTTGCCATTATGCCGGCAAAGGTAATTTCCCAGGCTCGACCGCTGCTGATGTATTTATAACGAAACGAATTAAACTCGCCGGCCAGCGAATAGGTAACAAAACGTTCCCGCCGGCCAGCAAGCCCCCTCCATTCGAAAATAAAATACCCAAATATTTGCCGGTTTAATTTGAATCATGCTCGCCTCCAAGCCACCATGTTACCTGGCTTAATAATGAAATGTCGCATTGTTGCGCGATCGAGTTATAGAACAAACCCCCCGCTACGATTTTTCCAACTTGTCACATCTTTTACATTTCAAGAGTTGTTTCGCTAACATAATCGTAACGTATCGATATATCGGTGGAAGTTTCATTTATTTTCATCTGTTTTTCTATCGTTCCTTTTTTCTTTTTCTTTTTTTGCAGGTGCAGCTATCCTTGCGTGTACAGATGAAATTTGGAGATTATCGCTTGACTAAAACGATCAAATACGATCGAAGAAGATTTTCACTTTTCTCTCTGTTACAAATCCTTTTTCGCTATTGATCGATGCTTCAAAGAAAAACTACGTGTGCCTACGGCACAGTCTGAATATCTCGTTTCTTTCGCTTTCCAACTATCCAACTTTCCAACGCTATCTTACTATCTACATACTCGTAACCGATAATTTACGTATGCACTTCGCAAACGAATCATTGTGCTTACGTATCTCTTCTTGTCTAGTTTATTGTTGACATTAATTAAAATTCTACTCAACTGACCAAGTATGCGTTTCTTTTCCCATATTACTAACACGTTTCCCGTACTACGAACTAATCTTTCAGAGGGTTAGCATGGAAAGCATTTGTACGAGAGAAGAAACTCGTGAAAGTCTCCTAATGGACCGCGCGTTTGTGTATTCGTTTGTATTAGCGAGACAACGAGCGAAATGGAAGGCAAAGAAATATATTAGGCGAGTTTGTCGGGGGCGATTTATCCGCAATCGCAGCGTTGCTTTTCTCGGGACATTAGGGACACGATCACCGCACCGGTTGAAGAAGGATCGTTGGCCGGGGTGCTCGGGGGGTTGGGCCTTAATGCGATTAAGGTCGTTATCAGATGTCGCCGACGTTTCTTGCGCGATGACGTCGACTCGCTCGTTTGTCATCGCGCGACGTCGTCACGGGGGTTGCATGATTTACTTCCGTTTCCCTCCTTTCGCGCCCTTCGTTTCCTGTCGGCGATTTCCTTGCCACTGGCTCGCGCCTTACGTGGGATTCAATTTTACACGCGAGCCTCTAACTCGTGCGTTTCTCACATCTTCGAAATTTCTCAAATTTTACGATACGATTTTACGAAGACAAAGGTGAAATTAAAGCCACCTACGACATTCTTGTCGTTTAGACGCGTGTGCTTCTAACTCGCGTGCTTCTCTCGTTTAAATTTTTCGCATCGTACGATATAATTTCACGAAGAGAAAAATAACGAAAAGCTCGCGTATGGATTATCAACGTCTACGATATTCTTACACGTCCTTTGTTTCCTAACAACGATCGCGCACGAGTTCTTTGATCCGTGTATTTCACTCGTCTTCTAAACATCTGTCAAATTATAATTCGTAATTTTTAAGAAGAAAAAGCACCGCGGTGAAAAGATCGCCTAACAGTCTTTAAAACGATGCTTTCGTTGCCCTTCTCGCGTCACGAAACACGAGGAGGAAGGAGAAGAGGTTCGGAACGAGTGACGAAGAATCGATTTAAAAAGGTCGCGTGCGACACGCGGCCGGACATACGTGTCAGAAGGCATTTCGAGATTCGTTAAGCCTCATCGTCGACACTCACCCTCGCGTAACATCGGTTGAACGTCGCATTTGCGTCGAAAAATGGAGCTAAGTCGTCGAAGCGAGAAGAGGAAAGAGACAACAGATTAGAGACGATATTCATCCCAGAATAGGGAAGAGTGAGACGTAAAGAAGAAGAAAAAGGAGAGACAGTTGTTCTTGGTGGTGGTCAGGCTGCGAGACGAGGGTGTGGCCAGGAGATAGGGATGATTAGAAGCTACACTGCCGAAGGCACGAGCCGAGGGTGCCGGCGGAAAATTCATGGAGTTACTTAGAAGTCTTCCAGGCTTACTCGTTTATCTTGCCACCGGGGAGAAGAAGGAAGTCGTTACGTCGTCGAGAGGCCGCCCCCGGGGTCGAGGCTGTAATCCTAATTAATAATTAATTACCACGGTAGGGGAATAAATGGCCGATTGAATTCTTCCTGCGCTAAGGGAGGGGCTTGATTTATCGGGACGATTTTACTCTACGCTCGAGAACTCAGAAACAACGCAGCCTCCGATTCATCCGAGACATTGTTCTTCGCGTTTTCCACGGATCAGATCCGCCGGAATTGATTAAATACGGTTGTGTATCGAACAATGCGTACGGTTCTTTCAATCAAGCCAAGTAATTCGCCTTGTCACTCGCTAAACTCCACTAATGGTGCCTCACGATACACGACGAGTCTGAAAATTGAATTTTGAGATTGAAGCATAGGCGACTCAGATAATTTCATCTCCCTACGCGTAGAATCTGAAACTCTAAGCGTACTAGTTTTCCAACAATCGGACGATTCACCGCAGGATCTTTCGTCCATAGAAAAATCAGCGTGCCATAGTCACGGACGAAAAGCAATACGGAGAAGGAATTTCGGGAGGATTTCACTCGCAGGAACCTATCATCGGCAATAAATTCTGCGTCGACGTCGCGATAAATAACTATGCTTCCCGTGCTTTTCCAGGCTTCTTCGAGGAAAAAAGTTGGTCAAGTTTTACGAGGGTTTGGGCCAGGTGGCAGAGGATAGACAGAGAGAGAGAGAGAGAGAGAAAGAGGGAACAGACAGAGACAGAGAGAAGTGGTCGCTCGTTTTGATCTTTTAGGACCAAGGATCCTTCGGTAACGTGCACGAAAGTTGTCCGCGTGTGTCCGTACACGACTGGCTCCTCCCAGGAGCACCCCAGTTTGTCAAGATGACCCTCCGGTGTCGCTTACAAGACAGCAAATTTGTCTGAGATAAGCAAAACAAACAGAATGGACGAGCCCCTTGCCTTCGCTCTTGCTTTTTCTACGTCCTCTGTGTCTCTGGCGGATTCCTTTGAATAAGAGGAGATGCGACTGGAAGGGTTTAATTGGTGGCTCCTGTTTCATCAGAGAATTTCGCGTCTCACGAATTCGTTCGAACGCGTTTGCCTTTATTGGCTCGCCAACGCAACGTCATTTACCTTTGGCCGTGCGTTCTCTCGAAACACTTTACAGCGATACAGTGATTAATTTCAATGATGAAGAGAATTTGTAGAGGAGGGAAGATAGAAGTTAAAGCTAGCAATTTTTAGGTGCGAAACAAACGGCATAGACGACACTTGGAGGATTGTAAATTACGAGCCGATTCCGCGAAACCTCTGTTTCAACAGCCATCTCGAACGCAGCCCGCTGCGGGGATTTGCATATATTAGATTTTATCCTTCCAAGAACGTTCGTCTTCGAGATGCACGTATTTATGGGATCCTCGCGTATAATAGTCCCGAATTTAGGATGGAATCTCAGTGGCAACTTCATTATGGCAGCTGATTTAAGGGGCTCCATTTCGAACGACCACTTTCAATCTTGGGAAATATTCTCAGCTCTCGAAACTCCTTCTTTTATACCCTTCCCAGGTAAACTCTCGTTAAAGTCAATGTTCGCGTTGCTACAGCGAGCTGTTGTGAAGCTGTTCAGCTGTTCCACATTGATCAACATCGCAAATTGAGAAGCGATGACGTTACAAAACGCTGCTTTACAAATTTACTTTACGTTACCTGTGTCATCCTTTCATCGCGAATCTACTTACGTAAGAGAATTCGATATTGCTTACGCAATGGAATTAATAAATTGAAATAAAAAGCAGAGCTGATCAATGTGACTACCGAAAGGATCGACATGGTTAACCGTTGATCCTCGACGACTGTTCTCGCTGTTTCTATTTTCTATCAGCAACCACGAGCGTACCCTTCCATGGCTAACGACAGTTTAATACACCCCCGATAAAGTGCAGAGCGAATTCGATTGAGAAAGGATTACGCAGGAGGCGAGGGACGATACAGATCGAGAGGTCTGCGAGGCTCGATTAGCTGCGGGTGAAGGGATGCTAGTACGCGAAGGTCTCGAGGCACAGCTGCGCGAAAAAGGGGGTCCTGGCTGGTTCCACAGCTGCGAACAGGGTCATCGATGTCACTGAGGATCGAAAAACGATCGCACGCGTGTCGAACGCGACGACGATCGGGCCTTCGATTCGATTCGCGCTCGACCTTCGATCGGTTCGGGCCTCCGGATCGAATCGAGGATCGCTGAAACAGGTGAGAGGAACGCCGAAGGAAATCCAAACCGAACGCGTATCCAGTTCGTTTTTAATTCTTGTAAATTTCAGTTTACAAGAGACGAAAGTCTGGCAAAGAACGAGCAGTTTTCTTACGAGTCACGATCTAGGAAAGACAGAGTAGTAGCTCGTTGGTGGATCGAGCGGGCAAGGCACGCAAGGGGTAATTCAATGGGTTCGTTTCACGGCCAATGCAATCACGCGAGTCGAGCGAGGAAAGAGAGAGAAGCGGTCCTAATCGCGATCACTGAATAGGATATTCTTCAACGCCTGCATCAGTGAGATTATTAATTCGCCCTTCGCGTCCAGCGAGCACGCGCCCGGCGTGCTTTGACACTTCAGACGATGCGAGAAAAAAATTGCCCGTAACCGAGAGGATCGAAATCGTCGAGCGGAGAAAGGAAGAGAAAGAGAGAAAGAGAGAGAAATAGTGAAGATGTAGAAGAAAGAAAACGAATGGAGCAGTCGAGATGACGATGGAGAAAAAGTGAGGCGACTGGAATGACAGGAAGAGAAACGAAGAGAGGGATAGAGGCGTTAATAGGACCACCACGCTAGGGGATTCGATCGAAGAACATTCTCCGCGTTCCTCCTGGTGCAATATAATGCATGTGTAGATATATACATGGATGTATGCGTGAACGCAGAAGCAGCCCTCTAGGGGGTTGCCGAGGGGTAAACATCGTGTAACCATCGGGGAAAGAGCACGGGGGGTTTGAGGTCGATTGTGCGGCTCGGCACTCGCATACGATTCCATAAATATTTTATTGGCTCGTCATTCGATTTAATTACGCCGGCCAATCGAATGACACGCTGGATTACGCTATGGATATTCCCTCGTGTACGCTCGCGAGATCTCCAAAGCTTTTCAAGCGTTGCTTGCTTTTTTCCTCTTTTTTTTCCTTTTTTTTTTTTTTTTGGTTTTTAATCTTCCGATTCCGTTTCTTTCTAAACGGACGATTTTCACGACCGTCTGTTTCGTGATTGTCGCGATGGAATTGACGAATTCCGCGAACGTACCAGATAATCTCTCTTTCAAAACACACGGCAGTGTCAAACGCGTGCAAGACGGTCATTCACGCGTAAAACAGGGTACACAGAGGCAATTTTCCAAAACTATTCGCGAGTCGTCAGCGGGACAAAGGGAAACGAAGCGACCAGTGATTTCCTTTGACCCGAATGCCGTTTGGAACAGCGATCCTTTGGCGGCGAACGAAAAAAGAGAAGATAAACGGACGCAGGAAATGCAGAGCGGAGGATAGAGAGTGGCAGGGAGGCGAGCAAGAGGTAGAGAAAAATTCAAAGAAAAGCCGGCCGCTGTCTAGGCGATTTTCCGCGAGATCGCACCACGCCACAGTCTCACCGAGGGAAACATATTTTTCAGGATGCAACGAGCCGTCCGTCGAAACGTCCTGCAATTTCCTTGCTCCCTCTCCTCTCCAGCGTCTGGTCCGTGCGCGCTTAATTAAGCCGAGCCACTTAGTACCGTTGAATGCTTCTTGATTGGCAGACGAGGTAGCCGACGACGAGCGAAGCCCAGGTACGTAGCTATCCGCGCCTCTGGCAGCCGCGAGTCGGCCACTCAGTCAACATCAGACGAATGCTGAGTTATGTCGAGGGTCCGAGCTCTTTTAAACTCGCCAATAAATCGGCTGCTTCTTCTCTACCAAGTTCCTTCTTCTTCTTCTTCTTCTTCTTCTTCTTCCTCTTCTTCCTCTTCTTCTGGTGGCGATGCTGGTGCAGCGGCTGCCGCGTTTTCTACTCCCTCTTCTCGGTACTTCGCATCTTTCTTCCAAATGGTCGTGTCCATTATTTTTCTACGAGCCTCGTGTCGTTGCACCTTAGGCGACTATTTTTTCACTGATTTCTCGTCGATTACTGGTGGCACACTTCGTACAGTTCTTTATCTTCATTTGCAGACTTCTCTGTCAGGGTTATTACGCCTTTATTCCGCTGCTTTAATCAATATTTCTATTTGCTTTTGTTCTCCAAGTCTTTCCTTCTTCAATTCACACGATATTGAACGAGAAGATAGTGTTTGTTCTTAGTTATGGATATTGCTATAGGTTGTATTATTTACTCTGTTCTATCTGCTCGCGTACATTCTACATCGTAACTTTTATCGCTGTTTATTTCCAGTTTCCTTCCTTTATCGGACCTTGCCGAAAATTTTCGTGACTCGCCAGGTAGTGTGAAATTCATTGCAGATATCTACCTGGGGACCTGTTGGGGCAGAGAGGTGCGAAAATATCAGCTCGTTTGCCCGATGACTGGGCAGCTTCCTTATTCCCTTTTGTTTTCCTTTATTTTTTCCCGGGCTTCTTTCGCGCTATTATCTCCCTCGCGGCGGCCATCTCGCGACGGCCACCCCGCGGGATCGATTATATTTCTGTTAGAGATTAGAAACGCACCTGTATACCCGGCATCAAAGCCAGTATTAATTATTCCGGCTGCCGCCACGTAATTAATTTCTCGACCGGTTGCGTTTGATCGAAAGGTTCCTGCGCTAGAAATTATTTCTTTCTGTCTTTAAGCATTTAAAATACATTTCATTGAGACGAAAGGTAAAAAGTTCTTAAAAAAATAGAATCTTATGCTCTTCCTCTGCGCCGTTCTTCGAATTATTTTCGATACGGTCGTGTTCCTCTATCGTTAAAAAATTTCTTCGCTTTTACAAGAATATTATGAAATCGTTATTAACACGAAGATCATCGGAGGAAGTTTTCTCAAGCACATCTTCGCTGAAGTTTTAGATAAGAAACCGAAGATACAACGATTGAGATGCAAAATTATTAAAATGTCAAAGGAAAAGGCGCGTACTTCTCTTCAAGATCGAATAGGAAGACAACATTTGATAACGACGGGATCGATTAACGACGTGCCGAATTTTAAAGCTTTTTTTCGTAAAACATGGTTTCTCTTCGCATGTACGATTTCTTATCTTCATCTCCGTAACAAAATTTCTCGCAAACCATTAAAACTTTCTTCGTTTGCTGAAACGAAAACGTGATCGGAATACAAAAATTAGAAAACCGCGATTAGGATTAACGCGCGCGATGCACGAGCGTCTGTTCTTCTGATGAAAGAAGCAAAAATCTGACAGCAGGGTGAAGAAGAAGAGTAGCGATGATCGATTGCACGATAGTAATTCAAGTATCGAGAGACAGCGTGCATCGAAATCAGGAATCTTGGCGCGCGGCGTCGTCACCGATTAATAATTACGACATTGTCGCCGCCGCTAAACGCTTTAATCAATGTCATCGGGCCAATTTCCGATCGCCGTTGGCTTCCAGCCTGTCCCCCTCTTCCTCCATCATAGCCGGCTACTCCGCAGGAAATTACGCGGCACGATCGAAACGCAGGCGGAAGTCGCAATTTATCAGTTTCCAGGCTGGACGCCGCGGCCTGCCGGAGATCGCGATTCCGATTTCGCAGGTGTAGACGTGCCTTAACACCAGCCGAAAATCGATCGATTCCAGCTCTCCACATAGAGCTTTGCTCGTCACGATCACGGTGACGCTCGTTTGTTAACGCCAGAACTACCCACGACTAATGTATAAACTTGTACCAAGCAGTTCAAACGACAGAAACGCTATTGTTCGTATTTATGAAAAAATGTATTTGGACACTTACATTGGAACACTTTTAAAATGCGAAACAGCTCGAAATTTGAAATCGATCTGAAAATGTGTGTAGGGAATACTAGAAGTTACTAGAATGATATTTACAGCAATATATTTAGTATAAAAAACAAGAGAGAGAGAGAGAAATGGTATACAGTACGTAAATATTCTAAACACGTAGTAATTGTAAATGTTAAAAATGTCCTCGCAGAATAGTGTGGCCTTCTAATATAACGAATAAATGACTGTGATTCTGTAATTAAATTAGCAAGAAATTATTCCACTTTCTAGGAATGCGTCGTCATGTAGCTGTAGATTTTCTATAAAAAAGACGACCGATTGATTATTTTTCACACTCCGGTAATTCTAGCGTTAAACTAACCTTTGTATCGTCATTTCAAGAGTATGATTTTCGGATGGACAATTCGAAGGATCAGCGAACCGAGATAAAATAGCGGAATTATTCTATTCGATTAACAAAGAGCAACGAGGTAATTTTTCAATTTTCTGAAACGGCAGTCAAGAGATTACCATTTTTCCCAGGCTAACGATAAGTAACAGACTAACGCCTGCCGCTTACTCGAGAGATCTCGAGAGTTTCGCTCGGCTCTTTCGCATCCGGATAACGAGGTTTACTCTTAACGATTGCGTAGGTGGTTGATAATTATCGTACACGCGGTCGTGTCCCAACCACGTCGGCTCTCGAGCCTGTGTTCCATTTATCTTTCCAACCTCAGCGAGAAAACCATTCGATTCTAATCTAACAATTATGGTTGCATAAATTCAGGATGAATTCTTAACAAACGATTATCCCTCCATCAAGAATTTAACATGAATATTTCCCCTCCACTGAGAATCTCTGCGCACGAAATTTTCCCTCGTTAATTACACGTTGCATGGGATTTAAGCGTTTTTTAATCGTGCAAAACTCGCGCTGACCTCGATCGATCGATCAACAGCCGCTTTCGCGATTCATGGCACGGAAGAATCAGCGCGATTGGCCGGCGATATTTTCGCGGCAGATCGATGGAACATAAAGAAAAAAGGGAAAAAGGGCGAAGGGGGGAGGAAGAGGAGGAGGAGGAAGAAAAGCGTGCACTCGACCTTCCATGCATGCGCATACGTTGGAATATCGCCAGTTCCGCTGGTTTCGAGTGGCCGACGGGTTATTCGAGTGCCTGGTTGCTTGTGCTCGTGAATATTGCCGGCCCTCTTATGCGAAACTCTCGCGAGTGTCTACGATTCAGTGCATCCTACGTGCAGTTTTGCACGGCGGTTGCGTTTCCTGAACAGCAAATGGCCGGCAGCGATGTGTCGTTCAGTCTCTTGATAAAATCTTTCCAACGACTTTCATCTCTGTGGAGCTCCGTGAAAAAAATAAACGCCGAACCCGTTTCAGCTGTACTCGTCTAGTTGGCAAAAAATTAATTCAGAAAAAAGGATATCGAAGATGATTTTAAAAAATTCCAGTCCACCGCTAATAAACGTTTTTCTATTCGTCGAATGGACCGTGAAGCTCTCGCAGCAAAATCGTGGCGCCCGCGTTTTAATAACACACTGTCGATAGCTTGTAACAATTCACGAATGATGATAGAGACGTATCACCGCGTATTATCATCGAGAGGCGGAATTCATCGACCACAAAGGGCAGCGCCGTAAAATCGCCCATTTTTATCCGTGACTTATCGAGCCACCGCTCATTGCTCCGACGGCCGAGAAAAACAGCTACACTTGCGCTTGTTCGCCAGGAACGCCCCGCTTGTGTAGCCAAACGAGTCCGTGCGCAGTCGGTGCAACGAGCCTCCCTCGATGCTGCAACGTCATTCTACCGAAGGTGCAAAGATTTTTCACGGAATTGCACGCTGCCTTAAAAGCTCGTTACAATCGGCGATTCCTCAAAGTTCACCGTTGACTTGCGGAATCGTGAAACGACGTGATATTCGTCGAGGCTCGGCAGGACAATGGAAGCAGGCTTGGCCATTTTGAAAGCTACCAACCGAGAGAAACGAGGAATTAATTAAACATTTGCAATTTAAACGTTAGAGAAAATACATATACATATATATACGTTATTACGGTTCAAAAATATGCCACTTTATTGAACATAAATATGTCGACTATTGTAATTTGCTTATTTTGTCATAAAAATCAGCTCATAACTTTTACATAGTTACGAGAAACACTGCATACTCTAGAGTACTGTACAGGAAAAGCTTAAATATGAACATTGGGCCTGAAAATTTACCGTTATTTCTAAGTCTGCGATTCGTATTGCAGTGCAAATACTCGAGAATGACCTGTCACAAGTGTCAGAATCGTATGCGGGATTTTCTTTCCGAGAACGTTACCTTCTTCAGGGACGGTAACGTCCTATCTCTTGAGCCTTTTCAGGGCTACAGGTGGCAGCTAAGCCGATTAGGTGCAGCGTCAGAGAACAATCTGTTGTTGACGAAACTTAACCCTTACTTCGCGCTGGTTCTCCGGAAGTCTTAACGCGGATTCTTCGATGATGCAACGAAATGCCGAAAAATTCGGTATAAGTGATTTAGAAAATATTTCTTTATCCTCGAAATTCTTCGCATTTCTGCAGATCACGTAAGAAACGATATTTTATTATATACACTTTTGCATATTACGCGTATTCTGTCCACTTGTACAGAAACTTATATTTCTGCTTCAAACATCTCATGCACGAACGTCTACATTCTACGTATGATAACGTTTAAGACACGAAATTCATAGCATCACATGTGACACGATTCTCGAATCTCTCTGCTGTTATATCGTGCAGGGGTTAAAGTGTTAAAGGAATCCCGAAATATTCGATATAATGATAAAATCCGATACAATAACTCTCGATATAATAATAGAACACGAGCAAACAGGTTAACGATTACACGGTTTGCCAGCAATCGTAGGATTTCACGTTCGTGAAGAGCCGGTCAACAGGTTGTTTCTCGATCGGCCGACTTCCGGTGAGTCTTCTGGAGAGAAAGAGGACTACGAGGGGGGAGAAACGACGCCTCTCAATTGCGAACGATTTAAAGCCGCCATTGGCCCCGACCTCCGTCCCTCTGCAAATGAAAACTTTCTCCGTCTTCTTCTTCTTCTTCTTCTTCTTCTTCCTCTTCTTTCTCTGCCTCTCATCTACCTTTGCTTCTTCTTCTCCTTTATTTTCTTCTTCTTCTTCACCTTCTTCTTACTCGAACGAAGAGTACTCGCGGCTCGAAACTTCTTCGTCTACCCTTTAACTTCTGCTCGGTTTCCTTACTTCCGCGTGCGAGCTGCGGTTCGACGAGCAATTACGTTCTAGAAGCGTTCGACTCGAAATTCTCACGAGAGAAGCGGTCGAAGTCGCGACGATGCGGTGGCAAAGTGCCTCGAGAAAATTACGTGGCAAGCTTCATGGAATTTCTTCTTCTTCCGCGCGTTTAATGTATTATATCGTAAATCCTCGGAAACAGTCTTTAGAAATACATATTCCGTTTGGTGCATTTAGCTTACGTAAAAAGATGCAAAAGTAAGAAGAACTGTTCAAAAACAGATTAATTTTGTTATCCGTTCGATGATGGGTCGCTACCATGTCGTTCTTAACCATAAGAGCAATATTTATCGTAAGATTACAGTTTTCCTCGTTCATATGCGCTACAACTTCTCTCGATTATTGCTTTAACACATTCTGGAATTCGTATTATCGATCTTCCTATTCCATTTGCTGTTATTTCACGCCAGTTTCCGTTTCAGATTTTCCAGATACATATGAATTTCATCGAATTTTCTCCTCGATCCGTTGGAGAATTTCCCGGATTAGGCGATTATTGAGGACAACATGAAACTCTTAACTGACCACTCTTACGAATGCAAGATCACGCTCGATTAATCGTTCCCTTAACGATTTGGATCGATTACCGTATTTTGTATACAATGAAAAAGCGACCAAATAATTATAAACCGGGGTGCGTTAAAAAAATTCTTCGACACCCGATTCCGGGAATTGATATCGTCGTGGAACGATCGTGTTTTGAAGAGGAACGATGTCAGGACGTTTCAGCGCGGTTGCGACATCCACGAAACCCGTACGTGTCCAAAGAGCTCGAGAAGCAGCCGTCGAAGATCGATGTATCTATCTATAATCACGCCGACGAAGGTCGCGGGTGGAAGAGCGAGAGAAAAAAGAAAGAGAAAAGAACGGTAGAGGCGTCTAATCTGTCGGCAGTGATCAGGACCCAGTATCGATGATGAAGTCTCCGGCTTCTTTGAAGTCCGCCGTGCTTCGCAACGGGGGAGCAAGCCGCTCGAATCCCTCGATTCCTCCTGATCCTGATCCTGCACCGGCAGGACCACTCGTTCTGTCCGGACCCATCAGTTCCGTCTGTCTTAATGCCCGTCAGAAATTAAGGCGAGGGAACGGATCGATCGGAATGCTAATGACATCGATACTTGTCAATATCTCTGGCAGAAAAAAATAAGACGAGCCCTGGAATTTCGGGATAGAAGATTGACGTTTGCCGCCCCTAATATCCAAGGTTCCCTATACACGTCAAACTATTCGAGAATAGGATAAGCTAGGATATTTGTGTCGAGCTAATTAATTTGCCTCGTAATTCGTTAGATTTGGCCGTAAACGCTTCTGAAGCGATCTGTATTCGACAACAGAAGACCATTTGACTCGTTACTTGTAGCGTATATTTCGTTCCATGCATTCCAGGAACGAAACTCCTCTAAATTTCCTGTCTAATTTGTTTAAAATTTCCTCCATGACGTTTCAAGCAGAAAGTAATGGACGATACGTAATTGCCAAGTCGTTATTCTCTTACGATCTCTTTTAGAAATTTGTCCTGCGTGAATCCATAACTTCAAGCGATCGCTCGTCTCTCTAATAATCTGTCACGATTATCACCCCTCGCGCAACGTTAGCAAGTATCCTGATACAAACTTATAAACAGCAGTGGTACATGTGTCTACCTAGAGAAACATCGACAGAACATTTTCTTTTGCGAAATTTTCCAAGTTAAAAGAGTGTAACAAGTTGGCCTGGAATATGGTTTCCAAGATGTTTGTGGCGTTCTTTGCATTCCACCGCAAACCGACAAGTTTTTCAACTTACATTCCTCCAACTGGTCTCGCGACACCGTGGAGGGAACTTACAAATCGACCAGGGTATTTTTTATGAGTGGTAGTGGGCTGCGAGGAGTTCAAACGGCTTGTTCATGGAAGGACAGAAAAAAGCCAGTGGGTGATCGATTGGGGCAATCCAGTTGGTTGGTGGAAACCTTACGAGTTCCCTCTTTCGTCCCATCCATTCCCCTAGTGCCCAGCAATAACCTTGGCAATGTCCCGACTGTCCTGCGGTGCTTGTCCTCTTCCGGCTTGTCTCTTACCCTTGCAGAGGGCTGTATTGCAAGGATACTGCGACCATAACATGGCCAGGCCCTAACTAGACAAAGCTGCCGACCATAAAAGTGTCCACCTTCGATGCTTGGTTTATGACCATCGTGGCAAGAACACCCAGAGGGACGATCAGGTAATCGGCAACGATTCCTTCGTCTTCTCCATCCCTTCCAAAACCTTTCGTTTTTTTCGACTTTCTAACTGTCGATTCTCCGTCCTTGTTCGAGTCTCGCGTACTGTATACCATTCCACGTTGTTTTCTCGTTCTAATTTGAAGCGTGACGACAGGGCATGCCACGCCTACCAGCTGTACGGGTTTGACTAATTGCCGTTAATCTTGTGCGAAAGATCGCGCTTCCACCCTCACTTTTGTGTAGAATTTTGTCGGCATTTTTCCACCAGCAAACACCAAAATTCTCATCCCGTGAACTTATTTTCGGAACGTGCCAATTTTTCATTCGGCTAAACCTTCTAATCACGTTGGATCGGAGACTTTACTCGTGTTGGTCGAACAGAAATCCAAATTGTCAGCTTTCATTCTTCACTGCCAGGTCGTTTACGTCAAGCTAAAGTTTCACTAGTGAATTTCTTTGAAACGACCGAGCTCTCGCATAGGCGGTGGAAAAATAAAATTACCAAAAGTAAAACTACCAACCTTACAGTCAAAAGTCACATCGACCAAGTTCCTTTCACAAAACGTACTATTTTACATAGAATACGAGAATTCTAGCAGGTAAGAGAAGAGAAAAGTGCAGTTACTAGTAAGGGTATTATGCTAATACGAGAACGAGTCTACATAGTGTTAGGCAACGGGAAGCCTGTAAAATAAACTGTCAATTAATCGGATAGTTAAAAACTGGCGTAAACTTTTCACGGTTGGAGAACTGTCTTTATGGGGGTTGGTAGAACTTACCCAAATAAACATCAGTTATTTTTTTTTATTATTTAATTTATTTGTCCACCTGGACATTTGGAAAATTTTTCTAAAAGTGACGAGTCAAGGAGAGAAAAACTGATGGGCAAACGGGACTCGACTGGGTTTGTTCAAGACACTGGACGGTCTCTTTTAGTCATTCGAGGCTGACAAAATCGATTGGAAGTCGGTGGGTGTACTATCTGCTAAACCGTAGTGGTACCTAGCTGGCCATGAAAGCTTCCAAAGACAATGAATTGGGTTAACGAGAGGGTGAAATTATTTTGAATAAAGTGATACAAACAGGGAACCCTTGAAATGGCGACAGCAACGCTCGATCCTGCAGCGCCCTTTAACAGCGCCCTTGCTGAACATAAATTTTCGAACTTTCCTTTACACTCCCCCCGCCTAGCTAGGCTTGTGCAAGAACGGGGACTGGTTGCATCCCGAGCACAGGAATTTACGACGGTACATTTGCATTTCCGGCCTTTCGCAAATCTCTCGTTCGACGCACGCTTTCGAGATCTAAATGGTCGAGAATTCTATAGGCGGCCATTCCTTTTGGCCTGTTGCTGAGTTATAGAATTATAATTTAGCATGTATCCCCGAATTCAGTTGGCTAACCATTACTGCTCGTCAATTCGTTTGAATTACGAACAAACGTTCTTTCAATTTGTTTTTTATGCGTGCGCGCGCGTCGTAATTGGAATTGGCGGACGATAATTTGTTAAGACAGTTTTGTTCAAACTCGTTGTTTCGACGACGATTCACGACGGACGTCGATATCGTATTCGAGCGGAAAACAGAAGTCCCAGCGAAAAACGCAAACCGCCACCGATAACGAGTCTGCCCGATTCCGATCGCATGTATAAACCAGTCGGCAACTGGTGCTCGTATCTCGTCCTGAAACTGACGTAACTTTTCCTATTCCCTGCGAGCGTCCATCGTATCTCTCGCAGTTGATACGCCACAATTCCCAGGATGTTTCGTATTTGTCTGGACGATTTTCTGGCTATAGACATTTTCTCGCGTTACTTCTGCGATCTGACAAATCGTACGACCGACTATATCGCGTCAGTTTATCCTATATAATTTAGGGAGAAAGGGACGACTACGAGGAAAGAATGTAATAGGTCACGTTTCCTGTTTATCGCTCTCCCCAAAATTTTCTAAATATCGCTGCTCGTTATTATTATATATATATCGATATCGAAGTATCGTTGATTTTCAATGTATCAGTTACGTTTAAAAGACTTGATCTTAATGTAATTCTTCTGTCGACTCACGAACTTGTATTAAAATCAGAAAACCAGGAAAACAGATATTAAACAATGCAGATACTAAATTCTCGAACTATGTTATCGTTCTCTCGTTCTTCGAGAATTTACGAAATTAATCTCGGTAGCAGCCGAATCGTAACAAATTATCAAACTGGACGATCGCTATGCATGTTTCTCTCGAAAATTCCACGACGACGATAATCGAAACTCTGGTGGACGATGTCGGCCGAATATGGGTCCAGCAACTATCCAGAGGCTAGCGGTGGCTAACTTCCGGCGATCGATATTCGGAGTGGCGATGTACACGGAGGGACAGAGGGAGACACGAATCACAACGAAGATAGAGAAAGTGAGAAGGAAGGAGAGAGAACGGGACAAACAGAAGGGAAAGAGACGGTCTACCTAATTTTACGCGGACCATTGTATCGGGACGAATCAGATAGACTGTACCGCTGGACGGTGAACAATTCACCAGCACGGAAAGTGTCCTCATCTGGCTCCTCGGTTGCTCTCTGAAAGCCAAGCATCGTGTTCGCGGGCCAGCTCCATCCGGTATCGTCCTCTCAGACGACGTGAACACGTTATCTGCCTTGTGAAATCGGCCAGATCGGACTGGATGGACATCGGAAAGTTTACGCTCGTCCGTATCTGGCCACTGGCTGGTTTACAGGCTACGCTGACCAGTTATCGTGTCCGATGCCTTGTTATCGAGTACGTTTTCACGCTTGTCGTTCGATTCTTCCACGCTCGTAACTTTCATCGTCGTAAAAATCACGCGCGTCACTAGAACCGTGAAAAAAACCATTTCACCGCTTCCGTTTGCTCTTTTAGTGGCGAGCTTTGTTCGATAGCCACCACCCTCTATCCTACCTCGCTATCATCATATCGTTCTCTTGATTTTTTCCTTCTCTCTTTTTTTTTTTCTATATTCTTTTTATCGTTTCATATTTGAAAATTGAACGTCTAGCTTGTAATACGTAGATTCTTATTTTGATCTATTCGTCACGTGACGCGCAATTTACACCAGAGAAGCGATAGAATATTTCTATCATACGCGATCTTTGTTTGCGCAGACATTCCGCGCTGGTCGAGCAAGCAAGCTCCGGAAACGCGAGAATAATTCGCCGCGTTCAAGAGCAGCTGTTTGCCGATCGAAATCGCGGCAAAACCGAGCTATCGGAACCCATTTGCGACATCAATCACGCGAAATGAGTTCTGGTAACAAGTGTTTCAACTAGATTTCTCTTTCACGCGTCGCGCCCAACTATTCTTCCTCACACATCGTACGAACGTACGCTCGAACTCCATTGAATAGAACGCTTCGTTCGTTCCAACCATCCAGAGATATGTAGAAAAAGAAAAATTCGAAAATATCATCCGTGTTCGTATCGCCACTTTTCAACAATATCTCGACACGTGAGTCGCCGTGCTCAATCTTATTTCGTGACAGTATCGAGGTTAAACGTTTGCTTTGGAAAGATGAGAAGGCTTCCGGAATGCAAAATGGTGCGCACTGCGGCGTCTAGCAACGATCTGCAACTCGAGGATGCAGAACACAACAACGTTTTGTGCACGTGTAACTACACGTAGGATCGAGATATTGCGCACGTGCGATGGTCGCGC
Organism: Bombus vancouverensis nearcticus; assembly: GCF_051014615.1. NCBI lineage: Eukaryota > Metazoa > Arthropoda > Insecta > Hymenoptera > Apidae > Bombus > Bombus vancouverensis. Next base: position 9,378,123 of record NC_134921.1, on the reverse strand, counting down.
GACGCAGAACGAACCAAACGGTGACGTTTCGAGAAACGACAACTTCCTGGAAGCTATACGTAAGGGGATATCCGCAAGCCGACCGTCGACAAATCTGCTTTACGTTCATGGCTCGTGGCTCATTCGATGTAAAACTTTGCTTTGGTTACTATTTGCTCGTTAATTTACACACGTAAAAACTACACTCGGAGTGTCATGGTTTTCGATTGGTTACAGTATAGATCCATGTGTTCTTTCTTCTTCTTCTATTTTCTTTGTTTTCTTTGAATATTAAAATAAGATTTTACGTTAAGCTTCTGACTATCGCGCATTCGGTTCGCTCAAAACGTTCAAATATCTTTTAGTTAAGTCGAGGAGCGAAAACTTTAAGCAGATTACGCTTTAGGACTGTGATTTTGCAAAAAGTCGGCTCTATTTGCTCGGGGCCCCGGGGTCGCAAAGCCCGTACCTGCTAAGGTTAGCAGGCCCCCTGAGGGGTAGTTCGTTCTACCAGCATAGAAGACAGAAATTCTACTTCGAATGTAATAGTTTTTCGTAATTTTCTTGAACGTTGATTTCCTGAATACTTTCAGCGTACGTCGAGATGTCGTTTCTTCCTTTTTGGAATATTAGGAGGAGTGTTTACGTGGAGTCGTTCGTACTTCGAATAAGCAAAGATAGCTCGTCGTGTATACGACGTACTGCAGTTAAAGTAGTAAAATCTGCTCACGTGGCCTTAATTCGACGATCAAGAATTGCAGAAACACGACATACTTCGATGGAACAGATGTAAAAGACGGAAGAGGTCGTAACTGTTCAAGTAATTCTAAAGTCTTTAGGACTACTTCCTCTTAAGTAAATGGAATTTTTACCAGATTTTACCCTCAATATCGTGTTTGAACATCCTTCATGATGTCGTGACAAGCATCGCAAACTGCACGTTACGAACATTACACAAAGTTAACGCACGTGTTTTTTGTCAGTGCTCAGGATGGAAAGTCTGTGAACCACCCGGGTACTCTGGTCCCTGTGTGTCACGCGGAAATTTCGGCACATGCGACTAGCATGCGTAACAGATGTGTCCAGTTTCCTATTGCCGGGATGATTTTCAGGCTTACGTCAAGTTTAATGAACGCTTTAAATGCAAACCGAGTGGTTCAGAGTCGTTCACCGTGTTTCGTGGCAAACCTCGAGAAATCTTGACATTCTTGAAAAACAACACCGCTTCTTGTTACGATGGAATTTTCCGGAGCTCGACAGTAGCAAGTAGAATAAGTAAAATGGTAGTGGCAAAGGAACAGTCGAGTGAAACGGTAGGCACCGTATCGTGTTGCGACGCATTGTATTTTCAGATCATCGTATTGCTATTATTGTCTATACGCAAATATATGCACGTATCCGTGTAACATTTTCGACTATCGAATGGCTGCTAAAAAGAAGAAAATGGACGATCGGATGGTCGTAGGAATTGGATCGGTTTCCATCGGATTTCGTCGCTTTCTCCAGGCGCGATACGCGATATTCGATGCTCGCGAGACACGCACGGGGACCCACACAGGTCCCCCAGCTCCGAGAAATCGTAACTTGGCGTGTTTATCACCGGCAGGCCGTGCACGGTCGGCGTTAGCACGGGGAACGACTTCTTGCGTGGGGCGTTAAAATCATATGGGACTTTTTTAAAAGCCCGCGGCCACAGGGACCTCCCGTCCTGTTTGTCCCCTCCGTTTGCTGTTCTTTCCTACCCACCACCACCCACGTCATCGCGAGCTTCGCAGAAAATCGTGTCGCTACTCTCTTCTCGCCCACAAAATCTTAATAACAATTACGGTAGAATTCTGTTCTGCCGATCAAGTTTGCCACCGGCAGGCTCGTACGCGGACGTTTATGTACCGTTTTCAGATGAAGTCGAATTCGGGGTGGAATTCGATCAAGATTTTAACGTTCCTCGTCGACGATGGCCGTGTTTCGCAAAGTCTTCGTAGCATCGTTTATTAGCGACAGCCCTGTCTAGGATTATGATCGCCAGCTGCTAACGAGAATCGAGAGCCCGCGATGAAATTATTGGAGAGATTTTGTTCACTGACGATCAGCGATAGGTCATGGACGAAGAAATTGGAGTGAAAGGAAGCGTCGATTAAAGCCGGAGGAAAAGTTCCAGGAAATTTGAAGGGAAGGCCAAGGACGAGCGAGAGAAGTAGAAGGACTCTTCGGTCTCATCCTTCTCCACCTTCTCCGTTCGTATCCTCAAGGAGGGCCAAGAGTTCGCGGTGGGGCCGTTCATCAGCGGCAACTTGTCACGCCGCTGGGCATCGGACATAAATTCCACTCCGTAATGTGACAGGTCCTCGCTCCTACCCCCGAGAAAACCATCCTACGGCACTGTGCTACTATCCACCGGGTGTCCTGGAATTTTTTCCTTCACGAATATTCGGACGATTCATGGAAACCTTGGTATTCGAAGGAAATAGCTCGGGGCATTCGACGAATTCTTCACGTTATTCCTTATTAATTTGGTTTCCCTTCTGTCAAATTTCCCCCATACAAAGATCTACCACGTATAAAGATAACAAAAATAATTCTTGTCCGGTTTATTAAATAATTTTTGCTCGATGAGATTGTGAAAAACGCTCGCTACGCTATGGAAGCGCCTGAGAACGAGTACACGAGCGTGCAATAATTCGGTCGTAGGATTCGCAGCGTCGACTTTGAATCGATAACGATACCTTGCGGACGGATAATGTCGTCGCTGAGTTTCCAGCAGGAAAGATAGATCAGAGAGAACGAGCGGGTAGCTCGTCGCGACGCTTCCTCCTTTCCGCCGGAACTCGATAGCAATCGGATAGCCACTGTAACGTCCGGCGTAGCCACGGACACGCGCACCTTCCATTTCGATATAAATCAGTCGCGAACAGAAAAGCACGCAGCGCTGATGAAACATTGCGCGGAATCCTCTTCTTGCTTGTTGTCGACGCTTCTTTACATCCTCTCATGATTGATATCGGAATAATGATTATTTTGGTGGAAAATACTCGCTTCTCTCGTTAGAATCTAAAGCTCTATCTTCCATGCTGCAATGATTTAGGTTAACAAAAGCCAGATAACAACCGATGGAAACTAAATTACTTTTTGGAACGTATCGTAAATTCATAGTCGGCTAATATTCGCAGCGATATACTTTCGCACGCTTGAATATGGAACTTGTACCTTCCTTTCTCTTCCAATAAATACAAGTTAAACATTGCTGCACGTATTCTCGATATTCTACCAAACTTGGCTTACTTTCTAAATCGATTAATAATATCTGATTGTCATAATACTCGGAGATATTTCGAGATATTGTTAGAAACGCGAATAAGTGTCTCAATGGAGAATATTATTTTCAACCTTTTTCCAAAGTTATAGGATAGTTCCTAGTTTATTTAACGAACGACATATTTTTTGCTCTATACTTTACGATAGTTTGAGAAACTAGTAGGAAGAGGAATGAATTACTCGATCGAAGATAGGCGTCGAAATCTTTGCAAGAAACGGGATCGTCGGGGGCGATTTACATAGTAGGACGAAGAAAATATATCCAGGAATCGCGGACACGTGGACGGGAAGGAAAAGGTTGGAGGGAGTAGTGCATAGAACTCCGGTAGCTCTGGTACCAGGTCGCAAAAGCGACTTAATGTCCCCATTTGTCCTGCGGCTCTCCGGAGGCGATTCATCCTCACCCTTTGTGTGTCCGCAGGACATGGCGTCCCATATAAGCGACACACCGTATCACCTCCGCCCATTCCACGCTCGCCCTTTCATCCTGGAAACTGTAACTCGGAAGAAATTAACCGACTGGACGCGCCGTGCTTTTTCGTGGTTGCCTGATTTATTCGTCATGCCGCAGAAACGAATGGAAACGATTCGGATATTCGATGGATATTTGAAAAACTCTTACGAAAACAGACACGAGCGTGTTCTCGTTCGACGTTCGTCCTCTCAAAATTATTCAGCGCGTTTTCAACGCGCGGCATTTTAGCGGCTCGTCTCAAATTCGGCGGAACGTCACGGAACACCAACGCACGGCATTTTTTACGCAACCTTTTTATTCGAATTTTCAATTGAAAATCTTAACGGAGCAATCTGTTAAATGGGCTGAAAGATACGGGACAATTTCAATGGCGTCGTAATTACATTATTTGTTTACCGTTGAGCGGCACCTGTCGTCATAATGGCCGCGGTGGACGTGTCTATTATGCGGCTAGATACGCGTACATTAAGTCGCACCGCGTGGCGAACACGCGAATCGCTCATCAGAAGGATTAGGTCACTAATCTGGCGTTAAGACCCGACACTCATTAGCTCGAGAGACAAATCATTAAGCGTTGGCCGTGGATCGAGCGCCCGTTAGGCGCTAGGTCAACCTGTCGACAGTTGGTAATCGCCTTTAAGCTAATTCCCTTAATAACTTTATCGTCCTTTCGGTCCCTTCACACCGAGATTATCCCTCGCATGCTGCAGTCAAACGGTACAAGCATTTCTTTTTGTCCATCAGCCAGTTAACTCTTCTGATAAACTATTTTAATCTAACGAAGATCCATCAAATTAGGAAAGAGCTACTTTCTTTAAGAAGCTCCGAATTCTAGCTGAAATCGCTTGACATTTGAAAAAGAAGAAGACCCCGTGAATATTTCGGAGAAACACTTCGCGGAAGGTGAAAAAAAAATTATCGGGCTCGAATCTTCGAAATCTGCAGTCTCTAAACATGGACGAGTTTCGATTCGAGAAAAGGCCAAAAGAAGGAGACACCGTGTATGTCTGAAAGAAAGACTTTTTAAAAAGTAATCAAAGATGATTCAATAATCCGTGAAACGATCGGACGGATCAACCTAAAACCAACGACGGAGAGGAAACCAGGACGTTGTTTCCGTTGTTGAAAAGAAACCGGCTGGAGAAACCCGGGGACGTTCGAAGCGTGGCGTGGCTGCAACAGGGTTGAAACGAAAGTGAACGGTACGTATTAATCTCCGGCGTTACAATGTGGCGAGGTCCGATCTCGGCGTCGTCTCATTCTTCAGCTAGCTCCTCATCGCTCTCTGGACCGAGCCGTGACCAATCCGGAATAAATATTGGCGATTATTAACGTGGCACGCCGCGCGGAGAACAGCCCGGAGATGGACCAGGAGATGCTGCGCGTCTTCGTGAGATGCTTGAGACGTTAAGTGGGCCCATTAGCTACGTTCCTAGGTGGACCGTGGCCCGATGATGGCATTCCTTCGTTGCTGCACGATGCCTCTTGCCACCACCGAATAGATTTCTCTCACGTTGCCACGTGTACCTGCCTCGAAGAATCCGCGTAGACACAGTTCACTGGTTTAACGTCCGGTCGATTAGTTTATTCGTTCAATATTAGATAGATCGAGCGATCTTTGATCGATCTGTTTCTATTACGTTGCCCGAATAGTTTCTACTTATATCGCGAATTTCTATCGAATAATCAAATGTTCGAACAAATACTACTGCGTACTAAAGAGGATCAAAGTGAAACGTGCAAAAGTTGTTAATAAAATAGCGAGCTTTTTGTTACACTCTTGGTATTGCAACCCTTCGTGAATATAGAATCAAGCGAATAATCGGTTGCTCAATAATTTACATCAGTTGTTACGTTTCATACGAAACTAGCAGGTGTGCCAACTCTTACTAACGGCGGTACGCGTATTTGATTGCTGCAACATATTCCTGTTCGATAGAACACGCATCAACTGTAACCATAGCCTCGATCCTTATAATCTTCGCCTTTCCGTGTATTTCGAATTTCTAAAAAAATAATCGCGAAGCAATTAGAAGGGAGGAATCTCCGGCAACCCCTATTCTACATAGTTGTTGGAGGATTAATTGCCTCGGACGTAGCCGCTAATCACGGCGACGTATCGAACTGCACGGGGAACGCGTCCGCATAGACAAACACTATTCAAGCGTACGATCGATCATTCATGAACCCCGTCAGCCAGGAGGGTGTCAAAGGGATAAAGTCGTCATCGTGGATCAACCGGAGAGGAATTCGCTGACTCGGCCCAGAGGTCACCACCGCGGCTCACCAAGGTGACATCTTCATCTTCTCCCTTCTCCGTGAACGCCAAGTCGAAAAGGACCAAAGTTCTTCTTCTCCCTCGCGTCCCTTCAGAACGCGGTAGGATGACTCTGCCGACACGTCTCTTCGACCAGTTTCGATGCGTTACTCTCTTCGAACCGTAGCCCTTGCCACAGGGCCCTTTGTCGGCCGATCACGAGACACCTGGACACCGGCATCGGTTATCTTCTTCTTCTTCTGGTTCGGGGTCATCGAAAGGGTATCCTCGATCTCTGGGCTCGAGACGAGCGCGGAGAAACCACGGGCCAGTTAACACCGCGGTGTCACTCTTTGGCCGATCTGTTTGGCCGATGCTTTAGGGCCAGTTAACGCCGAGGCCGGCGCTTCTGATGTCATCCATCGTCATCCACTCAAACCAGTTCTTATCGATTCCTTTGGGCTTTCCGGTTAGATGATACTTTAGCAAGTGGATCCCAAATTGGACGATGAAAACGCTGTAAATTCGTTCGACCCGCGTCAGAAACGTATTCACGATCGAGTAGCTTTATCGGTTCTTGGAGATATCTAAACGAGGGATTGTTTCACCAGTACATTGAATTTTCTATACAAATAAACAGAAGCGACCAGATAGAAACTGTGTGCCCGTGATCGAGCAAATTTTCCCGTGCACTATACGTATTTAAATATATCACCACTTTCTCAGACAAATGATCGTATGGTCGATTAAAACGAAATTAACTGCAAACGTGAACTACTCTGTAGGAAAACCTGTCGACTCGACCGATCCACTAATAAGCAAGTTTTTTCGCGTACGCCCTCGTCGAAGTTTGTTAAAACGCGAGCAGAAAATGGAGACACGGGACCGTAAATCATTTCGAAACATGTTCACAGCCCCTCTGAGCACGTGCAGGCGAGCGACGGTGCGCTTATTTTCGAAGTTCTTCGGAAGATTAAATTTACACATAGTAGCGCCATGAAACAATACCGGGACCCGTTTGCACGCTCCTGCAAATATTTGAGTGTCGGTGTTTGCCTTCTATTCGCGGTAGCCAAGGGCCCCGATGTGTACACCGATTCCCCTCGCGCACTCTTCCTGATCGATGTTTGCCCCGGCCACTTCGCTTTAATTGCTCGCGAATCGCGTCGTAATGACTGTCGAACGAGCCGGTTTGCACGCGAGATGCGGCTGGGGTGCTGTTGGCACGCCCCACGTTCGCGCGTGTCCTCTAGCTCGCGGCTCTCTTGCAAGATCCAGTCGAACAGTTTCCTATTTTCCAGTTCTTATAGGAGATGGTCAGTTGTTAAAACTTACGGGTTTCGGGCATTGAAACGAGTAATTTGAGGCGTTCTCGAGGATCGGGTTCGAGGATAGATCTAACGATGCTAAGTACCTATTGTAGAACAGCGTTTGCCAATGTAGAGCTTACGCTGCACGAGAGAGCAATTTGGAATATTTTTGGGATAGTTAGAAAATTATGTTGCGTTCGATACGGGCGCAGATAAAAATTCACCATTGGTTTTTATGCTAATTGATGTTCCTTTACTCCTTCTTCTTCGTGTTTTTTAACATTATTTTTTGCCACTACGAAAAACGATCTATGTCTTCGCTCATTGTCGGACGAAGATTGAACGATTCCGCAAAACAGTGTTCGCGATGGTCCCACGATTTCGTGATTTATTCGCGTTCTTCTACGATGTAGTTACGCATACACTTGCGGTAAATTACGTAATGCGATGAATATTTCGTTGAGAAAAGTTGAAATACTTATACGTTGGACAGAGATCAAAGACATCGCGGTATTGTATCGTTTCCCGTGGAAAAGACAAACACGAAAAAGATTCGTTTATGTTATATAATTTTCGGTTAATTGCCTTTGCATTCGCGACAACGATTGCCATCGATACGGTTCCACGAAGATCGGCGAAATCGTCAGAAATATTCGAGCGTGTCTGTAGAATCGCATCGATTACACGAAGACCACGACTCGACAAATTAGAGGGTAATAAAATGAATTTGAAAAGGGTGTGAGGGGGAGAAGAATGAAATGAGAAGAAGTAGAGGGGCAGGCGGAAACACAGCGGACGAGTATAACGAGACGATCGACGCTGACTAGGTGGGCAAAAAGTATCGGGAGACGAGAAGTAGGATTAGCAGAAAATAGAGGAGAAATGATGGATCGATGGCGATAAAAACGCGGCGACGAGTAACGTGGTCAGTTATTAATGTAGCTCGACGATGTCACGGCCGATCGAGAATCGACGGAGGTCTGGCCGGGGAAAACGGAGTAAAAACGTGACTGGTAGGTTGGGTGGTTTGGAGATGAGGTCGCTAGCCGGAAGTTCCGTCGCACCGGAATTCATAAAAACTAGCGGCGCGGACCATCGTTCCGCGGACGTTCCTTTCTCCCTCTCTTTTTCCCATGAACCTGTCCCGTTCGCAAACCCTCTCTCGACCTATCCAGGGGAGGAGTCGGTTGAAAAGCGTCACAGAAGTGGTGCACGAGGAATAGCACGAAGGAAACTCCGGTCCTCCATGATCCTCCGTTTCCAACAACGAAATTAATTGCCGAGAAGGCAAATTTTTGCTTAACTTCGCGTCAGACATGGTTGGAAACTTTTGTGGAAGAATGTCGCGATATTTTTCTACATGCACTATCTTGTTTCGTTTTTATAATTCTACTAGGAAGTAGAACGACATTCGGTTGAAAATAATCCGGAGGCCACAGGTGAAAAACACGACAAGTCGTATTTCCTTCCCATTGAAGAGCAGCAATTTTCATACTCGATATGTTCCATTAATTTCACGTCAGAACTATCTTCGTATTCGATTTGCGGGTTAAGTATCTGTTTTTCGTCCCTTCTTTGAACATTAAAAAATATTAGTAACATTTATGTCTTAATTTAACTTAATCAATATGTTATTCGTGTAACTTGCGTGGTAATCCTGAATCATCCATTATCAAAATTAATATATTTTTCCCGTCTGATTCCCATACATTAAATGGATGAAAACTTTAACTGTTGTAATTTCTACCGATTTAATTTACTTATATTTCGTTATCTCGAAGCTCGATCTAATACAAGTTTACATTTGTTTAACTATCGTAAAGAAAATATTAATCGTAACTTTGGACGCGGATGCCGCGATTATTCTAATTTTGTGCGTAATTTTGCAAATAATCACAGTTGTATAGAATTCTTATTCGAAGATAAAACTACAGTGCCCTCCATTTCGTTCACGAGGGGAAATGTAAATTTCGCGATCGATCGGTAGTCGTCTCGTCAGGGTCAGAAACGCGAGCTCGAGCGCCGGCCGGCAGGGTAGTAAATAAAAGTCCAGAGTTAATTTTTTTCGAACAATGGACCGGACTGTTGTGGTCGTCGGAGGAGGGTAGACACCCCCGCGTTTTTTTACATCGGTCAGTCCCACCCAACTGGACGCAATCCCGTGTCGCCGTATAAATCGAAAGCTAATGGGATTCATGGCCCAATCGGTTGCCCACCAAAATGTCGCCGTCTCCGAAAAGAGAATTTGCTTTTTTCTACTGATTTCATATCGATATTTAAAAACTACGAGGTCGTCCTAGTATCTGCAAATTTGTGGCAAGAAGGATCTTAAATAATCCAACAAAATTTACCATAATCGCAATTCCTAATTCTTGAAAATCCTATTATCACCGAATGATTGATAAAGGAGAATTTAAATGACCCAAGCAATGAACAGATAATAAGGTATCCGACAATCGCAATTTCTAGTACTTTGAAGATGCTATTACCACCAAATTGACAAAGAAGAATTGAAATGATCCAACGAAATATTAAAATTCCTGATCCTTCGAAGATTCTAACGTGTCGAAATATACGTGGCGAGAGAATGCTGCAACGACGCCTGTAATAAAATTTCACAAAATTGCGAATTCCGATCTTCAAAAATCCCGTTGCATCCGAATTTTTGGATAGAAGATAAAGACGAGCGCGATCATGCTGCACGCGCATCTATCATTGTGACGAGGTGGATTCGAAAAACCGTGCGGCAGCCAGGAACGCGAAGTTCGGTCGGCTCTAATTAACGCGGCCGCGAATCAAAGACGAGGAAAAACGAATAAGATCGTGGGTTAAGCCGAAAACGGCACGGCAGACGTCATCAAGATGCAACGTTGCTAAGGATCCCGTAATTAGGGGAAGCTGATTTTTCATTTGTCGGGTATCATTGAGGTTCTGCTCATTAGCCGTCGGCGTCGACAGCGTCGGCGTCTACGGTGCGCGCTGCTCGTACCAGCTGAGCATCCGTAGCTGAAGGATGCCTCTGGTTGGTTAGCCTGGCCCCAGTCTGGTTGGTCTTTGGGCTGGCTGATAAAGGCGCATCCTCCTCTCTTCTGCTCTCCTTTTCTCTCCCATCTTCTCAGACTGCTCAGCCGTCTCGTCTCTCGCGTTTATTTGCTCCCTTTTTCCCTTCTGCCTCTCCCTTTCTCGCTCTTGCCTCGTTTTTCTCTGCTCTACTTTTTCTCGTCTCGTGACTTCTTCTGCTCCTCGTGGATCGCGTTCACGGTTCGCCGATAGATTTTTGAAGCTGCTCCTAAATCTGAAGAATTTAGAACCTCGTTTACACGAATAAGTCGATGCTCGGCTCAGCTGTGCTTCTTAGTTAAAATATCTCTTTCATTTTTCAAGATGCGTCGATATGCTTGAAATTTTCCATGTTCTTTTATCTTTTAGGTCAAGTTATGTAGGCCGTTATGGAATTTTATTAAGATTAAGTATCTTATTCTGATCGATTGAACGAGGAAAAACAAAGATGGCACAAGGATCGTCGACATATTTTCGCGGAATATCGTACAATTTCTCAGCTCCATCTTTATTTCCTCTTCTCTCATCGTCTTTGTTCTACTTGTACATCGTATTCGTAATAGTTTGATGAATCTCGAGTGGAAACGTTCGCATAGAAATATCGATGAACGTTGAGTGTTCCCTCAGATTTACCGATCCTTTGGCAGCCGCTGTTCTGACTGCGAATCCCTCTCGATGTTCTCGAAATGTATCAAGAAGAATGATGTGCGAGAGATGTTAACGAAGCTGGATCGTTACTCGCTGTCACATCGACGACGCGGCTGTCATGTTTCTTCAGAGGCGAGCATCGGTGCTGAAATTCGACAGGGAACGTAACTCCGATTGGTTCATCAAGCATCTTTCTAATATGTGTCGGTGCGAGAGATGTCAAATAACGAGACGTTACTCGTCAGAAAATTAAGCAGCTCTGAATCGTACTTAGCTTCTGCGGTAAAATTACCTTTCAAAGAGAAATATTCTTTAGATCGCAGAAACGTAACTAACCAGGATGAAGTCACGCTTGTCTCTCACAATGTATAATACAATTCGGTTTTTGATCTTCTTCGGGATGCGATGTGTTTCCTTTTGAAGAAATTTATTTACTCCGAGTCCTACTCGCTTTGAATTATAAAGAAAGCTGGACCGTAATGAACCAACCGATACGAGATAGCGAACTATTTCACGAATAATAAAACAGAAACGTCGCGTTCGTAATAATGTCCATTGTTTTCTACGATTACTTTAGAAGATTCTTTATGTCGTTAAAAAAAAAAAAAAAAACAGTCGTCACTAATTAAAACAAATACGCAATATCCGCTTCTATCGAGATTTTCCTTTTTTCCTCCATTTAAATAATTTTTGCAGTGGCAGAAAATAGCGGTAGTCTGACGGCGCAACGCTCGGACAGCGAAGATGAGAGAAAATTTTATGTTCGTAATATTAACGACAAAAACAGTTTCTATTTAGTTAACTCGTTGGAGCTACGCGATCGACACGGATTTTTAAGTTGGAACGACGATTTTCCTCGGCACGCACGGTCGTACGCACCTTCCTTTTACATAAATTTATTAATATCAATCGGAGATGCTTTGAGATACAAAGAAAGATGGACCGTAATGATTCAGCCGGCACGAGATAGCGAATGATTTCGTGGTTAATAAAGCAGGGACGACGTGACGACGTAACTGTCATTCTCGAATCAATCTGGGCCCCTCGAAGTTGTTTCTCGCGTGGGCGTGAAACGACTTGCGTGGCGTTAAGTAACGAAGCTGGCTCATTACTTCTTCTCGCGTGACGTTCGTGTGCGGGGAGTAAATGAAAGGAGGCGAGGAGAAAAGGAGTTTCTGCCTTGGCTCTCTCGTCTCGTTACGGCCATCCGTCATTTTCACACCTCGACGAAGATCTATAACAAGGACCTCGAACGCGTGCTTGATCCCGCGCGCAAGAAATTTCGAACCTTCAAACTTTCCTTTGACAATTGTCCTTGAGCTCTCCACGCGCTGTCCTCATCCTTTGACTTTTATTTATCGCTTTCTCGAATCAGAAAAGAAAGATATGTATAGATATATATGCAATCGTGCGAGGAAAGCGAGTACGCTGTTAAATATATTACATCGAATCCAGACGTGATATCACTAATTATCACCAGATAACAGTCTCTCGATCACGCTGATTATCCGCAAGGATTCGACTGATCGCTCAGACGTGTTCGTGGTGTGTGTTTCAGGGATTGGAACGCGACGAGCAACGTGCGCGTACAAGAATCCTGGCCAACGTGAGCGTCCTTCGGCACGGCGAACTCGAACCTCTTCAGCACCGAAGGATCAGGCTCCTTGATTGTTTCGCGCCTGACGGTGAGTTCTTTCTTCATCACGAGATTGGATAAGCCGCCGATTTATGTGCTTCCTGTCATCACATTTTCCTCGTTAATTGCATAGGCAAGCTTGTTCCGCATGACTGATTCTCGAATCGGTTTGTCTTCGCGATGCTTCCATGCAGCGATTACCATAGCGATAATCGACGGTGATCGATAAAAACATCATATCGTTATCATCATTGGATCACTTTTTTCTGCTAACCGTATGGATTAAAGTATCGTTACTCTTACTATCAATAATATGAAGAATTAATCCTTTCGATATGAGTTATTACGTCATTACGACGTCATTAGATTTATCGGAATATACGGTTCTACGATAAATGGGATCGTATATTTTACTTGAAAAATTATGTTCGATCTATCCTTTTCAAATTCGAGCGAAGTACAGCGCATATTATTATCATTACGTTACTAGGGTCGCTGTTAAAGGAAAAATCCGTATCGATGGAGTCGAAAGGTAGCGCTCATTACGCGTTAGTATACAAAAGAGGCAATAAACGTGAGAGATGTATAAACAATTGTAAAGAACAACGAAGTAGATACTTTTATGTTTAACGTTGACAAAGCTTAATAATAAAATTGATAACGCTGGTATCGGTCATCGATAAATTGTTGATATAACGTTACGCAAGTAGATTGTCGAGATTAATCAAAATTACCAAGTCTGGCGAAAAGAGGTGCCTACAGGACACGTTTCTTCAGCCTGAGAAACGATGGACATCGGGTCGGTCCAACCGAGAAGGCAATTACACGGGAATTAATTGATTCAAGGTGGTAATTGGAACGCCTCAATCGAGATCACCGTGACACATCCACGTTACCTGAATATTTTCGTGCAATCGAACATCTATCGAACATCTCACCAGCGGACTCTCTAACGCTGTGACCGGATTCTCCAAGTCGGATTAAAGTCGCCGATTGAGTGTTTTGGCCCAGTTTCGACTTATACGACGAGTTCGTCCCGTTCGGCTTAGCTAGACGCAGGATCGATCGATTCGCCGATCCAAAATCGGAGAATTTAATTAGCAAAGAATGTAAATTAAGAAGAATTACCGGTAGAGAGAAATATTCGAAGTTAAATTGGGAAAAGGACAGCTTTCGTTTCGTTTCGACTTGAACGACGCTTCGTTTCTTCGTTGCTCAAAATTGAATAATTTTTATCGTTACTTATAGCAATTGATAATTCTCGAGCGATTTATAATTAGTAGAATTATTCGATCTTTAACGAATCGGTTTCCCTTTGGACTTGATTAAAAATTAAAACGTTAGACAGGGTAAAATGACCAGAGAGGCCGGCTCGTAGGATAAGGTGTCATCGTGAATTTTTTCGAAAGGGAAAGCTGGAAGGGTAAGACGAGAATGCGCCTCGTCATTCCACGGATCTTCGTTCGATACCGCAGGAACCTTGAAACGGGCTTCAGGAGCTTCCAGTACAAACGACAGCTATGAAATCGCCGATGATTGCTTCTCTCGATTCATCCCCTTAGCAATTCTCGTTTCCTCGATCCTCTGAAACTGACACGCTCGAAATTTTCGCCTTCAGCTAGAATTTATTGCCCACTCTACAACTGCGAATCCCAGTTACCACCGGTTCGATCCTCGATACGCTTTAAGATCCAGTAAATTCATATTCGAATATATTACGATCCACCGGGAGAAATTTGACGAAATTTCAAATAAAACGTGTCGTAATTCTCAACGCTTAATTCAAGATAGTCACGTCGACGCAATAATTACTCGTAATCGATTTGCGCGTAACGTCGATCGAAAGCTGAGGTCGCGACGCCGATTTTCCTCGGTGGTGGATTTTCGCTGATTCATGGAAACAACAAGGTCCGAGCAAAGGAACGAGAGCTGTTGGTTCCTCGACAAAGATTGACTCGTCAGAGATGAAACATCTATCCCCCTGTCTCGTTCTTTGCTCCGTAATTCCTCGTGTATACAGGACTAATGGGTTATTTCAGGTAATTAGCTGCAGAGCCCGTTTTCTTCTCCTTCGCTGGCAAAAAGCTACGATCCTGCTTCGCCGCGATTTCGCGCGTTCTCTCCGTACACCTCTCTATTTACGTATACCGAGTCGACTTCTCCGCAACCCTCCGACGAATCATCTCTGACCGATTCCTTTCGCGTCGACGTGGTTAATTGCGATACAGCCTGCTCTTTGCCCAGGATATTAAACCGGCCTCGGAGATGTCCCGTGATAAATCGTTCCTCGACCGTGGATTCTCCCTGAAACTTTTTCAGTTCGTAACTCGAGAGAGCCTGCGATCGTTTTTAGTATAAAACAATTTCTGAAACTGGTATCCCAAGTGGAGTTCAATTCCATCGAATTGTCCAATTTTCCTCGCAACTTTCAACACAAGTTCGAATCGACGTTCCTACGTACTCTGTCGTCAAATTATGAAACGTATTCGAAGAGAAGAAGTGCAAGTACGCCACATTTGGCGACAGCTAATTATCCATAATCGTTAATTACGTGAAATCTGGCAAACGCCGGAGCAAACAGTATCGGAGAAACGATCGTTTCCAGTATAAAATAATTCGCGACGTGGATACGAATATCAGATCGTTTGATCTCGCCAAATTTTTCAACTTTTTCCCGCAATGATAAAATTATTCCTACACGCTTCGTCGACAAGTTGTGCAATACATTCGATCGAGACACGCAAGTACATTACAAAGCCAACTAATTATCGCGATTTAGCTTCTAAATTCTGATAAGCGATCGTCGAGACAGATGGTATGGAAATATCAAAGGTTATCGATCGTTTGATACCTCTGAAATGATTTTCGAAACTGCTACCCCGAATAGTAATAATTCTATCGAATCGTCTAACTTCCTTGAGAAACGAAGGAAATCATTTCCATATACTCTGTCGTCAAAATTATACAACGTATTAATCGAAGGAGCAAGTACAACACCCTGAGGGACAGCCAATTAATTATCGCGACGCGATCTTATGAAATCTAGCAAACAATCGTCCATACAGACGGTATCGAGCGCGATCGAGCCCCATCCTGGACAATGGGCCGAACGTTTATCGAAAGAAACGATCGCGATCCCTGGACGTTTCGCCTAGGGCAGTGTGTAATCGGCCGATTAAGCGCGACCGCGGGCCTCGGGACCCGTGAATTTGGCAATTACGGGCCAGTGCTAATGACGAGCGACCCGACGCGAGGTAAAAAGGTGTCGAAGGTGGCGGGGAAGGCTTGGCACCTTGGAGAAGCCGTCTCTGCCGAGTCACGGCGTGTAACGAACTTGAGCTGGACTCGCCTCCTGCTGCCCCGCTCGGGGCTTCTCCCTTTTATCGACGATGCCAAATCCCGGCTGACCGTTTCCCTGTCACAGGATGAGGCATCATTAACGCCCGATACCTGGCCCGGTTGCCTCGGGAACGAGGTTACACCTTGATTTGTCCATCCTACTCGTTGTTTTGTTTGTAGCCGCGATAGGAGGGCTCCTTTGGTACGATGGTTCACGATTGGCTGAGTTCGACTCGATGCAATTGTTGAGATTAATCTACTTTGCATCTTTGCAACATGAAAACGGCGAATGTTTCGCGCCGAAGATCAAAAGTAAATTCAGTGATTTAAGAATATATCGAGATATCCATACGGGCAATACAGGTTTCTTTGGAATTAATTTACTTCGCAGCAATGAAGATCGTAGGTTCTTACGTTGCGATCGTCTCATAACTAATGCAGTTTCTTCTCGTCGAAATTCTCAAACAACGGAATATATCGTAACAGAAATAGAATACAGTTTAAAAGTTAAAATTTAACGGAAAAATCGTAAAAAATTGCAATAGCCTAACACGAGAAATTCTTTAATTCTTACTGCTTAAATTAAAAGTTCTTCGAGTTTCGTGCTATTTTATCGATCGTTATTTTTATTTTGAATAATTTTGATCGTAGATAGGACAGCCGTGGACTTATCGAGGAACGATTAAAGACGAGTGGCGAAAACGTTGGTAGCAAAATCGTAGAAGGAGGCTGGGAAGAGCGAAGAGCCGAAGGTGGCTGGTTCGTTAATTACTGATTTTCCTCGGTCCGCGTCACTTTTTAATTGACGCCAGAAATTGAACCAGAGAGCGGGCACATCGCGCTCGATGGCTGAACGGTCGTTTCTCGTCGAGTCATCCTTCGTCCCTCCTCTTCTCCTCCTCTTTCTGTCCGAATCATCCTGCTAGGATCGAAATAACGCATCTCCCAACCGAATTCTATATAGAAACATATACAGAGAATCGGCTACGGTAGTATCTTCGCGAAATCGTAAAATCGAAACTCGTTCTGCAAGAGTAAAATTAAGCCTTTGCGTTGCGAGCTACGTTTTATCGTGACTAGTTCGCAGGTGTAAATCAGAGTTTCGTTCAACAACTAGATCAGCCTGTAAGATTAAAGCTCGAAACAGATCTCTCTCTCTCTCTCTCTCTCTCTCTCTCTCGATAGATTATTTTTGTAACAATTCAACTCGCAATTTACGAGTATATTCTATCATATTATTCATTTGGGAATTCTTATTATCTACTGAACTCTATGGAAGTAAAATTGAATCACGGTTTCTGATGGAGAAATAAATCAACCTGTACGATTAAAGCTCGAAACAGATTCCTCTCTCTCTCTCTCTCTCTCTCTCTCTACAGATTATTTTTATAACAATTCAACTCACAATTTACGAGTACATTCTATCGTATTATTCATTTAGAAGTTCTTATTATCCACTGAACTCTATGAAAGTAAAATTGAATCACGGTCTCTGATCGAGAAATAGATCAGCCTGTTGAATCGAAGCTCGAAACAGTTTCCTCTTTCTACACGCTTCTGTATCGATGCAACAATGTATCACTCGAGTATCGGTGCAATTTCCATTCTACCATGGTATCTATTTATTCTTATTGGCCGTGAAATTTATTGATATAGAATCAATTCGCATTATAGTTTCCGTCTAATTGTAAAAGTGGATCGATCGAATCAAAGCTCGAAATAGGTTCCTTTCTCCGCATCTTCCGATCTTCGCTCCATCGTGGTATCCATTGAAAATGTTATCTATCCGAATTACCGATAAAAGGAATCGTTAAATTCAGACGCGCAAGGTTACCGAAGAAACGACACGAGACGAAACCGCGAAACGGTCAGGCACGTTTTCCAGTCTCTGGGCAGGTGTTCCAGCCACGTGTCTAGGTTGTCAGTTCCCGGCCAGTCGAGACACTGCCAATGACACGAATCTTTGTCTCGGCGGTACTGCCATCCGCCTTTTCCACCCCCGCCTTCGAAGGAGCGGAGCGTAAAAAGCGTAGAAAGGGATGGAATCCGTTTCTCTACCTGTTTCACCGGTTCGTGTCTCTGTTTGATGGAACGGTTGGTTGGTTCTGGGCTTCATCCTCGCCGTGTCTCCGTCAGCTAGTTCTCCACCTCCGGACCGCGAGCCTGTCAGCGCCAGCCGGGCTTCTCACCCTCGTAAAAATAATTACAGAGGGTGGAGGAGGTTAGAGAAGGAGGGTCTCCTCGATATTGCCGGCCTCTCGTTCGTTCGCTACTATTGTGCCAATCGGATCGGCTGATAAGCTGCGGAGGAACGGGGCTTAATAAAAATTCATTTGTCACGGCCCTTTGGAGATGATGCGCGCGTCTTACTCGTCGTAATCTTCTTCTTCTCCTTATTTTCTCGTCTCTTTATTCTCCGGTTCACAGGGCCTCCTCTGTGACCGATTGATTTCGCTTTGCCCGTTTCATTGCGGCCCGATTACGAAACCCACTGTTTTCCTCGTCGAGTTAGCGAACACGTTGCGCGTCGCATTCACTCTTACTTCAATGGAATACGAAGCTTAACAATTTCAATCTCCAGATATTAAACGATGGAAGAATAATGTTAGATATTACGTCTGCAAGTAAAGTATTCAAAGCTGGATATCGCAAAATTATTCTTTCTAAATGTAACGTCGGAACGTCCAAGAAGTTGCTGCTTGTTGCATGCACGACGATATTCCACGACATATGAATTGATCGAATAAATCGAACAACTAACATTATCAACTTTGTCTAATAAAAGATTAATCTACTGTCTTTGAAACGCTCTTTGTCACGCGTACCGCAGTAATTTCTGTAGCAATCGCGTTAATCCCACAAATAAATAAGCGAACCAATGAATGAAGTAATTTAAAAAAACGTAAATCGAAATGCACGTGCATTGTTCGTTATGCAGAGTTCATGGAGCGTCCCTGTCAGGGGAAATTAAAGCACGGGATCGATATCTGCTGCTAAATCGCGGATGTATCTTCGGGGAACGGGATAGGGGTAATTACTCGCAATTATTAATTACGAGATACGCGTGCTGCTCGTGTAGAAATGGCACGCGATGAAGGAAGGGGCGCCCCACGGGACGAACGGGTTAATAACGGTTCTGAGATCGTTCTAGCTTGACGCCTCGGAACAATCGATGATCGTTGATCCGCAGAATCGCGAAGACTGACAATTTTTTTATTTTCTTGCGCGCAAGTCCCGGCGGGTCGGTAGGCACAGCGAGAAATAAATTAATATTGCCACTTCGACGGTGGCACTGAAGGCTGATCACCGATCGAGCGATTGCCTCTCGTTTGTCCGCTCTACAAAAGTAGAACCCCTGTGTCCCTTTTCCCTCGCGTACCTTTCTTCTTTCGTCCCTTTCGTCGTCACGTATTATCTTCCGCGAGTTCCCGTCACGTAAAACCTTTCCAGTAACTTAAACCGATGTATCTTTCTTACATTTAGAACTGCTTTAAGATCTACAACAGCTACGAAAAAGTATTTGCACGTGTCGTCGTTTTTCGACACATTTTCGTAACCGTATGAAAGTATACTACGACTGTGAACAATACGGTTGGATTTAATTAATCGATATGTAGCTAAACGCTATAATAAATACAACGCGTGCAAATGCTTCGTCGTGACCACGACACCTTGTATATAAAAATATAGCTATGTGAATTGAATAAGATATTAACGTTATGTTGGTTGTTTTTGTTTTAGAACGGGAATACCGTGCACCGAAGCGCCACGCGAAGCTGCCCCAGCCCAGAACCAGTTATGAACATATGATTAAGCTCGTTTTAATAAGTTTTTATGTAGATCTTACGCGTAAGGATGTATGATAAAAGTAAGTGTTGAATAAACGAGATACGTTGAGACAGGAGGCGGCCAGTTATTTCCGATTCAAACGGACCCCCTATCTTCCCCTATCTTTCTAACTCGACTTACGAAATCAGCTTAAATAACTGTTACCAAACATGCGACGGTAGTTCGATTATTCGACGGACAATGAGATCGTTCGTCTTTTTCCCCTCACCATTTTCGGGACGTTCGAGTTCACCATTTTCGAGGCGTTTCCTAGCAAGACAAACACGAGGGAAACAGACACAAATATAGACAGAGCCATAGGCGTAGACACAGACGAGGAACGCACGGAGAAGAAGTCGTCTTCGCCATCGAGTCGTAACCCTGGCGACGAGACACCCTGGCCATCCTCGTTCTCGGGAATTCCTCTCCTACAGGGATGAGCAAACTCTCCCCGTGGTGTAACCCACCCTCGGCGGATAGCAAGTTGCAAGGACGAGGGTTGCTGGCGAGGTCTCGCCTGATTGGCGGCCGTGGACTATCGACCAACCCGCGACCGGCCCTTTGTTTTAGCCACCACCCTTCGTTATATCGAAGGTACCTAACCTGAAACGGAGGAAGATGAGCACACTCTCCAAAAGAGATTTCTTTCCTGGCTACGTTTAGAGAAAATCGAGATGGCTCGCCGGAAGTCTGCGTTTTTCCACAGAAAATTCTTTTTCGCTTTACTCCCGGAACAATTATTTAGCGTTGGTATTGAAGTAATCGGGTGAGGAGCGATATGGATCTCAAGGTTAGTCTATAGATGTGTCATCGCATAATTTGGTTAGATTTCAAGATCCATGTTGCTTATCACCTGATTCTTTAAATATTAATTCTTCCTTAATTTCGTATTGATTTATCAGATAGACACGCGAATACGCCATAAGTAATTGTTAGAGTTAATGGCGAAAAAGCTAGTATTAGATTGATAGATATTTTAAGTCGATCTGCAGAGTTCACGATACAACTACAATACGAAGAACAATGTTTCTGATAACAGTCGTGACTCGTGACAATGGCCAAGCCGAGATCTAAAATGCACGGTATGATATTTGTACTAGAAAAGGAACAAAACGTGGCAAATTAAACAATCCTGGTTTCAAACCAGGTTACATTTACCTCGTTCAAAGACGACAAAGTACGCAGGGGTTAATAAAGAGAGGAAAAGATGTCGAGTTATAAAGAGCGAAAGAATAGTAGGAAAAGGCTCAGAGACGCGTGTGTCGAAACTGGCAAGTCGAGGGTGTGCGTAACGATGAAAAATCAGCGTTGCCTCGCACACAGAAAGAAAAACGAGAGATTCCGAGTGACATTAAGGAATGATTAAAGAATCATTAGGAGCGTAGTTAGAGCAACGAAATCTTCATTCTTCCCTCCATCCCTCTCCAATTACGGAGGCGTTGATGCGCTCTCACCCCCCTGTCGTTGACCAGCATTCCTCGGAGTCCCCATTTTTTTAATTAATAGAGCGTGCTACAACGAGCCGGTGATGCCTACCGGGTATACCGCACACGTATACACCGACGAACGCACGCAAACACAGATAAGCGAGTGCAGTCGCGCGTCATCGTCGTCGTCGTCGTAGTCGTCGTCGTCGTCATCGTTGTCGTCGTCGTCGTCGTCGTCGTCGTCGTCATCGTCGTCGTCGTCGTCGTCGTCGTCGTAGTCGTCGTCGTCGTCTGTTGGTGCGCGAAGAGAGGGCTGCGATTCGAGCTGAAGGAAGAGAAGAGAAACCGAAGAGGAAGAGGAACGAGCTGCCAGCAGAAAGAAAGGGGTGGGCCGCGAAGGGTTTTAACGAGGATGAGCGAGATAAACCCAACTCCGACTCCGTTTCGCTTTATCCACCCACGCTTTCTTTCTTTCTCCCACCTTTCCTTTGCACCCTTGTTTCTCATCTAACTCGGATTTCTCTCTTCTTTTCTCTTACGTTCCATCGGTTTGTCTTTCTTTGCCTGCGTTTTCCCAACGCACCCTCTGCCTCGATCCTCTTCATTCTTCTTCACGCAGCGTTTCCTCTATCCTCTTGTCCCTCTAGATTTATCCTTTATCTTCGTTCTGCTTCGATCAACGACTTCGTTCCTCCTTCCTCCGTATCTCTTTGTCCGTTCTCGCTTTGTTCTTGTCTTCTCTCCGCGTGATTCTTTCTCTTCATTGTTCATCGACTCTTTCGTAGTTTCTACTCTTTCCAAACTCTCGGGTCGTATTTACGAATCGTACGACGACTTGCCAAAATAAAAAAGAGATAGTCAAGTTCCTTCCTCTCACGGATTTTTGGTGCGGGAGCCAAGGGGGATTTTTCTTTCGAATCTCCGTGGAACTCTGCGGAATTTCTTAGACAGCCAGAGCGTTTCTGCGATACTCGTGCTTCGTTTACCTTTTTCTTTTTTCTTCGCATAATCTGGTGTTGTTTTATTGGTTGATATACAATGTTATTAAAAATAGTAGAAATCTCTAGTTGCAACAGAATAAGTTTGAAGAGAATCGGAGAGAATGACTGGAAAGAGATTGATGACGCAACTCATGCAACTTCACCCGCTGTGTTCTAATCAACGGAGTTATCGATTAATAAACCAACATCTTCGATATATCGACCGGCGGTTTAATTAACTTCGCTTCGATCTGGTCGATTTTGCCACTAGGTAGAGCCGACGCTACGATGATTTGTACAGACGCGTATTTAAACCGAGATATCACGTACCTCCCATTCATGCGATATTAATATTTCCATTGATACTTATATTTCAGCCATTGTTCCGGGACAAAAGGAGACCGTATTATTTGTCGTAACGATATTTTTGTCAAAGTTATTTTTTGGCTGTCGAACGATGCCTAGAAACGTCGACCACCCACTGTATAAATTCCTGTCATCGTTGTCAACGTCCGTGGTATCTGTTTTCTATTTTCTTTTTCCCCCAATACAATCCCCGATAGCGAACGCAATAAAAGAATTCGCATTCGTGCTTCGCAAGCAGTTGAATTTGGTTCGGTTAATTGTCGAACGTTTCACTGTCGAGCTGTCATTGTTAATTAGGCTAATCGTTTGCCACGAGAAAGAATTTATGTTATGTAATCGATATACCGCGATGCTCGGCAGTCGCATCTCCTAGAACATTAATTAGGTGTACAATCAATAATTTAGCAAGCATTCTTCGCGACTCAGCTCGGCGAGAAAAGCAAGACACGGTATGTATCATCGTCGCGCGAACTTTAATTAACGCGTGTGGCCAGAACAGCGTGGACCAGCGTCGTCTTCGTCACGCTTTCCTCTTACCAGCGGCGTCGAAATGATCGAAGAATTGTCAGATCGTAAAAGGGTCGAAGCCGATCGCGCGTCACGTCCTCGCTGCGTGTCTAATGAAATGAATCAACCGGGTGGCATTACACGCGCGATTTTCTGTCCCATCGAAATCACTTTCTATCTTCGCCTGACAACGAGGTTCCATCGTGTACTCTTTGCTTTCCGGAGGAACGAACCATAAGTATTTTAATCGTTCAAAAAGAACAACTTCGATAGTGCTTGTCACAATAGATACTATAGCTAGCAATTAGCTTTTTTTCGTAGTAAAAGAAGAAACGATTTCCGTACACCGACTATCACAGTTTTTTTTTTTCTAAAAGGATGTTACTATACCCTGTAAGAAAAATATAAAAGCAGAATGTTATATAAACATAGACTGGCAAATGTTTTCTTAAAAAATTATAAGAAAAAGATGACATAACAATGGACTGTTCTTTCGTAGCATGAAAAATAAAGGCAGATTGGCGGCATTATATCAACTCTATCTGAAAGTGTTTAAACGTAGCAAATGGACTAACGAGGTAAATTTTTTGTTGGATTAACGCTGGATTAATTCTTGTTACGTAAATTTTTGTTTTATAGCGTTTCATATTCTCCATGGAAAATTTAATCCCACGAACTTGAAACTGGAAATTTTGTAACACGAGTATATTTCACGCGCGGTGGAAGAATTTATTAAGAACATAGAGGACGTATCGATTAGTCTTGATGAACGTTGGCGAAACTGAAAACTTATCGGGGATATCAAAATACAGCGTACATATTCGCACGATATCGTTACATGTTACGCAAGTATTGTTGCGGTAGACGAAAAAGGTGAAAAATGAATGGAGAAAGCGCAAGAGGAACGCCTCGGAGCGAAGCTGGTTGTCAATCAACCCTCTCTCCCTTGCCAAATTACTGTCAAACGCAATTAGAATTGACATGGTGAGCCGAGGCTAAACCAGAATCGCGAGGCAAACCCTCGTTAACGATTTCAACCCTGAGGCTCATCCTCGGTCGCTATTTTCTCTTCCGCCACTAATTAATACACCTCTCTCACGCGTGCGTCAATTTTACTGTTTCGCTTTGCTCCGAACCCTCTTTCGCTAACCTTTGCTCTCTATCAAGCTAGAAGCTTGGAATATCAAATTTTCATAACCGAAAGAACCGAAATTTTTTAAAGACTGAAAATATCCAAAGAGAGAGAAAGAGAGAAAAGGGGCGCATAAGTCACGCTTAAGTAAAGCAGAGAAATCATTAGAAAATTATTATATTAATAATTCTCTAAGAAGTGAAATCATCTGGCGGTGTCGCTAAATATCGTAATTTATCAATATAGCGAATAACTGACTGTTCAACTATTCTGCAAAGTAACCGACTGTTCAAATATTCTGCAAAGTATACGCTTGCAATAAATAATTTGTAACTTCTATGTAATTTCCAGGTTGGTTTTGAAATTTTACTATCGCAATCGTCACTGTCGTGTCTCGTTACAGTGGAAATGAAATTTCAAAATCTTTCGTATTACCCGTATAATATATTCATCAAAAATTTTCTATGAACGTTCAAATATTTTAGCGTAGATCGGTATATTGAACTTTGTAGAAATACGAAGTTCTGATCGATTAATCGTCCCCTTGATACGCTAGATTAATCGTTACGTCCCACGTGAAACCAGTAGGTGTCCTAATACTTACAAACAAGAGTATACGCAAGATTAACGAGTTCCTTTAAAATATTCAGTTTTGCCATGCAAAATTGTATTCAAATTCCAGTTTGGAGGCTCGCAGAGAAGTTGCCGGCCGACAGAGGACAGAGAAATAGAGAAACCAGTCTGCGAGCTGGAAGAATACCGAATGTCGAGTGTTATTAATGCACGTGTCTAACGGCACTCCTGTCCGCGCGGTCGTTTTGCAATCACTGTTGATACTCGACGGTCTGTCGCACCGATACCGAATGGAAAAAAAAACTGTACCCCTCTCTCCATCAAACGCGTTCTACAGCGGCGAACATAGTCGAAATATGATCGACATTCATTAATCTCGAACGTTCCCATTCACCCCCTCCGTAACGAGTTCACCTTTCGCACAAAGAGTAGCAACCCTCGACGTGGCGGATGCGCGAAGTTAGCGACGCGATTAAAGCACGTCTTCGACAATTTCGACGAGCAGAAGAAGCGTCGACCTCCCCTTTGTTCGCGTTATACCCGACTTTATCCGAATTTATTTACGCAATAAAAGTCTATGGACCCAGGAGGATTTCTCTCGGCGGGAAAAATAAAGAAAAAGGAAGAAAATCTCGATCCATTCGTTTCGTTTTCGCGGCACCTCCGCTCTGTTCTTACCACTTTTTTATTCGAATGGAACGATCCAGCACTCGGCGAGGCGATGATATATATTAAAGAGATGCTTTTTGGCAATAAACAATCGCGCTCTGCGGCCGCAGGCAGTTAGCAGGAGCATTAGGGTGAATTATTCCGGCCACCCAGCGTAAAAAGTCTCATGAATCACGGGAATCATGGGCTTTTTGCCCTCTCTGGCATAGGATCTTGTTTCTCGTCGTGTGGAAGCCCGAAACTACGCATTTCATTTTGTAGACACAAAGATTTCCAGCGTGTTTCGCCCACTCGAACAATTTCGCCGATAATAGATACGTAATTGAAAACCATTAGGGATAATGGAAAACAATTAGATACAACGCCGCTCATAAATATCCGGATGCTTTGGTTAATACCTAGTAACAGTATGTGAATTTTCCCATAGCGTGTAAATTAATGAGAAATTAATAATAATTAAAGGCTTAGCTTATTGCGCTTATCGCGTTTCCCATCTTGTCGATTTAACCGTAATTTTAACGTAACTGCAATACATCTATACGATAGCGTATTACGACAGGCATACATCTGAATAACCTAATGAAGAAGCTCTAAGAATGACAACGGTTATAAGGATTATACGAATCATTCGATTCGCGCATTGAGTCGCAAATATCCTCAAAGGCGACAGCTGCAATTGCGGCAAACGCGAGGGGGTAGTAGCGTGCCCTTACCCTCGACTCGAACACACTCGCGGTAAAAAACAGAGCGCATTTACGAAGACAGAGGAGAGGCACACGTACGTGGACACGGTAGCGGGGCCATCGTTCATTCGAATTACCCAGAGACGGTTCTTTTTCATTACGGTAAGAGCCGATTGCATTTTTTTACGTCCCTCTGCGACACAGGGGGTGTCCAATCTGGAGAATCATGTGGAAGGAGGGCCATCTAATCACGTGTTCCTGGCAATCGTGTCCCGCGTCCGCCCTCCATGGCTTCGCGACCCCTCCATCTTGGACACAATCCTGCCAGAGAAAGAGGAGAGAGGCCGACGAAGGGATGTCCCTTCTATTCGAGAACCGTAGGGACACGGCCTCCACCTTCTTCTTTTCCATTCTTTTTACTCTTCCTCCTTTCTCCTTCTCCGCGTTCTTCTCTTCTCCTTTTCCTTCTTTCTATCGGCGCAAATCGCCCTTTCACCATTCCGAGGGCGCTTCCTCGATCGTGCTTAGCGTAGGTTGGCGTAATTAAACCGCGATTGAAAATTAATCATCGCGGATCGATTTCGTGCATCGCCGTCCCGCGAAACGGTAAAAAGAAGTTCGTCCGCACGAGCCGGTGGCTCAAGGTCTCCTTTGATGTAACCGCGAATCAACCTAACGCCAACCGTTGCTTCCCTCTCGTTCTCGCTATCCTGTCGTGCGTGTAAGCCGCTTACGCTAATTATCTCGTGGTTGGCAAATCATTATTTTCGCGTCCCGCCGAATCGTTTTTCCCTGCTCGCTCTCTGCATCGCGGTACACCATCGTCTTCGACCTTCTCGAACTTCGTCTCCGCCTGACCCTTCGAACGTAAGAGGATCTTTTGGAAGATTTACGACGAGCTACGGAGCGAGCAACAGTCCTCAGAATTATTTGTATCGTAGTCGCGACCGCGAGAACGTTCCGATAAATCTGCTTGCAAGATGACGTCGTTCGAACCAGCGAAGAAGCGAACAAAATCAAAGAGATGGATGTTTTATCATCGATACGATTCGAATGAATTCTAAATTCTCTATCTTGGCTGCGATTTCAGCTCTTCTTCATTTACCACGTATATTTGAACGTTGGACGGAGCACGTGGAAGGGACACCAGCCTCCTCGCAGACTCACCATTTCCAAGAAAGTTCCCCGCAATTACCGATCAGACCACCGACCACCAAAGAACAAGACGAAATTAAAAATCCTGCAATCCGCGCTTCCGTGTCCCTCGAGGAAGGAGACGCCAACGGGGATGAAGAAGACTTAAAAATCCCAGGATCCCGGTGCCACTTACCCGGAGCGGAGCACGGGTGCGCCAGCGTAAATTGTCAGCCAGGACAATTCGACGAAATCACCGATCAGCGGAGCTCCTTATTTCGACTGGAAGCGAATGGCCGTTGAACGGTTCACGAGCAAAAGAATTAAAGGCTCGCGCTGGTCAACCAGTTCTTTCTTCCTCTTTTTCTCCTAACCGATTCCCTTGGCGCAGACGGTCGAGGCAAGCAGCCAGCCAACTTCCTCCTCGTTCCTCCTCCCTCCCCCCCAGCAGGAAATCCCAATAATCCACGATGAGACACAGATTGAGTCTCCCAGAGACGGCGGAGAGAGAGAGAGAGGAAAAAAGAAAAAAAAAGAATCGAGCAGGAGAAGCGGTCGACGAGGCAAAGCGAGGCTCGGATAAGAGGGCTGGCGTAACGGGAGAAGAAAATTGGAATCCTTCCGGGACGGAGGATGATAAAATTGCGGATGGCCAGGTGTTACCGTAATCCGGATTGAGACGGACCGTCCGAGAGAGCTACGCGCACATACACCTGCACCACTTTGTACGGAACCCTATACGTTTTCTTGTTCCCGCGTGATTCACGTTCCTTTCTGGCCACGTGGATTAGAATCGTCTCGGTTTCCCGAGAAAGAGACGTTCCTGTAACTTCAACGAACGCTACGAAGGGGGTCGCGCTTTGCCAAACTACGCTTCTAGCGGCCGCTGGCTTTGGCTTAAACCAGTTTACACCGTGCGCGGGTTAACTTGCTCCGCTCCTGGAAATTGTGGCTGCGCGTACTGCGGTAGACTAGTTTCACAAGATGAAAACTTTCCAGGAGCTGAATCGAGCGTTGCAATCGATTCCTCGCGTTGCGAGTGGAATTGTACGAAATTTCAGGGAAATTGGCCGAAAAAGTTTCACATAATTCGCGTAATATCTGTAAACTTTGTATCTCTAATTTCATATTCCTTCCCCTCTTTCTTCTTCTTTTAAACTTTCTGCTTTTTTCTTATCCTACGTCGCTCCGCTTTTCCATACTTCTCATGCTTTTTTGCCCCTCCCTTCTCATTTCATTTCCTTCTTTATTTTCTCCCCTCCTCATGCTATTTTCTGCTTATTTTAACTTGTTCCTAATGTAGGCGAAATATTTTTGCGTCTCGTTTGCTTATTCAATGACGCTAAAGGAAAAGAAGACAGTTCGTTGCGATGGTCCCCGGCCTCTTCTCAGATCGTTATCAAAGCAAACTGGTACGAGGCGTGGAACGTTAATTCCAAGGGAACTTACATATTACACTACCGGTACATAAATCCTGGACCCCTTCCACGTGGAGGGGATAGAGAAAAAGGACAGCGATACGCGCGTCGATTTAAAAAGACGCGATCTCATTCGGGTCGCTAACGGGCGGCGATTATTCGGATCCAGCTGCGGAGGACGAGCAAACGGCAGGACAGCGCGAGCAGCGATCGTAATTTGTTTCCAGATCGTATCTTCAAAGTAGGTCCGCGTCCATAGGGGAGGAACTATTCTCGCGGAACAAACGGCGGAACGTTCTCCACATGGTTGTACAGGAAATCTAGAAATTCGTGGAAAAATTCCAAAATACAATCCTTGATCGACAAAGACAGAATAATTATAATCGAAACTGTATCCTTTTGTCTTTGATTAATCTGTCGTTCGAGATGTCGAAATCGCTGCCTTAAGAAACCAATTGCTATATCTGAAAAACCGCCACGCTGCTGCCTATGCAGAAAAAGATCCTGAAAAGAAGTGGAAATAAATTCGCAATAAAACTGTCCACGAGGCGGTGGACCAGGCAGGCTCGAGCGTGTATGGCCTTTTCGCGAACGAAGCAGCAGGATCAGGACCATGGTCCTGTATCGTATATCGCACATATCGCATCGAAGGATCGGTGTAAGCCGGTAGCAGTCAGTTCTCTCCCCGAGTCCGAAAGCAGCAGCAGCAGCAGCAACAGCAGCAACACCACCGCCACACTCGATGCGCACAATTAATATCGGGCCGTATCTCTGATCTCTCATTATTACCTGGTGGTTGCCGGTGTGTGAGGGTGTAGCCGTTCCCGCAGGAACGAGCCTCTCGAATGTTCAGCCACGGCTGTGTTGGTACCGGCTACCGTACACCCCGGGACACCAGAGTCGGCCATGCATCACCCTAACGAGCCGGGCATCGCGTGCCGATCTGTATTAAGGATTTATAATCCTCCGGACGCGGGAGAACTCCTAATGTCCTGGCTGAGCGGGAGATATTTGCCTATAGGCTCGCACGATCGCGCTGGACGCTTCCTTCGGCCACGGGGAATCACCGTGTGCCCCTCTTCAAACAAATAGGCACACCCACGAAGACTTTTTTATTCCTTTTCTACGATTTTTCGTGTTTCTTCTCCTTTTCGACTTTTTGCTCAGTGGCAGCGTAACGATATTCGATGAAGACGTCCTGCTCCTTCGAACGACGCAAAATGAGATTCTTTCGTCGATCGAGTCGCTCGCAGGATCAACTCTACCGAGATTGATCGTTCGATTTCCGAAGAATTAGACGCTGATACTAAAATTAAGATGTATTCAGAAAATGGAGTGTGCCTCGGTTGTTTGCCTCTTGACTAATTCGATTCGCCGTACGGTTGTCCGACGATATCGATTCGTAAGAGCAAAAAGGACGATGTTGATCGTCTCTGGTACCTCGTCGAAGTACTTGGTCGATCATCAACGCCCGACAGATACATTGAAAAACGTCTTCCTCCTTCTCGAGTCCCGGAATAAGGTTCTTCCGTCGATTCTTCCAACGTCAGGCGATTATTCGATCATCAATTTTTAGGAATGCAACGTACGATCTTCCGATATCCTCTTGAATCTGAAAACGCTCGGCTGGCTAGTACCTTCCGACAGGTAGATTGTCTCTGCCTAAACACATATTAATTAGACTCGCCGCCAGCAGGAAGACATAACTCGTTGAGGGATGAGTGAAGGATGACGTGGTCGCGGTGCAGTTTCCGAGTGTCGTGTTACGTCTAGGTGTGTGCCGTTTCCTCGGCTACCCCACTCGGTCTTGTGGGTCCGCGATCCAGGGGCCTGGTGGAGCAGGGAGGATCCGCGGGTGGCCTCAACCCGGCTACGGGATCGTAGGCACCGTACGTGGGCTCGGAAGAAACCGAGCACGACGCTACCGGCGCATTAATAACACTGGTAGCCGGTCATATGTTAAACGTCCACCCTGTTATGCACGCCGCTACTGCCACCGTCGGTGGGTCAGATCCACGGGAGGGGCAGGAAAAAGGAAGGGGGAGAGGGCAGGATGCCGTAGGTACGTTTTACCTACAGCGACGTGCTCCTCCGCGCAACGTGGTCGCGGTGCAGATCACTTTCTACATATCTACCTGCACCCCTCTTCCGCTTTGATTCCAGCCACTTTTTTTCCATTTTCGTCGAGACTTTGACTAAAACTTTGTCATCCCTTCGCAGACCAGATATTTCGCTATGCGAAGATCGCAGGCGAAGGACGCGATAAGTCACGTTCCTCGCTTCTCATGGGAAGCAATTTTAGAGTTCAAACATGTTGTCTCGATCCCACGTCGAAACTTCTCGTCGCGTTCGATTTTCCGATTAAATGTTGAAATATATAAACATTTCAACCCCTTTGTGTATTTAATAAATATTAATAACATCGGTTATACGTAAACTTCTCTAAAATACATCGAACTAATACAAAGAATATAGAATCAAGCTAATATTAGGATACAGAGTAGTTGAAGTTCGCAACCGTAGATCGTGATTGTCTGTTCCAGGTACCGATACATGTGGAAGAGGTACGGGGATCAACATCCAAACATCTGTTCCTGGGATTCCTACTATTCAGAGAAATAAAAATGAAGCCAAGGATACATCCGGTGTATTCGTTCTTCAACGTTGCAGTTGATACGGATGGCCAAGGACGTCTTACGAATTAATCAAACGGTGTTTGACCATCAACGTGTGATTAGTGTCGCTATTATTGTGATCCGTCCAACGAACGAGATCGACGAACAGTTATCATTACCGGGGGATCCACGATTATCATTATCAACGGCGCGGCAAACGAGAGCTGCCGGTTGAATAATTCATACGCCACTCACGACTCGTCCGTTTCTCTTTCTCTCTTCCACTGGCTTTTTTTTTCTTTTTCTTTTCGGTGGGTTCCGCGGCCGCAAATGAGAGAAAGTACGTACAAATGAGAGGCCCGAGACGTCGTGCCGTAGTGACTATACGCATCGTTATAAATCAACCATGTGCGAGGATAAATCGTGATGTTACCACGCTGTTTTGTCGTTCGTTCGCGTTTCCTCTCGCATTGTCTTTCCCGTTTTCCCTCGTCATTCGCGAATCTCGCCGACTATTTCGTCGAAATAACGACTCTCTCGATACGCGACGCCAAGCCAATTCCAAACAGCGACACTTGAAAAAGGAACAGACCGAGAAATTTGTCCTCGGTCATCTTTCTATGACGTTCTTTGGATTATTTAAAAGGCTGACTCGTTCTTTCGTTCATAATAAATTTTATAAGCGTGAAAGAATTGTTATCGGCACGCGTGATAAAGCGTTTCTTAAAAAAAAATCGAGAATCTCTCTGTTCGTTAAAATAAGAGTGAGGTCAGAACGTAAAAATTCGAGGACCACGACGCGGTTAGGAAAAAAACTAGTAGCAACTGCGATCTTTCGAGAGGATGGCGTTAAAATAAATTGAAAATTGGAGAAGAAACAGGTAAAATCGGAGAGAACGTGCCTCTGACGGTTTATTTCTGTTCTACCTGCTGGCTTCTTCCCCTTTCTGACGTTTTCTCGTTAATTATTCCAAGCGTGCGCGTATGCCACTGGAATATACGCGATCGTAGATATACGCCCGCGTCTCTTGCGCAGCGTGACGCTCGTTCGTGAAACAGAGACGACTACGCGGCGGAGGAAAAATCGCGATTTTGCGTAGATTGAGACGGTTGGGTGAATAAAGTATCGGCGAAACACGCTTGGTCTTGATTTATTCTCCCCGAGATCCCTTTGGCCTCGACCATTTGCTGTAATTCCCAAGATTTTGAAGACTTTAACCGGAGGAAGGTCTTTCGAAGAGGAGAAAATATTCTCTCCAAGGTAAGTTAGTAATTCGAAGATGTCTAGCTCGGTGTCGGAACTGTCTTAGGCGTGAGCGGGTCAGAAATAATTAATAGTCACGGTCGAATCGCATTTTGGAAGAACGGTGGACATTCCTGGACCCCCCGAGCTCCTTGGATCCAGCAACATAAATAACGGAAGACGGAACCCGCGGTGGGTCCTCACGCACCAGGAGGAGTCCTTAAAATCCGACGTGCTCCTCCCTCGATTAATTGCAGTAGATCCCTCCCCGCCACGATTAACTTCGCCATATTTCCTGGCATTCCTGATACGGTGCATTCTGTTCCGATTGTGCCTCGTTCGTTTCATATTTTTTTTACTTTTATCCCTTTTTCCTTTTCTTTTCCTCTTTTTTTTTGTCCAATAATCGTACATTAAACTGTGCAATAATGCAATAACAAGGAGGTAAAGGGAAAATATCACGATACAGGCTATAAATTGGATATAAAATTGATGTCAAACAGACGCAGAAACGCATGCAGCGCTCGGAGCAAATGTTATTTTTCACCTGACATTGGTAGCATTATCATAGAAGGGGGGCAGCTTCCAAGAATTGCCGGAAGTATCGTCGAATGTACCGATGTCTCGGCGTTCTTTGCAGCTGAATGGAGAGCGGAAGTCGGTAAATTTATGTCTGGAATTCGTTTACATGCACGCGCATCCGTTTGGTCGTTTCGAGCAGATAAGGAGGAAACCAGAAAGGAAGCTGTCTGCTGACAATAGGGAATTCCATAACGTTTCTCGAAATATTTATCGCGAAACAAAACAAAATATCACGTATTTTCAATTTAGAGAAAGAATCTTATTTCATCGAAATTTTTTCCAAGTAATTTTGAAAGAATTCCGATACCAACTACTCTGCCGCTTGTTCCTTAGGAATTTTTCAATATTGTCGTAACATTTCGGTGCAGCAACGAAGCGGATGAGTGCGTGGAAAGTCCATGTACCAACAGGCGGAAATAAATCGTCGGTGGTTAATAAGCTGACGCGTTGTCTTTCTGATTTATGTAGCCCGACGCCTCCTCTTCGGCCAGTAAATTGCTACACGCATATATGCGTGTACGGCCGGCGTAAACGCGTCCTGTAAGGACAACACGGCGGGGGACATGCGGAACGTGATCAGGACACCGGTATCCTGGAAGCTGTTACGTTGACACGATCCGGTTAGCATCGTAAATAACGGTAGATCGATATCTGATATAAACGTGTATACGTACCGATGACAGTTTTTGATTTAAGGAAATTCTGTCGTACCAATTAACCGTACGCCAATCGTTTATTTCTCGAGCTTCTTCGTTTCGCTGCTTTCTACTGGTTTATTAATAGTCGTTCGATTCGCCATATCTGACAGCGAAATCTATGACTCTATTTGCACGAAATTTCTCCCAATTTCGCGTACGCGTTCGATTTCGATTGTAAATACTTTAAGCGCGAACAACAGAGAGATTTTGATTATTAAAACCGATTAACAGACTGGATCGATTATCGAAACACCGATTAATGGGACATTTGGAGATGGATGTTTGTAAGAAAAATTGTAATATAAAAATAGAATGCGTTAAATTCTTGGTAAGCGTAACTTATTTTTTACTATTAGTATCTATAAAATAGTTCGAAGTAAATGATCTTCTATCGTATGAAAACCGTAGATTTGAATCTATATCGACGATTATACTTGTTAAACCAAATCTCGAAGGAAATAAGAAGAACAACCGGCCTACTCTTCGAACACACAGCGTAATCTATTTTAACCCGGCGCAGACAATCGTTAACCGTGAAATTAATAACTCTCCATATTTCACGGTTTTATCTACACATCCCCCATTTATTAGCTGTGCAAGAAGTCACGGGGTGCATCGGAGGTTAATCAACTTAACGAGTTTGTTGATGGACTACCCCGGTGGACTTCGATAAGTTCGCTAATGGCTCGCACGATGCTCCTTCGCCACGGTCAATTAAGTCTATAGAAACGTTTCCGTATCTTTGAGTCTACGGCAGACTATCTCCGAAGACTTTCCAAGGGTCTACGAAGCCCTACGTTAATTGCTTAATTGGCAGTAGCCGAGGATAAGAGTTATCGAGAAGCAACTCTAAAATCGACATCGCTAAAATTATAACAAAAGTCCACGTGTACGAAAAACAGAACTAACACGAACGAACCTCGATGCTTGCTACGATCGTTTCAACGATCGACATCCGGGACGTTCTTAAACCAAGAATCCTTACCTTTAATTCTTTATTTGACAATAGCCAAAAACAAGAATTACGAGTAACCTATCCAAAAGTAGACACAGCTAGTATCGTATGAAAATTTCGTGAATACGAAACAGAGCAAACAACGAGATCCGATCGCAGTGTATCGATCGTACCATTGATATTCGAGGCCATGAGCCAGCAGACGCGGTGATCAGGCTGGTTCCTCACTGGCACCGAGTCGAAGGTGTCGATAATTGCTTAATTGACGGCGGTCGTCGATAACCATCGGCTGCGAATGGTAACTATAATAAGGTAAGACTCAGGAAATAAAGCGAGAAAGACGTAACCATGAGAACGAAAAGAAGGGATCCACGTCGTCGTATCGATGGCCCCAAAGAGACGAGGTGCGTACACGGCTGACGTGTCTTTTCTCCAGATGAACAAGGCCTCGTTGTGGAAAGGTGTCTAGAGCAAAGAACCTCGAGATCTCTTTCCTTTTCTTCCCTCTTATTCCGAGTTCCTCGTAGCCTTCTACGTCGATGTCCTTCTTCCCGTTCCTCTCCATCTGTTCTTAGTCGTTCTCCATCTACATCCTATCTCGCGTTCCTCGTCTTCCTCGTAGTCGTTATCGTTCACCTTCGTTCTTCGCCGCGCCTCCTCGTTGTATCTGGAGGGGCAACCAGAGAAGAGATATTAGAGATGCCAGATAGCTTTATTAAAGGTGAGACGATGCCAACGAGTCGGTCGCTTTGATCACACGAATTATCCTGACTCCTCCACTCCGTTCTTTGCCTCGCGACGTAACCGCGTCGTGGTCCTATTCGTTTTCTAGCTTGTTTCGTGCAGAAACGCGCCGAGTAGGCCTGATTATTTCACGCTGCCTTTTCTTAAGCTTCGAGTACTCGCTTTGACTTCTTGCTTCCATTATCGATGTTCAGATAATCTCGTTATTAGATCACGCGCTTATCTACAAGCACACGGTCGAGATTTCGACACATCTTCAAGTGATCGCGCATCATCCAATATAATTCATTTACATCCTCGTTCATGGGTATTGAGACACTTATCAAATGAAAATCACTTATCAAATGAAACAAAGATAAATTTAAAAAACAGTACCATTATCTTCCTCTGCTTTTTAATTCATGGAATTGACCAATGTAACTTCTGACCACTGACTAATATTCAATCTGCTGACACTCAATCACTGACAATAATATTGTCGACAATTTGCTGTAACAAAATGAATCCTCTTCTTTTCTTCTTCTGGTCCTTTCCCTTCTGTGATTCCAGTTACCGAGGCTCGATTTTGGATGCTCTCACAGGAGCAAACAGCCAGCGATCAGACTTAAGAACGATCAATGTAAGTGGAATACTTTCTTCGAAAATGTTCGATGATGATTTCGACAGCCTCGCAGCACCGTCAGTAACACTGAAGCGTCCTTAAACCGAGAACGATCCACTCGAGCGTCTAAACACTTAAATCGTTTTTTGCCACTCGGAGCGTTCCTAATTTAATCGGAGGCGTGTCCGGAGATCTGATCGTGGTATTTATGTCCACGCACCATTGTCCGCGCGTCATCGCCATTACGGATATCGCCTATAACGTTCACCTCACGTTCATGTCCGTCTGGGTGTCAGAATCCTCGACGAAATTAGATCCGCTCCGTTTCACGTGTTTTCGTCCTCCTTCCCAGCCGCGGTTAATTATGCCACGTTATCGCGCCAAACCTGTTCACCTGATACGTAATCCTGCTTTCGTCTAATATTATCAGTCGCACGCTAGATCCTACAAAGTCGCGATTGAAACTCTTCGCGGAGCTCAAAGTCGCATGGAATAGATTAACGAGCCCAGTAGACTTCGATATGGTCTATCTGTTTGCATATCGTTCGCGAACATGTTCGTGAAATACAGTTTTCCGAGTTCGTTAACAGCAATATAGACATACGCGTAAATTGAGAAATTTTCTGAAAGAAGAATCCGTAAGAGAAAACGATAAAACGAGTGGTTTTTAATTTTAATATAAATACTATCGTTCGAATGGATAATCGAAGACTACAGAAAAAAACGTGATAAGTACGTATCACTTTGCGACTGAAGGAGAAATATTTTGACAGAAACTAGCCAGAAATGAAAAGAAGAAGAAATGGAAAAAATACGATCGACGTTTAATCAACGTTTCGTAGAAACAAACAAAGATACAACAGTGGAGACATAATATTTCCAAAATTACATTTCGCGCTTCCCTTAACTCCTTTGCTTTTCGTTCTCAACTTCCTAATCTTTTTTCTCGATCCCCTTTCCACCTCCTCTACGACCGCGTTTCCATCCCTTGTCTTCTCGACGATGCCGCGCACCGATCGTTTCGTGGCTCGAATTGTGCTGCCTCGCCTCGCAGTCTGACAGCCGGCACGTCATTACACGATGACTCGACGATCGTGAGATACGTCGAGAAACAGAGACCATGCGCGAAGAAAGAGAAAGATCGACCGGGAAAGGAAGGAGGAGAGCGGATGATAGGTATGGCATGCACGAAGTTCGGTTCCTTCGAGACTGCAGAGGAGAAGGAACTCGAAAAACGCACGTCGTAAGCGTGATACCTGAGGAGCGTTCAGGAAGAGCGCCCT
Organism: Bombus vancouverensis nearcticus; assembly: GCF_051014615.1. Classification (NCBI taxonomy): domain Eukaryota; kingdom Metazoa; phylum Arthropoda; class Insecta; order Hymenoptera; family Apidae; genus Bombus; species Bombus vancouverensis. The sequence continues at coordinate 9,340,669 of NC_134921.1, read as the reverse complement.
TTACAGCGTTCGTGTGTCAATAAGATTATCGCGCAATTAATGCACGATCACGAGACGAAGGGACACAATTAATGTCCCTTGCAGCGAAGTACGCTCTTTTTCTTCGACTTTCTTTCGTGTCGTTCGATGACATCGATGTTTTGACGTCTTATTAACCAGCCCTTTTAAAACGTTCCTGATCATCGCGTAAACGTATTTTACTACTGTAGAACGGTAGGACAGCGAGAGTAGAAAAATCGTCAACTAAGACGTTAGAAACGCAGATCGAATTAAAGGGAAGCCGACCATTTCACCGACCCAACTTGAGATATCCTCTGGTATTCTTAAATTACATAGATTTTACAGCGAAATTGCTAATATTTGGAAACTTCGTATCTTCGTCATCATATAAAATATCAAGTCAAATGATATTTCCATGGGTACTCAAGTTTTTCGAATTTTAATTTTATGTTAATTTATCAAGCGTGTCCCCAGCTTTGTCTTTGTTTTCCAATAAAGGTAATTATTTTACGAACCGATATGAAACACGCGCTAATGCAATTTCTTTACATAAAAATGAAAAAGGATAGTTAGACGTGTAATTCGAAGCGTCCAAAGAATTTTATTTCGTTTACGAGAGGCAGTGTACAAGTGATCTTGCGAAGTCATCGGCTACCTGGCTGAAACTTCGCACGGAGCCAGCCACGAGGTGCGAAGCAGGTAAGCCAATCAAAACATCTTATTAGGAAAACAAAATGAGAAGAGGCAAAGGATAAGAAATATCCACGACGTAACCTCCTGTTATTCGAAAGGATTTTCTATGAATAAATCATCGAATATATTGAAAAAAAAGCTTCAATTGCGAAAGTGCTGTTCGAGTAACAGGCAGAAGGGAAACTTTGTGATTTCGTGTTTTCCCCCAGACATTTTCCAATGATAATTACGAGTCGGAGTAATCAACGATCAACGCTTCTCAAAGTTCTTTCTCCACGTTGAGGAGCAGACGTGGCTGACATGGAAACTTGGCGAATGATAGCGAAAACTGCTGAGACCTGTTAATCGACGAAACTTTGAGGAACTGCAGAAACTGCGACGAAGAGCATCAGAAGATAAGACAGCTGGACATTTTCGTGAATTAATTACATCGCTGATGAGAACCCGATGCCCTCTAGGTATTAATCATTGACGCTTCGTCTTATCGCCTGTTTCTTCAGACGCGTGCGCTTTTAAATAAAAAAGACGAGAGAAGAAAAGAAGAAAAGGCGAATATAGTCGTTGTAAAATCTTCTTTAGAAAGTTTCACCGATATAAGTTCCTGCTTGGGCGTGTCGTAATTTACAGCCAACGTTATCGATACCCGTGACTTGTACGTTAATTCCTGGACGTAGGAACTGGGAAAAATTTCGCGAAAGATACGAGTTAAATCCTTGAAAGTTCGGGAAAGTTTGCCAACTGCCCTCGGGACGATCGAAGCGAGAGGAATCATACGAAAAACCAGCAGCGTGGAATGTTGAAAAATAACGAAAATGGAGTCGCGTGGGAAACGGGACGAGGAACAGAGCTGAAAGATCCTGAAACGATCCGGGAAGAGAACATCTGTGAAAGAAGCTGGAAGAGGAAGAAGGAAGAAGAGTGGTGGCAGAGGCCGTGTTACTCGATGAAACTGGAGGCAGTTTGCTACATCCAGCAGGTTCGTATTTTCTCTCTTCTTGCGAACGTTACTAATTAATTACTGTGATTAATCAGAAAAGTTCGTAATTAGAAAGTTTCTTGGCGAAATTAAAATGGCGGGGAGTGACGGAGCGAATAGTCTCGAGCTGCTTGCTGCTCTGCCCTCCGGGCTGCCGTGGTCCAAGACCAACATCGCGAGAGTTTCCAATAAACTCATTAATTAAGGTGGATCGCCTCGCAGCGTTCGCAAGGAAAAGGGCGAGGATGTGGAACATGATAAAAAGGATCGGGGATCGGTTCGCAATGGATGTCTCGAGCTTGTTCGCGTTCGCCAACGACTCTGTTTATTTTTAACAACTTTGCTCTAGACTCGAGTACTCTACGAACTTTCTTCCATGTTATCATTATTCTTATTAAAAGCATCGAGACTAAGAACGATGTTCCGTTCTGCAAACACCTTTGTAATTACCTATTTTTTCATCGTATATTAATAATAATATAAATAATAGCAACAATACTAATTACACCAGTAACATCCTTTGGTAGAGTTAATTAGATACAAATACCAAGAAAGCAGAATTAAATTACTATATGCATTTAACGCGGAATTAGTATCGAGCCATAGCTCAAAGGACGTATCCTACGACTTTCGTTTGATTTTTTAAGCAAAATGATAAACTGCCAAGAAAATGTAGCAGATGACAGAAGGAATAATTGGAGTAATATTACAATAATTTTGAGGAACGAGCAGTGACGAAATAGGGACGGAAAGGGTAACTAATGATCGATCTAGCTTGGCAGAAAAATTCTTTCGAAGCTTCAGAATTTTGTTAAAAACGACTCGAGCTCGAACATATATCGTCGCAACGACCGCATATTCTTTGTTCGTTTATTTATTTACTCACGTGTGAAAGGATGTCGTGGTTAAACAGAAGCGTTCTCGTGACACGCGAGAGTCTCCACCTCGGTCATTGCTTTTGCACCGGCAGAGAATTCGGTGGTTAAACGTAGTCACGCGATTTTCAGCCCTTGGCGACGTTCGAACCGCTTAGATGAACCGGATGTTAATTCAAAAGTTTCTTCAATAAATTAGAAAGAAAAAGGAAAAATCAATTAACAATTGCAACGAGTGTAAAAGAGATACCGAAGAGCAAAACGGTTAACTCGTCCTAATTAGTCGTTCTATAGCGTTTCGAAATTCACCTTTTATTTTCTCCATGATCCGCGTTAAAATCTCTGCGCTCTGTTCACCATCGACTTTATCAAAAATGTTTGAATAGACGAATTTGAAAGTTAGCGTAGGCGGATACAAAGAGTGGAAATGCAAATGCAGCTTGTCACCGTGCAACAGGCCAGTTGGCTGCCTCTGATAGCTCGTATCGTTCTGACCAGCCAAGTCGGCTCCCATTCTTTTCCTTCTGTCGCGTCATTTTCCCAGGATTTTCAGCCGTTGCACGTTACAACGCGCGTTCCATTAAATAATATCATAAACGACATGGAAACAGGACTCTTTCGATTAAAAAAAATGTACGCGTCTACCATCGATCCAGTAACATCGATATTAGAAAACGATCAACATAGATAGACTTCTAATGTTATTTTCCTGTAGTTTTCAGATTAATAAAATAAAAAATAGAGAAGATAGAAGTAAGTGAGAATTTTAGTGAAACGTAGTTTATCATACGTTATCTTCATCACGAGTCGAAGAAGATCAAGTGGAGCGTGCAAGATTGATCTTTCGATTAGCTTTTGCATTGACAGATCGGTTTCGTGGAGGCTGTTGGATCATTTTTTAAGTTGATCCTGGCGACCATGCGGGAGGGTGCAATGAAATCACGTCGCACCCCTAGAGGGACATACGAACGGAGTTGTCTCTCAATCCACCCTTCATCGCTGCCACCCTTCTGACCGCAGATTGAAATTCTTAGGCTCTCCACCGACCGCGACTAGGGTCCAAACGAACTCGTTTACCCTTCGAGATTTCGTTATTTAGCATCGCGAATCCACCAGCCGTGGCTGGACGCTAATACCATTTGACTTGGTTTGTACTCACCCCGTTACAAGGCTAATTAAATTTTTCGCATGCAATCACGGACAAATAAAGTATATACAGAGTCCTCCACTTCGATTCTCTAATAATAATAGCGAGGGAACCTGTTGTATCGTTCAGCGTGTTGTATGAATTTTCAGATAGATCAATGGACGAAGAGCACAGAGAAAAAAGTCCATTTTTCGCAAGTCCATTTTTCTTAATTTCTTGATTTCGAACAACCAAAGATAAGATTCGCAAATACAAGTTTCTCGAAAGAAGGGTAAATATTATTTTCTTATGGATGCTCGTCTATTTGAAACGACGATAAAGTAACCATAGAAGACTATGCAAGCAACTCGCTATGACAAGTTGCCTAATGAAAACAACTTAATCGGAAACCGGATTTTCAGACACGATGAAACTTACAGGCGGCTGCGTCGGCTAACTTTAGCAGATGAAAGGTGTAGATTAAGAAAGTCGTATTTTTACGACGAAAATACCTTGGCTGATGTTCTTTGACGAAGCAAGGAAGATCGAAAAACGAAAGAAAGAGTGACATTTTCGAAGGCAACAATGTCGCGCGAGCGGAAAAGAGATTCGGTCACTTTCCTTCCATTTTGCTTCTCCCGATTGCATCGTTACTTTTGTTCGCTGTACACGTTGTTGCGCGAATGATTTGCGGGGCCACCGGCGCGTTTTAATTTTGGGATATTGGTAGCATTAAGCCCGTGAATACGCCTGATAGTCGGTCTCTGGTACGCGCTCCTCTCATCCACAGGGTGTGTACGAAATATGCTTTCACGGAAGCCACGCAAGTTCGCGGAAAACCCGAATGAACGTCAGATTAAAACTGTCGCGGAAAGCGTTTGCTGCTCTACACCTTTCTCATCGCGGGAAGCATTTGTAGCCGCTTTGTGTTCACGGGTTTGTGAAACGCGAATGAATTCACATTGCCATTGTGTTTTCCATTAAAGCAGTCTGGCCAAGAAATGGAATCAAGACGACTTCTGCAAATAGAAAGTACAATAAGACGCTTGATATTAATATTCTAGAAAATGAGAAGGAAATTTTACGCACGTTCGTTCGACGGACGTTACAGGTTTTCTAGACACCCCGTGTATAGATTATAGTAGGTCGTAGTTCGGGAACGTATCTGCCCCTTGTGCGACGAGATTTCATTCGGGGCTTGGGCTGAGATCTTTTAATTTGAGGCCAAATTCCTCTCGAGGATGAAATGCGGGGAGCCGCCGAAGTGGTCGTATTGCAAGAAGGGTGGCACGTCTGATGGTTGTTTGCTACCCAACCCCGTGCACCGTTCGAATTCTAAAACACCCCTGTTTATGGGAGCTTTCTTCGTCGATACCGCTGGTTTTGATCTCGTTCAAGCTTTTCCTCTTCCAGGCGACCATTTTCGTCGTTCTCGACCGACAGTGGACGACACAAATCGCTATAACGCAAGTAATATTAGTTTGCACAACTGATACTTTTTTAATCTTTAGGAGAGTGACAAAAGCACATATTTTAAATCAAACGAAGAGGCGATTCTAATGCGAAATTGGCTAAATACGTATTCAATTTTAAAATTATCTTTCTGCAAAAAGCAAATAATGTAGTTTGTCGTGTTTTTTTTACCTATGATCTGCAATTCGGATTCTGAATATTTTTATTTATATTACGTCGATTTTCAGCTCGCTGTATCTGTATATATTTCTGTTACGCCAATTAAAAGCAACGCTTCAACTACAGATTCACGGGTGTTACGTGTTAAAATACAGAAATTACAAATATCGGGGTAGAAACTACCGAGAGACCAGTGCGAGCGTCGGTGTCCTTAAAATAAGTATCGATAAACGTCGCGGTAAAATAGAAAGTAAAATCCTTGCGACCGCATTCCTGGAGGCCTGGTGCGAGCAGAGGAAAGAAAAATATGAGAAGAGGTCCTCATAGGTGGCCCCGTGGCCTCACACTTTGCCAGCATCGCCTACGACTTCGCTTACACTCCTGCAGGTGCGTTAAGACTCGTAATATATTGCGCCAAGCCAGCCGCTTTTTGGCATAATGAAATAACGAACACTTTGTATTCTTCCATTTCGTTTCTCGTCCCGATCTTAACGACGCAAAGTTAATAAGACTCTGACCAACTTTCGACCAACGCAACTTGTACGATGGAATTCGGGAATTCTAATGAAAAGCACAGTTTAAAGACGAAAACTGGTAGTCGAGTGAGAAGATATTACAGCTATAGAAGGGTTAAAATGTGATGCAAAGACAATATAAGCGTGGGCTACTTCTTACAGTATTCAAATAGGGTTACTCGAGTCGGTAGGATATTTGGGTTAAGCAACAAGCAATTTATAATTCGTCAAATTCACTTATGGACAATTGTTGTGCGATCTACCTTTCGAAAATATATTCGAATCGACAATCATAGCTTTTTCTCAGGATACTACTTCTACTCGTCAAAAGCTAAGAAGCTATTTGCATAGACGCTATCACTTTGAAATTATCGTTCACCATCGAAGAGAATCCGCGATTTTTTCTCACAATTTTCTTACGCAACACTGAAAGATACGAAAATGCACATAACGTAGAGAATATGCAAAATATATAAAATATTCAAATAATAATCGCACGCGAAGTTGAAAGTCGAATTTTAAGACGAGCCGACTCAAACAACTTTAGCATACGTTGGTCTGGAAAGAAAAGACACGCGAAATATTGCACGTGTCATTGTCGAATAAAGTTTCGACACCGACTACTGGTTTCAAACAAAGATCCTTCGCTGCGAATTTGTAGACAGAGGCGGCTCGCTAAAAAAAGGTGACTGCTCATTCTCGAACGGTTGAATGCATATTATGTTCGTACGTCGTGCTTTTCGCGCGATTTTCTTCCCATCTATCCGCGAGCTCTACCTTCTCTTTTTATTTCCGCTACTACAAGACCAATTCGTTGAGTAAACTTTTCTTTCGTCGCAGAAGTGAATGTGCTTTCGTGTAATCAACGAGGTGAAATTTATCGAGCAACATCACAAGATAATTCACGCCCCACATTCCAGCCCCGCGGGATAAAAAAGAAGAGGATGGGAGGTCCTCTTAATTATGTTCCTGGTTAAACGACCGGTTGGTTACGCCCCGTTCGAGATATTCGGACTCACATGCCGATTTACCAGAAACATTTAGCAACTTTGACACTGCTCTTAACAAACGTAACCATTTCGATTCTAGTTCTAAGTAAAACCTCGATTATGCGAACAAACCGTAACGCACCGCTTTTGGGGTAATTGAATTTCTCGGATAATCGAATAATTTTACTTTCGTATAAAACGAGATCATTTACCTTGAAATACTTAAAAAACAGTTACCGCAATACGCGAATACTTCTTAAACGTTTCAATATAATTTTCTGACGATTATTCAAGTTCAGCTAATTTTTTGTAAATCTTCCAAACTTTATGAACAACGCGTGTAATAGCGACGTACGAGTGGCCAAAGCGGACAAATTTTGCGGAATTTCATAACTCGAGGTCTCGTGCTCGAATGTTTGCTCCAGATGGGAGGAGGCACTGATGTTTTCAAGATCTAATATAACGCGTATGCATTAATTTTCTCGTCACGTTAAGCAGAGAATGCATAAGTAAAGAGCTTATGGAGCTCGCCCACACGCCGCCCACCGAAACCCATGTAAAAGTCAAGCACTCTACACACGTTATGGGTGTTAAGTGGTTCGTCAATTGATACCGAATAACAGATGCTACTTGTGTTCTTTTCTGAAAATACTGCCAGACAAACCCTTCGAGATATTTAATATTGTAACGATATTACAATGACGCCGGTATATACATAACTCTTTTTTCTTTTTGAAATGCACGATCGTATCGAAAAATATACGTATAAAGAGGAACGAATCGAATCAGAAGCACGGTATCAACACGCAGCACGCTTTATCTCCCTGTCGTTGAAGAACCTATTTGGTGGACAGCCGAAGCAATAACGTAAATCCTAATGGAAATGCAAAGATTAATTAAGAATCCCATTCTGCTGTGTCCCCATGTGGGCGTCCCTAGGGAAGATCATCGGTTCGTCATTTTCTCTGTCTCCCTCTGTTTCCCCCTTGCCCCTGTCAAGCATTTAGGGTGAATTCACCTACTCTTTTTGTCGATGTCGAGCCGCGAATGACTACCAGCCAGCGATAATGAAAACCATTAGCTCTCCCTATAACGAGTCGTTCGAATACGATCTGTATTCTCTTAATTTTTCTCATTGAAAAAAAAAAACAAGCGTTTCTCTTCTGCGATAGCAAGACGAGTGAGCGGGACAAAGATTTCCTTCGTGAGGAATTCACGAAATAAAAAAGCCTTTCTTCGTCGCATTTATCGCGGTCGCGTTAATCATGCCGTTAATTAAGCGGAGGAAACAATGTGTGCGACACGAGTGGCGTATCGTCGTAAATTACGACGTAACCAATTGCATCGTAATAATAAACGTAAGCAACGAGCGTCAAAGTGCAAGGAGCCTTGCAGCCCCGAAAATCTCGACAGAGAAAGGGTGTCGTACCGTCGAGATATCGCGATTCTCCACGTAATGAACGAGGGGGAGCTGAACGTGCGTGTATGCGTACACACGAGAACATCCTGCGACACGCGCTCCGCGTCAAAGGAAGCTGGAGAGCAGCCGGTCACCGACACAATGCGTGTCTCCTGGGACACGCTTATCTGAAATTACAACGTTACATACCTGCCCCTGGCTCCTAGACCCGCTAGAAACCCGCAAGCTTCTAGAACGATTACTCGGGATGCGTGAATCCGTTCAACGAAAAAGCCTTTGTGACGGGGACACGCGCTCTCCTACCGTTTAATCTTCTTCTGAATGTAAAACGCGCTGAAACGAAAATGAAACATATTTATTTAAGAAGATTTTTAAGGGAAGAAGGAACGTGTACCGTAGAAAATCGATCTTTAGACGACAGGAAAATTCTAGGAAATTATAGCGAGGAATTTAAATTACAATAAGAGATAGGTGGCGAACGCGATGATCGAAAATTTTTCTACTAAGAAACATTTGGAAAGGTGATCAAATACATCGTGGAACATCGATCTTTCGATGATACGAAAATTCTAGCGAATTACCGAGATTGTAGCGTCAGAATGCACGAATCTGTCACTTAAGTTTCCTATTAATCGACTAATTTTAATCTTCTCTCAGATGCGAGACAAACGAATTTTTTTAGTAGAAAATCTTGCAAAAGTAACGTCGGGAAGGAATTATAAAATGTGGATTTTCGGAAGTGATGAAAATTCTGATGGATTATCAAAGTTCCAGGAAATTCACGATATGATAATGAATGGCGAACGTGACGAATAAATTTTAGCAAAAATTTAGGTGACGCGCGGTGAGAGTCGGGATAGATTTTTTAGCATAGTTCACCACCGTCTCTGGTGGTGAAATAAAACGATTAAATACGTCGCACAGTGGCTCGGTTCACTTAAATCGCGTTCGTTTCCCGCGCGTGTTTCGCACCGTGAAACTCATTAAACGATCTCTCTGGCCGCCATGTTTGCATATTCAAGCGGTCCCGCTGAATGGTGTCGTCTCGCGTCCTTTTTATGCGCTTTTCCACATAATTTGTCAGCGGATGCGCAACGACTGTGTCCCTACCGTAGCAGTCGCGAATCGTCCGTGGAAAAATGTTAGGAAAATCAAAAGAACCACGCTTTTCAAAGTTTCTTCGTCGTTCGCCGGTGTAATCTCCGCGTTCCTGACCATTTTTCAAGCTCCCCCGGATGTTCCTCGTCTTTTCCAACCAGCTCCCTTGAATACCATCTTTAAGACACTTGCCTTCCTCATTAAATGCTCCGACACTCGTCGGCCGCGAGCAGAACCACGTTTTCACAGTGCGACTGGACCGTTTTGCAACGACGGGAGGATATCCCTTAACCAGAAGTCTAGGTCCTTGAGAGATTTCTTCGCGTTAACGACTCGTTCGCGAAGGAGACGCGGCTGCAAGCAGCTTCAGGCCGGGAAAGAAAAAAAAAATAAAAGCCTGAACTCATCCTCGTGGCGAACGCGTTAATATCGAGCCTTGTTAACGCGATAATTAACCCGTGACCGGTGACGCGGCACCAAGTGTCACCGAGTAATTAAATCGCAGCAATTTACAAGATGTAGCGTGGAATTGCCGTTCCGGCTGCCTTTTTCTCTCTTTCTGTTGCTCGAGCGAAGCGCGATGTAACGAAAAGTGGCTGCGGGAAGGAGACGAAAGTACCGGTAATAAGCGGTGGATCGATAAGAAGCGACGTAACACTCTCGCAGAAACGAGTAGCACAGGCCACTATTCTTCTTCGCGCGTTCTAATTGGGAATTAATCAATTTCCGATTGCAAAGTATGTTTGATAGGCTAATTGAATCGGCTGTCGGTCGCACCCGCTGAGTTATTAACGCCGTTTAACCGTCGACCAAAGTGAAACGCTGGCAGGAAAGAGACAGCTAAGAAATTCTGAGGTAACAACTTTCTAGATACCGACTGACCCTTTTTCTCAGCTCGAAAGGAACCGAATTCTTCGTTCTCTGTCCCTCTGTCGCTGGCGCGCACTCACCAACGAGAAACCATTATGCAAATGAAGAAGCACCTTTTCGAGAAAAGAATGCACGCGAAAGATGGAACGAGAGAAGAGAAACCGAGAGGGTTCGTCGAGGTTTATTTATATTCAGGCTGATTTCCAATTATCGAAGATACGAAGGAACGAGAGCACTGCCGGCAGCGTACGAACGAGAGGGACACGGGGAAGGTGCGTGATCAGGATTCATCTTTGCTGCTCGCATGTCCTGTCGCAGTTTGCTCTCTTGCCTTCTGTTCCTCTTTCGCGCTTGGATCAGTAGCTTCGGCTCGTCTTCTGGCTTTCTTCGTCGTCGCTTTGCCTTCCACTCTTCTCGTGCTAACGTCCGCCGGCTCCCCCACGAATATTTCGTAAAAAGGACGCGGCCGAACACGAGAAAAAACGGAAACGGTCGACGATGAACTCTTTCTCCGTCACGCGCGGATGAAAATTATCCTGCCTTTCAGTGACCGTTGATTTTTACCCGGCCATTAAAACGTTCGATAAGTCGGTCCTTTTTCCTTTTTTTCAACCATCTCCAGCCTTTTTTCCCTGCCGTCCAAGGTTTTACGCCGTATGCCCGATCGAGTCCACTCGAACGAATTCGATCGTGTTTCCACCCCGCGTTTTGACGATCGAAGAATGAAGCGAATCCGAGGTTTCGCTTCGCCAAGGAAAATAATTTTACTCAATTTCGTCTTCTCCGAATATTGGTCCTTCGAATAAGAGGGCAGCGCTCCCTGACAATTCTCCGAAGTAAACTGAAACGTTGGCGCCTCTTAACTTCGTTTTGACCAATTGTTACGGCGAGTAGCAAAGACTTACCCCGTCATCCCTTGGTGGATAAACGAGGCGCGTATCCTCGTAAAAGTAACGCCCCTCCCTGGAATACACACATACACACACGCGCGCGCGCGCGCGCGCGGAAATACCTACAACAACCTGCTGGTCGTTCGAGTGAAAAGACCGCGTCGAGAGCCGCGGCGTTATTATCATACCTTCCCTTTTAATAGGAAACTTCGCGGACGGTTGGAAGGCTCGCTGAAGGGTGAAAGGGGTAAGCGATGCTCCCGGGGAAAGAAGCGAACCGCACAGCCATGCTGGAGAGAGATAAAAAATACAAGACAACCGAACGAGCCCGATTCGAAGAAGCGAGATAGATTTCCGAGTAACGGATGGAGAAAGATAAGGAAAGATGAAGGAAGATAGAGAGGAACGAGGACTCTCTCGCGATTAATGAGCGGTGTTTGTTGTTAATTGCTGCCGCCATTAGGTTGGCATCTCCTCGCGAGTTCCCACCACCCCTAGCCTTCCTCTTCCTCTCTACGTCCCTGTTTCTCCTTTCTTTTTTCTATCTTCCCATCTTCTTCTCCTCGCCCTGTCACCCAGAGATAGTACATGGGAGCACGGTTATATAATAAATAGATATATACATATACACACATATACACGCGCAGATGCGATACTCTCTGTCCGTGCGTGTTCACGAATACCTCTGTACCGTCGTGGATCGGTACATAATGCCATCTACCTATATACATTTTTCCTTCTGTTTATATAGACTGCAAAGAGAGACAGACACATAGAAGCGTGCACACCTAAAACTCGCGGAGCTAAACCTACCACCGAGTCACCCTCCAGCGGCTCCTCGAAAGCGGAGCGCGCATGTTAATGATCGCCCGCCACGGCCTTTATCTTTTCCACCTCATTTGCGCGCCACGAGTGGGACCAGGGAGTTTGCGACTCGCTAGAAATGAGAGAGAGAGAGAGAGAGAGAGAGAGAGAGAAGCAGGGAAAGGGGAAAGAAACGACGACGACTTCATCCCCCAACCACGCCGTTAAAATATTTGCTCGCACGAAGATCCGCGTGGCTGTGCCGAGAAAAGGTGTACGTGTATCGCGCGAGAAGTTCAGCTGGAGATGAGACTCGTCCCCTCCGCCGCCAACCTCCCATTTTTTTTGACTTCATCCCCTTTTTTCCGCCCGGCCACCAACCACCGGCGTTAGACTGAAGAGGGACTTGAACGAGAATCTTCTTACAGGTACGATTCGCGCTCGTGTGGGTGAGTGCGAGAGGGTTGCGCGGTACACGGCTAGCTTTCTTCTGTTTCCTCTCTCTTTCTCGCCTGTCTCTTTCTACGACCTATTCTTCCTTGTCCCGTGCGTTCCCTTCTTTCGTACCTTTCATCGGACGCCACGCGGTTTTCCACTTCTTGCTTGGACGATGGCGCGATTTACGGAGAAATTAAGACGCGAGACCGACTAACGCGTGCTCGGGTTGCTTCCACGACTTTTACACCCGCCTTATTCCAACGCCGTGTTCTCCACAAATTTAGTTATTATTTCACTTTGCAGCCTTATGTTAGAGAAGAAGCGTGACATCTCCCGTAATTTCAAACGATACATTTTATTAGTTACGTAGTTTTTGATCTGAAAGGGGTATCGATGGTATTCCTAAGTAGAAAATTGAGCAGACAAAGAGTGGGTGCAGGATAAAAGCATTATTAAGAACGACGGCGGCAACAGCTCGTAGCAACTTTCTCCTTCAACAACTAATGTGATAATTACTCAAGCGGAAGTAATAAAATTAATCTCGGTACCGCCTCGCCGCGTTTCCACCCTCTCTTTTCCCTCCCGGCAACCCCGCGACTCCTTTTAACCCGCCGTTGAATTTTGGTGGCGCAGGATGGCTCTGCCCTCTTATAAATCAAAGCCAGTTTAGCTTTTAATAATTCGACGGAGGGGATGGCAGACCGGATAATATACGCCCCAACTTCTTCCTTTATTCTCGGCCAAGAAGAGTATCCCGTTAATATCTGCGGTGACAGTAATTCGTTTCGCGTTTTCGCGGGAAAAGCAAGAAAGAATATAGCAAAACAAGGAGCTACTTGTGCCATCGAACTTTCGACATCTTCAACTTTACGCAGAATAACGAAACTTCGTTGTATATTACGAGACACTGGCAGTTTCTTTCATGTAATAACGCAAGAATGACAAAATATCATAATCCCGCAGGGAAACATATCGATAACTAGGAAACAATTCGTATAATTCTACGGTTCGACGCACGTCTACGCTCTTCGACTGCAGTAACGAGGAAGAAAGATGTCTTTATACTTTACAACGTGCCATGATTACAACGTAGTAGTATAGGAATTATAACCACAGGTGTCTAGTTATTTATTATTGTCTTACGGTATTTTCTACTAATCCGTTCTTTGTATTTCCCGAACAGTGAGTTACTCGGGAGTCATACTAATCATCCAGATGAGTTAAAAAGCAGAGAAAAGTGCCGACGTTATACACGCTATTTATTCCATTTTCTAAGTATTTACGCACCTCCTAGAGAATGTTGCGAAAACAAGCGATCCGTCGTGAAAAATTGAACGTTACTCGTTTATCTAGCTAATGGAATTTACTTTGTTCATGTGACGCTGGATTAACGATCCGATCGGTCGAATTCTATCAGATTTTGAACGATAAGAATTTTGATTTGAACGTAGAACGACAGCAACGATTTCGCGACTTCTTGGAAGAGATCGTGAGCTAAGTTTGTCCCCCGCGAGCGAAGAAAAGTCTGCGGGAACACTGGGTAGGTTGCTCTGGTGGGTTCTGGCCATCGAGTAAGTATCAGTAAATAATCGCGGCGGACGTTACATTACTCGGCGGAATTTATGATTCGGGCCCGTCCGGTCACGTTTGCCGGAGGGCTCCTCCTCGAAGACGCTCCGAAGGAGCAAAAAGAAACTCCAACGAGAAAGAAAAAGATGGCCGGTAGAGAGAGGTATCCCGAAACGGGACAAGGAGGAAAAAAGGTTAAGGTGATGATAAAATCCTGGAAGGAGGTGCAACGAGTAAGAGACAGCCCCTGAAACACAGGCCAATTTGCCACGCTGCGTTTGCCAGGCTAAATATTACGCGAGTTTACACAGGTCGTGTATCTGGGACACGAAATCGATTCCTGTTGAGTGAGAGTCGTTGCTATTAGCTTATTTCTATTACATACATGTGTATAATAAAAGTCTGTCTGCGATTTAGCATTCAAAATACTCCGATCTCTTGAAACTTCCTAAAATTGTAGAGCATCTAGATGGAAGAGGAATTAATAACGAAAAGCATATCGAACTTTCGTTTCGTAATCGCAATACGGATTCGATAGAATTCAGCGATGTAAAAATGAAACTAAAAATGAAATTCTGTTTCTAATACAAATTAACGATGTTTCGTAATGTACGACAAACTTGACTATTCTATACGAAAATATCACGAGGAAAGAATGAGATTAGAAAGCGTAAGAAAAATGCATTAACGAGAAACGAAAGAAGAATTTAGAGAGGAAGGGAAAAAGAATTGAACAACTAAAGTCTCATGCACGACCGCCCTTTTAAACACCTCGCAAGCCAATTTGCCACGGCGTGTCCACGAGGTGATAAACGCTAGGCGGATTCGAGTGTAAACTCTAGCTTGTATCACGATTCAGCAGCACGAACGAGTCTTTAACGAGTATCATCCGGTTGAATGAAATTGGAAAAAACGAGATCGCAGAACCGGTTGCCCTAAGATTTCGAAGCTTCTGGAAAAAAAGAATGAACTGGCAGGAAACAGTGACACGCGATTCGGGGAGAGGAACGTTGCAATTCGTAACAATGTATTCTTTCGTTTCTCCGAAAAAATTAGCCAAGACAATCGCATAATGCTACAGCAAACTTCTTTGCCCCGTTTTCTCTTACCCCACGCGAGTTCTCCGTACTGCGATTTAAATACACAGTATATTATTTATTAATAGTATTATTTAGTAATTACTTTATTATTGTTACTTGTTATTAGTAAATTATATAACAATATGTAAACGCAATACTTTTGTTTTAAATAAAGCTTTAACCGCGCTTGGATATTTCAAGACATCATATACTTGATCAAACTCTGCTTCTTGCCAATTTCCTAATTTTCCCAATGACATAAATAGCGATGAACAAGTGATTAAGTTACATCCAAAGAACGGTATTTCCAACCTCATCGTTTTTCCTTATTTTTTAATTTATGGAGTTTACCAGCATGGTTTTCAAACGACTCGTACGGTAATGAAAGATCGAAAAAAAATATCATTATGTGAGAGAATTTTTGTCGAGGCATGTCTCGAATTAGGCGGTAACGCGTGAATAAAAATACACTGACGAGCGGCGATTGGCAAAGCGGTCGCGAACTAACCACCTATGGGGGGATTAATTTAATACCTGAGTAAAATCAATCAACGAGAATTGATGTTGGTTGGAAGAGTGGGTGCCGAACGACCTGCAGTCGGCTGACCAAACTGTACGAGCTGAGGGGGAGAGAAGAACGGAAAGAAGGCAGTATTTGCTTTGCGACGTAGCGGGGCCCGTAATCAGTGTAAATCAGGGGACACGTAAATCACACCCTCTGCGGTAAGAGCCTCTCTAACGGGTGGTGTAACGTATGGTAGGAAATAAGTGATCGTACACGAACGGCAATTTGGAGATGCTTCTGTAATACTTGTCCGTGTTATCGTACTTGGACACGAGCCATGTTCATACATTTATTCTTTTCCTTCGTTCTCGAATAATTTTTGCTTACCACTGGATCTACGAATGACGATAGCGATCTACAATTGGCAATTTTAAAACGTCGTTAAATTGAAGGTAAAAGAAACGAGTAACTACTTATATTTGATATACAAGACCGAGACTGTTGTTTCTCTGCGACTATGAAATCAATCGGTTTAAAGCTTCCATGGTAAGGGCGGCGATTAAGAGAAGTATAATAAACAACGACGTATACTCGTATTTTTGGGTACACGGGTACGTGATTCACGTCGGCGGCTTGTGTGGTCGTCGGTACCGCCCCCGATTGCTTCCCAACCCCCATGTAAGAGGAAGAGAAGCGAAACGAGAGGTTCGTACCACCTGTTAATCATAACCGATTAAATTATTAATATTCGGATAATTACACCGCCTACGATGGACCATTAATATATTTTCGTTAGCCGTGCATCGATCGAGATTGTTATAATTCCAGGACGAATATCTAATTTAGAGTCAGAGGGAACGTTTCGAACGAAATTTCGGTGTCGTTCGATCTAAAAGTTCTCGATTCAGGCTTACTGGAATATTGGATGCACTCGCTCAGGTACTCGTATTTTCCCTCACATCGACGCATACGTGCGCATAAAGCACGTGTGCCTTCGTGACTACACGGTCGAGCACGCTCGAGAATCGGTCGGTAGAGAGAGATCCGTCGATTGCAAATCCGTAAATCATTGGCAGGAAGAGGCGTTTACGCGCAAACGAATTAATTGAAAAGGCACCTCGTCGTCCTCTTTCTACCTTTCTCCCTTTCCCTCCCTATTCGGCTCTTTTACCTTCTTCTGCTTTCACCCTTCGCTCCACTCGATCTTCTCCATTTCTATCGTATTCTTCTCCTCCCTCTCTGTTTATCTTCCCTCCGTGTATTTACAGGCCGATACACAGGGATCGAGGAACAGCAGCGTTACTTGCCTTTCGCCGAAACAACGTACAATCGTCCGTTCATTATGATTGTAGCGTAACTACGGTACTTTCCGATCAAATTACCATTTCGATTGTATTTCATCATTTTGACTGTGTCCGTCCAAGTGCATTTAAAATAGCGACAGAGTAAGAGAGAGAAACGAGATGCGCCATAATTGCTCACACGGGATCCCTGGTTGATCCTGCACGATGAAATTCGAATCGGCGAACGATCCTTTCTCCAGTGTTGATCCCTCTTCGCCGGCCTTCTTTACGATACTGCTTCGTCTTTCTCCTTTCCTCGCGAAACCCACAGTATCGGACTATCTATCTTCTTCAGGTTCCAGTCCGGTCAGATACACAATATCTCGATACCTTATCGCCCACATGATTTCTGGTTCGTCTACGTTCAAGAAACACACGCGCGCATCTTCTCTTGTATCTTGACGTATTTGCTTCTTCTTCCTCGCACTTCTACGATGGACCAAATACGACCACTCACCTTCTCTCTTGCTTCTCGCTTACCATCTCAATAACGCGAATGGCCCCGGCGCCTCGAAATCCCGCCGAGATAACCTTTATTGTAATTACAATAAGGCATTATGCGCGCCCAAGATCCAAACGGGTCGGAGGTCACACACTGGCTTGCCTTTTTCGAGGCTCCTCTTACAATCATCTCTGTATCTGTGACACGTTTTCTTTTTCTTTTTTGAACGTCATTTTAGACATACCAGATTCAATCACGCGGGAAATTCTTTTACAAAAATAAAACACAACGATGCGATATTCTTGCGATACCTTTTTTAATTCGAAGATCGACGTATTATTAGAGTTGCATTTTCAGATGTCATGGAAATGCAGGTTAAAATCTAAAAATTAAAAGAAAGGCGAGGTCCATTCTGTCGAGTGCGCCGGATGTGAAACCGACACGAAATCATGCAGCATCGGACGTGCGAATTCCCAATTTCCTTGTCGGCAACCGTGCCGCGACCAAAAGGAAAGGAAAAAATGTGGAGGAGAGAAATTTACATCCCAGGATTTCGTTTCACGTGTGATATGAAACTAAAAGGACCGGCACGCCACTGGAATTATTACGAACAATCATCATTATGTCCGAAGAGAGCGGAGTAATCTTCTGCTCCATCTGTTATAAGCCACGTGTGGTGACAGAAAAGGGGTGAAACGCAGCAAATTCTCAGATAAATCTTTCGCGTGTTCCAGAGAAAGCACCTCCGCCATTTCGATTCAAATTTCTTTATCCAAATCTCAATTCAATTCTGATCACTTTCTCTGGTAGATTCAGATGAGAACGAAAACAAAAATACTCCCGTGAAGCCTGACAGCGAAAAATTAATAATTTAATAGCAAGAAATTTGCACGTTTCGAAGAAGAGAATTACATCGAACGTGTCGAAACCTTCGCGTTCTTCGAATTCAAATTTCTGTGTTTAAACCTACATTTCATTTCCGTCATTTCCATACGAAATTCTAAGAGTAAGAGCAACTTGTAGGAATGATAAAAATTATAGGAGCGAGAACAAGAAAACACATTTGTCGCTCCTAATTTATAGGAATCGATGACTTAACGTCAAAAGACGTTTGAGAGAAATGAATACGTCGAATGTAGCAAAATCGTGGCAGAGCGAATCCTGGTGATATTATCGAGAAGGAGTGGCCGCTCGTATGCGCGTATCGCGTTTCATGGCACGGCCATCTTTATATATGCAGACGGGCCACGCGTGGAAGGTCTGCGGTAGGCGACATGTTCACTGGACATGACTTATTGCCTACAAGCGCCACTGTAAATCTCGGCGTTACAACGTCTGCTTCTGCCACCGAGAGGCGCAAGGGCGGCAATCGCACACCGAGACACATGGAGATCTTTTCAGAGATCTTTGGGGTCGTGTGCTCTTTTTTTCCACCCGCGTTCAACTTGAAATTAAGCTGACTGCACTCGTTTCAATTAGATACCAACTTCTCTAAATTCGCTTCTTTCCTCGATATTTCCGGCTGTTCGAGTCGTTTAATACCAATGAAACGTTTTGAGACGTTTTTAACAGGCGTCCTTTCTTCCTCTTCCGCCGGATAAGAAGTTTGAAGTTGCCATTTAAAGAACAGGACAACGTCTGTGAGAAAAAGGATCGTGTTTTCTCGACTGACTAACGTCACGAATTTGACGAAAGTTCGGTTGAAATTACGTGGAAAATTACAGGTCCAACTTCCGGTGCTAGCGGAAACGATCGAATACATAGCCCCATTCTCAGCGAACGAACTGCAATCAACGACGATTGACAACTGAAATCAATAATTTAGATTAATGAAATACAAGATTACGCTTATTCTTGTTACGAAATTTTACACCGGAAAATTTCAGTTTTTCCGATCTAATTTGAAGCATCTAACACGTCGAACGCTCCAAGAGCTAATGATAAGGTTGGGCTAATCGTCGTCTGACTATGGGTCTCTTCGCAGCAGAATCCTAATTGAATTAGAAGATCCGGGATTTTCGAGGCGGGACCAGAAGCAGGTTATCCCGCCATTTACGAGCAACCCTTCATTTCGAACAGTGAGAGCGTCGGAGAAGACCGAGAAGCACCCTTGGCGAGTCTGTTTGCTTGGCAAACGATAAAATAATGAATCTTTGCTCTACGTTTCCACTATCCGATTCACAAAATCAAAATTTTCGTTGGCTTGAGAATATAATTCGATAAATAAATTAGGTGAGAAAGATCGCGTAAATTCCAGGCAAAATTGCCCGAAAATTAAAGGAAAATACAAGGAAGACGCCTTCGTTTATCGTCGCATTATTCCACTATATATACCGATCTTTTTTCTTGCTAATGAAGATTTATGACATTATTTTCGTTCGTGCTTTTATTTGCTGAGTCGGTTAATCTTACATCGTTAAGCGCCACAAAAACTGCGGCAAAATAGCATCATTATTTTTTATCGGCGAAAAACTTGGTCAAAGTTGTACGTCCCATCCTACGATAGAAACATAGACCTGACGTAATCTTGAAAAGAAACGAAATCAACGCAATGTTATCTATCGATCGTTCGCTCGATACACTTTTGATTACGTATACCTAATCAAAGTAGAAACATTGTAAAAGTGCTGTATGTGGAAAAGTACGAAAACGGAGAACGACAAAGTTAAGGTCGATGCAGCGAAGAAATTCTCGAATCGTTAATTCCGACGTACCTCGGGCGTACATCAAATTGACATTCACCTTCACAGAAACCGTCAATTTCACGACGATTTGCACCCGCGGGAATTCGTCCTCACGTGCAACGAGTGACCGTTCACGAAAAAGCTCGAGTAAAAATGAGGGTCGGTTTCAGGAGAGAGGATAGAGGAAGAAGAAGAAGAAGGAGAAGAAGAAGACAGGTCTCGATGGTCGCTGCACGTCGCGTGACGGAAGATCCCATGATCACAGGCACACGCACGCGCGTATTTGCATCTTATCCGCGTCTACGTATGTTCACGATGAAAACCGACAATTTTCGCAAAGACTAATGTCTTTCGCAACACGACAAACACACGTGAAAAATCTGAATAATCTACGTAATAGAGATCTTTAAGACCAATCTATCTTTATCTGGATAAAGTGAGCTGAATTTCAGGGTATACATTGACAAATTATACATGTTAATGTTACGCGATAAATGATCCAAGCCGAAGACACGCCTGCGTATTCATATATCTTGTAATTAGCATAAAAATAGTGAGCGTGTCTATCATCAAACTAATGTTTGTCTCACGTGGATGGTTGGCTGTGACGATTTTCGTGAATCGAGCCGACAGTGCATATACACAGGTATGGTAACAGCATCTGAGGATGTAGCAATTACGTCTGGACTCCTTGCCACAGATGGACGGGACCGCAACCACGGAACGCCCCTTGCGTTACACACATGTTACAAGTTCCCTTCTGTCCCTCTTCCCTTTCCTCCTTACCTCTCTCCCCTCTTCTTGCTGCTCATTCCTTCCTGACCGAATTAATGTTCGTACGGTCAGCACGAAAGACGCTCCTGTGGGAACCGCGAGACATGTCTTTGTCGACGTCCATCCCGGTCGACGAACGCTATCCTGGTCAACGATTACGAGAGCCAAGGAGATGAAGGAGAGCAAACATCGTACACGAGGATGAGGATTAACTTGAAGAACGTACTAAGGTTAATGAAGACGAGCAAGATATAGCAGAGTATCAGCTGAAGGGTTGAGCGCTTGAAACTTGTTGGTGAACTGCGGATGTGTATGCATTTATGGGAAATTTAACTGCGAATCCTCCAATTTTCTACGGCTCGATCTCTCTCTCTGTTTTCGTCCCAGCATGAAAAAGAATATTAAATGTTCTAAGGAGATGTTTAGCATAAAAGCGAAGAATTCGAATTTGTCAAAAATGATTCAAAAAATGAATAAAAAAAAAGGAGATTAAAAGTACAAGAATGCACAGAATGTAAATACATACACAATAAGCAAAAATATGAAAGATACCAAATTAAATAAAGATTCGCAATGTAAAATTATTAAATAGTATTGCGTGATAATTCGCTATGAATATAACTTGGAAAGTGAAATTTTTTAAATGATGGAAATTTCGAGAAAGTAGATAGTATCGCCGAACGAAGAATAAGAAAGTGAAGCTTCAAGAATACGATGTTTCCTATTTCTTTACAAAATATTCACGTTACGATGTTCACGCAAACATTCATTACTTCAAGTTACGCTTAAGAGGTGACAAATAACATTGTCACCAGCAGCTTTGTATACTACGTAGAGTGACAGCGAGTGAAGAAAGGAAAGAAGCAAATGAAAACAAAGAAAAAAAAAAGAGAAAAAATATCGAATGGTAACCGGAATCACAAAATTGCTTTACGCTAGTGATTGATAAATTTTGTCGATTACAAATTTTCGAAACGAACGCGAGTTATACACGTTCGAACCTTTTGTATGTTGATGCTACTTCGTTACGTTAAAATTGAAGAATTCGTTCCAGTTTCACCGCCAATCGTGTGCGATGTGATCGCTGGATAACGGTGACCCTGAAGACAGCAGGTAACCCCATAGCCATGAACTTTCTTTTCTCGTGTGCCGTTGACAATGGGGAGTCACGACCGTCTCGTGGATTTCTGCACGCGATGACCTGCGTACTTCCTGAGGACACTTGAAGAGGAAGTGTCCTAACGGGAGCATAGACCCGCTTTCTGTTCCAAGACTTCACCCTTTGTTCCATGAACCATCGTCGTCCACGGTAGGCTAGCCGAAATCAGACTAGAAACACGCGACGAAGGAAACTAGCGTAAAAATAAACCGTGCAATCGTAGAAACGATCGGTCAAATCACCGGTTATCAAAGATAGTTGGCCAACTAATCCACACGGTATTAACCGTAAGTTGGTTGCCTCTCGTCAGGGCATTCGAGCTCTAATACACCCTAGGGGTCGTGAAAGGGATGAGGCGGCAGTCACGTGTATTCTGCCCGGCATGGCCGCGAGATTACAGGCCGGCTCGAGGCTGCCTGCGATGTAAATCAATCTGCCGCACAACTTCCCCGAGGGTCTGGTCTAAACTGTTCTCTCTACGGCGAAAAGTGAATGGCAATCGTACGAGGTGTCGGATGTTCGAAACTATGTTTTCTTATTGCTCTCGCGCGTCAGCCAAGTACGTTTTCGAACCTAGAGAAGAAACAGCAAGAAGAAAACAGGTCAAAGATGAATGGCGGGACTACCGTTCGCCGTGCATCAACTAGAAGAGGATCAGCGACAAAATCGTGCCGGCTGCATTTATTGAAAATTACTCCTCGCGTGCCAGCTCTTCACGAAGATGAGAAAGAGGAGGGTAAAGAGATGCAATCGACTAGCCGCCCCAAAGTCACGATTATGCTAACCGAAAGGCGCTTGGTTTAATAAGTTTAGGAACGCTTTAAAGTGCAATATCATCATATCCCGACTGTTCGGTTCTGAACCTTAACTCCAGACGATAAACGAGTCTCTTAGTATTCGCTAGATCGTTAAATACGTGAAACTACATTTTCATGTAAGTGGATAACAGTAGAATCGTTAGTCCTCCGTGCAGAAAATAATAACAGTACCCTGTGCTAGTAAATTTGCCATCCACAAAAGCAAATGGTGGAGAAGAACGAAAACAATCGAAGCTCGGTTATTTAACGTTGCGAGCTATTCAATTTCCTGGACTTTAATTCGGACGATGGTCAATGCGTTTCGTTATATGCCCTCAAGTCCCGTACTCTTCAAGGAAGAAAGGGGAATGCAATCATAAACCACCGAGGGTGGTTTTCGTTTCCATGTTTCCTTAATTAACATTTATACAGTGGTAGCAGCGTTTGTTACGTTAGTCTCTTCAAAGGGATGACTTTGCTCTGGCGTGAGCGAGCATTACACGAATTTTCATTATATTCCTAATTACTATGCCCGCAGTTGCTTCTCCTAATTCTAGGAAAGAGTACCAAACAATTGATGATAGTTGTGATTAATAAGAAGAAGAAACTAGGCATTTACGATGCAGCCGGGAACGTGTTAAATATAAGAAATTATAGAAACTATCGCTTTAACTTCTGGATATTTACGAAATTCTGCAAGCTACGAGTTCGCAAAAGGAGATTATCGCTTTAGGCGATCGTGTCTCCGAGGAAGGCCATCGGCATATGCGGCTCGCGTGCATCGATGCAACCGTAGGTTCGCAGTAACAGGTGCAGATGCAGAGGAAGCAATCGTTAGCTCGACAGCCCGCGGTGCATGTGCGCCTATTATGATTTCTTTCGTAATTAGTTTCCCTTCTCTCGTTCTCCGTGTTTCTCGTTCGAGTATTCATATGCGCCTATTTATTCATTTCGTTGCACATATGCATTGCTCGGAAAACATGTGCCATCCTTTATCGTTCACATTTGGAATATCGATGATAATAACGATGGCCTTGATCTTGCATTGCAAGTTCCATCACAATTCCTTGTGGCGTAATGTTGCGGGATACAGTTTAAAAATGCAAATTACTTCGTACATCGTAATCATGCACATAGAACGAAAATTTGGACATTCCTCCCCGTTTCTGTTTATTTATGACTATGAAATAATTTACAGGTTCGTACCAGTACCATCGATAGGCCAATTGCTTACGTTTACAATCATTATTATCGCTTCAATCGCGCGAGAATTTATCAAAAGTCCGGATAAATTTAAAAGTTCGTTGAAATATGTTTCGTAATGGAAATACCCCAGCTGAATTATCGTATTGTATTTATTTATTGGAAAATACCTGACCAATTTCTGGATCCATAAATGTTCATTGAAACAGGTTAACATTTAAGTTATGGGATGGATTCAAGACTCCAACGTACATATCCGAGAAAGCGTCTTGCCGAGGGATTTCACCGAGGGTTGGCTGTTTGCGCCTCTCGACAAATAAGGGGAAGTCGTTATCCTCTGGATGGGAGGAGTAATTAACTGCTTCTACCTCCTTTCTGTCCGCCCCACCTCTCAGTATCCTTCCTTTCCGGCTTCGGCTTCTACTCGAAGGAGCAGACTTAAGGAGACTCGCTTAGGCTTTCACGCGGTCGTGTCTTCATTATTCACGCTAATCTGCTTTTGCTTCGTACTCCTACCGCCACGATCTTGCCTTGTACCTTTTCAAGACTGAGACCTCTCGGTTAGTTTACAATTTATTGAAAATTATAGATACAATCAAATTTTATAATGCATAAATCATTTTCATTCATTATGCCTACTTCGAAACTTTCTACAAATTACATCTGATTATAATACATAAAATATAACATGAAATAAAGGAAGAAATTATGCATTTCAATATTTACATTTACGAAACTGCTGTTTAATTTTACGAAGAAGAAATTGAAATTGTTAACGTGTATTTCCAATTTTCTTCGCAACCCGTGATAGAAACCCCACGGTGATCGCCAAATTGTGATGAATTGTTTTCTTTCTTAACTGGCAATGCCGACAAACGTTGGGCCAGAGGACCCCGACTGCGATAATCTTTCACCAATCTTCAGTCTTGATTGATCGTCATAATTCATTGGTGATCCGGACGAATAAATGACTGCGATGAAATTTCGAAGTCTTTTCCCTAGCTAGCATTTTTCGCGATAAAAAAGTACGATTTTAAAATATCGGTACTTAAAATTCTTAAAAAATTAAAGTTTTGAAAAAGTTGCACATTGAATAAAGTACGAATAAAGTGACTGTCTGAAAATATATACTCTGAAAAATAAAATTTAAATTGGTATAGATCTTTTACAGAATATTTACTAATTTACAACTATGTATTAACAAATACACCATGTATATAAGCATTGCGCGATAGATGTGTTCAATTCTCCCAGATCATAGCATACAGTTCACTAAAAGTTATACATTTCCTGTAAAAATTGTTTTTATTACTTGACACTGAAATAAATACAACTCTATCATTGCTTACTAATTACTGTGAATGCACAGTTTGAGGTACAGAGCCTATTATTGGTAAGCCAATAACCCTGAAATAAAATAATCTTGTGGATGCAAAAAAATTTAAATTCAAAAGCATTACACACATTTTAAATTTTATATTAGGGTATTGAAAATCCACAAGGAAAATGATCTCCTCTTCTGAAAAGCAAACTGACCCATAGCTAACAACAACAGATGCTTTCAGTTTGTCAAGTAATTATTACATAACTGAAAGGGAAACATGTATAGAATTACAAACTTAAGAATGTAGACTAAAATTTTACAAAAATTGCTTCATTTATGTCTAGGAACATGTATGCACATTAAAAGTTCCCTGTTACTAGTACGCCATTAATGCATCAGACTCGTACATTATAATATAAATGCACAACTTATGTATATAACTTTTATTTGAGTTCATATCTTTACTGTGGTAAGTTTAATAAAACATTTTGACCTGGTGGCAAATAAGCTACTTGACGAGATCTAGACAGATTATGGGCTATATCTTCTGCAGCTTCGATTCTTCTAAGTTCAACTAAACCATCGCCTGCTTCACCAAGGGATTTTGCAATTAAGCTGGCAGCTTGAGCATCACCCTCTGCACTAATGATAGCAGCTTTCTTGTGTTGTTCCGCTTTTTCTACTAAGAAACGGGCCTTCTCTGCGTCTTGCTGTGCTACTTGTTTCATTTCTACAGCCTGAGTAAATTCTTTTCCAAACGTTAAGTGTGTCTGAAATAAAGTAGGTTATGAGATTAAACAGAGTATACACATATTGAAAAACATAAATGATCATAACATGCTTACAATAGAAATATCGTCTAAAATTAATCCAAACTGAGAAGCTCTTTCTGTTAAATCTTCCCTAACTTTTTGAGAGACGCTCTCCCTCTGCGTGATTAATTCTCCTGCATCAAATTGAGCAACTACTGCTTTTAAGACTTCATTGGTAATAGAGGGCAATACTCTTTCAGCATAATCTATACCAAGAACAGTATAGATTTTTGGCAAGGAGTCTGGTACAGGTCTGTAGAGAATACGAAGTGTGATGTTTACATTTTGTAGATCTTTACTTCCAGTAATTACAGGAATATTTCTTGGCATTGATCGAATATCAAATATGATAGGTCTCTGAACCCAAGGAATAATGAAATGAGTTCCTTCCCCTACAACCTGTTTCTTTATTCCAGTAAATCTATCAAAAATAACAGCCCTGTGACCACCATCGACTGAAACAAACAATACACAAGTATTATAAAACTTGTAACTTTGTAAAACTAAAAAAAAAATTGTAAAATTTATTGAACTTATATTCGATAAACACATTGTTGCATAATAAAAGGAAAACCAACCATTGTACAAGGCATTATTAACAACAAGCCCAGTCGCAGTTAAACCTAACCCAAGCTGTCCTATACGATTCCAAAACATAGCCATTTTTGATAACATCTCTGAAACAAGAATAAGAATTCAATTGCAGAAAACAAATGGAGTGTTCTGATGCAACACTGATCGATATAGATACAGTTGTGGTTAAACAACTTTAACTACTTAACCTATAACGTAACAAGATCAAAATACGAATTCGCTCTAACAACATAACCAGGGACAATAATTTTCACAAAATTGTAAAGTTTAAACATATCAAAGAGTCACAAACGTATAACGTGAATAAAATATTTAAGAGTATCGTACAAGACCAACCACATGCGGTTTCAATCGATTCTATAAATAAGTAATAATGTGTGCAACTAACAATAGACAATGGTGTTATATTAACAAATAACTAATGTTTTTCATATTAACATAATTAATTATTATGTAATAAATGTTATCTTTCAAAAACGAACTTACATTTTTCCTCGCGTTGCGTATAGGTTGTCGGCGAAAGGAAGATGGAGTCCAACCACAATTTCAAATCGACAGTAGCGCCAGTAGGATTTCGGAGGTAAATTTAAATTATGTACTCCTATTAATGGTACATGATACAGTCGTAATATATAATAACAGATAATCGCTTTATTTAAATAAATATATAGTGTATCAAATCATATATTGTATCATTCAAATCTAATTTCCCATTTGCTTTCTATTATATTGCAGTATATTGGAATAATTTATACGTTTCTAAAACTTAAAGCTAACATCTAAATCTTGCTCATTTATTATAAAAATACGAAACAAATTATAGATATATTCAATATTTGTATATTTCTATTACTTCTGTATTGTGTTATAGTAAAAGCCGTACAATTCACATTAACACTATATGCCTACAAGCACAGACGAGCTACAGAAGTCATCTGTGCAATAAGATATGACATGTTTTACATTTCTACTTTTAACAGAAAACTTACTGCTAACGTTATTATTAATAATGAATATGTTCTATTTCATTCCAAAATTTACGATACATGGTACGATCTTTATCTCGGAACCTCTCCAAAACCAGTGTTTCACTTTTGTGATCCATAACTTTAATAACTAAATACTAGATAATGTTGTTTCTACAGTACACTTGTGATACAAATGTATAAATTTTTTTTGCCAGTGAACACGTGCCGGAAAATATAAAAATCGTGTATTATTTCTATTTTTGTAAAATTTGCAAAAAATAAATCGCCCCCGGGTGGGCTCGAACCACCAACCTTTCGGTTAACAGCCGAACGCGCTAGCCGATTGCGCCACGGAGGCCACGTGACAACTACTTTCTTAATACTGCAGATGCTGATGTGAAGAGGATGTTGGTATGTGAGGTTTAATGATAAGATTGTTCGTTGTTGAAACTGTCGAATATATTTAGAATAATAAATTAATGTACAGCCGTATACGTAAGTCGTTAGTACAAAGTATAAATCGCAGAATAATTACTCGTTAATGCTCGTCGCGTAACTTGGTAGATACTCGTTAGATACTCGGAGATACTTTGTAGATACTGTACAATACTCTGTCGCTCGCGATCGCGCCCATTTATTTATACTGGTCGGGGAAGAGTCGGAAAATTCAAATTCGTCTTCATTGATCAGTTACATTGTTTTGCCCGGAGTTTGTTTATCATTACATTTCTGCGTCAAGGTTGAGCCAATGTCCTGAGGCAAAGCAACAATGCTATTTTTCTTGCTATTTCTAGACAACTGTAAATATAAAATATGAAAGAAATAAAACTTTATTTATTCAATTTCAAATTGTACAATTTTATAAAAAATTACTAAAAAAGTGACACTTCTGCAATATTTATAAAATGAATTTAGACATAATAATGAATTTTTTTTTCTTTTACTAACATAATATATTTCATTGTAATTACATCACGACGATAAAGTTGAATGATTTGACGATTACCACTGTAAAGGTAAAGAATAACTAACCGAAGATTGCCCGGGATAAATCTTTATTCGTCTACTTTTTGTATCTACATGATCATTTTATATTAAGTTCTCTTGTCGGACAATGTACACCTACTGCTTTAGATAATTTCCGCTGAATACGTTTCATAAAATGGGAAATATGATTAAATGATTTCATTTGATCTCTTTAAAGATGCGAGACACTGTATATCTGTGGAATTTTCGTTTCGTGCGTGCTATCCATATGACCGCACATCCCAGTTACTTGACCTTGAAGTGAGGTGCCCACAAAAATTGTCACGCTGTCTGGTAGATAGTAAATTTGGAACGGTAGTAATTGAGATTCGATCGTCACAATTTCATAACCTTTGGTCAACCTGTCCGAAAAAGCACGAATATTATAATTATACTCCAGTACCGTGTTATTCTGCAGAAATCATCCTGTGAGATTAAAATTTAAGTAAATGAGAATTTGTTGGAAAATTAATACTGAGGGAATTCACCTAATAACGTAGGAGTCAGAGTTCTTAGGTATCATAACACCTTTTTCTATATTCGTTTTGTCTATAACTTCATTATCTATGGTGACTGTCATGCCTCCATTGACAGGCATGATTTCCAATTCATGTTCACCTACATAAACCTTCAGAGCCAATACATTGTCTTGCACTGATTTCACGAAGATACTGTACATTTGGTCTATATGATCACCAGACAGCAGAGTCCATTTGTCTCGTACGATGTACGGAATGATACCATTATCTAGAGTGACAAGAACTCGAGGACGAACTGTGCAGAACTCTATGAATAGTATAAAGATATTGATGACTATCGTATTAATGATTACTTGTTATAGGTAGCAAAATAACTTACTGAGTCCGCCTTTAACGTAATTATTTAACATTAAGAAAGAGAATTGTGCGTTATCCATCCATGGATTCCAAAGTGGATCACCAAATGGTAAATGGACCAATTCGTAACTGTACGTCGGTCCAGCGACGGCTGTGTTAAGGAGAGATGTCGAATATGGGAATTCTAAGACAATCTTCGCGTTTCCGGGTTCCACATGATTCCAAGTATATTTCATATGCGAGAAGTAAGCAGCACGTAAAATATCTTGTGCCATATTTACGATCGATGTCAAATATAGAGGTACCTGTAATACGAATAAAGGTCAAGTATATAATTAAACTACTACAATAGTACTAAATTGTAAATATTTACCTTCCTTAGCGTCATATTTACGGTGTACTTTCTCAGGGTTGAATGACGCAACGCTTCTTCAATACATTCTCTAGTCTTAGGAACAATCGACCCCTTGGAGTAAAACAAAGAATTTTGACTTTGTTTAGAGCACACACTATGCATGCTGTCGTGGACGATATGATCTTTTTGGTCTTCTGACATTTCACCTTTCACGACTATTGTGACGTCCATGTCATCGCGTACACACTTATCATCTTTCGTTTGCCCCATGGTGATCGTCACTTTTGAATTAATTTCCTTTTCTTCATTAACTTTCCACGCACCTACTTTCCAGCCAATCATCGGATAATCTTTTTGTGCCTCGATACATATCTAAGAAAACACGTCAAATGTCTTTTTAACGAAAACGTTTCACGTATAGATCTTAAACCTTACAAACCTTCAGGTTTTTCTCTTCTGGCGTAATACGAGTGATCATAACTTTCATACTGTTGTTGAAGTGCCCCTGAGAAAATATAATGTTAACATTCATATCCCACTGTCTTACAGATTCATCAGTGGAGGCTGCTTTGACGTTCATATTTCCCCGAATATCGATTCTCTTGCTACTAATCAAAACCATTTTTTCATGATTGTGATCCAAATCTTGAAAACTAACTTTTCCGGTTAAGTCGATCTAAATAAACAGTAAAAAAATTAGAATTAAGAGAAGGAAGATTCACGTATTGCATAAGTAAAGTCACTTTTTTAACTTACCATCGAAGTAGGATAAGCGATACTTGGTTCACTTTTATACACAATTACGCAACTTCCTTCTTGCTTCGCAATTATATTGTTCATTATGTTATGATGAACTGCCATAACAGGTTTCATCCATGAACAGCCACTACGCAAAGAAAATAAGTTTTGATGTTACTCCTTCTCCTTGTCCGCTGTCATCCCTTAACTTTATACTTACATGGTGTTTTTATATTTGTCTGAGTACACTTCAAGCCAGTGATTAACAGGCGAGACAGGAACAGTATCGTTGTCACAATGAAGTATCATCGAAAATCGAGTACCAGTGTCCTTCGAGTCAAAGTTGCTCTCGTAAGTTTTCAAACTAGCACCAGTGGTGATAACTTCGTGATGACGGCAAGTGGAACACAATTTCTTCAACAGATCGTGCTGATCTCCTGTAAGGGTGACATAGTTCTTTCCGTGAAAGGATATTCCAACGACCGAGAATTCCGAAACAGGCAATCTTGCCAATGAAACTTTAAAACTCTTCGTGTCCTGATTGTAACCGATGGCTATATCACAAGGCAAAGTAACGTCTACAGACGACGTTTTACGAATAGAGTGCCAGGAATCAACGACAGGATTGTAAATCGACATCACGTATTCACCGTGCATCCATTGTTGATATTTGACTTTTGATTTCAAGATTAAATGATTTTTATTCTCGGAATATTCAACGCTTCCTCTGAGAGAGCTCAGAGATGGTACTTTGGAAGCCAAAACGGCTGGTACACCAAGATCGGTGACCATGTGCATTTCGGAATGACTATGGTACAGCACAGTCTGCCAGTTAATAACATTTAGGTACTCGGTAATGAGCTTGTTCCATTCCTTCAATTTATCAAGAAGTTTCAACGAATTACTCTCATCAGAGTGGAGTATGAAAACAACATTGTCGTTCATTGTTAGAATCACGTTAACGTTTATATCTTTAATTGCCGGTATATCTTTGACTGCTCGATTCAATATATTCTTCACATTGTCATTTTTAATTGCCTCTACGACTTTGTGGAGCACATTATGATTGATATGCTTTAAGATTTTGCTCATGCCATCTATGTTCCAGTGAACCTAAGACATAGAAAAAAAGTTGAATGATACTAAAGAGAACTTAAATAATATTTTTCATATATACGATAACATCGAATGGACTCACTCCCAATGTGGTAACAGGTTTATGAGCAACAGTTTCGACGTGTTCCACTGAACCAACGTACGGTAAACCAGTTAAATTGTCGAGAACTAAGGAAGCCATCACGCTCTCGCCGAATCCGTACTTTTCATCTACGTAGTCAACGTGGATTTTGCTTGAAAGTGGTTGATTCAGGTTCCTTATGCGAATAAACTTCAATATTTTCTTAGCCATTTCTCGAATTTTCATCAGGCAAGGGTCTACCGAGTTGGCAAGTCCTTTAACGGTATCCACATAATAATTATACAGATGTTCGTCTTTTTCGTAAACCATTAACCAGTATATGTTCATAACACGCCCTAAGTTAGGCTCTTGATTAACTTGGTGCATCAGTACATTAAAAGCAGCGATTCTCACTGCCGAGGGAAGGCTAACGTCACTAAGGACTGGCCAGAGTACGTCGTGAATATAATTTCTATGCACGTTTATGTTTTTTAGGGTCCAAATAGCTTGCACTCGAATGTTGTGTGGCTTTTCGGAAACAACCTCTTCGCCTTTGATGATAGGCTCCAGATGTTTCAAAACATGTTTCGATCGAACGTTCTTCATAGCCATCATGTATACCATCTTCATGTGAAACATCGGCTCATCTGCAACATTTGTTATCAATCATATTGAAGAATGCGAGGGCTTAAGAACTAAGAAATTAATTAAAAAATAGGAAGAAAAAGTGATAGAAATTCCATACTTCTAACATGATCCATGAAATGCTTCAAGTATCTCTCCATAAGAGGATCAACAACTTCGGTCTGTTCTTTCTTGAAGGTCTTATGAATCAGTGTGGCAAAGCAGAATATGCCAGCTTCCCTTACGCTCGGAGAAACGAATTCGCCTAAGTTAAGGAGTTCTTCCATCTGTAAAAGCAGTTCCTTCGATGGAACTTTTACGTGCATCGGAAGATTGGCAAGCATCGTGACGGCAACCCAATTCGGTACACTCTTTGTACGGACTACATTTCGCGTGAAAAGGCACGCAGCAGGAGTTCCTACGTGTGGTACTATTGTAAGGAAAATATTTCTGAAAAGGCATGAAAAAATTGGTGTGAAGATATATTACATAGTTATTTTTCAATCACCGATAAATATCGGTTTACTCACCTCACTGCTTCCACTTTGGCATCTTTGATATCCTCAATTTCGCTAAACACTTTGTTCAAGGATGCAACGTTCATGTACTTCATAACGTGTAAAA
This sequence comes from Bombus vancouverensis nearcticus, assembly GCF_051014615.1. Classification (NCBI taxonomy): domain Eukaryota; kingdom Metazoa; phylum Arthropoda; class Insecta; order Hymenoptera; family Apidae; genus Bombus; species Bombus vancouverensis. The sequence goes on along the minus strand of NC_134921.1, from coordinate 9,307,710 downwards.
TTCTGTTGATCGTTTGGTCGTGCTTCCAATCTATTTGTTTCTTATCGACGTGAGTTTCCTTCAGGTAACCAGCAACCTCGTCCAACATTTTCTTCACTTTAACCACAAGTTCATCGAGTTTAACAACATGCCGGTGACCAGTTACGTCTATATCAGCTTCAGGAACGTATGGAGTTTTAGGTTCATCGTAGATGACCTTCTCGATAGGCGAAACAATTAAGTGTTTGGAGCCCATTAATTGAATGTCAGATACGGGAACGACCTTTTCGAGGAACAAAGTTTGGCTGCAAAAACAGATATCGTTCTTAAATAAAATTTTTGGCGAAGTGTTTATACGTATTTGGAATTATAATAATATGTTATCACTCTCAAATTACTTGGTCAAAAGATAATGAGCTTCTGATGCAGCCAGCCATGGGAAGTAGTTAATCACTGCATGTCCAATCAATTTTTTAATAAGGATTTCATTATCCTGATTATCTATTACGAAAACGCGTCTGCTGGAAGTGCTCATGTCGTTCTATGTAACAATATAGAAATGAAAATTATGAAATTAAAATTTTAGTACAGAAAAAATGATAGAAAAGATCTACTGTTCTCAATACCCTTTCATGTACTTGACATTTGTGGCATTGAACATGATTAAACTCGTGGTATTTGAAGTGAGAACAGTTCATGGATTCGTAGAACTTTGTAACTACGAACTCTTTGCCAGATGTTGCTTGCATTTCGTCCATTGGCTGTACGTTATATGCCACTTCGCAATTGCCATGAATGGTAACCTAGTGGTAACAACCAAAGAGAACATTAACCAAAACCCAAGGATGTTCCCATCAGTCGTTACCTACCTCCTGAGATATAAAACTATGTGCTTTTATTGGGCTTTGAACATGCATCTGATCCAAGTCCAATTGAAGCATAGAGACGATACCCTTCTTCACGTTCTTCGACCATCCTGGCTCATCTTCTACGAATTTCACGCCTTCAAGCTATGATAATACAAATATGTTTCATTTCCTTCGTTATTGGAATGCTTGTCGCATTTCTAAATTACTTCTTTATCTTCTCGTAACTTACGTGCCCATTTTCCTCATAGATAACGAGGAAAGGATTCAACAGCGCTTTAGCGGCGTCGATCGGTAACAGCTGGCTTACAGACTCGTAACGTTTCATCGGTCCATTGTACAACCCATGTTTCATATCACTCAAAGTAACGTAAAAGGTATTCTTTGAGTTTGGATTGGTGACATCGTGGTGCACCTGAAGGAGGCATTCGATATTAAAGTCGGATGCGAATGGAGCCGGGTCGATGATTCCAGCTTTCACGTCAGCACGGTATTTGTAAGTCACAATTTTTCCATGGGGGAAAGGTGCTGCAATAGTGTTTGATAAGATTATATTTATAACTGTGTCTTGAAATTGTCATGCGATTCGTAATTTCAAGTCCAAAACTTCTCTGCATGAAGAGTTCGGCCGACTTGGTTCACTTTATTTCCATTTAACGTACCTTGAACGGCAAACGCCGTAGCTAAGATCGCCAATAATGCTGCAAAATAAGAAATTTGTGTAATATTTCAAGTTATTCATAACGTTCGAAGATATATGAGAACAAAACATGTAAACCCCTCTTTGCTCTTTCCTTATTACTTACCGATTAGAGTATCCATTATAGTATGACCCATGCAACAAGACTGGTATTGCCGCTGCATCGCTTTCTCCTTTTATAAGGCGAAAAATCTGCAAATCCCGGTGGAATAAGAAAATGCGAATACAATGATAACCCCTCCCGAAAGGGTGTTATGAACTGGCTGTGCCGGTGTAATCAATGCACAAGATAACCCGTTCGGACATCGTCATCAGTTACTTTTGCTACGTGAATAATTTTTTAAAATATCACCTAAATTAGCTAGAACCTGGTCCGTAGTTTTTACGTTAATTGAGCATTTCATAGAAATTTGTCTTTTTAATCTCCTTCTATCCTTTCACGAAACAAATACATATAAACAATATCAAATAAAACCTTATCAGCTATTTTGTCGGAAAGTATCGCGGATATGGATTGAAAACTTGTTCTTAATTAAATGGGACTGAAAGATTAATTAATATTTTTGGGTTAGTATCAGGGGATAAACGAGTCCCTTTATTCTCTCTTCTTCTTTTTCCCTAGTATCGAAATAAGATTTAAGTGAGAAATTCTTTTTATTTTACATAATTAGAGAATTGCGGTGAAGAATATTTTTCTCAAAAAAAGAAACATCGACAAAGCATCAGAATAAATGTATTCTGGATTAAGAGATATTTTCCATGGCATTGCTAGAGTTCCAAATATTTATTAAGTCATTGAACAGTTGATAAAATTAATGCAACAAGCGATGCGCAGGCGGCACGCATTCTTACATACGCTCTGAACTTTTTTTATTCCTTGAAGTTTCTCTTGGAAGAGGCATTCTCTGTTATGATTCTTTAATTGTACAAAATAAAAAAGAATATTATTACATCGATAACAACTATTCCATTGAAAGAAAAAATAAGGGGAGCAGCCTTTGTTCTAGAAGCCTTAAAAAATCTGTGATATATTAGATAATTAGTTCCCCTGACCCATTTAATTAAAAGAAAAGAATTGCTTTTATATTCGTAGAAAACTTTGATTAATCGTTGGCTATTTATTTATAGTTTCACAATATAATCAGTGATAAATAACATAATTTGATGTGCTAATTTTAATACGATGACAGACAATTTCCTTGATAGAAAATTTTCCTTAAGATTGTTTTTGTTCTTTTAAGTCACAGTATTGCAAATATTTTCGATTAATGAATATAATTGGCTTTATCAATAACGTTCAGAAGAGCAACAAATAAAATCCGATTGCGTGTTTACCGTCGTGCGTGACAATCAATAACAATATAAAAGTATATAAAGATTACATTATTCCATATATAGCAATAACGAAAAAAGAAGTAATGTTACTGCGAAATAAATACGTCCACTTTTTTGTATGTATTATATATTCACAAAATTTTAAAAATTCAAAAATTTAAATTTTCATTGATAAATAAACGTGGTACAATGTTAAAAAATATTGCATCATTTTACAACACATCGATAAATGTATGGTCAATATTTACGTTACGTGAAATATCGTTTGCTAAAATCAATTTTTAAATTCTTTTCCTACTTTTTATTGTTCGTATAAACAATTCTTCGGTAACAACTTATGACGAAGTCCATCAGCTATCGCCACACCAGTCAAACTGTATTTTAAACGCTAAATCTGCTTTGATAAAATAAGAATAATTTACGTAGTAAATTAACATTGGATTAAAATGACGAATGCATACTTTGATGATATACAATCATTCATGCGAGAAAATACATATTTATATAGGAAATAGTAAACAATACGCCATGAAAAACAATTAAAATATATTTCTCAATGCTAATAGCTTGCAAATACATATTTTTAATACCTATAGGAAACATAAAATTAAATGAATATTATACTTTCAGGAACAATAATTTTTTTCGATTTAATGTTGAGCCTCTTTCATAAAATGTTCCTTTAGTTTCTTTAGCGCTTCGCTACGGTGTGAAATTTGATTCTTCACTTCTTTTGGTAATTCTGCATAGGTTTTATCACTGCCCAAAGGCTGGAAACATGCATCCCAACCAAAATCTCGTGGTCCTCGAGGACTCACGATGGTTCCATCGGTTCTACCCTGAAACAATAAAACCGGATCTTCCGGTTCTCCGGCGCAATAGGCAAAAGTGCAAAGCGCTTCCGCAGTTTTGTCTTCCCAACCATGGAGCATTTGGTACAATCCTTCTGGTCCTAATTTATCTAAGAACCATTTGATATAAGGTCCAGGCAATCCTTTCATTGCTTTGAAGCATAAACATGTGTCTTCAATAATAACAGGACCTTTTATTATATCTGCTGCTGTTCGACATTTGGAAACGCAAATCTCTTCTATCTCTCCTTGATATTCCGGAAGGTCCACCTTCATATTTTTAACTTCTCGTGGAAAATTCTTTCCCAGAATAGTCACAAATTCCTCCAGTTTCTTTTCATTTCCGGTTACGAAGGTTATTGGTTTCGACATTCTGTAAAAGAATATGAAATCTAAAATTTCCCGCCTATTCTGATTTCTACAGTTGGTAAACATGTCGGCAAGAATACACATTATGAAAGCAAAAACGTAAGACGCATTGGCCTTCCTTCTCGAATAAATAAGATTAAATCATTATTAAAAGATATACATATATTATATGTAGATGCATATTTCATGACTCAACATTACGTTTGTCACATTTCTTTAGGTAATTACTACATATCTGATAAGAACTACCTTGCAGTACTTCAGAATCGAACAAAACACGTGTGGAAGAGTATGTTTTCGCAACAGTGCTGCTAACTATAATTTCTTATTGTACTTACAATAAATGCAAAAGCATTTTTATAATTATTTAGAAAATAAATTTCATGAAAATTTCATTCGCTTTGTCTCACCTCGTGAGGGATATAAATTGGAAAAAAATGTATAAAAGTTACATATATACAAAATCTTTAAATTGACCTTAAGCTGATTTTAAATTAGGATATAATTGGTTATTGTAATATAATTATTATTAATTATTATTTAATATATTATTATTTTTTGCTTGTTGGAAATACCTAGGATATAGTATCTTATAGAGATATAGTTGATACATTTTCCTGAAAGTGGCGCTTATATTGTCAGATATTGTTTACTTTCACGTACTTAGAAGGGTCTTTTGTGAATGGTCAGTGAATGACTTGGATGTTGTTTCTGTTGTGGCTACGTTCATTGGTTAAAGTCAAAGGAATTGCTCAAAAATGCCGAGTCAAGAGGTTGTAACTACAAAAGTAGTCGTGCACCCTTTAGTTTTATTAAGTGTGGTGGATCATTTTAATCGTATGGGAAAAATTGGCAATCAGAAGAGAGTTGTTGGTGTTCTTTTGGGATGTTGGAGGGCTAAAGGCGTTCTAGACGTGTCAAACAGTTTTGCAGGTTAGGTTGATGCTACTATCATTCACTATTTGCTTTTGAGAGTTTTACCAACTTTTTAAATAAAATGACATATTTTTTACTAATTTATCGTTCTTTTGATACCTTTATAGATAAGATGAAGTTATTTTTATCATAAAAATTTCTAATTTTAATAGCCTATATAGACATGCACACATTTCAAATTTTAGTTAAATGAATTAAGAATATCAAATATTATTATCTTTGTTTACAGTTCCTTTTGATGAAGATGATAAGGACAAAAGTGTGTGGTTCCTTGATCATGATTATCTTGAAAACATGTATGGAATGTTTAAAAAGGTCAACGGTATGTATCTATTGGAAACATAAGCACATGAGCTGATAAACAATCAGAATTTTATATTTCATTAATCCATTTTAGCCCGTGAAAAGGTAGTAGGATGGTATCATACTGGGCCCAAATTACATCAAAATGATGTTGCGATTAACGAATTAATCAGAAGATATTGCCCTAATTCTGTTTTGGTCATTATAGACGCTAAACCCAAAGATCTTGGTCTTCCAACAGAGGCGTATCAAGCTGTTGAAGAAGTTCACGATGTATGTTTCATAACATAATTGCTATGTAAATGTTAATTTATATTGTAATTAATATAACTGTAAATTGGTTACAGGATGGTTCCCCGACATCTAAGACCTTTGAACACATTCCTAGTGAAATCGGTGCAGAGGAAGCAGAAGAAGTAGGTGTAGAACATTTACTAAGAGATATTAAGGACACCACAGTTGGTACCCTTAGTCAAAGAATTACAAATCAACTACTAGGTTTAAAAGGTCTTCATGAACAAATTAGAGAAATTAGAGATTATTTGCTACAAGTTGGTAATGGAAAATTACCTATTAATCATCAGATTGTTTATCAACTACAAGATATTTTTAATTTACTGCCCGATATGACACAAAGTAGCTTCGTTGATTCATTATACGTGAAAACAAATGATCAAATGTTGGTTGTGTATCTTGCTGCTCTCGTTAGATCCATAGTGGCTTTACACAATTTGATCAATAATAAACTAACCAATCGCGATGCTGAGAAAAAAGAAACAGATAAGAAAGAAGCGAAAAAGGATGAGAAGAAAGAAGAAGAAAAAAAGGACGAAAAAGATAAAGCAAAAAATAAAAGTCAGTGAATGAAGTGAAACTAAGACTAATTTGTGTGATTGAGACTGTTAACATTGCAGAAGTTCACAAACGTTGCAGAGTTTGTTTATACATGTACAAATGTATTTTGTGCTTACAAACGATTGGTATTTCAAATTAACACCAAAATAAATCGAATGTTCGAATGTTAAAGTGGTCTATCATAGTATGATATATACATTAAATAAAAGATACGATAGTAGAACTGCAGTTACACATTTCCACCATTTATAGTAAATACGAATTATAGCAAGTATGTTGTACAATTAATAAGAATTCTGTATGAAACTACGTTTACAAGACATAATGCAATGAATGTTTTCACTGATAATTCTTTTCTTTCATACTAGGAATGAGCAACTGCTTCAAACTACTTATAACTTTTATATAATGTATCAATATCGGTAAAAAAAATTTCGTAATTTTTTCATAAACCAATACCATTCAATTGTCGTTCACGGCACGTTTGAATGTATCAACGTTTTCTATATCATCTGAAGGTAGCAGATAAGATTCTTATAACACACGATTCGTAGATATTATAAACATATTTTCTAGAGAAGTTAAGCTTTCTTAACTATCATACTGCGTTATTAATAAAAATCAATCATTCGGATTTATAATTTTATTTGTGTTTCATTACTACACAAAAACTCTGTGAACGCCATTACGATATGCACAATAAATCAATTGTGCATTTCTTTATATTATAAAATTTCATATCTGACCATAGGCATGAAGCACAAAATTGTGAACCTTTTATGGACATGTTATCTGTTTTTCATAATTAAAACACTTTAACATTGTCCCGTAACACTTGGATTCTTTTTATCTTGTTTTTACCGTTCAGGCCGACCGATATTTTACACGTAATTAAGAGCACTTCAAATATTAATTATTTAATAAATTAATTGTGCTGGAGATATCTATATTTAATCTTCCATGTTTTTATATGAAAATGTACAAAATAAGAGAGAGATATATTTGACCCAATAAAGTCGATCGAGTCACACTAGTCTTTTCACCTCCACTGTATACTACACCAACAAAAGGTTCTAAATTAGTGTCGTTATAATGTTGAAAGTACCAGTTAAAGGAATTGTCTTCAAGAATCTCAGCATTTTCATTGGAAGATCCATCTATGCCAAACAATTTCTCCTCGGCATTCTCCAAATTTCGTTGAACAGCTTCTGCCACGGATTTTTGTTTCTCTGGTTCACCAGAGAGGCCAATACGCGGTGATGGAACTTTCGTTATCGTTGGCCTGCCTAGTGGACGCAGATTTGGAACCAACGAAGGTACTTGACCTCCTGGTATCAGGAACGCTGAAAGAGCCGATGCCTCTGTTTCTCGAGAAACTTGAGACGTGGAAGAAAAATTTTTCCGATTTTCCGAAAGGGTTGAACGGGAACTTGATCGTTCTGTTACGATAGTACTCGAGTCATCTGTAATTAATATTAAAGAAATATTTACTTGAAATTACGTGTAAAAAAAATTACGATACAAGTTATAATTTTACCACTCGGCTCGTTTGAAATGTTTGTTACAGGACTGGACGTTTTTTGAAATCCGTTTACTTCAGTATCCCAGTAGGAATCTTTTTCTCCTTGTAATATCTCTGTTGATATTTCCTTTGTCGTTTCCAAGGCAGCTCTCGGAGTAGTCCAGACAATTCTACTCGCTACTTCTATTTGTGGCCTTTCTTCGCTTTTACTTGCTTTTTTAATCATCTCTAGAGTTTCTCCACTATAAATTTCGGTAGATGTAGAAGTTTCATTTGTTTCTTGCAATGACTCGTCTGCCGCGGGGCTCAAATCAGACGTCTTCGTTGAATTTGTAACAGCACTGAAAAAATGAACAATAAGATACGTATAACAATTCTCGTCTTATTTAACAACTTATTGACTCGTTTACCTGATGTTTTTCGTGTCAGTTACTTGCCAACGAGAATCTTGTTCATTAGCTGACACCGTGGACAACTCTTCCCTTTCTTTGGACCCTGCTTTAGGCTTGCTCGTTTTTGGATAAGCCCTTTCGACTTTCACCACCGTTCCATTTCCACTTTTCCATCGTTTTCGCCCTTCTTGAGTAATGTTTGAGTTTTGAACCCTTGAAGTTTCATTTTTAATCTGTTTTTCATAAGTTAGCCTGGGATCAACGATAGGTACAAATCCACCTTGTCCACGTGGTAACGGTACGAAACCACCTCTATGGATTTCCGGTTCTGTAGGTGGGAACATCCTGTAACGACCTCTTCCAGGTCTTCCCGAAGAATTCTTTCTTTCGAACTTCTTCCTCGAATTACCCCAAAGATTGAAATTGAGACTAGGCAAAGGAACCCCGAAAAAGGTAAAACCAGAGCTACTGGGAGAGGGAGGCATCGAAGTACCCTTTTTTATGGGAATCGTATTGTTCGTCGAAGGTTGAATCATCTCCGTTGTTTGAGTGGCTTTCACAGCTTCTGGTGCTATTGTAGTCAGAAACTGAGTCGACGTGAAAGTTACATTTGTCGTATTACTTTTGCCGTCTTGGTAATCCGGATAGTCGTAGAAGTAATCAGTATCCTGAGTATTGGGAGGATTTTGTGTTGACGAGTCTTTCAGATTCATACGAAGTGGTACCATCTCCGTTGCTCCAAATACTGATAAAGTATTTATTAAGCATCTGATTGATAAACGAAAGTGATAATTTGCGAATATTACTCACTAGAAGAGGAGACAGGATACGGTGCAACGTCGATCATTTCCGCCTCGCAGCCGGGGTGGATCGGATCAATCTGTCTTTCGCGTTGACAATCCTGACGTGATAATCTAATTTCCTTGAATAAAGATCCGTCCGCGCATCTTGGACCTTCGGAGGAAGCTTGCTGCAGCCATCCCCTTAACCATAACATTCCACAGGAACACGAGAGTGGATTTCCTTTAATACGAGTAAAATTATTTTTACGAAACACTAGTATAGAATACCAAGTAGTAAAGAAAAGAAGAAATTTGATTACCATCGATATCTAAGACAGCGATGTTTGATCGCAATCTTTTGAACGCTGCTTCCGAAACGGAAGCCATTCGATTGCTTCTTAAACTGAGAACTCGAAGTCTCGGCATTTCATCGAAAGGCGAACCTTGGATGGTACAAATACGATTGTTGTCCATCTGCAATTAACATGGACAACATATGTAAAACGATCCGCTATCTTCTTAAATAACGATACAGCTACATTTGCAGAATAATTGCTCTACTAGCATAACGAGTGGCCTCGCACCACGCTTCGTGGCGAAGTTTCACTCTCGACGAGAAAGTATTCCCCGTTATTACTAAAGACTATCCCCACCACAGGCATATTTTTTCGTACTCGGTTTGCGTTTAATACGATCATTACGAAAATCGACTTTTATCACAACCATTCCATTCATTTTCACTCTCGAATACTTCATTTGAAAGAAAGAGATATTTCGTTCACAAGTCATTAATTCTTTTTAATTAGCACATTTATTAGCAAATAATCTACGAAGCAATTATTTTCATCCTCAATTTTGTTTTACTTACTTTCAGCTCGACCAACCACTCCATCGATGCTAAACTGTTGCTCGATACCCTAGACAATCGATTATTGCTCAAATCTAAAACTTCCAGGGAACGCAAGCTCTCTAAACCAACGTAGTCCAACGAAGGTAAATGATTGTTGCTTAGATTAAGGAAGAGAAGGTGAGGCACGTTAATGAATGCGTTACTTGCAATTTCCTGGATCCGATTTTCCTGAAGTTCCGCGCTTTGCAGCAGTGGCAACTCGGTGAAAGCTCCGCTTGGAATTATCTACGTACGTATGTCCAGATAATTATAGAGACAGTAACCAATAGTTATAGTTTCTCGATTAAAATCAAAGAAACAACAAATATTTTCTGCTACCTGTAATCGATTTTTCCCAAGTCGTATCGCCTGCAATTCGGGCAGAGCTCTGATAGCGTTCCGTTCGATAATTCTCAGATCATTATTTTCCAGATCGATTAACGTTAACCGTGGCAAACCATCAAAGGCGCCTTCACGCAACTCGCGGATACGATTCCTGACAAGTTTGAGCTCGAGCAAGGCCGATAGACTGCTCAATGTTTCCGGCGACAGGATGTTCAGCTTGTTGAAGCTCAAGTCGAGTACCTGAAGAGCTGTTAAGCCGTGTAACGATCCGGGTAACTCGGTCAAAGTATTGTGCGACGCGTATAGTTCACGAAGGTCTCTGCAATTAACGTCGTTTCCTCCCTTTGATATGGAGTCATTAACAGGAACAGTCGTTTCCGACTTTGACAAATCGGTCTGCCTAAACGTATCTCGGCAGACTTAAGATCAGTTTGCAATAAAATGTTGAAATGAAAAATAGTAATTTTGATTGAAAAAAGGATAGAGGAAAACGTTTAGCGTTCAGAAACTAATACGCCAATAAGTTAAATGACTAAATTTCTAAAAAAAATTACCGTTTAAGGGACCGATCTTTTCGTTCGCATTTAAGCGATTAGAGCTCACTTGTTAAAGCAACAGAAACTGGTAGAAAATAAACGACACGCCAGGATGGTGCCATCTCGCAAATAGAAGGGGACATTCAACACGGGCATGAAGAACTTTCTAGGTACCAATTTGCTAGTGACGCAACCATATAACTACGAGTGAAACTGCTTTTCTACTCGCTTGTTGACGTGCAAAAAATGGCGCATCTTTACGTAGTTTTGTACGCATTATGGTACGAGTGTACTATATGATTATACACAAGAATATTTCATTTTGTTACCTGGTACTTGAAAAAGTTGCATGAGGTATTTGCGCAAGGTTGTTCCTGCTGAGATCCAATCTCTGTAATCGAATATTTTCCTGGAAGATATCTGGCCTTAGAACTTCCAAACGACTGCCCCGTAAATTTAAATCCATCAGCGATCTCAATGGTCTAAAACTTCGTCCATGTAGAGTGACTAATCGATTATATTTTAAGTCCAATTGCTCCAATCTCGACAATCCTTCGAATGCACCGTCTTCTAAGATTCGAAGAGAATTGTAGCCGAAATTTAACTTTCTCAAGTTCGGCAGGTCGGTCAAAGTTCCTGGTGGTATTCTTTCGATTCCGTTTGCGCTGAGATCCAAGGACCTGAGAACTGGCAGATCGAGGTCTTGAGAAGACACAGCTGGTAGAACGATGATCCGATTCATAGGCATGTGAAGGTGTTCTATGTTTCTCGGTAAACCCGGAACTATCTCGAGCATTCGATTCCAACCGATGTCCAGTTCGTAAAGATTAGCTAAATGATGAAACGTGAGGGGATGAAGAACCGAGAGCGCGTTTCCAGAAATGTTGATGTGCTCTAAAGCCGGTGTACCCATGAACGAGTCAGGCTCTATAAGGCCTACAGCGTTTCCGCTCATATCCAAACGTCTCAAACTTGGCAAATTTGCTAATAAACGAGGCTCTATATGACGAAAGTAGTTTTCTGAAAGATCTAGACCCTGAAATTGTAATAGAGCACGATTAAGCTAGAACATAGAGAACGTTTCATCGTCGACCACTTACTTTCAATGATGGCAAGTTCCAGAACGGCGCTTCCAATAAGTTTGACAAAGAATTATTTTTCAATCTAAGTTCCCTAAGAGCGGGCATCGCGGTGAAGGTTTCTCTCTGCAGAAAGGCCACTCTATTGTGATCAAGGTGAAGTCTTTCCAGTGTGAGATGCCCCCTGAGTGCCCCAAATGGTATCTCCTCGATTTGATTGTGACTAACATCGAGAAACTTCAATCTAGGCAAAGCCTCCATTATCGATCTCAGTTCAGTCACGTGACTTAGATCGTTGTTGATCATCCACATCTCCTCCAAGATGTTTCCGGGCCTGCGCGGGAAGAACTCGGGATGTATGCGATGTATTAGATTGTGATTGAGATCTACGGTCTTCAATGCTGGCATTCTTTGAAATGCTCCAGCGAACACCTCGGTAATATAATTCCTTGATAAGTACAAGCGAGAGAGAACAGATAAGTCTGTGAAGGCTCCTTCGCCAAGACGATTTATGCGATTTCTGTCCAGTCGTATCACCGAAAGCGAAGGTAGATCCATACAGGCACGGCCGATCATGCCAGCGTCCACGATCGAGTTTCCAACCAACGAGACCTCTTTCAATTCTGGTAAATCTATCAATGCTCGAGGATGAACCCAATGAACTCCACAGTCTGTGATGTTTATCAACTCGAGACGCGATAGGCTACGAAACAGGCCAGCTTCTAAACGTATCAGACGTGGACTACCAAAAACGTGGAACTGTTCCAAATTGGTCAAGTCTCGAAAATTTCTTGGAGCCAATTCTAGTAAAGCCGGAGAGTTGATCTGGAGATATCTGAGCTTTGGCAGTCCAGAGAATTTAGGCAGCTTTTTCATCGCTTTACTCTGCAAGGTTACTGCCTCGAGACCCTGCAGATTTTCCAAGCTATCTACTGGCAAGGAACGCAAATCTGGTTCCACGACAAATAGCTCTAAGAGAGAGTCGTGAAGTCCCTCTAGCCACCCTGACGACACTCTTTCAAGGCGATTATTTCGGAGCATTAAACGAAGAACACGTAGAGTAGCAAAAACTTTGCCTGGTAGACTAGGCAGATTGTTGTTCTCCAGGATCAATTCGTCTACCGGTCGATCTAAATAATGACTCACTGCCTTTAGACCCTCGAGAACTTTTGGTAGCTCACTATGGCTGCACCTATTGACATATAAGGAATAAATTTCATCCGACTGGTCTTTTCCCATATTTGAAGTACGACACTTGCCATATTTGAATCTCCATGTCACGAGTAGAACATCTGCAAGGTAGAATCCTCTCCTGAGTAGGACATCCGTACTCTGAACCTAACTGAGCACTGACACTGATACAGAACAGTGTCAGGAACCAGCCAGTTATAAAGAGGTTTCCACCCCACGGTAGTTTAACCATAGCGCATTTGGATCTTGGTCTACGACCTTAAATACCAGTCCCACATCTTCTGAAAAAATGATTTAATCTCTAACGCGCAACCAACAATTTTTCCTTCTTTTTAAATTGTAAAAGCGTAACACGCGTTCGTTTCTTTGTAAAACTGGTCGTGATCATCGAGTGTTAAACCGCCCTTGGATGTCACGGTATTTTCTATGCGTAAACCAAAGGACGCACGGTAGATATATGTGTATACGTACTGTCTACACGTCACGGTCGTAGACGACAAAATTAATGCTTCGTACCGTAAGCAAAGCTAAAGACCGCTAGGACAATCTTTCCCCGCAATAATTACCATCGCCACAAAATTACACGACATAGCTATATTATATCTCTCGCGAGCAAATTAAAATGTTTGTCGTAAATGCAACAAACAGCATAGTGTTTCAAAATGCGAAGCATATGTCACGAACGACGCTAAAATATACTTCGACGTCCTATCGTGTCGTCGAACGACTTAAAGAATGGAGCATTGAAGTAAAGCACTGACTTAAGGGAATCGATACGGAAGAGGAAAGTCTTTTTACTCTATCTGATAGAATGAAAACAAAGGTGTTCTTCGAGGATAGTGTCACGGGTGACCACGTGTGTTTCATAATGCGCCTTCCGTAAGTAGGAACAATCGGACGACCTGGAAAAGCAGTCAGACATAAAGAATGTCGATATCACGGTGATCATTAATAAAGAAAGGTTTAATTAAAGATCCATGTGTCAGTTGAAAAGGCCGATTTATACCGCGTACTTCGTTGCAAATTTAAGGGAGCAAATCAGAATTGAGGTATACAGGTCGTTACACTCGCGTGATTGCATTTGCATTGCTCCAAACTAGACTACCTGATTGTTAGGAAATCGCTTTTCATCGTTCAGTGAACTTTCAAATTAAACTATTGAATTCGACTTGATACTAAACAAGCGAGTCTTTTCTATGGACATTCCCTGACAAAACGAGTCTTCGCGTGACTCGAGCTGATTCCGCAAACAGTTGACATAATCCTTCGTTGTGTGGTCTACTAGTGGTAAATTACAACGTGTACAATCGATACAGGTGCAGCACCTCTTCTATTGCAATCGTTATCGTCTATAACTACGATCGAATCATAGCGATCGTATGTGATACTAGTGAAAGTGATATAGCTACGCTTCTTTCGTTTCCATCCTTGGCTCTGTTTCTCTTTAAACCGCACCAAGTGTAACTACATGGAATTATGCGACTTTAAAATTGGTTGCAAGCGAATTGAGACAACGTTGAATAATAGGAACAGTGTTGTTCCATATATATATGTATTCGTTACTATCCACGACGAAATTATTCTTTGACGTGACGATCTGAAAAAATGAAACTATCCAACCCTTCTGTCTGTTCGATCATTCCTACCTTTTGACTCCGTTTAACTCGCCAAAAGTCTCGACTTATTTCTGGGAATGGGAACGTTCTCTTCCTCTTGGGATTTCGATGGTTTCCATAAAACTGTACTATCTTGAGCAAGAGATTAAACAGCACTGTTTGTTCACAAATAAAAAAATAGCACGTCGCGTATTTTGGCGTTGTTTCGAAAAGCTAGAGCGTCGGTGCGCTCGTTACGAACAGATACGGGCTAACTACACGAAGAAGTTTTGTGCAAAGCGTGCTGATGCACAAAGTCGAGGGGAGAAGATGACTGTGGCGTGGGTGATGGCGAGCGAGACGAAAAGAGAATTGCGAAGTGCCGTGTCCAACCACCGTGAAGGCACGCTTCCAGGAAATTCTTCCCTTTCCACCAAATCTTTACCATACGTGCCAAATTTGACAAATTTCAGATTTAGGATCAACCGTTTTTAAATGTTTTCGCACTTCGAGCATGTCAAAAGATTTTCAAGACGCTACGATTAATTTACAATTATAGAGGATATTTCATAAGCATTGCAAAGATCGAGTAAAATTGAAGCTCGAAAGAAATTAATATTTTCGTACTACTTGATTTTATTCTCTTACTGTAAATAAATTCTATTTATCATGATGTTAGACAATTCTACGACTTAAATCGACAAGAATCACGATTTTCATGATTTTCCTAGGAACGTGCAGCTAAATATGTTCCAGTCCAGATGACACGAGTTCCGTCTTCTCTTATTCACTTTTTTTTTTAAATGCAGGAAACATGCATTAGTTAGATTCGAAATATGTAATATTGCAGAAAATTTCCATTCGTCTCTAGCTAATCGGTATAAGATTACCATTTATCCAGGACTGGTATCTGAATAGTTGAACACGTAAAAAAGTGGATTGCTTTTGGTATGTACGTCTGCCTGAAAGATACAATTTTCAAGTATTGGAAACATATAGTTAAAGAATACATAGTAATACTTAATTTCTATTAATAATCGATAAATTTCTGTAAAATTAATGGCAGATTACAGAGACGAACAGGCGTCTTATTCGGATAGATTTACCATTGATCAGAGAGTTCTGTACTTATTGATGCACCAACACAAGTTAAAGAACTAATCCGTGTTACAACTGGTTTCTCTATAATATTGCGTGATTATGCGTGCCTGTGGCACTTGTTTATCGTGATCGAGTCGAGAAAGGTCCCCAATTTTCCATGGTTCTTTGAAAATCACGTCTTTTTGTGCGGATAAAAATTTTTTCCTCAAGCTATTTTCCTTTTTGAGTTCATATGACTGTGCTGTAATCGACGAAACATATAGAAGTAATTTTCTTTCGATAAAAAGAACCATCGCTTCTTCCATCAGTAAAATTTTTCTTTCGAATCTCGAGATATGTGGTGCAAGAATTTCTCAAAAACTTCTCAGTGGTTCGCAAGAAATACTTTGAAACATTATCACATTACAAACAATTGTTCGTCGCGAGAAATTAGAAAAACTGGGATCAATAGATCGTATACTACCGAAAGATCACCAAGGATACTTATTACTGGTGAGTACGTTTTACGAAACCAGTTAGGGCTTTTAGAACCAGTTGGCCTTGTTATACATCACACAATTTTCACGCCAATGCTCCAAGCAAAAGGTACACATATGTATACACGTAACTTAACTTATCTGAAAATCTGAGGAATAAAAGCAAGCAAATTATTTAATTGTTGAAAAATAGGTAGTCACGACTTTACATTTACACAAAAATAGAATATTCGCTTTTTACTTATTCTGAATTAAAAAGAACAAAAAAAAACGTGTTTTCGTGTACATTAATCGTTATCAATAAAAATCTACTTGACATTTACGATATATTTATATCTTTATAAGGTGGTCTCGGGCAACTGGGTACTGAGTGTGCGAAACTACTTCGTAAAAATTACGGAAGCGAAAACGTGATATTATCTGACATAATCAAACCGACAGAAGAAAATTTATCCAACGGACCGTTCATTTTTGCTGATATTCTCGATTTTAAAGGGCTTCAAAAAATTGTGGTCAATTACAGAATCGATTGGCTAATTCATTTTAGCGCTCTTCTCAGCGCTGTAGGCGAGCAGAATGTTCCTCTAGCAGTGAGAGTCAATATAGAAGGTAACATAATGTTTCAAGTTTTACGATAAGATAGACAATATTTCGATGAAATGGAATGTCGCACCAAGTGAATCTGTCATTGTGATAATAATTATATTGTTAACGTAGTCATAAAAGAAAGTAAACGAGAGAAAGTAGCTTTCTTAGATATCTTTGAAAAAAATCTTCGTGCAATGAGACAAGTAGAATTGTTATTCGAAACGTAAAAACTTAAACCGAAAAAAGTGTAAAAATCTCTAAACTATACTTATAGATTAAGGGAAAGTTCTATAGAAAATTAATGTTTCATCTTAGGAATGCACAATGTGATTGAACTGGCAAAGCAGTACAAATTAAGAATATTCATTCCATCAACAATCGGAGCCTTTGGACCAGATTCACCACGGAATCCTACTCCAAATGTAACTATTCAGCGTCCACGAACAATTTATGGTGTTAGCAAAGTCCATGCTGAGTTATTAGGTGAATATTATCATCACAGATTCGGGCTTGACTTCCGCTGTCTTCGATTTCCGGGAGTCATTAGCAGTGACCCACCAGGTGGTGGTACCACAGGTGTACTTTTTATCATATTTTATTCATTTTTTACTCTTTATTCTCTCTCCTGCATTGTTTATTATTTTTTATTTATAAAGAATAAAATTGTATCATAAAAACATTTTCCTGTATCAAGAAATGGAGCATCATGATTAGAATAACAACATAATAGCGCAATTCATTGGTTTTTAAGGACAATGGTATTAGTAAATTGTTGAGCGTCTCTTGATCATGAACCGTGAGATCGCTTCTTGCGTTTCCCTTGTCTCCTGAAGCGTAAATCTTAAAACAGTAAAATCACATGATAAATAAAACCATAATTTGTAATAAAAAATAATATTCTGTAGGTAATTAATAATTGTACGATATTGTATATACATTTTTTTTGCAGACTACGCAGTTGCAGTTTTCCATGAAGGATTATTTGCTAAAAAATACGAATGCTATTTAGAACCTTATACCAGATTACCAATGATTTATATTGAGGATTGCTTATCAGCACTTTTTCAGTTTTTAAACGCTCCAAACGAACAATTACAAAGAAGAGTATACAATGTTACTGCCATGAGTTTCACACCTGAAGAATTATTTAATGAACTTAAAAAGCACGTACCTGATTTACAGATTTCGTATAAACCGGACGCAAGACAATATATTGGTTGGTCTATAACACACAATACATATATTAGTATCGATATGTATAAAGATAATATACTGTTCAAATTTTAGCTGAAAGCTGGCCTCAAGTTTTTGATGACAGTGAAGCGCGTCGGGACTGGGGTTGGCGACATAAATACAACTTGGAAAAACTCGTAGAATCAATGATTCGCGATGTGAAAAAAAATATGTCAAACAAAAGATCATTAAAGGAGGTCAACAGTTATGTATAATATAAAATCATTTAGGAAATAATTTATATAAATTAGCCAAGGTATAAAAATATTATTTATTTTACAACAAAAACACGATACAAAGTTTAGCAAATATATTTTTATAC
This sequence comes from Bombus vancouverensis nearcticus, assembly GCF_051014615.1. Lineage (NCBI taxonomy): Eukaryota > Metazoa > Arthropoda > Insecta > Hymenoptera > Apidae > Bombus > Bombus vancouverensis. The sequence continues at coordinate 9,289,465 of NC_134921.1, read as the reverse complement.
TTCACATGTCTTCACTCATTAATTGAGCGATATCATCATCATTAAGATGATTTTCGATCCTTTTTGGGGTTGGTCTAGCAGCTCTAGTCGGGGTCGAGTTCATTCTTGCCATTCTTCTTGACGGTGTGGAACCTTTATCTATACTTCTCGAAGGTGTCATTGCACTTCTTAAAGGTGTACTAACATTTCTGTCCATGTTTCGGGGAGTACCAATTCCAGGACTACCAATATTGTGCCTCCCACTTTGTGAGAGTCTTTCTTTGTTTTCAGGTTCTGCATACAAAATAAAAATAAGTTTATTTGTTAACATAATTCCTATATATCTCCCTAATATGAAATACTATTGCACCTGCTGCATTATCCTTAGACAATATGGCACGACTTTCCATGAAATATACATTTGGATGATTAATAGGTTTATCTGGTAAACGATCATGTATAAATTCAAAATATGCTGTACAAGCACCAAAGTAATTTTGTTCTTTAGCAAGGTCTGTTATTTCATTAATACCTGAAGTATACAAGATTGTAGGTATCATTCCTTAGAATTTATAAGTAAAAGAACAATATTCTTACTTGCTGCAGTTACACCATAATTAAATAATTTTTGTCTCAACGATCCTTGATCCATGTGTTTAAATGGACAACCATGATATTCTCCAGCACTTACAGCAGAAGATATAATTTTTGTACACCCAAGAGGAGTGTAATTTGTTTGTTTACCCTCTTTACCATAAGTATGCCTTATAGTATAGGCATATTCTTTATCAAATTTTCCTGGGTCAATTTTCTTTGTGAATTCGGTTTTCCAGAAGGATAAAGCATCTTCCAATGTTACTCCTATACCTTTTATAAATAAACCATACTGAATACGCCCACTGTTTTTTAGATGGTGGTGAGTTCTAAGTGCTTCGTGTAATACTCTCATGCACAAAGGATACGAAGTTTTTGATAACTGAAAATTATGTAATATTATACAAATGTAAGATTATGAGAAATAAATTAATTACCTCATCCAACTTATCTATAGGTGTAGCAGCACTAGTCCAAAGAACAGTTGTCCTTTCAGAAACATTATGTACAGATTTGAGACACGAGGCTATTCTTTCATCACCATACATACGTCCAACAGACATTCTTGCATCCTAATGTTGAAAACAGAATCAAATTAGTCACACATTAAACAGAATTTGGTTAATTAATATAATAAAGGAAACTTACTGGCATACCATCAACTAAATTTTTCCTAAAACAAGAAACAAACAAAGATACTAAGTCAGTTTGTGGTATAAATGCTATTCCTTGATTCAGATAAACCCTGCGTGATCTAATTAAATCAGTGACTTTTTGAAAGGGCACTTTATAAAACTCTGTCATATCAACATTTTTTACTTTTGCGGTGGATGAACCAAGTTCTTCCCTAAGTTCATCTTTTTCTTCTGATGTAATCTTAGAAAAATAACATTAAAGATAACAATCATAAAACTTGGAATAATCAACTTATATTTTATTTTACTAATTTTATTTCTTACTTGCTGGCAATCAATTTTATGCATACTAAGTAACTTTTCTACTCCTTCTTTATCTAATGAGTTGAATCTTAATTTAAAAAACTCTACTTCTTGATTAATAAACCATGTTTGGTTATCTGGCTCAAAACAATGTGATAGTCTCAATATAAAATGTGATATATGATCCTTTCTTCTATACTGTAAATCTGTTTCTGTCGGTGTTTTGCATCCCTTTGCATACAAAAGATGTGCATAATATTTAAGTCCATCTTTAGTTAAAGCTGTGTTTAGATTTTGTTTACGCTCTTCTAATGTCTTAAAATCTGTTCTATTTGCATTGTTTTCAATGTGTAATAAAACTATAAATAATTATATGTAGTTACGTACAATCGGAACTATTTTGATACACAACTCTTAAATTTTATAAATATACAAAGAAACAATTATTAAATAGTAAATTAATCATGACATTCCATAATACTTACGTCTTAATCTTTCTTTAGCCAATTGTTCAAATTCTGTAAGTAGTACTTCACCTCTTGGAGGAAAATCATACATTTGTAGATCATGAGGATAGATATCCTCAAGATCATTACTTTTCACTTTAATTGCATATCGTCTTCTTTTAGTATATTCCATTTTTTAAAAATAAATATATCCACTCTACCTGTCACATCAAATACATTTATAAATTTATTGCTTTAAACAGATTATTTAAATAATTTGTATAGTAGAAATTTTATATAATAATTACAATTAATAAAATTACTGATAGGTAAACACGTACCTATTTGACGATACTTTATTCGTTGCATACGATCAATTTAACGTTAAGGCACTTAAGCAGCCATTACTATAGCACTATCTTTCCCGCGCTTTTTTCCCGCTATTTTTCGATCGAAACTGTTCAATAGGGAAGGTAATGCAAAAAAAAGTATATTGTGTTTATTAAAAAATTTTAATATGTGTTTAGACGTAGAAAATTATGATAAATATCAATATATATTTATTAAAAATTAATATACAATCGTCAATATTTTGATATAGAAAAATGTAATTCTTAGTTACAGTCTAGTATCCAGTAAGAATGTATATTAAAAGAGGATTGTAAATCGTTAAATACATATATTATAATTTAGAATTCTTACGTGCCACTGCAATAGAAACATTTTTTAATTGAAGGGGAGCTAAATGGCCATCGGCGCTATCAAAATTTTGAACATAAAGCTCTTTCACTTGCAGATTGAAAAATTCCATTCTATTCTTTATGGGAGATATGTCTCGAAATTCAGAGATGGTGATATCGGTTCTATCGATGATTTGTTTGTCAAGTAAATTGACTTTATTTGGATACATCGAGTCACCTGGTAAAACGTGTACTTTTCCATCTTGTAATTCTACCTGTATCTAATAATATACATATGTATTATTTTAAAATCATTTCTTAAGTATTAGAATGAGATTTTTTCAAGTTCTTTTACATACTGGTAAATTTAAGAGCACCCCCATTTTACCACGATCGACTGCGAAATCTAGTAAATTATGTATGCTTTCGAACTTTGCTATTCTTGCAATTTCGTACTGTTGAGGAGGGGGAAATGCAGCATTAGGAGATGAAAATAAAAAATTCCCGGGCATGTCCCACTAAATTTCAAAAGCAATATTATATATATATATATGTCATACTATATTATATTATACTGATATATGATATTTGATTATTACAACAATCTTACTTTCAAATCTTCCATTTCTGTAATCTCATAAATGGTTTGAGGCATAGTTGCAATACAAGCCAAATAAAAAGCAGTGTCATAACGTCGTCCAATAAAACAAGTTGGTGTTAACCAATTACTCCATTCATAAAGAGACCATAGATCTGGATAACAGTTAAAATCTTTGCACAATGTATAAAATTCTCTGGCATCGTTGTGCACCCTTGTTTGCCAATTATATAATTCACTTTCAGAAACTAAAAAGAGACGAGAAATAAAAAAGGAGAAAAGAGAAAATTGTCATTTATTTATTTATTTTAACGAAACAGATTTTATTTTTGTGATAGAAACATTATCAAACAAATTACTTTTTATGTGTTGCGTCCAACCAAGATCAGTCATCTCTTCTCGTGATTGCTTGCAAAGAAGTATACCAGATTCTTCGAAAGTCTCACGAATTGCAGTAATTCGTAATGAAACTTCTCTTGGTAATTCATTCGGTTTAAATTTGAAAATTTGAGGACGATTTGGAGCATTAGGACTCAAAGATTTAAAACTATTGGCATCAAAACCGAAAGCGGAATAAATATTGTGCCATTTTAAATCAGCATCGGATGGATCTATTACTCCTCCAGGAAATACATATGTACTTGGCATGAACTTCGAATTCCGATGACGTTTTAGACATAGTAGATTGTAATTATACTGAAACTAGATATTATTATCAAAACTTTGAATGTAGTATTTAATAGCTACTTTTCTGGCAAAAAATATAAATCAAAGAACGATTTCGGTGTATAAAATACGATTCGATTATCGATATTATATTCATAACCTTAAGCTTGGTTATGTTTTATTATTTTCTTTTTTTTTTTTTTTTTGCTACAATAATAAGAATAATGATCAAAGCAACATTTAATTATAAATACTTTAATCAAATTTACCTTTGTAGAAGACGGGCGAATATATCTTTGTGTTTGACGTGCAGCTAATATTAAGCTAGCAGAATCTTTCCACGCTTTCATTTTTTTATTAATTAACGTACTTTGATTTTATGTTAATAATTGTAATTTATGAAATTTTTTAATAAAAAAAAAAAATTTACAAGGTTATGTGATCCCACAAGATGTATTTATAACTTATAACCTAATTGACTATATCTGTATATATATACGATCTAAAGAAGATAATCTTCAATAACAAAATAAATGAATCATCAAATGAATAACATCATCTTTTTTAATATATATTGTATTTTTCTATATATTGTAAAGCTTTGTAATGTAATTAGACTGTTAAACATTGTTTTCTTTTTTCTGCACTCTGTAATTTCTTTATTGTAATATTTTATATTTTTTACAACATTAAATATGCTATAGTACACTAATATTTAATATACTTTATGTACAAGTTTATTAAACACTAGTGTTAATGAGTATTATTATAAGGCATCTTGTTCAAGCCTAAATTTTTATGGATTACTTATGTACATAAATAATAATATGAGTAAATTATAACTACATTGATAATACACTATGATATGTAATATTACATATCTCAAAAACTATAAAATATGAAGTGCTTTGACATTGTAGCGATAATAAACTATTTGTCTTTTCCATCATTATTAGTTTTACCAGTAGCTGCGATCATTAGCTCATACAACTGGTACATTTGTTCATTCCTAAATTTGTCTAAATCTTCTTCTTTTAAATTTTTACCTAGAGGCTTAGCTGTATGAGGCCCTTTTAGTCCAAGTTGTTTAGTAAGCATTATAGCATACTCCTGCGAAATAAAGTAATTTCATTATTCATGTTAGTCAACATAATTTTTAGCTATTAAAGACAAAATATCAATTTAATTCATATTTATTGTACTTTTATCACTGCAATAGAGGGTAAAAGATAACCTATATAATTATTTTAGAGAAGTATTGGACTAAAATTTTTAATATTACTCACTGTCCATTCCTTCAAAAATATAGCTGCTGTAGCTTCATCACAATTTTTATGTCTTCTGAACTCATCTTGTACATAACTAGTTCCTACAGCTTGAATTTCAACTGGTAAACCACGATGTAACCTTAAAATTGCTTTGTACAGTACTCTAACACGTTGTACGTGAGATAAATTGGACATAATTTATTTATTGTAAGAATGTCATTTATACATGCTAATTGAATGTTTGCATAAATTTTTTTCAATATCAACTTTATTGAAAGACAAATTTTATTAAATAAGAGATATTAAAATCTCGCGCCAAATAACATACAACTCTTTGTAAGTAATGAAGGAAAGAAAGATTGTATATGTGTGCACCTATTTATAGTATTATGTAAACTATATATACATTATCAAATTATTGGATCTATTGTAATGAAAAATGATTACAAATAAAAATTAATGACATATTTTGATATAATGTTCTGATAATTACTGTTTAGCTGAATTTTGCAGTGCACTTTATTCAAGACATAAATTAAAATACTTTGGCAGGTACTTAGAAATATTTGAAATATCAGTAGATTTGATACAATCGAAATTTAAAACAATGATTGCCTATCATAAGGGGATCTATATAATGTAACAAAATTAAAATATTATAGTTTAAAAAAATAGTACGACACATATCGTATGATGTGCATAGAATAACGTTTTCAATTATTGGATACTAATAAGAACTCAAATTCTTAAAATATAGATATTATGCTCTTTAAGACTTGAAATTTTAGCGAGAAAATTGCAATGTTTCTTAAAACGATAAAAAGTTCCGGAACATTATTAAAGTTTAATCCGTATAATTTAAACTCTTCTTACAACGTTTGATACAATTTTTATTAAGTCTTTGTTAATGTCTATTTTTAAATTGAAATAATTAAAACAAAAATTAAATTGAGATAACTGAAATAATTACTTTCTGCGCCTATGTTTTTAGGCAGGACCCCCGCGAATATTTCGACCAATAGCGATGATTAAACTTTGGTACCAATCACCTGTCTTCTAACATTTTTCAATTTAGAACGTTATATGTTTTTATTACTTTTTTAGTTCATTATAAAGAACAATGAAGTGAGAACGGATACTCTGAGTGAATTACTAAAGGTAATGGTTTTGATTAAATTATGTACAAAAATAATCGGTTTAGAATTTTTATGACTTATGTTAGAATATGTAGTTTTACTGCATATTTCGAGGAATATTGTGCAATGGTGTTCCCCCCTGCCGCGCTTTGTTGACCAATCAGGTGGATCTATTGTATCCTTCTGGCTACTTCTTTATTACTGTCATTGCACCCTCGTCCTGTTAGGACACTTAAATAATTAATCCGATTTAACGTATTAATTTTACAATTCTATTTTTCATTACGTGGTCTTAGCGGTTATAAAAAGAAGAAAAGAGATATTAAGAAACCTAGGTAAGCAATTTTATTCATAAAATTCAGTTTTTATTTTTAGTTTACTACAGTAAAAAAAATTGGCGATGCATTCTCCAATCTTCTTATCGTGTAAAGACATAACTTCACTATTTTTCATAATTTCTTGAAAATAATGCATATTTCTGTTAATTTTCATTCATTTTAATATAAAACGAGTTTTTGGAGCAGTTAGAAGCTGTAATTTTATGTTGAAAATTAATTTTTTATTTACCGATATCTACGGGGTTCAACGATCTTTTTGCATGGAAAAGTCGTTTTGGCCATTGTTAGTTTTAACATTAGAACATTTTATACTTTGGCGTCCATTTTGAAAAGTTCTTTTTTTCCGTAATGAATACGAATATTCTTTCCAAATATATTTTATGATAAATGTTATTTGTTTACTTAAATAGTGGAAGAAAATGTATAAGATTAGCATTTTGATGCATTTTTAGTCAAAATTTATTATTGGATTATGAAAGACGTCAGTTGAAATTTCATTTTTTAATATTTTTTGTTGTAATACTACTACAATTTTTTTGTGCTTGCCTATTACATTGTTTGAATCAAGAGATTGAGATAAAATAGATAATTGTTTTTCGTAAAACAATTTTGAAGGATTTAATATAACGACATTTCGTTTTTTCTTATTAGATTAAAAATTTTCTATTTTTTCGTCAGAAAAATTAAAATGTAAAAAGAATTATAAATCGTGTCAAATATCAATTGTATGTAAACATCATTATTATTATTCTTTTTTATAGAATTTTTAATGAAGATCGAATACCTGCCTGTTGGGCAAAGTAGTATGAAATTGGCGAGATATCTACTACTATTTCTTTGAAATTGGTTCAGATGTGTGAGTAAAAGATTTAGTTATAAAATATTTCATTTAATTTGCGAAAAGATCTTTTATATATAGTACAAATAATGAATGCAATATTGCATCCAGAATTTTATTTATTATACATCATTGGATAGTGTATATAATTTTTTATTAATTTTATCCATTATACTTTTTTAATAAATTAGAAAGATTATTGATTTTTATTAAATAAATTAATATAATATACAAAATAAAGTTTTTCTAAGGTATATAAAATGTTATAAATAATAATTATTTATTGATTGTTAATAATTTGTTGTAATGATGATTTTCTATATTTTCATATCAATGTTTTATCATACACATATACATGTATGTATAACAAAAACAGAAATATTTGATAAAAAATGTGTCTTCTATGGATGTTTCCCTTGTTCTTCCTTTAATACTTATTTCTTTCAGGAAATTTTGTCTTTTGATCGTAATGCGGTCGTAGAATCAGTGTTTGTACGCGAAATAAATACTTTCTTTTTCTGAGCACCGTGGCTCGTAATTTTTACTTGAATAATAGCGTAATAGTAGATTCAGTGTTTGTTCGCCGTTTAATATTTTATTCGTGTCGTAAATTTATAAAAAAAGTATATCCCTTGGTCGCGTCGCGAAATTAGTCAAGTCTGGCTGAGGAGAGGATCTCCTTCGGGTTTTACTCCGATGAAGAAGCTTGTAAGTATCTAAAAACAATATTACTTTCCCAATTATTTAATTAGTTTGCAGTTCACTAATATTTTCTTTTTTGTAATTTGTTTCAGGAAATAATTGAAAATGTTAATCAAGTACTGGCCGATGTCCATGAATGTATGGAACATGTAATTGTAAGTTTATTTCCATTGTTGTAAATAAATAACATTATCTATTACTTTTCCATTCGATCCAATCCTATAAAAAATTAATTTTTTTATTACAGAAGAATTAACAGTGTTTAAAATGGCACAAATTAGGAGTATTCTGCACTATCAAGCGTTGCAGCTTACAACTTAATTTAATGTATGAAAGATTGTATGCTACAAGCTCGGGTGACGGAGGCGTCCCGGGACGTATCTCCCTAGTGTAGGCATCTGCACCTGGGTGTTATGTGTGAGAATCGTGGAGTGAGTGTGTTGGTGTGTCTGTTTTGCCATTTTTTAAATATAGGTAGGTAGCATACTCTTCTGGTGTGAATGTGTGATGTAGATTATAAGTAGGTAGATCCAGGAAAAGCAGATAAAATAGTATTTCGTATTTGAGGGTATTAGATTGCGTGATGTATCTGCACCTGGGACTTAAGTGGAATCGATTAATGTTTCATTAATTGATTCCAATATATTATTATGGTTCGTACCTAGATTTTAAGTACGTCCGCGGTTCTAGACCCGGACGAAAAATGAAGTATAACTAGTGAAATTGGTTCTATTTAGAGATTCATATTAAGTCTTCCATATTGTACACCGAACAGCACATTCTTTTAATGGTTGGTCGTGGTATAATATGCGCTACTTAATAACGCGTTTTTTTTTATATTTTTTAAAAATCGGAATTAAGAATACTTAAATAGAACCCAGTGGGGTTAACGCAAGAAACTCGAAGAAAGAAGAGGCTGAAAGCCGAAGATTTTAAGGAATGGTTTTCCATCATTTGATGCAAAGTCATTCTTGAGTTTATTACTTGAACTTTAATTTATGATTGTTCTTTGGTTATTATCACTATGCTCGTGGTATCGAGATGATAACATACTTTTTTTAAATCATGATTTTGAAATTGAAGAAAATCATCATTGCAATATCTTGAAAAATGAATTTATGGTTATCCATGTTAATTATCTTTAAGTTACAATATTTTCATTAAGTATTATAAAGATATATACAAATATATATTATATTTTGCAATTTAATATTAAATAATTGTACTATTATATAAAAAAATTTTAATGACTTTCAAAACAGTATGAATATAAACAATTCTTTCTTAGAATTTAACTTATTTGTACTATATTCAGCATTCTAGTTGTACTGTGTAATATATAACAAGTATTTATCTAATATAACAAGGTATAAAGTGATTGACAAATATTATTTTAGTTTTTGTTAAAGATTTGTGTTCTTTATAATTTCTTTATCAAATTTTTCTATAATTGGTTGGGAAAAACCCCAATACCCTAGTTGTTTCGACCGTTCGCGGAGAGACGCGATCGCGAGATAGCACGTTAACGAGAGTTGTAAGTTCCCGTTACGATTAAGGTTAATCGACGCCGCGAAGTAGTCGTTCCCCTGTTTCGGTTAAGATAACAGAGGTGGTTAAATGAATATGACACAGTAGAGTAAGTTATATTTCACCGTTTATTCCGACAACTTATAACGAAGACAGTTACGCTGGTGCGTATGTACGAGATGAGTGAATGACTGATCTACGGGTGTGTATACCCGGTTAAAGGATGTTGACCGTTCGAGGGATGTAAAATCAATACAGTCTTGAGAGACGATGCTGTGTCGGAGGAAAGCTAAGGATGGATGTGTCTAGCGCACGGGACCATCGGATTTGTTGGTGACGATTTTAGTTAGGAGAGTGAGGGAATAGGCTTCGTTGTTAATTGGTTCAACGAAGGGTCTTAACCGCCCTCGAGAGAAAGTGGTTCGTGGGAGGAAAGTTGCATTATACGTGAGAAAAACCAACTTTCTCTTGTCAAGCCGTGGTAGACAATGGTCTTTGGAAATGCTTCGGAAACAGACGTTTGTTCGGTTTGAAGGACCTCGACTAGGAAATTCCTGAGATTTATGGAAGGTACTTGAGGCTTTTGAGGGTACGCAGTGAGTATCCGAAGACATCTGGTTGCCATCTTGCCCGGCTCCCAGATCACCAATTCGGCTTCCGAAAACAACATTCAACAGTAGAGCAAATCCACCGCATAACTCATACTATCAGCCAAACACTCGAAAAGAAAAAATATTGCTCAGCGGTTTTCCTAGACATCCAACAGGCATTCGACAAAGTATGGCATGAAGGGTTACTATACAAGCTTAAAAAGATCTTACCTCACCCCTACTACTCCATCCTAAAATCCTACCTAACCAATAGACAATTCATGGTTAAATGCCTGGACGCCACTTCCGCAACATTCCCAATAGAATCCGGCATACCCCAAGGTAGTGTCCTCGGACCCCTACTGTACTCCATCTACACTGCCGACCTACCTATGTCAAACGATATAACAATAGCGACATTTGCAGACGACACAGCGCTATTAGCTACCCACGTAGACCCGGTAATAGCCTCATCCACTCTCCAGCGAAGTCTCGACTCCATGGAAAAGTGGTTTCACAAATGGGGCTTCAAAATCAACGAAAAGAAATCCTCACATGTAACCTTCACGCTCCGAAAACAAACCTGCCCCCAGGTCACCATCAACAATGCAACAGTTCCTAGCAGGGACTCAGTCCGATATCTGGGCATGACCCTGGACAGGAGACTAACGTGGAAGAAACACATTTCAGATAAAACGAAGCAACTAAAGGACAAACTAAAAAAACTCTATTGGCTCACGGACCGACGCTCCAAACTAAACATACAGATAAAATTATCCTCTACAAGACCGTAATAAAACCTGTCTGGACCTACGGAATCCAACTATGGGGAACAGCAAGTAACTCCAACATCGAAATACTACAACGCTTCCAATCGAAAACGCTAAGATCCTTAATGGATGCACCTTGGTATGTTACCAACGAAACCATCCATCGCGACCTCAAGATACCCACAGTCAAAGAGGAAATATGTGCATATTATGTGGGTTAATTTATATTTTTCTATTTCAGGATATATCTTTATGGTATTACTTTTAGTTTCGTGTTCGGTTAAAATAGAAAAAAATTCATTTATATCACGTCTGTAAAATGGACTTAGTAAGTATGTACGTCATGCAGATGTAGATTGAATGAAAATAATAAGATTGAATGAAATTTGAATAAAAGGAAGGGAGGATGGGTGCCGTGGATCGGGTGGGTCTCCAAACGCAGCAATCTCCACGTGGTGAGATCTGGGCAATCAGTATTATTTAAGGGATAGTTATTATGTCTCAAATAATGTAAATCTAATTGGCTGCTTTCGTGTTATCAAAATTTATCATATCTTGCACCTTTTTTTTTATTCTTTTAATTAAAATATCAGGAACATTCTGATCATTTGGTATAGTATTTAAAAATGCATATACTATCTCTTTATTTTGTTTAAGTTAGAATAATTATTCAAATGATTATCGCTGGTATGAACTTCACTTATGATATATTAATTATCTTCAGGGCACCTAGCATCTTGGATTTCCTGCAAATTTAGAGAATTAAAATCAAGTTTGAATCAGAAAGAACTCAAATCAGTTGCAACTTAATTCTGACTTGGTATTGATAATATTGACAGAAAGAAGGATGATTAAAAATGAAGAACTGATTAAAGAAAGAAGAAAAATAGGTGACAATCTTACACGGTTTCGCTTATCTCCGTATTCCGACCAAAATGTAACTTTACACGAGCTTTTTTGTCCAGTTTGTTTATTGAAAACGGAACAGGAAGAGAACGGTGGTGAATACAAGTGTAAAGAAATAGCAGGATTCACGGTACTCGAATTTTCAACTCGATGAAGTCCTAAAGAATCTGTAACAAATTGTATATACATAAAATCAAAATAAAATCTCAACAATATTATATAACGATAGATAATTTAGTATATTTAGAAATTATACCATTGATATAACATATCTGATTAAGACCGAGAGTATTTTTTTCCAATTCTTGTAATTCTTCTGGTTTCTCACGCTGTGTAGGCCACGCGTACCGTGTCTATAAAATCATAAACATAATAAAAAATTGTTTGCTATATATATATATATGAAAAAAATAGAATATTTCATTCCATACCTCAAAGAGTTCACCGTGGAGAATTTTCATTACGCAATGTGCATTCGCATGATCATGTATTGCTGAACCATGACCTTCTCCCCAACATAGAATCATTAGATTGAACCTTCCATTTCCTTCATCGACTAAATTTCTTGTATACCTAAGCAAAATGATTCATCTGGATTTTCCTTTAAGGACTTATATGATTAAACTAGATAAGCACCGGTGAATCACGTTAAATTAGAGGACAATAAATTAATCTGATTGGAAATGCACTCGGTATAGGCATTGTTTCTAAGTATATGAGAATGTTTTGTCGTTCGTTACTTTCGATCCGATAAGTGTCGCGTGTCAAAGAACCGATGTTCTGAATCAAGTGTAATGTTTAAGAGAAGGGGGCATACGTGGAAAGTGTGTGTAACCAGCCGTTCACCGTACTATACTACGAACACTACTGATTTATGTGCAATACACATGAACATTGAAGTGTTCCGCATACTTACGTTTCGGTTGTAATGATGTCAAATCTTTTTGGTCATATTTCTTTGTGTATTATATTTTTAAATAACATGGTAGAAGATAATGTTTCCATATCTATTTACGAAACGCAAATAGGACATGTACTAGGTCGGCATAAAGTGAATCGAACGAAGTACTAGAAGTCAACAAAATGTTTCGATGAATATTTTCGATGTAATTTTTATGCGATTAGTAATCGTCTTTTTTCCGTTCAATATAGTACGTTCTACTCTGTAAAGAGGTTGTGCCTGAACTATAGTTTCCATACTTTCGCGTGTTATGTGGAAACCTGCTATGGTAGCAATTCCGTGTAATAATTCCATTTATACATATATATATCTTGTAACGTGATCATTATTATTATCTTTATAATTGGTTAAGTAATATTTATTGAAAATTTATGTTATCTTGTAGGCGGACAGAATAGAAAGTTCAGACTAATTCATTTGTTTTCTCAATCTAAACATAGATTTGTGTTTTTAATTTTGAAAAAAATTATACAAATCATACTTTCAAACTGCTTTAATCATGATCTAAACACTTGGTTGTAGTTTCTCTCGATTATGTACTAATTAATGCAAAATATAATTAGCATGCGAATAGAAGATCAGGTTGTACTTACTAATTGATGTGTCATTCTTCGTGAATGCAAAGGATAGCTTTAAGAGATTTTGATAGATGTTATTTATAATTTTTTAATTACGTAAACAAAATTATCGGCTCGTATGAAAACACTATTTGTAATAATATCATCGTCCAGCTATCTGGAATAATTCTGGCATGTACTCTTTTTTTGTTTTAATATTGATAGCTTTCTAATGCACACATTATGCCACTTATTGCATTTATTGTAGCATTGTAGTGCGAAGTGCGATCGTTGTAAAGTCTCGTAATATATGTTTTTGCAGATAAGAATAATGACGTTTTCAGTAAACTTTTAAATTTGTCTTGCTTCTATCAGAAATCCGACCATGTTCCCTTCTTATTTTTCTTAAGGTCAGTTACTTCATGCTCGTGTGTCAACTTGTACAGATAATACTCAAAGTACAAGGTTATTAAATTCATTACTTAAGATTGAATGAAACAAAATATTTAAGAGACGACCAGGGTCGGAGAAACAGTAACAGACGATAACCTATCGTAAATTTCATGTTAATTTTATTTTATGTTCGAGATGTAGTTGTGCCGTGTTCTGTCGACTGACAAAATATTTACTGGGGAATTCGATCTTTCGCGAACGTAAGACGCGTAGAAACGAAATAGAATGAGAATCAGGTGACCACCCTCGTTATAGTCATTGATATTTTAATCCAATTAATATGCTGTAACTTCATACCGTACTGCATCTTTGAAGCATTGAAATATGTAAATCTTTATATTAAAATTCCTTATTTTTCCTTTAGATTATTTTAATAGCTTTTAGTATAATTTTCAAGCTGTCAGTTTACCTGTATCTGTCAAATTTTGCATATTTTTTCCATTCTGCGGGGTTGCTTCTGTACGAGGCCATTAGATATTGAACCCTGTCTATATTCACGTAGTCAGTTTCGAAAGCTTCGTGTAAACGATCTATGAGTTCCCGAAGAGTTAAAAAATTCTTCTCGTTTAGTAGTTTATCACGAGAAACACAGGGTGATCCAGGATCTTCACTGTACACTTGCATTTTCTTTCCAATTTGTCACCTTTCTTCTTTTTTACCGGTGCTCGACAAGAATTGACAAAAAAATATAATAGAAATAAATGACGCGAAATGAAGAAACAATGAGCGTTAGGATACTCGAATTTGACTCTTGAAGCAAAAGAGAGCTATTTGAAAGCGAAAGCAAACGAGGAACACGATTAAGGAAGAACACGTTGCCCGTCTACGGCTCGTACTGATCTAGTAAAACGGAGGAGACAGCGTCTTGTATGAAGCCTAAGATACCCCCTACTCCCGACAACTCTAGCAGTCTGAAATATTTTGTACACAGTTGTGAGGTAAATAACACTTCCGAAGTCTTGTTTGTTTTTGTTTCTTCAATTAAAGCGGAGAAACAAAACAATGTACTGTTGTGAACATTTTTAGCTGTATTATATTTTACGATTAACATTGTATACAATTTTTTTTTTGTAGAAAGATGCAAGATTAGAAAGGAAGCTTAATCGATTCAAATTTATTTTATATTTAAATTACATCACGAATATTTAATACGTTCATTCATTTTTGCCTTAACGCGTCTGTGACATACACAAATATTTATTAATATTTAATATCTTTGATTTTAATTTTTATTTTACATATGTTACATAAAAAGGCAACTATGTTGTTATATCGTTATATCCGTTAAAATTTACAAAATGAAATATTCGTTCCGTTAATATGTGAACTATTGCTGCGTAATTAGAGCGTTTTGCAATATGTCAAATGTTCTTTCGTAACTAAAACAGAGTTACCTTGCTTTTTTTTATGATTATGGATATATATATATATATATATATATATATATATATATATATACACATAAGAGGGAATGATTTAGTAAAATGCAATGCGAATGCAGCAGAATCGTTTGAACCGTTGTTCGTAGAACGCTCTTAATAATGTAATTCAAATAAATTTTGTTATGTATAAAGATATTATCGAAGATTATGAAGAAGGGGTTCATTTTCGAAAATTTCGAAAAATGTAAATCGTTTGTTGGCTTTTGTTTAAAAATCCTGAGTGGTAGTTTGCTCCAATTGACTTTGTATTCCAAATTGTAAGTCAAGTAACGACAGGTGTCACATTAGTGCACGCAAATTGTCTTTTCGTCATTGTTCTTCGGTTTCGTAGATGTTTTTCCATACGATGTGCTTTCCTTCTCTTTCGTACGGCAAGGTGAATCAGTGCACCTGCATGGCCTCGACTTGTTGCGCTCTCTGGCCGCAATGCAGCTGTAGTAAAGAATGTAATAAAAAATCAACAACTGGAAGTACCAGATCTACGTTCGGGGCAATTAGCGAAAGAAGTTGTTTCCATTAACGTGAAATTTCCACACTTCTTCCGTTTTCCTCTTTTCTTTCTTTCTATCGATACTTACATGCACGGTGAATTTTTACAATAATAACATTTCGCTTTCAGCTTTTTCTGACTGGATTTAGATCTCTTGCATCTACAGGGTGTTGCTTTGCAAACACAACAAAGGGCTACTAATACTTTTTTCTGTTTGTCGCTCTTTGCGTGATTAGACTCATATTTGCAATTATTCAATGATTTATTTTTCGCTTTTTCCATACATACGGCGATAATCTTCCGTCGTGTTTTAGGGCTGCAACGAATAGTTTCTTAATATGATATTTTCGGAATGTCTTTCTTATTTTAACCCTTTGTCAGGGTAATAAAATGAGGAAGAATTGGAAATGTACGATTTAGGAAATAATTGTATTTTCTTCTCAAGATCTCAGAATCAAGTAGAAAAATAGTTTTGACGCGGCGGTCATTGACGATATATTAAATTTTAAAATTGTCCTTTTGTCCGTGTGATTTTCATTTATAATGTACTTATAGTACGCATTATTAAAATAATATTGTAAATTATGAGTCATCTAATGATTGCCTGACCGAATTTCTTGTGATTTACACTATTAATGGGTTAATCAAAGTAGTAAAAACATCCTACCTGATACAATACTTTATCTTCCTATCTTCTCTTCTCTCATCCCTCTCTATATTAACATTACAACAGCAAGGAACTTTTTGACATCGTGCACAACACGTAGATTCGATTATTTTTTGCTGCAATTCATCCATCACGTCAGAAAAAACGCTCAATCGTTGATAAGGAAGGTCATCGGAGTTATGCTGCTTAAGTTTCTCGCAGCAACAGCATTCATTGATGGAATCGGTTTTAAGATCGGTTAAATTCCTAGAAAAGTAACGTCGTACTTCTTCTCTAGGCTTCCACGCAGTGACGTACATAGTGCGATCGTTATTAGACTCGGTCAGGACCGGTCTTCCATCGCAAATTGTTTTCTGCTCCTTACACGTGCACATATCTATGGGCAGTTCACAGTACGAACATTTTCGTGCTATCGCCATACAGGTGCATTTGTCGCGAGGTTTATCGCAATAAAGACAAAACATCGATTTCATGTACCCACTACTGCTCTTCCGTTCGTAAATTAATTTACAGTTGCATTTATTTTGAGGTTTGTAACAGTTTACGCAGTTTACCATCAATCTACAACTGTTTAATTGTAATTAAGTTTAATTGTCGATGAGATACTGACCGAGGTGAATAGATTCCGGATGTTCTTGCAAATTCATATTTTTGTTAATATATTTACCTGCATTCGTTCCGTGATCTACAAAAATTGTTGCAAGGAATTATTCTTCTACAACTACACTCCTCCCAGGGTTTTTTATCGCGGTATGGAATCGCACGATTACTTTCTTGAGAAATAGTATGATAACACGATCTTTCCTTTTTTAAGCAACTTTTAGGATAATTCATAGGTTCGTTATTGTATGGACGCATCGGTAAATAATAACAATTGCATGTGTTTTTTTCGGTTGCAATATAATCGGTAACACCCGTATGCTTTGTATAACTTGGGTTTGTGTTTGTACATATCATACGAGAGTCGAATTTGTCAGGTTGCGTAGATACCGCGATAGATTCTTTTTCAGAATGCACAATAACATTCATTTTTTCACCTGA
The DNA here is from genome assembly GCF_051014615.1 of Bombus vancouverensis nearcticus. Lineage (NCBI taxonomy): Eukaryota > Metazoa > Arthropoda > Insecta > Hymenoptera > Apidae > Bombus > Bombus vancouverensis. The sequence continues at coordinate 9,271,878 of NC_134921.1, read as the reverse complement.
CTTGTCTTCTTGAGTTTTAGTAATCTGCGGTTCAAGTCCTTTTTCTTCTTCAACGTCGATTCCCTTCTCAAGCTGTGGCTTCGTCAACGATTCATGAATTTCGCGATTTTTAGGCACATCTTGAGTTTCAGATATTTTTTTATCGTTTTTAGGATTTCCTTGGTTTCCTAATTCAATACCGACATTTTGAATTGGCGAAACAGGCGGATTTTTGCTATTAGTAACAATTAATAAATTTGATTTATTTGGACTTTTTTTGCTGACATTAGAATTTATTTTATGTTCTGCATTATTTTTTATTTCTCCTTTGGTGGATTGCGAAGGATTAGAAACAGGATTGCTTTTATTGTTCTTTTTATTTTCTTCGTATACAGGCGGTTTCCTTGAATTAGCTATATTCGGATTTTTATTGTTATTTCTATTTTCCTCGTTTACAGATTGCTTTTTTGAATTATCTGTACTCGATTCAGGTTTATCATTTTTCTTCGATATAAGTATTTTCTTCAGCATAGGTATTTTCATCGGTATAGGTATTTTTGTCGGTATAGGTATTTTTGTCGGTATAGGTATTTTTTTCGGTATATATGTGAACAATTTAGAGGGAATAGATTTTTCCTCCCCTTTTGTATCGTCTTTAGATTTCTCTGGAAATTCGCTAGTTTCTATTTCAGGAATTTTAACAGTTTTATCGATAATAACATCAGGCGATGCAGGTTCCACAAATTCTTCAGGCTTTGGTTCTGGATGTTCTGTTCTACCTGTAATCATTTTTAAGCCTTTGAAAAGAAGCGATGGTCCCAATATTTGTTGGATGATTTTCGTGTCTTTACTTTCGCTGTCGCCTTCTTTCTCTAACTCTCTCTCCTCTGCTCTTTTCGTATCTTTAATTTTGCTGTCGTCTTCTTTCTTTAACTTTCTCTCCTCTGCTTTTTTCTTATCTTTAATTTTGCTGTCGTCTTCTTTCTTTAACTCTCTCTCCTCTGCTTTTTTCTTATCTTTAATTTTGCTGTCGTCTTCTTTCTTTAACTCTCTTTCTTCTGTTCTTTTCGTATCTTTAATTTTGCTGTCGTCTTCTTTCTTTAACTCTCTCTCCTCTGCTTTTTTCGTATCTTCAATTTTTCTATCGTCTTCTTTCTTTAATTCCCTCCCCTCTGCTTTTTTCATATCTTTAATTTTTCTGTCATCTTCTTTCTTTAATCCTCTCTCCTCTGCTTTTTTCGTATCTATAATTTTGCTATCGTCTTCTTTCTTTAACTCCCTCTCTTCCGATGTCTTCGTATCTTTAATTTTGCTGTCGTCTTTTTCTTCTAATGTTCTCTTTTCAGCTTTTCTCATATCTTTAGCTTTGCCGTTGCCTTTCTCTTCTAACGTTTCGTCTTCCAACTTTTTTTCCGCTGATTCCTCTTTCAATATTTCTTCATCTTTTTTCTGAAACAACTTTCGTTTCTCTTCAATTGCTGGTTGCTTTGGTTCAATTTTGCTATATTCCTTACGCAACTTGTATTTTTTAGAAATAGTCGGCGGTACATGGGTTTCTGGTTTTGAATCTACCGTACCTTTCGTCGATTGTTCCAAAATATCTGTTTTCATAATAGGAATTGGCAAAATATCAATAATTCCTACAGGTTTCGGTTGTATAGGTTGTTTCAACAACTGTTTAAGTACAATTACTTCAGGTCTTATCGTTCTTGATGGGACAAACTTTGGCATGTCGGGTGGAGTTTCTTCCGATTCCTTGCTTTTTTCTGGTTCAGTAGGTAACTTTTCTTCCTCGGGCAACTCTTTCGTATCCTTTTCTTTTTCCATGACCTCCACATCTTCAGCAGGCTCTTCCTTTAATTTGTCTATACGTTCCTGTAAATCCACAGAATATTTTGGGCATGGTATAAACGTCGTCGTTTCTTTTAAATCTTCCGAAGGTTTATGACAAATAGTTGTTGTTTCTTTCTCTTTTACAGTCGGCTCTTCAAACTTTTCGATAGTTTTCACATCGACGCATACGTCTTCTTCTTCCTCTCTTATACAATTACAAGTCATCCATGATTCTTTGTTTACTGTCTTAGAGTAAGGTCTTCTGCTCTTACAACTGCATCGCAGATTAGACCTATCAATTAGTCCTTGATCTCTTTTACGATATTTACACATACTTTCACGAGTTTTTATAGGCAATGTACAATGTTCGCTATCGTTAATACGATAATTTAAATTAGGCTTTACTGACCAAGCGTCGGATGAAACACATACATCTGTATTTCGACTGCTGCAAATCGATTTCGATGACCATCCGTCGCTCTCCGAGTCTGTCAAAGTCTTCGTTGTATAAATCGTGGAGCAAGGTTTCTCTATTTTGTCGCATATAACAAATTTCGATTTTTCAAACGACAAGTCTGACTTATCAATTGTCATGAGAGTATCGCTATTGTCGATGTCCTTGCATCCACATTCGGTCAAAATAGAGTCAGTGCTTACACGGACATCTTTGTCAAGGTTGTCATAGACGTCGATAAAATTACAGCTTTCTACTTTTAGCGTGTTTTTGGAGTCTCCGTATGGACCTGAACTATAGGTAGTGCTGTCATCGTTACTTTCTTCACTTTTTACAAGAAGATCGATCGAATCCTGTTCTTGAAATTTTCTGCGCTTGTTCCGAATTGAAGTGACAAGTTTGCTCGACGAAACTTTTGACTGTTCCGTCGTCGTTTCTGAACATGATTCCGTGCATGATTGAGATTTGTCTTGTTTATTAGTTGCCTAACAAATAAAATAGTAAGTGGACAATTTTTTTTAAATGAAATGCTATAGACGAATAAAAAGTAGAATTACTTGGATATTTTCGCTGGCTTCCGAACAGATATAAATGTTCACGTTTCCAGTCATCCTACGATTATCAGTTTTTACATTGTTTAATGATCTTGAGTGCTTCTTTTTCTTTACTTCTTCGAACGCGTTATCTTTTTTACTCTGACGTTTTCCTTTTTCCTCGTGTAATTTTCTAATATTCGTGCGTGCACTATTATATTTTTCTCGAAGACGATTCGATTTTAAACGATTATCGAACTGCTCGTTATTTTTACGTAATCGTTCTATCGTTGAACTATTCCGAGTGGTACGTGGTCGATGCTCGTGCTTCATTTTTACTAAAATTCCTTCCTTATCTACGTAGCAAACTTTATCAAAGTTAGCTTCTTCTTTTGGCTTCTTATCGGCATCTTTTTCTTCTTTCTGCTTTTTAAAACGCAAAACACATAATACATTAAAATAATTATTTCCTTCATTTTGTTTGCGCGTACACTGACAATAAAAATGTGGTAGAAAATTGAAGTATCCTGGATACTTGCATCTTAAATACCATTTTACATTGCTTCACGATATTCTGCATCGCTTCTTTGATCGAGCTATTGATTATTTCTGTTAATTTCGTAGGAGAGATCTTGTCTTCTCTATCATGCTTCGTGCGTGTTTCTGAAAAATTGTCACAAGTTTCAGAACAAATGCAATCTCTGTTCGAATCCAAATCTACTTCTCTATATTTGTCTACTTTCTGAAATTTTTCTTTCGTGCAAGTCATCGAGTCGCAAATTCCATTTGCACCCAAATCTACATTTTCAGATTTTTCTTTCGTGCAAGTTATCAGATCGCAAAATTCGTTTTCATCCAAAAGTACCTTTTCATCACTTTTTATTTCATCTTTGACTTCATCCTCGATTTCGCCTTTGATTTCATTCTTCGCTTCATTCTTGATTTTATCCTTCCAAATGTTTTTATTCTTTCTGTCCTCTTCAGTTGTTCGTAAGATATTTCTGTCTTTGGTATGGGATACCTTCTGGCGTTCAAGGTGTGTTGCAGGTAAAGTTCTAGGTACTGACACATTTGGCGAAAATGGAGGGGAAACGCTTGCTTTTACACCGTGAGGTGGATCAATTACATTTCGATCGCCACTTTTTGGAAGTTTTTCTGAATTTTGTTCCGGGAGAGACATATCGTCCTCTATTTCCAAAATACCTGGCTTTGAATCCGTTTGTCTGCGATTGAATTTGTTAATTATATCTTTTTTCTACTTCTTTCTTTTACGTTTGTCTTTGTCAAATCTTACGTCGTCTTCCAGATATATTCTTCTTCGATTTTGAAGAAACTTATACGTTTTCTTCGACATAGCCGAAATTCGTTTATATGTTGGAAAACAATAATTTTATTTCATCTCTCGGATAGATAATTGTTAATTCTTTTTTTACTCGACAGTTCTATTAAAGGTTATACATTTTAATAGGATAGAAAATTTGAAACAATCGAAAGTATTTTTGCGTCCATCGGAGCTATGATTATGAAGTGTGTCGTATGTAAATACGATTAAAGTATCGTCATTTTCAAATGATAGAGAGATGAGCGAATATTTATATATCTTGAAATACTGATAGCGAATGACGATCAATTCGGAGAATTGATATTACTTGGAAAGAATTTGTACAGAGCGTGCGAAATCTTTAATAATACGGTGTGATTAAGAAATAATGGTTTAATGCACTTAGGGTTTCTAAACTATATATTTTCTCTTTCTAATTCAAAAGGGGAACGCTATTAGTTTGATTACTGACAAAACTTTGGATAATTCCTATATGCTTACATATTATATGCATTCTGTACATTTTCAGGCATTTAAATAATTTCGCAGCATAAAAATCCGCAATCCAACCTTTAACATACTTAACAAACTATTTATTTCTCCTATGATAAATTTCGTATAAGATCCGATAACTAACGGTGTCTCGAGATTATACTATCAGGAATCAGATTCCAAAACTTTGTAACACACGTTTGAAGATATTATTTTTACCCTTTTATTGGATTGACTCGTTATTATCACTTGTTTCATCGGCGGATGTTAAAGTACCAGATTTATGCGTCTTTTTAACGCAACTACAAGTAGAAGATGCCTCGCTTAAAACTTGTGCGTCACATAAGCAATCATACATAATTTCCATTTCTTCAAACTTTACGTCTCCTCTGTGCGTTTTGCATTTGTGTTTCTTATATTTAGGCGGCTAAAATGATGATTAAGAGACATATATGCCAGTTGTTGCAATTATTAATTCACATTTCAAGTTACCTTGAATGGTGCTACCATTTTATGAGCGAATTTCTTCATCACATTCGGCTTTTGTCGGGCCTGTCTTTCACGTGGATACAGTTGCTCCACTTCTTTGCTTTTGTCTGCCTTTTCAGACAAGCATATTAACGGTATCCTATTTCTAGGTTTCTTACGAACTTCTTGACGTCCAGCCCTTGTTTGAAATTCGCGTAAGACATTTTTATAAGCTTGCGACTCTTGATAAGCAAGTCTGCCATCCTTTTCTTTCGGTTTAAACTTAAAGCGAAATAATTATCTTTTTAACTAAAGCGATACTCTGTCTCATATAGTATATGTACTTCAAAAATGTAACGACATGAATCATTTTTGTGTTGTTAGAGTATCAAAACCGTCGGCAAGGGATTTTATGCGATAAGAATGGAAAATAAAAAAAGTAATATTTGATCATAGTTCCCTAGAATTTGTCCCTTTTGACAACATTATATATCTTGAGTAAATAATTTTGTTGTCCACTTTCAAAGAGTATTACACTTCTCCTGGGAAACTTGTTTACTTACCGATGAATCAGGTGCAGGAGAACGATCGACCTTTCGATCTTCCGCATCTGAAGATCGATGAGAACTTCCACTTCTCCGTCTTCTAATTTCTCTCTCTTGAATTAATCTCATTCGATCATGCCTTTTCAATTCTTCGATCAGTCCTGGACTCTGATACATAGGCAAGTATCTTTTTACCATAGGCATTTCAAATTTTCGTTTCGCCATCTCTGGATGATCGGAAGCACAGTTCTTACAAATATCTGGTCCATAACTTCGCGATCGAGATTCACCAGCAAAGTATTCATTTTCGTGTGGTTTCAATTCTTCCGCTTCGCTTCCTTTTTCAGCAGTTTCGGGAACAAATCGACGTGATTTTTTTGATCGTGATTTAAGCTCAGGATAAATCTCTTCGTCATCGGTTAACGTTGATTTTTCTGAACCACTGCCTTTTCTTCGTTTTGACCTGCCATGTTCAAAAATGCTTCCCTTAGTTGAATACTAAAGAGTATTAAAGAGAAAAATTTCTTTTCGTCAATGAGACGTTGTTGAAGCTCATTGTTATTTATCGCGGTCTTTGCCAAACTTATTTGTCAGATATAAGCAAGAAATTTTTTTAAATACTCTAGAGCCTAATAAAAAGTCTATAAAAGCTATTATTCTTATCATTCGTGTTATTCTTAATACCTAAGATATTATCATTATAGGTGGAGGTAAATCATTTTTCAAGAAAACTGAAGACATAAAGGCTTGAAAAGTCGCGAAGTTACAAATGATAAAATGTTTAATTTCCTTTAAATCTTTGTTTACTTTCGTCATAAATTCGCCAAACAACCTAATATGTACTTACCTTGCTATCTATTTTGGTATTTACCTTCGACGATGCTCTTCTTTCTGTCTTCTACTCTCCTTATTTAATTCTCTAGAAAGTTCACCAAACTTTCTTGCGTCTGCGATATTTGTATCTTTCTCAATATGATTATCTCTTCTATCATGTTTGTGCAATTTTGTTTGAATGGATTTGTTTTTATCTGATAGATCGGTGGTTTTATCGAACTTTGTCTTTCTTATTAGCTTGTCGAAAAATGTGTTTTTATTTCCAGTATCAATTTCCAGAAGTTTTCCTTCTGAGATTGTTGGCTTCACTTCCGAATATTGCATTTTAGATCCTGCAGCTTCTTCCATAGTCGCTTGTCGGTTCCTCGATTTATGACCAACACCGTATAATTTTAAATCTGCTGTTGGATCATATAATGAAGTATTATCTGTATCTGAGTAAATTGTCGCAATTTCTTCCGATGGTTCTATTCTGTCCTTTATTTTCTTCGTAGTTATGCTTTTTATCTTTCTGTTTTCTTCTAATTCCGTGTTTTCTTGCTCTAAATCTTTCGAGTCTTTGTACTCAGAAAAATCATCCTTCGTATACTTTTGTTTGATCCACGGTTCTGTCACCTTTGTGTAATCTGTCTTACCTTTAGATACAGTCTGACTAACTCTATTTGTCTGTTCCGATATAGTGCTCATACCCAATGAATAAATATCTTTATCTGCAGTTGTCTCAAACGTGATCTCTGATGTGCAAGAGCAAAGATCCTAGAAGAAGCAAAAGAATCGTCTTTTTTTCATCGTCTCTGGTATTTTGTAATGTTAACTAGACTGCGGATTTATGTTCTTATATGAATAGTTAGAAGAGTAGAAAGCTTGGTAGAGATTTGTTTCACCTATTAAATATTACGACGAGTACCTGTACTTTGAATATTCTATACAATTTTATTCTATGAAATTCTTTCACCAAATTTCGAATAAATACACAAAGATCCAGAGTCTAGTTATAAAGTTATATACACATTTTTTAAAGTATAAATATGATAATACTAATTCGTCGTTTTCTGTGGTGCTCCACGTGTCTCTATATTTAAGTCCTGTAGGCACTTTTATGTCTGACGGTTTATTGATATCCTCTACTTGGCGAACACATTTTCGTATTCGTGAGTCTTTAGTCTCATCTACCTCGAAATAAGACGTGTTTTTCACAGCAGATTCCAGATGCCTGTTTTATCGTACGTTTGTTAAAAATAATTATGTACAATAAGAAATACTTGCTATTATTGAATAATTAGATACAAATTAAAAATAATTATAGTCTTTCATTTTTTATACAACATTACCTTGGTAATGGCTTCGTCTGGAAATTCTTTTCATACGACAGCCTCCTAGTTAGAGTTTCATCAGAAGTATCTTCCGTTGTTGTCTTTCTACTTCTCCTTCTAGCCAAGTGTGACGGACTATCAGTGTCTCCGTCTTGCACTTTTAGCAGACTCTCGTTTTCCTCGTCAGACGAGGAGGAAGAAGAGGGCGAGGAATCCTTCGTCCTTCTAACTTTTTTATACGATCGGATTGGCATTGATTGCTTTCTGTGAAGCATACTGACAATCTTATTCATAAGGGATGGACGTTTCCTCTGCAATCCTTTGCGTGTCTTCTCGTCATTCTGTCGAAGCGATAAATTTCTTTCTTTGATCAAATTTTCCACTAAATTCCATTTTAAATGGTTCTTTTTGCAACAAAATGGATACTCTAAATTCTATATTCATTTCTGTATCTTCCAGTGTTTTTAAAAAAAGAGTGAGCTGCATAAATTTTTAATTTCGCTCTATATCGTTCGATAGTACTTTTTAGAAAACGATGGATCAAAAATTTGAGGTGCCTTAAAACGAAGTTTAAGCAAACTTTCTGTCCTTTCAATAAAACGTTAAATCCTTCCCCAAGGAATAATGATCCAGAAATATGAACATATTCGGAGGGCTTAGAATGTTTCATACCTCTCCTTTACCGAGCCAAGGAATTCTCGCAACTGCATCGACGATTCTATTTATACGACCTAGTTTCCTTCTATCCTTCGGAAGTAATTCTTCCGAATCGCCGTCTATTTCTATGTGTATTACTTCTTCTTCGTCGACATCTTCACTCGGCCAGGATTCCGTGTCGGCAATCGAACTTGATGAATCCGAATCTCTCACCTCGGTAAACGGCCGCTTTTTTAATTTGGCATGAACTTTTCTACGTGCCCTCACAACGAAGCCAGAAGTTGGTGATTCACTGCCCGAGATCGATTCTTTTACGAACGGTTGGTTGAATATCTAAATACGAAACGATATTGAAACAGTAGCAAGAAGATAAACCATTTAATGAAGTTGATATTGGTCGAAAAGACTTTGCCGTATCACGTTGAAACGCACTTGGATTGTTACGTCGTCTCGAATTTTCTGTGCTTCCACGTCTTTGAATCGTTTCCTCGTTTTCTCGATTTCGACTTCCTCAGGAGATTCATCTTGATACGCTGGGACAATTAACACGGTTAATGTAGAACACTTTAATGAGGTTGTCACAACTACACGTTAAATTCTTACTGTAACTGTATTCGGTACTTTGATCCAGATCTTCCAAGGATTTATCATCCTTCTGTTCACCGACGTCTCTTTCCATTTCCTCTGCCCGCTCGGCTCTCAGTTTGTTTTCTTCTTTCTCGTTCTTTACTTTTACCTGTTCTTTGTCTTCTATCTTTCCTTCTTTTTTTGCTATCATTTTCATTGCTCTTTCTTCTTCTTCTTCTTCTTCTTCTTCTTCTTCTCCTCCTATTACCCTTCCATTTTCGTATTTTTCTCCTAATATCTCTTCACCTTCATAATCTGTATCTAATATCTTTCCATCTCCATATTCTTCACCTAACATTTCTTCATCCTCAGTTTCATATTCTTCACCCATCGTCTCTTCATCTTCCACTTCATATTCTTCACCTGACATCTCTTCATCTTCAGCTCCATATTCTTTATCTAACATCTCTTCCTCTTCAGTTTCATATTCTTCGCCTAACATTGCTTCGTATTCTTCTCCCATCATTTTACCTTCCTCATCCTTTATTTTATCTTCTTCTTCTTCCAATTTCAATTCAGGTTTTAGCAACGCTCTTCTTGGTATTTCAAATTGATCTTCCGAAGAGTCTCTAATATTTTAAGGGCGTTAGTGATCACCGGTTAGCCGATTCAGGATTTTTATCATTAATTAATTTACTTCTCCTCACTCATGTCGGATAAGTCACCATAGTCCATCGGTGACCGACAAATGGTGCACAAATTCTGCAAATCCGCGAAACATTGCTTACAATATAGGCCAATACAACCAGGAGTTGGACATTTAACATGCGGATCCTCGTCACGTTCCACTGTGCCACACAGAAGACACGCTTTTTGTTTCGATGGGAAAAATATGTTCAATAAGGGAAACGTGGCCCACAATTTCTCTTTCAAAGTCACTTTCTCGATTTTTTCCCCTTCGGTCAGGCCAAATTTTCGGCGCAATTGGCGTCTAGCAAACTTCAAAAAATTGCCCCTTGACCTAGTTCGAAGTAAAAATTAGGAGAAAATAAGTATTTCGCATTTCGAAAGTTTCGGATTCGAAGTTGGCGAATCTAAAAAACAGATTTCGACCCGTCTGTCATTAAAATAAGTTCACCAGATAGATACCTTGGATATGGAGAAATTGGATACCTGATGATGTAATTGTACAACCAAGCTGCCCTCTGCTTTGCTCTCTCGGGATAATACTGACACATGACTACCTGTCTCATTCGTAAACCGTAAGGTTCGAAAAATGCCATCAGCCAACAGAGAAAGATCAAAATGAGGATCTGAGTGTATTTATCGAAATCCGGTGTTACAGGATCCGGAAGACAAAGCATCGTATCGATTTCTGTTCCCTGCCCGTGTGGCGTGAATGCTTTTACGATACTTTTATAAAGGTCAGCTAAATACCCATCGCCCGATACGTGAATAGTTACCATGTTTGGTCGTTCGACCTAAAAGAATGCCGTATTACTGTATGAAGTAATTGCAATAATTATCAGCAGTCTAATAATAATAGTTCGTCATTTTACTTTGCTTTGAAATCGTCCGTAAAGTTGTATGGTGTTCAGTACCCAATAAAGACAATAATCTATCAACATGTACGTGATAAGTTTGACCGTAGCTAGGCTTAAGAATATGATAGACTTGGATAATTTTGTTCTTTCGGACTTTATTAATATGACGGAAGAGAGTGGTACGTATTTATTTCGTTCACGTCGATTCAGTGGCAAAACTGTCTCCTTGTCTTGACGTGTTCTTATCAAATCGATGGTACGTAGATCGTCGGTTATGTATCGATTGTCGAAACGCTCGCTGGTTAACCATTTGTAACGATAGCGTAACACTCTGAAAATATTAGATCGTATAGTCAATTTATATCGAATATTCCATTTTTGGCATTGTTTTAGAGAAATTCGCGAACGTACTGAAATTACACGATTGAATAAATTCATAATTATCCAACTATTCTTATCGATGTAACAGTTACATTACTTTACCTGAGTATGATAAAGAACATGAAAAAGGACGTGATGAAATTCATGAAATCGAAGAAACCAAAGAGTTTGTCTGTTCTGGAGCGTATTTCTGTAGTAATACTCGTGGACACGTCTTGTATCGTCCTGCTTTGGTTCGTTTCGAAATGAAACGAATGGGAGAACTTAACTTTAACGTAGAACATCGCTTTCATGTGCATCGTGAACTTCTTAATTTCTACGAATTGCGACTGTAAAAACGTCTTCGGGGGAAAGAAACACGGAAAATTCAAATTTATTTCAAGATAACTTACTGCTCCTTACGACACCAACTACGCTGTCAGCGATATAGGAAACAAGCATGCAAATGAAGTCCAGTGGCTTCACTATGTAACACAGACTACTGACTACGTAAGTTACGTTGCAAACCAATCCAAAAATTGGACCCAATTTTGCTTTGCAATCCGCCACTGCTCCTTCAAAAACGCTTTGGCACCTGTCGAAAGGTGTGCCCAACTTTTTGTTACATATACTTATGATACTTCCCAGCCATTCGAATACCGCAGTGATAACTCTAACTATGATGAGATACGAAGTAAAGGATGCAGGTTGTAAAACGTTTAATAGATTGTACACAAATTCTACTTACGTATGCTAAGAACGACTCTTTTAATCGCAATTAGAGTCTGTTTAATCTTCTTTACGACCACTTTGATCGTCTTTATGACTTTCGATATTGCTTCTCGCAAAGCGTAAAACGGTTGTTTTGCTAAATCTATGACGGTCTTTACCGCTTCCTTTAACTGTTCCTGGAGAGTAAACGATATTTTCTAGTTGACCGTGAATGCGATCGATATTCGAGAACGGGGAATTTAATGACGTAAAATGATATAGAGCGATATACGTACTTGCGCACAGGCTAGTGACTCTGAAAGTACACCGGTGTTGTGCATAGTATTCTTCACTGGTCCTGTTAAAGCTAAAATAAACGCGTACGCCATTAAAGCTTGCCTTCCGCGTTTCGAGAAAAATTGCGGCAAGAGAAGAAACACAACGCATCTGAAATATTTTTCTATTTATTTAAACTACCAAGAATATATCGTACATGTTATATGTATAATAAATATATATGCGTATCATAGCGTACCGGACTTGGAAAGAAAATGCAAGACCAAGAGTGAGAATTATTCCTATTATTGTACAGAGGAACGTCGCAGACGACAGCTTAAAATGCAATTGAAAAACGAAAAATATGAAAAATATGTACGTCAAGAATATTCCACCAACGAATCCTGCAAAGCTTTTTGCTATGTAATTTTCCAATGTTCCATCGGTACGAATTACAACAATCTTTTTATGTATCCAAGAATCTCTTAAAATAGCAAAGATTTTGTCTAAGAGATGCGTAACCTTCTTCTTAAACCTGTCTCGATTTTCCAAACATAGTTAATATAAAAACGAAGTCAAAATTTCTCGATTATTTAAAGCTCCAGTCTAACCATATTTTTCTTCGACGAATTTGCTGCTTCAAAGTATACACAGGTTTGACGATACCCTTGGAAATCTCAATCGATGCCAGTTTTTCATCCTCGTAACTTTGCCTCAGTTTTTCCAATTTGTTGGCTTTCAGAACCAATTGGAAAAATGCCATGATAGAACTCTATCCGTTTGGCGTTAATAAATCACGCTGATAACTGAAATTATTCTTTGTACGATAGTTCCTTATGTAATTAATGGTTAAGTATACAGTTAACTTTTAGTGTCTATACAGATGCGATTTCATTTTTCTTTTCTTTTTTATCGAACTATATAAAATATAGGAAGTATGTATACATTACGTTATATCGCTAGCTATAAGTTTTTAAGTATACAATAAAATTACGAATTATATTGGAAATAATTCGAGTTGGTTGGCTGCGATCGCGATTAAGTTTTTCTATAGTTAGGAAATTTATATAATTAGTAGTAGTCGTTTCATAATTACATTCCACTGTAATTCCAACCGCTACTAATGTCGCGTTCTTATTTTATACTGAATCGATAACGTCGCATGTGACACCAAAATGATAAGGAACTCATCCGATCCCCCGAAATCGTGCGACTTGAAAAAGTATTACCGTCAATGTAATTGCACGTCTATTCGCGTCTAAGCTGTCCATCGTTAATACACATTCGTATTTCGCTATCTACGAATGCTGATAACGTATCGTACGAGCGAACAATTAATAACGTGTTCGCAATTGATGTTTGCCACGACTGTTAGGTAATATGTCGTTACAATTTCGTTAATAAAAAGATCATTCTAAGATTTATTTCACAACGATGAAACTTCGTAATAGAGAAGATTGCTGAAACAATTCTAATTTACTGTCGTAAGATGTGAGAAAATCCACTCGTCTGATTTTTCGATTCGCCTGTAAGATGGCGTAAAACTCGTAGTTCGATCTTCGAAGAGAGACGTCGATAGCCAGAACGAATACGGAAAAGAAGGAAAGAAAAGGTTGCTTCGGCTGGAAAGCCGAAGAGTAGTCGTGCAAGGAGTCGAAGAGGGGCGCCGAATCTAAACCCGATAACGAACCAGCTGGTGGCAGTGCCGTCGGACGACGTTTACGTGGAAGTACGGCCTTCGCGAAAATTCATTTCTCTATCCAATCACTGTCGAATGATTCTAACGAAGAAATTTGAAAAACGATAGAGACAGTGTCACAAAATCAGAAATTGTTAAAACGATTACCTGTGATTCTTGTTATCGGTAATTGGTGATCCATCGATTTTTGGTGATTCCTGATCGAAACAAGGCAAAGCAAAGGGAACAGAGAAGAAGAAGAAGAAGAAGAAGAAGAAGAAGAAGAGGAAGAAGAAGAAGAAGAGAAAAAACAAAAACAGAAACATGCCTTGACCGCACCTCAGGTGACACCAGGATGTATTGTATAGTCGAAAGAATATCACTGTGCTTGTAGCGCGTATAACTTTTGATTGGACGACAAATGTCGTAGGTATTCTTATCTGTGCTGAGGTGTGTGCGTGTGTGAGTGAAATCGTGTGTGGCTGTGGGTGCTGCTCTCCTCGATTGTATCTGACCTGACCCAGGTGAGCACCTGGACCAACAAAGATGACTACGAGGGAGTTATACGTGAAGGTACGAACCAGTTCAGATGCTCAGGCCATCGCAGGTACACGAATCCAGTTCTACGATGGCAACTGGTTTAGTAGCATTGTGACAAGCTTGTCTGTTGACATTTACAATTACCTTTTCATGAAATCTCTCTTAAAGCCTGGCGAGAATATCTCTTCCATTATAGAACAGTACAAGAGGTAGAATTTTAACTTGAGTTTGTGAATCGAATAAATAAGTTCCAATAATGACAAATAAAAATGTATATTATCGTGTAAATGATCGTGAGTCTAGTAATTCTTTGAAAACAACAGAGAGATGTTTGGATCATTGTCGAATTACAAAACGAATTTTCGTCTCCGACGTCCCCTGAATATTTCCATAGTTATTGCTGGCGTATCTAGTTTTATAATATTGTGCAAACTGCATTTGCGTATTCTCTTTAAAATTCCGAATGGAAGAGTCCGTTCCGCAGAGAAGCAGAGGAGGTCTTTCGGTAAATATGTTGGAGTAGATCTCATGTAAACGTATGCGAAATTTTCCCTGGGAGTTATTCAGTGTTTTAAAACACTCGGATGCTTCTATTCCTTCTTCCGATTTCCTGATAAAAATTTTAAAATATAGCTGCTCGATTTCGGATGAATATCTGGCTCAAAAAAAGATTGATCGATCTTATCTGTCTGCCTGATGTTACTCTCGTTTCATTTTATACGAATTTAAGTGCATGGAAATGCGTTATCGATTACGTTTTTGAAGTTCGGAAAAGTTCGAAGCGCGTCGTTAAAACCTGAAACGAAGCAAGGAAGATTGAATATTATTTTGTAAAATCGAACGAAACTTTCTTCTTTTCTATCGCCGATGCATATCGTGCATGGTTAATTGTTTGAGAAAATTGTGGTATAGACAATATATTGTTGCAATTAGTTGGGAAGTATCCATTATCGATTCGATCGACGATGTCTTTCTCAAACTTAACTACTACTTTCACAAAAGGTGTCTATTCCTTTCAATTTTTATAGCAGTAATTTGCACTCTTTCGAACTATGCATGACCTTCTCAATATGACATTTCAAATTATAGTTACACGTATCTCATCGATCTCGCTTGTACAAAAAAGTGATTCGATACTCTCTATGATTTAAACGATACGACAATGACAGGTACGTGAATTATAATTCTGGTTTATAACAGAAAGTAGTGGAGAACGAGGGACGAACAAGTCTAAAATCCAGAAGTTCTTTTTAAAACAAAAATCAATAATTGTCGTATGGACGCTCGGAGGCTCAAGACCTAAATTTCGCTTTAAAACCAGTGATTACGACTAGGTTGTCGACCACGATAACATTTGTTGTATACAAACGAAGCGTTTCTTGACAAGATATTATTGCGTCGAAGCATTAGCTATGTCCCTGACTAAGTATCGCTCGTAGATAGACTAAGTATCGTCTCTCGTTGTATTATAATCGTTAATAATAATCGTTATAATAATTAGGCAAATTGTCTATACAAAAATCAGGTAAACTAAAATATTAAAAAGTAAGATTCTGCTCGCATTTAATTATAACTTACCCACGAGGAAATATCTGTTAACCATGCAGAAATGAAAACTGGGATACGGTGTTCTGAATTAGCTGATAATTACTTGGGTCTTACTATGCGTGAGAATGTTACGTACAAATTGCACAGTGAACGTAAGGGAACGATACTGTGAGAATACTTAGTCGACGAGAACAGAGAGTTTAGTCCAGCCCGAACCTGCCCCTTTAAGGTCGTGCCGTGGCTCTCCATCTTGGCTGATTTATTGCCTTGGTCAAGTGAACTGCGGGGGTTGTCCGAGGTCGTATCGCAATTTTCGTCCAAGTTGCCTGCAATGATATTTGCTTTTTAATAGCGCTAACTACAAATAGTAAGAGAAACGTGGCTAAAATATACCCGCAACCGTTAATGGACATTACATCTGTAGATACTGGTAAAGTCAGGGACACCTATTGCTCAGTACAGAACGCGCGTATTGATTTAGTCATCTTATGGATGGTCTTTGAGTTTTACGATTTATAAACGCGAACAGAGAATAATATATCGCGTACGAACACAGCTTAACTCTTAAAGGCCACGAATTTATTAATACGAATTTTTGTTTTCTTATTGTCAGCCTATAATGATATCGCACATGTGTTTCAAAAATTGCAAAATTCGAACTAGTTTCTCAGGGAAAAGCTCTTTGGGAACTTACGAAACAATTATTTATTAACACGTAATGCTGGCAAAGAAAGAAACAGACTCCAGGAAACAATGTCCAAATATTATTTTTATATTTTTTCATTCTCAGTTTGAAATGCTTCTTCGACGGTTTTCATGTTCTTTTAACATAGGATTAAGTTATTTCCTGACGTGATCGTAATATTAATTTGTAATTACCGCGTACGATGATCGTTCCACGCTTCTTCTAGTGTCAAATAATAACGAAACATCTAATTCCACTGGTTCGATTTTGTTAATTTCTTGATTTAGAGAAGATGCTTCCAGGTAAATTTTCTTACGATGACCTTTAAGGGTTAAAATGTTTCCTGGCTCGAAACTCTTGTAACAATTAATTACGCAATAGCAAGTGCTTAACGTTTTGCGAACTAGTTTCGACACGTTTGAACGTAACAGGCGAACTCATAATGAAATAGAATGTCGTCTAGGTACGATGCTAGCCGGTTTGAGACACAAGGAAATAATGAAATTATATTATGCAATAAATTGAAACACGAACCGTAGTCTCGATCGCACCTTTACATTTAAAGGTAAGCTAACCCCATTCGAGACTGTTGCTCGCACGATCAGTTCGAGGAACGTGATCGCTAAGACTTCTCTTACGAACGGGCAGTTCCCTTTCTCTCGGAACAGAAAAGCAAAGCGTCTTGGAATAGGTCGTTCTCCTTGCTTCTTCGTGGCCCGTCACAAGGAGGCGCACAAGGAGTCACTATCGTGGACATTATGCTTCGCGTGATTTTATCCGAAAGGTCAAGGAAGATTTCTTTGAGACTCGTCATCCCACGATGACCAATGTGTTAATCCGGGTATAACGGTTTCGTAGAAATATTTTCGTCATTCTGCCCTTCTAATTCTTCCACGCTCGTAAATTGATCTCCGGTGCCTTGAAAAATACGTGTACAATACGAAGAACGCATTTTTGTAGACTTTCATTGTCTCGTGACGACAGCACCGTGATACAGCAATTTAGTCGAGAACAAAACTGTCGCTTGGTTAAATACGGTGTTTCGATCGCCCTTTTGTGCAACCTCCGTGAAAAACGGAGGATTCCTTATAGCAGTCTCTCACGAAGGCATCCCGCTTCGCGATCTTACTCAACACTGAAAGTATGAACTCACATTCTCACGCTCGTAAACTTCGCTCGATGAACATTGTGCATTTAGATTTGCATTTGCAGTTACAGTTTATATGCTGTCCTTTAAATTATAGCGGCTCGAGAAAGCGTTTGAATACTTGTAGAAACTCCCTCTCTCTTTCTCTTATCATTCTATTACATATACAGCTATAATATAGGACATTTTTAAAGCTTTGTTAGCACTCTCTTCTTTATTATCGAAGTTAGTAATACCAAATATGAATTGGTTCCAAGTTTTACAAATGACATCACGGTAGCTGTATCTCTTTCTAGCGTTATCGAAATTTGAAACGTTTTATACAACGCATAATAGATTCAGAAATGTTTCTATAGTTCCTACAAATGCTCAAATACTTTCGCGACTCGACTTATATCTATCTTCTGCATAGTTGAGATCGATAACGCATCGAACATGATCAAACGATATGATAGAGGCCGCAATCAAGAAATACGTACTCGGTATGAAAGGCACGTTTATCTTTAGCCGATTGAAAGGGAAACTGTTGGGTGTACAGGGTGCATGTGACACGGTAACTCGCCACCGGTGTTAACGGTGCCAATTTCGACGCACGTGGTAAAAATCATACGTGGGCGGGAAACTTGACCTGGTTATTCTCGATAACGGAGAACCTTTCTCAGGAACAACGATGCCGAGCTACGGCGATCGATCTCTCGACGACAAACACGACGTCAAGCGGTTTCTAGGTGTAGCATGATGCTCTCTAAATGTACTTCGGATTTGCTGCTGAAAGCGTAACAACGTTAAGCCTTGGCAACACAGTCGCGAATAACATTTTGCGATAAATGTTAAAGTTCACATCTGCGTAAATCGTCAACAATAACAGAAGCAGGAGAAAAGATAGCAGACACCGAGGAACGTTAACAATGATCGCAATTGTTATTTGTTACGTATTGAACAAACGAACAAGTGCGAAGATAAATTATTTCCCACGTCGGACGTACATAAAAGAATATGACAGGCAATTTCAAACGTATCTACATTACCGGAGTATATTTACGCCACTTGTGTTACGTTATTACGTTAGGGTCTTAATTTTCAAGAGAAAGGTTTCCGCAATCCTTAGCTTTCATTTTGATCAATAAGCGAGCAGAACAATCGGAGATACGCGTGCAGGGGATCCCCACGCATTTTAAAGCTCGCCAAGTTGTATTCTCTTGTTAGGCGAATACATACGAGTCGTGAAATCTGGTATTTTGTGGGAGGAATCAGTGTCAAAATGATTCATTCTGGAGTGGTTTCACGGTTGTAGATAAGATTATAACATGTATCTTCCCCTTCCTATGTTTACGTGAATATTAAAAATAAAATTAGATGTTCGTGGAATAACGTCATCGTGATGACGTCATAAAATTGTTATCGCGAGGTCGTTATTGTCAAGAAATGAATTTTCTAATTGTATCTTATGCCGACGAAAAAGTTGATAAATTCCCTGGTACGCGTTACATACTATATAAAGATACGTTGTTACGTTCCATTCGTTTTTCATAATAATAATGATGATAATAATCGATAATATTGAAGTTATCGAACGTAGTAAAAAATTACGTAGTTTGAACATTGAAACGAGTCGTGAGTAGAACGCGACAGAAGCCGTAGATCGGTGGTCTGTTGGCGAAGCTCAAACACAACATGCGAGTGGACTGCGTTCATGTAGATACCAGAACTTCCCCTATATTTCTGCGTTACTATGTTGCACTGCGTCAGAAATATCTTCGAAATTATCTCTTCAGCTGGTCGAGGAGCACAACGATATTATTGAAAATTTTTTCTTCGGGAATTTCGCATTCGATGAAAGTTATGGTTAGGATAGACCCGAAATATTCATGAATGGGAAGCAGAGATTTACGTACCTAATTACTAGTTACGCAACTTACGAAAGCCGTGAGAGAAGTGGAGGTTGAGAGAACAGCAATTAATTTGAAAGGAAGAGGGGAAAGTCGGATATTCTCATCTTCGAACTTAGCGATTGTCGCGCTTAGATTGAATCGCGCGCGGTTCGCTCTCATTCTGACCACCTTTTCAATTAACAAGCCGCGTGGGAACCCGGTAGGATTTTACTTTTTATATAGCTTTCCGTGAGTAAGACTTAACAGAGTAATCGTTATTTGGTACGTAACGTAGAAAGCATGAGAACTACGTATAATACTTCTTTGGTATACTTTGACGAACGAAGTGAACCATCAAACGTTCATCGTAAGAGAAAGGGTAGGATTTGCTGGAATTAGAACAATAGAATATTCTACGAGTCATCGACCACTTACTTTCCGAAAAGTAAGCACGATCGAATAAGTACGAATCGAATGTACGGAGAAACGTTGAAATCGCGAAGAGAATTTGTCTGCTACTTTGCTGTTCGTTATCGTCGAAATATTTCGTAATACTTTTCTTTCGATGATTTCGATGGGATTCGAATTTAGGAAATACATATTTCGTTGAATTTTTTTCCATTCAAATTTATCGATGTGTCACAAATTACGTTTGCTGGAAAGGTGGAATTCGTAATTGCACAATCTGAAATTGCAAAGTCAGCAATCAACTAACCTCGAAACGCGAAGATACAATAACTACACTTAGAGTAACGTGGCGTTAGTAA
Source organism: Bombus vancouverensis nearcticus (assembly GCF_051014615.1). NCBI lineage: Eukaryota > Metazoa > Arthropoda > Insecta > Hymenoptera > Apidae > Bombus > Bombus vancouverensis. Next base: position 9,251,755 of record NC_134921.1, on the reverse strand, counting down.
TCATTGCTGAATTATAGTGCATAGTTTACAACTGAACGTCTAAACACGGTGATGTTCAAAATTTCGAGGTTAATCGTTCCGTTAATAATCCCGCGAAGGGAGAAGTATTCCATATTGCGAGAAAGTTGTAATTATTGGTTTAATAATTTTAGTGATAGTATACCGAGGTATGAAGTTACTTTTAATTAAAATATCGACGCTGTTGAAAATGAAATTTGTCTATGTACCATGGATATCTACATATATTCTTCTTGATTCTTTCTCGGTATCTTTCGAACGATGTCTTGCATAATAGTTGAGTTATGAGAGTTCATGGTTAATTTTCATTTCTTCCTAGCCATAGCTGTCTCATATACGCGTGTCACTATTCTGTTTAAAGGCAGAGCACGCATAAACACTTTACTGTTTTCAATCGTTTTAACCGGTTTTCGAATATCAAAACGCGACAGCGTAAATACAACGACGTTTAGAGAAGACAGCAAACTATACCGTTGCACGATATTTCTTCAGCTCACGTAATTCGTCTTTTGTCTGTACACCGTGCTCGATAACAGTACATTTTGGTATTTCGTGTCTCATTTGTATGATAGCGAGACAAGCTGAAGAACCATTTCCTTGATACCGTTACGAATCTTTTTATCTTCCAAGGAGAATTACGTTCAACAGTGTTGGTTTTTATCTTTGAAGTGCCTTTTCCTTTGTTGAAAAAGTCCCTTTAGAATTGATAATTTTGTAATTAGAAAATATTACGTTCAAAGGTGTTTGTTACATCTTTGAAATATCTTCTCCCTTTTTGGAAAAGTTGCTTCAGGGTCGATGATTTTGTAATTAGGAAAAATGATACTCAACAGTGTTCGTTTCGTTCTGGAAGAAGGAAATATCTTTCCCCTTTTTGGGGGGAACGTTTCTCCAGAAATCGATAATTTTATAGTCACTGTATTTTCAAACACGTTACGGAAAAACGTGTCGCGGTAAAAGAGTAATAACGGTTCTAATGCGATAACCAATCTCGATTTGGCGCAGTTGGCGTCGTAATCGATATGCTGTATTGCCGACCTCATTTTCATACGTACTTCTCGCAAAAAGGAAAAGCAGGTCATCTTTTTAAAAGAAGGAAAATTAGACGCCGAGTAATTAACTCGTACGAGCTCGTTCGCGTAGTTGAAAAACTTCTTGCTTGGGCTCGTATCTCAAGGCGATATTTCACCGTTGAATCGCGAAGCTTAACTTTTAAAACAATAATGATAGCGCGAAGTACTTTTCAACGTTATATCGCTAACATAAATTCACCATCATAACAAACTGTAAAGTACTTATTATATTGACGCAAAGGTGCTTAATAGAAATAGTGATATTGAAAAGGAATCCGTGTTTCGTTGGAGTTAAAGTTATGGTAGAATTAGGTTCGTTCTATTATTGCTGTACAACGTTGCATCCGTAGATTTGCCATCGTAACGAACTGTATTGTACCATGTCGATTCACAGATGCTTGATAAAAATAAAAATAGACGTATTGAAGAGGAATATGTGTTTTCAGGGTGGTAAGGTATGGGTGCCGCACCCAGAAAAGGTTTGGGAAGGCGCGGTGCTTCTGGAAGATTACAAATTAAAACAGGGAACCTTGAAGGTTAATACGGACGATTCCAATCAGACGAAGGTCTTGGAGATCAAATCAGATTCCGATTTACCACCGTTAAGAAATCCTGATATACTTATAGGGGAGAATAACTTGACATCGTTGTCGTTTCTTCACGAGCCAGCTGTTCTGTATAATCTACAGATTCGTTTTCAACGACACTGTATTTACACTTATTGCGGCATCGTTTTGGTTGCGTTTAACCCATACAATGAACTTCCAATTTATGGCAACGACACGATATGGGCGTACAGGGGTCAGGCGATGGGCGATTTGGAACCTCATATATTCGCCGTCGCTGAAGAAGCGTACACCAAGCTGGAAAGGTTGAAAGCTTCTTTACTCTGTCACAAATTACTTAACCCTTTGAGTGTTCGCTAAAGGTACCAATAACTTAAAAGCCTAATACCGAGCGAGAAGCGTGCAAAGAATACAAAATACACTCACATCTTTGGACTTTTAATTTAATGTAAGAAGATGGCAGAGGATAAACAATGAAATGATAAGCCTATTTAGATTTTTCTGATTTTAATGCCAATAGGTGAAAAATATGTAAATGCCTCGAATCGAGAAAAGTAAAATATTTAAAAATAACTGACAAATGACAGGAGATCTTTTAAAAAGCAAGAATATTTCTAATGTTAAGACGGTCGATGATTTTGAAATGTTCAGGAGGATAGAATCTTAAATTACCTGTATGGTGTTGAGAAGAAGCGTTGTCTGTACGGATTAAACACTCAGAGGGTTAAAGGTTATACAGGCAGGTGATGGTTAGAGTTTTTAAATGTTGCATAATAAACGTAGGGAAGGTCACGACCAATCTATTATCGTTTCTGGAGAATCCGGTGCTGGAAAAACTGTCTCTGCAAAATATACGATGCGATATTTCGCTACCGTCGGTGGTTCAACGACCGAGACGCAGGTCGAGAAGAAAGTCCTTGCCTCTCTACCGATCATGGAAGCTATCGGTAATGCAAAGACAACGAGAAACGATAATTCCTCGAGATTCGGGAAGTTTATCGAGATTCAATTTAACAAACACTACCACATCACCGGGGCCAGTATGAGAACTTATCTTCTGGAAAAGTCAAGAGTCGTGTTTCAGGTATTATTAATTAGTACACCTCTCGCGTTCGTTTCTTTACAAATGAGCCGGTTAGTTAAACGAATGATTTTCTAGACATACGAGGAAAGGAATTATCATATATTTTATCAAATGTGCGCAGCCGCAGCGCGTCTACCTCATTTGCATTTGAGCCACCAGAGTAAGTTTCACTATCTAAATCAAGGAAATGATCCCTTGATAGATGGCGTGGATGACTTGATGTGTTTCGATGAGACGATAAGCGCGCTCACCATGCTTGGATTCTCGTCCAAGCAGCAGGACGACATGCTTCGTATTTTAGCAGCTATTATGCATTTGGGAAACGTGAATATAGGGAATGCCGATAACCAAAATTCGAGCAATGAAAACGACACCGAAACCAGTTACATTCATGTAAATATCATGATTTTACCTTAACGGAGATCCACTCTGCTTACATTTGGTTAAAATGTTCTATCTGGCACTTTCTCGTTTTTCAAGACACGGCGAAATATTCGAAATTTATCCCGTGTATTCTAGCTTCCAAGCATAGTTACGTTGTACAGGCTGTTACGAGATAACGATTAAACATTTTCTGCGAAGCGAAGAAAAACAAAGACGGCACAATGAAAATGATAATTTTTCGTTGATAGAAAAGATTCCGTTTTCTTCGGTTTCGAAATAGATAGGACATTTCAATCAAAGAGAACTTTACTGACATTCGATGTACCTTGTTGCAACCTTTTTAGTCGTCAGACAAACATCTATTGATGATGTGCGAGCTGTTGGGCACCGACGTAAACGCGATGAGAAAATGGCTGTGCCATAGAAAAATCGTGTCGATGAGGGAAGTATTCTTGAAACCAATGAACGTGGAACAAGCGATTGGCGCTAGAGACGCACTGGCCAAACATATTTACGCGGAATTGTTCAACTGGATCGTAGCTGGCATCAATAACTCCTTGCATTCTCAAAACAAACCCCAGTGTTTCATCGGTGTCCTGGATATCTACGGTTTCGAGACGTTCGAGGTCAATTCTTTCGAACAGTTTTGCATAAATTACGCGAACGAGAAGCTTCAACAACAATTCAATCAGCACGTTTTCAAGTTAGAGCAGGAGGAGTATTTTAAGGAGGAGATCGAATGGACTTTCATAGACTTCTATGACAATCAACCTTGTATCGATCTCATCGAAACGAAACTGGGTATTCTCGATTTGTTGGACGAGGAATGTAGGGTTGGTGATACTTTTCGTTCTTCTTCCAAAAACTCATCCGCTGAAACGTACAATACTCAAATGACCATTTCATGCAGATGCCGAAAGGTTCGGATAGTTCATGGGCGGATAAACTTTACTCGAAATGTGGAAAATCGAAACACTTCGAAAAACCACGATTCGGAACTTCTGCCTTCTTGATTCACCACTTTGCCGACCGGGTGCAATACGAAACGACTGGATTTTTAGAAAAAAACAGAGACACCGTTATCGAGGAACAGGTTGACGTACTGCGAAACGGAGACGTATGTAAAATTCACGTAACTCGGTGCTTTGGATTATGGTTCCAGTAGATGCATGTTCTAACTAACCAAATGTTGGAAAGTACACTTATAAAAATATAAATATTACAAATGCATCCACTGTGGCCATAGCCTTATGCGTAGATCGCTATGCAGAAAATTTTCATACTGTTTATTGTTTCAGAATAAGTTATTGAAGAAATTATTCAGCGAAGAGGATCCGAAACTTATGGTACCATCGAACGTGAGACTGAAAGTATCGGCTCAAAAGCCAGCATTAAATTCGCCTAAGCAAAATAAGAAAACGGTAATTTGATGCTGCAGAGTTTTTGCTGTAATTCTCTGTTGGTGATTTTGGTCGATAAATGTTTGTTGTTGTACAAAATCTGTAGGTAGGTTCGCAATTTCGCGACTCCTTGAATATGTTGATGTCTACATTAAACGCAACTACACCGCATTACGTGCGCTGTATCAAACCAAACGATACCAAGGAAGCATTTGAATACAACCCAATTCGTGCGATGCAGCAATTACGGGCTTGCGGTGTCCTAGAGACGATTAGAATATCCGCCGCTGGATTTCCCAGTCAAAGAACATACAACGAATTCTTTCTCAGGTACAGGAGCCTCTGTAAATTCAAGGATATTCGACGCGACGACCTCAAAGAAACCTGTCGACGAATATTGGGCAGGTCAGTTACGTTCACTTTCCATTATCGTCCCACTTTCTTTCTCCTTCTATAATAAATTTATAATATAAAATAAATCTCCTATTAGGATATTCAGAAAACGTGTAACATTTTTGATCAGTCGATTAATTCTACCAATAGAGTATTTTATATGTATATTTATTATGTCCTTTTACCGACAACTTAACAAATACTAATTGGACACCAAATGTAGCAGTTAAAAAAATTAATCTGTCATTGGAAATGTATATTTCTATGATGACATAATGCATTCAAATTTTTGCTAACTTTCGCTGTGAACTTTCCAAACTACTAAAATACAATAAGCTCATCTTTTCTAACACAATCGAGAGTTACCGAAAGTAATGGTATATCTATTGCTCAATAATGCGTTAATTCCACAAAAATAGAATATAAAACAACTTGAATTTCCTCAGGTATATCAAAGACGAAGATAAATTTAAATTCGGCAAGACGAAGGTTCTTTTTCGTGCTGGTCAAGTAGCTTATCTAGAAAAGCTACGAGCGGAACGACAGCGAGATGCTTGTGTTATGATCCAAAAAACGGTGCGCGGTCTGATATGCCGTAGTAGGTATAAGAAGATTCGATGTGCTGTGCTTGGTCTTCAAAGATACGGAAGAGGATACATCGCTAGGCAGAAAGCTCAGGCTGTGAGGGAAGAAAGGGCCGCGACGAAAATTCAAGCTCGTGTCAAAGGTTGGCTGAAGAGGCGTCGATATCTCCAGATAAAACGCACAATTCTCGGTATTCAGACGTACGGCAGGGGAAAACTGGCGCGGCAGAAATACGAACGAATGAAGGACAATGCGGCAGCGATTGTAATTCAGAGATTCGCCAGGGGTTACCTTGTTCGAATGGCGTGCAAGAAAAAATTAAGAGATATTATAACCGTTCAGTCTTGCATCAGAAGGCATATGGCGAGGAAAGAGTTTAAGAGATTGAAAGCTGAAGCGAGAAGCGTGGAACACGTAAAATCTCTGAACAAGGGATTAGAGAAGAAGATAATGACCCTGCAGCAAAAGATCACCGAGCTTGTATGTTTTAACAACATTATTATTTACAAGTTTAGGCATATATGAATAATATTGGTGTTAAAGGTGTTGAATGTTGGAACACTGTTTGGTTTCTAGATGAAAGAGAATCAGGTATTGAAGAACGTTCAGAACGAGGTGATAGACTTGAAACACAAATTAGAAGGACTGAAATCCGTAGACGCGGAGAATAAGAAATTAAATGCTATACTAATAGAGAAAGCGAAAGAATTAGAAAAGATTCAGGATATCGTGAAAGCTGAAAGAGATGAAAAAATGGATATTTTACAGGTAAATTGTTGAAAATGTTCGGTTAAATTGTGTATAGGGGATTGAATATCGTATATTTTATTTAGGACAAGGAAAGAAATACACAAGAGAAAGAACAAGAAAATATGGAGCTTCTGGGTGAAATCGAAAAGTTGCGAAAGGAACTTTCGGTAGCTAATGAAAAGTTGAAGAACAACCAACGCGGTGCTGAAGAGAACTTGAAGTACCGTTTAGAACAGGAAAAAGATCTTCTCCTGCTGGACCAGGACCAGGATCGTGGCGCCTATCAGAAATTATTGAAAGAGTATCACGAGTTAGAGCAACGTACAGAGATGTTAGAACAGAAACTCGCTATGCATGCTCCTGCACACTCGCGTTCTCTTAGCAATGCTTCCAGCAGTAGCGGGCAAATCGTGTCTACGGAACTTCCACAAGATGACCAGAATATCGTAAAATCATCTTTTATATATTTTTATCTAGATTTAATTCATTTCTGTGATATATAGTTTAATATTTCGTTTAATTCCGTTTAAATAAGGATTTGGGTTACGGTTCGGTAAGATCGACTGCTTCTTCCTCGACTCCTTACTCACGGCTGGAAACGATTGACTGGAATCAGCAAAGGTCAGATAGTCCACCCGATGGGGAGGTCCAATCAAATAAATCACCTGCCGAAACGAATGGTCCGACACACGCGCCAGTAGATATTGGATTAGTGTTGAAGCTTCAACAGAAATTAAAGGATGTTGAGAAAGAGAAGGGAAGATTAATCAGAATGGTGGAAGATTTAGAACGTGATAGTCCCGAAGAAACTTCGAGGATGCAAGATACATTTAGGGTAATTTTACGTGCTTAGAAGTTCGATCTATCGAAGCGATAAGTTAGTAATACGCAATGATGATATTAGAAATAATACCTATTTCTGGATTTTATAGCTTCAAGAATTGGAAATGGAAAATGCTCAATTAAAGAAAGATTTAGGTACTTTAAGAAAAAGCGTTTCCTCGACAGGCCTAACTGGTGCCCAGCAGAATCTCATGGGTAATTTGTTAATTTACATGGCTAAGGAATTTTTCCATTGTTTGCTTTATCGTGTACTATAATCGAATGTCGCTTTCTTCATATGTCTCTGTTTAGTCTAGTTTTAATATATTATACCTTTATGTTTTATTTTTTTGCTGTGCCATTAACCAAAGCTTAGTATATAAGATATGCAAATATTGCACCCTCATAGATCTTTATTTTGCTTCTTGCAATCCTTTATCTGCTTGATGTATGCACGTTAACGTTAATAAAACACATTCTCCCGCCTCTAATACCCAATAACCATAGTTCATATCATGCCGTTCCCTGATGTGACTATTTATAACGTTGAAAGCAATAAACGATTAAAAAGAAAATTTGTTTTTCTTTCGCACTTTCTCTTTGTTTTTACATCATATAATCTGCTTGTGAAATAAAAGGGATGATATAAATGGATAAATGAGGAGTGCGATAAATAATTTCCATTTTAGGACAATTTGATGCGCTTCAAGAAGAGCTTGAGAGAAGACGAGAAGAATGCATTCAACTGCATAGCGTGTTGGCAGATAATACACGAAGAATGAAGAGCTTAGGCTCGAATTATGGCCGTGATGTGGACATTATAAACGAAGACGGCGAATTAGTACTCGCCTTCGAAACACAGAAAAAGATCAACAGGTATTTTGAGATTTCTCGAATTTTGTAATCTTGTTTTTGACGAAAGAGAAATGTTAAACCGTATCTAATCGTGTTTTGTCGTTTGTGCATGCATTTCAATTTTCAGTAGACTTAAGACAAAGCGAAAGGCCTCAAGAGAGTGAGTTGAGCAGATAATTTGCCGCGATTAATCAGCGATCTTTATCAGAAATCAACGAAACTTATCGAATGTCATTCATTATCAAATATCTCATACATCTACCTATCTAGCGCTAGTTCCTTCAGTTTTTTTCGATTGAACAATTTTATTGAAAGTAATAGGTGAATCGACATTTTGTGTTTTCATTTAAAGGCAATTAGAAGACGAGCTTCAAATGAAGGAGAAAGGGTGGCGGGCACAGAGGGATGAATGGCGAGCGGAAATCGATAGGTTACAGGAGGAAATTGAGAAGCAGCAGAAGTTACTATCCGTGAATTTGAGCAAATCGCCGCAGACCCAGACTGAGGCATATATGCAACACGAAATTGCCAGGCTAACGTCTGAAAATTTGGTAAAGTTAATTTTAGTTGTCGCATCAAATAAAGTTTTAACATAACATTTATTAATAACGATAATTTGGATGTAGGAATTGCAAGAAAAATACGATAAAATAGCAGAAGAATGCAGGAAGTTTAAGAGGCAATGCAAGATACTTGCGAAACGTCTGAGGGATGCAGGCTGTGAGTACACATTACTAAGCAAACTGTGTAAATTTTCTTGTTTTTAAACGATATAAAAGGAATGGTCGCGTAGTAAAAATGATTGGAAAGTAGTATTAAAATTGTGTAATATTTAAATGCTTTCTAAGATGAGGGAGACGATACTAAGGAACATAAGGACCGCCCTCATATGTCAAGGGGCGCCGGTGAGTGCGTGGTCCAATGTTCATTTCCATTGCACTTCACATATACCATAATTCACCATAATTCGTATAAATTAGTATCTATGGTAACATTACATCATCTGCCATGTGAATTTTAAAACCTCGCATATTACTATGGGAGACTCAAAATTGTCATAATTTTATTATTACAATAATTATATACAATTATTGTTATAATCTATTATCGTATTTTCAAACTTATTTCATTTCATGCCATTCTTCATTCTATTTACTTTTTCGGCTTTTTTTGTTTACATCTTCGATTTATCTATTTGTTTTTTCAGTTTTATTAATTTATTTCCATCCGACTTCGTAAAACTAAAAATTATAAAATGAAATTAAAATTCTTTTTTATAGTGCCAGATACTGCAGAATCTGTAAGCGATTCTGCGATAATGTCTTCCAATAGTCAGTCGGGAGATAATGGAAGTAATTTGCCAGTTATCCGGAAGAAAGAAAGAGATTATGAGGGCATGTTCGAGTTTAGAAAAGAAGATATCAACATAATAATACGTCATCTCGTTTTCGGTAAATTTAGATAACTTCATTTATGTTACATAATTTGGATGATGCCAGTATCTTTTGAACTGTTATAATTCTTTTTCTAGAGTTAAAACCTAGAATCGCGGTGACATTACTTCCTGGTCTGCCAGCTTATATTCTTTTTATGTGTATAAGGCATACAGACTGTGTAAACGACGATGAAAAAGTGAGATTGTTATTAACGGCATATCTCAATGCTGTGAAACGTGTAGTCAAGAAACGCGAGGACTTTGATTGTAGCGTACTCTGGTTCAGCAACACCTTGAGATTGTTGCATAATATGAAACAGTATTCGGGAGACAAACCTTTTCAAATCGAAAACACACCAAGACAAAATGAGCAATGTCTTAGAAATTTCGATTTAAGCGAGTATCGCCTTGTATTGAGCAACGTGGCGCTTTGGATTTTCAATAATATCGTAACGAATCTTAAAGAAAGGATTCAAGCTCTGACTGTCCCCGCTCTTCTCGAACACGAAGCTATATCAGGCTTGAATTCTAACAAACTCGGTCGACCACGATCATCCTCTATGGGAGAGGAGCCAGAATCGACTCAACAAAAGCTTAATAAACTTCTCGATGAACTTACTTTAGTGTATAAAACTCTTCAATATCATGGTGTTGATCCTGAGATTGTCGTGCAACTTTTCAAACAACTGTTTTACTTCATGTGCGCTAGTGCTCTGAATAACTTGCTTCTCAGGAATGAGCTTTGTCACTGGACGAAGGGCATGCAAATAAGGTTCGTGAAGGTTTGCTAGGATTATTTAATGTGATTACTTAATCTTAACATTATGCTGTCTTTAGATATAATTTAAGCCATTTGGAACAATGGGGACGAGATCGAAGATTAGAAGCAGCATCCGAAGTGCTTCAGCCAATTGTACAAGCAGCACAGCTTTTGCAAGCTCGTAAAACAGATGAAGACGTAAATTCTGTGTGCGAAATGTGCAACAAATTAACCGCGAATCAAATAGTGAAAATTCTAAATTTGTATACACCAGCTGACGACTTTGAAACGCGCGTGCCAGTTTCGTTCATCAAGAAGGTACAGGAAAAATTGAGTGAACGTGGTGAGAACAACGAACAGGTAAGTCTAAATTTTGCTACACCTATCTATTATTGGGTCGGCTATGTTAATAAAGAAGTAATTAATGGATAATCAATCTTCTTTTTCAGCTGTTAATGGATCTTATGTATTCATACACAGTAAGATTACCATTCAATCCATCGGATATTCGACTAGAGGATATCGAAATACCAGAAGTACTTCATTTACCCATGCTCAAAAAGGTGTAATCATAGGAAAGGAAAAACTTAGAGGCCCTGCTGTGCATATAATTTTTAGTTGAGTAACAGTCTAATGAATAATCGAATTCGTATAGTCTATTTATTAAAAAAAAAAAAAAAAAAAACAGAAAAGAAGGAAACAAAAGAAAGAAAGGAAGAATTAGATTACTTTCATAAAATTAGATAACGCATCGAGGGGGGTCATCGACATTACATTTTATATATTTTTTTTTACTCGTGTAATTTGTATTTTATAAAACATCATTCCTATTCTTCCGCGTAAAAGTGTCAATTTAACAAATTCGTTCTGACAAAAATTTTCGTTATTAATGTATAGCGATTGTACGTCAAGACTTAAGGAGGATGGTGTTGATATAAGGCTCTGCTGGAACTTGCGATTTAAACATCTGAATTGAGTGAAGACATTGGACGTACGTTAAATAAGAATAAGTGAGATATAAGAATGCAATTATATACGATGAAACGAAGTGCCGAATTCTGTATCGTATGGTACAGAAATGTTGTTATGGAGATTAAAGATGTTTAAGAAGTGCGTTGTTTCTTGGTGTTGTTAGTCTATCAAAAGTTGTTATGGCAAAATATTGCAACTCCAAGCATGAACTTTATGTATGTAATAAATCTATTGGAGATGCACTTATTGTGTAAAAACAGAAAGAAAAGAGATATGTGTTATGCTGGGATAGATTGTATATTTTGTGATAAGAGAAAGACTATCTGTCTATCCCCATAGACCGAAGGCTGAAGATATCGGAGAAAAAGAAAGAAGATAGAGGTATACAATGTTGTTATAATATAATTTATAAATGTACAAGCGATCGTATTTTGTGCCATTTTATTAGTAGAATGTTACCAAATTGTTTCTTACGTTGATCGATCTGCATTTACGTTTATGCTTTATGAAATAATTTTGGAAACAAAATTCCCACAACCCGGATTATACAGGAAAAAATATCTGTCTACACGATTATACCTTGACTCGATGTGACAAATTTATTTGTTCCTACGAAGAAAATAAAAAAGAATCGTTGATGGAATCATATACCCCACTTATTCAATACACTGCACATATTAGTAGCAAAAATACATATTTAAACAAAAAAATTAAATTCTGGTGAAAGTAAAATCATTTATTTATTCTGTATCACAATGCTGTCGCATAAATTATCATTATTACTCGATGACAGGAAGTAAACTAAGTTAAATACAATTATTATTCATTAAAATGTGAATGAAGCTGGAAGAAGCAAAAATAAGGTGAAACGTTAAAAAATTCCAATAATGCAAGTATCGAAGTAAAAAATACGCAACTTCCTTAGGCAACATCGCCGGCATCGTTTGGTGAACGTATGTCATCAATTTTAAGTATCATTTTGACCAACTGTGTAGCCAATACAATTTGTTGGGTTTTGCTCGTCAATGTTTCGATGACGTTTTGGACTTTCATATCTGAAAGAAAATGAATAATTATTTATTCTTAACTATTACAACGAAAGATGAAAGTGCAATTATTCGATACGTACCGAAAGTACCACGGTTTAGGCAATCTACACCAAACGTAGGGTTATTTTCAGCCAATTGTGCTGCTTTAATGTTAGCTAAAGCATTTACAGGCGAAAGGCCAGAATTTTCGGCAAGTGCCATAGGTACGGCTTCCAGCGCTTCGGCAAATGCACGGAAAGCATATTGCTCCAAGGTGCTGATCTTGTTGGCTTTTTCAGCACAAGCAAGGGCACAAGAAATTTCAGGGGCACCTCCCCCATACAAGATTTTTTCATTCTTGATTACATTACGAACTGTACATAGCGCATCATGGATAGCTCGTTTCGCTTCTTCAATGATCTAAAAATTGGAATAATTCATAAATTTGCATGTTCTTGCACAGAATAAATAAAAAAAGAAATATGTAAAATTGTAGCATCAGAAGAAAAATTCAAATTAAACTGATTTAAATTGAATTAAATTAGATAAAATATATCTTTTAATGCTTTATTCTTGCAAGGTGTCTGGTCAGTTAGATATATTTGAATACCGCTGAAATTCTCCTTGCTTTTATTTCTCTTATAAAAACTTTAAATATTGCTTACCATCTTGTTCCCTCCACGGATGAAAATAGTAACTGCTCGAGAATTCTTGCATTCTTCGATAACAAGCATTCGATCTTTGGTAGTACCAAATGTTAATTCTCTTACAACACCAGCGTGGCCGAGTTTTTCCGGTGTCAATTCTTCGAAACGAGGAACAATACGACCACCTGTAGCAATAGCTATTAGCTGAAACAAATTTGATACTGTTTTTTACTAATGCTTTTTTACAGTTTTTTATAAAGTTAACAAGAAGGAAAAGAATCAGACCTTCAGATCTCATGATCTATTGGTCATTAGAGCTACAGCAAAAGAAAGTCAACTTATTAATTTAACTTTCACACTCTTCCATTGCGATTTGTCGTCATTAGGCAAGTAAATTGATCATACAGTAATTAGAAGCAAAACTTACTTCAATTTCTGGGCCACCAACCCATCTGACCGCGGGTAATTCACTTTGAAGAAGGAGATGATTAGCTTCATCATCAAATCCCCATTGACAAATAGCAAGCGTGGCACCAGCATTTTTAACCCTCTTCACCATCTCGGTGAATTTTTCTTGTTCGTATTCACGCAACGCTCTATAATCATCGACTGAAGTGACATCCAACTTATGTTTAGTTTTTGGCTTAGGTGGCTCAAACGGACATGTCAAAATAGCTAATTTAACATCTTCTAATCTCTGTAACGTGATAAATGTATCTCTATTAACAATTTCATTGATTGATAAAATAATTTATTAAAAGAAACAATCCCTTCAGCTCTCATAATCTTTTGATCATTGAAGCCACTGCAAAGATCAGGTTATTAAATAGCTACTTAAACAGAAACTTTTACTTTTTCAGAAGTTAACAAAAGAGTAACCAAAGAAATAGTTTCAAGTCTCGACAATAAGTAAGCTAAAGAAATATCCTGAATCTTCACCCTTCTCTGTTTCAGTTTGTCATCATTAGGCAAAATAAAATATATCAAAAAGGAATCTAGTACACTAACTGACTTTACCTTAGGCATTTGAGGATGACTAAAGTCTTTGTCAATAACAACACCGCGAACTAGGACAGTATCTTCCAATCTGCCTCCAACTTTCCCTTCTAGTTTTATCAATTCAAAGTTCACATCACGTGCAACAGGATCTAAAACTGCAAATACAGCATTTACAGCTATTTCTGCCATTTGTCTGTGACACTTGTTGATGCTAAAAAAGAATAAAGGTATTGCTTTGTCTTGCCCATATTAAATACAAATAATCAAAAAATGTCCTTCTTACATCTTTGAACCAAGACTGGTCATGGCAATCTTTATATAAGGTTCTAGGTTGTCGGGAGTACCCTCAAAATCATGAACAATTTTCTTTAAATGATCTGTTGCACATTTTGCTGCCATTTCAAAGCCATCTGCTATTCGAATTGGATGAATTCCTTTGTCTAACAGTTGCTCAGCTTGTTCCAAGAGAGCACCTGCTAAAACAACCACTCCAGTAGTACCATCTCCAATTTCATCATCTTGAGATTGAGACAACTGAACCATTAGCTTTGCAATTTCATGATCAACATCCATGTTTTTCAAGATTGTTGCCCCATCATTTGTTACTGTGACATCACCATCAGAGCTGACCATTAGTTTGTCAAGCCCCCTAGGTCCTAACGAGGTTCTCAAAATATTGGCTACATCACGGGCTGCCAAAATATGTGACTGTAATTAAACAATTACTTATTAAACATGTTATGTATATATTTTATGTAATATTTGTCAAGATAGTATTACAGCAATAAATTTTCTGGATTTCATTGGACTTATACAATAGTACTACTGATCTCCTTATATGGTCAAAGATCAATATCATTGTGTTTCATTCAACTTTCTAAATTGCATGAATATTACTTTAATGAAAAAAGAATGAAGAGATATAAATAATGTACAGACTACAATTTAAGATACAAGTATGTATATAATATTAGTTCAGATTATATCGTTTTAGTAGCAATGTTAGGATTAGCTGCCAAGCCCAAAACGTCGCCATTACCGTTTCACGTGGTCGATCCTTTAACACAAGCTTTTAATTTATAAATCCAATGAAATCATGAAAACATATAAGAGAAAAATTATCACTATTTTACTAATTCTATAGAAGGATAGGAAAATTATTCAAAAAATGTAAGTTTACGTACCTTGATGGCATCAGTGCCGGTTAGACGTTTTTGCCTTTCCTGGTTACGAAGAATAATAAAAGGTCTACCATATTCATCAAAGGCCACAGTACCAGGTATTGCGGTCATTTTAATCGTCCAAGAACCTCGGACACTATGCTTAAAATAGTTTCAATGAGAAGAGCGTCGTCTGTTCTTACAAACTTACGTTCCTTCGTCGTCACTACACGACCATTTTGTTGCCCATAGCGGATATTGGTGAGTGCGTAGTGCCATCTATTCTCGAATATTCCGAGCTTGCTTTAGGTTAAGAATGGGAAAGGAGGGAATTTGAAAATGAAAACCACGGCTGCACAGAAGAAGAACTACAAATTTTCCTCTTAAACATTCATTAACAAATCGTATAAAAGAACTGTCTAGAAAAATCATTACTGCAACGCTTTACTCTAGGAAATGTACAAATTGCAGAAATTTTCCATCATTTGCTTAAATTATATATATATATTTATTATAATATATATCATATATATATATATTATATATATAAATGAAACTTTTTGAAAATATTTTTAATATAGTCTTTTAGATATAGCCGTTTTTAGTAGAAAGAGTCTTAAAAAATTGTAAAAAAAAGGAGAGATAGAGGTTTTTTATGGGGAATGACGAAATAATAAACGAGAAACAGGTTTAACTGTTTTGTATGCACCACAGTTTATTTCACATTAAACTATTATAACTCTGTATTATAATCTTGAACGTTACATATACATAGTTATACACATATAATTATTCTGGAAATAGTTCATCTGACAGAGGTACTTTGACTCCAGGCCGTAATGGCCATAGTCCCTCAATGAGTCGTACGTTCAAAGAAGTTTTCTATCCAAAATTTCCATGCTGGAAAGAACTTACTATCCTATGATATGTATCAGTTTTATTTATTAGTTTACTTTTACTTCTTTGGTTCCACGAATAGTATTAATCGAAAGACTAAACAAACTGTATAAACAGGAGGGAACGAAGTTGACAGTCATAAAGGATTAAAACATATTGTAAAAGGTATCTTCTTAGCCGCTTGTTATAGTTTCCAATCAAACTAAGAGTTGCAAATTATTCACCTCGAGCAAAGTAATCAATTAACCCTTTTGAGATGTCGTACGCACGACGCATCGGAGGGTAGTTACATTATGTTATAGATATACGCTTGCGGAAAATATATGAATACTATATAAATATATAGCGTTTTGGTATACATATCGATCAAAGATAAAAATATAATTTCAGTAAGATATATCTCATAATAACATTCACATTTAAAACTTTCTTAATGGATTAGGCATTCACATAATATGTGTTAGAGTTCCCTTATACGATAAAAGATCAACGATGGAAGTATAATACCATATAACTAGAAATATGTTCTCTTTGTGTGTTTGGACTCTCGATGACTAGCACAGTAGCATAGAAACGAGGGGTCGTCCAGATTTCGCAACAGGTACTTTACGCATCAGAAAGTGTTTCACGACACTGTTTTAAAATAACACTGCGTCTCTCGTGATTACAATTGTAAAACATTTGCTTCATTCATATTTTTCATCTTCGTAACTATGTCGATAATTAACACGTCTCTTTTCTTATATATCTTTTAAAATCTCGACTCTGATTAATATCTAACATAACGATTTTCATATACATACATATATATATTGTTTTAATTATATTATATTTAATGTTAGAAGTTTAATAACACTTAACGAAGCGACCTCCGAGGTTTCAGTGTTCAATAGAGCGATTCCCGCGATCGATGCTTAATAGTTCGATTCTCACGATAAATATTTGATCGAGTGGCTACCACATTTAAATCAACATTTCTTTTAATTGTCTACATACATACGTATATCTCTAATAATTTGGAATATACGCTAGGTAAAGCAAAACTTCACTGCCTCAATTTTTTTCTGGATCCGTGTCAATTTGAACGCTTTACTTTCAAATTTTACTGTATGACTTAACGGTAACGCATAAGTTACATTTGTTAAATACCGACGAAGATGTTCGAAAATTTCCAGAGTGAATGCTCCATACAATCGAGTAAATTCCTATCCATAAATGATTCATAATTAGACTTGGAACATTTATCTGATATCTTAATACTATTTCAATGCTCGATTCTTTCTCATGAAAAATAGTCCTTTATCGCTGATATATCAAGAACGTTTGATCTATGAGAACTTGAAAACCAGAAGAGTGAAAATATATTTTATTCTGTGCGCGTTTGAGAAATTCCAGTATATACCTTAACAGTAAATTTAGGAAATTTGATTCGGGGATCTCTTGAGATCTCACCGAAAGTAGTTTTTGTCGTGTACAGGGCAAAACAAGTTGAAAGTACTCTACTTTTCAAGAATTTCTAACAAATTTTTTAATCTAACAAAATTTTGTCAAAGTTAGATATTATATTTAGTGTACGCACTGTTCAAAGCTTTCCTAGCAGTTTCCCATTGCTATCGTCATTAAGATGTCAACTTAGTCTAATTCGAATATGTTTAATCAAAAACAAAAATGAGTAAAAATAAGACTAACAACGTAGTAGAAGAAAAGAAAATTTTCTCTTCCATCACACAGCCTGTACTCATCGTTCATCAGAAACTATCAACCTTTAAAGACACGCTGCCTAACTTTTCTCATGAATATATATATATATATATATAGTATATTTTATAATCCTATAAGACGGACTATTCTGATATGTATCGTATTTGTCAGTCGTAATATTTGGAGGAAAATAATCAAAAAGCGCGTTTAATGATTTTTCTACTTCTTTGACCTAACAGGCAAAAGTATAAATAAAAACAATTTAGGGAATTTCGAAGTAATAGAGTTATCCTAAGTTCCTCAAAGTAATGAAAAGGGGTATTTGATTCATGTAGACATTTCTTCCATTCTCACCAATTTATGAGGAACGACGAAGCTCTTAGGCGAAGGGAACCCGTTTAAAAATTCGATTTCCCTGTCCAGTGATCCGCTTTTCACCAGAAGTGTACTGGACGATAGATTTTATCTGGTCCATCGCAACTGGTCCGATGCACACTAGAGGATCTTTGAAATACGAACAAACCTAATGGAAAAGATAACTTTCGTAATGACTTCTATTATTCGGAATTATTCCGATTTGATGTTATTTTTACCCGGAAATGCAAGTACCTTTCTTGGTGTTTGTCGATGACGTCTCTGAAGCTGACAACACAAACCGCGGCTGATATCGCATTCCCCAGACATATTACATTCTTCATCTGCGAGAATTAAGAATAGGATATTCTAAATTTAGAAGTTAAATATGATATAGTTCTTACGTAAGAGAGCCTGTTCCTTTGACGTAATCGTTTGTGAATTGACCTTTATCGATTATCTCTACATTCTTGTCACGTAAAAGACATTTACTGGTATTGACAGCAAACGCCCACATATGTTTATACGTACTATACAATTTATTTGAAGTTACTGGTGGCTGACACGAACGAGTTTCGCTGCCAGCAACCTCGGCACACAATAAACCAGTTTCACAGTCGTTATCGTTCCTGCAAAGTTCTCCCTGCTTCTGCCCCAATTCGAAAACGCAGTGGCCAATATCTAAAATTTACAGGCAACTTTGTACCTTCGACTATTGTCCTAAAGCTGTGTAATGAAAACACAAGAAATGAGAATTACCCCCATCGACGTTTACACAGATGAAAGACGGACAGCACTGGTCGTTAGCCGTGCACCTTCTTTCATAACATGGTACAACTTCTTCCAAAGAGTCATAAGAGTATCCGTAGCTGGTAGATAACGGACGCTTGAAATAAAACGTGGGACATTAATGTGTATTATTCGATATCATCGTCGAGAATAGAGCAGCTCATGTTTTTAACTAACGCGAATTAAATAAAATACGGAGAATTAGTAATTATATTTTTCGATCGCTGTTAAATTTGTTAAATCATTTAAATTTGTGGAAAAAGAATGAAACAACTATTGATATGTGTGATTTTTGCTATTATACAGTAAGGAGTAATTATAAAAACATTTGGATAACTTTTCTAACTTTGGGACAATTTCTTTAATTTTCTTTGTCGAAGATTCGCAATGAAATCTCTTTGATCTAGTTGATAGTTGCTAATGTTACTGTCCTTGTTTTAGAGAATTATATTGAAATATAAAATCCCTTGCACATGAATCGTATAATGTTCTATGGAAATAATATATCGATCGTATGCCGGTTGTACTGCGGCAAAGTTGCAACAATTGTCTACTGTATAAAGACGTCTCAATATTGAAGAAACTTACTTGTTCGAACTTATTTCTTTCATACCTGATACAATCCTGTTTTGGGCATGTGGTCACCGTGACTACCATAGCCAAGATTCGATAACATTTCTGGGCTGAAACGATTAAAGAGACCGCCCCATGCCTCCACTTCAAGGTGCATCGTGCTCGTCAGAGCAACCATCATCAATGCGACACACGTGTACATTTTTGGTCTCGTGCAAGGACACTGCTGTTTGCACCCCTGAAATTTAAGTTGCTTTATATATTTATACTAGTTACTACTAGCAACTTTTTAAATCAAATTTAATACGTATCACGGAATAAAATAAAATTCAGTGAAATATAAGCGAACAAAGAAATATTTGTCCTTTCTATTACGAAATTAAACGAACTGTATTCCCTGTATTTATACAGTAGCTGTTGCGATATACGTTGTGATTAAATTAATATCGAAAGAAATGTCAAAAGTGGTAAAAATTTACAAACAAAGAACAATTCTGTTCTTTATTGAGTTTTTTAACGAGTATCGAACATTTTTTTGAGGATGATAAAGAATCCTTTGTAATAAAATTTTTAACATGTACCGACATTTTATTGGATAAGATAGAGAGAATTCTTTACAAAAAATTTTTTTTTAAAAGAAGACGAAATAACGTTCTTGAACAGGGTGAAAGAAAAAATGTTCCTCGATGGTCTTACAAATGGCGATTCAAAAATAAATTTCAACTTGAACTTACAATTTTTTTACTGTAGCTAACTTGCTGATGTTTCTACTTAGATGGGTCAACCTGGAAGGATCAGCTGCTTCTTCTTGGGATCAACAAGTCCTCAATGGAGCTTGCTGGAGGACTGAGTCGGAGCCGTGCTTGCATCGACAATCTATACTCCTACTCCCTTGTTCCGGTTTCCCTTGTACAAGCTCGTGCAAACATTCGCGCAAGCGCGACACCTGACTTTTTACGCACACGATCCAGGTACCGTTTTATTCATTCAGATTTTTACTTCGTATTTCCGTTATTGTTGATTTAGTTTCTTCCTCGAGAATAAGAAAGAACGAATGTTTTATAAATCTTTGCAAGTTACTTTGATCTTTGTTTAGATCATTGGTGGATGAGATGCTGAATAGACGATCAGGCAATTCTGATCGTTTGCTTTAAATTCGCCTATTTGCTTCGTAAATGCAATTCACATTGAATTAACAATTTCGTTTTACAAAGTATTTCGTTTTACAAGTATTACGTTTACAAATATCCTGGAGGGATCATAGATGCGATGCAAAAGTGATTTCAAATTATTCTCGAGTTAAAGAATTTGCGTAGAACGTTTCAACGTACGAGTATAATATTTTTATTTAACATGTTCAACAGTTGCATATATGTAGAATAGAACAAAAATTGCATCTCTTCTCACAGGATACAGCAGCGCCATTCGTTGGGTGAACTTTCGTGTAGGTGTTTAGCTCTTTCCTCGTCGTTCCAGTCAAACGTTATTGTTTCCATCTTCGTTGGTCGTATTGATCCGAGATGTCCTGATGTTCCACAGGGCGGTCGATCCTGCTCCATTTATTCGTTCCCTAGGTGGCCCATGAATAATGCCTGTATATGCAGTAGCAAAGAGAGTGTTTTTCGCTAAAGTAAAAGGTGTTATTTTATTTCTCAAAGTGACATTATTTTTATTTCGTCATTGTTCTTTCGTTTTACAATTGAAGCAATTGCAGCTCGAAAGTAAAACACAACACAGCTCGAATATGCATTTCTCTCCCTCGAGAAAATTCAAATTTTATGTGATTCACGTTCATGTTTCTAGATCATGGTTCAACTACTTTTGACACGCACATGTTCCGGAAGACTTCCCGTAAATATACCCTTAAGTACACAACCACCTGTCTGTGGAAATGCCAAAGTACATGTATATGTAATTTACGTTGCATGTGTAAGGGCTATTTATAACATGCAACGACGAGATTTATATGTTCTGCATTTTTCCCTTTATAGAGAGTATAAAATCAAGATTGAAAAAGGTTGGATAAACGAGATTTAACTACGTAGACGAATATGTTGTAGCCGCCCTTGATTAAGTAATCAGTTTTATTTTCGACTTTTTATCAGATTAAGGCGGTTTGATTATTTGCTCGTATTCGCATAAATTAAAGTATAAGGTTCGTTAAAATATTTTCGCCGGATGGAAATGTTGTTCGCTGCTTAAGTGTCGCGTGCTATTAGACGTGATAGGTTCTGAACTTCCAAGAAACTTTATCCACGATGGTTAAAGTTTGTATCACGCACGGCTTTCTAATTACTATAAGTTCGTCCCAAGTTCTTTACAAATGAATTAGAATTTCCAGACGGTCCGCGATTTTTATTTTTTAATTCTGCAACGTCTTTCTTCATCTTTTCATCTCTTTCTTTCCCTCCAAGTCAAATGTATATTTTTCAATGGCGCGCGGTGAGGATGGAAAGAAAACACTGTTACCTCGTATAAAAATGAGTTTAATAAATAACAGCTAACAACGAAATAAATAAGGCTCGCAGTTCGTAACTGTATACATATAGTACGTGTAATACGTACTCACGTATATATACATGGTACACACACGTTTAACGTTTGATGTACATAAATACGCGGTGATTTTTCGGATACTGATCAAAATTTCACGAAATAGTTGCCACTAAATATCGATCCTGATACTATTTCAAAATTTAAATAATCGAAAATCAACGAAATAACTTATCGATTCTACTAAGTACTTGTTAAGGAAATTGGGATATTTGAGCGATAGAAATTATTTAAAGTTGGAAATAGTATACGAAACGCGTCCGTGTCCGTTTCATCCTTTTAGTCCCTTAATCGATATTCTTCAATCTATTCCGAAGGAAATAAATTAATCTTCCTTTGTACATTTATACAAGTGGCACGAAATCATCAGTGCCTGTCACCTTGTCCAAAAAATAAACTATTTGCTGGCTTTCAGACGCCGGTGATACTGTGTAGCCAGGGTTTAAAGTAAGTTGTTCTCATGTAGACACCTGGAAGATATGGTGCAGCACATGTTATTCCATGGGATACCGTCCCTACCAAAAACCATCTTCCGTCTGGTCGTTGCATCACCAGTGGACCACCACTGTCACCCTGTGAAATAATCAAATGGAGATAATATTAAAATATCGTTTTCTTTCTTTTGTTCATAAAGGAACAAACAAAGACTAAAACAGGGCGAATTCATTTTATGATACAGTGAAAAGGAAACTACGGTTATGCAAAATAGGGGAAGGGATGCAAAATACTTTTACAAACACAACCGGAAACGTATAATGCGTATCTGGACAATTTAGTAAATTTATAACAACGGTATATGAATGTTACTAAAATGTATAAATTAATTAAACCAACAGCAAGAGCAATATTCCTCATCTTCTTGCAGAATCGACGCAGAATAAAGTTAAATTACTCGTTTACAAGATGATAATCGAATAGTATTGCTATATTCCTATATTTCGCAGGAATATTTTATACGAATTCTATGCATCTTTGCACATTTGAATTTCCCATAAATGCATAAACATCCGTAGTATAGTAAGAAATTAGTAACAAGCTACTTATATAGTTTAATGGGTTCTAATGAGAAGTTACGTCGTTTTGAAGATACCTCGCAAGAGTCTTTTTGTCCGTTAGCATATCCGGCGCAGAGGAAGCTGTCGAGAATCAGCTTGGAGTGTCCACCTGTCTGGAACATTTCTTGACAGACAGAATTCTTGATTATGGGCACTTGGACCTCTTGTAGAACAGATGGTACACCGCCATCTGTAAAGTCAGATTATTTATAAGTATGCTATTCATAAATACGTTAAGTAAAATATAGCACAAGTAGAAACGATACTAACTGTACTTCAATCGCCCCCAGCCAGTGACAGTGGCCATTCTACTCGTGAAATCTATACCATCTTCGGGCATACAAATTGGGACGATGTGAACATCAAATTGTATCGGTGTTTCCAATTCCAGGAGGGCTAGGTCACTCTCGAACGTCGTTGGATTATAGCCTCTATTGACGATTACTCGTCGAACGTTCCTTGTTACGCTCCGTTTTGCTTCCAATTCGCCGGATAGATCGAATTCTCCAAAAACGGCTACCAATGTCGCTAAGAATCTGTAAAACGTTTGTCAATACAAATTTGATACATCTTTGCATATTACGTGCTTTAACCAATTTTAACCAATTCACGCCGTTTACTATAAGTAGAAAGTACCAGGACATTTCATATTACGTTAAAAAAGAATTAGTATTTTATGTTTTTATTGTAAGGCTGAAATAATAGATTTAATGAAATATTGAATAAAAATTTAATAAAATAATTAATAAATAGATCTAAATAAAAATCAGCAAGCGTTTTAATAATATGAAATATGGCCACTAGTGTATGGACAATATGGAAAGAATATACCAGATAATATTCTAATCAAATATAAATGAAAAAATATGCTATGGAAAATATTGCACATACCCTGGTTGACAATGAGCTGCAGTGATGACGTATTTGTCCGTGATCAGTACACCACCGCACTTATTCTTCGTGAAGAGACCCAACCAAGTGGCTTCTCGGACTAAAACTTGCCATGGCCATTCGCCAAAAGTCGCTGCTTTACCACCGACGATTCTTCCAGATTTAACCAAAGGTCTTATACCACATTCTGTAGAAAAATAACAACATTTAGTGAAAGGTAGCAATAAAATTTATACGGTAAAATTTTTGCTCGATTGCGCCGATACATCATGAAATTTGAAATATAGCTTATTATAACAATTAAGTAAACAGCACTCACGAGAACGAAAATCATTCGAGGACGTAATCTGCGGACTCGCAGTGATTTCGTCTGCACTAGAAGTACTAGTTTCCTCTTCTTCCGCTACTATCAGCTCCGTGCTTGTAGCCAGCGTTGTAGTAGGTTTTCTAGTTGGTCTAGTACGTTTCGTTGTAACCTGGGGTTTCTTCGTGGTTGCAGCAGACCCACTAGTTGGTTTCGGTCTCGTCGTTGCCGGTTTCGAAGGACGAACTGGTTTCTCCGATACCGATGGTTTTACAGTTGTCGGACGATTGATCGGTCTCTTCGTGGTCGTTGGTTTCTTCGTCGTAACGTACGAAGGTTTCGTCGTTGTTGAGGGTTTTCGCGCGGGTTTTCGCGTCGTGGTAGTTGGTCTCTTTGTTACAGTGGATGGTTGATTGGATGTTGCAACCGATGTCCCGTTAACGCGGTTGTATACGATATCTTTGAGATCCTGAATAAGATTATACGAGATTAGTCTTAGCCGTTAGATTAACCCTCGTCTCACGAAGGCTGAATTGTTGTCGCGAGCACTGAGTATTCCATGTTATAGCAATGAGTTGAGTCAACGAGCTTTTTATCCCTATTAAAGTAGAATTATTCATATAGTTTAACTTGTTAGCCGAGGAGGCCGACTTAGCTTGTCACTTAGATTCCTAATCTCTCGATATAATTTTTTTTTTTTTATAGATGTATTATTATCCAAAAATAATCTCCTTCGATATAAATAGACGTATATAAATAGCATCAAAGGTATCATTTTCATCAAAAATAAGTTTCATATTTACATTTGGAAAAACTAAAATTCATTCAACTGGAATTAATTTGTACGATTTCTATAACTAGAGAAGTTGTTGATTAATAATACATAAATATAGAAAATAATAGACGAGATATTTGTACGAATCAGAATTGGACCAATCTTTGTAAAAGCAATAAATAGACCATAAAAGTAAATGTAAAAGTAATACCTGAAAGTTGCCTTGTAGAGACTGTACAATCTTGTTCACGAATGTGTCGACTTTATTCGTAAGAATATCATCTTCGATGAAGGTGGGTGTTGGAATATCATTCTCACTTATCATCTCGATATCTGGATAACCGGTGTTATTAAAAGTTTCAACGATGGTTGGCTTTTCTTGTTGCGAAATTGGTGTTGATATATTAAGATTCGGATTTCTGACAGGTGGGAAATTGATCAGGTCATCCGGAGCAGCCGTTTCTTCGTCGCAGTGTGGTAGAGCAGTCGTTGCTTTGAAGTCCATCATCGTTGAAGTGGTAGGATCTTTGAAGACTACAGTGTTGACAGGTGTTAAATCGTCGTCTGGGAAAACCAACGGAGGACTAGATGGTCTCAAATGGAAACTCGGCTTGCTCGACCATGAAGAAAGGGTAGTCCAAATTGTAGGTCTCTTTGTTGGCAACTTCTCGGAATTTGACTCTAATTCAGTCTCAGTGACGACAGATTCTGTGCTATAGCTACTGTTCACCATTGGCTTAGACGTAGTCCCGTCTTTCACGTTGACGCTGAAGAAACTCGTCGAAACCACGTTATTGGTAGCAACATTGGAAATCACTGTACTGATATTGTGAGTAATGGTTGTCGAGACGCTTGGTTTCCTCGTGGTAAGCGGACTTGGTCTCGTCGATCCGATTGTAGGC
The DNA here is from genome assembly GCF_051014615.1 of Bombus vancouverensis nearcticus. Taxonomy (NCBI): domain Eukaryota; kingdom Metazoa; phylum Arthropoda; class Insecta; order Hymenoptera; family Apidae; genus Bombus; species Bombus vancouverensis. The sequence goes on along the minus strand of NC_134921.1, from coordinate 9,226,030 downwards.
TTAAAAACTGTCGTACTAGGACCAACAGTTTCGCTCACTGGTCTCCTTGTAACCGCTTTCTGGGTAGTATCAGTAGTGAATTCTGTACCAAGGGGCCCTAGGACAATCACAGTCGGCGCAGGGGGATTCGTCGTTGTCGCTTTCGTGGAATAATCCGAAGTACCGATATTAGCAAGAGTCGATTGACTCGATGGTCTCGACGAATGCGAATTGGAAGTCGAATACAAAGCGAAGGTCGTGTCTGTAGGAACTGTCTCGTAGCTGTAATAATTCGATGTCTGTACTGGTTTATAAAAGGTGTACGGGAAAGTTTGAGCGGTAGTTGGAACGGTAGGAGCTTTCGTGGAGATTCGAACCAACGATGGTTTCGAAGTTTCGTCGATACTGACCCATTTATTAATGGATGAGTTGGGGGTTTGAATCGTGGTTCCCGAACCTGGTTTCGTTTCGTTCAGAATGGAAATTATATGATTAATCGCTAGCTCTTCCTTATCTACTATGTCGTCCTTTTTGTTGCCGGACGGTGCGTCATAGGTAATTGTTGGCACTTTTACTAGTTCATCCTTTTTGTCGCTTAAAGTAGTCATCGGCGTGGTCGTTCTCCTGTTCGTAAACTCGGTAGCCTCCACGTTCTTCGTCGACACTCTTTCTTCTATCGTGCTGATTTCTCCAAAGTTATCGATCGCAGTTGCTTGAGGGAGAGAAGTCGTCGTGAGTCTCTGTGTGCTGGCGTACATTTGGGTAACCACCGGCAATCTCGTTATCGACGGTGTGCTGAGTTTTTGATCTGCCGAGGTAGAAGACATCGCGTCATGCATCGAAGACGCTGATTGATCCGAAAATTTCATCCACTGTGTCGTCGAAGTACTTTGGTAAGTGGTGTCGTGCAGAGGCCTCTTAATTTCCGTAGTCGACACACTTTCAGTCACTTTCGGCTTCTGAGTGCTGTTCAAAGTTTCAGTCACTTTCTTCTTCTCGGCACTGGATTCCACATTAGGCTTGAACAAATCATCGGGATTATTTGTCTCGTTCAGCATGGTTCCGTTTTCGTTTAACAGTATCGTATCGGGCGAAGTGTGATTATTCTGACCCAGTCCTTGCGAAAACAAAGCTGGAAGTTGGTCAACCGGATCCGCTATCTGAAGTATTTGATCCGGACTCAGCAAAGTGGTAACCGGATTAATGGCGGAGTTGTCCTGGTGATTCTGAACGTTGTTGTTCGAGTCGGAGTGACTCAACAATCCTGGCAGACTCAGATCGTCTAAAACGTTCTGTTGACCCAACAGAGCTGGAAAATCTTCCTCTAAGTGACTTATGTCTGGTTGAGCAGGTACTTGCGGTTTTTCCGCATTTTCAACGCTGTCGTGCATCTGCGAACTTTCAGACGATGGTTTCGTGGTCGTCGAAGGCGCTTCGAACGTTGAAATTTTAGTGTACGTTGTTCCTCCGTTGTTCGCTTGATTGGACGCGTTAGGTGGATCAGTTTTGACGGTATTATCCTGGGACATAGTCATTCCAAGCGGCGTACCGTCTGAATTTAACAAGATCGGAATATCCGGAACGTGATCGATCTCGTGTACGTTGAATATTTCATCGGGGCTCGGAACGTTTTCGACGTTGCTGCCAAGCGAATTTTTCGGTGGCAGTTGACAACATGCACCAAAAAGGAACCCGTCCACACACGCGCCGACCACTTGCCCATTTCGACGCGAGCATTCGTAATTGAACATGCATATCGCGGGTTCATTCGACTTTACTCGGGATGGTATCGTTGGCTGGCACGCTTTTGGTACTATTCTATATCCGCCGAACAGTCTTCTGCCTGTAAAAGTAAATCGTCGTGCAAAATATCTTTTCGAGTATTGACGTTCTACGAATTCTTGAACGCCCGTTTGATCCAGTTACGATAGCGGTTCGCGAAACAAGGCGAACTTTTATTATTCCAATCAGGGCGTACTACTGTAATTAGCGACGAGTCTGCAACGGTTCACGATAAACGAGTTGAAAACGAAACTAACTGGACTGGTTTGGTATTCGGCGCTGTTAAGATGGTGCGAACAAATATGCAGAAACATTCGTCCTAAATTCTGTCTTTGATTTTTCAGAGAAAGCGGTCATTTATCCGCGGCCTACGACTTGGTAAATTTATTACGTCGATTTTTGAATTTGGGCCAATGTGTCTGATAGTATAGTATACTAATAATTCGTGGAAATTCGTTGATACGAAAATGCCAATTCCAAAGACAGAGAGTACAGCGTTAAACGTTTCGTTATGTCTTTATACTCATAAAAATCGGCATTTAGCGTGATCGGTTATGCTCAGGTGACCAAGCCATACACGAGCAAGCATGTAGGCTTTGCACGTGCCTTCTTACGTGTCTGCATACTACCAATATAATGACCTACTAACGTGAATCGTCCGTAGACGAGGATCACCAGGATCCTTCCGGCGTTCCAGATTTTTGTTGAATTTTTCACGGACTTTCGTTTTGTGTCCAACTATGTCACGAACAACGTGAATTCGGGTACGTTACAAATTCATATTCCAACAATCAGTTTGATTTATAAAGAATTACAGGCTATTAAAAATTATTTACTCGAGAAGTTTTTGCACACAATTCCTAATTAAAGAACAAAGTGCTAGGCAACAAAACCCGTTATTTTCAACGCACAAAAAGACGAAACGCTCTTTCTTTGGAATACGATAAATTCGACCTTTGGAATTTTTATCAGATACATCGTGCTCTAATAACATTTTGTTCCACTTACTTTCGACGAACGTAATTACAAATTTTACTAATTAAATGAACGCGTTGCCACCCTTCTAGAGTATATAGATACGTTGCCGTATCGATTGTGCAATACGTTGGTTAATCTATTATTACGCAGCGCAAACAGGGTAATAAGACTGTTGCGTGATATTTAATTAGCGATTGGTTTAGGAAAATGGAACTGCGAAAATGGTAAAGATCGTATTTAGGGCGAGTGTCCTTGTTGATTAATAAACCCTGAAACTATTCTTCGTCAGGGAAATCGATCAAAATTGTTTCCGCTTCGTAGAACCTGTCTTCGCTTAACTATTTCGTATTCAATTGGTTTGTCAAAGTAGTTGGGGCGTTATGGATTTAATATGAAACGACGTATCTGTGACCATCGGAAGATTGCTTTAATTATTCAATATAAATGCTTCGTATGCGTGTGACACTTTGTAGGGATATTCGAAATTTCTGTCGTCTATTGAGAACGCGCGAACATGCATTTAGAATGAGATACGCGCACGTATAAATACGCGACTCGTGGAATTCGCGACTTTCGAAAGGAAGTGAGATGTAAGTGGAATTTGGTGTCAATGTTGGTACGTGTGCGATTGTTTGAAAAGTAACGCGCCTATGTGCATAAGGGTATATGTATAAATAGACAGCGGGTATTGAAACTCGAAACTTCAGCGATTCGTATGTAATTGATAATGACTGCAATTGAAAAACTGTGAAATTATTCTCGGTGAAATGTACGCGTGGGAAGATACGTTTGTTTCACCATGCAGACGCAATCAACGCAGAGATAATTACAACGTGGTAGACAGTCCACGTGTGAGACATGACGTTATCGGTTAAAATACTTCAACGAATGCGCGCGAGTATGCAACGAACCGAGATTGACACTGAATTATAGGATTCCGCGCGAGTGGAACTTTTCATCGACCTCTGACATTTTCATCGGTTTACAATGAAGAGAAGCGTACCATGGAAAAATATTCTGTCTATATGTATTATCCCATAATCGAGGAGCATTCTGGTAAAAGAACCCGTAAGATAAAACGGTGGATCGAGTAAATTGCATTGGAATTGCATTCTAGTTCCAGTTTTTTAATATTAATAGACCGCAGGCTTCTACGCATTTGTGGGAAATATGCATAGAATGCACATAATACGCAAATATATATAAAATATTCAAAATATAATACTCGTTAAAATATTTAGCAGATTATATTCATAGAATTATGAAACTTTGCATAAATATCTGCAGCCTAGATATTTTAGCTACGTTTGAATTAATAATTATTAGACCGCGGATTTTCATGCATTTATGGGAAATTTCAAGGTGTTAAAGTGCATATAATATGTAAAAGTATATGAAATAATACTTAATAGAATAGACAGTTTCCTATGTAAGTTGTATCTTTTTAATTATATTCGTAGAATTATCAATTTTTGCATAAATATCTGCTGTCCGGATATTAGCTACGTTTGAATTAATAATTATTGCAACACGGATTTTCATGTGATATTTATAGGCAATTTCAAGGTGCTAAAATGTATAGAACGTAAGTAATATGCAAAAATAATATGGAATTTAGTACGGAAAATGTATTCTTAGTTTCCACTCCTTTAATAGTAAATATTAAGATGTTTCATAAATGCATAGATATACCTACACAGTCTAATAATTACAGAGGTTCTGAAAAATTTATTTTCTTCTTTGTATATTTACGAAATAAAGAAAACTTTTATAATTCAACTATTTGACTAGAAAATAGGCTCGGTGTATGTACATCAACGCTTATCATAGGTCTACGATGTATAGTCCCTTTTTCAGAAAACTCCCTAATTTTCATTCTGGATAATCCACTGCACAATTTCTGACGAATAATTAAGGTCGAAGATTCTAATGCAACAATTACACTTTTCAACGTGAAAGGCAACTCACGTTTACGGGAAGCTTTCCATAGTTAAAAATAAAATCGCAATCATCGTATTCACTTATCGCAATCCATTAATTCTTGATCTATGTTTAGTCGCTCGTTATATAATTTAATTGTTACCTGTGGCTTGGGGCACGTAAGAACGTGAAATAACGGACATCGAAGAAAGGATGACGAGTAATAAATGGATATTCTTCCCGACAGCCATCTGTAACGAAAATTTAGATCGTTTTGTTAGAAAAAGTTATTCGTACGAGTAATCTCAAAATTATTTAAACAACGATTACACTTTACAGAAACGAGATGTACATATACAGTGGAGCTTCCTTTATCTTATCCGAACTAATAGGCAGAAAAAACTATTTGGATAACAGAATTTACGGATAATAGAGCAATCACTTTTCTAATATGAAAGCTCGCTTATTGAAACACAGATTAAAATCAATTGATTCTTCAAATATTTATTCTCCAAATATTTGGAGATCCTATATCTTGCTAGCTACTAAATTATGATTTTTTCAACACAAGTAATGTTTTGTACTTCAAACAAATATTATCGCTTTTGTTTGCTGTTTCTATTTGTATAAAGTCGTCAATATTATCGTCTTTATCGCAATGAAATTATCTGATAACACCAGTATGTTTAAGGTTTTTCTAGTATTACCAGTAGTTGAGGGATCTACATGCTTCAGATCAGATACTTTCATCATGTACATTCATCATTGTACATATATCATGAACATCATGTATTTTTGCCAATTCTGTTACACTTACACTATTTTCGTATTTCCCGTTATGTCGTATTTTGTTTTTTATAGTTAAAACTATTAGTTTCACACTAAATTTTTATGATGAGAATTCACTGGATCGAATACAGGAAAGAATACATTGTATACGAACACTAGCAAAGTATGTACATATATGAAACGGAAAGAGTCATCCGTTACTGGGAAATGTCATGTTGGGATAATAGAACGTTCGGATGTTAAGAGTATTCGGATATGGGAGGTTCTACTCTATATTAATCGTCATTTCAAATCTACTTACACACATTGTAGATATGTATACTGCCTTTTGTAACGGTACAAGAAATTAGTATCGTGAGTCGCAACAGCTACAAAATATAAACTAGTTTGTACTCCATCTTAATTTGCAAGTTATTCCTTTACAACTTGTTCTCGTGAAATATACTCCAAATATTCAAAGAGAATCTACTATGCATAAAATATTTCATCACTCTACCGTATATATACTCTCTTCGTGCATCTATTCAAAGGGAATTTAAAGATGCAAAACTGGAATGTAAATAATACATATAAAATAAAAAATAGAATGCGTATTACATGGAGGAATACATTGAATATCTCAAGTAGAGTAATTTCTCATAACTTTAGTGGATGAGACGAATCTTTATTTAGATTCTACTTCTTTGTCTTCATTCATAAAGATACAAATTGGCATGAAAATTTAAGATTATTCGCCGCGAAAGTGCTTGAAATCTTCTACAGAGAAACATAATATCTTTACTTACTGTTTAGAGAGGTAAATAAATTTACCAGGTAGTTGTATATCTTAAATTCTTACTAAAAAGAGAAACAAGATCATCTTTTTTAACGAGTCAATTAAAAGAGCAGATCCTAGGACAGCGATAAAAGGTAACGAAGAGGTTCGCAGAAATGATGAGAATCCACGGTGCTTCATCGCAGCGTCTTGCTTTTTCTCATCTGACGATACTTTCCGATATTTACACGCTCACGTGCGTGTCTCGAAGGTGAACACACACGGTATCCCTTCGTGTCCCGAAATCCCGTTACACAGTCGGTTCAGAGGCATTCTACGTATCACGGCTGCGTAATGCTAAACAGAGAAGCGAGAACGACGACGACGAAGAAGAGCAAAGAAAATACAAGGGGCAGCAGACCATTGCTCGTGATCTTGCGTTGATGCGCGGTGAGGAAAGGGGCCGTGAGAAAGACGAAGAGAGCGAAGAAGCTGATTGCTCGAACGTTGCTTCACCAAGCCACCGGTAACCTAGTTACCAATTCCCCCTCACTGTCCTATTCTTCGCCGTTCCTCTGACCTTCTTAACAACCATAAATTCGATCTTGTGCGTCGTAATAGCGAATTAATTTTTCATTGACAAGACGGTGCTGCGACGATAGCTTCTTCAAAGATAAACAGATTTCTCGTTTCACTGTAGGAAACTGCGTGACGTTCATGGACGTATTTCAAACGGTTTCATAAATGGTCGAGGTAGTTAAATGCTTAACAGTCGACTTTTTTTTCGCGTGTTCCATGCTAATGTGAAATCTGTTGTTAAAAATAGCAGAAACGGTGGAGTGGAAGAATGGAGGAAGATACCGGTATTACAAATTATTGATTCTTTGTGGTATCCACTGACTTTTCTTTCTTTTGTCGCTGAGTGTCATTACTTGCACGCGATGCTAGGCTGTGCGCGGGAGCCGCGTCGATTCATTGGAAATTCGTTTTCTATTGGTCGATTGACGATTCACGAATGTCACGCAGAATGCGTCAGAAATGTATTCTCTTATATTCTCTGTTGACGTTTGGTGTTGTAAATGTGGATCTGCTAAACCTATGCGAATGCTATTAAATGCAACGTTCCGATTCCACGATCACAGAGAAAGTATTATGTTGACCCGGCGAAATCGATTACATCGTCTTCGTTAGCTATTGCGGATGATTATACGTTACACGGCGTTCTCGTGGCGAGAACATTTCACGCTGATAACGTGACAATAGTTCCCTTTCGTTCGTCGTTTATTCACGTGCTATGCAAGCATGCTATACGCGCGTAAATACGCGGAAGTCACTTTCCTTCGAACCGTCCCGTTTCTCGGTCTTCAATTTCAAGTAGTTTCGATCGCGACAAAAACAGGCCGGTAGCAAAGGACGATAATTATCCTTAATTATCTTTTCATTCCTGTAGAATAGTTAACAGTTACTACACAGACAGAATCACTGCTAAAGATGCGGCGATAGCTTTTTAACGAGACTGCTACTTGCTTCTGTTCGCAAACAGTTGCACGGTGATCTCTAATTGATCGGTTGTTCCATTGACGGTTATTCCATTCGTTGTTAATGGATTGCAAAGTGTAATAAAGCGAAAGACTGTACCAATAAATTAAAATTGAATTTCGATTAATGGAAAAACCTACAAGTACAAACATTGTGTTTTCTCCGGAAAAGATACGAACAACTCACAGTTTATTATACAAAGCGAAGGAAAAATCCTGTTCGTCCAACGTACAATGCCGAGGATAATATCTTACGTTGACTTGTTCTTGAAAGAACGTCAACCATCTTGCCTGGACGCATACGAAGAGAGGGCACACTGTATGCAGTATGCGCATGAAGATCCGGACACAGTCACGATCTTGAGCTCCTCGTAGCTTGCGCAGGATAAGAGTCAAAGAGTAGACTCGAGTGCCTCGAAAATTCTTCGGCGTTCATTGGCCGTTCATCGGTATATGGGTAAAGGCTTGTACAAGTGCATGAACACGGGTATGCATGGGATTCTGCGCACACCTGTACACGTAAACCCGAGAGAAAGCTCAGTTCGATTCTACTTCATTATTGGATCTGGGTGACCCGATTGGCTTGCCTTCGTCGATCAACCGAGAGATGCTTCCTCGTCATCGTCATCGTCATCGTCATCGTCATCGTCATCGTCATCGTCATCGTCATCGTCATCGTCATCGTCATCGTCATCGTCACCGTCCATTCTTTCTTCACTTGCAATCGGATCGTGTAGATCTGGTCGCGATAGTTCACCCATTTCGGTAGATCACATTGACATAGCCACGTAATGTCCTTGTGTCTATCGTATCTAGTTCTGCTATCGTTTATGGAACTGTGCTGACGTTTTCGTCAATTAAACGCGCAGGTGGTGCTCCTAGAAATTGTTTCCACACTGTGACGATGCAATTACGGTAGAGACTGATCGATCAGCTTAGCCCATTAATCCATTAAGGACCAACGTTACGTTAATGGCGTATTAAATTTGCAATTCTATTTTCAGTCACCTTACGTTATCAAATTCTGCTTTTTTACTTCTTTGTGACTATCCAAGGAAATTTCAAGAATTCGCTTAATATTTTCTTTATCACCATTTCTCCCACGTAGATTTTGCAGTTTTATGAGATCTAAAGAAACCGACGTATTTATAACATTGTGTCAAGGGAACGCTGGAGAAAGCAATACGATGGATAATCGAAACAAATAAACAACAGGAAGCTCATCAAAAATACAAGAGATGCGTAATGATATTTAGAAACGTACTCTGCTTTCACTTAAGCACCTCGAATACTTCGTACTTGATCATTCGTGCAAAACCGATCATCGCCTCCGCTCGGTTCAAGTCGAATAACTCGAACGATGGTCCGAAGCATATCATCTCTCTCCCTAAGAATTGTAGAAAGTGATAGTTTACCCGTATCCCATATCGAAATAGCGTGTAGTCGAAGAAACGTTCGTCGGTGAAGGAACGATAAAGAGTCAGTGGCGATAGCGTAGTAAATTGGAACAGAAGGAAATGTTCGATGAGAGCACTTTCTATAGTTGCTATGTACGTGCCGAAATAATGATGTTACTTTGAATAACTCGAAAGGGACAGTGCGTCGTCTGCATTTTAAGAGACTCGAAAAGTGGTCCCGGTATGTAGGGCGACAAAAGCAACGCGAACAGCCACTTAACCCAGCTAATCTACGCTAGTCACGCTGACAGAAAACGATTATTACGAAGATGTGACGATAATTACAGGGAAAATAATATAAGCGCGCGTCATATTATATTACACGTAACTTGTCACGAGCCTATGTTTTTGCTCTACTATTTTGCATTGTCTTTGCAATTTAGATTTCTAGATCGCGCGTAACGTACGTGTAACATCTCGAAAACGTATTGTTATTTAAGAGGCTGCTTCTTATCGATGGGAAACATCTTTATTGTCCCTAATAGTAATCCGCTAGATTCGTCGATCTGTTGAAATGGAGCGATAGGAAGAGTCGCGAATAAGCGTTAAACGCACAAATCAACGAATAGGATTGGAAAGAGTGACACGAGTCGTCTGCGTGCTGACAACCGTTACCAACTTACCACTACCTGCTGCTGTGGCATACCTAACTTACAAGTTAGGTGCACACACGAACCGGCGCGCGTGTACTACTCGTAGCAGGTCGTAGCAGCTCGTAGCAATGTGTCAGACGCCACTCGGGGTCAATGCGAGAAATTTTATTCTCTCCGATCGAATCTCTTCGGTCGTGAACTGTCCAAGAATACAGAGTTTCGAAAACGCTGGGATCGAACTTCATCGACAGGAAACTTGCAAGATAAAAAGAACCGGAACCAGTTTGTTCGATTGAGTTAAGAAAGAGGTGAATGAACGTCTAGCTTTATCTCGCATGTTAATGATCGAACACCGTTCATCTGTAGCCGAAATCTATTAACAGATCAACTATCTGTAAAATAGCTGGAACATTGACTTTCGATAGGAACGGGGTTAATGTCGTTTCCTGCGTGATCAATTTGGATGAAGAGCTTCATGGAATTTAAAGTAGTTAGACAAATTTGGCAATAGATACGTAATAGACGAAATTATCGACGACGTTTTTACAACCTTCTCATTCTTCTTACAAATAAATTATGTTACATTTACTTTATTTAATGCAATAATTTATATTACATTACATTAACTAGGCTCATTTGCAAGGACTAAAATCAAAATTTATCTGTGATTGATTTGTCTCTATTAATTCTTAATTATATTATTATTATATATATATGACCCTGTATGGAGGAATGGCCCTGTTAACGAGTTAAGTATAATCGCAGCAGGATTTGCGTTTGATGCTTACACGAAAACGTAATTATAAAAAGCAGACTACAATGTAATTACGTGTGACTCGGTTGTTACGTTTAATCTCGAAAAATGGGACTTTAAGAAGGTGCAACGTGTAGGTAACGACGCGTGGACGAAATCACCGAGAATGGAGCATCAGGATGAAGAAGGCAAAGAGAGAAAAAGGGAATAAGGATGCGGTGAAGCAGCGGAGCATGCCAAATGATCTTCTATGTATATCGCCTCCTTTACTACGGGCCAAAGTCGGAAACCCAGCTTTCTCCTGCCTCCACGGTCAAGTTACCTTCTGTACGATCGTACTGATTCCTGATCACGTCCTGGTTCCGATAAACGATTCTACGATTCGAACTGGCCGATAATTTTTCATCCTCGCCACTATCAAACTTTCTACATTAATATTTATTGCATTGTTTCCATGCTATCAGCATGTGGAGCCACGTCGAACGAAACGAAGTGTTACCGTACCCTGTCCACGTGAACCAAGATCAAGATAGCTCGATATATCTAAAGTAGACCTCGCACGTGTAATGATCGCTTAAACAAAATTAGCTACGTATTTTTCATTTACTTTTATAGCTTAGACTATAGTTAGAGTGGATGAGTTTTCAGACGAACACGTGAAAACAAGCAAGTACGCACCATTCAGATCAACTGCAGAGTCACATTGGTCAACTCTAAACATTGAAAAACACAGATAAGCTTATTGTCGTTATTATCGTTGCTGTCGTCTTGCGAAGAATGAACAATGGAAGTCATTTGTTTCTCAAGCATTGAATATTAATCATGTACTTATGTAATGAAACGAAGAAATTAGCTTCTGAGAGATTCATATGCGTTATAGATGTTTCATGAGATTCATTCGTGAGAAGAACAGTTTGTGAGAACACGCATCCATTGTAACTATAGTCATGTTGTACAATTCGGTGTTGTATATAAAATACTGACAATTCTGATTTATAAGGAATACTTGCCATGTAACGTATAAACCGTGATACGTTCGTGGACTCGTTAAACCCGTCTCATAACGTAGCCTTAAATCCTCGTGAAACGTTTAGTCGGTCGTTCTCCGGAGGAAAACACGACCTTTCTCACGTCACACGAACGTCTTTCGTCAAGTTCACACGTTGTCACCCCAGTTCCTTTACGCGTCGCACTTGTTCACTGAACTTCCTCCACTTCCCTTTTCCTTGTCCGCGTATCTCGCCTTACAAATCATATACTAACTCAACTGTAGTCTCAACTTCAACAGCGTTAGTAGGCAAATGTCCGCACGATTGATAACGAGGAGGATAACATGCACTGATCTAACGAGATACAGGTAAATTTGGTGGGCTATACACCGTCGACACCGATCGCGATATCGATGATAAAATCCTGCCGGCTGTCATCCGATATTCTAATCTGAAAAGCTCGGGCAGCGTTAGAACCGGGTCGACGGTCGATAGTCTGGGACACTGGGAGCTACAACCGGCGAACCTGTTCGATTGAACTTTTCACGCGATTCTAATGCCAATCTCTTCCACGCACCGTTCGTCCATCCGGTTAGTCAACTGGATGGTACCTGTCTGGTTGTTGTACCTCGTGCCACAGCATGTGCTGGAATCGCATGGCTAAGTCATAAGCGGCGCCTTCGAACAGGAATCGTGGTGGTGGTCGAAGAACGAACAGTGGTGGAGGTCGTTTATGGTGGAGGTAGCGTAGTCAGGAAGACGGATCGACGATCGGAAAAGTGGGGACCCTGTCTTCGAAGGCACAAACGACCAAGCATCATCGGGGAGAGAAAAAAGACAGACACCAGCTGGAGAGAGAGAACAAACCAGGAGAAACCAAAGTGGGCCAGTGACCAGGTCACGTGGAGAAGAACGAGGCCCAACGCGCACGACAGCGACACACTGTCCTACTCATCAGGATCGCCGTTGCTCTTGCTTCTATCTGTCCATTCAGGAAACGTATCGCGATGCATTCAACCTCCACTCACTTATCTGCTTGCTCATACGGAGACCAGACCGATCTAAAAGACTAGATACAGGGTTACACAGCGATTCATAAAGTATTTACAGATTGTCTATAATTCGATCGAAATTCCATTATGATCGAAGAATTCCCTATTCTTTTGTCGCAATTGTAATCCGATAGCCTGTTAAATTTGAATTGAGGATACATTGCATCATTCAAGTTCAATCTATAATGAATGGCTGACAGTTCATAAAATCTATATAAACTTCCAGAATGTGGTTTGGAGCACGTATTCCAGTCGCTGTAAGATCTTATCATTGAATAGATATGCTTAATGTCGTTTAACTGGGTACATCCGCTGCACCAATTTTCATCCACCTTCCATATCTACAAATTGAGTATATGGATACCCGAGATAAGATAAAAAGTTGAAATTAGATTAGAGAATTTCATATATATTCGAAGTAATTTGAAAGTGTCCAAACGCTTCGTCGATATTAAACAAGAAAGGAAAAATGTACGCAACCTGACTGCGAATTCTCGAAGGGAACAAGTGATATTTTTGAACATAAGGGATCACGATAGCATCGTTTAATTAAAACAGCGGAGAGTTTTGGGAGATGATCTATCTTGAATTTTCCCCGTCTGCGATAAAAATACTTGTAAAGGGATTATTTATAAATGCAAAGTTTCGACGAGGGTGAAAAGGATGAAAAGTTTATTCGAACAAAAGAAGCTAACGCGACGCTAGAAAAGGATGATTGATCCTATAGTTAAATCTTGTCAGACAAGCCAGATTATATGGGTAGAAATTATGGGACAGAGCTAAATATAACCAAGTTCATATAGGAGAGTGTTTAAGTAACTGGCTCTTTTTGTTTAAGTGTTTATGGCAAACAGAAAATTTCTCTCGCGGGTCATTTGGCAAAAGGGAACGGACAGCATACTCGTTTCCTAGTTAATATAATTGATCAAAGCGTTATGGGAAAAGTAGTTTTGTAAGAGTTAACTGTACAACAACTTTCATCGGGGCCAACGAATTTCATCGACAAAATTGGCTTGAAGCTTCTTCCATTCGTTGTAACAAATTACTTCTGTGAATATTAAAACATCGTTTTTATCGCGTACAAATTATAAATCTAATATTACAAATTCTCAATTTTCTGCTGTTTAGAAATTTCAGTTAGTTCAAAACGTCGAGGAGTCGTTTTTACATTGCACATGACACGCCGACGATTTTATCCATGGAACTGGAACAAAAGGAAAACTGACATCAAAAATAGAATAACAACACGATCGAGAATTTCAATTGATCGAATTTCACTTCATTTCGGAGTCAGATCATCAATCTATAATCTATGTCAACCGCATATGACGAATCGTATCACTCGCTATCTTAAAAATTTCTAATTATAACCTAAACGAATCAAGTAGCAAGTTCGTCCCCTTATTAACGTCTTGATCGTCGCAATAAGAAACATCGCTTAGACATAGAGGTACTGTGCGACGAAGGTGATAATTATCAGTTTCAACCGATAAACAAATGGCGTTGCTCCATTGAAACAAGCTCGGCTCATGGCATGGAACTGCCAATCAATATTCCACGCATAATTATGTAAAAATTTGTCTTAAGTTTCGAAGAACGAACGAGTATGTTAATTAAATGTATCTATTCGTGCCTTGTTGTCGGAATGGTCGTTATTTAGAGGATGCCGACATTTCCTGTTAACACGGTTGAAACGAAGTTTGCGTTCGAAATATCGCGATATATCGAAGACCCGAAATCTCTCACAGGGTCAACGTCGCAAAGTGTGTCAAACTTGGCCAAGTCACCTTTTACGGTACCTACGGCTCGCTTTGTGGCTAAGAATTCCGGATAATATTTCATCTAATATCTTCGTTTTGCCATTATAACGCAGAACGAGCGCTGATGCACAGTAGTAGATCTTTCGGAATAATTATACATTTCAAACGCGGCTACCACTGTACGTGTAACTTTAGAGAGTGGATAAAGTTCAATCCTTGATCGTGAACGTGACTCGTCCTAAGTAGGCCAGGACCTGTACCTTTCAGCGCACAATGTTTTCTTTGAGACCGATGTGGCATCCCATTTATTTAGAAATACTCCGACCGAGAGCATAATTGAGTGGCGAATACACTGCCGGATGAAATTACAGTTCGAAACGAACGAGCGTGGAAGCATTGTAAGATAGAAATTTATGAACAAAGTTGAGTGTATTTTTATGTCAGCTCTTACCAAGCATCAATGAGATACGAAGATACGTTGTACGTGTGCGCACTTGTTTATCTGTACAGTTAATTCTGCAGTGGTTGAATTGATTACGGAAAAGGAGCGATGAATCTTCACTATGGGAAATTAATCTTACAGACGACGCTAACAGTAGAGGATTTTTCTCATTTCCTTTTAGAACGTGACTCACCTTACAGGAACGTACGAATGTTTGACCGTGATCGTGACTTTCATCAAGTAGGTTAGAACTTGTCCGTCTTCTCTGTAAAATGGATTTTACACCTTCGTGAACTTACGCAGAATACCGTCTCTATTACGAGTTCTTCGTAACGATTAACAAATTTTCCTTAATTAACATCATTATACCAATTAACCGCTTGAGGCGCAACCGTTCGCCGAATAGAACGCTTCTATCATCTCGGGAAATCGCGGCAAGAAGTGAAAGATATAGCGATCTGTTACGTAAAATTAAGCATCAAAGGAGTTTGAATATGCGAATCAGATTAAGGACGAAGAAAGATTACAAATCTTCCATTCGTATATCTTTTTTCGTGAACAAACATTTATTTAAATACAACTTCGTGCTTATCGAGGACTCGATAACTTTTCAACTGTAAGAGCGTGAACCATTCTAATTTTCTATCCTTTTTAACGTATTCTCATTCTTATCTTTCATTATCGTAACAGATAACGAAATGTTTCTATGTATCGTACTGTTACGATACAATTTCATTGATCACTGCAGTACCTACTCTCAAGGAAAAGATCCCCAAAGCATTTAGGTCGTGACCCCATAACCATGGGAAGGCACCCGCGAGAAGGAATGGGGAGAAACAATCGATGGTCATGACCCAGGACACGCTTGACAAAACTAGGTCAGAATTTAGCTGCGTCTTTTCACGTTCCGCGCATCATTTTTCTTTACCGTTGCTCATACGAATTTACAAGGCTTATAAATATGCGGGCTAAACCTTTCTCCTTCATCCCCTCTTTTCATTCTCAATTTTTTTACAAACAAAACGAGTCGTAGATTTCACTTTTTCTCCTAATAACTGTACCGGTAAATATCGCGGCCTATCGATGTAATGGACTTTCTAAAATAAAATTGACCGCCAAAATTTTCTAGCTTTCATACCCATTTTCGGAATTCTCACTTCTAAATTTGTTTCGAAATTTACCAATGAAATCACGATAGACGTATCTCGTTACAATGCTAATGAAATTTCAAGATGTTGCGTATAACGCGTAATATATTCATAGGGGGTGTTTGCAGACATCGGAATAATCTCGCGAATCGCAGTATCTCAATTGCGATAGTCACAAAAAGTATTAGAGTCCTCGATTCGAAAATACGCAAGCAAAATCCCAGTACAGCAAAACTACAATGGTCGTGTACTATGGCGCCGATAAAGTCTACGTGACGTCATTCTAGTCTACTAAGGTCAGACCATGACCCTGCCCGAGTACGATGGTGATTCGAACAAAATCTGTTGATCGATTAGGGCGCAGTAGCGCGCCAGGCGCCGACGCACCTCGTCCTCGACGTCGTATCGCTCGTTCTAGCCCGGATGAGATCCTTGCAGCGTACCACTTTTCTATACTCTGTTTGCATGTTTAATCGCAGTATCATACGAACGCAACCTGCTACTTTCATTTCGACAACCAAGACGAGGACTGTAAAAAATTAATCGAACACTACGAACGAACACGAGACGAATTTCGTATTTATTATGAGAAATCAGTTTTAGAATTCAGTATTCATATTCAGATTAGAATTGTCTTTATGTTTAGTTTTGGAGCCACCTGTCTTTTACGATATGGATAATAGAATATTATCTTTTAAAATTTTTCAAAGTATCAAATTTGTTCGACATAAAATATATACGTAACGTACTTATCATATCTTTATCGTGTGATCCTCGGCTACAATAATCGCATGATCAGATATTTCTAATTAAACCATCGAATCTTTCCACGTACTATACACAAGCTCACGAACATTTTCCACGAAGAACTTCTATTATCGTATCGTACGTATTATATTTCGCATAGATCGTAAAATACGTGAACCGTCAATTATCTATTATACTGATAAATCTGGATATTTCGTGGAATCATATTTAACATTTACATGCTTGAAATGATTATTCGTAATGTACGTCTTTTACTAACATTTCTTTCCAATCTCGTAATTGTAATCTGTATAGATTCTCAGATTTGTTTCAAACTGTATCGGTATGATCGTAATAATGACATAACAGCACTAATGAAACTGTAAAATATTTCGTATTAAACACGTAATACATTTTCGTATATTCGTAAAAGATATGTACAAGTGTTCGAAGACTTTCGCGAACTCGTCTTCGCCTTTTCGAGGACAAAAATATTGGCTAGGCAGGAATTTGCATGGTTTGTGTCACCATCGGTGGGTGAAGGCCGTCAATGGCTTCTTCTTGACTGCTACCCGCACGGTTTCGTGACTTCATAAGGAAAAGGCGGAGGTAGCTGGCTTTCTCCAAAGCCACTTAACCCGGTCCAGTAACATCCATCCATGAACCGTCACGTCTGTGACATTTTCGATTGCTTTGTATCAGCCACGGTGTAGAAAATCCCTTACGATTACGTTTTCATTGTAACACCCGCGGTATGCAAGAAGTCGGTGTAAACACGTAATTTTACGATCTTCATGGGGCTTGGCAGGATACATAAACCGTGGCGAGAAATTACAAACGATTATTGTTTCTCGAGACACCAGCGGTATTTCATGCGGTTTGTAACAGTTACATTCTTCTGTTACTGTTCCAATTAGAGGTTACACGTCGAAAGGAGAGGCCAGACATTTAAATTACTCACTTTTCCATGAAATTAAAATAAATTACTTAGCACCGAACAACGGTATGCTGTATGTGGATTAACGATAATAGCTTGGCTACTTCGTGACTGAAACTAATAGCATAAAGAAACAATGGTACGAGCAAAATTTCATCGAATTTTCGTCGTTCCTCTTTCGAAGCAACGAACCTTCGACGAAACTGAAATTTCGTCGTACAGCCACGGTGGGATATACATGAAAGGAGCATCTCGCGAAAATAGGTCTCAACAGCTTTTTTCCCTCCTGCTTTTCAACAAGTGCTTTGAACTGAAGTCACGGATACGATGCAAACATTTGGAGAGCACTTGCTTTGAGTCACTCCAAGTGTAATTACCTGCTCAATCGACGATAAAATCCACGGAATGCTGTCGCTTATCGCATACCATAGTGTGGAATTTAAATCAAATACGATAGTAACCCGAAAATAAGTAACGAGATTCGCGATCTAAAAAAGATAGATAAAAGCTTCTATGTTATAGATCGAATCGCGAAGACGGAATTGACGTACCAATGAAATGGCGTGAAAGGAGAGAGAGTTACATTCCCGGCGACATGCTGGCACAATTGGGCGCGACGATCTGTTTGTCCCATTCGACCAGGTCTAAAAACCGCGATACTTTCTAGGCCAGACCGTCTTTTAGCGAGAAAACGAGCGTAAATAATCTTCTGCCCTTGTCTTTTTTCTCCTTTCTTCTCTTTTTGTTATCTGTAAGAATTACATGTAGCTGAACTATCTCATCGATAATTATAAAAATAGAAGTATCGACCTGATTATAATAGTTGGCAATTGCAGCGGAACGCAGTCTTTGGAATCTCTTCAATGATAGATAGTTAAGATTTTCGTTATTTGTAACTATCGTAACAAAGCCGCGGTATTAACGTCATAACGCGTTTCTGTTTCGTTATCATAAACTTTCCAATATAACGTCAGGTCAGTTTCTAAAGTGAAAGGCATAGGAAAATTAATGAAATAATCTACATGGGATCACGGTGATATCATGGACGATATAGGAAATACGTGTATGGTTAAGCCGCTCGTTAGCAATGTTCATTGATAAGACATCATCTGGAAATACATGTGGCAATAAATGTGTTTACAAATTCCATGAATTGGAGGTTTCAACTTGTTCCACGGCCACCTGATTCACTTGATTTACGATCGATATCTCGCAATTTCGCTTGAGAAATTAATCAATAAGCGAGCAGCTGACCAAAAAAAAATTAGACAATAATATTTTTATCTTTACGTTTTGCTAATCAAATGAGCTTCCTGCAAATGTGACGTGATGAAAAGAAACGAGCAAGTCGCAAACCAGTTGATATCCTGTAGATAATCGAATAAAGATTAAATCAATCGTTAATTCGGACTCTTTATTGAGTTAACTATAATAACATAATGACTCGTTGAACATTTCCTATAGATTATTCCATGGAAAATTCTCCTCCTTCGTCCTGTAGCCAAAGTTAAGATTCTACTTGCCTCGAAAATGTCTCACTTCAGATGTCTTTCAGTTAAATAGAAACCACTGTTGGAATACCAATTTTGCATCTACTTCGATTCCAATCAGAAGTAGATCACGTTCATGTAGTTTTACACTATTGATACGGATGAGTGCGAATTACATACTTTACGTAAATGCCAACCGATAATGATATAGCATCGGAAGAAGTTTTCAAATTTTATGGGTATTTTTAACGTTCGATATCCACGCGTTGTAGAAAGTTTTAGAAAATCGTTCCGCTTCCACGAACATTTTTATGAAAAAAAAAAAAAAAAAAATCGATCCGCCTTAATACCGTAATCAGTGGTTATCGCTAATAAGGAATTGTATTTAGTTGACGATGGAATCTCGTACATTTCTTTAATATGGTTCGAAAGAGTACATTATGAAGGTCACAAAAATATTTGTAAAAAGTACGGAGAGAAACAATCAGATAACACCAGGTAGAAATTTCCGTGTTTTTATGTAGGATTATTTTTAACTGAATACAAATAGCTTCTTTTGGTCGAAAAATATGTTCGATTATGTTGTGTCATCAGACACATGCAATATAAACTGCTGTTTACATAACTTTCTTTCGACTCGCGATAAAGAGAGATACAGTGACACACGAAATTATGTAAACACTTAAAGAAACACTTTGTGAATATATTTGTATGTACGTATCGTACAAAATATTTTGAAATTTCATTAGCACAATAATAGAGGACGACGTCATAATTATATAGATAACGTTTGTTTGATAGTTCTTTAGTGCGACCATTTTTAGCACTACTACTACGGTTGAGTACTATTGTTATTCATTCCGTACACAATTTTTCATTGAATGTATATTTACAGTAGATATCTTGTAACTTCTATATACATCTTCAGTTTGGTTTTAAATTTTAACGATATAATCATGGCAGTCGTGTCTCATTACGATATTAATGAAATTAATTAATAATAATGAGTTCATAAAAATTTTCTATGGTAAGTGTTCAAATAAGTACTTTCGTGAGCCACTCTAAATAAAGTACTTGTAAGAGGATCGACGATCTCCATTGCGTTTTCTCTTCCCTTAAATGTTTCATGCCACCTGCTTAATAATCGTTTGCTCCTCGTGACGCTTCGGCAAACAAGCCGTTCCATTATTCTAGAATTTTGCTCTCGCTCTATACAGTTGCAGGCGATTGTGTGGGCGTTGCGTGTAGGTGAGATTTGAACTCTCACTTGAGACCGATTCGTAAATATCAACACCCACGTTGATTGGTTGCGAGGACAAACAAAGTGGAGCGAGGGATTGCACTTGACAAGCAGGTAATTCACTGAGCCTTTCCTCGATGAGGAACATCGATTTTTTTTTTGTCCGTTTTAATACTCGATTGGTAAATACAAAGGCACCGAGGGAGAAACGTGATAGTAAAACAGTAGAAAATAACAGATTGTAATAGAATGAAACACGCACCACCAATCGATCAATTATTTACAAGCTCGGGGTTTTGTATATTTTCACAGCCCCAACTACAACATATATTAATAAATTATTTGTTCGCATACACGACTGGCTATACCAGCGTGTGTATTGTATCTGTACATACACTCGTACAAATATAAACTTTCGTATAAATTAAATTAAATAATTTCTTTACCTTAGGCAATTTCGATCGCACGACAAACGACGTGTTTAGTTTCTTCTTTCTTCCTTTTGTTATCGAATGCTAATTTAGTTTCTTATATACGATTTACATCGTTATTTTATTACATACGATGATATTGCGTGTAACGATAGTTGGTTGTATTTGTCAAAAGGGTAAAGATAGTGAGCACGTTATTTTTACTTTCGATTAAATCAGTCGATCAAATAACAGATCGATTCGTAAACATATTCGTTGATCAGTATTTTGATAAATTACGAAAATTAACGCAAACAGCATCGGGTTCCTCATTTGATATCAAATAAAACTAAAATCATGTAATACCATTAACAGTCTCTATGTAATTCGATAACATTGCATGCGGTATCTACAGCAATTACGGAATTATATCTTATTGAAGGATTCATCCTTGCTTCACGTTAATATTACTAGAAGAGTCGAATCTTTGACGCTCTACATGTTTGTACAGCATATTTATTCTAATTGTTATATGTTATGCACGCGATACTACTTGATAGAATAATATCAAAAGTCACATTGCACGCGTTATTCAGGCTCTAACACCTGAAATATTGGAAGTAATTGGAATTATTGGAAGACGTGAAAATAAACCTGGAAAGAGCCTAAAAGTTGTTGAATATTATGTACTTCCTTCGTCAATTTTCTTCGTAGTTCACATCGGTTTTTTCCGTCCTTACGACGCTGGATATTTTACAAGAAGTACAATTCGTCGTGGTATCGTGATAGGTATTTAATTACGTCTAATTTTGCAAAACTTCTCAGTCAAACGAGAACGTTGCAAATAGTTATCATCGGTCGGTTCGAACGATTCGCTCAGATAATATTCGCTATTAAATGACGTAACGCGAATCGAGTCCATCGAGAAGCGTTGATATCATTGACACGATATAGCTGCTAAATTAACCTTATCATTAACACATATTATTGTCATTGGACATTTGTGAGGGGAACACCGTTGGTATCGTAGAAAGCTTTTCTGTCGACCGGTGTTCGCTCGCTGAAATTGTGACACGAGCAAAAGGCGGCATTAATTATCTACGGACGATCACGCATAGTTTTACGTATGAAACTATGCAACATATAAGCGTGACGTACACTGATCAACCCAAAGTCCACCTACACTTAATAACAGAGTCGCGTAATGCGTCATATAAATACATCACACAGTACAAAACATTAATCTTACTAGATATCGCGTTTGATGACATTTCGTGAGAGTAGTTGCACGTACATACGACGACTCGTATTTTTCCTTTCTTTTCCCTTCTTTTCTTAATATCCGCTACGTGGAAAGTTTTCCGCGAGGAAAACTGTCTTTGCATACGATTTGTATAAAATAATATTATGTACAGCCGCGCGGACTTCACTACATTCAACTTGTACATCTTTCGAAATTAACTTTCGAGCGATGGTCTCTTGTCTCGATGTCTCTTTGTGATGGTTTCCACATGTAACCATCATTTTCAAAAAGATACGTGATCCGCTGCTCGGAACTTCCGTCTAGAATTGAAGAATTTGGTTTATCCATTCACGAAATTCGGAGATGCGAGTGTAAACTCCTGGTTGGTTGGGTACCGCACAACCTATTCCCCAACTGATCACCCCAGCAAGTATCCAGCGCTTATCGCGCGCCCTTTGAATCACCATAGGCCCTCCACTGTCACCCTGCAACGATACAAACTCTTGTTTTAGTTCTTGCAAATTTTGTATTCAGTGGATGAATGGAGTTACGTATTTCTCTTTCTTCGCTTATAAAAGTACATAAACACTTGTCGAAATTTTTCATGAATACATCGTACATGCTTTCGGAAATGTTTGAAATTTAATTAGCGTTACGATGAAACACGACTATCATGATTATATCGATTAAATTTGAAACGAACTTGAATACATATGCAAAAGTTACAAAACTGAGCAACCATTTATTCACAGTATTTCATTTTTACAGTATTAAATTTTTTATGTTACGTGAAAGTACTACTAAATGACGCGAAATTTCATACAATTGAATTTAATTAATTAGTATGTGCTACAATGGTGTGCAAATACATACATTTTCAGACCGGTTAAAAATTTTACCAACATAACGATGGCAGTCGTGCCCCATTATAATGCTAATAAAATTTCAAAATATTGTTTGTGATAAGTGCTCAATTACTTTCGTGTGTCATTATATTCGCATCTACATACAGAACGAAGAGAATTAGCATACCTCACAGGAATCGTATTCGCCATTTCGCCATCCAGCGCAAATAAAAATATGTGGAATATGTTCGATGTATCCGGCATTCCTGTACATAACCTCGCACATTGTGTTATTTATAACTGGCACAGCCACTTCTTGAAGAACTGATGGTAACGGGCCCTCTAAGAATTAAGTTTTAATCAATATACCATTTAAATTATGCCATTACGAGAATACTTATAAAATGAACGTATTGGTACCGTCATAAAGTCGGCCCCAGCCAGTGACATAAGCAGTACGGCCAACGTAACTTTCGTCGTCATCCGGCAAGCAAATAGGCAGAACGTTTGGTTGAAACGGTAACAAAGGTTCGTAGAATCTCAACAAAGCAAGATCATATTCGAAGGTTCGAGGATCGAATTGTGGATGACTGGCCACGATTTGAACTCTTCTTTCTTGATAGCCGTAAGGTTCGTCTTCGTTGGCAAGGTCATGTTCGCCGATTCTCAACAATAAATCGCTTGGTGGTACGCTGCAGATAAAAAATCATATTCAAAGAAACTTTCAAACGAACACTCTTTTTAGATAAAGATATATTTTTCATAAAACTGCGGTTCGATAATATGCTCAGTTAGTTCTTGGAATCGATTAATCGTAATAAGGAAATAATATAGATCGAAGCTAATCGCAATGATAAACATGATACCAACTTTTCGACGCAATGCGCTGCTGTTATTGCCCAATTCTCATTGAGTAAAGCTGCGCCACATTTGTGCAGATACGTCGACGTCCTCCATTGTCGTAACGAGATCTGAAAAGAAAACATCGATCTTACTTAACGATGCTTGGCTGCGCTCGACTTTGTATATCAATTACATGAACACGCAACACGTGTGATATGGTCGTTTACACACACATACATCGATGTACAAGTACGTTGTATAACACAGTGACTGATAAACGATCGCGAGATTTCCACTTTAATTCTGAATGATTTAACGAAGCTCCGAGAACTTTCTCGAATTGTACTCACCTGCCAAGGCCATTTTCCAAACGAACTACGATTCCCACCGACGATTCGCGACTCTGGGAACAATCTTCTTCCGCACACTGCAAGAACAAGCATCGTCGAATTTAAGCCCTTCAATAAATTCGCGAATCTCAATGACACAGCCATGTTGGAGAACGAGTCTTCTATATTGGTCCAACTGGATGAACCGGTACCATCGCGAGCGCCCCTTCCCAGCATGTTTTTTCTTCCTCACACCTCTAATTATGCGTACGATTCTGCTTCGGGTTTGGCAAGTGAAAAAGATCATCGCGTTTTCTGACCAGTTATTCGCGATGCAGTCATGAATGGAAACGATTCGTCAATGTTACCTCGCGCGCTTAGTTTTACATATGCAAATACGTTTTTTCATTCTTTCCTCTTTTAATCTTTGTTTCTCACGACCACGCGTTATAATCGTATCGTATAACGTTCAGGTTTCTATATTATCGACTATAGATTCTCATTTCATAGCAGCATTTGCATAAATAAGATTTAAATAAATGTTCTATCGGTTCTGATATGATAGCGGCAAGATTAAAGTTATCCAGAAATTACGAAACATTATCGTCATCGATCGAGCTACTCTTTATACGAACGGAGATTAAACGATTGTATAAGATAAGCTCACCTTGCTTGTAATCCGACATGTTGAGTGTTTCCATCGGTACCGGAAGTTCGGTATCTATCGTCACACTGGCGATCGAGGACAGAGTTGTCAAGATAGTGGGTCTTTTCGTTACCTCGTGTTCTGTACCAGTTTCTGTCGTTGGTTTAGCTAAATAATTGTGATTTTTTTTTTTATGAAAAACAAGATTTTAAATAAACAACATTTTTAATAAAATTATTAAAAAATAGCTAAAATATAGAGTAGAGAAATCGAAGGACTCGTAACAAAAGCACCGTTATCTATATGTTTGCCCCTTTCCAGAAAAGCGAAAAATTACTCTAGCATCTTTAATTTCAGTTTATCGCGTTTCAATTCTTTTAAACAAAATATTAGCCTTGTTACGTAATTCGCGCATGTCATTACTTTTGGTTCTCGAAAAACCTTTTAGTAGTAAAAATTCGGAAGAATTCATTGGTAAAAGAAATAATCGATAATTGATGGAATATTTCTAAAAGAAGGCGCTATATAAAATATTCGATAAAATTAATTCCACATTCTATGAATTTATTTCACATTTCGCTACGAGCTTTCGGAATAACTCGACGTTTCCCTCGAGTTACCGTGTACCGAGTAGATAGTTGTTTTTGCAACATCGATCGCATATTATGCGAGTTCTGCTTGTGATTACCAACTAGATCGATTATTATCTGGAAAGTGAACAAATTTGACGAGCATCGTTTTTGCTTCAAGTCCCTCAAATTACTTAATCATCGTACCAGAAGTCGAGAATTGCGATGTAGATTCTGGAACAAGCTTATCAGTCGTATCTTCTACCGTTTGTGGTTTTTTGGTAGTGGGTGACTGAATCATAATCCAGCCATCTGGAGTTGTTATCGGAGTCCACTCGCTTTCGGTTTGATCTACAGGATGATTCAGGATTATTAACGATCGATATCGTACATTCGCAGAATTTTCTTATTCGCGCGTCTAACGAATATAAGTAATTGGAAGCATTCGAAAACTAGAACGGAGTGCAGTTATCGGAAAATAATTCGACTCGTTTAAATTACAACGGAAGAGAGAGGCGAGAGATGGAATGGGAGATCGTGGATGCTGTTCGCGTGGCATTCGAGAGGAAAGATTACGGTGGACGGTTTAAACCGTTACAACGTTCCGACGCAACAGAATTTCATCTTCTATCGATGCGCGGAGAATATGTACGGCCTTTCCTTCTTTAACAAATTACCCGTTCCTAGACACGACGATTAAGACGTCGTATACGGGAATTTTATTTTACACTTTTGTTGCGTGTACGGTTTGGAATGCAATTACCGACTGCAAAGTGAGACTGAACGCGGTCAATAGATACGACAAAATATTGGCGAATTTCTTCAACTATATCGATGCCTTCGCTGTTGTCTATTTACGAGTAATATACAGATTTATTGTACAATCGAATGCTCTTTCTAGGTATACTATTGTCCATGAGTACATACGGTGGAATGAAATTTCGCTCACACGATAGCTTTTAAGCGCTAAGCAAAGTGAATATTCCATCCTAACTATGGAATTAATGAATTAATTAAAGAATCAACAGTAGAGAAACGTTCTTCGACAATAGCTTTGAAATTATAACGAAGATATCTACCTATAGATCGAATTGCATTGCGTAAATATCTATGGACGATAGTGTAAGTTACGCTATAGTTACTTAACAATGTTTCTTATCGAAACATACGATACATGTATAAATATATTACTTAGAAACGAATGATATAGAAGTTCTACTAATTTTGAAATCTAGAAGTATCTTTAAAAAATATCATTATCTGATAGAATTCATCGAATTTATTAGGAGTACGGATGAGAGAGTAGATAAGAAGATCCTGAGTAATCGATCAAATTCACGAGGCTCCCACGATTTTCTTAATGCTACATAATTAATGCAGGAGGCGTGCAGCTCGACGTGAATTGCCACCGAGATGATTTCCTATGGACGACAAGAACGTCACGTTACACAATGGATATCCGTTTTCTTCGATTTCACCGAGCATCAATTACTGTTTTCGCTCAGCATGCGAATGGAAACTGCAAATGGCCACGCTCAAACTGATCGCGTATACGAGTTTAATTACCAATTATATAAATTTTACATCGTCCAATTAGATCACGCGTTGTTTAATTGAACTTATTAATTGGATTATACATAGCTCAGTACCGTTGCCGATAAATAATTCAATTTATTAAGCCGGGACTTTGCAACTCGAAAACCTGTATGCAGTAACTTAATAAAGCACCGATAAGACAAAATCTTCATAACTTGAAGATTTGAATTTTAAAACTTTAAAATATAACTATATTTAAATAGATGGTAAATTAAGATTTAGTTTGAAGAACTAAATTAAGGTAGAAACTAAATGTATCAAACGTGCACATACTCAAAAAAGATGGTAATAAGCATAAGCCTCGATGTAACAAAAAATACAATACAATACCATGATTTGAAGACTTTGAGATTCCAGTTATTAAGTTTCAAATTCTGTTTTATAACATTGTAGCTATGAAAAAACATTCCAAGGATTTGCATCCTTATTGGACTGCGGATTTTTATGCAAATTCATACTTTTATAAACGTAACTAAAGAAATACAGCCCGAGCAAAGATTTGCCCTATTAAATATCACAACGTGTACTATACTTCAAATATTTTATACGTATTTTCGTATACCATATGCATTCTCTGTATTTTCATACATTTTCATATCTCTCATAAATCCATAAATATCGCTAATCTAATTATGAGAAACTATGGGAGAAATTATAGGAAACTTTACCCTCAATGGGTTAACTGTTCCTACTCACCCGGTTGCGTAGTTGTCGTTGAAAACGTCTCCGGATTCTTCGTGGTCGTATCGTCAGAACTCGACGTCCATGTAACGAGTCCAGGTGCATAAGTTGTATGAGAAGTTTCTCCAAAGGTTTGATTAACAACCGACACCTTTGTCGAAGTAACGTACGCTGGTGTGGTGGTGGTCGTATTGATGGAAGACGACGACGCGAAACTGATATTCGTTACGGTGGAACTAAGCAAAGTTGTGGGTGTCGTCGAAGAAGGCTTGCTGATAGGTTTAATGGTAGGCTTAACAGTAGGCTTGCCGATAGGTTTGCTGGTAGGCTTACTCGATGGTTTCGTAGGCTTTGTTGATTCTATCGTTGGCTTAGGTTTCGTAATAGCAACGGTAGTAACATTAATCGACGACAAAGATCCAGTTTTTTCGGTGGTTGTTGCGTAGTCGGGCTTGGATATCAGACTCGGAGTCGTCGTGCTGATCTTCGTTGGTTTTGGCTTTGGAACAGTTGTTAATGGCTTTGGAGTAGTTGTTAACGGCTTCGGAGTAGTCGTTAACGGCTTCGGAGTAGTTAACGGCTTCGGAGTCGTTCTAACCGTCGTAGGTTTCACCTTTTGGGTAGGCCTCGTTGTGGCGATGGTTGTGAATTTTTGAGCAATCACGGTTTCCGTGGTTGAGCTTATTGGTTTCGTCACCGTGGAGAAAGCAACGTTCTCGGTAGTCGTCGCGATGGTTGGTCGTTTGATGGATGTCAATAGAGGTTTCGTGGTGGTCGTTGACGATAAAGTACTTAAAGTGGTATTTACAGACGGTCTTATTGTGGTAGAAGAAGGAGGCCTCTTCGAGGGTGTAATGGGCTTCTTCGTGGTAGCTGTTGGTCTCCTTGTGCTGCTACTGATTACCGGTTTTTTAGTACTGGTAGTAGGTTTTCTGGTGGTAGCATGAGTCAATGGTCTCGCGGTTGTTGCGTTTCTTGGTGGGAACCTCGTAATTGGAGTGATCCTTTGAGTAGTCGTGATTACAGTTTTCGACGTTGTTGATTCGGTTGTTCGATCGACAGTCGATTGAAGAGGTTTGGGTGTGGTTGCATTGGTAGGTCCATGAACAGTCGAGTGGACTGGTTTATACGACGATGAGTGAGTTGGTTTATAAGACGACGAGTGTGTTGGTTTATACGACGACGAGTACGTAGGTTTATGCGTCGTGGTCGAATGAATCGGCTTCTTGGTAACGAATTTAGTCGTTTCGGCAAAGGTTTGCGCGGTGGATAGCGGCCTTGTCGAGATTTCTAATGTCGTTGGCCTTTGAGTGGTCGTCGCCACTGGCTTTTTAGTTGCCACTTTTGTTGTTTCTTTTACGGTGGTTGGTTGCGTGCGGATACTCTGTGTAGTGTACATGCTAGTCGTCTCCTAAGTATTCGTAAGGAAGAAGAACTGGATTATTTCACCGAATGACTATTGGCTACAGCTTATATAAAAAGATGAAGAAAAAAGATTCGTTCTTTGAGAACTTCGATATGATTGAATTCAACGTTGTTGAGGCGATCGTGAGAACGAAACTAAATCTTGGTAAGTATATTCGAAGCCATAACTCACCTCGGTGGAGTACGTCCCAGTTGGTTTCTTTTCGTTGATCGGCTTCGGCCTTGAGAAATATTCAGGTATATCGTTGCTCTCAATTGGCCCATGAGTCGTAACGAAAGGCCTTGAAGGAGAACCATCGTCGATACTGTTGTCTTGAGGAAAAATGTCAGGTTCTTCGTCTATCTTACAACAGCTACCGAAATAGAAACGGTCGATGCAAGTGCCAAGATGCGTGCCATTCGCCTTTGCGCAGGTAAACGCGAACATGCAAACACCAGTTTCGCCAGTTCTTCGAGACACACATGGCAAGTGCCTGATATTCCTTCCCGTACCTACGGACATTTTCAGTAGAAACCTTCAAATGAAATCAGGAATGATGTAGACTAATTTCATCTTTAAAGATTAAATACTGCACCGGCAGTGTACGTTAAACAATTTTAAATCGAACATTGTAATTGAATTTTGAGATCAGAAGATCATTTCTTTTCCTTTCTCTCTTCTGTAAGGAAAAAAGAACTGAAAGTTTAGAGAGAAAGAGAGAGAGAGAGAGAGAGGGAGAGGGAGAGAAAGGGATACGGAGAACAACTTCCGTATTCCGTGATCTCTAATCGAATGAACGTTAACCTTTGCTCGATACCAATAGCTGTGTATTCGCTGTACGCGTTCTACATTCAGTGTGTAATGCTTGAAAATAGATATCGTCATCGTTTATAATGGCCCTTAATCGTCCTACTATGCAGCCACGATCCTGTCATAGATAATGAACGATAGCAGGTAGTATAATCAATTAATAATCGCGTCGAAAGAAGCTGTAAATCTCTCGACGGAAGCGGGTGTGCTGTTCCTGGTCTTTAATTGCATCCGTTATAGAACGATTATTACGGAACGGTGGGCGTAATTGCTTTAATGGACTCCAAATATGTACTTATTAAGAGGGTAGATCGTGAACAGCGCAGAAAAATTCCAAGATATCGCAGATAAATGCGTAACTGCGTATGGTTTATGATTTATAAATATCGCAAAGTGTTTTGGTTTCATTAAATTCGAACATGTGGATGGGTGAGAATCACAATAACGCGAGCCAATCCGTTGCTTATCTTATAAAACGGTGTTACGCGTTTATTATCATGATAAAATTATTCTATCTTTTTCAAATTAGAGTTGATATACTAAATTAAAATTCTCAAAATTTTTGAAACGTGTAAATCATACGTATCGATCGAACCGACAACTGTTTAGTAATTTTCAATCGTTTATGGAACGTAGCCGATATGTAATGTAGTATAGCGGGCGTTATCGAAGAACGAATTGATGTCAGGCAAAGCAAAGCATCTTGGTACCGTTACGTTTCGATGTATGAGCTAGATGCCCGACCCAAAAGTCGGTCACAGTCATAGCCTAATGTAACAGCCCGTTTTCTTCCAAGACACCTCACAATCTTGGCTTCTCCTTCTCGTCCTATTACGTGTTGGCTACCTAACGAATCCCTCTCGCACATTCCAAGGTTCTTTGACTCAACGTGATTAAATCGACATACCTGACCCGACCCATCTCGCCGGAACAGACACACCTATATAATGAACGTCTGTGGCAGACTTGTTAATAATATATCCCTCTTACGAAAAAACTAGAACGAAATGGCGAATATATAAATCTACTTTTTATTTGTGTTACAACCTGGAAAGAACGATATGAAGTAACAATTAATTAATAGAAAATAACACGGAAAATTTATCGAGTTTCTTCGAAAGAAATTCTTTCGCAATTTCTCTTCTTCTTTTGCATTTGAATTTCTAAGACCCTGATAAAGATGCAAATTGAATGATCTATGAAACGTGGGAAACTAGAAGAAACATGTTCGAAATTAGACTATAAAAATTATGAGATCGACGTTGTTATAGATGATAGTAACGCGTTTTTCTCGGAATATTTACTTTCTTCTTGGCAGTGGAGGTTGATGGCCGTAGCGAGTGAAAATCGACCGTAAAATTATATACAAACCCGGCACCCTTGCTTTCGGGTCAGTCGGCCAGTTCCCTTGTCCAAGATGTTCTACGTGTTTGGTGTCCTTCCGCGTAGAAAATGTATGCTACCGGAAGTGTCGTCTGAGTCACAGTCGTGAAAGAAAGTTACCGATTTCATTACGCACTTGTTGGAATTTCAGTCGTGGCTATACCAAGCGCACATGCTTGCGCGTACATGCCCACGCGAATTCGTACCATCGAAAGGATTTCACTGATGGTGATAATGTATTCCGTCAAATCTCGTAAAAGATCGGTCGAAAACAACAAACTTGAACGATGCATAAAGCGACTCGTGAAAGGATTTGAATTGTTAACATTTCATTAAGACTGTTGCAAGATACGGCTGTCGTGGTTCTATCGGTAAAATCTAAAACCAATCTGAAACTGTATACAGAAGTTACAAGTCATTTATGGCAAACATATATTTAGTAAAAAAGTTAGTATACAGCACGAGCATTAAATACTGTAACTTGTCAATATACTTAGTAGTTTGGAAACCTCAATCGAGATATGTTATCTTCATCTTCCAATTAGTTTCAAATTTTGCCAGTATAATCATGACAATCGAATCTCGTTACAACGCTAGTGAAAAGATATCTCGTATGAAACGTAATAAAAAAAGTTTCTATCAATAAGCATTTAAATAGTTTTGCGAGCTGCTGTAATTTCACTTGCCATATCAATAATCGGCAGATTCTTCTCGTTCAATTATGTCGATTAAGGTCTTTAGTTTGATGACCGATTTTTCGTTGAGACCTCGAAGTATGGCTTGAATGAAGCGATCGGAATACCAATGAGAACGAAGATGACAAGATCGGAAAAATCAGTGTAAGTCGTGTACACGCCGATGACCGGGGCTGACCTACTTGTATAGATAACTGACCAGTCCGCCCACGTTGCATTCGAACTCGAATCCAAGGTAGGTTCAATGTCGTCCTGCGACTCATATAGGTAAATAACCGCGCGTATACAACAGGCGGGTACTTTACATGTGCTCGAATACATCGAAGAATATGTATATACAGGTCTGGCCCTGCCCATGTCAGGTATTTGCGTACCGATCCGTTATTCGGCTGACACTCGGGAGAAATCCAAGAATCGCGGAAAGAAAACAACGTGTACGCGAAAAAAGAAAAATTTGTACTGGTCGTTCGTAATTGAACCATGCTACTCATGTGAATGTGTACATATACTATAACTCATGAAAATATTCGAACACTTGTAGACATACTCCATAGATATATTATATGCGTTATACGAAACATTCTGAAATTTCGTTAGCACTGTAACGGCTATCGTGATTATGCTAGGAAAATTTGAAACGAACCTAAAGATGTACATAGAAGCTGCAGAATATTTAGAGCAGGTACGTATGTATTTTGCAGAAATCACAAGAGAATTTTAAAGAGAAACAGATTTTATTAAGACAAATATCCATACTGTATGTTAAATTTTTACGTTTTTAACTAATTCTAGTAAATATCTGAAATTCTATATATATCTCAGACTTGTTTCAAATTTTACCAATTAAATGATGGGGATCGTGTCTCGTTACGGTGCTAATGAAATTTCAAAGTGTGTTGTACTGAAATTTCAAAGTGTCTAATATAGGTGTTGAAATAATTTAGTGAGCCACTGTATAGTTCTAATGGCGGATTCGAGAGCGAATACGAATTTTGGAATCGAAGCTGTTCGTTAAGGTACGTTTACGTTGGAGCTGCGATAAACGATAAGAGCGGCGATGAGAGCGAAGCCTAGAAGCACGCGTAATTGTTTTACATGCATACACATGTACATACATAAAATAATTGCATGTATTTCTACGCTTCGCTCTCATCGCCGCTCTTATCGTTTATCGCAGCTCCAACGTAAATGTACTCTTAAACGAATGAAAGAGCGTTGATCTTTGCAACGTTGATGATTTCTGTGTTGGAATTTGGATATGTTGAACAGTTTTGGAAGTGAAACGAGTACTTGACACGAGTTTCACTTCGTTCCCGTATACCGGTTGAAAGGCGCGCGATATTTTCAATTTGAGAATAACTATATTCGAAGTGACTTACTTCCTGGAATAAATTGTGGGACATAGATCGGGGAAGCGGTGACGGTATTCAACAGCACATTGGCTAGGAAAACGACGATCCAGGTTTTTCTTTCACGATCCCACATCTGAAAAAGGAACAGAGAAAAGAACATGAATTTTAGATGAGTGCGAAGAACACGTGACATTTAAAAAGTAAAAAGTGGTTAGCGCATTAACACGTTCACAACAATGTCACTCCTTTTAAGAATTGCTGAGAAAATTCTCACGAGATAATAAAGGTATGATTCCTCTTATCCACTGATTAATCTACGCTTTTTGGTATTCCACGATTTAAGTTCTTGATATCAGTTTTAATTTAATAATTGGACAAGCACGATATTATAGATAAAGTATCGTGCTAAATGATGGAAATCGTAAATAGATATTAATAAATGTGACGCAGTTGTAACGCGATAGATTTGTATGACTTGCACAAATCATTTGGATAAGATACAGTTGACCACTTTATCAAAATTATTGCGAGTTGGTTGGCTGTAATTCTAGCTACTCGAACTGTTCAAGTAGAAGGAAAGTACTCAAACAGTCGTTCGTTATAAAAATCAATGGAAAAGATGTTCGATTACGATGTTTTGCGAAAAATATTAGAAACATAAGAAAAATATCTAGATTGATAATTACATCGTGAGAATGGAAAGGTTGGAGTGAACGACCTTATGAGAACAGACATTCGTTTTCAGCAGTAGTACAATATTACGTGAAAGCAGCAATAACACAGAGAAACAAATTCTTGTATTTTCGCCGCGACGTTCAAGTACTTTCCATATATTTTTCCTTTTTATCTGTCCCAACGACGTTAATGTCGTTCACGAGGCTGACGCGACATCAAGCCATGGTTACCCGATATTCATCGTGCAAGAACTAAGTTACAGTTATTCAGAAGCAAGAATTCGGCTGTAACGTTATATCCTGTCCGGTTGAATCACGGATCGTCTTAGACTCGTATATCGTCGAATCCATTTGAAAGAACGTGTTCTTCTTTTCCATTCTTCCACGATTTTTATGCCTTTATATTACCAGGTGAAAAAAAGGACAAAAGTAATCGTAACGAAGAGGAAAAGAAACATGTTAGGTTCGATGTGATAAAGATGTAATTTCTCGGTTTTGCTTGAAAATTCAAGTAATTCTCGTTTTCCTTCGAGTTGCCCGAAGAAATGCAATGATCTCATCCAGTGTGCACTCGCTCCTCCTCTTTGAGGAAGTGATAAAAACCGTTACAGTTACCCAGAGGCAGGAATTCGGGTGGATGAAGCAACAAATGTCTACGTGAGTTGTGTCGGCTTGTCGATGGTCAGGTTGCTGGTTTTCCTGCTTCTGATTAGTTAGGCGACAGTTATCTTCCCCGTCTCGATTTGGAACAGAATATTCCTTTCTTTTTTTTCTTCTTCCTCTTTCTTTTCGTTTTTCTACGAGCCAGCACTTTTGTAGAAAATCGTACATGTTACCGTAACGTTTC
The DNA here is from genome assembly GCF_051014615.1 of Bombus vancouverensis nearcticus. NCBI lineage: Eukaryota > Metazoa > Arthropoda > Insecta > Hymenoptera > Apidae > Bombus > Bombus vancouverensis. The sequence goes on along the minus strand of NC_134921.1, from coordinate 9,191,353 downwards.
TTCGAGAAAACAAATAAGTAAATGACTTCCTGCGAAGACTATGAATAACGAACGTCGAGCAGATTAACCAGGTGATTATTAGAAATTATCGTTTCAAGTATTTAACGATCACTATTTGATAGTTATACGATGTGATCGGAAATTTTTGTTTCGTATTCCGTTCCATTTATAAGATACTGTAATATCGTATGCAATCATTTAAATGCAAATACCCGTGTCGTTGCTATTTTTTTTTTTTTCATGTATAATCGAATAATTTGATATATGTACGTATTCCCGAAGACGAATACGATAACCACCGGCGTTGAATCGCAAGGTGAATCAAACAAACATCGATACCTAATTTTCGTAATTAGAAGGTTCGAGGACGAACGTACATGCGTGTGCAACCGTGTCCCTATATAAAAAGCTTTTGTTGTAGCCTAGTACGTAAGTTGTAACGGTACAAGCCACTTTCATTTGTACGCACGTATCTAATACAAGGCGCACATGTGGGTTGGCGCCGAAGTACGGTTCAGTGGAATAAAACAGCCATTTGGAAGCGAAAAAACGACCGTATCAAGCCGAAATTCGTTAAAAGTACAATCGTAAATACTTTTTGTCTTGATCGATGGGCCTGTATCCGAAGCCACGTCTACCTGTGTATATTCTGAGCAAGATATTTCAGCGCGAAAGAAAGTCGTTAATTGGATATAAGATTAACACAGATACGTTCCAAACTTTGTACAGCTATGTGGATTTTCGAACGGAATACTTTTCCTGATAGCTGTTTGGGGTTGATTACTTCGAAAATAACTAATCGCGGTATAACGTGATTTATGCGTTAGTCGTCTCCGATCGTGAAGCGAAATTATAATGGAAAACAAGTATTTAGGCGTGACCTTTATCGATTTTTTTTCACTTGATCTGCTCGTGAATGTCATACGAAACAAAGTGATATTATCGAGAGGATGACATTCATACTAAAACGTGGCGTTTGTGAAAGTTTGAATTCTGCTTAAAGAAACGAACGGTATTCGTGAACGACATACGGCTCGCATTGGCAAATCTCTGGCAGTTCTGCGATTTCTTTCGATCGGTTATCCGACGAACGGTCTTTCCCTTAACATGTTTTATTAAAACCTTCGAAATTAATCATAAAACAAATTGTCAGAATTATTAGATTTAGACGTAACGTACTATGGTTGCAGATTATATCGTACAGTTATCGTGTTCTTTCTATTACAATGGTAAATATTGCTTCGATATATCACGGTGCTTCCTTTCTTTTCCTTTTTTTTCCATTAAAGCGAGGTTCTCTCGAGTTGAAACGATAAGCTTACCTTTTCTGATGACGTCGAGCGACTGCAACGATGAACGCTACTTCGTCGTCAGATTCCGAGGGACATCATCCCCCCAGCAAGCTTAGAATTCTCACCCTCCCGAAACGCTTTCGTAGCTGTGTCGAACTTTGTACACCTTCGAAGAAAATTCACCCTTGAACCCAGGCCGAAGCGTAACAAAATTTCGACCTGCTCACAACAGGTAGCACCAATCGAACTGGTTTGTCGGTGGTCTTTGCGTAGTTCACGACTTCTGGATCATCGATCCAGGTGCTCTCCGGTGCGCTCCGCATGCACGAATCCCAACGCGACGCATCGTTGTCCGTGAAGGCCCCACCATGACCGATAGAACGAAGCCAAGCTAAACTACAGGACAATTCCGCACGGTAGACCGTGGCAGGGTCGAGGATATTCCTCGTGTTGAGACTTTAGCACCGGCTCGAGGTGAGGTGGTGGCAATGACCGTTCTCCTCCGTTGCTTCTCTCCTTCTAAACGAACGATTGTCCTTCTTTCTCTACGAACGGCTACCTTCGTGCCTCCTCTTTTCGAGGGCCTGTTGGTTAATGCTCTTCTGGCCTTTTCAACGTTCCCACTTCGACCTGGTTGTCGTCGCGGGTCGTTGTATAACCAAGACGTGTAACCTCTTCCCGAGCGTTATCCTTGCCCCTTTTCGATCGCTCCTTCTTTCTAATTTCCACATCGAGATCTCCTTCTTCTTCCTCGATCTACTTCTGCAACTTTGCAAATTGTTAGCCCCCTTTAGATATATAGAATAGCTTCACGCACAATGCTGACAGCGTATGGTTTCGTGAATTGTCGATGAAATAGTACATATAAATAGTTGCTTTAGTCGACGAACATTGCCGTTTGATTGATCGAACAGATCCTAGATCAATTAAAGCAAAAAGTCGGGTATTAATTTATTGGAATTGTTAAATCTTATTCGTAATTACGAGATTATCATTACAGGGTTTGTATATCCTTCGCGACGAAAATTCCTCGCGGAATCTTATTACCATTACTTGGGACTTATCTCTAGACGGTAAGTCTTTCACCTGTTGGATCGACTGGCTTGTCAAGCAATAGCGGTCACAGCGCCCTCCGAGATTTTTAATACATGCCTATTTAAGATGAAGATTAATAAGTGAAGCGGTCGTTTCAAGTTCGAACGAAGGTATATTTCGCACGGCAGATCTCTTATCTGTTAAATTAATTTCTGTCAGTTTCAATTTCTTATAAATTATAATCCTTTACTTTATCGAATGTATAGAATATACGCGTAGAAAGCCAGTAATCAGCAGAGAATACATAGGATAGAAATTGTAAATCAATCGAACGATAACGCTTGCTGACGAATGTAAAATATAATCACCTAAGAGAGATAAGGACCCCTTTGGTTTCAACTGAAAATGAGTTTTTAACTGTCAAGGAAATCTTTAGCATACTTCCATATTATTGTCAAGTTTATGAAATTTTCTAATCGTATAAAAATACGATTCGATGGAAAACGACACGAGGAACGTAAGACGGTTAAAGTAAATTTACACGAATCTTTTTGTAACAGTTACAGCCAACTATCGTATGATTGTGGTTGCAAATACGAAGAATGTGTCGGTCTTGGATTTTATCGGAAATTATGAACGAAAACATTTCGTCGAAAATATTGAAACGAGTATGGTAACCTATTGAGAGACGCTATACCCCTGATCCGTAAAATCTAGTTAAGATCGACAAACACGAACATATGTCCTTATTCGTCGAATCGAGAGAACAGTTATCGGAATGACATTTAATCTTTGGCTGTACGAGCTAATGCTCGTCGTTCACTATTATTTATAAAAGGTTTTGTGTTGTATCGATCGGCGAACCGCACACTGAAATTCGAACGATCGAATCCCGAATAAAACGAATTGAGGAAAGATTTCGGGTACATGGAGAAAAGATGCGAGACTCCGTGACTTTACACGTTGGCTGCAACGTCAATTAGTGGCCCACGTTTTACTAAATTTCCTAGAACGTTTAAAGTAAGATAAACTTTTTGGACTAGAAACCTTTCAACATTGTGAACGAATTAGGTAACACCGTCAGAAAAAAGTGCACAAATACAATATACATAATATTCTGCAACAATTGGATGTTACGGTGTAGTATGTACATGTTTATGTATATCTAGTGTATGCTTCAATTTATTACGATTGTCATGGAAAAGTATAGAAAATTCGCGCGGCAGTCAACGCGTTAACGAGAGCCTTCCGAGTAACTTTTATATCCTGGAATCTACGAAACCTGTAGGGTGTCGTTTTATTAATACAGTTTCTTTCCCATGGAGCGCGTACAATGATCCTGTGTGAGAATGTATCTACAATCTCTTGTAACGCATCTATCGATATGCTCATCACGATTCAATCAAGCCAACGTATACACGAGAAATATTACGCCAATATTACATCCATCATTTCTAGCGCGCGTGGCTTTCGAATCGTTATCGTCATTCTTAAGTTCCGGAAAGCCTTGTCTCGTGTTTAACGATCTTAAGATTGACGAATGTATCGCGCGAATATTTTGTTTTTAAAGTCTCAACAGCGGATATCCGTTCGAGTTAGGATCACGTTTTACTTTAAACATAAAGTAGATCGAGGAAACGAGGGTGATTTCGTGAAAACTTAAACGGCCGAATCCGGACAAAAATAATTCAGATGCGATAGTAAATTGATGAAGGTACAATTAACGAGACGATTAGAAGAAGAAACCAATGCTGGTGAATAAATCGAATGCTTTTACTTTAAAAAGGAGCGGCTATTTATTAAAATTATTGTACAGTTTTTATCAAAAGAATACTCGCGAAAGTAATATCCGTTTTTACGTCCTACGGGGATGACTTGGTTGCGGAAACGTTTCATAAAATCCACGCAAGACTACATTACAATCTGATTACACTTTTACAGACAGTACTTTTATTGCTCGCAGGAAAGGGAACTGCTAGGAAAGGACATTTATCGTAGAATACTACGTTGAACGTAGACATCGCCTTTAGAAACGCGCTTCTTTTTTCATCACATTTTGATCAGAGCATATATTGAAAATGTCGTTTCACCGTAACATTACCATAGCATAGAGGAAAGTATTTTACACGATTGACGTTAAACCGCGAATGATAAAAATTACAAAGGAATAATCGATACGCCAGGGATCGTCCTTGTTGGGATAAATCGATCTTTTAAATCGAATTGTTAAGCGTAATCCTTATACAAAGATCGAAAGAAAAGGATCGACGAAGGAATAGTGGGGAAAGTGACTGGTGGGGTTGAACCGCGTGGATTGGCTGCGCGATACGCGATTTGCCGCCGAGGGGGTGCGACAGAGGGTGCGTTCCCAGGTATATATACTCCTGTCCTGCGGTGCGAGCGGCCGATTCGATTTCAACTTCTGAATATTCCATTAGGATACAGGAAATCTTTTCGTCGCAACGGATTGATACTTCAACTAATCGGTGAGTAATAATAATTTACGATAAAACTCTTGAACAACAAGGTACTGATCACGCAAGTCTATCGTTCATGTTGCTTTCGTGTAGTTTACTTTGATTAATAAAATCGTTTTTATCAAACTATGATCATCTATAAACTATACATCCTGCAGTGATATCTTCGTAGTTAGATGCGTAGTTAGATCTAAGTTTTCGACATATTTCGAAAAAATTCGGCGATTAATGTATCCATATCTATTTCGACATTGATAACATCTTATACGTGATTACACATTTACCTTCCTTACGAGTAACAAAAGTTACGATTTAATTCTACAAGTATAGCTCTATCGCTTTGGACTAATATAAAATCATTGTTTTTCGTCAATTCGAAGTAATTCTTGTACTGATAATTCGCATTGTTCTTAGAAATAATTAATAGCATACTTATTATTGACTATTGGAACGTGTTAGAAAGATACAGACAACCAGCACGAATCGTGTTCAGTGTTCTCCTCGTTATTAAAAAAAACTTGAAACGTTTTATAACTAAGACTCGATAGTATTAATGAGATCTTGTAGGATGGACCTGTAATAGCCAGAATCAGCTAAGTTTGAAAGTAATATATCGTGATAGGTTCGATAACTCGTTATTTCTAACGTTAACTCGTTATATTTGACATATATGTGTGTGTGCTACCGTTGTTTGACATAACAATTAGTTTTACATATTCAATAAGAATTATCTTTTTGAATAAGAATTTTTCTTTTCATGAATATGAACTGCACGTATCAACCAGATCGATGCAAATGAACTTATAGTTCAATCATTGTGCGTAGTTACTCTCCTCTTGAACTTTCGAGTTAACATGTTCCATTAATTAAGTCGTTCTTCGCATTCATAAATCTCGCGACATTTAATGCGCCATGAAAAGTTAATGCATTTATAAAAAGACGGGATATGAAACATGCAGCGTATTAAATCTTGTATGAATATTCGTTCTCCTTTACAATCACATTTCTTGCTGGATTATCAAGCTTACGAGAGTATCTTTTATGTAGCTAGTTTACGCCAAACGATGTGTATTCTTTTAGACCACAGACCTCTATAAAACGAGGAAATAGACGACTCGACGCCCCCTTTATAGCGAGCAATCAATCCACAGCACAAATTAAATCATAGATAAAGCTCGCATATTATCATTTTAATGACTCTTAATTGTCACGTAATTAGTGTCGAAGTTTCTTTGTGATTTTCTTAAAATCATATTATCCGTAAAATCAATGCGTGAAAGTCGATTTGAGACGATGGTCAAGTCGGTCAAGACGGTCTAGTTTCGCGGGACTTTGAAAATTTCCGTAAATTACCGTGACCTTGACTTTCGAGACACGCTGCCTCGAATAAATTAATCCGCCGATCAATTGCATTTCAATATTAAATTTTAAATCATCAACTGCTCCCCGCGGAAAGATTTCAATATAGATGAAGTTAAACTCGACTTCATGTTCAATTTCCATTTGCATCTGTTCATTCTGTATCATGTTATCCGGAATTGTTCGAAATTGCTTTTCATAATTCACGCTATGCTTTCACGTACACTTAAATACCAATCGAGGGAATTTTAAGCTACAGTTGTACGGCTTATTAAATCAAACAATCAAATGATATTTCCAATCACGATGTACGGTTAGAACGAATACGATTATTTATGCTTTCTGTAGAACAGAGTTGAAACACATGAGAAACAAGCTAAATATTATACCAATGAATTAATAACGATGAGAAAATGAAACGATTCGTACGATACCTTTGGAAATCAACCGTTCATTTTATTGTATAATACAACGGTATTTGAATTATGATAGTGAAATATTCAGTGAGATGTCAGGCAAATTGAAAATGAAATGCTTATTGAAACAGCTGTGTTCGAAATATTAAGTGTATTATGAAACGGGGAAATTTGAACAAGTGGATAATGTGCAGCACAGAAATTTCTGTTGATTCGTGAATATTGTGTGGCTTGTGTTTTATTACGTAATTAAGTATGCAATAAAATGTCAAGAAAAAGTGTCGTGTCTACCAAGAATAATTTTTTTTTTTTTTTCAGTAATCGGTGACTTCTGACGAGAAGAATGCAATCGTGTTCGAATAGCATCTACTTGTTTCTCGTTATTTTTATTCTTGGAACTGGGATTGTTCATGGCGAACCGGGACCGATGGCCAGACCAACTCGGCCAGAAATATTTAAGAATCAGGAAGAATTAAGAAAATACCTCGATCATGTTAGTGATTTCTATTCCCTTAACGGGAAAGCGAGGTAATAATGTATTCTGACGTTATCCGATATATTTTTTTGAAATGTATTGAATGTTCGGTAATTGGTGGTACCTATAATCGAGCAAGAGGCGATTTCTCGTGAAAAAATAAGTCAAACATGTAGAATAAAGTTTTTCCATGACATGAGACACCGTTCCCGAGAAAAGATGTTGATAACCTGCTCGATACAGTGTGTATCAATTCTATGTTTCGACCTGACAAACTTTTGTTCTCGATGTTTTATTAAATCAAAGGTATATTTTAGAAACAAAAGATAAGGGTGCACGATACGTTACAAGAATTGTATAATAATTTAGATCAAAGAGCATAATTGCATATGAAATATTATAGTCGATATTTTCAACAGTTTTCACGTTAATAAAATTAATTTTTGACAATATACATACAGGCCTACTCTTATTTACAAAATCATTTGAGTGAAATACAATAAAAAACCAATAATACAGATCGACAAGAAGTATGATGATCATAATGATAAGAAGCAAATAATCACATTGCGCATATCTGCATAAAAAGACGAGCAGAGACAAATAGAATCACACCTTTTGCTCGGTTGTATAACGTATTGTTTGACGCAATTAATTCGTATCGCGTTTACAGCAAACGTATAAACAATTTATGAATTTTGATGAATATTGTAAGAATTTGAAACTTTTCCTTCGGGCGTGATAATTGGTAGTTTGAACATAAACGTGTGTATTTGTAGGAGATACGGTAAAGTTATTATAACATTATTATAATGCTTCTAATACGTGAATAGATATGGAAAAAGGGGAAGTGTTCTCTCCTCTGTACCGGAAGTTAATTATGTTTGGGATTCGATGAAAACAATCCTGGAGAATTCTCAACGTTCGCAGCAACCGAAAGCAAACCGACAATTCGAAAAGAGGAAGCAAGAAGAGAGTGGATTCCTCGATGAGGTGGAAAAGTCTGACCCTAAGAAGAGCACTTCACGAATCGATTCTCCGCCTTGTCACGTATTAGACACAGTTGAAAAATACTACGACGATGTGCAATAAAGTAATTTGCGTGTCCTATATCCTGTTTACGACATATACATCCCGTTACATTCGATTGTTTGTCAGTTGCTCTATTTAAATTGCTTATCAATATTATGATAAAAATAATTCTCTTTGTAAACAAGTTCGCCTCAATTTGCAATTGAAGGCAAAAAGTGCCTCCATGAATTTAAAAAAAGGTAAAAAGATGACAACTAGTCGTCTCGTTACGATTTGTGCGAAATAGGAGGTATTAGTACGAAATAAACGACATTTTATTTGATATATTTTTGAATACTTTATTATTAATTAGAATTTCACAATACATATATTTCAATTTCTCCATTACACTGAAGTATAGATATTATGAAAAACAACTATAAGAATTATATACAGAGTTAATAAATGTAAAAGCATTATATTATGCTCCTGCAATTTTACGGGACGGGGTGTTTTTTTCTTATAAATTAAATCTGTAGCAAACAGAAAGATCTTTCTTTTACATTCATCTTACTCACAGCGAACATGTTCTTTCAAGTCGCACGCACCAATTATAGGGTTGTAAAGCGTACCTACTGGACATACTTTTACAGACGATTTTCTTCCATCGTGACATGTGTAATACTTATTGCAGTCAGTTTCATGCTGTATATTTACGACTCCACTTGATGGACAATTACTTACTATTGGCGCATGAGTTGGATTATCATCAGACGGCGAGGTCGGTTTCGGTGGAGTAGTTGGCGAGGTGGTCGGTTTCGGTGGAGTAGTTGGCGAGGTGGTCGGTTCCGGCGGAGTAGTTGGCGAGGTGGTCGGTTCCGATGGAGTAGTTGGCGAGGTGGTCGGTTCCGGCGGAGTAGTTGGCGAGGTGGTCGGTTCCGGCGGAGTAGTTGGCGAGGTGGTCGGTTCCGGCGGAGTAGTTGGCGAGGTGGTCGGTTCCGGCGGAGTAGTTGGCGAGGTGGTCGGTTCCGGCGGAGTAGTTGGCGAGGTGGTCGGTTCCGGCGGAGTAGTTGGCGAGGTGGTCGGTTCCGGCGGAGTAGTTGGCGAGGTGGTCGGTTCCGGCGGAGTAGTTGGCGAGGTGGTCGGTTCCGGCGGAGTAGTTGGCGAGGTGGTCGGTTCCGGCGGAGTAGTTGGCGAGGTGGTCGGTTCCGGCGGAGTAGTTGGCGAGGTGGTCGGTTCCGGCGGAGTAGTTGGCGAGGTGGTCGGTTCCGGCGGAGTAGTTGGCGAGGTGGTCGGTTCCGGCGGAGTAGTTGGCGAGGTGGTCGGTTCCGGCGGAGTAGTTGGCGAGGTGGTCGGTTCCGGTGGAGTAGTTGGCGAGGTGGTCGGTTCCGGTGGAGTAGTTGGCGAGGTGGTCGGTTCCGGTGGAGTAGTTGACGAGGTGGTTGGTTCCGGTGGAGTAATTGGCGGGGAGGTCGATGGAAAAATGTCATAGCATTTTGCTTTTAGTTCTGGTATTTCAAATGGCCAGTCACAGACCTGCTGTTCAGGATTGAATACCAGCCGATTTTGTCCAATGCCGAACCTTGGACAGCATAGTAGGCATGCCATATATCCTAAGCATTTATAATATTTATGACAGTCGTCGAGATAAGGAATATGATGCGTATACGTCTTGTTTCCTTTACCAATGCATTCCTGCATTGGAATACAGTCGTGAGATACTACTTCAGGACAATTTTCGTCCGCCGTCGCTACAGTGACAGCAATGAACAACAGATATAACACTGAAATGTATGAAAAGAAAACATTATTGTAATTTATCAAATTTTATCTTTAACTTACATCTTCAACTGTCATTATTTATTAATCGTACATATTGAGAGGGTTCAAGCATTTTTGTTTGCCAGTTTGTAAAATAAAGTGCCTGCCGTTTTATTTAAACTACATCTTTTTGTCTCTTACTTATTGTACTAATGGGCATCGCTATCTTCTTTATGAATTTTTTCCTACGAGAAATTGTTAAAAATATTCAAGTTACTTACCCTTCATTCTGTATAATAAAACGAAGTCACCATTCCTTATCTACAGAAAACTGACAAATATAATCTATGCGAATCGACTTTTATAATGGACTGAATCTTATCATTAACATATCATTTATCTTATCTCTGCCAATACGTACATCCTTATTTAACTTGGGATCAGTTTACCGAAGTTTTAGTTGATCATCATTATTCTACCATTTCCTTTATATTTAGAGCTTGATCTATCGAACCAATAATTACATAGGTACAACGTATTCAGCAAATTAAAAGTTTCGCTTTAATGTGTTACGGCATAGAATAAAAGTACTGTTTTACATATAGTATAAGAGAAACAACCCAACTGGATCACCTTAAATATCTCACGTATTTTTGATAAATAAGGAAAAATGACAAAGGAAGCATTATTTGTTTGGAAGTAAAAAATATTGTAACGAACAGAAAATTTTTCTCAATTTTTCGAGAATAATAAAATCGTCTTGCTATTCACCATACTTCTTCAAAATGAGGTTATATATCGTTATCATTATGGCGTAATACTCGAAATGAATTAAATAACTTACTAATAACATGATTTTTACTCTCTTTCTACTAAGCTTTTTAATCTTAAGTACGATAGATCAAAATAGAAAACAATGAAATAACTCTAACAGAAAAATAAATTATTTTATTTCATTATTCGTATTTCATTAATTTATTATACCTAAACAGTTGGAAATTTTTCGGACTGAAGGTTACGTGAATAATAATGTATTGGGTTACAAGATTGATATTGATTTTTATTAATGATAGTATGAAAGTTATGTTGAAACATCCAACAATTCAACATTCATTGTGCGTTCATGTACAGAACAATGGAAGTTCTGATTTAAGTTACAGAATATACAAATTCCATCGTTAAAAGCGATTTCGAATCGATATCTTATAATATTGTTTTGAAACCGAGTTAGCCACATCAATCGATAAAATTTAAGTGGTTGTGGACAGCAATGGATCCGTTAATGAAATTACCTAAAGTCGCTTTTTCATGAAAATTTTCTATACCTATACTTATACTTTTGACAATTTCAGTTTTTGATAAAAAAAAAAACAAATATCAGCAAATGTTTTAATAAAATGTAATGCGCGCAACTTACGCCAAACAGATACACTACGCAATATACACGATCTAAGGATATTTATTCTTTATTTCAATAATATGTGCGAAATTTGATAGTACTGTGATATTTTAAAATTAGCTATAAAACCAATTATGATTTACCTCATAACCTTCATAACCCATACCTCTATTGAGGAAACGATGGGTTTCATCGAAAACTAAAATATATTCAAAAATAAAATACAAGTATTTTGAAACAAAAATTATCGTGTTTCAATTGAATTTTAATCTAGTTTTGAATTAGTTTCTTTTAATCGTATCGTATTTCGATATCGTTACCTTTATCAATTTATATTCTATCATAGTGTTACGACCTACATCACGAGTATTGATATGTCTACGTCATGAATATTAATATAACCTATTAAGTGAAAATATATTTATAATTTTAATATCATATTTAACAAATGATTGAGTTAGGGTTGTAAAGCTACCGAGACCATGTCAATGAAAATTGCTAGATCGCGTTTGAAAAGCGCGCAAATTTGGTATCACGATATCATTCATATAATTACGCGCAACTAACAAACAAAAGAATTAGAATTCATGAATATAAAGAATGTATTTTATCGACGATGTACGTCTCCATATTCAACTTTAAACTATTTACTGTGTATCCATAGGTAAAGGAAATTAAATTAATGTCAGACGTATATTTCATACCTTGTATAATCTACATATCTTGTCTGCATATTTTACTCTTATTCGTATAAATTGCATTACATATTTATCGGTGGTCGGTTTTCAAATTATTTTCTTCGTTTTTATCGCTCCATAGGTATAGCCCAATTTGATTATTCGACTCCCCTCACGAGTATGCCGGATAATAGGAATTCTACCGTATCTACATCTGGGGGATATTTCGTCATTGCGAAAATCATTTAACATATAGAATACAATGCAATATCGAACAACTTTTATTTCCATCGAATGTTTTACAATCCAATCTTTTGTATTTTACATGGTATCTTTGATTTACGTTTGCTATGTATGTAACTACCATATTTATGGTAATGTTTTTGCTAATCAATCACACTTTTACAACATAAAATAGTAACAATATACATAGCGATGAATCGAATATAATTAAATTGATATAGTTTCATGCTACGCATACATATAACAATGAATGTTAATTAAATGGTGTCACATATCTTTAATTTTATTATTTACAGAAAATTTGCGATCTGTGGTCAAATTTAATGCAGTCATCCTAGAATATTACATAAATTAGACAATATATAAAAATGGCATTGTGTTTTAACCTTGTAACATCGTAATATTATGGAATTCAGAGATACTCTATGAAGCTATTACGACAAACCATTTATCTTTAGCGATTATTCTATGAAAGCGTTTCTTTTTGATTCCACGATTCATTTCCTAGCTTTTAAAGAAAATTGCTCACAAATGGTATATCCGACCACAAAGTTTTCTTTGCCCGTAGGTCGCAGTTGCAAAGATTTGAAGGTACACAGGTCTGCAGTTGACTGTCATACTGACTACATCCAGGGCAATTGACGATATAAGGAGCTCCCATTGAACATACGCAGTATCTGTTGCAATCTTTGTGTTGCAAACGGACAATCGGACTAGAAGATGTCTGCTCCGGACAGTACCCTATACAGGAATTGATTATATCAGGTGTCGAAAATTCATGATAACAATGGGGCTCTTTATTCACACAGGTTCCGAGTACATAATCAAAAGATGATGCGCCAGGGCATTCTGCGAGATATTTGACTCCTTCTATGCATTCATAATAAAGTTCACATCGACAATTATGGGGTATAAACTTGGAAGTTCTGGTACAGTCACTTATGAGCGGGCAGTGCCCTAATGTTAAATTTACGTTTTCAGGCCAGGCACATTCTCCTGACTGGATGTCGTAATACAGACCGCTGGCACATTGCTCGATATACACGTTCCTACCGCTGCATCTACAATATTTTTGACAATCATCTGCGTAACTACTTGTGTTGTGTTTTGTGGCCTCACAGGTTCCGCATTTCTTAATTGCTTCACATGATGGGCTCACATAACAGTGAGCATATCTACTATCAACGCATCTTTCTTCTTTATAGTCAAAGTATAGCCCGCTTCCACACTGTTCAAGTGTTTTCGAATTCCCTGAACACCTATAATATTTGTCACAGTCACATTTATGAGGAACATAATTGATACCGAAGCTACAGTCGGAAGGATTACACTGCGTCCCCCAGTAACTTATATCTTCTAGCCACTGGCAGTTTTGTGTACCTCGGTCGTAATACATATGGCGGGGACAGGTTTCAACTGTGGTGGTTCCCCGGTAGCATGTACAATACTTGCCGCAGTCCTTGTGGGGCAACCGGCTAGTGCTTGACGAACAAGTGCCTTCGCAATCTTTATTTTCATGGTGGTAACAGTGAGCTATGTCTTGTGCCACACATTCTGACAGTATCCAATCAAACCATTTGCCTGGGCTACACCTGAACCATTGGTATCGTTCGTGGTGACATTCGTAATATTCACTGCATTGACACTCGTGATGTCGTCGCTGTCCTTCAATGCATTCGGGCGGCTTCGTAGTGGGAGTCGCGGGCGTGGGCGTGGTTATGCTCGTAGTTGTGGGCATGCAATGTACATTTTCTTGATAGTCACAAATCTGATTTATATGGTCGAATACTAGATTTCGAGGACAGCGCTTTATCACTTTCTGTCCATTTTCACATTGATAATACAGATTACAGTCTTCTGGATAAGCTGACCGAATAATACAATTATTACAATTACACCAAGTACATTCATTGTCTGTATTATTAGGTGTCGTATCGTCAGGTTCGTTACTGCCACCACCGCCGCAGCCGGGAACGTTCTTAGGTAGATCACACAATTGGAGATTTGGATTGAAGACATGCCCCTCAGAACACCTCCGAAGACATTTCGCACCCCCTTTGCACTCGTAATAAAACCTACACTCCTTATGAGGGAAGCGAGCATGGCTATAGATTGGACAGTCAGTTGAATTATAACAATTTGGATCTAGGTAATTGTCGTCAGTATACATTTGGTTCCAACATATGGCGGTACGCGATAAATCGCAAACTTTTCTAATATAATCATACATCATGCCTTCAGGGCATTGTTGTATAAATCTCTCTCCGTCTTCGCAAGAGTAATATTTGGTGCAAGAGCATTCGTGTGGTAAGAATGTATATCCCTCTGGTGGACAATCTATGATATTTTTTTCCTTCGAACACTCGTGTCTCGGAGACCAAGTACATATGCCCTTGGATTCGTCGAAAGACAATCCATCTTCGCAAGCTTTCTCTACCTTAACACCATCCATGCATTCGTAAAATAAACCGCAATCCGTCTCATGAGAAATTCTCTTAGTGCCGGTTCCAGGACAATAAACTTTAGATACACATTGCCTAAGTTCATTGTCGAATACATGGCCCGATGGGCACCGTCTGACAGCATCTTGTCCATCGATACATTCGTAATACAGCGATTTGCGATAGTGCGGGAGAAGTACAGCCTCCAACAACTTACCTGTTGGACATGAATCGTAAACTTTACACTTGGCGGCATCTTTGTCTACGCATTCTAAAGAGTCAAAATTAAATAGCTGTCCCTCGTCACACATTTTTAAGACTTTCTCCCCGTTCTCGCATTTGTAATATAGGCTACAGTTGGTGGGATGAGGTTGTATGAATTCGTCCTTTGAACAATCCGGAGCTCTTGACGCGCAATTTGCCTCCCATGGGAAAGTACAATTTTGAAGTTCAGGGTCGAAATGTAGCTTCTGTCCCGGGGCAAATTCTGGGCAATTCGAGAGTAGCTTCTGTCCATTGGAACACTCGTAAAACTTGGTACAATCGTGTTTGTGAGCGAGCTGTACGGTTTTGCCTGCAGATTCTGGACATTTTGTGGGAATTTCGTGTATTTCGGCAAAAGCGTTCCCCGTCACTGCCAACACGGCACTGACCAGTAATAATAAATCTGAAATAGAAGAAAATATCGAATCTGCCATTCTGTATGTCAATACTATTCTGCGTGTCATGAAGAAAAAGCTAATTTCTGTTTAAGTGGAAACTAATGTCCCCTACATCTTAAAGAAATCTTGCAAAAACTTGTTTTGATTATCATTATCAGTGACGGTCTAAAACGAGTTCCATCATTGATCATGATTATTGCTAATGAAAATAATTTGGTCATCGTTAATGGTTATAGGTAACTAAAAACCGTATTGATCGTGAGTGTAGCAACCTGATGAATGCATATACGACGCAGTGTTGAATATATGGGCGCTAATTGTAGCAGTTAACAGCGTAACAATTTTCAATAGTGGTTTCCAATAAGCAAAAAATGTTCGTCTACGATGATTATTGGTAATTGAAAATAGCTTCCTTCGTCGGTAATGTTCATCAGTAACCGAATAAATTTATTTCGTTCTCTATATTTTCTCAAAGAATATACGTCTAAAATATGTGATATAAGGACATACCAAAGTAAGATAAAGCCCCGAAAGCAACATACGTGGTTGCGAATTATATCACAAGTAAAATTACTCACCTCTCATTCCAACAGATATATTTCTGACGATTGAAAAATAACACACCTTCCTATAGTCAGTTTTTAGGAAGGAACTGACATTACAAAATTATAAGATTTGACTTTTATAGGTAACTTATCGGACTATCAACATATCTTGCTACTTTGTACCGGACGATACAATCATTTAACAATGTAAGTTTAGATTATTTTCAAACGATAATTCCTGTTATTACTTTACTCGTTATTTTAGATTTATCGCTCTGATTTAAATTGGCTTATCGTTTTGGAATTCACATATCCAATGATGCGATGGGGCGACAATAGTGCTTAATAACGATACAGAAAATATGTTACATACTTAGATATATATTTAGGAGGGCTGTGAATGCAAACTGTTATCAAAGTCTTGAGAATGTCGAGAAATTCGAAGCAAGCGATTCTGTACAACAATTTCAATGAGAGAAGTAGACTACTCGTAGAAGAGTATCATAAAAAGAAGTAAATAATAACAGACAACTATAATACATACATGGTATAAACAGGATCACACTTTACATACGTAACAGAATCGAATCATTCGATTGGACTTTACAACGTACTAATAAAGATATAGAACGCAATTCTTAAAATTCTTGTCCTGTTACACAATGATACAAATAAGATCGTAACAAGATTAGATTGTAATATAACTTCACCGATCAAAATATAGATATGAACAATTATAAATTGGAAATATGTTATTCATTGCGCAGATTTCGTATAGTTATCGTGAAACATGTAATAGGAAAATGCCAATAAACGACCGTTTATATTAATAATAATAATAAATTAAATATCTCCGTGTTTTATTCGTATATCTTTCCAAGGTTTAGTCGCCAAAGCTTTTTATGATTTCTGTTAAGAAAAAGCGATTACGTTTATCTACATATTCCTACGATGATGATTATCTTAAACAACGTTATCAGGGAAGAGAAATTTAGCCTAGATTTCTAAAATATTATGAAATACGCATTGTATAGCGTTTTTATTCAATGGAATATTCGCGTACTTTACTTGCTCTTCCGGCCACGTCCGACTAGAATAAGGTTGATCTACTGATTCAGCAGGTGACACCGTGGAATATATTCAGATATTCGATGCGGATTAAACTGGATTTACCTGTGACGATAATTTTTATCATATCAGAGACGACTTATAGCACATTAAATGCAAAGATATGCCGATTCCTAACCATAATGGCACCCAAATTAGCTTAGAAAATTTTGGTTGTCTATAGAAGGCAAAAGTTTGTTCAAGTTAGTTAAACGATGATTATCTTAGTCAATTTACAAAAAATTGAAATTCTGATTTATCCGTATTTCGAATTTAGATATCCAGTTTACACAAACAAATTTTGGTTAAAATTGTCAAATATTTACAAAATTTAACGAACGAGGATGTATTGAAACAGATGGATTCTTTAAAATCTATTTATATGCTTATATTTGTTGTTGCGAACATAAAATTTATCGATAGGCATCTATCCACATTTTGAGAGTTTTTACCTACGAAATGTGAACGATGGTCGGCAAAGAAAAAGTAGGTGATCCGTATTATTAGCTGCACTATGAATCTACAAATTTTCATCAAAATCGGCATATCACATTTATCGTAGGTAATGTGTCCTGTAGGTATTCAAATAAGGTGCTTTCTTAAGATACTGTATTGTACGAGGTGACGATCTTTGCCTCGGCCCATCTAATATTGTTGCTAGAGAAAATAATCGTTCGACTGGTGCGGTAGATGAAAGAGGCTTGTATTGTTCAGAAAACTGTCTCTTATCGAATAATCATTTAACATGGACAAATCGGAGCTTTTATCTTGCCAATTAAAATTTCGATTTAGTTATTTATTCTTATCTTCGGATAACACTCGTGGAATTATTATTGTTTCATCTTCGCCTCCTTCACACTCGGAATCGTTATTTACTTGAGATTTTTCAATAGCTTTAATTACATCTTCGTAATAATGCTTTGCTGATATGACCACATTAATAAAAATTGAGCGTTAAATGTTCAATGTTTTATTTGCCACTTCTAATAGTCGACGATTTTTAAATCTATGATGTGAAAAAGCAGCAATGACAGCTTCATAGGAATTGGTATCCAAAGACAGAAATCTTTTGAATCTTTCGTTAGGACTTGTTCTAACCTTTCCTAAGATAGTCTCCCAAATTGGATAGCTTCGAAGTTTTGATTTATTAATTTGCTCCCGAACATATAGGAATCATGATATTAGACGTCCATAGTACATATTGTTTTCAGCCTGCACTTTATATATAACAGTTGCAAGAGAACGCAGATATATCAATGATTCATCCAAGTAAGACAAATTGAAATCTTTCTGTGAAGTTACATAACGTTTCTAGTGTTTCATGTAACGATAGAATCTTCTCTACGTTAGCTAACATTTGAGAAAATGAATCATTCTAGTTTTTTTCCTCAATAATCTCACAGTTCTCAGGACAGGACGACAAATTCCAAAGTGGAGCACATATTTATGATACGCCGTCATGTAAATTTTTGAAACGTAACACGAATAGACGCGATCATATGTATGTGAATGAGCTCTACGATGAAGATGTGAAGTAAGAAAACCGTCATTGGCACGAAAGTCTATAATTCCCCCAAAATGCACCACATCTGTTTCGTATTGTACACAAAAATTTGGAAAGGCTTTGACAAAATTCAGCCTGTTCTAAATCACTATTGCACCAGTTTTAAGAAAACTTAACTTATACAAAGCGTAAACGTTATGCAATTTCAGAGCAATTTGTTCGAAATGAGCGAATGCGTGCGTTTTTGGCGACGCTATGACAAAGCCAATGATCTTCTTCCAACTTTATTCTCAGGCGAAAAATATCGCCAATTTTTCCAGGACCAAATAACAACAGTAGCGGAAACATATTTTACGTTTTGCAATGCTTTTGTATCGTTAGTGACTAGTACTTTATATGCACCATATAATGCCCATATTTTTAAATGTGGTTTTGAATTTTTTATTTTCCATAGCCGCCGAAGGTACAATTTTGTCGACGATGTACATTTCAATATTCGTCTTTAAACTATTGTGGCGGCTGAAAGGAGAGTCGTGCGTTTCGTCGCGGGACTACCGGTGGACTCGTCAGTAAGGCTATGCCCGGTAATCCCTGCCTTAGACGTAGAGGGAGTCTCGCTAGGTGCGGTATTTGTATCAATCGCTCGTATATTCGACCGCTAGCGAGTTAGACATACTCGTTGTCGTCGTAGCCCTCTAGTGTAGGTGGTTGGTACCAGCGGATCGCCCGGGAGGTGTTGCGCCGCGTTGATACCTCGACCTGTCTGTTTCCTATTGATACCGATCCGCCACACTATGTACTATCTCTAGCTACTGGTAAAGGAAATTAAATTTTTATCACTCCGTAGGTATAGATCCAATGATAGGTGCACATCCAATTTGATAAATCATTTAACATATAGAATAGAATGCAATATCGAACAACTTTTATTTCCATCGAATGTTTTACAATGCGATCTTTTATATTTTACATGGCATCTTTGACTTACATTTACTTTACATGTAACTACCACTGTTTCGACCACTCGCGGGGAGACGCGATCGCGAAGAAGTACGTCAACGGGAGTCGTAAATTCCCGTTACGATTGGATAATCGACGCCACGAAGTGATCGATCCCCTGATTTCGGTTGCAATAATAGGGGTGGTTAAATTGATTTTATACTGAAGTAACGAATACAACTAATGTTTATTCCAACAACTTCTTAACTAGAAATGTACAATTAAGTCGATTGATAGCTAGAGTAACAAGGTGTTGTACGCGACGCACGCTTAGA
Source organism: Bombus vancouverensis nearcticus (assembly GCF_051014615.1). Classification (NCBI taxonomy): domain Eukaryota; kingdom Metazoa; phylum Arthropoda; class Insecta; order Hymenoptera; family Apidae; genus Bombus; species Bombus vancouverensis. Next base: position 9,171,675 of record NC_134921.1, on the reverse strand, counting down.
TGCTGAAGGTTCAAAAAACGTATAAAGACTGACTTTCTGTAACGATGATGCAGCGGAGGACACTTGCGATGGGTGGGTCTAATGATGCGAGAAAAGCTGATTTGTTAAGACGAAGTTCTTGTTGGGAGAGTGAGGGAAGGACTTCTCTGGTAATAGGTTAATTTTCTGGATTGGTGTGGAAGAGTGGAGGAAGGGTGTTAACCGCCCCGAGAGAAAGTTGCCAGGGTAAAACATCGTACATGAGAAAGACGAACTTCTCCTATCTTTCCATAGTAAACAATAATCTTTAGACAGTGACTTAGTGCAGATGTTTGGCTTGGTCTGAAGGACTTTAGAAATTCCTCTAAGATTTATAATCGACTCTTAAGACTATTGAAGGTACGCAGTGAAGGCGTGCGGACATCTGGTTGCCATCCTGTCCGCGGTGTGTGGCCTGGCCTGGATAGAATGTCGCACGACGGAACAACCACATTTATGGTAATGTTTTTGCTAATCAGTCGCAATTTTATAAACTAAAATCGTGACAATATACATGGCAATGAATCGAATATAATTAAATTGTTAACGTTTCATGCTATGTATACGTATAAGAATGAATGCTAATTAAATGATGTCATTTATCATTAATTTTATTACTTACGGCTAACTTGCAATGTATAGTCAAATTCAATACAATCATCTTAAAAGATTACATAAATTAGACAATATATAAAAGCAGCATTGCGTTTTAACCTTGTAATATCGTAATATTCTGGAATTCAAAGATACTCGATGAAGGTGTTACAACAAACCATTTATCTTTATTATTCTACGAATTCGTTTCTTTTTGATTCTACGATTCATTTCCTAGCTTTTAAAGAAAATTATTACAATCAGTTAGAGACGGACAGTTCAACGATAAATTTATGTTTTGAGCCACATTCTCCCGATATCGTAGTACAGAACGCTGGCACATTGCTCGATATACACGTTCCTACCGCTACATCTACAATACTTTTGACAATCCTTAATCAAATCTTTGCATAACAGTGAGCATATTTACTGTCAACGCATTTTTCTTCTGTATAGTCAAAGTATTCTCCAGTTTTACACATCTGAAGAAATTTCCCATTGCCTGAACAATCATAATATCTGTCACAGTAACAGTCATGAGGAACATAATTGTTACCGAAACTACAGTCGGTAGGATTACAATGCGCCGGCAAGTCCCGTATGGCTTCTGGCCAGTCGCAGTGTTTTTTGGACCGGTCGTAATACGTATGGGCTTGACAATTTTGAACTGTGGTAGTTCCATGATCGCATGTACAAAACTTGTTGCACTCCCTGTGGGGCAACAGGTCACTACTTGACGAACAACTACCTTGGCATCCGTTGTTTCCAGAGGGGCGACATTCAGCAATGTTTTGTGACATGCATTTCCTCTCCGCCCAATCAAATATTTCGCCTGAGGGACATTTCATCCATTGGTATTCTCCGTTGCGACATACGTAATATGCATAGCAGTTACACTCGTGAGGCATTTGGTTTCCTTCAATGCAATAGGGCGGGCGCCACGTTGTAGTGGTAGTTGTCGTAGTCGTAGTCGTGGTAGTAGGGTGATCACCGTTGCAGCCGCCAACGTTCTCGGGTATATCGCACTGTAGCTTTTCGCAATTGAAAATTAATCCTTCGCCACACGACCGATCGCATCTGACACCGTTCGTGCACTCGTAATAACTCTCAGAGCACTTTTCATCAGAAGAGCGACGATAGCCACTCGGTGGACACTGAGGTGAATTATAACAATTATCATATAAATAACTATCCTGAATATATTTTTGGTTCCAACATATGGCGACATTCGGTAGGTCACAAACTCCTCTACTATTATCATATATCATGCCATTAGGACATATGGCAAGAATCTTATTTCCTTCTTCGCAATAGTAATACTTGGTGCAAGAGCATTCATGATGTACGAGTCCATATCCCACTGGTGGACAATCTAGAACATCTTTTTCCTCCGCTACATGAGGTAGAAAGTATGTAGCAAGGTCGGTTTGATTGAAGTTCGATGAACACTCGTGTCTCCGAGGCCAAGTACATATACCCTTGGTTTCGTCGAAAGACAATCCATCTTCGCAAACTTTCTCTACCTTAACACCATCCACGCATTCGTAAAACAAACCGCAATCCGTCTCATGAGAAATTCTCTTAGTACCGGTTACAGGACAGGGGACATTAGACACACATTGTCTACGTTCAGCGTCGAATTCATGGCCCGATGGGCACCGTCTAACATCGTATTGTCCATCGACACATTCGTAATACAGCGATTGACGATAGCAATCATGCGGGAGAAGTACAGCCTCCAACAATTTGCCTGTTGGACACGAATCGTAAACTTTACACTTGGCGGCATCTTTGTGTACACATTCTAGAGAGTCAGAACAAAACAGCTGTTCTTCGTCACACGTTTTTAAGACTTTTTCCCCGTTCTCGCATTTGTAATATAGGCTACAGTTGGTGGGATGAGGTTGTATGAATTCGTCCTTTGAACAATCCGGAGCTCTTGACGCGCAATTTGCCTTCCATGGGAAAGTACAATTTTGAAGTTCAGGGTCGAAATGTAGCTTCTGTCCCGGGGCAAATTCTGGGCAATTCGAGAGTAGCTTCTGTCCATTGGAACACTCGTAAAACTTGGTACAATCGTGTTTGTGAGCGAGCTGTACGGTTTTGCCTGCAGATTCTGGACATTTTGTGGGAATTTCGTGTATTTCGGCAAAAGCGTTCCCCGTCACTGCCAAAACGGCACTGACCAGTAATAATAAATCTGAAATAGAAGAAAATATCGAATCTGCCATTCTGTATGTCAATACTATTCTGCGTGTCATGAAGAAAAAGCTAATTTCTGTTTAAGTGGAAACTAATGTCCCCTACGTCTCAAAGAAATCTTCCAAAAACTTGTTTTAATTATCATTATCAGTGACGGACAAAAACGAGTTCCGTCATTGATCATGATTATTGCTAATGAAAAGAATTTGTTCATCGTTAATGGTTATAGGTAACTAAAAACCGTATTGATCATCAGTGTAGCAACCTGATGAATGCATATACGACGCAGTGTTGAATATATAGGCGCTAAGTGTAACAGTTAACAGCGTAACAATTTTCAATAGTGGTTTCCAATACGCAAAAAATGTTCGTCTTCGATGGTTATTCGGAATTAAAAATAGCTTCCTCCATTGTTAATGTTCATCAGTAGCCGAAAAAATTTATTTCGTTCTCTATATTCTCCCAAAGAAAATATTGTTCTTATAATATATGCGATATAAGGATATGCAATACTAAAATAAAGTCCCAAAAGCAACGTGGTTACGAACTATATCACAAGTAAAATTACTCACCTCTCATTCCAACAGATTTATTTCTAACAATGGAAAGATAACACACTCTCCTGTAGATGGTTTTTTGGAAGGAACTGACATTACCAAGTTGTAAGATTTGACTTTTATAGGTAACTTATCGGACTATCAGCATATCTTCGTGCCTTGTATCGGACGATACAATCATTTAACTACTCAAGCTTACAGTATTTTTGAACGACAAATATCATTATAATCTTAATCGCAATTTTAGAGTTGTCACTCGTATAAATCGACTTATCGTTTTGGAATTCACATATCAATGATGCGATGGAGCGACAATAGTGCTTAATAACGATACAGAAGATGTGTTATGTACTTAAATATATATTTAGGAGCGCTGAGAATGCAAACTGTGATCAAAGTCTTGAGAATGTCGAGAAATTCGAAGCAAGCGATTCTGTATAACAATTTCAATGAGAGAAGTAAACTACTCGTAGAATAGTATCATAAAAAGAAGTAAATAATAACAGACAACTATAATACATCCATGGTATAAACAGAATCACACTTTACATACGTAACAGAATCGAATCATTCGATTGGACTTTACAACGTACTAATAAAGATATAGAACGCAATTCTTAAAATTCTTGTCCTGTTACACAATGATACAAATAAGATCGTAACAAGATCATATTATAATATAATTTCACCGATCAAAATATAGATATGAACAATTATAAATTGGAAATATGTTATTCATTGCGCAGATTTCGTATAGTTATCGTAAAACATGTAATAGGAAAATGCCAATAAACGACCTTTTATATTAATAATAATAATAAATTAAATATCTCCGTGTTTTATTCGTATATCTTTCCAAGGTTTAGTCGCCAATGCTTTTTATGATTTCTGTTAAGAAAAAGCGATTACGTTTATCTACATATTCCTACGATGATGATTATCTTAAACAACGTTATCAGGGAAGAGAAATTTAGCCTAGATTTTCAAAATATTATGAAATACGCATGATATAGCGTTTTTATTCAATGGAATATTCGCGTACTTGCTCTTCCGGCCACGTCCGACTAGAATAAGGTTGATCTACTGATTCAGCAGGTGACACCGTGGAATATATTCAGATATTCGATGCGGATTAAACTGGATTTACCTGTGACGATAATTTTTATCATATCAGAGATGACTTATAGCACATTAAATGCAAAGATACGCCGATTCCTAACCATAATGGCACCCAAATTAGCTTAGAAAATTTTGGTTGTCTATAGAAGGCAAAAGTTTGTTCAAGTTAGTTAAACGATGATTATCTTAGTCAATTTACAAAAAATTGAAATTCTGATTTATCCGTATTTCGAATTTAGATGTCCAGTTTACACAAACAAATTTTGGTTAAAATTGTCAAATATTTACAAAATTTAACGAACGAGGATGTATTGAAACAGATGGATTCTTTAAAATCTATTTATATGCTTATATTTGTTGTTGCGAACATAAAATTTATCGATAGGCATCTATCCACATTTTGAGAGTTTTTACCTACGAAATGTGAACGATGGTCGGCAAAGAAAAAGTAGGTGATCCGTATTATTAGCTGCACTATGAATCTACAAATTTTCATCAAAATCGGCATATCACATTTATCGTAGGTAATGTGTCCTGTAGGTATTCAAATAAGGTGCTTTCTTAAGATACTGTATTGTACGAGGTGACGATCTTTGCCTCGGCCCATCTAATATTGTTGCTAGAGAAAATAATCGTTCGACTGGTGCGGTAGATGAAAGAGGCTTGTATTGTTCAGAAAACTGTCTCTTATCGAATAATCATTTAACATGGACAAATCGGAGCTTTTATCTTGCCAATTAAAATTTCGATTTAGTTATTTATTCTTATCTTCGGATAACACTCGTGGAATTATTATTGTTTCATCTTCGCCTCCTTCACACTCGGAATCGTTATTTACTTGAGATTTTTCAATAGCTTTAATTACATCTTCGTAATAATGCTTTGCTGATATGACCACATTAATAAAAATTGAGCGTTAAATGTTCAATGTTTTATTTGCCACTTCTAATAGTCGACGATTTTTAAATCTACGATGTAAAAAGCAGCAATGACAGCTTCATAGGAATTGGTATCCAAAGACAGAAAACTTTTGAATCTTTCGTTAGGACTTGTTCTAACCGTTCCTAAGATAGTCTCCCAAATTGGATAGCTTCGAAGTTTTGATTTATTAATTTGCTCCCGAACATATAGGAATCATGATATTAGACGTCCATAGTACATATTGTTTTCAGCCTGCACTTTATATATAACAGTTGCAAGAGAACGCAGATATATCAGTGATTCATCCAAGTAAGACAAATTGAAATCTCTCTGTGAAGTTACATAACGTTTCTAGTGTTTCATGTAACGATAGAATCTTCTCTACGTTAGCTAACATTTGAGAAAATGAATCATTCTAGTTTTTTTCTTCAATAATCTCACAGTTCTCAGGACAGGACGACAAATTCCAAAGTGGAGCACATATTTATGATACGCCGTCATGTAAATTTTTGAAACGTAACACGAATAGACGCGATCATATGTATGTGAATGAGCTCTACGATGAAGATGTGAAGTAAGAAAACCGTCATTGGCACGAAAGTCTATAATTCTCCCAAAATGCACCACATCTGTTTCGTATTGTACACAAAAATTTGGAAAGGCTTTGACAAAATTCAGCCTGTTCTAAATCACTATTGCACCAGTTTTAAGAAAACTTAACTTATACAAAGCGTAAACGTTATGCAATTTCAGAGCAATTTGTTCGAAATGAGCGAATGCGTGCGTTTTTGGCGACGCTATGACAAAGCCAATGATCTTCTTTCAACTTTATTCTCAGGCGAAAAATATCGCCAATCTTTCCAGGACCAAATAACAACAGTAGCGGAAACATATTTTACGTTTTGCAATGCTTTTGTATCGTTAGTGACTAGTACTTTATATGCACCATATAATGCCCATATTTTTAAATGTGGTTTTGAATTTTTTATTTTCCATAGCCGCCGAAGGTACAATTTTGTCGACGATGTACATTTCAATATTCGTCTTTAAACTATGTACTATCTCTAGCTACTGGTAAAGGAAATTAAATTTTTATCACTCCGCAGGTATAGATCCAATGATAGGTGCACATTCAATTTGATAAATCATTTAACATACAGAATAGAATGCAATATCGAACAACTTTTATTTCCATCGAATGTTTTACAATGCGATCTTTTATATTTTACATGGCATCTTTGACTTACATTTACTTTACATGTAACTACCACATTTATGGTGATGTTTTTGCTAATCAGTCGCAATTTTACAAAATAAAATCGTGACAATATACATGGCAATGAATCGAATATAATTAAATTGTTATCGTTTCATGCTATGGATACGTATAAGAATGAATGCTAATTAAAGATGTCATTTATCATTAATTTTATTACTTACGGCTAACTTGCAATGTATAGTCAAATTCAATACAATCATCTTAAAAGATTACATAAATTAGACAATATATAAAAGCAGCATTGCGTTTTAACCTTGTAATATCGTAATATTCTGGAATTCAAAGATACTCGATGAAGGTGTTACAACAAACCATTTATCTTTATTATTCTACGAATTCGTTTCTTTTTGATTCTACGATTCATTTCCTAGCTTTTAAAGAAAATTATTACAATCAGTTAGAGACGGACAGTTCGACGATAAATTTATGTTTTGAGCCACGTTCTCCCGATATCGTAGTACAGAACGCTGGCACATTGCTCGATATACACGTTCCTACCGCTACATCTACAATATTTTTGGCAATCTTTAATCAAATCTTTGTATAACAGTGAGCATATTTACTGTCAACGCATTTTTCTTCTGTATAGTCAAAGTATTCTCCAGTTTTACACATCTGAAGAAATTTACCATTGCCTGAGCATTTATAATATCTGTCACAGTAACAGTGATGAGGAACATAATTGTTACCGAAACTACAGTCGGTAGGATTACAATGCGCCGGCAAGTCCCGTATTTCTTCTGGCCAATTGCAGTATTTTATGGACCGATCGTAATACGTATGGCTGGGACAATTTCGAACTGTGGTAGTTCCACTATCGCATGTACAATACTTGTTGCACTCCCTGTGGGGCAACTGGTCACTACTTGACGAACAACTACCTTGGCATCCGTTGTTTCCAGAGGGGCGACATTCAGCAATGCTTTCTGACATACATTTCCTCTCTGCCCAATCAAACTTTTCGCCTGAGGGACATGTCATCCGTTGGTATCTTCCGTTGCGACATACATAATATTCATAGCAGTTACACTCGTGAGGCATTTGGTTTCCTTCAATGCAATTGAACGAGAGCCACCCTGTAGTGGTAGTTGTAGTTGGGCGCCTTGTCGTAGTCGTAGTCGTGGTAGTTGGTTGATCACCGTTGCAGCCGCCAACGTTCTCGGGTATATCGCACTGTAGCTTGTCTACGCATTGTAGAGACTCAGAACAAAACAGCTGTTCTTCGTCACACGATTTTAAGACTTTTTCCCCGTTCTCGCATTTGTAATATAGGCTACAGTTGGTGGGATGAGGTTGTATGAATCCGTCCTTTGAGCAATCCGAAGCTCTTGACGCGCAATTGGCCTCCCATGGGAAAGTACAATTTTGAAGTTCAGGGTCGAAATGTAGCTTCTGTCCCGAGGCAAATTCTGGGCAATTCGAGAGTAGCTTCTGTCCATTGGAACACTCGTAAAACTTGGTACAATCGTGTTCGTGAGCGAGCTGTACGGTTTTGTCTGCAGATTCTGGACATTTTGTGGGAATTTCGTGTATTTCGGCAAAAGCGTTCTCCGTCACTGCCAAAACGGCAATGACCAGTAATAATAAATCTGAAATAGAAGAAAATATCGAATCTGCCATTCTGTATGTCAATACTATTCTGCGTGTCATGAAGAAAAAGCTAATTTCTGTTTAAGTGGAAACTAATGTCCCCTACGTCTCAAAGAAATCTTCCAAAAACTTGTTTTAATTATCATTATCAGTGACGGACTAAAACGAGTTCCATCATTGATCATAATTATTGCTAATGAAAATAATTTGGTCATCGTTAATGGTTATAGGTAACTAAAAACCGTATTGATCGTGAGTGTAGCAACCTGATGAATGCATATAATACGCAGTGTTGAATATATGGGCGCTAAGTGTAGCAGTTAACAGCGTAACAATTTTCAATAGTGGTTCCAATAAGCAAAAAATGTTCATCTACGATGATTATTCGTAATTGAAAATAACTTCCTTCGTCGTTAATGTTCATCAGTAGCCGAATAAATTCATTTCGTTCTCTATATTCTCCCAAAGAATATATTGTTCTTATAATATATGCGATATAAGGATATGCAATACTAAAATAAAGTCCCAAAAGCAACGTGGTTACGAACTATATCACAAGTAAAATTACTCACCTCTCATTCCAACAGATTTATTTCTAACAATGGAAAGATAACACACTCTCCTGTAGTTGGTTTTTTGGAAGGAACTGACATTACCAAGTTGTAAGATTTGACTTTTATAGGTAACTTATCGGACTATCAGCATATCTTCGTGCCTTGTATCGGACGATACAATCATTTAAATACTCAAGGTTGCAGTATTTTTGAACGATAAATATCATTATAATCTTACTCGCAATTTTAGAGTTGTCACTCGTATAAATCGACTTATCGTTCCGCGTTTCACGTATCAAAGGTGCGATGCTGGGACAATAGTGCTTAATAACGATACAGAAGATATGTTTTGTACTTAAATATATGTCGGAGATGAAAGAACACCGGAGCCTCTGGAATTTTGGATAATCCCGCAACATTGTAACCTAGAGTCTACTATAGCTGTAACTGAACAATTGTAGTTATTCAATCCGATTGTAATTGTTCGAGAGTTGTGATAATGAGCTTGGGCTCGAGGCGACAGTCAGTCGCCGAACGCGGTTACGGGATGAACGCTTTGTCTAACAAAGGCATGGAAGAATTCTATAGCTCTCCTTAAAAAGGAAATAGTTGTAACACTCCACAGTAAACATTCCAACGGTCTCTGTCCCGTAGCTCGCCACACGCATACCCTATTCTTCGAGTAAGATGATTGCCAGATGTCGATGCGTCTCCGCAGTACATGTTCAGCTAGCTCGAGGGCCCGTTATAAATCGTAAGATTGAGTCAACTAAAGTCCCTCAAACAGACAAACAGTCTTTGTCCCAACTACGGGAAAATAGGGGAGACCTATTTTTCAACGAGCGGCGTCTCCCACTAGCAACTTTCCCTCGAGGGCGGCTAGCATCTTTTTCTAACCACCGATATGGAGATTGACCAATTAGCAGCAACGCCAATTTCCCTTACTTTCTGAACGAAGGCTTTTCTCAACGAATCCGATGATCTCGTGTCCTTAGACACACCCCATTATAGTTTTCCTCTGTGGCATCATCGGGACGGGAAAGGCATTCTCGCTCGTGATCTCATCGATGAAAGGAGTAACCCTTTACGACCAGTGAATATTACGCGTCCAACTTAGATTTTGTGAGTACGTTCATCTATCATCCCGTCGACCGCGGATTCGTTATTGAACCTAGGATCATTGTCATTAGTTTCTCGAGTACCTAACTACCACGGTTACTTGTCCGGTTCTATAATAATCGTATTTGCACTAGTCAATGTCTTCTCTATTGCATAACGATAACGTGTCACCCAAACGAAGACTCGTTTCACGCCCCTAACCCTAATTCTAATGTAAACCCGACATATATATTTAGGAGCGCTGTGAATGCAAACTGTGATCAAAGTCTTGAGAATGTCGAGAAATTCGAAGCAAGCGATTCTGTATAACAATTTCAATGAGAGAAGTAAACTACTCGTAGAAGAGTATCATAAAATGAAGTAAATAATAACAGACAACTATACTACATACATGGTATAAACAGGATCACACTTTACATACGTAACAGAATCGAATCATTCGATTGGAATTTGCAACGTACTAATAAAGATATAGAACGCAATTCTTAAAATTCTTGTCCTGTTACACAATGATACAAATAAGATCGTAACAAGATCATATTATAATATAATTTCACCAATCAAAATATTGTAATATCGTAGAATAGCTTTGATTGGAGATCGGCTGAAATTAGAAAACACCGTGTACGCCGTCTTTTTGTGGTTTGTTTACATCCAAGAGCGCCTAGTAACAGTGACGCGAGAAAAGATAAGCAGCGTCAAAACAGAAGTACGGTTTCATATTTCAAGGAGTGGCAATCGAGAGGCTAGAGTATGTAAGCCGAAAAGTGTATGTGTGTGTGTGTGTGTGTGCAGGACCGAGCAGGAATGCATTAGCGAGGGGCAGAGTTGATCGAGACGTCGAAGCATAGAGTCCTTAGAATTGAGTTGCAAGTGTTGTCGAGTGTTAGAGTTGCTAGTGAGAGAGAGAGAGAGAGAGTTACCAAATAGTTGTCAAGTTATTTGTTGTAAATACGAGCGTTGCATTTAGTTTTCCTGTTAATCAAAGATCGTTTCTCTGTCTAACTAATATCTGTATTTTCAATCCATTATTAATAAATTATAATTAATCGGACAAAATTACACCTTTAATATATTCCGATATTACAATATAGATATCAACAATTATAAATTGGAAATATGTTATTCATTGCGCAGATTTCGTATAGTTATCGTGAAACATGTAATAGGAAAATGCCAATAAACGACCTTTTATATTAATAATAATAATAAATTAAATATCTCCGTGTTTTATTCGTATATCTTTTCAAGGTTTAGTCGCCAAAGCCTTTTATGATTTCTGTTAAGAAAAAGCGATTACGTTTATCTACATATTCCTACGATGATGATTATCTTAAACAACGTTATCAGGGAAGAGAAATTTAGCCTAGATTTTTAAAATATTATGAAATACGCATTGTATAGCGTTTTTATTCAATGGAATATTCGCGTACTTTACTTGCTCTTCCGGCCACGTCCGACTAGAATAAGGTTGATCTACTGATTCAGCAGGTGACACCGTGGAATATATTCAGATATTCGATGCGGATTAAACTGGATTTACCTGTGACGATAATTTTTATCATATCAGAGATGACTTATAGCTCATTAAATGCAAAGATACGCCGATTCCTAACCATAATGGCACCCAAATTAGCTTAGAAAATTTTGGTTGTCCATAGAAGGCAAAAGTTTGTTCAAGTTAGTTAAACGATGATTATCTTAGTCAATTTACAAAAAATTGAAATTCTGATTTATCCGTATTTCGAATTTAGATGTCCAGTTTACACAAACAAATTTTTGTTAAAATTGTCAAATATTTACAAAATTTAATGGACGGGGATGTATTGAAACAGATGGATTCTTTAAAATCTATTTATATGCTTATATTTGTTGTTGCGAATATAAAATTTATCGATAGGCATCTATCCACATTTTGAGAGTTTTCACCTACGAAATGTGAACGATGGTCGGCAAAGAAAAAGTAGGTGATCCGTATTATTAGCTGCACTATGAATCTACAAATTTTCATCAAAATCGGCATATCACATTTATCGTAGGTAATGTGTCCTGTAGGTATTCAAATAAGGTGCTTTCTTAAGATACTGTATTGTACGAGGTGACGATCTTTGCCTCGGCCCATCTAATATTGTTGCTAGAGAAAATAATCGTTCGACTGGTGCGGTAGATGAAAGAGGCTTGTATTGTTCAGAAAACTGTCTCTTATCGAATAATCATTTAACATGAACAAATCGGAGCTTTTATCTTGCCAATTAAAATTTGGATTTAGTTATTTATTCTTATCTTCGGATAACACTCGTGGAATTATTATTGTTTCATATTCGCCTCCTTCACACTCGGAATCGTTATTTACTTGAGATTTTTCAATAGCTTTAATTACATCTTCGTAATAATGCTTTGCTGATATGACCACATTAATAAAAATTGAGCGTTAAATGTTCAATGTTTTATTTGCCACTTCTAAGAGTCGACGATTTTTAAATCTACGATGTGAAAAAGCAGCAATGACAGCTTCATAGGAATTGGTATCCAAAGACAGAAACCTTTTGAATCTTTCGTTAGGACTTGTTCTAACCGTTCCTAAGATAGTCTCCCAAATTGGATAGCTTCGAAGTTTTGATTTATTAATTTGCTCCCGAACATATAGGAATCATGATATTAGACGTCCATAGTACATATTGTTTTCAGCCTGCACTTTATATATAACAGTTGCAAGAGAACGCAGATATATCAGTGATTCATCCAAGTAAGACAAATTGAAATCTCTCTGTGAAGTTACATAACGTTTCTAGTGTTTCATGTAACGATAGAATCTTCTCTACGTTAGCTAACATTTGAGAAAATGAATCATTCTAGTTTTTTTCTTCAATAATCTCACAGTTCTCAGGACAGGACGACAAATTCCAAAGTGGAGCACATATTTATGATACGCCGTCATGTAAATTTTTGAAACGTAACACGAATAGACGCGATCATATGTATGTGAATGAGCTCTACGATGAAGATGTGAAGTAAGAAAACCGTCATTGGCACGAAAGTCTATAATTCTCCCAAAATGCACCACATCTGTTTCGTATTGTACACAAAAATTTGGAAAGGCTTTGACAAAATTCAGCCTGTTCTAAATCACTATTGCACCAGTTTTAAGAAAACTTAACTTATACAAAGCGTAAACGTTATGCAATTTCAGAGCAATTTGTTCGAAATGAGCGAATGCGTGCGTTTTTGGCGACGCTATGACAAAGCCAATGATCTTCTTTCAACTTTATTCTCAGGCGAAAAATATCGCCAATCTTTCCAGGACCAAATAACAACAGTAGCGGAAACATATTTTACGTTTTGCAATGCTTTTGTATCGTTAGTGACTAGTACTTTATATGCACCATATAATGCCCATATTTTTAAATGTGGTTTTGAATTTTTTATTTTCCATAGCCGCCGAAGGTACAATTTTGTCGACGATGTACATTTAAATATTCGTCTTTAAACTATGTACTATCTCTAGCTACTGGTAAAGGAAATTAAATTTTTATCACTCCGCAGGTATAGATCCAATGATAGGTGCACATTCAATTTGATAAATCATTTAACATACAGAATAGAATGCAATATCGAACAACTTTTATTTCCATCGAATGTTTTACAATGCGATCTTTTATATTTTACATGGCATCTTTGACTTACATTTACTTTACATGTAACTACCACATTTATGGTGATGTTTTTGCTAATCAGTCGCAATTTTACAAAATAAAATCGTGACAATATACATGGCAATGAATCGAATATAATTAAATTGTTATCGTTTCATGCTATGGATACGTGTAAGAATGAATGCTAATTAAAGATGTCATTTATCATTAATTTTATTACTTACGGCTAACTTGCAATGTATAGTCAAATTCAATACAATCATCTTAAAAGATTACATAAATTAGACAATATATAAAAGCAGCATTGCGTTTTAACCTTGTAATATCGTAATATTCTGGAATTCAAAGATACTCGATGAAGGTGTTACAACAAACCATTTATCTTTATTATTCTACGAATTCGTTTCTTTTTGATTCTACGATTCATTTCCTAGCTTTTAAAGAAAATTATTACAATCAGTTAGAGACGGACAGTTCGACGATAAATTTATGTTTTGAGCCACGTTCTCCCGATATCGTAGTACAGAACGCTGGCACATTGCTCGATATACACGTTCCTACCGCTACATCTACAATATTTTTGGCAATCTTTAATCAAATCTTTGTATAACAGTGAGCATATTTACTGTCAACGCATTTTTCTTCTGTATAGTCAAAGTATTCTCCAGTTTTACAGTTCTGAAGAAATTTACCATTGCCTGAGCATTTATAATATCTGTCACAATAACATTCATGAGGAACATAATTCTCACCGAAACTACAGTCGGTAGGATCACACTGTGCCGGCAAGTCACCGTTCTGTATGGCTTCTGGCCAGTTGCAAATTTGTCTGTACCGATCGTAATACGTATGCCTGGGACAATTTCGAACTGTGGTAGTTCCACTATCGCATGTACAATACTTGTTGCACTCCTTGTGGGGCAAAAGTCTATTGCTTGACGAACATGTACCGTCACAATCGTTGCTTTCTGATCTGCAACATTGAGCACTGCCTTTTGGCATACATTGCCGCTTTATACAATCAAAACTTTGGCCTGTGGGACATCTCATCCATTGGTATTGTCCGTTCCGACATATGTAATATGCATTGCAGTTACAGTCGTGATGCGTTATTTCTCCTTCCGGGCAACCGGTCGGGCGCCATGTCGTAGACGTGGTTGCAGGCGGGCGCCATGTCGTAGACGTGGTTGCAGGCGGGCGCCATGTCGTAGGCGTAGGGGTAGGTATATAATCGTGGCAGTTGGGAACGTTCCTAGGTAGATCGCACGAGCCGATTAGTGGATTGAAGACGTACCCTTGGAAACACGACATACGACATTTGCGACCGTTGTAGCAATCGTAAAATAATGTACAATCACTTTCATGAGGATAGCGATTATGGCCTTCAGATGGACAATCAGATGAAAAATGACAATTTTCACTTAGGAACGTGTCGTTAGTATATATTTCGTTCCTACATATGGCGGCATGCGGCAAATCGCAAACTTCTCTAATATAATCATATATCGTGCCTTCAGGACATTTACCCAGATACTTATTTCCGTCTTCGCAAGAGTAATACTTGGTGCAAGAACATTCGTGTGCTAAGTATGTATATCCCTGTGGTGGACAGTCTATGTCATCTTTTTTCTCCGCTGCATGAGGTAGAAAGTATATAGCCGGATCGGTTTGTTTAAAGTTCGATGAACACTCGTGTCTCGGAGGCCAAGTACATATACCCTTGGTTTCGTCGAAAGACAATCCATCTTCGCAAACTTTCTCTACTTTCACACCATCCACGCATTCGTAATACAAACCACAATCCGTATCATGAGAAATTCTCTTAATACCGGTTGCAGGACAGTGGACATTAGACACACATTGTCTACGATCATTGTCGAATACATGACCCGATGGGCACCGCCTTACAGCGTATTGTCCATCGACACATTCATAATACAGCGATTGACGATGGCAATCGCAATCATGCGGGAGAAGTACAGCTTCCAACAATTTACCTGTTGGACATGAATCGTGAATTTTACACTTGGCGGCATCCTTGTCTACGCATTCTAGAGAGTCAGAACAAAACAGCTGTTCTTCGTCACACGTTTTTAAGACTTTTTCCCCGTTCTCGCATTTGTAATATAAACTACAGTTGGTGGGATGAGGTTGTATGAATTCGTCCTTTGAACAATCCGGAGCTCTTGACGCGCAATTGGCCTCCCATGGGAAAGTACAATTTTGAAGTTCAGGGTCGAAATGTAGCTTCTGTCCCGGGGCAAATTCTGGGCAATTCGAAAGTTGCTTCTGCCCATTGGAACACTCGTAAAACTTGGTACAATCGTGTTTGTGAGCGAGCTGTACGGTTTTGCCTGAAGATTCTGGACATTTTGTGGGAATTTCGTGTATTTCGGCAAAAGCGTTCCCCGTCACTGCCAAAACGGCAATGACCAGTAATAATAAATCTGAAATAGAAGAAAATATCGAATCTGCCATTCTGTATATCAATACTATACTGCGTGTCACGGAGAAAAAGCTAATTTTTCTTTAAATGGCAAACTAATGATCCCTGCATCTTAAAGAAATTTGTCAAAAAATTTAATGACAAATTTGGTGATTTTAATGGATAAGTTACTGATTACAAATGACTATTATAAGTGATTAATATTTTTTGATTATCATCATCAGGGTCAGACTAAAACGAGATCCGTCGTTGATGTTGATTATTGGTTGATCAAAGGAATTGTAGAGAATGGTTACCAGTAAGCAAAAATGTTCATATACGATAATTATTCGGAATTGAAAACAATTTCCTTCGTCAGTAACCAAGGAATGTATTTCGTTTTATATATTGGTCCATAGAAAATATAGAGTGTTCGGCTACAGGTAATTTGACAGAAAATTTGAAGGGTGTTTGTTGAAACTGAAAAAATGTAGGATAAAAAAATTGCGTTTCGTCTTTGTTTTTTAGTCATCGACAATTGAAATATCCTGCCAGAATATCCTGCACACGAGCAAACCTCTTTACACGAGCGGAAGGAGGTCAGTCTGTAGAGATGGGCGCACAGTGATCCTCAAACGGAACGACACATGGGCGACAGCTTACCTTGTACAAATCGTAGAGAAGAAGATCATGGTATTCAAAGACGCGCAACGTTTTGCAAAACAAACGGTAGATTGAACATTAAACCTGTTTACTTATGAAAATCCATAGGAACATATGAAAAACCGCTGTATGGAGTTTCCTAGTAGAGAGAATTAATGTTTTCTCTAATTCTTTGCCTCATACAATACAGCCACGTAACACGCTAACTTTATATTTTCAATTTGCTGAAAGTTTCTCGTCGACTGTCCGAATAATTATGTTGTGCCAAAATCATTTTAGTCTCTTGCCTTAAAATGGCTAAAACATGACAATGTAGTGATAGAGAGTTAATTGAGAAAGAAAAATTTATGATACTCTTTAACTAATGCTTTCATCTTCTTTGTATAATTCCGAATTATCCAGGAACAGTCATAATATTGGAGAAGTTCCTTTTGATAGCGAGGTTATGCAATTAAGGAAGGGAACAAGCTGTGCGCCAGATGATTTTAAAAAAGGCGCAAACCTTTTTTGTACAATCTTCAAACTTTACATTGCTCGAGATTTATTCATATTTCATGTTTATCTGATGGGCTTCGGAAATATCACTATCTTTTTTTAACATTCCTTCAAGCCTTAAATAATAGCCAATAAAACGATAAAAATATTGGAATATTGTCTTCATTTTTCATTATTTTAGCGTGTTACGTGGGTGTATTGTGTATGCAGTGCGCGTAGGGCGCGTGTTATGCGCATAGTGAATGTTGTATGCAGTATAGCAATACTATACGTCGTTTATTGTTTATATCACCATATTTATTACATAATATCGTATAGATTTGGAGAACTTTCGGACATGCACTTTTATTACAATACGGGACAATAGTATAAAAGCGCAACGATTATACGGCGAAAATTATACCAGTGCTATACCCAGCACAGCATGGTATACCACCACAATCTACCAACTCAGTACAACAGCGCCTGACTAGCTGTTTTGGAAGCAGATGGATTAGCCAACGATGACCGCTGCTTTGTTTTGCTCACTCCTCAAATCCAAATCTTCTCGACTTTTACTTCTGCAGTTTGCTGTTGAGTGCCGAAGCGTACAGACGTGTCTCTAGTGCCCAGTGTAGTCCGAAAACAACACGTGTCGCCCAACCGTCGAAAGTGAACACAGCCAAGTGTTTCCTACCCTTTAGGGAGAAGAAAATCCCACGCACCTAACCCCAACCCGAATACTAGCCTCATAGCCTCACGACTAGTTATTCATTTTGAATTGACTAGCTCGATGATGGCCCAGCAATCGCGACCAGGCTCTCCGGAGCAGACTCGCAACTACCCCGCGCTACCTCCTCCGTGGCAGAAGTGTAGCAGAACTCTCCGCACCAACGACGCTAATATTACAAAGAAACGGAAAATAGAAACATCAAAACCAAACACGATCGACACCCGGAACGAACAATCAACGATACAAATAAACACCCACGACAGGTTCGCCGTATTGCAATCCACTAACGACGCCATGGAAATCGCGGACCCGCCGCCAAACCAACAAGCACAAAGAATCCCCCCTCCCCCACCAATATTTGTGGATGACGTCATCGACATACATACAATGATTAAGTCCTTAGAGAGAGATATCTCCAAGGACGACTACAACCTGAAGATCAACAACAAAATAAAAATTCTGCCGACAACCCCTGACGCATACAGAAAAATCACCAAACTACTCAAGACCTTGAACGCCAACTTTCATACTTACCAGCTCAAACAAGAAAGACCTTTTCGAGTGGTTCTACGCAACATCCACCACTCAGCAGACATAGATGAACTCAAATTCGAACTCTTAAAACTCGGCCACGAAGTCATCAACGTTAGTAATATAAGGCATAGAGTCTCGAAAGACCCGTTATCCTTATTTTTTATAGACATAAAGCAAAAGCCTAACAATAAGGAAATTTACAACATCAGTCGCCTAATGAACGCAATAGTAAAATTCGAACCACCGCTTGTTAAAAAAGAAATAGTGCAATGCAAAAGGTGCCAAAGATACGATCACACGCAGAAATACTGCAACCATACCTTCCGCTGCGTTAAATGTGAAGGCACACACTCCACTGACCAGTGCACTAAATCACCGGAAACCCCAGCGAAGTGCATCCACTGTCAAGGTGACCATCTTGCCAACTATAAAGGCTGCTCAGCCTATAAAACCCTATACACAAACAGGTACCCTAAACTCAGAGCAAAAGAGGTAACCAACCAAACACCCAGCCTGCCGAAATTCATGACTACCCCAATCCCCTCAACCAACCAAATACCCAGTCCTACTAAATTCATCACTACCTCAACCTCCTATGCCCAAGCAGTACAAGGCATCCAAAATAACCCGAATAGCCAAAGGGATCTTTCCCAAAATAGTGTCCCCAATTCTCCTAACACAGACAATGTCTCTAGGCTTGAAAAGCTAATAGAGAAACAATCGGAGCAAATAAATAATTTGCTATCGCTACTAACACTCATCATGGATAAATTAGTACGCCCCGACGCAAAATAAAACCAAGACGCATAGCTCTTTGGAACGCCAACGGTCTAGCACAACACAAATTTGAACTAGAACTCTTCCTAAAACACCAGCAAATCGACGTAATGCTCGTATCGGAAACCCACTTCACCGACAAAAACTATTTGAAAATAAATGATTACAAATTCTACCATACCCAACACCCCAGCGGAAAGGCCCACGGTGGCACCGGAATCATAATCAAAACAAGTATTAAGCACTACGAACTTCCATTATTCTAGAAAGACTACCTCCAAGCAACAAACGTAGCAATAGAAGACTGTCATGGTACAATCACCACTTCAGCAGTATACTGCCCTCCCAGACACTCCATCGCCAAAGAAGACTTTGATAACCTCCTGGACACCCTGGGCTATAGATTCATAGCTGGAGGAGACTATAACGCCAAGCACACCCATTGGGGCAGCAGACTGGTTACAGTAAGAGGCAAAAACCTCTTAAACAGCACAATAACCAATAACCTCAACTACCTCACCACATACGAACCCACATACTGGCCCACCGACACTAACAAAATACCCGACCTTCTAGACTTCTTCGTAACTAAAAATATCTCATCAAGACACGTCCAAATCAACTCCTCGGCTGATCTCTCCTCTGATCATTTCCCCGTGATAGCAACAGTCAGTTCAACAATCATCGAGAATACACCAAATGGCTCCATTCGCAACCAACACACCAACTGGCAGCTCTTTAGAGAAGTCTTTACTCACTCAACTTCAGCCCTAACCTCACTAAAAACTAAGGAAGAAATTGAAGCAGCCACGGAATACTTAAACACGAGCATAATAAACGCCATCCGCCTCTCCACACCGACAAAGACGTCCATCAGCAAACAAGAATATCCCCAATACATATTAAAAAAAATAGCAGAAAAACGTAGACTAAGAAGAGTATGGCAGACCCATAGAACACCGGATGACAAACGCAAACTAAACAACGCAACTAGAAAGCTATCCAAAACCATAAAAAATTACAAAAACGACTGTTTCCAAAAATATCTCGCCAGTTTATCCCCCACAGCCGACTCCAACTACTCGCTATGGAAGGCCTCCAGGAAACTCACACGCCCCCCACAAATAATCCCCCCAATCCGCCGTCCGCAAGGTGGATGGGCGCGTAGCCCTATAGAAAAAGCCGACCTGTTTGCCAAATACTTGTCTAAAGTATTCAAACCCCATTCCTCCAAAGCTGCCGCGGACGTTACTGAATACCTGCACACCACCTTCCAAATGTCCCCTCCTATCGAACCCTTCACTTCTGCAAAGACTATAGAAACAATCAGTCGCCTAAATCCCAAGAAAGCAGCAGGGCACGACCTAATAGGCAATAAAGCAATCAAGGAACTTCCCATAAAAGGGATCGCACTCATCACATCGATTTTTAATGCTATCCTTCGCCTTGAACACTATCCTAAGGCCTGGAAAATCTCACTGATTACCCTCATCCCTAAACCCGGTAAACCGATATACGAAACCAGCTCCTATCGCCCTATCAGTCTTTTACCTACCCTGTCTAAACTATTCGAGAAGATGCTCACGAATCGACTCCTTCCACTCTTAGAGGACTTGAAAACACTCCCAGATCACCAATTCGGCTTCCGAAAACAACATTCAACAGTAGAACAAATCCATCGCATAACCCATACGATCAGCCAAACCCTCGAAAAGAAAAAATATTGCTCCAACAGGCATTCGACAAAGTATGGCATGAAGGGCTACTTTACAAGCTTAAAAAGATCTTACCCCACCCCTACTACTCCATCCTAAAATCCTACCTAACCAATAGACAATTCATGGTTAAATGCCTAGACGCCACTTCCGCGACATTCCCAATAGAAGCCGGCATACACCAAGGTAGTGTCCTCGGACCCCTACTGTACTCCATCTACACTGCCGACTTACCTATACCAAACGAAATAACAATAGCAACAATTGCTGACGACACAGCGCTATTAGCTACCCACGCAGACCCGGCAATTGCCTCATCCACTCTCCAGCGATGTCTCGACTCCATGAAAAGTGGTTTCATAAATGGAGCTTCAAAATTAACGAAAAAAAATCCTCACATGTAACCTTCACGCTCCGAAAACAAACCTGCCCCCAGGTCACCATCAACAACACAATAATTCCTAGCAAGGACTCAGTCAGATACCTGGGCATGACCCTGGACAAGAGACTAACTTGGAAAAAACACATCTCAGATAATACGAAGCAACTAAAGGGCAAACTAAAAAAATTCTATTGGCTCACGGGCCGACGCTCCAAACTAAACATACAGAGTAAAATTACCCTCTACAAGACCGTAATAAAACCTGTCTGGACCTACGGAATCCAACTATGGGGAACAGCAAGTAACTCCAACATTGAAATACTCCAACGCTTCCAATCGAAAACGCTAAGATCCCTAATTGACGCACCTTGGTATGTAACCAATGAAACAATACACCGTGACCATTGTCTTTTGTTTTGCCATTTGTTTTGCAAAACGTCGCGCGGCAAACGTCGTTCGGTTTGAGGATCACTATGCGGGGAGAGATATTTTGACCGATTTTTAATTGTCAACGACTAAAAAACAAAGCCGAAAACGCAACTTTTTTATTCTTGACTTTTTCAGCTTCAACAAACACCCCTTAAATTTCCTGTGAAATTACTTGTAGTCTAACAACACCTTGTACAATATGTACGATATGAGAATATCCCAAAATAAGATAAAGTCTCAAAAGAAACATATGTGGTTACGAACTATATCTCTTGTAAAATTACTCACTTTTCATTCCCATAGAGAATTCGTACTATTGAAAAATAATAAAAACTCCTAAACTTGGTTTTTAATAAGAAACTGACAGTTCCCAACGTCAAGTTTTGACTTTTATAGCCAACTTATCGTACTTTTAAGATATCAATATCTCTTCTTGCTTTATTCCAGACGATAATATCACTAAACAATGAAAGTTTAGATTGTTTCCAAACGATAATTTCCATTATTATCTTACTCACAATTTTAGAGTTATCATTCAGATTTAAATCGGATTATCTTTTCGGGCTTCACATACCAAAGGTGCGATGGAGGGACAATAGTGCTTAATAACGATACAGAAAGTATGTTATATACTTAGATATATACTTAGAAGGGTTGTGTATGCAAACTGTGATCAAAGTCGAGGAATTCGAAGCAAGCAATTCTGTATAATAATTTCGATGAAAGAAGTAGAATACTCTTAGAAAAGTATCGTAAAAAGAAGTAACTAATAACAGACAACTACAATACATACATGGTATAACAGAATAGAATTATTCGATTGGACGTACTGACGAAGATTTAGAACGAAAGTTTTTAAAATTTTTATCCTGTTACACGATGATACAGATAAGATCGTGACATTATTAGATTGTAACATAATCTTACTGATTAAAATGTAAATACCTGCAATTATAAATCGGAAATATGTTAGTCACTGCGCCAATTTCGTATATTTACCGTGAATTATATATTATCGTAATGGCAATAGACGGCTTTTTATGTTACTCGGTATATTATATTTATATTGCTATTTTCCATTACAACGTGTGATTTAATTCTTTCCTTGACTTGTTATACTTAATTTCCTACAGATTTTGGCACGCTAAATTTAAACCCAGCCTAGACCTGCCCAAATATTATTCAGAATGACGATAAGAAGCAACTATTTGAAATAATTTATTTTGGATCTTTATTTTCGCTATTATTATTAGAAAATAAATGGGAAATCATGAACGGGAAAGATAAGTGCTTACTGACCCTATTAAGAAACGAACACACCAAAATCACTTACGTCCTCCAAACAACTCATTCTCAGCAAAATGGACCGAACATATTGCACCACCTGCGGAAGTTAGCCGCTAACAACACACCACATACTATATATCTGACATCTAAGAAATACAATTCAGCTTGTTAAAGAGTCCAATCTGTATAAGAAAAAATGTTACCTTAAGAAATCTTTGCAGCAATTTGCCGTAAGCAAACCTCTCTCTTCAAAATGTTCATCCGTGAGAGATCTTTGCCTGGGCCTATCTAATATTGTTGCGAGAGAAAATAACCGTTCAACTAGTGTGCTAGATGAAAAAAGCTTGTTATTCTTCAGAAAACTATTTCCTATCGAATAATCATTTAACACGGACAAATCGAAGCTTTTATCTTGTCAATTAAAATGTCAATTTAGTTATTTATTCTTATCTTCGGATAACACACGTGGAATTGTTAGCTGTATCATCTTCGCCTCTTTCAAATCCGTAACCTTCATTTACCTATGATTTCTCAATAGGGCTAATAACATCTTCGTGATAATGCTTTGCTGACATGATCGTATTAATGAAAACTAAGCGTAGAAGGTATACCTGATAAATAGGTCATCCGATATTATTTCAAAGAACAATTTCACAATTATTTCAAATAGTTATAAAATAAAGTAGCTTGTTATTTGAAATAATATTTCAAATAATGTAATTTCAGAAGTGGTCACAGGCATGAAAATAATTATGAAATAAAATAACGTCTGAGCGTGCTAGTAAGTGATTATAAAGAAGATGTTAATTAGATAAACAAATAAAATCACGATTTTACTGAGTTAACATTTGGGTTTATATTTTTTTTTCTGCATTGTATTTATTCATATAGAGTACAGAAAAAAATATCGCACGAAATCGGTAAAATCCTTTACGAGATTACGACACGGTACTCAATCGTGGAATCGTATATGTCTGTACTAATTACCACTATTTTCATATGTTAAACCGTTGTAATATGAATTTGATCAAAATATATATGCACGAGCGATAGCAATCTAGCCACTCGATAATATACGATTACGAATCTCTGAGCAAAATCCCATTACATAGTTAAAAAAACATATTTGAATATTATAAATAACTAACAAAAGATCATTGATGCTGTATATATATGGTATCTCACCTAAAATTATCATCTTAATTTTTGTCGTTATTACTATTCGCAGCGAATTCGATGGAAATTGAATGGTTTCAGGGGGTGCACATTCTGATGTTAATAGCTTTTTCTGTGGGTAACTATATGGCGGATATGTTGAGAAATACATTTTTAGAACAATAAGAGTGTTTATTTTAAGCTACAATAGTATAAAAAATTTTTCAGTTAAATAGTTTTAAAATCAGTTTTGAAGTCGGTTTACTTCAATCAATCGATAAGATTTATGATAAATTCCTGTAGATAACGAGAACCCCGAGGCGAAACTATTCGTAAAGATAAGAATTCAAAATAATTTTGACGTCGTTTTTCGTGGAAATTCTGTTTACGTTGAAGTATACATACGTCGCGATAAAACATTGTTCTTGTCATACCCCTTATTTGTACCTTTGACATACATTAATTAATTTGTAATTTTCATTAAGAAACTAAGTACCAACGAGTGTTTCGATAAAATGTAACGTACATAACTTTCGTTGGAAGAAAATATTGTTTAAAGAATAAAGGAAAAACGAGAGATTTAAAGCCAAAGATAGTACCTGCTATTGCACAAGATCTAGGAATATTTGTTCTTTATTTCAGGCACCATTAACGAAATTCGACGAAACTTCGATATTTTAAAATTAACTTCTTCAATTCAATTCAATTCAAACAATCAATCAATAAGATTACAATAAAAATTATTTCATTTCGATCGATATTTTCAAATTGGTTCCTTTCAATCGAACCAATAGCCGTTTCTATGAATTTAGATATCGCTAACTTGAGCAGTTTATATTTGTAATACAATCTCTATATTACGTTAAGCGAAGCGAAAATATGTCTATAATTTTAATATTTTACAAATGATTTGACATAAAATGTCAACGTCGCCGTTAATATATCGGTAAAATCGAAATTATTAGATCATGTTTAAAACTTACGATTCGTGAAAAAATTTGATATCGCGACATTACTTGTACATTTACATGTCAGTGAAATACAAAAGGATTATCTTTTGTGAATAAATTTTGCTTATGAGTAAAGAAAATATATTCCATCGATAAGGTAGATTTCGATATTTAATTTTAAGCTACCGACAGCTGGAAACATTTTGTTATTATGAAAATTGTGAAATTCACAGAATACAATTCGATATGACAAAACTTTTATTTCCATTTTATTTTCTACGATCAGATCTTTCATATTTCACATGATATTTTCGGTTTATGTTAATTGTGTACTGTTGTGTGCTAATGCCTTTGGAAATGGATTATTTTAGAAATCAGTGTACAAAATAAAATAATGATAATAACAATGAATAATATCAATAATGATAAGGAGATAGATAGTAATCAGAATGATCGAATATATAAATCAAATTAATGTTTTGAACCACTGAACAACACGTAGTATTGTAAAAATTCTATTTCGGGCAATGTCCTTCACCTTGATCGGTCGCGTTCGAATATTTATGATAACAACGAGGATCCTTATTCGCACACTTTCCGAGTACATAATCAAAGCAAAATCCATCGTTGCGTTAATCACGATATTTTGATCCTTTTTCACATTTATAGTAGACTGTACATTCACATTCATGAGGCATTATACTATCAGCATTACTGGTACAATCAAACGATATGCAGTCCGACAGTAAATTTACATATTCAGGTCAAGCACATTCTCTAAATATTTTATCGTAATACAGATCTTTGGAAGGTCTTTGCCCGAGAATCACGTTCGTACCCTCTCACCTATAGTATTTTGTGCAATTTTCGTGAACGAAGTTGTTGTGAGTTAAATAGATTTTGGCGCATTCCCCAACGTCGTATGGGCTATTCGCGTAGCAGTGAGCTTCTGCGCTATCAACGCATCTTTCTTGTTCATAGTCAAAGTATTTTCCGTCCTTGCAGAATACAAGATATTTCATTCCGTTTCTGCATCTGTAGTATTTGTCACAGTGGCATTTATGAGGAATATTGGTTCCCGTAGAATTAAGCCAGCAGGGGAAAGGTTCGCACGACACGTTACGCAGATTTTCTGGCCACTCGCATTTGTGTGTTTCCCGATCGTAAAATTGTTTGTTAGGACAAATTTCAATCTTGGAGTTTCCATTTTCGCATTTACAATACTTGCGGCAATCTTCGTGGGGCAACGTGGTATCTGTTGACGAACATTTGCCTTCACAGCCATCCATAATCCCTTCGGGATAACAGCGAACCCTGCCTGATGGCTTGCATTCCGAATCTATCCAATCAAATTTTTGCCCAGATGGACAGTACTGCGATTTTTTCTCACCGTGGCGACATACGTAATATTTATTGCATTCGTAGTCATGATGATAAAACTTTCCTTCTTCGCAATCGGAGACGATGCATTTTGCATCTTTTGGATAGGTACAACTCTGACTGTCACGACTGTATTGAAGATCCCGAGCGCATTCCTTTGACACTTTCTTGCCATTTTCACACTCATAATATAGAGAACAATTTTTGGGATTAGGGAAACGACGAATCCAATTCTTACAACCACAATCACACTCGTTTTCTGATGGATCAGAGCCGCCTGAAGTAACGCAATTAGGATTATTCTTTGGTATATCACACGATTCGATTAATGGATTGAAGACGTGTTCTTTAAGACACGACCGAAGACATCTGTAGCCATTTTCACAATCGTAATACAATCTGCAATCTTTTTCATATTTAAGGCGTTTACTACCATATGTTGGACAATCATTCGAATAATGACAATTTGAATCTATACCTCGCAATCGAATCTTATAATGAGTCATTTTATTTTTACATACGGCAGCATACGGAGCATCACAAACTTTTCTAATATAGTCGTATATCATACCGTCCGGACAATTTTCAATAAACTGACGTCCGTTCACGCAAACGTAATATTTGGTGCAAGAGCGTTCGTGAGGCACGAACGCATTTCCATTCGCTGGACATTTCATCATGATATTTTCCTTGGTTGCGTCAGGTAGAAAAGATGTAGCCAGCTCGGTTTGTTTGAACAAGTTCAAAGAACATTCGCTGCCTGGTGGCCAAGTACACATACCTTTCATTTCGTTGAAAGATAATCCATCTTCGCACGTTTTCTGTGTTTTAACACCATTCACACATTCGTAATACAAAGTGCAATCCGTCTTGTCAGGAATATATTTAGTACCGTTTTCAGGACAATAGACGTCAGACACGCATTGTCTGCGTCTATTATTGAACACTTGACCCGACGCGCAATCTCTTTCAACGTATTGCCCATCGACACATTCGTAATACAGAGATTTGTATTTGTAATTACATTCGTGTGGGAGAAGTACAGTCTCCAACAATTTGCCCGTTGGACACGAATCGTAAACTTTACACTTGGTGGCATTTTTGTCTACGCATTCTAAAGAGTCAAAATTAAATAGCTGTCCCTCGTCACACATTTTTAAGACTTTCTCCCCGTTCTCGCATTTGTAATATAATCTGCAGTTGGAGGGATGAGGTTGTATGAATTCGTCCGTTGAACAATCCGGAGCCCTTGACGCGCAATTTGCCTCCCATGGGAAAGTACAATTTTGAAGTTCAGGGTCGAAATGTAGCTTCTGTCCCGGGCCAAATTCTGGGCAATTCCAAAGTTGCTTCTGCCCATTGGAACACTCGTAAAACTTGGTACAATCGTGTTTGTGAGCGAGCTGTACGGTTTTGCCCGAAGATTCTGGACATTTTGTTGGAATTTCGCGTATTTCGGCAAAAGCGTTCCCCGTCACTGCCAAAACGGCAATGACCAGTAATAATAAATCTGTAATAGAAGAAAATAACGAATCTACCATTCTGTATATCAATACTATTCTGCGTGTCATGAGGGAAAAGCTGATTTTTGTTTAAACGGGAAATATTGTTGAATAGATTGTTCAGAAAATTAAATGATTAATAGATTTTGATTTTTAAATGTTTCGATTCGCTATAAATGATCAATTTTTTTTCTTCTGTTACTATTATTAATAACGGACTAACAGAATTCCATTATAGATAATAATTATTAGTAGGAAAAAAAATTCCGTCGCCGATAATGAATGACCAAAAATAATGTCTGTTATCGGTAATATTTGTCGGTATATTTTGATTAGAACTGTTATGACGATTTTAACTTATCGAATATCTAGTAATCAGAATGTATCGCGATCGGGTAATTTTCTACTTATTTATCTAACGTCTTAAAAAATAATTACAAATTATTTCCAAATTCAAATTACTTACATTTCATTGCAACAAATTTTATTGTCATTTTTCGCTACGCTTTCATCACTTTACGCTATCTTAAATGCGAAAATAACGCACTCTTTTATAATCACTTTTTCAAAAGAACTGGCATTTTCAAAATACAGTATTAGACTTTTATAGCTAACGTATCGAATTATCGACCTGATAACTTACATCAATTTCTTTTATTTGGCGTACCACGTGACGTTATCTTTTAAGAATGAAAATTAAGTTATTTACAAGCGATAACGTTTCGAAATCTACGTATTTAGGTGACCCATGAAGCAAGTGTAGCAAGATTGTGTAATAATTGTTTACAGTAGACGAAATATAGGCATCTCGAAGGATTAAGTTCTGAGTACCGTATTCAAAATACCACGAAATTCGAAGCGGTTGATTCTGCGTAACAATTCCAAAGAAGGTAGGATATACGTAAACTATCGTTAGAAGATTATCATTGATAAAATTATCTAATAATAGATAATTAAAATATTCTTATAATAGAAATGGAATCATCCCTTATATTGTAAGAGAATCGGATTATTCGATTATAGCTTAAGACTCTTTGACAAAAATTTAATACCAGCGTTCTTAAAATATAATCTTAACACAATTTGGCTGTATCACAATTATCCCGATAAATGCATATAGATACAATCGTAAATTCGAAAAAGTGTTATTCATTTTAGCGGTTTCGTTTGATCTTTTCGATGAATCGCGATAATGGTAATGGAGGTCTTTTTATATCATCGAATTTGTTCGTTTTCTTTGTACAGCTTTTCAAGAGCTGATTACCAAAACTGTTTCGTATGATCGTTGATAGGAAAGTATACTTCTAAGGAACTATACTTACATATTTCGATGTTGATAAGTATCATCAAGGGAGATGACAGGCAAAAGAAATGCAATCTTGAATTTATTTATTTATTTATTTATTTATTATCTATTTAGCAAATCACGGAAACAAGACCTATGGTACGAGGAAGAAAACGAGTTACAATATCGTGTAACAGGTATACAACAAAGAAAAGAAAAAGAAATACATATATAAGTATATAAGAAAAAAGACATACGAAGGAAGTTAAATTATAACACATTAGGTTTTGAACAATTGCAACATTGATCATCTTAACTAATCATGTATGCAGTAAGATCCAGAGAAGAGATCTGCTTGTTGCTATTTGCATAATTGCATATTCTGGTGACGAAATCACTAAATCCAGGATCACTCGAGAAGTGAATCTGAAAGACCCAGAGTATTGTGTAAAGAACGTGAGCAAGCATCGAAATTAATAAGTTAAAGTAACAGAGGATTGACAATGTCATTATTGACGATTTTAAATAAAAAGAAATTATGAAATTTTATCAGATATATATTATGTATCTCTGATTAAAATTTCAGAGATTTTTTCAAAAAACATAATGCATAGAAGCATATACA
This sequence comes from Bombus vancouverensis nearcticus, assembly GCF_051014615.1. Classification (NCBI taxonomy): domain Eukaryota; kingdom Metazoa; phylum Arthropoda; class Insecta; order Hymenoptera; family Apidae; genus Bombus; species Bombus vancouverensis. The sequence continues at coordinate 9,141,753 of NC_134921.1, read as the reverse complement.
ACTCACAGCAAGCGGAAATCTCAATCTTTTACATTCCCTTCCACTTTCGACTATGTTTGACTACGATGAAGTTAATCTACCGTTACGACAAAGGATTACCGTCAACAATATTTTCAAACATATTTAATACATATCTATGTACATTCATTTGTGCCGAATTTCTTCTGCTTTCACTTGTTATCCATTTGCTAGTAAATGATTTCATATCTATTTTGTACGTCGATAGTGTATGTAGCTTGGTGTTATGTTACCGATGGTCGATAACAACGATGTTCAGAGGATAACAATAATCTTGTAGTTGCATGGAATAAATACATGCCTCGCAAATGCAACGCGAGCGTCTCTGGCATCGTTGCATCGGTGATGCACGTCTTCGTCGCGCTCCCTCAAAAGTAACGATCCAATGAGAAGCGTGTAAACAATGGTTGGAAAGCTTAGGATTGGCTGCGTTGTCGCCAAGTCGAGTCAGAGGAACCAATCAGGTAGAACGAATCTCGATCCAAGGGAAAATGCATCGGTCGTCCTTTACCCCCACCAGTGACGGCGGCACGTCTCATATTCAGTAGACTCGGCCATTTCTATCGTGAAGCGTAGCTACTCGCTCGGCCGCGACATTTTTTCTGTAAAATCGTGCGGGTATTCCCGTAAGCTTTGCAAAATAACGCGACGCAAAAGGATGATACACTCCGGGCGCACCAGGCTCGAGGTAAGTCAATCCATCGTCTGACAGTAAACGGACTGGCTATGAAACGCGCGTCAAAGTCACTACGGGGGGGTCGTGCGTGTGTCCAATGTTGTCATTGCCGAGGCGAACAGCTGATCCGCTCCCCTGGCCTCCGTAATGCTTGGCAACGTTTTCTCGGTTGGTTCTCGGCCTCTTGCCGTGACGGTGAGCAATCAAAGTCGACGGTGAACAACATATTTCGACGATGCGTCGTTCACGAACAGTTAAAGGAGTTCTTACTTTTTGATCGCTACCATTTCGCGTATATCTCCCTTCTCGCTCTCCTTCCTTCTCTTTACCTCTCTATCACCGCGCGCTCTTGCTCTCTCTCTGTCTCTATCTCGGCCTCTTTTTCTCCTTCTCGTTTACCGTCTCTATTTCTCTGATCGACCAACCAACAACCAGCCAACTCCATCCTTTGTTCTTCTTTCTTTCTGTACCTTGGTTCGTTCCCTTTCAATTTCTACGTCTTCGTTTTCGTCTTCGTCGAGCCCGTTGTCACCCTCGTCATCGTCGTCATCGCAATCGCTCATCTAAACGATAACAGTACATATCTACATTCGTGTAATGTTTTGTTCCCACATTTCGCGCATTGTCTTTCTCGTTTGTTCCATCGTCGTCGTCGTCGTCGTCGTCGTCGTCGTCGTCGTCGTCGTCGTCGCCGTCGTCATCGTCATCGTCGTCGTCGTCGTCGTCGTCGTCGTCGTCGTCGTCGTCGTCGTCGTCGTCGTCGTCGTCGTCGTCGTCGTCGTCATCGTCGTTATCGTCGTTATCGTCGTTGTCGAATACGCAATCCGGATATTAGTCTCTCAAACTGTGCTGTTCTGCCAGTTGTGGGTTACTTCGATCCATCTTCGATGGATGTATCCTATACAAACTCGAAGAATATCGTCGTTGTCAACGACGAGGTTCGTACCTCGCTACCTCTCTTTTTTTTTTCTCACTCACATCGTACCTCTCTTACTCATTCGACGATCGTTACACGCTATTAGAATATGAATGAGCGTTGTCCTCGCCTGATAAACAATCGAACAATTGTCACGAAAAATCGTCTCTTTATTTTCGAATCCGTTTTCTGTCTCTTCGCGTCTTTGTCTTTACCTACCTCCCCACTCTACCTTCCCAGCCGCCCTCCCCTCCCTTCTCTCTTACCACCCCTCCTATCCGTCTGTGCAGCGTCTCATTTGTGTGGGTGCCTTTTACGCTCACGGATCCTTGTTCCGCGTCGAAGTGCCACGGATGAACGGATCCGTGCATCCATCCACGTCGTCTTCGTCGTTCCCTTTGTCACCGTACGTTTGTAGCGAAGAAGAACGTGGCCTGTCCGCCACGCGGTGCTGTTCGATTGTTGCAAGAAGCACGTTGCAACCTTGCAGATTTGGAGGGAAACTGGCTGACCGTGGTCTATCTGACTGGCTAACGTGGCTCGTGTGTAAACAGAAACGGCGCGCGTTGCTGATCAGAGTCTCCAATTTGGAGATATCTGCGACGTTGGCCTGCGTTTCCTCGTGATCTCAACCATGTTTCTCCGCCGAGTCATTGGTTCGGTGTCTCGTGTTTTCTCCGCTGTGTCCATTTCTATCCGAATATTCTCCTCGTGATCGAAACTTTGGAATTGGAGGAAATCGTCGTGTACGGATGTATCATCGCTTTAATTATCCGGAATAGGGTTGAACACCTGGCCGACTTCCATGGCCTTTAAATATCTTGCCAGGGTCAAGATTCTGAGTATGTAACTTTTTCCTATACATCTGTAATCTGTTGCTAGGTTTTAGTTTTCAAGGTATAGAAGACAACCAATGTTTCACGCTATATACAGGTACATCGTTGTTCTAAATTAGAAATCGGTACAATTCCTAAATGAAGGGAGATTCTGTCGCTGAAAATAAGACCAGGAATAATGAATTTACGAATATACTCTCGAGAAAATCAAATTTGAGAACCTGGAAAACCTGTTCAAATATTTTGTTGATTTTTGCGAACCGTGTGTTTGCAACGTGTAAATACATATCTTATAACATTGATATCCATCATCAGTTTGGTTTCACAGACCAGCACATTACGATCATGACAATCGAAATTTCAAAATGTTTTACGTCGTATGTACAATATACGCATAAAAGTTTTCTACGACGAGTGTCCAAATACTCTTGCACGAGCATCGTGTACGGACGCGTAATTAATTGATATGGCGTGTATCTCGCGATGATTTAGAATTGGACCTCCCTCGTGTGTTCGGAGGTCTTGAGCGTTAGAAACAGCAGTCACCCGTTGTATCTCCTCTAGATCCAAATGGAACGGTTCTCTCTTAGATAATAAACATGGTCGGCGCCGAAGCGCAATCATTAAATCGCGTTTTATTATGCCGCGATCCGACGCAGCGATCACGTTAATTTCGTCGATCTCTCCGCGTTGCACAAGGAATCTTTGCAAAATCGATCGAATTACCATTCGAATTTTGATGTACACTTTCTCCTGAAATCAGGAAGGAACATCACAAGAATGTTAAAAAACATCAGGTTTACGTACAACAAAGGGAACAATGCGGTCGCGTGTGTAAACACGGCGATAAATCGATACGATGTTCGTATCGGCTTACGCAACGTGTTTCTTAACGAAGAAATGATTTCGCAGGAAGGATTCGTCGGACAGATGTATTCGCGAATGACGTTACATTGGGAATGTCCATCGAATGGTCGATCGATTTCTCTACACCGCGACTGATACAATCTTCTTGAAATTTCGAACTCACGTGCAAAGAACCGTAGCTTGGATTGCATACAAAAACGATCGTTAAAGGCGAGCTTACGAACCAAACCTTGTACTTAACGCTTTAACTCCAAAATCATTAAATCGATCTCTAAAAATAGTAAAACTGATAAACCTATGCACTGACGAAAGTTTTCGAACGTAGCTCTAGCGACCTCTCGTAAATATAATCCGCGTGTCTTACGAAAGATTTTGATAAACATTCTAATCAGGCGCAACTATCGTGATCATATCAAAAGTCATATTAGGAAGATTTAAAAGAAATTTGAGATTTATAAATTGTATACAGATGTTACAAAATTGTCACGTTTAATTATTCGTTTAATATCGATAAGCCTTCGTTTTAACACTTATTATATATATTTAAGATTACTATTCACGATACATATTAATTTCTTATTAAATGCTTTCCAACTTGCTTTCAAATTTTACTGATGCAACTAGTCGTGTCTCGTTGCACAAAAGTTTGTCACGATAATTATTCAAATACACACTTTCGCGAGTCACTGTATGCTATATTTTGTTGTTTTCGAGTCAAACGTATCTGTATTATACCGATGTACGATTGTTTCGTCGTCTAAAATTGGTACCACAGATGCTTCCGTTCATAAATTATTTTCATACGTGAAATCTAAAACGACTCCATGACGCTTCTGCACACCTGATACAATTTCCAACCCAATGTTATAGTAAACATATTAATGAAAAAGAGCGTTTCTCTATTTTCCAACGATTTATATATTTGAGTAATGCAAGGTAACACAAAAAAAGAAGCGTGCGTACGCGCGCGTGTGTGTGTGTGTGTGTGTGTGATAATAATGCAAATGTAATTTTTTTGAGTCTAAGCAATTTGCTCAAACAAGAAAGCCTTGTCAAAAGTAATTATTATTAGATGGTTATTAGGTACGTAGATATTAATCGGGTGCAGAATTTGATCCATGTTAAAAATACATGATACCCCGATGCTGCATTGCGAGCTAAAGGGCTAACTGAGATGTTAGGACGAGTTCAGTGACCTACATCGCAAGGTCATCGAAGGTCACATACAGGTGACGTGGTAGGTGAGCGAACCTTAGAGATTCTTCGTCGTTGCATGCCATTTATATAAACTGATACGATAGAAATACAGGTATAAATTTCAATTTTTAATCTATTGTAATAATTCATTCCTCGCCGACTGCAGAATTCTGTTTTATCATTACATGCACAATAGAAAATTTATGCGTCATTTACGAGGCAACGTTTCACTTACGTTACTTTTTTTTCAATTTATTGTAGATCATCGAATTCTATCTTTTCACATTGTAATTATGAAGTGAAATTCAGAGTATTTTTTATTCTGATTTCTTACATATATTCTACAATTTTATGATATTTGAATTCAAGTTTAATTATTGCACTGTTATAAAATACGTTTCCTCGAAGTCATGGAAATTTGTCTTATCTTTTCGATTAGTATAGAGAACTTCTGTTCGGTAAGACATGACTGTGATCTTCGATCTTTGAATTCGGTTCGTCTAAGAAAATGTTATTCTATATTTTCGATTTATTTTCTCACATAGAATCAGCCCGTGCTTGATTGTTCGTTTCTTTCTCGTTCAGATAGTTTTACGAAACATCGCCAGTTTCTATACCTTTTGACGCAATCGACGAACACGAGGCACACTGGGCCTCTTGAACGTCGACATCGAGTGCGTTTTCGCTAATCCATTGAAAATTCAACGATCAACGTACATACTAATTTATCAGATGATTTGTGCAAATCGACGAGGAGTGGAGGTAATTAATGCAATCCTATCGGAAAACTGTTGCGCTGCCTTCGATCCACAGGTCGATTTCCTTTTCGTTTCATCCCTCCACATTGCTTCTGAAACGTTAAACGAAGTTGTTAGCATGTCAAGAGCGGTGTTCTAGAATTGAATTCTTGTTTAGCCGATTTGCATTTATTTTGTATTCACGTTAGAAGATTCGAAACTGCGAAACGTTATTTATAGAAGGATCGATAAAACGGATCGCGTATTGATCTCGCGACCGTTCCGTTCTCTCGGATTGCTGGCTTAGAAGTCGGAATAAGGGTATCATTTTTAACTCACGTCGCTGTGCTATTAACTATTTATTAGCCATACCTCAAAAATCAATGAACGCGGCGGTTCAATGCACCGCTCTGATTTCTACTTAACTTGGTCGAGAGAGAACGTTAATAAGAATTAATCCTCTGTGTTACGTACAATCTTGAAAATTTACGAGAGTATCGAGTTTTAAGGAACTATAGAACGTAGAAAGAACATAGACAAAAGACAGGAGCGCGATACGACGAATCGCATATATTATCATTTAAGAAAATTTCATTATCGATCAATTTCATTTAAAGAAAATTCTCGTATATCAAAAGTATTGATTGTCATAGCATTAGATAATTTCTTACGAAACTTTGCGGGCTTATCGCGTATTTTGGAAACTCTTATAATTTTAAATCTAGCAGGTCGTTCTCTTTTTCAACTATGTCGCTACGAACTGGTATAAAAATTAGGAAATCAACGAAACATTTCGCTAGTTGTTCCCGCGTCGTCTTCCTACACGAACATGATAAATGAAAAACGTATCTAATACACGTGACAGACATACAAAATTATAAGAGAGAAAGATTGTAACAAGAAGGGAACGCGCTTAATTTATAACGATTGATATTAATAGGATAAGGATTTACGTAAAAAGCGAAGGATTTCCATGATCGATGATAATGATCATTGTTCTAGAAAAAAGTAAGTCGCGTGGGCGTGGGAGGAGGGGGCCAGGTCGGGCAAGGGGTACAAGCGGTTGAGGATTCCGGTGCAAGCGGTCAATGGTGGAGGCAACAGCATCCATCGTATCACCATCATCATCATCATCACCAACATCATCACCATTACCATCATCAGGCCGGTTATTATACGTCGCAATCGCACACTCACAACAACCCTGTAACGACCATGAAGCAGTCTTACATGCAGGTTGGTCAACTTGTACTCTCACGCATGTCACTTTGTTCTCGCTTTGCGTTATCATCTGCTAAACGCTGTTGTGTCCTTTGAAAATGAAACTCGTGTTCGCGTTACCGCGGGCTCGATCTCATCTTCCGCTAAATCCCCAACGAAACGATCTCACAATTGTCTCGAGGTGAATTTATTCGGGTCTGTTTCTTTTTTTTTTTGGTTCCAGCTAACATGGGTGTTTCATGACGACGAGGCGCAGATTAATAAGAAACTGCCAAAAGAATTGCTGCTTAGGTATCGTAACACGTATAACACCTGTATCAGTTGTTCTTTTTTTTTTTTTTTCTTTTTTCGTCGACCTACTTTGCTTAAACGACTCTCCTCTTTTCTTATTTTCTTTTATTTTCATCGCTGTTGTTGTTGTTGTTATTATTATTATCATTATTATTATTATTATTGTTATTATTATTATTATTATTTTATTATTATTATCGTTGTTATATTTCCTTCTTGATGGTGCCGTGAGTTTCTTTTCGAAAGAATAGTCAGACCGGGAAACGTGTAACATAATTACCGTACGTACTATTGGCAGAATTCTTTCGTATCTCGACGTGGTATCGCTATGCCGGTGCGCGCAAGTAAGCAAAGCCTGGAACGTGTTGGCGCTCGACGGATCCAATTGGCAAAGAATCGATCTCTTCGATTTCCAACGAGACGTGGAGGTAAATCGAACCTTCGACGCGTTGTTTACCACTCGGCCAAGTTTTTCGCCATTTCTCTCTGCCTTCGTTTCAGCGTATGGCAAAAAGATGAACGATGTTACGTCGAACTGTAAACTTACCGAACTCGATTTTACTATGAATCTTTAAATACAGTTGATCCAGCGCGTATTACCGAATCTCTTCGAGATCCGAGTTGAAAACCTTTTCATTAAGGTGGTAAGCAACGCGTTGATCGCCCAGAGAAAAATCTTTCTCGAAGATCGTTCATTTGTTGCAAAACTAACTAGAACGTTCGAAACGCAGGGACCAGTTATAGAAAATATATCGAGACGATGCGGCGGTTTCCTAAAGCAGCTGTCTCTCAGGGGATGCCAGAGCATCGGCAACAATTCGATGCGCACGTTGGCTCAGTCCTGCACCAATATCGAGGAACTGAATCTTAGCCAATGTAAAAAGATCTCGGACACTACCTGCGCCGCCCTAAGCAGCCACTGTTCGAAACTTCAACGACTAAACTTGGACTCGTGTCCCGAGATAACGGACATATCCCTGAAGGATCTCTCGAATGGTTGTCCGCTTCTCACTCACATCAATCTGTCCTGGTGTGAGTTACTTACCGACAAGGGAGTCGAAGCGTTGGCGAGAGGTTGTCCGGAACTCCGTAGCTTTCTATGCAAAGGCTGCCGACAGTTAACAGACAGGGCTGTCAAATGTCTCGCCCGCTACTGCCACAATTTGGAAGCGATCAATTTGCACGAATGCAGGGTACTTGCAAATGCAATTAACGTAACTTCCATGTTTTAGCGCTCGTATGATTTGCCAACAGGGACTCGATATTACGGTCACCTGGATATTTTCTAGATCGTTTCTAAAGCTATGATCACAGTAGACGCGTGTTCCGACGAACAAGATATCCAAAGACCGAAATGTGTACACTCATCGACGGCAAAAAATATTTGCACGTGATTGTATTTATTATAATATTTACGTACTGATTAATTAGATCCAAGTACATTAATTTTCCGGACCATTTACAAATATTTTCATATAATTATGTATACTAATTTGATACTATGAAAGTTAAAATGTAGAATCTATTAAGGTTGTGTGCAAATACTTTATTCTAATTACTCTACATATGTATTTGCTTGCTCTGAAGAATTTGTCGGAACAACAACTCGTCAAAACAGATACATCATCTAACCGTAGTCTACATCTATCGCGCGTATTATGAAATTCCCGGTTAATCAGAAATTACGATCGAATAACAAGGCCAAGCATACGAGTGTAAAGATTACGGATTGGGCGTCGTAATGAATATCAAACCGATGAAATCTAGAAATTGTTTCTAGTTGAAATATTTGATCGAACGTTTTCTTTCTTGCGACGCCGAATCTATTTGGAAAGCTATCTTCTATTTGGCGTGTGATTCATGATAACGGATTCGTTGCAGAATATAACGGATGACGCAGTCAGAGAACTCAGTGAACGATGTCCACGATTACATTATGTTTGCCTGTCGAATTGTCCTAATCTAACGGACGCGTCTTTGGTCACGCTGGCGGAACACTGTCCACTCCTTAGCGTGCTCGAATGCGTGGCTTGCACTCATTTCACCGACACGGGCTTTCAAGCTCTCGCCAAAGTGAGTTGATCAACGTGACTGAATTCACTGTGATTCCAAACACACACGTGATATCTGGAAGACACGTTCTCTTCGTTATTTCAGAATTGCAGATTACTAGAGAAGATGGACCTGGAAGAGTGCGTTTTAATAACAGACATCACCCTCGTTCACCTGGCCATGGGCTGTCCAGGGTTGGAGAAACTGGTAAGCGGATTTGAACAACCTTAAGCTGTGTTCTCGTCGAAGCAACGTCGATGCTCCATGTTTCTTGAAAAAATCACCTAACGTTTCTCTATGTTTCTTCACCTTTTTGTCGCCAGTAACAAAAGCTGCTGGTTATTACCTTTCGAAGTGAAGTAAGGACCAAAGAAAGAGAAGAAGCCGAAATAAAATCCAAACGTTCATTGCCTCGGTATGAAAAAGCTTTTTAAAATATCTGTTGAATATTGTTTGCAAAATGTAGCAACGACAAGCAACAAAAAGCTCCCGGTTATTGCTTCAACGAGGACGCAGATTGAACTTGATAAAAGAAATAGTTTTGGATGCAAATGACTAATTTCTCGGATCGGTTACTTTCTTTACGCAGAGTTTGTCTCACTGTGAATTGATCACCGACGATGGCATCCGACAGTTGGCCATTTCGCCGTGCGCAGCGGAACATCTGGCGGTGTTGGAATTGGACAATTGTCCCCTCATCACAGATGCTAGCCTCGATCATCTTCTACAGGCCTGCCACAATCTCAAGCGCATCGAGCTTTATGACTGTCAACTGATCACCAGAGCTGGCATACGTAGACTCAGAGTACCGTATCATACGTTCCTAATTTCATCCACGAAAATAATATTTCGCTTATGGAGTGTTGAACGTCCTTCGACTCGATATAGATAAAATGTCGTATAATCAAGGATTATCTTCAAACTGGTGAAATCTTTACTTCTTTTCTTAGTTAAAATGCTCTACCTATTAATTGAAACATAAAAAAGCATTTTCGTTTCGTCTTTGTTTCTCTTCGTGCAATCGAATTTTACTTAAAAGATAAAAAACACAGAGAGTTTCAAGTATATGTAGTATCTACTAAAAGTATCATTTATTATTATATTTATTACGGTACTTACATATCAATTGATTAGGTCCAAGCGTATTAAATTTCTTATTGTTCAGCTGAATTTTCGTTTGACTCCAAAAATTTGTCTCCAAATATGATACCATAAAAATGAAAAGATTCTACGTAGGGCATTTTAATCAGGATAGCCTAACTGTGAATACTAACAAAGCAAACAAACAATTTTTCCCGAAATCCCGGAACGATTCTGTTCGCTTCTTCCTCCATTGTTTTTTGTTTTAAATTAAAAAACAATTTGATTCGTTCTGTTTCAGGCACATTTGCCCAACATTAAAGTCCACGCGTACTTCGCTCCAGTGACACCGCCGCCAAGTGCGGGAGCGTCACGGCAGCGATACTGCCGATGCTGCGTCATTCTGTGATTTCGCATAAAAATGACTCTGATGCAAATCGTCCGATGTACCACGCTACCGGTGGACTTGTAACTTCGATGATCGTCGATACACGGCGATCGTGGGACCTTCTCTCTTCCGGTTGCCAGACCGAGACTCTGGTTGCCATTCGTCAACAGTGAGAACAAGCCTCGTCGGGAATGAAATCGCGATTCCTTCGACAGATATACCAATTCGACTCGCAACACACGCAACAAGTACAAAAGGACAGTACGTCACCGTCACCTAACTGATACACACACACACACACACACACATACTCACACACACACACACACACACACACACACACACACACACACAACCACCAGCTGCTGCTGCAATTGTTACTAATGTGTCGCTGCTACTACCGCTCACTATAAAACTGTTTCTATCACCGCTGTTCGACACTGTACAACGGTGTACAATGATATCGTTTCTACTGGAACTCTATTGAGTTTCGATAGTACGTGCTTTGCTAATAATCGCCGTCGTTTCATCACGTGCGTAAGACCATTCAGCGAAGGAGAGGAAAAGATATTCTTGGATTTTGTCGGCGGTCGTTTCGTTCCCGGATTTCACACTTGTAGAGCATCGATTTTTCGAGAAAGTAAGAAACGAACAAAACAGAAAAAAAAAGAAAAAAGAAAGGAAACGGGACGACAAAGGACAAAGACGTTAATAACATTGTGGACGACGAAGAGGACGATGACGACGCGTGCGATAGAGCGGGCAATCTTTTTATCCAAGCGACACGGTCCGCTCCTATACGGGCAAACGCGATCGTACGTATCGATCGAGAGCCTGAAATTTTCGCGGTCCGATGTTCCACGTGAAACAAAACGATAAGCATATATACATACGTATATGTATTATATACATACATATATACATATATACATATATTTTTTTAGTACGACGCATTCTCTCTTCTGCTAAACGTTAATCGTCAAAGAAAAATGTACGCGCAATCCGTTCCGGGTGGTAACGGTATACAGCATGCGTCCAGTGATCTTTTCTCGAACTCGAAAAGGGGAACGAAAAGAAAAAGGAATGATGCGAAGGAGGGAATGGAAAACGACGTCGCGTTAAAACGTGTTTCAAGCTGCGTATAAAAGCCGTGCTATTATTCTAGACATTCAATTTCTATCGAAGATTCGTATCTTTGTGTGTGCGTGTGTGTATGTGTGCGTGCTGCGTGCGCGTGTGTATGTGAGCGCACGCTTTCGTACGTGCATGTGTATGCGTGTGTGCGTGTTGCTGTAGCAGTTTCTCAAACGAACACTGCCTATTATAAAGTTATTGATAAAGAAAAAGAAGAAAAAGAAAAAAAAAAGAACACAAAGAAAACTCGACGAAGAAAAAAAAATGGTTTAAAAAAGAGAAAAAAATAGAAAAGACACGAAACTACCAAAAAACAGAGAGAGACAGAGAGAAAAGAGAAGAAGACACGCGAGAATCGTAGAGATGATCGCGGGTTGTTTGAATCTCACCGCGAAACCATAGATCGACCCGTGTACCGTCGTTCGTTTTAAACTAAATATATACACATTGTTCGTGAAAACGGACGATACGTGTTTCTGTCTACCAAAACCGAAATTCTCGATCTCGCACACGCGACTGGTAACTGCGACACCTACGAATTTCTTTCTTTTCCTTTTAATGAGACCGGCGTGCACATCGCGAGATTTAACACACCTAATGAGAACGGAAACGTGAAACTTAGATGAATCCGGCACGGTTGTTGACTTCGCTTCTTCTTAGAGAAGAACCGAAGAGAAAACGACAAGAAAGAAAAGGAAGAAGAAGACAGGAGGGAAAGAAAGACAAAGATGCGATGGTCTGTCGTGTTCGAAGCTCCCATCTAATTACTGTTGGCGTCCGTTGGTAGCACGTTTATGATACATTTTACAAGAACTCGCAGACGAACGGCTAAATACACGGACAACTGGTTCTGTTCGCGAGTCGCGCTTATTGAGTCTCTAATGTACTATGTTCCACCTCCTAACGACCCAAACATTCATATATACAGCTTTTTATTTTCTTTTTTTTTCATCTCCTTTCGTTTTATTATTATTTTGTTCGTATTTTAATTCGTCATGGACTAGGAGAGCACAGACTGAGAAAACGAATCAAAACGTTGATACGTTGAATAACCCGATTCACTTGGGCCCAGCGATCCACTCGCTGGCGGATTCTTACTTTTTAAGCTTAGTTTTATGGTATGGTGGCAGTACGAGTACCGTGGACGTATTACGCACGTTCCCGTGACCATACGTCGTGGACGTGCCAGTACTAAGAAATTCGTTTGCTTCGCGATCTTCGAATCGTGAGTACATATAGCTATATAACATATGAAGAAAGAACGAGAAAGAGTCGGACTAATTCGGAATAAAACAAAATAGGAATATAAAAAGAGGACAGAATAGAACGGTACACGAAACAAAGATGTATTTGTTCCCGTTCGTTGGAAAAAAAAAAAAAGAAGAGGAAGAAAGATCGAGATTAACATTTGATAGGATATTTGTCGTTTGGAAGTATGAGGTTCAGGATGGCAAAGCGTATACATAATAACAATTAACTGGCGAAGAAAATTTTGATCACGTCTTCGTGTCGCGTGAGTAATAGAACAAAGAAGAGGAAAGGAGCTTTTTTCGATTATGAGAAAGTTCTCATGACAGAACATTCAACTTTTAATTCCAACAGCTGGAAACAACGCGGAAACGACAGTCAAACGTTCGTATTTTTCTCGCATTGGTAGCCAGGATGTCTGATTGCTATGACGATGAAGGTTTTCGCGTTGCCTGAATTGACGGAATGTTCGATTATTGAGACAAAACGAACTTATATGAAAAGGAACAAGTACGATGGTCCATCCCAAAATATACAATAGAATCGCCACGTGACGCACTCTATTTTTCTTCTTCCCGTTGTTTCGACGAATTTCGAGGAGCCAGCCATGTACGTGAATCGCGTGTCGTTGCGTCGAATAAAAGAATCGTATAGATGATTGTTAATCCTTGTTAGCGCGTAAGAACGTACACCGCATATATATTTAATATATAGCGTGTAAACAGAATACCGGATGAAGGAACTATATATATATATATATAAATGCAAATATACAAGAGGTATATATATATATATTAACAAAAAAGGGAAAAAATTCAGTAAAAAAATAAATATATAGATATGATATGTTTTATACGCTGCATGTCATCCTTAGTGAGAAATAACGTGATCATCGTAATGTGTCGTTCGGAATCGAATCATTAATTTTTTTCTTCTTTTTTTTCTTTTTTTTTTTTTTAGCGATTAAACGATGCACGAAGGGGAATCAGCAGGATAGGCTTCAACGCGAAAGGACGAACGAACAATAACACCACTCTATATCCATCACTCGTGAAACTTTCTCCGACCTCTCGCGGGTCTCGTTGAAGGAATCTGTTGCGTTGTTTCGTCCACGAACTTAGTTGAAATTTTCCGCATATTCGATTAATCGTGAAAAAATAACACGCGAACGTACGCACGACTGTCGCCTGGCGCCTCGTTCGATCGAGTTCGGCTCAAAATATGAAGTCAATCGCAGTGCCTGAACCGCCGCAAAACTTGTAAATTATATAATCACGTAGTCGAAATTCCACAAAGAATTACTGTGTGGCGGAGGATGTACAAGATTTAAAAACTAATAATAATGAAACGAAACAAAGACTCTCATATGTGCCAGCCACTAAGAATTTTCGAGGGTCTCTCTCTTTCTCTCTCTCTCTCTTTGGCTGAAACGAAACTCGTCGAGCGCCCGACAGCCGTGCACCCACGCGCAATTATTTAACGATGGACATTCGGTGTATCAACGATTTTGATACACCTGAAATCTCTTTTAGTATCGAAAAATTAAATACTTGGAGCAGACTCGAAGAAACCACGAAAGATCGAAATATTTTCTTTTATGAAATTCTTGGCATAGCGATATCGTGATCCGTGTAAATAGTCAAAGTTAGCCGGAAACTTGTATATTTTGAATACCGTTCGAAGCGTTAAGTATTTCTCAACGTTTCCCGTGAAACAATCCGTGCTGCAATTTTCGAAACTTAGAATCGAAAAGAACCGCCAGATCTCAAGAACGTCGAATACGTTTTAACCTTCTTTCTCCGTGTTATACGATATTATACATTATACACGCGAACGTTTATGCATTTTTACGATGTTACAGGTAGAAAACCTAGTCTCGATACGGTGAGGCTATTAAATTATTCGCATCGGTTAACCCGTTACACGGCATTTAATAAGATTGTAAATTATACGTACGGCTGGTTCGATTTGGCGTAGAAAACGGGGAAAAACATTTGAATGTCCATCGCTGTTGCACGATTTCTTAATATATATTCCTTCAACGTATTGAAAACCAGTTCAAAATCGTCCGTGGCAAAGGAAAAAGAGAAAGTCAAACGGATAGAACTATCGAGAGGAAAATGTATAGTTTCTTAGTCATTGTAAACGCTCGTGGAAACGTTATTTTTAGTAAACGATGGGTTGGTGATCGATGATCAAGACTCGGTGACTTGATGATCGATTACGAACGATTCGCGACTCTATGAAATGAACGAATCGTTAGTACAACAAATTGCATGTTGAATATAATAGAATCGAGTCCCGTTACGTGGAAACATTACGAGACGTAAGAGCCTGTCGGGAATCCTGTTGGTCGTGCATTAGGAAATCGTGGTCGATTTTCGAAAGCGATGTACGTTGGTATTCATTCGCGTTTGAAATCGAAGATTATCGTAATAAACGAACGAAACATTGAAAAGAAGAAACAAAAGGGAACACGAAGAAGAGGAAGGGAAAAAGAATTGTTCACCGATGGCAGTGTGTAGTCTATTGGTATAATAGTACACAATATGTCGCCGTAAGAAAGAGATCGTGTTGTAACGACGGTTGAAAAGAGTGGTGCGAAAGAGAGAAACAAACAGGAAGAGGGAAGAGGAGGGGTGAAAAGAAGATAAAACGAAGCTTTTGAAGGCGAGTGATCGAGCAAGTGTTTGGCTGTGCTGTAGAATAGGAAAGAAACGTGAGATTCGAGAGAAAGAATGAGAGAAAGAGAGGGTGTGAACGAGAGAGATAAAGAATTCAGATGTTAATCGAAGCCAGCGAAAGTATCAAATACTATAGTACTATAGCACTATGTATATATACATACATATATGTATATATATATATGGGTATATATATAGTAGTATAGTACTATATATAAAACAAAAAAGAAACTCGATCACGATCGAGATCCATTCGGTTCACGGTTGAAAAAACAAATTCTTAAAGATAAGAGCGTAACGTATTTAATGGTCTACACGTGTCGGCCTATACGTGCCTCCTAAAGTCACGACGATCTCTGCCTTTAATCAAGAAGAAAAGTAAGGGAACGTCGCGATAGTGTATCGAAAAAAAAAAAAAAAAGAACAGTAATTGTTACACGGAAATTCGTGTGCGAATACTGTAGCTGATTATACATTGACATTTCGCTGCTTCGACAAGCTACAGTCTACCATGTATATATTTTCATTAATGTATGTATAATAAAAAGTATATTCGAGACAACGATCGGCTCTGTTTAGTGTGCGCTGTCTTGTCATTCTTCACATGGGCTATATTATGGTCGGAGAATCGATACACATTTGGAATCGATCGAAACTGTTCCCGTTACGGAGAATATTTTTGGCTTCTGAATAACATATAACATATATATATTACCGCAATGACGTATTTCTTCTAGAAATAAATTTTAAATGAACAAACTTCGTCGGCTTTGTTTATGTTATGTAAAACGTTACCCGTTTACGTTCATCTTTTTTAATAAATTTTCAATGCATTCTCAATATTTTACACTATATATTATACAACGATCATAAATAAATATATTAGATAAATGCGTGTGATTATAAAGAAAAAAGAAAAAAAATTGGAGAAAAGCATAACTAGGAGAATCAAAAGAACGATGAATGAAATAGCGCGCGTACTTTTTTATTGAATGAATTTACGCATGCTGTGTGTCACGTGACTTCGCACGCGTTGCTTGGCAACGTAATCCATTTGTACGATTCGTACAGTCGCATGGCTGCGAGTCAGTTTGTCAGTTATTTGATTCACAAAAAATAGTTGATCGTTTAAATTGCGGTTGATAAGTTTTTGTCGTTCTTCTCTGTGATGATCGTACAAATTATGTTATTCTTTCATGAATGAAATGAAATGAATGAACATTAAAAGGCATAGAGTCCTTTTCACGTAGAAACCAAAGAGGTTAAGGGAACCTAACCTGGAGCATTTTGTTTTGCTCCCTATATTTATATTCTAATATTTGTTATTCCAATAAAATGACAGATATTGTATGTTACTTACGTTCGAAAAAATCAGTGATATCGAAGTAAGGAAAAGAAAATAATATTACGGTGGTTTATACAGCTTTCTTGTCATTATTTGACACGGTCGTGTACCGTGTTGATTGATAAAAGGTAAATATAACCTGCTGGTGATTCCAAATACACAATGAGCAAATACAGAAAAAAGGAATCCTCGAGTGAGGACAGTGATAGTGAGGAGGAAAGACGTAAGAAAGATATTAAAGAAAGAGACGAGTTTGCTAATCGACTGAAAGCAAAGGATGAAAGTAAAATACGAAAGGTGGCTATGCCAGCTGGTTCAGGTGCAGGTAGACTATGATCCTTTATAATCTTATGCTTTAGAAACAATTACAAACTTTATAAAAATATTCAATAAAAATATTTGGTACAATAAATACATTTGACAAGACTTATAAACAATTTATTATCATTATTATACTTAATCTGTACATATTGTGCCATAATTAAGTAATATATTGTAATTAGTTACATTTAAATATCAATGTGTATTAGTATTATTATTAATGACACTATTAAGTGTTAATAATGAATAATACTTTTTTGTAAAACCAGCTGAGGCTGCCAAGAGACTCAAAATTATGGAAACAGACATGCGAGAGAAATTGGTACCCAAACTGCGTGTTGAGTCTCGTAGGAAATACTTGGAGAAACGTAAAGAGGATAAGGTGGCTGAATTGGAAGCTGATATAATTGACGATGAATATCTGTTTGAGGAGGAAATGTAATTTCTTATTAATACAACACAATAATTACACAAAGTAATTGCACAATTACATAATCTATTAACATCTTTTTTTTTAATGTCAGATTAACAGAACGGGAAAGGAAAGAGCGGGAGCATAAAAAGCAGTTGCTTCAGTTAGCCAAAGAACATGAGAAAGCCAGAGAACTTGAAAGGTTGCAACGTTACTATATGCCTTTGGAAAAGGGAAAAGTGGCACCAGAATTGGAAGTTCCCGATAACGAACCGCCACAATCCGAGCAAAGCAAATGGGAATCTGATCAGATGTCTTCTGCTGTCTTTCGATTTGGCGCAAAAGACAGAAAAGGTACACGGTATTCAATGTCGATACGTGTTAAAATGTTCGTATCTTATTTTTTACTAATTTCTATTAATTTCAGCACAACAGGACTACGATCTTCTGCTGGAAGATGAAGTGGAGTTCGTTCAAGCGTTACGTATGCCTGGCAGTGAGAAGAACAGGAAACGCGAGGATAGTCCTCCTCCGCAAGTAAAGGCGTTACAGACTATACAGGAGACAAAAAGGAGTTTACCGATCTATCCCTTTAGAAATGATCTCATTCAGGCTATCAAAGACCATCAAGTACTTTACAGAATTCGTTAAATCAAACTTAAATTATATAAGATAAGCATTGATTGCTATCTTGCGATTTAATTCGATTTAGGTGCTGATAATCGAAGGAGAAACGGGTTCAGGGAAAACTACGCAAATTCCTCAATATCTATACGAAGCTGGATTCGCGGAGAATAATAAAATTATTGGCTGTACGCAGCCAAGAAGGGTAGCTGCCATGTCTGTTGCTGCGAGAGTTGCTCACGAAATGGCTGTTAAATTGGGAAATGAAGTGGGTTACGCGATTCGTTTCGAGGATTGCACCTCTCATCGTACTCGTATCAAATATATGACCGATGGTACCCTGCACCGTGAATTTCTCAGCGAACCAGATTTGGCTTCTTACAGGTATAAATGGCATCATACAATGAAAATGTATAAATATATACGATATACAATACATATCATATTTTATGGAATGTAATAGTTAATTATATTTATATATTTCATTGTTCCCCATAATCGAAAATAATACAATTCGTATGAATAGGAACTTAATCGAAATCAGCTCCATGGTGAATGTATTAAATTTAGATTTGCCAACACTGTTCAAACTGATTCTTAGTTACTAACAAACGTCTTCGTATTTGCTTTAACGAAACAACGTTATTTTCAGTGTTATGATCATCGACGAAGCACACGAACGTACCTTGCACACGGATATCTTGTTTGGTTTAGTAAAGGATATAACAAGGTTTCGAACAGATCTAAAACTCCTAATTTCGTCCGCTACGTTAGACGCTACGAAATTTAGTGAATTCTTCGACGATGCACCGATATTTCGGATACCTGGTCGCCGGTTTCCCGTTGATATTTATTATACCAAAGCACCAGAAGCGGATTACATCGACGCCTGCGTAGTCTCCATTCTTCAAATACACGCCACTCAGCCACCTGGCGATGTACTGGTGTTCCTAACAGGTTTTTCAATCAGATACTTCTACAAGCAAGTACAATAACTTTTGCTGGAATTTCAAAAGAATTATTTCGCCTAAATTTAATTAACTCAATCCTATTACTATTAGTATTAGTATATTACTTTAATCTCACTCCTAATGACAAGAACAATAACTAGATTTAGCAAGAAATATTGTGTCTTTTCTTTGTGCTCGCTGGATCTATTTCTTCTCCTTATGAAAAGGTTCGAGAGTATTTCTAGAATAAAACCGCTACCTGTTTCACGATAATGACAAACTAGACCTTCGACTTATTGAAATTTAAAGTACTTAAAAAATTTAAGCACTATTATATTTTTTGGTTTGGTCATTTGTTGTTACTTTTTAATAAATTTCTACTAGGTCAAGACGAGATAGAAACATGTCAGGAAATGTTGCAAGAAAGAGTAAGGCGACTAGGTTCGAAATTAGGAGAACTGTTAATCCTACCCGTATATGCTAATCTTCCAAGCGACATGCAAGCAAAAATATTTCAACCCACTCCGCTTGGAGCGAGAAAAGTATGAAAAATAAATTGTATATTTCTCCTTCGTTAAACGTATCACTTTTGCTATTTATCTTTTAATGTTTCCAATTGTTAATTGTACAGGTTGTTCTTGCTACGAACATAGCAGAGACATCATTAACGATAGACAACATAGTGTACGTGATAGACCCTGGATTCGCGAAACAGAACAATTTTAATTCCCGAACAGGCATGGAAAGTTTAATGGTCGTGCCGATTAGCAAAGCTTCTGCGAATCAGAGAGCAGGCAGAGCTGGAAGAGTAGCTCCAGGAAAGTGCTTTCGACTGTACACAGCTTGGGCTTACCAACACGAACTCGAAGACAATACCGTGCCTGAAATTCAGAGGATCAATCTAGGTATGAATAACTTTGTCACTAGACTAAAAATTTTTGCATTTTCATTTATGCAAAATTTAAAGATGTAAAAATGCGTAGAATGCATATAATATAGAAAATACAGTACTTTTTATAATTCTTAATAGATGAAAGGAATTTCTGTTTAAATTCCACTTCTTTACTTATATCCATAAAAATATAAATTTCCATAAAAATTCACAGTCTAGTTATCATGAAATGTCATTTTGCCTACTTGTCCCGTGAATTCTCTATGTTTAATTAAATTATCAAACGACAGGAAATGCCGTGCTGACCCTGAAAGCTCTGGGAATAAACGATTTAGTCCATTTCGACTTCCTGGATCCTCCGCCGCATGAAACGTTGGTCTTAGCTTTAGAACAGCTATACGCGTTGGGAGCTTTGAATCATCGCGGAGAATTAACGAAACTGGGTCGAAGAATGGCTGAATTTCCGCTAGATCCTATGATGGCGAAGATGTTGCTGGCTAGCGAACAATATCGCTGCTCGGAGGAAGTAGCCACGATAGCTGCCATGTTATCTGTGAACGGAGCCATATTCTACAGGCCTAAGGACAAGATCATTCACGCAGACACGGCTCGAAAGAATTTCCATGTGCCTGGTGGCGATCATTTGACTTTATTGAACGTGTACAATCAGTGGCAGCAAAGTGATTTTAGTACTCATTGGTGTTACGAGAATTTCATTCAACATCGATCAATGAAAAGAGCTAGAGATGTTAGAGAGCAATTAGTCGGATTGATGCAGCGAGTCGAGATGGAACTTGTGTCGGGTATCACGGAAACGCTGAATATCAGGAAGGTGAGTGGGTTCAGATTAACATACTTTGCCAGTCTTGTTTCTTTTCGTTGTACAATAGAGAGCTCCATTTGTTTGAACTCCATTTATTGAAACAAAATCTTAGTGAGGACTCGATTAAATAATCTATTTGCATTTTGGTCTGTTTCTTTTTTGTAGCTCTTCTTCATGTAGCTGAAACAAATTTTAAATATTGCCTGACTAATATTAGATCTACCAAACCAATCAGAATGATTGGTATCAGATCTTTTGTTTTTACAATTATTAAGTAGTAATATTAAATACAAAGTATTTTTGGTAATATTATTATCATTTCAGGCTATCACAGCAGGATATTTCTATCACGTGGCAAGATTGTCAAAAGGAGGTCACTATAAAACTGCAAAACATAATCAGACGGTTTCCATTCACCCTAATAGCTCGTTATTTCAAGAGCTGCCGCGTTGGTTACTTTATCATGAGTTGGTTTTCACTACAAAGGAATTTATGAGACAAGTAAGTAATTAAAACTTAAATACGGAAACTTAAAAATTGCTTTGTCTATAATCATTTGTGAAATGAATATTGTTTCAAGCAGTTGAAAAAGAGAGATATAATTCTATGTAATTATACAGGTGACAGAGATCGAAAGCAAGTGGCTTTTGGAGGTAGCACCTCATTATTACAAACCAAAAGAACTAGAAGATTCTACGAATAAAAAAATGCCGAAAGTTGCAGGACGATCGCACCCAGACGGAACCTACTAATGGTCCTAATAATTAAATAACCATGAATCTTTTTATTTGTATAAAAAATTGTACAAACAGCTCCGAATTTTGAATGCAATTTTTTATAATATAGAAAGTAACAAGCCTAGCCACAATGTACTATACAAGCGTTTGTAACTAATAAATCGTACTATTTATGTTACTCTATTGTAAATGCATTTTATTTTAATAAAAATTTACACTAAATATAAATCGTTCCTTCCATTTTAATATTCCACACCCCAAGGTAAGTAAATAGAAATTAGTGGACAATATTATAACATACAAATTGCAATTCGAGAATCGTTTATAAAGGTAATTAAAGAAAATAGCAAGAATGCAGAAAGGAAGGTAAGTAAGGAAAACAAGGTAAGCAAATTTAGCCATTTCCTTACACATCATATCTCCCTGATACACATCCCCAATTTTGGAACAAAAATCTTTGCCCGAAACCTTACTTACCTTTCTTATTCTATTTGTTTCAGAGATTCCTAGAATTGCAGAAATTTTGTACTTATGTTTTTAAACTTTTCACTTATTCACTGCATACTTATCTTAGAGGATAAGATGTGAAATAATGGCACAAGATTATTATGTTTTACAATTTATTTAAATTTATCTATAAATTCATTTATATTACAAAGCACAGAACAAATACTATTTTTGTAACATGAATGCTTTTGCATTCCTATTTTCATGGACTATGAATCATTCTTCGCGTGCAGGGTGTTCGACTACAGATGTAAGAAAATTTAAGGATTGATTCGTAAAGCTAAAATAAGAATTTTCTGAAATAAGTTTCCTCAAAGTGTTTCCAGCTTTTTTCATTTGGCATCATTTTTATTATTCATTTGTCGTAAGTTGGAGCTTCCTCAAAATAAACGAATCGATTTCGTACAAACGATGTTGTGCTTGTGTACAATAAATGATAAAAGACTCGAGTTCTAAGTAAAGTGGTTATCCGAAGAAATTCATAAAAATGTAACTTCGCAAATGGCACTGTAACATACGATAGACATTACGATAATGATACGGTGCGTGCATATCAAGGTAGGCGAATGTGGACAATATCTTTCTTGTGAAAAGAAAGCTTTCTATAGGTACCATTCTGTAAAGATATAGCTAATCCTATAGTGGCCAGTGTTTTATGAAATTTCTCTGAGATCTTTATCTACGCGATTATATAGAATTTTTTTTATTTAAAAATCGAAGAGTAAATAAACAGCCAATTGCGTTTTGGTTGGAATTGTTTTTGTTAAACGACGAAATAGTAACCAACAAATATAATTTCGGTTTAGGAAGACGTGTAGTTTGCCATTGATTCTTAATCACATACTCGTGTACAGCATCAAAGGATTCGCAATTGTTTCTTGTAACTTTCTTAATACGATTTTCTTTTCTCTAACATGTAGTGTAGCATATAAAACAAGACTTACGGTTAACAATAGGATATTATTAGACATACACATTGGAGTACACTTTGCAAAAATACGCACAGTATTCAAAATATATTGCCCATTATGATATCTAGCAAATAAAACAATCGTTTACCTGGCTTATCGTTTTCCATTTATTTAATCACACTCGTGAAAATATGAATTTGCATAAATATTAATTACACAATTAGTCAATATTTCCAATCTCCGTGTTGTTCAAGGATCTACTGTAATAATGACACGATCAATGAAGATTATTCTTAATAATAATAATAATAATAATAGACTTATCTTTCTTTTTCAAACTCCTGTAGAAATTCCTTCCGGGTGGAAAATGAGTATTCTGCAGCCAGCTTTTAATATATTAATCGTCTGTGGATGCTGGATACCACCGTCTTGTCGAACATTCTACGGAAAGTTGTTGTACGCTGCATACACGGCGTTCGTGATTTTTCTATTGTGCAGTTTCTGCATCTCGCAATTTCTGAACGTGATACTGAACGTAAGAACGGCGGAAGAGTTAAGCGACAGCTTCTACATGTTCATCGCGTCCATTCTTTCCTGTTGCAAGATCTTTACGCTTCTGGTCAACCATAAAGCGATTAGAATCCTCAGCAGGAAGCTCGATGAGGAGCCTTGTAAACCAATAGATGAGCAGGAGATTACGATCCGAAGAAGATTCGACAAAAGCATCGGGTATATGATTATTTTCATTATTATATAGTTTTTTCAATTATTATTTTCAATTATTTAACACTAATCTTATTATTTAACTCAAATGTCCGGTTTCAAAATTTAATTTAAAATTCAATGTTTGTTAATATAAGAATTTATCTCAGCGTGTCTTATCTCTCCTCGAGGAGATTCTTCCTCGAAGAAGAAATTTCTTGGCTGTCTGTACAATCTACGCTCGCTCGCTAACAAACAATTCAGAAATGGACATAGCGGCAAACTTCGAGTTTTATGATATTTTCTAATACGAATATTGTATGCGGTATTTTTCGGACGCCGAAATTATCGATATTATGTAATTCGCATTACCTTTATTCGAACACAGTGAGAAGATGGCTAATTTAAAAAGAAAGAAAAGATTCTTCTAGATGAATATTTCCATTTCCAAAAACTGAAGCATGTATAAACAATGTACTACAAATTACGTATCGTCAAAATTTCAAAGAAATCGTAAGAATGTCGATCTACACTGTAAATACCTTAAAAAGAACCAGGAATCTCATTAGTAGGCTATTTGGAGATAACGTGGATTGTTAAAAGCTAAAATAAATTGTTCTAACATTTCCTCCGCCATATTTCCTGGAAATAGTGTATGTACATTCTTTCTGGCTAAAAAAAATCATATTTCATTGCTTTTCATTTAATCACGCGATAGCTGTATCTTCTACCATTTCGATTTTTCAATTATAGAAATCGAATATAACTGAATTTGACCAGATATAGCTTCTTAAAGAGAACTACAAAACCCTTCAGCAGGCCATCTAGAAGTAAACTAAATCGTTTTTTATTTTTTATTATTTTTTCTTTATTAGAACAAGCGCACAAGTGCCTTTCAATCGCTCTCGATTTTCAATCAGGTATCAGCATAGGTAAATCGATTGACAAACCTTTATAGACGCTTTACAGGTCGATCACGATCTACTACACGATTATGGTGATGCTTACGGTTGCCTGTATGATATTATTTTCGTTCCTCACTGACTTCGGCGACCGGAAGCTCGCGTACAAAGCCTGGCTGCCTTTCAACTATTCTGTGTCCAATTGCTATTACATCGCGTACGCTCATCAGATCATCGCACTGATTGGCACGGCGCTTCTAAACGTGGCCTGTGATGTGCTGGTTTGCGGGTTGCTCGTTCACGTCTGCGGCCAGCAAGAAATCCTGAAGCATAGAGTAATGGAACTGAAGAAAGAACCGAGACCTGACATTGGAAAAATCGTGCGTTTTCACGATTATTTATACGGGTCAGTGTTATCCGTTTGAATAAATAAATAGAATTATTTCAGCATCCAGTAACTAACGTAATACATAATAACATAAAATATTATAAATACGAATTGCTTTCTTCATGTAACTTGAGAATATACGTACAAAGAAAAATATACACTGCCATTTAATGCATACAAGCTGACTTTAGCTTCTTATGGAGAAAAGATAAAAGATAAAAAATGATATACATTCATATCGAGCATTAAAACTGTAATTTAATTTTAATGAAGAGAGTATTACAGAGAGTATTTTAATTGTTCTACATTCTACATTCATATCATACATCAATATCATACGATATTTAGTTTAAGTATATATTTACTATAAAATTCATGCGCGGTATATATTAAAATTTGTTAAATCATAAGGCATTTTTCTCGTATTTAACCAACATCGTACAAGTGTATTTTTATTTCTCCATAAAATCCTCTTCAAACAAATCTTACATTCGCGTTATGTTTAAGCGCAGATACGTTTCGATAATACAGCAGAAGTTTCAAGAAATAATAGGTGTTCAACTTCTATCGAGCACCTTTGTGGTGTGTTTTATCCTGTACGAATTGTCGAACGCGCCAGTGAACTCCAAATATTTGCAATTCGTCTTATACCTGACCTGCATGATGACACAGGTCTTCTTCTACTGTTGGTATGGAAATCAGCTCAAATTAAAGGTAAATTTTACTGATCCGAGTTATCTGATAAAATTAAAGCTACTCGATTATGGATTATAATTCGACGATATGCGAAACAATAGAGTGTCGAGGTTGCGAATGCAATCTTTGAGGCGGATTGGATATCGTTTGATAATAGCAGCAAGAAGAGTTTGATAAACGTAATGAGAAGAGCCACGAAACCGATCGAATTGACCTGTGCCTACATATTTACGATGGACTTGAAAACTTTCGTGGACGTTAGTACATAGAATAAAATATATATAGTCATGAAAGTATTTGGATATCTACTAATAGGAACCTGTTATGAACATATTGCGTATGTTACAAAAAACATTTTGAAATTGAAGAGATGAATTATGACTAGTCGTAATCATTAAATTGCAGATTTTTATACATTTATGCGTATAAGTGCACAGAATGCACATAATTTGTGAAAGTATGCAAAATGTTCAAAGTATAATACTCTTTACATATAATATACATCTAGCAAGTAAAATAGTGTTCTATCTATGTTCCACTTATTTAACAATGTTTCTAAAAATATGAATTTACATAAATGTTCATAGAGTTTCAAACAAAAATTCCATAAAGTTTTCTATATGCATATGTATACATACATAGCACGTATAATATGTTTATAAAATTTCTATACTAATTGTAAATGTCCAAATACATTTGTGAATCGATATAGACATGTGTCTCACAAAGCAAGGATTTCACTGATTTATTAATACGTTTACGTCTCTTACAGATACTGAAAATGTCGTACTCGACGTACAATTTGCTCCAAAGGACGAAAGAATCTTAAAATACGAGGATTCTCGTAAAAATTAAAACTGATCGTCACAAGCAAACAAACGCGTCGAACTTTTGGTATTCGAAGCTTTTTGAATGTCGAAATTAAAAATTTGGAATTTCTGCGGTCAAACAATATTCCACACCTTTCCGCAGGAGACGATCGATGCTAATTTTTACGTGTTACCTTCAAGAAACGCTAATACAATGAAATCTGTCCAACGATATGTAAATCATGCAATTGCCACGCTAAAGATACTAAAATTCAACTTACCTTTATACGAAGCCTGCTTCATATTCTCTCGTCCTCTTTTCCTTCCAAAATGAAATTTCTATCGATACTCGTGAACGTTTTTTTCGAAATAAAAGAAATGTCTATGTTCTATTCCATTCTATGTCCATGGCATCTGGTCAATTTCTCTGCTTGCCAGTCTGCTAAATATTTAAACTTGTTGTCTTATGCATAAGACGATATAAATTCAAAAGACTCGAAAATAAATAGTTGCGAGGAATTTTAAATCCCTTCTGGACGTTTTCCATGCATCTACCTGGAATTACAATAATAATATAGTCCATGCACCAGAAAGGGGGAAGTTTTATGAACGATAATCTTCGTGCGATACGTATCGATATTCCGTGTCTATACATTGTCGCACGCTATTAAATATATTATACGACAACGCATTTCGTCGACATTCGTATCTTTCTTCTCTTATATTTCCAGTTTGTCAGCATACCGTACCAAATAATATCAAGGGTCTTCGGCTATTGTAAGCAAAAGCTCTTTCAAGCAAGTGTTAAGAAGAAAAACTCGTATCGATCGGATACTTTGTTATTATTTTCAGAAGCTAATCTCTACATCTATTGAAACATCCATTAAAATTTACTATTATTTCCAAATAATCGTTATTTTCACAGGAAACTTTACTTTTCAAAAAATCATCGGACGATGATTAGAAACGTCAGAGACGAAGAAGAGAAATATATTAGTGCAGAAATTTAAAGATACAGAAATATCTATAGGAACGAGCAATCGGTGCAGAAATTTAAAAAACTGAGCGATGCATCTGTTACGATTGACATATCGTTTTTTGACAATATGCGCCTGTTGGCGACCGCCGTTGCTATCGCCATTAAAAAATGTTGCATACACCGTCTACCGTTATTACGTGATACTGTTGGTGTATGGTGGCTCAATTTGTCAATTCATCGATCTAATATTCATCGTGGAGACCTTAGATGAGTTCTGCGACAATATTTACCTAACTCTGACATTTTTCATTTCGTGTCTCAAGATGTACAGTATATTGTCCAATCGTAAGAATATCATCGTCATAACGGATATGCTAGAGAGCACACCTTTTCAACCAGAGACGAAGGAGGAGATCGAGATTCGAGAAAAGTGTGAAAGACGAGCCAGGTAAATATTTTACGTAATATAATTTTGGTATTGAGAGCAAAAGTGTACCAAACATTTCTTTCTTTTCTGTGAACGTGACTTTACAGTTTTCATAGATTCCAATGAACGTTATTAAATCATACAAAAGAGGAAGAATTAATTTTTTCAAATCAAAAAATACATTACGTTACAATGAATACAAATACCTGTGTTTTAGACAGAGAATTATTGTTTTTGTTGCGTATCGAACTTAGTCCGCTTTGCTCTCGACGACCCAATTATTTTCAATATGTTTACTCTTAGTTCCTACGATATAATTTTCTATATCATTCTCGTATATATAATTATCAATAAAGATAGATATATTCCACATGACATTACCTATCACCTTACGAATCGCCACAGATCGAACGCGTTTTATTACGCACTTCTAGTTGAATCGTCAGTGGTGGTAATGTCGGTGTTAACATTGCTCGGTGCATTGTACAAAGGCGAACATCACAAGCTAGCGTTTCGAATGTGGTTACCTTGGAACCATACTTCGACAGCCACCTATAGCTTCATCTACAGTCAACAAATTTTAATTCACGCCTTCAATGGTCTGCTGCACGTTGCCTGCGACAGCCTCATATGGACGTTGTTGATGTTCATCTGCAATCAGATCGAAATCTTCGGATATCGCTTGAAAAAGATCGAACAAGGCACGAATGATTGCAAACTGTGCATTCGTTATCATAATCTCATCTATCGGTACGGTATACCCCGTATTTCAGCGTTTCATTTTCTTCTACTCCCTTAACTGAAGATAAAATATAGCAGTTTACAACGTACAATTCATATAAGACAATTTCTTTAAGTTTCGATATACAATTATCACAGCTTATTATCATTCTACGTATAATCAACTTTCCTACGTTAAAAATCTCCATTTATAGAATTTACGTCATTTATCATTTCAACTTTTGTATTCAATACTTAGCGAGTAAGCTAGAAACTCGTTGCACAGTTAAGGGATTACCGATATCGAGGAATAATATTCATATTCGATAATATATAAAATAATATCATATATTTCGTAATTCGTTCGTCGACGAAACAATTGCAGATTCGCCACCATGATAAACGAAGAGTTTAAACTGATGATTTTCGTTCAGTTCGCAGTGAGCACGCTGACGATATGCATGAATCTTTACATCTTAACGGGAACGAACATCTCGCTCGAGATGATTGTGAAAATAATTATGTTCAGCAGCTGTATGTTAACACAGATATACATTCTATGTTGGTACGGGAATGAAGTTGAACTGAAGGTATTTCCCTTAACGATAACGCAATTATCGTTTGGTTTGATCTTCTTTTGTTAAATCTTTCCAGTAACGTTGTCTGTTCTTCATTTAGAGCCTGGAAATTTCCAATATGATTTTTGAAATCGACTGGCTAGCGCTCAAGGAAACCACTAAACGGGACTTGTTAATGATCATGATGCGTGCGAGATCTCCCATACAAATGACTAGTGTTTACGTGGTGACGATGAATCTCAAGTCGTTCGTGATCGTTAGTATGGAAAGAATCGACCTTTTTTTTTTTTTTTTTTTGACTGACTGGCGTTTCCTTATTGTCTAATAATCGCTAAAAAATCAGATAAGTCTATCGCAGAGTTTTCTGAACTAAACTAAACGAAACTAGAAACTTTTTCATCTTATTGGATATTTTTTTCCAGATGAAGTCTCATAAAGAAGTAAAAATGAATTAAATACGAAAGTTTCAATTCTCCCTGTAAAATAAGAATCCGCAAGAACCAATATACGTAATATGTTCTTTTTCCAATAAAAGTAGACATTGATATTACCAATAATATACTTCATATTTCCAGTAATTGCAGAAATGAGAAATTCGATACCAGACGTTCCGACTGGATTGATAGTTTTATTATCAACGTATAATCTGTGTTTCACACCATCATACGAAATTCTCTTTGTCGCAGTTGTTGAAAACTTCTTATTCGGCGTACAATCTGCTGCAAGGTATGTAGCAGAGGTTAGCGAGCCAAGCAGCAGCTTCTCGAGAGACGAATAAAGGCACGACCCTTTCATGGACACACGCAATGGAGGAATGTAGAGTATGCGAAAGGAATAAACGAAACAATAAATAATATACAGAAGCGTTACGTTTATAACGGAACTCATTCCTCTTTTACCATTAATTTCTCTTCTCTTCTCTCGAAGAAGCCTGGACACCTTTTAAATATTTATCTATGGAAAACGACCATCGCGTTCCATTCTGCACGCTGATCATTTATATTTCAAGCAAACCGCCGTCAATATCGCCATCGACATTAACAACGTGTATCGTGAATTCACGTTGAAAGAAGAAAGGGGAAACAGCAAGACATAAAATTATCGGTATCTTGTTTTGTAACTGTTGCAAAAGTAATTGCGCGACTGCGTACTTTGTAACGGAAGATAGTGGTTTCCAAGGTAAAATCTAAAGGTACAGTTCTGACAATTAACTGGTTCATTTGAGCGAACTCGATCTAGTATTTAGGTACTGTGTTATTGGTAATATCTTTCGGCAAAGAATTAACCGATCGGAATATACTTTGTGGATATTTATTTAAATTCATATTGTTATGAAAACAACTGAAGGAATGGGACCTATAGATATTTGTTTCGCATATTTTTGCATACTATGTGTATTGCGTGTATTTTTTCATGTTTAAATTTCCCACAAATGTGTGAAAATTTGCAATCTATTAATTATTAGTTCGCTTCTACGAACGCGTACAATATTGCCTTCAATTATTATTTTTTATTAGTAGAATTATTTTACATTTGTAAACATATCGAGGATTATAAGAAACGAAGTTTAGAAAAATTCGAAATGCACACTTTACGTTGGACATTCGCGCTTCTTACTCTGACCGGTCTTGTACGACCGTCCACGTGGAAATATTTATGGAAAAGAGTTTTGTACGATGTTTACACGATCGTCGTGTTGCTGTTGCTCTTCAGTTTCGAAACTTCGCTGATTCTGGATCTTGTCATCAACGTGGATAATCAAGATGATTTTAGTGAAAATTTGTACGTAACGCTGGTACTGTTCTCCAGCTGTTGCAAGGCTCTTGTGCTACTAATTTATCGAGGAAATATTGAAATTTTAATGGGCGTTCTGCTAGAGAAACCATTCGCACCTGTGAACGACGAAGAGATTGAAATTCGAACGAAATTCGAGGAACGAATCGAGTAAGTTGGTATTGTAGTTACAGTACGATAAAGATTGAAATAGCAGTCGAGCCTCGATTAATGAAAGATTTGAGAATGATCCCTTGTCGGAAAAATCGAGAAACGAGAATAGTAATTGAGAGAAATTATTACATTTTTATCTAAAAATTTTTGTTTTCGTTTAATATCGATATTTATGAAACAGTTTAAAAGCGTTTGCTTCTATTTAATATTTATAAAACAGCTCAAGCGTAAATGCTTTTTTATTCAAGAGAAAATAAATTTAAAAACAAAGAAATTCGAATAGCATGCCATGATTAAAATGCAGATAATCGAGGTTTCGCTGTATTTGTAAAACGACAATGGTAGAATTAATTGTATTACATTTATAGATGGAACTCCAAAGCTTACTCGTTTGTACTTCACTTCTTCGTGGCCTGGCTATGGATAGGCGCATTTCTTACAGACTTCAGACATGGAAGACTGAAATTTCGAGCCTGGATACCTTATGACTACAATTCACCGCTTCTTTTTCTTTTTAGCTTTATTCATCAGATCCTGGCCACGATATTCAGCACGAATTTGAACATCGTTTGCGATTGTTTGTTCAGCGGTATACTGATTCACATTTATTGCCAATTCGAGATCCTTGAACACCGTATGAAAAACATTACTACGGACAAAGATTACTCGGCGAAATTCTGTGCACATCATCATCACCGCATATACAAGTTTGTTTTAATATTATATTACTATATAAATAAATATAAGCAAATTTCTCAATCTTCGTTCATTAGAATCGTTCTCTTCTTCGCAAAGTTTCTCAATTACCTGGATATTAAGCAATTAATTTTCAGAATCCCCTCGAAAGCAAAATCTTTCAATATATTCCTTCAAATAAAAAATACTTCATGTATCTCTACGTGTATTTTTCATAAATGAGCAGACTTTCGCAATACATGGTTATGTATCTGGGGAAATAAATTACAGATTCGCATCGATGGTGAACGATAACTTCAAAATGATCATGTCGATGCAATTTTTGATAAGCACCGGAGCCGTGTGTTTCAATCTTTATCGATTGTCGGTAATGGAATTTGGCCCGAAATTTATGGAAACAGCGACCTACACGTTGTGTCTGCTCATGCAGGTATTCTACTACTGTTGGTACGGCAACGAAGTCAAGCTGAAGGTACGTTTTACTTGTGATCTAATGGTCTTGCTAGAGGCCGAATTGCGAGATTTTACAATTTCAAATATTTCCGTTCTATAGAGTCTGGAAATTCCTAACGCGGTGTTGGAAAGTAATCTACCATTTTTAAACGATAGCTCGAAGAAGATTCTTTTACTGATCATGAGACGCTCGTTAGAACCTATCGAATTCACTAGTTGCCATGTCATCTCCATGAACCTCGAATCTTTCGCTATAGTCAGTATCAAAGAAACAAGTAACACTTTAACCCTTTGACAGTGTAATAAAACGACGAAGAACTCAGAAAATGATTAATTTCGAAAATAATTATATTATATGTTTGCTATATATTAGAAAATAAGGATGATTCCAATCAAAAGAAATGATTGGAAGGTGATTTTATTATATTTTGCAATTTTTGCCACACTGTCCAATAATCTTTGAAATGAATGGACATTTTTACGCCTATTGTTCCGCTTTAGTGCGTACGTGTTTCTGCTTACGTGTAAATTGTAAAGTTATTGTACTATCTCGTGACGTAAATGGAAGTCAAATCCGTAAGACAAGCGAAGATAAAGAATTCTAGCACTATATTTGACTTGCCTCGATCTGTTTTGGACTGTAATACTGTCAAGGGGTTAACGCGATTCTGTTACCATTAGAAAGAAATATTTTTACAGAAATAATTTCGCTACTATCTTAGTAATCGTCTCTCTATCGAATGTTTTGTTTGTGACAGTTGCTGAAGACTTCCTACTCAGCGTACAATTTGCTTCAACAAAGCAAACTAAACGACTAAGAACCGTCGTATTCTAATCCGAGTGTAATAAGAAACATGGACTACTCACATGCAGACTAATACAAATGTTCTTTTTTTTTTAAGACACACATCAATAAATCAATACGTTATTTCCCGTCCTGTGTTTTCTTTTGCTCGAAATAAAAGTCAAACCATTCTTTGGCTAATTAGAGCTCTGATAAAACTAGAAATGTCAACATTAGTTGAACAAGCGTAGTATTTTCTAATCAGTAAAGGTAAATATAAAAATAGTATCTAGATAATACACACACAATATATGACATTTTTCGCTGTCTATCAAACATCTGACAATAACTTCAATTAGTTAGTTCCAAGAGCCGTTGGCACGAAAATTTGTCGAAAATAACTGAGAAAGAAAATAGCCTAGCTTGACATTAATATTACACTGATTCAAATAATCCTACCTCAATTTATATTCCCTTCTTTTCTCTGAATCTTCCAGTTTCCTATCCTATAAGCAACCATAATTAAAAGTTGTCTTCATTGTTCGATTCTTGAAAACTAACTGAACGCGCATAAGCTCGCGATAAAAAGTACGCAGGCGGGCAGTAATATAAATGCACGTTAGAAACAGTGAAAACGTCGTCATTAAAAATGTAATTACATAAGAATATATCTACACTACTCGGGACGATGCCAGGTTCAAGGTAATCAATCAAATAGAATGTAACTCGTCGGTTAAATAACACACACTATGACGTTTAGTGCCACCACAGCATGTATATTTCAATCCAATAAAATAAACGGAAGCTAGAAATGCAGAATAGAAAGAAACACACGGTCACTCTATAATAGTGATTATTAAAAATGTAACTTCTTACGTCGTCGCAGTGCGGTAACGTCGATAATGACGATAATTACATGGGGGTGAATTCCAAGAGGGAACTATCCCATTTAAGGCATCGTAAACATTTCGTTTACCTACGGTTCTTAGTAGCATCTAATGCTTCGAACGATACACTTACTTCAAAGATCATCTTTATTTTCATATTCTCATCTTCGATACTACATTTGATATGAAATAACTTCTTCTTTTGGTGAATCAAAATATACCGTAAAAAATGCTGCTAGTCATATTGCGAAGATTGATAGTATAAGACCTAACTGTTCGAAGGCACTTGATCGTTCGATCTTTCCTAACGCGAAGTTTAAGTAAGACAAATCATACCGTAAATATTGAAAATGCACGTACTACGATGGACATTCAAACTTTTCATCGCCAGCGGATATTTTTTACCGCCTACGTTGAAGTCTCCGCGGAAACGCTTTCTCTATAATTTATATACGGTCTTCGTGACGTTGTACTTGTGGAGCTACTGCCTCACGCTAATCCTGGACATTTGCTTCAACACGAGAACGCGGGACGACCTGCGTGACAATTTTAACATATCTGTCGCGATATTTATCACGAGTTACAAATATGTCAGCTTAGTCTTAGGGCGAAAAGCTATCATAAATATGTTGGATCTACTCAAGAAGAAGCCCTTTGTGCCAGAGAACAATGGGGAAGGAGAAATTCACGCGAGATACGACAATCTAATAGAGTA
Source organism: Bombus vancouverensis nearcticus (assembly GCF_051014615.1). Taxonomy (NCBI): domain Eukaryota; kingdom Metazoa; phylum Arthropoda; class Insecta; order Hymenoptera; family Apidae; genus Bombus; species Bombus vancouverensis. The sequence continues at coordinate 9,107,203 of NC_134921.1, read as the reverse complement.
AGTTCTTTCTGTTCGTTGTAATATATATAATTATAAGGAAATTATTATAATGTTATTTTTTTCCTTTTTTTTTTAGAAAAGTCGCGGTGGGTTATACGATCCAAGTCACATTTTGTGTGCTTTCTTTATTAGGAATGACATTGATGTGTGACTTTAAATTGAAAAAATTAATGTTCCGCGCTTGGTTTCCTTTCGACATCACCTCCTCGTGGCTTGCGTTTTCTATGACGTTTCTCTATCAGTTCGTGGGTTTAGTGATCATATCCAATGGTGTCTGTATTTTCGACACGTTATTCGTCGGCCTATTGCTTCATATATGTTGTCAACTTGAGATGCTGGTTCATCGCTTGCACAATATCGAAGGACATGAAATTCAATCGTTAAAACACTGCGTTTGGCACCATAATAAAATATTCAGGTTCGATTCCTGTATGCTTCTATTTAAACAAATTAACGATCTGACGAAGCTAATTGAAGATTACGGGAGAAACCGAAATAAGTTTTATATTTACTGACTTTCCATTTTACGACTAAAAAGAAATATTTTAACTTAGAATAGTTAAGCAGAAGAGCTGTTAGGTGCAAAGACGTAATTGTTCCGAGAAAACCAAAGGTATCAACCATATTTTGATACTATAACAAAATTGTAGAAATGAAGAAGGGGGTTGAAAAATATATATATATATATATCGTGTCTCAAAAACGAATAAAAAGAAATTTTGATACCGCGGGATTAATCTACAACACTGGATTTTAACACGACTTAGCTATTACAAAGTGGCGAACGCGATTTGTTACTTTCCTTGCCAAAAACCTTCAGTTAAAGAAAACAATGAAGTAATACTTATCTCAATTATTTCAGGTTCGCCGATATGGTAAACAATTTTTTTAACAAATTAATGTTCGTGCAATTTGTGGAAAGCACAGTCTCGATGTGCTTTACTCTTTACGTACTAACAGACATAGAAGGCACTGCGCAATTAATAGGATGGTCTACGTACATGTTAGCCGGGATATTTCAAACATTTTACTTTTGTTGGTTCGGAAATGCAGCGAAAGTAAAGGTAGATAGATACACACGCAGATATAATACGAGCTGTCGTTTCTTTGCAAATCAATAATTTGTGGACTTTTTATCTCTGCAGAGCCTGGATATTTCTAATATGGTATATAATAGCGATTGGCCAAATTTGAGCAACGACGCCAGGAAGATGCTTGTGGTGATCATGGCACGTTCATTGACGCCTGTTGAGATTACAAGCGCCTATATTTTACCCATGAACTTGGAATCTTTCAAAGGTGTCAGTATCTATATAGAAATACATTATTTGCACAAACGTAAATTAAAAACAGTACTCAGTACACTGAGTAATTCGCCATCGATTTGGGAAAAGTCAGTTCCCCCAATTTTGTATAATTTTTGTATAATTGACTCAAATGTGACTGTCAATCTTCCAAACTATTCTATCCTTTGTAATAGGTGGTCATTGTTTGAAAATTTGCAATTAACAATGAAAATTCAGTCCACATATTGAATTATGAACTTCAAATAATGAGAAACGATACTAATTCGAAAAATATTACAAAAGACTCTGGTACGCTTAGGTTAATATAGCTTATTGCAATAAGCGAATAGTGTCAAGCCCGCGATTAGAATTCTTTTAATTTTTGTCCTTAAAATAATAGATACACGGAATAATACTGTAAATATTCTACAAAATAATTTTACGTAGATTGCCGAATGCGAGATAACATACATTGATGTTAACGACAAATGTTACATTCTTTTTCCAAACACATACTTATTTCGCGGCTTACGAAAGTTTTGTTTTATAAAGTTTCCCGTTTGTCGTAGTTGATGAAAGTTACTTACTCGGCGTACAACATGCTGCTACACAGTAAGTCATCGGAGTAGAACACATGCGGAGAATAAGTTGTATTTGTTCCTTCGTCACACAATGAAAGAATAAGGATAGAGCAATAGAAAACGAATTATTGAAACAGCGCAGTAAATTATGTACCATGCAAACACAATAAATTTCAAACACTCCTGTGAGATCCAGATAGTGCTTCCAAGGGAAGGACAATGATTATGCAAGTTTTTCTTTGATATAATACTTCTTCCTGGACTATATTTTTACGGCACACGATTATTTTCACCATGAGTTGCTACTTATCAGTTTGTTACAGAAACCTGGAAATCTACTGCGAAATACTGAACGAATCGGCAGCGTTTTTGCGATCGTAGGACTTTATAATATTCTGATAACTATGAAGGAGTTGCCAGTGTTCGACTGGATACCACACGATTTATTCTCCCACATCTCCACACGATTCTCTGGTGTATCAAACAGTCGGTATGTTATGTTCAAACAAATGATTAGGAAATGATTTTATTGTATTTTGCGATTCTTGTAACACTATTCAATAATATTTGAAATGGGTGGTTATTTTTAGATCTTAAAAAGAAATAGAAAATGCTACTACTGAAAAAATATAATAAAATGAACTGCACTGTATTTGACGTACCTAATCGCCATTCTATTTCCATTAAAAAGAAATATTTTCATAGAAATAGTTTTGCAATTACCGTTCTAATCATCTCTCTATCGAATATTCTGCTTCTTCGGTTGCTAAATACTTTCTGTTCTGCATTTGATTTGCCTTGACAAAGCAAAAATATGTTTTACTTTTACGACACGGACATCAATACTTCAATACATCAATAAATCATTTTTCGTTCTTCTATCTTTTCTAATCGCCATAAAAATGGGCAATTGACTCTTCCATAAAACTAAATGTGGACATTAGTTCTACAACCTTCTTACTTCTTAATCTTTTTAATGAGCAAAAGTGTTACATATGTATATAACACTTTACACGTGTTTCACTACTTATCAAACATGTAATAATGAGTTAAATTTTCAATTATCAATCGCACAAAAATTATTCATAACCAAATTGCAAGGTAAATTGAACAGCTTAATACAAATAACCCTACCTCAGTCTATTCTCCCTTTCGTGCACTGAAACTCCCGGTTTCCTATTCTGTAAGCACCCATGATTAAAAGTTGTCTTCCGTGCTCGACTCCTGAAACGTATAAGTTCGCGATAAAAAGTACGCTGGCGGGCAGTAATATAATTGCACGTTAGAAACTGTGGAAACGTCGTCATTAAAGATGTAATCACCAAAGGATGTACCTACACTACTCGCGACGATGCCGAGCTTAAGGTAATCAATCGGTTACAATGTAACTCGTCGGTAATATGACACACGCTATGACGTTTAGTGCCACCACAGCATGTATATTTCAATCCAATAAAATAAACGGAAGCTAGAAATGCAGAATAGAAAGAAACAAACGATTACTCTACAATAGTGATTATTAAATATGTAACTTCTTGCATCGTCGCAGCGCGGAAACGTCGATAATGACGATAATTACATGGGGGTGAATTCCAAGAGGGAACTATCCCATTTAAGGCATCGTAAACATTTCGTTTACCTACGGCTCTTAGTAGCATCTAATGCTTCGAACGATACACTTACTTCAAAGATCATCTTTATTTTCATATTCTCATCTTCGATACTACATTTGATATGAAATAACTTCTTCTTTTGGTGAATCAAAATATACCGTAAAAAAATCCTGCTAGTTATATTGCGAAGACTGATACTATAAGACCTAACTGTCCGACGGTACTTGATCGTTCGATCTTTCCTAATGCGAAGTGTTAAGTAAGACAAATCATACCGTAAATATTGAAAATGCACGTACTACGATGGACATTCAAACTTTTCATCGCCAGCGGATATTTTTTACCGCCTACGTTGAAGTCTCCGAGGAAACGCTTTCTCTATAATTTATATACGGTCTTCGTGACGTTGTACTTGTGGAGCTACTGCCTCATGCTAATCCTGGACATTTGCTTGAACGTGGAAACGCAGGACGACTTGCGTGACAATTTTAACATATCTGTCGCGATATTTATCACGAACTGCAAATTTGTCAGCTTAGTCTTAGGGCGAAAAACTATCGTAAATATGTTGGATCTACTCAAGAAGAAGCCCTTTGTACCAGAGAACAATGGGGAAGGAGAAATTCACGCGAGATACGACAGTCTAATCGAGTAAGTTCTTTCTGTTCGTTGTAATATACATAATTGTAAGGAAATTATTTAAAATACCTTTTTTTCCTTCTTTTTTCTTTTAGAAAAGTCGCGGTGGGTTATACGATCCAAGTCACATTTTGTGTGCTTTCTTTATTAGGAATGGCATTGATATGTGATTTTAAATTAAAAAAATTAATGTTCCCCGGTTGGTTTCCTTTCGACATCACCTCCTCGTGGATTACGTTTTCTATGACGTTTCTCTATCAGTTCCTGGGTTTAGTGATCATATGCGTTGGTGTCTGTATTTTCGACACGTTATTCGTCGGTCTATTGCTTCACATATGTTGTCAACTTGAGATGCTGGTTTATCGCTTGCACAATATCGAAGGACATGAAATTCAATCGTTAAAACACTGCATTTGGCACCATAATAAAATATTCAGGTTCGATTCCTGTGTGCTTCTATTTATACAAATTAACGATCTGACGAAGCTAACTGAAGGTTACGGGAGAAATCGAAATAAGTTGTATTTTTATTGATTTCTTATTTTACGGCTAGAAAGCTAAGGGTATTAATACTATTTTGATATTCTAATAAGCATATCTTAGAAATGAAGAAGGGGGTTGAAAAATATACATATGTCGTGTCTCAAAAACCAATAAATAGAAATTTTGATACCGCGGGATTAATCGACAACACTGGATTTTAACACTGCTCGGCTGTCACAAAGTGGGGAACGTCATTTGTTACTTTCCTTGCCAAAACTCTTCAGTCAAGGAAAACAGTGAAGTAATACTTATCTCAATTATTTCAGGTTCGCCGATATGGTAAACCATTTTTTTAACAAAATGATGTTCGTGCAATTTATGGCAAGCGCAGTCGCGGTATGCTTTACTCTTTACCTACTAACAGACGTACAGGACACTGCGCAATTAATAGGATGGTCTATGTACATGTTTGCCGGGATATGTCAAACATTTTTCTTTTGTTGGTTCGGAAATGCAGCGAAAATAAAGGTAGATAGATACGCACGCAGATATAATACGAGCTGTCGTTTCTTTGCAAACCAATAATTTGTGGACTTTTTATCTCTGCAGAGCCTCGATGTTTCTAACATGGTATATAATAGCGATTGGCCAAATTTGAGCAAAGACGCTAGGAAGATGCTTGTGGTGATCATGGCACGTTCATTGACGCCTGTTGAGATTACAAGCGCCTATATTATACCCATGAACTTGGAATCGTTCAAAGGTGTCAGTATCTACATATTAATACATTATTTGCACAAACGTAAATTAAAAACAATACTCGGTAAACTGAGTAATTCGCCATCGATTTGGGAAAAGTCAGTTCCCCCAATTTTGTATAATTTTTGTATAATTGACTCAAATATGACTGTCAATCTTCCAAATTATTCTATCCTTTGTAATAGGTGGTCATTGCTTGAAAATTAGCAATTAACAATGAAAATTCAGTTCACGTATTGAATTTCGACTTCAAATAGTCAGAAACGATACCTATTCGAAAAATATTACAAAAGACTCTGGTACGCGTAGATTAATATAGCTTATTGGAATAAGACAATAGTATCAAGCCCGCGATTAGACTTCTTCCAATTTTTGTCCTCAAAATAATAGATACACGGAATAATACTGTAAATATTCTACAAAATAATCTTACGTGGATTGCCGAATGCGAGATAACATTCATTGATGTTAACGACAAATGTTACATTCTTTTTCCAAACACATACTGATTTCGCGGCTTACGAAGGTTTTGTTTTATAAAGTGTCCCGTTTGTCGTAGTTGATGAAAGTTACTTACTCTGCGTACAACATGCTGCTACAGAGTAAGTCATCGGAGTAGAACACATGCGGAGAATAAGTTGTATTAGTTCCTTCGTCACACAATGAAAGAATTAGGATAGAGCAATAGAAAACGAATTATTGAAACAGCGCAGTAAATTACGTACCATGCAAACACAATAAATTTCAAACACTCCTGTGAGATCCAGATAGTGCTTCCAACGGAAGGACAATGATTATGCAAGGTTTTCTTTGATATAATATTTCTTCCTGGACTATATTTTCACGACACACGATTATTTTCACCATGAGTTGCTACTTATTAGTTTGTTACAGAAACCTGGCAATCTACTGCGAAATACTGAACGAACCGTCAGCGTTTTTGCGATCGTAGGACTTTATAATAATCTGATAACTATAAAGGAGTTGCCAGTGTTCGACTGGATACCACACGATTTATTCTCCCACAATCTCCACACGATTCTCTGCTGTATCAAACAGTCGGTATGTTGATATGTTCAAACAAATGATTTGGAAATGATTTTATTGTATTTTGCGATTCTTGTAACACTATTCAATAATATTTGAAATGGGTGGTTATTTTTAGATCTTAAAAAGAAATAGAAAATGATACTACTGAAAAAATATAATAAAATGAACTGCACTATATTTGACGTTCCTGAATATCTATTAGAATATATTTTCAGAAGGTAAACGCGATTCTATTTCCATTAAAAAGAAATATTTTCATAGAAATAGTTTCGCAATTACCATTCTAATCATCTCTCTATCGAATGTTCTGCTTCTTCGGTTGCTAAACACTTCCTGTTCTGCATTTGATTTGCTTCAACAAAGAAATCAAAGAACTATCTTTCTCTAAACTCACATGAAATTTAGTAAACATGATTTACTTTTACGACACACACATCAATACTTCAATACATCGATAAATCATTTCTCGTTCTTCTATCTTTTCTAATCGCCATAAAAATGGGCAATTCACTCTTTCTTATAACTGAATGTTGACATTAGTTCTACAACCTTCTTACTTCTTAATCTTTTTAATGAGCAAAAGTGTTACATATGTATATAACACTTTACACGTATTTCACTACTTATATAACATGTAATAATGAGTTAAATTTTCAATTATCAATCGCACAAAAATTATTCATAACCAAATTGCAAGCTAAATTGAACAGCTTAATGCAAATAACCCTACCTCAGTCTATTCTCCCTTTCGTGCACTGAAACTCCCGGTTTCCTATCCTGCAAGCACCCGTGATTAGAAGTTGTCTTCCGTGCTCGACTCCTGAAACGTATAAGTTCGCGATAAAAAATACGCTGGCGGGCAGTAATACAATTGCACGTTAGAAACTGTGGAAACGTCGTCATTAAAGATGTAATCGCCTAAGGATGTACCTACACTACTCGGGACGATGCCGAGTTCAAGGTAATCAATCAATTAGAATGTAACTTGTCAGTTAAATGACACACGCTATGACGTTTAGTGCCACCACAGCATGTATATTTCAATCCAATGAAATAAGCGGAAGCTGGAAATGGAAAATAGAGAGAAACGACCACTCTATAATAATGGTTTTTAAAAATGTAATTTCTTGCATCGTCGCAGCACGGTAACATCGATAATGACGATAATTACACGGGGGTAAATTCCAAGAAGGAGCTATTCCATTTAAGGCAGCATAAGAATTTCGTTTCCTGAGGGTTGTTAGTAGCATCTGATGCTTCGAACGATACACTTACTTCAAAGATCATCTTTATTTTCATATTCTCATCTTCGATGTTACATTTGATTGGAAATACCTTTTTCTTTTGATCAATTAAAATATACCGTAAAAAAATTCTGCTAGTGAAGACTGATAGTATAAGACCTAATTGTTCGAAGGTACTTGATCGTTCGATCTTTCCTAACGCGAAGTTTAAGTAAGACAAATCATACCGCAAATATTGAAAATGCACGTACTACGATGGACATTCAAACTTTTCGTCGCCAGCGGATATTTTCTACCGCCCACGTTGAAGTCTCCGACGAAACGCTTTCTCTATAATTTATATACAGTCTTCATGACGTTGTACATGTGGAGCTACTCCCTCACGCTAATCATGGAGATTTGCTACAACGTGGAAACGCAGGACGATTTGAGTGAGAATTTTGGCATAACTGTCACGGCACTTATCACCAGTTGCAAACTTATGAGCTTAGTCGTAGGGCGAAAAACTATCATAAATATGTTGGATCTACTCAAGAAGAAGCCCTTTGTACCAGAGAACAATGGGGAAGTACAAATTCACGCGATATACGACAATCTAATCGAGTAAGTTCTTTCTGTTCGCTATGGTATGTATAGTTGTAAGAAAATTATTTAAAATATTATTTCTTTCCTTCTTTCTTTTTTCTAGAAAAGTCGCGATGTTCTATACAATCCAAGTCACATTTTGTGTGCTTGCTTTAGTAGGAACGACATTGGTCAGTAACTTCAAATTGAAAAAATTAATGTTTCGCGCTTGGTTTCCTTTCGACTTCACCTCCTCGTGGCTTGCGTTTTCTATGACGTTCATCTATCAGTTCGTGGGTTTAATGATCATAGCCACTGGCGTCAGTATGTTCGACACGTTTTTCGCTGGCCTGTTGCTTCACATCTGTTGTCAATTCGAGATGTTGATGGATCGCCTGCACAATATCGGAGGAAATGAAATTCAATCGTTAAAAGACTGCGTTCGGCACCATAATACGATATTCAGGTTTGTTACCTGTGTGCTTTTATTTAATGAAAGTTTAACGAACTAACGAACGCTAACTGAAGGTTACGAGAGAAATCGAAATAAGTTGTATTTTTATTGATTTCTTATTTCACGACTAAAAAGCTTAGGGTATTAATACTATTTTGATATTCTAACAAGCATATCTTAGAAATGAAGAAGGGGGTTGAAAAATATACATATGTCGTGTCTCAAAAACCAATAAAAAGAAATTTTGATAACGCGGGATTAATCGACAACACTGGATTTTAACACTGCTCGGCTGTCACAAAGTGGGGAACGTGATTTGTTACTTTTCTTACCTGAAATCTTCAATTAAAAAAAACAGTGAAATAACACTTATCTCAATTATTTCAGATTCGCCGAAATAGTAAACAATTTTTTTAACAAAATGATGTTCGTGCAATTTATGGTAAGCACAGTCGCGATATGCTTTACTCTTTATCAACTAACAGAAACAAACGACAGTTTGCAAATAATTGGATGGACATCGTTCATGTTTTCCGCTTTAATTCAAACTTTCTACTTTTGTTGGTTCGGAGATGCAGCGAAAGTAAAGGTAGATACATACACACATAGATATAAAACGAGCTACCGTTTCTTCTTAAATCAATAATTTGTGGACTTTTTATCTCTGTAGAGCCTGGATATTTCTAATATGTTATATCATAGCGATTGGCCAAATTTGAGCAACGACGCCAGGAAGATGCTTCTGATAATCATGGCACGTTCATTGACACCCGTGGAGATTACAAGCGCCTATATTCTACCCATGAACTTGGAATCTTTCAAGAGAGTCAGTATCTATAAAGAAATACATTATTTGCACAAACGTAAACTAAAAACAATACTCGGTAAACTGAGTAATTCGCCATCGATTTGGGAAAAGTCAGTTCCCCCAATTTTGTATAATTTTTGTATAATTGACTCAAATATGACTGTCAATCTTCCAAACTATTCTATCCTTTGTAATAGATGGTCATTGTTTGAAAATTAGCAATTAACAATGAAAATTCAGTCCACATATTGAATTTCGACTTCAAATAATGAGAAACGATACTAATTCGAAAAATATTACAAAAGACTCTGGTACACTTGGTTAATATAGCTTATTGGAATAAGTCAATAGTGTAAAATCGCGCGATTAAACTTCTTCCAATTTTTGTTCTCCAAATAATAGATACACGGAATAATACTGTAAATATTCTACAAAATAATCTTACGTTGATTGCCGAATGTGAGATAACATTCGTTGATGTTAACGACAAGTGTTACATTTTTTTTCCAAAAAATATACTTATTTCGCGGCTTACTAAAATTGCTTACTAAAATTGTGTTTTGTAAAGTGTCCCGTTTGTCGTAGTTGATGAAAACCACTTACTCGGCGTATAACATGCTGGTACAGAATAAGTCGTCGCGGTAGACCGTATGGAGTGGATTCAGCATATCCTTTCGTTCCTTCGTCACACAATGGAAAAATTATGATAGAGGAAACAAAAAACGGTTTATTGAAACAGCGCAGTAAATTATGTACCATGCAAGCACAATAAATCTCAAACACTCAAGTGAGGTCCAGGTTATAACAGCGAGATTTTCGCGAATAATTTTCCGCATTATTTTACTAAGAATTTTCAATAATTTCAGAGCAAATCCGATTCAATGACTACTAATTGAAAAGAACAAAGACTTTATACCTGAATTTTTCTATCGAGTTACGATCAGATGGCGAAGGACTTTCCATTTGTTGTGTAATTTGTTTCAACAAAACAATACAGGACAATAAGAAGCATCTTCTAAACAGAGAGTAATACATAACGTGAAACACTAGCACACGATCTAGTTTAAACGCGTTCTTATATTATACACGTCAATAAAGCTTAGAAACAGTAGTGCAGAATTAATAGAAATACGTCGTTGCTGAAGCTATCTGCATTTCTTTCCCCGTTCATTTTTTTCTTCTCGAAATAAAAATAACCCTTCTTGGAACGACTGACTGTGCACGACGCAACGGTCTGTAAAATGACGATTTCAAGGTAGTTAAACCTAATTTTAATAAGAAATGTGAAACGCGGAAATAGGGGACGAAGCTACTTCAACGTTTTCAGAGGTATTATACTGTATGTCGTATCGTTGCATCATTAACAAACATAATGATATAGAACGTTTTACAATGGGGTAAGTGTTCCGCAAGAATATGAGTTCTATTAATACGATATATGAACTCGACGATATTCGGAGATAGCCAGTGATATCGAAGACGTTTAGAATTATATTCCACACGACACTCCTTTCATTCGTATTCATGCAATTTGTGTTTCACCATATCATCGAGAAGTCATTTATTTTGCTTTAATAAAGTAAATGGTTTATTTTTCTATCGTGACGAAATAATTGGTGTGAACGATCACTACGTTTTATCTAAATTTTTTTTTTCAATAAACAAATTAGAAACGATGTAAAATCCAAGTGGACACGCAAAGAAGAATTTTACGTCAGCTTTAGCCGATGAATTCCAATAAAAATGACTGTGCGCACGCTACAATTTTCACGTGTTCTACTTTCGATCGCCGGTTGTTTGCCACCAAGTTCGTGGACATCACCGTTCACAAAATCTTTGTACAAATTTTACACGTTGTTCGTGTGGCTTCTAATATTGTCTCTCGTGTCCGCTCAGATTTTAGATATAATTATAAATGTGGAAAATCAGGACCAATTCAGTGACAACTTCTACATCACTCTCGTGGTATTCGTCAGCGGCTGCAAATTGAGTATCATCTTAAAGCATCGTGAAAGTATCTTATCTTTGATCGAGAGCCTCGAACGCGAACCTTTCTCGCCGATGAACGACGAAGAAGAGAAAATTCAAATGAAATTTAACAAAACAAACGAGTAAGTACCTATACGTACTACTTTTCAGAATGGGTCAGGAACAATGAACATTTTTCAAATTTTCGCGGGCAAGGACAAAATTAATTTTTGAATGCATGAAAAGCAGAGATTTAAAAAAAAAACATTTGTTTAATTTCTTTCTGTCGCTGCTTGTTGTCAGACAAGAGAAATGCTGTTGAAAAATGTGATAATTTTGGTTAAGAAAAAATTAACATAGACAGGAAGGGTTTGATGTGAAAGAAACAGTACGCCAGTGGGTCAAATTTTCCAAAGGATGAAAACGTTAGATAATTAAAATTAACATTTTTACAGACGAATTGCGATTTGTTACACAATTCTGGTGGAGGTGGCTGCGATATGGATATTCGTAAGAGCGTTCCTCACGGACTTCAAGAAGAGAAAACTAGTCTTTCGAGCTTGGCTACCGTACGATTATTCGGAGCTGTTGCCATACACGTTCAGTTACGCTTACGAAGTTGCCACTTCGTTGCTGTGCTCGTGTCAAAACGTTGCTAGTGACACGCTATTCGCTGGCTTGCTGATTCAAATTAACGGCCAGTTCGAAATACTCGAGGAACGTCTGAGGAACATCGAGGAGGACTCGAATTATTCGGCGAAGCAGTGCGTCAAACATTATCAACAAATTTACAAGTTCGTGTCGAATTTATCATCTATTATGTTGTGCAATAAGTTCGTTTGCCTTTACGTGCGAATTTATTACACATCGAACATTTTACCAGCTTAAAAGGACAGCAAACAGGTTTAATTAACAAACTTATTAACAAAGCATATGCTGAATTGCTACAGATTCTCTAAAACGGTGAACGAGAAATTCAAAATAATACTTTTCTTGCAATTTTGTACGATCGCATTTACGCTATGCTTTAATCTCTACCGAATGACCAACATAACGATGCTTTCTAAATTTCTGGAGGCGTCGCTTTTCCTAGTTCGCATTATAGCGCAGATACTGTATTATTGCTGGTTCAGTAACGAAGTGAAATTGAAGGTTCGTTATCGAAATAGAAGAACAAGACAGACATAAATATACCAATTTTTGGTTAAACGTTTCGCGCAATATCTTTTCACTGCAGAGCCTTCAGGTGCCTGCCATGATATTTAAGAGCAATTGGGCATCGTGGGATACGAAAACAAAGAAGATTCTCTTAGTGATCATGACACGAGCGACACATCCTATAGAATTTACGAGTGGCTACCTGGTAACATTGAACATCGATTCTTTCGTAGCGGTTAGTATTTAAATGTATATTACGAATTATTCCATTTTCATCAGCGTGCATAATTATCTGTCGAATTATTTCTCTTAAAAGAGCACGTTTCAAACTGAACTTTCTTCTTTGTATATTTTTCGCTACACGTTTCCTTCGAATAACGCATAGCTCGAGAGGGAAGTAATCAAAGTGGGCAAATTGAAATGATACACCGTGATAAAAGCCTATGTATTACGTCTGACTTTATAATGCGACATTCTAAAATCAATGCAAAAATCGTTGCTTCTTTATTACAGCTGATGAAAACCTCATACTCAGTTTTTAACTTGTTGCAACAAACTAAATGACGATACGAAGTGAAAGAGCAGCGGATCTTGACATTATATCTTTGGATTTTTCTGGATGAGTACGTTCTGCAAGTGTACCGAGGCATGTAGAGTACATAGCAATAAACTTTATATCGTGAAATGCTAATCCATAAATACTTGCCTGATCATAGAGGAAAATACGTTAGACGTTGGTCCTTTCTCACCTATTGGAAAAGCATACGCGTACGATGCTCCACTTTTCAGTAAAAATTCTCTCAACCAGTTTATGGAAACTATCTCCCGGTCGTTCCCTTTTATGAAACACTATCGGAGGTAAATATTTGCATTGCGTCAGCTCGCAGCAGAGGATAATTTGAAGGGACGCGGACGATCCATTATTATTTCAACAGTAATTATACATACGATGACACCGTGTAACACGGTACTTTTACAATAACAATACGTATCAGCAAAGGGTAAGTTGCAGTAGAAAATAAGTCTATCGAAGGAAATAAGAGGGAATTGATACTTTACAATCGTCAGTCACGTTTCAAACTTGGAGCAGAAGCTGCTCAAAAGTGGTGTATAGGCCTGTTCTTTCTACATTTTCGATCATTTCTTTATACAATTACTATACCTATTAGTATAATAAAGTAAGAGTCAGTTAAATAAAAAAGTACGTGATAATAAAAAATTGTCACTTCAACGATACATATAATGCGGTGAACATTTTTGCTGCTCTCATTATGTGGCTGCTTTCCACCCCCTTCGTGAAAAATACCCCTCAAAAAATTTTTGTACCAGATTTATACAGTATTGCCATTCCTGTTCCTGAATAGTTTAGTTGCTGTTGAATAATTTATTCAAATATTATATCTAATATACAATGTAGAAAAACATGGAAGATTTCAGCGATAATATTCCCGTGACGGTGATACTGTGTCTCCACAACCCCCAAAGTTTTCATTTTCATTTTACTGATATATCGTGAGAACTTCCTATTTTTTTTTAATAAACCTGAACGAATCGGCGGCGTTTTTGCGATCGTGAGTCTATATAACGATCTGTTAACTATGAAGGAAGTACCGGCGTTCAACTAGATGATGTGCGATTTATTCTCACACAATTCCTACACGATGTTCCTGATATATGTTGATATGTTCCAGCAAATGATTAGGAAATGATTTTATTATATTTCGCGATTCTTGCGACACTATCCAATAATATTTGAAATGGATGGTTATTTTTAGAACTTAAATAAATAGAAAATGATACTACGGAGAAGACATAATAAAAAAAATGCACTATATTTGAGTACTATATTTGACGTACCTGAACATCACTTGGAGTATATTTTCAGAAGGCAAACACAATTTTATTTCTATTAAATAGAAATATTTTCATAGAAATAGTTTCGCAATTACTATTGTAATCATCTCTCTATCGAATGTTCTGTATGTTCGGTTGCTAAAGCTTTCCTGTTCTGCGTATGATTTCCTTCAACAAAGCACATCAAAGGACCATCTTTCTCTAAACTCACATGAAATTTAGTAAACATGTTCTATTTTTACGACATACACACAATTACATCAATACATCAATAAATCATTTCTAATTTTTCTATCTATTCTGATCGCCATCTTTTTCATAAAACTGAATGTTAACATTAGTTCAACAACCTTCTTATTTTTTAATCTTCTTAATGAGCAAAAGTGTTACATATGTATACAGGGTGGTTGGTAACTGGTGGTACAAGCGGAAAGGGGGTGATTCTACGCGAAAAAAGAAGTCGAAAATATAGAATAAAAATTTTTCGTTTGAGACTTTTTTTCGAGAAAATCGACTTTGAATTTTCGCTTGGTACGCGTGCACTTTATCACGACCCGTTATAACGGATCTCACTGTAGATCGTTGTCTCGATGGAAAAATTTAAAAAACAAAAAAAAATTTTTTTAAAAATTTTATTCTATATTTTCGACTTCTTTTTTCGCGTAGAATCACCCCCTTTCCGCTTGTACCAACAATTACCAACCACCCTGTGTAATACAATACGCGTATACACAATACACGTATTTAACTTATGAAGCATGTAACAATGAGTTAAATTTTCGATTATCAATCGTTCAAAAATTGTTCATAACCAAATTGCAAGCTAAATTGGACAGCTTAAAGCAAATAACCTACCTCAGTCTATTCTCCCTCTCGTGCACTGAAACTCACGGTTTCGTATCCTGTAAGCACCCACGATTAAAAGTTGTCATCCCTGTTCAGCTCTTGAAACGTAACTAAACGCGTATAAGCTCGCCATAAAAAGTACACAAGCGGGCAGTAATATAATTGCACGTTAGAAACAGTGGAAACGTCTTCATCAAAGATGTAATCACCTAAGGATGTACCTACACTACTCGGGACGATGCCGAGTTCAAGGTAATCAATCAATTAGAATGTAACTCGTCGGTTAAATGACACACGCTATGTCGTTTATTGCCACCACAGCATCTATATTTCAATCAAATGAAATAAACAGAAGCCAGAAATGCAATAGAAAGAAACAAACGGCCACTCTATAATAGTGATTATTAAAAATGTAACTTCTTGCATCGTCGCAGCGCGGTAACGTCGATAATGACGATAATTACATGGGGGTGAATTCCAAGAGGGAACTATCCCATTTAAGGCAGCGTAAACATTTCGTTTACCTACGGCTATTAGTCGCATCTAATGCTTCGAACGATACACTTACTTCAAAGATAATCTTTATTTTCATATTCTCATGTTCAATGTTACATTTGATTGGAAATAATTCTTAATAGAATAGAAGAATAATTCTTCTTCTGAACAATTAAAATATACCGTAGAAAAATCCTGCTAGTGATTATTGCGAAAAGTGATACTATAGAACCTAACCGTGCGACAGGTACTTGATCGTTCGATCTTTCCTAACACGAAGTGTAAGTAAGACAAATTACACAGCAAATATTGAAAATGCACGTACTACGATGGACATTGAAGCTTTTCATCGCCAGCGGATATTTTTTACCGCCCACGTTGAAGTCTCCGACAAAACGCTTTCTCTATAATTTATATACGGTCTTCGTGACGTTGTACTTGTGGAGCTACTGCCTCACCCTAATCCTGGACATTTGCTTCAACGCGAGAACGCGGGACGACTTGCGTGACAATTTTAGCATATCTGTCACGATACTTATCACGGGTTGCAAATTTGTCAGCTTAGTCTTAGGGCGAAAAACTATCATAAATATGTTGGATCTGCTCAAGAACAAGCCCTTTGTGCCAGAGAACAATGGGGAAGGAGAAATTCACGCGAGATACGACAATCTAATAGAGTAAGTTCCTTCTGTTCGTTGTAATATATATAATTGTAAGGAAATTATTATAATATTATTTTTTTCCTTTTTTTTTTTTAGAAAAGTCGCGGTGGGTTATACGATCCAAGTCACATTTTGTGTGTTTTCTTTATTAGGAACGACGTTGATGGGTGATTTTCAGTCGAAAAAATTAATGTTCCGCGCCTGGTTTCCTTTCGACATCACCTCCTCGTGGTTTGCGTTTTCTATGACGTTCCTCTATCAGTTCGTGGGTTTAGTGATCATATCCAATGGTGTCTGTATTTTCGACACGTTATTCGCCGGCCTATTGCTTCACATATGTTGTCAACTGGAGATGCTGGTTTATCGTTTGCACAATATCGAAGGAAATGAAATTCAATCGATAAAACACTGTGTTTGGCATCATAATAAAATATTCAGGTTTGTTTCCTGTGGGCTTCTATTTAAACAAATTAACGATCTGACGAATGTAATTGAAGATTACGGGAGAAACCGAATTAAGTTGTATCTTTATTGATTTTCTATTTTACGACTAAAAAGAAATATTTTAACTTAGAATAGTTAAGCAGAAGAGCTGTTAGGTGCAAAGACGTAATTGGTTATGTTCCGAGAAAACCAAAGGTATCAACCATATTTTGATACTATAACAAAATTGTAGAAATGAAGAAGGGGGTTGAAAAATATATATATGTATATCGTGTCTCAAAAACGAATAAAAAGAAATTTTGATACCGCGGGATTAATCGACAATACTGGATTTTAACACGGCTTAGCTGTCACAAAGTGGGGAACGTGATTTGCTACTTTTCTTGCCTAAAATCTTCAGTTAAAGAAAACTGTGAAATAACACTTATCTCAATTATTTCAGTTTCGCCGATATAGTAAACCAATTTTTTAACAAATTAATGTTCGTGCAATTTGTGGAAAGCGCAATCTCGATATGCTTTACCCTTTACCTACTAACAGACATAGAAGACACTGCGCAATTAATAGGATGGTCTTCGTTCATGTTTGCCGCCATATTTCAAACTTTTTACTTTTGTTGGTTCGGAGATGTAGCGAAAGTAAAGGTAGATAAATACACACGCAGATATAATAAGAGCTGTCGTTTCTTTGCAAATCAATAATTTGTGGACTTTTTATCTCCGCAGAGCCTGGATATTTCTAATATGGTATATAATAGCGATTGGCCAAATTTGAGCAACGACGCCAGGAAGATGCTTGTGGTAATCATGGCACGTTCATTGACGCCTGTTGAGATTACAAGCGCCTATATTTTACCCATGAACTTGGAATCTTTCAAAGGTGTCAGTATCTATATAGAAATACATTATTTGCACAAACGCAAACTAAAAACAATACTCGGTAAACTGAGTAATTCGCCATCGATTTGGGAAAAGTCGGTTCCCCCAATTTTGTATAATTTTTGTATAATTGACTCAAATATGACTGTCAATCTTCCAAACTATTCTATCCTTTGTAATAGATGGTCATTGTTTGAAAATTAGCAATTAACAATGAAAATTCAGTCCACATATTGAGTTTAGACTTCAAATAATGAGAAACGATACTAATTCGAAAAATATTACAAAAGACTCTGGTACACTTGGTTAATGTAGCTTATTGAAATAAGTCAATAGTGTAAAGTCGCGCGATTAAACTTCTTCCAATTTTTGTTCTCAAAATAATAGATACACGGAATAATACTGTAAATATTCTATAAAATAATCTTACGTTGATTGCCGAATGTGAGATAACATTCATTGATGTTAACGACAAGTGTTACATTTTTTTTCCAAAAAATATACTTATTTCGCGGCTTACTAAAATTGCTTACTAAAATTGTGTTTTATAAAGTGTCCCGTTTGTCGTAGTTGATGAAAGTTGCTTACTCGGCGTACAACATGTTGCTACAGAGTCAGTCATCAGAGTAGAACACATGCGGAGAATAAGTTGTATTAGTTCCTTCGTCACACAATGGAAGAATTAGGATAGAGACAATAGAAAACGAGTTATTGAAACAGCGCAGTAAATTATGTACCATGCAAACACAATAAATTTCAAACATTCCAGTGAGATCCAGATAGTGCTTCCAAGGGAAGGACAATGATTATGCAAGGTTTTCTTTGATATAATATTTCTTCCTGGACTATATTTTCACGACACACGATTATTTTCACCATGAGTTGCTACTTATTAGTTTGTTACAGAAACCTGGCAATCTACTGCGAAATACTGAACGAATCGGCAGGGTTTTTGCGATCGTAGGACTTTATAATAATCTGATAACTATGAAGGAGTTGCCAGTGTTCGACAGGATACCACACGATTTATTCTCCCACAATATCCACACGATTTTCTGCTGTATCAAACAGTCGGTATGTTATGTTCGAACAAATGATTAGGAAATGATTTTATTGTATTTTGCGATTCTTGTAACACTATTCAATAATATTTGAAATAGGTGGTTATTTTTAGATCTTAAAAAGAAATAGAAAATGCTACTACTGAAAAAAATATAATAAAATGAACTGCACTGTATTTGACGTACCTGAACGCGATTCTATTTCCATTAAAAAGAAATATTTTCATAGAAATAGTTTCTCAATTACCGTTGTAATCATCTCTGTATCGAATATTCTGCTTCTCGGTTGCTAAACACTTCCTGTTCTGCATTTGATTTGCTTCAACAAAGCAAATCAAAGAACCATCTTTCTCCAAACTCACATGAAACATGTTTTACTTTTGCGACACACACATCAATACTTCAATACATCAATAAATCATTTTTCGTTCTTCTATCTTTTCTAATCGCCATAAAAATGGGCAATTGACTCTTCCATAAAACTAAATGTGGACATTAGTTCTACAACCTTCTTACTTCTTAATCTTTTTAATGAGCAAAAGTGTTACATATGTATATAACACTTTACACGTATTTCACTACTTATCAAACATGTAATAATGAGTTAAATTTTTAATTATCAATCGCTCAAAAATTGTTCATAACCAAATTGCAAGGTAAATTGGACAGCTTAAAACAAATAACCCTACCTCAGTCTATTCTCCCTTTCGTGCACTGAAACTCCCGGTTCCCTATCCTATAAGCAACTATAATTAAAAGTTGTCTTCCTTGTTCGATTCTTGAAAACTAACTAAACGCGTATAAGCTCGCTATAAAAAGTACGCTGACGGGCAGTAATATAATTGCACGTTAGAAACAGTGGAAACGTCTTCATTAAAGATGTAATCACCTAAGGATGTACCTACACTACTCGGGACGATGCCGAGTTTAAGGTAATCAATCAATTAGAATGTAACTTGTCGGTTAAATGACACACGCTATGACGTTTAGTGCCACCACAGCATGTATATTTCAATCCAATGAAGTAAACGGAAGCTGAAAATGAAAAATAGGGAGAAACGACTACTCTATAATGATGGTTTTTAAAAATGTAATTTCCTGCATCGTCGCAGCACGGTAACATCGATAATGACGATAATTACACGGGGGTAAATTCCAAGAAGGAGCTATTCCATTTAAGGCAGCATAAGAATTTCGTTTCCTTAGGGTTGTTAGTAGCATCTGATACTTCGAACGATACACTTACTTCAAAGATCATCTTTATTTTCATATTCTCATGTTCGATACTACATTTGATTTGAAATAACTTCTTCTTTTGATGAATTGAAATATACCGTAAAATTCTGCTGGTCATATTGCGAAGACTGATAGTATAAGACCTAACTGTCCGAAGGTACTTGATCGTTCGATCTTTCCTAACGCGAAGTTTAAGTAAGACAAATCATACCGCAAATATTGAAAATGCACGTGCTACGATGGACATTCAAACTTTTCATCGCCAGCGGATATTTTCTACCGCCCACGTTGAAGTCTCCGACGAAACGCTTTCTGTATAATTTATATACGGTTTTCATGACGATGTACTTGTGGAGCTACTCCCTCACGCTAATCATGGACATTTTCTACAACGTGGAAACGCAGGACGATTTGAGTGAGAATTTTAGCGTAACTGTCACGGTACTTATCACGAGTTGCAAATTTGTCAGCTTAGTCTTAGGGCGAAAAACTATCATAAATATATTGGGTCTACTGAAGAAGAAGCCCTTTGTGCCGGAGAACAATGAGGAAGTAGAAATTCACGCGAGATACGACAATCTAATCGAGTAAGTTCTTTCTGTTCGCTATAATATGTATAGTTGTAAGGAAATTATTTAAAATATTATTTTTTCCTCCTTTTTTTTTAGGAAAATCGCTATGTTTTATACTATTCAAAACGCATTCTGCGTGCTTTCTTTAATAGTAGCGACATTGATGACTGATTTCAAATTAAAAAAATTAGCGTTTCGCGCCTGGTTACCTTTCGATTTCACTTCCTCGTGGTTTACTTTTTCTATGACATTCATATACCAGTTCGTCGGTTCAATGGTCATCTCCGCCGGTATCAGTATTTTCGACACGTTGTTCGCCGGCCTGTTGCTTCAAATCTGTTGTCAATTCGAGATACTGGTGAATCGCCTGCACAATATCGGAGGAGATGAAATTCTGTCGTTAAAACACTGCGTTCGGCACCATAATGCAATATACAGGTTTGTTTCTTTCGTGCTTTTATTTAAACAAAGTAACGAACTAGCGAAGATAATCGAAGATCACAGGAAAACGAAAATAAATTGTATTTTTATTAGTTTCTTATTTTACGACTAAAATTATTATACTAAAACGGGCAATATTTTCGAAATTATGAAGAGAATTGAAAAATTTCTAGCAAATAGCATCAAAACCTCATAAAACGATACTTTTGCTAATGCAGGATTATTTGAATGTTGACAGTGCTCTTCTGTCAAGAAACGGAGAATATGATTTCTCACTTTCTTTCTCTGTGATCTCCGATTAAAGAAAATAATTAAATAATATTTGTTTCAATAATTGCAGATTCGCCGAAATGGTAAATAATTTGTTTAGCAAAATGATGTGCGTGCAATTTATGGTAAGCGCAGCCGCCATATGCTTCAACGTTTATCGAGTAACAGAATCAAACGCTGGTTCGCAATTAATAGGCTCGGTACTGTTTATTTTTTCCGCCTTACTTCAAACGTTTTACTTTTGTTGGTTCGGAGATGTAGCGAAATTAAAGGTAGGTACATATGTAGCTGTAATATGAGTTTCTCGTAAACCAAAAACCTGTCGACTTTTTATTTCTGTAGAGCCTCGATATTCCTAATATGATATATCATAGCGATTGGACAAATTTGAGCAACGACGCCAAGAAGATGCTTGTGGTAATCATGGCACGTTCATTGACGCCTGTTGAGATTACAAGCGCCTATATTTTACCAATGAACTTGGAATCTTTCAAGGGTGTCAGTATCTATGTAAAAATACATTATAGCAGTGAGTGGAAAATTAGATTAATGCGAATACTCAATAAACTGAGTAATTCGCAGTGTGAAACAGATCTGAGCCTAAAATACTAGGCGTAGCTATTGTATTATATTTATTTATATCATTTTCGTTGAATCCGAAAGATCCTACCTTTTGAAATAGATGGCCATTGCTTGGAAATTTGTTAACAGCAATACAAATTTTACCCACGTGTTGAATTTATACCTGAAATAAATGGAAAATGATAGAAGCTTGAAAAATATTACAAAGAATTCTGATGTGTTTAGATTAATATGGCTCGTTGGAATAAATTAATCATATAAACTGACGTTCTTAAAAAGATATAGTTCAGAAAATTGTCGCTTTCCATGTTTCGTATTTTCCAATTTTTATTCTTTGAAATAGTAGATACGTAGGGAGAAGTACTGCAACGATTCGTGACAATAATCTTAAGTTAAACGCCGAATGCAAGATAATACAAACTGCAAGCGTTTTCGAATGAATGTTACGTACTTTTTTTCAAAAACAAACTTATCTCGACACTTATTAAAATTATGTTTTATCAAATGCTCCGTTTGTCGCAGTTGATAAAAACCACTTACTCGACGTATAACATGCTGCTACAGAGTAAGTCATCGCAGTAGAACACATGCGGAGAATAAGTTGTCTTAGTTCCTTCGCCACGTAATGGAAGAATTACAATAGAGGAAAATGAAAACGAATCATTGAAACAACGAAATAAATTACATAGTATGCAAGAATTTCTAACACTTAAGTAAGAACCAGGTTTCGACAGTGAATCTTCGCGAACTTCCGCACTATTTTACTAAGAATTTTCAACGATTTCGAAGTAGATTCGATTCGACGAACAACAACTGGAAATATTACAGACTCTGTATTTGAATTTCTCAATCAAGTTATTCCGATATCGAAGACTTCTGCTGGGCGTATGATTTGAGTCAACAAAGCAATACAGAAAAATAAGAATCATGTTCGTCTAAACCGAGAATAATACGAAATGTCGAACACTCGCATGCGATCTATTACAAATGCTTTCTTTTATCACACACATTAATAAAGCTTATTGTTAGATGGAAATAACTGAATTATGGCGTTATTAAAACTACATGCATTTTTTTCCTTGCCCTCCTGTTCGTAATAAAAATAAAAATGAAGCTACACTTGGAACGACTGATCACCGTCCACGGTATGAAGAAAACTAGTAAATTTATAAATCGGAAGAAGAGAACGAAATCACTGCGACGTTTTCAGAGGTACTGTAGCATATTTTTCATCGTTGTATTATTAACAAATCTGATGATATATAACACATTATTCTCCCGAAACCACAGGATATATTTACAATCAACGATAACAGGTTCTATCAATGGGATACAGGAGCTTGTCAATATTCTGGGATAGTCAATGATATTGGAAACGCTTAGAATTTTACCGTATAGACCGTTCCTTCGTTATTTATAGAATTTGAGTTTTCACATATTAACAAGAACTATTTTATTTTAATTTAATAATCTAAATAGCTTATTTTTTCTTTTCTAACGAAATAATTGGTATGTACGATCTCTACGTTTCATCCAAATTCTCGTTTAAAATAAATAAATTCGAGATGATGTAAAATCAAACTGGACACGCAACAAATTTTACGTCACTTTTAGCCGATAAATTCCCATGAAAATGATTGTGCGCGTGCTATGATGGTCACGTATTCTTCTTTCAATCGCCGGTTGCTTACCATCGAAATCGTGAACATCAACGATCACAAAATCTTTGTACAACTTACACGCGTTGTTCGTGTGGCTTTTAATATTGGTATTTTAATATTAATATAAAATATTGTCTCTCGTGTGTACTCAGATTGTAGATATAATTATAAACGTGGAAAATCAGGACCAACTCAATGACGAAGTTAAATTTGGAGTTTCATTAACGAAATAAAACGAGACTCAGATAAGTATAGAAATTTTTGATAAAACGTTTCGTGTAATATCTTTTCATTGCAGAGCCTTGACATACCTGCCATGATATTTGATAATTGGACGAAAAAAAAGAAGATTCTCTTAGTGATCATGACACGCACAACGCATTCCATCGAATCTACCAGTGGCTACCTGGTAACATTGAATCTCGGCTTTTCCGTGATGGTCGATATTAGATTTATAAAACAAGGAACATAACAAATAATACGTAAGGTAATTGCATATGCAAATTAAAATAATATAGTTTGTAAATTCTACAGAAGACATCCGACTTTACGGTAAAATATTCTAAAATAAATGTAAAAGTGCATGCTTTCTTATTACAACTAACGAAAACTTCGTACTCATTGTTTAATATGTTGCAAGGAACTGAATGATGACACGAAGTGGAATAACTGTTGATCTTGATGTTATTTCTTTCGATTCTTCGAAAGGACTAAGTTCTACAAATGTATCGATACAAGTGGACTGTATAACAATAAACATTATACACTGCTAAAGATACCCAGAAATACTTGCCTGATCGTAGAGGTAAATATGTTAGATGTTTTTCCTTTCTCATCTGTTGAAAAAGCACACGTGTACGATACCCCACTTTTCACTAAAAATGCTTTTAATTTATGGATAATATTCTCTGTTCCTTCCGTATTAAAAAACTCTATCGATGATGAATATTTGCATTATACCAGCTTCTAACGGAAGACAATATGAAGGGGTGCATAAAAAAGTACGTGCGGATATGAAGGGTTGATTCATTATTCTTTTAACGATCAAACATATTATTACAATAATGATACGCATGAGCGAAGGGTAAGTTACAGTTAGAAAATAAGTCATACCGAGAAAGTAAGAGGGATATTGATATTTTACTACCGTCAGTGACTCTCGAACTTCGAACGAAAGTTGCTCGAGGGTGTTGTACGAGTGTTCCTCTTTCTACATTTTCGATAATTATTTCATGCTCGCCATTGGCGTCACTCTGGTAAAGTAAGAATCAATTAAATAGAAAAAGTGCCTGATAATAGATAATTTTCAATTGGAAGATGCATATACTACGATGGACATTTTTGTTGTTCACATTGTGCGGCTGTTACCCGCCTCTTTCGTGGAAGACACCTCTGCAAAAATTTCTGTATGAAATTTATACAGTATTCTCATTCCTGGTTCTCAATAGTTTCTTGCTTTCTCAAATATTAGATATGATATGCAACGTAGAAAACACAGATGATTTCAGCGATAATTTCTCCGTGACAGTGGTGGTGTTTGTCACGTGCATCAAGCTTTTCACTATACTGGTATATCGAGCAAATTTCCTACATTTGTGCAATACGCTTCAAAGGGAGCCATTTTTACCAATGAACGAAGAAGAGTTCGAAATTCTGTTGAAATTCGAGAAAATTACCGAGTAAGTAATTTGCTGTTTCATTTCTATAATATATGTCTACATACATGTATATACGATAAATAAATTTTTCGTATTGACGGTAAATTGTTTTAGTAATATAATAATTATATATTTAACTACAAACATGGAACGTACATTTTACGATGACATATAATAAAGTAATAGAAGAGAAGTAAAATATAAAGTGCCTACGTTAAGCAAGATCGTAGTCTAAATTAATTGACAAGTTCTCATCGACGAAAAGTATTATTCTCTTTTATATTTCTCTTCCAGTTGGAACACACTTGGTTACATGACCCTGCTCGTGATTTCTGATTTCTTTATACTCGTAGTGTCGCTTCTAGCAAATTTCAAGAACCGAAAACTAGCGTTTCGAACATGGATACCATACGAATACTCGTCGTTATCTGCATATCTGCTTACTTTCCTTTATCAGTCGTTATTCACGACGATATGCACCTTTGGATGCGTCGCTAGCGACTCTCTGTACAGTGGCCTGTTGATACATATTAACTGCCAATTCGAAATACTAGAGCATCGTCTGAAGAACATCGAATCGAACCAGAATTATTCAGTGAAGCTGTGTGTTCATCATCACGATCATATCTACAAGTCAGTTTGCCGATTTATTTCTCTTTTGATAGCTTCACAGAGGAATTAATATATATAACTTCTTCACTGTAACATTTTCTTATTTATGAGCTTACAGATTTGGCGAAATGGTGAACGAGGAATTTAAAATGATCATGCTCTTTCAATTCTGTACAAGCCTGTCTACGATCTGTTTCAATTTCTATCGAATAACACAAATCGAAATGGATTCGAGATTCGTAGGAACGCTTCTCTACATGGCCTGCTCGTTGATGCAGATATTTTACTACTGCTGGTTCAGCAATGAAGTCAAACTCAAGGTTCGCTATTACCACGAAAAATAGAATAAAACCTTAAGGTCGGGTTTCCTGTATGCATTAGACGTAAACGTTTGGATATGACTTTCTTTTAAGTGAATAGCGTTCACATAGAGACTTCGCATTTCCTGTCAGTCTAAAATGCTCGTATCATAATTAGACTACGGATATTTATGCAATTATGAGAAATTTAAAGGTCCATCAATGCATAGAAAGCGCTTAACGTGGAAAGAAATAGGCAAATATATAAAAATATTGTAATATTACAATTTTTCGTAGGTGAAACAACTGTGCTGAAGCTCTACTTCTCCAATTGTATGCACAAGAATATGAATTTACATAAATATCCGCAGTCCATTGACAGGAAATCCCACCTTTTGGAAATTTTACAACTAATTGAGTAAAATGATATAATTGTCCGTGTAGAGTTTGGAACTTTCTGATATGATATTCAGAACTGACTGGACATCGTTAAATAACAACGTTAAGAAAGCTTTTTTGATGTTAATGAGGCGCGCTATGAGGCCGATCGAATTTACCAGCATTTACGTCATCTCCGTCAATCTTGAGTCCTTCATGACAGTCAGTATCGTCTAAACCTTTCTTCTTTTACATTTTTCGATAGAAAATTGCTAGAAACATTTATGTTGCAGCTTCTGAAGACTTCTTACTCAGCGTTCAATTTTTTCCAACAGAGCCGGGAATCATGAAAATGCGGGAATTCTCTTAATTTAGAACCGTCTGCCTTCGATACTTCCGAATAGAATAATAATTGTCCACTTAGAAAAAGGAAGAGAAAAAAGCAAATTGAACACAACACGCGAAACGTGCAACAGAGTATCTAGAGCGCATTCCAATAAATTATTTGAAACATGAATACCATGCGTTTGATTACCGTGCCTGTATCACTTTCTCTTTTGACTCTCATTTTTCGTCAATGAAACTATTCACAATGAGTAAACCGCAACCTTCTGTTCCTTGCGACCGATGAAAGCAGACTGATGGTACTTCGTGTTCTAAAGTTTATTTTTTATTAATTTTCGTTGAGGGGAGACAGATAATAGCCGATGAATCATTATCTATTTCCAGGACAATTTCGACCCTTTCTTCGTTTCTCGACTCCGTACTTTGCCCCCGATCGACTAGTTGAAACATTGTGGCTTCCCGGAAACGACAGGAGATGCCTATAATAAATAAATACTTTTTAGCCAATTATATAGACTGTCATCAGTTATAGAACTATAGAGAAACTTTACTCTTAATCGCGATTCTATCTAAGTGAAAGCCCCAACTGGGAAATATTTCATTGATTTTTCTGTAATCGCATAACCATAGGGGATGTATGTAATGTAATAATAATAAAGATGTCTTGGTCGACAAAAAAAGATCGGTGGAAAAGAAGACAGGTAATAGAGTCGCGCATTTGATGGAAGCTCTTTCATTCTGTAACAGTCAAGCAGCTTTGATAAAAATTTGTAACTGACATAATCAAGCTTGTTAAGTATAATTAAAAGTAGGATATTCGCACAATTAGATTTTTGTACGCTTCGATCAAATTCTTCCAGGCAAAAATATAGGAAAATAAAATCATAACGATATTCTTTTCCTTTTTTGACGAAATATTCATCTTTTAAAAAGAAATTTTTAAACAAGATTTTTTGTATATATCATCGACTAGTTTTTAGTCGATGATTTTCTAAGAAAATATAGGCAGAGGTAACTAAGAAACAAAACGATGCACAGACTTCCTCTGTCGTTTGCTTTGCTCACTTACTGCGGTTACTGGAGACCAGCTAAATGGCCACACACTTCTATCAAGTATCGTCTGTACAACGTTTACTCGGTGTTCATGATTTTGCTACTATACTTCTTCACGTTCTGCTCTTGCGTGGATTCGTTTACTAGCAAAAACCTGGAGGCTATGACCGACAAATTTTCTCTCTGCGTCTCTGTGGTAGGAGTCTGCCTTAAAGTAGCCAATCTCTTTGTCCGGCGAGGAAAAATTATAAATGTGATGAATATGTTGTTGAACGAGAATTGTATCGCGAGAGACGATCAGGAAGAACGCATCCAACGAAAGAACGATGATTATGCCAGGTTTTCTTTTTTACAATATTCCTTCGTGGACTACACTTACGCGGCTCACGATCATCTTGCCATGAATTACTGCTTACAAGTTTGTTACAGAAAACTGGCGATATACTGCGAGATCCTGAACGAATCGGCAGTGTTCTTTGCGACCGTGGGACAATACAAAAAACTCATAAGTATGAGAGAGTTACCAGTGTCCGACTGGATGCCGTACGATTTATCCTCGCAAAAAGTGTACACGATATCCCTAGTGTATCAAACAGTTGGTTTGTTGATCTGTGCAAATACCAGCGTGGCCAACGAAACACTGATCGCAGGATTGATGATACAAGTCGGCACGCAATTTGAGATATTTTGTCATCGAGCTAGAAATCTATCATTCTCATTGACGTCAGCGAGAAGGAACACTATGTCTAACGAAGAATTCAAGATAAGATGCAATAAGATTATTGGGAACTTAATTAGACATCACTACGAAATTTACGAGTACAAATAGATGTGCATTTTTCGTGATCATAAATTCTGAAATTCTTAGTACCGAATTTTCTAATTTTTTCCTTGATTGCAGATTTGCTAAAACAGTGAACAGTGTGTTTCAGTACATGATTTTCTTACAATTTTGCATAAGTTCGATAGTACTATGTCTGAGTGTTTATCAGTTTTCCAAGGTAGATCCGTTCAGTATGAACTTCTTATGGAGCGGCTTCTATTTGTGCTGTATGCTTATGCAGGTGTATTTATACTGTTGGTTTGGGAACGAGGTGACGTTGAAGGTTGGCACTGCTTTTCGTTTCTATTCGATCGCTACATGTATCTTCGAGTGCAATAGCACGGAGTAGCAGAAACGACGATTTTATTTGAGATTTTTACTCTGTGTCTAATGATAATATTATGGTACGGTGATTAATTAATGTCGCGAGAAGGACAAGAACAGAGTGATTTTTTCTCATTTCTTGCGCTCTCGTGTAGAATGAATTTAATGTTACAAATAAAATTTTTGATCTTACAAGTTATCGGTATTATAATAAACAACTAAGCACGATTCGTAGTAAAACAAATAACGTTGTATATGTAAATTTTACGAATTAAAAGTCTACTGATTATTCCATGTGGTATACAATTGTAAAATTGTAAAAAAGTATTTTGCGACCTGTAACTTGTAACTTACTAACTTATTAGTACTAGTAGCTAATATATCATTATTCAAAATGGATTTGATCTCAAATTATGATACATGTTTTCATTTACGTACGATCGACGTAATTTTTAGAGCAACAAAGTTCGCGATGCTATTTATGATATGGATTGGACCATGCTACCTACTGACGTAATGAAAAGTTTATTACTGATCCTGATTAGAACTGATAGACCTGTTAAAATGACAAGCGGTCACGTTGTTGTTTTATCTTCGCAATCTTTCGTGTCAGTTAGTACAATTTCAATGCTTTGAACCAGTAAATTATAAATCATTATTGCAATTCTAACAACTTCGTACTTTATTATAGATCATGAAGATGACTTACTCTTCGTACAATCTTCTGTCAAACTCTACGAGTAAATAAGAATTTTCGTTGTTACTGTGATTTTTACTGACTGTTTAATTATCGTAAATTGTCTACAATTATTGTAAAAGTGTGTGTCCTTTTTACCGTTGTGCACGGTCATACAACACTCTCACTAATGTACTCATGACGAGCATGGCTGAGAAATAAAAATGCAGAATTTAATAAACAAATTAACGTACCTCCTATCTTGCGAATTGTGGAATATACAAATAAAATGTTTGAAATTTTACCTTCAAGCTTTGTAAACCACACAATTTAAAAACGCATCTGTACACCTGACGGTCCTACTGCAACTTTTTGGAAGCTTTCTGCTACTCTAGTGATGCTTGGTTCCCTTATTCGAGGTAGACGTTATAAATACCGAATTCACGTTGCAACGAACTAAATGGTGGCATGAAATAGAAGTGCAGTGGATTTTGAGACTATTTGTATCGATGCTTCCAGTGGATAACGTTCTGCAAATGTACCGATGCATGTAGAGAACGTAACAATAAACTTTGCACCATGAAATGCCAACTCATAAATGCTTACCTGATCGTAGAAGAAAATATGTTGGACGTTAACCCTTGTGATATGTTGAAGAAGCACACGTGGACGATATTTCATTTTCAACTAAAAATTCTTCCGTCCAATTCGTGGATAATATTCTTCGCTCGTTCTATTTTACGAAACATTATCGAAGGTAAATATTTACGCTATAGCAGCTCACAACAAAGGAAAATATGAAGAGGGGTATGAAAAAAATATGTATGTGTACGAAGGGTTGGTTCATTATTCTTTAAACGGTAGATACGCATCCAATGTCATCGTGTCACACGCTACTATTATAGTAATGATACGTATCAGCGAAGTATTGCAGTAGAAAGTAAGTCTGTTGAAGGCAGTAAGAGGGAATTGATTTTACAGTCGTCGGTTACATTTCTAACTTCGAACAAGAGCTGCTCGAGAGTGGCGTATAACCCACTTCTTTCTACATTTTCGATAATTTCTCTGTATACTTACTTTCACTGTTACTATAACAAAATAAGGATCGGTTAAACAAAGGAAGTGCGTGATAATAAAAAGTTTTCACATCAAGCATGCATATACTACGATGGACATTCTTATTGTTCACATTGTGCGGCTGTTTTCCACCGGCTTCGTGGAAAACACCCCGCAAAAAATTTTTGTACAAGATTTATACGGTATTCTCGCTCCTGGTCTTGAATACTTTCTTTCTTTGTTTAATAATGGATATGATATACAATGTAGAAAACATAGACGACTTCAGTGACAATTTTCACGTGACAGTGGGATCGTTCCTCATAAGCATCAAAGTCTCCGTTATACTGATATATCGTGAAAGCTTCGTACGTTTGCGCGACACTCTACAGAAAGAGCCACTTTTGCCAATGAACCAACAAGAATTCGAAATTTTGTTGAGATTCGACAAAATTACCGAGTAAGTTTGTTTTTCGCTCCTTTGGTGAAATAAAAACTTTCTATCTTGTATACATATATGATTAGATGACCTTGTAGCAACACATGAGCTAGAAGACAATTCCAATCATGTTGTTGTTTTGCCTCGGAGTATCAATATCGATTGGATACACACAATATGATAATAAATAAACTCCGGGCAAAACAATGTCGCCGCTACGTGCAACCATTGAACAAAAACGATATTGAATTTTCCGACTCTCTCCCGACCAGTATAAATAAACAGACGCAATCGTAAGGATTGCAGTATCTACGAGTATCTACGAGTATCTACGAGTATCTATCGAGTATTTATCAGCGATCTAATCAGCGAATATTTTAGCGGTTATACACTGTCTAAGCGAATTTGTTAGTACGAACGTCTTAACGACATTATCTGTATTTATTTATTTATTAATTATTTTAAGTACACTTGACGATTTCAACAACGAGTTACTTCGTTATTCCAACAACCATTATTTACAATCCTCTACAACCTAAACGAATACACAAATGCATCTGCAAGAAGTCGCCTAATAATATTGTCTAATACAATAAATCGCCCAATAATATTGCCTAATACAACAAATAATTTTCGATGTTAAGGTTAAATTGTGTTAGTAGTATATTTACCTACAAAAATATAGATAGTTGCATTAAACAAGAACTTCCTCTAAATTGATCAACAATGCTTCTTCGACTGAAAGCATTTTTCTATTTTCTTTTTCTCTTCTAGCTGGAACACATTTGTTTATATGACGATACTCATGACTAGTAATTTTTATCTATTTATGGAATCGCTTCTGACGTATAAGAAAAGGCAACTAACGTATCGAACATGGGTACCATACGACTATTCGTCTACATCTGCATTTCTGCTTACTTTGCTTTATCAGTCGTTATTCACGACGATATGCTCCTTTGGATGCATCGCTACTGATTCACTGTACAGTGGCCTGTTGATACATATTAACTGCCAATTCGAAATACTAGAGCATCGTCTGAAGAACATCGAATCGAACCAGAATTATTCAGTGAAGCTGTGTGTTCGTCATCACGATCACATATACAAGTCAGTTTGCTGATTTATTTCTCTTTTGATAACTTCACAGAAATAAAATATATAACTTTTTCACTGTAACATTTTCTTATTTACGAGCTTACAGATTTGGCGAAATGGTGAACGAGGAATTTAGGGCGATCATGTTTTTCCAATTCTATACAAGTCTGTGTATGATCTGTTTCAACATTTATCAAATAACACAAATCGAGATTGATTCGAACATTATAGGCAGGATTCTCTTTATGAACTATTCGTTGATGCAGATATTTTACTACTGTTGGTTCGGGAATGAAGTCAAGCTTAAGGTTCAACATTACGACGAAGAATGTAATAAAACCTTAAGGTTGGATTTCCTGTATACATTTGGATATGATTTTCTTTTCAGTGAATAGCGTTCACATAGAGACTTCACATTTCCTGTCAGTCTAAAATGCTCGTATCATAATTAGACTACGGATATTTATGCAATTATGAGAAATTTAAAGGTCCATCAATGCATAGAAGGCGCTTAACGTGGAAAGAAATAGGCAAATATATAAAAATATTGTAATATTACAATTTTTCGTAGGTGAAACAACTGTGCTGAAGCTCTACTTCTCCAATTGTATGCACAAGAATATGAATTTACATAAATATCCGCAGTCCATTGACAGGAAATCCCACCTTTTGGAAATTTTACAACTAATTGAGTAAAATGATATAATTTTCTGTGCAGAGTTTGGAACTTTCTGATGTGATATTCAGAAGCGACTGGACATCGTTAAATAACAACGTTAAGAGAGCTTTTTTGATGTTAATGAGGCGCGCTATGAGACCGATCGAATTTACCAGTATTTACGTCATCTCCGTCAACCTTGAGTCCTTCATGACAGTCAGTTTCGCCTAAACCTTTTTTCCTTTATATTTGTAGGTAAAAAATTATGGGAAACATTTATGTTGTAGCTACTGAAGACTTCTTACTCCGTGTTCAGTGTGTTCCAACAGAGCCAGGAATCGTGAAAACAAAGGCTAATTTCTTAACATAGAACCGTCTTTCTTCGATTCTTCCGAATAGAGTAATAACTGTTCACTTAGAGAAAGGAAAAGAAAAAAACAAATCTTTCAAAACACTGGAAACTTGCACTAGAGTATCCGAAGTGCATTCCAATAAATTATATGAAACTTGAATAACATATATGTACATGCTTAAATCACTTGCCCTTAGCGACACATTTCACTTGTGTTCCTCTTCTTCCGACAATGAAACTATTCAAATCAAAGTATATCGGTAAACCGCGACCTTCTTTCTCTTGCGACCGACGAAAGCAGACTGATGGTGCTGCGTGTTCTAGTTTACTTCTTATTAATTTTCCCCTCGTGGAGGGGAGACAGATAATAGCCGATGAATCATTATCCATTTCCACGGCAAATTCGACCATTTCTTCGTTTATCGACGCCGTATTTTACCCTCAATCGATTAAATGGAACTCTGTGACTTCGGGGAAGTGAAAAAAGATACCAATAGTTTTTTTGTTAGCCTATTTTTTAGCCAATCATATCGTCTGCGATCAGCTATGAAACTTTAAAGAAATTTTGCTCTTGAAAGCTTCTACTGGGAAATAGTTATGTTTTTCATATTCGAACAACTAAAGGGGATGTGTGAAATGTAATAATAATAGGAATGTATCGAAAGGCAGAAAAAGATCGATGAGGAGAAAAACTAATTAGATGTTTTACGTTTCGTATATTACAATCTTCAAAGCAAAAAGATAGGAAAATGGAATCATGACTGGATATTGTACGACTTATCCTCCCAAAAACTATACACCATATCCCTAGCGTATCAAACAACTCGTTTATTCATTCACTGACCTCAAGATTGATGATACGAGTTGGCGTGCAATTTGAGATACTTTGTTATCGAACTAAAAATCTATAATTCTCATTGACGGCAGTGAAAAGGAACACCATGTCTAACTAAGAATTCAAGATAAGATGCAATAAAATTATTGAGAATTTAATTGGACGTCACCACGAAATTTACGAGTACAAATAAATGTGAATTTTTCGTGGTCAAAAATTTTGAAATTCTTAGTATCGAATTTTCTAATTTATTATTTGATTGGAGATTTGCTGAAACAGTGAACCAACTGTTCCAGTACATGATTTTCTTATAATTCTGTATAAGTTCGATAATACTATGTTTGAGTATCTACAAGCTTTCTACGATAGATCCATTCTCTATGAACTCCGTCTGGAAAAGCTTCTATTTGTGCTGTATGCTTATGCAGGTATATTTATACTGTTGATTTGGGAAAGAGATGACGTTGAAAGTTGCCACTGCTTTTCGTTTCTATTCGATCGCTACATGTATTTTTGAGTACAATAGCACGGAATAGTAAAAACGACGATTTTATTTGAGATTTTTACTCTGTGTCTAATGATAATATTATGGTACGGTGATTAATTAATGTCGCGAGAAGGACAAGAACAGAGTGATTTTTTCTAATTTCTTGCGCTCTCGTGTAGAATGAATTTAATGTTACAAATAAAATTTTTGATCTTACAAGTTATCGGTATTATAATAAAAAACTAAGCACGATTCGTAGTAAAACAAATAACGTTGTATATGTAAATTTTACGAATTAAAAGACAACTGATTATTCCATGTGGTATAAAATTGTAGAATTATAAAAAAGTACTTTGTGACCTGTGACTTGTAACTTACTAACTTATTAATATTAGTAGCTAATATATCATTATGCAAGATGAATTTGATCTCAAATTGTGATACATGTTTTCATTTACGCACAATTGCAAAAGTAATTTTTAGAGCAACAAAGTTCGCGATGCTATTTATGATATGGATTGGGCCATACCACCTGCTGACATAATGAAGAATTTATTTTTATAGTAATAACTGACAGATCTGTTAAAATAACAAGTGATCACGTTGTAATTTCATCTTTGTAGTATCGTGGAAAAACTCTTGGAGAAATTCCAATGATCTACAGATGGAAAACAATAAAAGTGCTGACGGGCCAAGAAGTGGGAAATTTCGATGGACAGTATGCATGTGGCTTTTTAGGACATTCTATAATTAAAAAAGGTTTACGTGACCATCTTGGGTCAACAGCTGTAAAACACGTGTCTGTTGTAGCAACACTGAAAACTCTGGTATAAGGACAACTTGATGGAGATAGTTATGAGTGAACAACTAGTAAATATTCGGCGGGTCTGTAGGTACGCTCGAAAGGGCATAAACTGGTAATGCAGAGTCCGCGAGTTCGAAACCGTCCTGGGCATATATTTGTGCAAAGGGGAAACCCCAAGTCTCTTAGGATTTTAATGTATAACGGGCAAGAGGGCGGGAGAATTCTCTCCCTTGCCTACCATGTTGTAGTTACTTTCTATGAGTGCTTGAGAGAAAGTACCCCCAGGTTTGCGTCACTCGTGTGCTTATGCCCGCCCGTGGGTTTTTAGCCGGTAAAAATCCGGCACCCTGGTCCCCGCCTCGCGCGTTGAGATAGGTGTCTATGAAGATTTTCCCACGCTAAAAAAAAAAAAAAATTTTTTTTTCCTCTCCCCGGAGAACGCGGATGCCTATGAAAGTTCCCTCCACGTAAAAAAAAAGTTTTTTTTATATCGAACTGTAGTTTTTTTATTTATTTATTTAAATTTTACAATTTGTCCAGTAGGACATTTGGTAAAATATTATAGCTTAGTGGTATAATAATATAACATGTGGGTGGCTATCCCCAGCGGAGTACCATCTTCGTGTTTCTTAGGTTATATCCTTTGTGATAAAAAAAAAAGTAGTCTATAATTTTGCAGTTGGAGTTTGCAGTGAATTGCGACTAGTTGCAGTTGCGACTAGTTGCGGGTTAAATCGTTACTCATAAGTTGTTGTAAATTGTTAGTTGTAGGTTGTAAGTTGAGTAGTTAAATTTTGTTGTCTTTAGTTGTATCACATTACTGCATTATATTCAGATTAAATAGTTATAATTTTTTGCTTCAATCACAATAAATAAATCTATATAATAAATAAAAATCACTATAATTCTGATCTCTATATCTTTATAATTTTTTACGTCACATAGTAAAACTTCAATACTTTCGACTATTAAATTATAAAATATTATTGCAGATTCTAACAATTTTGTATTGTATTATAGACCATAAAAATGACATTTATTGTGAAACATTTATTTAGATCAATCAGAACGTTAAACGAGCCTGTACACTTGACAATCCTGTTGCAAACTTTTGAAAGCTTTTTGATTCTGTGCCGGAATAGAGGTAGATATTTTAAGCACCGAATTCATAGCGACATTTCTAACAAAGCAGAACGATGTTACAAAATTTTATTTATTGTTCGTATGGAAACAAAGTGAAGGTAAAAGATCGTTCTTCGAACTTGGGAGAACGATTTAATATATTATTGATCTACATATATAGCATACGTGATCTTTCATGTGGACTAGACAAGGTTGCATAAGTGCAACCGAAAAATATTTTTAATCGTAATGAATGTGGCTCTATGGTCCATACATTTAGAGGACACAAACACTATCACGATGAATATCTACGATTAGTAATCTTACGCATATTTACGCCTTTTTTCAAGGCTTGTTACTCGAGCTACCAAGCTAGACGTTTATTATTTCTGACCGTCTGATTGTAGCTAGTTAAAAGCTCCTATTCGGTGTATAAAGTATAACACGCTGCAAAACACTCGAAAATAGTAACGAACAACGAAACAGGCCATGGTCGAATCGTTAAAATCGTTATCGTGTTCTTTTGTTTCGATTCTCTAATGTTCCGACCTATAACATTGTATAATAAAAATACTACTAATATCATAATACTAATACCACTTGTTACGCCGCGCGACTCTCTGCCTGGCCCAGGTCACACACCACGGGCCAGAAGGACACCAGAGGTCCGCTCGTCCGCATGGCGTACCCTTATTATCCTTAAGCACCGTCCATAAATCATAGATTTACGAGAAAAGGTCCTTTAAACAAAAACAAACATCTGGTCCCGAGGAGTTTCTAAACACTATTGTCTACCTCGGCAGGACAAGGGAAAGTTGTTTTTTGTCACGTACGCGGCAACTTTTCCCCCGTTAATCACTTTCTCTAGAGGGCAGTTAAGACCCTTCGTTTAACCAATTAAAAACGAAGCCTATTCCCTCACTCTCCTAAATAACATCGGCTCCAACAAATCCGATGGTCCCGTGCGCTGGAGGGACCGATCCTTAGCCTTCCACCGAGACAGCATCGTCTCCAAAGAGCACTGATTTCACATCCTTCGAACGGTCAACATCCTTCGAGCGGGTATACACACCCGCAGATCAGTCACTCACTCATCTCGTACATACGCACCAGTGTAACTATCCTCGTTATAAGTTGTGGAATAAACGGTGAAATATAACTTACTATACTGTGTCATATTCATTCAACCACCTCTGTTATCTTAACCGAAACAGGGGAACGACTACTTCGCGGCGTCGATTCACCGAATCGTAGCGAGAATTTACGCCTCTCGCTGACGCGTTTTCCTCGCGACCGCGTCTCTCCGCGATCGGTCGTAACACCACTAATATAATCAATGATTTCATATATTAGATGTCGAATTAATGATGTGCTCTATTTAGACAAATTTATCGATTTTGTTTTGCAGTCAGTTCGATTGAAAATGAATCGCCTTTTAGTTTCATTTTTCAATTGAAAATTAATTGCCTCTCGAGATCATCTTATACATCTATGCCATATTTTAAGAATGTCAAGATTAATACTTGATAGCTTTAAAATATACAGTGAAACAATATCTTTATTAGAAATGCACGAAATTGATTTCTACACCTAATAACAGAATCGTTAAAACGTACCTTCAACATTGTTAAGATCATTAAACTAGTCTCCTTGGAAAATTTCGTTTCGCAATTCGAAATCCATCTATAAATATATATATATATATATATATATAATAGTACGATGTACGCCATAAATGTATATCTATAAATCGATTCAACGTAGAGGGAGCAAATTAATTGTCTTTACATCCACTAACAGATAAATAACAATATCGACTGATAAAATCTATCTTGAACACCGATAAGATAAATTGAACGGTTTATCATAAACATATTTCGTAATTCGAAATCGATCTGTAAATTGGAAAATCACTGAATCCAGCCAGTGTCTTCCGATTGGAAGGTGAGAGAAATTTTCGAGGAGGCGCGAGCAGAAAATAAACGCGGAGGACCCCACCCCCGTAGAATTTTCTGTGGCGGTCCATTTTTGGGCTCCCCACCTTCGGCTTCGCCTCGATTACAAGCGTCCTCGTCGAGCAAGAAGCTTTACGAAGCACCCTCGGAACACTCGACTCGCGCCACTCTACTCGCTCGGGTTAGGTAAGTGAATTATCACGAAATTCTTCCCCGACCGATCGCTTCTCTTTTTTTATTCTCTGGCTGTTTCTACATTCTCGTTCTCTCGATGCTCGGCTATCTTTTGCTCCATGGATCGGTGATCGTGACGCGAGTGTGAAAGAAAGAAAGGGAGGAAGGATGTGGATGGACGTGTGCGTGAGAACTGGTGCAAAATTCACCAGTGCGAGAAACTTGAGGATGTCGAAGATTTTCATCTTCGACGATGGAACCGTTCGGTGAAAGAAGACTGTATAGTTGGATTAATCGTTGAATTTTTGTTACCACGAAGATTTATTACGCTACTAATGGAGCTGCTTCTTCGACTAACAAGCTTCAAGTTGAAAAACGCACGTAGAAAATACTTGATTTGCAACGAAACAGTGCCAGCCACGGAGAAGGCTGTGGAAGCGAATTAATCCGCTTTGGCTTCGAGGTGCATCCGTCTCGAAGGTTTTTCACAAAAAAACTGCTTTGGCGATGCTTGTAAGTAGCGTTAATCCTAACATAACACTGCTTACCATTAACAAATGTACGTCGTGTTAGTACCTCGTTTTACGATACAATTTTTCGTTGGCTATAATCAACGTTAAAATTTCAGATAACGAAAATGTTATAGATGTTAATGAGAAATCCCGAAAAGATGAAATATCGTGGTCCACTTTGTGGCAAAAATAAACCGGTTGCCATCATCGAATCGTTTCGTTTACGTGTGCTATTTTCAACCGCTAACGTTTGCCTAGTGAATTCGACGAATACTACGTATTTTGAAAAGCCCAACTCGATATTAACTATAATCAATCGTTACGATCCAATCATTCATCCTATCTTCATCGATACACCAAATTGTCTACGCGATTAAAGTATATTAGTGGTTTAAATGCTTGCAGGAAGACCGACGGTGTAAGGAACCGGGGCGCTTTTGCAACATATTAACCGCTGCCAATTAACAACAGCTCTGCTAACGCTTCGGGAATTTACTTTTGGATCTAACAAAACGCAATGTCGTAAGTAGCATTCGCATAACGATCTTTCTACACCATTAATCTCCGTAGTCTCGCTTAAACCTTAAAGGCAACCAAAATTCATCCGCTAAACATCTAACAACGCCTGTTTGCTATTAAATAACCCGACCAATTCGCTGTTGTTATCGACCACCGAGAATGATGGTCAGTGATGTCATTTTGGCACCCATGGGTAACCAAATGCCAAAACTTTCCAGGTGCTAATAATATCCTGAAATAGGGTCGAATGTGGTCATTCAGCTATCGAATAATCGATTTAATGAATTCAAATATTCCCATCCCTTCTGCGATCTTATACCTTGTTTACATTCCAACGACTACGAAATATATCCATCGTGTAACTTACATGTCCCCGGAATTAATCCAGGCTTCGTCGATCGAAGATTGATCGATCGATTGATCGATATATTCGTCATAGGTTAACAACAATATCACAGATATTGTTGCGATAAGTACACTGCTGACCGTTATGCAAATTCGTATGCTCGTGAACGTAGCTAAAGAAACGGGGCCGAAATGGAGATCAGATTCAGCGTGTTCGGTTTAACACCACCGCGAGTATTTCTACTTTACTTTGTATATTTTATATATCTGTTCATACGAGGTGCATTGTATAAATTCTTTACTCTATTCACAAGTAAAAGGCTAATCGGGTCTTGCTCTCTGTACTTCCAATTGGAGAAATTGGGCATAACGAGTGAAATAAAAAAAAGAAACATTTCCTATAGCTTGACAAATCCCAAGAACCGAATATGCAGGATCGAACCGCGAGATCGCGAGGTGGCGACGATGATTTCGTAAATGCTATTAATACGCGGCAGTTAGATCGAATGTCGGTCGTCGGTGGCGGCCAAGTAAAGCTCGTTCTTCTGGGTTACGCTCGTGCTTTTTGGACTCCTCGCCTTGCGGCCTCACTAACGTCGGCCGCCGTCCTCTCCTCGTCGTTCCGCGCATATTTATAGAGCCTGCCTATGGATGCTATTTCCGTAGACGCACCGATGTGCCCCGTTCCTCGTCATCGCGAAGCCGGACGGTATCATCTGCCGGATTATGACTCGCAGAACTCCCTACGATCGTGAAAATATGCAAGCCCATCGCCTACTTTATTCGCGGACCCATCCGTTTATTTTCAGGGTTAAAACGATGACGAGTCACAGCCGTGAAACATATGTATACGGTGGATCATCAAAGTATTCGAATTCATGTAGAGACCATGTACGAATATGAAGATCACAGGAGGTAGCGTCGCATTCTTCTTGGTCTTTTGATTTCGATAGCGTCTTACGTCTGGAAAGAGTATTTTCACATAAAATACGCAATTAAAAGAGCAGAGAATTTGCTAAGTTCAAAGATATATAGCGGAGAAAATGTGATTTATAATTCCTCTTATCCTGTTGTCTTCGTATATTGCATATATCTGTCATGCAAAACCTTTCGAAATTTTATTAACGCTGTAACGAGACGCAATTGCCATGATTACGTTGATGTAGCTTGAAACAAAACCGAAAATATATATAGAAATTACAAGATATTTATTTCGAACGTGTATTTCATAGAGTTCGTCGAAATATTTAAACGGTCAATTAATTATTATATCGAATGGGCCCATCTTTTGACTCTAATTACGTATTTAAGACTATAAGACGTATATTAATTTTTTATCAAGTGTATGTTCGCAGTGAGTGACTCGTGACTTCTATACAAATCTTCTCCTCGCAAGTGTAAAAGATATATTTCTACGAGACGATTATCGCGTCGTAGAAGAACAAAAGACCCCTTACGACTTATCTGAAATCGATAATCTCGTCTGATTTGTCTGCCAAGACTAAACCCGTTGATATAATTCCACTAACATCGAGAAATCCAAGTTTATGCTGTTTCATCGAACAGACAAACATCGATTGCCACGTTTCAAGTGTTTCGAAATTTTTAACACCTAATCAGAAAGACCACTAGAAACGATGTTCGACCAATCGTTAAGAGAAAGGATCATGGAAAATTTCAGTGAACTCGATAGTTTCTTGAAGGAAGCCGGCAAAAGAAAAAGGCCGCCACCATGGACGCGATCAAGAAGAAGATGCAAGCGATGAAGCTTGAAAAGGATAATGCGATGGATAAAGCCGATGCCTGCGAAGGACAGGCGAAGGAGGCGAATATGCGCGCGGATAAGGTCAACGAGGAAGTCGGTGAATTACAAAAGAAGCTTACCCAGGTTGAAGCCGACCTTCAAGCCAACAAACAAGCCCTGGATCAGGCCAACAAGGATCTCGAAGAAAAAGAGAAAGCTCTGACTAACGTGAGTAACCTAATGTTTCCGTTAGTCTGTTACGATTAAGGATTTCGCCCTAGTTCTGTCATTGCTCCAGTTTACCTTGGACCAGGTCCAAGTCAATTTTTCGCCGAGAAATTTTATTTATATTTATACCGTAGTTTTATACCTTCGTTTTAAGATCGATGACTCAGTGTGACGCAGTTTTACGCTAGCTATGGTGTCTCGTAACACGAGGGATCATCTGTTTCGCCCTGTGCTCCCCCTTTTTTAAAAGGCCAATGAGTCACGAGAGCTTTCTAATTTCAGGCCGAATCCGAGGTCGCCGCTCTGAACCGAAAAGTACAATTGATTGAGGAGGACTTGGAGAGATCCGAGGAACGATTGAACACTGCCACTGCCAAGTTGGCCGAAGCTTCTCAGGCTGCCGACGAATCTAGCCGGTAAATGTTGAGAAAGTCGATCGTGAAACTATTGTACGATAGATAGAAACGTAATTATGTTAATGAACGTAATTGCAGTATGTGCAAAGTATTGGAAAACCGCGCGCAACAGGATGAAGAGAGGATGGATCAGCTGACGAATCAACTGAAAGAGGCTCGTCTGCTTGCCGAGGACGCTGATGGGAAATCGGACGAAGTATCGCGAAAGCTGGCCTTTGTTGAAGACGAGTTGGAAGTCGCTGAGGATCGAGTCAAGTCTGGTGAAGCGTAAGTTGCCCCCGAGGAATGTTATTCGTAAATAGATTGCGACTTTCTATGCGTTTACGTAAAACTTAACGATGCAATAGAATCCTTATAACATAGAAAAGTAGGTAAAGTACGAACGATAGAGTGAGTACTTGTATCATAAATTTTAGAAGGTAAAATGAATCTCCATTTTATTCTGTTTACTTACAACAATATGAAAAATTCACAGTCTACTCGTAAATAATTGTTTCTACTTAAAGCATATTATTTACAACGTTACAGCAAGATCATGGAACTTGAAGAGGAACTTAAAGTGGTCGGTAACAGCTTGAAATCTTTGGAAGTATCCGAAGAGAAGGTGAGTTTGTCGATTTTTCACGGTGTTTGGGAACGCATTTCGGATAAACAATTTGACCGACTGGATTCGATTAGGCTAATCAAAGAGTCGAGGAGTTCAAGCGCCAGCTCAAGACCCTAACAGTGAAACTAAAGGAAGCTGAAGCCCGTGCCGAATTTGCTGAGAAAACTGTTAAGAAACTGCAGAAGGAGGTCGACAGGCTCGAAGGTAAAGTCGAAATGACTTCCTTTCGTTCTAACACCATCTTTACTGGATTAACATCGTTTAAGCAGCGTATTTTCTTAAATAAGCAACGAATTTATTTCTTTACAAATATTTACTACTCCGTTGCTGCAGAGTGATCTCAGAGTACTTTGCACCGAATCTAAACGGGTGTCTGACGTAATTTGGCAAATTGACAGCAACGCTTCCGTTATCCAATTCTACTGGAATGCAATCAAAGACTCG
The DNA here is from genome assembly GCF_051014615.1 of Bombus vancouverensis nearcticus. Lineage (NCBI taxonomy): Eukaryota > Metazoa > Arthropoda > Insecta > Hymenoptera > Apidae > Bombus > Bombus vancouverensis. The sequence continues at coordinate 9,063,630 of NC_134921.1, read as the reverse complement.
TGGCCAATTTGCCAACCTTGAATAACGTCAAACACACTTTAGTACATGCTGCACACGTCGCAAGTCGATTAATTATTACGAATATTTTCAAGTTACGTTGATAAATTTAGTCGAGCCGCGACTTTCCACTGAATATGACTAAGAGAGTGATTTAAAAAAAAAATATTCATTTTTACTCGCATAAATTTCTTTATAGTTACAGAGATTACGAAGGTAGTGTTCGTTAATAGATATCCGCGTTAACAAGCGACACTTCATCGTGCAACGCAACTGATTTTCTTTGCAGACATATTGCACCAGCAGAAGGAGAAACGCAAAACGATTTGCGAAGAATTGGACAAGACATTCTCTGAGCTTTCTGGCTACTAAAAAAAAAAAAAAAAATATCATCCATAGTCGTTTCAAATTTTCTCGTTTATTCCTGTACACGAAACATATTTAGCTATTTCTGTATCGTTATCTTCTCTCTTTCAAAGATACTTTTCCGCTTTAGCTGATTTTTTCTTCTTTTCCGCTGCAATAGCTTCCAAATTTGGGCGTAATTTTTACTTTTTTACGACCGAAAAACCAACAAAGGAGATGTTAAAAGTGCATTCTCCGTCTTTTTTTTGCCTTTTTTCTTGCGTTCTCACGGTCATGTAAAACCGACAGTATCATTCTTTTTTATCGATCATCGTTCATGTTTAAAGTTCCGTTGGTTCCATTTTATTCTCTTGTGATTTCCCTTCTTTTTTCTTTCTTTGTTTACTGCCCGATCACTGTTTCAATCGTCCGATTTGGGAGCGCTTTGCTTAGTTTTTTTTTTATAAAAACAGATTAATTAGTACTTGTCGTTTACGTTAAGCATTGTCTATTAATATACGCGTACAAGAACACATGAACATACACACACAAGGCACTTAACAGAATAAAATAAAACAAAAAGCTTCGCACGTTTATGTGGGCCATCGTACGTCAGGTACATTTACCAATCCCTTGTAAAACTGTTTTGTCTTAGACTCCTGCAAAGGTATACTACACCTCACGATACTTACATGCTTCGAGTAAAGTGATAAAGTATTAACCGCTTCGTTTAACATTTCCTATCACACGATGCATTTTGTGTACAATTTCGAATTGTACGAGCACACTGACATACACCACGTTGTACGACATTCCTATATTTTGATCAAGCTATAAGTGTGCTTTTATTCTTTTTCTTTTTTTTTTCTTTAGAACGAATGTCGTTGCATCATAACATTTCCATCTAATATAACTTCTTTTTGCGTAGGGGTTAACATACTTTCAATAGCGAACAAACTCTGATGATCTCTATGTTCACATTAATTCCAAACTGTGACTTAGGTTCATTAAAATAAGTAGTGTATCGATCCGTGCTTGACCGGTAAACGAAAGCTCGTTGAACCGAGTTACCCGAAACGTTTCCAATTCTGAACGAAGTGCAACTGTTTACCGGGCAAATGCACAAGAATCAAGTAGAAAGTTCGTAGGATCGTTCTTGATTAGATGTAAAACGACTCGTTAGATGTAAAATGTTACTAAAATGAAAGAAGGAAATATATCAGCAATTCGATTATTTTATCAACTTTTCCAGACGAATTGGGCATCAACAAGGATAGATACAAGTCACTCGCCGACGAGATGGACTCCACGTTCGCCGAATTGGCAGGATACTAAGTTATTTCGATCTTTTGTGCTTCCTACTATAATTACAATGTCATGCGTGGGGATGGAACTGCAATGTTACGCATCAAGGACTCCAAAACGCGACCAATCGTTGCACGATCGGCCAAAAAAGCACTGAGGCTGAGAACAGATCGTCGGAAATCGGATATTATTTGTCTAGTTGTACGACGTTACCGCGACGAAGATGGTCAATGTATGGAGATCCGTAAGGAATTTTACTCTGTTACACTGTTGTACGAAATATTACACCCAATAAACTGCTGTAATGTGGTATCTCGTTACTAATTGCAAGGACTTTTAGTAGATTTCGAATCGGAAAGCTACTTCTACTTTTAGCAGGATCCGTATCTGTCTCTTTCTCTATTTCTCTATCTCGCTCGCTATACGGAAAGTTTTATTAAAAGTATCGTCGTCGTCTTGCAACAAGGAGAGGTGAGTATACAAAAATTTAATGATTATCAACTACATGGAAATAAAAAGAGATTTCTCGTTCATGTGTATACGTTGGGAATAGACCTGTCGGATTTCCTTCTTTCTAGTTTGAAAATTATCGTGACATATTTTTATAGAGGCACAGTTATATAAGATGTTTATTAGTCATCAATGTACTTATTAAATGTACAATGAACGCATAAATGTACACCGAATGGCATATCAATTCAGGAGTGCTGTCTTGTACTATATCCTCGAAAGTCATGATTAATCATACACACATTTGCTTATCTACTATTTACATTTGGTAATTATCTAGAAACGTTGCCTCGCGTAGTTGTGCATAATCTTTATTATTATTATATACAACATTAGTCTATTCCAATGGCCCGCGAATACTCGGGATCACTTTATTTTCACAAATATACACACCTAATTAGACATGTATGACACCACCCACGGAAACATAATACTCAGTCAAAATTCAAGCATGCAACGAACAAAGATATACAAACTCATCTGTAAAATATGAATAATTTCTACAAAACAAGAAATACATCTAAAACGCAGGTATTATATAACTGTATATAATGTGTATTAAAAAACTGTAACAATCAAAGACAATGAATATGTTGAGGATACAAAAGTTACGCTAAGATAAACTTTCTGCCACAATTATTCTCGTTGTTGAAACTGCGCATTATTCCGTGATATACTTATCGGCCCAATGATAAAACGATAAAATACAAATGTATCTTGTGACGTTTACTTGATATTAGGACAGTGAAATATTCTTTTTGAAACTTTATTGATACGGGATTGAATAAAACATCTTCTATGGAGAGAAACAACGTTTAAACTCTTAATATTCGGCTAACAAAGGGTAGATTTTATAAAACTTTGTGGTTCGAATGATCAGTTAAAATTATTCAATTAATAACAATGTAAACGATGTACCAATGATCTGAATATAACATCAGAGTATATAGCCATTCTGTTGTTTCTAATAATGCCCCGGTTCTAAAATAATTTCTTTGATTCATAGCATATCATTTGATGAGTATAATTCGAATAAAATAAATAAGACTGTTCAAAAGCATAAAATGCAGTTTAAAATTATAGTGAAAAATACGATGTGAAAAAAGAAAAGATACTGTAATTTCATGAGTGATAAATCAGTTCAATTTGCCTAAAGACCATGTTATTGGTCTTATATATTATATTATGTCTTCAATCTCTTTCATCGCAATCACCTTCCTGTAACATTATTATCAATTAATATCAATTAATGTTACTAAAGTTTTGGCAACGCAAATTTGCCCAAATGACTGAGCAAAAACGAACATAGAAAAAAACACTTCGATACGTATGGCGCCAATTAACGTGAATCGAAATAGATTTCCTCGTTTAGTCAACATTCAAGATATTTCTTTCTCTAATACAATAAATAATGCACTACAAAAACTATAAAAACTACCACAGTATTTATCTAATATACAATTTTCGTTACCTAATAATAACATTATCAAAAACATTAGACTATTTGGGCTATCAATTGCACGCAACACCATTCTGTAATGACATGGTAAATCTATACAGGTGATGCAGAATAACGATATGGTAAAGAAAAGTTTTCCTGATGAATATACAAACATTCACACAGTAGAAATTGGCTATACATATATCGATGTAATTTGCATGATAAAAATCTTAAATAAGATGAAAACACATGACACAGATACGTGCTCCATTCATAAAACAAAATATCGATTTCCACTCGAATTAAATGCAACTCCAATGGATAATAAAACAAACACAAAGATAAAACATTGACGCATAATGAGAACAAATTTATAGCGAAGTTTATAGTCGGGGTGCTTCCAGTTTTTCTTCCTAACGTGACGTATCGATATTATTTATACCTAATTCACTTTAATAATACTTACAAAATTCTTTGTAGAAGTGAATACAAAATAAGATATTGCATAGAATGCTCTGCGTGCCAAATATTTCTGATTGAGAAGACCATGACGACTTGTTGAAACAAATCTCATCGTTTCTTCAATGTATTTTACATGATAGTAATATTGATGATAATAATAATAATAAACTAATAATAATAATAATAATAATAATAATAATAATAATAATAATAATAATAATAATAATAATAATAATAATGGAATATATAAACGAGCATTAACATAAAATATAAATTATCAAATGATTCTTCCACACGTTTCTTACTTTAATTACGTCCCATATGAAAATATCAATAAATATAATGGTCACCCTCGATTCAGATAGATGAACCTACGCTAAATTCTCTGAAAGATATCAAGAATATATCTATGTAGAAGGCAATATGATGCACGAAATCTTTGAACGTTTCCGATTAACATCATTAAAGTCAACATAATCTTTTATATATCTTTACCATACAAGAAATCAAATATATGTTTGTAATGAACATATGTAATATTCATATACATCACATACATTTATATATAATGCATATATATATATATTATATATATATATTATATATATATATATATATATAATATATATATATATAATATATATATATATGTATCTACATAAATAAAAATGCATTGCAGATCCTAATGTTCTTGAAAGAAACGATGAATACTCTATATTACACAAAACTACAATATACGATTTTTAATCTATCCTTTCCACAGATTATGTATTATTTATATGTCTATAAAACAATGTAAAAATAACAAGTGCTGGAAATATATAAAAATGTAAGAAAATAAGTTGATCCGGTGAACGATAAAGAAACTAGAATTATAAGCATATAGCTGCGATTCATAAACAGCATTTTCTTTTCCATAGATCAATTATGCACGTTTTCCGGGTTAATGCAATCGAAAGTACTCAGTTGGCATATTAAGAGGAAAGTATGCAAAATCTGAATCGTATACCCAGGCAGAAGTAGACTCCTCTCTTCTTTATCGAGGACATCGGTATCTACAAAATTTTTCCTGGGGTCTTGTATATTACTTGTTTTTATATATGCATATGTATATATATACATACGTATATATGTATATATATTAGTCTGGAGGAATCTCTTTTATAAGCTCAAATAACTTAATGACTTCATACATAGAATAATAATTTATAATAAAAGGTGTCATGATTTACGCTACAGACGGTCACGATGCAAAAAATTGTTGTAAACGCTGTACCGTTCTACGATCCAGAGCACACAGATCAAAATCGAATGTCTTTTTTGTAATCTCGTATTGACCGGTTTCTGCGATTACCTGAACAACTCTCTGTAACTCTTGATTATCTTGCAAAGTCATTATCTTTTGTTGCAAGTCTTTTAACTGTGACACATAATCTTCAGAAAATACGGGTGGCTCTCCTATGTCTGAATCAACCAAAGTACTATTCGTTGAATCAGGGGCCACTTGTTCCGCTTCCGCCTCAACACGCTTCTCGGCGACTTGTTCTATGACACCTCGATCGTCTCTCGCCTTCGAAAGAACCGTTTCTTGATCAACCACAACTGGTGATTGACTTGAAGAAACAGGCTCCAAAGGAGGTGATGTCGAATGACCTCTATCCTTTTCTCTTTTAACCACATGGTCGTCATCGCCTTTACTATCACTCCGTCGTTTCCTTCTACGGATTTCTTTTTCCTCCCCTTTACTCCCTTTAGATCTGTCCCTTTTGTTTCGGTCTACCTTATCCTTTTTAATGTCTGTAGAAATTGCAGGTGAAAGTGGTTTCGTCAGTTCCACCGGCGGTGTAGACACCGTTAAATTTTCTACTTCTTTCTTAACCATAGGCACTAATTTTGATTCAGGGAAGGAATCGTCATCTATGGATGGCGCTGAATCACTACTATCTCTTTCTGGCATTTCCAGTACTGAAAAGGAATTGGCTACTGGAATATTAGGCACATTGTTTTGTTTCTCTGTTGAGGACTTTATTCTGTCGCGTTTTTCTCTCTTGTCCCTATCTTTGCTACTATCCCGTCTATCCTTTCTATCCCGCTTTTTATGCTTGTGCTTCTGCCTATCTTTTTCATTCTTACTGTCTTTCGCCTTCTCAGACTTCTCGATCTTCTCAGATCTTTCTGTCTTCGATAATTTCTCATCTTTTGGTTTCTCACTCTCCTTCGGAGGTTTCGGCGACTTTCTCCCCTCTTTGGCCGATTTGTACTCTTGACTCTTCTCTTTCTCGGATTTCTCGGATTTCTCTGATTTATTTTTCTTCTCGGCTACTTTCATAGATTCCTTTGAGGAAGGCCGTTCTCCTTCCTTATACTTATCCTTTCGTTCTTTATCCCGATCTTCTTTATGCTTCTTCTTGTCTTTTTTCTTTTCACCCTTAGAAGCATCGACAACATTTTTAGAACTATCTTTTACTTTATCTTTTTCTTTATTCTTATCTTTCTCTTTTTCAAAAGTTACCTTTTTCACTTCCTTTTCCTTTGATTTTGGGGAAATTGACCTCTTTGCAGGAGGCAGAGACGGGCTACAAGCTCTTTTTATTCCAGCTGATGGAGGTGATGGTGGCCTTTTATTAGGAGGACTAGGATGATTCTTATTTCCAGGACTAGTAGACCTTTTTAATTTCTCCTTACTTCGATTTTTATCTTTAGGTTGCTCTTTGATCCTTCTGTCCTTTTTATCCTCCATTTTGTCCTTTTTAGGATCTTTATGTGGACTATCCTTAGACTTTGTTTTGTCTACTTTATCAGACTTTTCTGTGGTAATTAATGATTTAGAAGCCGAGGATTTGTCTTGTGGTGTAGACTTTTTAGTGTCCTGAGATACTTTTGTAGGTTTCAGAGGTGTACCGAATAATTCAGCAAAAGAACTTGAAGTTTTTGACTCTATATTTTTGTGCTTCTTCGACTCACTCCCACTCAACTTTGGTTTACCAACCATAGTTAATGCTTTAGATTCGTTCTTTTCAACTGAATTTTCAGAACTGGACACAAGAACCTAAACATATAATATTTAATTTAATATTATAATTTATATAGAAAGATATAGAATTTATATAGAAAGATAAGAACCTATATAAATAGGATTAGATATACTCACACCACCACCCTTCAATAGTTTCCTCCTAAAGTCATCTGAAGGATTATTAATTATTTCAGTATGTCTTATAACATTTGTAATTGCAGGACCACTAAATTGTAAGTTAAGGTCATATAAAATCTCTATCTTTTTGCTACCTTCATCCTTATTTTTTAAATAAATGTGAATTGGAATCTCAAAACCAGCATATCCAGACTCTTTTAACACAAATGGTGGATCTTTTAAGATTCTTTTTGGTTTTGAAAATGTTTGATGTAATTGAAAAACCACTGGAATACAAACCAAAATAAGTCGGAAGATTTGTATCTATGGATGCATGGTATTTCCTTAAAAGTATATTTACCTTTCTCAACATAGTGGTGAATATCAGCATTGTCAATCCCCCGCACAAATAATTCCCAATCATGAGTATAGCCCTGAGGGGTGGTACGCATACGTAACATTGATGAGTGTCCACATTCTAGTGTAATGCGAATTGCCATTCTCTCATACGAATTTTTTGATACACGCTTTTTCAAAGAAAAACAGAGAGAGCTAATTATGCGGGTAAACACAGCAATTACGTTACATTTTTATTTATCTCGTTACACGTGAATGAAAACTCTGATGAATTCTTAACTATCTGATCCTTTACAAACTATTTGTGACGTTGAAAATCATTGTCCAACAATTTATGCTAAATGTGAAAACAATGACAACACTTCTTTCCTAACTTTCGTATACTTGAAATACTGATACATCGTTTGCTTACACTTGTTTTGTATGAAAATGTTGAACACCTCATTAGAGCAGAATATTGTGATAAACGAGGAGTTTGATGGAGGCAAATCGCCTCGTTAGTACTACGATAATTCAGAAATTTCCTTTAAGCCAAATCTGATTCGATTATCAACAGGTAAACTCTACACCAACGAGAACTAGTCGCCATACTTGTTACTGCGTACACTAGACTTAAAAATGCACGACTGTACTGCCATCTATAGGAAAACGCTATTGTCTGCCGAGGTATGTTCTAATATCAATCCTTGCTTTTGTACAATTTTGTTCAATCCTTGATTGAACAGATGATACGTTGTTTATTATTAGAATATACTATTCTAAAAGCATTGCTTATTGGTTGATGCAAATTGCTCTTCTGCAATGTAAATTGTTGAGACATTAAGTACTAACCAGCAGTGTAGTATTTTAAGCAGAATTTACAATAACTTTGTTATTTGAATTAATAGATTAAAATGTACCTCTCTAAAAATGAATAAATATGTTAATATAGATAGTCATTAATCGTGAGTAAATTTTCCATAAACAGTAGATATCATATTTGAAAAAAATAAATCGAGTGGTATTACTTATAGGTTTTTAAAAACAAAGGAACCTAGCATTTGCAGTAACCCACTGGAACCTTAGTAATACAACTGATTAGTAATAAAGATGTTATCTGCTATTGTAAAAGAGCACCAAAGCAAACAAGCAGCAAGAAAGGAAAGACAAGGTAAAAGTAATAAACATACTTTTGATCTTCTATAAATTGACTATACTTACGAATAACTATATAGAATATTGTTACAACAGAGCAAAAGAGGAAAGAAGCTGTGCAAGCTGCAAGTAACTTGACACAAGCTTTAGTTGACCATTTAAATGTTGGGTAAGTTTTTGATGTCCTTTGACGAGAAACAATTACAATGTAATTGTTTTTTAAAGAAATATTTGATCATGTAGAGTGGCACAAGCATATCTCAATCAGAAGAAACTCGATGCAGAAGCAAAACAATTACAACACAGCGCAACAAATTTTGCAAAACAAACACAGTCATGGTTGAATTTAGTAGAAGCTTTCTCCAGTGCATTAAAAGAAATTGGTGATGCTGAGAATTGGGCACGTAGCATTGAAGGAGATATGAGAACTATAGCAACTGCTTTGGAATATTCTTATAAAGGTAAACAACCAATGCAATCGTTTGTACTAATTACATTTTATGCATATAACATAGAATTAATTATAAAAATATGTATAAAAATATAATTAATGCATTTATTTCAGCAACCCAAGAAGTACAAGGGACCAGTACTACTTAAAAGCTTAAAAATATATATTATATTATATTAAAAGAACTTAAGAATAAGTGTTATTAAATGTCATTATAGATTTTATCTTGTTTTTTGTTTGTATTACTATGTTTTAAAATAAATCTCATCATTTTTTCTTCTGTTAAGAATTTATTTATTTCGTTGATTTTATCGAAGTTTGTTATTATTAATAACAACATTTTTATAAACTATCCAGTGATATAGATTAATAACATTTTTGAATATCAATCTTATCATGGTAGCTGAATAAGTTCAGACCACTAGTATAATAATTGGCAATCATGGCGGCCGGTCCTATTGCTGAACGTAATCAAGGTACGTGTCTATTTAAAATATTTAGATAAATATATATATTATAATATTTTGATTTTTCTTCTTATTGAAATCCTAATTGCAATTATGGAACGAATCTTGTATAATATATTAAAACTAAAAATATTGTGTTGTGTTAGGTTATGTGTACGTAAACACAATTTGTAGGTTAACAATTCTATATATATATATAGTAATTTTTTATAGTGCAAATAAAATATTTTATATCTTTTAGATGCCACAATATATGTCGGTGGATTGGATGATAAGGTCACAGAATCCCTTATGTGGGAACTGTTCGTCCAATCAGGACCAGTGGGTATGTAACAATATTATTATATCTGCTTTAAAATTTTTTTTTAAAGTAATTGAATTTCCTTGAAAATATTTTCAGTCAACGTGCATATGCCTAAAGATAGAGTAACACAAATGCATCAGGGCTATGGGTTTGTAGAATTTATGGGAGAAGAAGATGCTGACTATGCTATTAAGATAATGAACATGATAAAATTATATGGAAAACCAATAAGAGTAAATAAAGCAAGTGCTCATCAGAAGAACCTAGATGTTGGTGCTAATATCTTTATTGGAAATCTTGATCCAGAAGTAGATGAGAAACTATTATACGACACCTTCAGTGCATTTGGAGTAATTCTTCAGACGCCAAAAGTAATGCATGCTGCTAACAAACAATAATTAATAATAAGTGTTTACAAAATATATAACATGTTTTTATATTTCAGATAATGAGAGATCCTGAAACAGGGAACTCCAAGGGCTTTGCATTCATAAACTTTGCTTCCTTTGATGCCTCCGATGCAAGTATAGAAGCAATGAACGGTCAGTATTTATGCAACAGACCGATTTCCGTATCATACGCTTTCAAACGCGATGCGAAAGGAGAAAGACATGGTAGTGCTGCTGAACGATTGTTAGCTGCTCAAAACCCGCTAAGTCAAGCAGACAGGCCTCATCAATTATTTGCCGACGCTCCTCCTTTGGCACCACCTCCGATTCCAAATTCCAATGCAGCGACTCACCAAGCTACTCATCATCCTCAACATCATGTGATGCATCATGGAATGGTTGTACCACCACCTCCACCTCCGTCAACACCAGGACCTCCAATGGGTCACCCACCACCACCACCTGTTCCACCGCCGCCATCGAGTGGCTTTCCTCCAGCAAGTATTCCTCCGCCTCCTTTACCTCCGATGTCAATGGCCACACATCCTCCTTTACCGCCTGGAATGCCACCTCCATTGCCACCTATGCCCGTTTCAACGTCTCAATCGCAACAGACGACACCTAGAATGATGGCACCACCACCTCCTCATTGGGGAGTGAGTGGGCCACCTCAAGGTCAATTTCCACCTCCTCCGCCTCCCTCATCTACTGGAGCACCTCCACCTCCGCAATTTGGACAGTTTCAACCACCACCACCGCGACCTCCTCCAACATGGAGGCATCCACCGCCTCCTCCTGTATCTCAGGGTGGACCACCGCCGCCACCACCTCCACAATTTCGACCACCCTTCCCACCAAGAGGTCCACCTCCACCTCCACCACCTCACGATTCCAGTCAATATTAGATTGTCTCTTCATCTTTATGATATCGTCATTATTTAATAACATAATGTAAAAATTTGACTGTATTCAAGACATTCAAATACATTATTGTTGCGCAAATCTGTATTTGATAATATAATGTCTGAATAAATTTCATTAGTTTCAAGCCATGAGTTTCTTTCAATTCCTCGTTCTTAAACGGCGAAGGAACCATAGATTGTGAAAATTATGACAAATCGTTCACAGTTTCTTTTTAACGATTACAAACGCGGTCATTTTAATGTATCGATTAGAAGTCGCGTGTGAATAAGGACATGCCAAGCTCGTTCTATCGATTATTGCAAGCCTGTCCAGTCCAGATAGTGATAACACTGAACGGACAAATGAGTGGCAGAGCAGTTGTCTTCGGGTATGTCACCGCGTTGAAAGGATTCGCGTACGAAATCGGACGAAAAATAAAAAAAAAACGAGTGAACGCGAAGGAATCGTAAGCTTGTCGCGTGTCATCAACCGAGTAAGTAAGGGGAACAGGTGTCTGGAGTGGTAAATTAAGCGGCGCCGACGGCGCTATGCATTCTGAAAATAACGCGATTTTTTTTAGATCTCTCGTGATTCGATGTAGTTTCATCGATCCGTACGACGCCTCGTTTGTCCATTACTTTCGAATAAAGTTAAAACGCTCCCAATATATTCTAGATATAGTTTGATATAATTGTTCGACGATCGAAAGGAAGGAATCATGTTCAACTTATGATATGGCTCGCCTCTACTACGAGTGTAACGCGGATTTAAGAAACAATACGGAAGATAGCGAAACGAACAAACCATACGCGTGTACACCGGATAAATATTGCTTGTATTGCTGTTGCAACTCGCAGTGTTGTCTGCTGGTGCAAAGACGGCCACCACGACACTTTTGGGAAGCCTGGTACTTTTGGCTAGGCGTTGCTTTACTCGCTGTTTTTATCATATCTTCGGTAAGTGATCCTCGATGATCTCTGATCTTAGGAACGTTCGCTTTATTGAAATTTCTAGAAATTTATTACGTAAACGAAACGAAACCTAAGAAATTGTATTTTCCATATCTGTGTTTGTCGTTTCATTATCAATCATCGATATCGTGTTCCCTTAGAATCGATGTGGCGCGTTCGTTTAATTTCCTTAACGATCGCCGATTACTCCAAGGAATATTTTGATTCCCCCCCTTTTTTTTTTTTTTTTTAAATTAGGTGAGCAGTTACATAGTCAGTAATTGCAGACATAATATTCAAGGTGTACAACTAAGACACAGCACGCACGGCAATCGACGAAACGATCGCGACAATCGTCCGAGTAACAACCAGAATGAGATATCCATAAGCATAATCCCGACGTCGGAATTTTTTCCATCGCACAGGAAGATGTTCGTGATTGCTTCTCAACCGGCCGTGAATCACCTGAGTAAGTAAAAATATTGCTCGTATACCTATAGAACTGAACCGTAAAACTCGGAGCATACTCTTCGTATGTTTAAACTTTCACGTCTGACCAGAACGCAATCACGTACGGACACATCTTTGCACTGCATAATTACGTACGATAAAGTAAAGACGATGTTAGCGTGGACGCGTTGCGTATCGAGCAATTAGGTTACAGAAGAGTGGTTGAAGCGGTTCGAACGGATGTTATAGAAGGACGAGTTCCAATGTAAAAAGTTTCGCAACACCGATGAAAGGGGGACAATCGCTTTAAATCTCTCCGAGATTCGATTAAAAGTTGGGGATGGCGCGGCGATCAGGAATAATTCGTGCAATTTCGAGCAATAATAATCTTGTGCATGCATTGATTTATATTGCAGCTCCTGTCGTTGCGTGAAGTCGTTTTGTTTTAACGGAGCGATTATGCCAGCGAAAGGAAGCCGACGCGAAGAGTTGGAAGATCATCCCATGGCATTTTACACGGTAATACCTCTTAAAAGACAGCGCGTCGCATCGAGAGCTTTGATCGGCCGGAACATCGCGGCCACGTCATTATGTCGCGAGGAACATTTACGATAAATGCGTCTTTTTACTTAGCCTCGGGAAGTAATAACTGGTAGCGGTTCAAAACACTCTGATCGCAAACGACATTTTGAACAAATGAGAAACGATGTTACCGAAGAATACAGTCTTCTTAATGGCCAATTTGACACTGAAGCTACTTAGGCCGCGATCCGACTCCTCCTTTGGTTCATAATTTGCCACACGCGATGTATCCTATTAAACATGAAAACTTCCGATGTATCGTTTGCGATTAAGCGATTCGTCGTTTTCCAATTTAACGCGGGACGCGATAAAAACAAAGAACAACGTAAAATTATAGGTTTGACGATGCTTTATAACGCGTAGAATCGAGAACAACCGGTGTAGTAGGATTTACTAAAAGATCGGGAAACGATGATTTACGATAATATGTCTGGAATACAAATCGTAGATCGGCATTGATTAGGTTCGTTGGATCGTTTTAGCGCTTCTGAACATCGGTCGAGCATTTAGAATTTCTTAGCCGAAGCCTCGCTTCCATTTGGCTGAGCACAGTGCAACCAGCCCGATCGAAACTCGTTCTCGAGGACTCGAATGGGCGTAACTCCCATTAACAATTAAGAAGACACGCTGCAACTTGGTCGACGTACCTGACTGGACGTACCAAGAGATCGGGGGCTAATTAAAAAGGACAATCGGGCGAATGCAACTCAAGGCGACGTGTACTCTCTATCTTTTCGCGCATCTCTCTTAATCTTTCTTGCTCCCTCTTTCCTCTTTTTTCGCATCTTTCTCTTTATCTGTTCAATTCCTCGTCTTCCTTTTCCCTGCGACTCGTTCCTGCCGCTTCTCTGTTTCCAGATCGATTCCGCGATAGCGGTTAATCGCGATAATCTTCGCAGAAGAGAGGAATTACGAAAAACTTTGGCGTTTTATCGAACCCCGACAGCAAACACGCGGCAAACACATGCGCATTTCAGAATGATAAAACCAAGATGTGTACTTTTCATCTATTCGCATTGCGATTTCTAAGCTATTCGAAGGATTGTACACTGGCGTTCGTAAGTCACGGGATACTCGGAAATTTTTGAACACGAATTTTAATAAAATAAATAAAATCTTTAAAATGCACTATAGTAATTACGATATCTGTTTATGTTTATCGCAAGTGTATCAATTGGCTTACGGATGCGAGCGTATAAACCTTCTAAGATCGAGGTGAGATTCGTGCATACTTCGAATTACCTTGAGAAAATGAAAGGATTCGATGCAACTTTTCATTGTCATATTCCATCTGCGTAATGACTGGCTGTGATCATGTCAATTCGAGGCAGCTACGTGGGAGTGAAACGTTTGCTATTCCTTCGTCGGAGCGTTAGTACGTAGAACATGGTTTGTCATGGACGTTTAATACGAAATAATAGCTCGTGTACCGGCGTACACGTATCGATCGCGACGCTTTACACTTCAGCTAAATTAATTAATATGCACCGAAAGAGAAACAGATACACGTTTGACATTTTGCACAAGTGTGATTGTAATTAGCTGCGTAGGATGAGAGTGGAAACTACTGTCTGATATTATCATATAAAAAGTCAATGGCGGTGAAAAATTCTATAAATATACAATTTCGATGCGTTTACGTTTAAATAATATTCACGACCTTCTTTTCTTTTTTTCATTATTCCACGAATCCCACGCTACAATGCGCTTACTCAAGACATCCATTAATAACGGCGGACCCCAAACATTTACACCTGAGAAACTCCAGTTCTCACGATTGAACCGTTGATTTAATTAAGAGTTAATTAGGCTACCTTCACCGCCAGATCAAAATTTTTTTCCAAACTAAATCCCAGCTCGGAAGACATCCTCTGCCTCGAGTTCAACAAAGTAGAAAGACGATAATTCAACCGTAAGAAGAAGATCCAGTTTCAACGAGACACTGCATGTATAAGAGGAATTTAAATTGCTTACTCCTCACCTCGTTGAAATAGGTCTATTCGAACGATCGTCCGAACAGTTCGCGATACATCTCAATAAATTACCCGAGTGAAAGAAATCCTTGTGCTCTCGGTAAATCTTTTTACAGCGAACACTTGATTCGTTCGCGCAATAAGAAGTAGCAACGGAGAGCAGACTGCCGGCGACCTCGTTCGACTGTAACGAAGTGTCATTCCGATAACCCAGGCCCAGCTTTTACTGTCACTCGACGGATGACGATAAAGAAATGTGCAAGCAGCGGGGCTCTGCTTAATGTTGCATGGACAGGAAACCAACCGGGGAATTAAACTCTCGTCTGCTCTGCCGTTGGATGCCAATGACTACGATTAAGATGTTCGAACGACTCTCGATTACGAATCCTGCACCATCGATTTTTACGCGATTTACCCTTTGACGAGAGGTTAAGATGTTTTAATCGTTGTATTTTACGTTTCGAAGAAATAAAGACGAACGTGTGAAATTAAACGAGGAATTTTATTTCGCTTTCCTGTTTCTCTGTTCGTTAATAGGTTTCGTCTCGCGACGAGTATCGATGGAAGTTTCGAAAATTTGTCATTTCGGGAATTCCATTGGATTGAAGCAAAAAACAAATTTAGAATATAGACGAGCAAACCTGATATCCGAACGAATGAATTTGATATTCGTTACGAGCGAACAAACAAGCTTCTATAATATTTATTATAAAATACACGCGTTCTCAATGCGTGTAATAAATACACCAGCGTGTACTATCGGTAGTACGATATTATTCCGTCAATGATTCGTTACATCTGGATGGACGGAAATATATCGTAGCTCAACGAGAGATACGAACGTGCATACGATCTAGACGTTATTGTTCCAATAAATCGGCAGAGTTTAGGAGACTTTTCGAGGCAACTCTAAAAAAAAAAATCACTGGAATTCTTTCACAGCGAGAACATCACGAGTTTCGAGTTGTATAAACAGAGTGACAAAAAATTATCCACATATTATATTTAAATTAATTTAAAATATCAATCGATAGAGACCAATACGATTGTTAAGCAAGGATCGTCCTCGGCAAGAATTCCTATTCTCAATTGTAATGCGAGATTGGTTGTATACAAAGAGGAGACACGTTCTTCCATCTGGAAAGCGTTTGCGAAACGCGTCCCGTGGCTGCGTAAAAGTGTACGCGAATTTGCGATGTTGCTCCAATAAATCGGCTTTAAAAGAGACCGGAGCCAGTGAAAAGGCCAAGAAAAAGACTTAGCAAAATCCGGTTTAAGTGTGAATAAATTACGTACGCGAAGGGAGCTGGCGGAAATGGTACCGCCTCGCGGTGAGAAAACGCAAAAAGCCATCAAAGAAGTGGTGGCACGGTGGATGGGAAAGACAAAAGCCATTAATCGTTTCTGTACAGTGGCGCTTGTATTTCGATTTCCCTCTGATTTTCCTCTGCTTCACTGGCGTTCTTATTTCAGCAATGTTATCACCAACACTGCGCGATGTGATCTCTAAAATAACAAAGTGGAAAAGAGCTCGGCTTCTGCATTTTACGAGACCCAATTCTCGTATCGCGAAAGAAAAGAGGCCGAGTCGTACCGAAGAAGAAATTTCCAAGGAACCGATTATATGTCGCCTTGACGACGAAGCTATGCCAGCGAAGTAATGTCACCGATGACGGAATTAAAATAGATATAGAAGTAAATTCGTGAGGTGGTAGAAGAGTGGCGTGAAGGAGGAAGGACAGAAAAAGAGAGAGAGAAAGAGAGAGACAGAGATAGAGAGGTGGAAATCGAGAGTAGCCAACGTGTAAAGCAAGAGAAAGAGAAGGATACGAATCTGTGTTCCAGTGGGAGGTACTAAAATTAGAGGAGCCCACGCGGCTAACAGTTTCGTCTTGAAGCTTCCTTCAGACATTTTCAAATAGTCCTTTACGCCGATAACACAACGTGTTTTCGCGACGTCTCGCTGTCAGTCGCGACTCGGCGCCGTGATTCTGCGTTCGATTCGATTGGCTTACGAGTGACTTCCTCGAGAGACACGGTTGCCTCCTTGGAACCCATTCAACGTCCAAGTGACTCGAGATATTCCAACTGGCAGACGCAGACTTTCGATTAATCGTCTTTCTTTTTGTCAACGATAATTACCGTAATCGATGATCCTCGTCGAACGGCGAAAAATGAAAATCAAGGGCGGCTGATTTCCACGCCGCTGTTTCTACCGATCCGTTCAGTGGCCTCGAATAATCCCGCGTCAATAAGCAGTCAAGTGCAAATCGGGTTTCTTTCGCCGCTAGCCGCGTTGCCTTTATCGAACATCGTCTCTGCATTTAGCGAAGGCTAGCCCTTCAACATGATAATGTATATTCCTGTCTTCTGCATACGTTTCAAGTGGCTCTCGTGCAGATAGCGAACCGTACCTACTTCGCTGTCTCTTCCCTTATCAATGAAATTGTCCCTGAGGCGTACTCGCGTTCGAGTGATCCTCCCCGACGATACTTTTCATTATCGAGACTTTCGTGATTCTCGGAGTGTTAGATTCTGCCGAGGCTTACGGCATGTATTTCAATCGATCGACTATCGAGCCGCCAATCTGCATATATTTCATCCTGCTATTTCTGATTTTTCTGTCGGGCAACGTTCAACAGATCGAAGGTAAGTTGGCCGGTTTGATCCGATGCATCGGCAATGTCGCTATCGATTTTTTATGCGTCGTAATCGTGCTAATGCACGATACGTTTAACATACATGTACTATCGTAGTACTTATCGGCCGCGCATATCTATAATGAGCCCGTAAAAAAAAAAAAAAAAAGAAAGGAACGATGCGCCGTAAAATACACGAGACGAACAGATTTACGACATGGTACGTGTACGTGTCACGGCAACTCGTTCACGCTAAATGCCAAGAAATTTGTCGATATTCGCAGGTAGAAAATGCGTATGCACGAGCAAGGCCTGTAAAGAAGCCGGTGTCGACACGTGCAAGACCAAGTTTTACTGTTACACAGAGTTGATCTTGACTGGAGACCAAGAATTCGGAGGGAATACTACGACAAGAGGATGCACCGAGTTCGTATGAATTTTATTTTGAGATTATTAACATTGAAAAAGAGAATGACGATGTTGAAAGAAAACGTGGTAAACAGAAATCAGTTAGAAGATATGTAAAAATTTCAAAGTCTATTTGTCTTGGTCGAGAAAATAATATCGTACGAAGCAGAAAACGTAGAAATCGCGTTTCAACTATTACGATAGTAGTAACCTCTCGTTTAAAAGCAACACCCCGACCTCTAACCTTTTCCTCTTATTCTACAATAAATTCCAACGGTACAAGTCCGGTTGACTCGAAGACGATTTAATTCGCTGAATCTTACGATTGACGTACCGCTATAAATTCGCCGTGGCTCTATGGCAAACAGCAGGTAACCTTGACGAGATAATCGGTGCGAGAAGTTTTCACGAATTCTTTCTAAAGCCGTGCTAAAATGACGAGAGATGTCGAAATCGTCTCGACTCGGAGCGTTCGAATATCGTTAGCCAGTTTTTATTGCTACCAATTAAATCTTCGAACCGTTATCGGCAAGTGTAGCGTGGCGTTAATTACCAGATAACTAGCAACGGACAAAATAATTAATTTTTATTGAAGATAACGCGATTCGCAAACAACGATCGAAATTGACCTCCTTTTTTCGACCGAATTCCTTCGTGATATTTTCTTCACTGGCCACGAAACGATCGATTGCTCGCCAAGCGTAACAAGCGCGATACACGCGCGGAATATTGAAATCTCGCGGCGTAAATCCTACAAAATGATTATTTAAATTCCGACTATCGCCGGGGTCGGAGAACTTTATCGAGCAGTGGCCATTTTATCGGAACGTTGTACGTTGCCATTGCTCAGGGGTGCCACGCCATTGTTATGCGAGACAAAGTCCTGGGTCACGAGGTCGAAGTCGAGCGACAACGTGGACCGATCGTCGGCTGCCTGGATCCGTATGCCCTGGCCCAGATTGAAGTGTTGCGACAGCCACGACTACTGTAACGCCGATCACCGCATAAACGTGTCCACGTGGATCCACGACAAAGAGACGCCCGATGCTGTGGAACCCACTTTAGATTACACCGGTAAAGAGTCCTTTGCTACCTTCGTCTATTTACAATGGCTCGCAGAATTATTTGTACACGTATAGAAACGCATATTTTTGCGCATATATAATGCTATCCTAAACAATACCATACTTTGGATATTTAGATATTTTGATTATGTTTGCGTATTGCGCGCATCCTACGTAATCTCGCGTCTTTAAATTTTCCATGCGAAATAAATTTTATGCAAATTTCATGCAAATTTCATGCAAAATAGAGCCGATCAGTATGATTTCAGAGAGGTTCGCACGTCGTTAAAGATATTTAAGCATTCTCCTTATTTCGAAGACATAGAAGTTTCACCCTAAATTCGTACAGGTTGGCGCCACTTCGACAATGTTGAAACTACTTACAGTAACTTTGAGTCTCGCTTTATTTACGATCTTACCCGCTTCATTTACACGCTTCGTAGATATCTGTAACAATTTAACCGAAGAGATATCGCGCTGTATGATTCAATGCCAGAACATTTAAGGCGCCACTGTTCTCGACTAAACAAGCTCGAGGAATGGATTTTCTGATAAGTCTTGTATTATGTACAAAGGTTCCTTTAATGGGATGTCGTCGAGCCGAGACATAATGGGATCGATTCAGCCGGATCCAGGGCCGATTGCCGGAGGTCGAGAATCGCCGGATCAATTCCTTGAGAATCGCGTTAAACCGCTGCACGTTGCTGCGCTGGTCTTGGCGATCGCTGCTCTGATATCGGTCCTAGCAGCCTGCTACGTTATTACAAGGTCTGGAAATTTTTATTATCTCGCCTACCGTAAAGTTTCTCGCTAGAAAATCGCGTGCGCGCCGCGAGAAAGGTGTCGGATCTCACGTAACGAACTTTTATTGACTTCGCTTTTGCCGCGAAGAAAACCCACCGCTGCACTGGCAAGATGCATCTATAAAACTCGTATTTTACGACGCTAAGCACGTTCGAGCAAAGAGGGTGTCGCAAATGAACGTTTGACGTATTGCCAGAAAAATTCTTCGTAATTTTTGATTTCATAAACGCGACCTATTTAAGAATAAATAGTAATCCTCGATCGTTCGTCCCGCTTGTCTTCTTCTCTTCCTTTTTCTTACTTTTTTCTCATTAATGACGTTCCCTTTCTTTCTTCACCTACGTCTCTCCTTTTCCGTTTCGTATACAATTGAAAAATATTCCTGTATTTTCGCCACATTCCTTGATACTCTGCCAAGAATTTGTTCGCCTCTTTGTTGAGGAAACAACATTCATATGTAAGTTCGTAATTGTAATTACTTGGCATTGGCTGCTGGCATTCTAGTCTGCCAGGCTTTTCCAGCGAATCGATTCGCGGCGACGCGTCGTTTCAAATTTGCGATCAAAGCAAAAATTTCGATTCGTTTCTATGACAAAACACAATAGACGTGCCAGAAAAATCTGATCGAAGGAAGCAGCGGGTGCCCGCGAACGCGAGCTACCTTTAGCGCATTTCCCTCGCGCGTCTAAACGCTCTGAAAAACCCTCCTATTGGAAAGCACGGCACGATGAAAAACCTTGTGCTAATATTAACTCGGCGACCCGTTAACAATCACCGTTCACGAGGTTACAAACTGCAACTGCCATCCGATAGTCGCTGACGTTGTAGTCAATTCAGTACTCACACGTCGAAAATCGGCACGCTGCGTCTGTTAACCACGATTATCAGCTTAGTCGGACAGTTCGGACTTGAAATATTACCGATATTAATAACACGTACAAGGAGTCCTCTCATTGCCGATCCGATAAGCTAGCCACGTGCGACGTGTCTCGCCTTGTTGTCGATAGTTCGCGATAGACAATCGATCGGTAAAAATCTGATGGCATAAATGTTCCAGTCCGATTGCATCGAATAATAATCAATTTGTCGTTCCATTTTCCAACAAGTACGATAATATTTTTTATCCTTTAACTTTATTCAACCGAGAAACCGACTTAACTGACTCGTCTCTAATATTCCTAATCTCTTAGAAATAATCGTTTCTTTATCTACAAACCTATTCGTATAATTTTTGTTAACGAATGACTCGGTTAACAAATTAATAAATTTCATAGTATCGTGTCGTAGTATAATTGTACCTACAATTTCCATTCTTTCCACCGAGTCACGTAACACAGCGGCATTTCCTTTCGGATGGCACTTTTTATTATCTGACCATGTTCCCTTCTTCCTTTTCTCAGCCGGTCGATTTCAGGGGTCTGAAGCCTGGCCGGTTTGTCGATCTGACTAAAAGCCGCTCAACTCGCTTCTTATCAACACTCCTTTTTCTTTGGGACCCTGTCGAAACTGATAACGAGTCCCGAGAGGCCCACCGTGGGCTTTACCCTCTAATCTTCTGTCTCCGAACAGTTAAGTGCATTTTCGAGTTTGGAAATGTCCTGGTCTTCGGCTCGCGTCTACCTTCCTCCACGTGTTGCTTCCTTTCTTCCTTCTTTATCGCGCCTTCGAGTATGTCTTTCGAGCGTCACGATTGCCTGTAGAAGGGACCAGCGTCCCTTTCCCGATTTCTTCGTGTTTCACACGGTCCCAACTTTAATGTGGCCACGTTTCTATCTGCTTGTAATGACGTTGCCTTGTCACAAGGATAACGCGCAGCCCAAAGAATCGGTAGGGGCTTCTCTTTATCGCCGCAGGCACGGCGTCTCGAGTGCAGGGAAAATACAGGCGAATTAGGATAACAGACACCGATAAGCGGCAAAGTGTACATTTTGGTGAATGCGCGTTTCTACTTCGTCCGCTGTTTATCACCGGATATTTTTGGAGTACGGTCCACCCGTGCTTCACGGTGTTTTGTGCTCGGCGTCGCACCGATAACTGAAACTTCATAGATTTAGAAACACTAGAAATTTTCGACGTCGACGTTCGCGTTCATTTATTTCTAAGATTTCATTCAGGGTCGTAACGATACTCGAAACTTCGCAGATTCATAAGTCGCCCGATTTCTGATATTCCTGATATTCACATTTGTTCGTTCGTATGTTCCTTTTGGAATCGCGTTCCATGTTATAACGATACTTGAAATTTCCGACATTTGTTTTTGTACTATTTTTAAATTCATGGATGGAGTGTTCGGTTTCGCGTTAACGACCGGCCACAAATCGTCCAGTTTTTCGCTGCTGATGCCGTTTACTCGTTTGCAGATTCTTGAAAACAAATCCATACACCGTTGGCAGCGTGGAATAACGAAGATCCTTACTTGTAATCTTTAAGCCTCGAAACTTTCCAACAATTATCACCATCTCCTTTTATCGGATTAAAGGAATCAGGTAAGAGTCCAATTAATAATTCTTTGTCAGGCAAACGGACGTGTGAAATTTATTAGATTACGTATTACCGGTTTCATTGTACGAAGAGAAACTACGTAGCGTCCGAGCCGGAGTTAAATCGGCTCGAACGTGCGTTCGTACGCACTCACGGACACGGATACTTTCTGCCTTTAATCGTATGCCCCTGATCGACTAACGAACGCAAAATATAAATAGAAGCCGGCTGTGCAGGAGATAACCGCCGCCGACAAGCCAAACGAGTCTGTATCGAACAGATTTTTGTCATGGATAATATCGAACAACTTTCGACTCTCGGTAGCCGGTAGCGCCAGAAGATTATCGACAATAGCAGACGCGAATAATTTCATCGATACTAGACTTGCCCTTTCAAATCCATGCATCTTTAAAAATTGTAATTAAGTCGTACGTAATCTAGTTTCACGTTTGTTACTCTGGTTTATCAATGCTTAATTATTTGTACAACTGTTCTGTTGTATTTGACTCAATCGACTATTCTTCGTGTTTGTTCAGGGCGATGGGACACGGTGGCGTCGAACGGATGCGTGGAAACGTGGGATATCATGCGGTTTGAAGAGTCATCGAAGGAAGGCATGACGAAGCTCGACGAGGGACAGTTTTGGGCAAACAACTCGCTGAAATCTTTTGTTTCCAAGGGTATGACTAACATCGGGCTGCGCCTCTTATTTGAATTCCGTCCTCCCGGTCTCACGGGTCTAAAACCAGGTGCTTCGCTTGTTTCCATGTAATTAGTCATCCTCGGGGCATGCACGTAGTTGAAAGAAAGAAGCACATACTTGTGTAAAGCGTGGAAGAATCGGACATTTTTAGGATGGCGGACGAATTTGGTGACGATCGTACATGGTGAACGTTTGTTATATGTACGACGTTGACTCTATACTAAATATGACGGTAGACAAGAGCCAGTGTTGGGGAGTCAGTGTGCACGTCGAACGATGATACGATAAGTTATTATGCGTACAAGAAACTGCATTCCCGTTCTAATGGATTTACATCTTGTTACGATTGTAAATAATTTGTATAAGAATAGCGTAAGATAGTAAGTATATTGAGGCGTAAAAATAGTAGAATACGTTAGATCCCGATTTGCATATGTTTTACATTCTCTTACATTTTGTATTCGATGTAATAGGCTTTGATCATGTGGCAGGAAATACGGATAATATAAATCTCAAGGAGATTAATCAACATGTACGTAGAGATGGAATGGATAGAATGGAAAAATAACAAGACCTGTTGTTCGCACCGTTAAATTGTTTCTCGATCGACGACGAGTTATCGAAAGCTTTTTTCAGCATCTTCGTTCGTACGATGACTGACAACCTGAGCCGTGTGCCGTCTGGAATCACGACGAACAATAGCGTATTCCATTAAGCCTACCATGAGAATTAACCAGTCAGCCATAACCAGGTGCTCGTTGGATCCAACTTCGGATTCCAACTCGACCGCCTTGACCACCGCATTCGTTGCGCCCGACGAAAATCAATCACTCGGCTAAATATATAGGCTCGATTCGTAGGTAGATACCCGTCCTCCGGGCATCCTCGAATGACCAAATATCTTAGATAAATATCTTCAGCTTGTCTAACTGGTTCATCCACGAGCCACTAACAAGACATTTCTTTTTCTCTTCCTCCTCTCTTTTTCGACAAGGTTCGTTTGTAGCAAGTTCAATCTCCTCCTGTATTCGTGAATCGACTTACGTGTTCGATTTCTCTCGAGCGAATAGTTATTAATAAGCCATCATAGTTCTTTCGATCGTATTTGTACCACAGCTAATGTCAACGAACCGCACGGTACTTCTCGTTCAACATGCCTTTGTCTTCGCCGTTATCTACGCCGCTCAACACTGAAACGCTTTGAATTCACGAACGAACGAAACGCGTTGACGAGCAAGCTAAACTTGTCGCTTCGATTCTCCTTAAGCGAGAACTCGATGGGACGCGCTCGAGAGAGTAATATCGGTAAGACGATACCGTGCCAGAAGCATATTTCATTCTGGATTCGGAAGACAGCACTTAACATCGCTCACCGTCAGCGTGGATTGGATTATTCTCGGTGAACATACCAAAGATTCGGATCGGGGCAACGATGCATTATTCGTGTAAGAAATAAGCAAAAATAGGAGCAGCGCCATGGCGCCAACGAGTTAATAGTTAATTGGCTAATGCCTGGCTAAAAATAAGCTGCGTATCGTCCACTTCGTGGTAGCTATATTCAAAGCACCGGCGGCGCTAGTTCCTGAAAAGGAAATCCTATTGACGATTACAATCACGTATCTCGCGTTCTAGCGAAGGTGTGACAACAAAGCGATCGCAGCTTCGCGACTTTCACAATTCTCAATCGGTGTCCTCTGATCCGACGTTAATGTGTACAAGCAAGCTGACAAAACAGGAAGATTGAAATAAACGGCCAAGGATCACAGATCTAAGTGTACGGAATTAAGACACAAGCTTGCTCGTTTCGAGGAAATCGTGCGGAGAGACGAATTAATCTAGCGAATTTAACACGCGTCTTCTCTACGGTTGCCTTCGTGTGCCAGCGACAGGCCGATCCAGACGACGATCTCTACCTGTCTATGATCGATCGAGCCTGGGTCGAAAGACATCTCACGCAAAGTGAAAAGGTCCATTGACGGGCACGCTTATGCATAATGCACGCTGAAAAGGGAGGCCGATTATCCGGACAAAGGCCGATTTATTTATCTCGTCTATCATCCTACCATTATGCAAAACGATCTTTAGTTAAGCCAGTTAGGTGTCGACGTCTTCGACGTACAAATGCACAGAATATACGGGGTGTTCGCTAGACAAGTATAATTTATCTTCATGAACGATTTCATTTCTGTCGTTAGCGTACTTGGGGCGCTTCCTCGTCCGACTAGACTCGCGCAATTTCATTGAAAGATCCGATTCATAGGATCGACGCGTTTAAAAGGCCGCATAAGCGCGGCACTCGCGCACATTTGTCCGTAAGTAGGGAAAAGAAGTTGCCGGAGACGACGTAGCGCACGACAAAAGCTAAAAAGGAGACCGGCGGCTGTCAGGAGGAAGGGCTGACGATCCACAGCAGAAGTAAGCTGCTGCTCTTTTCATCGTCCGTCTTCCTCTTACCAGGACGCACGGACCACGTGCGCGCGCGCGACATACAAAACGACACAGTGTGTGCGAGTAGCGTGGATCGCACAGACACTCACCTACACGAAGCAAATGTGGCGTCTCTGCCTCGGGGCTCAGGCGCCACTGTCTCCCTTCTCTTTGTCCCTCGTTTCCCTCACCAACCGCCCATTTCCCGGCGTCGATCCGCACTACTCAACCTTTTACCAACACACAACTATACCAGCTTGGCCGCATACTACGTTCTGGTACAGTGACTGCCATTAACGTAAGTGGCAGAGGCCATGTGCGCGCTCTTCATTCGCCTAAATCCATCGAGTCGCTTCGATGAGGATCCACGATGATCGATGATGAGTAAACAACGTGTCGGAGTTTTAGAATTATCGTAAATTGGCTAGGAATGATTCTACTTTGGTAGGAATTTATCCCAAAATTCCTTCGTTAAAATATTCTTCGTTAAAAATAACATGGATCGATCGCCGTGAATTCATAAACAAGATATTAGAATTTCAGTATTAAACTGGATAGATGGATGGAATGATCGTATGTACTTTGGGCATTGAATTTACTTTAAGGTAATTCTCCGTCAAGAATAAAAAATTGACCCGATTAAATTCATCTGACTCGTTCGATCGAGATTTACGATCAACGCCGATACTTTAAGATAACTTTACTTCGAAGTAATTCTTCGTTGAATATAAAAATTGATCGGTTTAAATCCACCTAACTGTTTCGACAAGTATCGATATACAACGATGAACGATGAGCGAGCAAACTAAAAATTCTATTTCCACGCGAACTTTACTTCGAAATATGTAACTGCTCGTTGAAAATAAAGATTAATTGATCAAAAATCGGATAAATTTCAAAACGAACCGTTTCTATCGAATCGAATACCAACCCGTGGAAATTCTATAATTAAATTAAAATTACGATAACTTCGCTCCAAGGAAATTCCTCGTCAAAAATAGACAAAATTTGGAGTTTCGTACGTAAACTCGGAAGATTATTTCCAACCGAATATTCTCTCGTGATACGTTTAAATGGATGGCCTACAAATTCGTTAGGATTTGTTATACGTTTTCTAGCGATGGCTCGGGATCGACCGGAGTCAAGGAAGGTAGATCATAGATTAACGACAGCCGTTGAACGTGCGTATTGTACGCGTTCACGGTGCGTGGCTCACCGACAAGGGGCATATACTATCGCAGCCGGAGGCGGGACTCGTTTAAAAACTATCTGGCGAGTGTTCTTCGGCGGGTGCCCCTGGTGCGCGCCAGCCGCGGCGGAGTCGTCCGGCTGCACGGCGTTTGCTTTTCGAGACCGAAGTGAGTCAGTCAGTCAAGCGTCGACCATCGTCGGCATCGGACGCTCGTGGAATCTTTCCAAATTTTTCCACCACACGTCTACTCCGTAAACCATTCTTCCGTTCGTTATGAATATTTCGAAGATCGACGAAAAGATCGATCGATCGTGACCACGAGGTATTCTAATCGAAGACGATTCGATGGGGTTTGATCGTGGCTCCCGTTGATTTTGTTTTTCGCGATCGTTACACTAACACTGATCGGCAACGCGGTCCTTAACGATATCCTGACACATCAGAGTGCATGTTATAAATTTAGAATAAAATGTTGACACGGGACTTGTTGACTCTTGCGACGATGGTGTCCAGTCTAACTGTGGTCATTGGTGCTTCCATGGATCTTGATTCGAGGGACTACGAGGTGCTGGCCGATAACGAGGGAAAATCCGATGACAATGGTAAGGTTACATTTTCAGTGCATGATTTCATGGGAAAGTCAGGGTATACGGCCTGTGCCGTGGCTCGAAACGGCCGCGTCAACGGGTACACGTGGGTGGCGCCAGACACGGGGACGAAATCAATGAGAATAGTGGAATTGACGTTCTATTGTCGGGCGAGTCGAATTTTATACGAACGACAGTTACGTAGATCCGGAAGTTGTCCCGTATTCTTTGCTAATGCTAACTGTTGTGCTTCTGCGTGTCGTTTCATTGTCATACGGTCAAAGTTTATTATTACACGTGGCCTTTGCACCTTGCACGTATTTTTCAATGAAAAACCATCGATCCTCGAATTGCATCGAGTGGATTCCTCGGAGGGCAAACTGTATCTTATCTGCGATCAATTCGAGCGATTTGTATCGATACACCGTACGTAATTAAAGTTGCGGCATGTACTATGCTTCCGGAACGAGATGGATCGATACGAATCATTGGAAATAATTAGGGGAGAAATGTAGCAATATTTTACAAAACATAGAGGAGCAAAGGGTAGCACTCGTGACGAGTCATTTTCCTAAACGAGGCGGCCAGGAAACTTTTCGACCGCTGCCATTCGACTTTGACACCGGAGTAATAAAAGTCGGGAAACGCCGCTCTCTAAATTAAGACCACTGAAGTCGCTGAAGTACATTAATTGGCTCGGCCTTTTCTGCATGTCCCATGACGCTTCGGGTTTGTAGAATAACCCACGAAAATTCCCAACGCTTTGTCAAACTGCTTCGAAAACAAAGTCTCGCGGGAGTATCGTTCGAACGCGATACAGATCCGACATTAATAATCTGTGGAACAATGAGAGGCTCGATAGAGCGGGTTTTATCGTTGTCGAATGTAACCAGGGAAATAACAGAGGAGCACAGGATGCATGGTTGGAATCGTTTAAGCAAGTGTCCGGACGATAAAAAAAGAAACGCGAGATAAGAGGGAAGCAGATGCAGACGCGGTATGCCAACGTCACACAGCGCAGCTACGGTAATTGCAAAATTGTACGTTCTCCGGAACGAAAGGGAAAAAAGGTTTGCGCTGGCATGTTTTAAACTCGTCTGCCGTTTTTTCGTGCCGCTCGGCGCAATTAAGGACGCGTGCAATTTCAACGTCTTATCGATGCACGTGAGTATTCGACCAAGTAAGAGAGGGAAGAAAGAGGAGCATCCTTTTCTCTGTGACACAGACAGGACGGTCTTGTTTTCTCGAAGGAAAGGTAAAATAAAAGAGCACATGCACCGAAGAGCCAGGTATCGGGAACGATGGAACGAAGGAAGTGGAATAGGAAGAATCGCGAGAGAAATTGAGTTGGATACGACGTCGAAATGGATGAGGAGAGAACAGACGGTAGAGAACGATAAAATCGTAGGAAAAAGGGAAGCACGGTGGTTTACTATCTCGTTGTGGTCCGGCTGGAATGATTCACGATCGATCGATAGATTTACGCGATCGACTGGCGCCTACGATACGATACGGAGTCCTGCGGGATCAGCCGCGACGTACGTGGCCAAGCTACACGAATTCCGGTCAAACTCGAGGCGCTTGCGAAATAATAAATATTTAAATTTTACCGTTCGTACGATACCGAGTTTAGAAAGACGATAAAGTATGTGTCGGGCGCCAGCTAGACGCGCGAATAGCAGAGTATATAATATAATGCCTATGTGCACGATAGCTTTACCTTCCGACACGCTTGTCTGCACGGTCCTCGTTTACGCAAGTATACCAGTATACCAGCGAGTCTCCATCCGTGCATCGTGAATCGCACGCGCATCATGGACAACGTGCCGAGAAACGTGCCTGTTTCTTGCGTATTAACGCTTTAAATGCGGCCACATTTTTACAAATCTCCTCCTTCGAACGCGAAACAGTGGCAAAACTAGGTACAATATCGTTTGTCGATGCGGACAGGCTCGCGAAGGTATAACTACGTTTGCGGAAATTTGTCCCAGACACGATACGTGTGTTATAGAAAATTCTACGACATATGGTACAAGTATGAGTACAAGTATTGGTAAAGTTTGAAAGAAACGCTGGAAATGTACGTGGATAAAAGTTTCAAGATATTCGTCGCAGAAATGAATTTCCCCTTAACTTGTAATTCCACGATTATCGAGATTTCTGTTTAGAAACGATCGGATTAACAGGTTGTTTCGCGAACAACGAAATAATAAGAATAGCGTCTGTTTCGAATCGGATGCTCGTGGATAATCGTTTAACTTTTGTCTAGTCTGGCAGATATAATGAAAGAGAAGAGTCTTCTTATGCAACCAGACGATACAATAAATCACGGCTTATACAGATTTTGTATCTTTACGCGTTACCTAACTTCTTCTTCGTTGATTCCTCGATACTCCTACTCGACAAATCGTTCGAACAGCGTGTTTTTAATCTTCGAGTTTTCTGCTTGCACGCGTAGATCTGTTTATGCGCTCGCGAATCCTACGTACATATACAGAGAAAGAGATGGGATTCGGTTCACGGAACCATTTCGCTGACGTTATAGTTTCTCAGACACGCGGCACATCGCATTCTTCGTCCCGGGAAAAATGCCTTCTCCACTCTCCTCTTTCTCCATCTTTCTCAGTGTCTGTCTGTTCCCTGGACGCTCGACGATCGCGAAGAAGCCGTTAATCTAATGCATCCGACGAATCCGACCGTTTATCTGCAAGCTGTGTCGATCTTCTTCTTCTTCGAGGAATAACGATCATGCAGAATTTTATATTTATAGTGCACATAGATTAGAAAGTTGCACGCAGTTTTCCCAGAATCATTAACGCTGATTAGCTTTCGCGGTGTATCAGGAAACGCTCGAAGCCTCCGATCGATCAAAGAGACAATGCGTGTCGCTTTAACGACTGCACCCGGCGAGTCGTGCGCAGAAAACGTTGTATTTGCAAGGGTTCATTAAAAATTACGTAAATCGACGGGGTTCGAGTCTCTTATCTATGCGATACAAACAAGTTACGGAATTGTGATAATTCCCAGTTCGGTTCGTGCAGCCGGTTGCATATTTATAGACTAGCGAGGTCGATTTTACGATATGACTCATTCGTTTCGAATCCCAGACGTGCAATTGTCAGTTTTATAAATGTTATCGTTTGTGTGTTGGAACGGGAATCGAGCGAGAATCGTTTGAATCGTAAATCAATTGAAATTTCGAATTTACGCAACGATCATCCTTGATTCGAGCATTAGTCCGAATGATAGAAAGAAAAAGACACTTTTGCGCGCATCGTGCAGTGAAAAAAATCAAATTATTGGTTTTAAGCGAACTTTTTGTTCATATTCACTGATAGAATGTA
Organism: Bombus vancouverensis nearcticus; assembly: GCF_051014615.1. Lineage (NCBI taxonomy): Eukaryota > Metazoa > Arthropoda > Insecta > Hymenoptera > Apidae > Bombus > Bombus vancouverensis. The sequence goes on along the minus strand of NC_134921.1, from coordinate 9,032,828 downwards.
ACGAACGACTGAATTTGTAATACAAAAATATATTGAAATAAATAAAGGTATAAGCATATGCTGATCCAGATTCTCACTCTTACAGCGTTACAATACAATAGAAGAAGCTGTGATAGGGAGCACGTTCATATATTTATAGCAAAGGACATTACCAAAAAGTCAACCTTGTAGCTTTAGCTGAAGGCTACAAGAAACGCCAATAGAACTCTACTTATATCTCTTTTGTTTCTAGGCTTTGTAATCCAAAACACAATTTATATTCAAGGACACACTAATATGGACCTCTCCTTATTTTTAATTTTTTGTTTCACTAAATTCTATTCTCTTCGTAACAGCGGTCTCCAGGTCACGAATGTACAAAAGTAAAGATGTAGTGTTTTTCTTAAAGTAATTACTTCAACACCTTTGAAGCCAATTAAACTTGAAACTTTTATATTACGAGTTCTGGGTTTTCATGAGATCAAGAAACTGAGAATTTTGTAAAACGTGGAATCGATCGGTTTGACTTCTGACGAACTCGAATAATACTGAAAGTCGGCGACAAATAGAAGCGAGCGTTTCAAGTACGATTCAAAATATCTTGGCTACGGTGTTTACAAAAAATATTGGCGTATCTCTCTATCTTCCAATCGAGAATATTTTTTATCTATTTGTAGATTTCGTTTCTATAGCATCGAATTTTGCTGATCGTATGAGAATATCGCTAAACGATACGATATTTAATATATACTTCGACCTAATTAATCAGTATGTAAAGCTTTGTGTATCCGCTGTACGACGTTCCACGTTGTCTCTGTGAGGAGAAAAAGAGAAACCTGTTTTATCAAGAAACTTTAGACAACTTAAGAATTTTCTCGTAACTCTCTTTAGTATGCAACTAAGAGCGATGTTTGATACAAACATTTCATTATTCGATAGAAATTCACGAATAGAAACGCTATGGAAGACTCGAGGTGTTAGTTCAATGGTGGAAAGAAGTCCAGGTTGAAGAAAGAAAAGATGCAAAATGTCGGAATGGTCGCGAAGCAACTACAAACTTCTGTCTCGAACGGAGCAACCGCGTCGAAAAATGCGAGCTCATCCGCGCGCCACCGACAAACGTAACGCATGCACGCACACGCGAGTACGGCCGGTGTTTCACGTGTTCACACTCGGCCGAGTTGCAGCTGGTGTTACGTGCGCTCGTCTACACACAGACGTACACAGAACCGGCACGGTGGCGCCTGTCGGCCACACAAATGTGCATGCGTGCGTGACGAGTTTATGCCTCTTTGTCTTCTACACGTCCACGCGTACGTAAATATACGGCGTGCACAGCTTTGTACATACACGTTTACCAATACGCGTGCACGTTGCGCCGCTATGCTCTTTCGAAGTGGTTTCGCGGGTATGGGTTCACCGTTGGTCTCGTTTCGATTCGATAAAGCGCACAAGAACTAACGAAGATATTTTATCCGAAGGATAACGACGAGAAAAATGGATAATCTTTCTGCCTCGATGGAATGTTTAGATATCTCGATGGAACGAGATGCCGAGAGAACTTTGCCATTTTTCGATTTCTACGTAAAAACGTAAAGAAAACATTTTGTCTTGGGAGTAACGATGGAAAAAGCGAATGATCTCGTTGGTAATTCTCGTGGCTCATCTCGATGCAACGAAAGTTTCTAAGAGAACATTCCTAGCCTCGTCTTCCCTTTGAACGGATCGCAGACGCTTGATGGCTATCTTATGTTTCGTATCTAGAAATCTGCGAGTGAACAGAGTACACGGAAGTGACGGTTGTCGCGTACAGCTTGGGATATTATTACGTGCACTGAGTAGAGATACACAGCACACAACTACGGATAAAAGTTAAGACATTTTTCTTGGCGCCCTCGCGCTCCATACGCGCCACCCACGTATCAACTGCTATCTGCTTCCGAATCGGGGACCGGGAGTTATTTACGGCCACTTCGCTATCGCTCGAATCGAATGCTTAAATTAAATTCGATCGGGTTACGCGTTTGGCGAAATGAAGAAAAAGACAAGTCGAGTCGCGTTATCCGGCGACTCGTGAAATCGTCGAAATCGGCAATGAAGAAGAGAAGAAAAAGAAAAAAGAAAAAAGAACGAAAAGATAGCCAAGTCGATGATCGACAGGCGCGAACAGCGAGTAATTAACATCGATTTACTAAGAAATAACGATCGATTAATTGGAATCGCCGCCCCCGCTGTACCAACTCCATAAATTTAAGAAATGTCAACGGGAAGGAGAAAGTTTATTCGCAAGACGGTAAATTACTGGCGAGCGTGCACGATAATTCATTCACCCGCTCGTTTTTTCTCCGGTTGTTCGACTCTTCCGTTATTAATTAAATGTAGAGGGACATTAATCAAAGTAATCACGTTGGATCAGTTACGCCGCGAGGTAATGGTCGTACTTTCACCGGATGGTTCGCAATCATTGTCCACTGTCTGCCACGCTCGATTCCAAGTGGATACTTTAATGACTTTAATGACTTTCGTTGCGTAGCACACGAGAGGCAACATAGAATTTCCGTTCAAAGTTTCTTGATACCGCGAATATATTCCTATCGAGCTACTTCAATCCGACACACGCGAAGAATACTTCTCTCTTTCTCTCTCTCTCTCTCTCTCTCTCTGGTTATTTTACCTCCTCGAACTTGACCTCGTTAGCCACGAATACATAATATGCAAAAATGGCGCTCGTTACGGAGACGATGTTTGCTGTCTGAGAATTTAGCTCATTCTTCAAGCTGTCGAGACTTGCACGTACGACCACACACGTGGACAAATGTGTTCGAGACGTTGAATGGATAATGGCGCCTTAATTTTTCTTATTAAGTTAAAAAGAGCAATTTGAAATATCGAAAATGAAGATCGCATGAGATACAAGCGTGACAAGATCAATTTTTCTCTATTTTTGTAAACGTTGATAATTTGTCGTTGATACTTTTGAAATGTCTCGCAGAATGGAAGAGATACGATGGAAAAATCAAATAGTTTGTAAAATTTGTTGATTAAAATGTTCATTCATACATACATCATGATCATCTCAAATGTCATCTTCAAGTGTGAAACTGTTTTCTAATTAATTTCGTTTGAGGAAGCCAACGGATATGCGTGGGCATCGGGAAAAAAGTAGCAGCCGAGGGACAGATATAACTCGACTGCTTGAAACGCGTGTCCCGTCCTATCGAACTTGTTGTAATTCAACAATGGTACCAGTGCACCCTTACCATCCGTTGTCCGATGCACATGCGTGCGATAAATATGCGTCAAACGATACGCAGCGTGCATTACTGCGCTCGGAAATTCACACGATGCTGTGTTATTGCAATAAGCCGGCAGAAGTTTGCAATTGAAATCAATCGTAATTTATGCGTCCGAGGAAGGAAAAGAAGGAAATCAAAAAACAAATATATATAGTCATTGCGAATGATCGCTATCTATAGTATAATATTTTATCGTGAGACGTGCATCAGGCGTGGTTAAACCTCTCGCACGTCACTAGACCTGGATTGGTAATGAATATTTTTCTTCTTTTTCCTATCGGTGGCGCCAAACAGCTATAATTCTCCGTTCTTCTCATCATAAATGCAAGACATATTGCGCCTCGAGTCACTGTCTGTACCACGATTCACGGCACGGTACAGCCAAGCCTCGGGCGATACTTACATTCAATCAAATCTTTCATTTTTCTATCTCTCGTTCGATTTCAAGATACCTGTGTGCAAATATCGATCCGTTCGATGATGTAACACCGATTCGATTATGCTTCGGTACGGACAGTGTGTCCCGGAAGCTTTCAATCTTCTGGAAACACCATCGACCCCATTTGCCCGACACTTTTCCTTTCCCCGTGCATTCCCGATCGGCCAATACCGCTCGATACTTTTGCCATGAACTCGCATTGAAAACGCTTGATATTCCGCGAGAGTATTTCGGAATTTGATTTGTTGACGAGACGCGTCGCGCACAAAAGAATTCCTCGAGTCGGTGGCGCCTAAAGAGCCATATAATCTTCGTATCAAACGATCGAAAATGCAAGGCGGCGTTCATCGTCGAATAATATATCGTACGTAGACTACGAACATACGCGATACGCACAGCCGAGTTTATGCGTTTGTCACGCGGCCCGCATATAGCCGCGACCATTTCGTTCCCTATTTACTATCGGCTATCAATCAGAGGTGGGGAACTATGTATATTCGTGGCATTCGAATAGACGGCTGTCGGCCGGACCCGCGCGAGAGTTCGAGGCTGAGTCGCGCGCGTTATGTTAATTCGGTGCTTCGTATGCGCCATGATACCGCGTGCAGGCACGCACGCATGCGGCATGCATGCGTCCACTGCAACCGAAGATGCATCGAATTCAAATGAACGGGCTTAGCCGTTTCTGCGACCAACTGCGTTCGCTGCTTTTTCCTTCGGCTTTCACGTGTCTAATAATCGTGAAACTTTCGGAGGAATGTTTGCTACGCGAATAACGACGGGGCAATTTATCTTTCACCGTTGTCACAGGTTTCAAGTGGGTTATTCTCTGCGATGCAAATGCGATAATACAAGCGTATCGCATAGGAAACAGGAAATCTCAATGCCTGAACGTCCACGTTACACGGAGATGATAAAGGAAAACACGAGAAGTTACATCTTCTACTTTTTACGGCAAAGTTGCTCGATTTAGTACGTTCTCAATCAGTCTCGTATTACTTCACAGCTGAGCAGACGCCTTTTCACCATAAAACTTCGTCGACCTAAGAGCACGTTGCTATTCAGAAGTAGGGCACCTACCGTCGTCGTATAAAATTTTGCAATTGATCTAAATTACCGAGGAAACGGTTAGTCGACCAGAATTTTACGTTTATGTACGATTACGATGCAGAATACGTGGTAAAAATTGACTGAAATTATTTCGCGCTAATATATTAGGTAAATTATAATAATTGCGTCATACATTAAAATTCACCCGTTTAATTAAGAAGCGACGTTGAAATAAATAAATCGACAAAAATATCCTGTTTTTCTTCGTATAAAATGGCACCTTCATGTGGGTAGTATGATGAGCATAGGTTCGTATGACGAAGAACGACTTGAGTGATTACGGTACCAGCCATCGCTCGAAGGTTAACTAATTACCTAAAACCAGGAGCGTGTCCATTAATCGTGCAATCGGTAAATAGCTTGCGTTATCCAGACAGAGTCGATAAAGCGTTTTGTTTCGAGCGGACGGCTGCACGTATCGTTTGTCGAGATAACGCAAATTATTCAAATGACTGAGTCACGGTAAATAACGTAATTACCTATTTTTCGTTTTAATATTAGCAATGAACGTAAGTGTTAACCGCTATGCTATCCTATCGCTGTGTAAATATTTGCGCGATGCATTTGTCACACATACATCTAAGATATCTCTATTTTGCACATTCCATCGGTGGTACCTACACAAAGGGAACGGAATTCAACGAGAGTAACTCGTTCGAGGAACTGGAATTAACATTTACCATAAGCGAACCAGTTATTTCCATCCTTGGATAATGTCACGCGTTGAAGACGGATCGAAATCTCTCACTTTGCCTCGGGTCATTTCAAGCATCAAAATCACGTGTTTCCGACACTCGTACAGATCGCCATTAACGGCACGCTCAGTCTTGATCAATTAGCTTAGTTGCAACCTTCCTCCTTCGGCACAAGACTTCTTGCCGCTTGTCGTCGTTCGTGACCGCGTTCGAAACGAACGCGTGGATCGTCAGTGAATCGACAAACTCTAGAAACACTCAATTTCCGCAAACCTAATTAATCGAAATCGATACCTCCGAGTGTTCTCAAGTTTGAGTAGAAATTCATCGAATAGTAAGATTTCTGGCGACGATTCTTTACCGGTGAGTTTTCACGACATTACGACAAACGTGACGTTATGTTCGTCACCTGTGACCTTTCGAATGCTTATGCGTTCGTGGTAAGCTCGAAAGTAGAAAAATACACAGAATGTGCAGCGTAGAAAATATGTAAAAAAATGTCTAAAACATCGTTAAAATATTTAATAGGTGAAACAAATCTCCGATCGATAGAAATACGAAATTGCATAAACATCCGTCTATTAGTGTATTAGTAACTCACTAAAGTATAATATTCTATAAACGCAATATCGGACGTGAAAAGGTTAATTACAGCAGATGGTTATCTTCTCTTTATCGATCAACCGATATTAAAAGCATAAAGCTGTCGCAATTCCTCTATGAAATATATTAGACGCTAAACACGCGACGCGTAAAAACGTTAAACAAGTCTTGGATGCATTTTTATCGCTGCACACAGAATGTGGTTATGCGGGATATATTTTTTTTTTTTATCTTGCACGCACGATTGCTATTTCCTTTTCTCGAGTTATTTGCTGCCAAATTACGCTCGATGGAGGACACGTCGCTCGTGGCTACAATTCCCTTGCACGTTATACGTACTATACCACTGGTGAACATTCTTTCAATCATGTATGTCGATCACGTTACATCATTAATACGCTCGGCTTGGTTTTATAAAAATTACTTCTCAATGAACTTCGTTCACATAAATGATATAATAATATCCATTCATCAAAGTTTCGATTAAATTTTCATACTTTCGTCCATGCAATTTCATTCAGAAATCATAACTCAGCCTCACAGTCATTTTTCTTTCCGTCTTCTAATCTAATCCGTCTTCTAATTGAAATCTCCGTATGGACGAGCGTATCTCCTTACCTTTCGTACGTAGTCATTGAATCGTTTAAGTATACGACTAATTTTCTTACTGTATTCTAGACTTTCAAAAGATCCGGCCAAATTTTGGAATACTCGTCGAAGCTTCTACCATATGGTATATAATCAATATATTGATTCATTCTAATTTCAATCGATGTGTAATCAATCAATAAGTCGAATAGAAGGTTGTTGAAAGAAAGAAAAAATTAAAATTAACCAGAGAAATTCACGAGCGAAATTTCGCTCAGATAGATGACTCATATCGCCTACAGGGATTACATTTAAATGATATAGTTAGCGTTATAGGAATTTTATTACGCTATCCAATTAAGATATGATACCTAATATTAATTAACGTATAATTAACGTAGTTATTGTAATTTATTCATAAATCGCTTCGTTTAACGCGCAGCAGGCGAAGCCGCATTATTAATGGGACCTTTATTTCGTCTTAAAAGGTAGCAAAAACCGAAGCAATTATGCCCGTGGTATCGAAAGGGCACCATCTTTGCTACTTAATTAATGCATTTGTTCGGGCGCCGATAATAATAGGAAAAAATGGCAGCCGTTCACTCAAGCGGACATGTAGATACGATCGGAACACGTAGGTTCCGCTTTACCGGATAATTATTCAAATTAAGCAAGCAGCTTGCTTTAGCAATTACAGAAATTACAGAGAATGGCCGGCTTCGCAAAACTTTTGATAGCCTCGTCTCAACAACTTTTCATAATGCATTCGTCGTCGTTTTTCCAACGTATAATTAAGCTATTCCTTTTAAAGCGTAATGGCGTACGAGTTTCGGGCAGAAATAAATTTACCGAATATCATCGATAATAGTCGGCGCAATTTCGCACAAAAATGTAAATCGTCGTCGTTTGCATACTCCAGGCAATAATCGGCGTACGATCGGGCAATTATCGCGCTGCTCGACTGTTAAATAACATTGAAGATCGTTTCTACATAGCAGCCAACGAGCGCTCTACGCATTAACTATGCTTAATAGCGTATTCCTACTCCGCTGTAATTACAATGAGCCTCTATATATAGCGGACGCCGTGACAGATTTGCAGAATCAATGTCAACGATTCCAAGGAGACATCTCTATAAATACTTGCCTCCTCGAATCTACCTGTATGCACAGGTGGTAATACAAATCCACTTCCACTCAGTCACCCAATTGTACATCGTGATTTAACGCAGGCACGAATTTATCGATCGTTGCCATTTTCGTGTCAATGGAATGTTAATTCTCAACCTCGTTACCTTCTTGGCGATTACTCCTACATTGAAAGTGGCCAATCTCTCTCGGTGTCTTATCATTCTTTGAATACAGAAGAAGAAGAAGAAGACATTGCGTGCTACTCGCAAAAATGGACTCGCACGAATGGAGCAAAGGAGAGCGCACGCACGCGCCAGTTGTCACGCGACTTGTTGCAACTGAATTTTTGCACGCTTCTTACGATTACGAATCCAACAGGCGAACGTTTCTGACGCGTAACGGAAGCCGTAAAAGGAAATATACGAAGAAAACTGGTGGAAAGAAAACATGATACTCGTTCTCGCTATGATAATTAAAAGGCGGAATTACATAAGTAAAAATAGTCGTGGATGGGATAAAGAGGAAAGTCTTTTATGCTCGATACATATCTCGATTGTGTTACGTTCATCGGCAACACGTTGTCTAACAACTTCAATGACTGCTCTCCGGCTCTTTATATCGTGCGCTTTCAAACGAGATTTTCCGCCCTCTTCCTCGCGATGTTTAGGATTCCATGCGTTTCATGGAAACACTGCTCGTCGTGTATTCATCAAGACGTGGCGTGTAACAACCGAGGCGAAAGATTAAAAAAGGAAAGAAAACCATTGAAAAGTCCCCGTCGACTCTCCCTGAACCGCGTACACGCACGTGAGCACCTAACATACGTGCCATGTGAAACAAATTGCTCGAAGGACGGAAAGCTAGGAAACCGCGCACGAGAACGTAGAGTTATGACGATAGGCGAACCGTCGTCGTTGCTTTCTTTTCTGCTTGCTAACGATTAACGCGGTAGGTAATGTACCTTTGGGTCGCGGTTCCTTATTCGTTCCGACGTTCTTTTTTACTTATACAGAAAAATACTATTTCGATTTCCAAAGCTCATTTTACGTCGCAAGATATCCAAACAAGGCACTGTTGCTCTTCGAAGAGCGATACCTCGAGAAACCTCTTATTACAACTAAATCAACCTTGTGTTGCGGTTTACTTTGTAGATGTATAGGTGATACACACCTTAAACCATGTGTTTACGGGCTACCGATGCAATTAGACGTATGTGCAAATAGCAATTTGCTCGTGTTCTCGCAACGTTTCCCGATTGTTCCGATTGATCGCCACTCGGCCGAGATCTCGCGATACGGTTCTCTGATCATTGGCCGTAATCGTAAGAGGAACGCAACGACGCGTGTTGTTATACTACTATAAACACCGACACGTAAATACCGATGTAAAACCTGGTTATTAGACTTGAATGCAGGTGTAATTAACCGATGGGACAAATAAGGAGATGCGTTCCACGTAATTATTAGTGCGTCCTTAGTGGACGTAAAAACCTGTTAAAAGCTCGGCTACCACATTCCTCGGGATTTTTTATGTGACGTTACCCTAATCGACTTTTTTCACCTGCGGATTATGTTAACGTAATTGTAGACGCTCGCTCACCAGACGAGATGCGCTTGTTGGAACGTTGAAGGTTTCACTTCCTCCTGGCTTGCGAAGAGGAAGACCTGTTCCGAACGATTGAACTGCACTTCCTTCAGGGTGGCCCACGGACTCTTTGTTCTTCTAGTAAATCATTGGATACTTGAGCGATCAGGATAAAACGTCCGGCTACTTGGGTGATCACAACTACCAACGAAAAACTTTTTTCAACGACCTGGCCTATTCTACTCCTTGAAATTGCATTTTTTTTTTCATTAAAAATGTTTCTGTTTTAAGCAATCAATGGCTGTTCTAGTCGTTTAATTGTCTAATGAATTTTATCGAAACGAATAAAAAATAGAAATGTATAAATCGTTTTATAGAAACTTATAAACGAAAAGATTATAACAGCTCGCAAACGAAACTTACAAATCTGGATCAATGAAACAAAATAATCGTTGAAAAAATAAATATAAGGAATGGCGCAGAGATTACTTTGTTAAACGTACGATATTTTGACGAATTTACATGCGATTCGAGTTTTAGTGCAGCGTAAAGCGACATTTAATAACGCGATGTGTTCCATGTATACCATGTTTCGAGTTCTTTGATAACAGGTGCCTTCGACGTTATTTTGTTGAACTATCGATGTTCAACGAATTTGTGTTTTATATAATATAGCTCGGTGATTACGATTAATCAACGACTGCTGCATCGACACGCAAGCCAATTTCTACTAGCGATCCGTGCTATTTACTCAGCCAACGCACTTAAAGAACCATCGTTATATGTAGTCAGCGCTGTTCAATTGCACTTCAGCCGTACGCACGAGCGAACGAACGAACGAACGAACGAACGAACGAGGAAGAAAAACATAAGAGGACATTATTCCAAAGGGGCGTGACAAGCTATCGTGAGAGTGTACTTTTATCCAACACCCAATGGCACGCTATAAAATTTCGATTCGGAGCATCGGTATTCTGCAGCGTCGTAACGCGAAAATGGCACAATTTCCTTTACGGCGCACGAACAAATTTTTAACGAGCAACATTGTAAACGATACTTCTACTCTTTCTGTTCTTCGTTCCACTCCAAGATCTCTCTTCAAAGTGATTCTCTGCATAACTATTCTACTTTTCTCGATTAAAACGATTTAGCCAGCGTTTCTTCATTTTTCGAGATATCGCGCGTTGATTTCCGTCTTGGAAGGAGAATATGAAGAATCTCGAGGGCCAAGAGTGAAAAATTAGAAGGGTAACAGCGCTCTTTACGTGAGAACGTTGGGTATGGAAAAAATACTAGAAATCCAAAGGACTCGTTTCGTTTTATCGGATTACGTTTGCGTTATTCGAAAGGGGAGCGCCGGAGCAGCGATAATTAAAGGTGGTTCTTATACCCGGCGAAACAAAACGAGCAAGTATTATCATAAAAGGTCCGCGATCCACGCATGTAATTTGGAGCAATTTGGCAATTGCATGTAATTGATGAGGATGCCTTTTACTTGACGATGCCCGCACCGCGTCCACGCAGTCGAGTTAAGTAGGGCTAATCACTGGTTTGCCTCTCTCGAAAACATCAAGAACCTGCCTTCTAGCGCCGAAATACCAAGGCTTGCGTAGACCAGCACGCACACGAGCTCATGACAAGACAGTGGGTTATAGTCTAAAATACATATACCTGGCCTCTGGAATGGCAGGACCCAGAGGGACCCTCCTCCTACTTCCCAGAAATAAGGGCCTCCAGGTCCCTATTGTTCTTGCTAATTGCCACCCCGTCCTTTGCTTGGTTCGCTGCGTTGCCTTGCCCTCTTCTTTAATGGCCAGGTACTCCGGGGATGATAGTTACAGGTCCCAACGCAAATACCAGCTTCGTACATACCCTTTGTGAAACGAAAATTAGCCGAAAGCCGGAGATACCCTTGGCCGGGGACAATTTTTTGACCCATGTATCCGTTACAAGAGAACTGCCTGCGGCTGGAAGCTTCGACCAGAGATCTCGGACGGTTTATACCTCTTCTGTATAATTTCAGCATAGAAAGTTCACGGGAATACAGTTTTTATTTGTATCGAGACTTACCGGCCCTTTGTCTTCGCCTCAAACGTTACAAGTCTCTGCGCGAATTTCGTGTCTCGGTTAGTCGATAGTCTGCTGCGAATTCAATTTGACTTTATTACTTCTATTCGATTTACGAATCTTTATTCGGCCCATTAGGCCCCATAAATTTCTTCGTTCGCGTTCGTGATACAATCGGTGAAATTAGTACCGCCGATGGCGAGCCAGCTAACGAAACGACCAAGTAAAGCTTCGTCTTATTTAATTGACTCAAACCGATCTGCACGTACAGAGGGGCACTTCCATGTCCGAAGATCGTATCGTCGATTTACATGGTGATTTAAAGTCTCGCGTCCACGGTAGAGTTACCTTCGTGGTAATTTAATTTTCTTGTACACTTGTCTCCTAATCGACCAACAGATCCACAATGTACACCGAAATGGAACGATTTGTTATGTATATTCGCGATTATATTTACACCTTTAATAAAATGATGATAATTACTTGTACACGATACGCGTGACTGTCAGTTTTACTACGACTACGCCTGTACAGATATCGATCGACGACGATCAATTGCTTATATCGTACATTCCAATCATTCGTTGCCAATCATCCTATACCAAACTTATTGCATACAAAGGTACTAACAATTTTTCTCGTCTGCCAAAAAATAATCTTCGTAGATTTTTACGAGAGCCAACATCGATCGAGGTTTATGAAAGTTTTAGGAAATCGTCCAAACAGCTTCAAAACAAAGACGTAAACCTCGTGTAACTCGCATTTCCTTTACTATCTTCAAAAATCATCTGGTTATATCGGGATAGCGACTGAGAATTGAAAAAATAACAATTTTATCGTTCCGCTTGTCTCTTAAATTGTTCTGACCTAATACCGGTCTGATCTGGTCGACGAAAGAAAGGCATGGAAACTTTTCGACTTTCAAAGAGACGTAAAGTTTCGTCGAAGAAGATTACGACACCTGAGAAAGCGGACACTCGTGAAATTGATTTGGCTCGTGTCACCGTCGATAAAGAACTTAAACAGCCCTTTCTTCCATTCGACGCGGAATCCGGTCCCGGCTCGCATCTCCATGGTAGGAAGCGAAGGACTTCTCAACACCACGAAAAGCAAAAGTTTTATTGAGCTCCGGGTTCCTGACCAGTCGTCCGCCTGAGAAAAGAGGAAGGGAGAAGAACCGGCCTATTATGCGGGTGCACTTGTCGTGCATTCGGCGAACCGCTTTGCATCGTTGCCCCTGCCCACAGAAATTGCTTCACCCCGTTACTCCCCATTGTATTATATGGCTGTTTCGCGTAACCTTGTAATACTCTTGTACTCTGTACTCGACGAAATATGTTCTGTACAGCATTGTGGTTTTAATCTGTTTGTGCATCTACGAAAAATATTTCAAGATCATTAACCGAGACAGCGTTCCAATCAGACCCGAGACGCAAAGTTGCTTGGTAAGAAAATTAATTTCATTCTTAATATCGGACATAAAAAACTGCTAAGGATATCTTTGTTCTTTTCTCTCTCTCTCTCACACACACACACACACAACATGAAATCTCCTCGAGAGGAGAAAAAGTTTAATCGGTACCTTGTTCTTGGCCAGTCATCCTTCTTAAAAAGGAAAAAAGAAGAAGTTCAAACCCATTAAACGGATGCACAGTTGTCTTTTGAGATTATATATAACGCTGCCATGGCATGCGCGTACCTTGATGATCCAGGACCATTCAGCGTGGTCAAAATATCCACGCAGCTGCAATAAAACCTATCGTAGACCTCCTGGAGAGAGACACGGGGCCGTCTTTCGTTGCAAGTCAATGAAGAGTCAACTAAATTTGGTGCGGTACCCGGCCCCGTTTAATGGGTACCATTAGTTACAGCTTTTATCGGTTGTCCACTGTCCTGATCCCGCCAGTATTCTCATAGTTAAAATCTCCGTGAAAGAAACATCCATATACTTTAACTTAACGACCCAATTAGATGCTTTCTACTAATCGCTACTAATCTCAACGATTAGCATATCTGTCGTCTGTATTGAAGCATAGCTTCATGAAAATCTTTCATATCGTTTTATTTCAAATACCAATTCGAAAATTCCTATCAAACATACAGCGATTAACCACAGTATTCGAACACCTATAAAAACCATTTGTGTGTGTTATACGAAACATTTTAAAACTTCACTGATTCCCAACTTCACTAAGACCCAACCATGGTGATCAATTTATCCTGAACATTAATTTTTTAGCGTTTTATAGTAATAATTTACAGTAAAGGCCTTATAGCTCTTATATCTATATGCAATTTCAGATTGATTTCAAATTTTTCCAAAATAAGCATGACAGTCGTGTCTCGTTAAATGTTTTATATAACGCACGAAAAAAGAATATGTATAATATGTTTTATGTATAATATGTAAAAAGAATATGTTTGATAAATCTTCATTGGACTTAGCCATCGTTATGGTACAACCAAGGTATGGTTTATTAACACGAGTATGGATACTACAGACTTTACAATCAACCGCGGCGATTAGACACTCGCGACACTAGTGATAATGGTCTTAGGTTCGATAACGAATCCGTGGTCAATGGGATGATAGATGTACATGCTCACAAAATCTAAGTCGGACTCTATGTTAAAACGTGGAATATCCACCGAGCGTACAGACACTAAGTCACTCGCTAATACGACCTCACGAGAGAATGACACGAGATCATCGGATTCGTCGAGGATAGCCTTCGTTCAGAAATTTGGGACAAAGACTGCTTGTCCGTTTAAAGAAACTTAATTAACAAAATCCTAAGGTTTATAGCGGGTCCTCAGGCTAGCTGAACTTGTGCTGTGTAGGTGCATCGACATCTTGTAATCATTTTGCCCGAAGGAACCGTTGAAATGTTTACTGTCGAGTACCTCTGCGGGTATTTCTTTTAATGAGGGCCATACTACCACTCCACACCTTTGTTAGACGAAGCGCCCGCCCTGTTGGCCGCGGCTACGTTCGGCGATTGATTGTCGCCTTGAGTACATAAGTACAATTGGGTAGAATGACGGCAAATTGTTTAATTATAGCTGTAGACTTTAATTACAATTTTATGGATTTTGCCGAAGTTCCAGAGCGAAGGCCCGGTGTCCTTTCATCTCCGACATATATATATTTTCTATGACAAATGTTCAAATACTCTCGCATGCCGCTATAAATCCCAATAATTGAGAAACCATCGTGGAAGAGTTTCAGCTGTTACTGCAAAGGTATCCACCGATGGGAGATATCGAAGGAAGCCAATAAAAGGTGTACCAAATTTGTTCAGTATCCGATCCCATTCATCGCGGATCGCTTCTTAACCTTCTTCCTGTGGATCGATCCGACGACCTGCGTATTCGAATACCACGAAGACAGCGTGCCAGCTCGACGAAAGTTCTCACGAATCTTTCGGGGAACTCTCCGAGGACCGGTCCCTCTGTTCTCGTCCTCCTTCTTTCCTTTACTTTCTCCATCCTCCTCCTTTCCTTCCTCTTCTTCTTCTCTTCGGTGACCACTCCTTTCGGCGTCGATGAGGAACCTTTCGTTCTCGAGGACCTTTTTGTTTTCGCATAACTCCGTAGGTTCATAGCCCACTCGCGGTCAGGGCACGAACAGGTGTCCCGCGGTGGATCGCAGGACGTGACTCGTTTCACCAACCTTTCTTCTTTCTTTCCTTTTGTTTCTTGTCGTTTTAAAAACCGTTTATAATTCCCACCGCTACCTTAATACTCCCGCCGCTCGTTCCAGCCATTTCTGGCTTGGATCGCGTGTCCTCCAATCTGTCGATCCTTGCAGCGAATTATCGTCGAGACGTGGATGGAAGCGAGTTAGGTAATAACTGTTACACGTGTTACGGCACATAGTAGAAGGGAAAAGAGATTTTTTATCCTTTCGACCCGACATCGTTTAACCCTTCGATGATGTAACAAAACGACGAAGAATTCAGGATGATTGGATTTAGAAAATCGACGCATTAACGATACTGCAAATTTATGCATAAACGTCTTGAAATTCCAAAGGTGTCTTTCTTTGTTAATTTGGCAGTGAAATTGTGATACAAAAATTCGAGAAACCCAGTATAGTTAAGCATTGTGAACATTTGCTATAGAATTTACTTCTGGCTGACTTTTGTGCAACTATTTCGTACTCGAATTTTACGTTAACTACATGCTATACCGATGTTAAGTCAAAGAGTTTGTCGCTACGGGACTATCGAACATTTGTAGGAATTTTCTATGTCGCTTTGGATAGATTTAAATAGGTTCGGTGGCCGCAGAGATCGTTTCGAATTCCGTAGCATCTTGCCATGTTAGCAGTGAAAGATCGTTCGTTCGACAGGCCCGGTAGACCTGCTGCCGATGAGGCACGCACAAAAGACGATGTGTACCATTGCCAAGATTGAGAAACGATGAAACGACCCCTTTTCTCGCGAGCCATTCGTCTTCCATGCACGCGAACCCATACACGGTCACCGGGAGTTGTAATCTTGGCTGTATCGTAATCCCTGATTGTTATCTCGATATGTCTGTTCTTTTTTCTTCCCCGTAGCGACAATGATCCCGTAACGTAATGATAACTTTCTTCCGCCATGGCAGAAACAACACGAATTCGTAACCATGGGTGTGCTCCTGTGAAATTCAACGCTGCTATGGTGACATTTGGCCACCAACGCGCTTCATGTCCCAGTAGAATACTAATTGCGGCAATTTAGAACGATGGACGTTACTAATTAGAAATTAAGATAACCGAGTCACTCTGTGTTTAACAATTACCTCATAACGCGGTTACCGGAATGAACAATTGAGAACAGCGATAAACTTTCTCTCGTCACGCTTTCGTTAGAGTAACACGCGATCAGGTGAAAAGGAAACAAAAATCGAAATACGAATCTTACTGTGTCCCTCTTGCTAAAAATATCCTATCTAGCATTTTTTAAATTATAATTAAATCGAACGGAAAAAAAGGACAATGATCGCGCAAAGAAAACGATAAAACCTCCTCGATAAATCTTGTAGCAGCAGATAGAATATTTTAGCTAAGCAGAATGAGAGAATTTTGTGAAATTAGTCACGCGTGTGTCCTTTCCCTCGTCGACTGAACAGAGATCGCGAATTACCTGTATTCGATAGTATACCACCAACGAAGCAAAATAAATCTCGGCATGATTAAACCGAAACGAATAGAGCTGATAATTAATCGGCGTTACCCGACAACGGCCACTAATTGTCATTACATAACAAGTCAACGTTGTTCCTATTAATTAGAAAATCCAATATTCGTAGTCATCGACGATTCGGTTCACCTTGTAATTGGCCAAGTAATGCCATTAGCGCAGCCGCGGCTCGTCTCCTCTTAAACGTCCTCTGCAACAAAATAAAATCTACTAGATTTAAATAAATGTGCGCGCATACGAGGGACGTTGTTACGCAATGTACGTGCATTACGGATACACTTGAAGGAACCGAGAGAAACTCATTAGTTTCATCATTCCCGGCGGTGGTGTACATTCAGCCACGACGCAACCCGTGCATGTATGTACATGGGTCGTCGCTCTTCTAATTGCATATACAACGGGGCTCGTTCAAATCAAGTTTCCGTCGAGCACGGCTTTCTATCCTCGGGCATGTTGCACGAGTCGTTTGGATAAACCCTTCGTAGAGCGCTTTTAGCGACTCGTTATCGACGCGAGTATCGATTATCTTTTTGCTCGTTGAATTCCACGTCGATCGAGCCGGGCTTTGCCCAGCGAGCTTCTTATTGCCGAGTGAAATTCTAACGAAGCCTAATGAGAAAATAGTTTCAAAGAACATTGCGTTTACGTACGTTGAAATTTATGAACATATTTTGTGTATATTATACAAGACGTTTTGAGAATTCATTAGCGTCGCAACGAGACCCGACGATCATACACGAGTTTTGTCCATTAGCCAAATTTTATTCGATACAGATTTACAGTAAAGATCTTATAACTTCTATACGTATAGATTTGGTTTGAAACTCTTGCCGGTATAATCGTAACAGTTCCGTTACGGTGCTAATGAAATTTCAAAATGTTTCATCCAACGCATACAATATGAAATCGGAAATATATATTTCGCGAGTTAATTGGCGAAAAGTATTCGATTAATTAGCTAACTTTTACACGAACGAGCAACAGGGTGAGATGTGATGTAGTTGGAATTCGTCTACATAAATGAATATTTAATCCCAGATAAAGAGCAAATGAAATGAACCCTCGAGCCTGTTGTTGTAGTTTTAACAAATAAACAAGCTTATCTGAGAGTTACAAGTAACCAGCACGTGTATCTCGTTAGATATATCCGATGTCCCGGCCGACTACACATATCTAACGTCAGTATGTTAAAGGTTAAGTATCATCGAAAGCGTACTCCCGTAGTGTGCGTCGCTAGAAGCTTTTATCGAAAGATACGGATACGAAGAATTCGCCAATCATGCCCGAAGAAATCGGACAGTTTTACGAGCGCAAAACACACAGAGGAGAACGTTCGTCAAGCATTTCAGACCTGTCTACCTTTTTGCCCGCGGCATCGCAACGTATATTTTTTCTCCCCTTTCCTCCCGTGATCTTTATTCAATTCGCAACACACACGCGCGCATTTACATAAATTACGGATTATAACGTCATTAAATCGAGGCAATCTGTCGAATGTGGAACGAATTTCGCAATGCTTCGCTTTTGACCACGTGTTTCACATTTTTAATCGTTAGTTCCAACCGATTTGAGCAAATGTTTCGCGCACTTGATAAAAAATGCCTGAACACTCGCACTGTGCGTATCGAGAAATTGTTATGAAAATAACGCAGTAAAAGAAATCGAAGGAGAACATCGATTCACGTGCTTCTCGAACCTGTAATCGTTTAGCAACCGAAGAAAAAATGTAAAAAAAAGAAATACGAGCAACATGGGCAGAGAATGAGGGGGACAGGGGGTAGAGCCCGTCGGGAAATAATTAATATGCCATGGACGCATAACGAACGACCCCGCGAAGCAGTCTGTTTGTTTTCGGACGGGTCTTCTTCGGCTCCAGGCATGTCGGCCGTATCTCTCTTTTGCCCGGGCCTTCTCGACCTCCCGCTGCTTCCCTCTTTCCCTTTTTATTTTAAACGCACACGGAGCCCTTCTCCCCAGCTTCTTCTGTCTCTCCTCCCTTCTCCCCTTACTCCACAGAGTAGATACAGTTCTCTCTAGTTTCCTCCTAACCACGTTCCGCGGCTCCGATGAAAAAAGAAAGGCGTGTATACCTTTCTGGAGAAACTTCAAACTACCTCACTGAACCGTAACGTAAGATAAAATATAGACGTCGTATCGGAGGTTACATCATCGGAGGATACTTTTTGAGAAAAAGTACTTACGTTATAATTGACTCACAGAACGGAATCTTCGTAAAAGTTTCGAACGGCCGAGTCGTTCGTATGAAGAACCCTTCGATGAACGAGGACTCTTTGCGTTTGATCGAAACTAGTCGCAACAAGTTTACGTAATCTGGAGAATTACGAAGAGAAGTTTTCCTGAAACCCTCTTACGGCTCTTACGAGTCTCCGGTGGCTTTGTCGCTCTGAAGGCTCGTGAGAGCCGCCGACCAACCGAGCGAGCTGCGGCACAACAACGCAACGGTGCACACAACGAGAGGCCGCATGCCTCTCTCCATATATTCTCTCCACTTTAATCTTTCTTTTGTGACTCGGCTGTTTTAACGTTTTTTATTCGCCGATCAGGCGGGCCTCGTGGACGCGACAGAGATGAAGATGCGCGATGAGAGAGGAGAAAACGAGAAAGACGAGGAACGAAAACGAAAGACGAACGGAGAGAAAGAGAGACGGCAGACAGAGGCAGGGCATCGTTGCAAGCTTATTAGCAAGAAGTCGGAGAAAGAGGGGAACGTAAGAAGTTTCGTCGAGGGAGAAAGGATCGTTTAACGGGGAATGACGCAGGGAGGATTCGAGGGGTAGACGAAGTAATATCGCGAATAAAGATGGTCTCGCATTACCATAATAAACAAGTTTGCTGCGGCTAATCGTTACAAAACCAAAGTTCTTTGTTCCACCGACAAAAGGGTCTGACTGACACGCTTCGTGATATCGAAGTTTCGCATCGATCGATCTGTTGCGTAGCTTTGTTTCTCGATGACAGAAGACAAAAAGAAGGTTGCCGCGATATCGCCTTGAGAGTTTCATGAGAATAGTCGAGAGGCAACGTTCAATCATGCTAATGAATTATTTCGTTAAACCGTAGCTGGTTGCAGTGAAATCCACATGGCAGCTTGTGCAGCAAAATAAATTATTCCGTTGGCCGAAGGAAACGTGAAGGGAGAGGCTGAGAGAAGAGTAAACGGGCGAGAGTAAAGTCACGGATAAAGATGGCTTCGCATTATCATAATAAACAGGCGGTACGATGGTTAGTCACTGCGAACTGCTCCGTGTCTCTTTGTTTATTTCATACGGCCCTCATTAACACACCGCGGAGAGAACTCTACTCTCTCTCGGTGTAATGTATATTTACGCTATGTCAAGCACGGTCCCAGTGTTGTATCGAGCCTGTTTCTCGCCGTGGATTTCTTCCAGACCCCCCGGTTGTAGTCTGTTCGAGCAAAACATCTCAAACATTACTCTCTATCAAAATTTGTTGTCCTTCTACCATTTATTTTAAGAAATTTGTTTGGCAAATACGTTAGCGAGATATACGCTGTACTCGTAGATATACATCTTATGCCGATTCGCATTTTGTCGAATTATGTATGTACTAAGATATTTATACGAGCCTATATAAAATTATAAGTCTCATCGACGAACGAAGGAGGGCTTGGTAGCCGGCAGGTAAACGAAAGTAAGCTCTCTGTATAGCTGTTGCAACGACCAGGGTATAATCTTTTATGACTTTCAGTCGGGTACTCATTAAGGGAGGCCGCCAAGTATATCAACGCAGTTATGCTTAAGATGCTTGAACGTGAAAACGCTTAACGATAGTGGAATTATATCGCTCGAATTGTCTTATCCACTATACGAGCTTATAAATAAAGATGAAATGTAATCAATTAGTAGAACGTGCAGTATATCGCTTAACTAGTATATACATTCGTTGATAGAATCTTGTTATATCCGAGATGTTGGAGACAAGTACAAGGGAATCTAGCGTATGTAAAGACGAACCGTAATATTGCATCATTAATCAGAATGAATCATCTATTATCAATCAAGGCTATTATTATCAAAAACAGCATGAAAAACGAAAGACGTCTTGTTCGCTTTATCGCACTTTCGGTATTATTCCAGTTGAGAAGAATGTTCTCTGACCTCAAACTTCTCTCCCTCTGTCCGACAATTTCGAGCGTAGCGCTGGAGATAATTTGTATTGCTGATCTCGTAATGGTATTCCTGTTTCATTGCCGTGATTCTCTCAAATTATAAACTTGATGTCCTCGCATGCAATTCTTTTCACCGGTCCTTTTTAATCTTGTTAAATCTTTCGATTTGAATTCCTCTCGTAATAACAAAAATTAATTAATCTCAATATTTTTTCCATTCGCAGACTCGCCATACGTCCGAGAAGTGAGGTGTTATTGCAATCAACCGGAATGTGTGCCTCAAGGATACATGTGCCGTGGCAGGGGCTGCTTTTATCCATCATTATTAAGAGCAGAACATAGCGCCTACAGTGGCTGCCTCGATGAGAGCTTCAAAGAACAGCAATGTCCTACGGGATACCTCTGTTGCGAACAAGATCTCTGTAACCACGTGGATAGCCCAGCCATGAGAAACAGGCTCAACAAGACTCTTCAAGGTTGAATGAATATTCTCATTGCAAGATCATTAAAATTGCGTGGACTTAACTCGACGCGATGCCATCAGAAGTGGCGCTTTCGCATTTCTCTATAATGCTATTTTCGTACGCGTCTCCGCGTTTATTTTGTAACGAATTTTTTTCTAATACAAGTCACGCTCCGTTCGTTTTGTATAGATAGTGCGAGATAACACAATATCATTTCCTTCTAACTCGATTATTCAAATTTATTTCTCATACGTTGAAAAAATTCTTGAGTTCAATGATTTCCACTTGTTCGATAAATATGTGTTAAGATATATATATGTAGAAAGAGAGAGAGGAAGAGAATTTTACGAAGCCTCGAACCGGTGATTTAAAACAATGGCGAAAGTCGAAGGTTGTGTGAATTTATGAATAATGAAACGTTTTGCATAATTTATTTCAAACAGCTAGGTATGTAACGAAAGACTTTTTATTGTTAACAGTACTGGTGAGTGACCAACGACCTTTCCTCAGTCCGGTGCAGCCGATCAATCACGGAGGTCAAGCGACAGATGGATGGTTCAAGACTGCCACAATCGCTGTACCGATTTGCGGTCTAATCGCTCTACTGATACTGGCCACTCTTGCCACTAAATTACTTCAGCCTGTGCCGACGCAAAGCAACAAACTCGGATCACATCAAATGCCCGATAATGGACCACCGTTATTAGGATCACCGAAAGTGCCTCTCGTTTAATAATCTCGCAATCCCAAAGACGTTCGATAAAGTGTTCTAGCGGATAGACATTAGTAAGACTAACTAGAAAGCTAGCGGGCTTGTATAGCTCCACTTGGCTGTGAATTTTGTGAAAAAAGCGACTGCTGTAAATTATAACATTGCGTGTTGTGCATCGATAGCTGCAATTCCTTTGAACGACGATCCTGTGAATGATCACAGGAAAGATTGAAGAGTGAGAAAAGGTCAATAAAACAGGGCCTTTGTATATGACGTTAATTAAAAGCAAAAAAAAAAGAAAGAAAAAAAAAATGATACGCATGATAACGCCTTTATTGTAGCATTGTAAATAGATTATGTATTTTGTATCGTATATTAAATGATATTCGCTTATTTAGGCGGCGTACAAATTGTAATTGTAATCGCGTTTTACGATATCGTCGAACTTCAAATGTTAAAGACGGTTTTAGACAGAAGACCATAGTAATGTTACAATATAATCTCAAGGGATACACATATAATCCTGCAATAAGAATCATTTTTTCCATCGAGAAACGATATCGATGAAAAATGAACGAAGAACACTAAAAAGTCTGATACTTGTTTTTTTAATTGTATAAGATATCTTCTTCCGCAAATCAATTATTCTAGTACATCACGTACTCCTGACATAGTAATCGTATTCCATATAAATATACTATATTGTGATAGTATGACATAACTTGTATGATAATTATATTATTAAATGTACCACGACTTTGTTTTACAACACGTGTTACTCATGAGGGACAAATCGATACGAAAATCGACTTAAAATACATTGAAATAATTTTTCAGTAATCGGTCTCTATTTATTTCCTCCTTTTTTTATAATTACATATACATACCATACCGATACCCGATATATAGGAAGGGTATGTCATTATTCCGTAAAATATGTAATCTATTTGATCAGCTCAGAAAATTTGTCTCGTTTCATTTCGAAATAGTAATCATAAAATGTTAGTATAATATAAATGTTTTGGCATCACAGTTTAAAATCGTACAATTTTCACATTCCTCGTCTCATTTCCTTTTACAATTTCCACAGGTTTTATACCTCGTTACGCATCCATGATCCATTTCACTCTTTTTCATGGGAAAAAGTGTAGTAGCTTATAAAAATACTGTTTAAGGTATGTATCTTTATTTGTATTTATGATTTGATCTTCCCAAAAATTGGGCTACCAGTCAAGTTCAATTGAAATTCGAGCAGGACATTGTGTTCCATCTATGTACATGTAACATAGAAATACTAGGTTTCGCTCGATACTATAATCAGTCGACCGTCACAACCCGCATGACGGGTTCCATTTATACCGGTTAACAAATTATAGTTCTAGGACAATATTTCACCGAACGATTTAACATAAGCTTCGTGAAGTTTGTTGATAAAATCGGGATCACTTCTCAATAAATAGTTAAAGGCTCGAAGAAACTGATTTTTTGTCAATGGTTCTAACGGTCTGGTTAAAGGTTCAGGTGGACTAGGGGCAGCGAACATAACAGGAGGAATTAATGCCGGTGCTGATCCTCTTCCTGATAGAGTGGGAGGCGTAATAATATCTTCCGATGCCTGATAGGATTAAAATAAAAATTTCAAATTTCGCGTACTTATATAAATATACAACCTAACACGAGTCGATATATACATCCACTCACCGTTGTCGCAGATGCATGAGCAAACAAAGATGCGAGTGGATTTGAATTGCTAGGACCAATAATATCTGATGCTTGATGATTCGTTAAAGTAGAAGTTGATGCATTTGTGGGTGACTGTATCCTAAGAAATCCCGTTGTTCCATTTGTATCGGCAGTATTTTGATTCATAGGTGTTAAAATTTCTTGAGTTATAGACGCAGGCGTAGGTATCATTGAATCTTGTTGAGAAGCAGTTCTGTTTCGTTTTTTAGTTCTGTTCGAAGCTGTTGCATTACAAGCACTGTTAGCAGTCAATATAGTAGTTGGAGTAGTCTGTTGTTGAGTAGCTGGTTGAGGGGTTATAGATCTGTGTTGTTTTTCAATATGTTCAACTGTGTGAGCTGCTGGGTGTGACATTAACCGAGCAAGCAAAGGCTTACTTTCGTTTGCAACAGTACCCCCTGGAGTAGGCTGATCTCCAGCCTTAAAGTGACCAGTATTAACCTAGAAAGATTGTAAAATCTAACATATTTCCAACTCCTTACTTTAAAACACTATATACGATTGAACGTGTAATACTAACTTTTGCTTTTGCAAAAAAGTCCATTACACTCTGTGAAGTAACATCTGGTCCTAATGGCGCAGCTAATGGTCCAGATACATCATCAGTTGTAGGAGTACCTAATGGAGATTTAGTACTATGCCTTTCTTTGATACCACCTCCACTACTATTATTATTTCTATTAGTATTAAAGTCTTCTTGAGCTTTACTAAGCATACTAAATATATCAACATTGCTCGCATTAGGGCCGGATTCTTTTTTTACGTTAACAGCAGGTTTATTGAAAGTCTTGCGGTTTTCCTCTGATTCTTTAATAAGTTTGTTCAACATTGCACCAATGCGTACACATTCTTCTTTATCGTAAAACCAAATGCCATAAATATTACATCTGGAATTTCTATAGAGTAAAAAAGGTTCTTGGAGTTGTAAATCTAAACCTTGCGTAACTGGCTCTACTAGGTTATTTGTATTTAATCTGTAAGAATGTTATTAATACATAAAATAATAGGCTTATTTAAGACTCGCACAGATTTTTTTTGAAATATAATTATCTTTCGTATAATGTCAAATAATAACCTATAACAAGATTGCTGAACACTATACGGTATATAGTATTATGATACTTCAAATACCTAGCAAGCTATATATAATATTGCAATTAAATCATATACATTAATTTGTTTTACTAATGCAAATCTAATAGAAACAATGTTTCTAATACAATACATGAAATAATGAGTTATAGAAAATATTAAAATATTCATTGTGCCTTTAATTATAAAACATGTTTCCTAGAACGTTATTTTCACTGAATGTATTAATGAATAGTATAAATTATACATATGTTAATACTCGCACGCTTAATATTTGTAATATGTTTAAAAAATATAGACAAATACAATACAAAAATGTACATGTATATGTATGTATACATGTATATACATTATACGTTACCTATTCATGATAAGAACACTGTTATAGGGTTCGCCATTTCGCGAATATACGAATAGAGCACCTTCAATATTCGTTTTTTCCCACTCATTATTAACTGCGTTAAAGGTATAAAGTGCTACGTGTGTCGCAGTTTCCAGAATATCTTTTACATAGGGGTCTACCCGTTTCAGAGCGGCCACGTTCATTCGTAACCCTGTTAAATCCGTCATCGTGCTCCTTACAGCTTGATGGTACAGTTTATGAAATACAAGAATAATCGGTATTTTCCTAATTCAATTGAAATTTAGCTTAGTCGTGCAAGCCAATCACTAAGAGCACTGTATTTTGATCTAACGTAAGCAGCTGCCTGTATATTAAACGTCATACTAGATTTTAAGGTTGATACCGTTGCTACATCTGCGAGTTAGTAACATCACAGAAAGCCGACGCTTCCTTTCCGTTTGGTTCAACGTCTGTTTTTGATTGGTGTAAAACCGAGCAATCAGATTTATTGAAATGGACGCTGAATTGTGAGAGGAGGATCAAGCGACAGTTTACCCAATCGAATCGACAGAAATTTTGAAAATCTAAACCAATAATACGAGAATAACATAATTGTAATGCTGGTCATACATATTTGAACGTATATAATTGCAAATTACAAGCCCCAGAGAAAGTTATTTTTAAGTTTTCACTTTTACGGTAAGTTCTATTAATCCAAAAAGAGGTGTCCAGAAATAGTTAGTAATACTTTTTATAAATTCCTACTAAACAATAATTCGTGCTGTTTAATTAATATTATCCCAGATGATAGAATAAATTGGCGATTTCCTAGTGAATTTGAATAATATTAATTTTTTAACTTATTCAGGAAGAATATAGCAGTGAAATGATCAAATATTGCGTCATCTTTGTAATCAATAGGGAAAAAAAACAGAATTGACCGCGTGGTATAGTTTTTGATAACAGCAAAAACTGAATGTCATGCTTTAATATCAATTTGATATAGCAGATATTCGTGCTTTCATTCCATAAAAGAAAGTGATAACACTTTGGTGATTCCTTATCTAATTGTTGTTTGCCGACAGAATCGAGTGTGTTGTTTGTTGTATTCATTAATACATATGATGTACAGAACACTAAGTATTGGTTTTTTTTATAAGATGTGATTTTAATTAATCACATGCAATATAAATCTTTGAAAATTTAAAAGAACAATGTTTTAAATCCGAAATTTGCATTTAAACTTTTGAATAATGAATGAACTTCTTGTTATTATATAATACCATCCTATTAGATATATATATATATATATGTGTGTGTATATATACATATATATGTATGTATATATATGTACAATGATTTATGATTAGTCTGATCATTATATTTCTCAATTTTCTCTTATGCAGTCGGCTCGCGGGAAATGTAAACGGTGTATGATACACATAAAGTAGAATTTTGAGAATATCATGCGCGCTAGCTAAGCGCATGGAAAAATTGGGTCGATGTGCGAAAGATGGCGGCTACTGCGTGGTGTATGTGAAAAAGATTCGTACATAGATTTTGCCTGTAGTTTTTACCGAAACATGACAAGATATGGAAAAGCGTATTTGCATGTGCACGCCGCCACTATACGCGGAAGGTTCGTAATGTTGATGAATATTCAGATTCCATGTTTCCTATTCGCGTAAAAGACGTTTGTTTACGATAAAGTTTGTATAATACTATAACGTGAAGTGGAGTGTTGCAAGGGAAAAAGAGACCCTAACGTAGGCGAGACTGGAGATCAAGTGTTGCCGGACTTCGGCCCGGTAAGAAGATCAGTAGAGATGCTGAAGCAATTGCAGATGGGGATGAGAGCTTTCCTCTTGATGGCCTCCCGATTGTGGACATGCGTCTTCTTTCTCCTCAAGAAGCAGGTTAGAGCCGTAAGTAGGTGCTTCGCGCCTCTACTAGCATTTTTTCCCTTACAATTTTTATAACATAATATCCTCCTGGTATTGTGTCAATTTCTCCATTAAATACATTAATTCACGTTTCTCCATTTACAACAATCTTCCGTCGGTTCCAGTGAATATTTGTTATGATCATGTTGTCACAATATAGCGTGTTCATAATGCAGCGTTAATTACGTTAAAACATTCCGTGCAATGATTAAAAGCTTTTTTCTTTAACATTGTAATCCCTTTCTTTTGCTTTTGATGTTAAAACATATAGAATAATCATGATTATCATATTTTCTGGAGGGTCATATGAGGTTTGAAGTATCATATGCTTTTGCTATATCATTGTTAATCAGCGTTTTTAATTAGTAAACGATGTATATATTATGTTCTATATATTGTGTTTCTCACATATTAGATATATTTTAACAGCCAGGTAAATAATGACATTTGTTTACCATAAAACAATAAAGTATCTTAATTTGACGAATCTTTTAATTACTTTCCTTTACCCCCTATTTTTACACATGTCATATTCCATTAATATAAATATGTTTTATGTAAGCACACTGCGTTCAGTCATTATTTCTATTGCTTATTTATGTTGATAATAGAGGCATTATTATGCATATGCTAAATATTAAATAAATAATTCATGTTTTATAATTGATGCATTTTTAGATATCACAAATGCAACCTGTTAAATATGAGATCTTCCCATTATCTCCATTGTCAAGGCACAGACTTAGTAAGTATTACTGATATTCTATGTTAGATGTGTTGCTATAAGCTATTAATGTATATATATAACTAAAATGTATTATAGGTATAGTTAAAAGGAAAGTACTAGTATTGGATTTGGATGAAACATTAATTCACTCCCATCATGATGGAGTAGCAAGGCCAACAGTTAGATTTGGTACACCACCAGATTTTATTCTTAAGGTGAAAATAGATAGACATCCAGTCAGATTTTTTGTCCACAAAAGACCACATGTAGATTTCTTTCTAGATATTGTTAGTCAATGGTAAGTTTCATTATCAGAAAATAACTTTCATTTATATTTCAATTGAGACTTTGTACCTATTATGCCTTTAGATAAGAAATCATATCAATTATGAACTGTTGATATTTTTAATATAACATATGCTATTAAATATATTGAAAAATAAATGTTCTTTCTTTTTCCTCTTTTTAAAGGTACGAACTAGTGGTTTTCACTGCTTCCATGGAAATCTATGGAGCAGCTGTTGCAGAAAAGTTAGATAACAACAGGGGTATTTTAAGAAGAAGATACTATAGACAACATTGTACACCAGAAATGGGTTCCTATACTAAAGATCTATCTGCAATTTGTTCAGATCTAGCGTCAGTCTTTATACTTGATAACAGTCCTGGAGCCTACAGGGCTTATCCTCGTAAGTATTCATAATATTTATTTTTCTTAATGCAATAATATTAATTTTTCATGACTCTTATAATGTAGTTGTCTGATTTAACACGATTTCCTAATTTTTTAATTTTTTTCGTATGTATTAAAAATAATCATGTATTCTAAATCTGTTTAATTTTATGCATGATACAACAATAATTGTGAACAAATTATTACAAATACAAAAACGATTAATAAAAGATGAAATGAATATATACACGAATTTAGTATACATATTTACATATAGGATTGTTTTTATAATTTTAATACTATTGTCGTATCATGTACTATATATCACAACCTGTAGTCAGAACTTGCTTACATGTGCACAACTATGTGTAGTGGAATAATTCTATCTCGATCTACATTAAAAATATTGATTAAATATTTCCTAATCTCATTACTCAACAACTTTTAATCAAATTCATTCAGAAATTGCACTCATAAATAACATTCTACAAATACATTCTGATGTCCATATGCTTTAATGATTAAAGACGTTTTGTGTACCGATTCTAGTTGTTAGGGATACAGATAAATACAGAATTATATATTATTTTATGAGTTTATATTGTCTATGCAGCCATTGATATCAAATTATTCCATCATTGCAATTTTATTTTGTAAACTAAAACATCGAAACTAAGATTTAAAACATTATTTAAGATACGTAGTTTATTTTATGAAATTTTTTCTACTAGAACGAATTTATTAATTTTTTAATTTAAACCAATTTCGGTGTATCTATTACTGTTATTATCGTTGCTATGATCGTTGCTGTAATTATTTTAAATAAACGGTGCTGCGCGCATTAATAACAGAGAAAACATTGACATATTTTATAATTTTTCTTTCATGTCGTTTAGTTCCTACACTTACATTTTATATAGTTTGACTGGGTAAACAAATAATGAAATCGAACACCGAGATAAATTTTATTGAAAAACGTATCTATTTGCAGCTATCAGCGTTGATGTTCTGTAAGCAAGCACTGAATACAGGCCTATGGATAGATGTAAAATATGCTCAATTGCCAATGCTCCTCCACTTGAATAAGCACTGGACACTACGCCGAATTGGCAATGAACTAATTTCGACTGTTTTAATCGTTTTTTTTAATAATTCCTGTGTATCAGGTACTAGATTAAAGATTAGATTTTATTTTTATTCAATGCTTTTTATCTCCAGCATCCAAGAAAATCATAATCCATTCTTTAAAAATTGAGTAGTATATTTTTACATAAAGAAAGTGTTGTATAATCGGATTTTCTTGGATGTTATATTGGACAACTATAATTTTTTAATTGATATTTCGTTTTTAGATATTTTAGACTTAAAAATGTTATTCACGTGTTAAGCATTTTTAGAAAGCAATTGTTTATTCCCTTTTTTCTGTTTATGGCAGATAATGCAATACCAATAAAGTCATGGTTTAGCGACGCGGGAGATACTGCTCTGTTAAGTTTACTTCCAGTTCTGGATGCACTTCGTTTTACACAGGACGTGCGGTCTGTTCTTTCAAGGAATTTACATTTACATCATACTTGGTAGCACAGTTTGGATTAATTAATAAATTAGATTTATTAGAGACCGAACTACAAAACGTTTAGCGTGTTTAATCTAGGATTATTGTTACTGGTACTGTGTTAATAGACATTAGGATGCTGACTAAACGATGCGACAATGATCCCTGACACACACCCTGTCCTCATTTTCTACGCTCGTTAGAAAACAAAACTGTAGCGAGTAAGTCTGAAAGGGAGTGGGACCTTTAACCAAACTATTTACATTAGCACAAAATATCCTGGTATTTTCGTTATGTTCATGTGTGCGCAATACTATATATGTACGTACGCGAATGGTACACACATACGCAAAAACAATTACACATATACACACATGCATACACGACAAACATACAGAGCTTTTTAAGAAAAAAATGTATTTGCCAAAGATCAAGATTTTCAGTTAACATAGATTTATATATTTTACTTGAAATAATTTTGTTCTAAGTGGAGATATGCAAAACATTTTAAGTATTTTGCCACACATGATAAAAAAGTGTTATATTTTTTAAACAAATTATTTCTGTTATATATAATATTATTAAACTTAAAGTGTAGTATTAAAAAAAGGATAATCTACTACTAAGTCACACTTTAAATGGACTTCGCTGTAACTCACTGTATCAGTGAGGCAGCTATCCTGGATATACCTAATAATAAAAAGAAGTATTAAAGAACTATGAGGAAGCGATATTTGATTTCAATAAATTTTTAAAAAAATTAAAATTCTTTAAAACGCAATGTACGATGTTAAAGAGATAAAAAAATAGACGAATAAAGTAACAGTGAACGGATGTAATCGTACATGTAGCTCTACAGTACATTTGTTCGCTTGTTTAAGCATTCAAAGTAATATTGAAGATTACATGGTTTGTACTATGGTGAGGAATGTGTTTGTTGCAGAATGATTGGTTTGAGTGAATGAAAAGTGTAATCAAGCCATTAAACATTTCACATAACATTTATATATATAGATACATAAATATATATATATAAATGTTAGTTTCACTTAATCATAAAACTTCAATTTAAAAAAATATGCCCATGTGCACAAGATTGAAATAATAATTTGTTCTCAAATAAATTGCATATGATTGAGAACATTTGTTTATTTATTGACGTATATCAAATGAATTGCTCACAAGGATTTATATTATTAATAGTAATTTATTTCCCCAAAGTAATAAGAGTAGCCATGGGTAATAGGTATAAGATAAAGCAGGATTACACCACATTTAATAAAATAATGTCTTTCTGTACATAGTATACCTGTATGTACATGTATGTATGCTCACATACATGCAATTATATCTATATGTCAAGGAAATATTAATTTTTTAATTTCAGATATACACTGCAAAGCAACTTGTATAAAATATTCCTTGGCTTAATATGGTTCTATGTATCGCGATTGTCTTTTTAAATTCAAATATGAATTAAAATGTACATATTTAGTTTGTAAAGCTAGTTTGTATTTTTGGTTTTTATACCTTTCCCATTATATCGTTAAATATTTCATATAGATGATTTGTTCTAAGTAATAAACAATGTTAAATAGTAATGTGATTGTGCATTAGGAATATTGTTAAGAAAATGTTTTATTTTTTATTTACTTTTTTATTTCAATATCATAAAATTATTAAACAATATTCGAGGCCTTTAACAACAGGGATGGAAGATTGATGCTAATAATCAAAGCCGAACAAATGTTAGTTCTTTCAGAGATTCCCAAAAAGAAGAAAAATAAATAAAAATTAAGTAACAAGCGTCATTTACAAAAATTTAATATTATTTAAAATATGATGCATTATATATGTCCCTTTGTTTTACAAACAACTTTACATTTTTATAGGAACCAAAACGATTACTATGTGACTTTTGGACACAAAAGTCAACACAGAATTGGTCAAAATAAAAGTTGAATCGGTAATATAATAAGAGTAAAAGTTCGAATCTTAATATATATTACACGTGATTAAAATCATCTATTTCTTTTAATAAACATCACAGAATATTCTGTACATTGAAGACTGTTATGGTGGAAGTGAATGTTTATGAATTATCTTGAATTTACACCTTAGGCGGATCTTCGCGAATCATTTCCAGAGAACTATCTGAATTATTAGCGCTACTTCCACTTCCAGCATCATCTTCTCGTTCAGTTGATTTTTCCTGACTTGTACCTGCAGCATCTAATTGCCATGTTGGTATAGATATAGATGGTACTGATGCTGGCGCACTTGGAAATTGTTTTCTGTTTAAAATTCAAAATTTTGGTAAATACGAATAATTGTAAATTACTTGACTTTCTACGTACAAATTTTATACAATTTTGGTAATACTAATTACAAAATTATGCAAGAATATTAAACGTAGAATCTGTGTTTTTTACATATTTTTTGTAATCAATCACAATTTGATTGATATATTTTATAGTTTTTTTATTAAAAAAAAATTTTTACTTTTGTATTTTTAAATGAATGTATTTGAGTGATTGGATCTGAAATATATGCATGTTTGTATGTGTGTGAATCAGCATAAAGAAGGAGAAAAAAAACTTTTGTATAAAAATTATATCTTAAGATTATTGTATAAATTTAAAAATAAAATAGTATATGATGTATAAACAGAATGATTATCTTGTATAGGAATAAATGTTATAAATTCTAATTGTTGATTACGTATTGTGTCGTAATATACTTCAATATGTAATCATGTTACAGCATAATTACATACATAAATGTATATTATACCTTGATAAAAGTAAAGATTTGAGACTAGCTAAATCTTGTTTCAATTCTTGTACCAATTGAGGTACCATTGGGTCCATAGATCGATTCTGTGTCAACTTTTGCACATCTCCCTCAACTTTAGAAATAGATTCTTTTACTTCTTTCATGGAATTTTGAATAGTCTTGTCTAACTCAGTAACTGAATCCTTTACGCTATCCTTCTTTCTCCGGCCAAATAGAAATGGTTCAATAAATTTCTACAATGAAGTACAATACGATTAACTTGTTACATGATTTGAAAGTAAGGCTTGCACTATGTACATACGATAATACCTTGTAAAACCAATAAATGCAATATATAGTAGCTCCAATTAAAGCCGTAGCATTGAAGAATTCTTTAATTCTTTGGAAAAGAGTTATTTGGTATGGGTATGTTTGAAGATATGGATACATTTGTCTCGGTGGAATAGGGACCACTGTATAATCATTTGAATTATGAACAACATTTTGATCAATCGTTATGTCAATAGAAGCTAATTTAAATGCTCTTTTAATTTCTTCCTCTGTTAAACCCTTTTTTTGAAGAAATTCTTCTTTACGTCCAATAGGGCTACTTTGTACTTTAGGATTTTGTAAAAATTCTACTGCTGTTTTTACCTTAAAGAAAAATTTTTATCAACTTTTTATATTAAAATATTTTTAACAAAAAATGTATACTTATTACATCATTTTATCCTTAATACTTATATAATCAATCAATGATTACTTTTACTTCGTATCGTTCTGCTGAAATTTCTTAATATATGATAAAATATTAAGATATTTAAATAAATATACATAAGCAAATATATATATATACATATATATAGCCTAAGAATAATAATAACTTACTAAATTTTCCCTCAAAGCAAGGTTATTATTATTTGCATCTTGGTTAGCCATAGCCATAATTAAAGGTATGATCACTTTAACGAAAGTATCATAACTATGTATTCATATTCAGTTTTTTCTTATGTAAATCATTTTGTAATACTAGGTACACATGTATCCGAAAATATTACAACGCGCAGGCGTTGGTATAAACACTTGATATAGTATCTTTTGGGTATAAGAAGATTTTCAAATATCTACCAAGAAAATTATTGAACTCTGTTTTTTATATTTAATTAAAATATATCGTATGTATAGATATCAAATAACAAGAGAAACATGAATTTGCTACATCATTAAAAACATAGAGTGTAATCTTATACATATATTTTCAAAATTTTCTGAAAACAAAAAATTTTCTGAGCGTGCAAAGGAAGAGCTTAATTAGTAGACTGTAAACTTGTAAATTGTTGACAAATTCAATATCTTTTTAATATTTTTATTATAGTGATTAAACATATAAATGTACAACTACCGGTTTTGAAATCAATACAACAACCCTACTTGCCCCATAAACTTATAATTATGATATTTGCAATCATAATGATGGATAGACAAATCTAAATTTCGATACAACTCATTGCTATATATTATACTAATCTATTGTTATTTTAAACTTAACTTATCGTAATAGTATGTCTTTGAGATACGTAGTATAAAGAAGTGGGTGTTGCTTTCGTCATTTGATAGTTCGCACTTGTATCAGTAGGTTGGTACTGTTACTGTACGTTTCGGAGGCTGATACAAATTAGTCTCTTATTTTTATTAATCGCATTAAGAGTCATGTGTAAGTGATCTTTTACAATTCTGAAACTTATATTTATGGATATTTGCATTTCATAATTTTCGGAGAATTTTCGATAATGATAGTGCTTACGATATAGGCCGTTCATTTCCGATCAATAATACTAACCGTTTACAAGACATATTAGAGAACCTCAAATGTCATTTAAGAAAAGGGGCGTTATCTTTTACTTGATGTAAGAAGTTTACGTTAATTTTTAGATAAATTGCTCCTCTCATTTTCTTCAAAGCTAGTCCTTATAGTATTTGAATTGAATTAATACAGTATTGTCCCAAAAAAATTTTCATATCACTACTTGCATTCATTGATTTTTAATTCTTTTGGACGTCTAACAATGTTTTTTAATACGTGCTATATTTATGTTACAACAGATTTTCATCATTATATATAAATTCCTAAAATTAAACATTTTAAGGTTGTAATTAAAAAAGTGTTAAATTTGATAAATATATTATATTAAATATTAGATACATTTTATCTTAGAAAGTATATAAGATTTACAAATATATTTTGATAAATCCAAAATTTTGTATGGTAATAAATAAATATTATGTGTTTATAGATTGATTGTAATTGGAATAATAAAAGGTACCCTCTGTCAAAATGATAGGGGGTTTATTTGTCTACAATCATAAGGGAGAGGTACTTATCTCCAGAGTATATAGAGATGACATTGGACGAAATGCAGTTGATGCATTTCGTGTCAATGTTATCCATGCTAGGCAACAAGTACGCTCCCCTGTTACCAATATTGCCAGAACATCATTCTTTCATATAAAACGTGCTAATATTTGGCTGGCTGCTGTTACTAAACAAAATGTTAATGCTGCAATGGTTTTTGAGTTCTTATTAAAAATTATCGATGTTATGCAATCATATTTTGGTAAGATTTCTGAGGAGAATATCAAGAACAACTTTGTGCTAATCTATGAGCTTTTGGATGGTTAGTACCTTAATATGTCATATAAAGATATTTCCATAAGCAAAAAATATTTTGTTTTTAAAGTATAATTAAATTTATTGTCCAGAAATCTTGGATTTTGGGTATCCACAGAATTGTGATACTGGAGTGTTGAAAACATTCATTACTCAACAAGGAGTAAAATCTGCAACAAAGGAAGAACAGGCTCAAATAACCTCCCAAGTAACTGGTCAGATTGGATGGAGAAGAGAGGGTATCAAGTACAGACGTAATGAATTATTCCTTGATGTTCTTGAATATGTGAATCTCTTAATGAGCCCTCAAGGGCAAGTGCTAAGTGCACATGTTGCTGGGAAGGTTATTATTCAAGGGATAAAATGAGGGAACAGCTGAGGTTTTGGAAAACTTATTAATCTAACATTTCTACCGTAACAGGTTGTGATGAAATCTTATTTGTCTGGAATGCCAGAATGCAAGTTTGGAATCAATGATAAGATTGTTATGGAGGCTAAAGGTATGAAAGGTGGAAGCGGTTTGGGAGGAGGTGGAGATGATCCTACAGGTGCTAGATCTGGGAAACCTGTTGTTGTAATCGATGACTGCCAATTTCATCAGTGTGTCAAGCTTAGTAAATTCGAGACAGAACATGCTATCAGTTTCATACCTCCTGATGGAGAATTTGAGTTGATGAGGTAAAAATCCTTTGGGGAAACGTTATGAATGTAAAACTAATAATCTTAATTAATAATTGTTGGTAATGTCTTGCAGATATCGCACCACCAAAGATATATCATTGCCTTTCCGCGTAATTCCATTAGTGCGTGAAGTGGGACGTACAAAGATGGAAGTGAAAGCAGTACTGAAGTCAAACTTTAAACCATCTTTGTTGGGACAAAAGATCGAAGTTCGAGTACCTACTCCTCTGAATACCGCTGGAGTACAATTGATTTGCTTGAAAGGAAAAGCAAAATATAAAGCATCTGAAAATGCTATCGTATGGAAAATTAAACGTATGGCCGGTATGAAAGAAACTCAGTTATCAGCGGAAATCGATTTGCTTGAAACTGATACAAAAAAGAGGTGGACCCGGCCGCCTATATCGATGAATTTCGAAGTACCATTTGCGCCCTCTGGATTCAAAGTTCGGTACTTGAAAGTATTTGAATCCAAATTGAACTATTCCGATCATGATGTTATAAAATGGGTGAGATACATAGGCCGAAGTGGTCTATACGAGACACGATGTTAATGACGTTTCATCGCATTATTGTAAATGAGTAACCTCAAGGCATAAATACGATTTTCTCAAAATTATCACTTTACGGCGCATATTTAAATAGTTGTTTGAAATACTTAGATTAACTGACGAATGATTAAACGTATAAATGGTTAAACGTATAAATGGATAGATACCAAGAGGGGAAGATCTTTGTGCCAATGTGTTTTATAATCTAATTTCTTTCGCGTGTTATATTTTACTGTAACATGTGAGTTCTTTTTAAGAACCTTTTTCTATAACAATTTTATTCTATCTGAGTTTTAGCGAAATTCCAACTTTTGTGAAAGTTAATATTTATGTAATTTCATGCGTTGGATTAGATTTTAATCTTGAACATACATGTATTATATCATACTTCATTATACGTTACGTTAACGGCATTTTTTATTCTTTTTTATAAAATAAAAATTCATGACCTCTTTGGTATCGTAACAACGAGAAAATTTAAAATAATTGCTAAACACCGTGAATGATATTTAAAATGCGCTCAATAAAGTCTAGATTATTGAACATATTTGTTGTCATTTATGAAAATGAATAGAGAATATCTCGATTCATTGTAAAGGAATAATTTTGTCTCTCTATGTTAAAATTCATATGCATAATAAAGTATGTATGTAATTTAAAATGTTATGTTATGTCGTAATTTTTTAAAATAACGTTAATCGTTAAATGGTTGATTTCTATACTGTTGATTACAAAGTACCTTTCTATATTGTTCATATTTTATATTGTTTATATAATTTTCGAATGTAACGACAGAATGAAAATGCAATATGGTCGCGAAAGGGCAGTTATGATTGCTATTTTTGAATTTGAATCTTCTCTATATCTTTTTTACGGTAGTAATAATCCGAAACGCATATGATTTTTTATTTTTGGATAAAATTCTTATTTTCATCATGACCGATAAAATGATCATATATTTATTTCAAAATCAGTCACACACTTGTAATTGAGTATTGAGCTAAAAATTTCTCCGTTACTTTCTCTTTGATTTACTCTAAGACTTTTGTAATAATTTATAATAATTATATAAACTTACCATTCGTAGTTATTTCTGCAGCAACGAGACCAAGAATTGCGATGTTATCCCAAATTTCGGCTTCTTTTTTCACATGAATTTCACTACCAATCGCACAATAATGTTCGCGGGATTTCACGGCAAAACGAACTAACGTGTATAATTCAAATTACAAATAGAGTCAAATCACGCAAGTGTAGTAATTCAAATTTGAAATCAATCAAATGTATTGTTATTTCATATATATTTTATAATTTAATTAATTAAATTCTTCAATTAAATAAACATTTCTAATACTATTATTTTTATTAAATAATCGCTGTATTAAATCCAACTTTTGAATAGAAAATTTATAATTACATGAATTTATGTGCACAAATATACCGGAAGTTGAAATTATACAAGTTACTTATTACTTGTGAATAAAAGCTAAAACGTCATCACATTTTTATCTTACGTCTTAACGATAAAACCAGGTACGTAATAATCAACATAGAAAATGAAAGATTAATAATTCTCGTGAATCGTTTGTTAATCTAAAACTCCATTTTTTTCATAATCGATCGAGTAATTGATTTGACACACAACAAATTGAAAGCTGTCACGAACGCCAACGGAGAAAGGAGAAAGAAGCGAAGGGACGTGTCCTAATTAGTTTTAATCTGTTCGATTAATTAAGGTTTCGAGTGAATACAATTGAATCGGTGTGGCGACTTGGTAGTAGAAATTTAAATTTAAAGCGGAGTTTCTCATCTATATGTTACCCGCTTGCCTTGGTAGTAGAGCGTGATAACTTGTGCTTTGGCGCATGCGGCTCGCAGCCATACCCGTGCTCGTACCTGTCATGGATTCCAAGGATCGACCGCGAGCGCAGGCACGCGTGATCACACGATTTCATGCGTGAAAATCAACGATACATCGAGAGATTCGTGTATAAGAGTAATGCACGATTATGAACCGGTGGTAAAGTGGTGATATCTCATTGCTCTAAGTGTTGGCGCCGCGTAAACAATCGTCTCAAGATGAACCCTCTCAATACGGGTTACGGGCCTTCTGTCACACGGAGCACAGATATTGTAAGTATTTTATACAATGTATCTTTTGCTCGATCAAATAGATATATATTGGCGCTAAGCGACACGATATATATTCCGTGAGCCGATCTACGTTGATTTTGTATGCTGTCCTCGTACCGTAATGTCGAGCCTTAGAAAAGTATTTCCCGAACGTGACTGATAGTTTTTCCACCCGTGATTAGTTTGCACCTCGGTGAATTTCGGTGGAAACAAAATTCTTCGAATCCTGATCAATTTACCAATGTTTAGGTTACACCGTGGTCGTGTATTGTATACGCCACGTCTTCGAGGTCTCGTGGCGATTCTCACCGAGCAGTTTTATGGGTACCGCTATTTTTAGTACATACCGTAAACCTGCAGCTCTGGCATAAACGAAGGTATTGAGAATTTTATAATTTTCGTTGTATACCGGCACGTGTTGTTTCTCAAATTGTCGGCTCCCGGGTTATTTCAAAGGAATAAATGTGATTGGTGTGTGTATTCATGGCTATACGAAACGTTTTCAAAGTATCGGCTACATTATTCGGTAGTTTGTTTCTGTGATGACAGTTTGATGAAATAAAAAATCAGACGTTATCGAATTATCATTCTTGGCGGGAAATGTAAGGAAGCGTACAATAATCCGTCATATATCGAAATGTTAGCGTACAACGTGGTTTCATTAACCATTGGACCATTGTATCTGGGCGAGCTCATCGTAATCAGCTGTTATCAAGAACGTTGTTATATGTGTTTCCTGCCACTTGTGGTTCTACCAGCTACAATTTTATCGTAACGGATACGAGTCACCTTTACGGCTTTATTCTGCGTCGAATCGTTAATTATTAAACCAACAACGTCTCTTACTACTCCACTGTTTTTTTCGTCATCACCATATCATTCATCTTATCGTGCTACATCGGAAACGATAATCGATATTCGGCCAGTGGGACGATTGAAATTTTAAATTTGAGCGGAGGCTATTGAAAGGCAAAACAGACAGTGGTGCCTTAGAGGTGAAAACCTGGTCGATTCAAAGTATACTTAGAAGCCAAGTTGTAATCTTCTGTTTAAGGAAACCTTGTGCTTTATGCACACATCGCGCGATAAAGGAACGACTAAATATTCTAAAGGGGAAGCGAAAACTATCGGTATTCACATTTATCTATCATACCTAACGTCACGATTTCATTACAATTTTCCACGATGAATCGTTCGAGTATTGTTGTTTTCCTTTGTATATATAGCTGGAGAATATATAGTATGTTAGGCGTACACCTGTTTCGTGAGTTATTTGAGTATTTGTATTCGATGTTGAATCAGTCTCTAAATTATTGTAAATAACTAACTGTTTACTTGACTGAGTCATTTATATTTCGGTATTTATATTGCTTAATTATACTATTTATATTCCTTTTTTCCCTACATTTTAGATAACAACAATTGTATATATATATATCTATACAATTATATATATATATATATATATATACATAGGATATATATAGCATATATATAAGATATATATAGGATTCGTTGGCACGGGTAATGCAAGTAAAAGTAGACACAGACTTCTTTGGACTTGTTGAGTCTAACACATAACCGGTATCACGTCGGGCACTGTGTGGGACGCTTAGAAATTGTACACAATACCAAGATTATACAGCGTGACTACATAACACCTGGACGCGTGCTCTTCTCATATAAATTACGACGAGTGTTGGCTACACATGTGTAGCATTAAAAAGTAAATAAATGTGATAGTCCATTATGTATGAAGCGACTATCGAACGTATATAGCGGTTATCTGCCGATAGAGCGGCACGTGCAACGATAATAATAGAACTGTCGGTGCATTCACATACGGGGGATACCTGTTGTGTAGTATGTTAAAGACACAAAGTTTCACGCTCAGGCTCACTTCAATCATCAGCGAGATTAGACCTGATTAAATCGATAAATCCAATCGAGCTATGGCGTGGGAAATACACTTTCGCCTCTGAGTAGTATATTTGAACGATGTACCAATAGATTTCTGTAATCTTCAATGCCATATCCCATTATTTGATGATCGATAATTGGTCGATAGTTGCTATAACGAGCTATCGTAGTTCGCCTTGGTTTTGTGCTCGAGTTTCCTTTCTTTTTTACAGTTCCAGACAAAGCGTATTATATTTTTAGTGTTCTCCCAGGTATCAATATCTTTTGTTCAATGAAATTAGGTCGGCGTAGCGCCTAAAGGAATATCAGATTTGATCGTTCTTAGAGTTAGCGTTTTGCACGTTACGTGGCGTTATTTTCTTAATTTACGAGAGATAAATCGGCTGTGTGACGTCATTTTCTGTTTGTATATCACGAATGTTTGTCAACTGGTTTTATGCCCAAGGTCTTTCATACGGTGATAATGAAATACCATTTTATTTACGTTCTAGTCTAAAAATTCACTATGTGTTCTTTGGCTTTAAGTGTGCTAGTTTAA
Organism: Bombus vancouverensis nearcticus; assembly: GCF_051014615.1. Lineage (NCBI taxonomy): Eukaryota > Metazoa > Arthropoda > Insecta > Hymenoptera > Apidae > Bombus > Bombus vancouverensis. The sequence continues at coordinate 8,991,480 of NC_134921.1, read as the reverse complement.
TTGCTTCAGAGATATATCAGGAATAATTGGCTTGATAAGCAAGGTAGCTATGTGATGTGTAAAGAGTACGGAATAGTTCAAAGACCAGTAAAGATTAACATTCCATTTAACCACATGCCGAAACAATTTTATCTTGAATTATCTTTATCTCTTGGCCACCGACATAGTCATTTATATCGGTCAGAGAACGCTAGGTTTTCGATAACATACTTTTTTTTCCATTGTGTACCTCTTTATATCCGGATAGCCAGGTTGTTTGATATTATCGCTAAAATCCACGACTCTACCGTACACGTATGTTGGATCAATGACAAGGATAGATGCGTTGCTAATCACGTGCCGTTGAAGCAGAATAATCAGAGGATGAATTAATGTTGTGTATATTCTAATCGCTATACAGTCGTTGCAGAATATAAAAAATAATGATCTCTTCTCTATTTTCTTTTCGTTAAGAAACATTAATGCAACTTTTGTATCGCTCGATACGGAAACGCGCATATCCGTTATCATTTCCTACGTCATTGTGCAACATATATGGTATACTGTATCCTGACGCCTTTCGTGGCGAGAAAGACACATTGGAACATTGTGAATGGCGTATATAGAAACGCATCTGCTTCGTCCCATCGAAGTAGATGCCTTTCAGCACGCGCTTTCTGTTTGTTTCGATTCGCAATAACGTTTATTTTATCGAAATGACATGAAAACGTTTGGCATATATCGAATATAAATAGCGTTCGGGCTATTTTCTCGGTGCACGGGGCAATGATTTGCACAAAAAGGTCATCACGAACGATGTAACGTGATTAAATACGTTAATAGTAAATTGTGGGAAATGATGTTGTTGGGAAAGGTCGATCTATTTTTGCGTTGTGTTAAATAGAAACGTGCGAGGTCATTCGCGTTTTCTCGTTCCCCCATAATCGTTGGGTTTCCGCACGATTTTCACTCTTAATACGATCATCGTTAATGTACCATTACAACGTTATGAATGGCCAATTAACGTTACTATCGTTATATGGTTGCACTTGTAAACTCAATTAGCAACGAAGGTGGATGACAATTGACAATTGATCTTGCCGCGACATTTGTTTTAAGAGACACGGAATGTTAGAGCGATTATAACGTGTGTTTGTAGAACGTGTAGATTTTATGAAGTCTTAGCCATTTGTTACGGATAAATATGGAACTTGAATGATACACGCATATTTCCTGTTTCAGTTTCCATTTAACAGAATATTTGATTGCAATTTAGAATTAACAACGGAGAAACCTACTTTTATTATCGTCTCATAATTTTGAAAATGTACGGAAAATTTCAACCTTTTGACCGAATTGCATCACATGTCCTAAATACCTGTGGACGATGATATGTACAGGATAGCAATCTCAATCTTTTTGGATAAAAACCACGAAGCATCGAAGAGATTTATTTCTAGGTCATATTCGACGAATCTTTGAAAATTTCTATTTTCGACGCAAACATATTTGTCGTTGCTCGTAATCTTGACATTTTCTTCCCAAAAGTTGCACTTGGAGACCTTCTGCGGATTTTTATTTACTGCCGTTCACAATACACTTGGTACGGGTAATGCCCAACTAACTCGATCAATTTTCCCAACTACCATTTACGTTGTCGGCACGATTTTCAACGTGTGTACTTGTTGACAATCTGTACATGATTCGGCACGACTTCCTTCACTTTCTCAACTGGCTGTCTCGCCGCCTTCCTATCTCTCAGCCAGACGAGGTCGAGCCGGTGAACGATTCACCTTGCTCTTGAAAATATTACTCGCCAAAGTTGTCGTCAACTTTGAAAAAGGGAATTCTGTTTCTACGAATTCTTCTCGAAGGGTACGCGCATATGTCTGTTATCGTACTTTTGGATCTCTTGCCTTCTATTTCCTCTTGTTCTTGTCAAGTTTGAAATCTAAACTGTGATTCGGTGCTGCGTGCAGTTTTATACAAGGTGTCTTAGCAATCAGCGAGGGATCGATCGTACGTGAAGGAACAAGTGGAAAATGTACGACGAACTATTTGGCGTGACGTTTCGTTTTCGAGAAAATCGAGTTTGAAAATTTGTCAACTATATCGGAACTAGAGCAATTTCGAACTGAACAGAAGTGAGTAATCGGTAGGAAGTTATTCTACTGTGAAAACGAGTTGAAAATGTAGAATGAAATTTGTTCAGAGCGTGTCTTCTGAGAAAATGAAGCTTGGAAATTTCAAGTACACGTGTGCCAGGAAAATTCTTAATTAAAATGTATTTAAACTCTATTTTTTTTTTATTTTTAACCAAATTTTAAACAGAAAAATATTATCTCACATTTTTCTTTATTTTTACACGTAGAATAACCTTCTACTTGTTATTTGCTCGTAGATAGTCGGTAATTAGCTAAATTCCCATATACTAAATAAGTTTGCAAATTTAGCTTTATCGGAGAAACAGTGACGTATGAAAGAACGTCGTTCTATATTTTCAATTTATTTTCTGTTCACGTAGAATCACCCGTTTGCCTATCGTATGACGATTATTGAAACGACGTACTGTATAGACGAGATCGAGTGATGCGCGAAAATTTACGACGAGAAAGTAGTTGTTTGGCAAATCAGCCTGTAATTACGGAGTAACAAATTTAGGAAGTTGTAGCATTTATCTGGTAATAGTAATAAATCTTTGGACTGAAAAGCGTCAGAGATGGTCGCGATGTTGTATGCATTTGTACAGGATATTAATGTTGGACAAACTGAAGTGTGTGGCAGAGCATCATGGCAAACTTGAAGCAAACAAACTTGCACCGACTAAAATGCTTCGCTCTTTTGCATGAACTTTGTCTAGAGATGCTGCTTGTTTAGGAAAACACCGCAAAAACAGCGAGCGTTTTTGCACCACTAACGTTACCTTGCTTGCACGGAACTAATATACGTAAATTGCGTTGCCTTTAACGAGCTGAATCAACGTGTACCCAGAGCACTAATTTAACGATGCATATTTTTAATTGCGTTACGTAGAGAAAATGTCTGATTACCGTGGTAAAGAAAAACCGATTCGCTCGAATATCGTGTACAAAGGAAATTCCGAAGTTCTCGGTTTCTTTTTTTTTTTTTTTTGAAATATAAATTCAATTTATTTATAGCGATCGTTTCATTGATACAATTTTTGTAATCAGCCTGTAACTTCTTTGTACTTTAGGTAGATTCGCAGAAGAATATATCATATATATTCAAGGCAACCGAGAATAGAATTCTTTGTAGAAACAGATGGGCCACAGAGTCCTTTTCCAAAATTCACTTGCGTTCTGTAGGTTGTGTGTTCATGTGGATGGAGAACTAGGTCGGTTACTCTCGAAGGTGGTATAAATAAATAACAGAAGGAATATAAAACCGAACGACGCATCCCGAAAGCAAAGAAACGCACTTTGTTGGTAATTTCGCGTACCGCGTGCAGGCTGATTGGTTTTCCACGTAGAAAAATAAGCGTTGCCGATTTCCACGTATGTACGTACGAGATTCCATGAAGCTCTAACTCGATCACGGCTTTTTATACCTTACGATGCCACCTGTGTAACGGCGTCGCGTTCGTAACGCACTCGGCAATTTCACGAAAATTATCCTGTTCAGTTTGTTAGCCGTGCTCTCGATACACAAACTCGTCAGCTGTTATATTAACTGACACGCGACACGTGCAATTGATCGGCATTCCGCGCATACTACAAAAGTGTTTCAGGTGTTTGTAACGCCACATTTGCGTGCGAAGATATATCTTGTTTAGCTGGACTCGTAAATAGCGTTGCATAACCTGGCTAATTAAAGCTTTCCGATGACTGCCTCGAAACCATGTCCATTTAAGACACGTACGTCATAAGAAAAAAGAAAAAAAAAAAAGATCCTCACACGAACATTGTTTCATCGATTCAAGGCCTCCGTCGGTTTTCGCACAGTTTCGCGTCCAAGCTTTCAACTTGAAATCGAAGAGTCCTACCATTGTACAACGCAATGTGCAGAATTCTCAATTCGTCGTTGATCAGCTAGGAAACAGGTATCGTTGCCGATTTCATATGTTATTCAAAAGTTGTAGCGATATCCGGAGAAGTGCTCGTAAACCGGTTACAAGGTATCGTAGCCGCCTTTTTTCAAAATTCATGCCTTGAATTTCTCGATTCATGGGGAGAAGGAAACTGGGTCATTGCGTCTCAAAGGAAGGGTGGTTGGCTTCAAGGCGAATCGCAGAGTTAAAGCGAGTGAGTGAGATATTAAGAGGGCAAAGAGGTCTAGAGGAGAAGGGCGTAACAGGCCGGAAGGGCGTGGAGAATGGTTGAACGATCGAGAAGCCATGACGAAATTCCATGTACATTGTATTCCTTTGTGAGCCACGTGCCTGTCCTAGAAGATTGGAACGTCTTTTGTTAGGGGATTATTGGCGCTTGATCAGCCATTAAATTGGTTAATTTGCGATCAAACAAACAGCAGGATAAGCGAGTTCGTGTCGTTACTCTGCTTTCCGTCATAACTTTCCATATTCACTGACAATTTCTTTCATCGTACAAGTTACGAGAGCGATATTTTACTAATATACATCGTGAATAGAAAATCTCGTGCCATCTAATCAAGGGGCAATAACTTGAACGTACGTTATACGTAGTAGTAACGTTCTCCCGTGATATCGTATTTTATGAGGGTTGAAATGCGTTGGAGAATTAGGTCTCTGCTCTCAAAGCGGAAGGCGAGAGGGTAACTGTCTTCAAGGTGAATCCCAAACTCTGAAGTGCAGTAAAGATAGAGAGTGAGCAAGCTTGGAGGGAGGATAAGAGGTCGGAAGGGCGTGGAGAATGATGAAATTCCGAGTAGACAAGTCTCTTCTCTCGAGTACTTAGTCGTTATGGACTTTCGAGTGAGAAGGGAAATTTCGCTGAGAGTACGATCGGATCTCGCATTGTTTCGTACATAGTTTAGCTCGCGAACCGGTGATTACCGTCTATAGTTAATTTTCGTTCGATTCCACCTTAATTCCACGGATCTAAGTAACGTACAAAGTATCGTGGAATTGTAGAAGCGTTTAGCTACGATTCGAACGTGGAAATCGATTTTCGCGAATGTTACTGCAGGCCGGAAATTAAGTTTGTTTTCGTCAAAGGGAGAGTAACTGTCGTCGAGGCGAGTGGCAAAGTCAAAGTGTACCAGGGGATGAGGACGAGCTGAAAGGGCGTGGAGGATGACGAAATTCCGAGTAGATGGGGATCCTTTGTGAATTATCGTCTTTTTCCCTGGATTCTCGTTTAAGGGGACCGATGTTCCATCGACAGGAAGTGCACAGAGATTTCGAAACTTCTTATCGACTATCCCTCGACGAAACAATCGGAAGTATGTTCGAGCTAATCGTTGTTATTAGGGGATGTTCGGGTTAGAATACGAAACACACAAAGCTCACTATCGATCGGTGAATCTACAAATGTAGGACACTCGAACATGTTGTCACAGTCGTGCAATGCTAAACAGGCGAAGTCGCGTGCTTTTAATCGTAGGACATTAACATAGCTGTCATTTTTATTTACATGGTTGTATTTGTGATGTTAAAAAAATATACGATCATATAGGAAAATTTGTGAAAAATTCAAAGTTCGGTGAGCTCGAGCGATAACCTTTGGACGCTTGTATCCTTGAAAAATTGGAAAAAATTGTCGCAAATTTGAAAATTCGCATGTGAATTGAATATATCAACCGAAAGGACTGTTAAAAATTTAAATTTGAATTTGAGAGGTCTGTTAAAAATTGGAATTCGATATTTAATTCTAGTCAGAATACACGAATAGCTATGGAAGAAAGGCAATCAGTTGGAGGATGTTGTGTTTCGGATTTCATCAAAAAACTGGCAACGTTTCTACCCCTATTCAAATAATTTCAAGTCTCTCATCTCTATGATGGAATTCGTTTTTCGGAAGACTTTGACTCAATTTTACTGGCTAAATCTATGATAATGGCTGCCAAGAATCGTACGTACGATAATGGCTGCCAACTAGAATCAACTTTGCAAAGCCAGCTAGCTATGAAATCGTAAAAAAATAGAATTGTCGGTACTTACACGGATCCGTATAGATCTATACCTGGTCGTATGATTATTCAAGAATGTAGAACGGAATAGCAGTAAATGAATCGGTCACGATCCGATAAACGAAAGAAATGAAATTCTTCGTATAAAGGAAGACGAATTTCGAAAGATATAGTTTCTCCAGACGTGATTTTGGATACACGCAACACCCTCGCGTGCTTCCGATCCAAGAACTTAATATCGCGATGTTATTTGGAACGGTTTCAAATCTTCGAGCTCGTGTATATTCATTTCTTATTTTTGCAAGCAATCTATCACGAGTCCACGAAATCCGCCGTGATAACTGGCCATTAATATATTTCCTACTCTCAGAATTTTTACTATTCTCCGCCGTTGGTACATTTTGATCGATGAAATACAAAATAATCGTCGACGTAAGAGTTTTGACATTAGCATAATCTATTTCCAATACGTAGAAACATTTTGAAATGTTCATCTGAAAAGATAGAGTAGATACGGAAATCCATATGAAAATCTTGGAGTTCGTAACATCGTCTGTTTACAACTCGTCGAAGGCAAGGGATTTAAAATCGAGCGTTGGTACTCGCGTTAAGCGTTACTACTCATACTTTAGTAAAACGGCGCGTGAAAAGCGATCGTCAAAGGTAGATAGAGGCGGCTAGCGAAATAATCTCATCGATTTGCCTTGCGAAAGAAGCCACGGTGGTGCACGCTCGAATGACACGTTCATAAGGGAGTGAGAAGGCCGTGACATGGAATAGGATGGAAGGTAGGATCATCCTTTAAGACGACAGCTTTAATATCGAGTATCTTGGTGTACGTGTGTACAGGAGGAGCAGGTGGTAGCAATCGCGCTGGAGCTTTAAGAACCTAGGGGTGGAGGCTGGAGAACGCATTTCCCGTCGGATACTTGGATCAGCCGAAGAAGGAGGATCGCTTTCGAGGAAGCTTTCGTGCAACCTGTGCACGTTCTCCTTCTTCGTCAGTAACAGCAAGAAAGACTTAAAAGAGGACGGTGAGGATGAGGCAAGTAGTGGTATTGGAGCCGGCTGGCAGTGTTCTGGTGATCAGACAAACTTCCCTCGGTAGTAACGTTGCTACTAGTAACACCAATTCCAATGCTGGATCCAATAACGCTCACGAGACCCATGGGCTCGCCAATCACGCTGCTGTGTCCACGATTGCCTCCAATGATCACAATCAGAATCGTATCGTCGTCGTGCGCTCATCCTCCTCGACCTGCATGACCACCACGGTGAGTCGATTAATTCGTTTTATGGTTGGACCGAGTCAACTTGGATTTTCCTGTCGGGTAATGTTCCTCACCTAGGTATATAGGAACTTGTACCGGAAATCTCGAAGCAACTAAGCCGATCTCTTCTCACGTAGCTGTATTAGAATTAGCTGGATTTTGTTCTTCCTTTCTTTTTTTTTTTTTGCATCGAGTATATGTTGGTTTGTAAATGTTTTATTGTGATGACTAGAAAAGTTCTTGCGATGTAACAACAAGCTTCCACAGAAGACATCGAACATTTTTCACCAGGCTGACAATCATTCATCCGCGAACGGTAACAACATCAACATTAACGGGAACCTGAATGGAAATTCCGGGGCAATCGGTAGCAAAGCATCGACAAAGGTCGTGGTTGGTAGCGGAGGTTCCAAAGCGAACGAGAGAAACGATCATCTTAGGAACGATCACAAGAGCCAAGAAGGGATCGGTACCGGTGAATCGAACTCTGGATGTCGTCCAAGGACGAGCAAGGAAGCCGCTCACGAGAACGTCTCCTTAGACAGGAAACTCGATGGCGCGGATCCCATCTCCGGTAAGTACTTCCGCCATTACTTCCTTTTACCTTTGACAGACCAGCCGATCTTCCCGTGAATTATTTATTCCCCTATCGGCCATACTTCTTAGAAGGTAATAATTTACTTTGCTGTTTATGCACTGAAGGAGGAAACGATTTCATCGCTACTATTCTATGCTGTTACGATCGTCAGTTTCCACTCGATGACAAACGTTTATGAAGTTATGGCTTTATGTTCCTGCTTGCTATTGGAACGGTGCTCGTGCCATCAATCGTTTTATTCGTCGATTGATGGAAAAGGCTACGAGGTAATCGCGATTTTGGTTATAGTCGATCGATGTGCAATAGTCGAGCGAAAGTGCGTTGATTCGAGAGAAAATAGAACGCACAGTGTTTCCATTCAACGAACCGTTTCTTTGTGCGAGAGAACAAGTTCGATAAATGGAGACACGTATTCGCGAAACGATAATTTTTTGTTTTATTATTCTTTGAACGACTGTTCGCGACTCTTTTCCGCTCTCTTTGCCGATATTAGGAAACGCTATGGCCTAAAAGAATGTTACCAGCGTGGCACAGCTTTTTGCAACACGATAAAGCACTCTAATAAAAGTTTTCTAGCAAATTGGAGATCTCGTGACGATGTGCCTCGCTTTATGTATTGGTAGATTAATTAAAGAGATAAAACAAAGCGAAAGTTTGATGCATTTCAGAACACGAAGTACAATGTTAGATGTATTACGTTAACGTTATAAAATAGCATTGTGTACCAAGAATGCGTCGTTTGATGCGTGTGAGCCTCTATTTTTTCCACGAACCGCTTTATTATTTCAGCGTTCCTTTGGTTACTCGTCTCGTTTCAATAAACGAAGAGAACACGTTACGGTGAAAAATATTCTGCATTTTGTGCAGAACACCATCGAGTTTCATAGGACGAGCGCGCTCTTTAATTCTTCCCCTTTAAGACCCGCATTTAAATTTTAAACGAAGCTCATCGATCAAATTTCGCCCGGAATCAAAACTATTTAAGCCCGCATGAATTATACATAGTTTATATTAACTTCTACGACAGAAGAGAAACAATTACTCGAACCTCGTCTTAATGAATTTTTAACATCACAATGGGGGGTGGAGCGTGTTAAGTGTTTGTGTGTCGTTCTCTAACGAATTGTATGCATATATTTAACTACTTGTCAGGTCTGAAAATATCTCGCGCGCTCGCGGAAATAAAACGATATTTAATTACATTGCAAGTTATGTTATTTTTTTTTTCATTTCACGATTCGGTCGTATTTCAAGCGGAGTTTAGACCAAAGATCTTGCTGTTTTTATTACGCCAAGGTTGAGTTACTCGGAGCAGGAATCTGGTTAAACTTTTGAGAAAAAAAGATCCATTTCCGAGACCTCTTTGAAACTTTTTTTTTTATCCGACTTACGAGAGCCGCGCTATCACGGTCGTATAATTTTTCTTCTCTCTCCTTCTTCCTCTTCTCTTCTCTTCTCTTTTTTTCATCCTGAACTTCGACGTCACGTGTTCCATTCTTTCGTCGTCAAAAGCTGCCCCTTTTTATCGCTCCCTGAAGTGACTTGCTTGTTCCACGTTTCCAGAATTGAATATATGCACGCGGTATGCATATGCAGTCCCAGTTACACACAGTCGTTGAAATACAGTATGTACACGTAGCGTGACAGAAATATACGTACTCGTGTTCAATTCGTCTCGAAATATTTTCCATGATGCGTATTTGTGCATGAGTCAGCAGGCTGATTAGTAACAGACGATAACTATAAACAGGATATAAATTGTTGGAAAACGCGAGTAACATGCTACGATCCTGTAAGGGGAAATAATTTAAATATTTCTGGTGCGAAAAATATCAGAGAGGTTTAGATGGCTCGATGAAATATACGAGGAGCTATTTTCATTTTCTAGTTACACGGTGCCGGCGCGGTGGATAGGGTGGTTGAAAAAATGTTTTGCTTCGAATCCACGCATGTATGTAGGTCTGTATAATGCTTTTACTGAAAGTAGGACGACCGTTTCGATCTTGAAACCACCCTCTTCTCGACTCGCTGGAATTTCACGATTCGATGCTTTTTTGAAACGTTTCAACGTCGCGCATATATACCGTTGTCGCGATCTTTTTGTAAAATATCCAATATAAAACAAAGCGTTCTTTCGCCTTCGATGCGAAAAGAGAACCAGATAAATGAGAAATAAATAGAAACAGTTCCACGAAAGTCGATATCGACGCGAGTTTCCATGTAATCGCGGCTTCATTATAGTTTTAGACTCTGGCATAAACTTTCTTCTAAGTGGCTTAGGCGTAAGTTTCCTTGAAAATTTTTATCGAGCGAAAGTGGCTATCGACGAGTTACGTCTGCAAAGTAGATTCAGACTTCCATACGTGTCCACTGTTTGCCTTACGCTAACGTATCGAACACATTCTGTTGTATAATAAGCGGTATATAAGCTTGAATTTTAAATAAGACCTTTAGGCGATCGCATTAAGTCTAATCAGCCAGCTCTATACTATGATTTTAATCGTCTTCCCGAACCAACAACTATATGCAATTTCTGTTACGAGGAATTCTATCTCCTTCCCGGAAACCATTGCTAAACAGGCTGTCTTCCTTATCGACTGGTGTCACAGTCCAGTGTGAACATTGTAGAACTTGAGTTTGCCACCCTCCATTGAAACAACCCCCCCGAAAGAACTGCACTCTCGCGGGTAAACTCCGCTGGGGATAATTCGTAGTTCCGGTAATATCCGCCAGAGCGGCGATTCTGTCACCTCTCCATACTTTTGCTTCATTTACGTAGGGGTAGGGCGACCTTACGATTTTTGTTCCCTCGAGCAAAAGGTCTTTCCACTATTTCTTCCCCCTTTATCGATTTTCCCCGGGATTTCGTTTCTGTGTTCGAAGGTCGAACTAGCCAGGCAATCGCGAGGATCTCGGATCGTAATTTCTCTGTTGGTAGACGACGTCTGATCGTCGAAATTTAGTGGTTCGTATCTAGAAATTACTATCCTCGTGCAAACGTCGGAATGCATCCCCCGAACAAGGCGTTGCTGGTTGGCTCTCCTGTACACATATATGCCTTATACAACGTCTCTTCTAGCCTATCCCCGACTATCCTGACCTATCCGAATCCTGCTGACTGGAGTAGGTATCGACCCCTCGAGGTGCAGGTACCAATCCTTCTTTTCCATCTGCCTGTCTCTTGTCTATCTTTTCCATTCGTCTTTTCTTCCACGAAATCCCGCTGGTGACCTTTCCAATTCTCTATCCTCTCGGTACCTTTAGTCTTCCTACGTGTTTTCCTTTTTGCCTTGCTGTTTCTCATGCTGTCCGTCTTCGTTCCTCCCTCGTTCATTTTCTCGAGGGGATCCTAATTCGGGACGTTGCGTTTAACGACTATAGGCTACGACTTAGTTGTTAAACGCGAGTCTCGTGGTCCCTGGCAAGAAGTACCGAAGCAACTCGACGAATCCGAGCACGAGCTCCTTCGGACCCGGCGATCTTATTGATTGTCTTAGCTTTCCTGCCGTCACGTTCTCTCTCTCTCTCTCTCTCTCTTTTTCCCTCTCTCTCCCTCTTTCACTTCGCCTGGTCTGCACGGGAATACTTGCACACATAAAGAGACGTTCTCGTTCTATTCTCTGTCCATCTCTGTTTGGCCTGCACTGGAATAGGTACACAGGAATTTTCTTTTTCCCTCTCCTTTCTCCTCTGTCTTTCTCCCTCCCTCCCTTTCTCTCTTCTATCTCACTCACCCCCCCTCTCTCACTCATTCTCAAAGACTCTCATTCTCCCAATCTTTCTCTCGTTTCTCTTGTTTCCTTCTCTTGGTGGCTCGAAGAGCTATCGTCGTCGCCGACTAACGACCGGCGACTTACGTGTCCGGCTAACTTTGCCTCGTGTTCGACGAAACGGAGAGGCGATCTACGTGATAAAGGAACAAGAGGGATAAAGGCCACGAGGGACGAAGGGGAGCCTGTAAGGCGAAGTGAAAAAGAGAAAGCATGGAATTGAAGGATGACCGAGGGAGAGGAACACAGTCGGTGAAAGAGAGGGGAAAGGGAGAGATAGTTGGACAGGAGCCTCTGCCAACGTTCTATTTAAAGCCGTGGGGGTAGCAGCAGCTAGCTGACTGGTAATTTACGAGCTTATACCAAAAAGTTGGACACCTTGGGGATGGCTCCGCACTTTGACACGTGACCTACTTTTATCGGGTTACGTAATTGATCGTCTCGCGCCTGCCCCGTTTGCGCTTGTGAAATCTACGAGACCGAACCCCCTTTCTCTTTCTTTCCTACCCTCTTTTCTAATTCCTCCCGTTGCTATTTTTTTTTATTTTCCCCCGACTCTCCTCCCTTTTTCCACGATTGTTACCTTGATCTTTCAACTTATTCCTTCGTTTCCATTTGTATTCTTGGTTGCTTCCTTCCGGGGGATCCAAACTTTTCCTTTTCTACGATCTTCTTCTTTCGTCCTGTTCTTCGATTGCTTTCAGGAACGTTTTTGCCTTCGTGCAACCTGCATCGAGATTTTTGTGGCCGATCGGTTGCATCGATTATGAAATGAAACATGCCTTCGGTCGTATATTTTCTGAAATGGTTTTAATCGAATTTTGGTAATTTAGCGTTGGCGAAATAACTCATAATAGGGGTGCATTATGCTTTTTAATTCAAATTACTTTTTCATTCTTTAAGGTCGTTACACACAGCGACGGGGGGATGAGCGGGCGACAGCTCTATTTATATCGCATTTAACACACGAGGAGACCTTTGGGTTATTAGCCCTTTCAGCTTTGCGTGCTGACCTAAATGACGTGCAATTTAAAATTCGTGCGATATATTGATCCTCGCAATGTTACCTCCATGCCGTGGATTTCTAACAGATTTAATTATTTTTATTTATTTTACTGAAAGCTATTAGGAAACTCGATGATTTATAACCGTTGTCCGTGTGCTCTCTCTCCGTGAAGAGCACCTTCTCTATCGGAATGTGAATGCAATTCTCAAAGCGGCGGTTATTCCACGTTCTTCTATGGCCAAAACGATAAATCTGTCGTAAACGAATACAGTTATATGTAACGTTCCATTTCGATGGCTAGTCAGGAATTATGGATCATACGAGTAAACTCGGCGCGATACCAAAAATTAGTTGGCGGTCCAGCTGTAGGAGACAATAGCGATCATCCCTGGCCATACGTTGGTCGCAAGCTCGGCAATCATGCACCTTATGCGTTCCAGTTTTGGCCTCGTGCTACTCTAAAAATAAGCCACCGTTTCTATTTCCTTTGATCTCCTGCTTTCCCATTATTCCTCGCTACGTGATACAGACACGTAGACACATAGGTCGAAAGTTCGAGCACGTGTAGATCCACGCCGGGTTGTTTCATCGCGTGACGAAACATTCGATAGTAGGTGGAAAGAAAGAAGAAAGAAGAATGTGACGAAAGGGAGAACATTTTCATCCCATTAACAGAGTGACATCGTTATCGAGGACGAAAAACGTAAGCCCGTGGATTTATCGTAAAATAATAAACACGTCTGTTTATAAGTCGACACCGCGAGCAACGGGGTTGGTCGAGGATGAAGTTGTCCGCAGATATCGCAGGTTTATTTCATTTCGTTATGTCCCTCGTTACGAGATCCGCTCAATTACCAGTTTCTGGATAAATTACGAGCTTATGCGAGAAAATGTACGACTCGAGCGAGTTGCGAGTGCCAGCAATCCGGTGCTCCACTGCACATGCTCCACACGTGTATCTGTGTAAACAGACCATACACGTTTCCAACAGCCTAATTCAGATCTAACGGGTTATAAACGTAAATTCACACGTACACAGTTTTGGCGGCAGTTGTGTGCGTGAAAGTGCCGCTTAAATCCATATAAATTCGTGCCCATGAATCCATCCATTAATCAGATTCGCGATAGAGGGACTGGGGCCCGACGCCCGAGTGATTTCAAGCCTTCCCCGTCTCTCGTCTGCTCTCTTTTCGCCCCTTCTTTCTTTTTTTTTTTGTCTTTTTTCTCGCCGATATCTATAGGAAGCCCACTTGCGAGGGGTCACTAGGAGATGGCAGCACTTCCATTAAAATTCGACGCGAACTTTCTGCGAGAATCCGATGTATGCTGTGTCATGCCCTGCTTATAGCTCTATATAGCCTAGCTTGCAAGTCTCTGCAAAGGTACGGCTGTCATTGTACGTGTGGAAAATACGTGTGTAGGCGCGAAGGCAGTCGGCTATAACCTACGACGAGTCGTAGGTTGTGAGTGGAATATGGTCTAGGGGGTTGGTAAAGGGGGATGGGGAGAGATTAGGGAGCTGCGTCTGTATGTGCCCAAACGGGCAAATCTGCTCAACATTTTTCTCCTCCCTTCTTTTTTTTCCCTCTCCCGAGGGTTCGTTCTTTTACATTTCTCTTTTTTCATTTTCAACTGTTCTCGATTTGTTAACTGGTAACACGTTCGATTGGGAGTCGTACCTTTTTCTCCCTTTTTGCCTTCGCTTGGAAGTTCCTACGTCGAGCGCAAATATTGATGGCAGCTCGAGGAAACTTCCCCATTGGCAGTGGGTAGAATGTCAGGTGTTCGATAAATGCTGAATCACTGCAATTTTGCATTTTTAAAGTCCTGCCCCTTCTGTCCTAGCCTATTTCTCGCAGACCACGCTGGAAACAGCGTGCACTATCCTCTTTCCTTTTCCTTTCTCTTTTTTTTATCCCTCCCTTTCCTTCTTTTCCCTCGCTTCTTGATTTCCACGGCGTAAAGCCGATTTATCGTCGAATTCGGGCGAAGCGTTTCCTCGCTTGTCCCAGTTAAACTAGCTCGGCTAATTAAAAAGAAAAAAGGAAGGAAACGAGAGAAACAAAAAGACACGCAGGAAAATAGGAAAGTTGCTTCTCGCAGCCGCGAGTATCCGTCCATTCTTTTCTTTTTCACCCTATCCCGGGATAGCTTGCACCGCGAGCGGTTCTCGAGCGTTCCCGGGGCAAAAGCCAAAGCCGTGTAAATCCGACGAGGGAAAAAGCTTCCACCTTCTGGAAAAGCACGAACGAAAAGGGAGTCGTTAAACGCTCATATAGGAATTATCCTGCATGGCGTTGTAAATGCCGCAGGAGGTTGGATAACAATCGATTATCATGGCTCGACACGGAGCAACACTCTGTGTTTCCAGCATGCAGGATGATCCTGCGTCGAGAACAGTAGGAGTAGGTAGAGAAATGTACGCTTAGGCATTAATTTGCATTCTCGGTAATCCTTAATTTACAACTCCGTCGGAGTTTTCCAGAGGGTAGCATCGGCGAGTTCTCCGTGGAATTGGCTCGGTGTGCACCCACACCTTGCCGGCCAGGAACACGTAGAAGAGGGCGGCTGTTCGGCGGTGGGGGTGACATAGTGGGGTGAAGTAAGTGGGGTAGTGGCAATGTGAGTAAAGTGGGGAGGTTGGATATTGAAGGTGCAGCTGAAGAGAGGTGGTTGAAGAGGGGTCGAGGTAGATAGAAGGAAAAGGGATTCGGTGAACAGGGGCTGTGGCTGGGGCTGGATAGTCGGACTGGTCTCGATGGTGGGGAATGAATGCTATGAAATGGCGGAATAGGAAAGGGGTAGGGGACAGTCGTGGAAGGACGAGAAGAGGGGCGATGGACGGAGGTCGAGAGTCGCGGGTTGGCTCACTCTGCGGCTCCCGCCGCTCGGGAGCAGACACGCGGGGCCAAAGACTAATTTGAACCTATTTTATTAACAAAACAAAAACATACATATTTGTAAATAACACTAAATAACACGAAATACACACGTCTCCTAAAAGTCTCTTTACCTACTCTAAAAAAGAAATTTCTTAGACCTCTGTAAAAACAAAAGAACAAACAAAGCGAACGCGGAACGCAAGCGACAAAGTAACTATTTCCAGCCCTTAAGCGAATCGTTACGAAGCCTATAACGCAAAAAAAAGAGAGGAAGGATAAAAGGAGAAGAAATAGGAGAGAGGACACGCGAGGATAAGCGAGGGAGTAAAGAAAGGGAGATAGAAGGAAGGCCTATTTTCTGAAGCTCTACCACTGGTGGTATCGGCAGGAGAAAGGCGCGCGTGCGAGAAAGATAGAAAGAGTGATAGAGAGGAAAGAAGGGCGGAAGGAAAGGAAGGAAGGAAGGAAGGAAGGAAGGAAGGAAGGAAGAAAGGGAAGCAAGGAAGAGAAACGACGGAGGAAGCAAAGGATTGAACGCGGTAAAGGCGATCGTAAAACGCGTCAGCTGCGGGCGAATCTCTTTTTAAGTTCTCTCTGTACTGTGTGACCCTTACATTATTTTGTCCCTCCGATAGGGACAGGTTCAGTGTTGTAACTTAGGATATAAGAAGAATAAGAGCTCCTGGAACGCACAACAGAAAAAAGAAAGAGGAAGGAGAGTTGGAGAAAGAACGAGAACGAGACGAGTGTGTGTTTGATTTGAGAGGCGAGGACTCTAGCAGGAAGAAGGAAGCAAGGTCGAAGAGGTACAGAGAACTAACTAACTAGGAGATAGGGTGGACGAAAAAGGAGAGAAAGGAAAGAAGGTTTGTGAAAGAATTGTTCCGGGTTATTCGCGAGTATAGAATACAATGGGGCTCCAGGTTTTTATACTAGTACGAAGAAGCATTTAAAACAAACAGAGAAGGAGAGACAAAATTAAGAGTTATATTAGCAAGGAGAAGAAGGCGAAGATTCAAATCTTTATCGCGGTGTCATTTCCACGCGTTCGCCTCCACGTGTGTCGTCCATCAATCCGAGTACGTCGCGTCGAGTAAAGTCAACGACGTTCGTTGTGAATAATATTGTCTCTCTGTGACTCTTGATTTCTTTTCGATCAGCGGGCTGAAATTAAATTGACTTTCGAACCGAGGATAGGGATTATTTGAAACGGACAACCTGGCTCGCGTACACGATTCTTTGGGGGATATGTCCTGCCGTTCTAAGGGGAATCACCACCCACGTGCACGAGCCTCACGTAGAGGACAACGTCAAGCGAGTCGTGTTTCCATCCTAGAACCCGGCAGCAAGCTCTCCTGACAAAAAGAGTGCCGCCGTAGCTTGTCACGATCTAGAATCGCGAACACCGACCATTGTCGAGTCGCCATATCAGCCGCACACTCGTCCAAATTCACGAGGAGCCTGGGGATGCCTGCGAGAGCACAAAAACGATCGCGCTACGCGTACGTTCAAGGACGATGACGATCGGCCACGATCGGTAAGATCCAAGAAGCGGTCGCTCTGACGAGCGCCACGGAAATGGCGGGCTACAATCATTCGAATCCACAGCGTGTCGTCTATCACGCGACCTACCCGACGCCTCTCGCACCAAGTGAGTCCTTACGTTTCTTTCATACTACCAGGATTAGAAGGATATATTCCGATCGTCGTATATATACGTTACAACTCGACGACGAGGAGCTAAGAGCTTGATGCTGCGATTGCATTTTTATTTTAAATATGTCGTTATCCTCGCGATAATTGAACGACGCAATTCTAGACATTTTTACGGTGATGATTTCATTTTTTCTTCTTCTTCTGGCTTCCGCACTCGCTTTGAAATATTGTTGCTTTTTTCAATTTCCATATCGTTACGCTGGATGTTAGAAAAATGCAATATACGCAGAAGGTATCGGCAATAAATTACCAGATACCCGAGGAATTACAGCTGCACTGCCGGTGGTATCAATAACATCGTAGGCAAACCTGTGGCAGTAGACCGAAATATTTCATCCAACGAACAGCCGTTTCCTTAATGTCTTGGAACGTCAATACGCGTAATTTATTAGAACTACTCGTAACGTCAAGCAGTTTGCGTTTAGCGAGGATACACCGAGTTGTCCGTGAGTTAGAAATTGTTTCGTTCGTTTTCCAGGGACTGTGATGATATCGTTATATTTCACTTGTAATTTTTATCAACATAGTTCTAGATTGATAGCATCTAATGAAAACGTATTGCGTTATTCAGAAAATTAGAAAAGGGGAAAACTCTCCTTGGCACACCGCATTTTGTTTTCTTTTCGAATAAATTATGCGTTTTAAATCCCCTGGGAGGTAATACTATGCACGTGAAAAGTGCATTACTTTTAAAATTATTGTTCTCTTGCTCTCACACACGGGTTAGCTTACGATCGATAACAGCTTCGATCCGTTGCATATAAACATGACTAATAATATGTTATGCAAACGTCTAAGCTTTCGTCGAAATAAATATGCGAGCACGAATTACGATAACTCGCGTGATACCGGGAATAATCAGATTAGTGAACACTCGAATGATAAAATTAATCGAAAACTTACGTACATTATCGAGACGATTAGATTATTGAATCTCTTTGAATTTTCACAACTATTTCCCCCTCACCTAAAAATCTCGAATTATCGAGGACGCTTTTTCATCGTGTTCGTTGTCGTTCTG
Source organism: Bombus vancouverensis nearcticus (assembly GCF_051014615.1). Lineage (NCBI taxonomy): Eukaryota > Metazoa > Arthropoda > Insecta > Hymenoptera > Apidae > Bombus > Bombus vancouverensis. The sequence goes on along the minus strand of NC_134921.1, from coordinate 8,973,168 downwards.
TTTAGATGGAGATCCGATAAAACTTCCGGAGAATTTGGAGACCTTGCCACGAGCTGAACATTTTCCAACTCAGAGGCACCGATGGAACACCAACGAGGTGAGTTGGTAAACGATTATTTTTAGCTTGAAATTCTATAAAACCACTCGATGCTTGAACTTTTTCGGGCGCCCATTAAGAACAGAGAAAAAGAAAAGACTAAACTATACGGCAAACTATATACTAGCGGAGAAAATGCAACGAGGTACGCGAGCGAAAAAGAGGAGCGGGTTAAAAAAAAGATAATGTCTCGGTCGAATTCTAACAAAAGAGCGTACAGTTTCCTAGCAGCGCCAACTGGATATACATTTACACGGCATTTCAGTAGGCACAACTGGAAAGTAAATAGCGACGTCGCAACGCCGTTGGTGGCTCGTACGTAGCGTCGGTGGTTAGAGAGGATAGATGCTGTCCGTCCGTGTGCAAGCTCACATCAGTGTGCAGGAGTGCACATACCAACACGTGGAGCACCGTGCACTCGTAGGTGTACCGATGTAGTCCACTGCTACTCTGACCCCGGTCGGCCTCCGATCAATAGCTGGAGCCAGCTAGAGAGCTCAGCCGAGCCGAGTTGAGTTTTCAGTTCCGTCGAGTCGAACCGAATTGCGAGCCCGTGTTTGCCCCATTGCTATCCTTCATCGACGATAACTCTCCTTTCATTCGTTCCTCTCTTCGTCTATTTTTCATCCGATCTTTCGTTCTCGGTGTTTCCCCTCTTACTCCTCTTTTCTTTCAAGAATCACCCTCCGAATAGGCAAAATAGCGAACACAAAGGTAGCGACGATTCGATAAACTAACGTCGAATCTTCCGGTCATGTTTGCTTCTTGATATCGCGGCTGAGATTCATCTCGTGGCCTAGGATTATGGAAAGTAAAAGTATCGATCACAAAGTTTGATTTGTTCGTCGAGAGGAATTTCGGCTTGTTTTGAAACGATCGAGGGGTCTGGTCGTTGAAGCGTGCAAGTTGCCTCTTCTTTCGCTTATCTATTGCGGTGTAATATGCATCGCTAATGAGGTCAACTCGAGCGCTGCATCATCCTTTTATATTAGCTATCGTTTGAATTTTCACGTTGACGTAACTTTGACGTGAAATTATTAGTATCATAAATATGAACGAGTCGTGGCGTTATAGGGTCTCTTGGAAATTCGAAGCGGGAACAAAGTATCGCTATTAATATTACGTCAATTCATTTCCCTCTCGATCTTTTTTCCGTCTTTCTCTTTTCTTTTTTCACTTACCTCGGGAGAACCGCGGAATGGATGAAAGCCAGGCACATTAGCGATTCATGCTCGCGAAACTATTCATAGGATGAAGTTCTTAGGAAGTTAACGTAGCAACTTTTTGTAACACGAGAAAGTTTATACCATCTTGCATGCAGTCGAAATCCCTTACCGGGCGACACCCGCCGTGATCTTGTTTTCTCGCCTTGCTTCCTCCTCACCCATTTACCCTGGTTCCCGTGTTGCTTTCGTCCCTACTTCAACGCCATTTCTCTCTACTGCTCTGACAGCATACGTGAGTACGTCAGAGTGCTCATCATCATCGGACTTTGCATCCTCTTTCATTTTTCATGGCTGAGCATTGAGAATTTCACGAATAATATATACTGGAACGAGATAAATGGAGCGCGGTAAACTTGCAGTCTACTTTTGATTGCACGGCAACTCCGGGCAAAGATTAACTAACCAACGGGTCAACTAGTTGGAAATGGAAATTCAGTTTATTCGATTGACGTAGCAAAGAGCCCATTGTTCAGACCGTTGCCGGGGTTGAATTTTTATTGACCCGTTGCCAAATTCTAAGTTGTTATTGGAGACAGGTCGCAATCAAGTCTAAATTTCAAACGAGCATAAAAGTCGAGCTCTACGTTCTGTTCTGTACCGAAGCGAATCAATTTCGTTCTCGCTGCTAGAATTCTTCCGGCGAAACTTTCCCTATTAACTTTTTTAATAGCCCCGATTATACAGGACTGGAATTTATTGCCCAGAAAATAGAGAGACGTATGTAGCCTCAGGTTGCTTCATCGATTTTTTCCCTCCCAACAACGTCGCCAGGCTTTACGTATTCTCGTTTTCCCCTCGCATCCAAATCGATGTCTGATAACTTCCCAAGATTTCTGTCGTGCTCATTCCACTCTTCCTATCGTTGCCTGATGAAATCCCATTTGTAACGGAGCATAGAACGCGGTGAATATATTCCGGCAAGCAGAATTATAGTAATAATTTTTAACACATACCTATATAGCAGAGAAGTAACATCGTTTGTTTTGCACTTCTGCCATCGGTAATGAGATTTAATGACGTTGATTTATTAACTGGTAACCGACCACAAAGAGAAATAAGTATTTGAAATCTGGAACACGAAATAATACGTGGATCTCTTACGTTTATCCGTGAATTAGAACGTCACTGATTGTTCTACTTACGTGATTTATAATATCGTACGTGATATTACTGAGAGTATGATAAAAAATTGACTGCTCTTTCGTTTGTTCGAGATTCGCGTTATCCTATATCTAATGGCTTGCAAAATTATTTGAATGCTTATGGAAATATCTTATACACTAACATTCTGTGGTTTTATTACATTATTTAGATTAGATTACCGCGATGACACATTGTGATTGTCACGATTGAACTTCGGATATTCGTGCATTTATCAGAAGAATAAATAAGCAAAAATATATATACAAAATATCAGAAGTAAATATAGTAGAAGTACATATTATTAAATTTAGGAAATAAAGCGTTTTTTCATTCAAGGCTCGTTTATCTGTCTTATCTGCATTTTTAATAATATGAATTTGCATAAACATCTGCAGTCTAATAACATAGCAAGTGTTATACTTTCACAAAATTGTATATACGATAGAGCTGCGCCTAACTTTTTAACTGTAACTTTTTTCCTTTTCAATGAAATCCGTTTTTGTAACATTCCGGATTACAGTTGGATTTTTCGGTTTACGTTGGTGCCGGTGCCTTCGTTAGTTTTCTGCGATAACATTTCGTTTAATTGATGAGCATACGGAACCGCACGGACTATCTGTAAGCGGAAATCGATCCGAAAACAATGTTTCTGTTTGCTTATTGATTTCCGATTGCAGCAGAGTATAAATGCATTGAATAGCTACAGTTTACCTGGCTACACAATGACAGTCGGCGCAATTAAACGTTAGTTTGCACTGCCAGTAATGCAATTTCCGCTTCGACCGTTTTTCAGTAAATTGTATTTGGACGTAACACCGAAATTGATTTCGGCAAATACGACTATTATTATTGTGAAGTTAATATTTGCTTATTTCCGACTGCGTTCGTTACAAACTTGCTGATTTTCAAGCTTTCACGCGAAATCAAGAAAAATTATTTACCAGCTTTTGATCATCGTTCGTCTGATTTCAAGAGAAAATACTCATTGCCTTTTATTTGGAGCGCTACAAAGGATCCAGGAAATTGTCTAATTTTTCGAAGTAATCAGTACGTGTGGGCCTCATCAGTTGTAATTTTTCAGATTACATGGCGGACAAAACAAAGTTTTAAAATCGATACGCTGTGAATTTTTTTTTTTTAAGTAACTATCGCATTAAACATTTTCTATGATACTGATAATAGTCGTCCATTTTGTTATATATATTATATTTATTCATCGCACTTATCTGACATAAATCAATTTTTTTTAAAATTCCAATATTTCTCTATCTTTATTTTATAAACTTCTTTCGGTCTGCCACTGTATTTCGGTTTAGACCACCGTGAGAACTGAATTCCGAATCGAACGATGTCGCGGTTTCGAGAGAATGTAATTTCGGAGAATGCAGTATTTACGTTTATTGAAATTGTATGTCCGCTGTGAAGCTTCTAGATTTAGTAATAATAGCATTTTATCATCGTTTTTTCGCACATTTTGCAAAAATTTCACTTACATAATTTGTCAAAGAGGAGATCGAGCACTCAGAGACTCGAGTTGCATGGAAAATAAGCGAGCTTCATTGGGCCGACGTCACCAGTCATTAAAGCGTCTCCACTCTGTTAGCAAACTCTCAAGTATGTTTCGATATTGTTGACGAGAGTTTTCGGCTTGACGTTGACGTTCTTACGTCGCGTGCTCTTGTCGCTTCTTCCCGTCTGCGTCTGAACAAATACCGACTTATACTACTGACAGAGACTTCGAACTTGCAAGCTATTCTCAAGTGACGTTTATTTTATCATAGACTGTCTTGTAAATACAAAACTGTTCCGAAACATTTATATACTCGTGACAAAAATTGTTATCGACGAACAGCGTGAATCTACTGTCTGTCGATAACTGTCACAAGCTACTCGTACGTCACATGGTCTACGAAACACAAACTTTTCGTTCATCTTTAGTCGTTTTCACTGTTTGTCTATTCTCTATCTATTGATTATCAATTACCGACGAAATGTCTCTGGCACGAATTTGTAAGTGGGAAGCATTGGAACGACGTAACACCTTTGTTTAGGGTGTCGGAAGGAGGGTCGATTTATCGGTCCTTTTGCATTCGTAAATCAAGGAGAATACATCCTTTCCGGTAACACGCAGGACAGAAGGCGTCTCGTTTACGTATCCGCTAAACCGAATACAGGAATCTATGGGCTCTTTCATCGTATCTTGAGAGATCTATACGGTCTTTGTTCAAAGAGTACGTATTTCGACCGACCTTCTTGGATTAATTTGTTACTCGGATTCGTTGCGATACAAAGTTAACACGTGTGTGTATGTGACCTACCAGAAGTGTGTCCTTAAAAAAATAAATTAAAAGAATTAAGAACGAAAGAAAAGCTTGATTTACACGAACTTGAATATTAACTACGCAATTAGATGTAGTATCACGGTAAAAATTTTGTGAGTCTGACTGGCGTTGCATGGAAGCCGACCTTGCACGCAACATAACGATATGCACTGTCAGACGCCGTCTTTCAAGTTAAACTATTCTCCACGTTGCCTGACCCATTTCACGTCTGGCACGTTGCAAAATATGGCAACGCATAGAAAATCAATTTACGTAGCTACCTCGCGTGAAGAAGATTTCGTAGCTGATCCCTGACTGATAAAATAAGATACTAGGTAGGTTATTAATATGTAAGAGGAATGTAATAATTCCACTAGTTTCTTACGTAACCGTTATCGCAAAATAGAAAGCGATTTCGATTCTATACGAATGAAAAACGAGCATCGATTATACGATTCATCCATCTTGAGTCCCTCTCTTGACCTTTTCTACCATTGATCAGTGGGTTCGTAATTATAGCTAAAGGGATTGGAGAACGTGTTGGCGAAATTCACGACGAAAATCGCCTTTGGAAGTTCTAGTTTCTGTACGGGTGACCGCGCAATGTATCCCCGACAGAATGCAAATGATCAATTAACCAGTTGTAAATCAATGCAACATAGTGGGCAAGCTTTATCTAGCTTCGCTGTCGGCGCTTGGCTGGCCTAATGGTTGGCTGTCGGGTATACGCTGGGCTCTTATTCCGTTTTCCCCTCTCCAGCCACTCCAGTTACCCGTTCCGCTCATTCTCATCCATCCCTCGTTAAGAATATTTATATCCAGGCCACGTTCGCTGGAGAACCTTTGGAAAGTCGAAGGCCCACCCATGGGAACGGTGCAAAGATATTAAGCACTCTGAACCATACTTTGCTCCTCTCTCCTTTTTTCCTCCTTCCTTCCTCTTCTTTTTATTCAGCAATTACCTTTTTCCCAGCGAGACGAATGTTCCTCGGTAATTATTACGTCTACCTTTTTTTTTTCGTATTATGCATTTTCAGGGCGACGGTTCCACGCTAATTTTATTACGTAACTGGACGCAACGTTAACGAGCGGCTCTGTCTCCACGCGTCCAATAGGATCGCGTCCTTCGGATGGAACCGCGCCACAACCGAGTGCAATCTTGACATACCTCATTTGAAATGTACGATTTGTGGTTTGAGCTTGCCAACCGAGCAACCCCAATCAGAAACCATCTATCGGTATAAAGTGTACGCGAAATTCCTCGATCATTGCGGTCGTGTAGCTTCAATTATCCCACGGTATCCGTGCTATTCCGAACGCTATGTCGAAGACATTTGCAGAATCTCACGGAGAGATCCCTCACCGTTACGAATTATCACGTTGAATTGATCGCGGGCGAAACGCTTTTCGAACGATAATGACACGCGAAGGGCTGGCTGAACTTTATATCAACACCGTGAATTTTATTGCCAGCCACCTTTCTACGGTTTGAGCGAATCAGTTGCAGTTTGGCGTTCGATTTGCATTACGCCACGTGAGATCGCGTGCCGCACACTTTCTGCCCCCTGCTGCTTATTTCACCTACGAGTGTTCAATTTTTTACTCGAAGAGGCTGCCTTCCTCCCACTCTATCCTCAGTCAGTGGATATTTAAAAAAAATTTATAAGACCGAATTCTTTCTAATTCCTTACGTACCCCATTTTTTCTCCCTTGTACACGTCTCGTAACGTTAGTCTTCTACCTTGCATTGCATGTCGACTTGAGGCCACGTACGGCGCGGAAAACGACGTGTCACGATTAACCAGGCAAAATCTGTTCGCCGGTAATTAGATTTTTTTTCTATCGTGCAAGCACTCGAGTTCTTTTTCTCTATTATCATGCGTTCTGTTTCAAAAGTTGTACTAGTACTGGTTCTTTGCGCGGAAAATCAATAAAGAAACGTATAATATCCGAGCTGCTATTATTAGTAGTAGGTAAACATGAAGGAAATAAACACGCGCATTACTTTTCATATCTGTGAATGTAACTAGGCTAGAAAACGCTCTGCACGGAACGTTGAAGAATTTTTTATATTAGCCAGGAAGAGAGATTTATGGGATAAAGAGTTATCTCTAGCTACGATTTCTTATAGTGACATTTGGTATTTAAAGCAGCACCTTGTATACCCTATATCATTCACACTCGATCTGTGTTATATGTAATTATTTTTTATATTTAAAATGAATTTTATTCGTCAAAGAAGGAACATTTGAGATCTTAACAGCTAAATTCCATCGTCAGAATTAACAAGAGCTGGAGGGATTAACCGACGAACTTATCTCTGTTATCTGAATTGTTTTATTGCTCGACCTGTTCAAATTAATAAGATCCTGTTATTTTTTCTTGTATAATTTTCAAGATCTAGATTTCATTCGAAAGATTTCTACCACCAGTCGCGAAATATCCGTCTCGTTTTGCGACGTTCGTATCTTTACGAAGATGAGAATCGAAGGGAGATCGCAAGATGTATCAGCACGATTTGAAAAGTAAGCGAAAACCTTGGAGGGAGCAGATGTCAGCGAAACTGACTGAGAAGTGTCTATGTGCTCTTTCGAATTCGCATATCCTACTTCAATCGAGATTGTCTTATCCTCGTCATCTGGACGAGTTCGCAGTTCCACTGTCATAACGTGTCGTGCATACAGTACCAGTTTATGACACAAATAAAACGATGTACGAGGACTTGCATAGATTGAAATACTTTGGTTTTGTTATCAGGAAATTGCTGCCATCTTGATCAGTTTCCAAAGACACGCGGAATGGCAAAGTCGGGAGGTAAAGGTACGACCTCGAAGTGGTTCGATGTTACTGTACTCGAGAAAGAAAGTCCGTTACCGGCGGGACGGTTATTGCTGGAAGAAACGGAAAGATGGTAAAACTACACGAGAGGATCACATGAAACTGAAGGTAGTTTTTTTCGTTTATGGATGAAAATCGACGTGCATCAGAATCGAGTTTGATAAAGTGAGATTTGCTTGTTGGATGAAATCTTAGGTACAGGGAGTCGAGTGCATCTATGGCTGTTATGTGCACTCGGCGATCCTCCCGACGTTTCATCGGCGATGTTATTGGCTACTACAGAATCCAGACGTCGTCCTCGTTCACTACTTAAACGTTCCTTACCCGGACGGTGATGCAAAGCTCGCGGCGCTGCCACCGTGTCTCGCACTGCCGCCAGACAAGAAGGAGTGGACGCGAGACGAGCTGGCTTCCCAGCTTCGACCCATGTTCCTCGGTGGAGATGACGATCCTAATAATCCCCATCTTACACAACACTCGAATCATCCCGTCGACATGATAGTTTCTCAATTATTGGACAGACAGAGAGCATCTTCCACTTCTTCTACCACTAGCACTCAGCTTGCACCTAGGAGACTAACACCGGACAATCAGGTACGTGTTCGGTGGATCTGAATGCTGTGCTGAGATGAGATGGTGATTTTTGAGAGCGACGATAGAAAAATTAGACTCTGGATATTTATGTAAATTCATACGTTATGTGCGTCTTCGTACCTTTAAATGTCTCATAATGGCATAAAATTCCACGGTCTAGCGAACATAATGATAGGTACACGTATATTGATCGACAATATCATATCTACAATTCAGATTTTCATTTTCTACATTCTCGTCTTTGTAATGTTTTTGTTCGATACTTGTTTCTATTTAATATTCGTCGTAATGATCAGGTTTCTTCGACTACCGGAGGTCAGCAATCGTCAACAACAGCCTCACCGGCTCCTCGCGTATACTCAAGACATTCCCACACGGCTCAAAGCCAACAACCGGCTCCTCTAGTTTTAAGTTTGCAACAAATCCAAGGTGGTGGCGGTCTTCTAATTCTCAACAGCCAACCGTATCACCATCAACAACAACAACAACAGCAGCAGCAGCAGCAACAACAACAACAGCAGCAGCAGCAGCAACAACAGCAGCAGCAGCAGCAACAGCAACAACAGCAAAGTCAACAAGTGGAGATGCAACAGGTTACGGAGCAACAAATTGTACAGCAGACGAGCGTGGACAGAGAACAACAGACCCAACAGGAAATAGACGCTCAAGAAAGTATGGATCGTTCTGCGGTACAATCGTTGCCAATCGGTGGCACAGGTCCCGAGGTCACAGACTTCGCCGAGACCTTGGACCTCAGTCAAGAAGATATTCAGCGAACGTTGTCCGCCAACATGGTTCCACCGTCTCCGTCGCCTTCTCCGGCAGACAACAGCATGATCAATCCAATGGATTTCATCGATTCATCGGACGATGTTCTAGTTAACTTAGACGCGTTTGACGTATTCGGTGACCTACCCGAGCTTCACGATTTTGAAGCCGAACAAACTAAGGCTGAAGAAAGAGGCGGATCTGATAATGACGTGGGATGTCATCCTGGAACAACCGTCCATATTGCGGAGTATAGTCCGGAGTGGAGTTACACCGAGGGTGGTGTGAAGGTGAGTTTCATGTATTTGATATTAATTCAACCTTAGTCCGGCGCATACTGGTTCTCTCTTCGAATGCAGTTGTGTATAATTTGATTGAAAGTCACGAATACTCGATTAGAATATGTCTCTTTTCAGTTGAAAGGTAAAATTCCAATGTATGCTGGAAGAATTTTCGAAGGTTAATGCAAATGGAAGATGATGCAATGGATGATAGATGCATTTGCTGAAGCTTAGAAGTTAATCAAGAAAAAGCAGCGAAAATTTACTTACTGTTTTAGGTATTGGTCGCTGGTCCGTGGACTGGTGGGAGTAATTCTCAATCTTATTCGGTGTTGTTCGACGCGGAGCCGGTTGAGGCGTGTTTGGTACAACCAGGAGTGTTGCGGTGTCGTTGCCCAGCCCATGCTCCGGGAATAGCATCTCTTCAAGTGGCGTGTGACGGCTTCGTTGTTTCTGATAGCGTTGCTTTCGAGTATCGTCGGGCACCGACATCCGAGCCTAGTCCGGAACGAGCCCTTCTGGACCGTTTGGCGGATGTGGAGTCCCGTTTGCAAGGACCTGGCCCTCCATCTCCCGCAGCTCATCTAGAAGAGCGGCTAGTGGCATATTGTCAAGTCAGTACTTTGTTTAGCTAGCACCTCCAACACACTTGACCCTTTAAATGGAGATCATCTATGTCTCAGGATGCTGTTGTCCGTCCGTGGCGAGCCGGAGCGGAACCATTACAATCCGGCGGCCCTACTCTCCTACATTTGGCCGCTGGGTTGGGCTACTCCAGGTTAGCCTGCGCCCTCCTTCACTGGAGAGCGGAAAATCCTAGTAGCGTATTAGATGCCGAAGTTGATGCCCTGAGGCAGGATAGCGCCGGTCTCACACCACTTGCTTGGGCTTGTGCAGCGGGGCACGCGGATACAGCCAGGATCCTCTATAGGTACATATATTTTTTTTCTTGAATTCGGCTTTAATATCGAGTGTCACGAAATATTTCATTTTGTTTGAGTTCGTGTTGCGAATATCTGTCTATTTACACAGATGGAATGCAATGGCACTTCGCGTGAGGGATTGTCAGAACAGAACCGCGACCGAGTTAGCGGCGGAGAACGGTCACACGGCGATTGCAGAAGAATTGAATCGACTCGAAGCGAGAAGACAAGACGAGAGGCTTTTCTTGCGACCCGCCAGCCCTAGTCCTAGGAGGCCATCTCAAGACAGCGGTCTCGATCTTGCGTTGTGTTAGTCTCGTTTGCTATTATACTGCCCTCTTCCGTATATACACGCACATACATTCACGTCCAACACGTAAATCACAGTTCCTTTTCCTATAAAGACCCGCGCCATATAAAATATCTCTGCCCCGTAAGATTTAGAGTACAAGGTCGTAATTCATGCGAGCGTAAAATTAATCAGGAAACGTAGCATTAAGGGGTTTATCGAAAAACACAGGTGGCTCGCCGCTGCTGGACAACATGGAATTGTTGCAAGAGGATGACTCGTCATTAGCCCTCAGCGAGCAGGGAATGGAAAGCGCTCCGACCCCTCAGGAGACTGTAGGTCCGTACCTTCCTCGTTTCCCCTTCTATTTGTCTGTCTGTCTGCCTGTCTATCTGTAACTATATATCATACATATATATACATATATATTTGTAACTCTGTCTGTTTCTAATACTACACTTATAGATTCATCGGCCTAGATAAACAAGTACTGCGCGGGCTGTGATCCGTAGTATTCCTAGCTAAAACTGCGTTCCCTTACTCTCTTTCTCTCTCTATCTCTATTTCTCACACATTACATTACACACACGTACACACACAGTGTTCTGTTTTTTTTCTGTCTCTCTGTCTATGCGTACGAGACGACCGGATAATGGTCCAGGCTCGCTGTCCTCTAACTCCTCTGAACTCTTGCAGCTTAAAGCAGTATTGGTGTTGCTTGGCCTTCGTAACTGCTGGTGTTGGATGATTGCTGTGTAACGTCTAAAACTTTCTTAGCCGTCTATTATCGGCTGCCGACCAATTCTCCGAGAGATAGACAGTCCTCGTCTCTGGGCTATGTCGACAAGTTTTAAAACGGATATCCGTGACAAAAATACTAATAATAAAAATAATAATAATCAATCAATAAAACATTGGAACCTACGAGACAATTACACGAGAACACGTGATTTGCACAGCTGAGCTAAATCCGGAAAACACACATTGTCAAAATACCACGGGTTACGTCAGATCACCCGTAGAACGGAACATTCAACAAGCTGAGAAAAACGTCTACGCTCGCCATCTGATTTGCCTGTTTGAAGACGTTCGATTCGTGTCATGTAGAGATCTCCACTGCATATATATATATAAAAAAACGAAATAATCCGCAATATTTGGTGTTACACGTTTAATTAACGTCCGATTTGGTTCATCGTAAAAATACGTTCACGGCTTTAAAATAAAAAAACGAACAGATAAAAAAAAGCGAACAAAAAGTCCTCGATGTTGTGATCAATGTGATTTCGGCGGTCCTGTAATACGTTTTTCGAGTTTGGCTAGGGTGGTGATTCCTTTTTATAGGGGAAGAAGACGCGAGGGTGCTGACATTGGCTGAGCAAATTATAGCTGCGCTACCGGAAAGGATCAAGAGAGCGGAAGGTGATTCTCCGTCTTCTTCCTCACCACCTCCCCCGGCACCGCCCTTGTCATCTCTAGAAGATGCTCTGATGGAGCAAATGGTAAGCATTCAGTATATCTTAGTTCTATACCTATGCAATATTCTTGTCTTTGAAATTATATCAGAAATCCCTTAAACAACACGTTTCCTACCGTACTCTTAAAATAAAATTCTTCGTAGAATGAAATTCATATCGCATGGTGGTGGTAATTCTTATAGCCACTCGATTCTGGAGAATTGTTCGACTCGTATCGTGAGTGCAGTGGAGGAGCGGCATCAGTCTCGGATGCTGACGCAGATGCTAGTCCCTCGAGTCCATCTAGCAGCTGTCTCACACCGGACTCGCCATCTCCACCGCCGACGACGGCCGACTTCTGCGAATTCTTACAGCTGCAGTTGCAGCTAGACGGAAATAACGGTCATAACGGCCAGTACTATTCGACCGGTGGAGATCGGAAGTTCGGTAACGTGATGGGCTCTGGAATTTGCGGAACAGGTGGAAGTAACGGAAACGGTGACGGGAACGAAGCGGATCTGAGCAGACTTACTCTGTCCGATCGAGAACAAAGAGAGCTTTATCACGCCGCTAGAATGATCCAGAAAGCCTACAGAAATTACAAGGGACGTCAAAGGCAGGAAGAAGCGGAGAGGCACGCTGCTGTACTCATCCAACAATATTATCGTCGACATAAACAGTACGCTTATTTTAGGTAATCTGTTTTTAGCTTAACACGTCGCGGCCGTATTATTTACTCTTCGTTTTATCCTCCCGATTTATCCGGACGAAAGGGTTTAACTTCCATCGTTATATAATACGGACACGAAGTTGAAAATAATAACAACGATTAAATGTACGAAATCTTGTCGCTACGAAACTTTTCACCGGCTCGTTCGAATAGTTAAATTCTCGTTGGTATTTCGCCGAGTTGAACGTTAGTTTTAATAAGCTGCAATTAATAAAATGGGAGGACAAGGCGTACCACCGCGGGGCCAATTTAACGATCCAGTTGAATCGGACGGATTTCACCAAAGTTCATTCTATCTACCTCTAAGGGGTGATACGGAGAGGGAGGTGAACTTTTAATTGGCATCGTAAATAATCCGAAAACTTTAGGAAGTTCCTTACCTCCGCTGCGGCGTCCTGAATACAAAATTAACCTGGCATTAAATTAATACGACTTTTGTTTGAGATGAAAGCTTACCTTCCTTGCGCTTCTTCCGCTCTTGTCCATTATGTATATACATACACGACGCATTCTCGAAGCGTGTCACTGCAAGTTCTTATTTCATGGGCGTCTACTTTTCTTCCTATTCGCAGACAAGCTACGAAGGCTGCTCTGGTGATACAAAGCAACTACAGGAATTATCGCTCGCGTCCAGGCTCGGCTAGCTCCAGACAGCAAGCGGTTCATCAGCAGGCCGCTCATCAGGCTGCGAGGAAGATCCAGCAGTTCATGCGGCAATCGAAGATCAAGTTAGTATCCGTCCGGTGCACATAATTGCATTTCTTGTTGCAACGATGTGCACGCATTATTAGTTATGTAGACTTCTTGTTAGCACACGAAAGGCTTATCGTACGAAAGACATCTAAAGTTCTAAAGTCTCCCTCTTCTGTGTGTACTAATGCAGCTTGTCGTGGGACGATTCACGACCGGTAAGTAACGAAAACAAGTAGGGCGATTGTCGCGCGGCAAACACTGCTCGTTTATCGCTCCTGTATCTCTTTAAAGGATACTCGCTCTTTCGCTTTCACCAGGACGATCAGTGCACCCTGTTTCACGACCCTCGAATAACGAACTATTGTTTCCGATACGAATTATCTTGGTTAGCTTCTGTGTTATTATACGGAATGTGACCGGTGCTTTGTGTTTTCTGTTTTATATGTCTTAATCGTGTTCTTAACGAAAGTAACCAGAGTCCATGCAACGGTCATCATAAACGGAGCTTCTCATAGAGACGAGAAGATATTCTCTTCAATTATCACTTTGCTCTCCTGTAGATTAGTTTATACAAAAAAAAAAGAACAAAAGAAGATAGACAAAGAAAAGCAAAAGAGAGGGAATTGGAGTACTTTATTTAGGAAACTGTAACTATATCCTTTATGTCTGAGAAGAATGTTCCTTGAATCGTGATACAAAGTACTTCAATCGTTGTCAGCAAAGTGTTAATTGCGGTTCTACCGAGTTAGATGCGCTCGTTTGTTTCGTAGTTCACGTGTTCCTCAGAGTGCTTGATCATTCAGTGTCATGTATGCACATTCGCAGTAGGTTAGCTCGGTAAATTTGATCTACATGAACGAATGCATTTCTGGAATTAGGCTGCAGAACGCCAGGGCCGCCGCAAACGGGAACGGGAGGCCGCCAGCGGGCATTTTACGGGCGGTTGCTGTCCCCCAAAGCTCGCCCTCATCTAGCCCAGGGGCCAGCCTAGTAGCCGCCAACCAAGAGGTCACTTAATCGACTGTCGATCGAACAGCACACAGAACGGTGATGATACATCGGAAGCAAAGTAATAGAGCCTAGCCACTCAATAATGGTCGTCATGGGGTACGCTACGACGGAATAATCGTCGAGGTTCGCCAAGGTTCCAGGAACAATATAGTCCAAGAAGCCTTTGACGACCGATCACGACACGGACACGCTTTGCTCTCTTCAATAATAACGTACCTGCCTTTTTGATCTAAACATCAATTTCCACCTTTCGCATCTTTGACCCACAGTTCAGCCGAAGGATCGTGACATCATCACCTGAATCCACTTTATTCATTTCTCGCTTCAGTTTATTCGACGCTGCCGTTTATGCCTATTTCCTGCATTTGTTTCTTCGGTCGACGTTGACGATAAGTGGTATCAGAGGTAGGTGGTCTATCATGGTCTCTCTAGCACGCGTACACGAGACGTTGTACACGTGCAAGGCGATTCAAGCATAATAGATAATGCATTAATTTTATTTAAGATCGTATTAAGAATCGCATCGGTCGAAGCATGTTCGTAGAATTGCAATGTTGCCCTCCGCTTGAGGCATCAATTGTATCAAATACCTTTTACGACTGAGAATACGAAAGAGGCTATGTTTTTTGCTGAAACTTTTTTAAGAACGACTATACTTTGCATTGATTTTTGGCACACTGTATAGATAGTTTTCTTCATACCCTTTTTGTTATCCTTGCAAGTCTATGGCACCGTACATTGAACGAGCCGTTCTAGAGGTTCATTATTTTCGCGTTGCGTGTCCGTCGAAGTGTTTCACGCGACAATAGTGTAATAGCTTATATATGTTGTTGTTCGTTTCTTTTTTTTTTCTTCTTTTTTTACTTTACGTATGATTTACGTAAATGGTACAAGACTCGATATAGACAACGACGAGGAGAGAACAGTATTGATAAGAGACTCGTGGACACGTCGTTGAAGAAGAACCTTTTTTCTTCCCTTCTTTTCGTTCTTTTTGTACGATTTACATATTTGTGAAGTTTAATTTATGTTTTTACATATTAATCTCGGAGTGAGAAAGCATATATGTATTAAGTATTTTACGCAGTGCGTTATTTTCAAGTATCGAAGTACGAATGACGTTCGATTTGCTTGTTTTTTTTCAATATTTAAGTATTTATCGTTGAAAAGAAGGATGAAGAAGGCGATCGAGATCTGACGCGCAAGTTTTTTATTCGTTGCTGTTGTACATCGAAAGCTATTTTGTTATTTGTTCCTCGCTATAACACAGCTTTACGCGAAATCGAATTTTTTTTTAATCAAAGTGGCTCGAATCTCGCGACGTTTTTTCGTATTTCCTTTTTCTTTTCTACTTTTTTTTTCAATACGATCGAGCATGATGCGAATGTTTCATTGCCGTAATAACACGGTGCAATATCTGTTGTACGTGAACGTTCAGGAGATATTGATACTGCATAATATTTGAATTAGGTGGCAGCAATGATCTCTTCCTTGCACGATACAATTTTTCTTTGTCGCTTTTAAACAAGAAAGGCAATACAATTCAGGTCGATGAACAAGAAGCATCTTATTTTCGGAGAAATCTGGTATATCTGAGACCTAGGAAGAGAGAGAAAGAGAGCATGGACGAGTGAGCGTGTGAACAAAAAAGGCTGCTAGAGAAAATTAAAGATAAGAGAAATAGAGAGAGAGAGAGAGAGCGCGCGCGCGAGAGAGAGAGAAAGAGAGAGAGAGAGAGTTTAAAGAAACAAGTAAAAAGTAAAAGTAACAAAAAAGAAAAAACATAAAAAAATCAAGAGCCCTTTCTCTATTTAAACGGAGGGCACTTCATCCACGGGCTGTGCTTAAAGTCACAGTATAATCAACTTCGTAGAATTATATTAGGGTAAGATAGTCGATTACATTGTTACAAAACTACCTACCGTTTCTCTCTCCAGTAGGGGATTTTTTTAAAGGTTCTTTAGATAAAGAAAGAATAAAAATTAAAAAATAGAGGTAAATTAAGGCGTAGCGAGGCGGAATATATGCGCACGGGGGCACAGCCGTGGTACCCGCGTTCAAATTGATTTAAGAAGACAAAAATCTATTGTGATAAATTAATGGTGATCCAAGAAAGTATTTCCGCAGAAAATACTAAAGAAAAAAAAGTTACGCAAAAAATCGAACGTCTCAACGTCCATTGGGGACGCGAGTCGCCGAGACGCAAAAAAAAAAAATAGACAGACAGACAGACAAATCCAGTATGGTGGGTCGAGATTACGCCGTCAGATTTGTCGAGAGAATCTGTTGATAGATGGACCGATTGATCCTCGTCTTCGATTTATAAGAATAAAGAAAAAAAAAAGTAAAGAAATCCTGTGTTGATCCTCCGGTGTTTAAGACAAGCTATGAGGTTTTTGTAGCGAGGTTAAATAATTGTGCGGAGCGCGAATGGAAAAGAGAGAAGAAAAATGAATTATGATAAACTGTACACACGAGTCAATTCCAACGAGCATTTTCATGCCATTAAGCTTAAAGAATTATTAGTTGATAATGAAAACAAAAAAGAAAAAAAAATAATGATGAGAGGGAAGGATGCGAATGGAAGAAGAGAAAGAAAGAGAATAACAAATTCTTACACTCTTTTAATCATTGTTAATTAATTAATTAATTAATTAATCACGATCCTATCGATACTTAAAATGAGACGAGTAAAATAATAATTATTATTATATACACAAAACTATTATTATATTCATATTTTTGCTTATTACATATTTAAGAAACTATTAAACGAGGGCTAGCGAGTATGTAGTACATTACAAGACAAACAAAAAAAAAAAGTCGATTAAAATGAAAAAAACGGGGGAGCGTGGCCGATGACGAAAGAAAAGGAAATCTCACCTTAGGAATATTTTTAGTCTATCGGGCTTGTACAACTTCGTGCGTGGCAATCAACTTTCGAATTTTACGATAAAAATTTCTGACTTTTTGAGAAAGCGAAAATAAGTAAAAAGAAAAAAAAGTGAAGAAAGGAATTAGAGCTCCGTGCACACACGCCGAAATAAACGGATTTTTTTCGAGAGTTTCCGAGACGGCGGCCCGATCTTCAAATACGGCGGTTACGTCGCTTTTCCGACATTCGAGAACGAACGAACAAAAAGAAAAAAAAAAGACACAAAAAAGATAAAAAGAAATAAAAAAGTATAAAATATTTGCACACAGTATTTTTCAGTCGCGATTAAGAAAAGTTCCCAGATGGAAAAGCCGGCACCGCGGACGAAATATTTCAGAGTTCCCCATTATTACTCTAGAATCGCGTTAAATTACCACGTACACCAAGATTATATCGAGGTATGGAGAACAGCGAGATTAAAAAGAAAAAAATGAGAAAATGCTAAAAAATAATATTAATTAAAAGACATCGCTAGGGTAGGCGCTTCGAGGATACATAAACTTTAAAAGTCACTTAATAAAAATTATTCTCAAAATATAAAAGTTTAATAAGTAAACAAATTTTTAAATCTACGTAAGAAAGCCAAGAGTCAAAGACGACTAGATGATAGGAGCCGCATGGCCTAACTGCTGCCACTTTAATTAATTATATAAATAATTAATTATAACTTTATTACTACTTAATTAAACTCGATACAGATGAGAAAATATGTCATGCCACTTTTCAAACTAAACTTTCTAGATGCAGAGACGAATCAGTAGGTATAGAGGAACTATTAAAACAAAAAAAAAAACTTCTCCTTTGATTGGGAATGATTGATTCGCGCTATAGATTCGAATATTTCCAATTGTCCAGTCTCCAGAAAATCGCACGAGATATATACGCGTGTAAGATGCCTCGTTATAAACCAGCACGACCGAGAATCATCTATCAATTGGCGTTTCAAATTACACAGGCACGTGATTATCCTCGAAGAGATAAAAAAATTCATTTTCTTAATGAGTAAACAAGTTCTATCGGCGACACGCAACATTCTGAATCTATCAGGAAACAAAGGAATATGCACGTTACGAGTAACATCACGAAGAAAAGATATTGTACAAAAAATGTTTTGCGGAAAGATGTATGTCCACGCGTTTTTTACGAGATGCGACACCTTCGATCTTGACGTCATGTTGGTGTATCACGGGTCATCCTGTAGGACGTTTGTATCACGATGTCGAAAAGGTCGAAACGATCGGATATCGGTGCCTAGCTCATGTTCTACTCACTGTTCCTTGATTAAGACGGTCACTTTGTACCTGCTTGCTGCCTGCCTGGCCCGTGCGTTACATAAACATATTTCTAGTCTTATCGAGGTATCAACCCTCTGTATTTTACTCGATAATAACGTCCAAGCATGTCGCGTACTTTCGTTGTGATAATCCGGCGGCGTGGCGTTGTTTCGACGTTCCGCGCTGTCTATGCGGTTTTTCTATACGGATATCGAGGAAGCGTAACGCCGATTAATTAATTTGTTAAATCCCATTCGATTTCGCGAAGAGCGACTATCCCGGAAGGTTGATGGTTTCGACAGCTGTTTCGACATCTACATCCAGCCGACGTTTACTCACGTTCGAAAATTCACGAAAGCTGATTTTCTTGGATACTTATCATTTGCCGTGGAACGATGGCAGTAAAGGTTTCTTGAACGAATATCGATCGTCGACACACGTGGTCAAACACGGTTTCAAGGGGATCTGTCTGATCGCGTGAATTTTGGAACGATGGCTGCAATAATTTAAACAAGTTCGTGCTACTTTTAGTGGAAACGAATAATGGTAAAGGCTCCATCTCTTGTAATATTTTTATTATCGCAAACGTAATATTACATTATTAAATTATATTAAATAAAGGATTACGCCACTGTTTATTATTTATTGACTAACGTTCAACTAATATTGTAAATAATAACGAAAATATTTTATCTATATTTCCGATCCGGGGGTGTTGGGCGGGGCAGCGTATTCCCTCTTGTCCGCCCTTATGGCGATCCTATGATCGCCGTTCGCCCGCCCCCTATTGTTACACCATTTCATCATTGCATTTAATAAATTATATATTTATTGACTCACTTACCTTTTGACTTACCCCCGCTTATTTGTCTATTCTAGCTCTAGGCACTCGTCCAAGACACAAGCTACCGAATCCTCTTAATTTCCACGGTTGGCTTTTTAAGATCGAGATTGCCAATGGATTGACAGAAGGTGAGACAGGTGACTTCTTTCTTTTGCTTTTTTTCTTTTTTTATTTTTTGACGTTTTTCAAATGGAAGTTTTTCAGCGGACAGAACAAAACAAGACACGTCCTTTTTTCTCGTTTCTCTTTTATTACTTCCGCAACAATTTATTTGAAGCATACAAACGGTACAAACTGTATTGTTGTCACTTTGAGTATAAATTAAATTAAGTTACGCGGATATGATGTGCGTACGAGGAAGATGGTAGAATGAGAGAAAGGGGGTAAGACGAGAGAGAAGAACAGACAAAATGATTTTTTTTTCTCCTTTTCTTTTTTCATTCTTCAAGCTAAACTCCGTAAATTGGCCGACGTCCAAGAGTTTCATTTCGGTTCCATCGTCGATTCGTCTCGGCCACAGACGTATTCGCATCGAAGCCATACATTGAAATGGAATACGAAATTTCCAACCCAATCGTTTCAATATATTATCTCTCGAAAGAAAGATCGAAGCTTCCATGGTCTCTGTGTCAAAGGGCTTCCCCGTAAGATGATTAGCTCAGCACAACACAGCTACATGTTAATTTCTAACGCAAGCAAGCAGTTAACGCGACGTCTCATTCATTCATCGTCGAAGCGCGCTTTTCGTTCTTTCCACGCGATATTCGTCGACCTTTGGAAACCCTTCTGATCAAAAGTATGGACCACAGTGTTGCTCGTCCTAATTATACGACCAAAAATCCAAAGTACCATGAAAAATACCCTTTAGAATACCGAATTTCTTTTCTTAAAATAGCCCTCCTTTGCGATCGTTCGACGTCCTTGGTCGACGAATCACAGAAGAAATAAGAGAGAACACAACGAAACGAAACGAAATCAGAACACTTGAACGCGGTGATTCTCGCGATCGCATACGACGATGTTACCGGTCGATGTGACAGCAACACCCTCTAGACCCTTGAATTCACCGTCACCGCTGCCCCATCCGCCGAAAGACTTGAGGAACGCCCCCTCTGGGCTGAATATTTGTATCCGGTTGTTACCGGAGTCGGCGACGACGATGTAGCCCTGATCGTCAACAGCGACACCCCTTGGGAACTTGAACTGACCTTCGTCGGAACCTTCGGATCCGAAGGAGGTCAGCACGTGGCCGTTCACGTCGAATATCTGGATACGATGATTGTTGCCGTCGCTGACGATCACGCGGTTCGTGTTGCTCACCGCGATATAGTGAGGATGTTCCAATTGGCCACGTCCGCTTCCGCAGGAACCGAATTTGCCCACGAACGTACCGTCTGACTGAAATACCTGCGAAAACATATACTGTTACAGCGATTGTACAAATGATACAATTCAGCATACAGACGCTTTCGTTACACAGAGATTATTTGCTTTATATTAGAAATTTGATTATAGTTTCTGGATTATTTTTTCCTACACGACACGCTACCACAAGATATCTTGCACACACCAATCAGCGGATAATCGACCTTTGTACACAAACCTACGAGGTTGGAAATCGCAAAGGGTATCAGTCGAGGGATTACGTGTTTAGTATTCTCGCTGTAAAATAACTCACGTTTCGTCCATTGTTGAACGCCGTGTGTCTCAAGTAAGCATCATTTTCCCTTCGTACTAATGCTTTTTTTTTTAATTTTTTTTATAGAAGAACTGTGATCGTTCACCCGTAGCTGCTCTCACGTTTCTCATTTCCATGAGTTCGGGGGGTTCAAACAGAGAATTACTCGAAATTAATGTTTTTTTATTTCAGAAAAAATCTTTTTTTTTGAAGGCTTTTTATTCAGGATTAACTATACAAAGTCTAGGTACACATAGTGAGGGCTTGAAAAGGGTTAATGAACACTGAAACTAACATCATATTTGTATCATTATCGTATGTTCACAATACAATATAGGTAAAGAAGTCTCACATAGTGTGATATCTTTCAGGGTCTCGTGTATGTTGTCGCATTGACGCTGCCGTTTTAGGCCTTGCACTTTTCTCATACGATTCTCCGAACAGTTTATAACAGAAAGAAAAATAAATAACAAAATCGCGAACACACGTACCTGTACGCGATGGTTCTCTTTATCGCACACATAAATAAATCCAAGAACATCCGTGGTGATTCCCCAAGGATAATTAAACCGACCATCGGCGGTCCCTTGGGATCCAAAAGCTCTCAGAAAACGACCGGAAGGATCGAGAACTTGAATTCTGTGGTTGTAACGATCCGCGATGATATATTGTCCGATCCTGTTAACCGCCACCCCGGCGAGGCAATCGAATTCACCCTCGCCACTGCCATATGTTCCGAACTCCTTCATGAAGTTCCCATTACCGTCGAATACCTGTAAATTTCAACGCCATATTTCAATACATCGATCAATCTTCCTTCGTTTTTATATCGTCAGAAAGCTTTCCCTGGCATTGACGATGACGTTGTTTTAAAGAACAGTACGTGTTATTAGATCGCGTAATAAATTTTATTCGCCCTTTGATTTGGTCGTTTTGAAGAACATGTACTTTACGAATTTATCACGGAATATGAGAAATCTCTAAGGTATTTTTGAGGATGAATTACTTGAACACGATGGTTAGAGCTGTCGGCTACGACGATGGAATTGTCAGGGCCAACCGCGAGGCCTCTCGGCCAGGTAAAGCATCCGGCTTCGCTCCCCCGCATCCCGAACTTGAACAGCTGCCGCCGCTTCAGCAAGTAGTGACTCCTCCGGCCATTGCTGTCAAATTCCAACAACCATTTCCTTATATGAAAATTTCATATTGCTCATTCACATCTGTTTAAACAAGCCTGTCACGAACCAAACCGGTCAACTTTGCATTTTGTTGCAATTTTTCAGTTTCGTTACATAAGTACTGCATTAGAATTGAAAAGATAACTAGCGGATTGGCACAGGGGTAAAGAATGTGCTACTCTCTATCGTTCTCCCTTACGCGTTTCTATGTTGTTTTATTTGAATATGTGACACTTTTGGCCAATACGCGTGCTTATTTTCATGATTATGTCGGATCTGTTCGAAATGACTCGATCGAACCCGCATTCCTTACGTTGGTCTTCCTCTCAGCTGCAAAGTAAACGCGATTAACGTTCCGTTCTCAAGGAACGATCGATTTAATTTTATTTATTTATTGAAGAAGTAAATTTATTGAAGAAGTAAATTTAAAAATAATATTTGCAACATGATCGCTTGTTTTATCTTTCAATTTACCAAGTTGATCAATGTGGCTTGTGACAGGCTCAAATGATAAATAGACTCACCTAGTGGAGGAACCTGCTGCCGCGGGTATAACGGGAGCTGCTGTAGGGGACGTGGGGGAGCCTGACGGGTTTTTTTGATCGTCGTCAGAAGATTCGAAGGATGTTTGACCACCGTGCCTCAAAGGTAGTCCCAGCGATAATCTCCTCGAGGTAGTACTTCCACTGCAAATAAAATTAAAAGAACAACTCTTTCGTGTCTTGAGAAAGGGAAATTCCTTTATCATTGGTCGAAGCAATTTAATCGTTTCAGCCTCCGTAGGCAATCTGAATCGTTTATGCCGCGAGTATGAAACTTCATTAGCACATTTGTATCTTCACAGAAAAATTTTTCGAACGTTTGATTTAAAAGCTGACGGCATTGAGTTGTTCGGAAAATTCGTAACGAAACTTGAAAGAATCAAAGGTAATTCATTTCCATACAGAATCAATTTCACCGAATAGTACATAACATATTAATTTATCAAATACTTTCACCAATTTCTCTTTGAAAATCTGTTCGTTTTTTTTTTTATCAAAAAAGCTACGAGCTCTTCAATCAACCTAATATAACATAATAATTCATTTTTGCGACACGTTTCAATGTGTTTCAATTCCATATTTCACTATTCCAATACATTTTTACAAAGACCGCAAAAGCTTTGTATGCGTTTTGACAAGCTAGAACAGTAAAAATATTAGATACGAACATAAACAACCCGGTTTGACCACAAAAGCCGTGAAAACACTCAACGTTAATACCGTACCTCGATGATGGAATCGTCGAGGCGGAGGACGAGGGCTCCTTGTCTTTGGTGGTGCGATTCCCGTATTTGTTCTTCAAGTATCGTGCCCACGAACTCAAAGCTGCGCCATCCTTCTCTGTGCCAACCCTATCACGCTCCGGACTCGGTTCTCTCGACTTTAAGGCGTGAGTACTCCGACTTCTGGCCAGTTCAGATCCGGCTCCGTACTTGGCAGCCAAGTAAGCGTTCGGCGACTGGGTCGTCGGAGAGGGTGGCTCTTCGTCGAGGTCGAGGTCATCTCCGCCGAAGTTGTGCGAGCTTCTGGACCGAGCCAGCCGTTGTCTTCTCTCTTTCAACGCGGCGTACCGTGACCTCGTCGACAACGGCGAATCGACCTCCGTGTCCGCGTCTCGTTCGCGTTCTCTCTCCCGTTCTCTTTCCCTTTCGCGTTCTCGTTCGCGTTCTCGTTCTCTTTCGCGCTCCCGTTCTCGTTCCCGGCTCGCCATCATCGCCGCCTGGCTTCTGCTCTTGTTCAGGAACCTGAAACATTGCGGAACGAAGGTTGGCTCGTTCAGATCGAACTTGTTAATCGAGAAGCCTGTTGTTACTCGGTGGATTAAAATGGGACAAAACATCGATTGGCCATCGATAAGTGTCTATGTCAAAGGTTATCGATCCATTGGGAACATATACAGTGGCTCGCGATAGTATTCGAACACCTGCAGAAATCTCTTGTGAATGACAGTGACAGAAGTACTTTCGTACAGTAAGGAGCGTTTCCTGTATTGTTAAATATATCCAAGTATGTGTAACTGTACAGTGTGCAGAGACACGTGTAACATGAAATGGACATAAACTACAGGTAGTTAGATTTATCAGTTTAAAGTTTCTCACTGTATACTATTATGTTGTAGAAAACATTTGGAAATTTCAAAGTCGCTTGGTTATGATTATGATTATGAGTATGATTATATTGGTAGGGTTTGAAACTAATCCGAAAATGTACATAGAAGCTGCAACATAGTTGTAATAATGCGAGCATATGTAGGTCCAAAACGCAGAAGTTTCATCATACTCGTCGATGAATGTTATTTGTCGTTTCCCGATATTCTACGTTTTTACTGATTTTTAATTGTTCTGTTAATAATTGTCAAAATTTTGACGTAAAATACTTATGCGACGTAATGACATCCTTCGAGGAAAATGTAAAATACGAAACGACATTATTTACAAAACTCACGAACCTCATAATTTTTTACTGAATCCCTGTATGTTTGTAGCAAATATCTTGCAACTTCTATTTACATTTTTACATTGGTTTCAAATATGACAAATACAATCGTGACACTCGCGTGTCATTGCAGTGGAAGTGAAATTTCAAAATGTTCCATACAACATATAGAGTGTGTACATAAAAGTTTGCTACGCTAAATGTTCAAATACTTTCGTGAGCCACCGTACGAGTTACAAGCGACCGATTCCGTACTTCGTCCAGTTCACGGATATTCGCGCAGACATCAACAGCTTCTTTGGTTATTTGAAGAGCAGAAAACTGAAGCTTGAGTCGTCCAAGTGTTGGAGCTGTTAACTTGCAGTTATAGCTATATATTTAGTAACACGTACGTCAGAATGAAATACGTTTGATGGATGATGCAGTTCGTGACGTGTTTCGTCTCCTGGAACCGAGTGTCGCGATCTCGAAGCGATAGTTTCGCATTCTGCCAGCTTATCTTCTAATCATGCTGGTATTCATTGATAACCATACGTACGTCCTATTCTCGTGATATATCGCGTTACATTTTCTCACTATTATATCAGTCCAAGTGTTAGTTACCATTCTATCGTGGGATCCATGGCAATTAGTCACAACGTGGTATAAATCTGACGTGTAATCAGCCGTGTATCCATGGTGTACAGAGTAGTGAAAACGGATGCATATCTGCTGTGTTATATATCAATCTGTAGCACGCTATTTGATATGTCAGTTCTTTATCATATCCCTCATAAATTGTGTAAAGTGGCGAGTAAACAAGAACCATGTATCGTCGGAAGCAATTTTATTCCGGAGGAAGTAGACCTTTTCCTTTCAATTATCGATTTCCTTTTTCTTTTTTTTTTTTTTTTGATCATCCGATAAAATTCGCCGTTACGTTCCAATTCGAGATCAAACGATTAATTCGCGTGTTTTTAGCAGTAACAGAATGAAAGAGTCGAGCTACGAGTGCCGAATGCGTGCAACAAGGAATTTCTAATTTCCTGTTAATTGGATACTCGTTCGTTGCATCTCCTATTTTAATTTATAGAAGCATTTATTTTCCATTTGAATTATTTTTCATCTAACACGCGTTTCTCCGAGACACGTTCTTTTTCGATCAGCTCTTGGCCACGATAAACATTCCTCTTTTGATATATACGTGGTAAATATGTATGACAGAGAAGTTACCGCAAACAGTAATCGTAAAATTTTAAGACCACTTCTAACCTACATTTTTCTGCTTTCCTCGTGCAAACTTTGAACAGCGCCGATGTTTCAGTCGCCATCGAATTTTCGAACGTTCTGGTTCATCGTGTTTTCGGGCCAGAGAAAATGTTTCAACCAGCTCGTAACGTTCAAACACCTTAAACGCTACATCTCGGTGGTTCGGCAGTTTCCACGACGTTTTTTTTTTGTACCGTTCGCTTTAAAATCTCGAGATGATTCTCGAGCTACCGCGTTTAGTGAACGCCAAACGCTAAAACGTATTGGAATAACATCCGTGTTTCCAGTCAAGTAGACTACAGACCGATATAGATCCACTGACTATCCGAGCTGTAGGATATTTAAAGTAACAAACGGGTTATATTTAAACCCTTTACGGCATACCTCGGCACTTTCCGTATCGTGCATAATGCGGTCACATTAGTTTCTTACGTAATATTTCGCGTGTTCTCGCGTTGACATTCGTGAATTTCGAATTCGATGTTACTTAATGGTCCATAAAGTTCATCGTTATTAGGGAAGCTCGAATGGAAATCACTTAACCGCTTTGTAACCGCGAACGAGATATCGCACGATGAAATATTATTCATGTAGCGTCAAGGATGAAATATCTCACGTGTCTGTTTTTTCAATATTTATAGGTAAAATCAAGTGAGCCTTTTTTTCCTACACGTATAACACGCCCTTCATTCAACGTTGCACATTTATTCATATTTCGTGAACAAATATTTTTATCAAAATATCGAAAATATTTTCCGTGACAGAGAATCAGGTTCATAAAAAAAAAATTCAGAATATCGTTCTCCTACCATAGTGTGATAAATACCATAGTTGTGAAAAGCTGCCACCTATCCGTCCAAGACGTTGATTCATCGATTTCTAATTTACAACTTAATAAAATTTTTAATCATTTTTCATCGTTACACGAACGACGCTATATCGCGAGATATCTGGCGCGTGATTGCAAACAGGTTAATCAGATTCGAAGAAGCGGTATCAGGTCCAAATTGTCGTTGTTAAATTATTAAAACCTCGATTAATCTATCTACGTTGCAAACGATAGCTTCGCTTGTTCGATAATTTGATTGGAACAAGCCTTGTATCGTTTTTTAAACCATCCAATACTAAGTTTTTCAATGTCGACAACGAACATGTATGATACCTTGATCGTAGCGAGCCTCTTACACGTGGATCGATTTTTACCTTCTCCTCGGAACTACATTTTCGTCGAGTAAGCTGTAAATTCGTGGTATGAGCGTGCGTGCATCTTGATGTGGTGCAACAGAGTTCGAGGGAGGTCTTAAATATAAAGGAAAGCTGAGCGCCTTCGTGGAAATTTCTCGCTAGGGGCTGGGGGCGGGGGGTGGTGCGTGTAAACGAGTAACGAGAGGATTTCACATGATTCTGAGACGAGAACGTTCAATCTGTTAGTGCAATAAATAAAGATGCATTTTTCTTCTTCTTTTTTTATTCTCTACGCTTGTTACGTATTTTCTGAAGGAATGACAACAAAGTATACGAATAAGAAGATACGATAAGAAAGATACTTGGGAAACTGAGGTGACAAGAAACGATAAATACAATTTTAAGAAAAAACAAGCAACAGAGACGCGTGAAAGATACGAGTAATAACAACGAACAGACAGTATAGAGATTTGCAGGCGGGATACGACATTTCTCTGTTTCGTTGTTCTGTTATATGCTTATCTAAACTGAGGACATGTTGACAGGGAAATAAATAATACGAGTTATCACAAAGAAATGCAGTTTATTTACCACACCAACAAACTGACGCAAGTCTATTCACTAGGAAAAAGAGTACAAAAAGTTTCAATGATATGAAAATGATCACGGGTTAACGGGAATGGCTTGTCACGCGTTAGGCTATGGTTACAGTGGATGCGTAGTCGGACGAATTGACGTTCCGACGAATTCGACACGTTAGATATGTATCAAATATATATACACAGATTTTTATGGATATGTGCGTCGCAGTCGTTAGATGTTTCGTTCGTGAGAAAGCCAGTTCGTTGGAATACGTAACCACTGTAATCGTAATAGTCTTACGCGTCACATTTCGTCTCGCGACGTGCCATTAGCGCGGCCGTGTTCTCAATGGGAACGATTTCAAAAGCGTTTATTTCAGCGTGGACTTAAGCTGCACTGTAGGAGGACGGTTTCTTTAACTGCGCTGAACTACGCTTAGTTTTGCCGACTAGAGCGGTGTTTCTTAATTTTTCTTCCGCGTCTACGAAGCTACGTTTATTGAGCAATGCGGGGATTAATAGTCGCGGGTGATCAACGTAGGAACAAAAAGTTACACTTACGATCGTACGTACGATTATCACAATATATAAAATGCAAGTTTTTTACCATACAATAAATACTCGATTGAGGTCTAATCGGTTATATTATGCATACTCTGTTCGTTCGTTTTTTGTTTCGAATGTCTGTGATCCGACGTGAATGAATGGTCGATGATATCGAAAGACGTTAGAAGACGCCAGATCCCGGGCAGCAGTTTCGCGAAAAGAGGCGACAAATAGCCAGCGCTCGAGTTCAGACGAAACACAGGTAAACGAATTGTTCGCCGAGCAAGAGTCCGAGGAATTCCATTCTTTCTACGTTCGACACTTTCCTTTGCGATCTCTGTTTCTCTTTTACGGTTTAAAACAAACGTTCCACGAGGCCGGCGTTCCTTCCTGCCGCGAAGGAAACACGAAGAACGAGAGGGAATCGAAGCGAACGAACGCAAGGATAAAAATAACGAACGAAGAAACTGCTGCGTCGTATCTTGCAATCGAGACAGTCTCGTCTGTATCCGTGAGAGTAGTCTTTGCAGTCTTTTACTACTAACACCGACGAACAACGACAAAAAGAAGGCGTGAACGTAAATACGGTGAGAAATGGGCAAAGAGGTGTATAGTAGACAGGTTACAGGAACAGATTGATTAGAACGCTGTAACACAGTACGGACACACAGAAAACGGTGGTTACCATTTGCATCGGTATAGTGATATCGACACCAGGCGTGTCCTCGTGCTCGTTGCAAGTCTCGGTCTCTTTGGATTGGGTAGCGTTCGCGACTAATGCACCGTTCTCAATGTTAGATCTCGCTACGAGGTCGGTCGTTTGGGAACGAATCGTGCTCGTCTCGTCCATGCTTCCGCCCTCGATATTTTTCCCCGTAGACGAGTTGTTCACCTTGTTTAGGATCACCCAACCGTTCTCGTCGACGCTGTCGGCCACGATCGAATCTTTGCCACTTTCAGATTTTTTCTCGTTCACCGTGGTCGACGTCGGTGTTGACGCGTCATCGTCATTCATTCTCTCATCCTCGATACTCGCTACATTCTTCGACGCCTCTGTCGTATCGGTCTCAGTTCGGATCGTAGAATTTTCCACGGGTGAAGTGGCTCTGTCAGATTCAGTCTCGGATTCGTCCGACACTAGCCAACCGTTCTTGCCAATGCTACTTTGTCTATACGCTCGACTTCTCGATAAACTTTCAGACGATTCGGATACGTTTAACGCGTTCTCGTTTTCAGTCCTTTCGTTATCCTCCTTGTCGATCGTATCGCTATCCAGAACGTTACTTTTCTCGTCGTTCGAGGATGATTCATTGTCGGTGTTTTCGTTGTTTATGCCCGAGTCATTGCGATCGATCGACTTGAAACCTTTCGTGATTCTCCGAGGTTTTTCTGCCTGCAGATCCTGATCAGTAATCACCCATCCGTTGTCGTCGAACAATTCCTCGATACTTTTGTCATCGAGTATCGAGGAGCTTCGCCGCTTCGTGCTTCTATCGTCGTATCGTTCCAGAACGGTGTAACTATTTTCGGAATGAGAGTTGGACGGTACGCTTAATACGGTAGTCTGGTCGTCGGTCTCCGAACTGTTCGATTCATCCTCACTGTTGGTATCGTTCAGGTGTTGGATATCCGAGGCTCGACCTTGCTCCGGGTTTTCAGTCTTTTTATTCATTATGTTACTATTCTCGTCTCTGGATTCTTTGTCCTCTTCCTCGTCTCTTTCAGAGTCGCTGTCAGTGGCGCTCTCGGTGCCGCTCTCGGATTCGCTCTCCGAACTCGATTCCACGTTGTTGGATTTATCGCTCGATCCATTCGCGTATTTCCTTCCGTCACCGTTGATGGTCGTCTCTCGCGAGGTTTCCAGGGATCCATTGGAACTCACAGTCTTATCTGGCTGGTATCCATTATCTGGAATTGTAGCTGGTTGAGCGAGCGACGCTCGTCGGTCGGTCCAAGCGGATAACGAAGAGTTCACGTCGTTCCCCGAACGACCTTCCATTAACGCGTCTTCGTTGACCTCGCTGCGGTTCTCTACTCGACTATCGTTACCGTTACCTTCGAGACTTTTGAATCTAGTGGCGGAGGAGGAGGAGGATGAGGTGATCGTTTCGTCGGTGTCCGTACTATCGTCCGGTATATAGGTTCGTTTGTTCGACTGCGGTTTAACCATCGATCCGTCTGCACCGACAATATCGTAATCCGCGTTCTTAGCCGCGATTTCGTAATCCTCGACACGATCGGTGTTTGACGGTTCATCGTGTTCGTCACTAAACGTCCTAAAACGATTACGGTCGTGGGGGTTATTGGAATTAGAACTGGCCTGATGATTCTGACCGTGATCTACGTGTGCTACGAACCTGCTGGTGTAGCCGGCCGGCGTTGTCGCGGCGCCGCCCGTCGGCGTCGTGGTCGTCGTAGTTGTCGGGCTCGTCACCGAATGCGCGGGACTTCCTCTCGGCGACGAATACCTGAGACACGAGTTGACATCGCTCGATATTCTAGTTCAATTTTCCTTTAACGCTTGTCACCGCGCGTTTCCCCGAATTATCAGTACGTTTCGTCAATCTCCTTGTACCGATCTCTAACCGACTTTACGATGGTATTCTCTACGTGTACATCATCGTTTAAACATCGCTAGCAATTTCTGACCGATTCTCGAAGCTTTACGGCTCGAGAGTTCGTCGCGGGATATCGTCCGAAAGATTATTGTTAAACAGTTCGAAGTTACGATCGATTCTCCTATCGACGTCGTTTGCTACGATAAAACTCTTGGTACACCGTTCGTCCACGCTATTTATTGATTTTTCACTCTTTCAAATTAAGTCGCATCACCGTCGTTATTTATTAAGATAGAGAAACAAGTCGAAAGATATAAATTGATCCCCGGATACACGCGGTGAACCCCTCGTTTGCATTGCTTTTTGCAAAATTTGATCCCGCGATGGACGCAAAAAATCACCCTGTTAGAGCTTCTCGTTTAATTTACGAGATCGTTTAATTTAAATAAAGATTCGTACTCGTAGATTCGATTAACTGTATCATAAACTGTTTCATTATCATTCTTCCTCTATAACGTAGGCGTTGGAAATATATTTTTCGTTCAGTAGAATCTTAATTATCGGAGCATCGACCAACGAAACAATGAACAAATTGGAACGTCTGAGAATGGTCCCTTGAAAAACAAAAGCAAACACGAAATAAATCGCTACATTTTTATTTGAAACTTTCTGCTCTCGTTTGATGTTAACGTTTGTAAAAATAGTTGAAAATAAACGAGTTTCTCCCATACGAAAATAGCGTTATTCGTTTGCTTAAACAACGTGAGATTAGTTTGAATAATCAAGGTTCTACTACGCCTTCAAACACGATCTTCGAATTTTTAATTCCAAAGAATAATTACAAATTGAATTTATGTCTATCTTTCTCTATTTATATGCTCGCCACGTACGTATACACGTCGATCGATGGATTCTCGCACGATGTTACTTGTTAATAAAAACAAGAAACCCTCGAATTAGAATTTTCGGCAGAAAATATACTTGCCTGGTCGTAGGAGAGTCTTCCTTGCTACCTCGTCTAGCTTCTGCGCTTCGAGCGAGCAGAGGCCCGATATCTGTCCTCGCCATCGCGGATTCGCTTCTCTGACGATCCTGTGCAGTGGTCGAGGGTGTTGTCGAGGTCGTCGTGCCCGACGGATGTGCATCGGTTTCCGATTCCTCCTCGGTCTCGGATTCCGTCTCCTCCGAGGAACTACTAGTTTCCTCGTCGTCCTCCTCCTCTTCCTCCTTCTTCTTTATGGCCGTTTCCTCTCGCGCCGCTGGGGGTGGTTGCGTGGGTGGCGGCGGGGCTGCACGGTTACCTACAGAGATATGTGAAAATCCGGTACACGTTCAAATAAATATCAAACGGTCTTCCGCGTTTCGCTTTCCAGGCGAAATTACGTTTTCGAGAAACGTCGTTTGGATCGGACGTGGATTCGTTAATGGCGCCCGTGGTATAATCATAATGACCTTAAGATTTGGGTCGTTAAACGTTCATCTGTGAAATAATCGGTTCTAGGATATTTCACGGTAATCCTTACGTCGATACCGGAAATTTTCGACGTTGCCCGATGATGATGGCCGTTGATCGACGACGATGAAGTTATCACGATGAATTTCTGATATTATCAAATTTGCGAGTGAGCATTACATTTATAATTAATTAAACCCAAGTATATGAAAGTTCGTATCTCCTAGCAGCGCTTTCATACGAAAATGAAACGCGTAGCACCTGATAAAAATCGACGTTTCGTTGAGAGATAAGGATATGCGCAAATACCTTTTGCAAATATCTTTGCATACGCTCAAGAATATAAAATATAATATTGCTCTTCTATCTCTATCGAATTTTAAAATTGTTTCCTCGTAACCAGATTGTCAGTTTAATTTATCTCGCTCGTCCCCTGTAGCGTTCAAATATACACGATCTACTTGAAGTCGGAAATCACTTGCCGGGAAGATAAATAATTTTAAACGAGAACACACAGAAAGGTATTGACATGAGAGTTAGAAGAAGGATCGATGTCCAATTTAGACGCGTTTCGCGTTGATTCGCGTAACGGTATGGCCGTTAAAGTAGAAACTTACCTGTGCCTAAAAAACGGCTCTGAAAGGATCGCGAAGTGGGAGAGGCGTTGGCGGTGTCTTTGGCAGTCGGTGGTGTGCCGCTGTGCGGCGACGAGATCGTAGATGTTGCGTTCGACGTCGGTGCTCTCGACAAGTATTTCTGCTTCATTTCCTCGGCGGTGAATGGTGCACCCGTGCTGCGGATTCCTGATCCTCCTGAGCTCTCGGAGCCCGTGCTCGAGTCTGATGAAGCGCTTCTCGTCGCAGGAGTGTGGGTATCCGTGGAAGTTCTCCTACGAGCAACGATATTTCAATTAACGACTTCCTGTAGTCAGTAAACTCGATAGAGTAGCGAGCATTTGTACGTAATTTGTACCGATGACATTAGTTTACATCGCGGCTCTCTTTGTTCGATCTCGTATAACGCAATCATCCGCCTACGATTCATCCATTCTGTGGTTGCGTGTATTCCAAAATCCTATTCCAGATCACGGTATAAACTGCTGCATAAACGATCAACAGCGGATCATAGGTGCGGAATTGTTCAATTCGGGATTCTATTGACCGACACTGCCGCCATTCATTTTCAGTCATTTTCTCATCTCTTCCTACGTTCGTTAATTCAAAATTACTTTCGCTATGTCGATAGGAATCTCTTTTATTTTAGAAGCATTTTCAAGAATATATTACGCTGACCTTTCGTTCGTCAGTTTAAACTGCGAGGCATGCTGGGCAAGCAAAGTATAATTCAAGAGTTAAAAAAGACCAATATTTGAGAAAAAACGAAAATCAAGAAAGGAGACTCTAATTTGCTACTTGAACCTTCAGAAATGAACGCTATCAAATTACGTTCTAAATATCGAAATTATTTATCGTCGTTTTAAATAGTTCTTCAGTTATCACATTTCGTACAAAGTAAAGTGATAAGAAGAATAATGGTTTCCGGAATAAAAGTGTCTCGTTAATACTGTCATACACACACACACATAATTCACCAATTACAGGGTAATACTACGTTATGAGATTGAGTAGAAGCCGCCTCTGGAACTTGGAATATTCCATCGAACCGATTGGTTTCTATCGGGTGGGCATAAATCAGCCTGTCCGACTAGATACGCGCCTCTACTACTGGAACGCGCGCAGACCGAGATCCTGGTGACTTAATGTTATGGGCGAATTCGATCGAGTTGTATATTTTACTATCAATCACAGGTATCTGAATTGTCTCAGCGAGCTTATTGCATTAACAAATCGGACAGGTGCAGGGATTACTTTAGCCAAAACGAAGCATAATTTTAAATACGAACCTCGCGGGCATCGGTCTTCGTGCAGGTTCTTCCGGTTCTCGTTCAGACTGTTCCCTTGGAGGTGGATGAACAGGTGTAGGTGTGGATACTGGTTGTCGTTCTTCCAGCGTTTCAGTCGCAGGTGTGGCCGCCGTTTTGTTCTGCTTTTTAATCCTAGAAATCTCGTCATCCTCGCTGGTTTGTCTCGCCATCGCTGTCGGCACTTTTCTGACTTGGACCTACGCGATAAAAAGAATATATTTAACGAGTACATTACGGTAACTTGGTGGAAATTTCCTGCTAAATGGCTTAACATCTTTTCTCATATTCCATTGTTTTAACAAATTTTTTAAACATTCCATTATTCCTTTCTCCTGTTTTCCTGTATGAGCCAAGTCTGAGGATAAATTACTCGTTGGTGATTAGGTGCTTACGGACAAGTCGAGATCTTTTCACGTTGACCGTGTGATTCGTCACACGCGTGGACGATGCATTAAAATGCTAACCTTGATTGATGTGTGGTAATGGGACAAAGAGAGAGGATTTGTCGCATAGTGGACACGAGAGAAACAGATTAACCTTTTTTCTTGATGAGCAAAATATATTCGTGTATTCATATGTTTCATTTGTATTATAATAGAATTTCGTACAAAAATATACAACGGCCAACTACAAACTAAATTTATTCACTCGTGTCTCGTATTATTTACATATTTATGAATCGAGATCAAGTATACATTTCATATTGCGGCACGCTTCTGTTTTCCGGCGTGAAATATTCAATTACTTTAAATTCAAGATTTATTCCCTTTTCGTGTCCATAGAGACAGCGATACGTTTTCCTGCGAGTCGTGTGTATCGGCACTATACACATATAGATCGAACGATCAAAAATTTAGTTCCCGTTGAATCGCATCCAAGCGATATAACGCGGGATTTCGAAGCTACTTTCGCCGAGCTTGCCCATCGAACCGTCTCTTACGATCCATTCGCGTATATCGCCTGTCATAATATGGGAATCCGTGTGAAAATTCTATACTGTGGCGTCACTGTCCAAACTAAATACGATCGTACGAATTGGACGAACTGAGAAATTCAATCGAGTCAACGATTTAATTTCGAAATGGTTTTCACATGTATCGTAACGATAGTTTTCGTTGTTCGAGAAGACGAAGATCTCGACTATTGATCAGGCAGATATATGCTTTACGTTGTCGTGGTCGAATCGAATTGATCGTTCGAAATATACGATCTCAGTGGTATAATTGTAAACACGATAATTTCATTTGGCGCCGGCTGTTGTTTTCTTTAGTCGAGAAAGCTACGGGAACGTTGAGAATATTACGAGAGGTGGGAGTCGACCAGGAAATCGATAACCACCGTTAAAACTGCACAAACTGAACGGCATCGGCTAAACAGAGGTTCGCTTTTTCGAATTAAATTCAACGATTCGCGTGCGATATACTGTAGTTACAAGCTAAATTCCCTGCATAGTTTTTCTTTCTATCGAAAACAAGCGAGACAAAAAAAGTACTGAGTATTTTATTGAAGTAACTCGTGGAAGAGTTTCGTAGCGTTGAAATAACCGTGGTCGGAATTAAAGGGGTGAAATTGCTATTCATTAACCTGAGGTTTTGGTGGTTGAGGTTGTTGAGCAGGATGTGACACCGGTTCCTCCTTCTTTCTTTTTCCGGCTCTCTCGTATTCTTGAAGCTTCTTCATAATACGCGGCGAGTCTGTGAGTCGAAAAATCCCGGAAAGTGGCCCGCGTGCCGCGTCTTCTGTGTCCAGGACACGTTCACGAAGTCCCGAGGGCTCCTGTGGCGTCGACGTAAACCTCACGGTCGACCTCGAGTCGCCATCCGAATCGTCCCCGTCCCGGTGTCGCATAAATCGACTTCTGTATCTCGATTTGTTCCTCGGCACTTCGTATTCTGGTGCATCGTACCTGTCGCAACAATAATTCTATTATTTCCTCGTCGGTGTTTGCGAATATTAGATTTCAAAAATTCTAGACGAATGATATTACAAATTTCGATTTTCACCTCTTGGATTAATGTTATAAATTAGGGCCAAGAGAATGGAAGATTTTTTCGTTGGTATTTTCGAACGTTAGATCTGGAAGATTCTAGGCGGACGATATTAAAAATTCTAATTCTAATTTCTCGAATTAATTCTACAAATTTGGAGCAAGACAGCGGAAGAAAATGCTAGACAGTTAATACTACAAACGTAATACGATATATGGAATTAATTTCGTTAGCTAAACTTCACTGAATTCCTTCGAATATTAAATTTGAAAGATTCTACATGGACCATATTGAAAATTTGATTTCCAATGTTTGAAATGAATTTCACGAATTAGGGACAAGACGATGGAAGAAGATGGAGATATCCCAATACTATTCGGCCTGTCATGAACAATTCCGCTGGAACGTCCACTCTAATCGAACTAAGATCATCTGACAATAAAGCGTCTCTGCATTGTGATCGGCCATCGTCTGTCCTAGCAATTTCGAGTGACACGTGTCGCAGATACGTCGAACAACTAACGAATAGCAATTTTGTAAGTGCACGCTTTAACGATCCCATCGAAATCGAAGCGGCGAAAAAAAAAAAGAAGCACAAGGATGGACGTAAAAACAGGAGGATGAGATTAAAATTTAACGCGATTCTGTTCCTCTTTCCGCTATAATTCATCTTTCGTTTCACTAGTTGCAGGGACAACGATATTCACTTTTAACGATTAATTTCTTCGAATGGAATTCGAGGCACGGATGAAAACGCTACATTTCCTTGCTCGCGATTTTCTGGAACTGGGTTATCTGCTTTTCAAGGCAGTGCACAGTAATAGATTCATCGGGTTTATCCAAGTGTTGCTTAATTATCGCTTCGCAGACACAGGGATGGCTTCGTATAATGAGAGAAGATCAGCAAGGAGAACGATCGTGTACGGTGTTGATAATTGATCTCGTTCAAATGTGCTGTGCCTTGTTCATGTGGCGCAATCTCTTGCACGTTCGAAACGCGAGATATTAATTTCTATTTATGAAGGCTTTTGGACGGGAAATTAAACAATATCGAACTTGAAATTCGACTTTAGCAAATTTTATTCAACGTTTATTTAAATAGATTCGTTCGTTTCGGAGCTCTCTCGCGTAATCGAATTGATGTTATTAATAGAGTTTCACAAGTTACAAATCGCAAGTTGTAAATAACGAGCCTGGTGATAAAACAAATGAAGTTATACAGTACACGATGATAAAATTGTTTTTACAATTTCACAAATTACCGTTCGTTATTCTGTTTGATGTAAAATTCTAAAATTAGAAAAGAACAGTTTATGGCCAATAACTCGTAACTTTTGTCGATTCATCGTATCATTAGTTGGTAAATTATCGTGTAAGAGGACCCTAATATGAAATATTTCTGTTCCGCGAGCAACTGATATGTCTATTGTCAGTTGGAAACGCGTTTTCTCGAAACGTTTGTACAATTTTGCCTTGATGGGAACGTTGACAACCGATAAAAGTAATTTCCAGTTACTCTCACGCTACTGTGAAATACAACATCGAATATCAAATATTCAACTACTATTATTCAAGTCTCTGTATTGAAATTGCAACTTTAAATCGTCGATGCTTGTAGACTGCGTAAAGTCCCTTCGAGCGCGAGTAAAATTCAGTCGTTCTCCGAGCTAGCTGGTAAAACAAATAAATGCCGACTAGTCGCTGTAATAAATTTCGGTGCACGAACCAGGCTGACGAATTTGCATGCTACAGCTTCATATAACTACCCTCGATTATCAGTCAGAAAACTACCGAATTAGCGACAATAGACATGCAACGAGAACGTCGTTAATTGCAGTTTCTTGCAGCCGTATCGAGGACACGGTACGCTATAGCGTTCGTAGGTTGCACGTTTCCGTTAATTAATTGTTATTTGCACATTTAGCATAGAAAACTTTTACGTACATATACTACATGTTATATAAAACATTTTGATATTTAATTGTCACTGACTGTAGTCAGACACGACTGTCGTGATTATATCGACAAAGTTTGAAACCGATTTGAATACGTGTGAAAGTTACAAGATGATCACTACAAATGTATGTTTATACAAAAATTAGACAGGGATTGTCTCGCTGAATATCGAGACTTATCACTACGATGGATAACTGGACTGTTAACATATTTTTCTCATGTTGGCGAATTATAGTCTTGCGCTAAATATCTTGTAACTTCTATATACATTTTCAAATTTATTTCCAACTTCACCGATGTGATCCCAACAGTCGCATATACTACATGTTATAAAAAACATTTTGATATTTAATTGTCACTGACTGTAGTCAGACACGACTGTCGTGATTATATCGACAAAGTTTGAAACCGATTTGAATACGTGTGAAAGTTACAAGATGTCCACTGCAATTGTATGTTTATACAAAAATTAGACAGGGATTGTCTCGCTGAATATCGAGACTTATCACTACGATGGATAACTGGACTGTTAAAATATTTTTCTCATGTTGGCGAATTATAGTCTTGCGCTAAATATCTTGTAACTTCTATATACATTTTCTAATTTATTTTCAACTTCATCGACGTGATCCCAACTGTCGGGTGCTAACCGTCGCGGTGCTAACAAAATTTCAAAATGCTGCGTATAACACAAATAATGTACTCGTAAAAGTCTCCTACTCACCTTCGCGAGTTTCTATATATCAAGAGGACTTTTTATTTACATCTTGACTAGGTGGGTTATTAGACCGGCCGGTGTGCGTATTACACGAAACGACCGGTAATTAAACTCGACCATGCCTATTTCGGCTTCGAGGAAGTTGTTGCCCGGCCCACGCCAGGAAAAAGATACAGCCAGTGGAGCCTCGTGTATTTATAACATTTGCTAGAATAGATATGTGGGACATCCTGAAAAATGTATGCCCACCACGGATGCCGTTTGGCAATACTCCAAAGTAATCTGCGTCCACGGTCAAACACGTTTTTACCGGTCAGCTAGTTACCAACGAAATGTCTCTTTTTCTCTTGCCGTCGTCATTTTCTCGGAAAGATACGTCCTTTCGTCGGACTGGCAGACACAGTTTCTCCATTCAAAGATACTTCTTTGCTGCACAGTGTGCCGCATTGTTCCCTTCGAAACACTCGAAGATCGTTGTAAAATCATTTGCCACGCATTCCCGAGTCAAGTTTCCCCTGTCTTGACGAGATAAACGTTACCACTTCGGTTGCAAAACGTATCGCCAACTACTTTATAAACAGTAGACCCGACTCGTATTCTAACGCGCGAAGCAACCATAACCTGCGCAATACATTTCCCCTTGATCTCTAAGAATATTCGCACAAATTCTATCTATCTCCCTCGGTTTATTTCTTCTATGTTTTTTTTTCTAGCCCGAGCATCTTGACAGGAAAAAGAAGAATAAGGATAAGAGATACGCCGGCGAAAAAAGCATCACTTTTCTCGCCGGTGTATGGTTCTCTATTTAGAAAAATCGAACGCCATTATGCAAAGAAGGTGAACCGTTTTACGGCCGGCCTATTAGTTAGCAGATAGTCGAATTTTTTGCCACGGAAAGACGAACGAACGATAAATAAACGTTGGAGGAAAAAGTAGAAGGGATAATTACTCGTATTCGGGCACGTATCGATTTCTCGCCAGTCGCTCTTCCTCTTGCTGCCGGTATTGCGAAGCCAGACGATGGTCGCTTTTGCTTCTCATGAGACCCGGTGATCCTCCGGGAGGTGCTAGACTGCTCGAGCTACCCAGCAATCCTCCGCTTCCGGTTTCTGGCTTGATATTCAGTTCGCCGTAACCGGCTACATGGAGGACCAGTTGGTTCGGATCGTGCGCCATTACAAAACGCACTCGCCGACTGTAATCCCCGG
Source organism: Bombus vancouverensis nearcticus (assembly GCF_051014615.1). Classification (NCBI taxonomy): domain Eukaryota; kingdom Metazoa; phylum Arthropoda; class Insecta; order Hymenoptera; family Apidae; genus Bombus; species Bombus vancouverensis. The sequence continues at coordinate 8,933,046 of NC_134921.1, read as the reverse complement.
CTTCGTACTCGAAGTTCCTGCAACCAGGATCGTAAATTAGTCCGGGCTGTAACGAAATTTTTGCCTTTCTTGCCGAGTTACATTATTACGAGTCAGCTACAGGTTCCCGGGATTTAGTAAAAAGTTTCGTTTAACGAGGGCAACTTTCAGGAATTCTTTTCGACTTGGCGTGAGCACCGATCCGCTGCCAAGCAAATTTTTGTTAGACGGTTAGTTAATTCTCGCGGAAGTTGAATATTTGTTCCTGGGGAAAGACAAATAGGATTTTTATATCTCAGGGACATAGTACGTTTTAGGGAGTGGCTTTTGTATTTTCAAATCTCTTATCCCTTTCGAGGAAGTTGATAATATGGTTAAATTTGGAGAAATGATAAAACATAAATTTAGCTTAACTCCTTTGCGTTTTTGAAATATTTTCTACGTCCCTTGACACGTTTTAATTAGAACGATAAATCCGACTCCTTTCGAAATAGGTTTATCGTAGCATCGTGGTTAAATTTAGAAAATTAATGAAATACGAATTTAGTTTAATTCTGCTGCGTTTATTCCAAGTATTTTCCATCGCAATCCGTTTTCTGACTTTCCGTTTTCAATAAATTTCCGATATTCCGGGAAAATACGAGAAGACTACCCTCGACGCGCACGATTTCTCCTTTCAATTCTATGCTTCTTCTTTTCTTATATTATTAAAGGCAAGAATAAAATTGGAACAGAGAAATCCGAAGACTATAACACGGTTAAATTAATTATTAAGTTAGAAAGTAATTATTTACGCCATCTTTTCGCTATAAATAAACTTGTTTGTTCAACTATTTCGTTACCTGAGAAGTTAACAGAATTAACGAAAAGTGTTAAAGTTCTGAGAGTGTCTCGAACTTTCCCAGCCTTTGCATTTTATACGAAAAAGCTGATCTCTTGTTTGTGCCCTTGTTCGGCTCATACTTATCACGGTATCAAGGAGAGCTTTTAAATATTTCGCGGAGTTTCTTACGCGCGTCTCTCGTCCCTCCTATTCGGTAATCTTTTCTCCGCGAGAATAATAACCGCAACGGGCGAAAACAGGGAACACTGTTTGAAACTAAAAGGTGGTTAGTATGCTGCCGTGTCGCGTACGAAGTGGAAGGGTAAGCAGAATTTCGACAAGTTCGGAAGATGAAAGGTTCCATTTACATTATGCGCCGCGGAAGATCGAGTGTAAAAGTTATCTGGAGCCGTTGTGCATCTTGTTTCAGGTGCATGTCCATGTTTCGCCGTGGAAAAAGTTTCATGGAATATCGGAGAAGCAATTTGGAAAAAAAGGAGGCGTACAAACGTGCCACGTGCTTTCCATAAAATTGCAACGCAACTTTCATTATTTTTCGACCGCGGTGTCTGACTAGTGCAGGAATATTCTCCTTGGAGAATAATACTCTCGAAAGAAACCAGTTGATTAAATTGGATGATTAATTACGTTCTATCGGTGATTCGCGTCGTGATATTTCATTGTTTACAGTAAATTTGTAAATTGTCTTGTAGAAACGAACACGTTAAAAACGCGGATCACGCAAGGAAATATCTGAATCACATTTTTCGTTCTTCGTACGCGAACGCGCTTTTTTTTACCAAATGTTGTTGTCGAGTTCTCTTGAAATATATTTACGTCGAAAATATCGATTTCATATTTTAGATATTAGGCGTGCCGTTATTTCTTTTTTTCACGAAACTTGACACGTTTGTCATCTACTGCTAGACGACAATACGTTTGAATCGAATGCAAATGGTTCCTCTTTTTGACTACGTCATATTGAAATACGTGTATCCTTTTGCTCGTGATATTTTCATATTTCCCCCTGTAATCTTCAAATGGAACGAATTTTGTTACGCAGTGAAACGTTAAAAGGTTATTTTTAATGTATAGAGTCTTCAAAGAGTTCAGCTACTTTCTACGTTGCATTTCACTTCATATTCTCTACGTTAGCTTCCTCTACTCGCTACATCCACCGGCAAACTAATAAATACTTGGCCATTCACGATCTCGCAGCTGGCGAGTTAAAAAATTGCCGTATATCGCGTGAAAATGTCAAACACGCGCGCTGCAGATTAAACACTGAATGAAGAAAAATTAAGAGGTGGGAACGCAGATAAAAAAAAAAAAAAGAAAAAAAGGATGATTTATCATTTCATTGTCTGAATTATGTTTCACGGACCGCGTATGTAACCATGGGTTTTATTTCGTGAAAATTTATGGCAGAGGAACGCGTGTACGTGGCTGCAGGCATCGTGCGTCAAACGTACCGCTTATCTACAAAACGCACGGCTCGGCGTAAAATTTGTTGCTTCTTAATTGAACGTTGAGCGAAATGATACAGCGCGAACTTTTCGCGATGGAAGAAAACGAGAAACGTGGTAGTCGTAATTTAAGGGATCGTGGCCTGGTTTGACGATAAACTTGACGCTCGATAAAGCACGAAAAACGAAATACGCGTCTAGCAGATTGCCTTTTCGTGGATCAAATTTAAGGTACTTTATATTTCAAGGGGATCGTTATTCTCCGCAGAGTCCACAATGAATTTTCATGGGATCCAGGTCGTTTCTAGATTCTAACGACGCTTATAAACGATAGGAAACGAATTCCAAAGATCCTGGTCCTGTAAAATCCAAAATACTCCCGTCGTTCGATTCCCTTTAATGTCACTTCCATCGTGTCACTTCTACACCGATGAAATACAATTAAAACGCAACCGTGACGCGATTCGAACTAAATTCGTGTTTCGTTAGTTCTCTGTACTTAATTATATTGCATTCCAGTCCCGTTGGTTGCGAGTACCCTTAAAGGAAACTCCGCTTCTTTGATTCAACGAATTTTAATCTGAATTTCCGTGAGGCGTACTACGTGTTCCATAAATCCGGCGCATGCTTTTACAACTAAACAGACATTGCGAGGAATTTCCTTTTCGTAATACAAGCCATAAGGGCTTCCATCTGGTTCAAGGGTGGCTCGTTAAGGAAATACGGGAGATTAAATATCTTCGGTTTAGGGAGGAGGCCAAAGGAATCGAAATTTCCGCAAGAAAATATGAAGATCGATATTAGCAGGCAGGAAACTAGTGGCTGATTCTACGATATTTTCTAATTGTATGGGTCTCGAGAGAGGTCTGTGGCAAAAGAGAAGGAAAAAGAGAAGAAAGGAAATTAGATTAAAGGCGATGAGACGAACCTGATGAATTCCACCGTACGCAGGAAAAGCTCTTTTGTATCGAGGAGTTCGGAATCGTCCCATGGCACGTTTTCATTGATGTGAGCCTCCGCCAAATCGCAGTTGCTCTGGATATTCGCGATTTCCAATTCCAGATTCTCTTTGAGCTGAATCAAGCCTCTGAGCTCTGTGCCCAGGTATCGATCGACCTCGTTACGCAGATGTTCCGTGCGGTCTTTCAAAGCCTTGCTCAGCCTCCGATAAATCTCGTCCACCTCTTCCGCGACCGAGGCACAGTTTGTTTGTAGTCCCAATGTGTTTTTCTCTACCAAAGCCAGCGCGTCCTGCAACCTGTGCAGCCCCCTGCGTATCTGTAAACAGAATTTTTATCGAATCGATGGAATCGTCGAAAAAAGACAAAATCTTGCGCTCTCAATTTCTAGAAATTATTTCCTTCTCCAGAGATTTTCGGATATTCGAAAAGCCCTGTTTACGATGGAGCTGTGTTTAAAATGCGAGTATTTGTGCTTATATTATTTAGTGGATATTATATTATTTCCAATATTATAGATCCGACTATTTAAGATATTTGGAATACTATGTATATTAATTGGAACTTTATATTAGTTGGAATATTATATATTCGACACGCTGTAGATTTGGGTAATTAAAGTGTTTGAAATATTTGGAATGGTAACCTTCTCGATACGAAGTTCAACCGTCGCGTAGCGTATTGACAGCCTCGAGTCACAGCGATTGCGTAGCGTATTGTTGATTTTAGTTGTTGCTCGGTCGTGCGGATGCGTGTATCGAGTACGATCGACGCTCGTAACGAACAGGTAAAATATTTCTAGCACTATAGATTTCAATATTTATGATATTTGCGTTATTAAACGCTGGAGATATTAGACACATACGTTTAGCTTCTTTGAAAAATTATTCCTTTTTGACTCGATTTTGGAATATTTTGAAACTTGCGTCTCTTTATCACGAAATATCGAGATATTCGTATATTTGGAATATTTGAAATATTATATTATGATACATATATATTATATATATGGTGATTTTTGAGAAGCTAACTCTATGGCGAAGATGTCCAATGGAAATCATCTCCATTTCTCACTGTCGTGATTTTCCACTGACCGTCACATGGGGTGCGTTCTGTCTCACGTTCCCCTTAGACGCTGAATTCGCATCGCAGAGGAGAGTGCGTTTGTTTTGAATACATTAGGAGCGGGTAAATATACCGGCCGGTTATTTTTGCATTGCACATACATAGCACGTATTTGTACGTACGCGGTTATGTTGACCTGAATTCGCGGTATTCATCCCGATCGAATCTAGTTGCTTGGTACGCAACTCCATTTCAATATTTCCGGGTCTATCTAAAATTTCAAAACCACCTCACTCGACATAATCACCCCGAAACCGCGATTTCACTGGGTTGTTCGAGAAGTCGGGGAGGATTTCGGTGCTCCTCGTCGAAACGACTATTGTTACGCGAACAATGTTTAATGTTTAAATTTGTTGTGTCATGAACGCACACTCCGGCTGATGGAATATTTATGGGGAATTAAGTAAACACGAAAGGTTACTGGAACATCAAAAATTATCATTAAAATCTTTAAAAATCGTTATCTGATCCGAGACCTCGAATAACCTCGTAAACGTAATCTTGCAAATAGTGAAATCAGTTTATTCTTGTTTCGAACATTGTTGTTTGTATTTAAAATTCGCCCCGATATTTACGAACGAATATGTACGAGCGCGAGAATTTGCTTCGCGATTGTTCATCCATCATGACTCGTATAACCTAAGTCATCGTCGATTTGAAACATGTAGCCGTGTAATTCTTTCTAAAAATCCTTGAAACCTACAAGATATGCCTTCAAGCACACCTGCCATATTTTCAAATATCCGCTTGCAAACATCAATCAACATGTCTCCGACTATTGAAAGCGTTTAAATTAAAAATGGAGTAAGCAACGGATTGAAACGCTTGTTACGTCGTGTCTCGTGGACAGGGAGTAACCTAGTTTTTTTTTTTCTGTTTCAGGAATTTCCCGTTGAATTTCGTGGCAGATTTCCTGACGCTGCATAATGAATATCGCGCCAATCACGGTTCCTCTCCATTAGAAATCGATGATAAGGTATACAAGGATCTGCTCTTATTTCATCCGGAAATATTCTTCACGCGGCGCGCTCGTTTACAAGGTTCTATGAAATATTGAACGCGGCCGTTTCTCAAAGAACTGCCGCTGTACATTTTTATTAACGCGATAACATCGCGATCCTTAGTCAATTTCCATGACGTTGAAATTTAAGACGGCAAGAATAGAATTTAAGGCATTGCAGCGAGATTTTACGTTTACGAAATGAAAATGCTTTTCAAGTTGAACGAGCGGGCGCAGGAATGGGCGGACACAATAGCGAAAAAAGACGTTCTCGAGTATAGATCGGATCCTGATTATGGCGAAAACATATACCGAAGTTTCTGGAGGGACTTCCCTTATGAGATTAAACCGAAAGATCCGCTGGAAATGTGGTTGGTATTTTAAAGTTGCTATTTTAACTTATATAATTCAATCAGTTTACGGTGTATCGCGAAGATGTTCGAACATTTTTAGAAACTTTTTGCGGATATTTTACGTGTATTATAGAAAAGTTCTTAAAACGAGGCTCATGATTATATTAGTGAGATTCGAAAACAATCCGAATAAGATATTTAGCAGAAATACATATTTCCCAGAGATCATAAATATGTATAACTTTTAATTCCGTGATTCTAGAGTTTTTCAAGGGACAACCCAGTTAATAGATTAAATTTAAATGTAAAATACAACTTGAACTAAAAATTCCATTAAAATTTCGTATCATTTTTCAAAATATAATTTAACGAACGTTTATGCACGTTAAATAGAAATTTTACATTCGAGCCGAAAATTTCGCGAGGTTTAATTTTCTTGAATTTCTATTAACGTACATTCGTTATGGCAATTGAATTCACATTTGAAAGAAATAGCGAGTAATCGAGTGGATTTTTAATTGGTCCTTAGGTACGCAGAGGGTAACTATTTCAAATATGGTGTGTGCGATGTAAAAGATTTGCAATCTGTGCGTCATTTCACTCAACTAATTTGGAAGAATACGGAATCGATAGGTCTCGGATTGGCCAACGATGACAGCGGCAAATTTTACTTCGTTTGCATTTATTATCCCCCGGGCAATGTTGCCGGCGAATTCGTGGAAAACGTGTTACCACCCACTCAGGTACGTTGTTAACGCGTCCATTTCATACGTATAATTACGATGATTTCACTTAGCTGTTGTAACTTACAAATTCCATTCGTTGCCCCTCTCTCTCTATTCTTTTTCTAACAATTTATCGTACGGAATTTTGCGAATTCGCTGAGATGGGAGAGGAAACAGGTGGAAATGGGAATCGCCGGTGAAATCAGTGCGCGTCGTTAACCGATATAAAAGCGACTGAAAGTCACGCGGTGAAAAACGTATGACTCGGCACGTTTTTCCAACGACTAGGTAAAATCGAATCGCGTATGCCGAGTGGATGTTTGATCGGCTGGGGTGATCCTGAATTTCCGAATTTCGGCTGTGAATGTGAATAGAATGTGAAAAGAGAGAGAAAAGAAAATAGGGCAGGAAGGGAAGAAACGACAGAAACAGGGGAACGTGGGGAACGCAAGGAAGGACGAGGTGAGTGGGAGAGATAAAATATTAAGAAAGGAGGAAGAAGAGAACGAGGGAAAGGATAAAAGGAGGCAAGAATAGATAGAAGGACAAAGATAAGGAAACAATGGCTAAAGGCGAAGGAAAGAGAAGCAGAAATCGATCGCGAATCTACTCTGTACGATCTATTTTGAATCTTCATCAACATCAAACAGATTATTGCATTCCGATCTCCATTGATGTCCGGGAGTTTTTAATCGCCAGGGAAGCGGAATCAGCAAATTAGTAGAAATCGAAGGGCGAAGATAAAGGGATGGATGGTGTCCGAGCGTGAAATCGGTTTTCTCGCCTTAGCGAGTCGATGTTTCTACGACGAGATCTTTTTTTTGCACCCAAGTAGAGGCAGTCTGCTCGTCAGTCCTCCGTAAGGTTAATATCTTGGCCAAAAATAGATTTCCACGGAGTAAACAGGCAAGTAACGCGATTCTTTTTACGGCGAAAGGTCCGTGGTAGCGCGACGTATTCTTAAAAGAATTTCCACGTGAGCACGTGGCCCTTACGGCTTACCTGGGAATTGATGCGCGTGATTTCACGCCTGAGGATGTCCATGTGAGCGTCCTTGCATTCAGGGCAGCACTTTTTCTCACAGTGGACGCAGAGGGAGCAGTAGCTCTTCTCCGAACAAACGCCGCAACGTTCCATTGTTTGACCGCTGGTCGGGTCTGGTAGCTCCCCAGTGATCTCGATGTGCAATTCCAAGAATCTTTGCAGGGTCACGTTGGTCGGGAAGGCCTGTACACCCTGGCGACAATACGAGACAAGTTAAAACCGCGCTGCGGTCTCCCTTAATGGAATAACCATGATTCTCCTTCGAAATGAAACGAAAGAAATTCCAAACAGAAGGATAACTTTGATCTCGGAGTACGGCTTTTACCTGAAATTGAATTTCATACGAGAACTGTTTCTAGACCGGATTCCTTCGTTCTGCCCTTCTTTTTTTCTCTTTCTTTTTCTCTCCTGTTCCCATTTATTCCCGTTTGTCGTTCGTGTTCGCTCGCATCGTCGCTTTTAATTAAGGACAATTGTGTTACGTTTGACGCCGAACGGTCGGTTACCACCTTTAGGGTGGGAAGAAACTGAGACAAATGGTTGGCGAGACGCGTTAGATGAAACGCGAAACTTTATCCAATTTTGCGAGGGATACGCCGTCGCGGTGGCTTCGTTGAATAAAGATGAGGCCACACATTATACATTGTTAAAGCAAAAACCTCGTACGCTGGTATATTTAATTTTGCGCGTGTACATCTGTGTTTCGCGAAAGTCTTGCTTTGTCCCGACCAGCTTACTTCTGTGTTTCTTTTTTGATTCACTGCTGACGTCAAACCGCCAGTTTCAGAGAACGAAGCAAACGAATCCTAATTCGCGAAATCGATATCCGTTTTTCTCTCGCTTTCTCGAGTTTAGGACGAGCAGGAGACCAAGATGTAACCTCTTATAATTGCTTTTGTTCTCGCGAACTTGCGCGAGAACTATAGAAGCCGCGGTCTGTCGACAACGTCGGTCGCGAAAACGTGGTTAAAGAAGTAATAACTTTTTAAGGAGCAGGAAAGTCTCGAAAGTTAATAGTCTCAACATTGGCGCGTAGTTTTAACTTTGTTTGTTAAATCTTTGGAGAATTGATCGCTCACCTGGTAGGGTATACGATGTTCCGCTCGACATTCTGGACATTTCACTTGTCGACGCACGTAGTCAACGAGGCCATCCATGCACGGTTCCATGCAGAAGCTGTGCTGGCATGGCAAAAGCTTCGGGTTCCTGTACCGGTCCAGACATATCGCGCACGTTAGCAGTTGCTCGAACTGCTCCATGCCTGCGAAATACGAGAAAACACTTGTTATTTCTTCTGCTTTTTATTCAAATCCGTTTGGCTGTCGCAGGGAATTTTATCAAAACGTTTATTGAAGATTATATTTTGTTTCTTTAATTTTGCATTTTAATAATAGATGATTATTTAAACGATTTAACAAGTTATTCGAGAAACGTTGAATTCGTTTCGATGCCAAATTCAATAAAAAGAATTACGTATAATTTAAAGTATCACGGTTACCTTGATCTTTTACCGAATAACAAGTTTCCTAGATATTTTGCATTTTTGCAATTTATCCCCAGCTACGTGGAGATCGACTTTTGTAGGAAATATTTTTTTGATCAGATTAGTAGAATCAAGTTGAAATTAATCTTAAAGCGTCACTCCGGTAGCCAATTTGTTAAATATATACAAAAGACGTAGCGTTTGTAACTCGGTGAAACAAGGGAGATCTCGTTATATTAAAAGAAAATGTTTTTAGTCGGGCCGCGTCACAGGTTTAACCAATTTCCGGTAAAACATTCGCAAATCTTACGCCACTCCCTGAAATACAAAGTGATCGTCGTCACAACTAATAAATAGTTCGAACGTGTAATTCGTAGTCTGTTGCAATTCGAGATTTCTATTGTGCCAAGTCGTTATTTATCCTGTCTGTTTGCTAAGAAACGTTATGTTCTCCAAGGAATATTTTCCTTTCGCGATTCAACGAATAGTCGGATTACGAGGAAAATCCTAATTCCCTCTCTCTATCTCTCTTTCCTTAATCCTCTTTCTTTTAATCTCTTTTAACGAACGCGCTTTCCTTAATTCTGCGTGACACACCGACGCACCGGTGGCCAACAAGACAATGTCAAGTTCTTTTCGAGGAGTCATTGCTCTTCTATTTCGAGACCCGGTGTATCATCGACGAGAAGTTGTTGCCCGAGAGATGGGTAAACCGAGAGGGTGTCCCTGTGAACTTCGTGCGCTGCAAATTGGCCTGAACGACGACTCGGTCTTGTAATTAGCCGAGTGGCTTGGCAGCGACCGTTTCGTATTCTCGTTCATCGGTCCGGTTCAAAATTCACCGCTCGATTTATGGCGGTGATCGCGGCACAGTTTCGAAAGTAGCCACCAAATCATCGAAAGTACTCCACTTTGATTGGTACAACGTATGAAACTTTAGATTGCCACCACGTTTTCATTCGCTTTCAACGTTGATCAGATGCAATCGTGTCTCGAGCCAAGTAAAATAACGCCTGGCCTACAGATTTTTCAATATCATCAGCTTATTAATATCCGTCTATTCTCATTCGTGACATTCGTCGCGACGTTCTAATATCGTTCTCCGTTATCCTCGTTTAGAATCACTCAAAGGTCGAGATCAAACAGTTGTCATCTATCGCCGTTTTTCGTATGTGATTTCTTCTATGGTTATCTCCCGATAACCGAGTTTTACAAAATCGAGTTTTAACTAGGAGCGCGTATCCATTTGTAAATATATAAAATAATCTTTATTCGTTTCTAGACTGTGGATTTTCATGCATTTACGTGGTATCGAGATACGAAATATATACAGAATATACGGAATATTAAGAAATGTAAAGAATATTCAAAATGAAGTAGTTTCATTATAATATTTGACAAAATAAACTCTCCTACCTAGGTTCCGTGTTTCCACCTGTTCTCATGTAAATATGAATGTACATAAATACCTACGGTCTACTTACCTATGGTTTGTACCTTTTTATTTTTCAAGTAGCCGTAGTTATTGAATCTTGCGACAAAAGTAATCCAAGCTGTATTTTATCGACACTCTCGTCGTAAAAGTGATGAAAAGTAATTAGCGATGATAACGCGAATCGTTATTATATGGAATTTTATTTCGAAGCGATCGTGGCTGTGAAAGCTGGCGATAATTTCCTCGGTAGATTCTGGCTCGTCTTCCAATCGACTCCCGAACGACATCGATGAAACGCGGGTGGGTTAAATTTAAAATCCGGCTACACGCGCGTACAGCCACAGCGAAGTATCAGGGATTATTTCAAAGTAGTTCTCTCAGACACGCACGCAGCCGACGATCGGAGCCAAATTCATTTTGGCTTTCGCAACATTCGGAATACGTAGAGGCGACGTCGAAGGCCGCGCCAACGACCAATCAGCTTCTCGCAGAAGTCACCGCACTGGAAACAAGCGGCCACATTAGAAAGCATTGTTACTCTTAGACGAACCACTTGTTGATCTTAAAGCGAATTCTAGGGTGCAACAGGCGGCTAGATGCTATTGTATTAGCAACTTTCTGGATGGCGGGGGCCAGCGGCAAGCAGAATGTTAATCCTGACACCTAGCCGGAAGCTAGCTGCTGACTTAACCGGCTTCCGTGGATCTGCGTTTATTTTGACACCAGTCTTGTCACGATGTTCGCCTCCTTTGCACGATTATCTTCTTGCGCTCGCCGACACGAATAAGAGATTATTTCAGTAGATCTGTCCTCTGCATAGTCAGACCTGTCGTCCGACCGAGTTCTCTTCGACCGAGTTCCGTTCGACCTCGTTGTTTCCGTAAATTTGTTTCTTCGGTTGCTTGAGATCCAAAGTGTATGGTATTTTTGGCGATCGTGTTTGTTCAGCAGGCAACAAAGCGCAAGGACCGAGCTGCTCTTGCTCACGGGAAAATTCGGTGGAAAATAGAAACGTTCCGAGAACGAGACAAAGAGTGAATGGATTTACGTATGCATGTTGGAGGATGAAAAGTTCTCGCCAACAAGGAGAATTGTACGAGGTGTAGCGTATACTCGGAAGGTCAGGAAAATTCTTTTTTAGAATGTAAGAAGCGCAAAGTCCAGCAAGTTCTTCCGATTAACCGTTGATGACGCGTCAAAAGACGCGCACAGATGCACGTGGCGCGTTATTATTATATTTTCGCGCCAAGTGCGGTCGAATCGTGTCGCTGATTCAGCTCTTTCCTTTGTCTGCTTGAAATTTCCACCGAATATTGTGGGCGTATTTTGAACAGCCCACACGATCCAAATTCTCGTTTACTTGATATTTAAATACCTGGTTTGTTTGGCGCGGCGCATGCAGCGCGTGAAACGCGATATTTCTATTCATTTATTTTCACGATTCCTTCAACTCTACTATATATATATATTTGTCAAGCGAGACTGTACGAGATTCCTTCGAAATTCTAGAGAATATTCGTCGATCGAAGCGAAGGAATGCCTAATTAAATGTAGCAGCGTTGTAAACTATAAATTAGCGAGCAGTGCGACGAAGCGATAACAATGACGATGCGAAACGATTGTAAGGAAGACGTCGAGAGCGCGCTATCCTACGTTAGAAAAGTATTTGCGCTCAGGAACATTGAATTTGCTCTGTCTCGTTAGTCGTCCTGGATTCCGATCTGCATTCAACAAAACCGCGCGTCAAATTTTCTGAAAATTATCGTCGTTCTAGCGGAGCGAGTCGTATCGCATCGGAAGCGTCTCTTTGTAACAAGCAAAGACAGAGAACACCTACCAGCAGGGCAGAGAATTCGGTTTATTTCATATTCGTGGAGTTTGCATACGTACCCAGAGAATTATACGTTCAACTCTCTCCCTCTTTCTACGGAACTTCAAAGCGTCGGCATAAAACAAATCCGAGTCCGTTTCTTTCCTTCGAGCGAAAAACAAGGAGGAAGAAAAAAGCAGGGAAAATAAAGGGATAAGAAAGAGAACGGTGGTAAGAAAGAAGAAGAAGAAAAAAAAACGGGCAACTGTTATCGACGAAACTTCGTTGCTCGTGGAAGGAAACTTTGCCGGAGACTTTTCTCCTTGGAACGAAGGAAGTTTAAAAACGTGCACAAAATGCTGTATTCACACGCGACACACTGCCAATGACGTTCTTATCGATCCATTCATGAACGCTTCCAGTGTTTTCGTTGCTGTGCAGAAGAATCGCGTGATCCTCGAAAAGACGAGAACTTGGTAAAACGAAACTTATATAGTTGCACTGTCGGTTTTCACGAGATACTGAGACACACAGGGATCAGCGCGTTGCTGGAATCGGTTGGTCCAGGGTATACTGACACTTTTCGACGTCAGTGGCCAGACTTACGCTAGCGAAGCGGGTGCTATACTTAGACGGAGACCTTCGATTTCCGGCGGTATGTTTTCGACGAGAGATCCACGCAAGAAACACACCGGGACTTTGAGAATTCACGCACGCGTGCGTGTTTCGTCGATGGACTCGCGCGTGCTACACAAGCTTTTCTCTTCTGAACGAGACTGGCCACTCGAGACAGAGAGAGACGAAAATTTGGTTTCGATCGTGAGACAGAGAGTAGAGGGAGAATACTTGGTTGCGTGAACGATCGAGCGAGAAGAGACAAAAGAGACCTTGATGTAAATATAACGTGTCTTTTGGAATCGTTGGTTTAGAAAATATCTGCCTTTTCATCTTTATTCTTAAAAGCTCGGTGTTTCGAGTTAGTGTGGGATCTGAAGAATGTAGTATAGCGTTTCGGCGATATCGTCGCTGTTACATTGTCTTGACGTAAATCTAACGCGTCTTTCGAATCGTCGTTTTAGAAGAGATATTTCTTTTCATCTTCGCATCGAACATCTCGATTTGAAATAAAGCGAAGAATCTTAAATATACGTAGCAAAGTTTCGATCGTATCGTACGTGTTAATCCATCGGTGTAAATTTAACGTAAACTCTGAATTCGTAATTTTTCAAAGTATCTATCTTTTTATCCTCGTGTCGGAAACATCAACGTGAAAATTTTAATATTAAACGAAACGTGAAATTTTAACGATCCAGTAAAGTTTCGATGGCAACGGAACGTTTCCTATACGTTGGAAAGGAATGGTTTCACTTTGGTTCATCAGTTGTTATTAAATTGGCCGATAGTAGCCGTTGTCAACGGTAGACCAGAATTCCCTTGTTGAATGTCGTTCACTCTAGATTACCCGCGACAATACCGGATTTGATTTCTAATTTGCAATTGTCCGTTTTGTAGCTGCGGATTGACGAGACGGGCGTAACGAGCGCCATTTAATAAAGCCTTCTGTTTAACGCCAGCATTAATATGCATTTTGTCGTTTCGCTGTAGATCGATGGAAATTCCTATTCAATTTCCCGTCACGACCCGCATCGAAAATCAATAGGCAACGGTGAAAGTGGACCATCAGTCTGGTTATTGTTATTTTTCCGCGTCTTTAATTATATCGTTCCCGATTTAGAAGGAATTCGATATATCTGCGCGCGAGCGTCCGTGTATGTATGTGTGTGGAAACGCATATTCGTCGCCTCGTGATCTATGACTTATTTATTAACGCGTTAACACGATTCGATAAATTTAGATGACGAATTCACATCGCAAAAAATAATTGAATTAATATTTTCTACGTTGTACAATTTTTGGAACATTCTCGCGAAATCTATTTCGTTGAATCGTACTTTCTATATCATCGTGATTGTCAATGACGCCTTTCGTATTTAATGGCTCGTGAAAATATTTGGACGTTTACCATCGAAGAATTGTATAATATGTATATGACGGATATCAGAGTTGCCAGCGGATTTGGAAACAGTCGTATTCGTTTCTAAAGTATAGAAGACGAAGAGCGACGAAACTAGTTTAACGCTGATTAGAAATTATAAGTTAACCCGTTCATTGCGATTAAAGTTAAAACGATGCAACGGCATGCACGACGTCAGCCGTGAATCGATATCAATTATATTCAATCTGGCTGCAGGCCAAGCACCGAGGCCAATATTAAAGGCTAATCCAGATGATCGGATACAGTTGCGCCAGGAAAATTTTACTGAATTGCCTTCCTAACGGACTCTCGTTTTCCATCCGTTTGTACGATCAACTGGAAAAACCATTTTAATACCGCTACCCAATTGATTCAAGTAGCAGAACGATATTACAACGCTGTCATAACTTTCATTTCCTTTTCTTATTATAACTTAACTTTACTGATCCTCTTTCGTTTGTCATCATTAAACCTAATCAGTCTGGCGTAACTAAGGAGAGAATCAAACATTCGTCGAAGACGTTGATAATTCTTTTTCCAAAGCAACAGAGAAAGAGCAACTTTTCCAACTTTGTGCATTTATAACACGAGTTTGCATAAATATCCGACGTCTATTTCGAAAATCTCTTGGCATAGTCTTACAATTTACGTTAAAAAATCTGCACGATTCCATCCTCGTTGAATAACGTTGTTTGCCAGTGGAACGAAATTTACCGTTAGGATAGTTGTTACGAAGTTTTGACTAGAACAGAAAAAGTTGTCGTCCAGAAATAGTGACATTAGCGAGAACGGGTTGCTGATCGCGATTCTATGCTCCTATTAGCGTCTAGCATCGGCACGAAAATCCATGCTAAAGTTAGCCACGTTAGGCACGTTCTCGATTCTCCAGCGCTGCGTATTCTCAGGCAGAGCTCTCAGAATAGCTCCGGCAGTATGCTGCTTTTCTTATCGACCTGTGCTTTTCTCTAGTCGGCAAGACAGCTTTCTACACGAGAATTTACCAGGTGGCTGTTTTAAGTCGGCAAAACTCGGTCGGAGATTGTACGAGGTCGATAACTGGGAATTTTCTTACCTAGTGGTGGCACTCTTGTTACGATGAATGAGATCACGAACGAGAAAAAGGATGCTCCGAGAGTTTGTCTAATTAAATTCATTGTGGTCTCGGCACGCTGTATAAACGCTAACAACCATTATCTTCATAGTAAGAAACGTTTCTTTTCAATTTTATGATTGCTTTTCTATTTTACAATTTCCGTCTTTGAAGAGTTAAAAATACCTTAAATACTCTCATAGATGGAATTCCATCCCATGCAAATCTCCTTTTACTTATCCTATCGCAGAGATATACAACGATCGCAAACAATCTTTCTTTCATTCGCTACTCAAGTATAATGGAACGTTCGATTCTACTTGTTTCGCTTCGTGAAACTCTTACTCTAAGAATATATCACGAACTTTTATTCCCGATAGCCTTAGAAATAACGGATAATCGTTACTCGCAAGAAGAATGGAGTACCGAAGGAAAGAAACATAAGTGAGTTTGATCGTTTCGGTGAAACAAATTCGTATCCACGATCACCGTGTTCGCAAATGAACACGATCGTTAAATGAAAATTGCTCATAACGCGGTCGGAATTTCATTTGGTCCAGTGAAAAATTTATGGAACGTCTATGACGGCGTTTATCGCGCGACATTGCAATGATAGATGTATTATCGAGCATAAAAAGGTTATCGCGGTATTAAATTCATTGTATCCTTTTATCGGTGTCACGGTTATATTTAATCGTATCACGATACGTTTACAAATCCGACTGGCGGGTGTTATTCCTGTGTAACGTATTTCCTGTCGTACTAAAAAAAAAAAAAAAAAAAAAAAAGAGAAAAAACGTCGATTCGTGTTGCCGGTTGTTTGCTTCAGTTTGTACCAAACATGTTCCCTCAACCGAACTCGTCGATAAATTGCCGTTGATACTGCGTTTCTTTCTCATTATGCGTAGTCGCGTGTTGTTACCATCCTCGTACGATGCCAAGATATAATTATCAGGCAAATTCAGCAAAACGAGGGCGAATCAAATACAGTGAGACAGTGTCCGTTTTCGTCGTCGTGATAACACACATCCATTATCGATTGTTAAATATTCCTCGCAGCGTGCGAAACGCCGGCAGTGGAAAGCCATTGAAACGCCGAGGAATCGAAACAGTGGCCGCACCACCCGCTTCAGCCAGTCTATTTAACGTAACAAAACTATGTCTATTTATCAGTATCGACGAACCATTGTTCGCCCACCGTCTGTTTTAACCAGCTTCTCTCTATCGATTTCCCTTGGCCGAGGAAAAAAAAAATTCTCTGCACGTCTCGTATTTTGTTACCCTTTCTAGCTTTTCTAATTGACAAATGCTCGGCCCCAATGTAGTCCCTAGCCAGGATAAATCTATATGAATTTTTCCACTGTCAGTCGACCGACTGAAAGTACCTTCGCCACTAGCTTTAGCCCTCACTTCTCCTTTTTGTTCATGTTTTCCCCAGTGTATTCTCGCGGCTCTCCTTAGTTTTCCCGCTACTTTTTTCTCCCCTTCCCTTTGTCGTTCCGGTCGCTGTTTCGTAGTCACCCTAAACTTTCCTGATCCCCGTTTTGTCTCTCTTTCTTTCCTACATGATTCTGTCGATAACGCGTTGACACGTGACGAATGGCTTGCTACGCGCGTGACTTTCATCAATTATCGGCTGAATTTGTGAAACACCAAGAAAAATCATTGTTTCCGTTCACGTTATGGGAAAATTTAGTAACGTTAAATATTTCGTTTTTACATACAGTAGATTGTCGAATGTCTGCTTAGTTTACAAGATTCAATTTTTTCGTTGTCTAAATCTCAGTGTCGTTTCAACAAAGAAAAATGTTTGGGATGATCTCTGTGCATAAAATTGGATCGTGAAAAATCGAAGAGCGCAGCCGATTAATATATTCTAGGTCGATCGATAGTTGATCATAGTACGTGAATTTCTTTAAATTTCATAAAATTCTAGCTTCTTCCCATCTGCTTCTATGTACCAGTTGCGTCAGAATTTTCAATGCTGGACGGTAGGTCGACCGTAACTCGAAGCTTTCGCTCGGAGGATTAGAGTTCTGCCAGCTCACGTTTTATTCCTTTCGAGTAGTCTCTTCTAATTTCATACGTCGTCTTAAACAGTCGTTTCGTGATTCCGTTCTCCTTCACTTTGTTCGCCTAATCTGCCGTTAAAGTTATACCGTTACGAGGGATAACGTGCTAAAAAGTACGGTGCAACTTCTTTTACGGCCACAGAATTAGCGCGGTGAGGCACGTCCCGAGTGTCTAAAATTGCGAACAACCATGCTCGAGGACACGGCAGAGCGATAGTCACGAACTGCGTGTTCATATTCGCATGGCACAGCCGAGCCTCGTAATTGCGTTGTAAAGTTTCGCCCGAGCCATTTCGTTTCCACAATTGCTACCTTTTATGAGATATTTCGTTCAAATAATGACGTTTACCTTTTTCACCCTAAGGGCAAGAGTCTATACACGTATCTCGGAGGCGCGTCTCATAGATTTCCAATTCTCCTCTGGAGAAAATATTTTTTCAGTCAAATTCCACATTGAAATTTTATCGTGACGGTTGATCGATAAAAAAAGCTAGTTTAGAAAACGGATAAATGCGTCGTCTCTTTGCCGAAGCAAGATAAACACCAGTTAGGTAATGTTTGTTTTTCTTTAGTCACGCGAATCCATTCAGCTTTGCGACGAATCAGAAAGCTTTTCCGTGACATTCAAGAGCAGGAAGTCCTTTTACCTTTGGGAAAACTGGACGCTATCCGTCCACGGCGAATTGCCCACGGCGCGCCGCATTATCATTGTGCAACAATCGTACAGAGAAACGTATTATTTGAGAACATCGCGCTGTCCCAATGAGAACACGCTCTTATCGTTCTCATTTCTGCCACTGTTTCATTATAGGAGTCAGCCGATTTGGTGGAAAATTCTGGAAATAGCGAGTCGTAATTTAATCGGTTTACTTCGTAACAATTTTCGAACAATTTCAAATAATTTCCCTTCACGCGAATCCACGAAGAATTCTGGATATGAAGAGTCTAAATTTAGTCGGTTTACTTCACAACTTTACCTCGCAAATTTTCAAACAATTTCAGGTAATTCCTTTTCGCACGAATCGACCAGGAATTCTGGATATGAAACGTAGAGACGCGAACGACTTATTCTCAAATTATTCTCAGATGATTTCCCTTTCTATCGCTTGGTCATTCAATTTGGTGAAAAATTCTGATAATGAAAAATCGAAACGTGGATATCGTATTTAAGAATAATTTTCGTACGATTTCACACGGTCTTCGTTTACAAATTTCTCTTCCACTTGATCGGATATTTGTCTAAATATCTATCTTATTAGGATAAGCTCTGTGTTATGCTTTCGTTGTTCTGTTACTATAGTCTAACGACGTTTGTCAAGGGATATGTCGAGTAGTTTATGAAGAAGGATGCTTGTTCCGGATGCTGCTTTTGCTCCCGTTGTCGTCCAGGAAGGTGATTTAGCGGTTGCGACGTGTGCAAGCGCAGCGTGTTTTCTAATGAAATTATTGAGAAAGAACGGAGCGAGAGCGATACCCACGAAGAAAACTGTCGGAGGATCGAGTAACAAGATCAGCGGAGCGTAACTTAATTCTGTGTGTTTACTCGCTATCATGTGAAGACAGTGGATCTAAAAATCTCTGGCTTAATCTCGCGCGGAATATATGACTCTTATAGAATATTTTGCCCTGTCCATTATTTATTATACCAGCCGTCGCCTATAGTATGAATAATTTCGAAATATTTCCAACATTCTCGCGAAGTTATTCGCGCGATAAAAAACTGAAATTTGACAAAAGCGTCCGCGGCGAAACAATGGTCGAAAAGCAGCAGCGGCGTTGATTTACGTGTCGGTCGGGCAATTTTTTCAGCTTCATCCCGTGGCAATGTGTGGCCTCGATGTTGCTACAATAAGAGTCACTAGCTCTCGTTTTTTCCACGTCGTTTCTTTCTCCGTTATATATATATTTTTTCCCTTTTTTTCTTTTTTACGTGACTGGTTGATAACAGAGGTCGAGCAATATTTTAAAGCACGTCATAGCGTTTTGCGCGTCAGCGTGGCAAAAATCACGGCGTTAATATAAAAATTCTAACGCCGTTTCTTTTTGCATCCCTTCGCCTACCCTCTGTCCTCCCTTTCCTCCTTCTCCTACCCATTTTCCTCTATTCTTTGGCGAATCTGCGAAAATCGTGCTTGCACGCGTGTTGCACATCGTCGGCACCGCAACCACGTTCGTGTAAAAAACCACTATCGCGTTTACAACGACGCAGCCGTGTGCACGTGGGTTGTAGATTTGCGAGCACCGCTTCTGACCGCGAAGATCGTGTCGCAATAACAAAACGGAGGAGATTTAAGGCTTCTTTGGCCGCATTGTTTATCGCGTTAGAGCTACGTTCTTCCGTTGGCAACGGTTCAACGATGTTTGTTCGTCTCTTTCTCCAGAGCCAGCAAATAGGAGCAAAAGTCGCACGGTTCTATCGGACGATACAGCTTGTTTGCACTTGGACGAAGATAATTTCACGTCGACCAAGACAACGGGCCCGACTGTGGGCGGACTTCGTTAGGAGGTAGCTCGTAATTCGAATAATTAGAATTCGCGTCTGGATTTCTGTAATATTTCATCATCGGTGCTTCCGATTCAACCAGTCTGATTTATCTAAGTTTCCCCGGCGAAACGACCTTTAAATCGAACAATTTATGCGTTCCTCGAAGCCGAGAACACTGTATTCTTTGTTCTTATTGTCTGTCTATTTCTTATCGCCGGAGAAAGTATCGATACGATGGCGTAGAACAGGGCACACCTTACGGATATCAATGATTTTGAAATATGGCGGGTTGAAAATCATAGCGAGGCAAGTGAAGTAAATTTAGACGCGTGTTTTGCTGTTAAAAAGTAACGTTCATTTAATTTCGTAATTAATCGGCTTTTTACGTTATTCTCTGTCGCGATACGTTTCAACGAATTTGAAAAACCATAACTTCTACCAATATTATTATACGAAAAAATAGCAACGGTGTGACTTTGTTCGCGTGACTCCATATAATAACGAAAAAATTGGATAAACTATCCAGGTAGCTGGACAGTCAGTAAGTTACGATCGACGTTCGAACGAATGTTAAATCGATAGGAGTTCGTTAGGCGATAGAACGGTTCTCTTCCACCTTCTTCTCGTCCCCCCATTTTTCCTGCATATTCGCTGAATAGAATTCGTACCATCGTCCAATGTTTAATTACGAGAAGACGTTCCAATATTGACGTTGTTCGACGCGCCCGATGTCGATGAGTTTCCAACAATGGGATCTTATAACTTCCGCGTATAATTTCCGTGAAAATGATCACGAGTTCGAACTTGAAATCTCAGACAATGGGGGACGAAAGTTGCGGAACGATATTCCGAAGTAATATGCGCTCTGTATAGACCCTCCTGCCAGCTGTATAATCTATAAGCCACCCTTTGTACTTGGCAGCTGCGTAAGACTGGTCCACGAAACAACGTTAAACAGCTTGGTGATAAAACTCCATAAAACTACCCTCTCCTTAAGAATCTATATATCGATCGACGAGTCGATATTCAGAAGGCGAAAGGCTGCCAGGAACGTTGATTTATCGTCGGTTACACGATGTATACGTTAACATCTTGAAGTATTCGGACGTTTGCAAACTATTGCAGATATCTAAACGATATACTTCGAGCGAAACTCTTCGATTTAATTTTGGCACGTGATATTATTTCAGACAATAGCATGAAGATAGTGGATATTAATGAAACAGATAGTTAATATTTGTTGCTTATAAACGAAAGATTAACGATTAAAGTTGGACGAAAGTCGATCTTCTGTAGAGAGATTCGAGTTAAGTGACTTGAAGCGTGTTTATTCGCTTCGGTTTAAATTTGGCAGACCATTTGATCGCAAGTTTGATACCAAGTATCTAAATACTTGTAACTTCTGCAGGAATACCGCGAGCACGAGATTTAATTAACGTCGCGGACTGTCGAGAAGTCGATTAAAAATTTTTTTCAACCTGCAATCCATGTCCTTCTCGCGGAACTTTTAAATGGCTTTTTAATTGAATTATACGACGGATAGTTAATTAATTTCTTAGAAAAAGCCACGACGATCGGGCTCCTGAACGCAGCCGATTAATCGAACCGTTCTTCATCATAATCGGGCGGAAACGCTGTGGCACAGAGACGCTCGAGTTTCTCCAGGCTCTGATCTCCTTCTTTGCAATTCTAATATTTCTCTTCCATCGTTGGTCCCTTAATTACGCGCTTTGTAAATATTTTACCGAGAGGATCGAAAGGAAATCAGAGATTAAGGATGGATAAAGCTGGAAACATCGATTGTACCGGTTGATCTTAATTTTTTAGTCACCGTCTGTCGAGTTTCGGTGTCCGTTGCAAGTTCCATCGGCCGTGGAACGTTTCCAGCCGAGATACGCGTTGATCGTCGATTTATATTTGACTGGGGCGCACATTACCATGGAGTTTTTCAATTAATTCGATGCCATTATACGGCTGGTCTTTATTCAGAGCCGGGTAGAAGTGGGTCGTAGGTTGGTGGTCGACAATACAGCACTGCCAGAATCAGAACTATGCCGAGTCAACAAAGAGATAATCATCGTGCTTCGCATTGTTAATCTTAATTAACGCGGCGGCGTAGATCAGGAACACAATATCGTAAGAAGTTCCCGCGTTTTATTCCAACGAAATTGCGGGACAGGGTTTGAACTTAATTGGACGGAGCCACCTCATTCGTGAGACCACCTCGAGGCTAGAGGTGATCTCGAATAAAATGAAATTTTTTTCTTTTCTTTACCGTCGACGATGAGAAAAGAACAGAAGGCGGCTGGCAGTGGGGACAATAACCAACGACAAAGACGTTGCTTGCCACCGTTTTCTATGCTACGCCGTTGACCCTTTTGTTTTCATCGATTCGCTTTGCTGGCCCTTTCTTCATCCTCAGATAAATCAACGGTTCTTCAATCTACGATACGACTGAGGATTCGATCGAGGATTCTCGATCGAGACACGATTAAAGAGCGAGCAGCAATTTCTTCAATCATAACGTTCCCGTGTTTCGCCTCTTTGTGCAACCCTTTGATGTTAGTAGTAATACCGGTTGCCAGGTTTGCTACGAACGTTTGTTAGGGCGATATCGAGTGGATGCATTCTTCGAGTCCCTTCGCCAATCTATCTCTTTGCTATTCCCTCCGTGAGAAGGTTGCATAGCCGCATGATTTTCGTAATTGCTTATGCAAGAACCACCGTTCAGACTATTCTCGACAGATTTGCATAACGCATAAGCAAGCTACGTAACAGGGTTGTTTGATATTATCGTTTCCATAAGATGATTCAGACGAGCAGCCTGTTTCTCGTTCGCTGCTCGTTGCAACAGACTCCAATTAATCAACCTTCTCTTTTTATCTTTATACCGGACGTCGAATATCATCCGAATGCGTTATGAAGCTATCGTGCAGGATGAATATCTGGTTTTTCCTCGTCGTTATTTTTCACGGAAACGTCGCGTTGAAAAAGTCGTTAGCTCGTGGCGGAATACGGATTGAATAATTTAGCGCGTTTCCTCCGCTAGTTGTTCACGCACTATTTATTTTAATTTATATCTCGCACGTTCTTCGCCGGTTCTTCTATTCAAATGTTGTGCCGGCGCATTAATATACATTTGTAGTCGAGCGATATATTACTGGAGAACGTGCTTCCTTGCCTTCTCTCCGTCGACGCGACGCGACGTGAAGGGATCCACCTAACGCGGGGTAATAATGCGTGCCTCGAAAGCCCGCAGAAATTGCCGATATATACCGCGATCGTGAAACGAGATGCCGTTTGCAGCTCACAGCCGACTGGGTTTCGCAGGATTTTACGATAAGACAGAGCTTTGTCCGCGATTAATTTCACGAAAAGTTTCGACGAGCTGTTGAACACAGGTGGATGAAGAGCAGCGGAATAGAATTTCGTCGGCACGTTAACGGCGAATTTGGCGCCTTTGGCGCACGCCACGTTCAAAGGGTAAATCCGAGGAAAGAGTGGCCCGTAGAAATAATAGCGGGTAGTCGCCGATTCCAGGGAAGAGTGGCGATAAGCGAAGCGTTTGAGTTGGTACGAAACGGCGATCTATTATTCCGGAGCATTTTAATGAAAATTCTCGCAGCGACCGAGGGGATGTGGCACGAGATTCAAAGAATAACTGGCGATGAATAAAACAGTGATGCGTCAGAAATGGGTGAGACCGGATCTTCGTCTGGCGTGAATGGTTTCTTTGCCATTCTCGTGGAAAATAAGAGACGAACGGGGAGGAATAAGCTCTCGTTGCCAGTTCGTGTGAGAATAGATAGAGACGTTGACGGGGGCCGCATCACCTTGACGGGATGATTATACCACATTTTACGTCACGGCTTTGCGCAGCGTGTCACGTTTAATACCGTAATTCCTTCTCTCCTTAACGCAGTGCTGGGATATCGATCTTGCACTCGAAAAGGCAAAGAGAGGGATGCTTCCTCGCGCCAGCTTTCGTATTTCGCTATCGTAAAATTTCGAACATAGTTCCGACAGAGTCTCGATACTCGTCGTCTTCTATGAATAAGTTTCGTTTTAGAAATTGCCTTTACTTAAAGCGCCGGTAGTTTCGCTTAGCTTTTACCAGGAGTCAGAGAGAAAGAACCGGTAGTACGAGAGTTACACGGAGAAAATGAACCCACGAGAGAAGAATGGTTCGAATAGAATGGAAAACCGTGTAATTGGTCGCGTTATTCTTCTAGCTAAGTTTCTATGGACATCACTGTCCCGATTGCTTGCCAGGTTAAAAGATTTAAAACGATTTAAACGATAAAGGCCAGAACATGGCACGTAATTTCGTCGGTGATGTTCCTTCCAAAGTCGTGATTCCACCGACTGTGTCCCCATACGCTTCCCAGTTTCACGCTACGTGTTTGATCAATTAATCCATTGTCCCAATTGACCAATTAACCCTTACGCTAATTGGCGATTCGCCGTGGTTTTAGGAGAATAATGGAATGAACGATACGCGTCTACAGCGATACGAGACTAGCTCGCTGAATATTCTCTCTATGATTTGTACGAAAAGCAGAACAAAGGAGAGCGAGCTTTCTGAAAGAGAATAGTAAAGAATCGAGCAAGCCATAAATCAAACCAATCTTTATCTCCTTAATTTCTGTTTAATCTTTCCTCATTAATTCGGCATGGAAGTAGCAGGTTGTCGTAGGTAACGTGGTGTCCTTACGTTGAACTTTTAAAACTTTTATCAGATATAGAAGCGATCAATAATAATGAATTCAAGAGGTTCCATTTTTCTCCTCTTTTTTTTCATTGCCACACTATTTTATAGGAGAGCAATTTGAAAATTCAATATATCGATCAATTCGACAGTAAAATCTATCTTTGACCAATGCCAATGTTTATAAAATCAAGATGTTAGGATTTGAAGAGATATGTTTAAAAGTTCAAATAATTTCTGGCGTACAAGTTTCTGTTGTTTCAAGTTTCTTTTCTAATACAATACAGATAGAATTAAAGATTATGCTATATCTGCCTTTTATCCTGTCTTGGATATTTTTTATCAGTTAGACATTCACGAAATATCAGTTAGTATTTTATGAAAAATTTTGACATTGGCATATAGAAATGTTATTATAATCATTTCTAGATACAATTTAAAATTGTTCTTTTTTGATATAGAATATACAATTGTCTAGAAACTCGATGTTACTCGTTTTTGCAAAAATATGAAATTGCCATTTCTCGCATCAAGCCGTACAAATAATATTAATACCATCGATCGTTTAGGCTGATATCAGTTACTAAGTTAAGAATTATCAGTTAGGTGGTAGTTAGTAAGATAAGATATTGGTTAAGTTAAACCAACATAACACTCATTAGCATACTTTCTTTCGTAATCACCAAGTGGTATAAAATTGGGAAAATTAACAAGAATGGACTATCATATTTCTTCCATGTAATTTTCTTATGGAATGACGTAACATTAGATATCGCCAGAAAAAAATGATATCCTCGAATTTTCTTTCACGCCAGTCTGGCTGGCTTTTCGTACGTTTTTATCAGCGATTTACCGTGGCTGTATAAGGAGAACGAAGGAGGGTGAGCCGAGTAACTCAGGCGAAGAAAAAAAGAAAAGAAAGAAAAAATTGCGACTCGATCTATATAAGCGGGTCTCGCTAACGATCGTGACCCTATCATTACTTGTATCGCGTTGTAACGTGAACTTAGCCTCGGGCAGTTCGTTATGGATGTGCCATGTCGCTTGTCCGCCATCGAATCCCTGGAACGGTTGAATTGTAACAGCGGATAATCGTTGAATTTACGAACGCCACGGTCGTTTGCATTCGGCCCTGTCTGCTAATGAAATTTATGGTGGTCGGTTTTGTACAGTTTCGCCGTTGTGATTGGCGCAGACGCGACTTATTCTACGTTCTGTGGACTCTGTACTTCCGATATGCGGGTATTTGCATGCACGAAACTTTCGCAGAGTTTTGAAATGTCCCGTCTTGAATCGCTTCCAAAAGTTTCCGCCCCGCGAGTTTTCAGCAAAACTTCCGACGATTTAGTCTCGAATTTTCAAATCTTCAACGTTTCGATTCAAATTTTCGTGCGGTTAAATTTCAATTTCTGACGGTGTCACGTACAAATTTCCAAATTTAAAGGCGCTTTTCATCGGTGTATATGAAAGTCGGTTGCCGCGTCATATTCTTGACGCTAAATCTAAACGAATCGAATTCCCACTTTAAACTTCAGATCTTCGAATCTCCGACCAACTATAGTTCGATTCTTCCAACG
Organism: Bombus vancouverensis nearcticus; assembly: GCF_051014615.1. NCBI lineage: Eukaryota > Metazoa > Arthropoda > Insecta > Hymenoptera > Apidae > Bombus > Bombus vancouverensis. Next base: position 8,906,877 of record NC_134921.1, on the reverse strand, counting down.
GTGTGACATTCAAATTTTGAAAGAAGTCTAAACGTTCGCGTTTATTAAGTTTATCCGATTGTGTTTCCATCGGCGTACACAAAGCCAATTGGCGGCAAAATGTTCTTCAGACTAAATCCGTGTCCAACGGTGCACACAGGACTAGCTTAAATCGGCCAGCCCGCCCAAAATTGGATCACTTCACCGACAAGGGTCGAGTGGATAAGCTCTCGCAGTATTCACTCCTTTAGTGCTCTTTTAACGCTTTGCTTCTTGTTCCTTCTTCTCTTCTGTCTTCTTCCATCCCTTTCTTTTTTTCCCGCTCTCCGGCGGCACTGCACGCGTGAGAGCACCGCAAACGGCAGGGGGTTGGGCGACTGTGAAAGGGTGCATCGTGGACTAACGAGGTACAAAGTGCAGCTAGTCACGTAATAAATGTCACAGAAGAAAGAAGAGCAACTTCTCACTCGTGGCTTTGGCGACGTTGCAAAAAATCGAGATAATCACCCGGTATTATTAGAAGTGGATATTTGGCTTCTGTCGTGAATCTGTTTGCGTTCTTTATCTTCTTCTTTCTTCGATGTACCCTCTGCTCTTGTGTACTACGTAGTGTTGTTTTTAGCGCAGTATGCCGCCAATTTATATCTATTCATATTGATCGAAACTTTGCTATATGATCGGTTACGTTTAATTATTCCTTCGATCGAAATAATTCATTTTCATTCCCGTTAGAGAACCAAGTGTGCCGAGTTGATTAAACAATACGAACGACGAATATGAGATCGATTGATTAAATGTATATATGTATACGTATATATTAAAAAAAAAAAGGACAAAGGAGCGTATCGATGGTGGAAATGAGATGCACGTTAAACGAGCAATTTAAACATGGAAAATTGTGTATGGAAAAAGATACGTTCGCTGTGGGACGGCCGGTGATAAAGCTAATTAACCGCGGTTGTAAACAGTTTATGCCAGCCAACTTAGAGATGAAACGGGCCAAACAAGCCGCACAGCCGATGAAATCGATGTGAAGCTACATGATGTCAAATTAAACAGTACGAATGGCTGGTGATGGTTTTAGCTGGTCCGGTCGAGCTGCGTTAAAATCGTATTTAATGACTCGAGCGAAAAGTGAATACCGAACGAACGCGATGTTTTGTTAAACGAATATTAAAAAAGACCATTATTTGCTTGCGATAACGAAAACCGATGATCAACGCGTGGCGTTTTATTAAAATTTTTTAATTCGATCTCCTCTTTCGTATAAACCGTGATTATGACAAAAAATTGTCATTGTGTTCTATTCTGGCGAAGGTGACGCGACTGTTTGATCTTCCTAACGTTAGAAATTTTTTACATACGAATGATAATTCATCGTTGAAATCGGAAAACGATGCTTGACAAATTTTCTATCGGGTCGTGTAACAACAAATTTTCTTGCATTTCTTTGAAAAACCCTCAAACATCGTTACTTCCATTTAAGAGCTATTTAAACAACGACGTGTGCATTCGTTTGTTCCACTATCCCTCGCAAATGGAGAAAAGCTCTTGCTCTTTCATTCCAGGTATCTTCCTTAGTCGTATTAAAATATTTTTATTTTAATTTTGGCCGCATTTGGGAAAAGATTCATTCGATTTCGAATATATCAGGCAACGAAATATTTTGATCGTCGTTCTTGAAATAATTCTCGTACCAGATTACTGCTACAAATTATCATGGGTCAACGATAACCCAAGGTATCATTGGCTTAGCGTTCCATTCTTCGATTTCGATTTCGATGCAACGTATCGCTCCTAAGGGTAGCGCCCTACCTTTGAAAGAAACCACGACGTTTATGGAATTGTAGTAGCGTCGTAAGTACTCAGATTTCCATGACAAAGGGCGGTTATTTCAAGAAACGTAGGAAACGAAGAAATTTGAAAGTCCACTCAGCGTACGTGTCTGATTTTTGTTCGGTACATCTGCGATTTTCCTGTAGATTTATGACGCTGTTAGCTTCCTTCTCTCGATTCTTCCATTCTACTGTCCGCTTGACCGGTCAAAAATAACGTATCTATACAGCCAGTCATAAGTATCTATCCGTTACATTTATTCGATAACAAATTTATCAGCTTCAACAAATTCCATTTTATTTAATATTTTATATCGTAAGGCAGATATGCCGCTGAAACGACAGATTTACAGCGAAATAACAAGAGGATAAAAACCGACTATGTTATTGAGAAACGTAAAATAATTTGCGCGTTGTTTTATCGAGATACGAAACCTGTACAATATGAAATATAAAGCGTTATACAGCTCGGGGATACAAATCAAATTTATATAGTTTTAGAAAAAGCAGTGTCTAAAGCCGAGAATATCGGATAAGATCGATGATAATCGAGCTCGTCTTCGAAAAGAACAGCCGAGACGAGATGCTGGAAGCCGATATGAAACCGGAATAGATTTTGCCAGAAGAGACTATCTATCAAAGATTATCATCGAATTGAACGAGCAAGTACGCGAGAGGGCTTCATTTATCGGCGAAGATCTCGTAATTATTAAATTCTTTAGGGGAGATTCTTTAACAATTTAAATGAGACACTGCAACTTCCTCTGGGAAGGTTTAGTTCTTCAAGTGGAGAAGGCTGCTCCGCTCTGCTAATGAAAATCGAAAGGACGCTTGGAATTAAATATTTCTGTCGGCGCTCGTTTCGCTGCTATAAGAGGGTTTACGAAAACACGCCGTTATTTAGGCAAAGCTAATTAAAGTATAATTATCCCAAAGTAATCAGCGAGTATGTTAAAGTAACGATGCTGTTCATGACAGGTAGATTTCCTTGGGGAAGAAGGAAATTGAACGAGAAACGAATTTTTCATGCGGTTTAGGGCCTTCCGAAAATATTACGGTCGTGTTGGGATAGGAAAGCAAGTCGTCGAAGATTCATCGACGGGAAACCGGAGTGTTTTTCCTTGATGAAAAATGGATTTCCATTTGTACGAATACGTCACACATGTCCACCGTAAACGCTGAATACAAGGAATCTATTTTTCTTCTGACAACGACTCCTGCTAGATCCTGTCGTGGATCAATCTAATGTTTCCCTGTTGGATAGAGATTTTTAGGGATCCAGGGGAACGTGATGTATCGTTCGGTGGATATCGTTCGGACGATGAATTTTAACGTAGTACGTTTTATTAACCTTTCGATAACGTAGGAAAATGACGGTGAATTCAGAACGATTTAGCGGATAATTGTTTTCTTCGTCGTTAAAATTTCTTGCATACTTGGTACCAGATATTTCCAATTTTTGTAAGAAATATATGTTAACGATATGACGATGTTTTGTGTTCAGAATGAACAGAAATACGGTTTTTCCAAATTATGTTTTTCTCCGAAGAAGTATAAAGGTGAAAGGAATAAATGATTAGAGGAATGTACAAGCAGATAAATGGAGCATGTACGTTGTGTATTAATAGCCAACACTCGGAGCGTAGCGGATCGCGGGTCGCCATAACGTTAATAATAATCGCGTGAGATACGCTGACATTTTAGATGTTATGTTTACAGCAGTGTCCTGGTCTTCTTCGTGCTATATCGTAAAAGAGCTACCATTCCACTTCGAAAATGACTCGGAGGATCGTAACAATTTTCATAAAGAATTTAACAATCGTTATCATTTATAATATAATTGGTAAAATTAATATTACCCAGTTTAAAATTGAACAGTCGTGCGATGCATTAATTCTGAACCGACCAAGTATTACACGAGATATCGTATAACTTGAGGAGATATTAGTTTCAGCAAGGTTAATGCTATAAAAACTTACTGCTCTCCAATGTGCAATTCCTAAATTAGAGTGCCGGCAATAAAAGCTTGGAATTGAATTTCGCAGATAGTAGAGATTCGCGAAACCGTAGAAAATAATTCACGTACGAATGCAATCTTCGATCGGAATGATCAAACGAGAAGGGAAACAAACGGGTAGCATTGTTAACAAAGAGCGGAGATTCGAAAGAACCAAGAGAGAATATCGTGGTAGCGCCGTAGAAATCTAATCCGAAAGATAATTCAAAGGCGAATTTATCTCCGCGAATGGCGTGCAACCGATCATACGTGACTTTTGACGTATCGGTCCGGTTATCGGTACGAAATTTATTCTTATCGAAGAACGAATAGCTCTGGTATAAACTAGCCCGGCCAGGTCACTGGTAACGAATGTATGTACACGTGTAACGAATGTTTAAATTCGAATTGTAGATCCCTGTCGGCCGGATGACATTTGCCTTTGAAACACTGTGAATTTATACTCTTTGCCCGTTATCTCGTCCAGTCACAGCAATAGACCCATTAGTTAATTGATATAAAATATTCGTTGGGACAGACGATTTTACATGACAGTTACTTTCTCCGTTCTACGTATTCTTTGTGTTCTCTCGCTGGTCGTGAGGATTTGAATGAGAAGAAAAAGAAAAAAAAAAAAAAGGAAAAAGAACTGAAGTGGACGCGTTATCGCAAGTTGAAATTTCCATTCTAGCTAGAATTAGCGGAACGGTCATGGTTCTTGTGAAAAACGAACATTAATTAGTAAAACGAAACGTGGCACATTTAATTGCGCTAATTTGGGTGTAGATAGGTCCGCTCGAGGCGCAACTTCCTGCGTTCACTTTTTGTTAAGCCGTTTCGTTAATGGCGACTTTCAAATTCAAAAGCTTCGTTTTTCCATTTTCCCTTCTTTCGTTTCTCTTTTGACTTCTTTCTCCTTCGTTCGCTCTACGTTCCATGCTGCTTCCTGGGCGACGAACAAAAATTGCCGCGAGACCTCGTCTCATATCACCGAAGTTTTTCCACCGTCGTTCGAAACTGCGGCTCGTTGATTCGCCGAGGACGAGCGCTACTGTAAAATGATTCTCTCGTCTACGTTGGTAAAGTTTTTTTTTACAGGAGAAGGGTCGCCGCCGCCGACGATTCCCTGGAAATTACAGTTTCACGCGACGGCGGGATTTGAACGCGATACCTCGATGAAAAGAAGTAATTAGAGTTATTTCGTTTCTGAGCAGCGGATAAGAAAGGAGGCGCTTAAAACGCGAGGGAAGATTAATTAGCCGCTCATTTCGGATGAATAACTACCGCGGTAAATAGGAAAACAAATGTAGCTCAGCGAATCGAACGTTTCATTTCTCTTCTTCAAACGCGGATTAAAGCGCTCGAGTTTACAAAGTTGCATCTTGAAACGGGTCCAACTGTTACTCTGCTTCAGCTTCGAGCAACACAATAACAGCTTTCGAGTAAAACCAGAGTTTATGAATCATTTCGAAATTAAACATTTCAAACGCTTAAATTCAATCCTTCGATGGTTAAATTTAAATCACTGGATCCGAATGCCCCAATAGTCGAATCCGAACTTTCAATGGTCAAATTGAAACTTCGCAATTCCCGTTTCCAGCTACTAAATTTAAATTTCTAACGATCGCATTGAAATTTTTCAATTCAACTTTTTAATGGCCGACTTTCAAACTTTTGAATTAGCATCTCGAACATGTAGATTCAAATTTTTACATGGTTTCCGGGGATATGGAAATTTTTCAATCCTTAAATTCTACATCTTATAATTAAGATAGTTCCGACAAGGAAACAAAAAAAGTTGCCTGTCTCATTTCACATGTTTGTGAAGCAGCTTCAGGTAAAGAAACGAACAGCGTTACACGTATCGCGATATCCACGTTCGAAACTTATGGCGGAACCGACGATTTCGTAAAATCTCAAGAACGAGGCTACGACTACGTGTTGATTAATCAAACAGGGCGTGCTTGATCGGAATGTTATTTCATTGGAAATATCAGCGCGTAGGAACGGCGCTTAAACGCGCGGAAAATATTGCCAACATCGGCTTCTAAAGCGATTCATCGTTCAGCCCGTTTGAGAGAAAGCAAATTTCCTGAACACGCGATAATTGAATTCGTTTGGGAAACACCGTTTCTACCAGTCCAATTTTACAGGTTGTAGACGTGTCTGCGGCTATCCGATAATATTTTTTAACCCGACATTCGCCACTTCCAGTCAGCTGGCCAGCTCTGCCCGTGCACATTCATCGTTCCGTATTTATTCGGGCGCAGCTTTTCATTTTCACGCGAAAATTGAATCGTCTAATTGCGTGCATCAACCAGTGAACGATTAACCGTCTGTATCATTTCGTCGTCTGTTTTACTGTTTTTCTTTCCTTTCTTTTCCCTTCGATCGAAACGTTTCAAGCGTAGGCAAGAGAAGAAAAGCGAAAACGGTGGCGAGAATTTAATACTTTAAAGAATCATAAGCCTCTCGGACGAAGATTGATTGGGCCTAGATTCATTTATTCGCCCGCCTCGTCTTAATAACTCGGCGAAAGCAGCTGCTATACCATTATCCTGGCAAACTTTCGGACGTTCCTTTTGCTTTGAGAAACGGCCGTTGATAAGGATCTAACGCGAGATTAGAGTTGTAACGAAGGCTCATCAATAATCTCGGCTGAATTTCCATGGCATCGATCATCGGGACGAAGCGAAATTTTCACGGCAAACAGTATCGCGAATCTGAAATTCACCGTTCCGTTCTAATAAAAATGTCGGTAAAATTCCACTTTAGTTAGGTAAATGTTTTTCTAGCCGTCAATCCCTGTTTTATTGAATTTTTAATTCACAATCATTCGGGCAAACTAGGCTGCAGGGTTATGGATTGCAAAACAAGCATAACGTACATGTAACGTGTGGTTAGCGTTTCGAGAATCGATCGAGAAATAGGAGAAGAGCTTACCTGGTAGACTGTGACCGCCTTATGGCGGCTTCTTCCGGTTGGGGGCCCTCTCTATGGGGGCCCCAAGTGGTCACACCCGTCGTTCACCAATATCCGGCGCTGTGACAGCTAGAAATCAAATCACCACTGTTAAACGAGTCGTCGCGCGAACACGGAACTATGATCACGTAACCACCAATTCGACACGCGATACAATCGGGAAACCGTGGTCATTCTGTTTGTTCTCTCCCCCTCCTACCCATACTATATGTTGTGTTTTAACCATAAACAAATATTTCGACGATTCGGCGGAAACTAGTGAAACGAGAGGTAAATATAAGTTGAAGCGTTAGGTAGAATGATTCGAGTAAGTGGATCGTATCAGTATGCGGCCAGGCGGGCGACCAGGTTTAAGTAGATGAGACGCATTCCTGGTCAGACGCGATTGAACGTTAATCCATTAAGGACTTGTCAATCTCATTTGTTTGTCTAATCATAAAGTTTCAAAAATTCTTTCAATATTTCTTTCATTATTATCTCTTCTTCCGGATAGAGTTTACAATTTTACGAAGTGTTCTAAGGATTTTATGATTAACTATTTCCCGTTTAATTTATACAATTCCTTTCTGTGTTTCGAATTTGTGCAGCGGAATTTTTCAATGCATCTATTTGTTTCATAGATTTTTCGTATCTTGCCGAAACAGTAATTTACGCTTTCTGCATAAACTTCAGTAACGTTTGTAAAATATACTATTTTGTCCGCTTGATCCTGAATGGGCTGGATCAAAGCCTTTCACAACGATCGTATCCAGCGGATATTTCCGAATACCCGTATGATTCCTGCAACGAAATAAAAGTGCCTTCCACTCGGGAAGTATCTGGCGCAGAAATCATTTTGCCAATGAATTACCGATAATTCAGGAATCAGCAATTTCCTTGGCGAAAGAGCGGGAAGAACAGTCGCCACGTGGGGATGATCTCATCCCCCTTCATGCTCCAACTTTAATCGCGCCTCGCTCTCTTAACCTGGACGATCCTGTTACACCACACTCACCCAACATTCCAACATATATTTTTAATCGTAGTTTCTCTCTTTCTCTCTCCCCCTCCCTCTCGCTCTCTTTCCTAATTATTCGAAGCGCCAACACGAAGAGACACGCGTCGACACGGTTTCCCAATTTAAATCGCACGCCGGATCGATTGCGTCTCGCGAGATCTTCGGCACGGCCGTTCGGAAAAAGACACGGCGAAACGTTGGAACGACGAAGAGGAGCGACGTGGAAGGAGTTTGTGGAGAAATAGAAAAAAGGAAAATGGACGAAGGGAGGTTTAGGGTGAGTGAATGGGCGGCCGCGGCACGGAAGAAAAAGCAGAAAATGAAAGGTCGTGTCGCGACGCTTGATGAGGATCTTTTCCTCGTTGCCACGGCGGTCGTGGAGAGCGTGGAAAAACTGTAGCGAGAACGAAGCGAGTAATTGGACACCGGCCGGCCATATTAGAGCACGGAGAGACAGACGAAGATAGTGGGATCGAAGGACGGGACGTGAGAAACGCGGAGAAGGAATAGAAGCTGCGCGAACGCGGAGCAACGAAGAGAAGGGAAACCGGACGGATAGAGCGAGAGAATGATAGAAGGGAGGGTTAAAAAAGCGGAAAAAAAGAAAGGCGAATCGGATAGAAAAACGACGAAGAGGGAAACGGTTGGTCTAACAGGGGTTGGGCTCGTGGAAAAAAGAAAAGAGAGACGAGACGAGAAAAAAAAAAGAAACTGGCGAACGATCGTGGTACGTGAAAAGCGGCTGAGAACGAGGATAAATCGCAATTAAGCGCACATCGGGCCACGGATGAAAACTAAGTCGATCGTGATGTCGTTAAGTTGGTCAGAGAGAAGCGATACAGAAAAAGGGAAGAGTTATCTGCTGCGCTGAGCGGAAAGCTTGCTCGTGGAAACGAGCAGTATGGAGTTTTTTAACGGCGTAGAAAGATGAGAAAACGAAGAGGCAGAGACGTGGACGAGAGATCACGGCGGTGATGGGAAAACCGTTCCAGTGTCTCGAATCCGGTGGTAAAAAGATCGAGAAAACTGAAGTTCTTCTCGCGGTGATGAAAGCCTCGAGTTTTCTCTATCCGAGGATCCATTTCTAAAAGAGTCTATCGAGTGTCTGCCACCAGGGAGAATATACACATAGATGAAAAAGGAAACGTTAATAAGCCGTCTCCAGAGACAACGAGGGAAGGGAAAGATGTTGTAAAATAATAAACAGCCCGGGGCAAGGGACACGCTATGAAACGGTTTAGAGCTTGGAAAGTCGAAACTTGAAATACTACGAAAACCCCTCGGGTGCAGAGGAGAAAGTCTCGACTTTCGATACGTTCGAAATCCCCGAGATTTCCCAGGCTTCCCGGTCCCGTGCGTCCCCTGTGGGATTCGTTAAAGGGAGTAGGGCCGCAGCGCGTAAACTCATCACCACCGTGCACCTTTCACCGCTTTCACTCTCTTTCTCTCGCGCTTTCTTCTCCTCGCGTTTGCACGATTCGCGTGGCAAGGCGTGAGGCGCGCGGGCAAGCGTTTCCACGCCAATGGTAGCGCGTGAACGAGCGTGCGCGCTGGGCGAGCGTGTGCATCGCCGGCGCTGTACCGTTTTAGTAACGGAGCGCACCGGTGCGCACCGGTGTGCATTATCTAACACTTAAAATTAGACGGCCGATGGCGACGGCGAAAAGAGATCCTCTCTCGCGTCCGAGCCTCGGGTCCAATCGCGGATTCGTCGGTTTCTCGCGTAAGCACCAGCTGGTGTAGGATATCCTGGCCGGAAGACGGAACTAACGTCGCGATGCACACGAGTACGAGAATCGAATTCTTCACTCTCGGCACTTGATTCGCATTTGATGCAATACGATACGATATCACACGTGATATACTTGACTGAAATTTCTCTTTCTCCAGTCTCTTTCTCTCTTTTCCTTGCTCCACTCTCTTTCTCTCTTTTTTCTTCTCCTTTTTCCAATTTCATTCAAATATTTCTCTTTATTTCTTTTTTTTTTGTTTTACGATCAGTTGGTTGCCCGGTTACGCTTCTTTCGTTTAATCAACAGTGTCTGGAGTAAAGAAGGCTACAACAGTATCAGTAGCAGGCACTTTGCAGAAACTAGGACACCAAGAGATGAGATAATGATACGCGACTAGGTTTCCACGGCACTGTGTGTATACAGACGCGTGTGTCTAGCGATATTCCGTTGCCACGCTTTTCTCGTCACCGTTGTTTCGCGCAGGTACGAACAGTGTGTGGTGTTATCGTATTGATGAGGGGGTGATAAGGTGCCCGATTACGAAGTTATACGAGACGCACCGCGTTCGTCCGGGCCGGTTGGCCGCCCGTCTTAGAGTGAATGTCTTATTAGTTATTTCTGGCTAGCTACTTCGCCGCTCTGTTCCGCCGCCACCTCTTCCTCCCTCTTCGTCGTCTTTTCTTGATCCTCTGCCCGAGCTTTCGCACCCCTCCACCTGCTCCCGTTACTTCGTCCATGCCTCTACGGGCTACGTCGAGTTGAACACCGTCGATCCCCGTGCACGCCATTGGCGAGGTCCTCTTCTCAGTCATCTTTGCCCCCTGTGCTGGTCACTTCGCCGTCGAGGGCACTTTTTTCTCCAACACCGTCCTTGAACTTCGACCACCCACGATTGTTTTCAACCTCACCGTGGCATTTCAAAATTTGCATGCCATCCTCGCGACCATCGTGGATAAAAATGGATCGTTTGGTTGAGGCCGAATCGCGTTTCGAAAGTGCGACCAGCGTCTCGTACTTGGCTTCCTCGTGTCGTTCGTTTGACTACGATTTCGCTTTTGTCGATCAATACATTTATTTTTATTTTTTTTTTTATTTTTTAGTGACGAATAACGATCGTTCCGTGGAATTGTTCGTAATTAACGGTGATGTCTCTGGACTCGTGGTTGTTGTTAATTTTTGTGGACACGGCGATGTTCGAATACTGGTCTTGGTAATAAGTTCAGGACCAAACGAAGTAGTAGCAACCCACCTGGTGCCAACGTTGCGTTAACGTAACATTTTATTCGCAGCTGTTTTCAATTAATTTAGACCCGTGTACTTGTGCAACGGCAACAAGTTCGGTATTAAGGGAATGAAATTTTACAATTTACTAGTTGGCTGATTATCTGATTTAACTTAAAGTTGTAAAATTCTAACTTGTTGGTTTGCCGATAATATCAGTTTGTTGATCGGTAAATAATTGTCAGAAAAAGCCATTTTCCTCTCTGCGATCTTTATAAAACGGTGAACGCGGTCGATTAGCCGGAAATCATCGAGAACCCTTGTTCTTCAACCTCGTCACTCGTGCACCTTCGACTTCATTAAGCTTCGAGCAGTTCCCGCGATTTTAAGATCATTTTTTTTTCTCCCTTCTCCGAAGCCAATTCCATTGTCCAACTATTCTTCCTTCGGTGGAAAGAAAATTTGCTGGAAGTAAATCGCGACAAACACAACTGCAACTTTCGCTCGATTAAAGTTCCCAAGATTTATCGCGTCTTTGGAGATAAGCCCGATCTTTTAATATCCTCTGTGTCAGTCGCTGGGCCATTTAGAATGGAGAGAAGTTTTCGTTTCAACCGCGCCTCTTTTTCGTCGTTTTAACCTTCCTTTCTCACTGATATATCCCGTCGTAGCGATGTTTTCTTCCAAATACAGACATTCTATCTCACGTAGAAGGCCAGTAGCGAGAGGCAAAGAGAGACGACAGAATCGTTAAAGCGACCGTAATCTATTGCCACCAACGAAGAAAGGACTTAAAGATGACAAAGTGGGTACTCGCGACTTATAGGACCTACTAACGATCCTAACATATCCATGATCTTCATCCTTTCAAAACCACGTTGTAATAGATGACGGAATATCACACCGCCTTTCCACGAAACTAGTTTCCCTTACACACACTGCCAAGTGTAACCTACTCGTTACACGTTTAAGCTACACTGATTAACTAAAACTAACGGCTAAATGATTAATCCGAGACGTAATCGCCGTTGACTGTCGATCAATAAACGAATCAAAATTGATTTGATATAGACTTACAAGCTGACAGAAACTATACAGAAACTATACAGAGGCGTAATTCTCGTGCGAGTTTTAGTCGAATCTCGACGAGTGAAACTCGTCCAAATGAACACGTAAACTATCGTCGTATTTGAACATTCGATACGATCCACCTAAAATCAACTGGCGATTCACACTTCGGGAATCTATGCTTCGATTTTCCATCCAACTTTTTCTATCTTGTCTAACCGACAAACGTTATAGCTGTTTATCTTTCAAGGAGAAATACTTGGCGATCTTTTCCTGTTGGTCAGAACGATTGCATAACTTGCGTAATTCATCGAACGGCGACGCAACAGACGCGGCAGGCTCGCGGTTTTGTTTTCAGCGAGCTGGCAACCAGCGATGAAATATCGACGGTCTGCTCTTGACTTTGTTTCGAGGCTGACACGACGATCTATCTTCCGATTCGATACGATACACCGATACCAGCGACGCCCGCAACGTTCCGCGTCGCGTATAGTTTGCGGTCTCTCGCCGAACGCATCGCGTCCTGTTCAAATGACAGAATCGTAATTAAATGTTGAATTATTATCGATTCGACAGCCACGCCATTAGTCCGAATTGTCACGAAATTCCGTGTCGCGTTCGGTTTACTGTCGTCGGTTAAATATCAACGACGAAACAGCCAACTGAAATTTCGTTTCCGTTATGAAAACCTAGAAACGTTTTCGATCGCGAAATTGGCGCTCGATATTTTGGCCTGGCGTTGCTGTGCATCGGACCCCGTTATCCCGCATGTTGAAACGTAATTTTAAAACGTTTATTCCGTTATAGACCGCGCCGGATGAGAGATTTCACGGATCGTTTTTTGGAGCTTCTGAGTCACAAATGTACAACCATTCTGTCTAAAAATAAAACTAACCGTTAGATGATCAGCAAAGAGATACAATCTTGGTGTGCCGCTTCTAATTTTAGGGAGAAAACACGCGATAGAGATTAACAAAGTTGATCTAGTCATCTTAAGAAACTTTCAACTGAATAAACATGATGTGTGTTTGCATGTTCTTTGCGTGCTCTTTGCATGTTGATACTGTATTTGAATTCGCTTTCTGGCAGTCGATTGTATAATGACGCAAAGTCGTGTAACATTGATCTTGGCATTTGGGATTGTCTCGGAAATTCGAGTCGTTTAAGGAAAGCAAAATTTCTTCTTTATTATCGCGATAGAAAAATCTACGGGGATATTTGAACATTTCCTATGGGAAACTTTTATGAATACGTTATGTGCGTTATAGGAAACTTTGAAAAAATCCATTAGCACTATAACGAGGACACGGACGTCGTGATTATATTGGTAACATTTAAAGTTAATCTGAAGATATATTATGAAATATCTTTTAAGTTAAGAATTTTCAGACACGAATACCTTAAAGCTTTTATATGAAGAATAAAAAAACGCACTTTTTTATACAAAAAATATACAAGATCAATATATAAGAATACCGATGAGTTTGGAATGTTGTAAAAAAAATGACCTCGAGAAAAAATTCTTTCCGCTATATATCAGAAGATTTTTTCGGAAATTCCACCTTTCATAACGTGAGAATCTAGTGTTTAAATTTCTATCCAATTATTTGCCACGATGCTGATAAATCAATTTTTATTAATCGATATTTCCGCCACTGTTTAATCCATGCCACGATATCGAGGACGAAGCAAAGCAAAAGGAAATTTAGTCGAGACCGAAATAATTTCCTGGCCACTTAACGGGATTACTGTTGCAATTTCAAGATGAAGTCCCGCTTGTGTGGCTCATTAGTTGTCTACTCGTATGCTACGATAAATAAACGAACTCAACGTGACTCACTAGAGGAATGCTCTGCGGGGAAAATTTTCTAACGTTTCCAGTCATCCTCTCGTCTATCCCAGAAACCAAGTTTCATTAGAGATGTTAATTTCATAAAAAAGTAGAAGATACAAATCTGTAGATTTCTCTTTTCTTTTTGATATTATGACGAATTTTTTGAAGTTATTTTTTCATCGTTTATTCCCACTGAATTTTATTATCGTCCACCTTCGTATATAAATCACGCGAATTTTGCATTAGAAATTCCAGTCGGGAATAATTTATACGTTATATGCAGTTGGGATAAAAATTCGCTGTGGCGTGACATTCAATTTATCATCGACAAGGAAATATTCATTCCGACTCGGAATTTCAGTGTACCGCAATTTCCGCGTGTGATACTTGCGACCGAAAGCAGTCTATTCTGTAAGCTCGTTGGTTAGAGCTTCACTTTTGTAGTTAACTTTCGGAATATCTGCTTTTACAACGATTCGATATAAAATATTTACAAGGATTAATGGAATATGACGTATGAACGTGACAGGGGAAAAATTTGATTTTTTTCTTTCAATGTTGGTTGTCGAGGAAAAAGGTGAATTTTAATAAAAGGAGGATCAAAATTAATTATGTCAAATTATCGCAATATTTTAAAAATTATGAGCAGGATGGAAAAACATATATATTTGACAGTATAAATTCTGGTAATACGTGATTGATTAACGACGTAGCGAATTGAGATTTACAGGCAAAAAGCTCGTCCAAGCTCGAGAAACTAACGAGCCTTTTATTATTCTATTAAGAAATTTAATTTTCCCTTCTCTGGTAAAAAAAAAAAAGAAAAAAAAATACTAAAATGTCAAAATGTGAAATGTCACTGAAGTGCGTAATGACGAAAAACATTTTTCGTTAATATCGTGTGGAACACAATGTGAAAAAGAAACGTAAAGTACAGGGGGGAAAAAGAATGGGATTGATCGTTCGATGGTGGAGCGATTTGTAAAGCGCTGCAGCTAATTTCACGTCATCATTCTGCCACGATATCGATCGATGCCGAATACTGTGCCGATAAATCACCTTTTGCCCCGAGAATTCTCAGTCGTGAGTTTTATCGCCTATTCGTCTGTCGTCGTTGAAACGGCGAAATGAACCCGTGGACCACACGTTCCCTCGTTTTAGCAAATTTACCAAACTGATTTTCTCGCGTTCCGCACGGAAAATTCAGCGGAAAGAGATTCAGGGATTTTTCTCGGAAAAACCCGATCGTCGACCCTTTCACCGTTACTAGAAATGAGAAGCGACAGGAGAGGAAGATCACGCGAAGCTATGAAATTAGACTATCCGAAATAAACTTACGGTCGTCTTACTTCGTGCAGAATAATAATAATAAAACAAAAACAAAAAAAAAAATACAATTTTCTTAAATCTTTCGAAATGGCAGATAAGATATTCTACTTTCTAAGGAAGGTGAAACATTGATCAAGTTACATGACCTAAACGAAGACTCGCAACGAGCCGCAATTATACCGACGATCTCATCGCGAATCCACCTTACATCGTCCTTGCCATACTCATTTACGATTCCCGATCGATAATCGTTCGTCTGTTTAACCAACAATTCCTGCATTCGCTCACGATGCGCATCGAGGTGTTTTTCATTCTTCGAGGGTGTAGAAGAATGATAGGAAAATACATCCTGGCCGGCATCTTCTCGGAATTCTTTCGAAAATTGCATTTTTTCACGCGAGGAAAAAATTCCCCGGCTCCAGGCCAGCGATAGTTCTACGTGGAATTCCTTGGCTGGAGAAAGGAAAGATAAAAAAAAAAGAAGAAAAAATGAGAAAAAAGGGGGAAAAATAGAGGGAAAGAGGCGTTGGAATGTTCGATGCTTTTTCTCGCGGTCGAAGGCGCCAGTTGCAGTTTAACATTATCGGGGTTTCAGTCGGTTCCTGTATTTTGGGAATTCTGCAAATTTACGACTGTCGAGAGGAAGCCGGCGGATTAATATCGCCAACTAATTTCACGGGAGTATCGATTGCGCGTGGGTCAAGAGAAGGGAGGCGCGATGGGAAAGTTAATTATTCGTATTTGCGTTGCCGCCGCCGCGTACTATCTTCTTTAGAGAGTTTGTAACTTTTATTAAAAGAATAACAACTTTTAATAATCGTCCGAGGTAAGGACATGATCGAGCGATGCCCGTTCTCTCTGCGCGCAACATTCGTTAGCCAAAGGATAATTAATGAAGCGCCCTCGCCGTTACTTGCCGCTTACGCGTATTAACTGAAAGTTAAACTCTCTCGATTTATTTCAATTGGATGAAGTTGCAGCGCGTTTTGATACACTTGAAGAACTAGCTTTAGCTTTCGTGTATCTAGTTTCCTGTTCAACGCCATTAATTATCATGTTTCTTTTTTTTTCTCATTGAATAATACAGTGGAAAAGAAGTAAGTACGCTTTTGATTCTCCGAATCTGATATCGCTTCGTGTGATTGTAAACAGGTGAATTTTAATGTATGATATTACATGATAATACGTCGAAGGATTTTTATATTTGCCGCAATATTTGCGCGAGATGGTCGGGAAACATCCCAATTGTCACGGCCCTGGCAGCTATTTTTGCTATCGTCCGCGTGATATTTATAACAACAGACTTATTTCACCGTCGACACGACTCCTATCTGTCGTGGTGCTACGGACCCTTGCGTTCACGTTGAAAACACGCCGCCACCTCGTAATCGTTCCAACCACTTTTTTCCCCCTTTTCTTCCAGGTGAAAAGTTTTCTTGATAACGCAAGCATCTTGAGAATACGATAAATGTTAAAGCGGCTGATTCCATTGAGTATGGAAGTTTATTATCGTAATGTCCGATTGTTTAAACACATTTGCCATCTCCGCGAAATATATTCTCATTTTTATGTATATCTTCAAATTTGTTTGAAATTTTACCAATATAATTACCATAATGGAGCCTCGTAACGATGCTAATGGTTTAAAATATTTCGCATAATGAACCATTATGAATATACCATATTCATAAAAATGTACAAGCTTTTGAGCCTGTACGTATTGCTGTTATTTTTATAGTTTAAAGCAGAAAAGTAGGGAAAAAGTAGGGGAAAAAATGTCGGTCGCTTTGAGCCACGGATGCCTGGTTAATTATTGTAACAGCCTGCTTTCAAAAGCGGCTGATTAATCTTGTCTCGCCGCCGAATCATCGTTATGTCGTGTTGTTAATTACTATCGAGTTACTCATATCTCTGCCATGACAGAGTTATGTAATTAACAGCGAATGACACGCGCTATCCATATTTTTCACTCGCGTCCTACTACATTCTGCATCGTTCTTCCGATTACTACGACTCCATTTTTTAGTTTTAATATCGTTTCCTAAGGTCGTGACGAGATTTATGTATCTATTTTACGATCAGAACAGATTAATATCGTCGAAGAACAGACGCTGGTACGACGATAAATTAACAATCGGGCAGTTTATCGAGCGCGAGTTCGTTTATGGAGAATCGAGAACCATCTTTCATCTTATGTGCACGCGTAAACCAGCAAAATAATGTTTACCGTGATTTTTGCTGACTTTTAGAACGGAGTTCATGATTATTCGGATACTTTGGTTGATGTGTGACGATAGTATGAAAATTTTATCAGGATACGTAAGTTAGTGGTTAATTCATTACTACTAGAAAAAGCGATACTGAATATTCTAATGAAACGTGTAGACTTAACAAATAAATTTAATTATCTGTGAAAAAAACATGGTCCTAACACGAGGTATTACCGCATATTATCGCATATTAATTTTTAAAAATCTATTTAATTGCATGAGAATATTGCACGTTAGAATATTTTACATTATACGTAGCTATGATAACAATAAAGTCCTTGCAGTTTTGTCAATTAACAAAATATTTCCATAAGAATCTTAAACTATTACGTAAGATTAAACGCTTGCAAACGTCGATTTTGTCATTTCATATCGGCTTTTAAAAGTCAATTTCTGTTATGTGATTATTTCTGTCGTGACATTACGATAATTTCAAAGAATAAATCCTTGCAGTTCGATCCATCCAGTTATCCATAATTTTCTATCTGTCAAAATATTGATTGAAAAAATAAATAAATCTGCTGATAATATTAATGTTAATATTAATGTATATTCATCGATTATACGAGCTATTATTTCAGCTAACCGCTTTGCTGCTGTGTTTGACTCACGTATGCATGGAAAGGGTAATGTGCGGTGTCCCATATACGTATCAGACATTACCTCACTATCTCGTCGTTCTCGCTAGCATAATGCCGCAATCATTGTCCGTTCTTTGCCACGAATTCGATGAAAATTCATTAACGTGGATATTTGCGAACAAACGTCCGCGTAATCGAGATGTTCTCCAGCTCGGTTCATTAATTTTATAACGTTGAATAGCCTGGCGACTTAACGACTAACCAGTTTTATGGAACAAGATTATCACGTTGTGCGTCACTAAACTTCTTTCTATCAATTTGTCTTTCTCGTTGGAAAAATAACCGTGTTTACTTTAATTAAAGTGGATAACACTATGTCGTGTTAAATACTTCTGAAGATCCTAATTCAATTTACGAGAATCGAAAACTAAATTAAACCTCGCTTTCTTCTCCTTTTCGACGAGACAGATAAATATTCTAGAGCCTTTCGTTTTTCCCCGACAGACTCTAATTGTATTTAAAGCGAATCATTTCCAAATTAGTTTGATAATTAAATATACGTATCGATATTTTTCTTCGTTACTATTGTTATCAGATTAAATCACGCCGTATATGCGAGTTTTTTTCTTTAAGAGAAACGACGATTGTGATGCCGTAAAATAACTAACTCGTTAACAAAAACAAATCTCCTCGGTCTATCGTAGAATGCGTTACTATCTGAAACATCGTCGCACAAATACGACAGAGGATTCGATACAATTTTTTGCATTTTTTCTCCATACACACTGTGTATTTTTATGCGTTACGTATACGCCGTATATTTTTGCAGGTTCGCAAAACATGAAAAAATATATCGAATCTTGTAAATTTTTTCTTACGATATTCAGAGGGTGGAAAGGCTTGACGAGGGTGATATTTGTCACGAACATCAACTGTTTTAGAACGTGGTTACAGGAATCGTTGGTCATTCGTTTGGAAACTTAGTTCCCTAGTTTCTCCTGCGTCTCTCGGTCATTAATAACACACATCACGAATTGGCAGGCCAATGATCATTAATCTAGCGGCAATCCGCGATACCGAATGCAATGCTATACCAGTTACATTGAGACTGGAGTGTCCCATAAACTTGATCGTTCCACCGAAAATCGTTTTGACCAATCGTCCGATTGTCACGGCTATATTTCGTTGCTTTATGGTTAATCAAACCCCCTTGGAACATTCACGGAGCACATGGGAAATGATCGTTCTCGTTTTTCAGAAAGAGGATCAGGATCAGGAATTGCCACCGGACGAGGCGAAGGACATTCGAAAAACCAAGTCGGATCTGTAAGTTTACCATGGAAAATTCTATTTTTTTTTTTTCGTAACACCTACGCGAACAAATTTACATTTTTCTTTGTTTAGATTTCTCGTTTATTAGAGAAGGCGTGCGTAAATATAAACAGTCCACGTATAAATCGCGTTTACTTTGGTTTAGTTTCGTCTCGTGCGTTCAGCGACTCACAGAAAGTTGTTATATAAAACGTTTCGAAACTTCAATGGTGCTATAACGAGACACGACTGTCACCATTATAATGGAAAAATTTGAAAAGAATCCGAGAATGTATATAAAAGTTACAAGATATTTAATGGAAATCCACATATATTTCGCAGAGATTACAAGAGTGTTTAAATAATCTTTAATATTCAATGGAGCCATTTGTAACGCTTGTTCTATGTCTAAAGTGGCTATTTATGTCGTACAATAAATTTTTATTGAACATATGTTTTCAGTGTCTTTTGCAATTTCTATTTCAGATTAAGATTTCAGATCAAATTTCGTCACAAATAAATATAATTACGACAGACGTGTCTCGTTACGGCGTCAGTGAAATTTCAAAGCGTATCGTACAGCACACGTGATATATTCGTAAAAGCGATCGAGCACTTTCGTAAGCTAGCCGAGAAATGTGGAAATTGAGGGCCTAGAAAAATACCAGCAAGAGGAAAGTGGCGTTTGTGCGTGCTACTCGTGAATCCGATCTCGAAATAGTTTCATGATCGCTGAACCGTAATTTTAGTCTAAAGTGTAGGTTGTATGACGCAAATCGAAGCTGTTAGGAGAAACAGGAAATCGTCGCGGGCATTTGCCGATTCTTTCTAATTACAGAACGTACGAACATCTTTCTACGTTGTTACGCTGAGTAAACTTGTGCAATGTTTTATCTAACCTAATTTGACCAACTTTATCCGCGAACGTTTCATTTATTTAGCTTGAATCAGTGTGACGAACAATCTATTCGATGATAAGATGCGAGTTCGTTCATAACACTTTCCACTTTTTAAGTATTCTGCATTCTTAAGAGCAACGCTATAAATAGGATCGTTTCTATTTTTGAAATGTAGTTATTCTCATCTGTTGACGTCATCGGTGCGTTAATATTCTTACCTGCTCCGTCATTTGACGTTTCATCAAGTCATATTCATCGCTTAATTTTATTCGACCTTGCTAACGAGATTAACGAAAACCTTTTGTGGAAAAGGAAATCTTGCTTCTCTGGATCTTTCCTCTGTTGGTGTTATCTTGCTTCTAGTAGAAATAATTCCTGCAACTGGAAAGTTTTCTTGCCATTAAAAGCGATGGAAATTCATTTGAACGAAGAATTATAAATTCGTGTTTCGGAATTACTCGTTTCACTTTCTAACTATAAAATTAATCCAATTAATTAATAGCTCGCAATAGCGGGCGCGTGTGTGTGACATTATTCTAAAGGTACGTCAAATTAATAATTCCCGATCGATATATTATATAATAGCTTCTTTTAGCGGGGTCTTTTTATTTAATTCTAATGAAACAGATTTTTATGTTCTACGTCGAGAAATTCGTGCATTCCCTTGGAAATTAAAATTCAGCTTTATTCCCGTGCTATTCTTTTGCCTTAATTAATTTTTCTCCCATTTTGTTATACTATTGATTTTATCAATCAATTCTAAAAATTGACCGTATTCAACTGTTTTATTCAGAATATTCCATTCTTCAGTAAAAGCAGTTGATAATATGAAATTTCCTTTTAATCGGCAAATAAACTTATAGCTGGATTTAATATCGGCATTTTTAGCAACAAATATAATACATACATGTGTACAATTTTATATAATTTATCGGCAATGATTTAAGGCGTTGGACATTAAAGATTAAGAACGCGATAAATAATCGTATTGTGGGAGAAGAGCACGATTTGTTCGTTTGACGCAAACTTCGCTATGTTTGAAGCAAACGTCCTGTATACGAACTTTCCACACAGTTCGCACTGGCTTCGCTGTTTGCACAATTCTTTGGACTTGGTCCTCGAACTGCTATTTATTGCCACTGTGTAATCCGGACACCTCAAGCTAAGGGACACTTTTTCCCTCTTAGAACAAATCTAAAAAGTTTCGCAATATCTCGCTAACACAAATTTATTTGTTTGACCCTCGATTTGCGTCATGCCCTTTCCAATTATTTTTCCAATTATTCGATAAATATTATTCAATTGATGGGAAAATAACGTCGATCTCGTGAATATAAGAACGAATCGATTTATCTCAAGTTACGATTTTTTGAAAATACGAGAAAGCACGGAATTTTTCCTCGGCGATTCTTGCTGCGAGAAATTTTTTCTGAGTTTGCAAAATAGAGACTGGGGCAAAAGATAGACGTTTCGACTATGGAGAAATTGAAATGACATAATGCGTCGAAATGGCAGGGACGTGGTGAGGTCTATGGAGCGGATATACGCCGTACCATCGGAAAAGCTGCGTGTCTGGTCTATTTGGCTCACGAACATCGGGGAAATTGCCGACGAATGGCAGAAGTGGTTACGTGCTCACATCGATTTTGTTATAAGGCTCGCGGAAGAATTGCAGAAGGCCGATGAAGCCTTGAAACAGGAGGAGGTAAGTTTTGTTCCGTGTAACGACCTGTTCCGGGTCAGACCGATCTTAGATATTTATGTCAAAGTGCGATGGGACAGAGGGCGATGAGAAATGGACGCCATTACACGCAATGGGGATTCTATTCCGAAATTCATTCATAGTTACTTACAGTGAAAATATAACCGTTCATGAAAGTATACATTTTATATGCATTATCTTTCTACGTTACTTATTCCTTTTATAAATTGAATTTCACATATCAAAATCAAGATACAAAAGCCATTATTTCCACTACATTGTTTAACATTATTCAACATTTATTCAACACAAAATTTCGACTCTTCGATTTATTAGCAATAGCAATTTAATGTCGTTATCAATATAAGCAGAATTAGGTTTGCTTACGATTGGAATTACCAATAATTTTGGAAAAATGTACTAGGTTACTACTCGCATTCGTAGAATCGATCAAGAGCTCGAGTTCGTCTGGATATCGTTCTTCGATAATTTCCAGCTGACAGAAAAAAGATAAGGTTGTTTGGTCGCACGTTCGCCAAACGAATACGACGAATCGGTTATATCTTCGCTGTAGATATGGCAGAAGTATCGTTAACAAAAGCCTAGCTAGCCATTTAAACGAACGATACGCGTTACGAGCCAGCGTAAATACCTTGGAAAGTCGTGAAAGCTCGCCGAATGAAATTCCGACATGGCGAGCGTAGCTCCGGCGACGAATTTCAAATTTCCAACGTAAATTACAAGTTTAGCTATCGTGTTCATATCGAAACGGATGGACGACGATCCCCGGCAGAGATTGCCGATGAAGTACGGGAAACTTTGTATACCTGTCCCGATGAAAATTCATCGACTCGACGCGAACTTGTGTTTTTTTTTTATAACAGGCGATGATGGCGGAGTTGTTGAAAATTTCATCTTCTCCCCAAACAATATCGTCGGTTATCAAATTTTCCGATTCCCTTTATCATGGATAGAAGCCGACTGCGGAGAATCGGCAATTCGCTGGCGCGTCTAAACATCGGAAATTTAATTTCGTCAAAGCTTCCTCGTGTTCCTAGCGAAGTTAAAGCGCACGGAGGAGCGTGATTTACGCGAATCGCATCTAGTCGCTTAACCTTGAGCTTTCGTTATACTGTACGATATGAAGGCAACGTTGTCTCGAAGCTCAGGTGTTTGTGCGCTTTTTCAGTCTGTTTGCCGGAGATTTATACACGACGCTGCATGCTTCAACGGCGAGGGAATGCGTTTAAATCTCTCTCGGCCATCGCACACACACAGCCACACATACACACACACACACACACATACACGATTTTCCCGACATGGTTCTTGTGAGTAACTTGGCGAGAGAAAAATGGAGAGACAAAGAGGAGAGATAGAAACTTATCGCCGCATAGCGTTTAAGAACGGTCGCCTGTCTGGCAGAAATGTCATAATTTCGGTCATTTTTTATTACTTAATTCTGTTTCTTTCTTTTCGTGTTCCTACACACGAATATTCGTAGACACCGTTCATGAATATATTACGCGTAATACGCTACATTTTGAAGTTTCATTGGCGCGGTAACGAAACACGATTGTTATTATTATACTGTTAATACCTGAAACACGAGAATGTACTGTAGAAGCTACGAGATATTTAGTATACTATTTAAACATTCAATTATCCATTATGTTAATAAACATCGATATTCGTTTCGCTAAATGAACGTCCGCAGCAAATGTTTTGTAAACTGTGTATTATATTTCCTGGTCGGTTTCAAATTTGACCAAAGTAATCGTGTTACTCGTGTCTCATTACACTGCTAATGAAGTTTTAATACGTTTTACGTAACGCGCATAATATGGATATATGCATAAATGTCTTCTACAGTACGTACGTATTCGAATACTTATAGAAGTATTGTTTCCTCGTATGAGAAACAAAAAATGTAACGTGAAAAATAAATACAATTAGAATAATTAAATAGCAGATGATATTAGTTTCCGCAGTATCCAGTGACTTTTTCGTAGCGAGGTAGTCGTTTTAAAAGTTTGTACGTCACAGATACACACACACACACACACATGCATACATGCATATGTATATATCGCTGTGTCGTTTCGCAGGGGCGGTCGACCTTGAGGACAACAGTTAGTCGAAACGGTGGACGTTGGACGATGAATCGTAGCTCACTGTAATATATTTAGTCGGGAGTGCAATGGGCTGGCTCGTGTTTTAATAAGAGAAGCCAGGCCGTGGAAAAAGTCAGGGCCACGGTGAACGTATTAAAATTAGGTCGGTACGTCAATGTAAAAGTAATGAATTTTAACATGGAGGATCGCGTGACTGGTTGATTGACGTCGAGATAACCTCGTAAACAGAACATGGATTGATTGTATCGAGCTCTTTGGCTTAAACGCATTAACAGAAACCGCAAACGATTAGCAGTTCCGGCCTAATCGAAAGCGAGTATTTGCAACGTAACTCTAAACTGTCCGCCGATCGATGTATGCAGTTCGAGGCAACCGTTGCCGTCTCACGTTTCCCTCGTCTCTCAGCTGGCAGGAAGATAAGCGAGTTTAATTTTCATTTTAATATGCATTAATCGCGCGACGTTTTGTTTGCACGGGCCAAACTTCCAAGCCATTCGTGTCACGGCGAACGAATCGTTCTTCTTTTTGCGTTCTTCCATCCTGCGACCGGCTATAAATTACATCACTTTCATAGACATAGTCCATAATTCTACCATCTGCGTTTAAAGTTTTGCCGAACTTCAGGATTAGCTGAGGGTAGGTTTTGCTTGAGATTTCGCATAATCTGGGGGAATCATACGCGTCGAAGTCGAGGGTTAAGCGGAATTTTGAAGAAAATGAAAGGGCAAACCGTTCGATATGCAAAACTAGTTCCTCGGTTTTCATTCACCGGTTTTTATCGTGCAAGTAGAAACTTTTCTCTCGCGTCCTACAGATTTATTAACTCGCACTGCTTCAGGCCAGGACCCAGGGGAAGCAACATCTGTTTGTATACGAATGTATATACGATAGTTTATGATAATACACCATTGTTCGAAAGGATCTGCTTCGCTAACTGTACACTTGCCTTTATCTTTGGCGAGATGTATTTTAATTACAAAATTAGAAATAAATTCGACTGCAATGATTCTATTCTTTGGAATTATCATTGCCACGCATAATGGAACATTGCGGTGCGATTAAATTATTCTTTAAAGGAGTATATCACGATGAAGGTATCGCATGTAATTGTCAAACCTGATAGTATCAGATTCTCGTGGAAGTATTTCATTACTTGACAAACTCATTTTTGACGAACGTATTTTAATTAGAAAATTATTCTTACGTATACAAGTACAATCAAAGATAATTCCCAGATTATTTTATTTTATTTTGATAAATCTGCAGACTTACTCAATGTTTCTAAAGCGTCTTAATACCCATAGTCAGTAGCGTGTGTCAACTATTCGGTCAGTTCGCGTTTACCTTATTAAATTTCCCCAAAAATCTACGATACTTTGTCTCAATTATCTGTTGGTAGGATGGATACCAGCCAAGAATCGAGCCGAGCGAAGTCGCGGCGGATCAGGAAGAAGAAGAAGTTCCTCGTAAAATCGAGGATTTCGATCAAGGTAGAAGAAGAATAACTTAATCGTAGATGTCTATGAATTCCGTGTTTCTTTCGTTCGTTTTCATCTCGGGACAATGCAACGTAAAACTAGTGGGAAAATATGAGCGAGATAGCCGTAATTCCGAAAACGCATACCGTAGTGGTTGGCGTCGCACTTATCACGAAATAAATCTAAAAGTGTGGTCATTGTCCTCGCGTTGGTGTCACGTAGTGCTTTTACGCTGCCCTAAACAGATTTTACGACGTCACGTAGCATACGAAGCTGTTGCCAGACAGCAGGCTTTATCTTAGAATTTTCTGTATTTAATAGATAATTCTATTAAATGTATACCTGTTATTGCGCACTAAATTTCTCCCAATGGGACGGCGAAAACGCCAGGAATAAACGGTTTCGAAGGGACGAAGGAAGTTTTCTTTGTTCTTCCCGCCCTGTTTGGGCGAAACAAAGCACCGTTGCCGTCCAACTTTTTCACCGCGATAAACAAACCGGAGAAGGGCTGGTCGCGATTTAATTAAGACGAGTACCACCGAGTTCTGCCGCTTATACCGTGTAAAAACCGTAATCTAAGTCCTTCATTTTGGATGATTAACACGCGATATTAACACGCGATATTAACACGCGATTAAACTGTGAGAATTATTTCTTCAAGGAAACGTCTGTGAGTTATAAGATCATTTATACTGTAGCTTATAAATAATTCGACACTTTAGCTATGTTTAGATTTGTATCAACAATGAGTGTATAAATTAACGAGAAATTAATCGTCAAACGCAAAGTGTTTATCAAAAACTAAAATAATTCCAATTATTTGTCTAAAAACTTACTTGCAGTGTATTTTGGAGATTATACTCGCAGTCTCGCATAATTCTGATCTGTTTGTCTTTGTTTGGGCTTTTGCCAATGTTTCACTGCACGTATAGATATTATTTCCTTAAGATCAATCTTATCGGGACATTCTCGTAAAACGATAACAAAGAAAATAAAATCAGTACTACATAATTGTTTAATATGATTTTCCAATCAAATTGTATCTTGTCATTTCATCATCCTCCGTTTCACATTCATATCATTGTTACAGGAACCATAGAGGAAACGAGCGAAATTTCCCTGGCTAGAACAGTTACAGATGTGACGTTAACAGCAGAATCGCTAGAGACTATAGAAGCAAAATCGAGAGAAACATTCAAAGAAGAATCGGAAGAAACATCACCAACGAAATCGGGAGAAATGTTAACAGCGAGAAGATCAAACGAAGAAGAATTCGCGAAGATTTGGCCCATAGGCACACCATGGGAGCATTCAGGAATAGAGGAAGAGGATGACAGCGAGCCGTTCGAAGTAAGAGCTTTGCTGGTGTCATTAAAGATAACAGGCGCTTAGCTTTATCACGCCCAGTTCTCGCAATCCCGTAAGAATCAGACCGATCGTTCGAGCAAAAGTCTCTCTAAACTTTCCAATCTTCCTTCCGTGAACAGCGTCGCTCTTCATCCTAACTTCCAAACTTTCGTTTACACCCCGTAAACCGTTATAAAAAAGGGAGTTTCTTTGCAGCGACTGCCCTTACCGAGGACCGAGGAAGAGATGAGAGAATTTCTAAAGAATTTTACGCACGAGGCGACCATCTACCGATCCTATTATAAGCATTGGAAGGACACTGCCGATCTGGTAATAGCTCCATGACACCTTGAACTATTCCTTTTGTCTCTTGCTTGTCGCTAAAATATTAAAAGAATCGGACATTTGATAATTGCGAAGAAAATTGCACAGTTCATATATTGGGTTGGCAACTAAGTGATTGCGGATTTTGTCATTAGATGGTATTGACAAAATTCGCAATCGCTTAGTTGCCAACCCAATAGATTCTGTACATTTTAATATACACGTGCAATCGAAGTTGAGTGAACTATGTAAAAGGCAATGAACAATTTGAAAAGATGTTTTGCGTTATAGGCAATCAAGGAAGTTGGAGGTAGATTGGTGATAACAACGTTCCTGGTGCAAGGCTTGGACAAGTTTGGCAAAGTGAAGGGTCCGCCTCGTCCAAAACTATTAGTGAGCCCGAAATCTGTACGGATTTCACGTAAGGGTAGAAAGCCTAGGAGAAGTGGGAAACGTGGCACGAAATCCAGCGGGATTTCTTTGAATGAAAAGTCCGAGGGTGACCCGATTTATACCGCGCCACATGAATCAGCACCACAAACAGTCACGGTCGACGAGGAACAGGAAGAGCAAGAGAAACAGGAAGAGCAAGAGAAACAGGAAGGGCAAGAGAAACAGGAAGAACGAGAGGAACAGGAGGAGCAGGAAGCTACGTCGACCAGGGAACCATTGAAGGAATCGTCAAAAGTATCAGTGTCTGCAGAAGTACGTTTACTGCCGCTACATTTCTAGATTGTTAAGAGGTGCTAGGAGATTTCTTTTCCACATTGCACTGATTTGGAGGAAAATCTGTCAGGAAATCATTTTTTCACGTTGCATTGATCTTCAGAAAGATCAATTGTTCGTTAAACTTCTCCATTGTGGGTGTTTCTAAGGAGATTTCGTGCTACGTGCATCATACACCTCAAAATTTGTAGTTCAGTTATTATAAGACTACTTAGGTTTGTGCATTTTTGGGAAACTTAAGCGTGCGAACTTAATAGAAATCGTACGATATAGAAAAATATGTAAAGCAGAGTAAAGTACTCGTTAGAATATTTAGTAAGCGAAACACATTTCTATTTGTGTTCCATGCCATTCGTAACTCGATTGTTTACACAGAAAAACATTCGATGTAAAAATTTATAGATCGATCAACAGTTAGTGGACCATTTCTTTTTTTTTTTTGATAGAAAACGAGAACGAACACGGTCAAGCTTTACCGAAAGCATCGAAAGGACTGTTTTGTCTCTGTACGTTGTGTTGTATCTGCTCGATACATCCCTGTGTTCCAGAGGTTCTTGTTGATTCCTCGTTCCATGTTTTCACGCATTCTCCCGTTGTTTCCAATTTGTATCGTTCGTGTCTCGACTCGAAACGTCTGCCTTTTGATTTTTCGTTTCTTGTCGGGTTTTCAAGCTCCATTAGAGTCGACGCGGCGCACAAGGCGGCGAGTTTTTTGCGCGACAAGTAGAAAGAGTTCGCAATAACCGGACACGGAGGTCGTATTCCGTGAATTACAAGGCAACTGACGACACGGTACACTCTCGACTAAGCGAGAAACTCTCGAAACAATTTTTATCTGTCGTTTTATAAGTAGTGCGAGTCGATCTTTTGTTTGACGGCCGAGAGTGGAAGAGGTTCGCGTTTTTCTTATTTACGAGAGATCCACGGTCGGTAGTTTGTTACAGCAAGTAATCCATTTAATCGAGCGATTATGAAGAATCAGCTGTTTAATCAACGTCGAATTAATTCGTCCAGTTAGGTAACTTTATCGTATATCGATAAATTCTTTTTTACCTTCTCTCTCTTCTCTGTCGGGCAAGCTTGATAAATATCGGATTAACGTGCTGTGTCTTCTAAAACTTCTTCCCTTAACCTTGCCGCTATCTTCGAAATTTTATATTTCAATATAAGCAAATTCAATCTTCATTTTTATTTTAGCGAACGAAAGAGATTTTTATAGTTGTAGAAAAACGTTTAACATAGAACGGTTGTGTAATAAATTCATTTTCTTCTTATTTTTACATTTTGAGAAGCATTATAGAGACGTTACTTGTGCTAGCTACAGTGGACAAATATACGACGAATAATTAAGTGACAAAATCAAAAAGTTCTAGTACCAGCAAAAGAATAAGAATTTTCATATTTCAATCAAACTCTAAATCTTTGTAAACAAAATTTCTATTTGTAACGTGTAATTTTTAAAGAGATATTTAGCACAGAACTGAAACGACGAGGCATGTGTACTAATTACAAATTTCCTTTATTTTGTTCAAACTTGAGACATCTAACGTTAGAAAAATACAATTGCGTTAAAAATGATCGAAAGATCACCAGTTGATTCACCATTATCGAGAGAAAAAGAGCAGTAATAAACGATTCAATAATACTTCTCGTTCAATTGCTACTTGGGACGCGTCTGATTTATCTGCGTCGTTTTCACTGGTAATCGAGCACCGATATAAAATTCAATTGCTGCAGAAGTTAAATATTAAAAAAGCGTATCTATGTCCAAAGACGATATTCGATTTTCATTTTCAATGAACTTCTCGCAAATTTTTATAGACGATGGAGAAAACGGCTTCGAAGACTGGCAGGACTACAGTGGACGAGTCGAAGATTGCTTCTGTAAGGAGCCAATTCGCAATGGTGGAGGCTGACGATTTCGTGAGGGACAATGCACGTTCTTCCGAGCCTGTGCCTTACATCTTTTATTTGACGGCGGAGCCAGATATCGACGTAGCCATAGAACACGATGACGAAAAGGTCATTCCAGCGGATACCGATCGCGAGCACATCGTTGGCGCTTACAAACGCCTTTTCTTCAATCTCACAGACAAACCCTGCAAAGGAGGGAAACCATGGATATAAAAAAATTATAGGAAAATCGATTAAATGTCATAAAATTACACGCAATAATGAAAGAAATTTTTTCAGCAACGCAGGTGCAGGCATCGTTCGTGGCGCCATTAAATGTAAATCGAATCGAGCGAAATGGTAAGCGAGTGTAATCTAGTGGGTAATTGACAAATATTTTCTATCGGATACAGACAAAATTGTGGGATTGCAGCTATCGAAAAAGTAACGAACCAGTTGCACAATAAAAAATAATGCAGCTGCATGGAGCGTTAGCAAATGTTTGCACAATCTCTCGACAATAATTCATTTCGTTGCTTGCTGCTCGTGATACTGATATTTAATAGTACAAATACCAGGAGCGAAGGAAAAATCCCGAACGAGAACAGAAATTCATCTTTGGAATAATTTCGATGAAATCGAACTCGGTTATGAATTTTCAAGTAAGATCATGGAATTAAGGTTTCTTTGGTCGACTTTCTTTCGTAATTGATTTTTCGAGCACACGGAGCCTCGTTGCGACTATCAGATGGTCGGATAACAACTACGCGTCGGAGAAAAATAGCGAAAAATCGAGTCGTCGCTGGCAAGACAGGTAATCTTCGATCGGAATTTTTCGGTTACGAACTCTGCGCGGTGACTGGTAATAAAATTCATCGATCAGTTGGAAACATAAAGTTTGAAACGAGTTTATGCCATTTTTCGCGGCAGCTGCCTCTCCTCGTCCCGACAGATTTCGTCCGCAGGTTGACTGGTGTCTCATGACGAGCAAACTCTACCACGGCTGCATTTAGATTCCGTGTAATATCTGGATTCGACATCAAAGACGATGCTTCCTGTCAGAGTCATCCAACGTAACCGATGTCGGATCCACCAACGGCTTATTATACAACGTCAAAGCTTATGTCCGTGTTTGGCCTGTTCTGGCATAACAGACGTAATTTTAGCCACAGTTTTCCATAGAAATATATCTCCCGTAGGAGGTTCAACTGGAAAATGGAGGAAGAATTTCGTTCGGTGTTTGTCAGCACTTTGTTCGATAATCTCCTTTTCACAAAAAATTCTTTCGTTCGTTCCTAGCCTATACCATAAGATGATTCTTTCGCCGGTTAGCTCAGAGGCAATGTCTCCATAGCGATAAAATCAAGTCGATATATAACACGGAGCAATGTTTGACGTCATCTATCAAGTGGCAAGGTTTTGTTTCTATCAAGAAACACAAATATACTTGATATTATACTGTTGTTACTTTTTAAAAAGTGTTTCATTCAAAAGTTTCCGGTGATCGCTAAAAGAATATCGATCACTTTGAAACAATTAATATTTCGTGAGTTTTCTTACTTTACTACGTCTTCCAGAGATCTTGTCGATTAATTTTTTAATAAGTTCATTTCGCTAAATGTTCTTCGGACAGTTATTCCTGTTTCTCATTCTACATTTCACACGACCTGATACTAACCTTTCATTTTTCAAATTTCGCCCGTCTGCTACGGCTCGAGGTACCTCGAAGATGTTAACTTCGATACGATCGATCTTAAGACCTTGTCATGTCGTAGGATGACGCACAAAGGGAATCCGAATCCTATGGAAAAGTTGAGAAAGTCGAACGAAGATCTGTTCGAGTCGTCTTCTCGAGTTACAGCGCAACACCTGTAACGTATAGTTGGGAATTTCCCAAGCACATAAATCAACAATGCGGCGAAAAGTAACTGGTCTATGGACGAACTGCTAGACCGATGTTTGCCATGGAACTTTCGAAATTCTAGAATGGTTTGTGTCCGAGGCGTCACCTACCGATGTCGTAGCAAGGGTTCTACATCGATCGTTCTTCGCCGCGATGTTATAGTTGTCGTTCACTGCGAGCGTTTCAGAGAGACTAATTAAGAACTACACAGGTGTAATTATCGGGAACACAAGGAAACAGGTAGCGTGTACACTGCGAGGATCGTACGAGGCGCATTATCCAGCGGTGTAATTAATTTTGAACGATACCAAGTTTCAACGTGTCCATGGTTACCATGTTCTTGTGTGAGTTTAGGGTATTTTCTACCATAGGTAGAAGGTACATACCAGTCACGAAGAATGAGAGTAACGCGATAGACGAGAGTCGTGTAGAAAAGTTATCGATTTAATATTAAACGAATAATAAAAAAATATCGTGAAAATTACGAGTTAAAGCAGATACAGGAATTAGACAATTTTTTACGATTATTACACAACTTGAATAAAAGTACAATTGATTTAAACTACATAGACGATCGTTAAAACTCGGAGATTTACTTACAACTCTCTCGGATTCCAATCACATCGTATTCTTAAGTAACTCGAACACAATGAGAAGCTCGCCTCGAGGTATACGTCCAGACGAGCTCTTATGTGAGATGAATTTGGTATCATGATACTTACCCACGTTCAACAGCTTTGAGACAGTGAAATATCATTTCGACATCTACGCTATCTGCCATAGATATTAGGACACCTGGGCTCTGTTACACACAATTGAACTAATATTCAGAGGATATTCGATTTCCGTTCAATTTCCAGCTGGAACATTCTGGGCAATCTGCACGAGTTTCCCTCGTACGATGTCCTTTTAAAAATTCCGACGCTCCACAGCTTACTATGCCCAGGGTAGATGTATCTTCATAATGATTTCCTCTTCTCGACTGCTCGAATTAAGTCGCCAGGAAATGGTAAAAAACGATCATCCTCCAACTAAAAAGGTTATTCAAGTTTGAGTTACGAGAAATTTAGAAAAAATTCTCCTTTCTTAAAATCTCCGATATCTTTTCCAAGCGATGTTTCTTCCCTCTGTCCTCTCCTCTCTCCACTAACTTCACTCGTCGTATTTACATCTCATTAATTTTAACGACCACTGACTTTTTCTAGCTATAGCGCGACACGGGTATCTCGATGAGAGGACTGTGTCTCTCGGAAAGCCCGCAGGAAGATTACTTTTCGGCGCATAATTTTCAAAACAAATTTTCTAAGAAGGTAAATGAACGAAGCGAAGAAGGAAGAGCGATCTAAAAAACTGGTCGCAGGGGGGTAGAACGAGCTAATAAAGTTCAAAGGGTCTGTTTACCAGGCCGCGATATTACGAAGTAGGACAGGCCTTGGAGGACTTTCTTGGTTCCTCTCTGTATGACGGTTCTATTTGACGACCCCATTAATTTCATCTGCGTTGAAACGACAGCAACGTCGGCTCACAAAATCCGAAAAAGCGATCTCATTCGCCTCGAAGCGGCAAGATCTTTGTCATTCTATCCTGCCTGCCACTGTACGAGTGATTTATTAGCTGTGAAAGACACGATGCAGATGGCACGTGAAATAATTTTTAATACACGCGTATCGCTCGATCGCGAGTCATCGCGCTGCCTTTTCGTTGACAACAGAAATAGAGTCTACACTCTATATTGACCGTATCAGTATCAGACGTGATTTACAGCTGACGTTATAGCTCACAGCGTTTCACCTAGGGCTATCGGTACTTTCTCAACTCTCTAGTTGAGTGTGATTTATAATAGCTGGATCGAATCGCTGGTCCCAAGAATCGTGTCCATCCACCCTCGATAACCATTGTTTCATCGAGTTACCAGAGAGAAATTAAACGTACAACATTTTGGAAAGTTTCAGCGGAAGATTTAATGGGACGTAAGTTTAATTGAGATCATTGTTTCCGCGAGTCTCAGCGGGGATTTCTTTCCGGTTTCGAACGGTTGCTGGTTTGGTTGGCTTGTTTTGCGAAACACACGCGTATGCGTACCGACGAGAAATGCTCCAGGGTATACACATCTGGGGAAAAGTTGGAGGATGAAAACAAGTTGAGAAAATTGAACTGCCAAACGCGCCCACGAGTATCGTGAAACAAGGGCCTCGAAATGGTATCGTGTAATTCTTTGTCATTTTATCGGTGACTTAATGTTAACTTGTTTTCTTATATTTTCAAAATTTACCAACATTTATTTATTTATTTAATACTTAACAATATGCTATCTTTCTCTCTTTTCTATAGAATATATCTGAATATATCACATCGAAATTAAGAATGCTAACAATAATGCGATTAATCGGAGGTAAATTATTCATTTAAAAATCACACAAAAAAGCAGAACGTTCGTCGAATCTACGAACCAACGAAGAAGATTATTATTTTATTACTCTGTTATTTTTACAAATTCATCGTATCCGAATATGACGGTGGTGGAGAAATGATTTTTCAGCACGGCCGTTTCGTTTCGGCCTAGCCCTATTTTCACGGTCTAAAAAGCGGAGCACTATTAATATGATTCGAATTCTGTCGAGCCCGCGGTGATTTATTGTTCCAATCGCAGCACGAAATACGGGGGAAAAGCAGTTTTGAATCTAGGCTTATCGATCACTGGCCGCGAGCTGTATGGAGCCGGCTCTCGGGAACAGTAGAAACAGACGGCCATATGTTAGCCGCATTAGTACGACGAGTGACTTTCAATCAGCTCGCGCTACCAACCTCTTCACAGAGAACACACTCTAAACGTCAATATTCGAGTTCCTGTTCTTTTCTCTCGCTTTCGATTTGCTTGCTACGATGATCGGTCGAACGGTCTCATAGTGACTTTTTTTTTTCGTACGAAATTCGATTTCTTGTTACATCCAACGAGAGATGAATTTATGAAAGCGCTCGAATATAAGTCAGACGGGACCAGCGAATGTAGAACTCTTTTTTCGTTCAGTTCGAAAGGGAAACATTCTTATAGAAAATTATAATATCACTTAGACGAGTTTTTACACCAAGCTACTAATTAATTTATTGATTAAATTATCGGTGTGCTAGTTCTCTGAACGCTATAGACGCTCCAGGGTCTCTGCGTAGTCCTGAAAGTTTTAAACGGCGAATGTGCAAGTGTAAGTTTGGAAGTTATGTTTCTTAAGGATATGATACGCGTGATAACAAATTTCGATATTTGGTTCGCAAAGATGGAACGTTATTTTTGTGTTCGGTGGTGGATACAATTTTTGCTTACTTAGATTTTTTAATAGATCGCGTATTAAGTAAGGGACATTACCAAATTATTTGATGTAAATTCTGCTCTTCGAAGATTCCAGATATTCGTCTAATTTTCAATCGAAACCTCCAACGTCGTTTTTTTTCTTTTCTGGCAAAAGTCGAATCGTTTTGATCTAATGCAGTGCATGGCAACTGATTGCTGTCTGAAATGAAAATGTTGCTCGCGTATCGCAATGGTGTACCGCATGCTCCAGTTTAATAAGGGTATAACGAACCTCGGAGAATCGATATTGCGATGAGCGTAAACAAGTTGTGGACAGAAATTGGAAAATTCAGAACCGGCAGCGTAATATCTCGAGCGGTTTCGTTTTAGAGAAGGAGTCTCTATCAGAAGACGAGTGAAATTGGAAATCTTTTCAAACGTTTTTAATCACAGGATTTTATACGTGATAGCGTCGCATCCAAGAAACGTAGAATTTCTTAAAAATCGATATCGCTGCACCAGATTCTTCGAACGATTGATAAGCAATATCCATAGATAATACAAATTCGTAGATTTCGTTGAAATCTCACCGAATGGTTAAATCTGCGAAACAAACGTTAGAGAGGATTTGGTGGTAAAATACGATTAAATATTTCTCTGTCGGCGAAGCTCGAAAAGCTGCGCTTTGAAATTGCCGAGCTCAGTAGCTTGTTAAAAAACGTGAAACCTGCGCGATATCATTGGGCAGAAGATTCACACGCTTAATACGATATGCTCGTTAGTCGATTATCGCGGTTGAAATACGTAAGTGCTATTTATTAACATTTCGTAGCACGTGCTGACTATGTAGATATACGACGATTCCTTTGGCCCCTGCGGGCTTACACACCATGCGGAAAAAAACACGATAATTTCGTTATCTCCAGCAAAACGAGCTGATTGCGATCCCTTTCAAGACGGTGAACTTTATTTATCATCCGTGAGAGCGGTCGGAACACAAGAGGAAACGGAGGGTAAACGCGTACAGGATGCTGTGAGAACTTATCAAACGATTCGTAGTGCTTTTCAATTTTATCGTTCGATCGTTAGCAATGTTCTTTGAGCTAGAAACGTTGCTTACAGAGCAGCTTCCTTTTCAAACATTGT
The DNA here is from genome assembly GCF_051014615.1 of Bombus vancouverensis nearcticus. Classification (NCBI taxonomy): domain Eukaryota; kingdom Metazoa; phylum Arthropoda; class Insecta; order Hymenoptera; family Apidae; genus Bombus; species Bombus vancouverensis. The sequence goes on along the minus strand of NC_134921.1, from coordinate 8,870,902 downwards.
AGCATTATATCTTTATACAGAGGGATCTTTGTTTCCATGATGCTCAATTCCTAAACTATGAGTGAAAGTAAAGTGTATACTGAAACAAATTTCGAAACTGAAATATTTATGAACCGAAGCGAATCCTACCATCTTTTAAGTATTAATACGATCGTGTAATTCATTGTTTTTAATCGACAATTCAAATTTATAGTCTATTAATTCTACTACTACTAGCGCATTATAAATAGTAGTATTAGAGTTTATTATAAGAAGATAGGAAACGCTGTTTCTAGTTCTAATTAGCCAGTAATTTGTATATTTTGACAGAATTCAAATACCCAGTGTTACTATAAGCCGACGAAAATGTTCGAACGTTTATGAACGTTCTCATCTCTACCGCGATATTTTCCTAAGAAAGTTTTCGAGGGTGCTCCGGTTAACTCTGCCAGTTCCGTGGAATATTGCGATTCTAACGATATTTTGCCTCGGTTACTTCGATTCCTCCCTTTATCCAGTATCGTTCGATGATATTAAAAATGTTGCAACCGATCGTTGTTATCGGCGTTTTATTCTGAAAGCAGATTTGCCAAACTGCTCTCGGATGATTCTCGAATTTACACGGACAGATATCAGATTTTCACTCAGGTTTCCTAAGATCCTTCAAAAATCGATGTCTTGTTAGATATTCACCTATACAAAAAAGGGGAGAAAAAAAAAAGAAAGGAAGAAGAATGGTTATGAGCGGTTTGTGAGCGACGTGAAAATCCATGGGTCGCGAGAATGTGCACTTTTCGAAAGTAAAAAGTTCTCGTGCGCGACGCGGCCACCCATCGCGTTCATACGACGAAAATGGGAAAAAGTTTCGTTCGGTGAGCAAACGGGAGCGGATATCGACCATTATGCTACTCGAATTGAAATGTGCCTCAACTTTCCGCGCGCACCCGCGCTCTGTACATTGCCCCTTATCTTTTTATTGAAATATTTTATACATTCATATCGGCGGAGAATCGTGTTAATAAAGTAGAACGCTTTGTTAACTCCAAGAAGTTAAGAAAGGGACCAGAGGAAGAAAAGATAGAGGGGAAAACAATGGAAGAGAAGGAGGATATCGGAAAAGGATACGATAAGTCACACTTTCCATTTTTTATAAGAGATCGATCTTAAAAACGCGAGGTTGAAACGTAAATTATAACGTAATAGAGGGTCGAAAGATTTCAAAATAGGCATCATTCGATGTTTAGCGTCGATGATCTGCGCTTTATAACGGGAGCCATTAATAGGAATTGCACGAATTTCTGTGGCTGGCCACATTTAATTTTCTCGATAAAATTGAATGACTTCTGGGAACGGACGTGGAACAAAGTTTAATCAGACTTCCTTTCATAAATTTTAATTCAGTGCCGAAAAATCTAATTTCAGTTATTGTTTGGTCCTGGGTAATCAGGATGGTCACGTTACCTGGATTGTGTATAAGCTGTTTGGCAGGATTGACAATTTTCAAATTTGTCCCTTTTGTTTTCCACGCGGAAGCCTGACAATGTACCGGGTTATAGATAGTTATCGTTGGTTTTGCATTGGCGAAGAATCGATTATGGCCACTTTAGTAATCACCGGGATATCGAATTTTTTCTATGGGAACAAGGGAATTTCGTTTAAAAAAAGATTAGCTTTAGTCTCCGTGCGAAAGGCTATCGCTCGACGAATCGGCCATTTGCATCCTCGCCGCTGCGACATCTCCGGAATTTGCATAAATTCTTCCAATTTTTCAATGGCCTTTCCGTGTCGCGCTAAAAAGGAGAAAGAGAAAACTTTGAACGGTTATTCGAGTTAGAAGGATATTTTAAGCCAAGCTAAGTAATTTGTCCTGTGATTCACCGAATTCGGCTACGAACAATTTTTATACGACGTGTATATCTGAAAATAAGCTAACTGATCGCTTATCAGTGATGTAATAAACAGTAAAATATATCGTGTACTGACCTCTTATTGACAGCTCGCATTAATCATAGCTTTTTACGAGGCTATAACTTCTATTCACCAAAAGAAAAGACGTCGAATGTTAATTTTCTCAATAATTGTGACTATCCAGTAGCACGAGTATTGCATATATATTACTTTATTTCTGCGAGTTATTTTCTCGCTCATTTTCTCTGACTCAAGTTATTCTATCATAGAATTATTCGAGTTATTCCCTCATTTTTTATATCTTCTCTTGCTGCATATAAAGTACACGATATTTTCTCATTCTTCCATTATTATATCACAGGCTAATAGTGTCTCAGAATATGCAACAAGTACGGTTATTCTTTGCAAGCGTTGAAGATTGAGTTTTAAGATGCTGAGACTCAAGTGACTCAAACAACCATACATTATCATAATTCCTTTCTGCGGATCTGCAATTGTACAATTTTCACTCCCATTCTTACGGTCATTTATTTCTTTCTTCTTTTCTTTTTTATTTATTTTTCCATCTCTTATCCTCATTTTATCGAAATGATTTCGACGAATGTCTCGCGCGCCACGAAGACCGCGCTGGCAAAAATCGAACCGCACCCTTTGGAAATTAATACTGGAATACTTTCCCGAGTGTCTGCCGGGAAATTCCAACGATGGGACGTGATCTCTTCTTGTCCCGTTCCTGCATTCGCGCTGAGTAATCGTTCCGTAATGTCGCGGAGAGAACGATGCTACTTTATCAGCCCTCGCCGCTTGTTAACGCATCCACAGTTTAAGAGAGACAACTGCAAGCACGTCGACAGAGAGGCGTTAACGAACGCGTATAATTCATGGAATAATAACGCTGCAAGGATTAAAGCGAATTACGAAACAGATTTCCCCTCTGTTAACATTTCTTTTCTCTTTGTCCGTGATTTATGACGAATGCTGGCTTCGCCGATGATGTGGATCTTCATAAATATTGATTTAGTAGGTCACCCAGTTTATAAACAGTCACACGTTTCTTCTTTAATTCCTTGATTTTGTTTCTTAATCTACGATTTACTTGACTTGAAATGTTCTTTCAAATTTCTACTCTCATCGATCAGGTCACTTGGCTTCCAGTTACTTGGAACACTTCATTAATGCGAACTTGTTACTTCAACTGACTGGAGCTTTCAAGCTCCAAATAAAGTTGAGATGCATTAAACATCTGCTCCTGCCTTAGTTAAAAGTCATGACATTTCTTAGATAATTTCCTAGTTACAATCTTCGCTTCTAACATACCTGTAAAGAATTATGTCGTCAATTATAAACGTTTGGTATTTGCTTTGTACTTTAATACATTACTTTCGTATTTACGATTTCTCGTACATCGCGCGTGAAATTTTGGAAATCTTTTACGCGATCACGTTTTGTTACTTAATTTTCTCCAATTCTTTCTTCAGAAACTTATGCTTTTTTTCGTTCGAGCACGTACACGTTACTCGTGATGCAAGCAGAAGCCGAAGTTACGTAATGGAGGGTAGTTTGGACTAAATGTTTTCGTACGACGGTGGACGTTGGTAGTTCCACTCTTCGGCGATGGTCACGTCGCAGCGATTTGTCAGGATAATTAAGCGGCGCTTATTCAACCGGCGAAAGAAACGTCGATTGCGTTCGCTTCCGAGCAATTCGCCAACTCATTACCACAGGCCGCTAAGGCTCCGTGGTAATTGCTCCGAACCATAGTTTTCCTCGCCGAGCTGTGTGCTCGATTTTAACATAGTTTTTGTGGCGGATTTTAAACTTGGCCCCGACCTAATGTAACTCCTATTAATATTCCTCCGTGCATCCCAGCGTTTTTAAATCGTGGCTTGACCCTGCGATTCACGTTATTCCATTGCTACGACGTTTGTTTTAAAAATCCACCAAACCACGTTCCTCATTGGTATTTAAATATTTTTGTTTTACGTTTATCGAAGTAAAATGGTTAGCAAAAGTATTTGCACATACGATCGTTTCGACGAATTTCTTTTCTCAGGTTTCGTACACGCTTCATTTACATTTTCGTATTTCGATGTCTGTTCTCCTGAAAATAACAAAATACGAAAGTCACGCGATTTTCAGGCAACGATTTAAGGGCTTGGCCATTACAGGGTTAACAATTTTTCATTTTGTCTCTGCGAAAGAAAAATATAAAGTGGCGTGAAAGTAATAGCATCTTAAGTTTCGGCGCTTGGGAAAGTTACTTGGAACTGTGCAAGAATTCCACGGTGGTAACAGTGGCTATATAACTCTATATTTCGCGTTACCTTTGTGTCAACTTGTACGATATTTCGCAATAATACGATACGAAGGAAATATAACAAGAAAGTAAGCATGTATAACATAAGAAGCAAGTATAACCCAGAAAGAATATTTTTATATGACTGTCAATGATTGTGGTTTCGAGGTTTCGAAAATCCAAGCTGGATCTGGTCCAATCGCCTCCCGAATTTCACATATTTTGTCTCAAGAATCGCAATAGTCCGAGATATGTACACTACATCGTAACGTATAATTTTTGTCAAATTCTAAAGTGCACATACCTGCACTTTGGCAATATTATCTGAGTTATCGTTGAAACTTTTTCCATCCATACTTATCTTACTTTAATCGGTCTAAAAAATTTAATAAAACCTGGGTCACCATGAATGACCATGACGACGGTCAATGTTTCAATTCGAAATTAATAAAGATTCACCATCTCGTTGAACGTAATATTCCTTTCGATTCTAAATAAATTGAACACTGCTGTACGAAATGTTTTTCAATTTAAGCTTCTATTACCGAACGTCAGAATACGTAGTCGTGCACGCGTAGCATTGCCATTTCCTCTCTCGCCATGGTATTTTGGCCGTATATCGAAGAACGGTTCCGGCAACATACGCAGCGTGCGCGTCGCAACTTAAAAAGCATCAGCAACTTTCGTCGTGGAAGAAACTTGGCCGCCATCGAAGGGATTTTCGCTGCTTGCAGATGCATGATGCTTGGTTGAAAGTTATCCTGCTGCCATGCCATTTTGCCAGCTACCGACTGCAAGTGCGAAATCTTTCGTACATTTATGAAAATCGTTGTGGAATAGAAGACAAATCCGATGGAAGAGAAATCCTGTTTGAAGAGAACGAGATATGAAAACGATACGGTTCGTAACGAAATCACAGGTTGGAAAAATTTCAACAATAAAAAACGGCCGAGATCTTATCGTAGTACTTTACTTTTCAACCTCTGGTTCTTGCACTTTATCGAAACGATTTCCACACACGATAAATGTTCCTTCTGCTCGCTTTAAAAATGAATTACACCCTAAAAGCTTCACGTATGGCAACTTTATTGCGCCTGACATGCGATGTCGCCGTAATTTCTCGCCCAAGACTTACTCTTACCAAAAGGATTATTAAACTTAAACCTTCTTCGGCAAGCATATTTCCACACTTTCCGCCAACAAACTCACTCATTTTTACTACACAGGCCTAACTTTTTCTACTGTTCTAGGCTTTCGAAAAGACTTAAAAAATGTTTCGATACTCGTATCGAATTCCCGTCCCTTTCTAATAATTTTTGCAAGATTTTAAAATATCTGTTATTGAAAAAGGATTTGTAAAAATCTTCTAATTTTGCAAGCGCTACGAATTTTTCCAACAACCCGATATTATCTAATATGTAAGTCTCCGTTCCGTTTCTTTCGTTCCATAGACACGTTGGTTATTCACATAGAACGGTACTTGGAATCAAAGCGGCTAGCGAAAGAATCGCGAATTTGTCAATGGACAATAGAATCCGCGAGTTTCCTTGTTCGCGACGTGGAGTTTGGATAAAATAAGAAGAAACGAAAAGGCGATGTCGTGCTATTCCAGACGATGCCATCGATTTATTCCCCGGACAATGAATAAAACGTTGAAACCTCTTGTAGCGGCGGGTTGCACTATTCAGAGAGCGCTATAATCAGAGAGAAAGGGACAGAGATACGAAAGGTTGGATCAGGTGCACCATTCATGTTGCACGCAAATGGACACCCAGTGCTATGATTATTTATATCTGGCGCCGTGTAATTTGTTCACTGAAATTCGATGCTGAACGCTTGCCAAAACATTTTTCCATCCTCTTTTTCTCATTCTTATTTATTTATGTATTTACTTACCGTTTACAATAAAAAAAATCCCAGTAGAATATACAGGGTGAGTCTCCCAACACGACGACCTAAAATAACTCGTAAGTTATTCGAGGTACGAGAAAATGTTTGAAAGAAAAATTGCATGGTATCTAGGGGGGACATACAGTGTTCTAATCTAAAAAAATAATAATAATATATATGAAATTAAATAACAACAAATACATTAATAATATGAAAGTCTGGGCTGACGAAAATAGCGATCGAGGCACGTGGCGCGTATTCAACAACGGTAGTATTAATCTTACTATAACAAATTAATGAGACAGTCTATTACACCATTGAGAATATTTCTTGTACAAATACGACGTCACGAGATATTTTCCCACTCGTGACTGTTTGTTTCCCTCTTGAAACAAAATGGAGTGAAAAAAGCGGGAGAAAATCGCGGAAAAGAGAACAGATCACGGGTGTATTCCATGGACGCGGAAGCACGAGGAGCGAAACAAAAAATCACGAGGAGATTACACATTTCGACGGCGCTTCTCTACGAGCGATCTGGAACGGTGTGTAAAATCGAGTCGTTCAAACACACCGGTCGCTCTATTGTCGTCGATCGTTTAGTCCACAGTAAATTTTATTTCCCTCGACACTTCCGCGAGCTGCGTGGTAAAAATCGAGCGACGTACATTCAGCGTACACTGTGCACGATACCAGTTCGATAAAGCGTTAGCGTACACCGTGAAAGGGGAAGAGAATCGCGCGCGAGGTCGCGACCGCGGGAAGGGTCGGAGTTTGTCAGCTGGAAAGCCGATTGTTCGCCTTGTCCCCGATTTTATGATCACGGAAATTACTGGCTGAATCTTCCCCGGATACAGGGACAAACAGGTCGCCTGAAGCCAATGAATATGTATATAATCGAGAAACATGCATCGAGCGTGAATCGAGTCCGTTTATTGGCACGCCAACGTACACTACAATTTCGATGATTAAACCAGCTTTACGGTTCCGTCCTATTTTGTTCATCGTCTTCATTGTTCCATCTTCGAGCTACTCGAGCGTTCTGCGATCGATTTCGTCGCTCGCGGTTCTCCGTAGGACGCCCGTAAACAGCGTAGATCGTTTTCACGATTCGCCATCTACAATTCATAAAAACGATTTCGCGTTAAGCACAGGTTTCCGAGCGTCAGATGTGTTTGCTTTCCATCGCGATCGGTTTCTATGGCGAACGTGAGACAGCTTCGAGGATAAGTCATCAAGTTGGATTATAGAAAGTATTCCATGGTTATACCGATTTTCCATCGAATAATATTTACCTTTCATCAAAGAGTTACAACGTTTATCATCTATCACGTGAGGATGTATTTTCTATTTGCTTCTGCTGAGATGACGATAGCTCGGGATGGATAATTCAAAGGGACGAATGTGTTAGGGAATTTATAACGAGGATTGAAAGCAACGAGTTCATTTGAAGAATTTCCAACGTTTTGCATCTTCCAGCTAAATCCCATCGACGATTCCCTTAACGCCGGAATTTTAATAATAACAACTCTCTGGCGTGGTGTCGACCACAGAATTTACGTGTACCGTACAGTTAAGTGTACACGTACCATCCTGTACATTAAATATAACCCAGCGTCCGCTAGTCGAAGTGGCTCCCTCGACGGTTACGATGCTCTCACGTCGACCAAGGGGATCGTGTGACCAACGCTACGGGCTGTCGATGGAACCGCGATAGGGGAGAACGTCCAAGAGGTGGTAAGAGTCGATGGATTCGTGCCTCTTGCCGTTTACACCCTCTCCGCCCCGCTTCCAGCCCGTTGAACCGACTACCTGTTTCACCCCTCTTTGTCCACGTCCCTCGTAGCTAAGCTTTCACGGGATTAACGAGTGGTCCGAGTAATCTTATTAAATGGTCGCGTTTAGCGTGCTTTAATTGGTACGCCAGCGATTCGCTACGGCTCTTCGGAGTATCGTTAACCTTTTAGATTCGCATCGTGACCGCGCGAATGGAGCTTGCGAAGTTTGGCGTCGAGTGAAACTTATTTTTGAAATTTTGGTAATTACAGAAAAGACGTAAAAGTATTTTTCACGGTCTGCCTTCATCCTCGATTGCAGTTAGGTAACGAACGAAAGGAATTGAAATAATTTTTACACAAACAACGTTAATTAGTTAATGAATTAAAAGATCTATTAAATTTTATAGTACGTTATTCCTAGCGTTAATCCTCCAGATTATCCGCAGATCTTCATATTTTCCTATAAAAATGGCGGACGAAATTTATATGTTGCATCGGTTTAATAGCTCAGTGGAAAAAACACGACGCGTCAATCGCATGGTTCAATTAGCAAGACAAGTATAATTCGCAATTTCGAAATTTTTTTATTCCAAAACAATTGTGTTGACAATTTCCTTTATCACGAATTTTGGTAACTCTTCGGTTCTTCTCAGTCGCAATGTGTCCGTAAACCGTCCGTAATTGGTACCATCGTTACTCAAAGATCCTGACAAATATTTGTTTATTTCTTGAGATTGTTCGAAAGGGTAAATGCATCACGTCAGTGGAGCTCGTGTAAATCCTCGACTTACTCCCTTCGAATTCGTTACAACTCCTTCTATCTCATGGATATTTATTGCAATTCTCGCGGATCCGCTTGAAACTTGCAGAAATCTGCCGTTATTTCCAGCGAACTTGATCTAACCTACACCAATCATCTCCGATTCATGGGATACTACTTCAAGTCGCTCGAGATCGCAGCAACCTTCCTCTGCTACTATATCGAGCTTCAAACTCCTCCCCAACACTTTGAATTCATCGATGCCCGCCCTGCTCGGTCACAATCTACTTGAAACAGTTCCGATTGACAACATTTATCGCCCAATTTAGTCGATAACTTGGGAAGGTGATACTCAGACTATCGATTCGTTTCCAGATGTACGTGCCTGTTCCTTTTCTCAGCTTTCGTATTTATAATCAGTCGGTTATTGAACACATATTTAATAGCAAGCCGCCAGTTCCGCCGAATTTCAGTTTGTTGATTTTTTATTATAGCCCATACTCGACTGTTTCTCGGCAACGAGCATTTACGACATCGAAATGTACGGCCATTTGTTATTACTGGAAAATCGAGGGCCGATATTTAGCCGATATTTAGCCAATATTTGTGCAATATTGGCCTCGCTTCTCGTTGATATCGCTTACCCGTCTATTCAACCTGTCGCACAGACAAAAAGAATTCTTCGTCTTGGACTTTAAACGCCAGTTCCCCAACACACACCAAAATGAGTAAGAGAGAGAGAGAGAAAGAGATGAACGAAGGATGTAATTCCTCGAAATATAACTTCTTCCAATGAAACACGTTATCTTTAGATCGAGATTGAAATCCAATAGCGTGTCCTTTATTCCACTAGAAGTTATTAAAGCACCTCTGCTATTGATATCATTCAATGAGACGCAATTACAATCGTCGAAATTTCTAGCAGCTGCCCTAAGTTAAACACCATCAAAAATCGAACGATTAAGAACCGTTTTGTTATTCCAATTGCTTCCTAAAATGATTCACCGTGAAGAAACGTTACAATGATTCCACGAATATTGTGTATTCTATTATCGCTTCACCGATGTGAATAATAATAGTCGTGTTTCGTTATAGTATCAATATAATGTCAAAATGTTTTTAGTATAAAACACGTAATATATTCATAAAATATATACGAAAATCTCGAACAAGGATTTATAGTACATTTTGGTCGAAATTGAATCAACTGTAGAGTATGGTTCTACGATCGATCGTTTTGGTACACACAGCTTGCGGATATTTCGTCGGGGCAGATATTTCCTTTCGAAGGCCATCCAATGTTGAATACAAGAAGCACGTTAGGTTTCTGAAACTTCTGGAACAGTGTACCTTACAAACTGCTTTTTCTCGAGATGTGTTCAATATGTTTTGGTCTCATGTGCAAGGTCTCCAGAGAATCGTAGTTTTTCAAGAAATTCCTGAAGCATGGTGTTTTCCTGATCGATTACACGCGTGCATTCTCACACGTTGATCAGGTTCGCTACTTGGTGATTAAAGGGCACCTGAAGCTTCGTCGACCCCGATGTAACAAAGCTCCCTACTATCGATACATCCAGCAGGGGAGCATTGAAAATAGAATGAGGGTGTCGATGCGCTCGTCAATGAACAATCCAGACGTAATGTACATCTTTTTCTGAGCGAAAAAAAAAACAGGATCGTGCGTTGTTTGTTCGTAACGAGGGAGAAAAACAACGCGTCCGTACGGCGAGCCACGATAAACCGCATAACGAATCGACTGTAAAGCGATGGCCTTCCGATCTCTCGCGTTACGCACGCCGCGTTTTATCTCGTTAATACGCAGAAAATTTTACAACGCGTCCGCTTAGCAAAAGCTTCGCTGACGGCCGTGTCATAATCGAGATCCGATAATGGAAAATTTGGATAATCGAATCTCGGTTAACCGAGACGTTATTCTGCCGGGTCTCTCTCCGCTGGAAATCCGGCTGTGCGAGCGTGAACGTTTTAACGTCGTTCGATGCTAATCGGCGAAATTTATTCGCGTCAAAAACTCGAGCAGCCCGCGGAAAGATGGCAGTTATACGTTTTTATCGTTCTTAAGACGTTTGGAATAGTTAGGTTCGACCCTCGCGAGATTAATGGCACAACACGTGCCGAGATAATCTTTAGGACAATCAGTGAATTTCAGATTTCGAACGTTCACGACGATTGAATGATGATATATATTTGTGCAATCGCGTTTTTATTAGTACGTCGTACTGTATTTCTTGTATTTCGTGAACATTCCAGTATGCTTCTTCAGGGAGCACCGAAAGATTTTCCGGCAGAAGATAGCAGTAAAAACACGAACTACAAACGTATCAACGAGTAGATTGTTATAATTTTTCTGCGAGCAAAGATTCCTTCAGCTATACAATCTCGTTATAAATGAAACTCTGTCTGGATTAACTTAGATACTTTAAAACTTGTGCGTATTATATCCTGTACTATTATACAAATAATTTCGTTCGTTGTTAAAAGAAAAATCCATCTCGGAAGGGTTAAGTCTGGTTTACGATGTAAACGTGATTTTGCTGCTATTTTTGTAGTTAGAATTTTTTATACTTATTTTTATCTATTTCTTTCTACTTATTACGAGAACTGTTACAGTTTCGAAATGATAGATAACTCGCTTTAACTGAGAAGAGCAGCGCAGAAAATTATACAGTTCAGTAATAATCATAAATCATAGTACAATCGTTCTAAACGTTCCAATTCCACAAAAATGTCCGCAAGAAAATTCTTCTCTTTCGATGTGTCATAGGTCGAACCACTGCTCGTTAAGGGAGTGGGTCGGGTTAATCGTACTTGGTGAAAAGTCACGTCAACGCTATCGACGACAATTCAGCGTCTCTGACAGGTCGAGTCGATCAAATCTTGGAACGCTTCGGCGAGGAAGATGGAAAAGGTGTGGGAAAGTCAAGAGACCGTACATCCCTCGGAGGACTGGCGGAGTTTCCAAAGAAAACAGTTGCTGGTGACGAAGTTGATTCGATGCTTGTAATTCTTCGAGAATCCAAACTCGAACGTTTTCTTCTTGCTTCTACTTTCCGCCTCTTTCATTCTGATCGTTTCATTGGACAAAGAAGCGCGGTAATTTAGATCGCTCGTGATACCTCGCGATATTTCCTTGTCTTCCTCCTTTTTATTTCACAGTTCCACCCTATAAGAAGTTTAAGATCCTGCAACTTCTTCCGTCTGATATTTGCCGCTGAGAAATTCTCTGTATCATTTACAAGAAACTTTTCAAAATTGTCTGGTCTTACTGAAAATATTTCTTCCTGAAGCAGGATAGAATATTAATCAGTGAAAATCTTTCTAAGGGTCTGTTCGCAAGACAAATTTTTCATCGTGTTTTTTAACGTTTAATGAAGCTTCAATTGATGCCAAGCGTTTGTGTGTAATAGACAGAGAGAGTTTCGTAACGCGAAGCCAAATTACTCGTAAACTGTTCCTACGAGAAAATGTTTCAAATAAAAATTGAATATAAATCATACGCATTTTTACATGTGTATTTTTATGTGTTACATATATTTGAACGTGTCTAATAATACAGAAGACATTATCCTTTTCTATTGTTCCAATTGTACCAACTATATACGAATAGGTCATCTTTTTTTCTTCTTCAAAAAGCTCTGCAATTACTCTCACGCACACATTCACGAAATACCTTATCTCCATTCAGAAAACCAGAATACCTAAATAATGAATATTCAGAGTATTTATCTCCGTCATTAATCCCGAATCGCTTGCACGGTGGTTCGCTGGACATCTCGGAGTAGATAAGGCGTTCCAAGGATGGGTGACGGTGTAGGTGGCATCGTTGGCCGTGTAGGGTGGCCGAACACTCGAGTTGTCGGGGGTTGTAGAGGGAGGATGGAAGGTTGCCGCGAGGCGAGCCGAGTTAGCGCCTGCGTAATACCATCTCTGTCTACTTGTCAGCCAAGCAGAGCTGCCACCACCCTGCCCGCTTTTCCTCTCGCCGCTACTCGATAACAAACTCCACAGTACCAGTACTGGCACGGTACTCCGGACCACCGGGTCGCTCGAACATCGCGCCGTTTCCATCGGGAACCGTTTTCACCGGATATCGATATCCGTGTTTACGCGACAGCGCATCGACGGCCGACGTTCGACTCGGGTTTAACCGGATCTGAACACGATTTTCGACCGGGTGCAATACGATCCAGCGCTGGATCTGTGGCAAGTCAACGCATCACGACGGTACATCCTTTCGGTTTTCCTGTGACAAATGTCTCTCCTTTAACATTCCTAATGCACGTTTCTTCATTTATTCCGATTCGTTACAATTCACGTGATTTTCGATCGGACGCGCACGATCCAGCCGTGGATCCGTGGCGAGATAAGGCGCGATGAGCACCCTTTGACTTTTTTTTGAACAATTCTCTCTCTCCCTTAGCATCCTTAACGCATGCTCTTTTTTCTTTTTTAATTTATTGTAATTTGTTAGAATTCATTCGTTTTTCGAAAGGTTGGATCCAACACTAAATCCGTGACTCGTCCGAGTGAACGCGTCACGACGGTACGTCGCTTCGATTTTCCTATGACGAATTTCCCTCCTTTCGCATCCCTGACATAACGATTTAATCTATCTTAATTTGTTTAAATTTATTTGTGACTCGTTATATGACGTGAAAGTTTCCAAAGGATCGAACAGATCTAGCGCATTAGAAGGAGCGTTTTTGTTTTGAAACTTTAAAGTTTCTTTCCAATTCGAATGAATGCCTTAACGATCGACGCGAGGAAACGGCACACCTCTCTGCTGATACGCTTGTTATGGTGTATAACTTGTTGCTCGGTCCTGCACCAGTCGCTTGGATCGCTACTGTGATTTTAAATAAATCGCGAGTCGAGTGTTTGAATATCATGTTACCAGCAGCCTCGTACGCTATTCCTGTGATCTATCTATTCTTTCATTTTTGGAGGGCCATTTATGGATTCTCGTTGAGAAGTTCGATAGAAGGTGCGAGGAGAGGAGGATCGACGAGACAACGAGGAAGGGAAGAATCACAGGGAGTTTTCCTCGTGTTAGACGAACCCTCTCGTTATTTGCGGCTTAGGATGACCGATAGCAAACACGTTCGTTCTATCTTCGATATTTGCTCATTGGATTATACGCTTTCCCTTCCCCCCTGCTTCTCCTGAAGGTCCAAGGAAGATCGAGTTTCTGTCGATCGAAGGTTCAGTGACACGCAAACATTCGCACCTTTGTTGGCATTTGGGAACTCGAAACTCCTTTACAGTTTCAACTTCAACAAAGAAAAGAAAGAGAAGGAAAAAAAAAGGGAAAACGTAGCTGAACGTTTCTCTCATTCCCCGATTTGCATACTACTCCAAATGGACAAACAACTCGAAAACTTAACTGCACGGAGAAACTCTTGAGTTGTTCCTTGAAAAAAAAAAGAAAAATAAAAATAAAAGAGAAGACGAGAAATTGGTGTCCATTCAAACATAGCTCGATAATGGAAACAAATTGGCAAGTCTCGGAGACGAGTGTCGTATCTTTACGATTCCGTCGCTCGTTTCCTGTTCTTCATCCTGTGTCTCATCTCAATCGAGAAGTTTAGAGATTCGTGGATCAGAAATACTCCCACGGAAATGAAGTTTCTCTGAGCCCTGGTTCTCGTCATTTCTGCATGCTCCTGTGGAAGAGGTTATTCGCTTTCACCAACGCGTTTCAATGTCCATCTACGTCAAGGGAATAAAAGGTGCACGCGGAGAAAGCGGCAGTGGCTGATCGTCGCTTCGAGGTGAGATCGTCACGGGTTTCAATTTCACGCGTGGAAATATCGTGGGCCGTAACTCGCGCGTTCTTTCTTCTATCTCGTTCCTCCTTTCTGGCTTTCCTTCGTCATCCCCCTTTTGTTATTCTCGCACTCCGCGGGGAGAAGTCGATCCCCTCGTGACCGAGCCCGCCGACAGATTGAATCTTTCGTTCGCAGATCTCTCGGTCGTTGGCGAACGCAGCCCGAAAAACGAAGGGATCTACTCGAAAAAAAACGCGGTCCACTTTTCGTTTTAGTGCGAATGCCGCTTTATCGTTGCGTTGTTTCTCCCCCCTTTCATCCCTGTCACTATTTTAAAATGGAAATCCGGAATTTTATCGCTGCTCCTTCCGCTCTAAATTCTGTCTCGTTGCCTTCTCTGCTTTTCCGTGTAAGTTAGTGTCCTTTAAAGAATAGAGGGTGGACGTTCATTTTACACGATCGAAAGTTCCATCCTCCACTCGGCTTTAATCCTCTTTCCTCCTTCCGAAAGATTCGATTTCGAGATTTAGCCGGCCGATAAATTGAATTTGTTCTGAGTTGTCCACCGGAAGGGATGTTACCTCTTCGGTCAGCAGAGGTTTTGCCATCGTTTCATATCGCGTTGGGAACGTTTGATGTCGTAAAGCAGGATGTGCATTATGATCGAATTGGTAGCATGCGACCGTGTGTCCACGGAAATCGCGTTATCATTGAAATTCCGGATCTCCTTGGGCCGGTTGTCACCGTGAATCGCCATCGAAATCGTTTTCCACGTCACGCCTTTGATCGTGAGCTCCACGCTGAAATCTAAATTCTACGAACCACCGAATTTCCAGCTATTTCTCTGATCACACTGATATCAGACCGATTCCTAGATCCAGTCAGCTGACAAATTGAATTTTTCTTGGCTGTCTCTCCGGCTGAAACGGGCGTTTCCCTTTTATTTATTAAAATCCCTAGATCTGACCGAGGATCTCCTTTCGTTTAACCAATGGCAGATAAATCGAATACAGCAAACAGCTGGATCAGGGCTGTACGGTTTCTTGGTTCGCTTCGAATCGTCTGGAATCGCTCCGAGAATTAAGCAATTACGGTTTCTTTCGACCGGCATTAACCTGACCTCGATCAATTCTCGCTCCCTGCAGCTTCTTTTTCTCGTCCATCTGATTCTGAACTATCTCTAAAGCTCTCCCTCTCTTTCGTTCTGGGCCCGACTAACCGCAACAACATTGTCTAGAGTTTTCCCATTAAAGAGACACGTCGCTGCTGTTTGCACGCGATGCACTGCTTCCTCAAATCACCCTGGGCGGACTCTGCTATTCACGCGAACAGACGATGACACGCGTCGTAATTACGGGATGGTATTTACGTTTACTAGTTCAAGTTCCACTGCAACGTTTCGTTTGATGAAACAAACCATTGTTGTTCCCTGTCACCTGAAAGCTTCGGACCTTTGTAACACAAAGTCGACGATTAATCGAAAATTCGCGTATCAGATGGCGAAAATCGATCTTATCAGAATCTTCTTAAGCCATTAAATGGTCCCTTACGAAGTTGAAACAAAGCCAGAGCGAGACACGAAAACTTATTATTATTCATTTGTTTCATACGGTGAGCGATAGAAATATGGCTATTCCTATTAAATAAATTCTTGCTAAATTATGTATAATTTACTAGAAATATCTTGTAACTTCTATATTTATTTTCAGATTTATTCAAAACTTTGCCAATATAATCATGATAGTCGAGTGTTGTCACAACGAGACTAATGAAATTGCAGAATGTTTCGCGCAAGACACGCGATACATCGTCGTTGGCTGCCATCTGAAATCTTCGAACCTTTCTGCAACGACTTCGGCGATTAATCGAAAATTCGCGTATCTAGCGGCAGCTCTCGTTCTCATTAAGCTTTCTCGTTTTCTCTGACGTTCCGATTGTTCGATTCTATCTTCGATAGGTTTCGTATCTACCGAAAATTCTATCTGCCAAAGACAGACCACCTGGTCTGCCGCCTTCCTTTCGTTTCGATTCCGTAGAATATTTGATCGCGAAACGAAGGAAATGCATTGACTTCTAACGAGCCTATATTTCCTTAGGCAGTTTCCTTTCCTTCTCCTGCTAAGGTGGCGAGGAAATTTCTCGAGTTGCAGTTTACTGGGTCAATGGTGAGTATTATTCGACCGGTTGGTCATTCTGTGACTTCCCTTCGCTTCTTTTATCGATATAGCTGGGTGGGAATCGATGGACTATGAAGAAATTGAGAAAGTAATTCTATTCTCTACGATATTAAAAGAATGAGATAGTATTCGAACCCTTGCTCACATTCTTTCTCAGATTTATTAACACTATAATGTAACTTCGCTATCATTCTTATATCCCTAACGTTTGAAACAAATCTGAAAAAATATATAGAAGTTACAATATATTTAGTATAAGCGTATATTTCGCAGATATCAAGAAAATAATGAAGCAGTTAATTATTCATTGTAATAGTAATAGGTTTCGATATTCAGTTCACCGAATTTCTTCATTTTATCACTTCCAGTTTTAATGGTTATTCGTACGGTAAATCAATTTTTTATTAAATATTATACGTTTGTAATAAATGTTTTGTAACTTTTATATACATTTTCAGATTGCCACAAAATTTTACTAATATAATTACGAAATTCTTTTCTCGTTAAGGTGGCGATGAAATTTCAAAATATTTTACATAACACGTACGATATGGATATAGGGGTTTTCTATGGTGAATTGTTCAAATACTTTCGCGATGTAAGTTTCGCTTTTTTACTTTCATATAGAGTTCTTCATCGTTGTGGCCAGGCGATGCTGAAATTTCTCTGTTGTAAGTGGAAGAGATTCTTGGGGATGTTCTAGCATCGTATGACTTCGAGATTCCATCGTAGTCCACGAGATTCTTTCGTCACGTTATTCGTCGAAAGAATAAGAGAAATATTCGATCTGCTAGCGATCGTTCGGTCCTTTGTTCGCCTCTCGCTGGCGATTATTAAAATTTATTGGTTTATCGAGCATGATGACCCTCGCTCGGCAGAACGTAAGGTCGAAGGATTAAGAAAGGTCGTTAACAGGGTCACCTTTATCCTCCATTGCGTGCTGGAAATACTTGAATAATTCTACGCAATACGTTACATAAGGTGTCGTAACCCATTTGATGTTTCTGCATGCAGTTTCATCTTCCTTTCCTCTTAGAAAACGATAGAAACAAGGACATTATAAAACAACACTTTGTGGAAGAAAATTTTCTGAGCGATGCTCCTCTGGAATTCTGAAGTCTTCCTGGAATTGCTGAATCATAGCAAATCTTTCGTCTTGAAGTATTCATATTTTATCGAATTTTTAGAAAAAATGTCTCATTTCAAAGTAAATCGTAAACAACAGGAGAGAAACACATTTTTGTTAATTTGTTGATTTTTAATATCCTTATGGTTCGTTTTAATATAAAACAGCTGAAAGTGGAAAGAATCTGTCAGATCCAGCCAAAGGCAAAATCGTTACAACAAACGCTGTTTTAATGTTTATATTTATAAATAATATTTTAATACTCGGATAAACAATATTGTCTAAACTATGAGATGCACGGAAAGCTACATTACGTTCAGCCTGAAAATCAAATAAAAAGAGAATACTCGTAACACAGGTTTTATCGACAACATTATATTCTACTAAATTTTTAAACCGTTGCATTGTAAAAAACGAAAAATGTGATTTATCGTATATTCTTCGTCTACGCACTCCAATTATTTTGTATATTTCTAGAAAGAAATGTTTCTCGTATATACAGGGGATTCCCGGTGGAACGATTCTGTTCTATTTGCTTTTCATTCCGCTTATTAAGCGCGGTCACAAATTTTGCTCTTGATCCTCTTATCGGATCCAATTCGGTCCGGCGTCTTATCGGCCTACAAAAATTCCCGTCGCGGTGCAAGGACTTCGTCCCAAGGAATGATTTCCTTAATCCGCGGCTAGGAAAGAGAAAGAAAAATAGAAGGAAAAGGGAAGAGGTCTCGGTAGTCCATTGTCGTCGGCGATTTTAAATCGTAGCGAGTCAATTAATCCGCGCGGTCCTCCTTCCTGAATGTTGAATAACGGCTGCCGACGTGTATTAATTGGAACTCGATGAGAGGATTAAGGACTAAGTGGCTGGCTGACCTTTTCCTCGAGATGTCTACCTTTTTCACCGTTTCACATTGCTGGATTCTGCTTTCTCTCTCTCTCTCTCTCTCTCTCTCTCTGTATCTTTCGTTTCGACGAACAAGCTATCATTAACTTTTTCTTACCTGGTCGATGAAAATAAGAAGAGAAGAGGAAACGTAAAAATTAATTGCCGATGGAATGTTAGATCGTCGACTGGGACGTTTCGTTATGAACAAAGATGGAGCAGTTTGGCGTGGAAAGTATAAGATTTTGAAATCTGGGACAAAGTACGGCCATTTCTCGAGGAAGATCTCGAGTCAGTAGTAACGAGATACTTCATTCCAGTTCCTATCTACTTTGCTTCTGCGAAAGAATCACGATATTTCTGGATTCAATTGCAGCTTCAATCCGTACAAAAGCCACCCCTATACTTTAACAGATTTCGCTCGAGGATCTCGAACCCCTTTCCAAAGACGCAAACGATTTCGAAGTTTTGCTGGAAAATAATTTGCCAGCTGCTCGCTGAGCAAACATCGACATGCTATCTCAAAGTCGACGAAGATGTCCCAAAACGTTGCCCGGTCGTAAGTTCATAGAGTTGAACTCTTCGTTTCACGATAAACTAGCTGCGGCCGGAAGTTCTGGCTCTGCAGAGAGGAACCTGCCTTCCTGAAAGCGCACGGAATACTGATAGGAGCTCGTGTAAACCTGTAACACTCCCTATCACACCTTCCTCTTTCGTCATTCACCCCAAACACTGCGATTATTCTAGAGAACCACTGTTGGCTGTTCGAAATCATCAAAGAAGCAAATTTTTCACAATAATCAAAAATATTCTAATAGAATATTCACAGATTATTTCTAATAAACATCGCGATGGCTCGTTGAATTTTCGGTTGGACGAATAGCAAGAAATTTATGGAGCTACCAAAAAAGAAAAAAAAATAATAAAATTGTACGAGGAGGATACAGGTACATAAAGAGGAATATTGTCGTAAGTGAAGGAAATAAAAATAGAATATAGAAGGGTCGCGTTATGGTGATAAATACATCGTACTTTGATTCACGGAAATGTCATTCATAAACTTGGTATATCGATTAGACATTCGACTTAACCCTGCTGTGACATTTGAGTCGTTTTCCATCGGATCGTATTTTTCTACCCTTCGAAAGTTTCTTAAACTTGAGGAAAACACGGGGAAGAATGTATTTATAAAGTTACATTTATAAAGTAACAATCGTGTGCTACAGATTTTATTAAAACATTGAAAGATTTTTCCTCGTTTAAAGTTGAAACTGAAGTAAAGCCGAGGCATAAAATACTATTACGGAAGCCAGAAGCATAATTATTTATGCTATACGCTACATTCTTATTAAATGTACAATAATTTGTAATAAATATCTTGTAATTTCTATAAATACGTATCTTCGGATTTGCCTGAAACTTCTCCAACACAATCATGATAATCAAGTCTCACGATGGTGCTAATGAAATTTCAAGATTTATCGTACACATAATATATTCATAGGAAGTGTCTACAAGTGTTCGAATAATTTCGTGGCCTGTGTAAATCCTTCGAGGACCGTGGCAGGGGTTAAAGAGGGGTTGTAGTTACATAAAGACGACGAAGAAGTATACTTGAGCAACCGAGGTATTTAAGCAGCCAGGGTTAAACAGGGGTCGTAGTTACATAAAAACACACTCAAGTGTACTTGAGAAACCAGGGTATCTAAGCAACTAAGGATTAAACAGGGACTGGTAGTTATATAAAAACACATCGAAGTGTACTTCAACAGCCAAGGTGTTTAGTCTCTAGAATAGTCGATGATGAACCTTTTCCCCGTATTGCGAAACGTCGAACGAAAAACGGGGCCGGCCAGGTGGCTGCTACTTTCAGCTGCTGCTAAAACGTGACCCGACACTAGATTATCGGCCGTCGTGATTGGGTATTCGTTCGAAATAAATGGCCGCTAATGGTATTTCTGGTAGGTGTCTCGGCCGATAATGCGCGTATCCGGTGCAGCTAGCATTAAAGCGACGAAAACAGCGCGTTGCTAGCCACTTCGTTGCCTCTGTCTCGCTAATGATTCAACGTTTTAATCGTTCTCGTCAAACTGTCCACGTCTGCGAGCGGATCATCGCCGTTTGGATCACGTACCACCGGGATAAGGCATTCTAGACGAGCAACGTCGCGCATGCAGACGATGCAACAACGATGGTGTGCGTCGTCGTCCGCTGAGATTGGCCTTGCCTAGAGATTTCAGGTATGAGCCAAATTTTCCTACGAATTCACAGCCTCCAGTGACTTTTGTGCCATGATAAATTACTGATTCATTGTTTACGAAGGATGTGGTAGAGGCGGGTTGGCGCTCGTGCGGATATAATATTCGAGGCTGATATATTCGAGCTTTGTCACGAGAAATACACTGGGAAATTTGTTTTGTTATTTAAGGGAGGAATTATTTTTGCTTGAAAATGATCAAGTTACGTTAAGTATACGTTACTGATAGACGGCAGATGTTTATGCATTTAGAGAAAATCTAAAATTGTGATAAATGTGTATTGTATGAAAATTACGTATTTACTGGATGCAATTAAATTCTTTATCTGGCTTCTATCTGTTTTTAATAAATACATAAAATTATACATTTGCATAAGCATCCGCAATCTGCTTATTAACGATGAACCAGTATCTCTAGAAGGATTTTCTTCTCTTCGTATCTCTATAGATTCTCATAAAAAGCTGTTACCTAGAACTAGAGATTTTTAGCATTCTACGTATAATAAATTATTATCTAGAAGATTGGGTATTTTCAAAGAAATCATGCATACAATAAAAATTCTAATATTATTCTGCAATTCGCATCGAATCAAACCGTGACACTTTTGTATTATTCAAGAGCGAGGGGCATTTAATTTTGGCAGAGTATTCCCTTGTATTTTTTAACTACTCTATTTACCATAACTTTCTACCTACAGGAATATTCGCTTGTATTCTTTAACCACTCTATTTACCATAACTTTCTACCTGAAAGATTACGTATTTCAAAAAATCTTGCATCCCCGCTTAATACATATTCTAATATTATTCCGTCATTCATATCGAATCAAACCGTAATACATATTACTTTATTATTCAAAAGCCTGGGGTATCTTTCTAACCAAAATGTTTCGGAATTGATCGTAGAGAAACGAAAACATGCGCATAAATTGTCCACGAAGTGTAAACATCTGTGCTCGCGTTCCTCATCCAGCAAAAAAAGGGACGTGTTCGACGAACTGTGATATCGTATCATTGCTTGTCAAGCGCAGAGGCATTTCTTTTTTCTGAACGTCTTCCATGTTATCGCAGTGTGTTTTGGTTTTCACTCGGCCGAATAAACAATTCGTGAATCGTAGAGTTCGACACAGGTCGGTTTTGAGGTGTGTTTGGGTCGCGTTATTACTCGTCATTGTACGCAGTTTAGTATTCGCTCAGCCTTCGAAGTGCGCGTACGTACCATGGCGTTCTCTAAAATTTCTAGAATATTTATAATTACGTTACTTTTATTAACTGTTGGCGTGCCATGCTCGTTTTACGATCGCGGTTACGTGTTAAACCGATATATTTATTAATTTTAAACACGCGAGTGCTGTAATCACAAGGTTTGGCGTACCCTCCGGCAATATCCCGTAATCTGACAATGAGTGAGTAAGCCCGACAGAAATTTTCCAATATTTAATACCATCGTAAACTTTTTATAGCTGTATAATAGCATACGTTATATAATAGTCAATATATTCATTATCGTTATTAAAATCGTCGAATAAAGGGAGCGATTGATCGAAGTGGTATATGACGAAATTTTAACTTGAGAAAATTGTGAATTTATTAATTAATCTTTAGAATGGAAACATTTTTACGGTACCCTTAAGCTCAAAACACGAAACTTTCGTGCTTGATGCGTTTCTCAGTAAGCAATACTCGCACAAAAATTCACGTAACATCTTCAAACGTTCTAAATTAAGGTTATCATAAAACTTTTGTGAAATAACATTTTTTGCGAGAAATTCGAGTCTGTCGAGATAGCCCGGGCACGGAATACTCGCTTTTACAGTTTAAGGGTTAAATTTTAACAGAGAAATCTATGGTCTAGTAGAAAGGTCTATTCTAAAGATTGAAACATACCGTTATGTACATGCAATATTATTTATAAAAATTTATAAGATCGTAGCAAAGCGTGATAGATAAATATCTGATCAAAAAATGCACTTGTGCTACTATTTTCTCGTCGAAGCATCGATTAATTAAAATATTTTAATATTAAAATATTTTAAAATTAAATATTTTAATGTTAATTTGATACCAAACAATAGCAACTAGGAATAGATAGATAATTAACAATACAAAATTAGGTACATTCATTCTCGTTAGTGCAGGAATTGAATAGAGTCCAATCGGATGAAAAGCGGTAGAAACCATAACTTAAGAAAGTAAACTTTTAATGGAGACATCTGCATGCATTTAAACATTAAAACGCATTGTTACGCTTATTCATAAAGGCCTGAAAATTCCTAAGAAAGCTCCCCATAGTCCAAAACGCTTGCAACACATTTCCATTTCCAACCCATTAATTTAATTATCGCATTTTCATTAAAACAATTGAACATTTCGTTGCTTAACTAAACGACGAAAGCCAGGTATTATTTCCTGTAGAAAAAAAAACAGAAAAGAAAAAAAGAAAGAATTTGCGCGAATAGGAACGTTCGTTTGTATCCAGAGAATGCTTTCGAATCGAAAGGAGGCTTTACCCTTGCGTTTTTCGCTCTGCCGATAGTAACAAAGAAATTTATGCGTTCCCATTCGAGGCTTTTATTCAAGCCGCACCTTCCATTTACCCAGTGTACGGATCGAGAGGCGTCCGGTTAACGATTCTACAGTCAACGAAGCTTCGTTCTTCGCCGAGAACTCGGTTAATTGTGCCGATAGTTTCGTTTCATTAGCGACTAAGCTATCAAATCGTTTTGCCATCGAATACGGGATTTGCTGATCGTGAGTCCACTTGAGCGAAGAATAAACGAACTTGCCGCGAAACACCAATGGTATATGTGCAAATAAGAATAGAAATTTCGCCAGAGCACGCGAATACACGGTTCAACTGCAAAGATAAAGCATCGAGGGGTTTACACCGAACAGGAAACCCCTTTGGCAATCTGAGCTTACCCTCCACGTCGTATTTCCTTCTGTTTCGCATCTTTTTGTCTCGTCGCTGTAATATTTATTCCGTCCTTTATTCTATTTACACGCGAACGTCATCGAAACGATACACCGTCGTCGATTAATATTTCATTCGGCTTCGATCCGATCGGAGGTCGACCTCCGACATTCGTACTTGACACATTACGTAAGAACATAAGAAACGTAATTTCATAATCAACTTGAATCGTGGCTCCTTATCCCTCGAGGACGAAACGTTTTAACTCGTTGACTGCCACGTGAGTTTTATATAGTTTGACGTGGGAGTCGTGAGAGATCGAAACACGCTATATCATGGCTTTTAAATTTTGAAAAATTTTACATTGTATTTTGTGCAATTTTATCAGACAATTTTATGTAAATCGTTTATATTGGTGAGAATTTTTTAGTCCACGAAATTTATCTTGTTTGAATCATTTTAAAAGATTTAGTGACGTGTTAATTAATCAACTTGTATTAGTTTTCTTTTATATTTCTATTGAAAGTAAATAGTTATAACGATGTGTCTTATTAGACATATCTTAAGCGATGAAACAGTACGTAGGAAGTAAACGTGTTCTTTACTTTCAGTGTATGTGATTTCCATCGAAATGTTCTAGTAATAACTTTCCCTGGAATAATTTTGCTATTTTTGCAATCTACGCGTTCAAACGATTCGATTAATGTATGTATAATATGTCGTATTTCACAAAACGTGGCTTTGCTAGAAACATGCATATAAAGCGAAAGACAAAATTAATTAATTACGAAATTATTAGTTACGCGAAAGTTATTAGTTTCGTCGTTTGCAGGATTAAGTTGCGATCGTAAGATAAATATTATGTTCGGCGATGAAAGCATTATCGTAGACGAATTACTCGCTTGATTCTCAGCGAAAGCTATAACGAAAGAAAAATACCAACCTATTTACAAATACGTATTTCGAATTGAAATCTTCTCTTCGTGACGTTTTGTTATTATTAAAGATATTAAAATATTGCTTCGTTACAGTTTCTCGTGAAACTTTATCAATCTGTGAACTATTTTTAGAAACCGTCATCATCGATCCTAGCAGTTTAAACTAACTTTTTATTTTCAACTATGTTGTATTAAGATATTACATTTTAGTGACAGAGAGACATCGATACAAGAAAGACAACAAGAATTTTTCAGATTTTACGAAATATCAAAGTTTCATTAAAAATGGAATGTGAAGTTTGCCCTCTGGGAACTTAACTTTTCAGTCGAAACTTATACTCATGAAATACTTATCGAATAAAATTCAACGACACCAATTTTAAGTTTTAGCAATCTTGTCGTTCAAAAGTGACTGTACGAAAAAGGTAACAAAATTTTGTATGGCTTTCTTCCTCATATGCGTGTTAGATAGATCGTTCGTCTTTGTTGCTACTATGAGCGTCACTGGACACTGTCTCGTGGAAATAGAAAAGTACGAGTAATATTCGTATAGCTTAGGCTATACATCTCTGCACTTGTGCAATCTTCGTGATAGATGTTATTTGGCAAATTATAAATTTATACTAAAGCGATATTCCGCTACTCTGAGCACGATACGTGTTTAAATAAATAACACGACTTACCGTCTAATTAGTTATCACGTTAAAATAAGTCATGCAGTACGTCAAGAATAAAAATAATTTTGAACCAATGGATTGCTAAACTCGAAACTGTCATAGTTCGTTTCTATTCATTTGCCATGAGAAAATGCACAGAAAGTTAAAAAAAAAAAAAAAAGAAAGAAAGAAAATAATCTCTAAGAGGAAAAGTTTGCCCAAAATGGACGTCGAAAAACGTTTTTGAACTTTCGGCTAATGGTTTCGAATCGATCTTGCAAAAAGCTTGTCGTATCATCAACGAACGTGCGCGATATTGAAACTCATTGAAAGTTGCTGATTCTATTCAACTTGCGTACGAATCTATCGAGCAAGTTTTCCATTGAAGGTGTTTGATCGATCAAAGTGTGTCTTATCTCGAAAGTCAAGGGTGAAGAAAGATCAAGGAAATTTTCTTTGAAGAATAGTCACCTAGGAAAGGAAGTCGGCTTGTCCTTACGGCAAACCCCTTGTTCCTTTAATCTAGATTTCTCGTGAATCTCACACGGTGCAGCCTCTTTTAAAGCTCCGTCCTCCCAAAGAAAAACGGCTAACTTGTTGAATTCACGTTGAAGAAGACCAAGCTTTGAACCGGTTTCGGTCTCTTCTTTTTCGCCGTTTCAGAGGCCAGTCAATTAGTCTGTGATATTTAGAAAGCCCCCACTCGTGTCCGTTTTTCTTCCCTTCGTTCCTTTTTGTTGAACAAACTGTCCTGTGTTTGATTTTCGAGTGTACGAGTTCTACGAATACGAGTTTCATCGGCTACGATATTGTATGTTGACAAATGATCTTCTTTGAAGTTTATTTTGACTAATTGTTTAAGACTAAACGAATAAGGTTAATATGATTCTTGATATTTAGTGATGTAAGTATGCTTCATGCCTGACATTCGTTTCTTTTAATTAAGGCCACTTGTTTTTCTTCTTTTACCTGTTATTGGATGAGATCTTTTTTATGCAATTTTATATTTTCATGAACATAACTGAAGAAATGGAACATAAATAGATATTTGTTTCAACTAATAAACGTATACTTCACTATTAACAAATATTTCACTTTGAATATTTTATATCGTTTCGTATATTACGAGCATTTTGTGCTCTTCTGCATCTTCGAGTCTCTCGCGAATGCATAAAATCCATGGTCTGCTTGTAACTAAAAATCATGCGAAAAATCACTTGTCTTAACGCAGTCACATAGCAAACGTGGACATACGTGATACGATGGAACGTTGAACAGAGGAATGAATGTTATCGCGTTAAAGAGTCGGAATTTTACGGAAATCACAGACAAGTAAGATGACAAATTTCTCCTTTTTTCGGGGTATACCGTATTTCAAAATCTCTGTGTGTTTCCTTTCCCGTGTGATTCGAATAATAATTCAACGAGGCCGACAATCGCGCGTTTCCAACGCCATAGAGAAATAATTGTTTGGCCCAATTGAATTTGCATCAGAAGTCCGTTATTACCGTAGGGAAAAAACGACACTCTTTTTATTCATTAAAAGTTCGAAATCCCATTCGCGACGATACAATTTCGAGAATAACGAGACAACGTTTCTCCTCGTTTTGTTGCACTCCGCGTAGCTTTTCTATAATACTTTCGTCTCTATCTTTTTTCTTCTTTTTTTTTTGCGCGCAACCATCGTTCGAACTGCGATTAACAGAGAGACAGTCGATGTTAACGGTATGGTTGGTGGAAACGTAGATACGTTTTTCGAAATCTCCGTTCTATTTCTGCCGATATAGACGATGCTTAACGAAACAAAGGAAACGAGCGACGAGTGACACATTTTAAAGAAAAAGGGAGAGCCGCGCCTGCTCGTCGGTGCTTGAATTCAGTGGCTGGTGGTTCTCCCAGGGTGCTCGTCGCTTTTTATGCTTCCCGGTGCACGTTCTTCCGTGATATCGTCAGCGTAAAGACCGGATATAAAGATCCAGGATTGGTGTGGGTCGAAAGAGAAGGAACGAGAGACAAAACGAAGATTTCTCTCGATTTGAACATCTGGAACGCGATGTCACCGTGTTTTCAGAGCTGCAATAAACATTATACGGTATATATATATCGTAGCTTTTTTTTAAAGAAACGTTCATTATGAAAAATAGGAAATTTCATGAGGTTCGATTGCATCGGGAATTTCTCGGATTAGTCAAGAAATTGTAGAATCTTTTGAGAAGCGCCGACGAGAGAACGGTAACGTTGTGTCTTCGGAGTCACGACAAGCAGCGTTTTCTAGACATCGTAGTTCTTTCTTTTTTTTTAAATGTCATTCAGAAAAGTAAAAAATTCTACGATATTCGTGTACACCAAGAAGATTTGATCAAAGTGAATATTATTAACCAAGAATTTTTAGAAATTGAATTATTTTGAACACGATACGAGACGATATCGTATCTTCGGAATCACGACGTTACGTATGTTAGCCTTTTATAAAATGATCACCGAGCAATTGAAAAATCGTACGTGGTTTAATTTTCATCGAGAACGTTTTAACAGCGTGGAAATAATTAACCGAGAATCGGAGATTTATCGCGTTGAACCGCGTGGAAATATCGATAACGAAATTTGAACTGACTGAAATTTGTCTATTAGGATAAATGTAGCTGTTTATTTAGCTATGTTTCCGTCGATTGCGTACGCTATATCCATGGTCAGTTTAGTAACGCGTAGAATATATAATTTAACGGGTGTCGCGTAAATACATTCGGAAATTTATTAATCAATGTTACGTGGCATTCATTTGTACCTACACGCGTCGTGGCGTATCGATCCCGAGGGACAGCGTTCCTCGAATTTATGAATTATTTCAATGACTTGTTAAAAGTCGAAGTTCATTCAAGAATTACCAGTCGACATCGCTGGTCCATGAAATAAGTTTCGTCCTGGCAGCAAGTCGGTCTGCTTGTAAACGCCTACCACCTTCAAATTCCAGTCTCTTGTTTTCGTTTGTCACAGTCTTTAACGCATTTCTCGTGAAACTTATGAATTCGTGTTACGTGGATTTGATTTTTTTTTTTTTTTACGAAAAATCATTCAGTTAATTTTCATGTAGGATTTCCCCGTTTCATTCGTAACAATCTTTGACGCCTTATAAATTCGTTTTACGCGGGTCTGATCCTTTTTGTTAGGGAAAATCATTCAATCAACTTTTGTGCAGGATTTCTCCATTTCATAGTTAATAGTCTTTGACGTTTTAGAAATTCGTTCCACGCGGGTCTGATTCTTTTTTTAGGGAAAATCATTCACTTAAATTTTGTATGGGATTTTCGCATTTCATTCTCAATAATCTTTGATGTTTTTGGGAAAATATGGCGAAACCATTCTTTGGTCAATTTACGTTTGCAGAATAAAAATTCATAGATGTATCGGAACTTAAAATTTATTTATACGTTTGATACGAATATCCAGTTACACGTGGTTTAAAATATAATATCTGGCGTTTGTTAGAATACCAGTATATTTTCCATTTCTAAACTATATATTCAGAATACTTTTGTGATATGAAATTTTATTTCTTTTTTCACTATTGTTCTAAATGCAATTATATCTGCAAAGTCAACTATTTGCTTTAGTTTTGGAACGGGCATACCGTCGCTACCGACGAAGCTTAAAAGTCAGAATTATACCGGTGTCCAAATATTTCTATGGTTTACTGGATCCGATTTATTAAAATAGCATGCATCGCGTGTTAAGTACATACATTTCGATTGCTTAATTATCCGCTAAAATGAAATGTATAGCGTTTAAGAAGAAACGATCGGTTCATCGACGTAATTAAAATGGAAGCGAAGAATTGATTACGAAAGGGGAATGTTCGCATTTTCTACTTCGCTAAAACCGAAATTATCCCAGGGCGTACGTAATTATCGTTGGTGAAAATGTATAAGCAGGCATAAAGTTTTCCATAGTTGCTTTCCACGCAAGCATGGCAGCAACAATGAGATTCTCGTCTCATAAGGGAATTATCGCGATAATAAATAACGTAGATAATGGCGAGAGAATGAGAATACAACGACACGCTTGTACATCGTTTTTACAAAGCGGCGAGAAACTTTACAACTGGGAATTAGAGGCGGTCATCGCCGAAATTTCCACGTGCACGAGCTCGTTGCATAATCGATACAGCTATTCTCTGCCTCTTCGACGATGATATCGTCGCACCGTTACGAAATTTTCTGCGCGTATTACGTAAAAAAACGGTGTAACACGACCTATGAACCCTTTGTGGATCAAATAGATAACTCTATGTGCCATCCTATTTTCTTTTACATCTCCGTTCAATTTACATTAAGGAGAAAGCTTTATTTCTGAAAAGAGTCTCCAAATATGAGCACTTTGATCGATTTATAACAACATCATAAGAATTGTATGAAAATGTACAAATTAATTGCAACGATCTCTCGTATAATTTGAAAAGTTAATATAAATTAATAAATAAAGGCTGTCGTGCGAGTTAAAACATAAAGGACACTTGTCTCAAGTAACAAGGTACGAAAAAAACAATCTTAAAAACAAATAAAATGAAATTCAATTTGGTAAAAAAATAAACAAGCGATACTTTTTAACGCTAACGTTCGCAAATAATAGACTCGGAAATTTAGAATTTTACGTCGAAGAAAAAACAACGAGAATTTGAAAGTTGAAAGGCGTGCACGCTTTGTTCCATAGTTTGACAGAATTATTCTACCGTAGCACCATTGATCGATTGTTTTTCATTGTTCTTTTCTCTTTTTTTCTTTTTTTTTTTAAGTGTTATCTTTAAACGAACTATCATGCATCTAAGCGAATGGCATGTGTCTAAAGCGTATCTTCTGTTCCTCGTTCCTCCGGCTTCTTTTTCCGTTCTGTTTCTGTTTTCCATTACCGCGCGATTCCAGGAAACAGACGGGCCTTTTCGAACTCGTCACAGTAATTATCGATGAATCGATCGTAGGAAGTGCATCGAGCACCAAACAGCCACCGCCAGCCGAATTACAGGAACGTGGTCGAAAGCATTCATCGATCATCACGGTTATGTAGGAGTGTTTTGACGTGGCGTAATTCGTCGGGAATAAATGCGCGATATCGTAAAATAGAGCTCCGCGGATACGATGCCGGCGAAATATTACGGAAGTTTCTTTCACGGAGGATTTTCTGCCAAAAGTAGCTCGATGCTCGCTGGTAATCGCAGAGAAGGCGATGCTTTCAATAACGCGCACGTGGAATATTATAATAATTAAAAATATTAAAAAATAAGGAAATTTGAACACAGTTCAAAAGTAGATTAATTCATGCAGAATTTAATAACCAGAGAAGCATTTAAACACAAAGGAAGTACAAAGTAATTTAGACGGAGGAAAGTTAATTAGAATTAAACCAACATTGATTGAAAAGTTATTGTTATGTACAAAATAACGACGTCAAAGCACGTGCATTATGGTAGAATGAACGAGGTCTTCTTTATGATTAGACTGTCTATATTTTGTATTTAAATATGCAAAAGTATACGGAACGGAAAATAAGCGAAAATAGAGAAAATGTCTAACATAAATTCCTCGTTGTAATGTTTATTTGATGAAACAAATTTTTATATACGTAAGCTTACATATGTAGGTTATTTATTCATGTAGATTCTTTTGTTATGATTAGGTTTGTCGTTTTATCGATCATTATGTTGTTTGTTATTACGTTAATATTATGTTAATATCATGTTGCTTTGAAATGATGTTTGTTCTCGAAAAATATGAATTTGCACAAACATCCGAGATCCACTCATGATGTGGACAGTACGATACATCTTCTTCAACGAAATTTCCGCAATTCGCTAAATTCGATCCTGAAACTTAACAAATATACTCGATCCAACTCCAAGTACAATAATAGTATGTACATACTTGTTTCGAAGCTCATTCACTTTTCTTCTCGTCTCGCCACAAACTCAAACCTTCGTAAACACAAACCTCCAACAAATTCATCATCCGTTGATCGTCAAACGCATCCGGGATCGCGACAAATTTCAAGGCCGTCATTTTCTGCTCGTCTGAACGGAGTCGAGCGTTCATCGATCATTCGGAAGTTAAATGCATCGCTGCGTAAGCTCGGTGCCGTGCGAACTCCATGCAATTTGACATTGCGCCGGGGAATCGATTCCAGGTAACAGGGAGGTCGATGTCGCCTAGTTATACGTTGTTGAAACGACATTTAACCCTCTAGAAATTCAACGTCAATGTCTCGTTTCGTGAACGTCGTCGTCGTCGTCGTCGTCGTGTTTCCTAGACGTCGTCGTCTTGTTTCAAAGACGTCCCTTTCCCTAATCCTATGCTTTCCTCTTGCCTCGCTTTTCGCGACATTGTAAACCGGATGTCGTTGTTCCATTGTCGAAAGTCGGGACACGCTTTTCACGTTCGATTAACCGGGACACGACGACGCTAACCCTCGAATAATGGATGCTTGGAGTTCTGCTTCTTAAAGTGGCTCACTGTGCTTTCGCTGTTAAACCTTCACGGACGTCACCTTCTGGCAATTTCGTGGACGGTTAACAGGCTGCTCGTTGCACACCGTTTAAACTGTCCTTTGATTAGGCGAACGGAGAACCGAACCGGAGCAACGGCAGACAGTTTGTTTCTTCCGGTGGGATCGGGTTTAGTTGGGTAGTTCGTTCTCGTTTTAGAATTACGCTGGTATTATGCGGTTTTTGGCTAGAGCGCGGCATTGGAATTATAAAGTTATAATAGTCGCGCTAATTAGTTAACGAAACGCGTTTAAAGTTAGACTACGGGAGCGGATGGGATGTCAAAACCGCCGAATAACGCATCTGCCCGCGAAAATTGATTAAAAGTACACGGTTGGTCGTGAGTATTAGGACACGTACGGAGCACAAATTACAAACATAATTGAACTAACTAATACGATTTATTTAACTATCGACCAATACTACTTTTATTATTAGAGAAATTTTAGAAGTCGTAGGTCACAAGTTATTAATAGAAGTTTCCTCGTATAACAGTAACGAGTTTGATAATGAAACGGATGATCTAAATTTGAGAAATATTTTTACTTTTAATGCCGCTTTAAAATACTAAATTTGACCGGTACCACTATTATTAGAGAAATTTTAGAACTCGTAAATCACGAGATTTAGTATTACAAGTTTTCTCATATAACGGTAACGAATTTCGTAATAAAATAAATTACGTAAAGACAATTACTATTTTTACGATTACTTTAAAATACTAAATATCGACATTACTTTTATTATTAGAGAAATTTTAGAAGTTTTAAAATAAGTGATATAAACCTGGCAAGCGAAAAGTTACCGTATCATTCTGTTGAACATAAAATTTGAACATCGTAAAAAAGGAATCTGTAACATACAACTTGCATATCGTTAAATAAATCATTATGCAAGAAAATCCAGCTATCATTTCTCGGAATCCCATTCACGTTTATCGGATTTTTCAACCAGTAACGTAACGAACATAGTTATATGTATGTTATACGAGTGTAATTTATGAAACTCGCTTCAAGGTACGTCGCACATTTTTCACATTCGATGCATCGTTGTTACACGTTTGAATACGGTTTCAAGCTAAATAAAATGTATGTTATCCGTGGAATGAGCCATGGAATGACGTGACTTTCGGAAAGACGTTTCTAAATTTGTCATCTTACGGAGGGAGGTATGAGCGAGAATGTAGGAAGAAAGAGGAAGTTGAGTATCGAATAGACATTGGATATTATCATAGAAATAGAGTTCTTGACGGCCGAATTTGTCCAAATTTCCAGGTGCATGTAGTATCATGTCGTGCTAATTCGAGTTTTTAAAAATTTTAAAGCATTTTTAAATAGAACATATCTTTCGAATTTTCCGTCGTAAAAATTGTCGTAAAGTGGGTAAAAATTTTTCTACCTTTATGTAGTACAGAAAGTTTCAGAAATTTTTTATACTGAACATCGCGTTTCAAATATATTCTTTCGTCGCTCACGCAAATAATTTTTGAAGGCCCTTTCCGATAAAAACTTTTTAAAATAAGTCCACTCTAATTCGTTTCGAATGTACACTATATCGATCGAGTCGAATCGAATTGCCAGGTGAAATAACACTGTTTACTTTAAAAGAATCGAAAACTCGGGCAATGAATATTCTTTTGCGCTTATATCCACGTAGATTGCATATAGAAATGTTTCTAAAAATTATGGATATGGAATTCTATCTTGCAGGTATCGCTTTTTCCACTCTATTCCCATTCAATTTTCGTTCAATTCCACGTTTTTTTCTTTGACTGCGTATGAGTTGCACCGGATGCCCAAATATTTACGAACGAAAATGTAATTGACCGAGACTGTAGCAGGTGACGTTAATACATTAATTGCACGCGAATTTTATATACTTAACCGTGGAAATGACAATAGATTGGAGTACAATGGAGGACAAAGGGAAGTTTATGAAAAGACATCATAATTGTACAAAATGGATTTATATTTAATAAGAGCAACGAATAAATATAATATACACCACAGAACAAATTACCAACATGGTGAACAACTTTTAGTACAAAAGTTACTAAAATTCGTGATGTAGCAATGTTGAACTTTCCTTTATCCACCACTTATGTACCATAATATTTAATTTTTGCCAAGTATTATATTGTATTTGCTCTCTTTCCAACCATCTTTTCTAACTCATATTCACGTTGTTTACAACTTTTTAGCCCATAAAATTTATTTTATTTTAATCATTCTAAAAAATTTAATAATTCGGTTCACCGATGACCAGCGTGGCGGCCAACGTGTAAATGATGATTCCTTCGAGGACGAGGCGTATAATGGAATTTTCCGTATCGAGTGGTAGCAATTTCTCCATTATACGCCAGCGAAAAGTGGTCTCTGGAAAAGTGGATTGGTCGTCGTTTTGGCTGATTTTCCGCCCCAGTTCTGGCCATGCACGCGAATGGGCGCTAGACTATTGCCTCGGATTCCCGACCAATTATTGCGGTCTTCGAGGTAATTCAGAGCAGCGAGTATGCTCGCGCGTTACGCATGCTCTTAAATTTATGACGACCCGCAAGGTGCCAGTTGGCTGAGTCAATTTGTCACGAGACGCTGGCCGAGCTCCAGCAATCTTTTTACGCGGTTTCTGCATGCGGCGTACTCTGCGAACTTACATTCTCGTGCGGTGCAATCGTTTCGTCGTTTTGTCTTTCCATCGTCCATGCGCGATATGGCGTTTGAAAATGTTTGATTAAATCAACTTCGCACGGGGACTTGAAATGAAATAGCCGGACAAGACCCGACCTTTGACAACATTTTTACTTCACTGCAGGAAGAAATTAGAAAACGCTCGGGAACTTGACAATTTGGAAGTCGAGAAGATCGGATGATTGTATTTGAAATGGTCGATGAGTCTGCCATTAGAATATGTAATTTGGCAAACAATTATCGATAATGCTGTACGTTTTGAGTACTCGCGCAGCTATTTTCAATTAAATTTATCTACATGCTTGAGGTTAAATCATTATTAATTAATATTTGATTAACTGCATCGTCTAAATTAATGAAACCTCGGGATGATCCTGTTTATTTCTAAACGGTTAAACGGACATTTAGTATTAATATTGTGTACAGAAATTCTATAAAGTTTCTCGTTCACAAAATTTCAATATCCACGTTCCGCTAATGTTTCTATCACCTTATCTCCAGAGAAATATCTGCTTTTGTTCCGCGTTCTTCTAGCGTTAATTTATCCTTAATATCGTATACATATGGAAATCATGGCATTTAATTATTTGATTGAAATTCTTTTTTTTCACAATTATCTCACATCTATCTCCGTTACGTCTTTTGTCTCTTGTCTCGCAATTTCTTGTTCCTTCATTGTTACCTTCTAGCGTTATCATGATGGCCGCGATGTATGAAATTATTCAAGAATGGAAAAGCGCGTGTAGCGTTCCGGAAACCGGTTCCACGACGAACTACTAAAGTTCCTTTTCATTAAATTGAATCCCCGATTCCCAGGTTTAATCTCGTTGTTCGTCCCAGCCCGGTGAACGAAACGTCGCGTTCGTGAAATTCTTACACGCATTCTGTACGTGATTACGACTCGTTCAATGCTGTATTCTGACCGTCACGACGATATGTCGTGTTCTCCGCGTTTTGCGACCATCAGATGCAAATTGTTCGCGTTTATTCGTTCTTCGTGGAAGGCGGGCGTTAGTCAACGATATTTCGCGTATCGCAACAGTTACGCTCGTACTTCGTGGAAAATTATTCGTCTCTCGGTGGTGATTCTTAACTCGCTTTCCTATTGTGATAATTAGTTGTACTACGGTTAATTGCAATGTTTATTCATTTATGGAAAGTTTGCAGTTATATGCAAAAATGTACGGAGTGCGCGTAATGTGCAAGACACTATGTGGTAGTTTCGTGGTACAATTAAAGTTAGGGAAATGCTTCAAAATAGGAGAAAAGGCGAAGAACGATAACATTACTTTGGAGAATGCATTTGCTGAAATTTTGTTAAAGTACCGAGGCACTCGAAAGAGCAATTGAATATTTCGATTTGGAAAAATTCGGATATTAATCGCAACAAAGTTATATTAATTGCAAAGCCTGGTAAACAAAACTCTGGTAATATATTTTTGATTAACATGTTGTTACCAACATATTATTTCTTGAACCGCATTCTTTCTTCATCAGAAATTTCTTTATGTTAGTTAATCGTCCTTGTTCAAGAGCAATGTCCACTGCTTTGTTTGCCTTTGTAAATTATTTCATTTAAACGTGTTAGAAGTTATAATACAATTGTGCCAGAAGCACTGATTGAATAATTGAATCGACATAATATATGCATCAGTAGCATCACTTAAATAATTGAATCGGTGCAATATATACAGTTACTCACATTAATATTCAGAGGCCGCACTATCTCTGTATACATACGTTGCTTTGGATACGGCAGACGATTATTTAAATATATAGAACACGTAGAATATTCCACGTAAATGATTCATATTTTTTAAAATAAGCAACATGTTATTTAAATTATCCCATCTCATACAAAGCAACGAGAGATAGCGTTATGTCCGGATATTAATATGAGCAACTGTACTATGTACTTTGTATAACAGTGAATTATCAAACACCAACTCACATCGTTCACGTGAATCGTTCAACATTTGTAGAATTATTTCTCGCACCTGGTTTAGGAAATTTTCCAAAATGAATGAAAATTCCGTGAACAGAGAAATCGTATTACTAGCCCAGGAAGACTATCGTTAGCGACGGCAGGTTATCGGTGAAGAACCCCGAAAAGAGAAAGAACGTAAACCAGGAAGCGATCAGGTGCGCGCGAAAGCTTATGGTGTATTTATCGTAGTGTTAAGAAGAACTTTAAACGCCTCTAAAGCTATCGTGCTTTTATAAACACGCGTATCTTCCCATCAGGTGATCGAAACGTACGCCTTTGAACATCGAGTTTAGCATCAACGACTTTCTAATAAAAGCCACGCAAAAAAGATTTAATTTTAACTATAACCTCCGTTGCGAGATATCGTTAATAAAGTTATATTATTAATTATATCAGTCATCGAAAAGAGTTTGTATATATTGGTTGTTAATAAGCTTGTTAGGAAGAACTTGATTGGTTCTTAAGTCTTATCAGTCTGATATCTAATTACCATAAGTCCTATTATCTTCTGATTTATGATCTATATGGAACAACTTATATTCTTCTGTATAGATAATATGTCGTTCGTTAATACTTCATCAGAGTCAATGAAAGTTCGTCCGCCCGTATTTCATTAGCGTTCTCCTGCGAAAAGGGAAATAATTAATGATTCCACCGATTGTGTTACAACGTTCCATTGGCGCTGTCATTTAAATTCAAACATTTTATCGTCGTATTTCTCTATTTGTCGCTGATCACAAAGGGAGGTCGCGTAATTTAATAAATACTCGAAGTCAGCTACTTGTACCGGTAATTATCACTGATTAGTACCGTATAGTTCGAATATCTATCTATTTGACGCGTGGTCGCGAATAATAGCCAAGTAATAACGTCATCTATTAATTTCCTTTGAAGGACGCCGCGACAAATTTAACCCTAGCATGGCTGAATTAAATATCGTTCATTTCAAAGTGAACTTGACTATTCTCTAGCAGAAAAGTGTCTAATCTATCGACATCGAATATCTCGGCTCGTTTGAAAGATAAAATTCCAATTTATATCTCTGATTTGGTAAGATTTACGAGTAATCGTTACGAAACTATTGAGGTGGCAACTAAGTGATTGCTGATTTTGTCATTAGGTGGTATTGACAAAATCCGCGATCACTTAGTTGCCAACTCAATAGTATTAGATAATTTGGTAAGTTCATGGCGTTTTTGAAATTGAAAAATGATCATTTATTATAAAGTTGCGTGAAACGACGAAGTACTGAACTCTGACAGATGCCTCTATTCTGTTTGCAATAATAACACGTAAATGATTAAATAATTGCTATAGCGTGTATCATTTACTTGGAAAATCACGATTGATCTATATTTTTCGAAACTTGTGCATTATAGTGTCTGTGCTACTATATATAACATCGTATTTCACGTTAAAAGAAAAGTTCATCTGGAAACGGTTGAAAAATCTTCTGGAATCCGGTATTCCTTTCGTATTGAATGAAATCATCCGCCTTTAGAGCAATAATTCATCCAAGAACAGGCGCAGTGATACCACATTGAGCGCGGGATTTGAATTTGAACAAACGGAGAGCGAAACGAAGCTCTCTCGATGAATTATTATTTTCAAGAGACGCGGAATAGTTGAATAATAATCGATTTCGATTATCCTCTTTTTCTCGATTGCCTAGGTTTGGTATAAAATCTGAATTATTGGCCGTATCGATCACGGAAATCGTCGCGCTGCTCGTATAATCCGCTCGCTGCTCAGCGCCCTCGGCTCATTGTTTAATCGAACGATGCGACGAAATTACCAGGCCGGCTGGTTATCATCGTTACGCCGTTGAAAGTCACTCATCGGAATAATTAACGAATAATTACGAGTGGAAAATCGTCGGACGAACAAACGACGTGTCAACGGAGCACGTTCGTTTCTCCTGTACTTGAAACGAATCACGGTTAACGAGGAAAAATAATCGCTTGTCGGTGGTTGGTTTTGTCAGTTTCTTTCGATCAAATTTGTCTAATTGCTATGCTTTACGAAATCACACGTAATAGCGGATGATGGAGGCTGTCACAAAGTTATTGCTTTTTTCCTAAAGACACTTCATATCGAGTAAGTGTTATAAGTAGAGGAAGGAAACGAGAGAAATATGTCGTGACGCGGACCTTACTGAAAAATGTTTCAACGAATCTGGTTAAAAGGGTCCGAACGAGTATTAGGCGAGAATAAATGACGGAAATAACACAACGTTGAAAATAATGTTGAATCTTTCGGCGATGATTGTTTGTCAGAGTAAAAAAGGAAAGGATTTTCTAAACGACAGCCGACAATCGAGCCTTTGCAACTCAGAATTTTGTAATCGGTATAAATATACGTGTCTATCAATCTGGCACGTTTACACAATAAGTGGAATTTTACTTGTAAATTTCTTCGAAGCGAAATTTTATTTTTCCTAAGAAACCCTGTAGACGTTTGAATTAAAAGGTAATTGTATAAGGTAACGAACACTTTGACGAGTGTGGTAGAATTTTTCAGACTTGTTGAACGTCTGCAACAGTGAAATAGTTACGGATGAATATAAATGAGTCGGTTTGTTCGCAAAAAGTGTAAAAATATGTTTTACCTGGAAGGGTTAATAAACGTAGCCAGTTTACGAAATTACAAACTTTTTTTTTCAATGATACGAAGCTATAAATTTAATTAACGATTCGATGGAAAAGGATATCAGGGTGCTATCGAGTATTAACGACGTGAAAATTCTTCTCGATCATGTCATAAAGAATATCGTATCTTCGGGACACAATTATTTAAAATTTCATTACAAACGAACGACCTTTACAAGAATGAATCCGTAATTGTTGCGAAACACCGGCAGCGTGTAACGTGAAACGGGCAATTATTTAAAATTGTGTTAACGGGACGAAGCAATTTTTGTAGATTGAATTAAACGCGAGAATGAAACGTTATAATGCGATGTGTGCCAACACCAGGCACCGTTTTTCCATCAATGCAATTTATAACGCAGCATAGTCGTTCATAGTGATACAATACATTTCTTTTCTATTTACACTGATTCGCAAGATACGCGATTGGAAACATATAACTATAATTTTAATCGAATTATATTCACGTAGAGAATCGTATATTTATTTCCATAAAATTGAGGGGCAATTTTTCGTTTTATGGCGAACGAGTTGCCATTCTGACTTTTTACAATGATTACTGTATGAATGAATGATCTGTAATAATATCCGAGATATTCCAGAAAATATGTTTTCAACTCCAATTTTTAAAGGCTGTTTTCACCCTCTCTATACAGAGGATTGCCGATCAAGAAATATGGGTCACGATATTTTTCCAGAATAAAACTCTTTTTTTTTCTACTAAAAGTAGCATCTCCAAAAATTACATCAAAATCGGTAATTAAGAGTTGGCGAGTTTTCTTTGTTAGATGATTTTGAAGAAGTTTGTGCTATGAATTTTCATGACAACGATCTATAATTACATATTATGGAGAGATTATAGGAGGGTGAAACTCTTTGCAATTATAAGGGTCGTTGAAACAAAGTTACCCGATTTATTCTCCCTGGATACGAATAATTAGAACAGTTGACCGGTTAATAACAGGTAACAGCTGGTAACAGTATAATCTGGGGATTGCTTACAGATACGTTGCGAAGATAGATGTAATTAATAGGGAGCACGATAAGCACGATAACCCTTTATCTCTCCTTACGACCAGTTAATAGGTTTAATAGTAATAACCGATGATGGTATTGTGCAAACCTCGATGCATGTAGCAGGTGTCATGGTGGTTAATCGAACTATCGTCTGTGTAATATAAAGTTATAAGTATCGATGCTAACCATAAAATGCAGTAAAGATGAAATAAAATTGTTCTATATACATACTGAACGTCATGATTGAGTTAGATTATCAGAGAAATGATTAATTGGCCAGAATTATCTGTTCGTGTAGGATAATGAAAAGAACATTTTTTTTTTAGTAGCTTATACAATAATAATGGTAAAAATATGAATCGACGATTATGTATTAACCCATAGAATCTTTCGTGATATAAATTCTATTCAGAAGATTTTTCACGAATTACTTAGAATATTCTGATGATAATTAAAGAATGGAAGAACAATGGGAAATTTAATAATACATTTAATAAAACAATGGGAAAATTAATAATATCCAAATTTTTAGACGAGAAAGAGATTTAATTCTGTAATATATGAGATTTTTTTATTAATAAGCTTGGATTATAATATAGCATATACGAATTCTCCACAGTCTATGGTACAACATGTGATAATAGTTAATACTGCAAATGATAATTTTTCCCGTCTACCTCATTGTTTGCAAATGTTCTACTATATATGGACCGATGTGTAGATATCGTACGGAAAGAATTTATTAAAAAATTCCATCGTGTTATCGAAAGTGGTAGGATGTGTCGATGCTATACACATTTCAGTGTTTCTGGAAAATTATTTTCAGAATGAAATTTCTATACTGGCCGTCAATGCGTGGCTTCGAAATTTTATCCACTTTAGCTTCGTGATTCCAACACGCGATACAACTTTACGCGCGTATACTTTTTTTCTTTAAATAAATTAGACTGCAGTATGTAGCGTTGCTTCGTGCGGAACGGAATTCTGAAATTAATTTTGAATGTTTACGCGCCGATCGTTACCAGAATAACTGTGGAAACAGTTTCTGATGTAATAATGAAACAACATTATTCTTAAAAAGGAGATAAATTTTGCTAACCTGCTTATATTAATTCCACGAAAATATAAAACTATTTTCTTGATCGTTGTTTTAGTTGGCTGTCATTTAACTGTCTATTACGCGAAACGGACTGGTCAGGAATAATTTCTACCCTGTGCGATTCGAGGTAGTTTTTCGAGGACAATTATCACGATCATATTAGCTCTATCTCTCTCTTTCTCTCTGTCTAACTGTAGAATATTTATTTCACGTATAAAACGCTGCTGTCCTGCTATAGAATTAATTATGGGAATAATCTCGATACTTGTCGAAGCGTAATTACATATAGAATTCCGCATATTGTTAC
This sequence comes from Bombus vancouverensis nearcticus, assembly GCF_051014615.1. NCBI lineage: Eukaryota > Metazoa > Arthropoda > Insecta > Hymenoptera > Apidae > Bombus > Bombus vancouverensis. Next base: position 8,829,286 of record NC_134921.1, on the reverse strand, counting down.
CGGTACGTATCGAATTTTAATTATCATCGCCAATATTACAACGTTTCAATAACAATATTTTAGTTGCCGATTACAGTCACCGCGCATCATTTCGTCATTTCGATGCTATTGACTCGTCCTTACATAGCGTTTTATTTGTTCCTCGATGTTTCGATGTTTATCAAAAGCACTGCTTTTAATTGTTATCAGAGATAATTAAATTCGATGCGATTAAATTTACTTGCAAATAACTTCGTTAGTATTAGTATAGGTAGCAACTTGTATTCTGGTCTTCTTTCTTTCTCCTTTACTTTTCCACTGTGTAGATACCTGTTTTCAAGTGTATTCAAGAAGACATATAGAAACTTTCCAGTGTAATGCACGATTCGCAGAGACTTCCATCTACCTGTTCTCTCTCACCTCGTGGACGACGAATTTTCTAAAGGTAGAAAACATACTCTGAATATTTTTGCAAAATTTATACCATACTTATATTTATCCTATCAACTAGACGTATTTTGCGTACCATCAAAAATTTTCTAATAACAACGAAAATTTTCGCCAAACCAATCCAATATGTAGAATAATAACAAAGGAATTTCTCTGTTATTAAACGAATCATAATGCAAATGGTTTGAAAAACAAAACGTACACGCATCGAATAAATATGGGAAAGGTTACTCTTAATTATCGGTCATTATCAACATCAAACTACCTCTCTGTCCATCATGATGTCAACGAAATTATCTCCACCCTGCAATTTTTTCTATCTTTTTCCAAAGAGAGAAAAATATTCTACCTCGGATCTCCATATCGTTTCACCTGCTTTTTTAACAGACGAGCGTAATAAAATCGCATAGAGGAAATCTGCCGCTCTCTTAGTTGCGCCATAAAGTATGGTTTGCATTTTAAACGAAAAATAATGCAAATGAGCCGGCGAGTTTGGACGAGCAGTTGAAGCGCGCGCCGACACAAAATTTCGCCCATGGTTACGAAAGTTTACACGCACGGGAGAAGATTTCGAAATCCTCGTTTTGTCTCGAGACGAGCTTCTGCTTTTACGCATCTTGCCATCGTGCTATTTGCTTCTACGAAGCTTTTACATGTAGCACGATCGAGAAACGATTGGCCACCGCGAAGGAAACATATATCGTGCAATCTATGCATCAGCATCGAGGTGTGGCTCTCACGTTCCATGAAATGCTGGTTCGTGATCGGTAATACGTTAAAAGCGAACGTTGAATTTGTTATTCATGAGCGGGTCGTGTCGCGCCACCTTTCAGCGTGCGTTCTGGCTTAATTATGTTGGAAAATCGCGATTCTACGCGTTTCAATTTCGTTATTATAGCTTTTCTTTAGACCGGGTAGAGATAGGAGGAGAATCGCAAGAAATCGAGCAATTTGATTAATATGTAAATAGAGAGCTGGGAATTATAATAGTATAGCCGTTTTTAAAGCTTTTGAAACAGTTCAGAATTGGAAGAAATTATGTAGGTAATACGATAACATTAAGTTGACGTAAGATATTAGGTTGTCCGAAAAGTTTCTTTCGTTTCGTAAGGTGATAATAGATGAACAATAATTTCTGTTTTATATTATATTATTGAATTAGGTATGATCCATTTCGTTCTATGTCTATTATTATGTTCGCGCATAATTCAATATACTAATATAAAACAAAAAACATTGTGCGTCTATTATTTCCTTATAAAACGAAAGAAACTATTCGGACAACCTAATACTTGAAAAATTGGGAGATTTATATACATAAGGAAATTGTTATTCCTAAGAGATTCGTAAAGGCATTGAAATCCAAATGACGAGTTCGCTTCTTTTTTTCTCCTAACCTGTTAACAGGTTTAAGTTATCTCAAGTTTGCGAGTATTCGTCGCGTTTTTATAACACAATAACAGGTTCTGAGGTTTGAGGAAAGTCTGCCAACTTTTACCCGAACAAGCAAGCAAAAAGCATAGGAAATCAAATGGAAGAGGCAAAGAAATTCTCGAGGGTGTAAATAAACAAAAATTTCAATGGAACATCATAGAGAAATAGGACGAAAAGCGTTAATAAAAGACCTAAGCAATAGATGAAACGCAGAGTCTCTCGAAGGAGCCTAGAATCAATATCTTCCAATCTGACAAAAGAGCAGTGGCTTCTGTGAGGGGTGTTTAGTTTCCAGAAAGAATCTGATCTTCTCGAATTTCCCATTAACCACGAAGCTGCTGTTTTTTCGCGTCCTGGACACTTCCTACCGTACATCCTCTCACTACTACAGAACGATGAAAATTTTTCACGCAAACCTTAGAACGAGAATAAGGTACAAGGTGTGAAATGTATGCGACCTGTGGATACAGATACAACAGCTGCGTTCACAGTTTCCCAAGTGTGATTGGGAATCTTTCGATATAAACAATAATTTGTTTGGATTCGCGGTAAAGCAAGAAAATACGGCCAAGTAGATACGGAACGCACGTGATCGAACATGGCGTAAAGCGACCATACGAGACGCTAGAGCTTCTGTTACGCAATAAATCAGGGTCTACTGTTACTTTTTACATTATAACGTGCGCTTCGAACGAATTCAGAATTTTTACTAAGCTTTTCACAAAAAAAGAGGCAGCTCGTTACAATATTACAGATTTAAACAAGAATTTTAAAAATCAGCCTTATATAATGGTACGCTCAAGTAGAAAGATTATATCCACGGGTCGAATACTTTTTGGACACAGGGTCGTATTTGGTGGAGAATTCACGATCCACGGGAACCGAGTTACGTTTCAGTTGCGAAGTTGGAGAAACGTGGAGTGACGATTATCGTCTCGAGAGAACAATAACAGAGGTCGACGGAAGTTAATTTCCGAGTAGCCTTGACGATCGCCGAGCTACGCTGATAACCAGTTAAATTAATAATTAACAAGTGCATTCGTTAACGACACGCCTCTGCATGTAATTTATCCGATCGATAGAGTTAATTAATAAAGTATTGGAAAAGTTTGCCACGAGTCCACCGTTCGTCGCCAAGTGTATAGCTGGAAGTTGCCGCTGCACTCAAAACGGAGCGACCTGTTCGAGAAAAAGTTTGCCGAGTTTTGTGTACTGAATCGCCCAATTAGCCGCTCTGAATCGACGAATAAGTCGACGAGTTTATGGAATGGACTTCTGGTCAAGCGCGTTATGTCGACTCGTTAATACATTGGCATAGTATTAGGTTCTACCAAAAGTTTATTTCGTTTCCTAAGTGAAATAATAGATGCACAACATTTTTTATTTTATATTAATTTATGGATTTATGTATGATCCATTTTGTAGTAATAGAATAAAATGGATCACACATAATTCAATAAAATAATATAAAATATAAAATGTTGTGCATCTACTACTTCTTTATAAAACGAAAGGAACTTTTGGGACAACCTAATACATTTTTCTTACCAATTTAGTTCCTGTGTATATATATGTGGGTGGTAGATTTTACTGACATCGTGTTCCAAATATCTATCGTTGTTGATCTTTTTATTTTTACGTTACCTGATGATGGAACAGAAGTATTTTAAGTAGAAAAATATAAGCCTTCTTAAGATAAGTGATAAATCGTTATATTGGATTTTTGACAGCACACATGTTTGCACTTTGCACTTGCACTTTGCACTTGCACCTTGCGCCAACGTTTCGTAAACATAGCAGGCTACTTCTTCAGGGCAGATCTGAAACTCAACTTACCGACATCACGGCGTCTCACCATGGTGAAAGTTTGAAGTCTGTAAAAGATGATAAGTCCTCGCTATCAAAATGCATCTTGTCAAAAATAAGAATAAATTTTTGAACGACGGCGTACGTCAGAGCAAAACGAAATGTAGAAAAATCCTTTCAGAGTCCGGGTTTCTAGCCACCGATAAAGCGACATTGTAATAAAACTACGACTCGAAACAGAACAGAGTAACCCGTTTCGAAAATATTTCTTCTTAAAGTGGCGGGAAGTGTGGAACTTAAATAGAAAGGGCGATTGATTGCTCAAAAGAATGGAACTCCTTTGATCCTGGTAGAACTTTTACGAATGTTCTATTCGTCACTGGATCGTAAAGAAAAACAGTTTCCTTAACCTGTAGTTTCCCCCATCGACAATTGAACGCGGAGGCGCGACGAGTAAATCCGTACACGGGACTACTTTTCGCTTGAAAAACAAGAAAATACAGGGCTGTCATAAAGCCGGCCTCTCAACCCCCTCCTTAACACCGGGCACGTACAAAGCTTTGTCCGATGGCGCGTAAAGAATGCGATAGATCAGGCCGATCAATCGATCCGGCTGATAAATGCTCGCGAGGAGAACGCTGCTGGCGTAGTTGCACTCCTTTTGCGACTTTACACGCTATGAGATTTATGATAGCACGTCTCGGTGGACATTTTTTTTCCTTCGCGTCGATTCTCCCTTGCTTGTGATCTATATTTACTAATCCCTGACGTGGCTATCGAGCAGAAAACTGCCCGTGCAACTTGCGACTATCTGAATAAATATCTTGCACGCGATAGACACGATACCGATAACAATAGAGTAGCTGTTTTAGTTTTGACGATATTAATTTTAATTTCAAAATTTGATCGCAGATTGCTGGTATAGAAGAGAATATTTCTTGAAAATAACATGTTTGGTAGATATTTTTTCTTCCAGCTGATTCTAACCTGCAATGATAAGATAAGGATAGATTGACAGCTTTAATTTTCACGCTATTAATTTTAATTTTGTCGTCGAACAAAAGCACATCGTACATGTCGAGCAATAACCAAGAAGAAGGTGATCGTTCGAATTTTACATCATTTTTCTTTTCGTATTGAACTTGTACCAGCAACGTGTCTACAAAGTTAAACGAATTAATAGTTGAAGTAACTACCTCAAGAAAAGCTCTACATATTTATTTATGTACATCCATCACCTGGAGACTGCTATCACGCAGAAATGTTCTAAATAAGGAACGGTGCATATTATTGTATCCTTGAGTGTACATTATGTTTTGGGTTGCAAGGTCTAGGAACAAAGGAACTAATAAACAGATTTCTATTTATGTTCCCTGTAGCCTCTAGCCAAAGCTATAAGCTTAACTTTTTTTGGTAATGTACTTTTGCTATAAATATATGAACGTGCTCCCTATCATTCCATTGTCTAGTAACACTAAGAGAGTGAGAATCTGAATCAACATAAACTTATATCTTTAATTATTTCAATATACTTTTCTATTACAAATTCATCCACTCGTTCTTCAATGAGTCAACCTCAACCTCAACATTAATGAACGATTCTTTTGTAGTATCTTTTAAATCTTAGAAATATAAGTAGTATAGTAGTATCTTAGAAATATAAATATTTCTTCCGACTTACCGTAAAATTTCAAGCTCTCTCTCCTACTTCAGGAAAATTAAAAAAGGGGAATAAAACGAATAGTCTAAATTTAATTTCACGGTATTTGTTGTTCTGTAGCAAATCAGAGATTCGATTGACTAATTAAGAGACGACGCGGCGGGCAGTTTGTAATTAATGCCTCCTACATCCTAAATTGATGGAGCATTGGCGGTAAATTGTTATGGGTCTTCGTTACGTTGCGTTTACCAGCTTGTGGCCGATATCGAACGCCTCTTACGTGTTGTACCTGATCGTGCTAAACAGCTAACTAACGACGATCGACACTGTAAATACGACGCAGTGTAACTTGCGTGCTGATTGAGCTTCCATGCACATGCATTACTTCAACCTATACAATATACCGTCCTCTGATGAATGGACCTATCCTGCTGTTAATCAAATGGCATCTATTCACTGTTTCTCGACCGAAAATTTCATTGACATGAAAGTAAACGTTGGAATCTCGCCTCGTCGTTAGCTTCGTTTCACGACGACGAAATCTAGAATGACAATGTAACATGCAAGCTGGATGAGCTTTGAATATTCTTCGTTTGAAAGTTTGTCTTGTATTCACGAACGAACGGTAACTAGGGTTCTCTTGCGTGATAATTTGTTAATTAATAATGTTAGTGAATCGACAAGTGACTGGTAGTAGATATACGTTTTACAATTTTACGATCGAAACTTACAATCAAGGAAATTAATATATTCTTTTATGTTTTAAAACAAAAGATGTTAAAATATCGTCTGCCTTTGTAATTCTACTTTTCATCGAACAGGTTTTGTTGATTTTCAACTATTTTATATTAAATTATTCCTTTTTGGTTATGAAGTAACATTACAATTCGAAAATCAACAAAGATTTATTTGTAAAATATTACTGACTCTGTAATCAAATATGATTTATAGCGTATGAAATTTTAACAATGTTAATTCCATCGCGCGAGGGAGACCAAATAGATCATAAAATAAAGTCGTCTGGAATGTATTTGAAGTAGGTATTATAAATATTTACTCGACGCTATATTTTAGGAATTTAACACGTGACGAATTATATTTTCCCGGCTTAAGTGATTCCATTGTTGATTCCATCGACGAATTTGTTTAGTATTTCCTAGTAGTTGATAGAAGCTGGAAACTGAATGAAAATTTGAACAGTATTGGAATTGCCTTGAAATTTTGCTTAAAATATTTGTTTGAACGATTTAATTGCGGTTTAATTACGTGCAAAATGGACGTATATAATACGAAAATGAAATGAAAATAAAACAGGATAGCAATGTTACGATGATAATAATAATATATAAGGCGAGATACGGTCGAATAATATGACCAGAAAATAATCTGTTGAATTTTATTATCCTTATCGAAGAACCGTGATTCGATCCAGCCCCATCTTCTTTCCCGCTATGATCAACGCGAGCAACTATATCGATGGCCGCACTTTAATGACACATAACACGATCGCCGATCGCATTACGGTCGATGTAAAATGTCAAAGACTCGGCCAGTGTCGACCTTAATGTCACGCGATCGGTATAGCTTTCGCGGCAATTATACTTTCAAAATCTATCGGCGACCTAGCCTAGCCAGATACTTGTGGCCTTTCTTCAAAATCTTTGAAAAAGGTCACTCTGTAATTCATAGTTGCTATCAACGATGCACAAATGATACGTGAAATTCGATGTGGAAGAAGGTCACCAGTTTGAAAGTTCAAGTATGAGGATTATGTATTAACGTAAAATAAATGGAAGGAGTTTGTTTCTCAATAGTTGGTAATTATATCGCATTTGCATACAGACCATAATAGTCGAGGCACAAAAGTGTATGGCACTGCTAGCGTGTTATTCCACTTGCATTCATTTGAACGTGAGGCATCGTAATGTTCTACAAAGAAATTATTATTTGATACGATGCTCGTTACCGCCTACGTGTAATCGGACAAAGAGCAGAGAGATAATTAACTTGCAGCGTAACTGGAACAAAAAACCGTCTCGATACGAGGAATACGTTCGTATTTCATCTCGAAGAGCTTTGTGTCTCGTTTACCTTTCCGCTGTTTTCGAGAACGCGTAATCTTTCGTCGACTATTCAGGGTTAACTTTCTGTGAGCGACCCGGGTTATTTATATTCCAAGTGAAGTTTCGCTGGTAAATTTTTCTTCAAAAATCTTGCAAACGTCTCGCCTACAAATTGATCGTACGACGTAGTAAATACTTCAACGAGCATTCCAATATTTCTTCCGATTTTTCGAAGGCTTAGTACAATAAACAAAAATTAGGCGTAGACACAAACGACTAGATTCAACGAAGTGAAGTTTCGCTCGAAAATTTTTTTATTCTTCTTCCTAAACTTTCAAACATTTAACCGAGAGTTCAATAAGCATACCAGAATTCCGCCGGATTTTCTGAAAGCTTAGGATAATAAAAATATTATGCCTGGACATAAACGACTAGATTCACCTAAGTGACATTTCATCCGTAAATTTCTTCCAAGTGAATTCCTACTGCTCGTGAAAAATTTTGCAAACATTTCACTTACAAACTGACTGTACAACGTAATAAAGACTTCAATAGGCGTTCCATTATTTCTTCATATTTCTTGACAGCTTAGGATAATAAAAAAAATTAGGCGTCGACATAAACGACTCAGCTTTTCCGCAGATAGTGGGAAGATATGTTAGCTAGTGGAGGGTTAACGGGGCTCTTTTCCAACAAGAACTTGTAAATTAAATTGTTGTTTCCTCCATTGAGTGGTGAAACTGGGTCGAGCTAGGGTTCCAGGGTGTGGAGTGGTCGACGCCGGGTGAGGAGAGGGTTCTGATTGGATCCAGGACAGTCGAAAAAGGGTGTCGACCCTTATAGGGTACGTGGCCTACTTGTTCTATTCCCCGTTGCCCATCTGTCCGTTCATTTCCATCGTGTCCTGCGCGTTTATACGATTTCAGAGATAGAATTGTAACCAGGTGGTGCCGTTTCTTCTCTCCTCGAACGTTATCATTCGTCGTTACAACCGCGAGAGAAAGATATCCAGAAGAGAGGAGGAAAGAAAAAAACGTAGCATCTTCGCGTATAGAGAAAAGAACCCTCTCACGGGAAATTGCGATCTCCCCTGACTTTTGTACTCATTTTCTTATCCCCACAGTGTGTAGTAGGCTTCATATCGTGCTGTTGGTCGTCAGCGTGCTTCTATATTATTTCCGTTTCTCTGGAAGAGCGTGTGATTGCCGGGATTTCGCTCGACGGAGATTCCTTTTATTCTCGTCGTTCGTCGTTTCTGATAGCATGTCGATTGTGAATGCTTCGATGTCTAAAGAAGTTTGTTTCAATGAAATCGACGAAGACGAAGGCTTTAAAGTTTATTTAAAAAGCAATCGTTTTATCCGTTTGATTCTTAAAGAATATTGGCACTGTCTTTTAGAAGCCGAAATCATTACACGTTCCACAGAAAGTAAAAAGTGAAAAACGCGTTCGAATTCCTTCGTCTTAGAATAATTTTCAGATTTAGAGTCTAACGAAATGAAGAAAGTTATTATTATTACACAGAGATTGCTTCAGGCTTATTTCTCTAGTTATAAACAAATTAATTTCACACTTCAACAGACGTACACGCGACAACAAATTTTTCAGTAACAAGAACAATACAATTTAGCTTTTTGCAGGGTATTTTTAATCGAACACTAGCACTCGCTAAATTTCAGGATTTCTTTGAGATAGTATTTCTTGATTTTGCCACGACCAGTCTTGTCGCGACTAAAGAAGGTTAACAGACCTGGTTTGAAGAGTTTCGAACGAGAAAGCTGTTAAGTTTCCAGTAGTCGGTGGAATCAATCTTTTTTTCGGGCACGCGCTTCTACTTAACTTACCTCGTCGACAATGAAGCGTGAAACAGCAAAGCGGTGTACCACGTTGGGGGTAAAAAACACTTCGAAACTTGCCAACTACATTCTATCAAGCTTTACTCTTTCATTCGAGCCACCGGTTTACTTTGGAACACCTTCAAACATAACAAATAAGATTAAATGGACTTCTTAACGCGTAGCTTCTGCGAAATTTAAATCATATCGCGCCTCTCTTAAAACTCGACAGGTTTTATGTCGATTTGAATGGGACTTGAGAACCAAACTTAAGCAAATAAACCATAAACCGAGTCTCTGCTTTTTATCGACACAGTTACGATCCTTTTTTCAAATTCGCGGATAATTCGGCCGATCAATTGAATTAAATGGATTCTTTCGCGCGTAGTTTCCACGAAATTTAAGTCGTATCTCTCTTAAAAGTATCTCTTTTAATTCTGGAGAAGCTTTATACTGGTTCGAGTGAGACTTAGGCGCAAAACTTATGAAAATAATCCGTAAGCCGAGTCTCTTTTTATCGATACAACTTCGATACGTCTTTCCTTTTATTTACACGACGGATAATCCAATTGTATACAGCGTCGGATGCGTGCTCATCGACATGGTCATAAAAAGAGCTATCGAACCGAATACGTTGGAATAATCTGAATACATTCCGTCGACGATCCTCGAAACGCAAAATCCGGCTTGTCAAACTCCTTTTTTTTTTATCGTTTACCTACGATCCGTTTATTTCTCGTTTTATATCACGGCGATTATCGAATGAGGTATGGCTCGCGACTGCCCGTGAAAACATCGACTCGCGATTTATGCGATCTTCGTTTATCGTTGCTCCGTTTTGCTCGATTTCCTCGTACGACGGTTTGCCGCTCGTAAACTCCCTTTTACGTCGATCAACGACACATCGACGATTTATGAATGATTTTATAAAAAATTCCAGTCCTTTTTTCGTCGCTTCTCTCCCCTTCGAACGTTTGGATCGTTTAGATCGTTCGCAAGAAATTCGTTCCATTATAGAGATCGTGATTGATCGTATCAATTTGCGAACATTCTACAGTTTACAATTGGAAACTACAGAACGAAAACATGATAATTATTAGTGCAAAATACAGACGCGATAATTACTAATAAGTAACAGATATCTATGCAAATTCATATTTTTATGAACATAAATAAAACAGTAGGGACTAGGCAGGGGCTTATTTCAGTTATCAAATACTATAACAGGAAATATATTTTATATAGTTTTGCATTTTAAATACTTTTCGTAAGCATTTTTGCGCTCTTATATTTTTCATAAATACATAAAAATTTGCAGTCTGGTTATTAAATATTTAACTGTGTGTCACAACTACTTCTCGAACATATATAATATTAAAATTAAAATTATAAATTAAAATCATATATTAAATATATGATTATATATTAAATTTTATATAAGCTTTCGTAAGTCAATATTATTTCTTTTATCAAACAACTTTCCGCAACAGATTTCGTTTCAGTCTCGGAACAACTTTCTTCCCAATACTTTTCACTTTGCGCCTTGATTACTACCAACATGTGATTTCGAGAATAACATTTGCGATTGTCTGATCTTTTATTACTTTGTATTTGATGTTTCCCGAATATTGTTTTCGAACACGACGCGTCGTCCAACGCGGACAGAGGAAACAATATGTCACACCTTTCGTTCAAACCAGCGCTTTTCAAACTTTTTCCCTTCGTGATCACATTTTTCCCCGGAAAAATTTTACGCGACTCCAATTATATCTATCAACCGGAATAAAATAAATACACACAAAAAAAGAACAGTGATCGATTTAGAGAAGCTTAGTTTTAAATAATTTTTTGTTGTATTTATGAATTTATTATTTATTACCATTTATTACTGACAAACTCAAAGCATATTGACGAGACAAATATGCTTATTATATGTTTATTTTCGCATAAAGGATTAAAATTTTGTTTAAATGTTTGATAGAACAAAACATCTTCAACGTTTTCCAGAATTAATCGATATTTTGATATTACAATCGTGAACGATGAAGACGTTTGCTAATAGACACGTAGTATAAAATGTTATAAGTGTGTTTAAGGCCGGTTTAGAAATTTCTTGGAATTCTGACTTAATTCCAAGCAAAAATCCATGTCAACGACTTTTGCTGCTTTTTATGCCTATGACGTTTAATAACTCGACGAATTCTTCAAGCTCCTTTAACGACAGATGATCGACATTTTTCATTTCACTGCATATGGGGGTTCCAATTCGTACTTTAGAAACCCCTGTTCTGAACAACCATAAAACTTCCAATCATTATTCAGCTCGAAGGCGACGAAAGAAAAAAAGAAAGACACAGAAAGTTCATGTTACATCCGACGAACTTTAACTCGTCAGAACTCGGACTCGGTTTCTTGCGGAAGAAACCGGGCAAGACGAATCGGGAAAACAATTACTGGCCGATAAATTGCTTTCGAACGAGTGGACGGTCGTCGCGGTTAAGTTCCACGAGAGCTGATTTAACGCAAAGAAAAAAGCCGAGCAAAACGATCAATAGAAACCGGTTGAAGTCTTCCAGAAAATGAACTTCGAGATGGAGCATGGAGGACGACGGTTCTCAAAGATTCGCTCTTAATTCCGTGCAAGTTATTCGACTTCTCTGTCCAACGTACAATGGCGCTGGAAAGTATTTGAATACTTTCGGAAACTTTCTATGAATATATTACGTGTGCTACGCGAACAATTTTGAAATTTTATTGGTAATTACTTAAAACATAACAAAAAGTTGAATATATTTTTTGCTTTATTCTATATCACACGTTTCTTTATATAAAATAGATTACAAAAGCAGTTGAACGTTCGTAGAAACATTTTATGAACATATTATGTATCTTCTATAAAACATTTTAAAACTTTACTGACATGTTTCATGTTGTGTACTAATTTCTAATTAATATATATGTCTGCAGCAAATGTTTTCCACCTTCTACGTACATTTCCAGATTCCTTTCATATTTTACCAATATAATTACAATTATGTCTCGTTATAGAAAGGAAATTTCAAAATGTTTTGTACGTAATATATTCATATCAAGTTTCTGTAAGTATCAAAATACTTTTGTAAAACACTGTACCTGCGAATGAATTCTGTTAGATTTTGTAACTCGGCGCGAGACTAAATTCGGTCTCATGAATAAGTTACCTGAATGCGGTTGAACGTCTAGACTCTTTTGTTCGACTTTGACGCGGAAGAATGAAGCGAAACTTCTTCCTCGTCGAAGCAACGGTTAAAAGGTAAGAACACGAACCTTGTGCGGAACTCGGTCAAACTATGCTAATGCTAGTTTTAAATTCATGTTAAATTTGATGACGTCAAATAGGAAATCAAGATACTGTCGGCTTAATCATGTTTTATCAATCTTCTAGACTCGTTCTTTCTCTAAATTTCGATCTCCAGCAACATGTACTATTTCGTATTTCTTTTTCTTGTCTCATGAAGAACGAATTCATCGTTGGTCGTAAAACTTTACATAGGGTTCACTGAACTTTCGTCTTTCGTATTTCTTGGATATTTGGCTTGAAGATCATTCAATTTAGACGTTAAACATTAGTCAGGATATTAAAGCTTCACTCGCGCCAATATCCTTTTTCCATATTCAAAATGTCCTGCTAAAATTTATTACTTTCGTCACTTGGAGTAGCCAAGTTTGCCTGGATTTACGCGAGAATTCAGCGAGTGAGATTTTAATTCTAGAAACGATAATTCTTATAAATATTGGATAATGAAATGAATTATTCCTTGTCGATATGATGTTTTGATGAAACTATCCGAATTTAAAGTTTCGTTTGACAAAGTGACACTCTATATCCATCAATTCGTGCATGTATCTGATATACAAAGAAAATTGCAAAATTGGGGCTGGTAATTACACTTAATGGACAGGATATAGTTATAGTATACATAATAGAAAAAAGATCATTTACTTGCCTGAGAAACAAGATATCAGCTCTAGAAAATAACTTTTAACTTAATAAGAATTCTCTGCAACATATCTCGAAGCTATGTCGTTTATTTTATTGTTTATTTCATTGTTTTCGCCGTTATGGCATGTTGAACGTATACGTTGATACTTCGCACGTTAAATGTTGCAGAGAATTCTTACGTTCATTCGTTTATTCAAATAAGTGCTAATATCTGGTGAAAAACGTCAGAACTATTGGGTTGGCAATTAAGTGATTGCGGATTTTGTCAATACCACCTAATGACTTCACTTAGCTGCCACCCAATAAATTTGATCGGCACTCCCTTAGTAATTCTAATGTATAATCTCATATCTGATAGCAGCACTGCAAGGAACATCATAATATTTAAAAAGTGAACATGTGATGCAAACAATACTTTGTGTTCCTCTATCAAGAAAATTGTTGTTATTTCTGTATTTAGTGGTAGGATCACAATCGTTATTATTTTATTCCTTGGATAAATCTATCACACCGTTCTGAGCCGAAAAACCTTTATTGCACTTTCTTACATGGACTAGGGATAAAAACAAAAGAATATCTTAAATTTAGAACTATCTTCTAGTTACTATTTATTGTAACTAACGCATCTGCATATGGATAGCGAGCGCGAACTCACGTTGTCATTTTCAACAAAAATATTTAACGAACGCAAAGATCGTCCCATGAACAATGAACGAATCGCCGAGCAAATTACAGAACGTGTTCGAATTTCGACTCTGCTTGGGATTATATTACTTGTCGCATTATACGCGCCAACGAGTCGGCCCTTGGATGGCGTATTACAACGGTTTAGAGAGCGGATTCGTCGATTAACGAAATTCCGCTCGGTGGCTGGTTTCCACGATGAACCCGTGGAACGTTAGATTTATTATCCCATTGTGAATTCCTTTGTGTCGCAATATAACTTTTCTAATTACTCCGGTCTGAAAGCTCGGCAACGGAACGCAATTATAAGGCGACGTTGCATTGACAGCACGAGCACCGGGCCCTTCCACTCGATCGAGTAACGCTGGTATTTACCGGGCTGACGTGATGCCATTAAGCGCGTCAATCTTTCCCGCAAGCCACAAGGAAAATCGAGCAATCTCCTTGTTTCCTACTTCGCTGCGCGTAATTGTACGTGTCTTCTTCCACGACCACCTCTCGCCGACAAAATGACAATAATTGTCCATGCGTTTGTACCCTCCATCCAGATTTCGTCGATCAGAACAGAATTAAGGGATTAGTCGATCGAATCTTACATCTTGCAAGTTGGTTAATTAGTGGTGATTGATTATATCGGTTGACAAAATTTGACGTATTTCCCTCAGTCGGTAGTTCTTTCTCCTTTTACATTTGCAATAAGACTTTTATGCGATAGCTTTCAAGAACGTTGGAAAGTGCAAGTTGATTTTTACTTGTTAAACGCGAAGATCTTGAAACAGAGTTGCAATAGCTTGTTTGTTCATGCATTAGAAGATTTCTTCTTGATTGCAATAGAAAATATCTTTGATGAAATTTTATATCGTATTACAAAGATTTGATACTATAAAAATATAAAATATAGGATCTTCTAAAAAATTGTTTCGCTGGAAAATAAATGTACGTTCCAATGGTTTCATAGCTACCGTAACGTATCATAAATCGTTGCAACGCTAAATAGCGGCAGGCTAGCCGTCATCGACAACCCTTAAAACTATGTCACTGCTAATACGATTCGCCTTATTTCGAGTGAATTAAATCGAATGAAAACGACGACCATATGCTCAGCGTCGTAAAGACGGCTTCGTTGAAACACAAAAGGAGCTTCCGGTCTAACGTGAACTTTAGCAACCTGTTTTAAATATTACACGCTCGACTCTCGTGATGAACGAGGAGATTCTGAATCCCTCACGAGGTCAGGCTAGAACAGGGAGGCTAGGCTCGTAGGCAGGGATTGTGTGCTATCTCTTAAGTTTCTTACACTTACTTTGTAATGGATCATTCATGTAATGGAACATTCTTGTAACGTGCGACTGATAAATAATTCGATCGTTTAAATATTAAAGCATATTTCGCGGAGAGAAAGAGCCTGATAAAAAGCAAAGTTTCCCTTTTCCTCTTTGGAGCGAGTTGAAATTTCACAGCAGATGCGTGTAATGGAAGAAAATGGAAATCTGTTGTTTATTCCGTTGGTATTTAGTCGGTTGAACTATTTACGACCGACTATAGTGCGTTTAAAGATGTAAAAGGTAAAAATGCAGCGAGAATATGAGATTAAACTATTTGTAAAGATTCATTGAGACAGGAGGGTCACGAGGTGAATATAGATTGTTAAAAAGGACTGAAAATAGCCGACTGGATTAACCTTCAGTCGTCCTGCGTGCATATTTCATAAGTCAGAAAGAATATATAGGGTGAGAGGGTCGTTTTAGCAGAAAATATTCTTCCACAATTTGAAAGCGTGTCGATTCGAAAACGTTTGCTTGAGCAATTATTGTAAGGTAGGTATATCCAATAGCTGTGCAAAAATTATGAAATCCCTTGGGAGTAGCGCGACGTCTTCATTCTCTGAAAGGAACAATTACGCGGAACCGTATCCATTAAAAAATTACGCTATTGTCTGTTTTATCAGTAGTACCACTGTTTTTTTTTCTTTGCCCAGCTTCTTTATTTTCTTTTCTTTTTTGATCTTCGGTGCTAGTTTCCAACCTATTAACAACCACTTAGATAATTTAGCTCGTATCTGTGTGAAAGGTTCTCTAGACAAAAGAAACGATTATTCCTAATTGTTGTTCTCTATTCCTGGAACGATTATTTTTGCCTCGTGAAAATCAACGTCTCTGTTTTCGAATGACTCGAGATAACGAGTGTATTTCCACATATGCATCTGAAACTTAAACAACCAGAGATTCAACGTGAAACTTTTTACCGATATTCTGGCTATTATTCTTCCTTTGCGAAGATCAACATCGCTACTTTTTAATGATCTGAGTTAATATATATATATATATTTGAAACTTCAATAATTGGAGATTCTACGTAAAACTTTTTAGCGACATTTTCTACTTGTTTTTCGTTCCTCACAAAGATTGTTATTTCCTTTTTAATGATAATTTGAAATGATATATATAACGACAGTATACTTATATACATGTGGAACTTAAATAATTGTTATTTTTATTATTATAATTAGTTGACATCCTAGCTATCATTCGTCTCTCGCGAAGATCAATGTCATCATTTTCGAATGATTCGAGATAATATGCATAAAGAGCGTACATTTCTACATATACATCGGGAACTTAAACGAAGTCGGAGAATCTATCTACGTGAAACTTCTTAGCGACGTTCTACGTAATAGACTTCACCGCTTGGAACTTTGAATTATTATTACTGAACTATAGTCGACACTCTTGACTCGCCTCTTGTATTAACTGGAGGATTTTGGATACTCTAGATGAAACTAGGCTGGGGCACGTGCCAAAATGCCATAATTCAAAGAATACTGCAACTGTTTCGAGCATCCTGCCACTGCACTTGGCCTTGAAGAGGTTGTCAGGATTCGATTGAGGTTACTAAAGACCGAAAGCATGGTCGTGAGTTGGTTAAGCTCGTGCCAAATCAAACATAGCGGTCGCTTCAAAGGTAACGCTTATCGTTTGCCAGCCTCTTTCATGCAGAAAATCAGTTTCAGTGGTCGATTTGTGTTACGACTCGTGATTCATCTTGGCTGATCCTTCGAGCTTGAAGGGATCTCCACTCATGTGGTATTGACATATTAATTTCAGGTGCAATGTTTGGAAAATTGGGTTCATGAATAATCATCGAATGACTTAAAGAAATAAAGTAAAAAAAAACACGCATTGGAAATTTTCGACGATACAGAGCGGATCTTTTAATTCCATTTATCGAACATGAACTGCGTGAAATATTTGATTAAACGAAAAATTTCGTATTACCTTCGCTGCTATAATTCGTGTACAAGCGGCACGAGGAAACGCCGGAGAGAAAAGAGTGAATAATTTTTATAAAGAAATGAAATCTCTAGGCGGAACGAGAGAATCTTTTTCCCTCCTTGAATCGTTGAACTTCTGTGTCAAACTTGTACAGCTGGCTGTGTACAACTTTTTGATAGTGTTTCTCATGGAATAACCAGGGAATACTTTTTAACTTGAAATTCGTTCTTTTGAAGTCCATTCGTTTCTTCTCTTAACGAGACTGCAGCTGTATAGCAATCTCATACAGCTTGAAAATTTTTAAGTTAGCTCATTCGTGATCGGTGACCCGGAGTCATACGATTCCTTTCCTAAGTAGTCGAGGTCTGGAAGTTTTGGTCACTTGCAAAAATTTACGTGGCTACGGAATAGAATAAAATATATTATAAAGTTTGATAGAATTTATTTTTCACGCAATATTTTGCACTTTGGTATTGAAATTTATTAAATCTACTTTGTATGATAAATTTCATAGAATTTGTTAATTTTACCTTTTACAATAAAATAAAATTACGTTATGAAGTTTGATAGAATCAATTTTTGGTACAGCAGCATCCTGTATATACGCTGAATTTCATTTCTTCTCTGTGTATAAAATGTTATAGTAAGCTAAAACTCATCGCGATTTTTCGCTCATCAAATTCCCCCGTTTTCGAACTTTCCCCGTGACAAATTAATGGCATGAAAAAATTTTACATAACCGTGGATGATTGATGAATAGCTCGATAGTATATTTCTTCGGTTATTTATATTTTTATATGTATTCTGGTTTGGACACTATGACATATATGAAATATTTATGTGATTGATCCTGTTTCATCGAGCTTTAACTGGAGGAAGGCAAATTTATGTACGTTTTAGTGGGGAAAAAAATCAAAAAATCGAAAATAGTTTAAAAAATTCTGGCTGCTTTATGCCAGTGACTCGTGTTTAGGATTTTCTAGAAGTCTCGTTACCGTACGCACTTTCTGCTTTGCTGCGCGACTGAATGTCTTGCTCCGTGTCTTTTTCTAAATCACAGAATCTCCTCTACTCCAATTATACCACGAATTTCAGGATCACGTTGTATAAACAATTAAAATCCTATTGAAACTGTTGAACCGTCGACACCTGTTTTATCAAAACATGCTTATCTCGAACGTGTTAGCGTTTTTCGAGTAATCCACAGAAACATGGAGACTAACAGGGAGCGATAAAAAAAAGTACACAAAACAAGGCTGTTTTCTTCTTCGACGGACGAGGGTGTCCTGTCTATCCCTGTAATGGCGTTACCTCGATCGGGATCCAAATAGAAACAAGGGACAACGATGTTGCAAAGTGTCATATGTTAGAGTGTGGACGGCAAGCTGAGTACGTGTTACGATCTGGCACGTGAATTCGCATTTACGCTAGTGACATTTATTAAATTGTTGCACGTCATAAATCACCGTCCTTCTACACGCGTCGAATTAACTGCCATTGTGCGATACTCGTATCTCACGACTGCTTTCGTCAATTGTGACGTATATCATTCATTCATATCACGAAACTCATCCAACAAACAATTACATATATTCCAAAGATGGATTTCAATTGAGCGCGTCGAACATTCACGAGTGGTAGGAAACGCGATCAACCGAACAAGAAACTGCAACGCGGCGCGGTTCTCCGACACGCGTGCAAATTTATATAGCCGTGATATGTAATAGCAGCGTTGACATAATCCGTTGATATCGTCTGGCCCCTTGTTACTGGCCCGGATTGCTGGCTGGTGTATTACGCTGCCGAGTGCGGAACATCAGGGGGTGGAAACGCGACATTGATGAGGAGCGATGTTTTGTCGAGAGTTGTGAATTTCGAACTGGGAACTCCGCCACTTTGCAAAGTACAGATTCATTGGATCGAAATTTCAGCTAGTTCTGATAGCATTGCGAGGTTTTCATATATGAGTTAGGCGAAAGCCAAATCGATTAACTTCACTCGATACGTTCGGCGAATTATTCGGTTCATGGAGAATTATGAATGGTGGAATTAACAAACGAACGGTTTATGCAAATTTATATTTTAGAAGCAAAATAGAAATTTGTTTGAGCAATGCTTCGCATCGAATATTTCACGTAATTTCTCATATCGTATGCATTTTCTATATTTCTGTGTCTTTAGATTTCCTATAAACGCATAAATCATTAGACCGCGAATATCGTGATATAAAATTAAATTCAAATATTTGCGGACCTGATTGAAAAATTGGAAGTTAAACAGGCCTTGTATTATAGGCTTTAGTATTCTAAAAGTTTCAAGGATTTCGAATAGTACGATACTCCGGTGTGAAAAATAGATAGCACTGAAATATACTATATATAATTATAGTTTCGTTCTACGTTATGTCAGCCAACTTATCTTGCGTTTATAGCCGCATTCAGTACTACCATCTTATGTTCATTGCAGTAATAAGATGAAAGACAAATAATCCACTTGAAACTGTGTTCGTCAGATTGTAAACTTGCTCGACAATATTCCTTAACAGCACGTATACTTACCGCTGTTTAGGTGACCAAACTTAGCTGGCATTATATGCACGTGAGGAATGTCGTCCAGTAATTTAGCAAATAATCTCTTGAGCTGCTTAAGCTGAATTTCGCTGAAGTTAAGCTATTGCTTCGTAAAAAGTATCGGCGAATCGACGTTTGCCTGTAATTACTTTGGAAGGGAATTTATCCCGTACATGTCAAACTGGTTTTATCGTGATTAAAGCGCTGTTTCACGAGCGAAACAACAATCACGTTCGCTCCTCGAAGGAGGTTTGCCTTGATAGGGGTGATTAGCGATTACAATGATGCGATATCAGGGGCTTATCATCCGCGGTGCTTACTATCTGGGCAAGTCGGTAAACGATGATGTAGATACAACGGATTATGGATGTCAATAATTAGAACCGCTGGTGGGAACCTTGCCGTGTGAAACAATTAGCATAGTAGCATAACTCGCTTCTCCTTGTCTTTCATTTCGATTCTCACGCACTCTGACTAATTCTCAAGCGATTACCTCTCTACCGACGTGATTTTCAAATAGATTTTTTAACAAACAGATGAATTTCCTATCGTTGGAACTATAAAATTCCAAATTTTCACAATTACTAAATGTGTGCGGGTATCATTGGCAAAATTATAATGTTTATTAAGATGACAATAATTATTTTTATCGAAATGAAAGTTGATGATTGTATATAGCTATTTATTTGCATTATATCGTTTACGTTATATCAGGTTAATTGGAAATCGATGTAGTCGATAGGATAAAAACTACGGAAAATCGAAGTTGGATTTTCGGGGAGAACCGAAAGAAAGTTACGCGATTGAATAAACAGTTTAAGATTAAACTTTATTCAAATTAGAAGCCAAAGTTAGAAGTTTGTCATTTGAATAGATAATCGCAAATTTAATCACGATCGCTCGTTCCATCTTCGTCACGCGATCGCAAGCAATTCGCATGTGGTCAGAAATTTAAACGCTGTCGAGGGAAAACTTTTTCTATGTAGAAATTGTTCGAAATTAAACGGAACACGCTTTCAAAGAACTCGACTTGCTAATATCAGATAGTACGACGGTTGTCTGTTCCGTGAAACTTACTAAAGCTTGGTAATTTCATTTCTTGATAGACGTTAATATTCATCGTCGCTGCAAACGAATTAGACAATCTGAAGGAATACGTTATTGCGCGTCGGATTGCAGTTTCTTAAGAGCACTTTTAGTCGTATATGTGTAATATTTGCATCCATGTTCCGCTAAAACTTGCCAAGCATAATTAAATTTCATCAACATAAAGTTCTCTCGCTACATATTTCAACGTTTTCCGTTCCTCGAGTCTTCGTCGCTACCGTTTATCGTTGCTCCGTTATTTTCGCCTTTATTCAGAAGCCATTATTCTTCGTTCAATTTTGGCGCCGGTACTCGCAAGGGAATAAAAGCGATCAGCCTCGATATTCGAATTAAAAGTTTCGGCCGTGACGCAATCGCGCAACATAGATGTTTTATTTGTTCGTTTAAATATCCGACAAACTCGACGAGTGGAACGGATTGACGTATAAAATTTGGGCTAAAATGGTGGAGAATACGCGTGTACACGAGACCCGAAGGGATATTAGTTTATTGGCAGAATCGACGGAATAATCCAGAATTTACGTCGATTCTTTAATACCCGTGCTATGTATGGAAAAGTTGTATAAAACTGAGTATTTTATATCTTTCTCATCTTTATGAAATATATACTGTCGTGTTAATTCAAATAGGTGTATCCGGTCAAAAGGCGTTTTTAAGAAAGATGATTTTTATTAGTTAACCAGGCATCGATTTCATATACGTCATTTATTATTGTATTTGCAGTTTCAATGGCGGATAGGAGATTTTTATGTGATAAACGCGTAGATGAATTATTTTTCTACTGCCTGGCAGCAATGCTTCGATTCAAACAAAACCTGCAAATACGATCTTTTGATATAACGCAAATTTTTTCTACAACACGTATAATTTATTTATAAATGATTTCTAGTTACCATAGAAAAGTTTTACGTCCATATTACGCGTGTTAAAATATTGTGAAATTCTTTTAGCACTCTAATGGGTCTAGATTATTCTAATTAAATTAATCAAATTTGAAATCAATCTGAAAGTATATATACAAGTTATGAGACATTTGCTGCAAAGATATATTTTGTAAAAATTTAATATACAGCACGAAGTTTAGATACTTTTGTAATCTCTCTGCAAAATTTATACTCGCATTAAATATCTTTTAACGTCTACATATATTTTTCAACTATAGAGAAATTTCAAAATGCTTCGTATAGCACCTATAATATATTCATCAAAAGTGGTTTCATGCCGGTATGCAGTTTTCTACGCGTTTCCACCCCGTTGGTAAACCGATATTTAAATATTATCGTTGTTTAAAGCGTGTCTAACGAGTGTACACGAGTTTGTTCATATTTCGGGATGACGCGTCAGCAGCTGGTTAAACTAGGCTTCGCTATCTGCGCGTTTTATTGGCACTCGTCCACTGATAGCGGAAACCTGGTGCGGCAGAACACGGTGCTCGCTATCTCTGTTTCTTCGATGTGACGTGAAACTAGCAATTCCACGGCCCGATTTCGCGTTCTCTTCCCCTCGACGCACTGGAAACTATTATTATTCCAATTTTCCTCGGCAATGCTCGCCGGACTTTAATTAAAAGAATATTCGGGGATGCGGAAGAAGATTGGAATAGATTAAAGCTCGTTTCAATTAGATATGCGTCGCAGTCTGGATGCTGAAGAGAGACTGAAACGGAATTTCAACAATTTCGTAATTGTTATTGGTGATTGTTGCTTTAGAAAACCGGCCATTCTCTCTCTCTCTCTCTCCCTCTCGCACACACACTCTCTTTCCCTTTCTCGCTTTCTCTCTTTGTAGAGCACGCGGTATTTTCCATTCGAAGATCGATAAATAATGAGGCGAATGAAAGGCGCAGTTGGATTACAAATAGCACGGAGTTCGCTTTGCGTACAGATGGAAAGAGTCGGTTCATTGGCATGCAGAATGAAACAATAGGAGTTTCTGTAACTCGGCTTTGATGTTCGTGCCTTTTGGGATAATCACGTTGTTCCTATTTAAATCGCGATCGTTCCGTTTGTTTATGCCAGGTACGCCAATGTACGTTTAGCTGCATGCTCTCGTTTCTATCGGGCGTTTCTACGGTAAAAACCAATGTAATTTAATTAATAATCGATCGAGAATTAACCGCCTCTGGTTATTTCGTTCCTATCGGCGACGTGACTCAGATAGTAACTGGACCATACGCGATTTACTTTTACGTTTCGCACAGATAAAATATAATTTCAGCTCTGTACTGATTATACATAGAAATTTGTCTGAAGCTCGTACCAAATATTATTACGATAGGAAGTAGACGTTATCAGATCCTTTTCGAACAGTGGTTTGCTAAAACGTATCGAGATATCGAGTTAGCAATATTAGTTATGATATTAAGCTTATTATTCTCTTTTGTTTCGCAAATTTTTTCAAATTTACCTCAGATAGAACGATCGCGTGTGTAATAATTGCAACATTCGCTTGTGCAATTTTATAAACGAACAATGCGAGAATAGAAAGTCGCACGGAAATTGTAGCTGAGAAAGCTCGTGAAGCCCGAAACTGACATTATGCATCATTCTGCCAAATCCCCATCAGGAAACATTTACGTCTTCCGCTTTCGAAATACGTCGCTATCTTTCTTTTTTGTATTTCCTTCCAACCCGTTTTCTCTTCCTCGGATTTTTGCCACTTATCTGGCCCGTATCGGAGTTAAGGTACAGGCCTCTGACGGAGAGCCACGTCGTGAAAGTCAGCGATAAGCAGTGAACGTACTTGCTGGATTACTAGGTTCTGCTTTTCGTTCATACGTCTGAGAATAATGGATACGACACAGTATCCAACACAGACCAGCGGGCACGAATTCTTGTTTTTACTTTGTCTTCTACACTGGACTTTCTCAAAGTCTTAATCCATCTATTTTTCCACTTCTTGTTACGTCCGATTATTATTTTTGAAAAATGTTGCTGTCCAAACGAACGCTTAATCTTTTACCTTAGATGTTGGTAGTCGAGTACTAAAAATTATTTTGTAGCTGCTGAATCATATATTCGCGGGTTTGGTCACCCGGAAAAATAACTAGGCCATCTGCACTCTTAATCAGATCTGCGCATTATTCGATCTATTTCGAACAAATATTTGTCGAAAATATTACTCATCGTTATACATTATTATTCGTTACATATAATCCATTACTATGCGTTTTTATCGTTTATTAAAATTCATTCGAATATCAGTACGAATAATTTTTTATTTCAATTTAATTGTATTACAAAAATCTTCGTGCATCTGCATAGTCCATTTTTTCAGCAATTTTTCCACTGCAAATTTCAGCAATGCTAAAAACGCGATATTACAACCACGGCCGTTAACAACGTGCGCTCGTTTCCTCCGTGATAACTGCAAAAAAATATCGTTAGCTTTGCCCTCTTGGGACAACGATTCCACGTACTCGTACAATTTCGAGTTGTCCTTTTCAAATTCCAAAACGACTTCGCTACTCGAATTCAGTTAGGTCCCCAGAGAGTTTCGTAGATTCTTCGATTTCCACGCGAGACTTACATTTCAGAAATCGTGGAAAGACGGGACCTCGTATGTGGATTTTACTTTGCCTCTAAAGCTCACACGTCCGTACCCTTACGGCCCTTGTTCACGCGCGAGCACACTTTTTATTTTCCTTTTACTTCCCTCTCTTCGTGATCTCTTTCTTCTATACGTCCGTTGCCATCCGCAGGGATGAATACGATGGAAAGTCGGAGCCGCTCAAAGGATCCTTTTTGCTGCGAACCTATTCGCGCACAGATACAGGCCATTATCTTGCGCGTCATCGGGCCAACTTACGCGTGGCTCGTCTTTTCTTGTACCTTTGCCTCAATTGTTTCTTTTTTTGCTGCGAATTCGTTCAGGTGAATGTCTCCGTTTTTATCCACCGAGAAAGACTTTGGTCGAATTTCCCACCTCCAATTATCTTTGTTTTTGCTTCTCAGATAGGAGGATATTTGCAATGTCATCTTATCTCCCTTCCACTTCTCTGAAAAAACCGTCTAACCAAGCTCGCAATTCATCCAGGGTCGAAGACACGTGTTGCGAATTTTTTTCTTCTACTTTGAAGGACTTAAGGTCGAACCTCCTACTTTGATTTGTTCTATTCTGTTTACTTATATTTCAGTAGTTTTACTAAATAGCATATCAAACTATTCGTGTAGTGTCCTATCTTTTTAAAAGATTCATGAAGTTTGGAATTCCCTACAGCATAATAATAATAATAATAATAATAATAATATCTATTTGTAATTTATCTGAAACAAAACCTTCTTTTCGTATACGTGGTTACGTATTACTCTAAAATACTCCAGAGCACTTTGAAAGCACCTCGAAAAAGCGGAGTTTGAATAAAAAATGACAATACGAGATAACGAGTGGTACAGATAAAAATGGGAAAAAGTGAACAGGAAAATAATAGGATGGAATATACGAATGGCGATTAATGATTAGGAATCGCGTTGCAGACTGATAATTTGAACGAACCTAAAGATTTAGAAGTCAATGGAATTACGAAATTGTTTAGCAATTATGTATAAGCGCTTAAGATAATTATATTATATAGCTGGTTCAATGGGATTCAGGTTGAAAGAGAGTAGAATTTCTAAGAAGGCGAGTATTATGGAAGACAGTGTAGTATTTTGTTCTTTCAAGGAATTTTAAATTAATAATAAGTTAATAATAAATCGAATCTTCCCCTTTTAATCGGTTCCGCTACTTTGTTGCTTTCTTCCATCTCTCTAATGGTGTTCTGACTTGGAACTCACTTACCGTTCGAGTGAAATGGGTTTAGGACTCGTGTGATTGTTTTAATCCTTTGAAAGTTTCGAAATCGAATTTTTCATTTTTAACTGTTCTCCTTCCCTTCATCTTCTTATCTTGTGTCTATACAGTTGAGTAGGAGAACGTTGGAAAATTCCCAAAACTTTGCGATTTGCGTTCATGCCGAAGTGAGTTCGAATGGAAATACGATTTTCCACGCTTCGAAAACGCCCGAGAATACTTTTTCGGCGACAGATTATCCCCACGGAGTACCAGTCGAAGAATTAATTTTAGATGGGGTGAATAATTTCGCAGCCCCAAGTGGAATCGAACTCTAAGCCAACAGGTTGCTAATCCACTTCTCTGGGCCCTTCGCTCTCTATTTTCGTTGATATTGTCAATAATTTATGAATTTTTAAAAGCAGCATACTCATTTTTGCAAAACTTCGCTCAAGACAAGACGAGTTCACAGAAGAGGTTTACTGTACCTTTGCCGGAGTTGCAATCGGATTATTTTTTATCATGACGTATGAAAAAATTTACTCGTTGCATCTCAACTGCTGCTGCTTTATCAAATTATTAAAATATCTTTTTATATTTTATCCCATCGTGGAACTACATTTATCTGAACGCTATTAAAACGATATTTTATACACAGTTAATACTCGATTAACTGTAATCTTCTCGATTGAATCCATTTATCTGCAAACGAATCCCCTGTTGCGTGAATGAAAAATAATAAGTAGCGAGGAAAATTGATGGGTAGCTATTTCGTAAAGTAAAATAAAAATATAGAACTATTTACAATTTCATGAACAATTCACGATACCAATAGGAACAAACGTTTGTAAAATTTTATCAAACAATTTGTTCTTTCCTTTGCACTTTCTCGTCGCCGAAACGATTTTTAATCAAATCGTAATTTACGCTTTTCCACCGCACTCACGTCGCCCTAATCTGATTCAGACGTTGACGTATGACGAAACGGTCTGCTCCTAAGAAAGTTTCAGCCAATTCAGGGCCGATTCTGTTTTCGGTATTGCGAAGTTTTTGCTGTTATTAGACGAGGATGGAAGTGGAGTTCGGTGCTGATGCTGGATATTGATCTCTCGTTTCGAAGGGAACATTTCAGTGATATCGATAGCCGATGTTTTGCGTCTTTTAGGCGTGGGTCGCGAGGGAATCGTCCATGGAACGAGGAAATTGGACAAACGTAGTCGAACCGAAGGGAAAATCGACAGGTTTATAAAAATATTTCCGTTCTATATGCCAGGAAAATTTTTCAACTTCCCTGTCCGCGATCACTTTATCGTAAACCCGTGCTTTTACGATATCGAAAGGGCGATTTCTAAAGAAAGGGCAAAGTTGAAGCACCGTTAAAGACGAAGATTAAGTCTGAGACTGTTTTCACATTGAATATCACGTCCATTTAATCCTATTGTTCTTCTTATTACTTTTTCACTTTGGATATGTTTGTCAAAAAAATTTTATAATTTTCTGCATATATTACGTGTGCTGTACAAAACTTAGAGATAGTAATCTAAACGATTTAACAAAATGATTTTAGTAAATCGTGTGAGTATCTAAAGAGTAATTCACGATTAGAAATAATTCAAATCATAATTGCAACATATGAAACGAATTTTTATTTCGAATAAAAGATAACGTGAAGATTATTTGAAAAAAAAATATCTTAATTTAACTTAGGCAAATTATGGACATTAAACGAAGATTACTTTAATTTCACGCTAGATAATCTGCGTCTGAATTAAATAATGGATTAAGATTGGATTGCGGCAAGGCAAAATGCAGCGTGTCTTAAAAATTGCTTTGGCCGGGAAACAAATGAACCGCAATTAACTTAACGTTTAATTTTGGAGAGAATTCGAGCGGGTAGAGTGGCGAATTCCTTCCTTTTCATCCTTAGGAAATTTTTCATTTCAACGGACGACAAAGGCTGTCTCGAATCACCAGAGACTACGTTGCTGCTCGGTAACGCTATATTAAAATCGTTCGAGGTCCGTGTTTTCGCGTTGCAGTGGCAAAAATTCGCTTAAAACTGTTTATGATTCGTAGGAGAAACGCCCGGAGAAAAATTACGCAATCTCTTTGACCCGCATCTTCGACGGATGTGAAATTTTTCATTTACGTTCCACGATAATCGGACTGACTGTTTGATCGCGATATTGCAACACGTACGCTGCTGTTACTAAAAAGTATGTGGGCGGTTGTTTGTACCTGACAGAATGTAATTTAGTTACGAAATTGTAGATAGACTGAGTTTGACTATATCCGTTATTTTTTCACAAAACATTGTGACAGAATGAAATTTATTTTTAAAAGTTGACACGCAACAAAGCAATCATTTTTTTTCTATTTGAAGCAATGAGATTTTCATACAAAGTAACAGTACATTGTACTTTGATGTCAAATACGTATCTCTAAAATTCAATTGAAAGGAAGAATTTTGACAATACGAGATACAACATATTCAATTTTTCAATTAGATTCCTCTGTCCGTTGATTTTACAATGAGATAGTATTTCTTCTAATAATTAATTTCCCATTGATTACTATATCTTGGTACTTGATACTTCGTATTTGATTGCTATCATTTATTTATTATGAATGTAAGTACCGAAGTATCCACATACTTAGAAACTTATGACAGTGTGCATATGTATAACAAGTAGTTTGCGAAGGAAGGAAAAGGGGAAGATAAGCAAAGCTGATTGGCTGTGCCACGTGATCGATATTTCGCGAGACTTGGCGGTCTCTGCTAGACTCAAACTCACGGGGCTCTCTCCTCTCTTACTAGTAAAAGTTGAAATTTACTTGGGAAACTAAAGTCTCGACGCATAAATATCACGGTATCTAATGTTAGATATTCTGGCGCTGGTCTCGTAACTCGTTTTGAAAAATTGCTTTTATATTCCGTGGCGCGAGAAGTCGCGAAAGAAGCGGGCACGCCGAGCACGCAACAAGTTGAACTGATTTCAGGAGAGCCATGGCTAACGATGTTATCTATCACGCCACGTAAGTTATTTAAAGCCGCGATTCTCAAAGGTGTTGGAATAATTATGACACAACAGGTGGCGAGTTTCTTTTTACCAACTCGCCAAGTAAAATGTGTCGTGTTGGCTATTGTTTCGACGAATTAACCTTTTCGTGATCTTTTGTAATCCTACGTTGACTATCACTCGTATATATTTCGTATATAATAATATAATATCGTCCCTCTTGTGCCAATATCACGATTACGCGATTCGATAGATTATGAATTATGAATTATAGAAATTTGTAATCGAACGTTAAGTTATTGAATAATCCTGAAGGTAATGGATTAGGTTTAGAATATAATCATTATAGTCTTATACTGTATATGTTATAACGTTCATGTCTTCAATTTATATAGTTCGTTCACGATTTTGGCATAAGAGGGATGATACATATTGTATTAGTTTGCTGTTAAAATATTAAGAAAACGCAAAACTGACTTAACGATGGTAAATAACGAAATCGAGGGACCGATTGGAACGAAAATTTGAAAATACCGTAAGTTGCAAGGAATTATAAAGTGAAACGCGTAAAAGTCGCTTGGCGAAGAAGCCTGTAGATGTTCGATGAGAATTTCAAGATGAGGCAGTCGTAAAAAAAAATATACGACCGATATTTGACATAAAAAGTAACACGATGTCATAAAGGGACCTCTGTCTGTGTGGATCGTTTTGACGTTCGATATACATAAATGACAACTCTTCCATCCTGTTCACGTCGCCATCGATAAAGATCATAAGTTTCTTTTCTGGGTTAATGTAAACTGTCAATCATCGATTCTGTTACTGCCATCAAATTTTATGAAATTGTTTACGTTAACTCATAGAGGAATTAACTTCTCACAATTGTTCCAATCAGAAGTTAAAATTTTGAAAAGATTCGCGACTCGTTTACCAAAATTTCAACGCCCGTAGAATTTGCGTTACTCTCTCTTCCTTTGTTCCAAAAATTGCGCCGTTCAACGCGTTAATTCGTCGAGAACTTCTCGTTACGAGAACCTTTCGCTTCTGTTTGTTCGTTCGTCACGAATTCTCATGAAAAAAATGGGAAATCCCCTCGACAAATTTCAACGCAGCGGTTGAATCGTAGCTTTCGAAGGATCTTGCATAAAATTCTCGCGTCCCTCTAGGCACGTCTGGCGGAATGAAACCGCGAAAGCTTCCGGAGGAACCATATTCTTCATGAAAATCACATTCGAGAGACTGAATATTAAGACAATGGATTCAGCTGCGCAGGAATTTTTCCATTTTCCCCGGTTGTATGTTTCATAACATTTGCGATTTCGTTGTCTGTGTTGCTCGCCGTAATACCGATAATATTCTTATGGTTCTCTGTTGTCAGACAACGTTTGCTGAACAAACTTTATCCACGAATTCTTTGCCGCGTGTCTGTTTCCCGTTGTCTCGTTTAAAGACTAGAAAATAGGTTAATTAGGATGGCGAGGCCGCATACCGACATACTTTAGTTGGAAATTTCTCAGAGCAACAGGTAGCCAGCTATGGAATTTCATACGGCTTGTCCGATAGGCTCTATGTTCCGCTATACATGTCTACATTCTATTGAAGTCGAATTATTACGTCTGTTTATCCTGACAGGATATCCAGGATTTCTCACCCTCCGCTTCAGCTTGTTTATATACATAACTAATTTGGATAAACCGATAGCAACATGATAATCCTTTAATGCTGGTAAAACGAACCGCGAAATGGAACAGAATTTTGTAACGATCGTAGACGAGGATATGGAGCAGCGTGTGAAACTACGCTGACTCACGAAAGTATTTCAATATCGATCAGGAATATTGCACGTGTTGTCATGATCGCAAATAAATAATTATAAATTTCTAGATGTATATAGAAACTATAAGGCGTTTCTTGCAAACATATATCTAGCAAGAAATTAGTCTACAGTATAAACAGCCAGCTTATAATAAGCGATAAATAGAAAGATGGATGAAAATAATTTTTTGATGGAAGAGGCTTTCTATCTGGAACCGACAAATCGAACAAATTCTAAAGTGCTTTCGAGGGAACGGTATACATTTTTGAGCGACATTTTCGTGACTGTTGTAGGAATATGGATCTCTTCAGGGAAAAAATCCATTCGAGAGGCAGATGGAGGAAACTGGACGATTGGCGGAGCACCAGTTGAAGCATCCTCTGGCGAAAGTACCTTATCGTTTTGATACGTTCGATTTCTTGGAACTGTTCGACGCGCCAGACGTTTTTGTTATATTGGAAGAAAGTTAAGAATGCGATGGCACTTGGCTGCTACGTATTCTGGAAAATTGATCGACTAGAAACTGGCCAGCGAAGATTTTTTTTCCAATTTTCCGTGAATCTTCCTGAGGCTTGAAATTCCAGGATTCACGGGGATTTCGAGGATTACGGCGCTCAAAAAACCGGAATGCTATTTTAATTGTTTAGAAGATACCGAACAAGAGTATTTCAAGAGTCCGATCGTTTGAAGAGAATACATTTGCAGATTAATTGTTGAAAATGTTCAAGAATGCAATGGAAATCTGGGAGAAGCGAAGTGAAATCTACAAGACATCAATCAATCATCGAGTTTGCATAGGGGCGCCATGTTGACTTCGCGAAACCCGCTCAATTATGCAAGCTCGGTTATCGATTTCTTCAAGCGCAACGCCGCGAGTTTCTCCGTGCGCGATATACTCTGCGGTTTACCGCGAGAGAATTTGAAGAAAAATTGAAACCAACTTGCCCTTATCATTAGAATCAAATCCATTTGCAAATCAAAATAAACTAAATTTCATGGTATACATTGGCAGTAGAAACATGTTTCATGATCAGACACTGGAGAACTTCTTACGATTTAAACGCCACGGTTAGAAGCATGAAATATTCGAGACGTTTAGTCTGTTATACACCTGGGCGTTCAGAAAAATGACCAGCTTTTTGCCTGTTAGATCTCGACAAGGCACGAAAGGGTTTTTTTTTAACAACGTAACATTATGCACACGCAATGAAGTTTAAGTAGACCTTGCACGAAACAACGCAGAAAGAAAAAAGAACGTGTAAGTGAGAGGCAGGAAACACGGGGAAACGAAAAAGTTACGTGGCGTGACTGTTAAACACGGCTGTTGGATGCATTTTGGGATAGAGGAGCGACATAAATATCGAAGTTATATGGCATAACTCGCACGTACGGGTCTGTATATTAATGAGCGCGTTAGAAAGGCTCGTTCCACTTTGCGGGGTAATTTCGAATTTCCTGAGCTTATTTCACCCGAGAGTATTGTACTACTGGCGAGGCAGTTTGGAAAAATTTAAGTTTGGCCAGTCCTCGCGTTAATTGACCATAATTCTCTGTTCAGTAGACATTAACAACGAGGACAGGATGGAAATAGGACGAAATTGTATTGTCTAGATCAATAAACTCGTCCTTTCAGTCTCACGTACATCTCCTGTATTATTTATTGTCGCGAGAATTAATTTCATACAGAAATTATGGAAAATTTATAGACAACGCGCGATAATAGTTTGTTATATTCAACGACAAATTATGATAAATGTCGAGCGATTATAGCATTTGAACAAACCAGAAGCCAAACTGGCCAACCATAGCTTTTATTAATGTTTTAATCGAGATACATAAGCATGGGATAAATATTCGATTCTCGAGAAACGAACGACTTATTTCTGTTACGATTAAATCATTAATCTAGTCAAGAATTTATGTATTTGCTACACAACTAATCCATTCGTAATAATAAGTTTCACCGAAGGATTTCCACTTGCGAGTGAATTTCCAGTGGAATTTGGAAAGGCAGTGGATCATCTTGCAGCATCGCGGACGTTTGATTAATCGCAGCCTCATTAAGCAATTTCGAGCACAGAATGTTTGCCAACCGCATAAATTATACGACCGACATACCGGCGAGAGACCATAAATTCCGATTAACCACTTTCTTTAATGAACTCGACGCGAAACTCAGAAGTTCCTGGTCAATGGATTCGTTCGTTCGATGTATTCCATCCCTTTATTTTATTAAGGCAAATAATAATTATTAGATAATAGTTATTTTCAGTAGTTATTTTTAAATATAATTCTTCAGTATCAACATCATAATTGGTCAACGCTTAACCACTTACCAGGAACTAGATTTTCTCTTTACCTTTGGCGAAAGGAGAACGAGGATGCGGTTTCGAGGCTCTTGGCATTTCGTAGAGTTTATTTTCGTAGAATTCTTCCTATTCGAAATAGTTCAATGTACTTTTGTGTTTCAAAGTTATAGGCACTTTTTGTTTCAATAATTCGCAATGATTCAATATTTCCTTTCAATAATTCCTCAGCTGCATAGAGGGTGTCCGAAATGGTTAGCCTCTGTCTCTGTTATTCGACGTAGATCTGAAAGAATGATCGCGAGCAAGTGGATATTTCGAGCATTTTCCATGAATAATAATTGATTATGACTTGATACGATGAAACAAAGCCAAATGGTACACGCGTTTGTATGAACTTTCTCACTGTCCTTGTATTCCCTGTCCACTCATTAAGTGTCGGGTTAAGTCACATGTTATGAAACTCCCTGTATACCTGAAGAACGATATATCAATATTCTCTTTTTATTTCATAGCACGTGTTTCCTTCTTGAGCAGCCTCTGAAACGTTACTTGCCTGTTTGCTTATTAATTAACTATTTTAAGAAAATTGTGCAAATTCTCGCATTACACATTAATAGAACGAACACCAAGATTGCTTTTCTATTAATATCGCATGGTCTTGCGTTGCACTTATCGAACGTTGTAATCACACGATCTTTAATACATACATTCTTAGCTATACACGCCACTTTACTTCCTGTTTCGCTATTTTAAAACTAGCGAATATCGAGCTACACGCGTGAAAATTCGCGTCCCATTCCAAAGAAGAAGAATTCGACGCGGCGACTGCATCTTTTGCCTCGTTTAGTTTTGAGGAAGAGTGGAACAGTAGGTCGTGTCGTCGAAGGGATGACTTTCAAGTGGAAAGTTGGCAAGTCGCGAGTTCGGGCATCTCGAGTTGCCGAGGTGAAGCACGAAGTTGAACACGAGGCTCCGATGAAAGGGTTGGCTAACGTGGCCTGCCAAGTAAGCAGCGTTTTTCATGCTCTTCGGTCGACGCCACGGAACGCGGCGCCTAGTTACCAACGAAATTGATCGGCTATTTCAAGCTGAATCTCTGAAAGGCGCACTTCAGATTTTGTTAGCGAACACTCTTACGTCGTCCGCAAGTATGTCGAAGCGTTTAGCAGCGATCGACCTTTGCAAAAGTAGTTTCATTTATTCCGCGTAGATCACTATATTCTTTTTTTTTTTTTTTGATCTACTCGAAAAAGAAAAGTAATCGAAGGTTTCCTCTTATAAGATTAGATTTTAGAAGTAGCTTAATTCATTTGGCGTAAGATGACTCCAGTCTTATTTTATGATATGCAGAGAAGCATTTTAAGGTTCTCGTTATAGATGCATTTTTAGGATTTAAACTTTTGAGCTTGTTAGAGAAGCATCTTATGCCATCTTGAAGCATAATTTAGCAACGAATGAGAGTCGAGAAAAGTGGTACAATTAATTGCCTGTATCTAATCTAATTTGTTTCAACGTTTCTAGTATTCCTGATGGCATGTACAGAAAAGTTTAGAGATTTTCTTTATGAAAGTAAACTTTGAATCTCTTAGTAAATCCTCTTACGTCATGTCAAAGCGTTTAACAGTGATTTGCAAAAGATGGTTCAACTTATTTGCTGTAAGACGTTTCTATTTTTCCGATGATGTATAGACATAATAAGAATTTGGAGAATATTTCCTTCGTGAAAGATTCCGAATAGTATTCGTGTACTTTCTCTCTATTCTTGTTACATCATCTTGAATTGAAATTCTTCGAAATACGGAGATGGAGTTGCAGGAAAATATCCTGCCGTGAATAGCAACAAGACTTTTTAGTTTCTTTAATCGATCGCATAAGAACGATGGGTTTGGCTGGCTTGTTGATCGAGTCGTTGATACTACGAAACATTCCAGCGTGATCGAACAGCAACACACAGAATATGCATACGGCAACCACGCAAACATCTTGACTATCTGTTTGCATTCTGATCATATTAGTTTCCTGTTTTCTTGCATATTTGCATAGCCCCAATATCCCCTTGCCGCGTCCTAATATCTATATTGTAGGATAATTTCTCCTGGGAGTATCAACGTTTCGAAACGTGAACGAATAATACGTTTCGACGACTTCCTTCAATAAAATTCATCCCTATAAACTTATTATTACCCATAGAAAATAAATTCTCGGGAAAATTGGAAATGAGCGCCTTTGATTACCATATATCGTGTAAAATATTAGATTTTATATCCATTGGGGGATTTCGATTTGCAACAGTGTCACAATGCAAATCTCTATCCGACAGTTTTTCATTCGATTAACTCTTAGTCTGTTCGAACCTTCTTGCAGGATTTTATTACCAGAAAGATTTCTCGCGGCAATTTAAACGGCGCACGTATGTTCATGCACCATGCAAATCGTGCGCGGTGGCCTTAAAAACACCACACTGCGCCTTTCGAGCATGCACACTTCATTACTCTATCGATTTGAATCGATGGCTAGCGGCGCGGTACAGTCGGCAACTAGTTATCGGATAAATCGCAGATAAAAGTCTCGTATTCGTCTGTAATAATTCAATTACTCGCTCTACTCGATCGTGTACGAATCCGCGATAACAGTTGGCTCGGTCTTTTTCGGCGTAACTTTTCGGCGTAACCGTAATTTGGTGGCATCAGCTCGAATAGATGAATCGAGAGACCTATTTTGCCACATGTTTGTCGTTACTGTACCGTCGACGGCGTGTAACAAACCGGCGGAGCATCGCAAAAAATATGGATTAAAAAAGCCACAGGCTGTGAAACGCTGGTCCACGAGCGCGTATTTTTGTTCACGCTATTTAGGTCTCGCGGTTCGTGTACCATCGCGAGGAGTTACATCGAATGTAAAATCACTGGCTGAAACACGGACCATCCAGCATGGTTTCGTTGTTTTTCATTTTAAACTTTGTTGACGGTAATTCGATGCCATTTGTTTGGAAGAATTCGTCCACGAATTTGTGAACATTTTAAACGAAATTCTTTGCTCTGTGAAACCTGGAAAAAATAGATTGTGTTTCCCTTGTATTATTTAATCTATTAGTAAGATGAAGAATATAGCAATATCGAACATGGTTATGATAAGTTCTATGTTTTAAATGAGTAAATCCTGTCAGTTTATTTGGTTTTTGGACCCGAAATACGTTTTTGTAGATGTCTTAATCGCTTTACAGATGTTGGAACGCTGCGAAGTTAGATCTCTCAGAAAAGTTTGCGGATCTGGATCTGATTATCTCGTATTAAAATAACAGCCACCGAGTAACGCCAAAGACCAGTAAGTTTTCTTTCTTGTGATCATCAACTTTTATCATACTTAATGCAATTGTTAGTATTTTCTGCAAAAGGCTCAAAATAAGGAATTCTTGAACCCAATACCAGAAATATGGGAAATCCTAAAGACGAAGAATTCCAATTGTTAATTCTTGGTAATTTTATTGCGCTGCCGGAGTTTTAAATAAGAAGAACAATTTTCTTCAGTTTCATTGCATCGGTTTCGATTGTACTCCCAATAGAGGAACGAGCAATCTTTGTGTTCTGAAAGCGAACAGAAAACAATATGCGATCTCAGTGATTTAGTCGCAATAACTGAGGAAAAGCACAATGGAATAGCAAACGAGATCCAGCCTTCTCTCTATTCTTTCGTTGTCAGATTTACATCGGCCGTGGTGCAAAAATCGTTTTAGTAACGTGACAAGTGAAACGTAATCAAAAGCAGGAGCAGAGGTACGCGGCCTTTTCATCGCTGTTGCATTTTACAAGAATCCTATAACGTCGTATTCGCGTCAGTTATTCAGGTAGACGCGGCGGAACGCGGAAAATGACTCGAATGAACGTTCCTCGTTGAATATTTCGACTTGCTGGTAGCCTTATAAACATACTTGTGGTATGAATGTGAACGAAAGAGTGCATTAATTACAAAAACCATCGACAGGGTTTATTTAAAAAAATTAAATTTTAAGGAATAAACGTCGAAGTGGCCCCACTTTCCAGTAATTTAAACGAACCCATAAAATCCAGCTAAAATCTAAGTACCTGCTCGAATTTGCTATTTAAATTCACACAACTAATATTTTTAACAAACTTTTACATTTTCAAATGTGACGTCTGCACTAACCTGTTCTAGTAAATGCAGTGTAAATATTGCTGCAAACCCTTCAATTCTTAAGTTGATACTTTTCTAGAATTTAACTCGACACCCATTAGTCGAAGATTTAACCCATTCACGTGTTCACACCCGTGACATATGAGTTTGCAGGAACATCCAATTTGTGTAAGCCCATGACAATCACGTCAGATAGTTTGTTCAGTTTGACAAAAGAAGCCGATACTTTCTCTAAATTGTAAATCAACATCTTTTCTTCAATTTTAATGTGACCAGCATTCATTCATAAGTCGATTCTTTATCGTCTTAGTGTCTTCTTTTAATAGTTTAGAATTTCATTTTATTTTTCGTATTGTATCTTTGTCTCCTTTTGTTATTTTTAGTAAGTCGTCGTTGTTATTAACATATGCCTACTATGTTCCATTCTTTCACTTTCTCTTCTGTATTTCGCTAAATGTACTTCATACGCTACTAAAAAACGAAGAACAGATAGTAAATCTTCGCTGTTAGGAGATTAATATGTCGATAGATTTTGCTGCTATATTTTACTCGAAACCGTCAAGAAGTATCGGTGATCATTGCCCATGCATGACCTGAAAATTGTACGTCCTAGCCGGTTATCTAATCCCAAATCCAGCGGACCAAGTAGTACGAGTCAATAATCCCAGCGACCAGGAATATCGAGCAAGCAGTCACGCGCGCCGTCATCTGCCGTTGAAATTTCGTTTTCCGAAAGCAACCAGCTTAAGCAGCGTTCACATTGAACGATCCAACGACAAAACAGCCCTTTAACGTCGAAAGGAGAGTCGAAGCGAACCTCGGTAAATAAAGGAAGTTCCAGGGCTCTGGTATGTTCCAAGGAAGCTGATTACATAGGATCTAACCGTGAAAGATAATTCCTGAGCGGAGCGAACTCTAATCAAGTTGGGGCGGCTATGAGAGCACGAAGAAGCTAAAGCCAAGGGCCGTGTCTGGTTGCAAAAGCCCGCGGACAAACGCGGCCGAACAATAATCCTTGTCAGCGTGCGGAGACGAAGCTGTGCACACTTAAGTAGCCCATTAAAGGTTAAGTTCTCAACGTGAAACCCGCAAACGTTTATTGTGCACGAAGCCATCCACACTTGCGTCGTCGTCGTCGTCGACGACGACACACGTTAAGTCAATAACAGCTGCCCACTTATCTATTACAGATGTCACAGGCCGACTTTGGACTTCTGGCCCAATTGCACATTTGGGTCAAGTTAATCGGAAGTAGTAGCCCGGAGCGATTCTAAACCGACCAGCGATATTCACCGCGACGATAAATTAATTAAAGCGTACTTTGCACTAATACTGTTTCGACTGTGAACGACCACTGCCGTTAAACGTGATAAGTAGGCTTTATTCTCAGGAAGATTTTACGATGATCGTTGTACGATGGAAGGTGCGCAGGCGAGTAACTTCTTGGTACTGTAGGTGCGAACGATATAGAAAACGGTCGTAAAGTCTGCGAGAAACTAAAGTTTACAGCGATGAAACGTGTAATTTAAGATATCTTGCATTTTTGGAGTGATGAAAATCGTAAGGTCCTTTCAGGGTTCAAATTCTCAAGGATGTTGAATCTGCTACATTCTTTCGGACACTTTGGATCCATTCGTTTCTACTACCGTTAAAAAATTCCTTAAACTCGAGTAGAGTACATCAAAGAATTATTACGGTTTAAAATTACACTGAAGCTTTTCTTAAAACGTTAAAAAATCTGTTTCTTTCGTGAACTGTCAAAATATCAGAGAGGATCCTGAGATATTTATTGAAGTCTATACTATATCATATTATTCGATATTTCTACGAGTAGAACATATCTGTTTGTCTGGCTGCACTATATCAGGAGCTGTCCGCTTTTGCAATTTTGATTTAAGACTGCACTATATCGTTGCTATACGATTTCGTCGTTATTGACCTTCATTCATATTCATAATTCAATCAAACAATCCAATAGGAAGGGATCTCATTTAGGTATAGCATGAATTTTTCATGAATCGATGCAATTCCAAATTCCATGCGTGTTACGAAATGTTTCCAACGCCTTCGAGCGACTTTATTTCTAAAATAGTTGAATCTCTCTTTCTCTCTATCTGTCTATTTCGACTATTATGATGATAAGAAATATGGCAAATATATAACACCATGGGGCATAGAAACGAATCAACGATATTAATTCCCTCGCTATTTTAGTCGAATTACTATCGTCCATCGGATTCGGTGGTGTATTCCATGTAAATCAATCGATCCTCATCACCGATGAGTATATTTTTCGAGGAGATTGCAAATATGAATTTCATCTCGATCGAGTGTTCGTTGATTTTGCACGAGTAGGAACCAAATGAACATTTTCAAAACTAGTTAAAGGATATCTCAATTACTGTAAATGCAGTAGCCCATAAAAATAATCGATCACTCGTAGGAAGTTTTTATGAAACATTTTAAAGTTTCATCAGCACTGTAATCATGGTTGTACTGGTAAAATTTGAAACAAATCTGAAAATGTACATGGAAGCTACAAGATTACAAAAGTATTTAAAGAGTTAATTATTCATTATATTAATGAGACCATTATTCAGTGAAATTATTGTTAATATTTATATGTTTAAAATAATTATCTTATATCATTACAGTCTTTATGAAATTTCGTAACAATCTATTTAACGCATATAATATACAGGGTGTCTCGGTTAAAGAAAGTCACATAAATGTTTTTTTTGGTTTTAATAGCACGAAAGATGTCAAAATTGGCAACATGGAACTACAAACGTCGAAAATGAAAAATGGGACGTAAAAATTTTCTATGATACAGTGTCCGAATACTTTTGCGAAGCACTGTATGATGAAGGGTCTATAGAATCGCGATCTCTCTGTTTCGAACGGTTTTGCTTCCAAAAATTCCAGTTTGATTAAAAACAATATTTGTAACAGTCAATAAAATTGCCATTACCTCGAACTTCATCATGTAAATTTCGTGTAATTAAACAGTCGCAAGGGCATGAATGCAACTTTGAATGAGCGACGAGCGCCAACTCGTTTCATTTAAAGCGCTGGTCAACCAATTCTACCGCCGGTAATTAAGTTTCTCGATCGATCGTTTTATCTTGTTCCTACCTCGTTTCAAAACGTTAATCTCGCCAAGCGGAAGAACACAAAATGTATACTGTTCGGCAAAGATACTTGACGATTTAGTTTTAATGAATTTTCTCTATGACAAACAAAAGCGACAAGTGAGTGAAGGAGCATGAGAGGAGACAGAAAAGTGGCTCGAAGTTTGAGAATTCGTTTCGAGGAATGTTAGTGTTTCGTGTCTGAATGGGTTCGAGAAACGAAATTTAGAAGCTTGTACGCGGAAAATTCAAGAGCTCAGAGTTTGAGTTTGAAAGCGGGCAAGTACAGTTGGCGAGCGACTCATCCAGTTAGAGCTCTTAATTATTGCCGAGAGCTTTGTTTCGAAATTGTTTCCCGAAGGACAATCTACGCTTAACATACGCCTGTACTTTGAGATTTTCATTGCCAGCATCGAATTTCGATATTTTCCATAACATCACGCGATAAAGTCTTAATCGCGACGCAGGTTCTTTTTTATTTTCAAAACTTTCTTGTCTGTACCATTACCTCCTGTTACGCAATTTAGAATTAGAATTTAATTACAATAAATACTTTCCTTCAATGTCTCAAGATCGATCGGTTTCCACTTCTCGTTTGCCTTTCGATTCTGCTCCTATGAAAGGCACACTTTCGCCACTACTCTACTCTTTTCTATTTTTCCAAAAGTGTTGTTGAAGCTTGAAGAACTCACACAGAGTTGAGATAAATGGTGCATTTTTGTCCCTTTTAACGGTTGAAGGTTTGGCAAGGCCTTGCGTTTGCTCTTTTCTTACCATCCCTTTAGAAGAGATCTAGGAATTTACCCTGTAGCCAAGCAGTGAACTGTTTTATGCTTTTTATGACTCAAGGTCGAACTTTCTACCTCTCTTTTCCCACTTTTTTACCGTTGTAGATGAAGGGTATTTTCCACTTTCACCCTCATTTATTCCGCTATAGTAATGCCCATTATCTGCTTCGTACGTTGCTAAGCAGGAATTATGTGCGTTGCCAAGTAGGCATTTATGTGCGGGGAAAAAGTTACGATCGTATGCTCAGCCACGCGTTTTAATTTATTCAAAGTGCATGATGATCCTTTCGCTTGGAGATTTCGAAGGAGCTTCTAATTGGATATCGTCGCAAGAGTAACACCAGCTACATTGTTTATGTGAAATTCCCTTGAAATCTTTCATATTATCCACGCTCCTACTTTCAATTCTCACATATACATACATACAGCATACATATATATTTTTAAATATTTATAGGAAATTTGAAAGTGAAGAAGAAAAATTGCGCGATATGCACATAATACGAAAAAGTATGCAGAATATCCCAAGTATAGTACTGTTTGTAATATTTGCCATGTAAAACAATTTTTTAACGACGATCTATCTTTCTCATTGTATTCTTAAAAATATGAATTTGCATAAAAATTCGCAGTTTAACGATCACTGTATGCATGCAAATGTGAGAGTTGAAAATAAGAGCAGCTGACAGCCTCTCTCTTGGGACTTTCAGCGACATAATCACTATGTAGAGGTAATACTAGCATACATCGTATTTCACAAAGCTCATGGTACATAGGAAACAACAGTTTTCCTATGGTCAAGTTAGAAAGACGTACAGGATTCGATGCATCACTGTCTGTTTCGAGTGCATTGATTAGATCGTGCTTCGTATTCGAGCGTATTCGTGAACGTATTCACTTTGTATTGCCGTGCGTTTATTCTCTCGATACCGTTTAATTGTCCCATCTGGAGACGAGATGTGTCGTCAGTAAAGTTTTACTCTGATCCCTGTAACGTCTGACGGCTTGACGCCCTTTGTTCTTGATGGCCTTTCAGTGCTAGCGTGCTCTTTGTCCCAGAGTTCTAGAAAGGATTTTCTCTTTCCTAAATTACCTCTTGGAACATTATCGAATCGATTGTAACTCGAACCTGTCGCTTTATTAAACAAAAATAGCAAATTCTTTGTATTTTTAATTTATTACAAACTAGTGACGTGCGTATCGGGTGAAAGGATCTCTGTTGGCAGAATAAGGATGTTTATGGAAATTTATATTCATTTTTTATATACTAATTACTTTTATTTATTATTTTTATTATGAATGCAGCAAAATAAATGGATAAATAAACGAAACCTAAGCAGAGATCTGTTCCAATATACATATAGATACACGTGTTTGTATATTTCAAAGAAATGAGATAGTTGGTAAAAATCATCGAATAAATAATAATCAGAAATGAGTTTTGAATGGGTCAAGTAAAAAGTTACACCTCATAACGGACAACATTGTGTGTCTACGTATAAGAGGACTGTCCAACTCAGTTTGCACGAACGTGGATATTAGGAATTCCCGAGTCGTAATAGAACAAGGAAAATCCGACGTCCACCAGCCGCAGTTTATAATGCTGTCGTATTACAACCGATTTCCGATATACCGACACGCTTGGGACTAAAACTTTCCAATGCCGGATTCCGAACACTCTTGGAGCCTTGTTGCTCGAATATCAAGAGCCTTGTTCACGTCTCTCGATGGAATTGAAACTAGATTCGACACACGCTGGGATATGCCAGCTGAGCCGAAACTCGCGTCCGAATTAAACTGCGGAGTTGCTCGCTAGGCAAGTAGAAATTTCCGGTGAAAACTCGTATTTGGAATTTCGACAGAGCTAAAATTCCTATCGGATCATTCCTCTATTATCGTACGTCGTTGTCCTGTTACTTTAACAGCTCTCGAAAACGACGAAACAGGCTGCTTGTTAAACTCGTTGCACGGATAGAGAACAAACGGGAGAGAATTTCACGAGAAGGAGACAATTCTTCTTGTTCACCTATGATTATCAGCAATCATAGTACGATCGACAGGCCGGAGTTCCATGCGAACAAAACAAGTATGAGAACAGTTTGAGAATGTCGAAGCTTAACGCGAATTATAAGTCCAAAGAACATTTTGATACAGAGTAGGAGAAAATCGTTATGATTTATTCAATCGATATTTTGATTTATTCGATTCATGGAAAAAAGCGTCTCAATTTGTTCTGTTGACTCAAAGCGATACTCGAGCCATCCTAAATCACCAGAAATAATAGAGATTTTTTCAAAGAACGATATAAAAGTGGTACGAAACGGTGGAGATATTAATCTCATAATTTGCTAGTAACTCGAAAATGTAGAGTAAGATTTTGTTATACGATGATTCTTTTTCCTTTTTTTTTCATCTTTTCATGTAGAATCATTTCCTTGTATATCGGTGCCATGATTACTGTGACTCCATATAGTAGTCGTAGTGGAAGGTTAGTAACGCGAATCTTCATTTACCCGACCGAATTGATATTGACAGCGGGTCGATAGCAGAGCAATTTCTTGCGTTGCCAAGAAAACCACGAATAGAACAGAGAGCGGGTGGCAGTCGGTGTTCCGTATCAGATGGAAAACAACGGGGCTCGCACGGTTCTCTGTTGCAGTTGCAGAACGCGGCCGTTCATTGATATTCAACAGCGAATTTACGAGGACGATAAACGTTAGTGGTCCACCCAGACTTCTTCGACCATCGTGTTACCTACGTTGCTGCTATTGTTATCAAACGTTCGCGGCTGTTTAAATAAATATCAAATTAAGCTTTACTGTTGGCCCGACTCGTTACACCGTGTTATCTATCTTTGCCTATCGAAAGCGTAAATCAGTAGTTTTACATTGGGTTTACGCGAGCATTCGTACCGCTACTTTATACCCCTTCGTTTCGTCCGTTGTTTTTACACCGGAAATTATGCAAACTGTCCGCTTCCTTGACGTATTTTTAAAACTACTAAAACCCGTAGGACGCTCGAATGCGTGTAATTTCTGGTTGTTGAATCGGAAAGCAAATACAGAAATTTTACCCTTTTTGATTTAATTTATTCGATTTTGAGTTAATCAGTGTTAGCGTAGTTATTTAATTTGTTAGTTTTAACTCAGTTAATTTAGTTAGTTCGTTGAAGCTTGTCAAAGCATAATGCTGCGTATAAACGATTGTAATTAAGATTAATAAACTTTGCTATTGAAATTCGATTAGTTATACGGAAAGAATGAGAAAATAATGAGAAAGGAGCTTTAAGAAAATTTCTGATAGTATATGGAGTAGATGTTTTAGACCGTCGCGAAATTTATTCGAGGTCGTGCAACACAGTAAAAGTTGCGTCCTCGGAGCGTAAGCTAAGATCGTCGCTTTATTTCTTGGCCGCGTGTCTTTCGTATTAAAATCTAACGCGTGAGTTACGCGGCACAGCGGTACTGGTGTAAAATTCATGCAATACAAGGCGAGGCTTGTATACGATATGCGAAACCATATTTCTTTGCTGCTCTCCTGGTTATTTAGGGATACCGCGTGCAGTGAACATCGCACAGGTGTGCAAGTGGTTATCGACGCCGTGCAACATTTCTTAGGCCAAGAGTTTCGTTCGCGAGCTTGCGATTTTACGCGAGGTGGTATTTTGCTATAATTTCCGAATCTCTTTGGAGATCGCGGAACGTGAAGTTGGCGAAGAATATAACGTTTTCGGGCGATGTTTCGCTCCTTGAAGAAGCTCTTACGCGCACATAATTTTCAGCGGCCACCGGATCTGTCTGTCCTGAGAGTTTGCAACTGGCTGTAACAGTCAAAACCGAAAAGTTAAACCGTGCGAATCTAATTTAAGTTTCCCGGTGGCTAAGTCGGGAAAATAGATGGCACTTGGCCCGTCGAGCTTTACTAAAGTGTGTCTACCGTGTGTCACAGAACCTAGAGAATGTGAATGTATCTCCAGCTGGAAAATATCCCTGCTGAATGTTAATTAAAAGGAAAGTAACCATAATCCCCTTCCGGTGGTAATGGAAATCCCTTCTCCTT
Source organism: Bombus vancouverensis nearcticus (assembly GCF_051014615.1). Lineage (NCBI taxonomy): Eukaryota > Metazoa > Arthropoda > Insecta > Hymenoptera > Apidae > Bombus > Bombus vancouverensis. The sequence continues at coordinate 8,784,399 of NC_134921.1, read as the reverse complement.
ACCACGATTAGGAAAAGTCGCGATTCACGATATACAGTAGCTCGCAAGAGTATCCCAACATTTATGGGAATCCTTTTGTAAATGTATTATTTGTGTTGTACGAAACATTTTCTCGTATAATAAGGCGGTAGTGTTTAATAATATTAATGATAGTGATTTAATAATATGTGAAACAAATCTGAAAATGTACATACAAAGCACAAAACATATAGTACAAATATATATTTCGCAAAGATCAGACAAATATTCAACAGTTAATTATATTAATAAGAGTCAATATATTTAAAATGGTTGTTTATTTCGTATACTAATTTTTTATTAAATATATCTTTAAAATAAATATCCTGCAACTTTTATATTACGTTATTAGATCAGTTTCAAACTTGACCAATATAAACATGACAGCTGTGTCTCGTGAAACATGGAAATGTTTAACATAACATATACAACGTATCAAGGAAACTTTTCTATAAACGTCGAAATACATTGATCTGATCAATTCTACATAAACTCATTTTTAAAAAGTCGATTTCTAAAAGAGAAATACGGATACGATGGTCAGACTGAAAATTTCAATAGTGTCCGAATATATTCAGGCTATTTTTGTTATTCCTGATGTATGTGCGTTCGTGTCAATAAATGGGGATACAGCTGCGGCGATGTATCCAATTCGCGGCAAGCGGCGAGTTTTCAATTTGCCGAACAATCTGAAAATTGATTATTCCCCAGGATGCGTTTCTGTTTGTCTTGTTCGCGCGAAATACAGTCACGGGAAGCTACTAGCGAAAGCTAGCGAACTCGTAATACGTGTCACGAGCACGCGATACCAGACCGTTGTATTAAGGAGAATGGCCTTGCAGATGGAGGACGATGTCTGACAAATGCGGGCCTCATACTACTGCCGTGTCGAAGCTTTACCCCCTGTCACGCTAAAAGTGGTATAAATGGAACGTCTGTTTTTCCGCTATTATCCACGAAATATTTCTACGAGATTGCGTAATAATTCATCCGGTATACTTGTCGCGCATGAAACTACCCTTAATTAAGGGGAAAATATATACGTATGTACACAGTGTACACGCGACAAGCTGTAACTGTACGTGTCGTCCAACTTTATCAAGCTTAAAATATTTCTATGGTTTTTTAGAATCTTCGTAAGAACACTTTTGTCCGAGAACTTCATTATTCTGTGACAGGTTAAAATTTCTAATTTTCAGATTATTTAGAACGAAGGAACTTTCCGGAAGAAAGGAATTCTCTCGCGAAGTGCATTGACGAATAATTGAATAGATTGCGTCGGAAGTTCCGGTTCTAATTTTTTAACGTTCGTCGCGGTTGAATTAATAATTGGAAACCACCAGGGAACAGTACGACTGGCCAACTTACGTTCATTTTCTGTACTTTAATTCGTAGATGATTTTCAAGAGTTTCAAATTACTTAATCTTACAATATCTTCCATTTTAATCTGAAGGACAGCTATTTTGATATAATTTGCGGCGCGCTGCAGGTTTCAACAGGATGAAATAGTGTCAACCGACTAAGACGCGTTTCCTTTAGCAAAACTTTGCGAATTCAATGGAGGTGGTTTCAACTTGCGCCTCGCTGAATTCGCTCTTTACAAATCACAGGGCACTGCTATTAACCGGTTAACTGGGGCGTGTTTCCGTGATTCTGCGACTAACGTTTAGCCACAATTAGGCAATTTTTACAATCTATACGGAGAAACTGCAATCTCGCTGGCGAAACCATGTCGCCAGTGCACTTAAATGTTCGCTCGACTACTATTGTTCGGAAGCATAACAACGAATTAGAAAACAAACAACAAAAGAAGGTACTTTGTTTTCTGTGGCGTCGTTGTACTGAAAGAGAATTCTAGCCTCTTAGCTTCTATTTTAAAGAATGAAAGTCGAGACGACCGTGCGAACTCTTGTTGAATTAACGGCGTTCACGAAGTAAAATAACAGTGGCGAACCAGTTTGGAATCGTTTGCGTAGAGATCTATGCAACGCCACGCTTCAACCGCAGGAAATTAATTGATTTGAACGAATATCATGGCGTCGCGGTCGAACTGTCGTTTAATACTGCCTCATTTACGGGTCACTGGTTTCCAGTGAGAAATAACGAGACCGAATCTGACCGGTATGAAAGGCTCGAACCGCGAATAAACAGATGTCATCATTTAGAATCAGAAATTTCAGTTTACCACATTTGATTCAATAAACGATCCTTTCTGTCGTTCTGTACCAGTCATCTCTGATTTTAACTGGAATAAATCATCGATCTTTCCATCAGCAACGTAGTTATCGAATGGTAAAATCATGTGATGGCCTCACAAATCACATACGTTTCTTTTATTTAGATCTTTATCAAACTTTAATACTTATACGACTACTCGTATTATTTTTTCTTTTACGAATTTCATTATATTAAATTTATTTATTTTTGTATTATAATTAACCAATGACATTGTTTTATCTCGCTTCCAAATCTACAACTCTCCTAGTGAGTAACAAAGGGATAATATCGACATGTTTTATATAAATAGAAAAGAAATTAACTGAAGACCATAGCCACATTTTCACATTCTACGGGAAAATACAGCTCCTTTTCTTTCTATTTAAACAGTTACTATCAACATCCAAGACATTTAGCCACACGTATTGCTGGTTAGTGATAGATGAAATCGTACAGGTATTTATTGCTTTCAATAAATTTGAGAAGGTTTTTCACATTCTTTTGTATCACGAAAGGATTTCTTCAGTTTGAATTTGGCAAGTCTGATGTGATTTCCTGAGGTTTCAGTTTCTTTACAGACAGTCAATATGTGTCCAAAAGCACGTTGGCATGCGACATCAGCATGTGTCGCAGTGAGTTCGTGGTTTTCTCTTCAGCAGGAATTCGTAAGTAAGTCTCGTGCGTCCAATCTGACTCTTGTTTGAAATGATTTGGTTTCCTCTATGGGAGGATCTTCTCGTCATGGAAGAAGTCGTCCAAACTGTTACTCAGTTTAGTTGGTTCTTCAGAATTTTTCTTATGATTCCGTGATTCCAACATGTTTTAGTATAGTATCGATATGGTGCTTTATGATAAAATATTTAACGCGAAACTAATTTCAAAATTCTATTTATCAAATTAATTCCAAGATTGTCTCTTAATTTGTTATTATTTCCAAAGGGAACAAAGAACATCGAGAATTTCTAATAAACGAAATAAAACAAATAATTCCTTTCACGATTAAGTTTGCCCATCGCTGTTTTACATGTTTGCGAACAATTTACTATCGTTTCGTTAATCAAAACACCTAAAAGAGCGAAGGAGCGAAAACGTTGAAATTAATCGCGCTAAAGCTCGATTAAAAAGCTCGTAAAAATCTACGTTTCAATTTAACGTCCCCGGTGAGGCAACAAGGATGCTCGGTTAAATCCAATGGGGTATTATTTCGCCAGGAAGAAAGAGCTATAGCTGGCAAGCGTTCCATTCTCAACACGGAATTGAAAGAAGACAGTAGTGGCAAGTTGGACGATTTATTCTCACCTAACCTAAAGCTGGCCACCGTGATTTACCCGTTCGTAGCTTGCACACGGTTGCCCCTGTACGCGAGCGTATAAATATCCGTGTATTTGTGCACGAGCTTGAATTAATCGCGATGACCGAAAATATTTATGAGAGTTGCACTCTCTTTAATGCGGTTCGATTTCGTTGGTCGACCGAGCGCGGGTACTTAAAACTTTAAACGACGCTAACTACGCCCTACTCTCTCGCTCTTTTCTCGTTTGCTCGCCGTTATGGAAAAAACTTTCCTCTCCAACGATTCAGCAAATTTTCCTTTAGCTACTATACCACTTCGTTCGTTCGTTCGTTCGTTCGCCATACGGATAACGCATGACGAATTGAGATATCAGATTCAATTTAGGATTGCGAGATCTTATCGTCGTCTGGCTACTAGATTTCATCCTCATCGGAGGGAGCGGTTCTAACCGTTTCTCGGACCTCGATATCGACACCTTCTTTTTTATTATGGTTGTAGATTCCGTAGAAGGCAGGGATATCTGGAAATGGAGCATTTTTTAGAAATTGAAATTCACAGATGGAACGGTGGAAAATTATTAAGCATGGCGAATAAATGATAGGTTATTAAATCAGATATGCAAGAATTTTCGTCTGATATTTTTCACGATAATTTCATTTCTCTCTTATCTAATATAATCAAATTTCAATCCTTCAACATAATCAATTTTACTATTGCGTTATACGAATCTTTCCACCGAATGCTTGATTTCACGATCATTGAAAATTACGATATTACAGAATTAGGCTATGATTATAGTAGTTGCGCGTTCTATTCAGATGAATGAATCATTCCAAAGATTAAACTCCATTCACTCATAAGAATCTCTATGCATATCTAACTACTCTGACGTATTTATCAGAAAGTTCATCGGAACACGGATCTACCATAACGTTAGCTTTATTCGCAACATAAAGCTAGATATATTTGTAGAACTGTATATTAAATATATTGAATAGCATACAGAGATGTATCGAATAACAGTATCGAAAATTAACCTTCGTGCAAAAGATTTAGATGGTGTACCGTGATGAACAGTTTCCCTTGGAAAATTATTGGCGGACAGGGATTGATTTATTTTCGCGTTCCTTCAGGTTCGTAGGAGGCAAGTGAAACAGTGAGAGATAAATTCGAGGCGGGAGGAAATTGTAGCAGTCGTGCCGCGGAAAAATTATGTGGCGGTAGTAGCCATAAAGTTTCACGTAAGATTCGACGGAGTCGCGAAAGACGAACGTGTTCAATATCTGGCGTCTGTGTGGTTGTATCGTCTGGTATCGTCGGTAATTCGAAATAAAAATTGTGAATGCATCATACCGTGGCCTTGTAGATCGTATCAGATCGAGAAATACGGACGAAAGCCGATATTTGGTTAGCGAGACGTGTCGCTCGTCGACGTGTGTTGCTCGAGATATTTCCGAGACGCCTCTATCCTCGGGATATTCTTCATTTGAAATTTAAGCGAAATACATCAACTGGATCAACAACGTCGAAGGTGGCTAAACTTAAATTTCAGTGTGTCACGCGGAAGTTCGAAATAAAATCCGCGGCAAATTGGCCGAGCAGTAACGCGAAAAATATCGCGGTGAACTTGCCCGATTTTTCCTGCGATATTTACCAGCGAAATGACGCTAATTTTTCATTAAATTTCCCGGTAGATGTAATTACATTTGCAGCTCCACTTGTGGTAAATTCAATTTTAACCGGGGAACTTCGTGATGGAAGAACGCCGTCGTTTAAAAACAACCAGAAGAATTTATTAATCTTTGTGTTACATAATACCAAAACAGAGAGTTTTACATTTAGGACCTATAGTATTCACTGAGAGAAATGAAACATTTCTAATGAATGTACAGCGGTTCATAAAAATGATTGAACGCTTGTAGATACATTACATTTGCGCATGTATCACAGTGGTTACAAAAAGTTTTGGCACATACTCTTATTTTTGACTTAAACAGTTTTTAATTATGATCTAAATATTTCATTTTTAGTCTTAAAATTTTGTAACGCTACTGAAACATACGAAATTTAATATACTTGGACGTAATTAATTAGCACATGGACGTTATAATAAATACAGTGGAACGCCAATGACTATTGTAGCCACTGCACGTGTATTACACAAAACATTTTGAAATTTCATCGACGATGTAACGAGACACGACTATCATGATCGCATAGGTAAAGTTTGAAAAAAATTTTTAAATGTATGTATCCAGTGCAACTATATTATATCTTGGACTCTTTTCTAGCACTTTGTATAGAACTGTTCTTACGGGAACTTTTAAAAATTCTTGATCGATCAATCTCGCCGAGGATTACAACGTGGAATTTTACGTAGCAAAATATATGGCAGGCGAGCTAGTTGTCTTCAATCATAGTTGCACGGTATCAGTGTTGAACATCAAGATTTTTTGGCATAGAATTTCCAACAGCAACAGGCAAAGACGAACGTAATTTAGGTAGAGCTTCTTCTTGAATTAGATATTCATCCTTTATAACGTTGAATCTGCGAATAATTTTCTAATGGATGAACATGATACTGAAACGTATACTCGCTGTATGTAGATTACATGCGTTGCATAAAGGATCCAATATAAAGATTCTTAGGGTTTCTATGGAACGTAAGTATACCGGTGTATAATACAGAAAATAAAATATCAGACTAACAGATCAACTTTCCGCGGTCTCCTCTTTCAAAACTGGCACGATCTTTCTCGCCTTATACTCGGAAACATCCATTTTCCTATCGCATTAAATAGATTCTGTCATGTAACTCGAGGCTAACCAACGAAGTGTACAAGTACCTGTACATCGAGTAATTGAGCTACAAAACACACTGAGCTCGTTTCTAAAGTACAACATGCATCAGATTTTCTTCCTTGAGCCTAAGGTTGTAACATTAAATGTTTAGTTACGCCTTAGGTAAATTTATAGCTACAGTTCTTTGAAATCGATGTATCTCCTCTGGACGTTGTTAAGTAATTTACCTGAGCCCTCACTTTTCCAAATGTCTATACGATTCTCATCAATTTTGGAGAAAACTAAGAATAGGTCGAACTTACGACTATCGACATCTTTACTTCTTTGACAAAGGTTCGTGACACACGACCTTGTCTTCCCGACACACGGTACTTGAAGAAATCTAATTTGTGGCATCCTCGATTGCATGTCGTCTTATGTTGATAAATTGAAAAATCAAAAAATCATTTTTCTTATATCGTTTGTTTATATTGTTGCCTTATATAATTGCCAGCCCAATATTATCTAAGATTAGATTATAATCTGAAGGTTTCTATTAGAACACAAATCATAAGACAGATAGCGTCTCCAATGGGTAGCGTAATTTTCATTACGACGTCGCACTTGCAGGAATTCCGATATCAACGTTAGCGTTTAATATCACACATCAGCGTTTCGCGCGGAGTTAATGTGTTTATAATGTAGGCGAGGTCGAATGATGGCCACGGTAATGAGCAATAATTAAGAAGAAAAAATTGATTCGAACGGTACTCGCAGGGATATTAATAGTGGACAATCATTGAATCATTAATACGAGTGTCGCGTGGTAGGTGCGCTGGTAATTACGATAAATCTTTTAATTAACGCCGATTATTCTGACGAGCGAAATGACCTGGCATTAAATTAATTCGAGATATCCCGGAGGCATCGGATGGTGTTCATATCGAAAAATTCGAGGCGCCATGTGGTGTCTATGCGACTATACTACGTCCAACATCGTAATTGGATATCGGTCACCCTCCGGCATTGTTTCATCATAAAATTTCAAAGTCTTTCATGATTTTTATCCTCTCGCAATAATAGATACAATAGAGAAGCCCGCTGCATAAATCGAAAATACAAAAAGAACTTGAGTTGATAGTTTAAAAAAGATCTCTAAACTTATCATACTAGACGTCGTATATGGACCACTGGATACGAAACTATAGTTTCTTTAGACTTCATAAACTTGCAGGATTCAGATGAAAGAAATTGTAGAAACGAGAAAGATAGAAAACATATTTTTGAAATTGCCTGTTTTATCAATTTTGCAGTAATGCAAATTGACTAGCAAGAAATTATAAACGACACGTTAAGTTAACGCAATTTTCCATGTTTCGATTAAACACGATCAAATACGACACGTGCTTTTGCGGACTTTTGTTCCTGCAGAACTGATGTCAATATGTTTTAATAATAACACAATATGTGTATTATTTCAACAAAGCCTGTTTGCCAAGAACAGGATCAGGCGTCGAGTTTAATTTTTATTATCTGCCTGTTGGACGAAATTGCAGTTCGTTTCTTGAACAGAATCACGAACACAGAGTTGAGGACGGAGGATCACTCTCGAAGGAGAAAGACAAATATTTTCGTGGGAAATTATCAGGGATTGAAATGTAGGCCATCTGTCTATGAAAACTGCTTTACTCTCCGTTTCATGGCGCCAAGGATCTATACTTTGAAACTTTGATGTCCAATATTCGTAATAATAAATTCTATGATATCAAAGAAATAATAAATCATCAAAGATAATTAAAAGAGAGGAAAGCCGTGTCTCGTCAGAATGAAAAAGTAATGGTAAACAATACAATGGAAACGTGTTATCGAAGAAGAAGTTTCATGGATTCTGTAGCGGAGGCAACTTTCTATTGTAAGCAACTGTGCTGTAGACTATGAGGCGCCGACGTTTCGGACACATATTTCGTACGTACGGGCAAGCAAGCTTTCTCCAAGTCTATACATAGTACTTTGCAGAATTTCTAAGTTGTATCGCCTCTCGTGAATGGTTTTTGGGTGTGAGAAGTTTCTGCTATAAGATATCACAGTTGCAACCTAAATAACGTCCGCTTAGAAACGATCTCTATTGTTTCATTTCAATTTAGATTTAGTCTATTCTTCTTCTGAATGTTCTTCTACTACGTCTATGTATAGTGGTCCAGGGAAGTATTTGGAAGCCTTTTATGAATATATATTATGTGTATTACATAAGATGTTTAAAAGTTTTGTTAGCACTGTAACGAGATCCGATTATCGCGATCTATATTGGTAAAGTTTGAAACAAGTCTGAAAATGTACATAGAACCTGCAAGATATTAAGTGCAGATATATAGTTCACGGAAATGACGAAAGTATTTAAACAATCAGAATTTCGATTTATATAAATAAAATAGGTATCGGTGTTCAAATGGAACTATAACGAAATAAGACAAATTTGACCAATATAACGATGACGGTCATGACTCATTATAATTTTAGTGAAATTTGGAAATATTTTATATAGAGCGCTTAATACGTAGACAAATGTTTCCCGCGGTAAATGTTGAGATATTTTCACGAGCCACTTTAATTTTATATTCGCGTGCATAAAAATACCGCACTTAAACTCTACATTATGACTTGTCGAAATTTCAAAGTACACCATTATGCGCTCCACGAAAGCATAAAAAGAGCTTAACGAGAGGGCGCATCCGCGACAGGCCGGAAGAAAGAGACGTCCAAATGTTCCGTGTCTTCGCGACCGATTAAACCTTAAAAGCATGTTCGTGGAGTCGAAAGGTTTTCCCCGGATGTTTGTATCGAACGTGACTGCGAGCCAACCACAGGGGATGTTCATTAAGATCGAAATTTCCGGTTTGTCGGTTTGCTTGGACGATTCACGACTTCAAAGGACGATTTGCAGAAAATCGAAAGGAAAGAAAATAACGATGAAAGGCGATTTACTGTGGGTAGTATTCGAGAATCGTAAATAATAAATTCATGAAAGTCTTTGGTGTAACGGGCTAAAAAAAGCGTGGAAACGGGTTTCGCGGCAAAAGGGAACGAGGAAGAGAAATAAACTCACAAAGGGACCCGTCAACTTTTCCTCCCACTCTGCCTCGTTCAATTTTTCCTTCTCCCTTTATGGTTTTTCCACGGGGACAGCCACGACACTTCAACCCTTTGTAACATTCCGACCCTCTCGTAGGCAGCGGGCTGATTTATTTTTATTGCGGCTGTCCGTCAACTATGACTTCCCTTTTCTGCCTGCTCCCGTGCAACGTTTAGGAAGGTAAAAAATTGCTGAACGTCACGACGAACGAGTTGAATGTTTAATAGGTCGTTTTACATCCGCGTAACACGAGCCACCCCTTGATTGGCAACGCCAATGAACGATGCGGCCGTTTTTAAATATCAAACAGAACAACTCGACCAGGTATTTTCACTCACGAACGTCACACGTATCATCGACGGATTTACGAGTTTATACGAGCAAGATTCTTCTGTTTACGCTGGCATTTTGTAGCAAATGGATTGTCAGACGCTTCGTGCGGTTATGGGAACGCTAACTCATCGAGTACGACACCAATTTTTTCGGAAATTTTATATTTTTGCAAATTTTCTAAATTTTTCTGTGGATTCGTCTACTTTTTATCGTATTGTATACATTGGCGTAGACGTACTGCTGAATCATTTGAAGCTGGGAGATTTGAGAAACGTTCGAGACAAAAGAAAACAATTGCAGTACTGTGTAACTCTGAATTACATAAATCGAAGGTTTTACACAATTGCGAAGAAATATATGTTCAACTAAATATACTTGGTGATAGACTTCTATCGTTATCGGATTTCTGTTGTACGAGTGCACAAGACAGATCGGTATCGGTATAAAAATAAAAATTCTTATTGTGATATACGTCGATTCATTTTTCGAAACAGACAGCGAAATCAGATCAACTTATATTGTTCTTTTATGAAACATCATGCACTTCTTCAATCCGGGATAATAAAATTAACAATATAAATCTAAAACACATTTTTAGAACTTCTTTAAAATCGGAACTTCATGAATTAATTCGATATTAAAAAATTTGAACAAAAATCTCATAATTTAATATAATTTACAAATAAATATTTTTCGTGTATTTCTTCTTTTTTCGCGAAAGCGCTTCAGAAACTGCAGAGGGAGAGAAAGAGTGAGAGACTCGGAGAGGAACTTGGGGAAAAACTGCTTCAGGGAATGTAACTATTGTAAGTTCGAGGTTTTTGCAACGGAGATATTTTTAGTCACTCGGTTGGTCGAATAGAAATTGAGGATGTTGCTGGAACCAGCTGAAGTTTACTCGCAGAAAAGTTGTCGAGAACGATCGAGATCCCTATGGGTAATATATTTGCGACAGTTAAGTACTTACATATGCTGATTTATTTAAAATGTCGAACGCTTTGCCGCACTTCGTGCAAGTTAACCGATGTAAAATACACAGGAAGTCACGAGTTGTTCCCAAGTTGTTAGTAATCGAAATGTTTCCTCATACAAGAACTTTCTTCCTCTATTACCATTCATATTAACGAGTTGTATGGTAGCATGAATGTAATTTCCATTTTCTTCTCTTGATAAGGGAGAAGAACTTAGCTATTTTATTTCTTTATACATTATCTATTAAAATAGAGAAAAAATCATGTCTCAGATACAGCTACACTGAATATTCTGCCAATTTGACGCTATAAGTACAAACAGTAATTTGCTTTATTTTCATAAAATTTTGACAAAAGAATTTTTCTACGATAAGAAAAGTCTCACGAAACATTTGTTTTAGATTCTTGACTATGGAATATCTCGCGATTTCCTTGTTATGGTCGATAACGAATAAAATTATTATTAAAATTATTATTATGAGAATTTGTTAGAAATTATTATTTCTGGTGCAATCTCGAAATTTGTAAAATAGTTTTAATACAACATGGATTCATTTCTCGCCATAAAGGAACAAATATTTGGAAATCAAAGACCGCGAGAGCGTGGTGCGTGAATTTGAAACGAAGCTGGGGGAATGTAAAATTACGTACGTGGTTTACCTTTATCAGGGACAATGGTGGGATGAACGAGCAGACCGCCAAAGTAAATTTAACTAGCGAATATCCGAACGGGGTGTGTTCCCTGTATGGCTGATATCTTGCGTGGCACAACGAGTCGATCCCGCGCGAGGAAAATTGTGTTCATTATATCACGAATAGGATTAGCCGCGATAATGAGATTTGGAAATTAACGATTCCTCGCTGGCAAATCGAATTTCTAATTTCCGCCGATCAGAAACTCTTAAATTGCTTCTTCTATCTTCCCGCTTCTTCTCTCTTTAACACGACGACATTATATCTATCTGGGAGTGTTGCCAACAAGTTTTCTCGGTAAGATAGAGTTTTTGCTGCCCTAAATGCGATACAAAACAAATAAAACTATATTTAACAAAATGATAGAAATAAAACGATGAAATTCAAACTTCAATTCTTTTTTAATTCTTTAACGGCTAACTTGAGATTCTCTCGTTTATACTGCACTTCCAACTTTTCTATCAAACGATCAAAATATTCTATAACTTCAAACTTGTGGCAAGAATTTGCTATATCTTTGTAGTCAAAAAGGACACATGTTCTTTATTCCCTCAAATTAATAATCGTCGGAGATTACAACGAATATAAAACATGCTTTCGCAAACATAATGACAATTACTCAGTCATTTTCCGAGCTAGCTGAATCCATATAAATCTCAGATTCATATATCGTAATTTCGCGATTTAAGAATGAAGCCCCGCAACTTTTCCATCATATTTTATTCGCCTGGAAGTATTTCTGGTAGCGCAACAGAATATCTGACGCGAGAATCTCGCGCAAATGAAACCACGAGCTAGTCGATGGTAAATTATGTCGGATGTGCAATCGTAGTCAGCGAAACACTCGGAGTTGTTCGGCAATGCGAAGCGATTGACTGGGAATCGAAACTCTTCAATCTTCCCGATGGAACCTTTAATGCGATTTCTAGAACTTGTCAATGTACCGAACGATACGAATAAGCCGCTTTATTTGTACACCAGCCTGGCAAATAGCTCCGGTGATAATTACTCTAACTTCCCTTAATTAAATTCGCTACGTTTCCTACCGCGTGTTTGTCGCACTGTCAACTCTTTTTGCTCGTCTTCTCACTTTTTATCCTTGCGCGTTCGTATTTCTTGGTTAAATTACGTTGTAACTGTAAATTACTCTTCTTCGTTTGTAACTATATCTTTTTATGCCTTTTCGCGTCTTAATTATAGCGCCGTGAGAATGGTTTAGTCAGGTTGGACGCGTAAAGTCTGTTTTACTACTTAAAGAGACGAATAACATGGATTCTGACGCATACAGATTGTCCCGTAACGGTATTTCAAACGTTTAAATAAATTTATGCCTTGTATAAACCAGTCTCGTGTTCTCTCATTTTGTATCCGATTACTTATTCATGGGAAATTTAAACGTGCAAAAATACACTAATTGCACAGAATACGTGGAAATACATAAAATATTTAAGGTAGGCTACTGGTTACGATATTTCCAATTTTAAATCTCAGAGTCATTTGTTCGTAGCTAATTGTAAGACGTCTGATACGACGCGAGTGGGCGAAACTTGGAGATTCTAAACGACTAGATCATCTAACGTTTTTCATTCTTTTTAAACGCTGATTCTGTCTTTGAAATATTATTCGCGCATTGACATAGAGGAAAGCCCTCTAAAATCAACGTGAGATGAACGATGAATAAGGAAACGATAGTTTAATCGCGTTATTTCCCACCATGGTAGGCTGAATAGATTTCATTAAAGTTACGTTAAGTGAGATTACACGGGCAACAAGAAATGGCTCGTTCACCATGTAACATAGAGTATATACGTGTTGCGTAAGTTGGCTGTTAAGTTATTAGGTGGATTGCTACTATCCAACAAGTGTTTCACATCGACCTGGCCTTAGAAACGGCCCACAGGGAAACAATCTATTGGCCGCGTATACGACCGGAACTATCAGATCGTCTGTGCATGAAATGCAGTAATCGCATTTCGTCGATTACCAGACCAGATCGATGGTAAAACTAACGTCGACCCTTACAACGCTACAATGGCCCTTTGTGTCTGAATCGCGTGGGTCATTGGTCGCAGGGATCGATCTTGTCGATAGTCAGACGATAAATGGGAGATTCACTGACATCTCCGATTCGTTACAAATAACTGTTAGAAGGCGAGCAGGAGAAAATCAATTCCTTTCGACTATTCAGAACAAATTGTCATTGGTAGTTAAACATAAGAAGAATACAGAATGTATATGCATAGAATGTGGGGAAATGAACGGAGGAACGAGAGCAAGTAGTATGAGTCGTGTATACTCAGCCGTCTGTTAAATACTGGAACACCTTCTGGTTTCGTATCAGATATTATTATAACAATTGATCTAACGTCAAAACCATCAGAGTTCGTAATCTTCTATGGAAGTTTTATAAATTGACGACTGTATATTTTGGGAGATTTAAGTAATATTAATCAGTTCGATGGAATGTAAACGACGCAGGATTCGAAGCAAAATAAGTAGTATATGTCCATATATTCTCTGCCACTCATGAGAAATAGGCCACCTGGTATCATACACGATATAACAATTTATGTAACACTAAAACTACAATAATTCATAACTTTTAGAGAAATATTGTGTGAATTATTTATCTCAAAATTCTGCAATGTTTATGTACTTTTATCTAAAATCCCAAACAAGATAATAATTCTCAAAACTTTTTTAATAATTTTTTAATCATTCGTAAGGTGAACCTCGCTTTCAGTAAATGTTCTGATAGCGACAAAGGAGAGAATATATCGTTTATCGATATCAACAATCTTCCATGCGTTTCTCGTATCACCAATACAATTCCATTCTCTTCTTAAACTCGATACCTTCCATTTGCTACGGTGAACTATTCTCTTTCTCGCGAAGGATCAACGTGTTCCAAAAGCGACCCGTTGATCATTCATCGAACGTGCCCTGCTCATGTTTCATTATCCTAAAAGCAACGCCGCGCATCACCAGGATCCTTGGTCCAAGATGGAAACGATATATCCGTAGTTCTCGAGCAGCATTTTAATCTCGCCTACGTTTTATCAAATCCCATTTTACATCCGCCCCTATCCTCTCTATCTCTTCGACCCACTCAAATTTCTTATCACTGTTATTTGTATTTCTATTTATTTAGTTATCATAAATCATTCGCATACACAAGTTGAAAACGAAGTACTACAATTTAACCACTCTCAGAAGCCAAACTAATCGATAACGTTTTTCACTAATCAGTTCATTTCATCGCATAAGTACTCGATCAATATTCGATTCTTTAGTTCGCTGCATCGCAAGAAACTGACACGAACAATGCTAAATTCTAAAGTAAATTTAAAAAGCAGTTTTTGTAACATCATCATCTCTCTTTTGTACTTTTCGATTTCAATTTAAATGTCATCTGTGAATCGTTCGATTCTATTCTTCACTGAATTACGTTCGAAAAGAAAAAACCAGTGTGCTTTTTGAAAATTCTTTAGTTCGAGCGAGGTTAAATATTTTCCAGTATTTTAGAGCATTCGTATGTCCCTATATGAGCTTCACAATAGCGTTCGTGAAAAGGGGAACTGATTACCTCGCGGAACAAACGGAATAATTACAGCATGTTGACGTAGACTACCATTTCGCCCCGGCGACGAGAAACGAGAAAAAGTGTAGCGCGCGAGAGGCAAAGAAGCCAACGGAAGCAGAGCTAGACTTTTCCATTTAATTCCATTGCGACGCATTAGAACGCGTGTGACGATGGCACAAAAGCTGCTCGCGAGACCGTGGTGTCCCATTTCTAGCGCGGTCCTCCAGTATAATGCAACGAAACGCCATGCAAATAGCGTTGGGAATTCCGGTGTCGCGTTTTTAACGAACTGTCACCGCTTCATCGAGTAAATAGTAAATACACCTATGAGACAGTCTCGTTTCTTCCAAATAAGACTACATGGTTGCTTTAAAAAATAATAGGACGTTTTAAGGTTGAAGAAAAATTTTAAGGGCATCGTTACGTAACTTACAGTGGCTCAGAAAACTTTTTCCGAAGCCTTCTTATTTTACTTCTTTATTTTATTAATTTTATACTAAAAGATTTTGTACGTTAATTATTATGTGTCTCTTATGAAATATTTTGAAATTTGTATAAAGTAAAATTTGGAAGCAATCTGACGATGTATATACAAGTTACAAAATATTTATTACAAACATATATTTGTAAGTTGCATATATAAACATTTTATGCATAGTTTCGCAATATTCAAAACAATATGAAAACTTGGAATCGTTTGTAGGAGTAATTCCATCTCGGGAAACTTATTCGCTAGAAGGAAAAATGGTCTCATGATTAATAACATTGTTTGCTCTACGTTTTCAAATTTTTCTAACTTTTCGAGTTACCCAACTTCGCTTGTTAAAATGTAAAGTTGCTCTATAGCGAATAACGACCTATAGAACAGTCATTTGATGTATTTTGAAGGAACGTATCTTAAATAAAATGGAACATCTTCCGCAAAAGTTCACTATGTTTTTTTTTTTTTAAATTGCTTATTCTTCAGGCAAACGTGTATTTGATTTGGATCTCGTTAATCATTGTAACCCGACGTTGATTTCGTATGGTCTGCAGGAATCCCTTGATGAAGTCAAGATACACACTATCCTATCCGCGTTGAAAGACTTTTGGTCCATTTAGATAAGACTGTTGGAAGGGCAGATTCGATCTGGACAGGGTCGATTAAACCAGAGACCGCTCGAACGAGACATAATTTGGTCGATCACCGAGGCTCCCTTCGTCGTCTCTCGAACGACCGCTTATCGCCGGCCAGAAATGGTGTTCTCGCAGGAAATTATATCGCACGAAACGTTAACCGACCACGCGTTACCGCATTGCAGCGGTAATATGCCCCGGAAGTACCATTTCCTCGAACCTATTGCCACCAATCTTTTTACTATCGCTTACGACTCGTTTCTATTTTATCTCCGTTTTGATTCCCTCTGTTTCAACTGATCTAGGGTTCTGATTGTTCTTGTCTATGAAAGTTTCAGGAAAAGGGGAAGTTTTTGTTGAGAATTTTGGATCTTAATAGCCGAAATAATGGTATAGGAACACTAAGTTTACACTTAGAGTTTATATTAGAATAGTTATATATTTATTTGATAAACGATTTCAAAGATATTCATACACACACTAATATTCACATACAAGTATCACTGTTATGCATCTAACCTAGTCTAGCACATAAAATTATACATATCTCAATAGTTCTGTTTCGAATGGTTATTTCATTCATCGAAGTAACAAGAATTTCGAATTAAGATCGCTCGAGACATGCTGCGTTGACAATAGCTTCCTTTTGACGCGACGTTGACAACCATTTCCGACTGCTCATAAACTCGATAAATTATTATAAACTCTGGATGACAAGAAACGGGGAAATGATCACTGACGTTAGACCTCTGTCTCCATAGTCTATGCTAATGATCCTCGAAAAAGGATATAACAAATTCGAATCCATGGGAAGGATCTACATGAACTATAATTATGTATTGGACTGGCAACTAAGTGATTGCGGATTTTGCCAGTAGGTGGTATGGACAAAATCCGCAATCACTTAGTTGCCAGCCCAATATAATTCGCGAGCGATGGATACGTCTGATGTCGATCTCCATCGAACAGGAAAGAACGATTTGATGGAACTAAGAATGACGAGGGGACGTTGGCTGAATTAATTAAATAGCTTTCTGGGCACGACATGAATTTGACAAACCTCTTGACGAGCCGAATAATGGAAAAAGCATACAATGGAAGAGGAAGAATACCGACCACGAGTTTTCTTCCATAAGAAAACCACGAAACGGTTTTTAAAGTCACGATTCCTCCCTTGCTTTTCAATCTTTACCCTCCGTGCCTTTTTATCGTTGCTTTAGTTATCCCTTTATCCATTCTTTGCTTTCTTTCGTGTTTGTAAATACTTTTCCATGATGGTTCTTTTACAACTTTTTAATAGGGTCGCATGCGGAGTCGACATCAGAAATAAAAGGACGTTTCTCAGAGAACGTACCTATCATTTCGCGTGACGATCAACTCGCTGGCAAGTCGCGATCGTTGGCGACAGGTAGTTTCCTGTGACAAGTTATTTCCGCTTTCTTTTTTTTTATCCGTTTCTTTATCACCCAGCGCGCAACATTTTGTCGGATAGATTGTCTCGTCGACAGGTATTTTTTGTCGACAGATCGACCCAGTCGACATGAATTTCACGTAGATCGTTCCGGTAGGATACATCAGTCGATAGATCGTCCTTTTCGACCAAATATTCTCTTTCCAAATGATTGCTATCGAGATACGCTGCGTTCCGTGTACAAAGCGCTACGTAGAAATGTTGCTTTTCTGCCTTTGATGTAAAAACTCGAAGGTTCTCTTGAAAGAAATATCATCGAGGGGCAGAGATTCGACGATTGGAAAACGTAGAAGCGTAGGTAAATCCCTATTGCTATGGAGTAGGGTAGAGTTGTTTCAGAGAAGCCAAGTAATTTTCCTTGTGATACGACAAACTCAGCTATGAACAATTTTAAGCGATCTACATTTGAAACAGGCTATTTGTCTCGCTTTTAACTCGCGTAACTACTACTCATCAAAAGAAAGAAGTACAATGTTGATCTCCTCAGTTGTAATTGTCATAGTTCAGTAATATGTGTATACTTTATTTCTACAAATTATTCAGTCGTTCGTTTTATTCATTCTCGCACAAAAGCTTGTCACTGATCCAAATAAGATTGTTCAAATCATTTTTTCGTTCTTGATATCTTCTCCTACTGCACGTAGAAAATTTACACCATATTTTCTTCCTCTCCTATTATAATATCAAAGATAATAGCGTCTCATAAGATACGATAAGTTAGATTATCCCGTGCTAGGTTAAAAATCGAATTTTAAGACTTTGAAGCTTAAGCGACGACGCAAATATTGTAATCCTCATCGATGTAACTAGGCTACAAACAAAACCATCTCTCTTTCTTGGTCAGATTGTTTGCCCTTCTTCAGGGGCAGAAAGAGGATCGTTTAATGCATCGATTTAACAAAAGTCGCGAGGGGGAGGGGAGGATTAATAAACAGAGCGGCTAAACGTAACAATGGGAAGAACAGAAACGTAGTTCCACGGTAAACGCGAACCAGTTCTTTCTTTCGTTCCTTCTATCGGCCGGGAAATTAGCTTATGAAGTGGATTGCTTCAGAGATACGTCAACAGCGGGACAGATGACTTTTCAGTTTTTAATAGTTCGCGAAATTCGTCCTCCTTTGAATTTAATTCCACGGCTTTGCTAAATCGCATGTTTGTCCCTTTGCAGCTCAGATTTTTCTATTCCTCTTGCCCTGTTGCTTCTGTATTTCCTAACGTCCCAGGAAATTTCCCCCTTGCGGTATTTTTGCCTTGGAAAATACTCGAAACTCGTTTCATTCGATTGAAGAGAGTTCGTGCACCGTCCCAAAATAACATCTTGCTTTCTGGCAAATTCGATGACTTCTCAAATTGTGTTTTAAGTCGAGATTGCGAAGTTGAAACTCGAAGTTCTTGATTCCCGATGGAAAAAGGAGAGGAAATAGTTAGAATCGTTGTTTGATCGTATGGTTATATGACAAACAGCCTTGTGAAAGTGTAAAACAGCGTGGAACATTATGCAAAGCAGAAATTCTAAACATCTGTCATCGTCGTAAATCAGTGAGAAGCTTTCAGGACATTTTTATCGTCGTCTTTCTCTTTCCTGAATTTTCCCATATTTCTCTACTCTTCCGCATCATTCGTTACTTTCTGTCATCGTGTTTTATTACCGAATAAACACAATTCTTTTAGGATATAATTAAAGACTGTTTCAACAATTACGTAATACTATGAACATTTTATTACAAAAACTTGACTTTTATTGAACAAACAAGCAAATTGAAAAGGTCGGCATGTTCTTCCTTTTTCCTGGAAAAAGCCAGAGGACGAAGGGTTATTTTTGTTACGAGCCCTTTAATCATGGTCGCCCTTTTGACGATAATTACGAGAGTAAACGGATCAAAGGGCACGATCAATCGTACGGCGATTCAATGTTTATCGCAACGAGCAAACTCGATCGTTTTCTGTCCAACGATGATTACTGCCGATCGATTGCCAATCCTTTTACATCTGCTCGCTTCGTTTTCTTACGGGAAATTCTGTGTATGCTCAGGAGTTCTGACGAGTTAGAAAGAGAAATTTTATCGGAAGGAAATTTAACGTTGAAATTTTTCTTGACTCGGCGTCACTGGCGAAACATTGTCGAACCATGTTGCAATTTGTTACGACTGGTTCCCACGATGAAAAATGTAACAGTTCACCGTGTTCTCTCGCCCATGCGAGGATTTTTCTCACTTCTGAAAGACAAAAGACGCCAAGAAGTCAACCCGGCGAGCATTCCGTATGTAAAGAGTTGTGCTTCTATCGGCACCCATGAATATTTCATCTTTGTTGTGCAACCACGTTCTCGCAGGTAGAGTGACAACTTAATTTCTCTTGTATTCTTGTCGCTGCAATTGTGAGTTTTCTGTTCCTACGGAATGGAACCCATGGGACAGGAACGACGCGATGTGTCTAGTGTTATTGCTACGGTTAAAAATAGAAAACGAAAGGAGCAATAATTTTCAAAACTCGTAACCCATCGTCATCTTCTTTGAAATTTATTTCTTTGATGTCATATTGATTTTATGGTTGTTAACAGGACCGCGTAATATCATAATGTAACTTGACAGATATAGCGATACAACGGTAAGTGTCTTCGATTATAGCGACTTGGGAGTTTGAGCAAACTCGTGATTCGCGTGCCAATGTAATATCTCTGAGAAAACAGAAAGAATTTTTGCATAATTTCCTTCACCGAGGATCAATAGCGTCTCATAATATAAAACAAAGATCATGCTGTGGAAAGTTCAAGGATGAATTTTAAGACGTTAGATCTCTGGTAGCTGAAATAATTCTGCCTCGCTATATACATAATTCTACCTACGTTTTACCTTGTTTAACCAAGTTCTTTTTGATTTGTTTTCGCGCCCGTGAGAAAATTCGTATACACCGTCGCGTTTTCTATTCAAAGCTGGCACCTTTCCAAGAACACATTGTCTTTCGGTCGCGCGACGCGGGAATTTATGAAATTTAATTGCGTTCTTTTGTTCTCCTTTGACGTTGATATTACATTCGGTCTACATTAGTATGAATAGAAGTTTAAAATATGAATATGAATTAGTTTAAAATATGAATAGGTGCATAAAGTATGAATATGAATGGGTTAGAAGTTGAAAGTACAAGCAGGAAGTCATTGTGAGATGAACCATAAGCTAACATAGTGAAAGATTCTGTCTGGTTAGTGCTTTCCAATATTAACCAGAGGGATAAGTTCGCACGTAACCGCGGTCTACATTTTTCACTAGAGCGTTTCCCAGCATCTGCTTTCGTTCTGTCCGCGTGAAGCACAGTTGGGAAGGAGAGAATGGCACGAGAAAGACCGTGCGCCGTACTCGCTTCACATTTCGATCACGTACGACGCCAGACCTTCGAGTCGAATAATAATTTCCCAAGGTTGATGGACCACTTCGACCAAAGGCAGTCTGCAAAAAACTTTCACGCACAAACTTCTCAACCTTTTTTTCAGTTTTTGAACCCAGTTGAAACGCGGATAACGTTGAGTATGAAAAAACTCATGGAAATACTAGGAAATGACGCAACAATACCGGAATTTTGATCCACCGTAGTCCACAATAGTCCGCGACGAGTAAAATCTACAATAAAACTACGAATAACAGTTTAACAAATTCGCAAGATCGAATGGAACGTATCTATGAAACGTAGATTAAAATAAACATTCAGGCACAAACTTTTAAACGTTTCCTCAGTCTTTGAACCCATACGAGGCTAACACCAGATCGTGCGTTAATTTCGCAATTTCCTCGAAAACTCACGGAAATGCTACAAAATGGCGTAACAATGCTGAAAATCCTGATCCGTTTTCAGTTCGAGTCGTAGACAATGGAAAGCTCGGTGAATTAATCCATAACATCGCCTTGTAGTTAGAGTACAATGCGTGAAACCTGTTTCAGCCCCGTGTTCCATCCCTTATACCTTCCACCCTAGTACGTCACGCTGTTACTCTCTGGCTGAGTAAATCTGTTTCAATTGTCGACGATCCCCTTTCATTAGCATCGGTAACGAAGTCAACGCTTTTTTTCTGGCCAGGATATTGGCTGGTGTCGACACGGAGTCGCCGATACAGAGTCGCCGATACGGGAAGAAAAGCAACGTCACGCCGAGGCGAAAGTCTGCTATTCAAGCTTTCCCTTCTCTACCGCGGCTTAAACGCTCGTTGTTTGCGGACGGAAGAATCGTTTCGTTCGTGCGTTTCGATTTTACGTGACCGCGCAACGAAGAAGTACGTGTCTGCTTTCCGTGATTTTTCCACGGGAAAAAAGAAGGATTAGAGAAAGAAGATAGGAACGATATAGCTTTAAGAAGAAGTTTCAGTAGATTAATCTGCGACTAATCGAACGTCGCTGATTTTTATTATAGCTACGATAGAAAACAAAAACACAGAATAAATTAAAAATGTATTTGGAGTGGATTGAGAAAGAACAGTGACGAATATTTCGACTAGAGAAAATGAAATTTATCGTACGGTTGTTTATTAAAAATTCAAAGTTTTAATCTGTTGTTTTGTGACTTTTTTAACGGCTTCTTAATGGTAGAATATTAGGTAAAAAACAGTTTATCAACGTTCCAGCTTTCGATAAAGTTACAGGGATAAATATGCGGGAAATTCACCAGGGAAAAGCCGTTCTCTTAAATTTCCCTCGAAATTCACAATATCTGATTTTCTTGAAATTTTGAAAGAATATCACCTGTAATATATTACACAATATAGCACGGAATTTTTCTAAGGTTTGATAATTCTTAATCTAAAATGTTCGTCTTATAGTTGAAGTTTATATTAAAGTTTCCTACAAATGCGAGCTATTTCCCTCGAATAAAAACTACAGTCTACATACCGTGATATTACAAGGCAAGGGAATAAAGTCGAGCTGTTATTTTTACAATTAGTTTCATCGTATTTACTTTGGAATTTACAACACTGGAATTTCATTAATTTTATTGCCAGATCTAATAAACAAATACCGAAGCTTGTTAGAGCAGGTAATTAAAAAAAATCTCCTAGAGAAAGTAATAAAATTACATTTTAAAGTCTAAAGCTTCGAATGTTCGGAGATTGTATCGCGGAATTTCTAGCTTCTCGAAATTCAAGAGCGCCGAGCGAAAATTGAATTATTATTGCGGCGCCTGTGGACAGCGATAACAACGATGCAACGAGTATCGTTTCGACAGGGACCAGGGTGTGCTTTCGTGGGACGTGTTAGGTTCGATCGTTCGATGTTTGCCACGATCAAATAGAAAGTCGAGACTCTGGATGATCGGTCGAACGAATTCTCGCGTTTTCCACCAAAATTGTCACGAACGTTGAAGTTTGTGGTTTACGAGCGACGCTCCTTTACAGCTGCCACGATTTTACAATGTCCCATCGCTGAGTTGTTACTTCGACAATTTCTGACAATTTTCCCTGCCGTTCTGCCATCCACGGTTCGCTAATTGACACGCTCTCAGCCACGGATTTATCGTGCGAAAATCTACGACACGAGAAAACGACTGTCTCTTCCTTTCTCCCTTTATTCCTTCGTATTTGAAAAAGAAGTTTTCTATGATGGTGTCGTTCCACCAAGAACATTCTCTCAGTCGCTGTTCGCTCTAAAGATACCTCAACGTACGAATTTTATAATTCATTTAATTCTCAACCATTGGTCATTAGATCGTTGACTTTTACTCATTCACATAAAATTTGGAAAATGTAAAAATGCGCAAAATACACGTGGTGAAACATCCAAAGTAGAGGAGAACGCGTTATAATCTCCAACAGGTGAAACAGACTTTCACATTGCCTCTTTCTTACTCGTGTTCATAAAAATATAAAGTTGCATAATAATCCGCATTTCACGCGGTTTCGCACGAATTCTCACGCCTGTACAGATTCCTCTAAGAACAGAGGTATCAAATTTTATCAATAACGTGCATTCAACGAGCGGGAAGAACGAATATCCTATTCCTTTCTAGGACAATTCGAAAGCAACGAAGCATGTGTAACGGATACCAAAGGCAGATGAAAGGTGAGCGAATTATTTATGAAACAATTCTCTACCGAAGATACTGGGAACGTCGGCATGCGAATAAAATATTCGCTCGGTTTTTTCCGTTGCTGCTTTCGCAACGCTATGCTTCATAATTCGGTCACGTAGCCTGACAAAAACTGTATAGAAAGTACGTGCCTGCAGTGTCGCAGGATATTCGTACTGAATCACAGAGTTCGTTGCTTTTCGAAGAGACACGATAAAAGACTACAATTCTTTATTATCAATAATATTGATATATTATTGGCTCGTGTATTTCACGTTTGCTACTCTTTCATCGATGGAAGATAGAGTCTTCCTAATCGAATTACCCCGAAAGGAGAAAGGATAACCTTTCATGTACTCGTAGAATCGTCACCGAACGTAACACGATATCGGTACAAATTCTCTCGGTACATCTCCTCCGAGAAACATTTTCTCTATTCGATCGAGTTAACTCTTTCGTCTTTTTTCGTTGCTCCTCGGCGAATAGATAAGGTAAATTCGCGGTTGTTTTTCTTTTCTCTTGATCTTGCTTTCTACTCGGTCGAACTTGGTTATCGACGAAAGCTGCCGGATAAAATTTTTTGAGGGAAGAAAATTAATAAACGACCTATAATGCAACTCACAGAGAGTCGAGCGAACGAAGTTTGTTTCGAGCATCGACCGCGTAGCTACTTTTTAATTACATAATGTAACGGTAACAGGCGCCTCTTTACACTCGCGTGTCTGCATGGTTCATCGTGGTCACGGCTAATGCAAAGACGAGCTTTCTTTTTCCTTTTTTTCTTGTCTTTTTTTTCGTTAAAGCCAGCCACGATGCACGAAGTTGCTACGAAGAGAAGAAGCAAACTTTTTTTTCGCCCGGTTTCATTAAACAGGATCCAGGCCATTTCCTCTGGCCGTAGTCGTTCCAGTGGTCGAGATATAGCCGCTTGCTCTCTTGATTAAGGGGCTGGAACAAGTATTAAAAATTCCACGGTTCAGGGTTACGCGTAGGCCGGAGAAGAGGCGCGAGAACAGCGACGAACGAAACTACGCGGTGTCATTCGAAAGAGAGAAAACGCTCCGTACCGAGCTGTATTTCACGTAGGAAAATTGCCGGCCAACTGGTCTTCAACCTCAGAAACTTACGAGACTTGCTTGCTGCTTCCTAAAGAAAGTTTCGCGCCGTATATAAATCACGCGCCCTTTTAATTATTACGATGAAAGTTGTTAGATTCATCCGGTGTTCATGCACGTGAAATTAGATCGCTTTTTAAAGTCTCTGGATTTGAGATACGTTATCAGAAAACAGACGTCGGATAAATCACGAGCCATCTCTTCTGGAAGTTTCAGTGGTTTATGTAAAAACCGGCAGAAACTCCGACTAACTTCTGCGAACTGGGTTTGTCTCCTTCGCGAAAGCGGGTGTCACTTGCAAGGGATCAGTTGTTGGAAAAACAGTGTGTATCTGGCAGATAACGTACGCCGTGTCATAGTCTGGGTACTAATTTATTTTATAGTTCAGTTGGTTAATTTTTTACAGATCTCTCGCTGGAAAATTTTTTCGAACCTCTTTCTACAAAGTATGCGAAAACAGGGAATGATATTGGGAAAAGGAAAGAACAGGACATCAGAAAGATCAGAACAACAGATCAAGTCAGATCGTCAGACCTACACGTTACGTGTTCGATTTCTTAAAGGGGAAATTTTATAAAATTTATCTCGTGGATCTCTTTCTTGAATCTTCTTATATGAATCGTATTAAAATAGCCTGAAATATAAAAGAATATGGAATTCTTGAATTAAACTTGCGTATCTGGTGTATTCAATTAAAAGATCAGTTGTATAATTCTTCAAGGAAAAACTTTTAGAAATTTTGTCCTGAGCTTCTCTGTATAAAATATGCAAAAATGTGGAATGAGATTGGAAAAATAGAAAATACGTAGAACCCGTGGCTTTCATTTACGTATCGGCGTTTCCAGTTAATGGATCTACCCGAGAGTTTTTTAATTCCGCGAAGAAAAACTTTTCTAGTGAAGTATAGCCAAGTATGCAGAAACGTGAAACGAATTGAAGGTACAAAGGAATATAGAATTCGTGAATAGCACTTATGTATCTGGCGTGTCGAATTAAGGAATAGTTCCCTTTCTATAGCGAGCCATTGAAGAAACTTTGATCATTTAAATGCAGATCGACTTGTGCATCTTTGTTTGTACAGTCACAATTCGAGCGCCGTCGCAGAAAATACGAACATATCCATTTATTCACGCTTACAGCAATACGAACATGCCGGCTTTACGAAGTTAACCCTCGAGAGTAACAGCAAGAAGGGCTAATGTCGTTCGTTTGACAAAGAAGGCGATAGCCGTGTGATCCTCCGTGTAATCCAGCATCATTTCATTATCTGTGATTATTCAGTCTCCCTTTCTTCTCCCTTCAACTCGCTATTCATTCTCTTCCATGGTGAAATTCGAATTGAAAGAGAGAAGTAGTACTTACACCCAGTTACAGATTAGTTTTCATTTATCTCGAATCTTCTGAGTTTACGTAACAATGCCAGGCGAGACTCCGTTACTTTCACTTTGTGCTTTGTGATCTGTCGGATTACAGTTTCGCCTCCATTTCATACCAACTTTTCGCCTATTTTCGCCAGTAGGCTACAGCCGCAAATTTTTCAAACGCTCGATTCATCCAGGTATCCATAGTACAGGAAATTCGATCATTTGCTGCAATCACCAAAAATATTCGTTTTCAGAAAATTATTCAAATCAGCATTCGTATATTTATATTTATAATTGCATGGGATTTGTAAGAAATAATCTGTTGATTGCTTTGTTCTTTTGCCTAGTTATTTTCTCATTTGCGTAGAATATTCATAACATTGGAAATATTCAATCGCTTGTTCTACATTTCATCAGCAAAAATTCTCATTACCCCAATAGAAAGAAATAACCGATCGATCCTCTTATTATTTTCGCATCTTTCCATCTCTACGCGCTATTTCCAACGCGTAAACCTCAATCATTCGTTCTAAACAATTAAAACATTCCTATTTTCGATCAATTTGGTGATCCCAAAATCAATAAGAATAACGCGATACAATGGAGCCAAGAATTTCAAATCCATAGTTGTAAAATTGAAGGAAAACTCTGGCTAGGATCATATCGCGATCGAGTCGAAGGTTTGTCTTTCATTTGCAAATTCCACAAGCTCTGTATGCCATATTACTGCGCTGTATAAAGGCAATTTTCGTTGCGCTTGGGAAGCTGCATCCACGGTGTACTTAGGCTGCTCTATTACTGGCGTTAACGCCCTTATTGCATCGACGTGATAGTGGCGGCTAATGGTAGCGTGTGTCGTTTAATTTATGCGCATAATCTTGATGGTTAAGTAAACAGAAACCCCGAGACTTCCGTTCGGTGTTCGTTCTCTTTCCGTACGTCAAGTATCCCGGAGCAGAGGAAGGGAGTGGAAGAGACGTCACTGGCGGTTGAATTTATTGTAGATGTATATCTGACGCGAAGATACACTGCATTAGCGTTAATTAATAATCGATTCGCCAAGAACGGTGCAAACCTTGAACTCATTTAAATTTCACCACCCTCAACTTCGCAAGAAGCGCGCGAATTATCGGGAGTTGGGACACATCTCGATAATTAAACCGGCTAGACTTGGAAGACTTTTAAATTTTACAGGCTATATCGATCAAGCTCGTAACTACTTTAATTCTAAAATGTAATTGCTCGACAAGTAAAAAAAATATTACGAATATCATGTTTTTTTAATTCAGCTTAGAAATTGCAATTTTTCTTAGCATTTCTTCGCGATAAATAAAGTATCGAAGTAAGTAAAATCTACATACTGGTATAATAAAACAGATGTAAATTACTTTCTTCTCTTCTTCTTTCTATCTTCTTTCACTTGCATCTCCATCAATTTCAATCAGATTTTATAAAATATTTGTTATTATGAATATCAAATATCGTTCGACGTTGCCTCCTGTTATAAACCAAAATACCTCTGCAAAATCTGGAAACGATCGTGACTAAGGACCCATATATAACGTTATATTAACATAATCAAAGAGAGAGGACGTAACGGGGGGTCTCCATAGGCGATAGCCGAACATAGTGAAAAGGAATTTATGGTAAAGATATTCTATCATAATGGTGATGCCTGAGGTGCAATTTCCTCCTGCATATCGGAGACATTACTCGCGGATATAATTTCGCCGGTTTTCCCTTCCCCGGT
Organism: Bombus vancouverensis nearcticus; assembly: GCF_051014615.1. NCBI lineage: Eukaryota > Metazoa > Arthropoda > Insecta > Hymenoptera > Apidae > Bombus > Bombus vancouverensis. The sequence goes on along the minus strand of NC_134921.1, from coordinate 8,756,514 downwards.
ATCTTCTTTCTTATCTTTACCAAAGTCACTTCCATTCCCCAAAGAAACACCCACTCACCCGCATACATATACATACACCCATAGAGAAACGTGGATTCTACTTTCTGGCCAATATGCAACGTCTGCGATTTACTATTTTGTATACGAATAAATTTCTCAACTCAGTGTGCATTATTATAATCGCATTAATACGATTTTACAGGTCTGTTGGAGGAGTAAATTGAATCGAAGAATAAATTGCGTTCTCATATTGGACGAGGGAAATGCAGAGGTTTCTTGACAATTCGGTGAAATATTCGGTGATAAACATGGAGCGAAATAAGAGTGCAGATACGCTCGTAAAATATTGGACGAAGTATTTAACAGGCAGGCTGGTCAGACTTCATTCTTCCAACACTGATTTATCGAAGTAGTCGAAATGATCGTTTCCAAATTTTTTGCTTTCAAAATTGATGCTGTCGTGTGGAAATTTTTCACAAATTAATGTTGTTTTTTTATTTATTATCTTCTACGCATTGGATTATTCGGAAAATTCATAGCGAGATTTAGAAACAATTTCATTTGTTTTCAGTTTTATTATCGACAATAACATTAAAATATTGATATTATTTTTCGACTAATTAAAGCAGCACTAGAATCTCATCGATACCGAAAGCGATGAATCTTCTCCCCTCTCCCTCCCCTCGTTTGGAATTCGTCCAAGTCGGAAAGGATCGCTCAAAATTTGCTCGCATTGTACGTGCCTCGTTTTTACATTCCGCGTACCGTGGATGATTTATCTGCAGGTATGTTGTAGCTACGTTTCCTTAATCGCCATAAAAAAAATTCATGGCAGATAACGAAACAAATCGAGCTGCTGTGATTTATCGTGCCTTAATCCACCGATACCACGATACTCGACGATTTTTTACCAGTTAACCGCGTGATCGATTCTGGAAATTCGCTTCATACCCCGCTTTCCGATTGCGATGCGACTCGTTCAAAATTCGAAACTCTTCGATGGTATAGACACTTTCAAATTATTGTATTGTTAATTGGTCAAACAAATTTTCAGACATAGCTCTATAATTTTATCACGTTATTATAAAATACAAATTAATTCATCGAAAAAGGTTCAGCATAAATGTTCCCGTAGCTGTCAAACGAAATGAGATCCCTGCGGATTATCATAAACGTCTTTATATTTGCTTTTCGAACGAAACATGTGTTTCTTCATACATTCAAAATTTGTTTAAATATCTCTTATTATAATATTACAATACTGAAAATATTAATACATTGTTTATCTTGATAATTCTACCTTTGATTGCCGTAAAATCTCGTCGATTTATCAGCTGTTTGAAAGACTTTCATCTTTCAATCTAAGAAATTGTTTTACTTTTTTAATTACTAAGATTCTCCTGCCTAGTCATAAAGGGATATTAAAATGAGAAAAACAACAAAAGGATATTTATTATATCTTTCCCTGTGATCTTCCGGTATAAGTGGAATAAATAAAATTGGCGAAGAAATAGTGGTTGCTTCTGGAAAACGGTGAAATTTCATGCGATGTCATGACGCGTCCGGGAAATAGAGAAAATGAGAGAACAACATAGGAAATACACACAGCAGGGGGCTGCGAGGCGATAAATCGCCTTTCCCCTTGTACTTCCTTTGCCGAATACGGAAGAAGCTGTGTTCTCGCCACTCAGCGTGGAGGATTACTGAATCTCCAGGTCGATCGATTTTTCTTTTCTCGGGGGTTCAAATCGCCTCGATTCCTCCCCAATCTTCCACCTTGTAGAAGTTGCAAGCCTCTAGATATTAAACCTCGGAACCTCGGTGTACCAGGTTTTCCAATTTTTTGGAAATTCTTGAGTCATCGTAACAATTGTCGCCTACGCTGTTACACACACACATACACACACACACGTACATACTACTTACTACTTCCAACTCAAGAACATTCCAAATTCCTCTCGCGAACTCCTTTCACGAAAATCCATAAAACTCGCCTAAAATGTGAAACTAGAGAGAGAGAGAGAGAGAGAGAGAAAGACAGAGAGAGAGAGAGAGAGAGAGAGAGATTCTCGTCGTTAAGTCACGCTCGATCAACCATGATTTATCGGGGGAAGAAAAGACAGCACGGGGTGTGAAGGATGACGACGGTGTTGTCGTTATTAAATTTTAAGCCGGGACAAGACTCGCGGTCCTTTCAAAGTGAATATTAATGTCTCACCAGGTGGTAAGTCCCTGACGAGATTCTGATAACAGTGATACGAGGAATAAGCAAACTATCTCAATATAACAAAATCTCGTTTATCCGCGCCTCGTTTATATGAACAAGTTAATTTCAAGCCTCTATTATGCAAACTACGATCGAATGGAATTTCGCAATACAAACGGTGTATTTTTATAACGAGGATATTAATACACCAAATCATCTGTTGTTATCCAAAATAAATTCTATATGCTAAAGAAGGAACAAATTGATAAACCGTACGAGTCTTTTTTTAATACTGGAATATTTTAATGAAATACCTTTTTGGTACCTGTTTGAGGATAAGTTAATAACAATCCTGAATTCGTTTGATGTACACGCTATAGTGTTGTAGAAGGTAATAATAGACACCAATTTATGCGCATAACAAAAGCTTGTGTTTCATATAACCACTTTACTCCATGTCTGATCACATACGTACCGTATCTACTTACCCGTATTCTACTGTTCTCTTGTTTCACCGCAAATCTAAGAAAATTATCGTTTATATAGAGACATTACCATCTGCGTGTTCTGACTGTGAAAGCAACTTTGACACCTGGAGAATGAAATTCACACTTCGCAGTACGATTGAGATGTACAATCTTCCGACTTAATGCAAGCGTTATTCTGGTGAAAAGCGATGCGTTTATAGGACACCTTTACGAGCGCCGTTATCAAACTTCGTGAGACTAAAACTCCAGATGTTTAATCGACAGCGGTACAGTAAAACTCCATTTGTTGGGTCGAAATTTTAGTTGATATTTCACTGACTGAACTTTCGCCGAGCGAATCCACTTGTCAAGTCGTCAGCTCTAATCACGTGGACGAAAAATATTAAGTAGCGGAGAAAATGGGTGAATTACAATTGTATAAATTGTTTGTCTTCCAACAAGTTGCAACAAATTTCTAGGCAAGTTCTACTGTGTCCTAATCTAAATATCCAAGAGAGCTAAGATGAGAGTTGGTCGCGAGTATTGGCTGATCTTCGTGTTCCCTATTCTCTCTATCGCGGTTCCTATACGTATATGTTGTATGTGTATCTCTCGTTCTCCTGATACCGAACTTCCTTGCTTAACTAAGTTCTTGGTGAATGCGCTTAACAACCACGAGCCTTGTCCTGCTACTGGCTAGCGCCATACCGACCGTCTGCCGTATGATTTAACGACAAACTTTGAGGTCTTACTTGTAAACGCGGTCAAATTAGCTGGGTACGTATTGCAGCCGGTTATTTAGACTTACGCCGACAGTTTTAAAGTTTCCATGGTGTTACAGCAGGACAACATAAGGGTTGGCAAGGTGACTTTACTTAAGGAACTATTTTATGGAAGGCAAGGATGGGATTCACGAGTGTTCGTTCTGTTTGTTCGCGAGATTATACTCGCTAATGGTCCTTGGTATTCGTTATACGAGACGTTTTAAGAATCCGGATGATCAAGAGATATAACCGGTACAAATATCAGGATTATTTCTGTTGTAAAGTTCCACTGCAAAGGCGAGCGAATCTTATCGTACGAAAAGCACACAAAAAAACGCCTGGGAAAATCCATTTCTATGATGACGCAGTATCTTTTCATTTCAAGAAAGCTTGCGTCCGTTCGCAATAATAGGGTTTGAGAGTGTTGCCTGGTAGATTCTTGCGTATCCTCAACGTAGGAGGAACGATTCTCTTCTCCTTTTAATTACCTTCTTGCGCAATTTCATTAGGAACATTCAGATATATACCGGACCACGACAGTGTTTGAATACTTACCATAGATAATTTTTATGTATACAGTATGTATAATGGAATTTCATTTGCGAGTAATGAGACACAATTATGAGACAGAAACTAATGAGATACACTAATGAGACGCAATTTAATTAACGTATACAGAAATTACGAGACATTTATTGCAAACATATATTCAACAAAACTTACGTGCACACAATTATGAATTGTATTAAATAATATTACAGCATTGCATAACATAAATAGGTATCTTAAACCCATTAGAAATATTAAATACGAATATTGAAGTTTATCAATATAATTGATAATTAACTGTTTAAACACTTTCGTGATTTCTATGAAATGTACACTTGTATCAAATATTTTGTAGCTTCTGTATGTATTTTTAAATTCGTTTCCACCTGTACTAATATGCTCATGACAGTCGAATCTCATAACAATGCTAATGAAATTTCAAAACGTTTCGTATAACACGCGTATGATATATTCATAAAAGATGTATACAAACGAGCCTGTGTAGTCGTCGAATGACACAGTGAAACCTGGGAATGGAATCGCGATTCGTCTCTTCTTCGTTTAATTTCACATCTCGTGAGAATTATTACACGATTTAAGGATCCAACGGGTGCGTACACCTTTATTGCGTTCGTACGGGAATGAAAAATTACGCGTTTCCTGCTACACGAAATGAAAACCCGCCCCCAATACGAGTGCCGCGTTTCATTCGCTAAAAACACAGCGGCAACTGGCTGATTCATATTTTATTCATGGGACGCGCAACCGGTACAGTTCCCTTCCGATTTCTCGCGAGCCGCTCTCTTGTTTCGTTCCCGGGGGTCTTTCCCGTGGAAAGGGATGGCAATATTGCGGCCAGTTGTAATGTTTCGCGACAATGACGTTACCCTAGTGCTGCACCGGTGTTTTAGAGGGCCGGATTTTCCACTATTTCATAAGTCAAATCGAATGGCGCCCGGTGAAAATTGGGAAAATGGGTTCGATGGTTTTAATGGCTTCAATGGATTTGGAAAAAAACATTTCCTGTGTTACATATGGAGAAAGGCTCTGACCATTAAAAAATGTATTAACTTTTCAAATGAGTATATATCGTAAAAGTAAAGAATCGTTTCTAGTGTCATTTTCGTTTTTTATACGAAGTTATTGTGCCTACGTTTTCTTTTTTTAAATTATTATCTTAAATGCGTAAGTTTTAAAATATATAGAAATTAACAAGCGAATTGGTCATTTGAAACAACAGTCGCTATTTTTTTTCGTGGAATCTATAAATATAAATCGAAAAATATAAATTCCGTTTATAGATATGAAATATAATAATCATTGTACCACAATTTCGGATACACGTTGCAGTATTTCGTTATGATGATTATGAGAAACAAAATTATTACGATTTGATGTGCCCACAGTTTTGTAATTAAAGTACATCCTATGGAAAGTGGGATAGCTTCTGGTACACCTGGTCCATAGATTCGATCAGAAAATTAATTTTCTAATATAGTAGAATTGTATTATACACGCGGAATTTTAATGTGAAATAATATTCTGTGAACGTAACAGGATTCAACCTGTCAAATACTCTTATTTGACGTGTTGTGTCAAAGCGGCCAGTTACTAGAGTTACTCGAGATTATCGCGGACTCACGCGCTGGAATTAAACCGGGAAAATTTCGCAAAATCCAGATTAAGGCGTTACGTGGGACCGCGATTTTCTAGTTTCTCATTTAATTAAAACTTGCGCCTCGGCAGTGAGGATGCAGCGGGGTGGAGAATTTGTTATTCCGGCTGTTCAAGAGAGTGGAAAATAAAGTTTCATCGTTTATGACCGGTTCCTTCGGATAACGAACATACCCAAGCTCGCGGCTATTAACGCGATTACTTTCACTGACCCGATACATTGACCAAGAGTTCTTACATTAATCTGTATTAGCCTACAATCGTGCATCCGACGTTTTGCTTAATTAGAAGCAGTTTGGACGAAGAAGAAGAAGAACGTTTAGCGTGATATACTGACTGAAGTTTCGCCATGCTGCTCGCAGAACAATTAAGGGATCATTTTCTCTATCATTTTGTGTTTTTATTTCCATTACTAATATCTCTATATTTCTTTTTAATATTGGGTTAATGCACATGAAGTTTCTTTTATTGAAATAAAAATGTAGCCGCATGTAGTTTCTTTAACAGTTCTATCCTATTTAATGAAAATAATTTTTATGGTACATGACCAGACTGTTAGTATCTGTACAAATACATTTTCCTTTAAATATTTTTCTATATTTTTTATGAACATACGAGGTTTCGTTTCTTCAAATAAATATTTAACCACATACATATAGTCTCTCTAGTTGAACTTTGAACAAAATAATTTTTATGATTAGACTGTTGATAATCGTGCAAATTCATATTGTGAGGGACATAATTAAAAAGATAAGACTCGAGAAGATATCTAGTATATATTATTACGAGCACTACATTTTAGAATGTTTTATATAATTTTTGTCTTCATCCCCATTAACGTGTAACAAATTCATGCTTCAAGACCGATGGTTTAACTCGAACCATTTCTTTAGAAAGTGACATTTTAATGTATAGAAACCACTATCCGGTTACGTGTACGTTTCTATCACACCCTGAACACTTGGGTGGCGTCTAGCCAGGCACACCATGACATGGAATTGATTTACAGACAAGCCCGTTAGTTTGAACCGTAGCGTTCTCCGGTCGAGCCCGACGGCTCGGTTAACTCGGTATTTCCAAATTAACTTAACTTCTGCAGCCTTAATTACGTTTCTTGGCCTGGCCAACTTTGTTAGCGTGTCGCTGCCCATATTGTTTAGCTGTGCCGCCGCTGGCTTCCATTAGCCTCATGTAACTAACTTCCCTCCTCTTCTGAGGACTTTCCGCTTACAGAAGCTTACGAGATCCGCGGATTACTGGCTCAGCTCTTAGCCGGCTTTCGAAGGCCACTCGAAGCCGCTTAGAAACATCCTCATCCTCCCCTAAATCCTGAACGATTTCTAATTCGACCGAACTTCCCTCAATAGAGTGGACAATTTAAAGATTGCCACAGCTAAACGGAGAGAAAGAAGAAAGAAAGAACGTTGAAAAATGCATAGAATGCGCGTAACATGCAAATTTATACGATATATCGAAAATACATAGTACTCGTTGTAATATTTAAAGCGAGGGAACGAATCTCCATTTAGATTACATTTCTCTAGTTTGTAGAAGTATGAATTTCCAACGGATCCGCTGTCTAGTAACGATCTTTTGATTGTAATTGTCGGAATCATACACAATTCTCGGCTACGTTTATGTAGCAATAAAATGAATTTTATCGTGAACATTGATGAAAGTTTACAACTTTGAGATAACAGTTGGAAAGTAAAGTGATCGAAGTTCGGGATAAGGTTAATTTTATTTGTGAAATTTCGTACTCTTATAAATCCTCGAAATAATTTCTATCATTTAAATGAAATTTGTTGTTGCAAAATCGCCGCAGATTATATAGTACATGTTTTTCATTTTAATTCTTCTCCAAAGATTAATCGTTCAATCATCGATCCTTGTCAGGAAGTAATTCATCTTCGTTTCAAGATTCTCCGACGTTTTAATCATGAAACATAACACGTCTGTTATAATTTGAACTTTGACGAAATTGGTAGAAGTGTAGTTCGGAGTAATATGGTTACAATATCGATTAATCGACGTTTCAATGGTAATTCCACGCGAGCAGTTGATTAATCCCCCATCCGACAATTTTACGATCATTACGCGATTCAATAACGAAAAAAATGATCGTTCACGCGACGACGACGTTCATTTCCGTTAGTGGATTCGGCTCGTTACAGACAGAGCCAGCTCTCAAGCCGATAGCTCGCGGGATAAACTAATTAATACTTGGCTCCTAGAGTTGAGCTGCTACTTTATTCGATTAACGACATTGTCGAAACAATGGTGCAATTAATGCTCCGCCCGATGGAACAACGGCACGTTATACGACGTTCGATTCGTCGAGGAAACAAGGGGAACCTTTGTTTCATCACGTACCACGGAAACTTCACTCTATACACGTGAGACACGTAGAAACGAAAAACATATTGAGCAAGATGCGTTTCCGCGGAAATATAATTTGTTGAGGGGATACTGAACGCGTTATGGAACGATATATAGAGAAGGAGAGATCTTTACTTTGAAAAAACTGGTACAAATGATCCCTGCCAGGTTTGTTGAAACGCTGCTGGTCGTTAAAGGGGAGCCGTGGTCATTAATGGCGCAGGACGAAGTCAGGAAAGTTAGAGGAAACTTCTCGACGCTGTTCCCCGTAAAATTGATGCGGGGAAATGGACGCCAACCATTTGATGAATTTCTTCGGAACGAATTTTAATTGAAATTACTTTTTCGCAGCGTTCATTACGCGCTGCGGATCGCGATAGTATTAGTTACGAATAGCGCGCGCGCGTTAAAAAATTATTTCTTCAGCACAATTTCGACATCGCTCGCACAATTTATGGTATATGGCTGTTTCGTTGCGTTATTTTAATCGGAACGTCACTGATTATTACGGGCGCTGGCTTGGTGGTTAATTCGCCGCTTTGGTACGGATGAAAATGAGAGAAAAGGAAAAAGTGGAAGGAAGGATGAACAAAGGCGAAGAAAGGCAAAATAAGGGAGGTGCGAGGGTAGAGAAGGAAGAATGGGAGGCACGATGAAGAAAAAGGAGGAGAGAACAAAGAAAGGAGGGAAGAGGATTGCAGATTTTTTGGGAATCGTAGCACGCAGGCGAGTTAATAACGGAAGAAGGAAAGGAAGGGAGGAAAAGAAAGGGAATCTGTAAAGAAAGAAAGGAAAATTATGAGGAGAATGGGAAGAAAAGGAAGATAAAAATGTAAAAAGGATAGAGAATGTAAGAAAGGAAAACCGGATAGAGAAATATCAATAATCGAGACATACCAGCGAGAAAAATGAAGGAAATAAAAAAGAGAAAATCGGGAGAATTGAGACCGGTGAGAAAGAAGGAAAAGTGTAAGAAAGAGAGAAAATAGATGAATTTGCATCGGTAAAAAAAACGAACAGCAAAACGCGTCAACGCGTATTAAAGTAAAATGGAAATAACGAAGGGAAATAGCGAAGCGACGTTTCTCGCGCGGCGAATCGCCATAAAATTTATTTAATAACCCGCGAAAGTGGCTGTTTTATCTGGCGCATCTTTACGAGTACTTCTCTTCGTTCTCCTTCACCTTTTCTTACACCCCTTTTTAACTTTTTAATGGTCTCGAAGGAGTGGAAATTTCTTGACCTGAAACGATCCTCTTCCTCTCGTTTTGTACTCGCCTGGTGTCTCTCCAGTATCATCGATGTCACTTTGACCGGCGGTTAATTCGCAACGAAACTCGCGATGGAATTTTTCTGCGTGCAGTCCGACTACCAAATGGACGATGGATATCTGATGAAGTATTTAAAAGTGTCATCGCGCGGACACGGATCTATGAAACGGTAATTCACGGACCTGTCAATTTGATTCCGCGCAACAATTGAATCTAGACAGCGAGCCAGAATCGTTTCACTAGCTCCAGAGTTAATGAAACGTGTCTATCGAAAAATTAAATATAGCGCACGTGACCTCGGCAAGCAATTTTATGATGCTCGTTCATCGTGGACACACACCTCTTTGCCTCTCGTTCTTTTTTCTCTTTTTTTATTTTTCACTCCTCTATACTCTCTCCCTTTACCTCGTTTCTCTTTTGCCCATATTTATAACCGAACACGGTCTGCACCGGCAGTCAGCGTTTCAATTCCAATAATTGTCGATCGATTACTCCAATTTCGTTACTTCTGCGTACCACCGTGAAGGTGATACTACTCGTTCATTTCTTTCGATCGTTTTTCCCAAAGAGACTTCGTCTGAATAACGTGACTAATTCGATAAAAAAATAGATCCGCGTATGTATATTCAGTGAGCGGAAAGAAATTTGTAGTAGCGTAATTCTGAGCGATTGTGAAAGATTCGTGTGAAGCGACAGCGAACCGAGTGAATTTAGAATAACGTGCAGCTTAATACACGAGAAACTATAGGGCTTATGAGAAAGAAGTACGAGACTTTTCTAGAATATTCTGCTTTTTTATTACAAATGCCAACGCTTATGTAAAAAATTCACTGACATGAAATTCTCTGCATTTCCAATATTTAAATTGTATTAGTTAGGAGCGAAAGAAAGGTACAGCTTCCATATTCATAGGTGTAAAATTTTATTACTGCAGATACTAATTGATGGTTTTGTAGCACGTTTGAAAAAGCGATTTGATTTTGATCGATTCTCAGCTGGCTTACACAATTTATTCCAGTAAACCATAGTAAAACCTCTTCAATCTTCTTCCATCTGTTTTTCAAATTGATACACCAATTCTACCAATTAAAATTCATTTCTTTCTCTGTTGCAGAGCTCACCTCCGACTCGAAGGAAAAGACTTTAAGTCGTTGGGCAAAATTGTGACCGTTGTCCGCGAAAAATGGATAACGGTGAAAATTCTGTGCGACGAATGAGGATATTAGCCGACGACATTCGTATTACAATTTCAACAAACAGACACTAACTTGGCGAACTCGAAGAAGTCGACTGGCCAAGATCGCCTTGAATAGAAGATTCATATCTCGCGGATCTCCTCGTACTGGTGGACCATGGTACGCTATTTAAGGAGATGATAGCCGACATACATTGAAGAGCCTGCTGGAACTGAGAGGATTATATCTCGTACGTCATGGAGGAACACGTAAACCAGACTGCGAATTCGTCCACCGACGGGTTGGCGTTCACCGATGCCTCGATCATCCTCACGACTATGGTCCTTGGTCTCCTGATATCCGTCACCATTATTGGTAAGTTCTGCTTCTACTCTTGGATTCGACGCTTCGACCAAGAAATTTGATAAGTTGTTAAAAATGATCGGGGAAAGTTTTATTTGTTTCGTGGCCTCATTTATTGGCGAACTTCCAACTGGAAAAGTAAAAGCTGTTGAACGCAGGACGAGTCTCGAAGTAGGTGTGTACGTGTGTGTGTGTGTGTGTGTGTGCAGGGTGACACATTAAAAAGTATCGAGCATAGACGGGGCAACTTATTGACGATCTGATGGTCCAGTTCGCTCGGGTGTTCGATATTAATCTATCGCTGCGAATATTTTGGAAAGTACGTTCGGTAGAAGGAAATGGTTTTTGGAGTTGCTGGAGATTGAGAGAAACTTCGTAAGTGTTATATATAGAAACGAGTATACGTGTAAATAGGGAAAGTTTTTATACCGAATTCAATTCAATTTACGCTGCTCACCAAAAACGTAGCAACATTTTATATACGAAATCGCATCGAGGTGTTGCAATTTTTTTGTCGAACAGTGTATTAGTGGTATTATTACTCCACTTATTTTGTTTAGTTTGTAATTATCACCAGAAGATTGGAAACTATTGCATATTTATAGTATTTCCAAGTAGGTACAACGACTACAAAATTATACCGATTATTGACTCACCCTATATTTACGGCATTTACGTGTTAATTGGGTCTAAGCGTAGTAAATCTGATATCATTTGGTAGTACCTTTGTAGTATCTCAATTGATACTATGGAAATGTCAAATGCATTAACTCCATTGACTGCCACGTGAATTTTATATATTTCTGGCATCCGCAACAGATTTAAACGTACTATATCACACAGTTGAAATTTTGCAGGATATATTGTATTTTGCGTAATTCTGTCTGACAATGCTATCCAAGTCACTCATACTGTTAAACCTCTTTCAATCCATGAAATTTACCGTATTTTAATCATTCTAAAAAAAATGTATTATCGTCGGTTATGTTGACAGTCAGCGTGTTAATTGTTTTTGAATTCCCTTTCACCAGACAGAGAACTGGCAAAATTAACCTTTCGATTAATTTAAATTGCCAAAGCAGGGGCGTTCGAGTGCGTTTGATTATCGGATGCAAATCGACGAAATGCGACATCAATTTTACAAAAACGGCTCAACATATACACGAGTGAGTGAAAACTTCGAATCTGGTTGTCGGTGTCTAATCAATTAATCGTTCTCCTTCCGCTTACTGTACAAGCAGCCTGCACGTGCAAGCTCTGTCTCTCTGTTGGTCGATGTAATGGTGTCTGTTGTTAACGTGTAGTTTCGCGGACGGCGTGAACGGTGCACCACACAAGTACAATGGGAGATTAATCTAAAGCTGACACGTTTCCGCGCCGCGTAATGTATTATCGGGAATGACGAGGGTAACCGTGTGACGCATCCACGCACGCATCTACGCGGATAGAATCGGTCGAAAGACTTGGAAAGTAGCGCACGGAGAGGAAATATCCGTTTCGACGGCGACGAAATGAGCTAGGAGAGCTATCAGGCGCCTCAGAGTTAATGGTTCGATTAGAATTTCATGAGACCTTCGTTCGGCATAGCGAACGCGTGTTTAATGTCTCTGAAAAAAGTGCCAATAAGAATCTATTATTCCTCTCCATAGACCTGTGCATACGATGGTCTCTAACATATTTGCAGAAACATTAATTCCATTTTTAAATGGATACTTGAGTTATATGTACAGTATGTACAAGCTTACGAAAGTATTCGAACACTCGTAGATATATTTTACGAAGTGTATTGTACGTGTTAAAGAGATGTTGGAGTTTCATTAGCTGCTGTGGAATTAGACTGGTTAAGCGGTTATATTGGAAAAGTTAGAAACGTGCCTGAAAATGTACGACATGGAAGTTAGGAAATATTTAGTGGAAGAATATATTAAAAATATTTAATATTAATCAATATATTCAGTGGGATCATATTTAATAATTATTATGTATTAAATTATTATATATTAAAGTACCTTAAAACAAACCTTTAAAAAAGGGCAATAAATATCTTGTCATTTCTTCACCGTGGTACTAAAATCATGGCACAAGTAAGGTCAGGGATATTCTATGTGTCAAGATGAAACAACAATCGAGAATAGCAAAATCGCCCCGGGGGCATCAATTTCCAGTTCCTCAAGATCATCTTATGATAAAATTTTAGCGTCCAATGGATTAATCAATATCGAGTCAACGATTGCCATTAAGAGATAACCTTTATCCCATCCGCCGTTATAAATTCAAGATGATCGTCCTTCTAGAAAAATAAACGATATGATCTTAAATAATTTAGAGAGTCGAAGAAACTAAGTTATAACGATTATATAGGGAGATAACGATTATATAGGGATTTAGATATCAGACCCTTCTTTTGCGACACAGGAACAGTTCGCTTCATAAACTGGAGATGCGATGCAGATTACTTAATTTCTGGCTGCTTCGAAGACGAATAGAATTTGCAAAATTTAAGACAGCCTCTCCTTGGGATGTGCCATTTCTGAGAATGGCTAACGGGATTCGGGCCATCTTGGAAGGATTGTTAATTACGTTTTTTGCTGACATCGGTAATTTTCTGATAGCCTTTCTACTCTTGATCGAGAAAAGAAGAAAATAGATAGATAGAAGATAATAGATAGAATTGTATTGCGCCGAAATGGCATTATCAAAATTGGCCAAATATTGAGAAAAACTGAACCACTGGGCAATTCAGTGGTCAAATTGATCGAGTTGTTTTAAAATTCACTTTCATTCTGTCTCTCTGCTTCGCCCATCTTTAATGCGATTCGAAACAACCTTTTTCCAATCTGTGAGTCAGTCTTGCACCTTCGAATTCGAACGTCGGGGTCAATACTATGGAAATTTAATTATTGGCTGGACATTGCGAACACTTACGGATTTACGCAGTTTCCAGTTCATCATGTAAATCGAGCAGCTGTGTGAAAAAAACTCTTTACGAACGTATTACGAACATTGTACAAAGCGTTTTAAATTTTCATTAATTTTAATTAGTTAATTTTCATAAGTGAGATACTACTGCTGAATTGCAAATAAGGAACGTCCGCTTTTGGCGTAGACTTTTTTACATAAAAGCTACAGGATATCTAGTTCGTTGGATAATTGCCAATTTCGTACAGTAACGATCGCGGGGGCATCGGCAATGATGATTGCTTCACCTAAATCTAAAGCGAGCATCGGCGTTACTAACGTGCACGAAGTTATCTACTAGTTCCGATTAATTAATTTCGTTAGCGAATTCCCCTCGCCATTAGTAGATTGTCATTAATCAAATGTTGAACGTAGGGCACGTAATTGAAACACGAGCCGACGATCGATGAATCGCCCAATTTTTGTCCTCATTACCGTGGAAACACCAGAGGAACCTAAAAATTTCATCGCCGGGCTTTGTCTGCCACAAAGTAGAATTTTTCTACTTTCAATCGGCGAATTCAATTGGAGCACGGCTCGCTGGTTTCCTCTAATTCGTGGAGTCGTTTCAAAGGGCGAAATGTTCTTTCGGCCATAATAGCAAAGAAATGACATTAACGTTTTAGTTGGGCGGATCGCAACGTAGCTTATCGTACGTGTCAATAAAAGCTCGTCCTGCTTCTTTAATCCTCCCGCAAATCGTAGAATTTTTGCTGCTTTCAAACGGCAGATTCGATTTCGCCGAGTCAGACACCGATATAGGCAAAATCACGATTTTTCTTTAATACGTATATATATAGAGAGAGAGAGAGGATGTTCTTTGGAAAGGTAGGATGTCTTTTTCACGTCAAGGATAGCGAAAAGAGACGCTGTCTATATCGACCGCGTCTCCTTTATACGTCTACGATGACCAAATAGAAAGAAGGTAGTTTACTCGTCCAGGATGGTGAATGGCCTATTTAAGCTGTATAGAAAAGGTTCGTAAACCTTTATGCCTCCTCTGTACTACTTTGCCATCCCTTCGCGTAATATCATTCTATACTGAAGGATTCGAGCCTGTATCCGGTATCTTGATGATTCACGAATGTTACTGGTAGTTTCGTTTCGTTTGATGATGATTCGATGAACCATCTGCGTAACTCTTACTCGAGTCGTGGAAGTTGACAGGATTGTTTTACTATCGTCTCCTTCATTTTAGTGTCGAGCCTCCTTTGGATTTGAAGCTTTCGTATTTTATTACATTTTTCTTCTCCTTTATCTACTTCTTCTATAATTACTTTCGTTATCCATTTGTTAGTTTTGGCGATATTCTCTAGGATAGTTTATATCTTAAGATGTTTGTAATCTTTATATTTTTGGGACTATGGCTACCAATTATAAGTAGAATATTTTATTTTGTTAATCTTCAATAATACTGGCTGGAACTTTCAGGGATTATTTTATCTCTTTTAACCACTGCAGGCTATTACTTGGAATTGTACTTATTGTTCCTTCTTAATCCTTCCGTTTTCCTGCAGCGTCTTTTTGTGCTGCTTTTTGGAATAGTGGATTAAATTAGAATATTTAGATTTTTCATTTAAAATTCAGAATATTTAGATAAAATTATTAAATAAAATACTTTCATTTAATATAGTACTTTAAATAAGAATTTAATCTACTCAAGCATAAAATATTCTTCACGTATTATCAGGATTCTTAATTCGATAGATATCGTTTCAAAATGATAAATTTTTATTTAATCATACAAACGCCTATATCTCATCGCAAAATTCAAAATGTTTTTTAATATTATGGATATACTTAAAATACCAATTAAATCTGATTATAATTTTTTTCTATTGTCTCCAATAGTTCTTGTATAAAACTTTTTTTCTTACCATACCGTATTGTCCATTAATTCAAAACGCGTTCCATTATTCATTACTCTACCCCTAATACTAAATGCTTCCATTCTCATCGAAACAGATCTACCTTTCTCATCAATTTCCACGAGCAAGAAGAAGTTCTTGACCAACATCGTATTCTATATATTTTAACATAATTTAACTCGGTCCGAAGGATAACAGTAGCGAAGAAGGAGAGGGACAGTGGACGAAACGAAAGAGGATCGTGTAGGATATGGCGAAAACCCGGGGGAAACTAACGGGGGAAGAATAAGAAAAGTTTCTTTGGAAATATGAGTTGTGGCTAGTTGAATGCAACCACGAAGTAGTTTAATTAGAAGGAACAACGTGTTGGACGTTCGTCGGTCGACCGCAACTTCTTTAGAACTAAAGAAAAAGTTACATGAAATCAATGAGTTGTCTCAGAAAGAATTCGACATTCTCGAGCAGGAAGCATTTGCCGAGAAGTGGAAGATCTTTTTCTGGAACGTTTATTCAAACCGGAGGGGAGAGGGATTGTTCGAGAACCGTCGGCAAGAACAGCGAGAATTCAGCTACTTCAATCTGACTAGCGTGTTCGGGGTTGGAAAGTTGGAACGCGCCAGTGAACGTTCCACGGAGCCGGAAATAAATATGACAGTAAGTTTCCGGCTCGTAGTGCCGGCTAACGCTCGAACGCACATCGCGCACGCCGTTACTCTGCGTCCTGGATATTCACTTTAGCAAAATGTATCGCTGATTCGTGACGAAAATGCTCGTTGATTCTTGTATGAAAAATCTTCACTCAGGTGTTAATACCGTTAATCAGGCAAACCTCGTTTAAAGAATTATTCGTTGATTTTGTTCCGCGAAAATTAACGATTCAACGAAAAAAATATTTATTCTTCCATGCAGATTTTTCTCTTTATATAAGTACGTACACGATTGTTGTATTTGTAGAAATATTGAACAAATTTAACGAGCAACAGTATCATAATTGGAGACGGTTCCAATTCAAGATTAATTCGTGCATTAATACTTTTAATCAGACAAGCTACGTTTAAAGAAATATTTGTTAATTTTGCTCGCTGAAATATTTCGTTCGAGCTACAATCGACGATTATTCAACGAAAACGTATTTATGCTTCCGTATTGATTTTATATTTTTTGCTTTAGATGAATGGACAGTTTATTAAAGAGCAGACAGAATGGTATCACGTTTGAAAACCACCTTATTCAAGATTAATTCATACGTTAATACCTTTAACGAAATAAGCTGCGTGTAAAGAAGTATTTGTTGATTTATTCGGTGGAAATTTTCTTTGATATTAAAATCGACAATGACCAAACGAAAACATATTTACATTTCAGTGTCGATATTATATTTGCCTTTTATGAAAGCGGAAAATTTGAATGGCGAACAAAACGGTATCACGGTTGAAAACTACCGTATTCAAGATTAATTCATATATTAATACTCTTAACGAAACAAGCGGTGCATAAAGAAACATTTGTTGATTTATTCGCTGAAAAATGTCATTGAAATTAATTTCGACAATGATTAAACAAAAGAGTATTTACATCTCAGTGTCGCTATTCTATTCTTCCTTTTTAAAAGCGAAAAATTTGACGGACAAACAAAATATACTATCACAGTTTGCAAACTATCTCGTTCAAGGTTGGCAGTGATTTATTCGAATTTCATCAGGCTCATCAAATTATCAAAACCAACTTACAGTTCGTTTATGTTCGAAAACTTGGTTGGTGAAGTTTCGTTATTTACAACCGGTGACGGTAATGCTTGCATTGCTAATGATCGCGTACCAATTGAATCGAATCGCAAAGACGAAGTTTGAGGACGAAGTTCCTATCTGAGCTAATTCGGAGAGCTCGTGCAGTGTGTCAGAAACATCAAATGCGATTAAGCTTGGGTAGAAAAGTACTTCGATTAGCAGTGAC
This sequence comes from Bombus vancouverensis nearcticus, assembly GCF_051014615.1. Taxonomy (NCBI): domain Eukaryota; kingdom Metazoa; phylum Arthropoda; class Insecta; order Hymenoptera; family Apidae; genus Bombus; species Bombus vancouverensis. Next base: position 8,738,887 of record NC_134921.1, on the reverse strand, counting down.
CAGCGCCTGAGGGGGACGATGTCAGTGTTTGACCGGCATACATATTCATACGTAGACCGAGGCTTCTCCTCCTTTCTCGGAGTTGTCTGACTGTAAATTCTGTTATTAGTACAGTTCGCTGCCTAACTAACGGCCCGTTGAACATTGCCCAGGTATCCATATCTGTGTCGAAATTAGAGTAATTTTACGGACGCTTGGCAACGACCAAAACGCTTCGCGTAATTATGTCACAATTTTCACATGTTGTCACATGACGTGTGATTATTGGCTTTCAAATAACACTTATCAAACCATAATATTAGTTATTGTGCATCGTGATTAAATGTCGTACAATGGAAAATGTCTAAATTGCTCTTATTATTTTGGGAGACCATTTAAGACAGAGGCGGTTGAGACTGTGAAAAAATGACGATTGTTTTTAATTGATAAACGATTATTTCAGACAGCCATTATTGTTTTGTAAAAATTCTTAGACGCTAAAGGCTGTACCAGAACCTATTGCTGAATAATATCAATCGTTTCTGAGCGTATCGCGAGTCCAACGAAACTCTAACGCACCGAGATGTTTATCGTTGATGCGCGGCTCGTTTCGACCACTTACGATGATTACGAGAATAAAAATTAATCGTCGACTAATCAGTCGAATATCAGCTGGATCGCGTAATAACGGAAAATCGTGTCAGTTTTTATTTCAGCCCGACTATTACGTCAATCTTTACACGTGAGTAATCGTCTATCAAAGTGCTTAAATCGTTGATCTAGAGCTATACTGGTTACTCGATGTCCATAAGCTCCGCGTTATTGCCCAATAAATATTGAGTTGGCTACTCAATACTTCATCGTATTGCTAGCGAATAACTACGCCTATGGTAATTGACAGCTATTTTCATTTCGCTCTCCGGGTCCATTAAAATATACTTACTGCTCTTCGTCTAAATTTAAATGACTCTCAACTCCATCCATTCAAAAGCAGAGAATAAAAGTCAAATTTTTCTCAACCCATCGACATTTACCATTCTTTTGGGACAAGTTCGACTTTCATCTTCTTTATTCCATGATCATTTCAATTGCACGATTCGCTTGTTGCTCTACTGTTCTAAGGAATATTCCCTCGGAACAATTACCAGAATGATTACTCAAAAAATAATGATTATAATCGATAAGTTGTTCTCTAGAATGAAATGTTCTTTGAATGGATTGAATCGCCGTTCTCGTATATAACGTTAGACATGCCGCTCTTATTCCACCTGAATTTGAATGACTTTTGACTCGTGCATCGAACAGGAGAAGATAAAACTCGAATTTCCTCCAGACAATCACCATTTGCCATTTCTTTAGTCAGCTTTCATCCCAGTTTCATCCCCTACCATCACTTCGACCGCGCGATTTCTCGAACGTTCTTTCCACTGTTTTACGATTACCATCTGGAACGTTGAGGTTTTCTCTTCGCTGATCCTGGCGCAATTTTATTTCGTGCCTCATAGTAATAGAATGATGGAGGAGGAGGGGAGGGGGGGGGAACAGCACGTACTGTAAGAGGTTGGTGAAAGTAGCCGTAAAGTGCAACAGCGACGTATCGTGAAGAGAAAAGAATTATTTCGCAATAGCAACCGCATGGATCGAAAACGTTGATGCGTGCAGCCGCGTATCCCGTGGGAGAGAAATTGAATAATTTAAGAAGAATGGCTCTCGACCACAGGTGGTACCGGCTTACGTATTCCACCTGCGTTCGTACAGTTCGCCTTGAAAGCAGAAACACGAACATCCCGCTTAAGCCTGTGTGCATGTTGAGCTTTCGCGTCACGCATCTTGTATTCTCGAGTGAAAGCGGTGTGTCGTCTATTCATTTATAATAAAACGTTGTACTGCGATTAACGACCAAGGTTCAATGCTTCTAACGAACGTTGGATACCGTCACGAATTCCTTGTTACAGAAAAGAGCTGTACGAAGCGAAGAGAAGCGTCGTTACGAATGAATGAATGCGGGATAAAAGATGGAAAGTGTATTTCCCTGGTTTATTTAGTAAGACGTAGAGGTTGGAGAGCAATGAGATCAAGAATGAATTCGTGATTGCGAAGAGACCTCTTTCAAACGACTAGTTTTAAGAATGAAACGGTGAAAGCGTGAAATTCTATTGAGCGGAGGTGATTTTTTTGCTCGCAAACGTGAATTAATATTTGAAAATCACTTTAACACTAGAATTATCTGTTCTTCTTTCATTTGGAATTACGCAACGAATTGGTACATGCTATTGATAGAGTTTTGAATCGAAATATGATTATGTGAGTTTTCTAGAAACGAAATTGATCAACTGCAATTATTCAGAGGGCTGTTCATAATTATTTCGCGTTATTTATACATTTCCATGACCGATAACGTGTCTATATAGATTGGGGTTAGGTAGAAACACTTTATTTCATATTCTAAAGGCAAAATGAATGATCGATGTCGAGTTCAGCTCGACGTAGAACTACAAACGAGGATAAAGTAAACTATAAACATATAAATGTTTCTTAACAGATGATGTAAATGAATACTTTTATTCCTTAATATACGATAAAAATTAATGTTTTTTAATGTTAAACAAAGAAGTATTATGTGCCCAAGATTTCTCAAGCACGAAAGCTAATATTCCAGAAATTGTAATATTCATTGGATGATCTTCGATGGATTCTGAAAGGAGTTCGCGTTTACTAACTACGCCAAGCTCTCAACCTATTCTTTTTTTATTTTTACTTTTTTTCTATCGAATTCGTAACCTTAAAGAAGAATAAAGTACCGACTTAAAATCTCCAAGAGACTTTGACTTTGATCGTACGATCTTCCAACGATCTCTAGCTTGAGCCCTTAAACGAATTTCTCGTCGATGCTGCAATCCTCGCACGATCTTTCCCCGAAGCTTGCGACCTTTTACCGACTTTACTACCCAGCTTACGATCGCGCTACGGTTTAAAATAAGAAAGAAAATAGTCTCTCATCAGTCGAATTCGACTAAAATTCTGACGCGCACTGTACTATATCCACGAAACGAAGGATAAGTTTAACACCATCTTCAGGGCAAACGACCGGAACGCGACCGCTAATTTGAAAATGCTCCTCGCCAAGCACCGTTCATTTATTCGTATTAAACGCTTTACGCGGAGTCTGGAGTTTACGGTGCAGTAAAGTGCTTGTGACGGCTTCGAGGCTCGATTTTCTGTCGCTCGAACAATTTAGTTCGCGAAATCGGCGAGAGAAAAATGTGGGAGGGCGAAAAAAAGAAAAAGACAGCGTGTGCAGTGAAACTACGTTCCCTCTGATCCGCGGATTCAACGCGACTTTTCCGGTGTACACGTGTTACAAATCGACGATTCTCGTGATATAAACGTCGGTTTACTTTATACCCGCCCACCAACGTGAAAAAAGATCGGCCATCGTAAAAAGGATTCAAACGTGCAAATTACCGTGGAAAATTATTGCGTTAGGACGTGAAAACTACTCGCGCCGTTATTAACAAGCACGAGTGGTCGAAATGGAGTGAAAACCGTGTAACGCAAACCATGATGCCTATAACACGGGAAACTGTTAATTTCAACATTGATTCAAACTCCGTGGAAAGCGTAGAAACCAATCTACTCTGCAGCGATAATTGAGTCGAACTTCGATGAATTATAAAGAGTCTTCTGGATTTTTTGCAAATTCATATGTTCGAAAACATGATCGAAAAAGTAGAATGTTGGTAAAAAATTGTGTTATGTACCAATTGTATTATGAAAAATACTAGATACTGTTGATATTTTCTATATTTTTTCACGTTACGCGCGTTCTCTGCAATGTTGCGTTTCCAAATTTCCTAGAAATGCATAGATATATCCGCGATGTAATTATAAATACGGAACAAATATCTAACCATATTCGCGCGCGCGTGAATATCCTCGTGGCACGTGATTCGAGAGAAGAATGGAAGATCGATGAGGCGTGAAGTTTGGAAGAACGTGCCGTTTCAAATTCATCGTTTTATGGGACAATGTCCGATCTCTCGATTCTTCTCGGTTTGGCAAACGATAGATAAATTTACGAATTTTCCTGCAAAATATTCCAGACGTGTGCGTTTTGTATCGAATAAACGTTTCGCAGAGAGCGCGTGTTATTTATTCCGCTGCGAGTTTACGTCAATTGCTCGTTGTACGTTCGCTCTGACAGAGATCGACACGCGTCGTCCAACGTTGTAAATTAATTTTTCAAAAACCGTCACGTTAATAGGAAGACAGGCCGAAACTGGACGCGTTTGGCAAATCGTTTTCGCAAAACGATGGTGCTGGCGTGTCTGTTTCGTTTAAAGGCTCGCTACCTGGCCAACGAATAAACTGATTATGCGATTGTCAAAACGTTTGCTAAGCCTTCAAAGCGACGACAGCGTCGAAAGACTAATTACAGAATGTAACAAGCTAGTTGCCTCTGCTTCAACGTCCACCGTTTGCTGACAAATGGATGCTACCTGCAATACCTTCGCCACTGACTGCGGATAATTAGCACGAGTGTAACCACTACTCGCTAGTGGAAGTGAAATTCAAAGGATAACGAAGATTGATGACGTTGACTAGGAATTTAGCTTGAAAATTGTCAAATTTTAGGTACTTTGTCTGTAGGGCGAGCAAGATGCCATATCATTATCCATGGAAAATGTTGGAGAGTTCCGTTAGGCCAGATTTATGATACGGTAAAATACAATTGTTATTTTATAAATAACTTTAATAGTTCGTTTCATGATACGTAAGTAGAAGTTTAGATTTGCCACTCAATAATAATTTAATTGACTTGTAACATTATTTGGATATATTTTTAGTTCATTCACATCACTAATTTCACACGACATAGTTAGGCTATAAATTTCAAAAGTGAATTATAAAGAAAATTGAAAATTGTTGCGCCCAATTTTTATTCAAACCAGAGAATCGAATTTCAATTACAAGGTAGTACAACACACCAAGTTGATCAATTTTTATTGCACCTACTTGGAACTGTAATCGATCTTTTAACGCTTAAACAAATCAAAGTTAAACTATGCATAATTACCATATCTATCGGTGTATCTATTTATCAAAAATTTCCCCCACCCCCACTACTTTCGACATTAATCTACTCGAAGAGTTTACGCATCCGGAAAATCTGCTACCAGCGACCATCTTTTATCCAGAATTATTAACCGAAGAAAGTAATATGTGGAATTTTCATCGAAAATGAAACGAGAATCGTTCAGCTTCGTGCTTTTCGGGGTTCCTTGGTAATCAGCTTATGAATTATTTACGCGAGTTCCGAGGACCGTGCGCAACTAACCGGATGTATGATTAAAACGGCGACTCCCGGTGAACCTAAAAGTTGCAGCGAACCACCTCAAAGCACGCGCTAAAATCGTGTAGGTAGGGGATCTTGATAACGTCACCTATTTCAATGCTGATGAAACAGACTGTGAAATGTTTTGAAAGCATACGATTTAGAGTTTCCTACGAGTAATTATGCGGAAAGCTTAAGTCGCTGTTTTAGGGAATGTTTGCTCGATCTTCACGCGATGGAGTACTTGGGGGATTTTCTAAAACAAATTTTTGTTCCAGGGAACCTGTTCGTGATAGCAGCGATCCTGCTCGAGCGAAATCTACAGTCAGTGGCGAATTATTTGATCGTCAGTTTGGCTGTCGCTGATCTTATGGTCGCTTGCCTGGTCATGCCCCTTGGAGCAGTTTACGAGGTATCGAATTGTTGAATTTTTACCTGTTCATAAGTAAACCGCGGATGTGTAAACTCATATTTTCGTAAATACGAGTGAAGAAATAAAACCCGAACAGTAATTTACATCATTCGTTAAATATTGCAAAGGATGTTATATTTTTATTATATGTATTTTTGCAGCACGAAATTTCCCAAAAATACATAAAATACATCCGCAGTCTATTTATAATTTATAACTGTAATATTTATAATAGAAAACAATTCCATCGCGAAAAAAAACTCGCGTGGTAACGATTTATGAACGATGCTTAATGTTTTATTTGTTGTATTATTAACTAACAAAGTTATTATGAAAGAAGAAAATTTTAATCGACCGATCTTTAAATTCCATGGTAATTTAGCGTATTGCAAGACAAACTGAATGAGTCCAAAAATCCCAAATTTCTCGTATTATACCGTTCGTGTGGTGAGTAGAATTTAATTTTAATTTCAACGTTGATGAACGCTTTTCGCCGAAAAGGGAGAAGGACGAGGCAACTCGGCTCGTTAATTTCTTCTCTGGTGGCTAAAATTTTTCAGAAATTCATTCGAAAATTCGGTTACCGCGTATCTTGTCAAGCTACGGGTAATTTAACGCATTCATTTTACAAATACGTACAGTGGCTCGGAAAAATATTTGAACTCTTAACATATGTATTATACGAGTATAAAACATTATGAAATTTTATTATCACCGTAATAAGACAAGACTGTCCGCATTATAAACTCTAACTCAATTTCTAACCCCTATATACATTTTCAAATTGGCTCCTTTGACCAATATGATCATGATAATCGTGTTTCATTATAGCGCTAATAGAATTTCAAATTGTTTCGTATAAGACACATAATATATATTCATAAGAGGTTTCTTCAAGTATTCGCATACTTTCCTAGGCAATTTCGTAGCAAATGTAGATCGATCATAAGGTTTCTTGCCTCTAAGTTTTACGACGGAACGGTATTCGTTCAAAGCCAGCTATCGAAGATCGTTTGCAGTTAGTGGCTTTAGCCGTTCGATACAATTTGCGCCGGATTAAATTCCATGATTTAACAGAGAATTAACCAAGTAGTTGGCCGAACTCTCGTCATTTCGAAGAAGTACTCATCTTGTGCACTGGTAATAGACCAGTTTAACTTTAATCGAGAAATTGAAAAAAGGATAAGAAAATAAATGAAAGAATGGACCAAGTTAATAGGAAGTTTTGGGAAAATTCGTCATTCTGAGAAAATAATCGCGGAACTCACTAGCACTGTTTTCAACAGTGAACGAGATTCAATTTCAATTTCATTCGTTTCCTCTTCCAGAGGAGCAGCAGGATTGTTTCGGTTTAATGTATTCCAATGGATTTACGAAATCTTAGAAGACTCGAGAGCTCCTGCAACTTGCAGACGATGATGTATAATTAAAACGGACTCCCCATTATGTAAGAAACTCGTTACGCCCGTCGTTCTATGAAAATTAATTACCGTTTTGAAGTTGTTAAGACGATTACCAGGCAACTTACACAATCGTTTACACCGGTCTCGAATAGTTGCCTCGTCGTTTCTATTGTCCCGAATTTCGCGTGATATGATTGAAGTTGCTTCGAAATCCTTGCATCGTGCAACTTGTTGTTCCGAAACCTATGAATCCAGAAAATAGGGAAATCGATTCTTTCGGTCGATGTTGCTGGAATTTAAGAATCTAAGAAATGAAAAAATTAATTATTCTTTCTGTCAACACGGTACTGTATTTAAATAACTTTTATGGGAAAATAACATTCCGTAGCTAGTTATTCGCTGGAGAGGATTTACGTGGGTCGTCGTTAAAGCTTTACTTTGACTTCTCGGATTTGTGACACAATATCTGAAACTTATGAATGTCCCAATCATTTATTTACCTCCACTCTGACCCGGCTCGTTGAACAGAGTACAGTTAAAGATTCTTAAGAATATAGAGAGAACCAAGAATTGAATAATAAAAAGTGGGGAATAATGGGATCTAGAAATGCAAAAATGTAGGGAAGTTAATAGCAAGGGAACGAACATTTCAGGGATTTGGAACTTGGGAAAGTAGAATAATTGGTTCTTTCTATCGGTATTACTTGATAATGAATATTTCAGGGATTCAGAAGCCAAATTGAAAATCTCATCTCATCATACTATAGGAGCTCACTACAGAACATTTAATCTAAATTAAACTGCAGCACTGAAGCAATTTAAGGAATTCGATCATCCAATTAATTATAAAGCCGCGAGATTAGTCGCTTCTGGAATAAAGTTTCGAAAATATCAATAGAATTATTGTATTAACAAAGTCAAGATTAGAATAGATTAGAATAAGAGGAAAAAATCAGTGAACGAAGATTATATTCTTGTAGCTCTGCTGTTGTCGACATATTTCCACGAGAACAGAATAATACTGCGCTCCGATTTCAATGAATTCACACCACATAGGAGCTCCGGAGTCTTCGTTTTATGTTCTTTTCGGAACTTCATCGTACCCGAGGGTCTCCCAATTCGAGCGTTCTGCGAGCAGAGTATCCAAGCGCACGTCTCTGCAAAGAGTTGCGAATGTATCTGCAACGTCTGCGTAACGCGTTCTGCATGTTACGAGAACACCGCTGGAGTTGGAGATCTTTACATTGTGTTCTCAATGCGTTTACTAAAAATGGACGATTTTTAACCGACAAATAGTAAGAAATGCAGAAGCTGTGCGTATGTATAGAAATTCGATAAGAATTCACGATTTATTACGAATTTATTACTACTAAATATAGAAATTAACTTGGTGCTGCTTTCAGATGAATTTACCATTTATTTATCAGCTTTTGGATTAATGCCTAATTCGTTGACACCAGTTTGTTTTTTTTCTATTATTGAAATCTTAAGAAATTGTTTCTTGTTTCTTAATTCACTGGAATCATAGGAGGATACATGAGAGAAATTTCTTCATCTAATAGCTATTAATTACACAGACTAATTAATTCGTCAAACTGACAAACTAGTATTTAATATTTAAACACCGATTACCATTTTATTCCTTTCCCTTTAAGCAGATGTTTTATAAAACTTTTTTCGCATGTAAATTCTACGAAATCCATCTAAGTGTAGAACACAATCTAGCTAAAGTAGGCGTCTACGTTTATCCATCAAAGGGGAGATATATCAGAGGAATTCCAGGGCCTGTAATCCTCCGAAGTGAAGGTGCTCGATCTCAATCTTCGAGCAATTCCTCATTCCGTAATGCACGTGACGGATATACAGCTTCCTAGCTAGACGTCGCAATGAGCAGCTTCTTATTAGCCAAAGAAACTTCTCTACGTTATATTGTCTTAGAAATTATAGACCGCGTTCAACGCTTTCAAGATGATTTACATACGGCTTCTTGACTGTTACTGCCATTCCAATGTTAAGTTAGGTTCCCGCTTAGTTAGACGGTTACTGAAATTCACGTTCTTCTTACCGGCAAACAGCGCCTTTAATGTGTTTCACCATTCTGACGTGTAGTCTTGCCTCTACTCTAAGCTTACGTGCACGCAGGCAAACCGTGATAGCGATTCTTCGCTTTAAACTCGTTTAAAACTGTGCAGCTGCTCAAACAAAAAACGTGCGCTGCTGGCCGAAAGCATCTGAACACTTGGCTATTCCTGGCAGGGTGTAATTTAATTACAGAATCGCAAGTAAAAATTATACATTGACCAATGAATCACACAGAAACTGACCAATTCATCGATCAAACATGATGAAATCGTAAATGGAAACGCAGAGGAAAGTGAAAATTACAAATATTATTTTGAAAAGTTCATCTTAAAATTCGCGATCGTTTATACTATCTCCATAACGAATAAACTCATGAAAATAAACCCTACATCTGTTGAGATGTTGAATGCTAATTGCGTTCTTGACTAATAAAATTAGGGGAAATTAGTATGTAAAATGATGTTGATCATGGAGTTTGGCTTCTGAGAGGCTCAAATAATAACTACGTTCTGCATTTGTTATTTTATATTTTCTAGCTGTTAGTTGCTTATTAATTCATATATTTCACGTTCATGCATTGTTGCTATAAAATATACGTAAAATGTCCAGATACTTACAAACGGCAATGTAGCCGAATGTGAAAAGCAATTCTAGAAAAAATTCAGTCCAATTCCTGACATTGAATCTTTCGAGCTTTACGATAAATTAAAATCTCCGTTCTATTCATACGTTTAAATTTTTAAGTTTGAATTTGCACAAAGCACCCAACGCGCAACACAGAACCACTGTCACGTCCTTCTCGGAAACACATCGCAGCCCAGTCGGAACTAAAGCAAAGGCCCGCCGGTCACAGACTACACGCCGAGGATTGAATATTTTTGGGAAGCTTTGACAACGTCAGTCGACTCAGTACAAACAAGGCAAGTTGGTCAAAGGTTGAGCGCGCAAGTATTTGTATCTGTTTCTCGGAAGGTGGGAAAGCTGTCTGAACAATTTCCTGTTTCTGCACTTACCAACCGGATTCTGCAAGCTCCTAATTAGAACAAACTATCTTGCCGAACCCGCGCCTTCCTTCCGTCTTTAAATGTTCTCCATTCGATCCTTATTCGCCGCCTTTCCTCTAATCGTTGCCTCGTATATTTGCCTTTCGCCTAATCGTATTACTTCAACTGTACGCCACTCTTGATATCATTCGCCGTCTATACACGTTCACCTTGGTACGTAGCAACAATCCATTCTCTGCTTTTCGCCAATTTATCTCAACTGCCTCGTTGCGACGAGGGCAAGAGAATCGCACCGACACATAGACTCGTTCAATTTTCTATTTCTTACTCGCGAGAATACGGCCGCGTTTAATGCACATGGCGTGGAAACGCAGTCGCCTTTCTTGCTTCCGCCACTTTTCCCCTCTTCTCCTACTTTCTATCCGACGGTTCTCCGTCGTCTTTCCGCTTGATGGCCGCTCTGCCCTGTGTGGTAATGTAATTGGAAAGCTTGGCCAGTCAAGCCCGGGTGTCGAGCACGCAGCGGTTTCCCGTTCTGTTTTTCCCTGTAGCAGCGTGAGCCGCGTTTGGTTACACGGCGAATTCCTGATGTCCGCGAATTCCTGATGCGCGTTCCACTGCATACCTCGAAACGCTAGCTGTTACTCTACTTATCTAGCTCGTTTCGTTTCAATTTTATTAAGGATGCCGGCAGAATGTTCTTTGAGGATGTAGTCAAATCGTATTAAATGAATGAAATTGTTGGATTTATTTAAGAAGTGTGGTGAACGTCGCAACATGTCGCAACATATATGCGGTTATACTACTAGTTTACACACTTTTGCTTCTACACGTGGTCATTATAATTTAGGCTACAATTTTGTAACTTTTCAAGTGAATATTACGGTAATATACATCACATACTGTGTTGTATTAAGATATTCGTTCGTATGGTGCTTTCATTTTACGTTTATATCACTAGCGTCTGTATTTTCACTCGTGCAGATCCCCACGGCGATTTTCTCCTACGCTCTTACTTTTTTCAATAAATATCAAGGCAGTATGTAGTGTTCAGGATATAACACAGTACTATGAAGGTTCTAAACGTGTTAGAGAAGTCTGTACGCTCCATAATGTGTCGATAAAATGTTTTCTAGTTTGCCACTTTAATTTTATACTACTGGTTTCTACAGTTTCATTCGCGTGTGTTCTCGGCATGGTTTTAGCTCCAACTTCTTAATTTTTTTAAAGAAGTGTCTCGGTAATATTTAATATTGTGTATAGTATATATATGTAGCGAAAAAGATTCTAACATTGTGCTGTAAAAGTAGTTAGCTATTTTTAATCATTGTTCGTTTTCCAAGAATAACAAAATTTTCCGCCGGAAAGTTTTGTCGTGTATTTAAATTGCAAGACGAAGGCTGCTCGTCGTGGCAATAAAAGCTAAGTTAAAAAACGCTACGCTGAAGGAATATTCGTAGTATAAGAATGCTACGAATTTTCTGTTCGACTTCAGGCAGTTCCATAAATGAACGTGTATCCATAACATTCCGTTCGTTCTGAAATTTAATTTCATAGTTCCAGAACTTATATTGTTTGTGCTCTCGTATCGAATAACTAGTTTGCTGGCCGAGTTTTCGCGACTCAAAAGTTTCATTTTTATCGCCCTGTGCTCGGCCTATCTTCTCAAATTCTTTTCTCTTTTCTCCCGTTGTTAGCCAAATTTACGTTGCCTCCTTCCAATTTCCTTCAATTTCCTTTTACCTCCGTTTCTTTGTCCTTCAGCTCATGTCCCTTTTATGCTCTCTTTCTCTTTCATTTCACAGACCAAGAAAATTTTACCTTCTGCATACAGTATATTTTTTTCATGCTTCCTGATGCCACTTTCCCTCGTTCCGAAATTCTTTTCATAATCTTATTTATCTCTTCTTCCATCACCGAATCGTTTATCTTCTGTATCTTCCATAATTCTCTTTAATCGATACTATTATCCGTCAGAATTTAAAACGTTATATTTATCCTTTATTTTATTTCGGATCGTATACGTAGGATTTATCAGATTTTCGTCCTCCTTCAATAAACGTTTGATGAAAGGTATCGATAAAGTAAGAATGGAACGAAATTATGGAAGACAAAGCGCGGGTTAATCGCGCATCTCATCGGATAGTCGATAGAAAATTTCGCGGAATTAATCGGGAATGCGTTCGATTTGGACGGACGATCTAAATTGCCATGTTATTGTAATAACGTTACAAATCGTTGGAATCGCGTTCGCATGACAAAGATTAATTTTATCCTCAGAGATATGAAATAGCAGAGATTTACAAGGGGATTCACACTATGGCGAAATTTATCGGTTCGGCAGACTGCGAATCTATTTAATTTAGTCATCTGTAACTTTACATTGAAGTATGTATTCCCTTTCGTTTTGTGCAGCTTTACATTATTTTAAAATACATACGTCGAATATTCGCACGATGACATTTTCAACGAAGAACGATGGACGAATCAAAGGTAATCAATGGACGAGGCAAAGAATGTCACTCGTCAAACATATGATATTTCATCGACGAGGCGACATGGAGAAGTCTGGCTGGCACAAATTTAATGGAATATTGAGAATAAATCGGCGCTCGCGTAACTTATTGCTCGCCACGACGAATGTATCATTACGGACAGATATATCATACATGCAGAGAACCGAAATTTGCAACACTTTCTATCCATTTCCACTAATTCTCGATTGAAAACCATCAAAATGCATTGTGAAGGCAACGTTCCATTTAGGAAATTCTATCTCACAAAAAGGAAAATACTCGTACACTTGTCGTAGAAAACTTTTATATATTGCGTGTCTGACACATTTTCAAATTTCCTTAGCATTGTATTAAAAAATTAGTATATATTAGGTTGTGCGGAAATTGTCTTTCTTTCGCAAACGTGTTTTTTATAACAGTGCACCTTCGTACAAACGTGAATCCAAATCTGTGAAATGTCACGGTGTTTACGTCAACAGAACAAAATGGATCGTACGTAATTCCACAAAATGATATAAAACGGAAAACGTTGTGCGTCTATTATTTCTTCATAAAACAAAAGATACTTTTCGGACAACCTAATAACACGAATAATATTCTTAAACGTATAATTGGTGTTAAAGATGGACTGAATAAATATCGTGATTTATACTATAATTTATAATTGACTTGTTAAATGCTTTGATGATTGTTGTAAAACGTACATTTGTGATAAATATCTTCTAACTTCTATATACATTTTCTGATTCGTTTCAACTCTCACCAATATCATCGTGATATTGGTTTCTCGTTGCGATTCTAAAGAAATTTCAAAACATTTTCTACAAGACGCATAATACATTCGTAACATATTCCTGTAAGTGCCTGGATATCTTTACCTTAATTTACGTAAAAATCCAAGACGTTAATTTGTCTGCAGACATAAGCTATCCATTGAAAAAATTGAAGCGAAACGAGCGCGCAGAATTAGACGAAGTAAGAAGGGTCGAAAGAAAACGAGAAACTGCTGAGAAACATTGCTATGCTTCTCAAGGTAAATGCACTTATTTGAAAGCTCGTGATATTGCGAGCTGCTCTTAGTGTGTTCCAAGGATGCGATGTTCATGCTGAGGAGCAAGCTTAACCCCGTGTAAAGAATCTGTGTCTGTGTCTTGAGAACGTGGCAAGCTTATTTGTCGCGACTCGTCTCGTCTACAATTTTCCTTCGCTATTTCCTTTCCCATTTCGCGTCGACTCCGTGTATCGGATGATCCAACGAAGCTTGACTGTATCCTTCGCCGCGGCTCCCTCCATTTCGAACGGTATTAATACACTGATTGGAATTGCTAGTCTTTCCATCCGCGAAGATGGGAGCTTGGATTAACCTTATCTTCTTCCATTTCAAGAACTGTGAATTATATTGTGAATCAGTGCACTGGTAGTTTTTATAAAATAGTTATGATATACTGTCTTTATAATTACAGCATATTTAATTCTAGCATTTACGTACTAATTAATTAGGTCCAATATATATTCGTGTGATATGGTGGAACTTGCGTACAAAATTGCCTAGAAAAATTTGATAATACGAAATGGAGACGTATGAAGTGTAAGAATAAAACGCTTCGTTGCGAAATAAGGGTACGTGTCAGTTCAAAAATTAGTTACGTTTTTCCAACTTGTAAGAGCATTTCGTTGCAGAGAATGGAGTTGTTAATTAATCATGAAACTAAAAAGATGATACGTTTCAAGGTTAACACACAATTCTCAAAATCTCGACCCACATCGCCATGATCTTCAATTCACCATTTAGTCTTCTTACATGAAAAGTAAGAAAGATTCTAAGTGGAGGCGTCTGTATATTTGATCGTCTTAACATATTCTTCGAACGACAATTCATCACGACACGCATCTGGTGTAGCCATAATCTAACATTCTCATTTTAAATATGGAGTTCTGTGACTACAAAGTCTACTGCAAATTAAATGGTTCTTGTGTTGTAAATGTGTATAGGTTTCCACGCTTTGTCGGCTAGAGCAGATATTAAATTCGATGCAAAGTCAAAAAGCATTCCCCGCGATACTACAGGAACGTTTACTTCCAGCATCTTCACCTTTCTGCACGAAGCTGTTCCATTTGTTTGTCGAAGAGTTTAGCTCCCTTTGGTGGGCGTGCCAGTGCACACATTGTGCCAGCATTTCCACTGAAGTATGCTTCTGCGCATAAAAGTAGCTGGAATGACTGCTTTTCTTTCCCCTCTTTCTTTTCTCTTTACCTTCCTTCTTTTTATAATCCTTTTTATTTTACGTTCTCCTTCTTATGATTATTTCGGAGCGTGGTGCTTGTGAAATTTAAAGGTGCATTGGTGGCCTCGTTGTCTCGTTTTTCCACGCCTCGATCAGAACTGTCGAGAAATCTACTCCGAGACTCGAGATAGTTGTCTTTAAATTGCAACACGGGGATCGACCCGTTCCTCGATAATGATCCCGTTGTGGCGTCATTATCCGGAGAAACGAGTTTCGCGTGTTATTCGCGAATTATCGATACGTGACTGTCATCGCTGACTGTGTTTTAACCGTTGAGAATTCGCGGCCAGCACGGTTCATCGATGAAAGGTCGCGACAGATGTACGATAATAAAATACAAATTCTATCGAAATTTCTAGATGATTTAATATTGTGAATTCTATTATTTTCGATCAGATACCTGACATCTATATAATTTTCACTTAAAATTTCCAAATTTCCGGATTGTCTGAAATTATGATAAATTATGGCCCTGTGTTATCAAAAAGATGCTTGGGAATGCTACAATTTCACTGTTTTATGAAACTCATATCTGCTTTTGTTCGGCGCGAAATTAAATTCTTCATAACTTGAGAAATGAGACTTAGACAATATTTTTGTGCATGAAATTTCTTCATTATCTTGATGTGTAAAATCATATAAAAATGTCGCTCGTTTTTCTTAACATATTGTATGGTTTCTTACGAGTAGAATAAAAAAAAATGATTCCGAACCTTTACGTAATAACGTACATCACTTAACGTCATTTTCTGCATTTACTATTTGAAATCTTTAAACGGAAGAAGCTCAGTCTCTTTCAGAATATTTCTCCCTTTCACAGATATTTTTCAATTTTGTCGCTAATTACTCGCCTCCTGTTTAATGAATTTTTAATTTAGCTGAAATTCCTATCAAAGGAGAGTCACAGATAAAGCCGTGCTTCGACCAATGATTCATGAGTCTTTCAAATATTAAATTCAGCCAATCGAGTGAATCGGTTTAACGAACGATACCGAACTGTACATAACGTGGCACGTTGCTATTTGACGTTAACAAACAAATACGCAAACGGCAGCGAAATGATAAATTCAAAATCAAACAGAACGAAATACACCGTGTGTTCGACCTGTCGACTTACATTTCGTCTTCAGAATATAGAGACGATGATTTCTTCCTACTTGCAAGATTTTCAAACGAGTTATTCGCACTGTCTCGTTACGTATGAATTGCGTTTGATAGAGTTTGATTCGATGATGGAAGTTCGAAAAACGATAGACACGTACAGCGTCTGGAAAAATTCATTCCATCAGGATTCGCGATGGTGATGCCCCTTGAGAGTTAATAAACGCTCGTGCGAGTAGTTACCATTGAAATATTTACGAGGCAACCATATTTTCGCGGTGAAACATGATTCGTTGGATTCTACTTTACTCGAACGATCTGTAGGAAAGTTGTTTTTTCCTAATACGATATTTAAAAATATTGCTAAGAATTATTCTTTAGAATTTTAGAATTACTCCTCCTTGGTTTATAATTGCGTGCAAAGTTATAAAAAATTGTAAAAAAATTAAGTAGATGACCTACAAAAATAATAGAAGAATAATACTTACCTTTGAGACAAGGAAGAAGGCGCGCCCGTGAAGTCGGCAATAAAATCAAGACGGACACGTTTTGGATTATCGTCGTGTTTACGAGGATTTTAAAACGAGGCTGCCTAATAGGTTTACCCTGACGAGGTCGCCGTAAAGCTTCGTAAAACACGGTTAAACCCGCGGGATCCTTTCAACGCGAAATCGTCATAAGGACTCTTTACGTTAGCCATCACGAGAAAGCTCCGGCTAGTACGAAAATATTATCCAGCCTTCTTGTCACATAAACGACCGAGACATAATCTCAAAGAAGAGAAGCATATCGATCCAACAGTGCATCTGCTTCATAGAATTTTCAAACTCTTTGCCGTAATTGAAGTATTAAAATCCAACGGGACGTTCGACGCTTGGAATCGAATTCCAAATTTTCCGTGAATTTGAAAAGTTCGCTACGAAGATCTTGCAATAAAAAGCAGAGAAGTTTCCGAGTAAAACAGTGTACACACGTTGAAGTAGAATATCAAAGAAGCGGTTTAACGGACGTTGTCAGAGGAGCTAGAATTTATCTAAACGATGATAAAACGTGGAAGCTGACTGTTAGCGCTGTGAAAGGAACAGAACTTGCAATCGTTAGAATCTTCTGTATCGTAAAAATCCAACGAAGATATCGTCAACTGTAAATGCTCTTGGATCCTCTTGAATGTGGACACGTCGAACTACGGAGTATTTGTCGAGAGCTCCCAAAGAATGAGAAACTTATCCTAAGGGAACGACGCGACAGGTCGCGTTCGAAATTCACGGCTGAAGTTGAAAGTTCGAAGTCTCGAGGTGGTGAAAATTTCGCCAACGTGTTACTCGAATACGCTATGAGAGCTCTCTATCAGTGATAGCAACATCTTTGTCGTGTTAGAGCACATGTAGATGATGTAGGTGAATTTGCAGGTTGTGGAGATTACGACTACTCGTTGATCGTGGGTTTACGAGTCATTCGTTTGTAAGTTTTATTCTCTATGGGACGATACAGAACGTGTGCAAGTGATCTATCGATTTTCATAGCGAGGAATATTAGCGTTTAATTCGGATAAAAGTAGTATTTTCTTGGAATATTCTTCTTACAATTTTTAGTATTCATCTTCTCATCTAACTTCAATCTGAAATTTTGGATAAAAGAAGATTCGCTTTATCATTTGTATAATCGTAACTATCGTTCGTTGATGAATTTCATTCCTTGTACAATAAAATTGTACGAAACGACATGCATGGAAATGATCTTGATTCTAATGCATTGATTTTAATAATAAGGATAATTTTAATAATATGATTATAATATTTATATTATTTATATTTATATTTGATTTAATAATATGAATAATATGATTTTAATAATAAAATTCGCGCTTCAAACACTGAAGGTGCCATTTTCTTCAAGTGTGTTCTTCTTTTAAAAGCCGTTTTTCTTTACAAGCTACGCATTCTTCTCAACTTGTAGCATTTATCACCGTCACCGAGATTTTTAGATATTAAAGTGAAAGAGTATTTTCTGTCATTCGTAAACGTGCGAACGAGGATGCAATATCGTCGACTTTTTCTGGTCGGATAGCAACGCGATCAATGAGAAATCACGCGCGCAGCGTCAAGGGAAACCGTAACGAATTGAGAGAAAATAAAATCGGGACAACTGGTTCGACGGGAGAAAGGTTTATGTACACATGGAAAGAGAATGGCCGACTTGGAGCAAGAAAAGCAAGCGAACGTTCCACGTGTGCGAAAAGCTTTCAAAGGATCCGACGCTTATCCGTGAATCCAGCTGGAAGCCATAGAAGGATGCAATTGAAATTGAAGGTCCTATGCAGTCTTCGAAGGTTTCGATACAGACGCACGTAAAACTTTTACATTCGAATCAAGGACGCTCTGACTAAGGGAATGCGGATCATATGGGCTGGCAGCTAAGGAAATGCGGATTTTGTCGATACCGACTAATCCGCATTCCTTAGTTGCGAAACCATTCAAATGTACATAAAATACATAAAGACGTACGAAGGTACGTAAAGATTCGTAATACGTCGAGTATACTCGTCGAGCATTTGCTAGCATTTCATCCCCCGCATTCTACCCGAAATTTCTTCTTTTGTCTTGTGTCACATATTACTCTCGATATAATCGGCTGACGAATTCTTCGAAGAAAAGATCGCAAACGATCCGACTCTGAGTTGAATGAAACACTGTAGCGTAAAGAACAGCGAAAAATAGTAGATTGTAGATAATATTTAATATAAATGTCATGAAAGCTGTCTTGAACAAATAATAACAAGTGTTAAAAATGATAGATAATAATAGATCATAATGGGATATAATGAATAAATGGCTGCTGGAATATCTTTTTCATCAAGTGTTTTGCAGTTTCAATGTACATCTTCGTTTCGTATTTTATAATTATATTCATGACAGTCGTGTCTCATTATAACGCTAATAAAATTTCAGTACATTTCTCATAACTAAATGGCAAACTTTTATGGGAAATTCAAAGCTAGAAAAATGCACAGAATGCAAATAATATGGAAAAATCTATAAAATATGGAAAACGTAGCTGCCGTTCATAATATTTCACTGATTTTTGATTCTTTCATGAAATTTTGCATAAATATCTGTCTACTTATAACGCATGATATATTGACAACAGATTTTTATAAATAGCCAAATATTGCCAAGCATCGTACTTTCGAACTATTACCACGCTATCGTTTTATTATTAATGCTGACGCATATTTTCGAAAATCGAACGATGCCAGTAAAAAAAGTAGACAC
This sequence comes from Bombus vancouverensis nearcticus, assembly GCF_051014615.1. Taxonomy (NCBI): domain Eukaryota; kingdom Metazoa; phylum Arthropoda; class Insecta; order Hymenoptera; family Apidae; genus Bombus; species Bombus vancouverensis. Next base: position 8,719,498 of record NC_134921.1, on the reverse strand, counting down.
GCGTGACTTATCGTTCCTCCTTTTCGTTCTGCCCGATTTCCTTTTTACGCGGAGTAAGCAAGCGAGAGGTGAATGCGCGAATTCTTATAAATAGTCGTGGAAACCCGATTTATTTTTCTCCTCCGAACACGACAAAGCACCGTGGCCTCTCCTTACTTATTTTTCAACCAAGCCACCCTTTATCTACCCGTCTTGACGTTTCTATTCTCGATGCATCCTTCGTCCCATCCCGGAACGTCTGCTTATTGAAAGGTTCTCGTACCGATTGCATGACATCCTTCCGCTTCGTCGCGTGTCATATTTCTTTCCTGCATGCAACTGGAAGACACGCTTGACCGTTCGCCGCTTCTCCTGGAAAATTGCTCGTTTCTATAAAATCGTTTGTCTGGATGCAACGAACCGAGCTTCGATAGGCGGGCCATGGCTGGAACGTGACTGAAATTTTTGTAAAAGTTTCTTCGAGAAGATTGACCTCTTTTTCTGCCCTGAAATTGATCTTCAAATTGAATGGAAGATGAAGCTGAGGTGGTGTCTGCATCAAAATTGACATCGAGAAAGATCTGCCAGAATTTCAAAAAGTTATTTCGTTAATTTGGAAACCTGCAATCGACATTTCAATCTTTTTCATTACGTTTTCTTGGAATTATGGGAATTTCAAGATACCGGTCGGTGTATACGTATGTCGAAGTTGTACGTGAAACGTTAAATACATTTTCGTCGGTACCATATTCTGCGGATTGATTGCTGATTTCCTAATAATTGCAACAATGAAACACGAAACGTTTTAAATATTATCTCGAGTAAAGATTACACTGTGTTTTCCTGATATATAACTAAACACACGTGGCAAGTTTTCAGCCCCTTACGCTATAATAATCCAATAATTTTTCCTCCTAAGGACGACACCTGTAAATAGAACTACCCTTGGAAGAATTTCAAGAAGGTTTCGAAAATCCAAGATCGTCTTTCACCCAATTTAATATCGCTCAGAATCGTGTCAGTTGTTACGTGCGTTTAAAGAACTTCTTCGTCGGAAAAATTCGATTCGAACGTTTCTCGAATTTCGCGAAGCGTAGTTGATACCCGTGTCCTCTTGGTAAAATTGTTAGGAAAGCTTAATCGTCGAATTGAATCGTTCTTCGGAACTTTATTTCGACCAAAAACTGACTTTCTGAGCCGTCGATTCCATCCGGATGGATTGATCCAATTTTTAAGTTATCTCGCGATTGCGTGCGATAGACGAGGAACTTTCATTGGCAGTCAGCCTCGGGGCGGAAGTAGAAGATTATTGATCGAAGTTGAACGAAGAAATGTGCTCCAGAGGGGCTGGTTCATCGGCTGATTGCACGCATGTACAAAGTATTGCGGGGAGGAAAGGGGCAAAAGGGCGAAAGAAGCTCGCGATAAAATAAAGCTTAAGTAGTATTTAGCGCGACATCCTGCGTTTATTCAATAATTGCCGGTCTCTTTATACTTAGTACTTAAAACAATTACGGGAGGAGCGACACCCTAAAGCTTTACTGAGTCTGAGAAAATTATTTACTCGTTGATAATTTAATCGTATTCTAAATTGAGCGCATTGTAAACAAGCTGTAAGAGCGATAAAGGGGTGCGAAAGGGCAAGTCAGGGGTTGAATCAGACGCTTTAATCTCTCTTGCATGTCATTTTGACGAACGATAAAAAAAGCACTACGTGTATATTTGAAATTATTATTTTATCGTCCTTTGCTTCGCTCGAAAGTGAGGAAAATTAAGAACTTGGACTTCCACGATAGAATTATCAGCGGAGTCTATGGATGTTGGATTTTTCAGGAGAAGAAAAATAATCATTTTATTTATCTCTGTGGGGCGTGAAAGAATTTCGCCGTTTCAAAGGTTGCGTTCAACGGTTTTGTTAAACGTGTCCTAAATGCGACTGCATTCTGCTACTTCCGGTTTTCTTCACTCGAAAGAATCGCCCGATGCGCATGGTAAAAAGGACGCAGTTTCTTTCTATAGCGTCCTCCGTATCTCGGGATGCCTGTGTACCGTTCGTTATTGTTCAGCCGTTCCATTTCTGCTGATCTCGGCCCCGAATATATATGTATATACACCCTTATTCCGTCTCTCTCCACTGCATCGCATTTTTCTCAATTATTTTCTTCTCGTTTTCAAAACGTTTTGCGACCGTTCGAGAACGTATTGTAAAACAAACGTCGTTGAATTTTTTCGCCCAGGAATTAACATTTTTATTTGATAAAAATAAAATGATCAATTACTCTTTTTTTCTGGGACTGATATAGCGATTTACAAAGATATTTCGACAATTATTATAGAAAACTTTTATCAATATATTGTACATGTTGTATAAAGAATTTTGAAATTTTATCAGCACCGCATCGAAACACGGCCGTTCCAACTACTAGGTTGTCCGAAAAGTTTCTTTCGTTCTATGAGGAAATAATAGACGCACAACGTTTTTTATTTTATATTATTTTGTGACATTTCACAGACTTGGTTTCACGTTTGTATGAAGGTGCACTGTTGTAAAAAACACAAATTTGAAAGTAATCTGATTATGCGTACAGAAGTTACGAAATTTTTACTGTAATCCTGTATTTGAAAAAAGATTGATATACGCCACCAATAGTTCAATTAAATAAATAGAAAGTCGCACTAATTATTTCGATTCGTTAACCTAATGGATAATTGATTGTTTAAATATTTTTGTGATCTCTGGAAAATGTATGTTTGCACTAAATATCTCGTGGTTTCGAAATTTTTAAATTATTCTATAACACGCATAACAATATATATCTATAATAGGTTTCTACAAATGTTCGAGTATATTCGTGAGCATTTGTAGATTCTCCAGAAGCGTCGATAGATTTTCTAGAACAAATTGTTCAGCAGAAGAGGAAGAGAAAAATGTGGAAAGGCGAAGCGCGATAGGAGTCACTGGCAAAGACAAAAGTCGATTGGCTTTCGGAGCTAGATTCCAATACCATGAATGGACTTTTAAGCAGGCGTGCGTCACTCTTTCCTATATATCTTCTCCTCTCTTATCAGTCGAGCTCTTCCTTCCTTCCAATCTTTTGCCCCTTGTCTTGGGGATTCTTTGAACCGACCTCGCTCTGATTTCACGCGAAATTCGCCAGAATAACAGAAAAAACGCTAATTACTGCAAGGAAGCCTTTCGTTCGAAGTTTGATTGTTAAGGCTTCCTGAAAATTTGTAGTGCGGGGTATTTTAGCAATAAGCAAAACTTATTTGTTAACGTCAAATGTGTTTTTTCAAACGTTCATAAAAATTCGTAAAACTTCATCAATTCATTAACTTTCTAAAAGATTTGTATCCTCGCGTCTAATAAATTATCTTTATTCTCAATTATGTCGTATTAAAGTTCTTCCATTTAATCATGGACTGACACAAAAGTCAGAAAATCGAGAAAAATATATTATCAAGTTTCTCTCCCGATCTTCATATTAAAAATCCAACAATTGAAAGTACAAAGTTTAAGAGTTGCTCAAAGTAGAAAGATCCAGGAAGTCTAAATAGTTGAAAATGCCCGCGTAATTGTCAACATCAGCTAAATATTCGGCAGTTTCCTTGACTATGAAATGCATGCGTCCAAACCAAATAAATATTCAACTCTTAAAACCAGTTCAGAAGACTAAAATACTCTCGTGCGTATCATAAACTTTAAAATGTTTTATTCCAAAGATTCCACCTTTCAAAACAATTTTCTAAATAATACTCGTATTTTTTGGAAATTTAATGACTCTCTGTCAGACAGTCTGTAACAACGTCTTTACGGCCGACAGCTAGGGAAAGGGGATGCTGGTTAGTAAAAATAGAAAGTGAAGACTCTCGACAAAGGATGGAGGTTTTTTGCAAGGTGTGTAGCTGAATTTTTCAAGGAGCGAAGCAAAGGACGATATTCCGTCGAGTGGTTCTTCGGGGACGTGGAAAAATGTTCTCACATGAATTGTATCCTTTGTGAAGTGTCATTAATTTCCCACCCTGGTCATCTCCCTTGGTAACTTTCAGTTCTATACCCTGCCTCATTTAACCGGCAGTTCTCGATTCAACGAGCCTGGCCTGATTTCGTTTATCCGAGATAACCGAGGTCCCCGAATGTAAGTGGAAATTGAGTTCGCCTGAGTCATTTCACGTAATACTTAAGGCCTTATTTCGATGTCGTTTTCCTCGTCTACATTTAGGTTCCGTCCCTTCAGGGTTCCATATTAATTATTCGGCTGAGCTTGTTTAGGGGCCGTACAAAGGGCCGTAGAGACGAATTTAATACAGGTTTTGTGATTTATTGTTCTCGTAATTGATTAGGGTTCAGGATATACGGTTTCCTTTACAACATACTCTTGGGTTTCATGGACAGTGATGAACATTACAAAGGAGTTGAAAGTCTTTAGCTTGTTAATCGAGGATGAGAAGTTGCCAATCTCCTGGATGTAATAGTTCCTTTATTGAGAAACATTACAAGCGAACTGGAAGTCTTTAACTTGTTAATTGAGAAAGAGAAATTGACAGTCTCTTGGGCGTAATAATTTCTTTAATTGAGAATTATCTATAGTTTTTATCCTTATTAAAAGTAGATTAAACCAACTACAAATGTATTTCGCAAGAACTAAAATCGACATAAATAAAACTCGTTGCTCTCTATTGAATTTCAATTTCGTGGTCGTAGAAACCTTTGCCTAAGTTATAACTCGATTGTCAGGTGCAATATATTTAGGAATAGTAATCGATTTAATACATTGAAACATAGATAAAAAAAAATGACGACTACGAACGTGACTTTTTAAAATTTATCTGAAGGATTATGCGTGAAAATATGTGAGTCATCTATTCTTTGAAATATTCAATAGGTACATATACTATGCAAATATCTGTATAATGAAGTTGGAAAATTTATAAACAAGCGACGTCGATGAATACTGAGTCGCACTCGTTCGACTCCGTTTATCTATTAACGATAAGCATTCGACTGACAATCGTTTCACTGTAAGACAATATTCCTCGAATTGGTTCGACTAACAATAGGAAGTTTTCCAAGTGATATATACTAGTGAGTTTACCAGGTGATATATAATATAAGGATTGACGTCAAGGAAGTTTGACACTTCGCTCATTAAATGTTCCATCTGCAACTCGTATTTTGAGCACTGCATTTCGAACCAGGCGTTATGACAGTTTTGGCACTTGTTGCTCGGAATTGGGGGCATTAATTTCGCTGGATCTCGATTGGAATCGATTTGTCTTCGAGTTACTGCGGCGTCGACCGATTTAGAAAGATCGAACAAATACCTGCCAACGCTGCTTTCAATCAAATTCGGTCTGATCTCGTGTAATTTATTGAGAATTCAGTTACATCTTGCGCAAATTTAATAATCAAAATATTTCATTCACAAACTACTAAGCCGATTATTTCCAACTTTTTTATTTCATTATGTATTTTGTTGTTATATTTTCTCAGACTACTAGCTTTCTACAAATTTGTGCGCCTCTAAGCTTCACGTAGACGCATAGATAAGACATACAGAATACATAATGTAAAGATACATAGAACATACAGGAAAATATGTATAAATATATATAGAATATAAATGTGTAAGTAGAGAGAAATGCCTACAGAGCACAGTACTATTTTATTGTAACTTATACATTAATAAAATTCTTCCAGCCAAAATATTCTCAAAATTCCTAAAAGTAATAGTTGCGCCACAGATGTTTACCTTCAGAAATTTTTTATCTCAACGACGTAATAAAATTCCACTTTCAGCAAAAAGTTTCTAACCGCCACTGCACTTAGTTAACCTTTTAACAGTACAATAATATATCAAGAAATTTAGAACGAACAATTAAAAAAATAATTATATACAAAGCTTCTTATCCTCAAAATTCCTTGTATTTCTAGTATCGAACATAAGAAATAAATCCCTTCAACTTTTTATAGTAAAAAATTATCAATAATTATCTTACATATAATAACATTTAAGATATCAAATTTATAATACTCTATTTGACGATTTGCGCGAGTCTCTTTCGTGCCACACACTCAGAGAGTCAAAGTACTCCATATTTAATGCGATTATAATATATAAACGATAACTTCTCGTAATATAATTTGTAATCGTTATAATTATCCACAAAGGTAAAAATTTATTACGGTGAATTATTAATACTACCAGAAATTTAATCACACGACGCATTAATCTTCATTTGGAATGTCTGAAAAGTTGCACCAAAACTGGTTAATTATTAAAAAGCAATCAGAGTAAGCCAAAAATCAATATCGTATTCATACCCACTGACCAAACCGTTTCTGCTTTAGAATTTACAGCATCATACAGTATATCGTGTAACACATTCAGGCATCGACCTATGGCAAATATCGAGAGACCCCGAAATCCACGTGACAGTTGATAATTAGAGAAACGTACATAGTCACGATCTCTCGAAGCAGAAAAAATTTCGAAAATATCAGAGGCATGGGCGGTCTGCTGGAATACTGATACCGATGTATCGATCCTAATCTCCTTACGAATATGTTGCGCACTGACACGAGCAGATGATTTACGAGACCGGTGCGTTGTGGCAGCCGAGCCAGAGTTTCTATTGTATGCGAACAAACGCTTTCCAACCCATCTACCGATGCCCAGTCTCGTGATATTCAGATAGTTGTTGTTCAACACATCGGCGAACAACGTTGCGATTACGTTCACGGGTGCGCCGATCGTCTTGCTTCTCCGTGTAATGGATCACGGACGAGAAGAAAAAAAAAAGAAGAAAGAAAGAAAACATGCACATCCTGAAAATTAAATTCTGTTTTCAGAGAAAATATCTTCCATCGATGCGGTACGATACGACTCCTCCAGACTTTTTCCTTTCCACATACTTGACAAATTTTACTTGTCGACGATTGAATTCGTCGCCTTTCCGCGTTCTTTTTCAATATACATATACGGTACATATACGGTAAGGCAAGGTTGTTTCAACTATCTAAACTTTGATGTGTCAAAATCACAAAAACAACTTCGTGTAGATTAACTTCGTGTTGTTGTGTATTATAAGACGCTGTTAGTTTTTAATACACTAACGAAAGAGTAAGAAAACATCGTGTACTTTAGATATAGCAAGAGAAAATATCGGAAACGAGGAAATGATTTGAATATCGCAGAGAACAACGATCGTCGATGATTGTCGATATAAGTAGATGATATATTTCACTCTATGTATCGCGTTATCGATATCGAGTTTAAACATAGATCGCATGAAAATTGTTGGTAACCAAATTTGACAGATAACAAAGCACATTACTTATCTGGCCTCGAGTATCCTTCTCGATAAAACAGCCATGTCTCACTGCAATTTATTTTTAAGTTTATTCGGTTAATCACACAAGACCAAATAGTTAAGAGGCTTTTATCGATCGATAAGCAGGTTGCGTAATCGAACAACAATTGTAAACGTGTTCCGCGGCGGTTTAAGGCGGAAACAAATTGAATGGAAATTAGAGAGCGGTGGCCTCGTTTCGTTACGTAAATGCTCGAATAGAGGAACAAAGGAGGATGAAAAAAATTTCGACTTTATCAAACCAAGGAAGCTGTCTTCTGCAACTTTGACAGAAGCGGAAGAAGCTTTATTTAGAAACACGCTCGGTAAGCGACACCGAACGCTCTTCAGGGATTCGAAAAATGGGACAACGTATTAAATCAATCGTCGCTCCTATTTTACCACTCGCATCAGCTTTGTTTTTCTTTCCACCTTCTCGTGATTTAGGATTTCTGTGCACGAACGCCTTTGAATAGAAGACTCGCACTCCGGTTTGCTTTCATATCGGACACAATCGCCATTTTTATTACTTTAGAAAATTATTAATAAATAGTGATAAATTATTAATAGTTTATTAAACATCATAATAATGAACGACGCTGAATATAAAGACCATGGACGAGGGTCATCCGATATTTGTAATTAACGAGCCACGCATATTTATCGAATCAATTTTCGATACATTCGCGCTCGAAGAACAACAAAACTACATCGATACGAGAGAATTTTGATCGACATGGAGTACGATAGTTTCGTTCAATTAACTTTCTACGCGTAGGTTTTGATATGTACATTTCCTGCTAGGAGAAGATTAGAAAAATTGTTTCAAAAATATAGCACGAAAAAATGTACTCCTTTCTTCTTCCTATTAAGATAAGCTTCCTCCTACGTACGAGTTAACGCGCGTACTTTCATTAACATTTAATTAACTGCGTGATTCTTTTAATATGGAAAGTTTCACGAGGGGAAAAAGCTAGAATGGAGGAAGGTTGAGACGACAAATTTTTATTCGTTCTCGTTTATGCGAGGTATAAGAGAGATACACAAGGGAAGGCAAAGAAAGGATCCTCGCTCTTTTCTAACGCAAAGGGTCCTTCATAAAGTACGCTGCTTTTCCTTTTATTTACCTCCTATTCTTTGTTCTCTGCGTCGGCAAAACTCATAACTTCGAGAACTATACATTCAAGCATACGTGTCTTCTAGTAGGAAGAAGCAATTCCCCGAGCACATGTTACGAGCTTACACGAAACATCAGAGAAATGAGCGATCGCTACTAACAACAGCAACATTATGAGTAAATTTTTGCAACTCGCCAGACTTTCAGTACACGTACAGAGTTACTGTCGTCTCATTCCTGAATCAACAAGTAAATATAACTCATAAAACTGCTACATCAATCAACGTGAATAAACAATAAACAAAATTAATCAACTCACTTTATGCAGAGTACATGTAGTAAATTCCAAACCAATTTAGAATCTTCGTTCCACTGCTAACAAACTTGTCGTAAGCAAACTTTCCACAGAAATTAACATATTTATCATAAAATTCATGCAGAAAGTCGATTGAGCCGAATTGAAATTAGCAAAACTTTGAACCGCTGTAACTTTGAAGATAGTAACTTCTGATCAATGAGTGAACGATTAGCGGAAGCGTGGAAGCTTCACCTTTAAAATACTTTCTCATTTATCACGATACAACTTCCGGTTCCGGAGATATCACCGTGTAAAGACGATGGTAATTTTCAGCCGTTTATTGTCTCTGTCCTTGTCGCCTGCTCGCGCTTTTCTCTCGCGACTCGTCACTGTCTTATCATAAGCTCGCGTCAAACGCGCTGGTCAGCGATAGAAGCTAACTGGACGGTTTCTTCTACTGTTCCTGGGAACGATAGGGCGATAGCAAGGTCGTCCGACGTCCTTGCATTATCTTAAGGGACATAAGGACACTATGAACGCTTATATCTCGAAAACTGTTTGAGATATCAGGATGAAACAAAAACGGGATTAAAAGGCATGCGTTTCTCCATCTACTCAGTAGATTTTAGTAACAAAATGTTGACTTTCTGTGGACAATTTTTATGGTCAAAGTTGAAGTCTTTCCGTGACTATGAGGATTTGTATCAATTTACTGTGATCATTTGATCTGTGCGTGGATAATCAAAGTGGTTCTAGTTGTTCGGCAAGCGTATAAATGAGTTGGAGTACTAATATTTAGAAGTTTTGCATGAATTTGGAGTATCAGTAAAAATATCCGAAGAATGGGGATCAGGAAAGGTATAGTAAGTAAACAAATTTTTGAATAGAAATGTAGGAATAGGAAATATGAAATAGGATAGAAATGTGCAAGTGTAGAAATATACAGGGTGGTTGGTAACTGGTGGTACAAGCGGAAAGGGCGTGATTTACGTGAAAAAAGAAGTCGAAAATATAGAACAAAAAAATTTTTTTTTAATTCTTTTTTAATTTTTTTTTTTTTTTAATTTTTCCATCGAGACAACGATCTACAGAGAGATCTGTTATAACGTACCGCACGCGTACCGAGCGAAAATTCAAAGTCGATTTTCTCAAAAACAAAGCCTCGAACGAAAAATTTTTATTCTATATTTTCGACTTCTTTTTTCGCATAGAATCTCCCCCTTTCCGCTTGTACCGCCAGTTACCGACCACCCTCTAGAACTAATGTAAAGAATCTGAAGAATGTAAATCGTTTCCGGTTACCAGGTTGCTCGCACTAGATTTATCAAACCGCACGATAACTGAAATGCATTTAATCTCATTGTTTCACATTTACGGTATCAGCAACAATAAACGCATGAATCGCGTGGGCCGTTTTTATCGAAAGCGCCGTGACTACACCACTGTAGGTCGTATTTTATGTCGGCCTCTCTGTTGGTTATGTGTTAATGATTGCTTTTAAACATTCAAGATAAACACGTTGCGCCAATCTCGCGAATATACACATATAACTGTCTGAATGTTTTATTTAGCGTATTCGGTTAGAAACCACGTTCATGGAACGTACATGTACCATTAAAGCTGGTATTTTCGCAATGGTGCTCTTCCCCGTATTTTTTCCCCCCGCTGTTCTTTATTTTCTTTTTCTCGCCGAATGGGATACGAAGAAAAACGGACACGCGTGCAATTTTTTGCACTTTTATACAACGCGGAAGGCGAATAGCGGGTATAACGAAATTGAGGGAAAGTTTTCAAGTTTGTAACGAGACGCGTGTTATTTAGTATCGACAGTTTCAGTGTTTGCGCGTGTGGCAAATTGGAAATGAGCGTTCAACGTAGTTCGCGCTTGTCACCGATAAAAGCGGCAGAATTTTCATGTCTATGAAGTACCATTGAAGACTACGATAGCTGCTTCTACGCGGAGTTTTCCCGGTAGTTGCTGAGAATTTCTGCAGCCGAGGGTCCACCACTGCAGTAATTTTCATTATGTCGCCTGTTATTACTGTAGTTTCGCGTCACAGCAAACTGATATTACAATTTCAAGCCGTCGAGATCCTTCTCTGTTTTTGTTAGACATATTTTCTCCTATAAGAGACGTTGTAATTAGACTCCTCCATCAAATGCAACGAAATGATGCTCCGGCAAAACTGGAATGACATTCCGTTAATGACTTTACGTTCGTTTTGAATATTATTCGAGAAACAGGCTAATGCACACGGAGGCAGCTAGCAGATGATTAGCTAGGTGGGACGTAGCGAAAGAGAAGAGATTCCGTCTCGGTAATAAAAGCGAAAAATCAATTCCTCGCGCATCTACCTAGGAAACAAATAGAAATTTTATCTACGGTCGCAGACTTTGAACAACCATATGGAGAATGGTAAAGAATCTACGTTTTAATAATCCTGAAGTGAAGAAGATATACTTGTTAGCATATCCTTTAACTTCCATGTACATTTTTATCGTTTGCCGAATATTAATATTAGAAAATATTTTATGACTGGGACGAGAACGTTACATATCGTTATTGTGCGAGTAATTGAATAAATTGTTTGAAAATTTTCTTCCTTCTGTCATTAAAAAAATGACACTTTAATATAACGGATTTTCATTTCAGTTCCATTTCTTCAGTCGCTCTGATAAATGTACCTATGAATTTGCAATACGCTAACTGTTCTCAGTCTTCCTAACAATTAATTAAAGAACAAAGTGAGTATTTCATGTCGCTAGCACCTTCTCCATTCATAACTTCTACAGCTGCGCTTCTTGAAACTTTTCCATTCGTGACCCCTGTTTCGGCCCTGAAAATTTTACGCAACTCTAATTTATCGGTTATGTACATAAAACCGTACATAAAATAAATACAAATAAAACATTAATGGATAATAAGCGATAGAAGTTGGATTTTAAATAATTCATTGTTACATTTATAATTCGATCACTTATTGCTGCTGATTAGGATAAAATTAAATTTTTATATATTAATATTTAATATTTATTTTTATTTATTTATATTGACGAGACAAATGTGCTTGTTTATTCTTGTATAAAGAATTAAATCCAAACTAAATATTTCAAATGTCACAGCATCTACGATGTTTTTCATAGTTAATCGATATTTCGAGTTTACTGTACGTATTTATACGTACATTTCATTAATTTTTGCCTGTTGGTTTCGAAATAAGATTAATTTATACAAATTTCTCGTTCACACTAATTCAATCTCGATGTGTATAGGCAATAGATGTTTATAAAAAGTTAGAAGCGTGTTTAAGACCATTTTAAAAACTGCTGGGAATTCTGTGCTACTTCTGAATTAAAATCCATATAAACGATTTCTTCAAAAGCTGGTGTTTTATACTTAATGTCGATTAATAACTCGATAAATTTTCCTGAATCCTTTAACGGTAGATAGTCGACATTTTGCATAGCGATTGTAAAAAATTTAAGAAACTCTAATCTAGAGGGTGAGACAAATTGTTATCCATTCGTTTCTTATTATGTATATCGTAAGAACACGAATCTCCATAAACGCGTACAGTCTACATATGATAATGAATCTACTTATCCTTCAAACAACACAGCTTGAATAAGACATAATACGTATGGTACGATATCGATGACACGTGACAATGAACTTGTTCAGGCCGACCCTTAAGATTCTCATTCACGTGGTGATCGATCGAACGACATCACGACGACACATCGACGTATACCCCTTTAACAGATAATTCTGTTTATTGCAGATAAACGCGGGATGGTCGTTGGGACCTGGGCTTTGCGACATGTGGACCAGCAGCGACGTCCTCTGCTGCACTGCCTCGATATTGCATCTGGTGGCTATCGCGGTCGACAGATATTGGGCAGTCACCGATCTCAATTATATACAGGTTAATTAACACTGTCGCGGTCTGCAGGTAGTTCGTGAGACTAGAACGGTAACGAATGACGAACTTACGTCACGATCGCGTGGACCCCGGAGGGATGACAGTATCGAGAAGGAGATTAGGATATGCTGGGACGTGGAAACGCTCGTGTATATTGATCGTAGAATGCGACTCGATAATCGAGCTCGGTGTCCTGCTTCCCTTTGTACGACCAGAGATCATTAAAACGGAGGATGTAATTAGTAGGATTATTGCATGTACGCTCATAGAATGTTTAGTCTGTTTTTACACGAAAACATTGCATTGTTTCATGCGCCGTATCGTGAAATAACTCGTGATTTCTTTTATAGTAAAATTGCCGGACAAATTGGAAATTTGAGTCGCTATACCCGACTAACGTCCAGTTAGATGTGGAACCGCGATTTTCAAACAATTAAGAATTTTTCATATTTGGTCAAAACCAACCAACCAATTTTTCCTTACATTGTCTATTAGATTGAATATATTTTTTGCATTTTTTAACGTGCCGCAGAATCTTTTTTAATTAATCTGTGTATAATTTATCTTAATTTCAATCGTTTTGGTAACGTACAGTTTGAATTTTAATTAGTTTATCCGTGCCATAAGATGATAATCGTCGGTATAGCGCGCGATAAAACAACCTTACGTAGGTTATCCACGCGTTATTATCCGAGGGTTAAATTTCTACATGGAAATTCTGTTTGAGAATCGACGAGTATATCGAAATTTCCTACTCGTATCTAGTAATCAATCCACCGTCCTATCCCTAACAGTCAATAGCTAATCGAATCTGAATCCCACGATATCCCATCGCATGTTGGAGATAGTTGCTGCTATGGAATCCGAGATTTATGATCGCGTGATACTGTTGCAATCGACTAAGCTGATTATCTCGAACCAATGAGGTGAAAACGTTTCAGGCCACTTTGAAAACGGTTTTACTATTTTAATCCTGCAAATATCATCGATATGCAGCCTTCTTTGGCCTCGATCTGAATATTAATTTCGAACGGGTCATTATAAAAATATTTTGAAGAGAAAAGGGAATCCTCGAGTTACGAGGACTCGTCAATTCTCGAGTGTGATAGCCGGTGAAAGAATTTCTTTACTTTCAGGCAAGGAATCCACGACGGATCGGTATGTTGATCGTCGCCGTCTGGTTGGTGTCCTTAGGAATCTCGTTGGCGCCTCAACTTGGCTGGAAGGATCCTGATTATTTGGACCGTATAGCGGATGGGACGTGTCTCGTGTCGCAGGACCCTGCATACCAGGTACCTGCCCCTTGATAAATCAGAATCTTCCTCGAGTTATTTCGAAATTACATCTCTACACCTTTATTAATCCGTTATAAATCGAATCTGGTGACAGCGGTCTACAAATTAATTTTTTTTCGTCGCGTATAAGGTTCAATTGTCTTTGTGCTGAATACAGAAATAAAAATCACACACGAAACATACGACAAGTGTATCTTTGTTGATTTTCTGACGTTTATATCATTTGCTAGGTAAACAGGAGTATAATATGAAATGCTGGAAGAAGGACTATTTGCCAGATAGTCGAAGAATATGATAGATACGATGTTTATTTAGAAAACAAATGAAAAGTTTATTTTGTAGGGAGCGATATATTTTTGAAAATATGTTGGAAATATCGAGCAAGGCGACAGAAACACATATTACATACAAGGATCAAATGAAAAGAAAGTTTCGATATAGAATTGGTTGGCAACATATTGAATTCTAAAATTACTCTTCCATAAATAATAAAAACTCTGCGTGATTGAAAAAAATCTGATCACAGATTGGAATTCAGCGAAAAAAAATACACGAAGACCAATGCAAATATTCACTGTGACAAACACCAGTGTTTGTTAACCGGAGTAATCTTCCTGTGAAATTGAAATTCATTCAATTGAAACTCGTTACGTAACGATATTACTCGCCCGTTATTGCATAACGATATCATTTCTTCTTTTTTTTTTTTTTTAGGAACGTATGACCTTTCCTATATATATAAGAAATACTTACTGTTCGATTGTGTGAAATTTTCTTAAATATATTTGCAGATTTTTGCCACGTGCACCACTTTCTACCTGCCGCTGCTCGTTATTCTATTCCTGTACTGGAGGATATTTCAGGCGGCACGAAAGCGAATCAGAAAGAGACCAGGAACTATCGTGCAACCACCTCGTGAAAGAAGAGGCATCCTTAGACTCGTCACAAGAAGGTTCCGCTTCTCCCCCACGAATCTGAATAGATACACGGTTGCGAGGCTCGTTAGCGGCGTGCCTTAACTATCCTTCCCCATTCGTGATTTTCACGAGGCCGGTTTCTTGCGCGCCACAGACTAATTACGTTGCTGAATCGCTGAGAATACTTATACGTAACAGCTTGTTAACGTTACGTTGCATTACGTGGCATTTCTAGCAGAAATCTTGTTAAACGTACGCTGTTGCTCATAAATGTGTGGACGCTTTGGTCTATTTGCATAAAAAATACTTGAACGTGATAGCAAAACGTATGAATTAATGGAGAACTTAGGATTCCAGGGAAACATTTACTATCTTCTTGGAGAATCGATAAATTCATTGAACTACTAAGATATCAAACTGATAAATTCCATTTTCTGGATATTGTCTAATTTTAGTAATGGAACAAAGTGAATGGGGTGGGATTTTTCAGAAACCAAACGACTAGTCTCGAAATGTGTCCATACATCGCACGAAATACAAATTCATTGAAAGACTTATCGATATTTATATTAAAATTAAATATATAATTTATCGAAGCATCATTGGTTTTTTAAATATTACTGCCAGGATTATAGTCTATCAATTTGAACGAATCTTATGCATTTTATGTAAGTATAGTTTGACAACCAAATGAATCGACAACTCTTTAAAAACAACAAAATTGCTCCATAACGTTTGACACTTGCAAATACCAATCTTTTTATTGCGCGTTAATATTTAGCATCATTATTTAACTATATTTTATACTTTGCGACAGCTCCAATAGAGAATGAAATCCTACCAAATTCAAATAATCCACATGATTTACAAATGTCTATCGCAAATAACCAAATGTCCACATACTTTTAGGCAAACATAGAATATTTCTGTCGAGCCAATACTGCAGAATCGATATTAATTCTCATTCGATTAACACAGGCGTATTGCTAATTTTCTAATGAAATTTACGTTCTATGAAACACAATGAAACATCCCTGTACTTTTGTATGACAGTATAAAATATCTCTGTCCACCTAAGGAGATCAAAAATAATTTTAATCGCAGCTTGATTAAAACTGACGTACATTTCAGACCGAGGGAGGAGTCAACAGCGTTCACCATAACAAGATCCACGCCGGACCATTCGTCGATCTCGCCGGAGAAGTCGTCGTCGT
The DNA here is from genome assembly GCF_051014615.1 of Bombus vancouverensis nearcticus. NCBI lineage: Eukaryota > Metazoa > Arthropoda > Insecta > Hymenoptera > Apidae > Bombus > Bombus vancouverensis. The sequence continues at coordinate 8,703,402 of NC_134921.1, read as the reverse complement.
ACAACGGCGCGAACGCGACGCAGTCGACCACCGTCACACCGTCAACAGTGTCAACGACAACGACTACCACGACGACTACCGTCACCAATCCTTCTAGCAGCCATTCGACCTCCTCGAGCAAGAAAACACGCGAGACGATCGAGTCGAAACGCGAGAGGAAAGCTGCGAAAACGCTTGCGATAATCACCGGGGCGTTCGTCGCGTGTTGGTTGCCTTTCTTCTTGGTCGCGTTGCTTCGTGCCACGTGCGAGGCCTGCGAGCCACCGGAGCTAATAGCGAGCGTCTTCCTGTGGCTGGGCTACTTCAACAGCACCCTGAACCCTGTGATATACACGGTATTTTCACCAGAGTTCAGGCAAGCCTTCAAGAGGATACTTTGCGGTGGTTCCAGGATAATTCGCTGACAGTGGATTTAAATTCGATGAAAAATGGAACGCGACAAGAGAATGAGCAGTGAGTGAAATTGAACAGATGCATGGATGAATGATGAACGATCATCTTGTACATAAAACAGTTATTATTAATTCCTTCCTCTCCTTTGGAATAGTTCAAATGCTACGTTCAAATGCCGTATCGTACTTAGGCAAACCTTAGAGATACCGTAGAAATTTGTCCCCTGAAAGATTTCGTTCGAACGACGAGTTTATCGGCCATTTGGATGCTGATCGAGGCTAACACTTTCGCTGCTATTGACGTATATTGTGTGCCGATTTAATTATCTAAGGATTAGCGATCCCGTCGACGCACACGGTACGTTGCTCTGATTATTTCACAGTAGGAGGCTCTACTGGCGCAATTGTTGAGCTTTCGCGTGTTATAGAATGACCTAAAAAGACTAGAAGAAAGCGTGGAATAAAGAAATAATTGTTACTCAAGATAAAGACGCTTTCGACGAAGAAAAATTTGCAATTCCAGAAATGGACAAGTAATATTTAAATACATAGCAGCGAATGTGTTCAAAATTTACACGTAGTCGACGTTGCCCGGAAGAGTTTCCCGTGCAACGACGCGATTTTTAGAAATTAAAAGACATTTTGCGTGGCCGATTCGACGGCTGTTTCCATCGAAACGACTGTTTCTAATATAACGCTGCATCTTACGCGAAGAATCCCGTCTTTAAAATAGCTCTGTATTCCTCGGATATGTCTAACAATAAAATAAAGATACTTTATCTACTAACGTTTAATTAACGACTGGAAGGACCGCCAAAATACTTTCGAACAGAATGGGGCGGATCAAAAGCGGAGAAACGAGAGAGCGATTGAAATCTCGGATTGGTGGATTACCAGTGACCCAGTTGACGCCTTTACGATAGTTCCGATCGATTATTTCAAGATTTCAATGAAGGGAACGTCGTCTGAATAGAATTGTCTAGTAACTTATGCTTTACGATTAACGTACGATGAAACAGGAAAATTTCATTCGATTTACTGTAATTCCTAGATCCACAGAAATTGCTGGTGATTTAATTAGACGATACGTCAACGATCTATTATGTGATCGATATATTATGTAAATTAGAACTATCGTATATTTACCGAGGCACGTCGAGAGGAAAGGTAATTAAAATCGATTAATTTCTCCTGATTGCTCGAATCGTTCGAAATATTGGCGTCACGAATAACGTATACGCAACAACTATCGCGTACATATGTATAAACGTTCATTTTTTTCGTTGCTGCTCACAAAATCGTTCTGAGATCGTCTTAAAAAAAAACAAAAAAAAAATAATATCGATTAAAGATAACATAGAGTTAGGCCATCGACGATGAAAATAGATCGTCGATTTCTCTTCATCAAAAAAGAAAAAGAAGTAAAAAAAAAATGATATCGTAGTTTCCACTGATGTTCCATTGAATTCGTGAATCGGAACGACGCGTTAACGTCGTCCTGTTGTAAATACTATGGCGTTTCTATAGCAAATAATCTTCCTTCCCTAAGGTATTTAAATGAATCGGTGATAAAGAAAAAGGCGGCCAGGTCGATCAGCTTGCGCCAGCTAGTTCGCATCGTTGTTCTCGAATAGCAGGTGATCGAAATTTTGCGCTTCCGTGTCGCGTTCGATTGCTCACGATTTCGATTTGGCGCGGGACACGTCGGAAGAGACCGCCTTCCACGCTCTGTTAATGTTCCACGATCGTGCATACACATCTGAATCATGTTTTCTTCGAAGAAGGGAACACTTTTTATAAGCTGGTTGATTTAAAAAAAAATGTTTTATCGAATAATTGGTTCCTTCCTTCTTTCCAATTTCTTTGATATCTCAGTCGTGATTTTTAATAATTCACTGCAGCTTTAGCTTTAATCAAATCTTTTATTAAATGCCTCTTCCTTTCCTTCTGGATATTTTCATTAATATTTCGATCGATCGCGCTCTTTGTGTAATTCTTTGCACCTTTAATTTTATCCTTAATATGTTTAAACGTTTATATGATTTTCCAATGAATAAGTTTCTTTCTGAATATTTGCGTTAATATTAAATTATAACATATATTCGTCTCGTTTCCTCCATATGGTGATATAATAAAAACTAGACGAATCAATGTTTCATTTGATTTTACATTTTTTTTTTTTTGTAATTCCCTGTCCTTTCAGTCTTTTATCGTAATTTTATAGCACAACTATTTACCGAACACTTTTTCCTTTTCCTCTGAATATTAATTATAATATTTCAATCGACTCTGCATCTGTTTATTTTAATTCCATGCACTCTTTGCTTTTCCCTCCCATTTCAACGACGTAATTATTCTACTTATTTTTACATCATTTTTCTTTTATCAAGTTTCCAAAATCTTATATCCAGACACGTAAAGCGACAAGCTACGTGCTCGTAAATCGTCAGAAGATTGTATCAACGATCGTTCAATAACGCCTTACTATGTACGAATGCATACTCTATCTACTAGCGAGTTATCGTCGTTATATCAGCGTTCGGTGGTAGACCCTTCGAACTCTGTAGAGCAATGCGAAGATCGAAATAAAATAAGAAACAGCGAGATGAACGAAGAAAACGTATACTAAGCGACTGTAGTACAGAAATGTGTACTATTTGTCCAGCGATTTAATTAGCTTAAGATTGCGCCCTTTTTCGATGATGCAATATTAAAATAAACGAGGTCGAGGAGAAGTCCCATGGTGTTCGAATGTGGCGTAAAAACGTAGGAAACATAAATACGTTTTAAAAAAGAGAGGCGAGGAAACACGAGACGAGAAACGAAAAAATACCAGAACGTTTACAACGATGCTTCGTATGTATATTATTTCTTTGCAATCACTGATGTAAATAAATGCAACAGTTTGAAAAACCGTTGGCTAAATCGTTCGGCTGACGTCAACTTGATATTCCGTTCTTTGCTTCCTATCAGCTTGTCCGCTTTCTCTCTCTCTCTCTCTCTCTCTCCCTCCCTCTCCCTCTCTCTTTTTTCGTTATTTTCTCAAAAAAGAAAGCTGTTTATCAACCGCGTTGTTGCATCGTGATAAAACGAGAGAAAATTTCCACTCGGGCTTTATCAGAGGTTCTTGCTCGTCGACGTGAGAATTTTTGTTGATTTAACGAATGAATTGTTCGACGGTTACCATGCCATATTTCACCGTCGAACATACTGATGAGCGATAATTATTAGCGGCGACACATCGATCGAATAATATAACGAATGTTCCCTCTCGTAATTGGACAATATGTCTTTATTATTTTCGACGACAGTGGAACATTACCAAAGCAAACAGAGTCTAATGAAACATTACAGTTGCGATATATGCAGAAATGTTCGAGTCACTGGCCAGGAAATACTGATACTATTACTCCTAATCAGCAATTCGCGATATTAACAATCGATGTTTCGTTTAAAAGCTGACAGAGGCGCTAAACGTTTCTGAAATATCTTTTTAGAGGCAACCGATAGATAGAAATGAAATACGTTGTACGATTTGATTTTCTGATAATACAATGAGAAGAAATTATTTTCGAAATTCTGTCTGGCGAGTGTGCAACGAATTGCACGGCGACAAATGTACGGGGAAATGTCGATGCAAAAATCATTCGAGTGACCAATTAATAGAGATATCGTATAACGCCTCCGTGATATAAAATTATTATCGGCTATTTGGCTCTGTAATAAACGCTGGAAATTCAGATTCGATAATTAGTATTGTCGTGAACATTAACGGTATTATTTCGCAGACGATGTTGCTTGAAATTTGCCTGTACGTAACAATTCAATTTATTTTCCTTTTTATTCAAATTATTTCATTTCAATTACACTATTACGACAATTATGTAGAATCAGACAAAATCATTCTCAGTTGTTATACAGATCCTCTTTGATCATTTTCATCGATGCAAGAGCGACCGATGTAACAAACGATGGGCGTTCCGTGTGTTTAACTGAGGAGTGTAAAAGATTCGGTAAAGTTTTATTCAAAATAGAAAACAGCTGGGAGAAAATAATAAGGGAACGTTTTCTTTGACGATCGTATAAAACAGCTACGAGGATACTAACGAACATGAACGCATCCGCGGATCCCTGCGTGGACTTCTATGAATATGCATGCGGCAACTGGCCAACGATACATTCGCTTCCACTTGGAGAGAATTCCTGGCAATTGCGAGCCATTTCTGACAACGAGAACAAAAGAAGAATCGAGGGTAAGTTTCACCCGTTTCGTAAATTCCCTTTGGGGATGACGAACAGAATTTTGCAGAAATGATGAAGATGAAGCTGCGAGGCGACGAAACCTCACCGGTAAAGGTTGCGAAACAATGGTACAAAACTTGTATGAACACAGGTAGTGATCTAATTAAATTACTAATTTATAAACGATTGGCCACTACACGATAGACAATAATTAATTCGAAATTAATACTGGTGACTTAAATATAAAATACCAGAGAAACTGAAATGAAAGCTAATTGAAGAAACGCATAAAAAATACAAAATACATAAATGTTAACGTTTTGTAAATTTATGAATTTTCTATGGAAAAAATGGGAAATCATAAGACTTGTACGCTATAAAATTTCTATCCAAAGTAGAAATTGTTGTAAATTTTGTAAAGTTATAAAACATCTAGAAGAAGTTAAGATTTCATGAAAGTTATAATAATTATCCATAAAAGTTCTATAAAAAAGTAGACATCGCTAATTTTGACCGTTCTGGTACTTTGCCCCGGTTTTGTAGGATATTATACTTTAACGATTGGAAATGTTGTTAAATTTCATTATAAAGAGATTATCCATGAAAATTGTATCGGTTCGATAATTTTCCACTGCTCGTAGAGGATATGAATAAGCGAGGCATGGAACCGATACTCTTCATATTGAATGAAATCGGTGGATGGCCGATAATAATAGGAAAAAACAAGTGGAACGACAGTGAACAGAAATGGCAGAATATCGACGATTATTATGCTCATTTAAGAGGATCTAATTTGTTGCATGATGTCCGAGTCACGGCGTATGGTGATACCAAAGAGGAGACTGTGGTTGTGAGTAATCGATTCTGTTCGTACGTAACAATTTTGCAAATTCCTTCAAACATTTCTAGTTAGACGTTCCCGACATGCCAGCGTATTCGTGGATGCTCGAAGAATTTTTCGAAGCTGACAACGTGACACTTACAATCACTGATAAAAGAGATTTTAGTTATTGGAAGTACATTGTGAAGATAATTTCGAAAACAGCTGAGGCTGGAGGATTTAATACAACAAGCAGCCAGTTAGAAGAGGAAATTGAAGATATATTTAATTTCGAATGGAAATTGTTGAAGGTTTCATTAGTTTAGAAAACAGTTGCTTTACTATGGACTCTGTCACCGACTAAAATTATAACAATAATTTACAGATAAGTAGTATGGTAAATGATTATGTAAATATGACTGTGGCAGGCTTCCAAAAATGGTACGATAATTTAAAGCCACGTACACAGAAATCCATGGTAAATATTTTATTTTTAATGGTTTTCAGTGAATCGTTAATTGACAAAAGTATTTCTTACAGGTAAATTGGATAGATAAGATAATGAGCATTTTTAATGAATCGGGTATCGATATCTCTGAAGACGCGATGTTAAAAGTAACCTCACCTGATTACTACGAGAAATTAATCCCCTTACTCGATGAAACTCCAAGCAGAACCATAGGTAAAATCATAATGATTTAAGACGAATATAATTGTTCACAATACTTGTTCCATGCACTTATTATTTGTCAAACAGTGAATTACCTTCATTGGAGCTTCGTTTCATCGATGATCACAGAGACTACCGACGAAATGAGGGAATTGGATGAGAAAATGACTGGAAATGATTCAAACGTGCAAGAAAACAGGTTCGTATAACAGATTATAGAACTTTTATAAAATAGAATCAACATAGAAGTTAATGTAGAGTTTGAGTATTGATCGAAATGAATTACAATTGACTTATGCTGCATAGACTGCGAATGTTTATGAATTTCTGTGAAATTTAATGCTTTCAAAAGCAAATCTTTTTTAGCTTGTAGGAGAAACTAATTTTTGTTAATTATTGATAATAGATATACATCTACTCGAATGATTTTGTTTTATAGAGAAGAAGAAATTTTAATGCACGTAATACACTAAAATTTGAGAGTAGTTTCACTCGAAATTTATTTATCGTATTAAATTTATTAATTAACAATTTACTAAAGTATACGTAGCGTGGAAAGATTAAAAGTGCAAGAATGCGCAGAACGTACATAATGTACGCTGATGTATAAAATAAACACGGTGCAGTGCTCTTTATAATATTCAGCGAGTGAAGCAAACTTCTTTCTACGTTCTTTAATTATAATTTTTCTATGTTTTTTATAGGAATTTCATAACTGAAAAACTTCTAAATTTGGAATTTTTCATAGAAATTTTGTAATTTACAAATTTACAAATACCCGATTTCTTGTATGAATTTTAAAAACTTGTTTCTTCGATTGTACGAAGTTGCATAAGCGTTCGTAGTCCAATGACATAGAATCTAGAAAGCACTAAGTAATCAGAAAATATCTCACGTTAAATTTGAAGCATCTGTGGAAAGTAGAACAGCGACTCGAGTAAAATACGAATATGGCGCAATTAAGATTATGACGTGCACGTATGTAGCTGCACGTGGCGGTGATTTAATTTAAATTAGCCGTTCGAATTACCTGGTTGCTGGTGGCGCGATTATTTTCGAATTATTCGTAGGTCGGACTGGTGCATCAAGAAGATGGAATTAACGAAAGTCGTAGCGCACGTGGAATACGTAAGAAGATATTTCTCCGACGACATGATAGAAACGGTAAAATTCTCGTACCATTTACATGGATAGAATAAGGGCGCAAATTAAGAATTATATAAGTTAGGTCGACAGATTAAATTATACAGATAAGACTTTTGTTTTCTGATAAATCAGGCATTGAATGCGTTGGATGACATAGAAGAGGAAATGAAGATACAAATTAAAGAATCGAATTGGGCGAACAAGAAGATAAAAGATTTGGCTTTAAGAAGAATTAAGTTTATAAAAAAAAATATTGGTTACCCGGATTGGTATAATAACGCGACTATCATGGAAAATTATTCTGCAAATGTTTGTCAATCTTTTATTTATAATAATCTTGAGAATAGAAAGTTTCATGGTTTAACTTTAATTTACAGCTTACAATGGGACCGAAGTATTTTGAAAATGCATTGGAGGTTCAGAGATATTATAAATTCAAGGAATTGCGTCTTTTGAAGTATAAAGATGTAGCGGAACCGTAAATATTCGTATTTAAAATTAATTTAATCTGAACTTATAATTTGCATTAATTATGTATTGTTATAATTTAATGCTTAGCATTTATTTGTCTTTTTATGTATAGATGGATTATCGATCCTTTGACTCTCAATGCAATTTATTTGAGCCAATCGAATTCAATTAGTAAGTGCCATTTATTTTGCTATATGTATATATTAAACACACGTAATGTATCAAGCCACTAAGGTTTGATTTTTCTAATTGTACAGCTGTACCCTTGGTGAATTTACAGGAACCATTTTTCAGCAGAAATCAACCAAAGTACGTAAAAAAATTTCCCTTTAAATTCTCATTCGGTCACTGAATCTTTAATTACGATATCTTTTCCTTCAGTACGATTAATTACGCGTTGACTGGGTTTTTATTAGCACACGAATTGCATCATCCATTTGACGAGCTAAGTAAGTAGCTCTATTTCATCAAAATTTATATCATTTTTATGACTGTTTTATTAACTTACAGATATTTTCAGGGCGTCTTTTCAATGAACGTGGCGAGGAAATAAACTGGCCAGATGAAATGACGAAGCAATACTATAAAAGTGCTCAGTGTTTCGTTGATCAGTACGACAACTATACTTTAGATGGGACATCTTCTGGTCCAAAAATCAAGGTAATGATTTATCTCATTCACGACGGTATCATTGCGATAAATATTTATCAAGAATTTTACAATCAAACATAAGTATTACTGATATGTCAATTATCGAACAGAATTATGGCAATCAGACTTTCGACGAAAATATGCCAGATACCATGGGATTAAAAACTGCGTTTAAAGCGTACAAACGAAGAGAAATAATAAACGGCAAACCAGAATCAACACTGCCTGGCTTGGAAATGTTCAACAATGATCAAATTTTCTTCCTATCGTCTGCTAATGTACGCATTTTAATAAAAAATAAAACATTTCTTCGATGTATTTTATGTTTTAGTTTGTTTTTCATTTGATTTTTCTTCTTTTTCTTTAAGTTATGGTGTGAAACCAGAGATTCCCAAACGTTAGTCACAGATGCCAAATTAGACATACATAGTATTGGACGATTAAGATCCATAGGGGCTCTTTCGAACAATGAGGATTTCGCAGCTACATTTTCCTGTCCTCTGGGCAGCCCTATGAGTCCTAAGAAGAAATGCAACATATGGAAGATATAGCAGGTACATTTCAATTAAATGTTCAATCATTCGATTCAATTTAACATACCATTGCAGCAATAAAATAGAAAAATGAAACGAAGTTAAAAGTGTGCGTCTATTTTCATCTTTGTGCTCTCAAATCGGTTATTAATTATATGTTATCGGACGTAGATAGTGCGATAGATACAACTATTACAAATCTTATATAATCTTTTACTAATACAATACGATGGTAACGCTAAAAATTGATAACGCAGTGGAGATAGTAACGCACGAATTGAAGGGAGTTTGGCGTACGCGGAGGTGCAACTTTCCCTTTGATGGCTGTTGGTATCAAAAGTGAGAACAAGGCGCGCATTCGCGTACCTTGGGTTTCGAATATGGAGCAGCGATAGATACAAAAATCCTTAGTAATTGTATCGGTAAAACAGCAAAACATCAGTAGTCGGCCATCACAAATGTCACGCTTATTCTGTATCTCGTCGGTAAGACTATCAGTGATAACTGTGATAATTCCTATATTCACAGAGAGCGCAAGAAACACTGATTTTTTGACAGATCGGTATTTCGCAATCTAAAACGCGAAGTTCCATTTAATGTCACGTCTATCGTGTCCTTAATAAATTTTCTTAGTCAATGGTATATACCATCTGTGTTGTCGATATAGAAATTTCCTTTTTACCATCGGCCAGTACGACGCTTTCCCGAAAAATGTTTGAAAGCGAATTTCTCAGGAACCGATGGAGATTTTTGGATAAAATGTGATGATTTGTTTCGGGAGAATATCTATGCGTGGTATTTTTACCACGAATAAGATTTTGTGATTCTATTAAGAAAATAAAGCGTGAATGGTTCGGACTTTTATTAAAAGTTTTTAACTAAAACGAGAGCGTATTTCAATAACAAATTAAGGGAAGAGAATAGAGTTGGTAGGTTTGGCTTGCAAGTCAGTGTCCGACAGAACCGGAATGATATCTAGGTTTTCGCTTTCATCGACGCTCGGTTTCCTGAAGAATAGCTCTCTCAATAACGTTCCCTCTGTGGTAGGTTCGTCCAGGTCGTTTTTACCCTTGATACGTACATTTTGCGGAGGACACGAGATGATCTCCTTATCCGATTCCTTCGGGATGCCGCTGTCGAAATAATATTGCGGTAAAATTCGAAACTACAGCTAATCCTTTTAAATGAAATAAAAGTGAACGTGTGAAACTCGTCTGAACTGGTGTGATGCGAGTTAAATCATTGACAAATCAGTAGATATTTAAGCATTTAACAGCGATCGAAGTATATAGAATACACATAATATTCGAAAATATAGAAAATATTCAAAATAGAGTGCTAATTATAACATTTGAAAGGTAGAATAATTCTCTTTATAGGTTGCAATCCTTTACTTAATAAATAAAACATTATATTGTAAAAAAAGTTTGACTGATAAATCAGTCCTACTGCGGCTAGCGAGAAGTGCAAGACTCTAGTGAAAAAAATGAAAATCTCGTTGAAGAAAATATACGAGTATTATGTCTGTGATTTATCTTTCACCACACTACTTGAGAGTAAAGTTCATTTTCTTCCTACAATCTCCTACATAAACATACTTTATAGAAACCAGTATTTTTCTTCGCCGAGAGGAAAAAATGAAACTTTACTGGAATTTTCTTATTTATGCCGTAAAATAAAATCCATCCTACAGTTTTCGACCCGTTTATAGTGTTTCCTTACGAAGTGATCTCAATGTCCACGGTTTGACAAGCCTGATGAACCTTTCTCGCGTCATCTTTGCACCGTTCCAATCTCTTCGCCTCGAGTAGTTCCCTTGTTCTTTGAGATTCGCTCTTCAGAGCATCGGTTTCTCCCTGTTGCTCGGCCAGGGCATTCTGCAATTGCGATTTCTCCCTCACCAGATCCTTGACAGTCTGCGTGAGCTCCAGGAATTGTTTTTCTTGGGTGGCGATCTGTAGCGTCAACAGCTCCAAGATATGTGAAATTCGAGTCTTCAATTCCTTCGCCTCGCCTCGCGCTTCGTTCAACTAATAAAAGACCATGAAACGCGATATCAGATTGAACTCTTCTTAATCTCTCGGTTTTAACCGTTAAGTTGTTGCAGCTAAGACACGGGATATTGTTATTTTGAGAAGTTTCAGAAACTTTACGACTTGATCTTTATGCTCGTAGGAAATAGAAGTTCTTCTCTACGTTATATTTTTCTCGCGTTACTTTGCAAACTGTGTAACATTTCTTGTCAATAAAATGAGAAAAGTGTATTCCTAGACTTTGTGATACGTCTTGCTAACGAAAAAATGAGCCAGCGAATAAAAACACTAGTTGATGTAATTTTCCATCGATCGGTCAACGACGCATTCCAGTTTTCTTTTCCTTCCAATTACTAAGATCACGTAGATGCTACTGGCACAATTGATGTTTGATTGAAAATTGAGGCCAAAGTACGATTTCTTGTTATCTACTTTATTTCCATAAAACGTAAACTTAATCCAAGTTATCTATGTACACTATGCTTAGATGCAGATTAGAGAGATAGATCGTTCTGGTTATACAACCTGTCACAAGCACGCAACTCAGTGTCTCGATACATTGGCAATCTGTAAACGCGTGTAGTTGCCTCTTGCACTCCCAACTTGCTGACTTTGCTCATTGCTCATTGAACTATCAGAGACAGGCTGAGTTAAATTGCTCAAAGAGGTAAGACTGTCACCGATCCGCCAATTGAGCCAACACCGACGTTTGCCTTCTAAATATTTACATTTTTAGAATGCTAAAATAGAGTATTCGACATGTGAGAATGTAAATCGATTGAAAATTATTGCAAGTGGAATGTTAACGGTACCTTAAGATAGCAAACGTGAAAATTTCGCTACCAAAACCAAACGATCATCGTATCAACCTCTGCTACTAAGCTTCTACTTTCCATTCATTTTTGTCTCTTTTCATTTCAATCAACGAACGACCAACGCAGATTACGTCACGCGGAATATATCGATCCTCGCTGGATCGTGGAAGTTAAACTGCATCGAGCACGAATCCGAAACAATTTCAGTTGGATAAAGCGAAATCAATCTAGGGACTCCCGTGTACTGTTGGCCTGATGGCTCAAAGTTCAGTTGAAACTATGGCCCACGGTTAATGAAGAAAGTGAATCGATGCTTCGATATCTTAGCTGGCGGAGCATGATCCTTTTGCACAAGTTTTCCCAATCCATTACATTATACCGCGTCGATACACCGTAGGTAGACTCATAAAGCTATATGTATAGCAAACGAAGAAGAACTTTGATTTAAAGTTACTTGACCAACTGCAAATCAAGATCGGAACTCTAATCCATAGTTAAACCCTATTTTCACGGGCCAACCATATATCTCAGTTCTTATCAGACACATATTACCGACATGGGTAAAACTTACACACCACATTCCTGTTTATCACAATCGACTTCTTTTCTTGTTCTTCCCCTTGGCCCCTTATTTTTTAGCCTTGGATTTTCTCTCATTAGAGAGCAAAATATTTCATAGTGTGATACAGGAGTGACTTGGGTAGATTATAGAAATCACAGTGGTGTAAGTGAGTTGGTATCTTTCATAGAACAATGTTCGCGATTATTAATATAAGAAGTTCATTATACCTTTTAACGTATCACGGCAGAGTGTAAAATTATATCTTAATTAAGTATGAAACTAAAGAAATACTTGTAAGAAATGAAATAAGTGATTAAATTCATATTCTCAGTATCTTCGCTTCTTAATTAAGTATAAAACTGAAGGAATACTTGTAAGAAATGAAATAAGTGATTAAATTCATATTCTCAGTATCTTCGCTTCTTAATTAAGTATAAAACTGAAGGAATATTTCTAAGAAATGAAATAAGTGATTAAATTCATATTCTCAGTATCCTCACTTATATCATTGTGGTTTTCAATTCACCATATTGTATTAGAAATTTCATATTCTAAAACATTCACTATGATTAAGATATAACTATCTACTCGTTGAGTTTCACTACTTTTTTTCGTTACAAATGTCTTCAGTTTACTCGATGATTTTTGTTCCAATAAACCGGCCACTACTTTATTTGTCTCCCTAATCGTAAGATATTTGTTCGCAGCGTACGAAGACTATAGGGCAAGGGTCCCTACGAATATATCTACCATAAATTCATAGGTGACTTTTTCATAAAGTTTCCCAATTGTCTTCTGAGTCGTTCATTCTGAATTTTTCATCACTCGAGTACATTATGAAGGGATATGAAGGGTCCTTTATCATTAAACGTCATTATAAATTTGTAATATCAAAATAAGTAAAAAATAAACGACGAAAATGAGAAAAAGGGAAAAAAGAAAAGGGAGAGGAAAAACAGAAATTCAAGAATAATTGGCGTTACTTGGAATTCTAATTGCTCCTTCTCGGTTTCGCGGCGGTCAAGGGATTTCTTGTACTGCAGCCTCATTGCTTCCTTCTCGGATTCGCTCACTGTCAACTCGGACTTGGCATCGCGCATTTCTTTGGTGCATCTGCATAAAAACTCACCTATCTTTTCGCGGAATATTGAAACACCGCAGGGAATTGCGAAAATTTACACGCGTAACTTGAGCGTGAAATGCGTCTCAACTCCGATCGATTTACTTTACCGCGGCAAACGAGAGAAAACTTGGTCTTTTCCCATTTTGTACGTGTGAAGTTAAGAGATCGCGTGTTAAATTCTCGTAAAATCCTCTCTCTTTAATTTGCCCCGTGTTAATTACGTAATTCTCAATTGCTAACTTTTATTTTCACGCACAGCGGAATTTCCACGATGTAGTCGCTATAATTGCTATTTGGCAAATAAGGTAGGGCTATCCGAGTCCACTTAAATAAATAGTTTGCCTTGTAATTCGCCAAATCCGATTACGAACAATTTTTAAACGATCCACATTTGGAATCAGACTATTAAACTCGCTCGTAAGAAAACAGTGAAATGTAATACATTCATCGAAATGAAAAAGGTTTTTACAACTATACTTATCACTTTTCATATATATATATGTATTTTCTTTTTTTGATATTTTTTCTTGTTAGACCTAAGCGTACACGATATTTTCTCATTTCTTCGTTACTGTAAACGCTATTTATAAGGACTAATAGTGATTCATAGCGAACAATAAGCTTGATTATTCTGTGTAAAGTTCGAGATTAAATTATAAAAGATCGAAGCTTAGGTGACTCAGATAACTCCACCTTCCCAGTTTTTGTTTTCACAAGCAAAAAGCAACGGAGCCACTATAATCGTCATTATCTTAATTAAGATCTCAGTGTCCAACTCGTAGTACGCAGATTGTCACAGAAAAATCTCGACTAATCACTGATGCAGGTCTGGCGTGCGCGATCGTTCCCAAGGGTTATCTTCGAACGCCCAACACGAATTACACGGTCAAACTTTTAATAGCCATCGCTGACTCTCTAATCAGTTCTTGTGATAAATCTCTCCGTTACTATCCAACTGGTATTACCAACTGCAGGAAGTAATCGCGCACGCTGTAATTTATTCGCACTGTATATCTTGAGGATCGATGAAAGAGCGAAATGAACGCGATAGAAACGAAGAAATGAAAATGGGGCGACAAAGTGTTTGAATGATCCTACGATAAAGATTTATTCGTCGCGGCAATCGATGTTTATTTAAGGTCCGAGTTAACTAATATCGGTAGAAGAAGAATTGAAGCAGAAATAAATTTCGTGGCTTAAGATATAAAGGACAAAATAAATGGTAACATGTCGGTTTCCTTACTGATGGCGGATGCGTGGCGATATAAAGTGGCTGAGAAGGGAATTGAGATTAATTCTACAGTTTCTGTAGATACCCACAGGTATCATCTTTTATCTATTCTGTGAGATTAATAAATTGGTAGTTGACAGATTCTAATGGATTTTAGTTTTACGTTGGATACTGAGCCAATAATAAAATAAATACCAATTTATTTCAATGTGTTAGTTCATAATATCAACGACAGGGTATTTTGGATCTACTATTTACAATAAATTAGATTTTTAAGGTGAAATATTTTCTATACTATTAATTATATGGGAAAATGTTTTAGATTAAAATTGATTGGCTTCAAGGGGATGTTATTAGCTTCTTTATAGGTGGGTGCATAAAAGTCATGTGAAGATCAACTTTGTTTTTTTTTAATCGAATTATATATCTTTTAATACGTTAATCGATGCAGCTGGAGATTTTCTATGAAAACTTATAAACCTACTTATGTCGAGAAACTGTTCTTTTACTAGATACTTTAATTTTTAATTCGTAAAACTTACAGTATGAAAGGCAAGAAAACCAAATACGGTAGCAGTTCCTCGCGTCTTCCTTGTTTATCATACGATAAGTTTTACGAACTAAAAATTAAAATGTCCACTAAACTAATAATTTGTTGACATAAGTAAGTTAATAATTTTCTCTTGAGAATCTACAACTGCATCGATTAATGTACTAAGAAACCATTCGACTTCTATCTGAAACATTTTCCGAGATAATTAACAGTATCGAGAATATCTCAGTTTAAACTCCTAGGTGACTCATCCTGTATATATACTTTATATCTCATTACAAAATTTTCTACGCAAAATCAGTTCCTTAATTCCTCTTTCTGAGGTTGGTTTACTTTGTTGGTTTTTTTTATTTTATTCTTCTTACTTGTCTTAATGCTTATAAACGAGGGTGTAATCCAAAATAAATTTTCGAAGCTTCTTACTTCGTACCGATTAAAGATTAAAATTACTAAAATTCCCTGGACTGTACCATAACCTGTTCTATGAAAAATTGAGGAATAAAGTATTTGGAGAAATTGAAGGGTGAAGCTTGAACAAAAATTGGGAAAGAAGTAAATGTCATTGCTGGGATATAAGAGGATGATAATGAAAATGAATGGAAACACTTCTTCTTGTATTAATTACGGATGTATGGTGACACAAAGTGGCCGAAGAGGAAATTTACTTAATTAACTGCTTAACCAGCAAAGCTATCCTTCTCCTGTCAGCGGGACAGAGATCTTGAATGTGAGGGAACGAGGCCGCGTCGCCGTCCGCGTCTGCGGTCTCACCTCTGCATTTCCAGCAGAATTCCTCGTCAGCTTTCACCTCCTCGCTCTCTGTCGAGATCGTTTGTCTGCTCGAAGATTAAACAGTCACAACGGTTCCCTTTATTAACGGTAGAAATGGACGCCACGTTGCTAGGGCTCGGTGCAAGGAACATCTCTGATACACGAATTTCCCTCGGTTTTAACACCGAACGAATGCAAATATTCCACACGGATGCGAAATCTAAACTACGTGCGCGACATAGAATTTAATTTTCATCGACAATTTCGAGCATGTCTCAAGAGGTAACTAATGTCGTTTATAACTTTGTCACGTTAAAGACGTACAAATCTACTACGTAGAGACGCAAGAGACAAAGAATTTTGGAACAGTATAGAATATTTCGACAATTCAATTAACATTAGGTTTGCGAAGCGAATTTTTCACGAAGCAAAAGTACTTTTATCGATTCTAAGATCGACAGCGGAAGCAAAATTAATTTACGACGCAATCAATAGATCAGATATATCATATTTATAATAAAGACATTAGTTAACGAAGCTTTCGTCGCTAATAATATTTGTACTGATCCGTATGCTAAATTCCAATTTACATAATCCGAGATTTTTCCGTAGCGCAGCATTTCTGGGATTACGCGTTTTATTACTTAATTTGATAAATTTATAGCTATTTTGTCGATAACAGTATACAATACATAAAGGGATTTTAAGGTGTAATAAAAATTTAGAATGCAATATATCTTTGAAATCTGTCTTAAATTTTTCCTCGAAAATCTTTTAATTTTTATACAAAAAGAAATTAACGCTTCTGGGTATCCGACGAAGAGAAATCACGTTTATCCCTTGTAACTATACTTCGGGAATTTTCGATGAATGCAAAGTTCGTTCATTCATTGTGTTGCCGCTTCTAACTTCTTCACGAGGACAGATTTCATTCATCCCGCTTTCGCTACTAACTTTTCCCGAGGAAACAATTCATTTATCGTAGTTCCTCTAGCAGATTCTATATTGCTCAAAAATTTAGAACTAGAACTGCCACGAATAAAGGACATGAGGTGTAATTTACCGTCGCATCGTGCAAACAATGGCCTGATTACGCTAATGTAATGAGTACGGTTGGATCGGTCTTTAACCTAGTTACGTATTAACGGAAGATTGAAATTAGCTCGATTCGGTTACGGACCTTTGTCGTCGCGATGCATATACTCGTTCTCCTGATACATGCGTAGAGTACGTTGATGGAGTCTGGCCAGTCTGCACAGAGGAATTCGTAAAATCGATCCGTTAAATTAGCCTGTCGTTCTTCAAATACGGCGAAGCATCGGGAACATGCAACGAAAAATACGAAAGAAACAAAGAAACGAGAGGGAAAGTGAAATGGGCGTGTTGTACCTCTTGCTCCATCTAATATAAGAATTCATAAGTGTGCCATCGTCGTAGTCGTTTGAATACATCACTGTCGGGCATTTCTCTCAGCTTGCAAGACGATTGTGCAATGGGAAAGTGATTACGACACAGAATGTCAGAAGACTCTACGACTTTCGAAGTCGATTCTTGTGCCGAGCGTGCAGCGACGACAAATCCTGCGAGAAAACGATTCGTTTCTGTCCAGAGAGCAATCGATGCCCGTTGCTGCCCCCAATGCCCTGAAGTTAGATTTATATTGAGTTTTAAACGACACTTTGTGCAGGAACGACAGTAACGCGCGAGTATTTCCTCGATCGTTCTGTACTGTCCGCGATCAAATATCAAATTGTCGATGAAACGAGATGAAAGCACGAGATATCGGATGAAGCTGGATACGTGGGTCTTCAAATCAAATTAATGGGTCGATCACTTTTTATTTCGTTTTCATTTCGTTCCATTTTACCTCGCTTTGTAAACGTTGGGAAGGAAAATAGAAAAACGACGGAGGTTAGGTAATAACGTCGACGATTACTTGTCAGAATTTTATTCATAAAATCGGTGCTCTCTAAACGTACAACTGTCGCAGTCTTTGTACCTGCAAATCATACTTTCACACGAGTTCACAGAATAATTGTCTAGCGCTATAGTTTTGACGATATCGGTGCATTCGAGGGACAAGATATTCGACGAAGATTTACAGGAAATGACAGATGTCTTAGATATGGACGATCGCTACTTCTCTCTCTCTCTCTCTCTCTCTCTCTCTCTCTCTCAGAAATTGGAGCTAAAGCTTAAGACTTTAAGAATGTGGGAGAAAAATATGATAAGTCCATTTTTGATGTTTTCATGCCGCTTCTAGATAGTGGCTAAAAGGATCTTTTAAATATGAAATCTTAATATGAAATCTTCAAAGGGAGGAAATAATTTGATAGATTCAAAGATTTTTAGCCTTTGGAGAACTTAGGATGTCGAACCGTTTGGTCGATTTAATCCATTAAGATCCAACGTTGAATTCTATAAAATTCATTTTGTGATCGCAAAAAGGAACTGCAAGCATTTGTTTCATATTTCTGGATGCAATAACGACGAAAAAGGTATCAAGGAAATTCTTAGAGTTCCCTTTCACAGCCATAATATTAAAGAAGGAAATTCAATAAATAAATTGATCGACAGCGATAGCAAATATTGCTTCTTAATGGATTAATCCCAGAGCTAAATGAAAAGCTAGTCTCGACATCGAATTTCTAACAATGTACAGAATTTCAAAATTATTCTCCCGAGAAATGTGAGAAATGCGACTTAATGTATCTTTCGCCTGTGATCTTCGCTTAAGAGTTATTGGACCATCGACACGAATAGTGTTTTCCAAATGAAAAGAATACACACGGGCGTGATCATTGGTTGCTGAAAAATCGCTGAATTATTCAGTCCTTGGAGTTTAACGAACATTCGCGAATGTTCGACTGCTCCGTCGTGGAATTTTGCTGGCTTTTTAGTCCATCCTCGATACCGTTAGGACACGCGGTCAGACTAATGGTCGTCTCCTGTTCCTTGATCGGGCCACTGGTCCTGGTGTCGTTTCCAAAGATGGACATGTGCATGGTGTTTCGTTGACCGCGTCGAGAATCGTACCTTTTGGAACTTATCAACGAGAAACTTTGACCTCGTCCCCGGGAGCTCAAGTCCGACGAACAACGACGCCGTCTGCGGATCCTTCTCGGCACGCAACAAAGCAGATACCTGCAACGAAGTTTGTTACACTTTAACGACTTTAGTCTGTTAGTTGGCTGCAATAATGTTAGCTCTTTAAAGTTAACAAGAAGAAAACGAAATACTCGTCTACTTTTGCTTGCTCGTTAAATCGTATTAATTCGTTCATGAGGGATTTTACGAGTGATAAATTTTGGAATGTATTTAGAGATGAAAGTATGCAAATTATTGTTAAAAACTAAACCTCTATCTCTATCTTCTTTTCCCTTTATTTTTTAATTCTGAATATCTATTTAAAAAATAATATAAATAATAAAATATATCATTATTATTATGTCTTTTAATAAATGATTTAAATTGATACTGCAAAAATTTCATAAAATATCAATTTCATATAATTCCATACAAATTCCTAATAAAGGAATATCATATAATTTCATAAAAATTCATGAAAACAAAATTTCATGTAATTTCGTGAGAAATTTCCATCTCCTATAATTTCAGATAAAATCCAATTTTCTATAATTTCATAAAAAGTTAGTAAGTGCTGCTTCTTATTTATTAACGTATCTTTAACTTTCGATCAAATTATTGACACGTCGAATTGGGAAGAATAAGTTTGAGAAATATATATGATTGAGCGTTCAATCGTAAATTGGATAGGTTCGGAGTATCGCTATAAACGAGATAGTCCGATAGTATATCCGAAACCATATTTCAATCCGGCAATCAATATTCATGACAACGAGCGATTCGTTTTATAATTTTTCACGAGTTGAGCCAGGATTGATTTTTAAAGAGGAGCATAAAATACGTAACGAATTAATTGTGGTCGCATATAGTGATTAACTGATGCGAAACGTCATTGATTATCCCGTTAATCGACCAATTTTTATCGGATTCTTGAAAATTTATGGAAATAGGTCGGATCGGTTCGTAGTCATGCGCCAGGTGTCAAATATTTTTCCTAGTTTCTTTTCCAATATTTTATACCGAAAGAACGATAATTCCTTGCGAAACGAGGATAATATTACTCGAAATAATGGGAACTGATTTTTTGTACATTTTGATAAAGCAACGTTATGAAACTAAAAATAGATCGATCGTATATTTCTTAAATTGTAGAATAATATTTTTGCCAATGCAGAAAATACCTGTCGAAATATTTTCTAAACGTGCTGCTCACGCAGTACAACGCGATGGGATTAATGCAGCTATTGGTAAATGCCAGGCAGAAGCTAAGAATCCGGAAATAATGCCAAAATGTGTTGTAATCCTGTTGGGCGGTTGGGTGGATGTAAAACCATAGCATAAACACGTGTTGCGGGAAGAAGCATACTGCGAAAACGATCACGAACGCCATCACCATCTTCGCCACTTTTTTACGAGCTTTCACCTGCTTTAGCTGTAACCAAACGAGTTTCAAAGTGATACAAAATATATTGCGCGTGTATTTCAAAAGTGACGGAACTCAAAAAAGTTTCACAGAAAGCACGAGAAATTATTTTGAAATTTACGAGACATTGTTTATTAGACAAATAATTTTAGCAAGTAGAATAAACTCTAAGAAAGAAATTTATTTCATCAAAATTATCGTATTAATATTATTCGATGGAATGTTATTTTTGTAATTTCTCGTAACGTTCTTCCAATATGAAAATTAATTGTTTCGAATTGTGACACTTCTGAAATTCGTGTACGATATTATTAAAGAATATGACCCCTTCTTTTATATTCTTTCTCGTTGAATAAATTTTTTTCATAACCGAAAACTTTGCGTCTTGACTTTGCTAGAACTTTACTGAAAAGAGTAAATATTTCTTGGCAACTTTAAACGAGTCCCCTGGTTGTGTATTAAGTTTCAAGTTCGTAAAACGCGAAAATTGTCGAGAGGAATCAATGAAGTTCGGCCTGTGTTCACAACCGAGTTGATATTTATCGAGTTTAATAGGACTTCTAGCTGTTGTACTGAATAGCGTACGTAAATTAAAGCGATCGCTTATCTCTGAAACAATTCGAGAGTTTGAATATTTTTGTCCTCAGTTGAACATGAAAAATTTGAAAGAAGATAACTATCACACTATCATTATCATTATCACATCCTCGTGTTTGCTGGCAATTTGTCTTTTTTTTTTTAGCTTTCCTATTACATTTTGGTTAAACGATTATAGCAATTTTTGTTCATTAGGTGGTATATTTTAACGTTTTGCGTAAATCGAGCAGTTCATCTCGAAAACTACCATTGCAAATTTTTGTCTCTTTGCAGTTTAATTATGAGCTCTTCGACTTTTCATTTGCAAAAATAAAACATGGTCATCTTTATCGCCCATCTTTAAAACTTTTTTTCCACTCACCTGACACTGCATTTCGCCAGGAATATTCCTAGTACTGTGAATCAGATGTCTGGCCATAAGAATGTAGAAGAAAGCAATAATACTAAGCGGCACAGCGTAGTATATGAAGAACCGACAGACCAAAATCGTCTTCGGATAATTCGGTCCAAACTCCGCAGGATACGGGTAGCAGGCCTTTAAATTGAACACCATATAACAAATGTAAAAACCTTCCCTCGAATCGATCAGATGAGTGCAAATTATTTGGACAATACAGTGGAACAGCAGTTGTCTGATGATGCCGAGCAAAGGAAATTGGAAAGGAATAAATGGAGAAAAATCGTGTTAGACGTTTCGTCGATCGATCGTTGAAGCACGAACGATAAAATTAATTATCTTATGGATGCTAGTCGAACTCACTTGAAAGGTCACGTTGGTGTTCACTTTGAAAACCCTGATGTAGGAGAAGGAACTCGGGATGGCGCACATAATGGCTAATACCCAAATCAAGGAAGCGACGATCACCGTGAAACGCGTTGCTCGCCTTCCTGTACCTTGAACAGTAAAAGTCGGAAACGACTGATTTCATCGATCACATCTGTATTCATATTCGCTCGAGTATTTCTTTTCATGGCGCACTGCGGATACCATAGAATATCTTTCTATCCAAGAGCAAACGAAATTCGCGTATTTCACTTTATATAAATTCCTTTGGTATCCGTGGTGCGCACATAGTTCCACCCACGGAATATTAAATTGCGGCGTAAAATGCGGAAAACGTTCTCAATACGAGACGAGGATCTTGTAAAAGAATATATGTGTTATCAAAATCGACTATGAAACTTTGTTTAACTTCGATTATCCTTATTTCCGTATTCCATTATTTTTATACATTTACACATTTATTATTTGAATTGAATTAAACGAAGGAGATGGCGAAAAATTGTTATTCCTACTTGAAGTATTTTTAGCTGTTCTTTCGTGCTTTCGTACAGAGAAATTGTACAATATTTTCCTTGGATATTTTGTACATGTATTTGTTCGTGTTTCGGTGACATTTACAAATGTCTTCTGATGAATATTATTATAATATATCATATTAGAATAGGTAGAATAGCCGCTTAAGCTTTCGAACGTTTTCCGTGCTCTTGCTTTTCATCGCGAAGATCTCTATTTCAGAATGATGGGAAAATGGGAAATCGAAGCTCGTACCCGAGGCGTGGAACTTTCTCATCGGATCGACGATAGCGAAGAATCTGTCCGCCGATAGTGCCGTTAGAGTGAAGACAGAGACTCCGATGGAGATATCCTTGGCGCACTCGGAAATCTTGCAGAGCACGAGTCCAAAAGGCCAAGAATCCACAATATATACGGTGAAAGTGAATGGTACGCACGTAAGAATCACCTGCAGCGCAATATCGAATCATTGTCTCAGAAAAGAATCGTCAATAACGTTTTTATTCGAACAATAGCCTCCAAGCTGAATAAAATTTCGACTGACTAAGGAAAGAATTCATTGAGAGTCTTCATTGTGCACCGATAAGTCTCTGTTTCTTTGAAATGAAAACAGAAAACTGTTGAAGAAGAAAAGGAATCTCAGCTTAACGAGAACTGTCTGTAATAGCAAGGGTTAGTTGAATCAACCAAACATCCTAAAATTGAATGTTGAATTTTGCATAGAATAATAGAGTAGACTCGTTGTCTATTATGACGTACTGTTAATCTTTGATATGTTAATGAAAGAATGAGAAAATATCATACGCTTTAGACCGAGTAAAAAAAAGACATCAGAAACGAGAAAATAATTCGAATAACCCTATGGTAGAGTTATCTGAGTCAACGAGGAGATATTTATTACATGAGAATTGATCGAATGAGCGATAAAACATTGTGATAATTGCAACTGAGAATATTAACATCGACCATTTTCCTTTTGATCTTTTGATGGCTGAAAGCTATATGCTCGTAGAGAACTATAGTCGTCGATCTGCCAATATACACGATATTTGTCACAAAGAAAGGTTTGAATAGTCTGTTTTCAAGCGTACATCGCTTAAACATTGTCTGTAACTAAATTTGCGAATTGCGCAAGTCAGTAAGAAAAATTGAACAAGTTTTACTCGTCATGGTATTCGAACATTTTTCTGACTCGAACATGACGAACATTTTCTTACTCTGAACGCACATATAGTTTGACAAGCAACGATCGCGCGAAGACAGTTTAAGAGATGAACCTTCTATGAAACTATGTCGCAGGGAAGGGAAATATCTGAGTGCACATCGAAGGGAGGAATTTCATGGTAAAGAAAAGGGACTGATCGTTTTCACGAGCAGAGAATTTTAGGGATGATAAAACATCGATAATAAATCTAGAATAAGAATAAACACGTGCCAAGAGATCTCCGAGCGCCAACGAAAAGACATAAATATTGGGAACGTTCCTCATGTTACTGTGGCGCAGTATGGTGAGCGCGAGCACGCCATTTCCTGTAAGCCCGATCACAAGAATCAGCAGGAACACGATTGGCACGAAGTATGTTTCCGGTCGATCTTCATACGGCGTGTACTTTTCTTCCGCGTTTGTTTGCTTTTCGATGCTCGTGTAATGTGTGGTCGAAGCGATGCCGAAAGTGTCCTTGAGGACGTTCGAGACGGACGGCGTGGTCCATGAGGTCGAAAATAAGAACGAAGACGGGGAAACCGTAGTCCGAGCCATGAACACGTTCGATTTCGTTCTTCCTTATGACAAAGACAATGTGGTCCCGTATGTTGCGGAAACGAACCGTCGTGGTTCACATCTTAATCGTGGTCTTCAGTGGCCAACAGCCGCAAACGCTTCAGCTCAGCCTCCTTTCTCAAATCTTTGTGCCCTGGAAATTGTAAAAGAAATTCGCGTTAGTGAAAGTTTCTCTGCAAATAGAGCGGAACACGGAGGTAAATGGGGAAATGATCCCCGTGGGCATGGAAACGTCTGGTTTCAAGGAAATTGCACGCTGGAAATACGTGTTTTTCGGAATGGCTGAGAGCTAAAGTGTCTCTTCTAGGGAAATGCTATGGGAACAGGATAAGGAAGATGAATTTTACGTATATGTTAAGGAAATGTTATCTACATTTATTTGTATTGCATTCGACATTCCATTGATACGAGAGAATGATGCTGCCTTTCACAATAGTTTATTGATTTATTCTATTTGTTAACGGGGATGAACTCAAATACGTGGTAGTAAAGTAGCCCTTGTAATATTTGCAACGGGAAACAAATCTCAATTTAGATTACGTATTCGTTGATTCTGTCCATCACAACATGAATTTGCATAAAGATCCGCGGTCTAAGGCAATTTGAAGATCGCTCGCCGTTTATGTGGAGATAATACCTCATCCGAAAGTGCGCGAATCTCTCGGATAGTCATGAATGGACAATTTTGAAAGAGATGCATCTCTGCGAATCAGTTACGGTAGAATACCGTTCAGTTCAATAAAATTCAATCAGAATAGCTTGGAACCAAGCCGTATTAGAATATTTGTATATTTCAGAACATGGAACATGTGGAAAGTCGAGTAATCGAGAATAGGCAAAATTTAGTTGGAATTATCAGAACTTTAATTATTGCACTTACAGAGTTTTATAACAGTTATGGATTTTTATCTATTTGCAAGCTGAGCTAACAATATATGTATAAGAGGATGACAAGGAGATGACGACATTCTTGCGGCACTTTAACAAGCAACTCGAAACGACTTGGATACCATGGGCCAAGAGCGGTCTAATGAGATTTCCGCTGCTTATACCTTCACGTACACTATATAAAACTGCCATCAATAAAAATTCACGATTCACGGAAAGAAAGAGAATATAAAAGAGTGCATTTCTGTCGCGTGAAAAACATTAACGGCGGTGCTGGGTGACCTCGTTAACCGAACTCGTGGATTTTCGTGGTAATACTTTTTTCTATCGTGCCAGCATGATTCCACCGTAACGAGTTGCTTAGATGCTTATAACTCCATCCGCTATCCGATATCGCTTCCGGTAGCAGATTTTCCAGCTAACGATGCTTCTCTTCGCTTTGACCAAATGTTTCAGTCCATCTTAATCCTTAACAAAGTCGATGTGGAGATTCCATCAGAGAAGAGAACCTGGAAATTTCTTAATTCCGTGGAAAGCAATATCAATTATGCGTTACTAAATTCCTACGCGAGTAGGTACAGTATCGTAGAAAATATGAGTAGGAGGAGCTTGAGCGAAACTTTGGTTGTTAATAGCAACGATAGTAGATGTGTCGCAATGTTTCCTCTGCGTTTAGTGTTGCAAAAGCGCCAAGATTACAGGAATTTAGAGGAGATTATCCGGACAAAGACGACTATATAGAGACATCCTCAAAGTAGAGGAAGGAAATAATGACCCGAAAAATAATTATCATTAAGTTAAAAATAAAGTAAACAAATTATATCTGTACTTCAAAACTATCTATTTACATCTTAAAAAGTTCTACTATTTACCATGTAACCGATAATTAGATTAAAAAAAAAATTCATAATAATCACTACTCTTGTTGTTGTTACACGAGAGAATCTCACCTTAAGATACTTAACCAATTTCCTAGCAATAAAAATAATGGTTGGAACGAAAACGTCCTAAAGGATGTAACACAACTGAAGGATATTCAAAGGAATTGTGCGAGCATTTTATACGGTTAATTTAATCAAGTAGGCGCCGACATAAATCCAGGCGAGCGCATTCTCGCGAATGTCGTGGAAAAAGGATACACTCGAGTATTTCAGGCACTTTGCTATAGGCAAGGGTCTTTTGTAAGCTGCATAATAGTAAAAGCATACTTGATTATTGGCGTCCCTCGATCCACGAAAGACAATGCAAGCTCGTGTTTACACACGAACATGTATACAATCCTCTGGCAAAGGAATTTAAGCAAATTTATGCTTGCAAAGGATAGTTCGCGTGAATTTACGATTCATCGCCTCTCGAGTGCAATTGATATAGTTTCAAGGTGGCCATTGTTCACTCATTACATTCTCGAAATTTCTCTCCCGATTTTATCGCCTTAGCAATGTGTACGTAGGCAATAATGCACATTTTTCTTAAAAAAAGAGTCGTCGGGACCAATTGATCTGACGTCATTCAGCTTTGAGACAGTTTACGATAGGTGTAGTAGGCGAAATACAATTCAGTAGGGTCGTAAAGCGTTAAATAAGGTCACTAAATGATCTAACTACAATTAAAGCCGTACGTAAGAACCTGCTCTAGATTTTAAAAATTTATATGATCGTCAGTGGTTCAACGACGTGTCATAAAATCGGAGTTTTAAGCGTAGAAATTATTCGAAAATATTATTCTGTTTTTAAATAAATAGATTGTTTGGAAGTAGAATTCTGGGAATAGAAGTAGAACTGCAGAAGTAGAAGCAGGATTTCACTCACTTGGATTCTATTTGTTGGAAGGAAGTTTTATTTAATATCCGACTAACTGAACTTTTGTCAATTGAATTTACTTATCTACTATTTTACCCACTCGAGATATTCAGAGCGGATGAACACAAGGTGTAATGAAACTGTTGAAACTTTGAATCATCCCTTAAACTCGAAGTGTCTCGTTTAATTCGAGGGAGAGCCGGTAAACCGATCTCCGGCCACTTTAATCATCCAACAATTTCACGCTGGGATTCGCTCGAACGCCGCTATCTTTCCCGGTTGACGCGAAATCTCATTCGAAGATGGAAAAACCTTCAACCGCGTGAAACAGCAGTCAAACAGTGTATCAACAAAATGGTAAATCAAAGCTTTCGAAACTGAATCTTATCGATATAGTCATTATTTATGATAATGTGTTGCGCACAGACAATATAAACATTTGTCTCGAATGGAATTTTGTTCTTCATTAGAACAAATTTAATAGATAAAGACACGAAAATTCCCACCTGGAGCTCGTTAACTGTTTTTCGAAATAGACCTAACCTTCTTGTATGTTTCTAGTATTTTTCCAATTCATAGAAAAGATCCATGCTATTGCATCGTTATTGTGATATCGTTCCTCGTTAATTGATATCGCTCGCATTCTAAAAAAACACTTACCAAAATCCTTACCTCTGCAAAGAAACGTACAATCGAAACGTGTATATTTCAGCTCTCATTCATTTTATGATCGCTCTATATTTTCATTCGTGGTGTACGTATACGCGTGAACCTTGAAGCGAGATACAGTTTGGCCAAACGAATTTGACGAGACGTGTCTGGAAAAGGAGAAATAATTTAATAAAAGCCGGTTGACTATAAACCCTTTTATAACACGGTTTCAATCACAAGCTGGCCAGATTGGATACCACGTTACAATGGTATTTATTCCCGATGATGAGCCGTTACCACGACCGGACCCATACGCGGGAAGACAGAGCTAGCACCTCGTAAATCGAAGCCCAAGACATTTAGGATCATTAAATGAGGCTAAGTGCGATAGCGGCCATGATAGGATTAAACAGGATATATACAGTGGCCTGGCTATCGAAAGCTTGTGTATAACGCGTGTTCACGTTTTTCATGAATTAATATCTAATGAAGCGGAGAGATCACTCAGTGTCCCGTAATTTTGGCAAAAGTACATTATACACACTGACGAAATTGCATACATCTGATTGCATACAGAACAGAATCTGCTAATTTCGAAAAAGGTTTCGTGTACGTTTTGAGTGAAATTTCAAAACTTTAAGAACGTAATATAATAGAAAACGGGGACAAAGAATATTTTTTCCAAGCTACTTTTACGTGGAAAAATAAATTACGATCGTTATTCGATGGTTAAGTACTGAACAATCTGGCGAGCTGTAAGTAAGCTGAAACTCCAGGAATATGAAGGTACGGGAATGCGTGAAGAAAACGTTCGTTTAATCAATTTACTAGCGTCCATGGCAGCTGTTACTAAAAGCCTGTTGTTCAATCTAGCAGCGTGAATGGAAATTACAATCTAAAATACTTCTGGACAATCTGCCTATCTCTTCCTTTTTCTTTCTTTCTCTTTCTCTCTATCTCTCTATCTTTCAACTCACGGCTGCAGTTAATAAAATTCTGCATAGATACAGTTTCTCTGGTTGATGTGATTCACGCTTGGAAATATCGATTTCGTTCGTTCGAGAATGTAGCGGTCTTTTTCGTGCATAAATTGAACTAGGAAGCTTTGTGGAACGTGCTACGTACGTTGGTGGAATATCATTAGCGTCATTAAGCTTCGACTATCGATTTTCAAGTTGGTTGGCGTCGCGGCGTCATTCCCCAGGGCATAAAAATTTCGCTTAATCGATACAATCGCGCCTACTTGTTTTAAAAGAGCAACTAATAGAGAATTTTTATTTTTTGAGCTTTTTCTACGTTGCAATTTAACTTTGTTGCGGTTTAAATTTTGGATAATTGAATTTTAACTTCAACCAAAAAAAAAAAGAACTTTCAATTATTTGGAAAAATTATTAAAGTATATTGAAACTGGGACGCGCTTATTGGTAATAATTCATCACTCACTTTCGATCAATTTTCTAATAATAGAGAAATATAGTTTGGGCGAAGAGCGCTCAAAATAACAGAGCAGAATTCATTTTCGTCGAATGATCGAATATTCGAATCCTTACACAGAGAACAACGCAAAAGTTGTGGATTTAGAATTATCACGATCGTCATGAAGCACGCGAGTTAATTTTCAATTGAATAATTTTGCAGAGCAAAGATAGAACTCGATTGGGAAAATAATTTACATCGTTGATATTGATTCGTCGAATTGATATTTTCAATTTTCCCGGTATCACCTGAACACAAGTTAATTGCCATGGAAATCTTCACAGCGCCACATTTTCTGGATATTTTGATAATTAATTGCTCGTGTATCATTTAAAACGGCACGTGTAGAATGCGTTGCACGATACCACGCGTGTTACCTAACAGGTTTTGATAAAACCCGGTGAAAATCGATTAATTACTGCGGCGGAAAATTCTGAAAACGTTGCATTGCACCGCTCCACTTCGCTTCATGGTTCTCCATACAGGCACAAATGAAATGATCAAACTACGATTCTTTCCAATACCAGCGAAACGATGCACGTACGTCCCGCTGATGTAACAATACGTTGTTATTTCGCAGAGGTTTTGTTATTACGTGGTTCTTTTTACGTGGTTCTTCTACCAGATACAATACCCGGCAGTTGTAAAATCATTTCAAAGGCGCGAGTTACGAAAATTGAATTGGATTACACGTGGTTGGTATGGATGAGAGCAGATTGCGAGAAAAAATTCGGATTTCGTATCAAGAGCAGCACAAGATTAGGAACGTTTTAACGACTCTCGATGATCGTTTTCCTTCGTAGAAGAAGAATCGTGAAATCGCATGGGGACTACTAATTGGGGCGTTGGCAAAATAATCATGCACCGGACACATGGTCGAATCGATGCAACGTCACTCGTTTCATTTGCACTTGCTAAATTTGTAAATAATAGCTAGTTGCAGACAACCGGCCAAATCGATTGGTAAAATCCTTGATTCCTTTCTTGCTGTTAAAATAGTTAAACATAGTACTGTTTTAAATCTTATATTAAGTGTAAACGCACGAAGTAAACGGTCAGTAACCAATGTAGATTGGAAACATGAATAGAGATGAAACAGAAAGGAAATAGTCCTATTTTTCCAGCGACTGTATAATTGCAAATCATCAGAGAACATTACACTTCTCAATCAATATTCGATTAAAGGAGACTTCATTTTGAAGACTTATTCACAATCGAGTTTATTGCTCGCCGCATTATTGTTCTTGTCGAGTACAATAAAAGTAAATAAGATGCAGAAAAATGCGATGCGGAAGCAATTTTCTTCCGTACAGAATAATTTAGCAACCTAGTGCTATTGGCCAATTGACAAGTTGCAAATTGTAGATGTATTTTTTTACAATTTCACAGTTTTACGTGATATAAGATAATTGCATAACGTGCAATTTCTAAAATTTACATTTAAAATTATAATTTATTATTATCGACCACTTGTAAAGTATCATTAGTTCAATTGTGCAAGGTGGACAGTTCCTATTAACCAAACTAATAAAAAGAAATAGAGAGGATTAGCTTTTTCATTGGAACTGCTTGATTATCCGAAATCCCATGGTCCCTGCTCGGACAAATGAGATTCCACTGTATTACCTACCTTTATAGTCGGACGATATACGTATGCAACAAAATTTCCTATCTGTGGTCGCCAGAATATATGAAGATAAGAGCAGCATGAGAGAACCGAGATTATTTTACGGACTCGGTTTCTATGAAATTGCAGTATAAGAAAGAAAAGGAGAAGGTAATCCAGTCTTCGAGTATTTACGGTCTTCGAGTGTCCATTCTCCCTTGGGTACAAAGAATCGCCTGTTTCATTGCTAAACGGCACTGTCAGCGCTTTTGTCTTCCGTCTGACTAATATCGGTTTCTACTACTAATCTCGCCCAACTTCACTGATATCCATTGTACTGGAACCTATCCTTTGAACTAGTTCCCGGAATTCTGATCTCTAATTATTCATCGTATTAGGATAATTGTAATAAATGGATAAAATGATTACAGTGTGTATAAAATTTAACAAATTGAATACTTCCATCATTGTCTGTGAGAACTGCAATTGCCATATCACTTGGAACGTTTTAAAACTCTGAACTCGTGCAAGTTTTTCTAGAGCTTAATAATTCTGTTGAATGAATGGTACTTCTTTGACCGGACTGATTATAATTACCGTGGCGCAGCTGGTTTTAATCTTCTATTTTTTAATTCTCTTATTTGGAGCTTGATTGAAGAAAAAATCCAGAAATTCTGGGATTTCGAATACAATTGTTTCAATTTGTCATCAGGTAACGTATTTATATCTCTCGGGTACGTAATTCAAAATTGCGATATAAAATAATTTTTATTCAAACGACTGTAGCTTCTTTTTTTAATCGCGAGTAAAAAAAAAAAAAAAAACGGGACAGGCCTGTAAAATTATTTCTCTATGATTTTATGACACATAAATTATTAATGTCTAGACGTTTTATATGTTAAAACAAAATATGTTAAGATAAAAATTATCTTAAAAGATCATATATTTAAGGATAAAAATGTTGAGTAATTCGTGACAACACAACGTCCGAATATTTTGAATATTATATCGAAAAAAGAGTGGTTTACAGGAAATTGAGAAAGATGTTGGTCCTTTTAAACTGAAAAATGTCACGATATTTGGTCGTCAAGCGTCAACGCCATTCATCGCACGCAAGTGCAATTTTTTCAATCCATCAATCCTTTTTCGATTGACGCGTTCACTGTAAAGGTAGATGATAAAATGGAGTTCCGAGGACGTTAAACAAATTTAATCCTAGTAAGACGATGATGTCTTTTCGAAAGAATCACAAAAGACACGGAGTTACCACGCCGTTAAAAAAAACAATTTGATTTGAGTAACTATGTCGATAGGCTTAAAGTCGAAGTAACCTAAGCCTCTTAACCCCTCTTACGAGCTTGGCTATGCTACGCCGTAACGAGGAGAAGTATTAGTTAGGTTCGCTCGAGTTTTCCTTTGTATTCGTCGGACAATGAACTCATATGTAATATGTAATATATATAGAAACATCTTGGCAGTATGTTTTTCGAGAAATCGAATAAGCCGCTCCAATAATTCTGTCTGATTATCCCTCAGCAAATATCATTTCTGTCGTTGATAAATTGATTTTAAACGTCTCATTTTCTCAACCAGTTTATCAAAATTGACATCGTTGACATTGTAGAATCTTTAAGCGAAAATGGAAAGCTCGAAACGTAATGAAACGTGTAGGGGAATGGCATATCGAATTAAATTTCTTATTGCAGTGGTATTTACGTACCTTTAACAATGGGCGAAGGAAACGCGAGCGAAATGAGTTTACGGTTTAGCATCGTGACGGGGGTAAATTAAAAACGCCATCTCTACATCCGTGGAAGTTACGTTACAACAAAAGTTACAAGTAAATTCCACGCTTTCTGGCTTAATTAATACATTTTAGATTGTACAAAGAGCTAACTAGAAAGTCACGTGATTACGGAACACTGGTTTTTCGTTTAATTAAAGCGTCTCGAAAGGCTCGTTCGAAGAATCGAGTTAAGTGTTAAGAACTCCGATTAAATGGTTAATGACACAGTTTAATCAATTGTTATTTACTTTGTGAATACGAACGTTTAGATAACAGGCGACTTGTTGTTAGTTGATATTTAACGAATCTAGAAATGCATTTTAATTTGTAGTACATCTGTCACATACTAGCAATGTCTTCAACCTTCTCTCTAAACGAGATTTCTTTGAATCCGAAAAATCGTTACTTTCACTAAAATTCTACTGTTATATTAAAGCGTTTCCTTTTGATCATCAAGTAGCGTAAAAATGAGAAAATCACCAAAAAAGCATTTATCATATTTTTCCTATGTAACCTTTAACAAACTTCGTTCGACATATATATGTATCGTTATATAGTCCACAACTGTTGTTTACTAAATTACGAGCCGTAAAAATAAAT
Source organism: Bombus vancouverensis nearcticus (assembly GCF_051014615.1). Classification (NCBI taxonomy): domain Eukaryota; kingdom Metazoa; phylum Arthropoda; class Insecta; order Hymenoptera; family Apidae; genus Bombus; species Bombus vancouverensis. The sequence goes on along the minus strand of NC_134921.1, from coordinate 8,670,399 downwards.
TTCTCGCTATTATTGAAAGAACAGTTTTAGATACGAAACTGAACCATCAGCGATGTTTGCGTAATTAGCGTGACGGTGAGGTTGACTTTCGTCTTTCTTAAGGGTGGTCCCCATAAAAATATCGCACTGAAGCCTCCGGTAGTCTTAAAGCTATTTTCACCAGGGTATGGGTAAACGTGGAGTAGGAGGATCGTAAAGTTGAGAAAGTGGCTGCTCTTGACCGTCGACGGCGTTGATCCACCCTCTATAACTGCCAATAGAGGGTTGCGCATTGCCACCAGTGTACGTTCTGTTGTTTAGAGTGCGGTATTATTCCAGAGAACATTTATGTGGTTAGTACGCCACAAAATTTAGATATTCGGCGCAGTACCGAGATTGCATGTCAATATGACGTTTCAATATCTCCATTAAGTAATTAAACGAAGCCTGCCGGCGAAATATAAATTAACATCTTTAATAGGCAATATACGCTATTGTACGGAACCATTTGAACTGCCTTATGCACTTGCGGTAATAGTATACCAATTTTTGCAAAATGTATAAATTAATGGCAAATTAATGACTAGAGACGGTGATTAGTATGTTCTCGTGAAATTGGAAGATTATAAACGCAAATAATCTGTTAACGAGGATCGATGAAACTCGTATTAAAGGAACCAGGATGAAAAAGTATATAATACAAGGAAAAGAACCAAGTTGGAATTGATCAATATTCTTTAAAATGGATCGTTGTAAATTTACGAAATTTGTCTACGAAGAATTATGAATTGATCACTTGGCTCTTCTGATAGTTCTAACGTTATAGAAATAAAGAATAATCTTCTCTTCAGATAAAGTACACTATCACGTTGACGTACTTCCGGATTTTGGATAATTCTGCTGGCAACAGCGTTAATAATCTTCGCGTGAGTTTAGAAGAACCTCCTTTATCTGACTCGTAGTTTACGAGCGGTCTGAAGATAAAGAACTTTTTAAAGTATGTTTCATTACATTAACCGCTTGAAAAACATGCTGATGAACTCCGTAAATTGAAGAGCAGAGAAAAATAACGATATTACGTACATTTTTTAAACTTGAACTATGTAATTGTCTATACCAGCAGCTTTGATAAATAAACTTAAGGATATCAGTCAGTTGTCTAATTGTAAAATTGTAAATTATTGTGCGAGAAAGCTGAGATAATAAAATTGAAAAGCTTTACTTTACTAAAATCGTAGCAAATCTTTTGATCGTAATTTTTATGGTCGAATTGCATCCTAATTGTCTGAATGTCTGAAAATTTTTAAGCTTTTATTATTTTAGGGTACATTAAAATACATTAGATGGAGATGATCGGACAAAAGATATTTTGCATGATTCGACCAAATAGTTGCATTGGTATTCATCGTCAATATCCGCCAGTAAAAGCGACACGAAATCATAGTGAATCCTTTAGTGAGACGTGTCCCAAGATCCGTCGCGTTCCTTTGTTCTTTCAAAGTTTATTTCCTGGTGGATCTTCGTCGTGTTCGTTTGAGAAACGTGCCTCAGCTTTCGATAAAATAAAGGCGGGGAACCATGCGGATAGTTCCTTAGGAAACTGAAGAGAGTACCGACTGTTCCTGGCAATTTCTAAACATTCCCTTGACTACTCCTAATCCGTATCCTACTTCCAAAGAAGAATAAAAACTTCGAACAGAACGAACTGTTGTTTGAGAAAGAAGGGGTATAATACTCCAATTACCCGCCTATAAAACCCTACTTTGGGCTACTGAAACAAAGAGGATGAATAAAAGGAACAAAAGAGCGCAAAGAAAACAAAGCACGTATTGTTTCGAGCTGACAAATAAAATCCAACGCTGCACGACGGTGTGATGAATTGATGCTCTTGAAGCTTAAATACCGAACAGCTTGGAATTTATTTGATAGGTACATTCATGTCATTTGCCAACGTATCTACATTTCACCTATTGTAGAGGATACCAAACTTCGAGCGTCCAATATTTGTTCCCACTGCTGAACACCGTATTCTGCATATTTCAATCGTGTTACGGTAGCGAGTTAGAGAGAACCAGAGAACTCCTGGCCTCTTCGAGATGTTCGATACACCGATACACCGGAACGAGATATTCAATTATAGGAAGAACACTTGGTGCACGGTTGTAAAACAAGATTGAAGCGTGGTGGTCGATTATTTTCGTGAAAACAACCTACCGTTTGTTCCAAGTGTTCGTTCCAAATATTCGTTCCAACTGTTCCTTTTGGATGTTCCTCCCTCTCATTCGTGCGAAACGTTTGTCCCAAAGTGTTCGTTCGAAAGGTTCGTTCTACACCCAACCGATCTATTTTTCGTCGTTGATATCTTACCGTCTCGTCGTTCTAGACGACGGGGAGAGAGAGAGAGAGAGAGAGAGAGAGAGAAAAGGCAACGGGATAAAATAACGTTCCCAAAGGATGGAAACATGGGATAACCAAGCCTCGCCTGGAATCGTAGCTTTCATTCGAATGGCAACCTTTCTGGACGTTTTTTACACTCGCCCGGTCGTTTTGATTACGTATTCTTCGTCAGTCGGTTGGTATTTGCTATTCGACGAAGAGGAGGGAAATAGTCGAGTGGTGAACCAAGGAATTTTAATATCACGTTCAACGCTCGGATTTCCGACGTTTTCGTATTAAAACGACCGGAACAGATTGCAATCACGCCAACGGCTACTCGGCAATTAGAGAGAAAACAGGCCAGAGACGACTGTTTAAAGTCGGATAATCGAGAAACGAAATATATGGGAAGAAAGTTGGTTATTCGGCCAAAGAAAAATTATTGTACAATGGATGGAAGGAAAAGGAAGAACGTAACGATCTATTCCTGAAAAGGTTGACGATAGCATGTGTTATGGCGGAGCTTCGTGGAACAACGTTCATGTCTCAGAAGTGGAATGATAAACGCGATTTCTTCAACGGGATTCTTCCATAGTTTGGACGCTTTATGGATTTTCGATGAATAATTCGTTGACGAGGCGAGGTAAGTTTATAAATCATTTTTGGAAATTCGTGACGATGACACGGGCCAACAAGAAGGGGAAAAATGTATCTGGTTGTGAAAGATCGCCTCGTTGACCCGTTGTCGAACGCGTGAAACCCTGCGAGCCGACGATGAATTACTACGAAGTGTTTTGCAGTGTGTAGTTTCTGTTCGTTAAACTGTTCGATCATGCGGAAGTATCTATCGGCTTCGAATTCGATGCAAATTTAATCGTTGAAATATTTTCTATAGGATACAAAGGTGATTTGACGTTTTATCGAAAATCGAAGAGGCTGTAACGAATATTGCCCGTACCTTTCTTCTCTCAGGAAAACAATGGATTATTCGAGCGTTTCTAATATCTCTTCGATACATTCCAATTTTTCTAAACAGAGTATCCATTATAATACGTAATTCTTATAAATATGTCTGGAATTGAATCGTAGAAAAATGATGTTTAATCAAATGATGAAATTATAGGCCTCATTACAAATGACTTTGTAACATTAGTAACAGTTGTTTTACGACAAGCCAAGATATAGATCATTTTTTATAATCTCAACTGCACTATATTGTGGATTTAGCTTTTAACTCATAAAATACATTATAATCTAAAAAATGAAACAATAGAGTTTCTAAAAATGAAAAATTTTCTTCAAAAGCACGATTCTTCCTTGTGTCGATTAATAATAGAATTTAAAAAAAAATTGACAAGCATTTTGTTTGCCATGAACCTCACAATTCCAAGGAATATGATAAAAATAATGTTTTAATCTTTTTGGACATCTCGTCTTGCCAAATTTTGTATCATAAGGTTTGTATCACTTCAAACCAGTCAGTGATTATGTTAGTTGATAAATCTTTTCCGCTGCCATTTGCTGGGAACGTTACGCAACACAAAGACGTGAATGCAATCATGAAACGTCAAAGCCAAACAAACGGGTCGCGCCTTGCAGAAGTTTCGTGTCTGAACAAACATGACAATCTCCTGCGGGAATGTGCACGTTCGCGAAATACGTCTATTAATCGTTCAGTTAAGTCATCTTCATTCATTCGTTAGAAACAACTGTCGCAATTTGGAAACGTAGGACTCGAAATGTTTCCTCTTAAAAGTACAACAAACGATGAAACAATCTTATTATAACTTGTATATGATTTTTCTTTGCATTCGACTACGGTGGAATTTAAAAAAATTAAAGCAAATCGTAATAGCAAGAGGCTGACTTCAAAAGAGAAAGTTTGACGTTAGTATGATACACCAAGCTTATTACACCTGTACGGTTCTTTTTCAAATGCGATAACGATGAAACTTTGTAAACTTTGTAATGACATTCGATGCACGATAGTAATAAAATTAGTTTCATAGGAGAAAAGTTTAATGCTACAGTTATGCATCAACCTTATTGCGCTATATACGATCCCTTTTTGGAATCCAATAAAATTTTCCAAAAATTTGATACAAATCGTAGTAGCAATAAAATTAGCTTAAAAATGGGTGCCATAATAAAATTCACTTGAAAAATTCAGTATGACAAAAATGACTAAATTACAGGTTCCAGATTTTTTAGTTTTATAATTACTAAAATTGCATATCTCTCAGTGATAGAAAGATAATTAACCGCTTTGTAATGCTTCCGAAATTCTAATCGCTTCGGCAAACTTATTCGAACTTCCATCAGATCGGCGCTCGAACTATTCGACATCATAAATTCAGCCTTCGTCTGCAGCTATCGTCGATAGCTGCATACCTATAATCCTGTTATCGAACTTCTCGTCAAAAAATCATTAGTATCGCTTATCTAACGAACCAACGATTGGAAACAAACTGGTCGAAAGATCAAAGTCGTGGGAGAAGCAACTTAATTCGAAGTTGACAGTCGTAATAGCTAGTTATCGAATCTGAGAGTTCAAATAGGCTTTAATCGAACGATTTCCTCCCACGTATCGAGCTGATGGTCCGGAAGAACATAAAGCCAACTATTGGATACCAGTTTCCACCAAAATCAATTCTGTCGAAGCATCTGGATAGCTGTAACCAATGAGCTTCGCCTTTCATATTGTTCCACTATTAATACCAATCGAGAGTCTCATATTGCTATTGATTTGATGAACCGTGTAACCATGTCTGATGACGTACAAAGATTTTGATTCAGACAAAGGTTTGGAACTGCTAGATTTAATTAAGAAACAAATCATTTGAAAAGTAATCAGCATACAATTCTATTATATCAGAAAATCTTGTGATGAAAGTTTTGTCGAAGCGAAGAATATTGTTAGTGACCTAAATTAGTAACTTTGCAGCACTTTGAATAACTAAAATAATCGAGAGTTTCGTAGTAATGAATTAGTATGTCAAAAATAAACCATAGAATAGAGGATTAATTGTTTTAGTAATGAGTTCTAATAATGAACAAACAACAGTTGAGAATATTTAATCTGCAAAACAGTGCCAAAGTAGTCGAAGTTCGAAACTTCCAACTTTAAAGTTGTATCGTTACTTTATATCGTCATTTATATCGTTGAAATTTCTAGAAAAGTAACAGCGGCGAATTTACAAAACGATGAGCAATTAACTTTTCAAATTGTGAATTTTCTTTCAATCATTCAATTACTGGATTTCTAATGTTATAATCTTCAATTAGAATGTTGCATCCAAATTCTTCACGATAAAACAACCTGGTAATTCTTTTAATTCTTGTACGCAATACAATGTAATTAGATGAAACTTACACCCGTAGTCTACGTGAATGGACCGTTAATTGGTGTCGTCCTTTGAAGATACGATCGTCGTCGTTCCTGACATCGTTAATCTCATTCGACAGCGTCCCTTTAACATTTCTCGGGAACAACCAAGAGACACGAATGATTACATCACCGATCAGACATGAAATGAAAAATATGCTTCTAATTAACGTTGTTCATAACAAATAATATTTTTTCTCCTCGTATTTTTAATCGTCGTACGAATCGCGACAGTCGATGAAACTCAATTTCTCCTCGCTGCTCGATGATTTTTATCGCTGCTCAGGATGAAAAATCTATGTAATAAGAATCGAACAGTCCGCACTATAATTTGTTCTACGATATAATTTATCCTGCGATTTACCATTCTGTTCTAGAAAGATTCATCGATGAAGTTTAATAAATCTTATTTTAAAGGAGAGAAGCAACTGTAAATCAGAAGAGGACGATGGAATGGTTTTCCACGTCTCGTCATTTCGTTCTAGAAAGATTCGTGGATAAAAAGAAATTAATAAATCCCTTTCTAAAAAGGGGGCGAAGGCATAAATCGAAGGAGAACGGTGAAGTGCTTTTTTTTATCGTGTATCCTGAACTTTATTCGAGTTTCAAATTCATACTATAGCGAAGTTCGCTCGGTAGGATTACAATGGATCATATAAGCTTCGAAAAAGACGACGAAGTTGACGTTTCCTGATTGATAAATCAGCTCTTTTTTTCCTTCCCGCGACGAAAACGCTTCGACGGAGAATTATGGTGATCCAAGATACGCTTTGTTGTGAAAATCTTTAGATCTCGCCTACTCTCCGTGAAAATCTCTTTTAAATATAAATGAGACTCAGCTTTCTTCCAACAGGGTTCCTTCGAAAATTGAAAGAAGATTGATCAAAAGCCATATTTCCACAAAAGTTTTTCGGCTCTGACGAAACTACAATATCATTCGTGTAACATTAATCTATCAAATTCAGGCTGATTACGGAACCGAGCTTTATGTTCATATAGCAAAAAACATAATACACTTTGCATCAGGAAAACGCGACATTCAATGAACACGTACAATGTTTAAAGAGGAAGAAAGAAATCTACGCTTAAATTAGTTGGTAGACTGTCGATCGATTTGCATTTCCATCGTAATTCGAAGTACATCGCGGCAACTTCATTGAAGAAACGTTTCAACATTTTCATGAAACCCGGCAGGAAGCGGCGGAGCTTAAGCTGACGCGAAATATTTATAACTTTTCGATCACCTACGAAAAACTACTCGACTATATTTCTATTTTATCCAACGAATTCCCTTTGTTCGGATCGGATTACGTATATTTACGCATCTTTCCTACGCTGTCACTTCCATGACAATGTTTATTAACCTCGACCCACAGAATTATTTTCCCGCCAAGGTTGTGTTACCATATCCCATGTCCCGTAATTCGAATTTCAGAAAAAACACGTCCATTTCTTTCTATAAAAGCAATCTTTTCAACAGCGTCAGTTTGCATTGTTAAATACAAATATTTCCATATATGTACAATCGCATGGCGAAATTTGATTTACGAAATTAATATCGGAATAAATTGATATCGAAATAATTTTAGCGACGAGCGTGTTAATTGTTTATGTACAGGGTGTCCTAAAATTCAATAACCAAACGTTTCTAGCGCATTATGTTGTAACGCGATATATTTACAATCAAGCAAAAAATATTTATTTGACTAAAAAGTTGTATTAAAAGTTACGGAATGGACTTGCGGTTACTATGCTATAAAATAAGAATAGATTTATAATCATTAGTCAGACTACTTGATGGTGTTGATACTACTTTTAAAAATGTCCACCGTTTGATACCAATCCATTAACGATAAAAGATTAAATTTATTTCCTCGTGAAACTCATTTTAAACGTGCTTCATTTCAATGTATCAATCAACTCTTTGAATTAATTCAAAACATGTGTGTCAATATTTGTTCGATATACCTTTCTTTTTCATATAAAAGTGCACGTTAAAAGTCGAAGTATTTCTCGTGTTTCGTATTTTTATTATACCTTTCTAATAAAGCTCCCCACAACTTGGATTTATATCGTACCACATTTTTTGCTTAATAACCACAGAATTAATTTACGAAAGTACTGAAAAAAGTGCCTGTTACATCCTAAGACGGATCTCCCTTTTTTCTATAAAAAAAAAATAAAATTGACGGAGTTCCAAACGATCCATAACTGATGAGCAATTAACTTATCGAGTACTGCGTGGAAAACGATCAACAAACGAACTTTCTGATAAATCATCAACATCCCGCACAATTCCATTTCGCAACTTTGTGTGTTCTAGTTATCAGATCAACATCACAGCAAACGAAAGTACATTGTTTAAGTGCGAACGAAAAAAGTTTCTCCTCTTCGTGGCCATTAATCATTTTGCAGACAGAGAGTGGATTAATCATCGACGGTAAATTAAACAAGATACACTTTTCCTATCCAGCAACGTTCATCTCGCGATCTAACGTCGGTATCCTCGGACTTGCTCAAAAATCGAGACGGCAGACGTCATGGAGAGACGAAATAAAACGAAAGAAGAACGCGCTGAATTAGACAAAGAGGAGTAACACGTAGGGAAAATCGGACTGTATTGTAGCGATGCTTCCTCATAGACGTCATGTACCGGTGAACTACATGTCCAGGGACATGAAATACGTGGACACAGATACGTGGTTACCTCCGCGAGCGAAATTTTTATCAGTAGAAACTTTTTACCAACAGTTTCCCTTACCTGTGAATAATACAGTTTACGACTTTTGGACTATGACCACATACAGTAATTTGGCTTTTATAATTACTATATATTATACATATATACACATTTCGCGTGTATAAGATAAATTTTGTTGGTCGTGTAAATTATCACTGGATACTAAGTACTCGTAAAATTTTATTCGCTTTATTATCAAACTTTTCATTGTTATACGAGAGTATTTATCTATACTGGTACTTCGTAAGTTGTAAAATTTCCCTCGTAATATTAATAATAGCTAGAGGACCTTGTAACATCTAGTGGAATAACGAAACAAGATAAGTCGTTGAAAAAGTATATTGTCCTAAATCGTGTCCAACTAGATCTTCGTTTGAATATATAATGTTTCGTATGCTTTAAACTAGTAGAAAAAAAGCAACAAAATTTCGAAAGTTTTAAATAACCCTAGTTCGATAACCAAAAGCTGTCTGGATGAAAATGATGGATATTCGCTCGCGTCAAAAATTCAATAAATTACCATCCGGAATTCGGCTGCTTGTGCCAAGTGAAATTTTCAACGACCTGAAAGTCAGCACGTTCCATAGCGAGAAGAATCCTAGAGGCGTCGAATCATGAGAACGTTGATTCTCTTTGGACGAAGGAAATTCCGAACCGCCATAAATCCTCAGAATCTTCTCTCGTGAATTTTCGTTGGAACTCAGTCAGCCGTTTTAATCACTTAACCGCAATTGTCGTGGCGAGAATGATGACTCCTGCGGTCACTTATGAATCATTCATGTTCCTCCTAAAAAAATCTTATCGAAGCTTCGGACGTCACGCGACAACCGTCACAAGCCGTAACATTTCTAAACTGGACCAGCTTGAACGACAAGGTAACGTTGGAATAAATTAAATCGCGATAATTAAGGCGCGACGTTAAAACAAAAATCGGAATGTAAAAGGACGGTTGGTGGGAAATGACGTTTCTTCGCGGAGTGGCTTTCGCTTTTATTGCTCGAATCGTCGGATTCGCGTAGATTCTTAACCTCTGACGAACGTTTCGCTAGCAAGAGGGTCGCTCGAAGGGGATGAAAAGGGTCAAGAAGATGTCGACATTAAAATTCACGCTCCCTGAGAATTAAACGCGAAAACCATCTATAAAAAAAAGGGTTGAAAAAGTATTGCTTCTACGAATCGTTCTGCAGAAAAAGGCACGGTTGCTGGAGAAGTGTTGTTTTACAACCGGTGGCGTAATTCGAGGGTTGCCTTGAAGGCAAGATCTTGGCCGAAGCTCGTAAAAGGTGGATTTTGCGCGTGCAAATGGCACTAGAATCAAACAGGATCGAACCTGATCCCGTTCGATTCGAAAGAAAATAATAAAAATTGTTTGCAATAGTTTCTATTTTTTTCGAGAACGATACGAATTTTCGCAAAATTGAGCTAGGGAAAAGAAAAATTGAACCGAAAAAAGTTTCGCTTTTTTATTCTCGTAGCTTCTGTTGACATTGGAAATTAGGTCGAAAATAAACCAGCTGTAACGGCTAGCGAAATTGAAGTTGTACAAATCGCCGACTCAATTAGAGGAAATTAAAGCTGAACGTAAGTTCCGGGCCTGGTATATTTATCTTCAAATGTTTTTTGTACTCTTTCGTTTTTTCCTACGCTGTTTTGTTGCTGTTCTACATTTCGGCGCACGTTAATTCTCATTTCGCAGAATAATCTATGAAATTCTCACGCGGAACGTATACAAAGGGGATTTTTGCCGACATTACCAGTTTATCTCAAGATTTAGGGTTGCTATCCTTTTGCTCTTTCCTTTTACCACCCGTACGAAACTTATTAAATCCATTCAGGATCGTAGATCGTTCAGTTTCCCCTTGTTGAAACTTTGCTTTTTATAGAAAACTTCTTTTCTCCTAGAATATATACTCGAACAAAGTTGTTTCATCCGCGGCAAATTAAGTCGCTAAACAGTAAAGAAACCATAACTCGTTTTTATTTCTCACTTAACGTTAATGCTTCTGATAACGCGTTTCGCGCTCTGTTACAGCGAAATTTCCGGACGAATAAGCTACATAGAACGTGGCAACGACTAATAAATGCGATACTTCTGAACGAGATTAAAAATAAGAAAAAAAAAATCCAAGGCTTTGATACGGTTTATTTCTTTTGAAACCAGGTAGTTCCTGCCCTTTTATTGCCAGTACAAACGAACACGCGACTCATATTCCGATATTATCTTCGATATGGTTGCTGTCGTGATAGGCTAAGGGAACGCGAGACTGTTAGATGCGTCAAATAAGGTAGGAAAGGTACACTTTGAAACTGGTAAATGATGAATATCACTATAACTTATTGTCGTCTTGTGAACTCAACATACGACCTCGTTCATAAATATTATCAACGTGTACAAATTTCCTAGTAATTTAAATCAGTAACCGGAGTTTCAAATTCGTAAACTTTACGCAAAGGATCGATTTGCTCGTAATACCAACGTGGTGTCACCGGACACTAATATTTGGCCTGCATTTGACAACACGTTGGTGCTGCAGGATGCGAAAGTGTTAAAATAAAGTCTCTGAGGCCTACTTAATTTGCTGTACGTGTCCTAATATCCATGCACACGGATGTGTATCTTTTTTATATGTATATTATATGAAATTGAAATTGTTTATGTAAAATGTGTATCACAATGTTTCACACTTACAGAAACCATCTCTTTTACTGCATATTAATTATAGAAAAAGAATGTATCGCGATATTAGCTTTAACGTAGAATAAAATTGGCCTGGTTTCCATTTCTAATTTCCCAGCTAAATTATGTTCTATCCAAAACAAGCTTATGTACTTTTGAACTTTGATGTATTGATCAACAACGACAAACAATATTAAATTATCATTTAAATCTGCCAAAAGAGAAGAATCCAAAATATGATGCGAAAGGATTTTATTACAACGTTTCTTCCATCTCTGACAAAGGGAACGTGAATTATTAAAAGGTTTGTCATCCAACAAACTCTACGAGAAAGAAATCGAACTCGTCGTTTGCACGCTGATCGTAACATTATCGTTCACCATATTATCGATGTCGATTAATTTAGCTCAAAATTATCGTCCAACATTTGTGAAGTTTATCGATCACAATGTAGAAAATCAAACAGCACGATTGTATTATTCATTCTCGAGGACAAAATTATCGTGTTCTTAAACAGTCACGATATTACGAAGGTTCGTGCCGTCTCGTTCAAGGATTAGACTTAGGGAAAACGATTTTCTGCATGTTATGTGGAAATAACCGCAATTTAAAGTCTCTTTGCTCCAAAACGACGTTCAGCTAATCTTGTTTGGTTTACACGGCACCCATTTGATTTAATGGATGTATACCTCACGTAGGTACCCATAAAGGAGTAATCAAAATTCCATAAATATGAAACACGCGTTGTTATCCGAAAAAGCCGAATAAAATTCAATGCATGCATCGTCGTAATCTCTAACGCAGAACATCGAACGACGAAAGACGTTGCACCTATTTATAATTAAGTTCAACGTACGTTTAACTGGCCGATTCACCAGATTCGCGTTTGATTTGGATCGCGCGCAAAGTAATTTTCCGCTTCCGATCTCGAATAGAACGTGCACTAACATGTCGGACATGTATACAAATTGAGATAACAGAAACATGATAACTTGAGTAAAATTGAAGAATCACTAAGAAATTATCAAAATGTTTAAGAATTGTTATCTCATTTAAAACGTTAGACGATGAAGTCTCTGGTCCATGTGATGCAACAAAATTAATATTCTTTTTATCTTACGTATAATATACTTCTATTTCTTGATCTCCATTTTCATCAATTCTGATATTTATATTATTGTTGTATCTCTTGTGATTCGATTCCATATACACTGCAAATAATTCTATGATACAGACTGAGATTTTGAGTGGAGTTCTTAGCGTACATCATCTATTAATTCACTTTCAATCCTTTCAACAAAGTTTAGATCAGAAAACAGTCAAAGAGAGATTAAAAGAAAATCGGAGATATAAAATGAAAATATAGAAATAGTACTTTGTCTTAATAATTATATTTACACTTAATCTTCCAAATTGCGTAGCAGCTACGAGAATATCGCCATTATCGCTAGACTGTCTGCAAATTTTTAGAATCTTCTAACTTTCAGAGAACTTTATACCGTTCTGTTCGTCCCGCATCTCGAACATTGTTCTCTCAACATAGAATTCTTGTTTTTGTTGCTTCTAAAATTGGCGACCCCGTTGCAGCAATTTTTTACAACTACGATCTGCTTTTAACATCTCTCGGGTTGTTTACGTTAGAACCGCATAGATTCATTGCCAATGCTACTACATTTGTCTTCAAAATTGCAAACGACTATATTATAAATTGCTCGGAAATTCTCCAGCTATCGGAGCTCGATGTTTCTCCGGGGACATTCAGAAAATTTCCCTCATTCTATACATCCGATATTTAGTTGTGTTAAACGTATACGTGATCAGGCCAACTCGCTCACGCGCCGGCTACGCTTTTTCTGTAAATTGTTGCCCACGTTTATAAGAACATATTTAAAACGCTTGACATTCGTCTTCGTCTTCGTATGATCAACGTCATATTCAAATTATACAGTGTGTCAGTTTTATGTGGAAATACGTAAATATTTCGAGAACTATGGATGAGACAAGAAAATTGATTTTCAAGCAAATGTTATACAATTTCGAGGGTGACATATTATACCGATATTTATTTTATGTTGGAATAACTTTGACAAACCCTGTGAAAGTAACGCTTGTGTTTTTTAAATGGGAACTATATTCTTTTTTATTCCATATTTTTATAACTGACGTCGAAGAGCTTCTTATATTTTATGCATAAATCCATATCCAGATATTAATTCTTGAGAAGGATGCGAAGTTGTATTAAACATGTAGAAGGACCAACGACTAGTCGTTTCAGGAATAGTATTTCGGTGCATATACATGTACTCGCACAAACAGCTCTTTTTAGAACCATCAATGATGTATAAAGTCTACCAGAGCAATGTATAACGCCGATGATGTCGATATATCAAGTTTGAGATTTAATATTTCAATAATATTTTATGCGAAAAGTACGTAGTGGTAGAAGCAGGTAATGTTCTGAAAATGTTTTGATGTTACATGATGGTTACAGGAACGTGGAATAAAAAAGTATAGGGCTTTTCAAGGATTTTTCGGGGTGAAATAAATATCGCCATGATAAACCCCTCGAAATCGTGTAATATCTGTTTTATTGTTCTCGAGATACTCACGTGTTTCCGGATAAAGTGGATAAAACCGTAAAACGTTGATAAATGTGCGTTCGTGTTGATTATGCTTAAACGAAAGAGTGTTGCCCGTATGAATAAAAGAATGAAACAAGATAAATTTCGAAAATTTGCGAAGAGGATGGGAAAACATATGTTTACTTCCAGAGGCAAAAAACAATTTTGGTAATAGGCGTACTGAATTATAAAGCTGTCTTTTAGCAAAAGAAAATAAGAAACTTATCGTGTTCTTTCCTCATAGTTTTCAGTTGTGACACTTTTAGAGTATACGTGCGACACTACTAACGCATGGATGTAGCAATAAAGGCAGTTCGCGATCGTATTTTTCTGAAATGAAATTAGAAGATTCGAGAACATTCCTTTGATCTCGTTCGAATCGCGAATGCATCTCACCACCGGTTTCCTAAATAATGTAATTTCTGAAAGCCTTTCATAGTCCAGTTCGATGTTAAATTAATCGAAAGTGCTTCTGAGAGAGAACGAGTCGGTTTCTTACGCGTTGTCTGAATGCATCACGGAATTCTTCGTCGGCGCTGGCAACCTTTGTGTTACGTAATTCGTCGTCCGTCTTTGCAACCTTTGTGTTACATTTTCATCGATTCAACGCCGTAAATGTGGCGATCGGGCGCAGAATGCCGGAAAGAAACGGGAAATTGGTCGTAAAAGGTGCGCGATCCGATAACGCGAGCTGGGGACGCATAAAAACACGAGTTAATCTAACCTTAAGCATCGCGACGATCCAAATATTGATCGTCACGGAAGCAAGGAGGCCAAACACGATAATAAGTCATGGAGAATCATTCCCCCGTGGAACGTTCAATTATGAAAATAACGGGGATGTTAAAATATCGTTCGAGGCGTTTTATCGATCGAGGTTCAACGATCAAGACGATAGGAAAATGCCATGGACGAAACCTCTACGTAGGAATTTTCTATTCAACATAAAACAGATCTCTATCAAGAGAACAAATCTGTGTTTGTTTCTCTGCACAAAATTAGCGTAGTAATTCACAATGAAAATCGATCAAAGTTCAACGAAAAGTATAAGTTCTAAAGGAAAGACAAGTTCCCTTTGAATAAAATTTTCACACTAAAAAGTATATCAATTTTTCACCACAGGGATACAAGTTAAAAAATTTCCTATTCAACGTGTCACAATTCTATTTCGGAAGAACAATTCTGATTTGTTATTGAATCTGTCAAAAAGATAAGACGGTAGCCTCGCATATAAATATTCTAATGAAAATTGATCGAAACAAGATTAAGATAAATATAATGAACAAAATTTAAAAACATGAATGAAAATATAAATTTCCATATATTAAGTTATACCGAATAAATGCAAATTACAAAATACCCCTACGTACTCTAACACGTAACAGTCCTCGACAAAATAATTCTGATTTGTTTCTCTCTAGGAAATTGCCACTTGTAATGTTAATTAATCAGAATTTCTCGACTAATAGCTTCGGTAGAAATCTCTACCTACGCTCTGCTATCCCCGACGCGGCATTCTTTGAATTTATTAATTGTAGCGTTAATGTATGAGTTAGGATAAGTGTTATATTGTAAATAGTTTAAAGGAATACAGCTGTCGATGATAAAAACCAACCGCCTATAGTCTTCTGTTTAGTTTTAAAATCAGCAGACAACGACGAGATGGTACAGTTCTTACGAGACACGTAGGCTTAGGCCAAAAAATATGTGCATGTGTGTGCCTGCGTGAAGATAAGGGAGTGTTTCTTTTTATCTAGCGATAAAATAATAATTCAATTTCCCGTAATAGCCATCCGCTCTATCATCCCTAGATAGTTCAGCTTCTGTCCAGTTAGTCTAGTTAAAAAATGCAAAGCAAGCTGCAAATTTCTACCCTCTTGTGTCCGATTCAAAGTTCGTGTCGTTGAATTTTCACGTCGATATCGAACATAGACGTCGTGGTCCGCGCGGTAACTTCATCGGAGCGACAACTATCCAACGCGTATTTGCATACGATTTGAATAAAACGAAGGAGACATCATTGAGTGTCGAACGAGAAGATTAGTGGCGAGATCTGGCAATGACAGTTACTCGTTAAATTAGCGACACAATTTCGTGCGCGTAATTAAAATTGATCGTTTAACCGACGAGGGGCGCGTGTAATGCAATGACGCGACTATAGACATCGCATTGTTAGATGCTGCGGTCTGGACTCACGCGACGAAAAACGGTGGTTCAAAGACGACATTGACGAGAGCCGGCACGTCTATCAATCTCGTGGGCGGGAAATGTTATTCATCGAAATCTAAATAGACTCTATGGAACAGATTGCCCGTAGCTAATAAAATCGATGAAAAGCACGCACTGTTTTTACAAAAACATCATTTACGCGGTACATGCAAGTTCGTCGATTAAAACGTACACTTTGTGCAACGTAACTGCGTCGGAACGTCAGGAGTTGATCGACCGTTTCACCGATCGAACATGCAGCTTTTATTCTTGAATTGAGCGCCAGAAATTCCACACATACCTAGAAATATCAATAGAGCAGAGTACCGTTACACAAACTTTTCCTCACTTTTACTTTGATCTACGCTTGATTTCCAATCCAATTTCCACGTCCCGTCACTGATCACACGAGACGCGCGAAAGGACGAAAGGAGGCAAAGTGACAAACGGAGCGAAAATCCGGGAGGGAAGATTCAAATGTTTCGAGGAATTTACGTGTCGTGGAATAGCGACAATTTACTCACGATTGATGAACGTCGTTTCGAAGGTGGCCGTAGCGGATACTGAACGAAAACCGAGGAAAGATCGGCGAGAAAGGTAGAAGACAACCGCGTCTGCTCGTCACCGCGATACTACTGGCGGTGGTTGCTCTACCCACGCCAGAAAGTGCGACCCACGAAGCAACCCCCACCGGCCGTCGATCCGGTCGGGATATAGCAAGCTACCCCCGTGAATCGGTGATCCTTCGATTTCGATCAACCTGATCGAGTTTCACCATTGACGTCGTTTACCACGTTGATATCGAGGTGGCCGTCACGCGGTAACCAAGCATAATTGATTCCATCGATCAAATCACGATGGAAATTAATATATTCTGCCGATAAGGAATCGCTGAATATAAGTTCACATAGAAATGTTACAGCTACGCTGCATTAAATAGATTCTTGATTTATTACGATGATATTCGTTGAAAGTTAATATAATTGTAATGGCAGAATGTGATGGGTGGATGCAAACGACATTCAGTTACACGCATAACACGATATCGATGTGTAGCATGTATATGTAGATGGTACCATCGTATTTTCGCGTTGAAAACTTTATAGTTCAATTTCATTGCACCTTAAGTCGTCCTTGGATTTCTAGCATACACCCCTATGAACCCTAGAATATCTTAGGAATTTGCCGGTCGTTTCCGAGTCAAGACATCGTACAATTCGCCCGTCTCCTTTTCACGTTCTTTCTTTCTCTCTATCTCTTTCGTCGATAGAATTTTCTTCTCCAATACCTTCATTTATCGTTGCAATCTCTTTTAGCAATCTCTGCGCTTCTTGATCGATGAAATCCGTTTGATTTTGTATCTTTACGTTGGTTTTTCTACTATTTCCTGGTATTGTTGTAATTTCTTTTATTAAATCGTCAGTGTTTCTCTCATTTCTAAAATCCTCTTGATATTATTACGCCCACTTAAACATTTATTTGTATTGCTAGATCGTCCTTTTTGTTACGCGTGTGCTGTATTCTTTTTACTGCTAGAATTTTACTTTTTAAGATCGATGCTGCTTTTCGTCGATGAAATTCTTTTTCTGGTCCAAATTGATATCTTCCGTGGGTGTTTAGATCCTCGGAACAGTTGTTATAGATATTTATTAATCCATGTGCACGTAAATCGAGAAAGAGTATGAGAAATATTCATAACATCTATTGTTTTTACGGCAGAATTCACAATAAAGGAATGCATGCCATTATGGTTCATTAGATTGCTTGAACAGGATTAAAAGCTTTATGATTCTGTTTCATACAGATTGTATACAAACGGACTAAAACGAATCACGGTACGGTTAAATATCGAAACAACTGCAGATTGTAGCGAATTAAAAAGTCCCTCGTCGATTTTTCAAGCGAAAAGATCTCCTATTGACTCTATTGCTGTACGATCGTCGATATTTTTCCAAATTAATGCGTGAGAAATGTTAGTCGAGTTATAATTCGCTTACGTGATATATATATCGCACATAGGGTGTTTTCCATTTTTTTAGTCAAACTATGAGAGCGTAATCTACAAGTGAAAAGAAGAAAAGGATATTATATAAAATTTAGCAGTAAACTATTTATGCAAATACATATTTTTTATGGATATAAAATTGATTTAAAAAATGCGCCCGAGGTAGAGAATTATTTTATTTATTACATATAACAAATAACAACATTTCGTTAGTGAGACCTGACATAAACTTGTAAATAAAATACTCAAATACATTTTTGATGTTTTATATTCTGTGTATTTTTGCAGCTTGAAAATTCCGATAAATGTGTAAAAATAGTCGACCAACTCGTCCTAAATCGCAATAATGATACGTCAATATTTTATTATATTCGAAATTTATTACGTTGAAAATATCGCGAGAATATTATTAAATATGAACAACTAACTTATTAATTAGTTGTATTAATTCTTCCCGCGTAGTTACTTTTATATATTCTGCAGTAACAAATTTGTCCCCATGCGCATATTTTATATTTCAAACTGTGTCCAATATTGGCTGATAACTTTGTAATAAAGCGTTTACAGTGAAATTCGCTACAACATATTTGTCTTATTTTCACTTGCAAATTCCCTTACCTTTTTGACGACAAAATAGAGAATACCTTGTATAAGAATTATTGAAGCTAAAAAGCTACGTAATAGCTGGTAATAGCTACGTTTCGTTGAATTATGATTTCTATGAGAATACTCAAAACGCAAGGACTCTCGCGGTAGAATAAGGAGCCACGAACAGACTTACTTCATTCATCGTAGTTGTATTGGGGTGCACGTCAATGCCATCTGCACATATCGACTTAGCGGATTCCACTCCGTGTCCCATCGTAATTAAAACGGTTTAAGATAAAGAGTTGACATGCTTGAACGAGTCCTCGTCGCCGGGAATTTATCCACCGTGCGAATATTCAGACGTCCATCCGTACCATCGTAGTTGGCCTTAATTAAAATTTCTTAATCGCCTTCAACAGTGGTAAATGGAACTCATTTTGCGGTTACTTGAACCGCTATTTCAACCACATAATACGCAAATACGATTTACAAATTGTTAAATACGGATGACACAATGAAGGATTAAGCAATAAAGAGGATGGAAACAGAATAAGGAAGTCGTGAATAACTGAATAAATGATTTAAATTCTGTTCTACATTGTAGAGTGCATTGTGTGAAATATATTCCTTCTAGAACAAATTCATCAATAGTTGCGTAGATGTTATAACGACCGGATAAAGAACCATAATTTCGAAAGTATCTAAGAAAAATGTTAGAATAAAAATTAAGAATTTGCCGCGTATTTATTTCCGTAATTTTGCCACAAATTTGAACTTTCGATATACCGCTTTTGCGCATTATTCTATATATCAATAATTTCACGAAAATTACAAAAAACAAATTCACTGTTTCAAACTTTAAAGTTACCGTGTTCCCTCGAACGACGTCGAATACAATTTTCGTATCTGAGAAAGCCACTCGACTCGAATTACAGAACATGCTATTACATAGCACCAGGAGGCAAATAAAAATGCAATATTCGAAAAGACTTGTTGATGGAATATGAAATATCGTCCCTGTGGTTCGATATTGGAGTTTCAACGATGGTAATATCATGGATTACATAATAGCATCGCTTTTGCGAAATCGCGACTCGATTCGAACATGTGTTTGAATTTTGAATACACGAAAGTTGGCCGTCTTCTGAAATATGGATCAGTGAAGTGTACACCGTGTGGCCTCGAATGGAGGCGTTTTCTCGCCCCTCTCCCCACCCCTCTCTCTTTTTCTCTCTTCCTCTCTCTCTCTCTCTCTCTCTCTCTCTCTCCTCCCTGCCATTTCGTTCTCCGACCAAATATTTGGTGCAAACACTCGACTCTGATTTTATAATTCCGGTCGAGTGGGGCATAGCTCTTTCAAAGAAACTGCCTACCATTTCAAACTAGTTTCGTGCTTTTCCCACCTGGCCATATATGCATAGCTACACAGTGATCCGTGAAACGAATGAATTTACTGCGACGGAAAAAGCAACTGTTTGTTTCTCTTGCGGCACTAAACGAATCCACAGCGAAACAGGCGCCGCGAGGACCTTACGCCCTCGTTCGTTTGGCTAACCGATTATACGAGCAAACTTTTTTATCACGGTACAAACATAAGCCGATTATAGATCTGTCGGTTTAATCTGTTGTATGGCGAGATAGCAATTTTGTAAGTAAACTTAGCGAGGAGCAATTTTGAGGTATTATCGCTGTACGAATGAGTAACTTTAAAACTAGCACACAAATCGCGTTGAGTGAAAAATTTACATGGTTAATTCGAAAGTTATTCGACAAATTACGGACAGCCAACAAATGCTAAAGTGTGTCGTTTCGTAGATGTCAGTAACAAAAAGTTGGCAAAAATTTCGCTTGTTTTTCCTGGATCAAGCGTGTATCAGATGGCGTTTAAAGCTTGCTTTCCATGAAAGATATGTGGGATATTCAGATTCGTGTTTTATCGTTGGTATTTTACTCTGGCGGTAGAAAAAGGTGCGACTGTTCTTATCCAGGAGGGATAATGGAGCACGCTGATTCTGGCTTTCATCGATCAGAATCTCCCGCGTTGGGAATAATACATCTAACGACCACCAGATGGAGGTAGTGTTAGCTAATGGAAGCTATCTTCAACTTTCTCGTCGAATACTCAACTGAAAAGTTTGGCTTGCTTTTACGATGAAATTGCAGCATGGATAGCACTTATTTACGTGATATAACCAAAGGAAAAGTGAACGAAGAAAATTGCTATGGATATTAAAAGAACGTCTACGTTTTCATGGTTCCAAAAGGAAATTTTTATTAAGCCGTCGTAAGATATCATTTCTATGCATGTAAAGTATCACTTAATTAAATTCGAAAAAATATGTGGGATAAAATCACTTTGGAATATATCACGGTCTCTCGGTATTCCTGAAGACACACAAATTGAGAAAAAATTGCAAACGTTATATCTATTGGAATACTATAAAAAGACATAACACGTATTGTCAATATTTCTCGGAGTTATACCAGGGGATCCAATATCCGTACCGTGAACCACACTAAAGGTCTTATTTATGAGTTTAATACCTACCGATAATCCAGCCTAGCAATTGCTGCTAAATTAGAAAAAAGATATTAGACTTCTGAAAGAATGCCCGTGGAAGCGTCATGCAAAGAAATTTGACATTTTCAGTTGGAATTCGATGAGAGGAAAATGTTACCTTAATAACCTGTTCTTTCGTGAGATTTATTGTTTCGAAATGCATACTTTCGTCGAATTACGACTAGAACGGCACAGACACAGAATTTCTGTTAAAATACCATTCCCGATTCTCTGAGAGGACATCAGTTACCGTATATCAGGAATAACGGTGATTGCGCGCAAAGTGCGATAATGTTGTGATATCGTAATTCCTGGTCAGTTGAACTATCTATTACGAATTAACTAACGGCAATAAAAGAAACAAAATATCAAGAATTTCTCTAAAAAATTGGAAACTACATGAAGATTGCTAAAAACCAAATACCTTGAAAAATTCTGTGAGTGAATTGCATAATGTCTGTCCCATTTCGACTAGAATACTACGAATCGACGTTTGCAATTTAACGGATAGTGGTTGGCATAAGGTAACGGAATCGTTTGGTATTCCAACGACGCTCTGGTCAACTTAAATGCTCTTGATTGCATCGATTGTAGCGTGAAAATGGCATCATCACACCCGATAGGTCGTATCGTGTACATACCATGTCACTTTGATTCCGAAATTCCACGTGGAGCGCTTCAAATTTCGTTAAATACCACTTTTTGCCCCCACTGGGATTCTCTCCTTCGCTGTTCTGTTTGACCGCGGAATTGTTTCCTTCGTAACTATGCGTAACTCTTAACGCGCGGAGCAAATAGTATCATTTTAATTTTTGTAGAGACATTATAATGCAGTTACAAAGTCTCCTTGTATGAATAAACTTACTAGTAACATTATAAGTTATTATTATTATAAATTATTAGTATGTAAAAATTAGTATGTAAAGAAAACACAACAGACAATAGTATAATATAAAATATTCAAAATATAGTACTCGTTATAATGTTCAATGAGCGAAATCTTTAATTAAACTGTAATTAAGCTTGCTGTCTTTAATTATATCGATAATATGAATGTACATAAACATTCGGAGCTCATAATAGAATTAAGGAGCTTCAATTAACATAATTAAAAATACACCGAGATTTTGGTTTCTTTGATACGCTTACCAGCTTCACTTCGTTTCAATTAACTCCTATGTTTCTGGTTTCTCTTTCGTACACGCAACCTCTATGAAACACAACAAGACGTCTCCTCAGAGTGTTAGAGAAAAATAGCATAATACTATTATCAAGACATTTTAATTTCAATAACAAAATAGGTTTCAATCATTGCACGCATCGGGATTGCTTTAATTCCTCTTCAATAATTTCCAACAGATAGGCTACGTACAAACTACTGCCGCGTCGAGTGCGATAAAACCACTGCCGTCATACCGAAAGTTATGGATTTGAACCAGCGGCGAAGTTCTGCTAACTCGACGTCGTGTAAATTAATCGCGGCAAACTTCGAGCGGCTGCACTGAAAAGTTACCATACAGAATTTAAAATAAATGTTGATTCATTTTTCCCTCGTTCCTTGTTAGCTTCCTTTATTCTTTTTTTTTTTTTTTCGTTACTAGAGTACATATACTACCTTACACAAGTATCTGGACGCTTTTGGTCAACTGGAATTAAGAATACGTGAATTTTATAGAAATGTGCGCAATAATAAATTAAAAATTGGAGGCGGCACTAACTATGTTTCTTGTAGAATTAACAAATACTTATACATTTAAATGGTCTCTTTAGATCCTCGATCCTTAACGTTCCATGCAATTGTACTTCCTCAAACATTTATTTCTATTGAGAAAACTTCAAACGTTTCGTTTCATGAGCGTATAGTATAATGAATTGTATAGTGTAAACGAAAGACATCGATAATTAGAAATTTTTCAAATATTTAAAAAATTTAAACAGAAGGGAATATTAAGCTTGGACATACATAACCCAGTTTGCTCTTGAATCTAATTTATATCGCAAATTGGAAAATCTAAAGATACGGAATTACAAAATAGTAACAGATATACAATTAATTATTCCATCAATCATTAATTATTAATAATTTATATTAATTATTCCATATTGATTTCTAAATGTCAATGTAATTGTATCGTAATATTCTATTATACGCAGTTATGGCAATTATAAAGAATAAAATGCTCGCAGGTTCATTTAAGTAATTCTTTGATTAAAATACATTTTGTTAGAAATAACCAAGTGTCTATATACTTTTGAACTGCTGAGTCCATAAAATAACGTATCAAATGTTTTCTTTTTTTATAAACGCTAAAACACGTTCAGATATCTCCTAATGTTAGTGGTATATAGTATATTCGATTATCAGAAGCTTTCTTTGAGATAGACACGAAATCCATTAAGATTTTGCGTCGACGGGTCTTATTCTTCTTCCCTCGGGACATTCATCGACCATTGTATTTTCCTTTCATGCTGTATTTCTGCGTTTCTGTTGGCACGGGGACCAGACTGTACCATGTATACCTTTATAACAATTTCAACGAAACGCCTAACCGGCTTAGGGTATCCCTGTTTGCTTCCTACTTAACCAAACCAGACAGAATGGTATAACGATTGGTAAATAAACGGCGAATCTGGACAACCCACTATCGTTCTGTAGTTGAAGCATGTGGGTTATGAAGATGACAGTGATTGCGGGACGCTCGTTTTATTCGTTCGGATGGAACAGGGTCGATCATAACTTGATGACAGAAGGAAGGGTGGTAAAATTTCGGATGACCTGAAGAAGATGGTATTCCAAAAATACCACAAAATCATCTCTCTCTCTCTTTCTGTTTGCTTGTTTAGTAGAGACGATGTAATTGGAAAGAAAAATAAATGAAACGCAAAAAGGGAAAAATAGATAGCGAACAGGAAATGACGAAACACGAATCCGTGAACATACGTATCACTGTCAATTGATCTAGTTAATCCGACGACGAAAATATCAACGTTTTAAACCGAGACAAAAAGGATAAAATAAATATCTAGCAAACGAATTGAATATATAAAAACCACGAAATTTCTATTTATATTTCGTTTAGAATTGAACTGTTGAATGTTGAATTTAAATACGCTGAAATTCATCAGGACTCTAATGAAACGATTGTAAACGCTATACAAAGGACAAATCAGTGAGGAAAAGGGACCATCGAGCAAATCGAGAATTAATAGGATTAATTGTTACAACGGCGAGTCAATATCTCTGCTTACCTCGAAGCTTGTTGAACGAAGATCTCCTTTCAATGGACCTTGTTCCTGGCTCTGTAATTTTATTAAAAGTCCGTCTTTTTATCGTAATCGATCAAACGGACCGCCAGTAGCAGCTGTATACCGACAGGATCCATTTCTGCGCGGTAGATGATTCGACACTTGCAGAATTATATTCACGCTGGAAAATTGATCGACACTCCCGATAGACCGAAATTACATTGGTATATGCGGCGAAATTTTTACAGCAATTTAGAAGCGAAGCATATTAGAGTAATTCGTATTTAATTCGTAATTAATCACGAGCAAAGGTTACGAAATATCCAACGAGAGCATAAATTAACTAAATGTATAAACTAACGCAATTTCCTATCTCACAATAATACGAATCGTGTACGAACGATCGCAACTAACGAAACTCGAAAATTAAGAAATTAGCGGAATTTTATTTTTTCGTGGAGCACAGTTGTTACTCGTTTCGACGTGGCAAACTTAAAATCCTCGTTACATATTAACGAAGCGTTCACGAACGTCCCAAGATCGCAACTAACGAAATTCGAAGACTAAAAAATTAGCGAAGCTTTATGTTTTTGGCACATTTGCCAATTATTTCTACGCGAGAAACTGAAAACCTTCGTCACGTGTTAACGAATCTACGAACGTTTCGCGACTAACGAAACTCAGAGCCGAAATTTTGTTTCCTTCCTTTTGCGTGAAACACAGTCGTCAATCGTTTTGACAGGAGAAACTTGAAATCCTTGCCACGTGTTATGGAATCTACAAACGTTTCGCCATCCACAACTATCGAAACTCAAATATTTTAAAATTTGCGTATTTCTTTTTTTTTCGTGCAGTACGATTAGCAATTATTTCAGCACAAAATACTTGAAATCTTCGTCACGTGTTCGTACATAATTCACAGTATAACAGTATATAGTTGGCGATCGTAACTATCGAATCTTGTAGACTGAAAAATTAGCGTGCTTTTCTTTCTTCTGAACACGGTTACCAATCGTTTCGACGCGAGGAACTTGAAATTCTACAACTGTATGCGTCACGGTTCGATGTGTATCTGTTGGTTGTTGTCACTTACCATAGGAATTCTAATTGAATTCCAAGTGGATTCGCAAACGCAACAAGGAACGCGGCGCTGCGTAGTCGTAATCTGGTCGATTCTAGAAATTCCTGGCGTGGTTAATCCGCCAGAGCGACCATCGGTGACGATGTTGAAAGAAAAACATAGTGCACAGTGGAGAATGCAAAATAAATAACGCCCCTGTTTGGCTACTGTTGCGTCGTATTGATTTAATCCGGATCGACCAAGTGCAACAGATGCATTCCTACGGGAAATCTTTGCCACTTATGAACGCGAGCTCTCTTCGGCGATTCCAAGCTGGCGCGGAATATTTATCCTCGCACCATTTATGTGTACTCTTAATTCATTATATCATTTACACGAATGTTGCATCCATGATAATGTAATTAAACCGACTGTATAATTAGAAATTTCAGTTATAATTTATCCACAATCCAACGTGATTATCTATCATGAATTT
Organism: Bombus vancouverensis nearcticus; assembly: GCF_051014615.1. Classification (NCBI taxonomy): domain Eukaryota; kingdom Metazoa; phylum Arthropoda; class Insecta; order Hymenoptera; family Apidae; genus Bombus; species Bombus vancouverensis. Next base: position 8,644,458 of record NC_134921.1, on the reverse strand, counting down.
CTAATTAACTCCGATTAAATTGCATCGTTCAATATACAGGCAGATTCATCTGCTTATCGAATTTGTTGATTTGACAAAAATAGAATTGGAATATTGGGTGGTTGGTTTTAGTATATGGTAGAAAAAGGTCGAAGAGAGAAATAGGTTAACATGAACATTCTTCCTAGATCGAATAGGTGTGTTTTCGATTACGATTTGAAAAAAAAACGGGTGGTTCGAGGAGGCGCACCCTTCAGCCAGAGTGTCAGGCGTCGAAAGAGGAGAAAGAGTAGACAAAACGATGCATCGTGTTTTGCGACTGCGTCGAGAGAGCGTGGATCCTCAGCGAATCCAAGTTTCGCTTCAGTTTACGGCGCGCTGTCGATTTCGCCGAATTGATATCTCGTAGTGAACATATCCATCGGTGGATTTTCTCCTTGCAATAATAAATGTTTACGACCTACTCTAAACACCCTATTTGAAAAAGTTACCTGTAGTAATAATAATAGCAATAATAACAAATATTAAACGTACGAAAGCAATCACGATAATAGATAGAAACGTTACAAAAATAATACGTAGATTAACAAGCTTTGACATTTCATATTTTATAATGTTTCCGCCAAGTGATTTCCTTCTAATCTCCACCATTTTATCACAGTGGTAAATGAAGAAACGAATTCGAACTTCTTCGTGGAAATCTGAATTTCTTTACGGCCGGCTAATTTTCGTTATAATTTCTCACATCCTGGTTCCGTAGATTCTTGTTTGAATGTCAAAGAAGAGTATCTCGTCGGCTTGAAGGTCGAAGGAACGTGAAACGACGAAGCACCGAGTTGCGACAACGTCACGAGTGAATGGCGCATAAGTGTGCATTGTATGATTGCCAGACAGTCGCAAAACTAAACGCGTGTGAAACGCGGCGAATTTAAGCGGAGCGGATTTAAGAAGGCCAAAGTTCTACAGTGGTGGAAAGGGGAAGGCAACGTGAAAGGTAAATCATTTACGAAGTCTCTGGCGAATCGAGTTACCGATAAACAGGACACATCGAGTTAAGTCTGTTCGACTTTACTTTACAAGATAACCAAACACGAAAGTGTTCGTAAAATTCTAATATCATTAGAAATAATTGCAGGCACATTTGCAGCTTACAGAGGAGTTACTTTAATAATTTTTAACGGAAAATCGGTCCGAAATAAAAACTGCGAAATAATTCTCGACAATAGCTTTTAGATTTGACGATAATTAATATATAAAATAAAAAGTAGTGCGAAATTTTGAAAATAATTTGATAATCGAAGGATACAAAAGGATTTGACAATTAAATATTTCGTTTATGACGAATTATCAAACTTGTGAAAAATTTAAAGATACAAAAATACAGACAATATTGAAAAATATGTGAAACAACCAAAGTAGAGTATTCTTTCCAATATTTATGATAATTTTCAGATTAAGGTGATTTATAGTGTTCAGAAGATGAAACAAATCTCTGTTTATATTTAATCGTTGTATCCGTATTTTTAAGAAATATGTGTTTGTGGATCAACTTGATCGAGAAATCTGCCAATTGCGAGTTCACAAGAAGTGTGATTTTTCATGAGCCATACGAAAAAGATCTTGCGGTGCGGAGTAAAAGATAGAGTGCAACATATATGTACGTAAATACGTGCAGCAGAAGAAGTGGCGAATAATTGATAGGCAAACATTTCTTGCTCGGCCAGAGTGTTCTAACACGCGGATATATAGCCAGACTTACAAGTGGTTTTCTAATTTTAAACATTAATGCCTTGGGTCCGACAACGTGTGATCACGATGCTGTTAACGTCGCCTTAAATTGACAACGTGGTCATTTGCAACGTGCATCCATTTTCGCGAGTAATTCCTATTGAATTATCATCGAACCACTGTCTTTTCTTTGCGTCGCGCTTTCGAGGCAATATTCTTGTGTAAATTATCCACTAACGAGTTTTCTGAATATGGTATGAGTGTTGTACGAAACATATTAAAACTTGATTAACCCTGTACCAAGAGAAAGATTATGGCGATTATATTGGGAAAATTTGACAGAAATCTGAAAATGTGTATAGGAGTTGCAAGAGATTACGAGCTTCATAAAAGGCAGCGAGGTATTTGAACAGTCGTTTGTTCGTTATATTAGAAACCATCCTTTGTTTCTTCAAACAGAAAATTCATATGCACGAAACTACCCCTCAAAACGATTGTGAGTAGGTTTGATATTCATTTAAAATTTTGCCAATATTACAGTCTCATTACAATGCTAATAAAGTTTCGAAATGTTTTATACGACACACGTACAAGCGGTTTGATAATTGTTCAAACACTTTCATGAACCACCGTATTTTACCCGACACTACGTATAGTTTGCATAGAAATACAACGAATAATTTATGGAGTAATATTGCAATGTACGCGAATAATTTGATAGAAATTATATTCTGACTAGGTCCGATATTTCATTGCATTTAAAATACGGTCGAAAAATTCGTGTAAATGCGAACCGTCGAGTTGGTGGTCATATAAATTGTATTTCACGAATTGTAGTTCGTGCATGAAGGGCGAAATTAAACGCAGCTGCTTACGCGTGACAAAATTAATACGGGTGGAAGGGAAGGGAATTTTGGTTAAAACTAGGGAAAAAATTCGACTAGAATAAGCTCGAATAAAGGCTTTGATTTATCAACCGATGATCATCGAAGCGAAGAAGCGTTTGCAGCAAAAATGGAAAAACGAATATGTATAGAGAAACTAGCGCATGTACGGAAAGTAGAGCGAGGGAAGAAGTTTCTAGTTATCTTGTTCGATAAGAGCTTCGTGGTGAATCGGCGTGGCTTGCCGTAAGGAATTTACAATTTATTAGATGAACATGCAGAAATCTGTATGATAAGAAAACTCTGCTAATTTTAATTCGCCTGGCGTAAGAAAACTACGGGAATAAAAAAACATTTTCTACTTCTTCGCAACTAATTTTTCAATTTATCTGAATCGGTAGCCACTCGCTTATTCATGAAAGGAATTTCATAGCGCGAATTTTATTCACTTTGAATGGAGATTGACAAACATTCCACTAATTGTTCTAAAATTAAATTCGTGACAAAGTTCTCTATTTATATTTAAGTTTATCGAGAGAGCTAGTTGTTCCATCTAAAGAACTGTGTTAATATTAAATACCAGAGTGGTTTCCAGAGGTAGGAGAAAATCAAAGGTAAAGGGAAATCAAGCAGGGAGATTGTATCAAGAAGTAATGTATTCCGTGACCGTCAGTTGGGCGTACAGTGGTTGCTTCTCGTGTCAACTAAGTTTGACATAGTACCTCAAGTTTCTTGGAAATGGTGTTGCTAACACTTATCGTTTCTCATTTGCATCAAACTAGGTAAAGGTGGGTCTTGGTAAACGTATTGACAAATTTGCTTAATAAATTTATTTTAGATTAGCGAAATAAAAAGTGGTGAATTTATTACTGTCTCTCTCTCTCTTTCTCTCTTTAATTTTGAATTCAGAAATGTTTAATAAATACCTACATTCGATGGATTTGTTTGCTTTGAATCTCTTACGGAGATTGCCAAAAGAACAGCTAAATTTAATGGGAAACTGATAATGCCACATCAAACACGACTATTTATTCATATAGCCCACGTCATACTAATTATTCGAGAAATTCTATTGTAATAATTGTCTCCTCTAAATTGTTTTTCATAATGTTACTTCAGCAACGTGCGCATGTTACTTCGACAATCTGGGCTTTTACGACATTTCCAAATTTTTCTATCAACGATAGCAGCTGTGGTTAACAGCTGGACGTTTTATTGCAAAGATTTCCCGCTGAGATTGCGTCGTGCAAGGTCCTTTAATACGCACAAGAAATACGAAAAGCGGCAGTAAATCGAGAATCACGGGAATCCATAAAAAAGATTTGCAGAAACCTTACGATACCCTTGACGTTTCCAAATTTCCTAAGTTTACCGCTATCTTCACGATTAAAGAACGTATGTAGCTCCTTCTATTTATTGTACGAAGGGTAAGTTTGCTTCTCCCTTCTGTGTAGAAGAAACTCGAAAAAAAGAGAGTACCAGTCCCTCTTTGGACTTTGTCCCTTTAAATAAGATGCAAATAAACCCGAAATAAATTATTCCAGAGCTCTCTTAGACAATTGGACTAATCTTATTACTAAAATTTTGTAAGTCACGCGAGACACAAATTGTTGATATTAAATTCTCATGACGAATAGTAAGGAACTTGTTAAAAAAAAGGGGGGGAGTCTCTTGTAGCTCTGGAATATTTAATTCTGTTTTCTTGTTTATCTTTAACAAATGTACGTGATTTATTCAGGATTTTAAAATGATTGGTAAATACTTTCTTACTATTCCTGGTATTCGGTTTCGAGCTGTTCGTTGGACGTTGAACGAAATCACTCGAAGTCACGAAAGTCACTCGATTATCGAGTATCCTCGGCATCTAGCGAAAAAAGTAGAACACTGAATACGCCATAGACCTTGCCAAATAAACAGGGGCTTACGAAAGTATTATATCTGAATACGTCTCATAGAAAAAATTTTATAAACATGTTACGTGTATTATAAAATTTCTGGGACGTGACTAATTTTAAAAAACATTTTCAAGATAATGAAATTAAATATGATTCGGTTAAGGATTTAGGTCTCGCAAATTATTTTATCTGTTAAATTGCACATCTTATTTAGCAGATTTAATTTTGCAAAGTTACATTCCTCTTGTGCCTTTTCTTATCGTTATATCCACGTTCCAATTGATTATTCGATGCGGAGATAAGCCTAGTGTCATGATTAATTAAAAGAATCATATTAAATCCATTCAGACATTGTATCATGTCCATGTTATCATAATCATCGTATCCTACTATATTTCTGCGATATCAGTCGAAATATTATCTTCCACTTTATCCTATATATTATCTTCATTTAACGTCTGCCCAAGTATAAATATACGATGATTCATGAATATTATAGCGAAGCACGGCTTCCCTGATGACGATAATCAATAAATATCAGCACACGTTCTTTGAAACAGAATAACTTTATTAAAATTCAGCCATGCGACTTGACCTTTTTTGAAAAGTTAGAAAGATTAGATTACTGGATGACGTGTAAAGATAATTTGAAGAAATAGCAATATGATTGGAATTGTGAAATAGGAAGTAAAGGTCACTTTCCACATCTTTTTTATCTGGGCTAGTAATAAAATTTAAACAACACATTATGTCAATTAGATTAGACTACGGATTTTTATGTAAATTCATATTTTTGAGAATGCAATTAAGAGAGAAGAACCTCGGTAGAAAATTGTTTGACCTAACAAGTATTAGAGAAATCATAGTACTTTGAATATTTTAAGTATTTTTGATATTACCATATATATGTGTATATATTTTGTGCAATTTTGCACTTTTAAATTTCCTCTAAATGCGTGAAAAGCCGTAGTCCAGTTACAGATATGCTGAACATTTTATCGAAATCTGTTGATCAATGAAATCAAGTAACAGACATCGAAAGATACGAGTCTGTAGATTTTAGGCCGAAATTCGCGAAAACTGTGATTTTCACCATTTTTAACCGTTTGTAGCTCATACTAACGTCAGCCGGTTCCGATGAAATTCACAGCATGTATGTAACTGGCATAAATCTTCAAAATGTATTCTTGAAATTTTCATACCAAGTACCAATAAAAAAATTGTAAAAGGCGATCTTTGCTATTTTCTTCGCGATTCCGACCAATTACAATTTCTTCGAAATCTTTTTACGCTTGATCAATAAATTTAATCCTTCCAACTTGTCAAAAAAGAACAAAACTAATCAGCCACGTCACGTTGCAGTGCTAATGAAATGAAATTTCGAAATGTTTCGTGTAGCACGTACAATATGGACATACAAGTTTCCTATTGAAAATGTCAAAATACTATCGCGAGCCATTCTATGAAAACTTTATATCACGTACGCTGTACCGATTATCGTGGTCAATTTAATTAATACGAAGCAAAGGATCGTGAGATCATCTTGAATCAAAAGCCACACGGAAATTGGCAAGCGTAGACGGAAATTCGGGACGATAAATCGAGACGAGAGTAAGGAAATTGAAGTAGAGCTGAAGCAAATACTAGTTGTGTGGAATAGAAAGGATTCCAAAATGGTAGATAATGATACGAGGAAAGTCGAGTTACTCAATTATCCCGATTAGTCGACTGTAATGTCTTCGAGGATGTCGCTAGTTAATTATCGAAGTCCACGAAAGCTAACTCGACAAGGATAAACAAATGTTTCATATGGTCGACTGGAGATAATTAATTCTCCTTAATCATGTTCGTCGAACCAGCAGAAACTGGTGGGTTGTGTCTAGCGGAAGGCGACTTGGATCTCTTCGTCGCGCCGCAGGAAAATCTGTGATCTTCTCTCCGCGTTTTTCTTTTTGTCCCTTTTACGTTCGATGGCGGATCAGTATTTCCCAAGTGGCGGATTACAGGCCAGGCGCAGCAGGAACTGCTAGACGAAGGTACGAGCTGCTTGGAAGCTGCATTAGCTTGGTAGCTTGTGGAATAATCCGCTTGAAAAGGACCTATTCCGCGTGGAAGCTCCGGACGCACAAAACGCCGAGGAAACGACAACCCCCTTATGAATTATTCCATCCCTTTTCTTGTATTTGAGAATTAAAGCACCAGTCTGTAGCCTGGTAGCTCTTGACCATAATGTCGAGTTCTATCAAATGTTCCATATTCTTCGACCGACTACAATTTCGGACAGAAATAAATGAACAGATGGTGGAAATAGGTATCGCTGAAACATCGTTAAATTAGGCCGCAATGGTTAGCAGGAGTTTTTGAAATTGTTGAGATTCTAGTGCCGAAGCACTTTTCGATTGACGCTTATTTTACATAATTTCATCAATTTTGTCTACTTTTTGTTTTGTGGGATTAATCGATTTAATAAATAAGCGACTAGAAAACGCGGCTTGTTTACACAAGACTGTAAACGTGTAATTATAATAATCAGGTAAATAATTTGTTGTACTGCAAGGATATATAATAAATAAAACTTAACACATTGTTGACCGGCAATTTTACTGAGAATTTATCTCATGTCACCGACTATTATTTCATAATTGGATGTGAAAGTAAAACGATATAAATAAACTTTAATAAATTTTATATATTTTTATTTTTATTTCAACTTTTAATATTTCTTTTTCGTATGATAAACAGCGTAACGATCACCTACGTGTAATGGTGCACAACAGCTTTTGCGGTCGGCAACGTTTGGCCATGAAAACACGAGTTAACTCGTGACCGGTCAAAGATGCGTTAAGTATGTAACAATAACTGTAATTCGATTAAACTTCATTAATATTTACTTTCATTTGTTCGCTCGTCTCCGCCACCGAGTGTACGTGTCTGACTTGAACGTATCCCATCCACTTCTGTTTCGACGAAAGCAGAGCTTCATATCGCAACAAACTGTTATATGAAACGAATTGAAAGTCTGATTTCGTTTGAAGGCAAAGGAACATTCTATCTGCTTCGTATGTATCGAGTTAACTTTAATGATCTAAAGCCAGAGTTTCCAGGAGGAATCTCGTATCGTATGCAAATGTGACCACAGTTGTTACAAACGTGAACTAACAAGCGCGTTGTAACGTTAAACTGATTGCATAATGCAGGCGGCTGATATCCGATGTGAACATTAAGCAATAGTCGGTGGTATAATTTTCGAATAAACAATGTGAAAAATTTAGACAAATTGGTTTTATGCTTCTGGCCAATGAAATTGCTCTGGCTGACTGAAATTTCGCGTCGAAATTGCCGCATGGAAATGTTCATGTCTCTTCGAATGGTGGTCAGGTGTCTGATATTTAGAGAGGTATACGGAAGGAAAATAGCGTGAGATCTCGAGTATCGATCGAACGTGGAATTCATGACGACGACGTGAAAAGTCTTTGGAGAAGAATAAGAAACACATTGGCCATGATGGTACCAGAAAGATGGAAGTAGAAGTCTGGTGAAGAATCGGTCACGTCTAGAAGAAGTGGCGCACGTGAATTGACCACGCAAAGTGACCGTTAAAGGTGAGAAACTGTGTCCCGATCCTCGAAACGAGCAACCAGACGCGAAGGCTAATTACCGTGGCACGAAGCGAATGAGATTAATATTGGGTCAGCACTGAGGATAACTATGAAGTTTCAAAGAAAGCAATTTCGCGAATTTATCTCGGCGAAAACAACTTGTCGCGAATCTAGATTAAAATTACAATTACAAGAGGGCGAGAAAGACGGACGTTTAATCGAATTTAAATAGCGTAAGAAAATTAGACAAGTTAAGAAATTAATAATATGCCCTGAAACACCCGTAAAATCTAAATTGAATATTGAAATTAAATAAGAACAAATTTAATAGTAAAATTAATAAGATTTTTATCATAACATTTTATCTCTACATATTTTTACATACGTTTCAAAGGAAATAATAATTCTTACGAATCCGATTATCTTAAGCGATTTGCATTTAATCAAAAACTAATATCCTATAACAATACCTATTGTCTCTTTATAGAATCAACAAATAATATATTTTAGTTATTCGTTTGAAAGTTGACATTATATTAAAATTTAAAATGCGATTCATCGATATATCTACTGGTTGAATTAACCACGATACAAAAGAACCTTTCTTATCTGATCCGTATTTCAGAGACCACGTAGATTGTAGATAGTCCGGGAATGAATAACTTTTCCAGACAGTTTCGTTATAGATTTTATTGAAAAATTGTACCGTAACTTGTTTCATTCTTGCAAACGCCAATATATATGGTTGCATATCTATTAATTATTTAAGACGAATTTTATCAGGTCGAAATAACAATTTTTACTTGTAATAAACAAACACAATTTCTCTCTACAATTCTGTAACAATATTATATCAGCAATAAGCATGCATTAGGTCGTCCGAAAAGTTTCTTTCGTTTTAGAAGGAAATAATGGATGCACAACATTTTCTGTTTTATATTATTTTATCGAATTACGTGTGATCCATTTTGTTCTATCAAAATAAAGATCTCAACGTTCGACAGATTAGGTTTCATGTTTGTATAAAGATGCATCGTTGTAAAAGACGTGTCTATAAAAGAAAGACACTTTTCAGACAATCTAATATTACGATACTTTTGAGCATGTACAAGATTACTTCCATAAAAAGGCACCGATTCTTCGATCTAACGCTATTCCATTAAAACCGCGCGCTTCTTCTCGAGAAGCACACACTTGTGGAGATGAAATTTCGAACGAAATTTATTTCAGTGACCTAGCAAAGAATGCAAGTTCATTTCCTAACACAAAATGTTCCGCGATAAACCTCCAATCGCTATCTCTTCGTTCACGAAACTTGCGAAATTTCCATTTCACATGACGAACATCATCCCCGGGGAATATCGGCGATAGAACCATCGATACGAGCAGATTTACACCGTAGAAAATACCGTGATAAACGCTAGGAGCTGGGAAAAGTATTTTTTCATTGTTATTTTGACGGTTTTAGCTACAGTTTGCTATTTATCGGCTTTCAATTCCGGGGAGGGGGGAGAGGTCTGTTCACGAGGGTGGAATGGCACAGCTTCCGGCGAAACGAAATAAGGAAACTGGGTAAATCGAGTTCCTTAGAGGATTCCCACAGACTCACGCGTATCTGCATCAAATTACTTTAATCGACAGGCTTTGCGGTTGAATGAAAGGGGATAAGTTCTTTCGAACTTTACAAGCAAGCAACGGTATCTGTGTAATTTTGAAACGAAGAAAAAGGATACGGAAGAAGCTTTACACTGGAGCAAACTCGTCACTGGGCTTCTTTAATTAGTTAATACCACGAGGACGTTTTCGAGATGAAACGGAATATTAGCATATCTTGCGAAGGCGGAAAAAAATTCATTAAAAGTTACGTACTTTAACCTGTTAATTATCCTCTAAGATGATGCATCATTTTATGGCGTCTGAAAAGATCGGTAGAATTTTATAATATTTTTTTCACGCAGGTAATTACAAAACGAAAAGTTCAGGTCTTTTTCGAGAACATTAAGTAGCTTCGCGATGTTCAAGAACAAATAAAGTTTACGACTATTTTTTTTTTAAATAACAAATGCTTTTTTAATAATTGCAAAATGTAATGTCTAAATTCGAACTACATCGAGGCGTCTACTTTCTGAGGAATTTTATAGAGGAAGCAATCATAGGACGTCTGTTTGTTTTACACAATTGAAAACGAAATGAATTGTAATGGAACAACCGATAATTAGAGAAAAGAAACGGGCGATTTTCAGTTTACAAAGAGGTTCAAAGCATTTAATTCGATCCGGTATTAAAGGCTGCGAAATCGTCGATAGAAGGTAACTCGCTTGGATTAAATGCAACGTTTACTGTACAGTACCTTCGCAAATGAAAACGATCAGTTTTAATTAAATACGATTCATTACGATCGGAATGCCAGAAAGGAAGGAATCAGAGTCATTTCATAATTGTGTGCCGGGTAGCGAATAAAGATTTTCTAGTTCACCTTTGTCCTCCTTGTCGGAAAAATGCTCCCGAGTATCGACGAAGAAATGTATTTAATGGAAATATTAAACATTATTAAATCTGAAGGAAAGATTCAAAAGAAACATGCGATTAATTTAACGTCGATTAGATTCCTTCCTCGCTCACTTACTCTTTCTTTCTCTCCCTCTCTTTCTCTCTCTTCTTTTCTCTACCAGACTGTTATTTTTCCTCCAAGTGCAATGTTTTCTTTCTCTACGGTGCGTCAAGCTACAATTATAGCGAATGATATGCCCGAGCATATGTGTTCTTTCTCTGATAGTGTACACATCCTCCACCTTTCTACATCGAGTAAATAAAACTGGAGTTCAACACACGAGTTCAATAAACTTGAAAGATAGCGGATTTTATTGCAACGTTTGATAGGAATCTGAAATATCTGACCGCGTTTGTACACACGCGGCATACTGATTAATGATGTTAATTCGAACTAATCAACATATTCCCTCGTCGCGGAAAACAATTAGCGCAAACATACGTGCAATATTAAAATTTATTATTGTATGCAACTCTAATGAGCAAATCAATACTTTTTATTGATTGCCCTGACTTTTGACCAACTTCTAAAGACCCGCCTTTCCTTTTGACATATTTTCGTGGAGTAATTAATCGTGAGACGAAGACCTCTGATCCTGCTCTCGATCGATAACCTTCCTACTAAGCAGAAGAATCAGGGTTCTTCTCCGTGATATTTCATTCCCTCTGCTCTCTCCCTCGCGCGTCAGCTGCTTTCGTCGGTTTCTACCGGAACCGTATAATTTTTCTGTGGACCAGTCGCGCCATCCAAAAGAACGAGCATCACGTAGCAGAGGCTCATCGAGAAATTCTCTTCGTAGATAGGGGAGAAGATCTTTCATCGTTTGTGTGATGAACGATCCACAGTCTATATCCACTAATATCAAAATCATGGCGTGTAGCTAGTGGATAAAGATTATAGGGATAAAGATTGTGAAGAAACGGCTAAGATTTTAATTTCTTCGTGATACGTGTCTCGCATCAAACGTATACTGGCTCACGAAAGTATTAATCGAACATTCGTGGAGAGTTATTTCGAATATACTACAGTGGCTCGTAGAATATACTTTGATAAATATATTATGCGTGTTATACGAAACTTGTTGAAATGTAATGAGATGTAATGAAACACTATTATCATGATTCGATAACTAATCGCATACTTCGAGCATGGTTATGAAGCGTATGCTTGCAATAAATATTTTCCAACTTCTACGTACATTTACAAATTCTTTTAAGACTTCATCGATACGATCGCTGTAAATGTGTTTCATTGTGGTTTCAACGAAATCTCAAAATGTGTAGATTGTTTCCTCTTGTTGATAAAGATAATGAAAAACAATTGTCGGTACGAAACATGCGTTTCTGGTGGTATCGCACGTGTAAAATGCAAATCGATTCTATGTAGAGACATATAAAGCACTATGCTAATTACGCTAAATCCTACACACGGTGCATAGGATAGATCAGCAGCTGTGTCAAAGCGATATTGCTAAGAGATATTTGCTATATGATCGATAATTAGCTCGTTAATGAGAAAATCGAATACGGCGGTTAACTGGTAGCTTTTCGTATCAATAATTGCTTTTTCCAGAAGATTTAATTAGTAACATAGAATAATACGACGAAAGCACTAAAACGGCGCTAAATGGGCGAAAAGTCAACTCTAGTAACAAGAACGTGACAGGAAAATTCAATGACCGGTCGATCAAAATCGAGTTTGTCGTCTGAAACGCGTTCCCTTTTTGGTATTTACCTTTATCCTTATCGGCGAGGATAAATGAAATTTCTTTTTTATCGCATCTTAAATACATTAGCGATGCATTCTTTTTAATTACCACGAGCTTGTTTCCGAATCCAGTTACTCGAATGACAATCAATAGATTAAAGCTCTTTGCCGGTCGCCGACAACATTATAACGCAATTCCCTCGATAAAGTAGCTGTCATTCAGCCGCTTGTACCTTGTAGACGATGAATCGACAGAATTTAACGCCTTTGCCGAGACAGTAATGTAATTCGTTAGTTTAGTAACTCTATTCTTTCGCGGACGTGAAATTATTTACCTGAAATATGAAATTGCTAATTGGGAAAAAGATAGATGTAGAAGGAAGGTTCTGTATTTACAAATTAAAGGACCCCTAAGATAAACACAAGAAAAAGAGAGAGACGGACAGACACACAGAGAGATAAGTAAGAGAAATCTAACCCAAACCTAACTCTTATAAATGTTTCTTCTCCAGCCATATTTAATTATTGTTTGAAACACTCCAATTTTGTAAAATGAAATACTCGTTGTAATAAATAATTCTTATCCTGCGGCATCTTTAATTTCTGTTTGATACATTTGAACGTATTTAAACAAAATATTCATTACGGTACATGACTCTTATACTTCAGTATCTTCAATTTGTGTTCGATACATTTCAATTTTCTTATTTACACAATATTCATTATAATACATAATCCCGATAAGTGTCTCTGCGATTATATTGCAGAAAAAGTATATTTAATAAGATCGTGAAGTTGTAGATCTTATGATAACCGTGTTTACAGCACCGTTAATTTCTATTCAACAACAAATGAAGATATAGGTCGTTCATGATATCATGTTCGTAAAATTTTGCATAGATATTCATAGTTCGTTATTACAACAGATTCCTTCTTTTCGTCTACATATTTTTCCCTCGTTTTCCTGCTTCCATCGGTAAACAGACGAATGTTCAACGATGTTATGAAGAAGTATGAGATGCTCGGGGAAACACGAAATATAAAACACACGCGCGTTATTTTGAAATGAATATCACGAACGTGTTAGTGCGCGTAGGTGCTTCCGGTAGTTGATACCAGCTGGATTTATTACCAGAAAATGACGTTGGAAATCTCAGCGTTCCAGTGATTAGAAAGAATAGTCTCAACGAGACTTTTTCTGTCGAAGAATAAACCTCTGCCAATGGTTAGTTTTTCCCCCTCCTTTAACTATATACAGCCATCAACGAGAGAATCTCGGAGTAATTCGAGTTAAGGGATGAACTGAAATTAAAAGTTTTCAGTGGGATTGCAAATTTTATTAAATCGAAAGCAAGGTTAAAAGTTTCCAATATATCAGGGCTATCATACCGCGAATGGTAGTATAATAATTGTATACCTTTTTTTATTGCTGATTTTTAGCATCGTCAGGCTATTTTTTATTCATTGAACTACTCTCTTTGGTGTTCCTGTTTCTTTATCAGTAAAACTACAGTTTAGTGTTCTCTCGTCCAGTCTTTTCTTCTACCTTTTTTTTTGTATTTTCTTCGGTGATATTCTTGATCTGTACTTATTCTTCGAACTTCGTGTCAGTTTTGTTTTTTATTACTGGAATTTCTCTTAATGTCCTTAACATTTTTTTTTAGTCCTAGCATATTCCTTTTTCGACATTCTTCGTTTAGATTGTGTAACTATGTGTTAGCGTCAATTTCCTTTCTCCGGAGTTTCTCCCCTTTGCTTGATAGGATCTGCATCTCTGATAGCGAAAATCGTTCTGCGTTCCAAATAAGGTCCCGATAGCCTGTTTATTTTACTAACCTGGGATAGACACTGTCTGTGAAAGTAGGTGAAACTACTAAGAATCCCCCGGAAAGTTTCACAGTGATCAAGTGGTCGACAATTTTGGTGAAAGTAACCACTAAATAACCACGAAATGGACGTCGTCCACAGAAGATGATTTGTCAAGGAAATAGTTGCAAGTTTACACGGCAGCGTCTGCAGAGAGATTGCTCGCGAGACGACAGATTATTCTCCGCTATCGATGTAGGTAGAGGACACTGTCCAAGAAAACAGTTGGAGCTGGAAGTGCACCCTCGAGGCATTGAGCCATGGAACGATTTTAGTGAAGGTGACCGGTAACTGAAGTTGCTGATCAATGGAGTGAACATTGCCCAGGGCAGAGATTCGAGTAAGGGTTAGTTATTACAAGTTACTTGAGAGAATAGCTTCGGACATTTTAACTGATTTACAGAGAAAAATCTGACAGACTCGAAATTTGCATTTGATCCCAATAACAAAACTTGGATGAAACTTGAAGAACAGTCACATTTATAATTGCACATCTTTTTTAGTCGCGATAACTCGAGTTCAAGGGGTGAAACCACCCCCCAGAATACGACACGAGAGGAGAACATTTCATTAACAAAACTTGAATGCTATTTAACATGTTGGAAGTCAACATACAATTTTCCAAAGTGTACAAACAATCACGATCACAAATTTTATTCAGAAATGGATTCGATGGTCCATTCCAAAAGTAAAATAATAATTTTTTATTAGAAAGAATAATGGAACAGTCCGTCCATCGTTCGACCCGCTTGTGTACATTTAATAAGCAGAGTTTTCCATAAAAATGTGGCAATCGAGGGATGCGCGATCATAGCCAAATAGATTTGAAATTGATATGGAAACGGAAGGTTTCCCTTGCAAATCATGTTAGCTCAATACGTTTATCAGCTGACTGACAAATTCTGTGATCACTATCCGTAGAAATTTTCGCTCGTTCCAATAATCGTCGAAGATATAATTCTGGTTTGATTCCAATCTCGCGAATATTGCAATTTGGGAAGCTAATGAAAGTGGAAAGCCTATAAAACCGTGTCGCGATATCGACGCGACAGGTGCTTGCCAATTTTAATGGTGTATTTGCTCGGTTTGGTTCTATATGTTCTCTAAATTTCGCTATGACATCGTGCAGAAATCAATTCCTAACGATCACCCTTTATATTCACGCGGAAATTTTAATCGTATCCAAATGTTTCTTGCACTTTGGAACTAAATTAAAATTACCCACGAACCTTTAAGAACTTTTTCGACTTCTTCGGCAGTTCGCAACTTTCACGAATTACTTTCGTAGGACGCTGAACTTCAACATCAGCACGGTACTTGTTCCTTCCCGTTCGGTTCATTTGCACACGAACTAATGAACGGAGATTTCGATTTGAAAGTTCAAATTCTGTACCTAATTGAAAAAGTTACATTCTGGAGATTGTCACAAAGTGGATAAAGTTTCTCGTTAACTTCGTACCTCAAGATATCCGTCGTGATGAGTTTTCGCGTTGCCAGAAGGAAGAATGCGAAGTGAAACACTTCTGTAGCTAAAGAGTTACAGAAATGGTTGCAATATATTTGTCAAACCCTGATTCTTCTCCCTAGATATAATCAAACCACAAAATCATAGAAAAATTATTGAATTCACGCCATTTATTTTTTTTAATTTTTTACTGGGGAAAGTACTTTGCTATCAAAGATGGCTATAACGTGTCTGAAAGATATAAGCAAATTGCAGGTCGATTATCGCGAAGATGTAATCAGCTATTTATCTCGTTGATTGCATAACACAATTCTTAAAACATTTTACTGTAACAAGAGACGGAGACAATAGAATAATCAAACGTACAAATGAAATAAACTAATTTGATAGTATTTTTATGTTACTTGTATCGAACTATGTGTAATATAATAATTTTATTCATAAACTCACATTTAGAAGAAATATGTTTTAGTCTAACTTTGCTGACAATGCCTCGCATATATTTGCTATGTTAAGAAAAAAGTTATATTATCAAGTGACGACACCACTATGCATTTAGGGATTAATAATTTATACCCAAAAGATTACCTCGTGTACTAAGTGGTTTCGCATGTTCTTCTACTTCCAGGAAGCGGTATTTACATCTTGAAAAACCCTTTAGCCACACGAACTCTGCCTTAGAGTCCCGCTTTGTGAAGCGTCGCGCGAACATTCCATAAATTACACACCAAAGAAAACAGCCTGCCTTAAAAAATTACGAAACCAGCGCCATTACGTTTCTATAGTGTATCGTGCATTTCCTCGCCTCAAATAGCTTGAACGCATCGTAGTATTTTATCTACGAGCGTATTACGAACGTATTACGAACGTGTATTGAGAATATCTCTTTCATATCAGAAAATTTTCAGCTTTTACACACTAAGGAAACGATCCACCGATGCAATTTCTGTGACACAGAGACGATCGTTAGGGAGAAGTTAACCCCATCCCATAGCTCGTAAAAGAATATAACAGAGAATATGGTCGATAAATATACGTAAAGTGAATTTCGGGTCGGATCTTCTCTGTAATGGTTAACTCTTAACAGTCGTCCATTTTCTTCGACGAGGCGATGTATCGTTCATCATCTTCTTCGTTAGGACGACGTCTCGCGACACTATGCATGGTTCTACAAATCATTATAATTCGACACAACATTTGCGAACTCGCATGAATATTCCATTCAAAACGGTTTAAAGTTTAAGGGAAGCTGAGACATTGATTAAAGTTACACAAGCTGTGGAATATCACCGCATCGCAAACGTGGAAATAGTATGTTCATCTATCGATACTTAATGCTACTTCATCCGTAAACACGACATCGACAATACATCAGGAACTTTCTTCTAAAAGGGCACGCTTCAAACTCAAGTTCCGACTAGTAAATAATTAATGGAACCTAAACCATAGCTTGTACTCTCCGAATACCAATTTCTGGTTATCCCGAAATTAATGGGCCACCATTCGGTTTCCATTGCAATATCATCTGCAGTACAGAACGCTATGAATGTCTTGGAGCTTCTATACAGGTATTGGTTTCTACATACATGTCGGGTTCACATTATGATTAGGGTTAGGGGCGTGAAACGAATCCTCATTTGGACTACACATTGTTGCTATGCAATGGAGAAGACATTGACTAGTGGAAATACGACTATCACAGAATTTGACAAGTAACCGCGGTAATCAGACACTCGAGAAGCTAATGACAATGATCCTGGGTCCAACAACGAATCCGCGATCAACGGGGTAACAGAATGAGCTTTCTTCCAAAGCCCAAGTCGTAATCGACTTGCTTGGCTACGGTGCAAGTATTACTAAACTAACTCTTTGTTAAAACGTGGAATATCCACCGAGCGTAAAGACGATAAGTCACTCTCTAATGAGACCGATGATGCTATGATAGGGTGTGTCTAAGGACACGAGATCATCGGACTCGTCGAGAGATGTCTTCGTTCGGAAAGTGAGGGAAATTGATGTTGCTGTTAATTGGTCAATTTCCATGTTGGTGGTTAGAGAGGGATGCTAGCCGCCCTTGAGGCAAAGTTTCTAGCGGGAAGCGTAGTTCGTGAGAAAAATAGATTTCTCATACGCTGGTGCGTAAAAACAATCTTGAAAATATTTCACTTATGATTTCTTTTAATATAGTTATTACCATTACACGTACACGTACATATTGTACGTACGAATTGTACATATTTTTTCGTTAGAAATGTTTTCCCTTCGTATTAAATATAAAAATATTTATTCCAACGCATTATCCATTGTCTCGTTAAAATGAATAAAAACAGGAACGTAACAATTGTATCAGCAGGAATCGACGTCATTATTTAACTCATAGAATATACTTGATATTAATCGATATGTTTTAATACCGTTGTTATCTCTCGGATTTAACTCGTTCTAAGAAATAACATCAGGTTTTTGTCCATTAGTTTCTATAAGGTTTTCATCTGGAAAATGTTCTAATGTTTGTACACAGAGAATCTCTAAAATAAGCACATCTCTCATATTCGAACTAATTTTGTACTATTCTAAAACAGAATTACAGTGGAGTATGTTAGTACGAATATAATTGGTTTTAGAACCTGATTCAGGTATTCGTTCCAGATCGGCTAGAAAACAAATTCACCATTCAATACACATAAGACTGAAATACTATCGAGTTAGTTTATTAATTTTTCTGTATCGTATATCCGTGTATAATAACAGGTACAGAGAATCCAACACTCGTGAAAACGATAAATCAATATCGTAATATCAGCTGCTTTTATTGTGTACTGATTCTATACATCAAACCAGATTATCGCGTTTAAGAATAAAAGAATAAAATCGCGTTTTTCACACGACTGGTCGAATTTGAACGAGAATGAATATGCGTGGCCCATTAGAATGGATCGTTGAAACGTCGTTACACATACATCGTCCATTTTTCGGCCACACTTCGTCGGCAATCGGTTTCAGTCCGTTGATCGTGGCACACCATAGGATATGTATATGACAGACGTATTTTTACAACGTTAAATCTGTGCACCGCAATCGCCATTTCCCTCGTTGCGAATACAACCAGGATTATCGTTATTAAAAAATTACATTTAGTCGCGTCCCGCTGCGTTATATTTACAACATGACACCTGTTACCCTCTGTCGCAACGAATTCACGGCATTTCAGTCCGAAGCAATTTCGAATAATCACTTTCAGCGACAGGGCGAATAATATTTGCATAACGTCATTAATATCAATTATTACAAATACTACTGCAACTATGAATGCAACGACAATCCTTTTAATTCCATGTGTGAGCTATGATAGTAGGGCGATTTCTAAATGCGTGTCGATATTCCAGTGAAAGAATCTTTGCCAAATTTTGTGTATTTTACTTATGGAAAGAATAGTATAGTATAATAATAATAATATAATCCATAGAATTGTGTATCACTTTCATACCGGAACAAGATGATTTTACTAGTGCATTATCAGAGGAAGTTACATTTTTAATAATTATAATATTTCAATTTCTATGACTTCTGTGATTGGATTATGTCAAGCTTGACACATTTCCGTGGCATTCTGTTTTCCGTGAATTTATTTCAACTGATAGTCTGATACAAGGAGAAATTCCAAAACCGCAATTCAATTTCACCCTACCATAAGAAGAGTGAAAATAGATAGCTTGGGTGTCTACGATGTTGAGAACAGATACATCTTATTCCGAACGTCGAAGGCATGGTACTGGTGCCATTAACGAATCTGAAACTAGCAGATTGAATGTTTCGATCGCAAGTACGAGAGTTATTTTTCAATTGCTCTAAGAGAACGTAATACGATAGTTCTCCTTTCATCTGGGATCGTAGACGATTAAAAAAACACTTTGAGGACTACACCTTTAACACATTTACAATGTATCATTCAACAGATCAAAATATTCATACACAAGAAGATTTAAAGCTTATTTTTCAATTCATAGACAATTTAATTTTGCGATAAAAATTTATGAATTACGGATTTTTCTCTTTATTTTACTCGAACTTTGCGTTCTTCGTTCCTAAGAAAACAAACGACAATAGAATTTCCATTGTTATATATTTCATTTCTATTTGACTCAAAATGAGAAACGCGAGATGTGAGTAGAATGAAGAGAAAGTTTCATCAGCTGATTCATCGATCTATGCAGCTATCAGTGAATTTAAAATGATTTTCGAATGACTACCTTGGATAAATATTTATTTCGAAAATAATTCGTGTAACCAACTGTATTTTCGACCAATCACGAGGAAACACGTCAAAGGGAGTCGTAAATTCCCGTTACGATTATAATAATCGACGCCGCGAAAGATCGATCCCCTGATTTCCGTTGAGATAATAGGGGTGCTTGAGTTGGTATAACGCTGCGATTAACAGGGTTATAAAATTTATATTTCCAACACTTAAGAGTTACACTAAGGCGTATGTATAAGTTAAGTAAATGATTGATTTAAGGATAGTAACTCGGTAATCACATGTTGACTATTCTAACGATGAAGAATAAGTCAAGCTTTGAACTAAGGACGTGGATTCGTTGTTCACACTTTTCGTTAGAACAGTGAGGGCAACGATCCGCGATGCCCATTGGTTATAGCCAATATTAATAAGTGCAGATTGGAGGAGGAAGCCTCCTACCGACGTGGCTTGGGGGTGACCTTGTGCATGGGAAAAACCGGCTTTTCCGTTAGACACCCATCCGCTTTTTCCGTAATTTGTAAGGACGTGCAACAAACCGAAGGACTGTTTTAAATATCAGTTATAAACCGAAAATACTTGCAAGATTAAAAATTAATCTAACATGTAATATATAAAATCCTATAAATATCGTCCACAGCTTTAACACCTTGTATATCATTTTATACCATGGCCACGGTTGCTTTACGTTTCACTGACTGTTTGAAAACTAAGTTGGACTCTTTTAACGCGTGGCACGAAACTCGTCACACGTTGTGTTCGCTTCAAACTCGTTCACGAAGTTCAGGCGTAAATCTAGTCTGATTCATGGGACATGGAACATCGCGCTGAAGCTGCAGAGGTCTTCGTAAAATTCTACAAACAGGGAATCGAAAGGAATATATTACCAGTCATGAAATCACGAAAGTGTGACGAAATCGTTGGAAATGTTTGTAAAATAACGAAGTTTCAGCGATTCTGCGACGTGGATAAATTAAACTCAGATGGTGCAATTTCTTTCGGACGCGGTCGATTTCGTTCCATTTCTCTTATTTATCAACTCCGTGAAATATCACTTCGGGAGACACCACGTTTAACTTCGCCGGTAACGAAGCGAGACAATACGTAGTTTCACAGACGGGAGAATCGTTATGGGAAGCCATAAAGTTTCGAAGAATACGATCGTGCAAGATACGCGACTCAGCTCGTGAAATTTACACATACGTTCATCGATGGTATCGTTACTACGTATAAAACACTGTTTTCTAAGAAGATAAGAAATTCCTTTTGAAATCAAACGATGTAGAACGAGATTTCATTAATTCATGTGTATCTGCGTTTTACTTCATTAGAAGAGCTAGAACTCCTTTTCAAGTATCGTTAAAGCGATATCGTTAGTATTCGATTAATATGAGGACATCTATTACACATTTGAATCACATGGAAATTAAACTGACCAACTCTATCAACTTTTATTGTTTGACTTCTGAAAAATTTTTCGATAACGATCGTCTATATTGGTACGAAACTGAAGGAACTTTTAGAAATTGGAATTACGTATTCAGTTTGCCTTCAGAATTATTTGGTCTTTTGAATGCTGCTACTTTACATTATAAACCCGTACGTTACGATAGTCAATTTGGAATTATCTTTCTAACTGTAAATTTTTATATTGAACCATTCGTTCATTTTACCATTAGGTAGTTGGAGACTGATGCTATAAATATCAACAATAGTAACTTTTTTCCATGGAAAATTGACTTTCTAAAAAATTTGTAGGTTCTACGGTTAGTTACTTTTGTATTGATTTCTCGTCAGAATATGAAGTTTCGGAATAGCATCGACGAGCATTTTCGAGTCGAACAGTTCTCAACAGCGCCACGCAGGTTGATTTTTTACCACACTTGTCTGAAAAAATTTTTTACATGAAAACTCTGTTCTTTACTAGGTGTCTATAACATCTGACAAAAATCTTGTTTTTCTTTAATTTACAAAAAGGAGCTATTTAAACTGAGCCAGGAAGTAGGGAAAATACTAAGGGAGATTTGGTAAACAACCTGTTATTCACATCGAATTCCCTGATATCAAGTTTCTGGAAAACTGCATATTATATGTCTTTTTAAAATTTTTGTCCCGAATCCTCATTCAAACGCCGCACTGTAGAACCTGAGAATGTGGCCTGCAAACGTGCAAACGTGGCCCGCAAGCGTGCGAACGCGGCCAGCAAATTCTGATTTTTGTCCTAAATCCCCATCCAAATGCCGTACCGTGAAGCATTCGACGCTGTCGCTGTCGTTGAGTTTATATCAATTTAAAATGGTAGAAAGGTCATATAGCAACGTGATCGATCTGATTAGTTTTTATTGTGCCGCGATTCGTTATCGAGCATCCAGATATGGACGCGTGGGTTTTGCATGGGACAAAAGGAACGGCGTATCGGAAAATGAAAAATGACACTATAGCGCAAGGTTTATTCCTTTCCATTTCCAACTAAAATATTTTCAATGATAAATATAGAAGAGACTTATTTAAAGACTTGGGAAGATCAAAAGGAATAAAAAAACAGGATGAAAAGCGGAGTTAAAAGACAATTACACGAATATCATTCCATTATATTGCATTCTTGAATCGTTTCACCAGCACAAATGTTCTCTTCTCTTTTAAAGGGTTTTCTAGGATGTTGGCGTTTTCAGATCAGTAAGAAACAACGTCGCAATTTGCAATTCTAACGTGCAATCTTCAACGTATATTATACTTCGTTAGTAAGCATTTTCGCTTACGTTCGTGTCTTATCTTTACAATCGCGTACAACGTTTACCGTTAACTATAGTTTCCCCTAATCTTCATGCTTGATCCCCAAGAACTCTTGTACCTCGTGTATACTCTGAGAGAAAATTTCATAGTTACGTTCCCTTTGTGCCTATCCAACTTTCAGCTGATTGCAAAAGAGCTCGAAATTGAAAACGTCTGAAAATTGTGAGCAATTAACAAATTTTAATGAAACACGCCGCGTGGTAAGCTACGAAAAAACTACGTTCAAAATGTCTTCATGCTAATTTATCGTTGAGTATTATACCCTTTGAAACATTTGGAAATTTCGCTTTGAGTAATGAGACTCGATTATCGTGATCAGATTGGTAAAACTTAGAACAGGCTAGAAGCTATCTATTGCAATTAACAGTTACCTTAAACAGGTATTAATATTCAATAGCTAAAATTATTCATTGTAATATAGTATTTACAGTTGCAATTATTCATTATATTAATGAACTACAATATTGTTAGTATTGTAGAAACCTGTTTACCATTAATTATATATTTAAGATATACTTGTTTCAACATACAGCGCTATTACTACTGTAGATTAACTATTCACCGAGCGAGGAAATAACTCGAAAGTTCAAACAAATTTGTGCTTTACAAAAGCATATGATCGAAATTTAAAAAGCGGACGTTGGAAAAATATTTTAGAAAAGAAGGTACACGGATATATATCCATCTGACGCGGGTGGCTCAACTACATTAATTCGAAAACAGGATGCTGAAGCGATGGAACCGTGATATTGCAACTTCGTCTGTACAACTTGCTGGAAATAACAAACAGACGATGCAAAAGTGAATACACAAGATGTTCGCTCGCTTGAAAAAAGTATCGTGGAAAATATGCAGACGCCAAAGTATTTGAACGTTCCGTCAGATTCGCTTACATGATGTTATTTTCGTTTTCATTACTCTCTTGTCGTGTTTAAATAAAGAAAACACGGACCACGAACAAACAAGCGATATATTTTAAATACTAATGGAATTTATAGGGATGCATAAATGTTATTTATAGAAACATTTTTCATGAAAAATAAAAAACTTATATTTCAATGAAATATCGCTTGTTGGGCGTGCGAGCTTCGTTTTCCTCGTCCCTCTACCTGTTTTTCTATTTTAAAGAATACACATTGGATTTTTGCGCCATTGTTGGGGAATGATATTAAAACGTCGAGACAAAATTTAGTCAATAACTGAAGGAAATCGCACTCGACTGGTAAAAGGGACCTTTTTTCTCTCACGTGAAAAGAAATCCATCTGGTGTCGAGTGATACATCTTTTCTCTTTGCTTCTTTTACCTACAGTGGTTCGCTACGCTGCATATATTTGAATATTTATCGTAGAAAACTTTTACGCATATATTGTCTGTGTTATATAAAACAGTTTGGAATTTAATTAGAACTATTAATGGGATACTATTATGTATACATAATATAAAAATTACTTAATAATAAAAGATTGCTTGAAAAATACTAAAACACTTAATACAAAAATTAGTATATAGTATAAACAATTATTCTAAACATATAATAAATATTAAAAATAGTCTGACTGAATATCTAGGCTTAACAGCATGATGAGCTATTTAAATCAATATTACGATCTCTATGAAATATTAGTGGCACGTGACGATATAAGTGTATATCTTGTAGTTTCTATATACGTTTACAGATTTCTTACAAACTCTACCGATGTAACTATAATAATTTCATATAAAACACAATATATTTATAAAAGTTTTCTATAAATATTCCAATTTTTCCAATAACTACATAGCCGAAATACAATTTAAATATTCGTACAGTCACCTTATAGCTGAAAACTACAAAGCTTCCGATTATAGGTTATTACCACGTGCCATTGAGCAAATAATTTGTTTAAAACGCGCACACAGGTGCCGAGGTAGTTTTCTTGAAATATCAAAAGAAATGGACAATTTCTTTACCTATCTACCATCGACGGGAACGTTTCTCGTTTTATTTTTAGTGAATAAACACACACGTAAATTCACATTCGCCCACATACCAATTTAGCTAACCTCCATGGAAATACACGGAAAGTAGAACGTTTACAATACATTCAAATGACTGTATAGTTGAGTGACTAGTTTTACGAGGGAGAAAGGCACGTTTATTGGTATCGTTTCAATTTTTGAACTAGTAGTTGATCGTCGAAATCTAACCGATTCTCCGGTTCGATGAGAAATTGTTATCCAATCATTCGATAGACGTAGAAGCAGCGTGAGGAAATAACGATCGACAACCGGCGCAATTTGTCGAAGGGCAATCGATCGAATTAAAATAAATAGAAATATCTGATCGATGAAATTCATGTTTAACTTGATTGACAAATAAAATCTTGCCTCTCTATAAAAATGTATACGTGTAACGAATAGAGTTAGTACGCGCGTTCGACGTTTGAAAATGGAAATAAAATACATAACGCATAGTTTGCTTTGTTATTCCGCGGAAAAATAAATAAATTTGCTGGAAAAATGTTGAAGAATTTCAAGTTGTCCTTAACGTGGTAAAAGGGAGTAAATTGCAGTGACTGAGGTTGAATATTCAAGAATGGAAAAGACGTGGATTTATTCTTTTACAGATGGCTGTGAATCTGAATGCAACGATCCCCAACAAGGAGGACAATAATTACGTTCCATACGATCAGCGCCCGGAAACGTACATAGTACCTGTGATATTCTTATTAATCTTGGTGGTGGGTGTAATTGGAAACGGAATCATGGTGTTTACTTTGTTGAGCGACGCCAGCATGAGAAATGTGCCCAACATTTACGTGCTTTCGTTGGCTTTGGGCGATCTTTTGGTAAGGAAGGACAGGATGTGTATATATTATCTCTAATGTATCATTCAAGACCGACGTTAAAAAAAGGTATCTCTGACGTCGAATAAAATGGAGAAAGATTTCATGCACGTTTGAGAAACGTTCAGATGGACAAAACATGTCGAGAGTTTCCTCCCATAAAATATAAAATGTGTTCAAAAATTCATAGCATAAATTTTGTAAAAACATATTTCTATATGAATAATTAACTGGGTAAAATTAAACTAATCTATTATTATTCTTGCAAGCCACAATCAAAAGATTCATCAGCTCACTAACACGGAAGGGATAAATATTTAATTGTACTTCTTGTGGTTATGATTCATATATCTTGAAAAAGCCCTCTGCTACCCATTGTATTCCGCGTATAAATATATATAATAAATCAAAATGAATGTCCAATAAGTTGGAAATAAATTGCGACAAAGCTGAAATGGTGGAAACTAACAATCCATGAATATTCCGAATATAGATGAGAAAAATCTTTCCTTCCTTCGTCGGGATCCTCTTTACATTTCGATTTCCCGTCAATCGGAAAATGTTGCTAGGACCCCATGTCATTTGTATCCTGGCGATATATCGAATTTATTCAGACTGTCGGATCGCGCGTATAAATCTGTCGCGAGCGAGTTCAGAACATCCGGTACTTTCTCCGTCATCGATTTCGCGTAGAATGTAAGTAGGTACGATAACGCACGAAAGCATCTGAAGACCCATCACAGAAAATTTTTCTGAATATATATTATGACAGTTTTATTGTCATTGTCGATTGTCGTGATTATATTGATAAAATTGATTATATCGTACAAATACATGGGAAACGCAGACATTACTCTTTATTATAACATATAATATAGAAGAATTTAAGTCTCTTAGAAATTCATAATTATTCTTGTATAATACAATATATTTTTATATGATATAGCGATTTCTGCGAATTGTATGCTTGAAATAAATATCTTGTAACTTCTATACGTGTTCTTTAGTTTGTTACATATATTACCAATATAATCATGATAGTCTAGTAACGAAATTTCCAAATTTTTAAAAATATTCAAATATTTTCATAAATCACCGTATTATTTACTAAATAATACGCGTCTAAAAGAAGCACATGTTATATGACACCTTGAATCAGCCGTTAAAATTCCGTCGTTCTGGACACGTAATCGTGGACCAATAACGAGTTCGATTATAAACGCGCTTATTTTCGTGGATATCGAGCTTACTTTATGATATATGTAGCTATACATCCTGATCCATGGACAATTTATAGCCGGATGGAGAATAATCAAAGATTAATGCGGTCCATACGATATCATGTGTGAAAATCATAAATAAAAATTTTCTCGATTATAGTGTTCGAACGATCATACTCAAACACAAAGAAAATGTGTATTTCACGATTACCACTGAGAAAAGAGAGCAACAGCATAATTGAGTGTTCGATCATACGACGAAATTTGTACATCCCGCATAAAATTGCAGAAAATTCGCTTAATCTACATTTTTTATTATAATATTCAATACAAAACGTTCCTGTTAATATTCCCCTTTTATCTCGAAATTCATCAGAGATGTCCGTATTTCAGGTGAAATTTAGCGAGTTAATGAAGGAATCTTTTTTTCGCAAATTGAGTGAACGTTACACGGTATGTTAAAAGGACGTGGAACGTGAATTCATCACGAATATTTTTAATAGACTTTCCTGTATCATTATCGCGGATTCCTTTTTATTTTAATTTTCTCGATAACAATGAATCCTGATAAATGTTTCTCTAATAATTTTACTATATGCCCGATGCCGTACAAATATAATATTGAGTATTGTTTATTTTATTGCTCTCACCTATCGAAATTTCAAAGGCATCGTTTTCAACGAAACAGATTTTCAAACGTTTCCCACATATTCGTAGTATTCAATCAAATTTCGCAAAAGTACAGAAAAATATTCGAATAAAATTTCGATAAAGGGTAGATTGAATAACACGAGTACAATTGACCGTGGAAATACAATACAATACAATACACGTGTACCTTCTCTTTTTAACTTTCGTGTATTTCAGGTGATCATAACGAGTGTACCGTTCACGTCTCTTCTATACACAATCGAGTCATGGCCGTGGGGCCTGGCAGTTTGCAAATTATCGGAGTGCGCCAAGGATATTTCGATCGGTGTCTCAGTTTTCACTCTGACCGCGTTATCAGCCGAGAGGTAAGTTGTCAAACCCAGTTACGGTTGAGGAAATTGTTGTCTCAGGGATAGGCTGGCCGTCCTAACTTTAGTGAAGTTCCGTCCCATTAATGGACCAATCGACCGACTAGTTGTTCGTGCGTTTAATCAGTAATCGAAACGAAATCTTAAACGTCCAATTTCCTTTGCGCTGTTAAGAAAATCAATTAATTTACATTAATAAGAAAGTTCAACGTTAAAATAAAGTATAACTGAAGAATTCATTTGATCAGACAAGATGATCTTAACCCTGCAATACTACATTTATACACAATCCAATTTAACGTTATATTGAAAATTACATATCATTTTATTAACACAACGCTCATTTCGAACAAACGATACGTTGCTAAATAATTTGGATTTCTTCCATGTCAAATAATTATCAGCATCTATTTGCACATTTGAATTAGTATCGTTAGTGAAGTTTAATAAAACAGAAGACGTTAAACATCCTTGCCCAATAGTGATAAATTTAGTAATAAAGCAAATAAAATAATATAATAAATAGTAAAATAATAAATAAATTGTAAAACAGAAATCTATATATAATCTAAGATTTCTATCTTACCAACATATTAATATTACAGTTGGTATATTTGTTGCATGGGACAGCTCGGAACGTATAAATAGCAACCATTTCTTAACAGTAATAAAACTACACGCACAACAGGCATCTCTAAAAGAAACATTTAAGTGGAGTATAAATTACTCCGTTCTGTAGTATTTCAGGGTTAAAGTCCCAATAAAAATTGATTTACAAATAAAAGAAAGATATGCTCGTGTTGCATCGTAGGTACTGTGCGATCGTAAATCCCATTCGTCGCCATGTAGCCGGATTGAGTGCAAAACCATTAACGATACTAATAGCCTGCCTTATTTGGGTGCTGGCGATTGTTCTGGCGATGCCAGGTGCTGTTTTCTCTCATGTGCTGATCGTAGATATAAAGACTAACTACAGCATCCAGATCTGTAGCCCTTTCCCCGTGGAATTCGGTGAGTATCTCACACGCTGAAATATTTCTATCCGGATTAAAAAAACTATTCTACTCAATCCGGGAACGAATTATAAGAGCAACTATTCTTTGCCTAAACTGAACACACAGAAAGCGAAATAGCTGCTCGTTTACGATCTCCGCTTGGACATTTCTCCGTGTGTCACACCCACGAAGTCGTATAATTTATTTCTCGTTCTGAAACGCAGGGAAGAGCTATAAGAAAGGGATGGTGTTATTCAAGTTCCTGGCCTACTACGCGATACCGTTTCTCGTTATAACAGGATTCTATCTGGGAATGGCACGACACCTCGAACTATCCACCAGGAACATGCCCGGCGAATTATCCACCGGATGTCATCGGCTGGAGCAAATTCGAGCACGCAAAAAGGTAGAGTAAATCGATATTATTATGAAATTATATAATTTTCAAGTAAAATCTAATTTTGACACAAAAGGTATACAGGTATACCAGTGTAGAAAAGAGTAATTGAAATTGCTACCTGTATGATATTTTTATGAAATTACACTGCTTATATATGCAGTCAACTTGTAAATAAATTTAAATTGTAATAAATTGTTACTTAAACTGTGATGTAAATCGAGTTATAGACGTGAATTATTTATTTTGAAAAAATGTCACGCTCATCATGTACCCGAGTAACAAGGTGCAAGAAGAAGCGGAATTAATTTAGCGCAAATCTCGAGTCGATGGTGCAATTGTTATAAACTATACTTTACTTACGCAATCTTCGATACGATCAATAATAAGATTGTGTAATACAACCTTAAGCCAATATACAGTTAAGTATCGATGAAACAAGTCTAGTCCAACAACTCGAAGAAGGCGTTCCATAACTTCCGGGATAGAACGCTAATTATAAATCTATAAACTAATTATAACGCTAATTATAAAACTATAAATCGGGATATTCTCTGGCAATATCTTTAACATGTAATCCAATTTCACTTTTCGTATTGTGTTTGAATGAAAAGTGACGGTCGATCATCTTAAAGTATATCGACGTATCGACCAATGAAGTTTCTTCAACGAGCCAACTCTTCGTCTTCCTCGTTTCTATTGCATATAAAATAATAATTTATTTGAAAACTTCGTACACAATTTAAGATGACTATCGTTCGCATATTTGATCAACACTTTCGACCAATTGTTATTTCAATAGAAATTTATTTCTTTTTATGCAACGTGGGTGCAATGGTTTGATCGAATACACCAAGTCAATGTATTAAAATACTCGATAACAGAAAGTCATTGTTATCTGATTTAAAAATCACTTCACAGGCGGCTCGATATTCTGATTCACTTCGACTGATTCGATAGAAGGTGGCATCGAAGCGTGTCTAGCGAAGATACGACGCAACCTTCAATAACCACGGTTCTTACTTCTACTTTTCCAATGTTCTCGTCTGTCAAATGCATTCAACCATTCTCTAATCCATTTTGATAACAAAAAGCCATTTCGTAGTAGTAATAACGGTAGCTATGTTTCGTGAAAATAGAGTTTCGAGATTAATACAATTTCATGGAACAATTCGGACAAATAATGTAATCGATTGGCCTATAAATACAGTGATGACAAATCACCTCTAGATAACGGCTGAGAATTACGCCTGGACGAGAGATTCGATTTAACTGCTATCCGCTGGCGATCCATACCAAGACACGCTGCATGCGAATCAAAATGATCCATTCGCTCGAACGACTACGAGTTATCGCCTCTTTATTTTTCGTAGATGCTAGAACGCCTGCACTCTTCCCAGATTTGTTCCTCGGCTGTGAAAAGACTATTTCTCTTGGCGACGTTTTCTTCCAGTTAATCTCTATTTATCTTTCAGATAAAAAAGGCTTCTGTGAAAGAAGTTAAATATCGAACTTGAGAATTTATTTGACGTAATATTTCAAAAGTTGAAGCAAAGGCGTATTATCTAACGACATCGGTGTTGAGACGTTGAAAGCATATTTACAGGATCGATTGAACGATGACTAAACCTGCTAAGGTCGCGATCGATCTGAGGCAGATACCTGCGAAATCTTATTATAGATATTTTTAAACGGACATATCGTAAAACTTGCTGACAAGCGCTGGTTGTCATGTCAAATCTTTATCTGTTCATCGCGTAAGATGATAGAAAAGAGGGAGGAAGAAAAGAAAATAGAAAGAAAATGGAAGAAAAGGGGGTGAAGCGAAGGCAACGACAGGAAAAGAAGGCAACTAAGGGAAAAAAGAAAAGCGAAGCTAAAAGTAGAGAAGGAAAGGAAGAAAAACAAAAGACGAAAATGGAGAGAAGCAAGGAAGGAAACGAAGCGAGAGAGTAGGAAATGGATCATAGAGAAGAAAATGACGGAAGAGAAAAATAAGAACGCGATAGAGAAAATCTTCTGCTTATTTCAGAATTTAAGAAGTAATATTGTAATGCGTAATCCACATTTAACTATTTATCTCAGATTTTTTACTATCTTACTAAAAAATATTCTAATCTAGGTTTCTAATAATTAAATTTTAACTAATTAGGCCAAATATCAGGTTAGTTGTCCCAGTTTAATACGTATCTTTCGTTCGCTGTGATCAACAGGTTGGAAAGATGGTGATCGCCTTTGTAGTTATCTTCTTCATCTGTTTCCTACCGTACCACACGTTTATGATGTGGTTCCACTTTTGTCCATCATCCGAGCAAGACTACGATGACTATTGGCATGCCTTCAGGATCGTTGGTTTCTGTCTGAGCTTCATCAACAGCTGTGTCAATCCCATCGCTCTATATTTTGTCAGCGGAACATTTCGCAAGAGGCGAGTATGACAAGATAAGCATCCTATCAAATGTCAGTCATTAAACCTAAAACATTGTAAATAGAAATAACAAGTCGAGGCACACATTCTCCTTAAAATATTATATATAGACTGGAGATGTTTATGCAAATTTATGTTCTTACGAACACGATTAGAAAAATGGAACCTAAACAGAATTTTGTTCCACTCCCCTTCTACCTTTTTCCATGTTGTTTAAATATTTTGAAATGCATAAATATCAGCATTCTAATTATTATATTATATTCTATACTACATGTTGCATGAGATGATAACATATCCATACTCATTTCACTATCTCTACATCATAACTGACTAAACAAACAACCAAGCAGTATAAACGAGTACACACCTGTAAACAAACACGTTTGTAAACCGAAAACCTAAAAAAGGAAACAAACAATTCAAAAACAAACAGAAAGCTTTTCATATCTGAATATAAAGTTTCGTACTGACCGATGAACAAGGTTTTGCTTATAGATTCAACAGATATCTTTGTTGTTGCCTGAGGAGAAGGAGGTTAAGCGTCTGTCGAACAGAAACGAACAGTTCAGACAGGAATGGCAATCGAAGAGCGAAATTTTCACAAAGGAAACGAATGGTTGGACGAGACAACTTCAACGAAACCAGCTTCGGCTCGATATTCCGTAGAAACACTCAGGAACTGAACTCGACCGCTCTTTACGAGTTAACAAGTGACGGAACCACGAGACCGACTTGAAACTCTAGATCGTAATGCATTTTTCAAAACGATCTCGAGATGTCAGCACGATGAAGACTAACGTTAAACGTTGTTAAAAATCGAGGACCATTCGCAAGTAAGGTAGATCTACGTTGAATGTTTCAATTATGATTAATGATCGATTATGATTGAATTACGAGAGACAATGAATACATGAGTCGAATTCTTCGTTGTAACTATAAATATACGTAAATCTGCACGTGCAATCGCGATAATTTTTTATTTGATCGACGAAGTGCAGCTTCAGCTTTTAGCTTAAGGATTTTCAACGTCATTAATTGACTTCGACGTAAAATAATAGTGTAATATAATTGATTACCGCATTTCGGTATCAGGAGGGACCGGCTCTCGAAACAAAGCCATTGATACAAAGAACACTTTCGACCAATTGCCTCGTTCATGCCTCTGTACATCGGTATAGGTACGCGAGCACATAACACGAATAATAGGACATTCTCGAGACAAGCGGTAACTAATATTCCAATCGCTTTGAACAATTATCTTTCGATCGTTTGACTAATTGTCGATAACAAACCTGAACTATTTTTGAGCTTACCTTTGGCAATATCGATTGATCGCTAAGTCAATTTCCAGATTAAAAAAATAGTCCTCCTTTATCGAATCTCAATTATCCCTTTCTCGAGCCGATGGAAACGAATTAATTCATTGCGGCCTGTCGATAGCCTTAGCCAGTTGCAACTCTTCCCTCTTCCCAGCCTCTCCCCATCCTTTCCAAATTCTGGTTCCCGCCATTTCTCCGATCCTTTCCTTATTACGATACTTACCGCGTTGCATCGCGTCGATCCTTGAATGAAACCATTCGACGGATTGTATCGCGGCAAACTGAACAACGCACGTAAGAGAAGAGAGGATCCCGACGTTATTGAATCGCGTGGTGAAATTTAATTAGAGAGGGCGTTAGAAGGGACTGTGTGCATTAATTGTGTTCTGTCTGACGACCTTGCCCCCTTCGCTTGTTAATCGAGAATTCCTGTTTGACGTGCACCCCTGTTAACAGGATTTAGCATCGCACGTCTATTGGCCGTCGCGTTTCCGTACGTTATAGACGTTCTCGTCGTTCAGATAACGTCTGGACGTCTTCTCGATACCCCTATTATAACTGTAATTAGGCCACGCAACGACGGAAGCGTTTCCAAGTGAATCGATACAAGGTTGGAATATGTAAATACCTGGACATAACCAACTGACTTGTACCATACGACCCTAATCTTTCTGTGTGGCGAGAATAAAAATTCATATCTACGGACAGGACTCGGGTTTGTTATTCCCACTAGACGTAGCGTGCTGTGTGTTAAGTTGGCTTTCTGGATCGTTCGAAAAAGTGACCGGACACTGCGCGGACTGTGCCAAATATCGCCTAATGCTTAGCTATTCGAGTTACTATATTTATTTTTTTAAGTAGATTTAGTTTATTACGGAACACGGTCCGTAAATAGTTTGCAGATACGATACTTATATTAGGTTGTTCTGAAAATTCATAACGAAGGTTAGGAAAAATTTAAAAGGAATGTATTCTCGTAAAATTAGCATTTTTTAATAATATATGCACCGTCTCTTTCCATGACTTTTTGTCATCTGTAACTTCATGAATATTATCCTCAAAAACTATTCGTCTTTTTTGGTAAGGTCAGCGTAAATAGTTCTTACAAGATTCTTGGGTATCTAATTTTTTGTGTGTCTCTTTCTTATAGGTTTCGTAAAGATCACAATGAATAAATGACCAGACTATTGTATATACTATATCCAGTAAGTGAAAGATATAGAGCTCGTCTCGCTGGGAAAAGGAAATTGTTTTATTAACGAGTTTTCTATGTTTCTCTTCGATTCTCTTTAGTAGCCAACTTGGAACAGTATTTGTTCATTATTCGATAGAAGTTCATAATAACAGAACTACAAAACTTTCTGAACAACCTACTAGTAACTGGGTATAATTAAATCATGTTAAAATGTAGAGTGTTGACAGTGTCCGTGAATTTGAAAAATTTATTACAGGCGAAAAGTAGCGTCTGACTTGTATTGTTAAAGTTATGATTTTTCCCGGTCAGAGACAGCCACTTTAACAGACTGTGCGGTGTACTGTTCTCCACTACGACGTCGTTTCGGGCCGGTATCACACTAACGTTGCAACGACGTCCGTTGTAGAAGTACATTGTTGTATGTTGGAGCGACTCACATTCTCAGCCTGTGCGCTTCAATATACGACAATATATTTCTGCAACGGACGTCGTTGCAACGCTCGTGTAGCCCTGACCTTACGAAGAAAATGAACGTGCCAGTCGTTTCGAGAGCTCGTGTTTTACTCGGAACAGGCGAAGGCTGGTTAAAGGCAAACATGGGAAGAACTCGAGAAAAATTTCTGTGCAACGTGCAAAATGGAAATGAAACGATGCTGTGATCGATAATGATGCGTAATTCTGAAAAAAGCACGGTAAGCCACGTGTTGGAACTTTACGTAAAAAATTATCGAGAAAGGTATTTTTCTAAGAAATTTCAAATATCTCCTATCCGCGTTGGCTGCAAGAAGGATACGAATACCAGGCATGCACTAGCAGCAAAAAGTGTGCAATAAATATGTATTTCATAAAACTGAAGAATTTTCTAAATAACTCAGCTTAGAATTGAGGTTAGGTTATATCAAGTATCCTAATACTTATGAACAGATGTATACGTAATACGAAAAACTTAAAAATCTGGTGCAGATGCCAACGACCAATTACCATGACATTAACAAACCAAAACCCTGCCCAGTTAACACAGCACTTCCACGTCTTTTCAACCTTACTCCCACGAATAAACCATTCTTTATTCCATTGTACAGTTTTGTTTCCATTTTGCGTAAGAATCGATAGTAACCAGTGGGGCAAGATTTATCAGAGTCTTATCCCCGCAATCTTCGGTGAAACGGGTAACAAACACCAATTCTATGGCCGCTGTTCCGGGATGTCTGTAACGTATTCGCTGTGAGTTTCGAGTAAGGGGCGCGTGCCAACCGTTTTTATCGGGCACAGGGCACGCGTCGAACAAACAGGGGTTCCCGATACAATGGTTCGCATCTGCAGGGGTGGCCCAGTGCAAGGGGCACGTTTCTAGGGGTTTTGAAAGGGGAGCGGAGAGAGGGTGAAGCCATGGCAAACCGTCACCCTCGCAGCAGTCTCTACTGCAACAAGGGACTGCTACGATTTGGACGTGGTTAGTCGATACCCATCGACGCCAGTCAACGGTCTTCCTACATTTCTAACTACCGTACTCTGAAACGAGGAAAGAATCGTCTTTTGGGGGAAGGAGAAGAATCTGGATGGACAAAAGGACCATTAGCTCGAAGGGGAAACATCTCTGATCTAGGGAGGAAGAGAAAAGCAGCAGAAGCTTAAGACCGAGAGCAGGAATTTATTTTTGACTACCGTTAATACTGTGCCACAAAGAAAGTGTTATCGCGTGAAGTCGTTCGTGAAAGGTCGTTAGCGGATCGATGGTGAAGTTGTTTCGTGGTTTCGTTGTGTCTCAGTAAGAATGAAAAGATATTCGTCGGTAAGTGGTTGGAGAAAAAGGCTTTTTGTTTACACGTTCAGTTTTTAATTGTGTTCTATTGGTACGATACAGGCTCCGTGTTTGGCAGATAGAAACAACGATAGCAAGAAGGCCAAACCGATGAAGGTAAATTCCATGAGTGCAGCGTGAATGTCGATTATGAGTGAATTATCGATTCTGGAAATTGTAAGATATAAACTAAGTATTTAAGAGCGTGTATACTCATGTGGTGTTTATACAGGAGCCGAATGCCAAAGAGTATCTGCAGTTGGCGCTGGCCAGAATCTTGGAACTGCAACGAGAGATCAAAGATGGAACGTACACAACGGACTATACCAGCGATCTCGGTAACATTAATTTATAAATTTATTATTCGACTTTTCCAGCATCTTCTCTGGTCTCTTTATGAGGCCTCTTTGCCATGATCATTAATTTCCTATGCTCCTCAGAAATTTGAAACCTCTCCGGAACCCAAGTATCTCGTATCTGTTCTTTGAAAACTGTCTTGATATTCTATTTAGTTTCCCTGCAAGCTAATTTATAACGTAAAGCATTGAATTTATAATGATTCAATCCATTTTTCTCTCGTGTTTTGAAAAACATCATAAAAAAATTTTATTCTTAGGAAAAGTTTCCGATCAGATACATTTTTCGCTCCATGTTATAAAAGTGATATCCAGAAGAATTTTAATATTAAGTACAAGTAAAAGAAAATAATACAACAAACAAATATCTTGTGATGTAGTTATGATATTAGCAAACAATTTTTTAAATATTATTTTTGGAATGTAAAGAAGGCAGAATCATACAAGGTATAGAATCAAAATATAATGGACGTAGAAATCGATATATTTACTGATTTTGATTTTTCGTTACTATCATGGAAAATAATAATTCTTTAAAATTGGTTTACAAACCGGAATCGATATGTAACAGTTTTCGTGCCTCGTTCTGCCTTCTTACGTTTCTACAGTTAATTGAACCAGACACAAAGTTAACACCTGGAATTTTTTCGCCAGGTGAGTCCAGCAGCGAGGAAGACCTGACAAATGAAATTCTTCGCAAAGTGTTCGAGAATCTTCCCGGGACACCCGACTCTGTTGAAACAATCATGAACAGAGTGACTAACAGCAAATTAAATAAACCTCAATTAGACGCGATTCACGGTAAAAGGATTCAACTGTTGGGTTATGACACCTGTCGCAGAGCTACAGTGGGATTCATGAAGAATGTTCTTCGCGAGACAAAATGGGATGTAAACTCGAAGTCGTCTCAATCGAATTACTCTGGCTTTCGATTGGGGATTTATTCGAGAAACGAGCCGAGAGTGGCGCATTGTAGAACTGGTTTATGGAAAAGTACGTCGTCTCACGACCAGGAGATTCAAGACAGAATGCTGAGAAGCTTGGACCTGCATTTAGCGAGTAAACAAAGAGATTATACTGCCAAATTGATGCAGTCGGGCGTTTAAAATGGATACTGACGGGATTTTATTGATTCTCGTCGTTTCTCATTGGAACGATGGTGAAACTTTTTGGAATATTTGTATTTTTGCTGATGTTTTAAGATCTATGGTTAAGACTTTGTCTAAGCTTCCATCAGGGTCTTGAATAGTAAACTGCGAATATTTATACAAATTCATATTTTTATGGATGCCGGTGAAGAAATGCAACCTAAGCAGAAACTTGCTTTACTAAATATTCTAACGACTACTCTATTTTACATACTCTATATATTTCTGCATATTACGTACGTTCATAAGTTTCTCATAAATGCATGTTCGCAGTTTACTTCATAACCACTTTTTATCTAGTCAAACTTATTCAAAGCTGTACCTGTTTCTATTGAATCATTCTAGTCATACACACGAGTCATCGAATGTTAATTGCGGAAGTTATGTTAGGGAAATCACGATGTGAATTATCTTCATATATTAACTATATGTACCCGTAAATGTATTTGCATTATACATTAACTGGTATTTAATTATGCTAAAACTGATTATCGCATAGATGATAATTTACGATGAGTCATACGAAGATTGATCGAGGAATGTAGAGGTACCACGATATTTTGTAAAAAACGTTTATTCGTAATATACAATTAAAAAACAAACAAACAAAGGAGTTTAAAAGGTATTAATACGACTTAACATTTAGAACGCTCTATAATTTTTTATTTCGACGCCCGCATAGCAAAAGAGAAATGAAAGAACGCCAGAATGTTCAGCAATGAATGGACTAGATAACTTGTGCCATTTGTTACGCGCGAATCAAAGACAAATAATTGCTTGCTTGACTTGTATAGAAAATTAATTTGCTCTCTGTCGTACTTAATTCATCTCAGAATAAATTAATTTCGTAAGGCTTATTTATTTTTTATTCTATTCACATTTTGCGAATCCTCGAACTTGTCTTAGATAAATAGATTGCTCGAAGATTTCCACGTGATGCCTAATAAAATATTATGCACATTTATGCGGTCTACGAGATAGAATCTAACCCTAAGTGAAACGTAACAGTGTATCGACGGAAGAAGGCGCCATTCGATATCGATTCTTCTCTTTCTTAATCTCTGTTGATCTGAACCTCTGTTGATTATTTCTCGCGCTTTCCTTCGTAGAGAAAAATACTTTGCTCGAATGCTACTTTGACATTTCTTAAACGAGAGCGTAGCACAGTATATCGCTGATTCTGTGCGTAAAAATATACATTTATCGTTCGAACACTCATACACACTCGAAAAATACAATATTCGTTATTTCCTTGTTAACAATGATATCAGGTCCGTTTTATAGTCAAACTTTATATAACGCTACGGTACAGTATCCTTCAATTGTACTTTACAGTAATAAAAATCCTAATATCGTCCAAATCTCAAGGCTTATGATCGTTGTGCTAGGAACTAAGCAAACGAAAATACATAAATCTAAAATTCTATCACCTATAAATAGTACAATACTAAAAAGGCTGTCTTTCGTATGTTCGTTGTATATATTATGTCAATATTTTGAAATAGAATTTAATACGAGAGACATGTTTCGCAAGATTGCCTGTCTTTCTGCGTTTCACAATGTACAATTAAGATATTTGTTGCGATAGTCGTCTGTGACATATTACAGCTAATATAACATTTGACTTGTATGTGATTATTAAAATTAAACTGCTTAAACATAACGTATAGAGGGCTCCAGCAGCAGGATACTAAATTATTGCCAATGGGAACAGAATCAACGAGGAAAAACGCGACAATCGGAGTACATCCCGCGAAGGTAACGGAACTCGACGATAAACAAGTCAAAGTTGAAACGACCAAAGTTTCTCAGGATTTATGAGAAAACGAAAATTTCAGAAATAAATTTCTAGCCTCGATAACAATTATTCGATCCTACATGTTGTTTCTTTCACGCGATCTATCCAATCTATTTATCGAAAAATATATTCTGAATTGACTCCAATATCATCATCTTCCGTCTCATCGAATCTGTAATTCTTAAAGATATCTTAAAGCGATCTACTTATACTTATATACATACTAAAAATATATTCAATCCATCACTTGCATGATATTTCAAATCTTCATCCCCTGCCTGAATTCAAAAGCAAAAATATTCCAAGAAGACATCACTGCTGAAAGCTCCAGGGGTTACAAACAAACAGACATCGAATTTTCGACATGATCGTGGATCCCCGAGCGGTTTCTCAGTGTTGTTGCACGAGAGTGGGTCCGCTGCCAAGATTTCGCCAAGGATCTGGTATGTCGAAATGTGCTGGGACTGTGAGCAGAGCATCGTCCGCGGTTCTGTCCGCGCTGCAATTATTCGGCTTCACGCGAGTCGTGTTCACGCACTCGATGGGTAGCTTGAAGAAGTCCACCTTGTAATTGTAACCCTGGCTGCTGACTCGGATGATGGTATGCAGTGGCACCTCAGCGTAAGGCACCTCTTCCGGTTTTTTATCTGTGAAGAAGCCGATGATGCAGCGCAGAATAGCTTGATGAGACACGACCAAGATGTTGTTGGATCTCTGTAATTCAGCAATAACCGGTTCCACGCGGTGCATGGCGTCGATGTAGCTTTCTCCCCATGGATAACGATAGCGCAGCTTATCTTGATCGCGCCATGCAAATTCCTACGCAGAAGCATTGGTTTAGAGATATAGAAGGTATATACGCTATCTATGTGCTATACACTAAAGTATATAGTTTTGCTTGTAAGTCATGGAATAGTTCGTACATCGAGGTCCCTAAAGCATTAAAACCTAGCTTATGCAAAGTCAGGGACAATGGCTAGTTTTAAACATAAACTTTAATAAAGTAGACCTGCGATATAATATTCAAATCATGGTATGATTTAAGTTTCATTATAATACACGGTTAATAAGTACACGTCAACTTTGTATTGTAATTATAATATTCATTTATGCGTATTCTAAAACTTCGTCCAGATTAGTCAGACTGATTGAATTCTATCTGGCAACGTGAAACATTTTGATCATCATGAATGTGCTATTTACTTGACTGGGATATTTCTTTAAACTCCAAAGTCAACACTCATTAGTCAAGCAAATATTTCGTGGACGTAAGTGAATAAATTTGCATACAACTGAGTTTTAATCAGTTACAGACTGTTAACGCAGACGTTAAGTCACTCGATACTTTTCCCCAGTGGTCAAGTATTCAATGCCTGGGTCATCCGCAAAGTTTATATTATTATTCACTTTCCAAGTTACGATTGAAAGTTGTTCGCTTAGAGCAGTAAATTGACAAACCTAATAGATAATAAATATTTCATATCTAGGATCACAAACTTATATAAATACAAATTATAACTGCAATAACTAATCGACCACTGGGGAAATTTTTATCAAATATCAATCTTAATGTGTCAATTATAGTACAATGTTTCTAACATAATACTGATATGATTAGATTAGTTCAAAAAGCTTATACTTTATATCCTAAAACTTACAATGATAACTGTTACAGCTATCTATCATTTACTACACAAATAAATTAAAGCTCTTAGAGCTAGGGACTGATAAATCCAACCGAGTGAAGGCTCGTTTAAATACGGCCAGAAGTTTAGGCAAGTAGCGAGTGAAGCCGAATTTACACGTTTTTCGATTAATCATCCGTAGTAATTCTTCAAAGTATAAATTATCTTCACTCGCTATTTCGCTAATCTACTGGCCGTGTCTGAGTAATCCTTTGGTCAACAACACTTGAAACGGAATTCAATGCAAGCAGTGACGAAATTTCGAGGAAGAAAGTATTTGATTTGAAATTACCTGCGGATAATGTTCCTGCATCTCTTCATAAGACAGACCCTCACAGATACCGGCGTGGAGTTCGTTGAGTGCTGCCACGTGTTCTTGGGGCGCTTCCACGCCACGAGCAGTCGCGATAGTCCTTCGAAGGCGACTAGTTAGCACGCGCAGGTCGGGAATACGCATAGCGTTGAACTTGGTGGCCAACGCTTGTGCATATCTCTCGCCACGTGCGCTTAAAACTGCGTCACCACCAACCTTACCCAATACGTTGTACTCGCTTTCGCCGTGCTGTAATCAAGAGAAAGAGAGAGCTTTAGTTTTACCAAATCGTAGAATATTCTGGTTACGTTCAAGAAGAGAGGCGTAGTAATGATAAGATTACAATCAGATGAAAAGAAATTACTTTGGAACCAAACCCTGATAAGATAACAAGATTTTAGAAATACAATATGTATGTTTTTACGTATACATATACGTATGTTTTTAAAACACGTTGTATGTAAACAATTGAGGGCTCGTCATGCCAAATGACGTGCTCAGTTATGTACGTTAATCTTTTCAATAATTGCAAGCGCCACGACCTGGCTCAATTGTCCTTGACTCAGCTCGTAATCTAAGAACAAACACGTTTCTTCATTATCGTTATCATTATCACTTGTCGAAAAATTCTTTTAATTAAGACTAAAGACGCTAAGACTGGGCTTCTAGGATTAGAATATCTGAGATGAGGATTAAACGATGACAAATGTGAAATTTGATGGATTACCAACCCGAGAGAAATAAAGAGTATGCGGCTCAACAGTGACGCTTCCAAGATATCCAAGGACATTTGTCTCCACGTGGCCTGACACATTGCAGGACTCGATGTCCATGCTGCCGGTGTCGATACGGATTCGTGGATACGTCTTCTCATCCATTGGCTCGTAAGATCGAATGTAATGAGCTATCTTCAATCGTAGATCTTCTTCGGCTGTTATTGAATCCATGCCAACGTAGTCAGCGCTGTACCGCAATATCTCCTTGTAATTTCGCTCCAGTACAACCGGATCGTTGCAAACGCACTCGATGAAGAGGACGCGATAACCGAGCTGCCCGGAGAAATAGTCAAAGACCTCGGCGCGCTGCGCTCGCATCACCAGCGTGGCGTCCAGAATCTTCAAACAGGAAAACTCTTTGCAACTAACTGTGACGACTCGCAAACTCAAATTTCAGTATATTTCTTCCTACGCGTTTTATTTAAATAGACATTAGACTATATCGATTTTCAGTTATCTTTCTTTGTATTGTATATTTGGAGAGATTGCTGCAACAAGGAGGTAACTTTCCAATAATTTGTGTAAACCAGCAGAATGCAAGTTAAAATTAACCAAAACTATATCATATTTTGACACGCGCTATAAATTCATGATCTAAACTAATATTTGTATTATTTAAACACATTTGAATATAAAACCTATACCTATGTTTTTCTCTTCCAATAAATGCAACTTAAATACTGAAAGCGTCTTCATGCTGCTGCAAGTCCTTCGTCAAAATTAATTATCGCTTTATTCAATTAAGAACACCGGCCATAAATATTAGGGCACATATTGATATTTAATATGAATGGAGTGCTTTTCGTTTCTAGTTATTTCGTTATAAATCTGTTATTTCATTCGCGTCATATGTACCTTATAATGCAAGATATAGCAGATAAAGAAAAGTGTCAAAGTGTTCCAATCGATGCTTATAACGTGTAGATGTCCTAATAATTATGGCGAGTAACCTATATATGAATTTACATGTTCGTTTCTCTTATTGTTAACTTATATATCAAGACCACACAGGAAGAATACGATAAATTAGAATAAATAGGAATATTTCAATATGTTATAATTTGGAGAGAAAGATGCACCGTTAATTCCAGAATTAAATAATTAGTTTCCTATAATATCTGAGATGCGTTTCCACATAGTTTCCACAAAATTTACTGAAGACACGTTTTACCGTTGTAGTCTTCATATAGAAAGCGTGTCATATTTGTTCGATTCTCGACTATTTCTAAAGCGTATAATATCGAGAAAATAACGAGCCGATCTTAAGCTACTTTCAACACCATGAACTATCGCGGTTTCTATCATGGAACGTTGGTACATGTTGTTAAAAATATTAAGCCAGGTAAAACTCGTACGACGAGATTCGGTTCGGTCGGAGAAAGGTAGACCGGCTTGACTAGCCTCGGGTTAATCGCGTCGTCCACCGTTAGCGCGATCTATGTATAAATACGACCCTTGATCGTTCTAATATTCTAATCTATTCTTGCAGCCTCGGTTACATAATAACAAAAAAAAAAAACACGTGTTTCTTCTTCCGGTCGGATTCTTTAAATGTGCAACGATTAAAATTCTTTCTTAATTCTGTTCTATTATTTTCGATCAAATGCAATCCCACATGCTTCCATTCGTTTCGACATTGAATCTTTCTCAACTTTTTTTCGATTATTTTCAATCAAGTATAACCGAGCGTATTCTCGTTCTCGTGTTGATACCGGATCTTTCTCAACTATTTTCAATTATTTTCAATCAAATACAATCGCGTGTGTTGTTGTTCTCGATTCGATACTGAAATCTCTTGAACTTTCGCGATTATTTTCGATCGAATGCAACGGCACGCGTTCTCGTTTCGATATTGAATTTATCTCCAGATTCTATTCAATTTCACATCTTTACTAAACGTTTGTCATGCGTCTAATTGATGCTTACAGCTACGGAATTCCCGCCTGCGAGCCATGTAGCGCACTCGTGCATCGCGTCTCGTTGGGCCAGAGCTCTCAACGCTGCGTTCGTCGTATGATCTGGAAGAAACAGCTCGTGCGATACGGCCTCTCCATATGGTTCCAGTCTTTTCCTGCGGTAGTCGCTAACCCTCATCACTAAAGTAATAATTAAATGTAATTCATTAGTTGTTGGAAGGATCTAAGAGAGGTTAAATAATTGGATATTTTTTGATTTAGGTTCGTATCGTTAAATGGAAACAATATAATAGTACGGCGTAAAATGTAGTGAGCTAAACTACCCTTCTTTGTCAATGTCTCATTTGTCATTTTGAAGCATTCGAGAAAATTGAAATTACATTACTTTTCTTGTGATTCTCGTTTTTCATCGATTCAATTCGCGAAACATTCAATCATTATTTAACGCGTTAAATGCCATGGGGGTCACCGGTGACCGGCACTCAACTTGGACGTGGCGTTGTCGAGGTCACCGGTGACCGGCGTCCCAAGATTAGCAGCAATACATAATTTGAATAATTACTTTTTATTAACAATTA
This sequence comes from Bombus vancouverensis nearcticus, assembly GCF_051014615.1. Taxonomy (NCBI): domain Eukaryota; kingdom Metazoa; phylum Arthropoda; class Insecta; order Hymenoptera; family Apidae; genus Bombus; species Bombus vancouverensis. Next base: position 8,599,960 of record NC_134921.1, on the reverse strand, counting down.
ATTATAACTATTTATCAATAGTTATAAATGTTTTATTATTACCATCGTTACCACAATGGTGTGACGAAATTAATGCAGTATAAAACATATAAAGATAGTTTTATTTATACATGAAATATAGGTAGGTCCCGGGACGTAATAACATAGAACAATTATTTAGCATTTCACAAAGAAACAATATGAGATGATGTTTTTTTCGACCATGTTATATAGTCTCCATCTTGTATACGTATATGCGTATGTAGAGAATATATCTATCTGTAGTATTTTATAGACTACTTTTAAACTAGAAAGTGCACAATGTAATACATTACAAAATAGAAATTAAAATTTGAAGCACCGTAAATGTTGATTTACGTAACAAGTCTGTTGAGCGTATGTAATAAACCCTCTTAATGACCGTGTTGAAAACAAAAATGGGAAAAATGAAAAACTAACGAATTAATGATCAGACACGTAACTTGTACACATAATATAACCGCGAAATAGGAAGTTAAAAATGAAAAAAAAAAAAAAGAAAAGGAACACAGATAATTGATGGTCGAGTGGAAATAATATTACGAAACCGCTTATTTAAGATGACTAATATGATTTAATGAACAGGTTTCGTCTTCAAGCGTAGCAATCGGCAGTAAACAAAGCAGAATTCCCAACCTTTAGTGGATTCACCGTTCCAGTTGAGTCTGCGCGAAAGGCATTGTGCCACTTGGCTTTTTCCACGACCTGGTAAACCGCACATCGCGATTACAACCCCTGAAAATTTTCGGGGAGACTTCATTATCCCCGACGTCCTTACTGTGATTTTATCCTTGGGTTCTGAAAGCAAGAGAATATACTCGTGTAATTAATTGCATTTTCATTTGCCTGATGTGTAGACGCATGGCCATTGATAAACCTCAAGAAGACAAAGCATTGTGCAACAAAAACGCAAGTATAAATGTACAGATGATGAACAAATTTAACAACGCCAATACGCGATTACAATAGAAGTCAGATATTTTCTAAGGCATTTCATTGTAGCATCCGGTTATTTTTATCTGTATAATAATATAATAATAACGATCAATTTTAGAAGATGCACCCAAACGACTATGATAGATTTGACTCGGTGCCAAGCTAGTTTTTTAAGCCAGCCAACAGTCGAATGATCGTTAACAATGTGAACGTATGTGACGTAATTCGATAGAAAATCGAACAATGTGATTGTATAGTAGTAAGAATGAAATTAGTGAGAAAATTATCGTTTCCCTCCGACGCATCTTCGATTCACAAAAGAACTCTTTCTCGCGCGCTATAAACAAGATGTTTTAAATTTTTGTTTTGTTTTCGTCGAACGAAATATTTAGATTTCTACGAAACAATGAACGTAAAAGTGAAAATAAAAGATTCGATATACGCGAGCATTATATTGCGTTCTGGTTTTTACCCGCACATTTAGATTAAAATCTTTTTCACTATTGATCGATGGAAGAATAATCCTTACCGATCACACACATGTTCTTTACAATGTACCGTTAACAACACTGTTCGACCATCAACTAATGACGAATCAATAATAACGAATGCGTTTCAATGGCACAACCGGCTAGACAAACTCGCGAGCTTCAGAGTGCGAATTTCAACTGAGTACTGATGCCTTCCTATTGGGTTCCACGTTAAAAACCGAGCGTTGGTGAACTTTATATTTAGAATTCTCTCCTCATGCACGAGAGCTTTTGGCTGCACTTTTGCGACTGTCGTTTCTTTCGCGGTATTAATCTCAACAACAAACCTCGTTTTTTGTTTGGTCGATATTCTGACTCATTCTATTCTCATTTTTGGAATACGGACATTCATGCGAAATATTTGTTTCACTCGCTGAATATAGCAATTTTATAATTCATATATTTATCTGTATTTATATTAGTTGAAAAGTTCGTAGTGAAGTTCAAAGAAAATGTATTTTCATCGAATTGACATTCTATCGAATGTAAAATACAATATTGTTTCATATAAATTAAATTTATGAAATCCCTATAAAAAATATAAATTAACCCCTTCCAATTTTATCGCAGTCGATTACAGAGCATATCAATTCTCAGAAATGTTGCGAACTTTTCAAACAGCTTAATATTTTTATATATATTTTATATAATTGTGTAATTATTTGGATTTTTCTATATTTCTCAGAATCGTATAAATAACCGCGATCTACGTATTTGATTGCTATATTTTCCAAAACTCTATATGTCATGTGATAATTTATATAATATATCGTGTAATCGTTCGTAATCGATATGTAATCGTACGCAAGATATTGCGGTGTATAGAATGAAAGTTCAAAGCAGGATTAAAGTTCAAGTACGAAAATACGTACGACGACCTGTCTGCAACGTTATAATTAACTCGTTGTTTACAATATAAAAAATTCAAATGGAGTAAGAATTATCGAATTATCTGGGTTCACGAAATTCGACATGGCGATAGAAATATGCGTTATCGCGTGTTGTTTCAAATCGACATGTTCTCGAACGTAATAATCGAAGTTCGAAAAGCGATAAAGGTCATTACATTTGGACTAATTTAACGAATCTCCAAGTGGATTTTTTACCATAAGCAGAAGCACGTACGCCACGAAACGATTTCGTAATTCGCGATATCTGTCTTCATTTTTATTTGCGTGTCTGTTTTTCTCGACTTAACGCGTGTCAACAAAATAATTACGAATTAGGCCCCTTGATCCGTGGATAAAAGAACTTCGATGCACGTTTATAGATTATACAAGTGATTCGCACGTTTCGCTTTGAAAAATAAAACGTATTGAAAACGGAAGTTTTTCAACTCAAACAATCGGATGATATACCGATGTATGTATATTGTTTTATAATTCGAAGTGCAGCTTCGAGTGTCGTCTTTACCAAGCTGTTACACGCGATACACGGATCAATACCGATCATTCGCGTATACCGAACGATGTACTATCACCTATCGAGAATCCCCATGAAACCAGCTTTAACAGTTGGTACGTTGACCTGAAACGTGTCGTCATTCGATTCATTATTCAAGCGTTGGATTGTAACAACGCACGTGCTCTCGCCACGCTACGGCTACCAAGGTATGCGTGAATACTAAATTATTCCATGGAATATCGTGTCGATAATATTTATTTATCTACGAACAAATGGCAATGAAATTTGTGTCGACAGAATACAGTAATTAATTATGAAATTAAGTTTCTCGTCTCGTCGTTACGTCTTCGCGAAGATGGATCACGGCCATTTCCATACGCTTTCATGCGCAGGATAAGAACAAGGTCAGTGGCAGAAAATCGATAATCGGTCTTGTGGAGAAAACCACTTTCGTTGCATCGGAACAGCGTTGCAACGTCGGCTACCACTACATCGCATTTCACCAAATTTCCTTCCAGTATTTCGGTAAAAGGAAAAAGAAAAATTGAATTGACAGCTACTTGAACTAGATAAAACAAGATAATTTTTGGAACTCATCGTACTCGAAAACTCTTGTCAGAATTATACGATAGAGAGGAGCTTAAATTAAATTATTGAAGCTTTATAAAATTCGAAAGCACTTGAGTTTGATAAGATGAGATACTCGTGGGACCTGGTACGATCGTTTAGTTACTGAGATATAGAAAAAAGAAACGAAACCTTTGATAAGAAACCACCGTGCTCCGAGATAAGGAGCATTTGCGTCAACTGAGTGTAGAACGTATTACGATATAAGATACAACTCTCTCACAGCTGACAACAGCTACTATTTTCTCACTCTATATTTATATTCTGTGCGTATCTACAAGGACAATACAAATAATTGGTGTGTGTTGATGGTAATGCACGTGTAACGACTACATGCACGGCTGATCACGAAAGTAGCAGTTGAAAGAAACACAAGAGACACACCCTCCATCGTGGAGTTTTCTGTCTTATTGGCGTACTTAACTTGTACGGTGTGCAATGTGCACATTGCCGTTTCACGAGCTAAGATAATATCCCTCATGGGATATCCTTGAAGAAATTTTACCTTTCGCTTCTCTCGTTTTTTCCTCTCCCTCTTCCTCTGTCTCATTAAATTCTTTCACGGTTTATCGAGAGGTAAACATTGGAACGCGTGACGAATTCTTACCAGCAATATCCACGTTGTCAAAAAAACATCGTTGTCTCAAATGATTCTATGCTTAAGTTCAATTAAATAACGATATTAATAGCGCGTTTTAGAATATATCAGTGAAGTTTCTATGTGGTACGATGCCGATTGCCGTTTTAAAAATATCAGACACGTGTCAATATTCAAAGATCGAGGATACCTGGAAGGTTTAATTTATCTCATCGAGAATTTTGTTGTGCTTAATTTATGTTACCACAAATAGCAATAAGATGAATTTGTCATACGATATTTCGACGTCCTTCGGTGACTGGTACTGAATAATCTCTATTCATTCGCGAATAACAGCTTTTGTGTTCGAGGCCACGTTTAGAAGAAACGTGGACCACGCAATTCCTTCTCCAGTGTTGATTAACCCCTTATCTTCTAATATTCAGACACACTTGTGAATACAGAGACTTTAATTGTAAATGAAAGGAATGCAAAAAGAATCCAATGCGAAGTTCCCATAATTGAATCTTTTAATCGCGGATAGCTAATTATGTATAGTTATAAAAAAAAGTAGCAACGCAAGAGGTTGAGAAACGATTTTCCCCTGCGACGAGATTACGATAATCGCAGAGATCATGATAATCCATGTCATTACCATAATTTTCTCGTTTACATCTCTGACTCCTGCTGACCTTCGTGATCTTTTCTGCTTTTGCGAACTGTGTGACTGTACCCGTCGCGTTTTTCATTGACACGCAATTTATCGTCGTTAAAAGAAAACCGGGGACAACCTTAGGCGACAGAAACACCTCTTTGAAAGGCGCACGTTAATTGGTCCGACTGGACTGATGATAAATGGAAAAGGACAAAATATTTTTTATCAATGCATACTAACTTTTTAGACGACAGACCTCCGTTATTAGAAGCCGTAAACTTACCTCTCGCGATAAATTTATCTCTCAGATAGCGTGACAAGTGCAAATCTATGTACAGATTCTCCGTTTTTATGCTGTGAATCTTTCTTTGTTTATTGTTTTCATTTTCCATGCAAGTTCAATGAAAACAACAAGTTTATCAATTTTAAGTTATTTGTTACGCGTTGAATTTTCGTTCGTCGCACGCGTTTCGAACACACGACACGGATATCTATTTAAATCGCGTTTTATTTATAGTCACCACTCCGATTACGAGTGGCGATCACAGATTCGTGAAACCGTGGCCTGGTTTCGTGGGAATTTCGGTGCAATAGCTAAAGATCTGTCTGACACGAATCGAGAAATTCAAAGAGAACGAGCGAAAAAGCGTAATACGTTTCAATGAGAAAAACAAACGATGAAAAAAGCCATTATTTCATCCGGTATTCCCGCAGGTGGTATTTTTTAATTTCGTTTGCATATTGCATTTCCGTGCAACTTTTTACGATGACTGTTGCATTGCATAACGCACAGTAATCCGATGCTTTCGTTTTCGATAGATAAGAAATAAATAACGTTCCCCATCGAATGTTTCGCAACCTGATTACCGATTGAATTGCTATTCAATAACATCGTTACCTATCGAATATATCGAACATGGTGTGATTGTACGAGTAAATAATATCAATTAGATGAAACTCATATTACTAGTGTTCCATTTATTTAATCGTTTTACCTTGGCGCTGTTCCTCGACGCTTGGTGCCATCGTATCAGCGCACGATGAAGTCTCCTTTTGTATAGTCGACGTATTGGTTGCGTTCACCGTTTGTGTTATGATCGGTTTGTTGGTTTCTTCTTGGAAAAAGCCGGCTTGCAGTGCAAGTTTCCTCACGGCCAGACAGTAACCCAGAATCGGTGCCGCCAACAGGTCGAGACAGGCGGCAACCCAGGGCATAACACGACGATAAACTATTTAAATTGGGGTCTTTGATTTCCCTTCAGGAAAACACAAGCCAACAGGTAGACCAGTTGAGAAATCGATAATTACAGGAAGAGAATGAAAGCGATCCTGGTAACGCTTTTGCTTGAAATATCCAGCAAACAAGAGCCCTCTATTCGTATAAAATACTCGGAAACAGTGGTCTATTGCTAGTCTCCTTTTTACCCGTTTTGTTGGCCAATCTTCGGCTAGAGTTCTTCCGAAAAATGATCGCTGCTTGTGTGCCGTATTATGGACAACAAGTCCTCCCTCATTCCAATTTGCTTGATCCTCACCTCTGGAGCCAGTTTGCGTGCTTCTTTGCCTATGCTCGAAGAAAAGCCCAGTTCTCCGATTTTGTCCTCTTCTTTGGTTAAATCTTCTTTTACCCTCGATTTACTTGATTGTTTGATCGTCGACGATCTATCTATCACGTTACGATGTACCTTTATAAATATTGTCGGTACAAACGTTGTCCGACTCTGCGCACGCGCTGCCACAAGTATATGCTAGTAGTTTACATAGTCACGGTGCTGCCTCACCGTTTTCCAGCACACCGGTGTTCCCTTCTCGACGCCACTTCAACTCTGCTTTAGTTATGTATATTTATATGTAAGGTATTCCTTACCCTTTTTGGCTCCTTTTCTCTCCCTTTACCGCCCACGACAACGTGGTTTCACTCGAACAATCTGTAGAGTCGCCTCTGCAGAATCAGTTCTCGTACAACCGGTTTGCCAGATTAATTTTATCCACCAAAGACCTTCGAATATAACTGTCGACTCTCTATTGTCTGTTTCTAATCTCTGCGTTTGTTGATGTTTTGTTCACTGTATGTTGCGTGCAAATCCGCCTAACGTTCTGTAACTGTGGATGCACGAAAGTGTTTAAAAGTCAAAGTGAAAACGAAGTAGAAATGTGTTGTTGTGAAGTGAAAACAGCTGTCTGTAGTCAGATCGAGGAGGTACTAGCGACTGGTGTTCCTTCATTTGCTGCAGCTTTTAGCAACATCGACCCGGACCTGGTAGGCGCCCTCTGTTGAAACTGGCCAATCAACGATACGCTCACCCCACTACTAGTATACAGCAATTGTGTTGGGAACACGTCGAATGTATTTACGTTTGAGGACAAAACGTTGATATTTACTGGGCCACTGCAACCTTAGACAATGCGACTTTTTACATAATAATTTACAAATCTGCGTGAAAATATCAACAGCGGGCATGGAGGAATTTGGTAGAATTTTTATTATATAACGATCGTACAATGTCTCAACTATAATTTCGACAGACGCGAGCTACGTTCCACCAAATTTGAATCGCCGTTATAGTGCTTTTTAGGTAGGTTTATTTTGGTCGATTAACTATAATCGCTTTACTTAGACATTATTATAGACGTTACTTAGACATTATTATAGATGTTACTTAGACATTATTATAGACGTTACTTAGACATTGCATTATAGAAACGAATCTAATTTGGACCATTAACGTATTAATTCTTGAAACGATGACAACATAGAATTTCGTTCTTAAGAGTTCAATTGTACGAGCCTTCAGTTCACACGAACTGATACCAGAATCATTCTTTCGTCTCGTTCCATCATTGGACCTCATGCCTCATAAATTGTTACCGTAACGTGTCACGTAATTCCTAATTGCATGGCTTAAGCATTTTACTCTTGCTTCCTGGGTAACAGTTTCGACGTCACCCAAGTATTATTTATTGCAGGCAATAGATTAGATAATACGCGATTCGGACTGAAAACAAGATTGCAATAACAAATGATAATTATTTAAAATCTACTTGGATGAAAAGTTGCAAGCTTTGAATATCATTTCTTTTGCAATTATGCGACGATTAAAATAATATTTTCTTTGATTGGTATCTAACGTTCACGAATCGACCTTCCTATTTTTCTTCGTCTGTTAACGGACCAAAGTCCACGTTTGTTTCTTCTATTTCTCCGATGATATTTAGCGAACACGAGCGGTCAGACTCGTGTACTTCACATTCAGCGTCATTTAATTCAGTCGGTGAATGGTAACGCGTTATTACCCTGTGAAATTGCAGTAGGTACAATCTAATACGGCATAAATTATGGAAATAGTTCGCACACTGATGTGGATTTGAATCATAAGATTTCTTGGAATTGATTCTATAAGTTTCATTATAATGTAGTTTATTGCTGCGTCTAGTTTTTTGAAAAATATACATTTTTATGTGACAGAAGATCTGTAATCATACGATTTGCGTAATTACTAGGGAAATGAATCAGAGTACCTTGTGATTTATATAGAAAGCTAAAATTAAGGTAATCGTTATCGTTGTATATGAAAAATATTATTATCTGTTAGGGGATGATGAATGACTTGAACGAATTCGTGGAAGATCTAAATTAGTCGAGGAAACATTGGCTTTGGAACAATTTTTCTATATTGTCCTGTTGCTAAATAAGACGTACATTGTATACGTTGGAAACTTTTCCTGAAATTAATGATAGTTTTGTCTGAAACTTTTTTTAATCCTAGCATAATGCAATATTTTCTACAGTTGCATAAATGTGACATTTGGAACACGTGATTCACACGTACTTTCCGCCGACGCGAGTTTAGTCTGTGTTGCAATTTTTTGCAGTAATACAACACTTGTTCGAGGCTGCGAGTTAGCATAGCTTTTGCTGAATACTTATCGTCTACAAACAAGAAAAATTTTTGCACACGTCAAATACGTTCGTGACTTTCATCACGATATGGAAGATTCCGACTTTTCTTTGCATACGCAAAACGATATCAGAATATTAAAATCCACGAATTTCCTTACACGTGATAAACGTGTGCCTCGAACGCCGCATGATAAAATGATGATAGAGGTCATGAACGATCGAGGGTAGCATGAAATGAACTCTAAGTTCTATAACTAAATCGGCACACATGAATTGTTAACGTAACTCAATTGAGAAGAGAGCGTCGAATCGTCTAGAAACACTCGTACTCCTGTTCCAAAAGCGTTAGTGCCAAGAAGGTGCGCTTTGTCGTTCAATTATTATAAATAGAATAATGCTCCTAACCATCCGTTGTATTATCGCGTTGTTAAGTTACTTGTAAAGTCTACCGATTCTTTCGAGTATCGTTTTAAGGCTCTTAGTTTACATATCGTACTATTTCTACAAGCATTTGTAAAACGTTATCGATGAAATCCAAGATTATCTTATTTTTGGAATCTTGAGCGATGTTTAAATCTCGAGATTACTCTAAATGTATTTTGACATAGTAGAAATAAATTTTAATTCAAATTTCCCGCATAACGCCATCGTTTTAATTGCTAGTTTCCAGCGGAACATAGAAGGTGGCAGGACGGTTCCTAATCGATACAAATTGATTGGTTGATGCGTATGAAGCTGTTTTACCTTTCCCTACACTCGTGGCGCTGCGTGATATTCTCAATGTTATCATTCATCATATCGATATAATATGGCGTTTACACTTTGGACACTTTTTGAAGCGACTATGTTGTGTTTGAATGCGATCTGCGTTTTGAACGAAGAAAGATTTCTTGCAAAAGGTACACAATATCGTCATATTTTTGTTTGTATTATTCTTTTATACTGAACTTTTTCCCTGCATAGAAATGAAGAATTTGTAGGTTATGTTATCTATTGTATTTACATATATCGTATGTATGATAAATATATAAATCATATGTATATGTTTTTACTTGTATATTGGAATATATTATTTAGTTTTTGTTTAAACATTGTTACAGTTGGTTGGGCGTCGTGGCAAAATGTTCAAGGCTTCGGAGAACCTCCTACAGCAAAGTCACAAATTTTAAACCTTATTAGGTCCATACGAACGGTGGCACGAAGTAATTACAAACAAAATATTTTAATTCGTTTGATAATTAATTTAAATTTAACACAAATATGTTGTTTGTTGCAGTTCCATTGATATTCCTAAATATCGTAACAATAATTGTGAAACTGGTGCTTGGGTGAAAGAAACGATTGATGGTGTAAATAAAAGGACAATGAGCTGTGAAAAGTGATGTACATAAACGCAAAATTACATTCTTTTATTTTTACCTTTGTATCGAAGAGTAAAGTATTTTTTATTATATCATGTTTCGGCGTATTTTTGTACTGCAAGTATTTTAAAAGATAGCAGTATTTATACATGTTGTTTCTATCTACATCACTTCTTATTTATTTTTATATTATTTTGTAAACTTCAATTGTTTAATTATGTTGGATATATTTTACATATTTTCCAATCACCGTAGTGAAGACAAAAAAATTCCTTATACAATAATGCGGTAATACACAACAAACCTTTTATCATATCAAAATACATATATTTCCATATATACTTAAATATTTATCTAAAATATCATTCAATTTTTCGAACTTTTTAGAATATTTCTTTCCACGTTACCCAGCAGTTCCTGTTCCATCTGCACTAAACATCTGCTTTTTCCTACACTAAACAGCATCTACTTACTTCATTTTGCCAATGGCTACAAATAAACTTGAAACAACCGTCGAATTTCATATTACATCAACTCTATAAAAGGAAGTTTGTCATGCGCCTTCAACATGTAACTGTAAGTTGCAATTTAGTTCCATTTCTTTTTATCGACGCCAACGATTAAAAATCTCATAGTTCGTTAGGAGAATCGTCAAAGAATTGAATATTTTTTTACTTTTATTTTATTTCGAAATTCTATTTACTCAAGACATGTGTTTGGAACTTGTTTCATTTTCTTAATTAGTCATTTACATTTTATTTCTGAAAGTACGGGGAAATTTCATGGTGAAGAGGTGCAACTATGGCGAACTTCCGCTACAGGACATCTCTTTCCGTTAAGTGTCTTCGAATGTACTCTCTCACGGGTAATTTAAATCATAAATCAACAGACGAACGTACTGTAAATTATGTTCGACTTGGTGTGAGATGTAAGTAGTAGGACAGGATGCTTATGCCTGTTTGTCTTCGTATTTTCATAGACGACGTGATGACGCACGCGGGAAGCCAATGATTTTCTCGTAACTTTCTCCCCTTCTTCGTTTTCTCGGGCTGGAAGTAACATATATACATACGCATCTCCGTGCAGTCAATAAACAAGTGTCATGTCGACTTTGCATTCTGTCATTAGCTATCAATAACTCAATTTTTGTCACATTTCAGCAACGTTCAACAAATTTCCTAATTTCTTAACTTCTTATTGCTAACTTTAAAATCTTTCGTTTCTTATTTCTATCTTTAAAGGATCAATTTATTTTCCTCGAGTTATACCTTGTAATATAGATACATATCTTACGTCTAAAATAGACTCACTAAACACGGAAAATCGCCACTGAAACGCACATTTGTTTACGTCCGCTTAATCATATATTCAAAACGATAAATAGAATGATTTAACTATTTCAATTTCCTCCGTTAGATTTAATTTATAGTGTCCATTAATCTTGGACGCCTTCGTGGTCGATTCGAACGGAAATCGTGAGGCAATATAACGACTGGATCACTTCTGGCTGATCTCCTTCACCGTAATAGTCATAGAAGTGATAAACACGTTTGTGCAATCGAATCCCTGCGATTTACACAATTTCTGAGCACGTATGGGTCCATCAAAATTGCACCGCTTTTTTCTCTCGTGCAAGTTCCACAGTTGCAAGTGCAACCTGCATTCCCTGGACTCTTTCGTGTAATGCTTGTTCAAGTTACATAACCGACCCTCATCAGAGAATCTCTCTTTCCTTCTTTTTTAATTTTTTCTTGCGAATGGCTGAAGCTGCTCGATTAGCTGCGCCGATCCACGGCAGTGCCTATTCCATTTTTCGCAGAATACAAACCTGTTGCGTAACCTTTCCGACTTTGTACGCGCACGTGCATGCTGAACAACGCGGAATGTATATGTGTGTTCACAAGATACCAGAAATCATTAGAACCGCTAAAGATATAATTTGAAGAAAAGAGGAAGAGGAAAGAGATATTCGTGGAACTTTCTTGACATTCTGGCGAATGAATTCCTCCGTTCTTCTTTGTTTTTCTTTTCAAAATCTCTGAGAGAATGTTGTGCAAGTTTGTTATCTATCGACCACGGTTGTTTATGCAAACTCATCCACATGTTTATCAACGCAATTCAATAAATAGACTTGAATAAAAAAGTAGAGATTTGCTTCGCTTATCAAATACTATATTATGATTACTGTATTTTAGATATTTTCTATATTTATCTATTGTTACGTCCGATGACCCAGAATCCATCCCTCGACCAATTTGCTATGCAAATATAATTAACTGGATCGCAATAATCCTAAGGAATTGTTATAAAACTAAACATTTATATTTTACCGTTAGGGCCCTTAATTGTTATAAAATATATACAAGTCGATACATTCCTTATGCTAATTGCTCCATTAGGTAAAAATGGGAAGGTCTCACTCAGAAGGGCAGGAAACACTCAGCAATAGTTTTTCTCTGCGACAGTGTCACGTAAACTTAGGGGTTGGTTGATGAAATAAAAATAGCTGAGTCGTAACACAACTATTGTCTTTATTTCACAGCATAGGTTTACACAGATCGGAGAGATGTTCACTGTTCGATGGTTTTGTCTATTTTTCCTCAGGTGTTCTCGTCTCATTACGGAGGAAAGCTCGGTGTGGGTGCGCCCTTTTTAATTAACAACGCGGATTCGCTGTTCGCACCTTCCATTAGGAAAAGTGAGGGTAACGATCCACGATGCCAATTGGTTATGGTCATTCTTTCAAAAGGATGATTGGAAAGTAATTCTGTTATATTTTATGATTTTTATCGTTTGTAATACACGGTTATTTTTTCAGTCTTTTCATCAGTGTAAAAATTTAATTAACGCATTAAAATTAATTAACGTCTCTGTCTAAGAAAAATGGCAGTATTTTAAAAAATATCACAAGAAAAATCGAGTTACATGCAACGGATGAAAGCAACGGAAAGTGTCGATACAATTGTCGGTAGTAGTATTGTTACCAGGTCCCATAATTATAGAAGGCGACGTATCTTGCTTTAAGAAGCTCGTTAAAAAACGCATCCGTTGTCGCGTTAATGAAGACATCAGCCATATGTTGGGCAATCGGCATTAGGCTCAAAAGCTTGTGGCGCAGAAACAGGATTAGCGAAAGTAAAGCAGACAGGGCCATTGTAAACGCGCACATTTTACGAGCCGGCTGCTCGACAAATCTTCTTCCCATAATTGGCCGAGCAGATCGCATTGTGCGTCATCATGCCCGCGTTTTTCTCTTCTTTCACACGCTGCGACTTCTCCGGATCTGATAGATCGTCCGATTACGTGTTTCTCGTGGAAAAAAGTTCGTTATGAGCTTCGAGACTGAAAAAGTTGAAAAAGGAATTCGAATTCTACGTTGTTTAAAATTGTTGTATTAAAATTATCGGGAATTATTATCGTATTAAATCCTAATCTTACATTATTTAGAATTGACATATACATTTTCAATATTAAATTACTTGGAATATTTTTATCATTTCAATGCGAAGACAAAGAGCTTTTTATGTTCGCGTTAAAGTATTCATTTCTTTTAGAAAAGTACATGTAAAGGAGATTAGATATTGGTTTATTGGATGAAAATCTCCGTGCGATTGGCTTTTTAAAAGAATCCTTTTTGGGACATGGAATTCCACTTTGCAATTTCATCCAGAACTGGAGCACGGATGGACCTCATTGCGTGAGCGTTTTTCCTCCTTTCGCACGGCTTCTGCCTGGCAGGCACGTTTATGGATTATGTACGGCTCTTACAAAATTCCACAGAGAGTCTCACAGTTCCTCTTCTCTCCTTTCCCCTTTCTCGACCTCGCCATCCCTGGCGAAGAGTCGCGGCACTTTCCCTGCTGGACGTCGTACATACGTAAGTCCTTTTAAAATGGCCGAATCAGAATTGACATTCCGATTTTCTCGTTGTTCATAGAAATAACACTTTCTCAATCGCTACTATTCCTTTGTTAATTCCAAGGACTAGAACGATATTTGTATATACATGAAAAATAGTACTCGATAAATTTCGTCATTTGTTTAGCTATTTCATATTTTTCCTTTGAACAATCAGATGAATATAGAAGATGATAGTTTCACGGTGTATAAAGAAGTTGTTTGGTAGTGTTTGAGCAACGAAGAACATCCTATGAAAGGCTCCAAGCCTTTTCACGCAATATCTCCTCCACGTTTTTACTATTAACGCCTTCCGCTCTCTCGATAGTATTTTTTTTTTTTTTTTATTGTCCACGATATCTCGCCGACATCAAATATTTATTTTTCTTCTGTAATGTGTTACACGCTCTCTTGCGCAAAATCAGCCCGATAAAACACAACGACGTTACCAGGAATACGGAGAAATATCCAGCTTGATGATTTAATTTAGCTGTAGTATAGCGTTCGCGACTTATTCTTCATCACGGCGTGTTTAATTGCACCAGGCTCGCATTGTGTCCGAGACGCTGGCTGATTACTTAATTCTAGCGCACGTTACACAATTTCTAATTACCCGAGCCGCGGAACTCCTGGTGATCCTAAATCGAAATTGTTTCGAAAGCCACAAGAATTTCCTATTTCGTGAGAATTTCTATATTATCGATTTAATCACATCGCTTTCAAACAGTGCAATAAGATCATCATAAAAGACAGACATTCCCATTGAACATTATGGATTTCATAAGGCAGGCACATCAGCTCTTCTAATGGAGGAAATTCTAGCGCTTGACTTCAATAAATCTGTTACGTGTACCGATTGCACAAACAACGAAATCTAAACACGCGTAAGCGATTTCACGAGGCGTATCGCGGCGTATTGCTTAGCGTCTAAACGTTTCCATTGGTTACGGACTTACGTACGTCGAATCACAGTTGAAAAATTTCCTGTAAATTTCTGATAACACGGAATACTATCTCGTCGAATTGATTTATAAAATTCAAATGACGTTAATAGTAGAAATCTTCTGATCGGTTATTATTTGCTTCTCAAAAATACACTATCCGAGATAAAATTGAAACCTCGAGACAAAATTTCTGTCAACACAAGATACTATTTCGTCGAATCGTCTGTAAAATTCTAATGACGTTCGTTAGAAATCTTCTGATCGATTATTATTTGCTTCTCGAAAGTACGACATTATTCGGTAATAATTCAAAATCAAGAGTACACAACATGCGCACGTAGTAGAGTCTCGCTCACGTTGAAGCGAGTAGAATAGCGAAGTGAAGCTACTTTCGAATCCCTGACCGGTGTCCAGGCTTCTTCGATCCGCTTTACGAGCATCTGTTAAACGCAGCTCGTGAGAATTTACGTCATGTCCAAGCTGGAGAAGCCCGTGAGCCCAGAGGCGGTCTGCGAACGAACCATCGCAGTCGGTTCTGATCGGTACAGTGAAAGGAGAAAGGCGTCTGTTGAACGAGAAGAAAAAAAATTGGTCGTCTTTAAAGGAGGAGGAATATTCACGTAGCTGCGAGCGAACGCCCAGAGGTCACGAATGGCATGGGACCTAGAGTAAGAACTTGGTGGTTGTAATTGAGGAAGAGACCAAATCGATAAGGAAAAGAGAAATTAAGGACAAGGAAGAGGAACAGCAAAGGATGGAAAAGCGACCAAAGAGTCGTCGTTGGTGAAAAGACACGTCGAAATAGAACACAGGCGGCTGTTTCAACGGTGGCGACGTTTTTTTTTATTTTTTTCTACAAAAAAGCCTTTATACAAGTATAAAAAAAGATGCGTAGTTAAGGAATAGCGTTTAAGACATATAAAAAATATAATGTATTTGTGTTGTGTTTCTTGTATGTACGTATGTATTTCGTGTCAGCGTTCGCTCCGTTCCTCGAACTCATTTTTATCTTTTATTCCTCGTTTTTCATTACTTTTTTCTTTTTTCTTTTTTAGATAAGTTGTTCGATCTTCCTTGAAGTAACTGTTAGACCAGGTTCGATGATGTACGCGTTCAGTTCCTCCTCGTACTGTCGGATGACGCAGCGAACGCTGTGGAAAGCGTGTGTAAATTGTATTTACAAGGCGCGTTCTCGCGCCGATCACGGCTTCGACTTCGGCTCCGGCTCCACGGCTATGCCATCTCGAAGTCATAACGAATGTAACTTACGTTGAATCTCCTATGAGATCGTTCTCGATAACGATTTGTTTCTTTTCGTGTTTTCGACTCGTATGTTTCTATCACTGGTTACGATTTTGGATCCCTCGTGGATCCGACCGCGACGACGACGATTTTGGTACGATAAGAAGATTGACACCTCGTCGACGCTCAGATCGTTAGATCTATGTGGCCGGTTCGTTCGAACGTTCAAGTTCACTCCTCGAACCCTGACCCGTTGAAGCGACGACCTTTTATTCTCCAACGAGCCAGTAGCCAGGAGTTTCTGTTATCTTTTAGTACGTACGCCCGCGATTCCTCGGAGGATCGTGGCCCGTTGAAACGACGACGATTTGATTTCAACGAAACAGGAGCCTCTGGAATCCCTGCTCGATGTTAGCTTATACGTACACCTTTGATTTCATCCTCGTCCTTTACCCCTGAGAATCCTGATTCGTCGAACGACGACGACCCTCGTGCTTTGAAAATAGCACCATCTTTCTATTTTCTATTATAGTATTCTTTTCAACGATCCGTCCATTTTACGACGACCTTCCGAGCGGACTTTAGAAGAGGATAGGTTTCGCTTGAAAGAAATTCCTCTGTCCGGTTATAGAAACCTGGATTGTCCTGTGTTTTACTATCGATTAATCTATTTTTGGTTTTTCTCGATTCAACCTTAACCTTCGTTTCTCTCGTTCGTTAGGAGTTTCAGCTCGGAAGATAGTCGCGGTGGTCGACTGGTGTCTTCACTCGCTCTCACTCTTTCTCTCCCTCTCTTGCTCTCCCATCATCCAATCTGTAGTTTAATCTGATGTATGACCGTTTTAGTACGGTGCACCGTAGCTACCGCTTGGCCTGCTTGGTACTCCGTAGCTTCCGCTTGGTCCGCTTGGATAGCCACCAGACCCATGGGTCACTTGGTTGAACTGTGCCACTTGGATGGCCTGCCTGATTCCTTCGAGATCGATGCCTACAACGCGTGTCTGGTAACTTGGTACACCGTAGGACGAGCTTGGTACACCGTATTGACTGGATGGAGCGCCATAGCTCGAGCTAGGGGCGTAACCACCACCACCACCTATGAATCCACTGCTCTGTTCTTCCCTCAGCAAAATCTGACGGATTTGTTCGAGCAACGCGCCATCGACGGATGCTCCCTCGCTGGTTTGGTAGCCGGTTGATACAGCGGTGTATCCACCACCACCACCACCACCGCCACCACCTATGGAGTAACCACCCCCTCCGGATGGCCTGCTGTAGCTGTAGCCGGACGAGATCGGTGGTTCAGCCAGGGCGAACCCTGCTAGACCGACTATCATACACTGGAAAAACGAAAGACATCAACCACGTTAGTGTCTGTTGTATTCAAGATTATCATTCTGAAATTATTATCATTATAAGATATAGAAAGCAGTTAGAAGCGCGATACCTTCGAGAAAGTGCTGTTTGAAAGAGGAGATTCGGATGTACAAAGTTCAATCAACCATAGGGAAAAAGAAGACGCGAAATCGCCACGATCGTTGAAGCGTAGTTGAAGTTAAATAGAAATCACACGACCGAGAGGGAAAGCGGGAGTGCAAGATATCGTTAACAGGGAAACTCGATAAATACATGCATCGAAGTAACCGAATAGATAGAAGGTAATCCCAGCGGAACATAACGGAGTTTCCGGTTCTAAAATCGATACAGGGACACAAAGTTTTAACAAGAATCGGGGACACGAATCACTTTTCAAATATCCCGTGGATCTCACTTTTTTAAAAAGATGTCTACACTTTGTCCATGCACACTCGCATTCGCTCTCTCTCTCTCTCTCTTTCCTTCTTTCTCTCTTTCGTTTGATTCAATTTAAGAATAATGTTTAAAAGATTTCAGCGTGCTTACCGCGATCAGAGGATTCATGTCGGCTTCTGCGATGCCGCTCTGTTCTGTGACTCTGAGCAAGGTAGACCAGGGTCCTTTATACCCCACGAGAAGCAGGGGGATACTTGAAGCCCCCACAAAGAAGAAGAGACGGGGGCCTCTCAAGTGAGAGTAATTCAGCTGTGAGACGATTCTCTCCTCCCCTCTCCCTCCATGCCTCTCCTCTGTCCTTTCGATTGTGTTTGTTTCTCTCTTTCTCCGGTGGACGTTACACCTACCACGTCCTCGTTGCCCGTCCATCCACAATCCCTCGACCCTCTGCCCTCAGAAATAACCGATTTTGGACGATCCTCGTGTTGCAAAATGTCTCTCTCTCTCTCACTCTGTCTTTCTTTCTCTCTTTTTCTCTCTCTGGCATCCACACGGCCAACGGGCCTCAAGTTGCGTCCTAGACCTAGACTCTTGGTACACACTTGAGACATCGAGCCTTTGGATGATTTCACAAATGTAGGTTTCGAGCCGATCGTATGGCGATGCTCGATCTTGGTCCGGGTTTCTTTTACAATTACATGGCGCAATAACGCTTCGAAGAAATTTAACGAACAGGTGTTCGATAATTTTACGCTCCACTTCGCCATTTTTTGGTTTTTCTTCTGTAAGAGATCTAAAAGACTGCAATGTATTTTTTAAATTGGAATAAGAATATCTTTTCGAATGGATGTAACATCTGAAAATTACAGATTATTTGAATATTTATCAAGATACGAACATAGATATAGGATATTTATTTATTTATATTGGAATCAGAATATTTCTCAAATAGGTGAAGTGTAAATGCTATATGATTGGAATAATTGTTTAAATATAAGCGCAGATATGGAATATCGATTTATTCAGACCAGAATTGGAATATTTTTTAAATGTATAAAGCGTCTACAAATTCATTGCGAAAAGATTGCGAAGAAGTGCGATGTCGCCAACGTTCTGGCGTAATCGTCCAAGTTCTAACTCGATATCGATTGATTCGTACGTTGGTTAATAAATGCGCTTCCAAATCTTGCTAAAATTCCCGTCATTTATATTCCACCTGCGTGTTTGCAGGAGGCACGTAGACCCATCTATCTAAGTAACATCGCAAGTAAACCAACGGATTCTTCGTTTCTTTTTTTTTTTCATGATACTTTAATATATTTATTCTAGTACCTTACAACGTCTCTATTCTTCACCTTACTGAGAAATCCGTTTTTACCCAAGGAAATTTCACTCTAGTATCGAATGCAATAATACGACCAAGCGATTTATGCCGCGAACGGAAATCTCATAACCGATTTCCGTGTTCTCGTCGAACCCGTTTTGTTTTTAGATCGCAGGAAGCGAGACGATATTTTATTTTCATATTTAATCCGTTAAATACATCCATCTTTCTACTTTTCAACCTGACAATTCTCTGAAAGCGATATTCTTCAAATAATCCAATTACCATTAACGATTTCTAGATGTTTTTCACATCTTGCTAATGACTAATCTCATCATGTGACAAGCTTATGGAACATCGTTCACTAACGAGAAGATTCGATCCAGAAGTTTGCACAGTTCTTTGTGTTGATTTTATGTAACCTGGTTACGTAGTCTTAGCCTGAGCGAAACATGTCGTACGAACATGTCGTACGAATATGTCGCAGTCATCGAGCGTATCCTACAGCCACCCGTTAGATCGTTGATCCCTGATCTCCAGAGGGAGAGTATCAGGAAGAAAAGTGCGCGATCAACTGTCGTATCATCCTTGTAGAATTTCCTTGCGTCTCGAGCAATCATCGTCGGCTCTCCTAACAGCGTGTTCATCTTAAGGTGCATCCTTACCGGTATTCATCAAGATCTCGTGATCAGCTCACCGCCTGTTACTATACTATAGCAAGTAATCAAAGTATCTTATACATTTTATATTTCTGGCACGTTCTACGTAATTTTACATCTCTAAGTTTCCTGCGAATGCGTACAAATCCGCAGTCAAACAGTAAGAGAATTTGTGCAATCGTCTTGCGACTACTATTTGCTAATATCGTTCGCGGTGAGTACGCGCCTTTATTCGTCTTCGACTAATACGTTTGTATACATTTACGTTCATCTATTTGCAAACACAGACGCATACGTTCACGGAGAAATATTAGACGATATCGAACGGTTGTTCAGCTGGTTGGTCAGCACGTTGGCGATGGTACCACGAAATGAGAGGGAAAACGCTTTCTTCGTTGAGGAATTTAATTATCCGGCTCGTGAACTCTTGACCCACTTTTCGACACGATTCCGATCCAATGTTTCTGTCATCCTTCGCCTCTTTCTTTGCCTCTGTTCACCGGGTTCGCCTTATTTCCGGCCAGATTTGCGCGTCCCACGAGCGCGTGTGCGCGGTCAGTCGTTGCTGCGAAGCTTTTTCTCGCTGATCGTCGAGGCGAGTTCGTGTCGCTCGTTGGAAAAGCGGGAAGTAAGATGGATTTCGATGCTCGCTTCGGAAACCGTTCGTTGGTTATCGATAAAGGAAACAGGAAATTAGACGTTTAGTGCACCGGCAGATATATCGTTTCTGTTGATTTTTGCTCGATAACAGGGGGAGAGTCGTGGTAAAGTTGCAGTGTTACGAAATATCTACGTACACTGATGCCGAGAAGTCTTAGGATAGTTATTACATCCGTGTCTGAAAGCTGAAAAAGCTAAGTAGTCGGGAAAGAATGCAGAGTCGGGAAAGAATGTCGTTTAATATAAAATGTATTTTGTACGATGATAGAAGTAGCTAAATCTACTAGGCGCTGATGTATTAATAACATTATTGAGAAACGTATGTAATTGTAAATTAATAATTTACATGGAATATTGAAATTATACCGAAAACAAGAGGTCTTAAGACTTCTGAGTGGAAGTGTACGTGCTCAAGACTCGTTGCAATGCTGTTTCTTTGGAAAAAAAGTCACATTCTAAACGCATAAGTAATTTTATGCTGGGATTCATCCTTATGGTAATTCGCCTCGAGTGAAAGTGATTTTTATTCGAATCGCATTTGACCTGAAATTTTTTCTAATCATTCTAGAATGTACCGGGGATATATTCTCGTAATTCCACTTTTGTTAAACGCGCCGATGTACGTTGAGAAGAACGGAAGCTTCGATGAACATTAAATCTTCGGAATCATTAACGACAACGACTGGTATAATGTATGGTCCACGATAATACCTTGCATCGCGGGGTAATTTATCCCGGTGCATTTAAACGAATCGAGCAAGAGAAAGCCAAAGCTGCGGAGGTGGAGCGCGCGAATCCTGCTTTTCATTATAAAATTAAATGGATCGTACGGTACATACGCGGTATTCTTTCGACAACTTGCAAGATTCTTTAAATTATATTCAACTTCTCGTAATTATACGTTTTGTATGAATCATCAATGCCGATATCGAAGAGTGAAATTGTTAAAATATTTTTCAAAAAGGGGACACGTTCTCTTTTACGACGACCAAAAACCAGAAGAAAGAGAAAAAAGTAAAAAGACGTTGACCTACTCTGCGGATTAAGTGGTGAAATATCGAAGGCAGTGTCGCAGTATTAGTTCGTCCAATAAATTCCTGCTGCGATTCGATCCTACACCTTTCCTAACATGTTGAACGACACGCTACTAGCATGAGCTTACAAGATCAAGTTCAATTTAGAGAAGACACTTGAAATGAAGAATCAGTGAATAACAAGTAACGCAGATTATTTAGGAGGAATAAATATGATAGGTAGAGGGCGGATTTTTATGTATTTATAGGAATTTTCAAAGTACAAAATTACATGGAATATAGGTTCGAGGTTCTTTTTAATTACATGCTCAAAAATATGAACTTGCATAGAAATTCGCAGGCTAATAATAACTAGGATGTCGTTGGTTTTGTAACTCTGATGTTACTTAATGGCTAAAAAACTGTATTCTAATATAAACTACTTAGAAAGAGGAAGAAATCTTCTTCTTCTCTATAATTTCACGACTCTACGTTGAGCAGAATAACGAGATGACTTGCAATTTGTAAACTCTGATTGTAAGATTTTATTTGATTTATATTTGATATACCTTGATTTATTATCTAACTTATTCCTATTATACAAGACAATTTATTGGTACCAGTAATTTATGGCTGGCTACTTGTTACGTGTTACTGTACGTGTATCAGTGCAAGAGGATCCTAGTATCTGAAATCTTGAATATTCCAAAATAAACTATCTGTTGATGTATACAAAAATTTAGGAATGGATCGGAAGTTGAACACGCCTAAACAAGAGGAAAATGAATAACAAATAAATCAAGTTTGTTGTGCGTAAAAATACCACGTATCCCTTGAAGCAATTCAAATACATGTGCGTAAAATAAATGGAGAATTAACTGCAGATTAGTTGAAGAGGCGCTTGTGAAAAATTTCGATTTCCTTGATGCCTGCCGCGATTCATCTCGACTCGTCGATCCCGATGACTCGTGATATTCTTGAGCCCTCGAGTCACGTCTCGTCGTGTACTGCATCCGAGTTTCTCGGATATTAATGTTGCAGGGTCGCGGGAAAGAAGGGGAATCCGTAAGCCTGGGGCTTGACTTTCGCTTGTCCGTTACAGCTTCTCCCAAGATTGGTCCTCTCCCTTTTCGATGCTGTTTAGTCCGTCTCGTTCTTCTTCTATCTCCAATGGATCACTTTGATCATGATCGTCCAAATCAATCGCCACTGATCTTCAACACGTCGGCTGCTACATGAATTTTGACACTTAATTTTCGTAAAAAATATTACATTGCGTTTGCGCATTTTTCCGACAATGTTAATTAGATCGTCCACACTTTGTTGAAAATTTGTTAATCCATGAAATTTATCTTAAATTCTAATCAATCTATTGAGCAATGTGGGTAGTAGATGACCAGTAGGTGGTAACAAGCTAGGAACGAGAGAAGAACGTCGGCGACGTTTGTCATCCGCGTATTATATGCTCTTTGTAATATTGTATCCATGGTTTCGCTGTTTGGCTTTCAAGTTTTGTAGTGCATCGCTCGCATAAACTTTCTTCCCACATACAAGATGTAAGCGCCGCCGGTGTAATTAAGAATTTTAACCGGTGACTTGATTAGTCGTTTATTTAGACAATTAGCAAGTATCCGTGGCGTAAGAATCACATTGTAAACTTTCACGGTCCTTTTTTCCTTTTCCAAGTGAAATTCACAGTAAAAATTGTCGAATTGCTTGAGCAACGAAGAAAGGAAAGCTTTCGTCTAGCCTTCGATCTCGTCTTAACCTTAAAGAAATTCATGAATTTTGTAACTTATATAACCGGGTCTTTTTTAATGCCCACATAGTTGAAGAATTTCGTTCGCATACATTTTTCATGAGGCTGACCCTTATTTTCTATATAAAGAATGGAACGCGGTTTCGCGTCCGTACCCGATACTTCCTCGATGCTGTATCTTTGAGAAATATCGTATGATCGAGGATGTGATGGGAATCCTGCGAAAAAAAAGTCTAACATCGCAACAGAATCGTGTGTAATCCCCGTGAGGTGAAAGGCTGAATTCAAAGTGAAAGGTGAAGGGAAAATATTTTTGTGTGGCACTCGAGAAAATTCGGTACTTGTTAAGAACACGACGTCGCTGAGATTCGTCTTTAATCCGATTCGGTAGCGGTCAGCATGACATCCATTTGCTGTGGAATCATTAGCATCACGTTTGCATAGTAAGAGGCTATAAACTAAGTAAACAATAAAGCGGACGTCAGTGGGTCACTTGGCACATTAGCATACTAATAAGAATATTTGAGTCACTTAAATATTTGCTCGTATGTGTGTTATTGGTCGATAATATTCTACTTTACGAGTGGAGGCTGCAATAAACAGCCGCAAGGACGCTCCGAGAGTATATCTAATGATCTATGAAATTCATAAATACGTCTCATTAGACTTCTTGTACTATTTACATGATAAATCAGATATAGTTTTTACGATAATCTGGATTAGAGAATGAGGGGAAATTTTTAGTGAGTCGGACGATTATCAACGTCGCAGGGAGCGGCTGTGAAGGAAAGATCTGTGGCAACTGGAGTACTCGTTAACGATGTGCAAGTAACTGAAACAGGTAGTACGATTACGCAAAATTGCTTACGGGAAACGGAGCAAGCCTGCGTTTAGCTATTGCACAAGAGAGGACGCTTCCCTACACATCAACATCTAAACAACAGATTATTTATAAAACATGAATTACCTCGAATCATATTTACAATAATATACGTACGAACGTTAACGTATAAATGAAAAGTTCAAAATTATGCTTTGATCCATCGTCGAAACTCGTTTAAAATATTCATATGGCGTATACAAATATGTTTGAAAGTTTGAAGACTGTTAGATTATTTTGCCTGCGGCGATTAAGGAAATTTGTGATGAAAGTGGTGGATAGTGGACGAATTTGATTCGTTCTAGGCTGATCAGGTATGGTGAAACGTGGCAAGGATATAAAATGACCTCATCGCTGAGAAATTGGTACAGGCAGGTAGTATCATTGTGAGAGCAGGGAGCCCTGTTGAACCGGCAACAGCGTTAATGAGAAATCTTCCTGGCGTATCTTGGCTATTACATCGTGCGATGTTTATCAAAATAAGAACGAAACGTTCCTTGTCCCTGTTGCAGGAGCCAACCACGGAAGGCCAACGTACGACGTATACATATTTCAACAATAAGCCATATTTTACCGAATAATACAGCTTTTGCCTTGGTGAAAAATGAACACCGATGAGGCTACCTTCTAACGCAACGAAGGAACTAATTCCTCACGGTTATTAGCATGTGAATGTCATTAGGATTTACATGCAGTCAGCTGACTGGTAATTAATGAGTTCCTGAACGACTTTTGTTCATAAGTTAGAAAAATGTTTTTCTATACGTATTTATCTATGTCGCGTGAAAATTACGAATGATTTATACCGAATCTATACAATGGTGATTGTATTCGTATAGAAAACATACCAGTGCTACGTCATATGCGTGTATTCCACGGCAAAGACCGGTAATGCCTACGACCAGACGTCCTAGAAAAGCGTCATGAACATCTTCCCATGTACGTAATTATCACTGTGGTATGTGAAAACTGGAGAAACGCTTCCGGTTGGCTTATACCGGACGAAACGGGTCGCAATAAAAACCGAGCTCATCCATTTTTTCTTCTTTTTGAGCACCCATCTCATTGCCTTTTAATAACATCCGCGCAATCTTTCCAGAAGTTCGCCTTCTTTCTCCCCTTTTTAATCGCTTGATTAGTAACCGGGAGAATGGCGGCAATTACCGGAGTTAGGTATAACTCACTTTCTTCGAGCCGAAGTTTCCTCAATTTTATTACTAAACAGTTACTTAAAAAGTTATTCGGTTACGAAACGTTTAATTGGCAATTTTTTCTAGCAATTAAGGATCGAAGTCGAAAGAGGAGAAAGAAATCCAGCCAATTCTTGTACAGACACGAATGCTTCGTTAGAAACGTTTAGAGACAAGCCGCTAATTATTTGGATTGTTTTTACGCTTAGTAATTACACGACAACGTAAGATGGATCGAATCTGATCTCGAAGAAGTTCTATTCTTTTCACGAAACGATCACGTTTCGTCATATTTTAGATCTCGTCACGGTCCTGTCAAACGTTAAATAAAAAGTGTAAGTTTTGCCTTTCGAGGCGGCACTAATTTATTCAAGAATTTCATTCTTCGTCGCGAGAATCTTAATATTTAACGCGTGAATCGTACGGTATCGCTAATTTCATGATGTTTCTGACACTGTTTTGCGAATTTAAATAATCCATTATTGCAGTCGTAACATGATTGTAAAGTGTTAAATACGTATGGAGTTGTTTCGTTCCTTTCGCTTCTTTCTAATCAGCTTGGCACCGTTTTAATCTCGCCGCTTTCCTTTCCGGCTCAAAATACTTATTTGGCACGGTGCGTAACGTCCATTAAAATGCTTCCTCTGCCATCTTCTTCTCTCTCTCCACCCGCTATGCTTTTACCACCTTTGTGTCACGTAATTTGCAGTCACCTTAATTATTCATTTTCCTACCTTTTATGTAACCATTCTCATTACCAAACTACCCGATGAACAGTTGAAGAGCTTTGTGAACAGAGGATCTATAGGTATACCAGGACATGTAATTGTTACATTTAGCGGAAGCAAGTAATAAATGTTTAGTTACGGAGTATATATGGTGCGAATAAAATAACAATGAAATAGCTAGAAAATAGAAACAATGAAAAGTATCATCGAGTTTTCAATCAAATACTCGAATTAATTGGTAACTGAACAGTTCGACAGCGACAGTAAATGATGGGAATTTTATTGATTTTTTACATAAAGACACAATAATAAAACTATTTATTTCGTAAGCATAAAAAGAATCAAATCTTTTAAGTGCCATCATCAATTCAAATGTCAAAACTAATATTAAGGAGGTAGAACGCAATGTATTCAAATCACCATTTTGTCTTATGTCCAAAACATAAAACACGAAAACTTCTCAGTTATTAATTAGCGTACTAAAGCGAACATGGGGAAGAAACAGCTTGAAGTGTTGAATAATAATCAATCAAAACGAAACGATTGCGCCAAGTATTCTACTACGAACAAGGAAATGATCATAAGGAAAATATATAATAATAATCACCAAAAGAAAAAAAAATAAAAATAAAAAAATGGTGGCAGAGATCTAACGCGACTACCAGGCCGCTCCTGCTCGCTCTTCGTCGGATCACTTTCTTCGGAGAATCATTAGAGCAGCGACCTTTACAGAGGTCGCTTAAACAACGCTTGAGTTTCACCAGCACGCTCATCTTGTGCTTTGGTTCACCGTTATTCGGGCTCGTTTACTTTGCGATCGATTCGCGCACTTCCTTCTTCCTGTGACTAAGACGTAGCAGATCACGAAGCGCCCTGAGAACACACGCTCGACTTCGTGATCCGCGCGAAACATCGAAAATTGTTGGCTTGGCGGAAATACGAGACCCATACCTGTTAATCAATTGGGAATCAATTGACATGGCAATTGGAACGCCTTTGAGAGAGAAAGGCGCATTTTTGTAATTGGCAGTGTTTCGAACACGGCTATTAGGTAGATTGTCTCAATAGCTTTTATGGTTATTCACAATGCCTCTATTTACTAATCGAATAGTAGATCGTTTTAAGAAGACAACGGCTGATTGTCTCTTTAATGTACAATGATTCGTATCAACATCAGAACATTTTCTGAAATTATTTAGAAAATTGATTTAGAAAGTATGTATATGCGTTAAATAAATAAAATATGGATACGTTTGTACCAAATATTTTCAATTTCTTTTTTTTCTTTTAATTATATCGAAAGTAGTCATATGATTAACTATGATAAAAAAAATGTATGCGACAATAATGTTCCTCGCACTATGGTTTCTTGAATATTAATGCGAGTCCACAATGTCTCTTTACTAGTCGAATGATAGATCGCTTTCAAAGGAAACAATGTTGGATCCTCTCATTAATATACTATATGTAGCTTTTACGATTATTGACTGTACTTCTATCTACTAGTGGGCGGAATGGTAGATTGTTCCGGGAAATGGCTTACAGCCCCGCGTAAATTATGTAGAAAGTGGTGATAAGAGAAGAAGCATTGAAGTGGCAAAAAATATCGTTGCAGAATTTTTCGCGAAGCTTCCATTTCACCATGCTATTAAACCGAAGATCAGCTGTTTACCTGCGACTTCGATTCTCTTCGTCTAGTTTATAAACGAGTACGTCTCATTGAAGAATACTGTGCATTAAATTTCCAACAAAAACCTTGTTAATATTTGTTAAACATGTACCGTTATTCAACAGTGGTTCCACGAGAAATGCAACATGTGCAAGAGGCTTATTGCGCGTGTGACGTCTCTCGTACAAATGCGTTACATGATTTACCGCTTCGCGATTATGCTTGCTACTTCTCACGGTTACACTCTCGTAGATGTCAGATTCTAGTTTTTCTTAATAGCGTATCAATAAGCGTAATTGTCAGCAATTATTATCAACGTCTCGACTCGTATTTATTGATAAAGCAGAGACGCCAGTATCGATGAATTATATAACACCACGAGATTCCAGCATGCTTCTAACTAATAATTACGTATCGAACTATGCATCGAAATTATGCTGCTTTCTTCGTCTGGTTCCCAGAGAACATTCATCAAACTCTTGTGAATGCAAGAAATTCTATAGAAATTCGAACGAAGGCAAGACAAGCTTCTCTCGATTTCATCAAAGAGTCGATAATTATTCGCGATTATATGGATAAATTGCTCGTGATTGATCAGCGTGTACCGCGAACCAACATAGATCGACCTCCGATAACAGGCTGCCGGCGGTAAAAAAGTAACGATGACCCGGGTCGCTCTCACGCGTTTGTCTCAGTTGTTCACTTCCGCTAGTGAAAGGTGCATGCACACTCACCTCGGTGTATACGGTAAAATGCGCTTACGTACACCTACGTGCATTCTCGTGTGCGCATCAGACTATCCAAGTACACTTCGTCTATCAGTAACCGGCGATGTTTGCCTGGAAAGGCAGCCTTAGATCGTAGCATCATTCTGATTGAAATTCTAACGGGCGTCCCGCGACGAACCAGCAGATTTCTCTAAGCGCGCTCGTCCTGTCGTTTAACCCCTACAAGCGAAATCAATTTCGTTGGACATGTTGCATTAGAACGTTAGACGTCCAGAGGTATGAAGACATTTCGTTGCGATTCGCGTGTTGAGGATTTTTGCGATCGAAATCGAAATTTTCTCTCTTGGCACGACATGTAATTTTAATGCTAACGAGAAGGAGATATATACATGTTTGGTTGTGATTCGCGTTGAAGATTCTTCGAATCGAAATCATATTTATCTTTCTTCGATGATGGCAGATAAGGAGATTCGAATGACGATGTAAAGATATTTGGCGGCAATTTCAAACTGAAGACTTCTGTACATTGAAAAGAGAATTTTCTTATTTCCATAAGAAGAGAATTTTAATCACGGCACCATCGGATTATGTTTTAACGTCGCTGCTCCATTATAATTTTCTAGCATCGAACAATATATCAACTATCTTCGATCGAAATATGAACAAATTCTTATTAATATTTCATTCTCGTTTCAATTTCAAATATTTCCTTAAATCTGGTTTGTTAAAATTAGATATAAAGTTAAGATTACGATTAAATTCACACTTTCTTTTCCTCTTTGCTGGTAACATTCAATCTGCTGGAAGAATGAAATAGAAGGAGTTCAGAGATGGAAGTTGTTAACTACTTCATATGTCTAACCGGCAATGATTTTTTAGTCGTAAGGAGTCTGGGAATTTGTTGCATAATCATTTACACGGTTGGCTATCGTTTTTCTTAGGCGTATCGTATAAACACTCGAACAGGAGGCAACGATCGATTTAAAGGAGAAAAAGAGAAACGCGGAAAGACGAACGAGATCCTCCAAGAGAGCGTTCCTTCTCGGTACTTTTTATCGTATGAAAATGCGTTTCCTCGAGTATCGCAACCAGCGTGTACTTAACATTTTGAAAAAATGTCGAATCGTTAATCAGGTAATCTTGCGATTTTAGCGAGTAACCTCGGTGATTGCAACTTCATTGATATTGTATCCGAAACTCGATCGTTCTGAACAATCATCATTTACTTGCATTAGCTTTTAGACAAAATATTTCCGATTCTACGAAGTCTATAATTATATTTTATACTTTGACTTGTGTCTACGTGACTTATCTGCATCATTATTACTGTTCTCTATTAGATCGTTGCATATTAAATGTCAAATGTCGCCGTAACAATTTTCTAAACCTTTTTTGCTTCAATCAATATTTTTATATTCATATGGATCATTTTATGTATATAGGTTTAAAATGACCAAGAATTTCCTCTTTTATATTTCCTCTTGTATATCCTCCAGCGTGAAGATATGTTAGGTCAGTTACCAAATGGAAATGTTTCGCTCCTACAATCGGGTTAGAATGAAAATCATTTTTGAAAGAGGGAATATCGTGATACTTTTTCCTGAACAGAAAATGAAATCGAGGAAGAACTTTGTACAGTCGCGTCACGATGCGCTTTGTAATTCTAATAGTCAGAATTTCTAAACCATTTTATTTTGTCTGATTCGGCCTGCCAAGTGGAGCGGCGCGTTTAATCGATTTCTTGCATCATTATTGGCCTAATTCCATTTGAATTTGTATTCATATTTGGGAAACATCCTTTCGTAGATTGTGCAACTTTTTCACTATCGCCGGATGAATACCAAAAGTATAGTCCTTAAGTTGTATTCAATTAAACTGTGCTTGTCTGTATCTACTTAATACAGTGTTCGCTAACTTGTGTTTAATATTGTAGTTTCTTACATAATTACGCTTGATAAATCCTCCAACAAGTTCCTGGAAACTTCCATTGCATTATCTGATTATATTGCGTTCCAAGAAATCACTGATAAAAATATTCCAGCCAAAAATTATTATTTTCCCCCTTGAGGAGATAAAACGCGTCATAACATTTGCAGATTTAAAGCATCGTTTTTATGTAATTAATAGGAAATTATCGAAATAATTAAGAAATAATAAATGCTCAATCTACTTCATAATAAAGGCGTACAAAATAAACTTCATTTACTATATTTCATCCATCATAAATTCACAGATACACATATCAAAGCAGATACACGGATATATAATTTCTTCACTCTTATCAATAAAATGTTCATTAGACTATATTGATAATCGCTTAGAAGTATCCAGACGTTTGATTTGATTGAAAAATCACGAACAAATCGAACATAAACGATTCTGATATTTATAACCATCATATCTCTCTTTAATCGATTAAATTGATTTTCGAAAGATAGCGTAACAACAATAAAATTTACATTGTAATTGTCAGACCTTGTAGAATTATTTTATTGTTTGACAAACTCTTTATCTTCGGATGATGATCTTTACTTCCTTCCTTAATCTTGAAGTTATAAAACAGATTACGAACCATTACACAATTAAACTATTATTAATTTTACAAATCACAAGTGACAAGCTACTGATATCACTAAATATCCACTTCTGATAGCGACGAGTTAGATTACAGATTATCCGATTTTCTTTTTCATGAAAACTTAGAAAATCCTTAAGAAAACTCTACGGCATACAACTTGTGACTTGTTAATTTATTAATAGAATTAGTTGGTTAATTAGTTAGTAAATTATGGTGCAAGAGGACTCTGATGTTAATACACCCACCGGTGTTTCAAAATGTATGTAGTAGTACATATACCTACAATAAGTAGCAAAATGTACTATTGTTGTTCCTCAATAAGCAATTTAAATTTATAGCTTGACGATAAAAAAGTAGCGAGCAATGTTCCTAACTTCCAATTCATCGATAATTTATACATTTTACTAAAAACCTAGAATAGCATACTGTTACTCTAAATCACTCAAACTGTCCAGATATATGTCAGCAGTAATATACGTCACACTAGTCTGACCTATGATCCCATTCGCAAACATCGAGACAGTCAACATGCAGTCATTACGGAACTTCATTGTTCTATCTACGCAATCATTCGCGATTAATGGTGGTGTCAGTAAAAATAACAATCTCACATCGTACAGACTATACATGATATATATTTATAACAACCAACACCGAATAGTTGAATAATCTCAGTGACCCGATGTTATGACAGTCATTTTATCATAATACATAATGACTCAAGCAAAGAAATCTAATCGTACTCTCATTTATCGTCGTCTTTGACGTGGTTTTCAATATTAGGCAAGGAGCTCCTTGCATTTCTTCATCCAACCATTCCACACCTTGGATCCTTCTACACTTTGGATCTGTTTCACGCACTCGATATCTTCTTTGATGTCATCGTTCGCGAAATCCTTCAAATACTTCCAATGTCTTCTGGAGCACCATTTGGCGCTGTTTATCTGAAAGTCTCCATAAGTGTACCAGTCTTCGGACTAGTGACCAACTGTGTGTTCTATCCACTCTCGCTCTCCATAAAGCGAGCTCAGTTGTTGATCCACCTGACTCTCCATCCGAACAGCCAGATGAGACAGGATCAAGCGGAGTTTCGTCTCTCGGTTTATTTGTCCTGCCGTTATAATTTTGTTATTGACGAAATTGGACGAAGAAAGTGAATCAGTAATCATCAAAATGTTGGATGCAACTATACTATCCCGTGGAGGATGTAGCGGCACATGACTTACAGGACGATTCCAATCGAGGATGACTCATGTTATTGTTTTGCCTCGGAGTATTTACATCGTTATGATACACGAAATGTAATAATAAACAAACTCCGGACAAAACAATATACAACCGAAGTCGAATTTTAACTTTGCGGTACTCCCCCGACCAGTATAAATAAACAAACACGATCCTTGAGGACAATCAGTATCGAGCATTCTTATAGCGATTAGTATTGAGCAAACGTAAGCATTACCTTGTATGCGCATATCGAGCAGCACTGAGCGAACGACGACTAAATAATTTTAAATACATTTGGCTACACTAAGTATCAACTCGTCTAGTCATTAATCTACAACACGTTTAATCGTCCTCCACAAGGATTCAAATATCACGCGACTTGCTTCACCGTATGTGTTGCGCAGTGACGAGCGATATGCGATGCCTCAAGCTTGAACGATAAATTGTGATTTCTTAATGCACGTGTGCCAAGAATGTCCGACGATAGGTGTTTTTGCATTTCGTTTTCGCATTTCGTTTTCGCCTACTTTGCTGCCACGCGTCGTGGACAGGTTGCTTCGATGATCTTACGATTGGTCCAAAATTTTCCTTCATACATGTTCGTTTTATTTTCTTTTATCTCTTAACGACAATTGTATCTTCCGTTTTTATCGAATTGTGCCGTAAGAAATTCCTAATTGATATTACGGAGAATTGATAAGAATATATACATGCTTCGCTAATAAATAAACAACTTCAAGATCGGAATGTTTTGTATAGGTTTTTTATATTCTTCATTATTTGTAAATGTTTGCACCGAAATGTTTATGAACACATTAAATAAATGGATTCTTCGTACATATAGAAGATTCTTCGTACACATTTTATTTTATGTTATAAATATTATAGTGAATTCCTTTCTTTTTTTTTTTTTTTGGTGCTATTGACGAAGAGCTGTCTAGCATGGGCGTTTAGCTAGAATAGTCAGAAACGAGAGAGTTGAGGAAAGATTCACAGGATATCGCTTAATTGCGGCCGTCGACTAATTGGAAGGTTTCGTCACGCTCTTTAAATGGACCTTGAGTGGAATCTTTAAAGCTAAAGACACGTTCTAATGATGGAAAATATGGACGATGTCGGAAACAATTCCCTCGATATATGGAAATATATATAGAGTCGAACTGATAGGAGAGAAAGGATTTGTTATCTTCAAGACGTAATTCAAATGTGATAGGAAATTTCTTATCAAGGTACATTTGGCACTGACGCAACGCGATTATTTAATAAAGAAATTTTATTTAAAGTTTGATGAAACAATTCCAGCGTCTTAACCAACTGCATAATCGATTATGCAAGTTGGAAAATTTGCATTGTTAGATATCTTTTATAGTACATCGTTATTTAAGTACAAGTAATGTCTAATAGACAGTATGTAAAGTGTTCGCAAATAAAAGTCTATACACAAAACGGAATAATGTCACATATAGTTACAAACTTTGTTCAAGAGTAACGTTACGCTCCGTACTTGGTGAGCATTGGTACTTGAGTCGTCTTAAGATGCTTATTTATAAAAATATTGCTTTTTGTACTAAACTAGCAACGATTTTCATATAGATTCTTCGTCTTTCTCATATTATAATATTTGTTATAGTACGATGTGGCAAAAGTACCAGTTTACTCTTCTGGTGAAATGAAATTCATTCCACACGTGTTACACGCTAATAGCAGCCAAGAGAGACGCATCATATTCATAACGTAAATAATAACAAAATTTCAATTAATTAATAATTAATATATATGATATGTATCAATATCGATTATCGCAAAGTCTTGTTCTTCGATATTTCTCAATACTCTGCGTATCGATGGAGTAATTTCTATACGTAATATACAGGGTGGTTGGCAACTGGTGGTACAAGCGGAAAGGGGGTGATTCTACGCGAAAAAGGAAGTCGAAAATATAGAATAAAAATTGTTCGTTTGAGGCTTTGTTTTCGAGAAAATCGACTTTGAATTTTCGCTCGGTACGCGTGCACTTTATCACGTCTCGTTATCACTGCAGATCGTTGTCTCGATTGACGTTATGTTGATAAACACTTCCAATGTGACCGAAGTGTTTTCCTACCTATTAACTTACTATCCGACTTTTGCCGCTATCCACTATCAGTATCTATTAGTCTACCATCATGTCTACATACAGCATCAGCCGCAGCTGATCATTACAGACACCGGTATCCCAATCGTCGACATCCTGACAGACGTGTTATTCAAAGAGCAGAACGAACCCTCGGCGAATATGGTTCTTTTGAAAAACTTAGACGACATGGTGGTCGTCGACGACGCGTTAGTGTAAATGTTGAAGAGCAAATACTAAAGGACGTTTTGGAACATCCTGACATAAGTGCAAGAAACCTTTCTTTGCGGTATAATCTTAATTGCTTCACGATTCTTCGAATTCTACACGAAAACAACTTACATGCTTATCATATCACCAGAGTACAAGGACTCATGCCTCATAATAAGATTTCGCGAAAGGCATTTTGTCATTGGTTGCTTCAACAGCATGCCAACGATGCAGAATTGCTGTTAAAAATTTTATGAACCGATGAAGCGAAAGGGACAACATGTTCCGGCATGTTCAATGTTTATAACATGCATAATTGGCAAAATGAGAATCCTCACTCTATTCTTGAAACACATTTTCAAGTAAGATGGAACGTAAACGTCTGGGCTGGCATAATCGGACATCTAATTATTGGGCCATATTTTTTCGAAGGAAATGTAACGTCAGCAGCATATTTCGATTTCTTACAAAACAAACTACCGGAATTATTAGAAGATGTACCGCTGAGAACTAGAGGAAGTTTAATTTTTCAACAAGACTATGCACCGCCACATTTTAGTCGTCATGTGAGAGATTTTTTAAACCAACATTACCAAGGCTGGATTGGTCGTGCTGGAACAGTAGCTTGGCCACCACGCTCTCCTGACTTAACGCCGCTTGACTTTTATTTATGGAGCCATATTAAATCAATTGTCTATTCTGAAAAAATCGCAAATTGCGAGCAATTGAAAGAAAAGATTATTGTAACCTTTCATACTTTAAAACAATCAAATATGTTAGAAAGTGTTCATAGAAATTTAATTAGAAGAGCAGAAGTATGTGTTCGGCAGAATGGGCATCATTTTCAGCAATTTTTGTAATAATGAACTTTATGATTACTTCATATTATTTCATTATGTATTCCTAATTTTCCGTTTCTGTTACGAGACAACGATCTATAGTGAGATCCGTTATAACGAGACGCGATAAAGTGCAAGCGTACCGAGCGAAAATTCAAAGTCGATTTTCTCGAAAACAAAGCCTCAAACGAAAAATTTTTATTCTATATTTTCGATTTCTTTTTTCGCGTAGAATCAGCCTCTTTCCGCTTGTATCGCCAATTACCAACCACCCTGTATACATACGAAAATAACGTAATTAATTTATATATATGAATCGAACGTTTAATATCCTTTTCGTTAAATAAATTAACCTTCTGCGTGTCTCTATTTCATTAAATTAAATCTGAAGTTTGGTGAGCATTGTCTGTCTGTTTTGTGATCACCACGATATTTCTATTAGGACAGAACAGCGACTCTTAAGTTGTATTCACTTAGCAGTACTTGTTCGAATCCACTTAATACAATGTTTACTAAATGTTTGATAAATTCCAAGCAACAATAATTATTCTTCCTCCTGAGGCGACTAAACGCATCACAACATTCGCAGAATTAACGAATCGTTTTTCTGTAATTAGAAAATTATCCAAACAATTAAGCATTGATAGATGCTTAATCTACTCCATAACAGAGACGCACAAAACAAATTTAATTTACGATTATAGACACGTATATTTCTTCATCCACCATAAATTCACAGATACACATATCAAAGCAGATACATAGATGTATAATTTCTTCGCTGTTATCAGTGAAATGTGCAGTAGACTATATTGATAACCGCTTAGAAGTATCCAGGCATTTGATTTGATTGAAAAATCTCGAACAAATCGAACTTAAACGATTCTAATATTTATAACCACCATATCTATCTTGAACCGATTAAATTGATTTTCGAAAGATAGTATAATAAAATTTACATCGTGGTTGTCAAACCTTATAGAATTATTTTATTGTTTCTTAAACTCATCTTCGGATGATAATCTCCACTTGCTTCCTTAATCTTGAAATTATAAAACAGATTAAGAGGAGTGTTCTAAATCGATAGATAAAGTCCTTGCCCCTCCTGCATAATCGAACTATTATATTAAGTTTACAAGTCACAAGTGACAATACAATATTACCAAACATCCGCTTTTGATAACAACGAGCTTAATGATAAGCTGAATGATATCTTGCCCGACAGTTTTATAGATTATAGGTCGTTCGATTCTTCTTTCTGATGAAAAATTAGAAAATCCTTAAGAAAAGTCTACGGCATACAACTTGTGATTTGTCAATTTGCAAAATGCTATTCGTTGATAAATTATTGTGCAGGAGGGCCCTGAAGCTAACATACCTACCGTTACTTAAAAGGCAAATTTATGTAGCAGTATATATTCCAACAATAAGTAGTAAAATATATTATTGTTGTTTCTCAATAGGCAATTCAAATTTATAGCTTGGCGATGCCATAAAAATGTAGCGAGCAATGTTCCTAAATTCCAGTTCATCGTTAATTTATACATTTTGCTAAAAATCTAGAGTAACATATCGTTATTCTAAATCAATCAAACTGTCCACATACTTATAAGCACCAATATACGTCGCACTAGAGTGACCTGTGATCCCATTCACAAATCACGACTTGCAGTTATTATAAAACTTCATCGTTCTATATGGTATACACAATCGGTCGCGATGAATGGTGGTGCTGATAGTAACAACAGCCTTACGTCAGACAGACTATACATGATATATGTTTATAGCAACCAACACCTAATAGTTCATGAACCCCAGTGACGCGATACTATGACAATCGTTTTATCACAGTACATACTGATTCAAAAAAAAAAAAAAAAGTATTCAATCATACTGTCACGCGTCGTCGTCGTCGACGTCGTTTGCAGTTTCCAATATTAGGCAGAGGTTTGTTCTTGCATTTCTTCATCCAGCCATCCCACGCCTTGAATCCTTCCATACTTTGAATCTTTTTGGCGCACTCGATGTCATCTGTGATATCGTCATTGGCGAAATCCTCGCAACGTTTGTTACAAATGCCTCCGCTGTGTCCTCTGGAACACCATTTGGCGCTATTTATCTGAAAGATTCCATAACTGTAGCTGGAGGCAGTCTTCGGACCAGTGATCAATTGTGTGTTCAATCCACTTTCGCTCTCCATCAAGCAGACCCAATTGCTGATTAAGCTTCTTTGGACTTTAGCTCGTTGAAGCTCCTGCACGGCTTCACACTGCGTCAAAATCCTTCCTTCCACCTGGCTGTCTATCAGAACAGCCAGAAGGGACAGGATCAAGCAGAGCTTCGTCTTTCGCTTCATTTGTCTGACGATTGTTATCGATCAGATCGAAGGGTGAACCGATAGCCAGTAGACTGTTCGATGTAACACTACTTCGACGAGAATTCACGCTTAAATATCAGACCACTTGTTTCACCGCTTGTGCCGCGCTGCGACGAATGATATGAGACGACCCTGAGCTTGAGCGATAAATTGTAATTTCCTAAGCCCCGCGCGGCCGGAAAGAATGTCTGGCGACCGGTGTCTTTGTTCTTCTTTCTATGATTCTACTTTGGCGTCACTCGTCGTAGACAGGTTGTTTCGTTAATCTTACAATTGATTCGATGTTCTTTTCCGTACACGTTTCTTTCATTTTATTTTATTTCTTAATGATAATCGTATCTCCCTTTTTAATTGATTTATATCGTACGAA
The DNA here is from genome assembly GCF_051014615.1 of Bombus vancouverensis nearcticus. Lineage (NCBI taxonomy): Eukaryota > Metazoa > Arthropoda > Insecta > Hymenoptera > Apidae > Bombus > Bombus vancouverensis. Next base: position 8,561,792 of record NC_134921.1, on the reverse strand, counting down.
GTTCTTAATTGATATTACGCAGAATTGATAAGAATATGTACACGCTTTGCCAACAAATAAACAACTTTAAGATCGCAATGTTGTGTGTGGTATTCTTTAAATACTTTATTACTTGCAGCTGTTTATGTGGATGTTCATGCAAATATGTGTTTCTACGAACGCGATTAAATAGATGGATTCTTCACACATATATAATTTTATTTGATATTAGAAATATTATGAACTATTAATATAATGAACTCCTCTCATTAAATATCCTCTATTTTGATATTTCGCATACTGTTTAAATATTTGTAGAATTCAACTGCATATACGTACGTACATCGTATATCTTTTAGGGATTTGAAGTAAATCTTTTGGAAGGATTGCTGAGGAACTACCTAAAATGGGTGTATAGTTAGAATGATCAGAAACGGGAGATGTTGAGGAAAGATTCACGGGATATCGGTTAATTGGAAGGTTTCGTTCTTTAAAGGGACCTTGAGTGAAGCCTTATAAGCTGTAGACACTTTCTAATGGAGAAAAATATAGATAATATCGGAAACGATTGCCTCGATGGATGTAAATATAAAATCGAATTGACAGGAAAAAAAAAATCTAGTACCTTCAAGATGTAATTGAAGAGCGATAGGAAATTTTTTTATCGAGGTACAACGATTAACGCAACACGATTATTTAATAGATAAATTTTATTTGCAATCCGATGAAGCAAGTCCAGTATCTTAACCACTTGCATAAATGATTATGCAAGTTGCAAAACTTGTATTGCTAGACATTCTTTTATAGCCGATCGTGATTAAGGTAAAAATAAAATAAAATAGGCAGTATTTAAATTGTTCACGAATAAAAATCTATACAGAAGGCACAATAATATCACATGTACTTACAACATTCGTTCAAGGGTAATGTTACGCTGTATTCTTAAAGAGTATTGGCATCTTAAATCGTCTTAAGTTACTTATTCACAAAATTATTTCTGTTTATACGAAACTAGCGGAGATTTCTATAATAGATTCTTCATTCTTTTTATATCATAAAAGAAACAAATTTGTTATAATACGATGTGGTATTAATTTACTCTTATGGTCGAAATGAATAGTATTCGGTACGCGTTACACACTAATAGCAACCGAAAACGATATATCACGTTCGTAACGCAAACAACATGGAAATTTGTATTAATTAATAGCTAATATGCAAAATATGTATTAATATCGATTATCGTAAAGTTTTGCTCTTTGATATTTCTTAATACTCTGCATATCAATGGCGATTTCTATATGTAACGTATACGAAAATATGATAATCAACCTACACATACGAATAGAACATTTAATACCTTTTCATTACATAAATATTTTCATTAAATTATTTTCATTAAATTAAATTTGAAGTTTAGAATCTGTTTTATCGATGCAGCGAGCAAGTCACAGTTGCAAACGTGACCATTATGGTAGTCCAATTAGGACAAAGACTTTGGTGAATTCGCGAACAATTATTAATTATCATTCGGTGCGAACTTCGATGTAAGATTCGTTGTCACACCCCGTATTTACAAAATGTCCTATCTACGAAACATTCTGGCACCATTATGGTTGCAAACATAATTTCTACCTTAACAACCGAGATACAGTAGATATCTTCAGCCTTTAGAAAGTCGTTCAACCCGCTGCACGCGTCAAGTTCTCTCTTCTGGCTTTGGCAAATTGCAGTATCTCCGGATTTTCGTAGATCATTTTAGCCAGAGTCTCTATCCCAGCGATTGTGTCAGTCTTGGTTCCCATGCACATGGACCACTGTGTCTCTGAAAGATCCTTGCTGCACTCAACGTCATGATAAATGTGAATCAAATCCTTGTCAGCCGCCCTAAATATCTTAATATTGGATTTCACCACTTTCTCGTAGAAATCCACGTCCTCTTTGCCCCATCCTTGGATAGACAAATTGAAACCACCCACGCTTTTGTAATCCTGTTTGTACAAGGAGACGATACCGAATCCAAACTGCCTCCAATATCCCGATATTTCGTTTATGGCGAACGTATCTTGTTTTCTGTTACCTTTGTAAACGACCTTTGGATCATACTGACTGAACACCACCGGGAAATATATTTGTCTACCTAGAAGGCTGTTTGCGCGAATTCTGTAGAGAGCCGACTCGGTAAATACGATATCGACGTCAACGAAGAACATCAAATCGTCGTCCTTCAATCTTGACACACCGAAATTCAGAGCTTTGGCTCGAGAAAATGTACCAGAGACAGGAATTATATCGATGCTGATGCTACGATACTTGTATTTTAATTGTTCTATCAAGTCTATCGTTCGATTGAACGAATCTTCTGTTTCGCGACGATACAGAATAACTAAAAGTGCCGTTTTTTCTCCGCTCGTCAAACAGACCTCTTCGTAGTTTTGTAGGAACCTTCGGAAAACCTCGTACCTTCCGGATAAAGGTAGGATGAAGTGAATAATCTTGCTCTTGACTGGATCCTCTTCCTCGAAGTTGAAATTCAGGTTTAGAAATCCACCGCGGAATATGTTTTGCAGAGATTTGTCGTTTTGCTGACTTCTTCGCGTCTCGTCGACTTCCTCACCGTTCACGGTCTCTCGTATTTCTAGGCCTGTGAGCAAAAAACCAACGCATCTTTCGAATCGTCGTTTCCTATTCGTCTCGCATTTTACTACGTCGCTTTTTACGAAACGGTGGAAAATCTGTCAGATGAGATATGAAGGATACCTGTGAAGTGTTGATGAAGGTACACGTGCCTCCTAACGGGCAACGTAACCTTTCTGCCTCTGTACTTTCGGTACACCAAAAGAAGATCCAATATAGTGTCAGCGCCGTAAGAATCCACTCGCCTGTATCCGTATAGAGTTGACCTTTCCTCGACGACTCGGCCACGCTGCCGTGAACAGGCATTTATAGAGGCCATTACTTCCCTCGTGATGTCCTCCAGACCTTCCTTTATGTCACTGTGAATTCTTCTCCTGGGATTGGAATCGCCTAAACTGTACTCGGATCTTGACAAAAAATCCCAAGGAATTACTTCGTCGCTACTTGTCGGTTTAAACGAACGAAGTCCTGCTGGAACACCTGGTTAAAACAGAAAAAAGAGGATTTTTATTAACACATTCTTATCTTGTGAGAAATTTACACCTCCGCTTGAAAATTCGAGTACATTATATTTCCTTGAAAACTAGGAAATGTTACGTATTTATTAAGAGATTATTTAGCTTGATATTTTATATAACAACGAAAGTACGAAGTATTAACATATTTTTAATTTTATTATAAAATTGATGCGACTTAAGGTCTGTAATTTACATTAAATACTTAAATTTTATTAATGACAAAAGATATCCATGAACTTTATATGAACAGATACAGCATGTTACTACTATCCCTTTCGTTTGAACAACACTGTATTATAAAATTTTGTTAATCAATTAAACGATAAATGTATTTGTTTTCAGTGAAACTGCTCCCAATTTTAATGCATTAAGTTCTCCTTACAAGAAGATCGAAAGAAATGTATTTTATTTTTATTATCAACATCGTCGATAGCTGACAGGAAATTATTTTTTCACACAGCCCGAAGAATATTTGGTCATGAAAGACTTACATAGATGCATAGAACTGATTCGTACAAGATACGATAATTATGTATACGATGGAAAAGTATGACTCTCTGGTTCCATTAGCGTATTGAAAATTTTATTAGCATGATACGAACGCGGATGTAAAGCGGGAGCAGTTGGTGAGTGCTTGCTCGCGTATTAGACGTGAATACGTCTGTAAGTGCAGAAAATGGAAATGAATAGAATCGTTGAAAATGATCGAAGTGCTGATCGTTTCGTCTGATGGGCTCAAACGAATCGTGTCGTAGCTCGTTTCTGCAACGCCACGTCTGTCCGACGATCAATTCGCACGGGCTAATCGGCCTAAATGGTTCTATTAATAACGCATATCCAGGGAAACGCGATTGTTCTTCAAATGAACGATTCGAAACCCGTAAAATATTTCCGAGCACGGAAACCTTCTTGCGACATCGAATTTATCTTAACGACGTCGCTTAACCGCCCACGTTCCTCGTGGAAATTTTACGACCTCGGAATTCCTGGGAAATATTCATTTACCTAATATTTCTGTGTCATCGGGATATTCTTTCGAGTAGCGATTAACTGGAAATAGTGGAACACCATCGGCTATTTCGAAATTCTTGAGATTTTCCACGCTAATTCCTAACTGTTTCGCCATCGTGTAAATATCCCTGTGAAGATTGAGTCTCTCCTGTTGCAAATCTTGAATCTGTAGCCCCTAAAACGGAAATAGAGAAGGTTTTGCAACTTGCAGAGGAAACTAGCAAGTAATATTACGCCAGTCGATACCAACCCTCATGTAATTGTGCAACCTGTACATGTGAGGTGGACTTTTAACAGGATGCAAAGTAATAGCACGGTGAACTTCTTTTTTCTTCAAGTTTCCGGTGAACGCCTGTGCTCCACTACTGTTGTGATATAGAATGGACTGCATCTGTAACAACGAAAGCATCGAGTATCGTTAGCTGCAATTGCCATTAAAGGGACAGAAATAAATAACAACCGTCGTCGTTTGTTTTGTTACATAGTCTATAATTTAGTATCGCGATAATTATTTTTATATTGCAAACGATATTTCAAAATTGAAATTACTATCTCTTTGATCATTTTTCTGTCGATGAAATTTATTGATTTTTAGACAATAAAGATTTGGAGATTCCTTGGTAAATATTATTGAGACGAATTTTTATAATTCGAAGTAAAAGCAGGCTTGACGTATACAATTTTTATTGATTTAATGTCTGATGATAAATATTATCAGCAACATGAAACTGCATCTTACCGAGACTGCAGAGCAAGTGTTAATCAAGCTGCGAGACTGGGTGTGGTGGTGTCTTATTACAGGATATTATTCTAGTATTACATCGCTCAAGTTAACTCGTCCATGTTCTAGTATTGTCTGTTTTCAGTGTTCCTTTGAGTAATTTGCAAATTATGTTATTGAAAATATGAATTTGCTAATCATCTTAGGATGTTTCGAAGAAGAAATGAAATTTGAGCTTCATCTGCAAATACATTTCATATGGACCAATCTGGTGATTGAAATGTCGAAAAAGATGTCATTTGTTATCTTATTACTTGATATTTAAATCGTAGTGCTGTTATTGCAAGCTTAATACGTGGAGCAATCAATCGATTGACAGTGGAAACGCGTGAAAACGTTAAAACAAATACTTCGTACTTATTGCATGTAGTATGAATAGCTATTAAGTGTTTCGACCTTACGACGAACGTCAAGACGGGAACATACAGTAGGTTAGCAGGCTACGATTTGTTCGAATCTAACGACTAACATCCTCATCTCTGTATTTTGCGTCCCGAATGAGTTATTCCATTATTTCAATCCACGTCTCCCCATAAGTCAATATTTCCAGGCATTTACATTTTCCAAGAAGAGAATGTTGGATTTAGGAGTTAAATGTGTTCCCCGATAAAAATGTCTAACATGTATATTTCTTTTTTCTTTTCTTTTTTTACCTATTCAAATTTTGTATTTAAACAAGAAGAGACAAAGAAGGGAAAATAAAGAAGGATCTATCTTTTCTCTTCTTTCTTTCATACTGGAAGTTCCTCGATCTAGCGTGACCGCTTTTCCTAACACGATATAAAACGGTAGAAAAAGAATTATTTTATCGAACCATAATTCTGTCGATGTGGTCGTCAGCAGATGCAGCGTGACATAATAATTCGCATTGCAACATCGTGCAACCATGAACGTAACCGTGCAGTTCGATTAAATTATTGCAAGGAGTGCGATAAGAGATTCAAGCGCTGCGTGCTGCAAATTGTTACTTAAGCACCTCGACCTAATGTTGAGTGTCAAGATGGAGGAGAATGACTCGATCTGGCCACTGGGTTACCAGGGTACTATTCGCTTGTACTTAACGACTAACATCCTCATCTGTACATTGTACCTTCCGAGTTAACTCAATGATAGCGTACCCTGTATATGATGCAGATGCGTAGCTTATGTATTTAAACCGATAATACGTATCGTGTGGGCCCTGTTTAGACCGTGCGAAAATTCTATTACATCCTACTAAACAACAGTTATTAAACTGCTTCTAGAAATAATCAATTATCAACGACAGAGGACATGAATTTTTTCAAGGGTTTCAAAGAAATTGCGAATTCTTGGGCAAATGACCGTTACCTCAAGCAAGATTCCATTAACGTCCAGCCTATTATCAAGGTATATCTAAGTACGTATTACGTTCTGTGGGATAGCACGTTGTTTTAATGAACCGTGAGCCTGTGTCGATCAACAAATTACACGTGATACGTACGTCCCCAGTAACTATGTTGTATCAGGAGAGAGTAGTAAACTGAACGACCGAAAATAGATTTAATAGTTATATGACCGACGATGAGATTCATAAAGTGGTCGAACGAAGCGGAGGAACATTGCATAGAAGGAGTGAACTACGAAAATAAACTTTACGACAATCATTTTGCGCGGAACTTACGCTACAATTAAGCGATAGTAGGAAAAAGAAAAAGAAAGAACGCCAACAACTTGTCGCGAGCGAGCAAAAGTTTGGAAAGAAAGAAAATTACCTCGTAACTCCAGGTACAAGGTATACCGGCGTACTTCTGCACGCACCTTCCCAATTCGACGTCTTCATGCGTAGTGTACAAATGTCTCAGACAATACTTGATGTGCGGCACGATCCTCCTTAAGGTCTCCCTGGACAGAATAACACCTGGCCCACCCATACAAAAGTTCTCGTCGTACTCCAACGATAGCAGACCGAATTCCTCGGAGTTGCCTCTGCCTGCTTGGCCAATGTACATGGCCCTCTTGGAGTTGACGGATCGTAGCAATTTCTCCAGACGATCCGTTCTCACGTAGACGTCGTCGTCAGCTCTGAGGAACCACTCGAAACGATCCCCATAATTGTTCCACATGTATTGTAGCATCATAAATGATTTCTTCTGCGGTGGATAAGTGTCGTCGACCCGTGGCAAAGGTACCAAAGGTAGGTCTGGACAATTACCTGGGACGACGGAGTTTTCGGACGAAAAGAAGACAATTTTGCCTGGAAGCTCTTTACCCCAAGTCTCGTAAACCGCTTTAGCTCTCGAGTCTAGATATTTGCCAGCAGTCATTACGCCCACGAAGACCAAGCTGGTCGACGAACTGTTTATCTGTTCATCGTCGTCCAATTTGGGAACGTTTCGTGCCGACGATCTGATCAACATTCGTGGTCCAGGCATCGAAGACGAGTAAACATTTAATCGCTGGTGATGGCTCGACGAGAGTATCTTGTAGCTTTGAATGAGAAAACCTAGGACAAGGCCCAGTATCAGGCCTAGAATGGCACTGGCCAATCCACGCCGTTTACGCATCACTGGGTGAAACGTCACCTCTTCCATTGATACTCTTCCGGGGTGCCTGGACCTCCGGCTAGGTTCATCGTCATCTTTCTAACCGTCGCGATCCTCTTCTTTAATGATTTCAATGTGCTAATTAGCGTAATTGCTGGGAATTCCTCGTACGATCCCATTGCTCCTCTTTCTCGACACTGAGCGCGAGTTCTGCTCAGACCTGTTGGACAACCGTTCATAATTCTTCTTTAGAATCTGATCCACGACGGTTTGGCATTTAAAATCCAGTGAACAAATATCGCTTTGTAATCGTCAGAAAAAACAGAAGTCGAAAGAGAAACGAAGACACCCCTTTGAATTGGCAATTCGGTTCGTTAAAAGGCATTCACTGGACTTTGGCTCACGTTTGTTTGCCATTTAAAGAACAAACTTTGCCTGTGTATTTTTCACCGCACCCGGCGAGACTACAAAAGCGTTCGTTGTTTAACTAGCCATTTATTTTTACGTTAACCTCGCGGCTGATGAGTCCACCGAAATCTATAATCTTTGTCAACGATATGGTATCTTTAAATATGACGTAATCAACTGGTCTCTCCGTTCACAGTTACCACAAGTAAACCACGACTACTTACGTTCAACATGTTCTACCACCTCGATTCCTTCCACTGCATTTCTCCGAATTCCATGGTGCAGCAGTTTTCAACGCGAATCGGTCGTTCATGTTAATCTGAAAGATACGCAAAACACTGTTGCTAGATACAGAGCAAACAATACGCGGATAAAATAAAGATTACTACGGTCAATATATTAATACGGCCAATCGAGGTCGCACACGTGCTAAATAATACTTGGACTGGAACCTTCGAGTCGGCAATTAATGACTGATCTTCTTCCATCGCGGTTACTCTTTGACACATTAAATATTTCGTAATTGTCCGGTCGTAAATTCCGATAGATTGATACGATAATTCGTATTCATTCGTCGTTCGAACGCCTATGGTCTGAGACAATTTATAGTCGACGACGGCCGATCAAGATGTCCCTTGATAATATTCATTGTAATAAACTCGATCGTAACCTTTCGATAAAGATGATCAGACATCTGTTGTACTTGAAGATTATTTCTCGAATAGGGGTCAGGAGTTTAACGATTCCGTTTTCGTACAATTTCCTGCAACGTCGTAAGAACGGTGATAAGAAAATGAACAGACCTGGCACTGTGTGAGTCCGAACAGCCGCAGGATACAGAATATAATAGCGTCTAGAAATGAGAACCTGGCGCCGTTAGAAGAAATCGTCGATCAATTAACCCGCTAGTTCAGTCACTGTTTTAGCAAATATGGAAGAATTTCCTATATCGTCAAGTTAGTCTGTGACTCGAATTCTTCACATATATTTTTTAATTTCTTTAGAAGTACCGTTAAATATTTTTTCCGCGTGTTTCAAATTACATACGTGGAGATCGTAAGCATCCTACTTAAGCGTGTCGCGATGTTCATCTCAGTAATGGATAATGCGAGAAACGACCACGTTTGTTGAGTCGTCTCCTAAATGGTTAGTGGAGATTTATTCCCTAAATCGGCGTAGACAAAGAATCGTCCCTTGAGGAAACCGGTTCCAGGCACGATCCTGCATATCTGAATGCGGGCAGTCATTGAATTTCGATGCATGACGTCCTTTTGTTCGCGCGGAGCTAACGAGAAAAAACGTATGTAGTACATTGCCGATTCGAAACTTGATTATTTGGGTCAAGATATATTTTAATTATACATTTGCGAATAAATTAATGTGCGATTATTTCGTTCTTCATAATCGTAAATAATATATTACCACCAATGATTGAATCGCCTTTCCAAAGTCCGTACGCGATAATAAAACAGAATTTTGATTCCGAATCTTTTGATCACGCTGATCAACTCCACAGATTGAAATAGAGAGAGAGAGAGAGAGAGAGAGGTAAGAAACAGAGATACTATTTCCTAAAAATCATCTTGAAATTTCTGATTATTTATGTCATCTCCTTGTAATAAGTAGAGTCATTTAAAAAAGTCCCCCGTTTTTTTAAGGCATTGAATATTAGTTCTGCACTTGGTTCATAAATTGAAAACTACACGAACAGTGGAATTAATTAGTTTGTCTTTCGACAGACTAATTCGATTGTAAGAGACGAATCTAAATGTTCACGAGATACTCATAGGATAGTGGGATTTAATCAAGAAGAAAGTACTTTCGCGTTAACTGTAAATTAATTATTCGTTAAATGAAAGGTCGCTGATGGTCATCGTCGATTGTTCCCAATGGTTATTCGCACACCCGTGTTTCCGTTCTCACAATCTTCTCGCGTTTATTCTCACCAGGAACTAAGAAGAAACAAATTCCCGTTAAAATCCGTGATTAATGTAAATTGTCTCGATTTGTACAAAAATATCCGATAGCAAGTGACACATAAATTCAATATTCGTTCGTGATATTTTAATCTTATCGCTTTCAAGGAAAGATTGTTCGGAATAATAACAGTTTGAAGATAATTTTGAAGTATCGGTGCGAAAAAATCGTTGCGATTACATTTGTTACATTTTTTTTCTACGAATCTATAATCTCACGGAGAAACGGGGAAAGGAAAATTTCTAGAAAAATTCAGCTTGATACCGTTAGAAGTTTCCGAGAAACGATACGCGAGGGTCGTGAAAGGTGTTGACAATCGTGATTACACGGTCGAATCGGTGAATCCACGAAATCCCGGTGTTCATCCCGTTAAAGGATGCGATTCGAAGTGACGTGCACGAACGAGGACGAACGAAAGGCGGGAGAACCGGTTTAAGCCGAAAGTCAGCTCCAGATCTCCTCTAGTTCCTACGGTAGAATACGACTTCTAGTTCTATATAGGGGAGATAAGGATGAACTAGCGCGGATGAGTCGCTTGGAACAAGAATCTCCACAGTCATCAATACCATAAAAGAAAATGTCAATGCACTTTCATCTCCTTTATCTTTGACGCGAAGAAAATCTAATTTGAAGTTGATGCAGCAGAATACGATTATTTTTATTAGACGATGCAGGATGAACAATTCAAAGATTACCGAATGAAAAATTGTCATGAAATTCTATTCCGTTTAACGAACGTTTGTTAAAGAACGAGGAAATCCCCATGTTAATTTTAATCGCCTCTGCATGATAGATTTGCATACATTTCTTGGTCAGTCAGAACAAAGTGGTCGGCTGAGTAAAAACACGTTGCGATCAACGATTCTCGTGACCGCCGACGTTCATGAACTTCGGGACGATGGTATTTTCGAAAGACTGACCTGACCCATCCATTAAAAGCTGTTACTGGAACGAAGCCTCCGCTAATTGTTCCCACAGACATCGAGCCGCGTTCAAGACACAGAATCACCGGAGCAACAAAGACACGTTAGACGACTAGGTTCAACGTGATCGTGACTCGAATCGAAGACAATCTGAGCCTGTCCGATCAACCGGTGGAAGTCTCCAAGAGTCATCGACTTTTCGAGTCCGAGAGCACGATAATAACGAAAGGAACGATTCTAGTTCACGGCTGAACAATCTCGTTAAACGACAACTCGATCTTCTAAACAAATATCCTTTGTCCTCCTGGCATCGTAATTTGTTAAACGCGGAAGCACTTACGTAAGTCAGCCGGCAAATGAAATTTCAAATTTCATCCGGGAATTAAAATTTCACCTTCGGTTAAATATTTCTTTTCGTCCGCCGACGAGACTTTCTCACGATCACTATTTCACCGAAAAAACTTGGATTGTTCTACACTATATCTTCTTCGACATTTCACCATTCAATTTACCAATGGTGTTCGCGTATTGCTATTAAGAGAAGTAACAAGCAAATCACTGATCATCGCTCGCGGATACATGTATCTTGTCTCCCGAGGCAACTTACTCTTCTTCGTGCTGGTCGTCTACCCGGCTGATGGGATTCACGTTGAGCGTGTACACGTGGGTCTATCTGACGCCGAAAAAAGCCATGTTACGGCCTCGCAGCATCCGCCACGGCATGACAGAAACCGTAACCCGTAAGATGACGACAGAAACGTGGAAAGGCCCACGGAATACACCGCACTGGCACCGACCGCGGTCGTGTTGCGAGCAGGATGTCGGAGCAGCGACTGAACGAGACGAGCTGGCTAGTAGCAGTCAGACAGTCGGGCAAGCAGTTGTCGGGCAACAAGCAGTCAAGCTAGAACCAGCCTGATCGGCTTGCCGGGGTATACTAAAGCTTTTCAAGCGACGAGGCAGAAACTTTTCGTTCAGATACGATGGAAATGAGTCGATACGCAGGCTTCACTCTCTGCTCCTGACCTCGGCTACTTTCGACAGCTTCCGATTCGGAGGATTCTTTTGCTTCTCCTTTTCTGACTATGACGCGTATGATCATCGATGCTAGCTGAATTCTTTAACATTTTTAGAGGCATGTGCGCGACTCTTAAAGTGGGGATGTGAAAAATTATGTAAGAACCTGTGGTAGGCATTGCTTAAACGAGTTTCCTGCAAAATATTTTTTAATACGACCAGAAACTTGCGAGATATTATGTTGCCAAAGTATTCGTGGCGAGGTTCGTGCGCGGGTTCCGTGACAAGAAGTGAACTGTAAAATTGTTTTATTTCTATATAGAACAGACATTGAATTGTTTAATCTCGTCGAGGTAGCTTCTATTTTTAATGGATGGTCGGTTGTCGATATAGACGTGATTAATTAAATTTTGGAGCAAACGGTACGGTCGAACACATACAGGGTCTAAATTTAGAACTCGTGACCCTCTAAAAGTACTCTTATCTGTAGCACGTTATACACCTTGAGACGGTGACATCTTTAGAAGAAAAATGAACAAAATTTTTCACAGGAATCGTGACAGCTAAGAGATACACTGTCAACTTGCACCTTTTTTCATATACAGCGTACTGTCTATATCGCTGTCTATAGCGTACACTATAGCAAACATATAGGAATAACTTTATCAAAGATAAAGTAGTCTTATCGTTCTTGGTATCGTCAGAGTGATTCTAAATACGAAATTAAAACCGATTGCTCGTGTATCTATTGTCATGTAAATACGATACATTCTGTACCACGCGCCTTCGATTGTCGGCAAACGGGACGTTTGTTTACTCTCGATGAGCGCCAAGAGAGGACATGTGTATATGAGTATATCTGGTTAACGTATTGTGTAACTAGATGCGTAAAATAAATTATGTATGTAGCCAACGCCTACGCGGTCGTCGCGTGCTAGAAAGTAGCACACAACGAACAGTACTAAGCGCCGACTAGTAAGAACAGTCGAAGCTGACACACTATAGCATCGTGTCCGTAAAGCAGGAACTTCCGTCGAAATAGAAGCGAATTGAACTACCTTTACGCTTCGTGAATTTTATATTATCTTCCATTCGCCATGCTCGAGCTTTGCTCGAGCGGAACGATCGGATTAAGACGCAAACCGTAGACGTAGGTGTACTATGAGAATTTCAAAAAGATCGACTAGCGACACGCGATTATTTACAGCGACATTTGGTTATCCATATCTTGATATGGTATTTTAATATGTACTTCTATTCGTTTAATTTTGATAGCTGCTTATTTCACGATCGTTGATCAAGGCGAACTATGAAGCGATTGGATAACGCTAGTTCTATGATGATTCAAATGATTACAGTGAAGTCTAGACCGGATGAATCAGTCGAAAGAGGAAAGTTTGCTCGTGACGAGACGGGTTAAATAATTTTATTTTTAGCCGCTTCGTGGATATCCTCCGGGCCGGAAAGCAGTGGAGAAAGAGGAACCAATCCCTCGAATTCTACACATGTGATAACCTCTAGTTTAGGCCATCTTCGTTATGGTTTTTGGTCGACGAATATGCTTTATTGCGTTTGGAGAAATGCGTGATCTTTAACGACGTGTAGGATGGAAAAGAGGGTGAAAACGTATCTAGGCACACATTTGAAAAAGTAACAGTATCGGCATAAGTCTTTAACTGTTCATGTCTCGGATGTTTAGAATCTGTTACTTCTATCCTCTAGTGAAATTTATTTGATCAGCTCCTTTCGAATGAACACGTGTTCTTTTTTCGTAGTGACGTAACACTAAATACTTAAACAAAAATTCAAAGTTGAGATATACATTTTTAAAAATATCCAGAGGCTAACGATTGCTTTGATGATCGTTCGGTTCTGCTTGTTTTACATTATCGCAGTTTATCAGATAAGAGATTCGACATGATGCAATGCAAATAATTCGTCCGGGAAAAAAGGAAAAAATGCATAAAATTATTTTTGCATTGCATCATATGTAGGTGTGATTTATATATTTAATTTGTTGTTTCTGGTATGCATCTCGAACATGATGTTTGACTTTAAATTCAAGCAAAATGTGTTTAATTAGATCTCACGTACTAACGCAGGAGATTACACAGATTTTAATAAAACCATCGTTCTGCCTGAGTTCTTCATGAAATTAATATTGGTATAGACACTAATGCGTTGCACAATGCACGGTTTCTTATACATTATGCAATAACTAGAAGATTGCATTTTATGTAGGAAGGAAATTAGTATATTTTATCTGATAAAACTGTGAATTTCCGATAGATATACGATAGTTTGTGATGTAGATACATTTTTTTCATGCGGGCGGGCACGTTCTCACGATTAAAGAAAGAGGGTTCAATTTTCTCTGTATACGAAGCGTATCTTCAATGCGCTGATAAATTGCAGCCGATTTAAAATTTCCCGCCAGTTGGAGGACAAAATGGCGGGAGCTATGTGACGACAGATCGTTGAACCCAGAAGCACTACTGCATTCAACTGGTATATTTATTCCGACATATTTCTTATTTATCTAATACCAATATAAAAAAAAATTTTATTGATCATTCCATTAATTGTTTACTTGCATATTGAATTCATTGAACTTGTATAATATTTTCTTCAGGATTGTAATAACCAAATCCTTGCAATGAGACTTTAATCGGTACAAACTTGCAACTATAATTTATTTCCTTAATAAGAGAAATATCCATTAATTTTCATAAATGCGTGTCATTTATTTAGGAAAAAGATACTGTTAGTCAAAACGTGAATTATTTAACGAACATAAAATGTAGCTGTAAGACTTGTATTATAGAGGGAGTATTGCTCCACTGCGCACACCCCTGAGGCGCCAATGAATACGATTGCTGATTTGACTAGTTCATTAACGGAAGTGACGCGAGTCGCTTCGTTACGTTTACATTCTGTTCTCGACGTCGCGTTCATCGTAGGGAGCCATTAGCCTCGTCCGCGTTAAGCATCGTGCCATATTCCCATTCGCGCCCTAATATTAACAACATTCTCGTAGTTTTAAGTGAAATATTATGAGAGTGAAAACCGAAATGGACGACGACGAAAAGGGGTAAGTTTGAATTGTGTATTAGCAGCCGTTTGAAGCTATTTTTTATGCGAGAATTTTCGATCGACGCGTTCACGGGCTGTCGGGTTTATTGCGTGGGATCTCCATTTGCGTATTGCAGTTACTTCGTATTTCATATTTCCTTACAATCTTTTCTTGATCTCGAGCTCAATTTCTTATCCGCACAACGTAAAACGTCATTAGCTTTTGCTACTTGTATATGATTTCCACGATACGCGAGGCCAACCTTTTTCCCCATAGCAATAAGCGACTGGGATATGTAGCATTTCGTGAGAGAGGAATAATTCGCCGATGCCGGTCTTGTCTAGTGTTCTTCTCGTGCACGACCCGGCATTCTTAGTCATTTAGATAGTGCCGTTTTGGAGATATCGTTGATCATGAGTATGATAGCTAAGGGATATCGTATATTTTCTATATATTATTTCGGTGTGAAAGTATGCTACTGCATCGTCGCTCATTACATCCTTTAGCTCTAGATTCTCTATTTTTATGCTCTATATCCTGAAAGATCGAAGTATTTCAATACTCCCTCGCTACATGACTTTCTTCGTGCATGCTTCACTAATTACGATTATTGTTAGATACGTGCTAATCCGTGTATTATATACCGATTTTTCCGAGAATTTTTATTATTGAGAAAAATTGTATCGTGGGATACGTTAATG
This sequence comes from Bombus vancouverensis nearcticus, assembly GCF_051014615.1. Lineage (NCBI taxonomy): Eukaryota > Metazoa > Arthropoda > Insecta > Hymenoptera > Apidae > Bombus > Bombus vancouverensis. The sequence goes on along the minus strand of NC_134921.1, from coordinate 8,546,263 downwards.
TTATGAATTATTATCGGAATGAATAAGTTATTGACAAATGGTTTTGTAATACATATTATGTACTTTTATATATATATTATAATATATATATTATTATTTATATATATATAAATATAAAATATGAAATGAATATGTATGAAATGCAGATATCATTTTTTGTTTTTCATTATTTATTATATTAAATAACCTAGATATATTTCGTACAATATCTCCCTCGAAATTTTTTTCGTTATATAACCTGTTATAAAAATTGTATTCCAGTAGTTATTTTATTCGAAATATTTGTTTATTCTTGTTAATTGTAATTTGTCTTGAAAACACTTTTTTTAGATTGTATTAATTATATGGTTATATTAATAACTCTTTTTTAATTTTTTGCTACAGAAAGCTGTTTGTTGGTGGTTTGTCGTGGGAGACAACGCAGGAAAACCTGCAACGTTACTTTGGCCGTTATGGCGAAGTAATTGATTGTGTTGTTATGAAAAACAGTGAATCTGGACGCAGTCGTGGTTTTGGATTTGTAACATTTAGTGATCCAGCTAATGTTCCATTAGTTCTTCAGAATGGACCGCATCAACTTGATGGGCGCACAGTTAGTATTAGTTTATTTAATAAAATAAAAATAATATAAATGTTTCTAGAGTTGATATAATTTAATATAACAAATTTATTTATGCCTATTGTTTATGTGTCTATTACAGATTGACCCAAAGCCTTGTAATCCACGCACTCAGCAAAAGCCGAAACGCAGTGGAGGCTTTCCAAAAGTTTTCCTTGGTGGCTTACCAAGTAACGTGACTGAAACAGATTTGAGGTCATTCTTTACCCGTTTTGGTAAAGTTATGGAGGTTGTCATAATGTATGATCAAGAAAAGAAGAAGTCAAGAGGTGAGTACGATGTGATAATTATATGTATATATCTAAATTGGCATTGTTTGAAATGGTTTCCATTTATTACATTAATGATATCCAAGATATCACTTTATCCAATGATGTTTTGCATTTATAAGAGTATTTCCTTTTTTAATATAATGGGAACCATGGTCAACAATGTGCTTTATAAATATTTGGATATCATCATCTTGTTTATTATGTGTCCGAAAGTACAGTCAGAATTCTTGAAATAAGTTTTTTTCACTAACATATTTTTGATGTAATTTGATATACACATTATAGTAACATAACAAAATAAATATGTGCATATGAGTATATTTTATAAGGAATCAAAAATTCTGACTTGAATGCAGCACACCCATTACTTAAAGTACAACATTAAAATTTTATCTAGTTTTAACATATAAAAAGACGAAAGAAAATAAGCGTAAACTTTAAAGATAATAATTAATTAATATAAATTTGAGTAATATGATTTTGTGCCTAAAGTCAGTTAATAATTTGTGGTCATTAAACTTCCTCTGCTTGATTACCCTTTTTTAAAGACCCTGCTCTTGCTTCCTTTAATAATTATGATTAATACATCCTGACTCACAGTCTTCTTAATTAATATTATTTGTTTTCAATACATATTTATAAAATATTTTAAGTACTTATATATAAAACTCAATGCATTATGCATAGTTATTTACATAGTATTCTTATCCTACTTTGCTACTCTTAATAATTCGCCTTGTCTTACCTTAAAAAACGTTAAGATACTTTATGTTATATTAAATTACATTAAATATATATTGTGATTTTGGCTAAGTTCTATTAAGGATAGCTTAAGACTATCAGATTATTAAGTACATAAGCTAAAATGTACATAACTTACGTCAAGTTAAGCTACTAGTAAGATACGCTGTAATTTGATTTTTTATTACTATTACCCACTTGTTCTTCATTAAATAATAAATGAGTTAGTTATATTTATTCTTAATATCATATGTGTATAAAAAATTACGTATAGCTTACAGTTTATAACAATTATATATTTACATAAAGTAGAATATTATTTATTTCAGTAGTCTTTTTACTTGAAAATTTTTTATCTTAATACTGATATCTTTATATTTTAATATGTATTAACTGTTCAATACTCAGATATAGGTATATTACTTCTTTATTCTTTATATATTCATTTTTGGTGGCTGCATTCAAGAAGTTAATAAATTTAGCGAGGACAACAAATAAACCTTTTTTTATGCATAATATCTTTCTAACAAGATATATTTCTTTACAATTGAGATGATATGCGTTTATTTAACTAGATTAGCAGATAATCTTATGTGGTGACAGCTTATTCTGTAAGCAAAATTTTTTCCTAATAATGAAAAAGAAAATTAGCATCGTTATAATCATTCAAAATATGTGAATATTTTTTGTAGCATTAAATAGGAATCTAAGAAGCTTCTTTAAATCAGCCATCATAAATTTACTAGATTAAGTATTTTAAGTTTATGACTATTCAAAATAAATACTATATGAACTTGTTCTGTACAATAAATATTTACAAAATTTTGAAAGATGCATGTTCCAATTGATACCAAAAAATTACGTGTAAAATACTATAAAAATATGTTTTTCCAAATCATACTCGTAATCATTATCATTAATATCATAAAGGATAATTGATGTAACGATCAATTTGTACAAATAAAATATGCAGAAAAGAATAAAATGTAATGCTAATGGTATGATGACAAAAATTCAGAAGGTTGGGATTATATATAAAGGAAATGTATTTGTTGTATAAATGTATGGGGCACCTTTTGATATACTCTCACGTTTGGGCGATAGGATTTGGCTTTCTCAGTTTTGAGGATGAAGACGCAGTGGACCGATGCGTAGCGGAGCATTTCGTCAACTTAAATGGAAAACAGGTATAGCATACCTACACACTAGTATATATTATATATCATTAGATTATTGTAATGTAAAATAATAATAAGTATGAATGTATGTGTGAACGGTAATTTACTGTTATGTACCGCATAGTTTTACATAATCATGTTAGTTATAGTACTTATTTTATTTTACACAATTTTCTCATACTATGTTACTCTTAACTATTGTATGTTTAGTCCTTAATATATAAGTATCAATTTCAAAGAGTGAAAGGTCTAGAATATCGTATATATATGCGTTATATGGCAAGTCAAAAATTAGAATATACTTTAGAATCGATGTAAGACTCGGCGAGTTCCAAAGGTTTAATCATATTCTCACAAAAGAGTAAGAAAAATAAAAATTAAGATATAAATAGGATTATTTATATTCAATCGAGGTTGAAATCCTATTTATCTCAAATTAATTTCAATCATAGAGGATGGATAATAAGAGTGTTGTGTTTCATACATATCGTCCTGATTTTTTGATTACAGGTTGAAATCAAACGTGCAGAACCACGAGATTCTTCTAGCAAAATGAATGATAGCCATCAAGGTCAATGGGGACCACCTCAACAAGGTGGGCCTCCAATGGGTATGGCTGGGAATATGGGACCTATGGGCGGTCCAAATGGTCAGATGGGTGGACCTATGATGGGGGGTCCAATGGGCCCACCAGGAAACATGATGCAGCAGTATCAAGGTTGGGGTACCAGTCCTCAGACTGGAGGATATGCTGCTGGATACACTACTCAATATAATTCGCAAGGTTGGGGTGCACCTCCTGGTCCTCCACAACAACAACAAATACCGCCGCCTCCCCACCATCAGTGGGGGAATAGTTACAATGTCCAGCCTGCGGCGGCTACTCAAGGATATGGAAGCTATGGTAAGTTCTACTAAATTGACTATTCAATTTGTTCTTAAAAATAACAAAATATTTGATAAGTTTGGTTATAAGTACATTAAAAATGTACCAATATGATTTCATTTCTCGTCACGTTCTGTATAATTGTTTTGAAACAGTTTTAATTGTAATTCATTATAAATGATAATTGGAAAGTTTTTTCTTAAAATTCAGTTCGTAATTTAAAAACCATCTGATAATTTTATTTATATATTTTTCGGAAGGATAGTATACTATAAGGTCATAGTTATAAAGGTTAACAGTAACTTTGATCCTATCCTTACCCCTTCCATCCTTTTTGGAGATGTTAGGAAAAAATAAAGATGAGAAAGCAAATATTTTTAATACACAATTAATTATCATTTCTTTGATACTCTTTGGAGGTTATTATGGAAAGAGAATACAATAGGACATCATAAATATTAAGTGTATATCGAAATTATGTCAATTCAGACTCATTTCTTACTTATTCTTTAACATACTTTTTAATATCATATGTTTATCAGTGTTGCTACAAATTTCCGTTTGACCATATCGTGAGACCAGTAATTACATTTTATTTTTGCAGAGTAATTTGGAATTAAAACATACAATGTTTTCTTCGTCGAGTCTGAATCAATACATTTTCTCGATAATGAACACTTCCGAGATATTGAACCTCATGATGTGTTATCTACTATGTCTGTGCTTGCATTTCTTATAAAATAATTCAGATCTGGAGAAACCAAAGTTTACGATAGTCAAGCAAAAGAGATGAAACATTTACTATGCTTATACATTTTAAATACATTCTTATCGCAGAATTATCTACCGAGGAAATCAAGCATGGACATTTTTAGGTCAGGTAACATTGAATGTTAAGGACACTAAAAGACATTCCATATATAAAACCGAACATTTGAGTGCCAAGACCAGTTAAGAACAGCGAATACAACCTGTCTCTAAATTACATACTTTCTTATTTGTTACAATAAAATAATTTACCTGCTTTTGCGCAACAAGATTTGTAAGCAGGACTCTTATCCTTTTCAACTCTTACTATACCAAGAACAATTGCAAAACTTCTCGATTGATGGTTGATACGGAGTGTTCATTACTCTTCCAAGTAATAGTAACCCTTTCAATAATAAACCAAGTACATTTGGTGCTCAGTTTTTTTAGTAATAATCTTCGAATATTTTTAAAAACCGTTAATGGTGGTAATATTAATTTGGTAAGGATTTAAACGTCGTCTATTAGTACATTTATTAGTACTTGGCACTAAAGTGATCGATGAAATTAATAAGAAAACGCTTTAGAGAGAACGGTGGTCGGTGACGTGTTTTGTGTGATTGATAATCGCAGGTGGGCCGGCGGCCGCCGCTTCAGGGGGCTATGGGCCCACGGCGGGTACTGGCGGGGCTGCGGGGGGCGGGCCCGGGGGTTCTTGGAACTCCTGGAACATGGCACAAAACGGTCCTCCTCCTGGGACCCAGCCACCACCTCAGCCCCCTCAGCCTAACTCCTCGCAGCCCAACTCCAACTCGAACCCCTCTGGCCCGCAGGGTGAGTCTTCAAGCTCAGTCAAACAAACTCTGTCCTCTTACCACCCTTTCGCATACAGCTCCATTTTCACATAGTCGAGCCTGGCTATAAGTTATCTATTATTTCGTATTTCTTTTATCCTTCATTGTCTTTCTCTGTGTCCCTGTCTGCCTTTCTTACTATTTCAACTAAAAACACATTATTTTTCTTTTTTTAATAAATAGCTCATTAGAAAATCTTTATTATTATTCATATCCGGGTGTGTTTGTATCCAGAATGATGTTCTAATAACGAATAAGCACGCGGCGAAGAGAGATACCGCATGATTGTAATTTAGCGTGATATCGAGAGAGATATCACGTTTCGCTTATTAACAGCATTTTTTTTACTGCGAAAATTTATTCTATAGTTAAGTGTCCCCTTGGATCATCCAAGAATGTAACACCCGTTTTGTTATAATGTCTTTTGTCTGTTAACGTACAATTCATTAATTGTAAATTGGCTTTCGGAGTTCGACAAGAGATGAGCTTTTCATGCATTGGGGTTGGAGGAACGAGAAACCGAAGAATTTAATTATGTTGTAAAACGAAAGTGAAGAAGTTTATTTTTATTGAATAAAATTTTTCTCCTATTTGTAAGATCCTCTACAGATCCCCGATTCCCATGTAATTGCACATTTCGTTAGTTTGCCTAATTATCCGGAAATTCTAGTATCAGCGCTTGTTTCCCTTTTTTGCGTCCAGAATTGTTCGAGAGCATGTACTTTCGTTTGTACAAACTATAAATATGCGTAGTTTTTATACAGATCGACTTAGGATTACGAAAATTGTAAATCGTTATTTTATATATGTCTATTTTATTAGTGTGTATACTTAAAGGTAGAGAGAGCTATGCTTAGAATATTTGTTATGCTTATAATCGTTAGACAAGGTCCGCTGGACAATCGTAGTAATGTAATCATCGGCATCTCGCACTTACTCATTCGCTACATCACTCTTAATTGTGTATTTTTATTTCCCAAATGGGTTATTCTTTGTCCTATGTAATTCAATACAAGTATTTTCTTTCTATTTTCATTGGTTGTTTTTTAATACCTCCCACGACTAGTAATTGGTCAGTGCTCTTTTAGTATTGGTATTTTTAGAGTAGATTAGGTATCTGGAAATAATTTTTTAAGTGTATTCACGTTGTTTTTTCTGAGCTATTGTAAATGTCATTGTAAAAAGGAATATAAAAATGTGGAATTTTATAAAAAAAAATATCTTGCTGTAATGTAGTATAGTGCAATCCTATTCTCGCTCCTTCCAGTTCCTCTAGAGTCTAGTAGAATTTGTGTCGAATTTGTCTTCGATTTTATTTCCTATTAAAATTTACATTGCATAGAATTTCTAGAATTTTATAACATAATAACAATTTACGTTTCCGATAGTAATAGACATCGATTCGTTTTTTAATCTGTCGAGATCAGTACAATTCTCTGCTTGTTTTGCATAATCAGTCTTTTACAAAGTCAACACGTCCAAATGCATTTACATTTATTCATAATTGTCCACGATGCTTTTTAATTGCACGTATTTATGTCTATTCTCTACACGTACTGATCTTAATTTATTTAATACAATAATAATCCCTTTATGTTAAATTTGCTTTTTTATTTAAAATTGTTCATAAAAGAAAGCGAAATGAAATGAGAGAGATATATTTTCGATACTTTCATCCGATCGTTTGTAATTCACGAACACTCTCATAATAAATTCTCTGTCGTAAAGTAATCGAATTATGTATCGGTGCCTCGGTTATTCCATGGGAAGTATCCAAAATGTATCTTTGTCGTGGGGAAAACTGTCTCACAGCTTATGAATAAACGAAACGAGGTAAGTGGGGAAGTTGGATAATACGGTGAAAATCAATGTTCCAGGTGACATGTATTCGCGACAGACCACCGGTTCAGGTGCACCTGGGTCCAGTAGCAGTTCAGCTAAAACTCCGGATTATACTGGGTACTCTGCATATGGTAATTACGCTGACACTAGTTATCCTCAGCGTTCGTACCAAGGAGGAGAAAGCAACCAAGGTGGGTATGCCGCCAGCGCTCCTAAACCCCAGCAAGGCTTTGATTTCAAAGAGTGGCCCACCTCATGACCATTTTAATTGATCCGTGATGGAGAGATGCGCTGAATGGCTTGGCCTTGCTCGTGGGTTATTTCATATTACATTTTTAGAGAAACACGAAAACATACAATATTGCGCATTGGTCGTGAGAATCTGTGCTCGAATTTTGGGACATTCTTTGGATCTATTTATATTTCATGGGTATACGAACAACAGATTTTATTTTGAGCGTCACGGTGTTGGATTATTTTAAAAAGTTTTCGAGACTTTTATACTATTTTTTCTAGAATTTATTGCGAATTACACGATCATGTTTTCTATCGAAATATCGTACGCGAAATGTTTTATTTATCGCTTGTTTAAACTCTTTCGAGAATTTACGAGAAATCGTTTAATTCAAAGAATGTCTCGATCAAGCCAGTATGTCGTTCGCGAGCGGTCGTACTTTCCAGTCCCCTCGATAATTTTGATGGAAGATAGTAATTTTCTGACATATCTTTTTCTGGTATTCGTATAAAGGAAAGTGGAGAATACATCTGCCCGACTTAATAAAATGGAACTGCCAAGGAAAAGAGGGTATTAGGTTCTAGAAATATTGATTTCATTGATCGCTCGCGACAACGGCCCATGATCTTATTGGGTTTCAAAGGTACTGTGGAAACAATTGAAACCACACACTTAAAACAGATAAACAGAGAGGAATAAGTAGCAAAAAAAGCAAGACGAACAAAATGCCAGGACAAAGAGTAAATGGACACCCATGGTGCAAGTAAATTTTTGTATGGCACTGGGATAGAGGGTAGGAAGCGGAACATAGAAGTATTATAAGAGTTAGATTGAATGGAATAAGTAAAATAAAGCAAATAAAACGAAAGCGAGTGTAAAGAATAAGGGAATGCTGAACATTAATTACTTACCAGCATTTGAGCGGGGGATGGATGAAATTTCGTTTTGAGAAATTTCTTCTCAGTGGATGGCACAAATTTCGATGCTCGTTCACCTTTTTGATACTTTTAGTGAACACTTCGGTAATTTGAAAATAAGAATAATTAAATAAAAGAAATACTATATTACGGTCTCCAGTGCAAGGTCATCGAATGACTGACACATTTGAGACACCCGTCCCTCCACGATCTCGTATTTATTAAAACAGATATGCTGGAATGAAGGAAAATGAAAACGTAAGGAGTAATTAATGAAATAATTAAGTAAGGTGTTCACACAGGCTGACTTATAATCTAAACTACAGAGATAGTGTAAAATAAATAGATCCTTTTAATATGATGTATGTATATCTATAACTTTATTGACAGCAGGCTGCAGTTTCCTTAAGCATGTTTTTTCTCTTTTCCTTTTTTTTGTGTGTTTTGTTATCTTCATATTGTATCTCTTAGGCATATTGATGTTTAGTTCCTTTTTCTTTTATTCTTCTTCACTTCTGACTTTTTCTAATCTAAATCTGGTCCTTTTCCGTTTCCATGTATCTGAAAAAAGTTGATTGTTTTTGGAGGGAAGAGGACGAGAAAGGAAACGAAAAAAAAGATATCGAATTTTTTAATGAAGATTAAAAAAAAAGAAAATTTGTATAATAAGAACTTTTGAATCGTTAGACACGTTTCTGTACTGTCATATTGCATCAAACATGGAAACTAGTTTATTTTTTATCTCGGATTTATAATAGTTAATTATTAGGCACCTTTAAGACTACAATTATTGTTACTATTATTATTACTTCTATGATAATTATTACTATTATACTACTATTATCATTATGAACTATTTACAGCTATTTATCACTATTTACTGTTGCGACTGCTCCTACTGCAACCATTATGATTGCACTACTATACACGCTATTATTACTGTCTATGATAATTAACAAATATTGTACGATGATGCTTATAAGTGTTTAAATTTTAGATGATTAGATATGAAAGAGATCATGATATCTACTGGATGGAGGGAGGGGTATTTGTAATATGTGCGGTGTACTCGGCGGGGGGCGTCGATCTGAAAAGTCTACCTGATTAAATATATGACTTAATTGTATTTACTCTGTAGGATTTACCATAGTTCTAAACAAGGAATATTTCGGAAGAATGCTCTCAAATGCTCATGTTTATTACTGAGCGAGTCGCGTTGTGTCTTACTTTGTCAATAAGAATTGCAAGTATTGCGCTAATGTAATTTTAAATTTTTTACGAGGTCACACTATAATCAGTAGGTTACAATTAATAACGGATGAACAATTTGCGTAAGCTTCCTCACTATTGATCTCAATACGATTTAGCTTTTTCTTTCCCTTTATGGCATCTGTTCTTTCTCTCGTCAAATTGTTGTAACTTTAACCACTTTTTTTCGTTTCTACATTGTTTTCTTTATTATTTTACCTTGCCATATTTCTCGTAATACACAAATTCGTAATAAGCGGTGCGAATTTTTTTTTTGTGTATGTCATTGATCGACTTTCAAATCAATTAACTCCTGTACTTATCCTCCGCATTGTCTATTTAAAGTGCTCGTTACCATTTTCGGATTCGATACGTTTAATTAACAGTATCGCGTAGCATCGTAGTAACAGATATGTAAAAGTCGATGGGATGATGAGAAAGCATTAACAAACGCGACTCGTGGAAACTTCTGGGATCAACGCAATAACACATTTACTGACTAAACTAAAGACAAGAAAAGACGAGTAGGGAGCTCAATCAAAGGAAAACCACCTTTTACACTAATTATTATGGTAATTACACGAAACACGTAAAACATAACCGTACTCTCAACAGATACACATGTAACACGTACACTTCTACGCGCATAAAGAAGTAAACTAATTAAACAGAGGCCACAAGTTATTGAACATCCAAATAATAGTAAATTAATAAGATGCTAAAAGTAGATAATGAAAAAGAAGTTAAATTGAAAGGGCGATGACTTTGTGGTTGTACTAAATAATACGTTATTTAATACCTACTTGAGAGGCAGAGAGCGAGAGAGGGAGAGAAAGATGAGAGAGAGACTGTGAGAGCAGCAAATTTAAATAGCGAGAGAGAGAGAGAGAGAGAAAGTTTTTATCTTTACGGCTGTTTTTTCAGAACTTATTTTATAAAGTAATATAATAAAGAAACGTAAATGAAAAAGCCACTAGTATATCGATTATGATTATAATTATTACTACTAACTATTGTATTTCTTACTATTATCGATTTTTAAAATAAAGTTAAAGCGTATAAATTTAAAGGATTTTTAAGTGTATGCAAAGCGTTAGGAGAAAGTGATCATAATAACATTTGATTTATAGATGTATTAAGGATATAATTAATGTGTTTGCTGGAATCGGTAAGCCAGGTAAATTAATTTATATTATAATTAACGAGTCTCAGAGGGATGATTAAATTACTCTAGTACGAAGGGATGGGAAATGTGAGGGAGAAAAAAAAGTAAATAATGACACAAAGTTAAATGGCTGCCTTGCCGCACTTGTATATACATATATTTTAGGGTACGCTGGAAAAGTATAATATCGAGATAATAAGCGAAAGTGGTAGCAATGGATTTGAAAAAATACACACAAAATGATGACGAGAAAGCGGGACTATTCGAATAATTGACAATTAATAATTATAACAGATAATATATTTATATTTAACGCGATATTATTAGTATTTTTCAATACAGAAATAATGCATCTAATTAATGTAATAGGTAGCAAATAGGGAAAAATACTTTGATTCTAGCTGTTGTTACTATCTGTCGTAATTTCGTCGTTTTTACGAATTACGACTTGCTCTCAGGGTTGTTACTGTCTTTTTTCCTCTTTTATCTTTTAATTTTCTACCTTTTTCAATCACTTTTTTTTATATTCTCCCTGTCTAAGATTTCACTTCCTATTAGAATCTTTGAAAATGATTGTATTTATATTTTTTAGGTTGGTATCTCATTTCTCTTCTTGTTCTTTCCTTTTTTTCTTTTTTTTTTGTTAATTCTTTTTTTGTTAAATAAATAGGCGCTGAACTCAGTATTTGAAGGAAGCATTCTCAAATGTTTTTTTTTTAAATCATTTTATGAGCGGTGTCATGCGGAAAAGCATGGTTTTTGCTGTAAAATATTTATTGTTGATTCGTAGGACTGAAACACTTTTTATTTCATATAGAGAAGTAATAATTGTACATTAAGGTTTAAGTAATGGGAGGGGGGAGAAGATCACATACAGCTAGATTTAATTCTTCGTTACTTTTAAGACATTATCAACAGGGAGAGTAAAAGAAACAAACAATTCAACTTTATAAACAATGTTAGATGTGTAATTTTTACAATTTTTACACTTTTGCATGTTTTAGTATTTTCCCTCTACTTTACCGAATCATTTACTATTTAAATAATCTTGCTGTCTTTTTCGCGTATTGAAATAATAAAATAATGTTTATTCATTTGTTCATGCATTTCATAAATTCGTTTAATCATTGTCTCTTCTATGTATTTTTTTTCTTGTTTTGTTTTTGCGAGGAATTTCTTAAAGATATATAATATATTTAGTTAATTCACCGTTTGCCTTAATTTAATTAGATAGTGCACGCATTCAATACTTTTAATATAACGAACTTAGTTTGCAAGGTAATTAAATAATAAAAAAGAAAAAGAGTTAAGCATTCAATATTTAAAGATGAGATACGATAAATATATTGTAATTCCGGGGGCGTTACATGTCTGTTTTTAACGTTAACACATACTTGACGTCCCGCTCACTGAAGACTGGTCATTATAATTAAATGTTATACTTAAATAACTTACTATTCATATTGTAATTTATACAAGAAACAGTTTTTATCGATGAGTTTATCTTGTACTTTTAATGGATATTAATGTAATTAGTTGGTATCACAACGACGTATTGGCTATTGCATTTCTACACGCTTATTATTGTATTTCAATTGATTCTTCTAACACATTCGCATTTTTCCCCCTCTTGTTTGTTGGCTTAGTAGGCGAGAAAGAACAACGTCGAAATTCGATAATAGAGTACATATATTTGCCACGAATCAAAACGGCACGAAACTACGTGGGCATTTTTCCAAGTTGTAAGGAATAACGTTCGGGAAAGATCTGTTGGTCGTACGACGATGTATTTTTGACTTTCACGTTGAAATCATTTTTAACTATCATTAAAAGCACAAATTCCATCGATGATAGGTAATAACCAAAAAGAAAGTTAACCACTGCCTGAGCTTGTTCCTTGTCTATCATCGGTTTCGTTGCATGATCAGTTAACGGCCCCAGAATTTTGTAACTTTTCGAGCTGTTGCCAATTGTATCTTAATCATTGTGAGGCACAAAGAAAAGCAACAGAGAACAGAACAAATGAAACGTCGATTAAAGTTGAAACTTGTTTAACACTCAGTTGATCGCGTTCGAATGAAACGATAAGAGAAAGCTAGGAAAGGGAAGAATGGGGAAGTTGTCATTGGTGTAGCGTTCAGGTAGTGCAATGATTTCGGTATTACACGAAAACGTAGGCAGAATACACGCGATTTCAGAGAGGAAGGAAAACACGAAATAGAACAAAATTAAATAATAAGGAACGGAATGTGTGTCATATATGTATATGCATATATAGACGTACATACACTGTTAGAGACACGCGAGTACACTGGTACACACCGTGAATATTCTAAATTACGTTTACAGTAGATGCAGTTAAGGTATTAAATTCTAATTCTGCAAAGTGATTTTCTGCGCGCCTGTTAGGACGACGTAATTGTTGTCGGAAAAAGAAACTAATTAATAATAATAATAATAATAATAAAAAAGAGAAACCTGTATAGTAGCGAAGGGAAAACATAGAAAATTAAAGGAAAAACAAAAAAATTGAGAACACTTCAAGTTTTACAATAAGAGAGAGACAGATAGAGAGAAAAATTCTAAATGTACTACGTTTATGTTAAGTACCCTGCTATAAGCGTGAAAGAAAGAAACTTTATATCGACGTATAGATGGTGTATAGGCGAACCGTTTAACGACACGTTGTGTGCGCAAGAAAAATCGACACGTGTACACACACTCATCGACACACATGTTCACACACCACTCCACACTACTACATTAAAATGCTTCACATTCTGAGACTAAGGGCTTTGGGAGGGAGAGAATTTGAAAAAGAAAAAAAAAAGGGGGAGGAAAACATTTCTAAAGATTCTTAACGAAACCGTGAGTGCATTAGCGGATTGGAGAAACGATCGAATAGGAACGACTAAATAATAATAAGGCTTGTTTCTTCCTGAAATGTTACTCGAGAGCCACTAACCGCAAAAGAAAAATTCAGCATAAACGAAAAGTAGAAAAAGCAACAAACAAAAGCAGACACACAATTAAACAATAAAGAAAACGGGAGAAAAATGAAATTGATATATCTTTATTTCGCTGGAGAAAAATGAAACAAACGATTATCCGCTTTAGTGAATGGAATTCCTACAGTTTGGAATGCTTTGTCTCGCATTGAACGAACGAGAATCGATCGATCTACTTTTATCATATTTTAGTGTGAAGTATAAGATAAAATAAACGTAAAGAAATGAAATAAAGTCGACGATGACGATTGTAACGATAATAAATGAAATTGTTAACTGTAATAACATGACCTGTATACTTGTAACTTTTAGCATTATATTGGTAAGATCGTGCCCCCCTGTACGAGACAAACGATTAGAATATTTATAGTGGAACGATAGATAAATGTGAAACGACGACGAAGAAAAATAAGGAAATATGATTAAATGAAAATGATATATGTTATTAAGATTACGGTCGCATCGGCTGCCAGTCGAGAAAAGTAAACGGCCTAGCCGATGTGACTATGAAACGGCGAAAAAGTAATACGTATCCATGTTCATCATGTTTTACCTCAGATTTAAGGATACATTTAAGGATCTTTACGCTCGCACGCTTTCTGTCCATCTCATTCCCAGTGACCTAGGCTAGAAAACTCTCTGTACCGAATGGAGTGTCCGACTTTTCAATCGTGTTAAACAAATAACACGCTGTCAAGAATTTTAAATAAAAGTTTCCTTAGCTAGAAAAAATTGCACGTGAATTTCTTTTTTCGGGATATGTGTATTCATAATCCAGACGAAGTCGAACACTCCATTATCAGCACAGTAGCAGTAAAAAAAATATATATATACATACATATATATATATATACACACACCAGGCCAAAGCGCATTGTCTCTACCTTTAAGAATTCTCTTAAGGAAGAGTCTAAGAAATTAGAGTTGTAGAATCAAGAAAGAGAGACGAAAGAAGTAAAAAAAAAAAAAAGGAAAACAGGACAGGATAAAGAGAGAGAGGAAGGAAAGGAATAATTATGTAGGAGGAGTAAAAATATTACAGATTGAGAGAGAGAGAGCGAGAGAGAGAGAGATTTTTTGTCGCGGTGAACATTATAATATTATGCGCGTTTACTGATAATAACGATTTAATGAACGATGATTGATTATTATTATTAATTACTATTATTACACATAATACAGAGAGCGGAGATGTTGAGAGAGAACACATGTTTACGTGCTATTCTGTATATATACACGTATATATACAATTTTTTATATATATGTATATATATTCCAAATATATATGTATATATACATATATATGATATATATATATTATTCATTACAACATATATGTATGTACACGCACTCGTATGTCTGCTCGTGTAAATGTATATCTTTAAAAAAAGCAGGACAAAATATATCGATATAGGGTCGTACGTATTTCTTTTTTAAAAATGTTATGTACATTTTGCATGCACGGCCATTCGTGCACGCGTAATGTCGACATATTAACATCTATGTATACCACATATATACACTTCTGTACACACTACAATTTTCTTCGATCTGCTTTATTTTTCTTTTTTTGTTTTGATTCTACTCTCGAGGGAAAATGGCTGTATAAAAAGAAAGAAAGAAATGGAGGGAGGGTGGGAAAATTCATTGAAAAAAAAAGGGAAATTTAACGGTTGATATTCAGACATTGCAATACGGAACGAAAAAAGAACAGATGAGATAAGCAAATACCTTATTAGTCTTAATTAGTTGTGAATAAAGAAAACGAAAGGGGAAGGTAATGGACGGGGAGAGAGAGAGAGAGAGAGAGAGAGAGAATGAGAAGAAGAGAAGAAACGTGTTCGGTAGGAAGAGAGTGAGAAATGTGTAAGATTGTGTGTGAGAGAGAGAGAGAGACAGAGGGTAAATTAATTAGTCTTTAATTAAGTAGGAAGGAAAGGGTAGTAAATTGCATTCAAAACGTACACATTTTTTTCGACGCATGTATTACGTCTCGATAAAAGCAAATATTCTTATCTTTCTTTTTTTTCTGTACAGATACATTTAATCGATTTACGCATTGCCGCGTTAACGATAGTTTTAGCTTTAATTAATTCGATAACTCAACTATTTCTTGGAGACTGAACGTAGTCTTTATCTTCCTAAACGATATTTAACGGTGGTGTACGCATGGTTCGATCGATAATGTCAAGTTGGGTGGTGAGTTATTCAGCCGAGTCGTATTATTCGATTTGTTTTTGTTGTGCAAACGAGACACGATAACAATTCACATTCAAATGTATAGTGCTTGAAAACATCGTATATATGTGTATGTATACATGCGCAACATTGTCTATGAAACATGTGGGAGTCATTAATTTCGCATGCTTAGCACAGAAGTCGACAAAGAAAATTGGGTAAATACTACATAAATATATAGAGAGGTGTGTGGGTTTGTTATTACGATTCGCTATTTTTCAATTGCTGCTACTTTTATTATTGTCATTACTGTCACTCCATAGTAGTTATTTACTTAAGTAGTAGTTGTTGCTAATGCTATTATTACTCTTCTACTTTCCTCACAACTAAGATTATCGCTATTCACTTTTGCAAATATTGCTTTTCCTCTTTTCATATTTTAATCTAACTGTTTCCTAGTTTTCTTGCTCTATTGTCCTTTTTCGTCAGGGTTACATGATTTTATGTGTTAAAACTACAATACAATATCAATAACTAATGGTCGTATCTAGCAACAAAAGTTCATAAGGTCGACTATATAAAAATATAAAGATCAGATATGCATCTTGTTGGTCGTCACATTTACATTCTCGTCCGATTCGTATGATCGTCACGTTCGTCTGAACGTGTACCATTTACTTTCCGAAACGACGTGATAAGTTGAAAGATAAGAGTAGTTATAAATCATGTTAATAGGTCGAATTGTTAGCAGACAGTGGAATGATCCGTAAATTTCTCTTTTTTTTTTTTTGTGGAAATAAAATGATAAAAAGAGGACAAACCGAGAGAAAGGGGGAGAGAGAGAGAGGGAGAGAAAGAGTGAGAGAATGAGATTTTTTGGTATCAGAATAAAAGCTGCTAGCAATTTCTGTAATCTAACTACCGTTTGGATACAATTTACTCGCAGGCATCATCTTTTTAGAATACTTTTAGAGATAATGAAAAAAGAAACAAACGAGAATGGAACACAAGAGGGATACTCAGATGTTTTTTAATCGTTCTTAAGGATTTGTCGAATAACATATACCTCATTGTAACTAATGAACCGTGATTTTCAACGAGGCGTCAGCTGCTTCTTTTTTATTCCTGGAGTTCCTAAACGTGTCGGTCCTTTCGTAATAAGTCCTTCGCTCGTTAGCTGATATCGCAGGCAGCCAGGCCGTCGATTTTCGTCGACCATTACGTTACGTGTTACATACAATTAAATGGTATTATTCCACTAAAGATGTAAATTACTAACCGCTAAGGATTTAACGTGTTACAAGATTTTTCACACTATAGTTAAGCATATTCACGCAGACACACAGAGACAGGCACGTCCGCATTCATTCAACGCCTCTTTCTATGATACTTCCGCGATCGTGAGTTACTAGATAAATCAAAAGAAATAATCGAGTAGCCTGTAGAAATTTTGTACAGTCGAACGTTTGTTCAGTCCATAAATTAACGCTTAACATCAGTCTCTCAGATCACGTATATAATCGTAACGATAGGTTAGTTTTCTTTCCCATTTTCTCTTTATATTTTCTCAAAATAACAGCCAAGTCCGAGAGATCGATGTTACGGGTTAAAAAAAGAAGAAATCTCGACGTTTCAGACTGAAACTCTCTAAGCGGTTAAGAATAGTTATTACTCTCGCCTTGATTTTCACGCATTATTTGCAGAACCGGCGAAGAGAGATGCTATGGTAGCTCACGATTAGACCGTTCAATTTTAAGTAAGTCAGCCTCTAAGCAATTCGGGACCCGAAAGAAACGTTTTTCGATTAAGTACTAGTTAATTATAATACGTAATTAATTCCTAGGGATATCGTGATCGGGCAGAAGTACAACGTAAAAAAACGAATGAATCGAATGGATTAAAAAGTTGGGTGCAGAATGCGGGGATTATGTATGACTAGGGGGAAGGGGTGGAGAGTAGAATTTTTCGATAAGAAAGAATCATGAACGAAGCCTTAAAATGCAGATAAACAAAAAAAAAACGGTACTTTTACTCTTCGTATAGAAATCTACTGGTTAATATACTTAGACGGTACGTCCAGATCAGAAAGATACAAAACTTGTTAGATTGTTATTACTGATATTAATCGATTAATTGATTAATTAATTAAGGGATTTAACGTAATGGTTTATTGTCGAATTAAACAAGCAACCGTTCTCTAGTTGGATACGCAGATACGTATCTTTCTATCAGCTGAATTCGTGTCGGAATAAGTTCACCCTTGCATTTAGCATTCGTAATGACGAGTGCCGCCGCGACAAACGTGACCGTCATGCGACCAGAATTTCTATGATATTCGATGTGCTCGAAACAGTAAATGTGACGACAACGGAGGACATTTTTCCGTTTTTTAAGCGTAGGCATAGTTCAATGAACTTGAACAAGTCACGAAAAAGATACAGAATATAATAGGATGTTGAAGAATTTGTACACACAAGCGTACTTTGCTTGAACTTAATTAGAAGACCACGTTACCCTTATTAGAGACAAGTATGCATATACCTGTATACCGTTCGACTATAAAATCGACATAAACGACGGTATAAAACGAGATTCGATAAACACAATGTGTTTTTACGACACGAAAAACACGAAGTTTTTACGAGTCTTGTATGCGCATGCACTAATCCTTTTACCATAGAATTAACTGTTTGTACTTTAACGAGTAATATTTAATATTTCGATGTGCATCTATCAATATACGTGTGTACGTACGTACGTAGAAAAAGAGAAATCGCGAAGATAAATAGAAGTTTCCGTGTATAATTATAACTTAAGGAAAACAAACAAATATTAACGAGAGAATAAATCAGGGCCGGCTGGTGGTTGGAACGAATTTTCGATAACTCTGTCTATCGTAGCACGTGTTTAAGATTCCATAATTTTATTTGCTAAGATGTTAATTTTAACGATGGAAATTAGTTATTCGATGATAGTTGCTAATTACGTTTGAGTCCCGACTGAAAAGTATCCGAGTACAACTAGCTTCGAACATAAGCAAGGCTGAAACGAATGAAATTGACTTTGCTCATTCCAAGAATGTCGAGTCCTCTGAAACGGTCCTAATAAGACTGACACTCTCGGACAAAACGAAAAATAACAAAAAAATAACAAAAACAAAATAAATAAAAGAATATCTTAGATGAAACAAATTGTAAAAAGTAAAAGTAAAGATATGTTGTATCGTAAAAAAACGATTCCTATGGTAAGTCTTAATTTTCGCGTTTAAAAGACCATACTCTTTGCTTATTTAATCATTACGGTACTTTTTCGCTGAGCAAAATACGTCCAACGACCACTGCCCTTTAAAAGGACAACAGCTTAAGCAAAGAGAGGACCCTTTTTTCGCGTAGGTTAACGAAAAATTCTTCAATCTGAGATTCTCAGAGATGAATATCGAAAAAGGAGGCGAGGGTTCGTATAAAGAAAAAAGATGATAAGAGGAAGAAGGGGAAGAACGAAGAACGAAAAGATGAAAAAAAAATTGTAAATCAGTGTTAATTATTCGAACTGAAAGGAAGCGCCTCTGCTTTTTCTCCTGCGAACGATACGTCGATTTGGAAATATTGCCGTGTCACTTTAGGCTTAGGATTATTAAACGTGAAACAAAAGGGGGAGGGACGTCGATGAAACTATTAAAGGTAAAAGAAGTGTCAAAGTACTGCTACGATTTATGAAACTATTTACTATTTATGACTAGTAACACATAAACAAGGAACCATACTGTTGTTGTTATTATTTTCTATTGTAATTAATTAATTATCACAAATTACAATGGCTTTACTATTTTCTTGAATAAATGCCTATATCTACAGCTTCTCGAGCGCGTTTCAGCGTAGCTTAAGTTTATATCAGAAGAGGAGAAAACGAGGGAATGAGCGGTTGATTAAATCATTCGACAGTGAGATTGTATGGCATGGAGAGTAAAAATGGTGGAGAACGAGATATCGCGAGATGCAGGGTGAACGAGTTAAAGCGAGAATGAGACGCAATTTGATTGGTGTTTTGCGAAAGAATGTGAATGAACGAACGGGAACGAATCATTTTAAGAAAGTGGAAAAGTGTGGACAAAGGAAGAAAGATGTAAAAGAAAAAGTGAAAAATAAGATGAGTATGAAAACAGGCTGCAGCTAACGTAAACGGGTAGTTAGATAAATAAGGGTAGTAAGTGAATTTAAACAGAGAATTATTATATTTAACGCATGAGGTGCTGACGATCGGGCCCCGCGGACACAAAATCCTCGAAGTATTAATTAAAAGTGGACGCCGTTTTTAAGGTTATTATCGACTATCATGTTTATTATATTAAATAATAGTTAAAGGCTATCTAACGTTTAACGGTCTAGTTTACACGATAAATGATTACATGAAAACTTTACCTCTGCCTAAGGATAGATTGTACGAATCGATTTAACGAGAAAATAAGGAAAAATAAAATGACGATAAGACAAAAAGTTGTAGCTGGTTAAGAGCGAATCGAAAATAAGATAAGTAAATAATGAAATAGAATTTTACGGGGAGGGGGGTTGATCAATAAATACTCGAAAGTACACCAAAAGTGCTACCAGGGGAAGTGGGAACCGGTATATTCGAGCGATAGGGAATCGTGTTATAGTCCTAAGGGAGAAGAACAGATAACGTTTGTTTTATCTTTCCGTTTTACCGTCGTTGGACAAGAACATTTACCGATTCCTCTCTTTAATTCTTTTTTTCTTTTCCTTCACTTTTCAGTCGTAGAATTTTTCGTTTGCCACGTTTGTATCCTGTCGCTATCTTGCTGTTGCTTTGTTATACTTCGATGCTGCTTTCGAACGTTTACGTAGCGTTTCGATAAAACGGCAGGCTCTTAGAACGTGTCTTAAAAGCGTACGTTAGTCGTACGATTCTAATAATCGTAAAAAATAAAAGAAAAAAAAAAGAAAAAGGGAAGGAAGAAAGGTCGACACTCGGCGGAGAAAGTGAGAATTGTGTGAATCGAGCGTATATGTATAGACGTGAGAGTGCATGAGGGAATCCGGACAACGTTGTAGGTAAATCGATATAATTATTGATTAAGGGATAAGTTGTGTACAAATGTATTATAAATTAATGATTATCCTCAGAGTACCTTAAACGCAGAAAGATGAGAGAAAACGAGAGAGAAAAACGAAGCTCACCTTTGACTTAAACACACATACATACACACAATATTACGTAGAATTTTCTCCCAAACCTCCCCCGTTTTTATACGGTTGGGCCTTTTTGGCTGAGGTCGCGAATACTTTTCCAGGCCGTGCTTTTATGGGGATGAGGCAAAGCGTAGGATCAATACTTAAGGTATCCATTAATTATCTAATTAATTAATTAAAGCGTATAAACTTGACATAAGAGAAAACCGTTGCTTAGGGAAGTATTAAAATAGAGAGCGAAACGAAGATATTTTTAATGAAACAAACAAATGCCAACCATTGTGTTCTCGTGAGAATCATAATTGTTCCGTAACTCTTAAGTGAAAAGGAAAAATCGCGTATCTAAGTCGTTAATTAGTCGTTGTAATTTTAATTCTTTTGTTAGAAAGCAAATTGTAATAAACGGGTGTACGAAAGGTCAGGGAGAGAGAGACTGAGAGCGTTGTTAAGTTGCTGGTTAATTGGTTAATTGGATGAGGAGGGGAGATAATAAAAATGATTACAAGAACAGAGAGTGACGAATGTTGACGAATGAAAGACAGATGGATATTACGGTATATAGTACGAGGAATGAATCGAGAGCCGACGAAATTAAGTTTACGAGAAAGAAAATCATAAAACGAGCATGAATCGCTGGTGACTGCAGAAGAGAGAATCTAGTGACATAGAGGAAACGATTGTTGGAAAGTTTCATGGACACGAGAGGGAGAGAAAGGCAAACAGGTGCGAATGGGATCAGCGTGGAAGTGGCGAGAGGAGAGCGTGTAGAGATAAATTTTCGACGTTCAAACGACAGAGACACACAGTGCCGCCAAGATTTCTAGTAATACAAAGAACATAGTTTGTACGCGATGTACAAGTGGCACCGTTTGGTGCCGAACCAGGTTTAAGGTTTGCCAAATCTTTGATAAGTAAAGAAAAAAAAAACATTAAAATAAAAAGATAAAAACACGCGAGACAATGTAAAAGTTTATTAAGCTGCATTACGTATATAGTGCATAGGAAGTACATGCATTAAAAGAATCATAGCTAAACCGTTAGTGCTTAAAACGCGACGATGTGATGAAAGTGCCGACGCAATATTTCCAAATCGTATCAAGAGAAGAAAAACCTCCCTAACCACCTGAAATTTTCATCAGAAACTTTTTCCAATAATTAGATCCAGCATTACGAAACTTTCCAGATAAATCGAAGACGAGCTGAACACAGAGGTGATTGTTTTCCTCCTCATCCCATCAGGATCGTTTCTTATTAGGGTACGGTTGTTTGTCACTTGATTTGGTCGTGAATTGTAAATTTCGTTCTATGATAGTGTATGTAAAATACGCGACACACGGTGACCAAGGGAAAGGAGAAAGGGACAGAGACTAACGAAAATTTCGAAGAGTAGCTTAATAGCGGATTAACGATCGTTATCTAATTTTAGCGACATTAGTTAATCTGATAAGAATGAGGGAGTGATAGGGCACGAATGTTGCGTGTAGGTCCTTGGATCGATGGAGGTACATAGATTTGATAGTTACACACAATGTTGATGGAACAAATCTCACACACGTGAAGCTGAAACAAAGAAACACACACATATATAACACAACATCCCTTGTCACGTGTGTGATTTGGCAACGATATGAGAGAGGAAGTAAAAAATCAGCTGCGTAAATCTTGCTATTTGTCCGATAGGATTGGGGTGGAGTGAGGGAACGGATAAAACGAGGAAAGACGAACGATAGAAAAGGTAACACGAACATGGTTGATAATGACATAGAGCGGAAAATCGTCAGAGCATCGAAAAGTGTGCATGATCATGTGTGCATGAATATTTTCATTCAAGAGGGAAGAAAGAAAGAAAATTCTCCGAGTTTGGTGTTTAATATTTTCCGTGTGCTGTCAAAATAAGACGAGAAACGGTCAACCATAGAAGGAGATTCATTAAGAAAGGTTTAAATTACGATATCAAAAGTGTTGTCAGGCAGGTCCAATTGGGGAGGGCACAATCTCTATTTGTGAATTGCCGATTTCTGCTTTATTTTCACTCAATGAATATATCCTTTTATAATTGTGTAACGTTTCACTTCTACCTGCTCTCCTCACTCCCAAAATGACACATAAAAACAGTACCACTACTATTGCTACCGTACTATTACTATTACTACTACTGCTACTACTATTACTATATTGTAACTACTACTATTATTATGATTATTATTAATTATTATTGATTATTGTCATTATTACTACTATTATTATTATTCATTAAATACACACATACACATATATATAAATATAAATAAATAAATAAATATATATATATTATATATATATTAATATACTTAACGGTGTTTCTAGTGGATTAATTGATTATTGATACTTAAGATATTATATTAATAATATTAATATAACGATTATAATGATGATATATATAATTATATATAAAAATATATGAATATATATATATATGATATACTGATGATAAGTTGATATGCTGATAATTATTATGATAATAATATAGAAGAAAAAGAGTGGATCATTATTCGTAAAGTACATACTGGTATAGATTATGAGGATGATTAAATAGAAAATGATATTGATGAAAAAGAAACAAATGAATTTTGTCAATCGAATCCAAACAATCTCTTCCTTCGTTTTAAAGTCATCTGTTTTTCGTATTATTAAGTGGTTAATCTTAGAACTTTTATTTTATCCAAAAGGTTGAGAGACTTAAAACACTGCACAGTTTGATATTGTTATCATTACATTATCTATTCCCGTTTTTTAATAACCGTGAATTAATTACGTAAGAGGAATGTATGCAACTTTAAATAAAATTAGAAAATATTTTGCGAATGAATGAGCGCGCGAATGAAAGCGAGCATGCGAGTGCACGTGAAAGTTCCTTTTTCGCCTAATTGTTTCGGTAGCCACGCCTTTCCGTCATTCGCTCAAACAGTTGTTAAAATAGAATTGTCATTCTAAACTAGTTCCTTCTACTTTCTTTTTGTCGCTTCTGTTTTGCAATTAGCTCTTAGCAACAACTTCCGTTTTCCGAAATCATTTCGTTTGTGAAAGTTCCACGCGAATTTCAGTTGCTGGTTCCTCTTCGGTCCTAATTCAACTTTTTTTTTTTGTACAAACTAAAATTTTCTTTTTATCCGGTACGATTCGAACGCAAACGTAAATGATTTTGTTGTATAGGACGGAATTACAGAGGTGGTCCACTATTTTAAAGAATATTTTTTAAATTCCTTTTCTTTTTTTTTATATCATTGACATAAGTAAAGAAACGATGGAGACGAGCTTTTCATTGGTGCAGTGTTTTATGCGCGTCCCAACGTATCAGTTCATTACATCTCGAAACTGAGCTTAATAAATGTATTCACTAGATTAAAAATATATCAAGTATACTCTCTTATATTTTACTGCAAAACCAGGATATTTAAAGATACTCAGGTTCGAGGTATATCCTGTCTTTGTCGATACTTTAGGGGCCAATTATTTATTTTCTCATCAGATTTTAGTTGACAATCTCTAACGATGAATTACTTTACTTTTATATCTATGTAATATTTTTCATTCATAATTAAGTAACTTGCCCCTTTAGTATCTCTCATCCGTATCAATATATAATTTTCTTTTAAGTTAAGTTAAATTCCATGTTTTCTAAGCATATGAAAAAAGAGGTACTTTTCACTATCACAGTGTAAATCATGAAAATTTGCATTGGTGTCGCCGCGCTGACACGTCATTCTAAATTTACACTTTTACGCCTAGCGAAGGGCGTGTTCGGGACGGCCCGCACTACCTAATTTCCTCCTTTATTTCCCGCAGACAACACCCCGATCCCAAAGTTCAAAAATACTGAAAGTGGAAGTCCGACCTTCATTCCGAACGGAGACGCAGCCCCAGGTCCCCAACGGTTTTCCTTGACCCAGCACACGAATTATCACCCTTATAGGCGCTAAGAAATAGCAAAAACAGCCTACCAAAGACAAATCAAGCCTTTAGGTTCTTAATATAAAAAAGGAAAAAAAAACAGCAAAATTTAGGAAAATGGAAAAGAGGGAGGTTGGCGGCGCTGTAATGGAGGAATGAAAAAAAAAAAAGAAAGAAATGGTGTAAGGTGGTAGATTTCGATGAGAACGTTTCCAAACGTGGCCATCATCCTCTTTGTTTCCCTATGCCTGAATTCATGTCCACGTTTTGATACATTATTAAGGAAAATTCCTTTTATAGTTGTCACTTTTTGATCGTTTCGTACCGAACGATGATTCGTAAATAGCCCGTAAGATGATTTATCTATTAAGGATTTATATAAGCTACGTGCAAGTGACGCGTCCTTTTAAAAATTAAGATTACTTAAGGCCTACCATTTAGATCTGTTATTAAGTTACGTATATTAATTAAATTTTACCATACGGGAGCTTTTTAGATTTGTGACATATCTATGCTATTCTTTCCCCCCCTTTTTTTAATTTATACGCATAGATCTAATGTAGAAAATGGAATCATGGTATTAATGATTGTCTGTATATTTATTTAAGAGGCTGCGAAATATAAGTCGAAATTTAGGGCAGGGTCCTTTGTTGTACTTGAACTTGAAAGTATAGCAACTTGTTTCAAGATCGGATCATTTTAATTCATTTACTGTGCAAAGTCGAAGTTCGACTAAATTCTACTAAATTGCGTCCTTTGCGTCAACGTCCTGTTCGAATCGGGAAGACGCGTTGAAATTCGTGTGTAGGAAGATGAAGCTCCCAGCGGAGATTCAAATTAAACTTGATCGTAAACTCTATTTGCTTCGAAGTTGCTCGGCGCTCGTGATACATAGTACTAAGTCCTTTTATACTAATTATTAAGGCCGCGAGAGATATGGAAGAAATATAAATTTTGTACTGAAAATTGTAAGAGAGAAAGAGTGGGAGAGAAAGGGAGAGAGCGAGAATTGGATGAAAAGTAAGGAGCATATTATAACTTCATTGTTTTAATCCTCGTATATTTAAGTCGGCGGTGTTTAGTCGATAAGCACTATACGATTAAGATGATCAAGGACGTAATATAATAAGCTTTTCGTACTTGCACGTTACGAAACATTTTTGATAGAATTTATTTCTTTGTTGCACGACCTGATCGTTTTCTGCTTCTTTTTTCTATTATACGTTAATCATATAGATTATTAATTAATTCTAATATATCGATATTAATACACCATTTTTTTTCTTTTTATAAATCTTATGTAAAGTGTATTCTCGGAGCTTTGTTGACAGAGCACGTTCTAGAAGATCTTGAAGATTCTCGCCCACGAATCGACCACCTAACATCCTTCAATCGCTATTACTATTTAATTTACTTTTACGTTCACGCGCGCGTCGCGTTGCTCGAGCCAATTCAATTAATTCGTAATTCCGGGGGCGATCCTTTCCATTAACGCTGTCAATCTCTTTTTTAATCCACCATTTCTTCCCTGTGACCTAAAACTCTTTATCGCGACGTGGCCTTCAAACCCGCCACTGTGCCCGACAAGATTATCAAAGAGGTTGACAATGCTTCGATCAATGCTATTTTATTTTGGGCTCGATGATTCGAGAAATTTTTTATTTGATCCATAGTCAATCTCTTCGATCGTCCTCGAATCGTCCCATCTTTCGTTCGTGACTACACGCGCTACTGCTCTCTGTCTCTACCGATCTTTCCTTGATTACAATCCTGGATCGCGTCCTGGCACACGTACGTTCATTTATACGATTCTAACAGGCACCGAATACGGACCTCCGAGACTAGGAAGCGTTTCTCCTGCCCCAGGAACCACCAACGGCAACAACGGCGGCGGTGGACCCAAAAGGGGTCACACAGGATCCTCATCCAGCTCCAACAATTACCATCCCTATCGTCGCTAGAGATGGACTGAAAAACAAATCGGTTTTTCGCCGTATTACGCGATGTTTCGCTTCTTTTTTTCATATTAATCAACGATCGACTGCCGCATCATACATGTCGCGCTTACACGACACTTGCATATCACACGTGTAAATCTTCGTTTGTGTGTGCGTGTATGAGTGAGCATGCATGGCAACGAGAATCATAATAGAGCAAAAGAGACGAAGATAATTTTTGTATAGCTTTTTTAAGTCAACGAGAGAGGCATCTCTCGAATAACGGTTTCAAAGCAATGAAAGAACGATGGTTACGCTTTTTATAAGAATGGAACGCAGAATGGTCGTTCTTTTGCTGTTCTCATTACGACTTGAGTCGGAAGAGGAGCGAAAAAAGATCTCAAGGACTATCATCGAAAAATTGTACATTTGGAGAGTATTCGTGGGCTGCAGGATAGAAGTCCTCTGAAGATGTGACGAGAGATCATTAGAAGAAGGCGAGTTGCCAGTTCTGGAAGAGCATCAAGGACCAATTATTATACACGATCAGGAAACACCAGTTCCGAACTCAAAGCGAAGAAGTTTTTCCCAGCATTGTACTATAAACTATTTACGATCGCTTTTAAAGAGATAAAATTATTTTCGGCCAGGCTGTGTAGATCAAACTGTCGAATTAATCATTTACTTGTTATTTTCTATGGGAAAATTCGTACAGATCGGTCGAGAATTTTTGTTTCGCGAATATAAAGAAAGATGTGGTAAGGAAACTGGAATCTTATTAAGAAGCATTAATGTTGACTGGTTCATCCAAAACGATTATAGGTATTGTAAGATTTAGATGTAAGCATTTTCAACGTATCGATCCATTGAAATCTTCGTCAGAATTAGCTACAAGAAGCTATTAAGTACTTTAGAAACGTGACTTATCAGTTTGTCTGATTGCCTTTCTCTTTTTTTCATATCCACCCCTTTATTTGGTTAATTTGTAAGAGACGTTAAAATAGGAAATTACCTCGAATCTGTGATCAAATCAAAAAGTAGATAATATCTCTTTGAATTATCTCGCGACGGAACATTTTATGAGAAAAGACATGTACAGAATAAGCTGATGCCAATTTTGTTCATTTTTTAAATTTAATAATTCCGACCGGCGATTAAAACAAACAAAAAATAAATTCGTTTCAAAAGTCGACAAGAAACCTAATCCTTTGTTTTTTTCAATTTCTGCCGTAGGAAGTTTATTTCCTAGACGTCCTGTTCATTTTACTGACTGGATGACGCGAGGCTTGTGGACTTGAGGTAAAAGAACCGGAAACACGCGTTTAGCCGCGGTCGGGCTTAACGGGCCGCGAGAATTAAAAGGGATGTTTTGCATATTAATTTAAACAATCAAACTGGTCCTTTGTCCTAAATTCAATCTTCCATCTCCTATATATTTTATGTTTCTTTTTGTTTCTTGTATTTTACGTTTGTACTCTTCTACTTGTTGTGTCTGTTGTATAGTTGTTTGCGTATTAATTTGGTACCCACTTCTTTCTTCCGCTTCGAGAATCGGAGACTTATATAAATATGCATATATATTATTATATATCGAACGAACGAAACACGAATTATTCATGTACATCGTAATAAGAGCAGCAACTCCAATCCTCGCGAATTCCTCGGTAATTATTCGTATGTATTGGGATTAGAAAGGTTTCGTGCGTTACGATGAAAAGGGAATGGAGGTAAAGGAAGAGTATATATTTTTCATGGTTCGAGAATAAGAATATAGAGAACGAAAGTATGCACGAAAGCGGCAGAAGAGTGGAAACGATTTAAAAAATGCGTAGATGTGTCACGTATCTGCGTTTTGTGCGAGCCAATAGCTTCGTCCATATTTAGAATAATGTGTAATTTAAAAATATTAAACTAAGTAGACCTCATTATTTACGTAAGTGCAGTTAACAGTGGATATTTGTATTTATTAATTGTATATGCCTATGAGACTATGTATAACGTATATTTTCGTACATCCGGGAAGTTGTTACGATAAAGGGCGTTAAAAAAGCGTAGAAACACTTGTGAACGTTTCCCTCGATATGTCAGTGTTCTTTTCCCAGACGGAAGAAATAAAAGACAAAGAATGAAAATAAAGATGCTAAACACCATTGTGCTTCTCGGTCACCGGCACGCACGTACTTTTTCGCAATGGTATGAGACATACATCATCACTTTTTTCGTATGTAAGCGTTCGAACAGAAAGAATAATTAGTTATCAGAAAGGCTGACATTCTACGGAGGAGTGAAAATCGACAGAACCACGGAGCTATAGTGATTCTCATTGTATTAATAATAATTAATTATTGATAACACTTAAATGTAATGTTAAGAGTTAGGAAGCCTGGCGTGAATTTATATGCCTATTTAATGTACGATTTGTACAATTCTGGGTACGATATACGATTATGATAATTAATTGCCATTGGTGGCACTCGAGCCTCGTTTATACCATCACCGCTGATAGCTATTATAAATTAGTAATGAAATAATAATAATAATATGATGATGATGATGATGATGATGATGATGATGATGATAATGATGATGATGATGATGATGATGGTGATGGTGATGGTGGTGATGATGATGATGATGATGATGATGATGATGATGATGATGATGATGATGATGATGATGATGATGATGATGATGATGATGATGATGATGATGATGATGATGATAATGATGATGATGATGATGATGATAGATATATCGTTCATAATATTTTGTTATATATTGCGAGGATGGAAACAGCAAGAAATGCATTCTTTTATAGTATAGAAACAAATGAATATTCCGTATGGATTAATAAACATTCACATTTTAATAGAATACTCTGTTTAGGCTACTCCAGATACACCATTGTCCTGATAAGTATCCTGCCAATTTTCCTGATAACCACCTTACACTGCCTAACATCCTTATCATCCCCCGCTGCAAGTTATCATTTTCAAGATCAACAATTCAAGGATTAGGATCGATTTAAGGTAAGATATTTTAATTTTTATAGATATTTTATTTGGAGATTTATGGAATATCGAAATTTTGTCAGTATATTTTCACGGAATTTTATTATACCGAGATATTGATGCCTGAAACTATCGCATAAAATTACGGATTTTAGTTTCTTTCGTAAATTATTAAGAAATTGTATGTTTAAAGTTATTATTTCTAAAATTAGAATTTCAATTATAATTCTAAAGTTATTATTGAAATTCTAGTTTTCAATATTTGAAATGTTGAGAAATATAAATCAGATTTTCTTTCTTTCTAATGGATAATTCTGCTACATATTGTTTCATAATTGGACGGGGTATAGTGGTTTAAAAATAGTTTACTATAGACTATTAATCAGGCATTTATTTAATTGTACGTAATACTCAGATATGTAGATTGTCTTCCTCGAATTATACAATGATTGAAAGTTTCGTGATAGTTTCCTTCGTCTACTCTCTATGCATTTCTTTTATCACATCGAAAGCCCTGTATAATTTCTCTGTTTTTTCGCACTTATTCTAGAAGTATTTACGTATTACGCTGACGTATTTACAGTAGAAATTTGGAATAGGATTTTCGAACAACTGGATGAATATATCGAATAAAAGATAAAATGAAATAGGACGGCTTCGGACGTCGATCATTTCTTTAACTAACAAATGAAAATGAAAGTTACAACACTGCTGAATTGTTCGAATTTTCTAAAAATATATATAAAGTATCAACATTAAAATATCTAGACTCGAAAATTTGTACATTTGCGCGATGATATGAATTTGTTCCATTTCATTTGAAAGATTCAAATCAGATTTCGCGATATATCGAAAGCTTTCGTTGATTCGCAGAACTTATTTTCGTTTCGTTGATCTTCGAATGCTAAACGACAATTTCACTATGATACACGCCTCTATATTGAAACATACTGTAAAAAAGGTAAGATCAGCGTCTCTACAGATATGCCACATAGTGAGTATCGCTAAAATTTTCTACCGAAGATCCTTCAAATTCTCCTAGTTTCTGTCCTTCGTAACTTTCTTCTCATTCAAGCAGGATCATCAATTATCTTTAAGTGATCGAGCATTTATGACATCGCTGTTTGTTCATTTTCTCTTTCCCGTCTTTCTCTTGATCCATGTGCTTACGAACGGATTCTATAATTATTTTCACGATAGTTTTTTTTTTTTCGTTGCAAAATAAATATATTAGTAATTTTGTAATAAATCTCTTACCAGCGACAGACTTTTTGTCTACTGCAAACAAAGCGTCGCAAAGCTCTTTCCCTATGGAGATTTCAGGATTCAATCCCGACGCCCAGATCATCAACATTCGGAAACCGTGTTCCTTGTAACTCGAAGGACCTATAAGAGGAGCTTTATCGTCCTTTTCGTAAGGCTGTTCTCGGTTTACGGAGGCAACATCGAGGATCAAAATATTTTTGTAAATTACAATTTATCGTTAAATCATCTAATCGTCTTTATCATTCGAGAACTACTTATTTTAAGAAATGAACTTTATACCTCGATGACTCTTTGCAATCTTCGCGTTTTCGATTTGAAATTTTCTCTTATAAAATATGTATAAAATAATTATTTTACCAGTGTATTGATGCTCGATTGCTCGAATCTGATCGTTTGTGAACGCCCAATGCAACGCCAATTTTTTCCAATCCTCGGGACCTAATTGTTTGTATGCCAACTTCCATAAAATCGATCGAATATGCTCCGAAAAGGCGCCATTGTTACTGGAAATGCTTCCACCCCTCGATCCTTCTCGCCATCTTCTTCTAGCTGGCGTTAGATCACGAATTTCTTTGTCGGATGTTGAATCCTCCTAAAAAGATTGCTGTCTGTCACCTTTGTCTGCTGTACGTGTAAACTTTGATCCTTCTACAGGTTGTTTATTCTTTATGAACCAAATTGAAGTGTAAAAATTACGTAAACGTAACATTATTGACGAACGTTGATAAAATGTAGCATTGTTTTATCAAGGTAGATACTTTAGATGTTTTATTATACACATCAGACACACAAGAAGAATTTCTAGATTACAGTAGTATAGAGACATTTCAAGACTTTAGACTGAAGCTTTATAAAATTCTAAGATCTAGATGGAAGAAGAGATAGCGACGATAAAAATATTAAATGAATCCTTGGAATTGTTTGTCAGAATTACACATAAGAATTTCCATGATTTTAAAAAAGAATAGAAATACTTCGCATTTTGAATTTCATAATATCGTGAGATTCGAATGAAAAATTTGTTGCAAGAAAATACCAAACGAATCGTCGGAATGTTTCCTCTCTTCGTTGATATTAGGAAGCGAGATTCAACGATGCAAATTAATTGGAAAAATATATGCAAAGGATGTGCTACGTTAATACACCGCTTCTTAATGAGTTAACACAAAAGTCTCGGGTCGTCGACTGAATAATAATTGTAAACCAAGGGAACATAATATTCTGCAAATTTTACGTCACCTTAATGGAACGTTTAAGCCACCTACCGGTGTGGGATAGTCCAATCTCGCGGTTTTAATTATCATGTCGACGATTGCCGTGAAACTGCCTCTTGCTGCGATGTAAAGCGGTGTCCTGCCGCTCTGTGAACATCCGACAACTTCGTTTTAACTTTATTAACTTTATTAAGTTCACAAATGCCACAGCGGTGTCGATGTCAAGTTGGAGTACTCTCGAATTGAAGCATATCATGCACGCTGCCCTGCCTGTGTAAACTTTGTTCAAGGAAGGTAGCCTTGTTGACTATGTTAGCTCGTCACATTCGTGTTAAACCGGGGTTAACATACTCGGTACAAAGAGACGCCTACATTGATTGTGTTGGGTCGACATGCCACACCGTTGCGAGAAATTTTCCCGATGGAATAACCCCGGTATTATTTTACAAACGAAGTTTAATGCTTGGAAATGGAAATGGACGTCGAGTACATTACGACACGTCCGGGACTACGTTCGCGGTTGCAGGTAGTAAAACCGCGATACACTTGTGCAACTAAGTTTCCACCGTAACGTTGATTTTACCAGTTGTACCAGTTTCAGCTATTTCGGTAATTTCACGTCAGATATACGAATATTTCAACAGTTACCGTGGAAAGCTTTTATGTAATATTACATGGTTTATAGAAAACGTTTTGAAACTTTGTCAGCTCTGTAACGTGATACGACTGTTATGGTTATATTCGTA
Organism: Bombus vancouverensis nearcticus; assembly: GCF_051014615.1. Lineage (NCBI taxonomy): Eukaryota > Metazoa > Arthropoda > Insecta > Hymenoptera > Apidae > Bombus > Bombus vancouverensis. The sequence continues at coordinate 8,513,062 of NC_134921.1, read as the reverse complement.
CAATTTAAAACAAATCTGAAAACGTAGATAGAAAAGAGGAAATATTCGCTGCAATCATGTATTTAGCAAAAAACTAGCATACCATAAACAAACGTCTTAAACATTTAATACATGTAAAAAATGGAGTAACTGAATGTTGAAGTTTGTTAATAGAATGGTTAATTGTCCGTTTAAATACTTTTGTACTACAACGATTCCAATCGAAAACGCTAAGAGCCTTAATAGACGCACCTTGGTATGTTACCAACGAAACCATCCATCGCGACCTCAAGATACCTACAGTCAAAGAGGAAATAGCAAAATATAGCGACAGATATAGCAAAAGAGTCAACAAACACCGAAACCCCCTAATCACTGGACTACTCGATACGACGGACCAGATTCGCAGGCTGAAGAGGCACTACCCGCTAGATCTAAACGTTAGATTCATTTAGTTATCCAAATTAAGCATATGCACTTACTTATAATACTTATAAATTATACCTATCTATAATAAGTATTAACTTATTGTAAATAAACAGCCATGTCACTGCGCCACGCCAGAAAAATTACTGAAAATTCTCAACGCGAGAATTGATTGTAATTTCAATAAATAAATAAAAAAAAAATACTTTTGTGCTCTCTACGAAATATATATTTCCACTGTGTTACGTCGCGTAACACTCTACCTAGCCCAGGCCACATACCGCTGGCAAGATGGCAACCAGATGTCGTCGGATACTCACTGCGTACCCTCAATAGTCTCAAGTACCTTCCATAAATCTCAGGAATTTCCTAGTAGAGGTCCTTCAAACCAAACACACGTCTGCATTTCTAAAGACTATTGTCTACTACAGCTTGACAAGGGAAAGTTAGTTTTTCTCACGTATGATGCAACTTTCCTCCCACTAACCACTTTCTCTCGAGGGCGGTTAAGACCCTTCGTTTAACCAATTAACAACGAAGCCTATTTCCCTCACTCTCTTAACTAAAATCGGCACCAACAAATCCGATGGTCCCGTGCGCTAGACACACCCATCCTTAGCTTTCCTCCGCCACAGCATCGTCTCCGGACGGCACTGATTTTACATCCTTCGAACGGTCAACATCCTTCGACCGGGTACACACACCCGCAGATCAGTCACTCATTCATCTCGTACATACGCATCAGCGTAACTGCCTTCGTTATAAGTTGTTGGAATAAACGGTGAAATATAACTTACTATACTGTGTCGTATTCATTCAATCACCTCTGTTATCTTAACCGAAACAGGGGAACGACTACTTCGCGGCGTCGATTAACCGAATCGTAGCGAGAATTTACGCCTCTCGCTGACGCGTTTTCCTCGCGACCGCGTCTCTCCGCGAACGGTCGTAACACACTGAATGTACATTTTTAGATCGGATTTAAACTATGCCAATATAGTCACGACAGTCGCGTCTCATTACAGCGTTAACAAAATTTTGAAATGTTTCCTACTACATACATGATCTATTCATAAAAAATATCTACGAGTTTTCGAATCTTTTCATGAACCTATTTATATCATTTTGGAAAAGCAAATAAAGAACGGAACTACCAAAAGCGAATAGTATCGGTATTTACCTGTTCCCTTTGTTCGATATTCGCACCTGCTGCTAGCAGCAGTTCGCAAATATCCGTGTGTCCCATTTCTGCGGCGATGTGAATCGGCGATTGTAATCTCTGGAACAGATAGAATCGAATCGTGTCACGAGCGAATGTGTAAAAATGCGTTTCATCCACGAACACTGTCGTACGCACCGAATTTAAGCAATTTAGATCGACGCCTTTATTGATCAGTATCTCGACCGTTTCTACTTCGTTGTTTTGACAGGCCAAATGCAAAGGCGTGTTTCCATGCTGCAAACCGATTCCCGGTGATGGATGATTATTAAATATCGATCACACGTATCTTAAGTATACCTTGGATTGTTTGTTGAGTGCTGCCCCATGGTGAATCATCGAATCTAATATCCCTTTGCAACCCTGACTGGCAGCCACGTGAAGCGGAGTAAAGCCCATCTATAAAAGGAACGATCGAGTACGTTCGTTGATTAGTAAGATGATAACGAAGTTAAAACGTTATTTACTTCGTCGGTTAATTCAGTGTTCGCCCCGGCTCTCAATAGCAATTGAGCTATAGCCGTGTGCCTCGTTCTCGTGGCCACGTGAAGGCACGTGTTGCCTTCATTGTCCTGAGCATCCACCTTAGCTCCCAGTCCTATTAAAACTTCCACGGCTTCTAGATGTTCTTCCGCGCAGGCACAATGTATAGGCGTCTGGCCTTTCTGTAAATCAACGCGAAATTGTTAACTTCGTCACGCATTGTTATGTTTTGAAGAGTTTCCAGTTTCTTATGTGATTTAGTTCTGGATAAAAATTAGTGCATCTCAGAGGGCAGTTTATTTTTAGTACAAATAGCTGGAAAAACATATTTTCTACAAATAAGAAAAGATTCAGCTGTGAAAGAATTAAATGATATTTTGTGAAAAATGTTATCATTATTATTGAGCTTATTTAAGTTTGAATATTCCCGCAGTTTTCTATCCAAATTTTCCAATTTTTCCGGAATACTGAAAAGATCAAACGTTTTCATTCAAAGAAGAAGATACATATAGAGGGAAAGGTCACGGATGAGTCGTCATGATCGAATGTACGATAGCTGGAAGTGGAAAGCCGGAAGCATCAGCAAAACGATGCAAGTTCTATAAAATTCCCTCAAAGGACTGTAGTTAGATTCATGCTGCTGTACGTTGCACTCTGTCCTTCGGGGATTTCACTTGTCTTCGCGATAAGAAGGCAATATAGCTAATGTCGGAGACCTAGTTTCGCAGTATCTAAATCGAGAGACACAGAGGTAAAGAGAGAAAACGGGCACTAGTCTCCGTATAAATTGAAGTTTCTTGCCTCCTCTGCATCCGTTCGTCTGCAAATATTTACATTCTCCTATCAATTTAGGGTGGATTAATATCTTACGACACATTGAATAAGCTGCTTTCGAGGAACTGGGTATATAACCTGTCATTCTGGGGACGAAGTTGAGAAAGAAGTTGCAAGTACTTTTTGCTCATGAAATTTAAAGTAATGCAAGGTAACAAAATGAGAATAACGGAAAGTTACGAAAAGCAACGGAAACTTTAGATTTTACATTTACAAATATTTGGAACTTTAAATCTAAACTTTTTTATTTAAAAGTTTGCGTATTAAAAAATACACCTTAATCCAGTGGTTTCTTTTCAAGCTGAACTCTTGTTTCGTAACTGTACACAGTTACGAAACAAGAAAGAACAAAAATGAAAAGAACACAAAGTAACGAGAAGCAATCTTCTAATTTCAAATTTTCACGCGCTTGAAATTTTTAACTATTAAATCTATTATTTTATTGAAAGATCACAGTTCCCATTACCTGCATCATCGACTTCTCTTCCAGCTCAACTCACATTTTTCTCGGTTACAAAAGAAAATAACGAAATACGATAGCTCTTACTTTATCCACAGCATTCAGCTCGATTCTTGGCACATTGGTAAGCGCGGTTATCATACTTGGGTGACCGGCACAGGCTGCATGGTGAAGAGCTGTCGCACCGGTACAGTCGGTTGCATCTCCGTTCAACGATTCCACTGCCTCAGCAAGGTAGTCGACGACGCGAACGTTGTTGCCCCGAGCAGCACACATTAAGAGAGTATATTGCTTCTGTAACAGAGTAGTAGTTACGCATACTACTTTACTAAATGAACGTCATCGTAATGTTGGCCTCGTTGCAGCGCCAACATATAAATCTTTTATCGGATCGTATTGTTATTGAACCAAACGAACTGAAACATGTTCCAAAAGAAAAGCTCCTTTAGAAATAATCTTGAACGGTTTCTTTAAGAATTTCCGAGAACAGTGAAGGGTTTTCATTGAAAGATAAGGTCACGTTCAAAACTTCTATCGTAAGAAATACTCTACGAGAAAGGTTCGTGACTCGATTTATGATCCTATACGAGAACGATGCATGAAATCGTAGACGTACACTTATATCAACTTAAATTTTCTTTTTTTACGAAGTTGCAGTCGGTTCGAAAGATTCAAATTGATTCGATTCCGATGTTTTTATTTAGTATCAATCTATCGGTATAATTATCGATATACCTTGTTTACCGCTGACACATTCGCTCCGGCGTTGATTAACATTTTAACAGCGTCCCTGTGTCCATATCGCGCAGCCATGTGTAACGGACGCATGCCGAACTTGAAACATGGCAAATGGAATTTAATTACGTTATGTCAATTTTATATAAAATTTGTTCACATTCCAGTCACTGGTTTTCTGACATTCGATAAAATTCTCTTCAAATATAGAAAATGCAAGCGTGCATGTAAAATAATTAACATTTGAACGAAACGACGAGAAACACTCGTAATAACGTTCGAATCGTCGTCTGTTCATTTGTTCTGACGATTATCCCGGTTTAGTTCAATTTTATTTGAAGCAAATATCTGAATGATAATATTTTCACTGCGATATTACCTTGTCTCTGGCCTCGATGTCGCATTTCGCTTGTATCAACATCTCTATGATCTCCGTGTTCCCCCTGGATGCTGCCCAATGAATTGGCGCCCGACCATACTAAACAATCATTTTCCAGTGCAAACATACGCGTATCGTGCGTGTTTCTAGCGTTTCAATCGATATTAAATTACCGCTATTAGTCACTAGAGACTCGTCTTGTATTAGATTGGCACAAAAGTTTATTTCATTTTATAAGAAAATAATAGATGCACGACATTTTGTAAAAGGAAAGAAACTTTTGGAACAATCTAATATTTTCGTTTCCAATCACTTTTCATGCGAATAGTTCCGTTGAATACGACATAAGATAAATATAATTAATTTTCACGTAGGGAACGCGATGTTCGTTCCTTCGTCGCGTGCTGTTCAAATACCAACGTAAACTCTCGAGGAAGAAATATGTAAACACGTTAAAGCGAAATATTTCGTACTCAGTCAGACGGTTGATTCGAATTCAAATTTCATTGCATTAATATTAAATGCAAGAAGATTGAAATAGTTCGAAAGCAACGACGAAATTGGGGAAACGATAAATTTCCTTAATTGAATCCTTAATGCTTCGCTAATGGAGCCTCTAGTAGTAATGCCTCGTATGTAGTCAGACGCGCGTCCTTACATCGACTTACATCTCCGCCATTACCACGAACGTATCATGTTATCTGCTTTCGACAGCGCAGTGAGTTTTGCACAGCATTAGTATTAACGAAGTAGCGCAAAACGAAAAATTCTATTTGCAACCGTGCTATTTTTCGACTCCATTCCGGGAAATTCGATTTTTGTGTAGGAAGTTGATTCGACGTAAACTGTGATTCGATTGTAGCGGATTTCTTTCAATGCTTTCATATTCTCCCGTTTGAGATTTGTTGGATTTATCATGTAGCTTGTTTTTTCCCACTTACATTGTTCCTGGAATCGACGTCCACGGGCTCTTTGAGCACTTTGCGAACGGTGTCCGCTTCATTTTTTATCACAGCCTCGTATAATAGGAGATCGTTTTTAAGTACTGGTAAACAGAAATTTTCAATGAGCTTCTTTCATTATAAATATTAAAAACAATGTTAGTTAGAAACCTGCGCTACTAAATATTCTACTTTCACCTTTCTAACCTTTTATCTTTTTTGCACGATACAATAAACCCTCTATGTACATTTTATTTTATATTAGATTGTTCAGAAGATTTATAGCGAAAGATTAAAAAAGATTTCATTAGAATTAGATGTTTTGCCATCTATAACTTTTTGAATCTTCTCTTGAAATATTTTTCATCATCTTCGATAAAGAATTCCTTCCAACAGCTTTTACATGTTTCTACATAGAATATTTAATATTTTGTTTACGTATCTGTTTTATTGATTTATTGGTTTTATTGAATTTATTGATTGATTTGAATTTTTGCCTTTGGTTTTTCCTTAATCTTTTTTAGTATTCAATAAAGTGCAGTATTCGTTTGAACATTTCATTATTTAATAAAAAATTATAATAAACATGCTACGAACTTTTCGAACATCTCAAAACTTTCTTTCAAAGAGATTTCTAAAAATCTTGTCTTTTAAAAAAAATATTTCTCATATTAGACTCGAGAGCAATGAAAGACGCTGTATCGTAATCTCTCGAAATTTGTTCGTTTACTCAAACCGATGACATAAAAAAGACGAGAATTTATTGCTTTCAAGTTTAGATCGGATGAAGAGTTAATACTAGGGAGAACAATAAAATTTCTTGAAGATATCGCATTCTTCTTTCTGTGATACTTACTCCTAGCAGTCTTTTGGTTCAACACTTCCCCTTCGATCGCCTCGTTGATATTCAGGGGCGAGGGTGTCTTCGTCATTTCTTCTTTGTCCACCATGTTTTGTTATTTTCTCGCGTCCCTCTTCGGTCTACATGTTGGCTCTCATCCCGTGTACTTATTAAATCTGAAATTTAAAATTGAACACGAACGTGCTTCGTTTTCTCGTTATTCCCAGCCTGCACTAACAGGCTATGAATTATAAAACATTTTACGTGGAATTACGTAATGGGACGGAAATAACAAGTTTTTCAAGTCCCGTTTATATTTAATGTGAAGTTATGCAAACGAAAGTTTTCGTACACGTTCCAATTTTATCATGCAGTTCATTAGCAAAATTTATTTGCATCGGATTTGTGTAACGCCTCCGGTTATTACTCTATTGATTTCGCCCTGGAGTTCATACTTTTTCTGATGCTACTTTGACCTTTTATTAATTATAATGCCACGAATTTATTAATCCATGAATCCTACAGTGAAAGCAATTCGACCAACTTGCAGTTATTAATAGTTGAAAGTTTCCATTTGTATCGAAATTCGGCGCATGCCTGGCAGGCTGCTCGACGAACACAAATGAAATAATTATACGCATATTTGCGGTTTCGCTTTAGTATGCTATTCCAAGGATGGCGTATGTATTTACTAATTTGCATCAGTGACTTGACTCACTCACTATACACGAATTAACGTCGTTATTATGTGGGGAATCCGTTGCTCAATTTCGAAACGACGTTGGCAAGAGGTTCAATAGCGGTATTCATGGAACAGCTATGGTCCTCTAACAGGTGTTCGAGATCACAATTAAAACACGTAACGCCATAGAGATAGACGGTTAGTAAGTGGAAGTGGAACGTATGAAAATTTCATCGCTAATTTTCCTTCGTCGATTTCACTCACGGCTTAATTAGAATGTACAAGTTGCCACAACGAAACTCGTATCGATCTGTTTTTCTAATGTTCTATTCATCAACCTAATAACAATATTATCCTCCCACGTCAACCAAAATCAAAAGTTACGATGTTGTAGATATCGATCCGGTCGAGTAACCACTAAAAACCCTATCTTAGGCGTGGAATAATGTAAAAGAAAATACAAAATCCTGCAACGTGCGTACATGTCGTCGTCAGTCTAACTGCAAATACTTTATTTATAAGATTCACAACTGCTTCACTCACGTTTATTGGTTATACATGTTTTTCCTTTCACAAGTAACCATTTCAATGTTATCGGTTTGGCGATACGTATCTTGTATTCTGTAATTTTTCTCAAAATCACTCAGGTGCATCTCGTAAAATCAATGCCTGCAAGGTTCTCGTGTTGCAGACGTCAAGAGGCGAAGGTATATCACGGCTCGAGATGAGAAAGGAGAAACCCCCTTTCAAAATATGTAAATACAAAACATTCCTCTCACGGACGAACGCAGTTGTTTGTTTGTTCCGTTTCACATTTTCTGCGAGAGGCACCATCGAGTCAGTTTCATGGATACGAACAGGGAAAATATATGAAAACACAACGTGTTTTACGAACTAGTTTTTTTCTTTCTTCTTTATTTGCACTCTCCGCGATTTATTTTTTTTTTTTTTCGTCGACAGAACGCTTCCCATCGTGTTTTAGTCGCGTTCTATAACTCGCGGGGAATGTTTAACGAGTTGCAGAAGCGACCAGAAAAATGAAATTCTCCAACCGAGAGTTTGATCTGCGACACCTTCATGAAATGCGGACAACAATGTTGAATACGCGGAGAAATTCTGTCAACTGTTTGTTACCGAATTTATTGCGCTGGAAAAGTTTTAATAAGAATCTTCTTTCCGCTTCTGATATTTTTATGATTACGAAATGCGAGCAGAATGCCAGGGATGGGCTGCACGGTCTAAAAAAATGTTACGTGGCAATAAGAGTGGATGCTGTTCCAGAGAAAATTCACAATCGGTTGGAAAGACCAGTTGGATTACTGTAATTCTCATTGTCTTTCTCTCTCACTCTTTCTTCCTTCCACAGATCAAACAATTTTTGCATAATTGCTACGGTAATATGTAATGCACTCTTTAACCAAACATGATTGAATTTCTGAAACGTTTCTACCTTAATAGAATTTTTCAAAATTGAAAAGAAAATTGTTTGCAATGAGAGATGTTGTCTATTGCAAATAAAGGATGCCTGGTCAATCTGGATTGAAATAAATGATGATTGTAGTACAGTTTTGATTGCAAACACGAGTCTACATAATTTAATTTTTAGAATATTTTCACTGAAATAAAAAATTCTTTTTATCTTGTTCGCTGCTTGGAACACGGTTGGATTGGTTAATCAGATTATGACGAATAGTGGCTTCATGATATTCATTGCAAAAGCGTGTCTTGCACCATTTAAATTCTGTTATATTTCAACTTTAATAGAAATTTTTAAAAAATAATACGTTTGTCATTCGAGATACGAGTGAACTGGACAATTGAATTCTAATGAATGATGATATTGAAGGTTGACATAATTCTCATTGCAAACGTGACTCTGTATTCGGCGGTTACATCGTTGAAATTCAATCGAACGTTAACTATGTATATCTTTAATTTATTGCCATCGCATTTAGACGCCTGAAATAGGAGTCAGCGTTTAACTATAGTTCTATTGGATAATATTTCGTGTATAAGGTTAATGAAGCTTAATCGTATCATTGATATTTTCGTTTTACAATTCCACGAATGTTCCATTTCCTAAACTCCATGCTCTCATTAGTTGTTAATGACGCGAGTTTGAAATAACCTGGCTAACTCAAATTACTAATGGCAACGCAACGTAGGAGGATAATCGTTATTTTCGCAGAATATACTATTATGCTATTATATCGCGATTAGCTAATTAATCGCGACATCGATTCCTCTACGATTATCTTTGCTAGTCGAGCGTTAATAGGAATCATCGAAGTTCCTTCGACTGACCTATAAATGGCTAAAACGGAACGTTGTGGACGCACGTATCGGCAGAGGCAATTTTGAGAATTAGGATATTTTTCAAGCTTAACTGCAGCTTTCGCTGACTCAACTGAAATATTACATTTCATGGAGCAGCGAGTTTTAGAAAGATTGGGCAGTAAAGGAATACACGAGTCTCTAAATATAAAATATTGTAGCATAGCTCATGGTTTTGATGATACGATTTCCAATATACTTTCATTTAACAGGTTTTTAATATTAGCTCGATTAATAGTTGACAAACGAGGCCGTGGAAAAAGATTAATATTTGAACGGCTGGCTGTACAATTGATAGACAAATTTTTATTGAAAGAGAATACGCGTTTTTCGCCAATTATCCTCTCGCTGTATTCCGCACATTAAATAAATAATGCTGAAAAATAGCCAGGAAAAGGGATAAAAATAAAAAAAGATGATAAAATACAATTTAGTTGTTCCGTATGACGCGTCTGGTTAATTACGGCAGTTTCTACTTGACGATCAACGCTCGAGATTTCGACCAAGTTTCTTATTCACGTTTTGCTAGTATTTCCCAGATAAATCTTAAAGCGTTTTCCATGTATCAAGAACAACTTTAATCTGTTCCCTTGGCAGAAAAGTAAAGTTGAGATTAAAATAGCAAAGATGGGAACAATTTTTGAGCGGGAATATATCGCTCGAGTAAATCGTCGATATTTCCCTGTTAATGCAAGAGCGCCGGCGATCAATTACACTGCTTTTAACCTTTGGTAAATTTTGTCAGCAGTGAATGAAGAGCGTTTATCACGTCGCGTTTGACTCGGCGCGATGTTACGATAATCTGATGGCACAGTTTTGTAATCCCTATCGAGCCACGACGTTAATGTCGTTAGGACATAAATGACAAGCTATTCAAGACCACCGATAATACTGTCGTGAGAATTAAGTAAATAATGATTTCCTGGCCATAATTTTATAGAGGAAGTTATAGGTTTTCAAAATATTTTGTACTTTGATAGATTCATACAATGTCGTCAATTATGGAAATGGTAATTATAGTTTTAGTAGTAGTAATTATATTTTGATTGATCAATGTATAATATAGTGTTTCCCCGAACATAATGAAATTTCGATAACTCCGCTTCCCTCTCTTTTTATTGTTTCCTACAGATTAAATGTTGTTTGAAATATTAAATAGGCCGTTTCAAAATGGCTTCAGCAAAGATTTGCATTAATACATTATACAATATAACATCAGTGATGTTTACTTTATTTTGAAACTTCAGGCGATTTCTGTCTTGCATCGATTCAATAATAAATTAGTTTAAAATGATAATACGTTGTAATTATATACACCGGTGTTTCCAATGTAAAATCCCGTAACATCCCACGTGAGGTCACACATTTGCACTAATATCTTTCATTAAAAATGACAAATGTTTGCGGAGCGATCGATAAACGCCCCCACGAACTCAACGCTGACGATACGAAAAAGGAGGAAAAATGCGAGAAAGATGAGCAAAAAGCGCTCTACCCATTTCTTATCCGACGGGTCAATGAAGCTGTGTAAAGAAAAGGGCGGCTATTTAGCGCGTGGCTGCAAGATGAGAAGTCAAGTAATTAGCGGTAACCGGCCCCTCTGTTTGCTTTCCTTTCTGTGCAGTTGGCGACAAAAGTGGAGAACGTGCGGGTCAACGGATAAAGAATGACGGTTGACTGTGAGATGACGCCTTCGGTAAAACGACCAGTGCACGTTACTTCGTCCGCTTTTGTGCTAAAAATAAAGGTCGTCGGTAGGTTGTTACGCGTCAACGATAATCCCTTACTGGACTCTGATCGTATTGTGGATTAACTTGTGTTCCTTCTACTTCGATAAAAATTTGAATTACAGGGTAAAAGTCATCGATGAAACTACGTTTGATATAAACTTTGTTGTTTCGAGATTAAAGACTTAGACTTAGATTGAGATTTAATAAACTTATACAAAGATCATTACATTTTTCAAAAAGTTCCTCGGTTGTAATTTACTGTTATCCATTGCAATTAAACTTCAATATCTTCCATCTCTGGTTGTTTAAAAAATTCTATACCTTATAATGGAAAAAAATATATATTTTCCCTTTCATTTTTTTCAAGTTCTTTGTCAATTCTAGATTTACAGTCGAAACGGCAGAGTCAGGAGGCAACAGACAAACGATAATACCTCGTAACTTATACTTTTTGCACTTGTTCCGAGCTTCACAAATATCATTGTGATAGTCGAATCTCGCTATAGTGGTGATAAAATTTCGAAATATTTCGTATAACATATTCAGAAAAGGCTTTTACAATTGTTCGAAAACTTTCGTAAATCACTGTACCAACAGCTTGGAACTGATAAAAAATTTGGTCGAATTTTCGATCTCACCGTTGTTGCTGCAGTGTTGTTGCCTATGTTACCTGCAGACACACGCAACGAGCTATTTGTCACAAGCTAAAAATAAACACAATACAACTGGCCTGTAGGTTATTTTCTATCCTTCTTCATTTCCCTGGCGTTCGTTTTTCGAATGTGCTTTCCGGCGTTCACCGTCTCGATTTTTCCGAGAACAAGAGAAACATTTGCGATTTACTCCAAATAGGTGAATATTCTCTCAATCCTCGAATTGTACGCTCTTTTTGTCCCATGTTCGCAATTTTTCCATTGGTCTCCCGGTTACTTTTATCCGCGGCTTGTTAACGCTCAGTTTGGGATTCGCGCGGTTCACGAGCGAGTAATTACGTGCCGTGATAAAATCGATTTTCAAGGAGGCTCTGGACACGCCGGACTTGCCACAGTACTTTGTAATTGAAAATAACAAGTTCGTTGAATTGAAAATAACAAGAAGCTCCTCCTCCAACCTAGATCCACTCACGCTAAATATACACGGCCACCGGAGATTTCTTTCCAGTTCGTGGTGTTATTCCATTATTATTTTTCAGAGGACAATGTTCTCGATGCCTAATGAACAAATTTTTTATTTTAATTCTAATTTTGATTTTTAACTTGCAACAGATTTTATCCGTTGACGTCATAGCGATCGCTACGCTCGCGGTAGCTATCTCGGGATTTATCTATCACACAGAGAATATCTGTATCTTTTCGAGTCAAAGCGCTTCCCCATTGGCGTCGTTACGAAAATCGAATCCACGAATTCCGAAACAGCGCGAGTTCATCTATGGAGCTATGATGATGAAGATCACAAGGAGAAAAATGCAAGCCCGCTTGTGTTATTTTTCTAATTTTTAACAATAACTTGGTCGAGTAACCAGAATAAATCTACAGTATTTTTCAAGAATTAAATAACATTCATTTCTTTGCTACGTTAATTTAACTCGGTTAATAACATGTTTAGGTAACTAAGTGTCTTGGAACTCGATCTTGTTTTAGTTCCTTGCACGAGTATCGATCGAGGATTCGTTAGAAAAAAATGGAAAAAAAGATAAAAAAGAGATAGCAGAAAGATATGAAGGAAAGGAGGAGCAAGATGTATTCAGTGGCTCGAATCGTGACAAAAATTTCCATTTCTCAAATGAAACTATTCTCAATCTCGATGGTTTTCAATAGTCATGCCGGATGATAATCGTCCTATCAAGGAAAACTGATAATTTCCTGCTTCCATACGCGATTAATTACCATCTGTTAAAGCGACCTCTTATCATAGTGAAAGAGCAGAGCAAAGTTTCTCGATAGAAAGCTTGAACTGGAAGAAAGACAGAGAGAGAGCGAGAGAGAGAGAGAGAGAGAGGAAGTAAGTTCCATCGGATTCGCCAATAATTTAAACCGAACTTGCGGTAGGATATGTAGGTATTTCTAGCCAGCTGTTTGATATCGGTGCAGTGATATATTCGCGGATACAAAAATGTCTTGCATTTCGATTATCGATTGAAGTTTCCAATAATCTGCTCCCGCGCGCTGATACCACAGCCTCTAATACGCATTTTATCCCTCTTTCTCGGAAAATATTTCGTTGCGCGGAGAAACTCAGGTGATTTCAAGCCAAAACTCGGTTTAGAACGAGTTTAATTCGCGTGATTTTCATACGGCTAGTTTTTTTAATAAACTGTTCGATCTAATTTATCCTCTTGATTCGTTTTTGTGCCAAACTGTATAAATTTGTTCCGCTTCTTCGATAAAATTTTTAGTTGTTTCTGACATTTCCACGGATCGATTCGTATTTTTTGAAATAATATCTCGCTCTAGAACGAATTTATTCGCATGTTCCTAACGTAGCAAATTTTTTTCATAAATATTTCGATTCGATTCACCCTTCCCATTTGTTTTCGTTTCGAGCTGTATACATTTATTTCATTCTCTGACTCTAATTTTTAGTCGGTTTTGACGTTTCCACGAATAACTTTAATATTCATGTTCGTTGAAATAAGAACGAGTTATTTTAAGCGCGCTGATGTCTGATAGTGAAACCATCGGTGTTAAACGGTTTCTCGTATTTTTCTCTCCGAGGAATCATTTCGACGGATTATTTAGGGTTTCTCTTGGTGAGGTTAGTTAATAACGCGTTAAGTAATCGATGCTACTTGATATGCGAAAAGCGACCGCTATTAACCCAGATGGTGGAATTCGGGCTAGCATTGAATAGCCATCGATGCACATGCGTTTCACGGATTCAATGAGCATTCAACGAGCCACGCTGGAAACTCGAAACTCGAAACGAAGAAAATCACTCAGAGAACTTTTTCTGGGCTGCTGCTTTCATTTCCCTGACACACTCTCTTAGGCTCGCTAATACGAGCAATAAACATCATTCGTATAATTTACTACTCACTATCTGTTCCATGTTGGAATTTTTTCATATTACAATTCATATGCGTTATTTTCTTCTTTACTATTACTCCTACTATCATTATTTATCGTTCTTCAACGCTGCCGCATTCTTTAGGCCATTTTTTCACAATCGTGTTTTTCTGTTGTTTTTTAAATTTGAAGAAAATAATAACAATTTTGAATTTTTCTTTCAGTTTCTATTACTAAACGTTTCTGCTTGTTCGAACAAGAATAAGATTGGAATATAAAAGTTAAAAAACAGTATATTTAATTGAGCGCAATTGTAATTAAGATTAAATCTAAAGTAATCTTGGAGCGTCATGAAAATGTTACTTGTTAAGGAAAAAATACGTTTGAATTCTTTGTAGTGTGAGCTGAAAATGTTTCACGGAGAACGATTCATGGCAGTAATATATTTTCCCTAAGGACACAAGATGGAGAAGTATATGAACCATCAGCTTTTTTCCTTTTATACTATCTTCTAGCTACACATCTGTTGGATGTGTCGTTAAATGAAACACGAAGATGATCCCAAAGTTAACATTCACTTCTTTGTTATTTTCACTGCTGCAATGGTTGACAAAAAGGTATCACGTTCATCATTTTCTTAAATTTTGAATAAACAGTTTGTATTAAAAAATTGTCCACGGCCATATGATGTCTGGAAATAAATTAAACACAAGGAGCAACGTCTACCTAGGGATTGATCTTTAAATCTATCCCTTTTAAAGCTTAACTGCACTTCGTACGCCTCTTTTGTTCTCATCCCCATTTCCTTGTTCGTAAAAAATTTTTATTTACGTAAAGAATTTTTCCTCTCATGCGCAAGAAAAAGTCAAATACCCTTTAGGGAGCATAATTAAAAAGTTAAAAAAAGAAAAGTAAACGTCGTTGATACAACAAAGTTATCAAATAATCGTGTATTTCATTAATTACACTAGATGAATGTGCGCGAGTGAAACGCAAGGGTAAGATAAACTCCGCCACACAACTATTGTATTGGTCACGCAATGATTACCCAGGGGTTTAATGATTTTTTTTCCTGGAGTATAACCGACCTGTTGAGGGGAAAGTTCGCCCTACATGCAAGAAGTTACTTGCATCGAGAAAGTAACTTTCTTTGGTTTAACCTATCTGCGTTAACTATCTTATGATATAAAATACTATTAAATAGTATACTGACTGCAACAATTGTTAAATATTTATTATTAATCTGCGAATTCATTTATGCAAATTCATATTTTTATATAGATAAAGAAATCTATATAGATATATAGATAAAGAATAGATTATATAGATAAAGAAAAGAAAAATTATATAGATAAACAATTTGCTTTGTTGTTTGCATAAAAAACAGATATTGTTGGTTCACTATATTTTATGTATCGTTTAAAAATATCCAGATACTCGGTTATTTTTAACGAGATGTATTTGCATCACAAAATTGAGAATAAATTAGAAAAAGAGATTATATATAATAGAATACATAAATTTTTAAATGTTAATATGCAGTAATAAGATTGACGTTTGCAATTGTTAGACTGCGAATATTCCTACAAATTCATATTTTATTAATACAATTGTAGAAACGAAATGTAACCAGAGTTCTGTTATATTCGCGAGTATTACATTTTTGATGTTTTTTATATTTTCGTGGATTGCGTATTGTTTACATTTCTGTTGCTCTAAATTTCCAATAAATGCGTAATCCATCCACTCGACCTAATTCTATTTTCTCGATTATTTATACTCTTTCGTATTTCGAAATATTTTTCCAAAGATATTCCATAAATTTGTTTGAATATGCAGAAGATAATAGTATTTGAATGCTATTTATTGGAACAAAATTTTAACTAGTTCCAGATTAAACGAACTTCTACTTATTGACTCTACTTATCTAAACGCGAACTTCTATTAGACAGGTGAAATGTCACACATAGTACGAAGGATCTGTGAACTTCTACTAGGTAAACTCCAACGACATGAACTACTTGTTCCCCGATAGAATCAGATACGTGGTCTACTCCAATTATATTTATTTCTGCACTGCAACACTTTTCTTCGAATAAATGGGCAAACATTTATTTATTATTACCCAAAACCATGTAATTCACCCGATTAAGTTTTCCTTGCTGCTTACCACCACATATATTTCAAAATATTTTTCAAACATAATTTCCGGAAATACATACAGATCCTCAATTTATTATTATTACCCTAAACGATAGATTTATTCGACGTAATTCAGTTTTCCCTCGTCTCCATTCTTTTGTACATCAAAATATTGGAAAAGCTTGAGAAAAGCTTTCCATAGCGCTCGTCGTACATGAAAACACGAAGAATGCAATGAATTCTTTCGCATAAGCTCGAATAGGTGCGTGGCGGTATTGCGTGGAAGTTCGAAATCGCGGCGGCCACTCGCCAAAGAGTCAGCATGTTAAATGAATAGTGCGGAACTCGCGTCTGTGCTCAGGAAGACACTATGCGGATGCAGCATTCAGGCAGCTTCATTCGCATCGTCACGCCCTTTATCATTGTCTAATTGCGGTGGAAGGCAATGCTCGTACGATTAACACACCCTCTTACCGCGTTTCTTGCATTTCCTCGTACGAACTGTATTTAACCCATGTTTGCATTTATAATTAGATAAAGTCGTTAATAACTAAAAGAATTTACTCACGCGGTTTCACTCTGTGAAGTGTGTTGCTGATGACGTCGTTGTATTATGATTGCAGATGTTGAAACAGCGGTTGAAGAAGTCAAATGCAGTGGATAGATACCATCGACGTTTCGTTTCAAGTAAGCTGCACGATGTTTATAGCACGAAGGGCGGCATGCTACTGGCCGAATAGTTCCCGTCTCACCCCCAACTCACCCCATTATCAGGTCGACGGCAGCGCAGCTACGTGGTGGTTGCAACCACTATGATAGGCGCTCGCAGTAAGTCGAATTTCGAGAGCTTTGTTGTTCCTTCTTTATGTTTCTTTCACCTAGCTAGTTCTCCCTATTCTTTCGCCAGTGTCCTTTGTACTGTTTGAAAAATGGGCAGTGATTTTTTTTAAGACTTTTTTTCTGCTTAAACATAATATTTTTAACACGAGTGGAATTGCAGTCCATTTCGAAGATTCTAAAGTGAAATATCAATATTAGCGTTAAGTTAAATTTAGAGTTAAGTATTCTTTTTCAGAGAGGAAAGAATGAAATTTATAAAGCGCGACAGTTTTGATTTATAATTCATTCGTGTGCTCTGAATACAGAAAGCTACTTTAAAGTAGTTGTTCGCTTTTGTACCATTTCTCTGATACAACTTCCACGTTGCCACCTTCACGGCCATTTAGAAAGTGTAATTATTTATACATCGATCGGGAACTCTTTCTTTGGAGTTCCGGATAAACACGATAAAAACGGATTTTCTTTCGGTGAAAGCTCCTTTTAATCGAATTTATAATTCCTGGACTAATTCCACGCTCGATGTCGTTCAGTTTTTACTAAAATCACTGCCGTACATACTTTCTACATTTTTTGATATTAATTATCAGTTTATTTGTATCGTGATTTTCATTTGCATTGTAATTTTTGTCCGTCAATTATAATATCAATATACGTACGATTAATTCGCGGTAATATCGTGTCAATCGATAAAGCAAACGGCTTTTAATAACCAGAAACACGTTTTGCATAGTGGTCAGATTAATTCGTGTTTTAATTAAATTCTCCATGAAGAACTGTATTTTCCGTTGTAGATCGATTGATTCCCGGCTTTCATCCACCGATATTGTTTTCCCCTGTTACAACCGTTTCTCATTGTCTCGTCCGCCAGTGGAACGCGTATTTGCTTCATAATCAAAAATAAAACACGCAAAACTGGCTCACAATGTGTGCCTCGTCGTTGCCTGCATTATTGTTATTCCACCCATCGTTCTAGCGAAAATTAAATTTCTGAACACGAGACAAACAGCTATCCGTCTTCCTGAGTTGAAATAGAAAAGTGAATTTCACAAATATCATGCGCAACCGACACATTTTTCCTTTGATCCGGAGCGTGAGTTTTCAATCAGAAACGAAGGGATGAAACGAGCTCGTTGCTCGTTTCTTCATGCTGGCGGAAAATTACAATGACACGTGCAAATTATGCCTCGTAGCTGAAAAATGCGAAACGGACGTGTTTCCTCTAACATTTCATCTGGGTTTACTCTCAAAGGATGAAATAGCTAGCGAGCCACGCTAATAGCTTCCACCATATTCCACCACAAATGTTTTCTTGGGTATGCATTACTTCAAAATATTCCTACGATTTTACATAAGTCGCATTTTTGCATTACGATATGATTTATGACCGCGAGGAATGAACTCCTGCGAAGATTGTATTTCTGACGATTACGTGTATGTGAATGTTAAAGGGTGATAAAGTATGATTTTGGATAGAATTGTCATTCGTTTTACTCGTTAATGTTATCCACAAGTATTAGACTACTTATTTATATTATGATAAAAATTCCATTGAAAAATAATAGAATTAAATTCTTTTCTTACGTATATACATTTTTTTCAATCACTTTTTCAACCGATTTTGATATTTGTATTGCCATGTTTTTCATTATACTTATTATTCTTTGATAATTTATACACGGAGGCATTTAATATAAATGATTGACGAGTGAGACGATTGAAAGAACTTTACGAAGATTAAAAGAAATTCTTCATCGAATTTTCTGATTCTTTTATTAAAATTCTCAGAATGAATATCGCCATCTATTTAGATCAATTGTAGAGAGTGTGCTGGTATTCATGTACGTATAAAGAATTTATGTTCCTCGTAACACGGCATTTAAGCACAGCGACACTTTCGTAGAACTATCAAAGCTCGTTTAGAGAGGAACGAATTTTAAGACATTTCATTACTCGAGAGGAGAAAGAATATCCGAACTCGGTCACGTTCTATTTAAGATGTGTTCCACGATGTCTTAAATACTTTTTCCTTACTCTTCATCCAGCTGCCATGAACCGAGTAATAATATCCTTCCAAAAAGGTGCCATTGAAGAGTTAGGAATATTTCCAAACGAGTAAATCTACGTTTGACCCTTACGTAGCCAATGAAAATGTTGTGACAAGTAAATTTCAAGCTGTAATATTTTTAATTTTTTCGTCAATTTTGTCTATTATCAAAAATATTCAAAGGGTGAGAATTTGGAACTTTTTGTAATATTTTCATTCCAGACAGGAAAATTGTTAGAAGGAAAAAAGAAACGTAAGAATATAAAAATATGGAAATCCCTACACAAATATAAAATACGGGAATGGAGAAACATAGAAGTGCAAAAAATAAAAGAACTTGCTAAAAGAAATATAAAAATACTGCCCACGTTTTAAATTAAACAGAAGCTTTCAGTAATTTCTTGGATTATAACCGTGAGTTATTTCAGTAAATCTTAAATGTTTGACATACTACTGAGAAATCCTGCTGGGACTTGAAGACGATGAAGGTTTTCAGGAGGATTGTGAATGTTAATTCATCGTAAAGTACAGAGTCCCCTGACGCTAAAGTCGCCTTCTAGAATTTCGCGACTGCAGGATATAGTTGGAAGTCACCACAAAGACGTTAGGTACAGTGGATGTATGGAATAAGGAAAACTTGCACACTAAAATTCTCCGTATGTCATAACAGCGAGACATTTGCACAGAAAATGGAATTTGAGTGTACTACTCGTTGACAATAAAGAGCTTTGTGCTTGCTAAAAATTAATTAAATTAAATTATTAATTAAGTTAATGCGACTTCTTCTAATCTATTTTCCTTTGAAAAGGGAAATAGTAGATCCGTTTGAGCCAAGTTGCTAGAAAATGTAGCCTCTTTTACAATTCTGTTTGTATCGTAATCATCTGTTAATTGCTTTTGTGTTATCAATTATTTTCGTTCAGTGATACGAGAGGTCGATTTTAATATAATAAAATAATATAAAGGTATGAGAATAGAAGAATAAGATAATATGAAGATAATATAAAAATAATAGATTAAGCCAATATAAAAGATGTAGATAATATGGAAACGAAATTGAACGAATTGAGATTCGAAAGATTCTTAGGTATATACGTATATCGATTTTTATTATTTTTATTATTTTTATTCAACCGGATATTGTATTTTCGTTGGCGCACAATACAGGGCAATTTAATTCGTCGGAGAATTTATATTCACAAAAACTCCAACCATTCTTTTTCATAGATATCGTTTGTCTCTTGCATGAGTAATCCCAGCTTCTTTTTGAACGTAGATGATTGATCCTCGTTCTGTGACAAATGTACACTTACATTTTTTATGTAAAATGTAAAAAATATTAGGGAGGAGCACACAGCACGTTTACAATTCATTGAAAGACCGATAAATTCTATAATACTTACTATGTTTTGCATTCGATTGTAGTCCTGGTTATAAATTCGTGGCCCATTTTTTCGGTATTCTGGCATTTTTCTGGTCCCATGTAAAACCAGCGTAAACGTTTCTATCGTGCCGTTATTCTCTTTTGGTCCGATCTGTTGAGATGCGAATACATATATACATATATACAGTACATATATACAGGTTCCACTCAATTGAAAATCCCATTCGTTGTTACTCAATGGGGAAGAAATTGTAACTTTGTCAGGTTAATAGGAAATGTTCTCTTTTCTCTTTTTTCTTTTTTTTTTTATGATGATTTACCTCGTCGAGAATGTCTAGAAACCAGCTGCCACGTGGGTCCTCACCCCATGACGCCACAGACATAAATTTCCACTTCTCGAAACCCGCAGTTGAATCGTCCAATTTTCTTGGCTTTAGTATCTGTACCCGTGTCCCTTGAGACCATGCGAAAAGAATTAATTTCATTAGATTGTATGACAAGTTTATTCCACTCTTGGCATTACATTTTATGTGACATTATAGAAGCGTTACGTATATTGGTCGTAACGGACAAATTCACAATAAATAAACAACTATTATCGATAAATATCGATTACCTAGAAGCGATGCAAATCAGTTGCGTAAATTGGAATGCAGAGAAAAATAATAATTACAAATGTTATTCTTTGTGAGCTTTTATATCATGGTATGTGCGATTATTTAACCTGTTAATCGCGGGGTATCTTTTCGAAAGTCCTTTATGGAGTACGTAGTTAAAATCAAACGATGACGAGGATCGCACGTCGAACGCAGAGCATATGCTGCTGTTATAAATTTTCCGGAAAATGTAAAACAAAACGAGGAGGCGTTTCATCTTTATTCGATAAAAAAATTAATAATTCATCAGCACGATTCAGTTCTGCTACGGTGGAATCATTTGCTATATCTCGTTTTTACGTCATATTACCTGTGCTCATACTAGTAATGTTCTTTCCAAAACGCATAAGGTGTTAGAAACTTGATTACTTGATAAATAGATTTTATACACAACGCACGTGTTACACTCGTATCGTAACTTGTGAAATAAACTCCTTATTCACCGTTTCGAATATACCAATTTCACTCGGTTTCTCGCGTGTTCAACTTATGTATATTTGACTTGCTAAGCGGTGCGGTTATACTACAGAAGATAAAAATTATTAATGACGAATCGATATCGAATAGCTTGATCTTATTCAACTAGTCTTCTATGATCGGCAGTTTAAATATTACATCTGGAAATAAATCAAACATTAAAGATACGAGCATAATAATAGAAACTCAGGCAGTCAGCAGCTATTTTGATTTTTTCAAAAACAAATTCATAGAACATTTTATCTTATAAAGAAGTTTCACAATTTTTCAATTAGAATATATTTCGAATGATAGAGGTGCATTCCTATTCTGAATCGTTTCAACAATCTGATATAAATGTATATGTATAGATGACAAAAATTTATTTTTTATTATTTATTTTTTATTTTTTATTTTATAAACATTTTATATGATATATACACAAGAAACATATAATTTTTTCTTATGAAAATTCCGGCTTTAATTATTTAGAACTGATAGAAAGAGATATCATGAAAGTGCTTGCTAAGTGCAAAAGAATAATGCATCTCTCACAATACTCGCCTGCACGTAGAACCTTTGAAAGTTCAAGGGTCGAAAAGGTTGAAAGTAGAAGATTTTTCGCTAAATTTCTCTTTAGAAAGTAAAAGGTTGTACCACGACCATAAATCTACACTCCTGACTGTTCCTCCGGTTGGAAACGGTAGTTCACGACACGAAATCGATCTCGAGATGCGACGTGTACCTCGATTGCAAGTGTGTACACTGTAAAAATCTTATTTCTCGCGAATCTTCGCGAGCATTTTTCTCTCGTCATACGCCGCTAACGCCGTAAAAGCTGTGTTACGCGGCGATAAATACGCAACAGACCGAAACAGACATTTCAATCTACATTCAAACGCATCTTTCCAGTGCATACGAGAGTTATACGCGTCACTTTATCCTTAAAGCCTTTGAACAGAAACCTCGGGTCAGCGCGGATGCATTATTGAAAATCGTCGAGGCATTGTATCAATAAAGGGCCTTTTTATAGTTACATTATCGTGTATAAGTATTGGCACACTTCTAAATTATTGTAATTGTACGTTGTAAGTATTTGTACAGTTATCAGAGAATATTTGTATGTATTGTACCGTACTGTCCTACACGAAATATTTTGAAATTTCGTTAGCACTGTAACGAGATACGACTGTCATAATTATACTGGTAAAATTTGAAACCAATTCTTGCTTGATGGTATCAATTTCAATTAAAGTTGCGGAAGATAATACATTTACCATAGGAACATGTACATATACATTGCGCGCTGTATAAAATCAAGCAGATGAAATTAAATATTTCATCGTTAGTTAATATTCGACGAAGAGTAGGAAAATTATTGTTTATGATTAAAAAATAATATTACGATGTTATTGGAGACGAAATGTTCACTGTCTATGTTGATCCTTAAAGATTAAGCAGAGTATTTCGTTCCAGCTATGGGAACAGGGAAACGTTTGACAATGGGAAAATATTCCTCGACTATAATTTTGAAAATACTGTAACAAGAATAATATTCACAATCTATTCGAATTGTACTAGATATTCATATGCCTCTATCTCTATATATTCGAAGCGATTATTTTCTTGGATAAATTTTTTTTATCTCCTACTGTCGAGTGTTTCATAGCATATACACAAATATCAGAGACGAGTTAAGTTGACACAAATGAAAAGTGCATACCTGAGGGCGCAGTCAGATACATCTGAAGTGCACCACGAAGACTGTACTCGAGGGTGACCTCGATTTCCACGTGTTCCAAAAACGTAATCTCGTTTCCTTCCGATCGACACTCGTTCTCCGTCTCGAATCGTAACCGCCTGGTATTTCCATAAGCCAACTCCTTGTCGATTCTAAGCCAAACGGAATATTTTCTTATATGTGTGAGAGTAAATTGTGGGTTGCTTCCGGATACATCCGTGTCTTGTCAATAGAACATGTTGAAGCTTCCTGGAATATCGATTGTCAAGACCGAAGCACGTTCTATCTCGATAGTCATAAGACTTTAAACGTCATTTGATAATTACATGAGATATTAATTAAATGTACAGTTCTACATATCGCAGAACGAGAAAATTATGGAAATTCCAGTGGAACTCTTTCCGAAAGTAAATAAAGAGCAATGAATATGTCAGTCTGGACTATTAAGAGCGTTTCGAGAGTCGATTACGTTTTAAATTTCATTTGATAATTATTGTAAAAATAGAGTCAAATATGAGATAGTTAAATAATAATCGTAAATATTTGAGAATAAGAGAATTTTTTATATTGATATTCCAGTGGAATTTTGCAAAGGAAGTGCAATGGTTTGAAAACGTTAGTCGCTTCGACGAGCTATCGGAATATTCTAATTTTCATTTGATAATTAAGTTACAATGTTGTTGAAACAACAGCCACAAATATTTTAGGATAAGAAAGTTGTTGACGTTGAAATTTCAGTAGAATACTTTTTTAGAAGAAATGTGACACGAAAATGTTAGATTGGAAATTTGCAAAAAATGTTGACTGCACTCTGTAGTGTGTCGGAAGATGTTTAGTTGAAAGGAGGAGACGGGGCTACTTCTTATCTGAAGAAACAGTAAACTGACGGGTGAGGAATGTACGAGAAGTCCTCGAGACGTTCCACTTTTTCGACTATGCTTCCCTTACGGTGCAGCAACGAATGAGTGAAGAGCACTTTCCCGTATGTTGAATTTAACGACGTAAAAAGTCACCGGGCTTTGCTGCGCTTTTTAAAGGACCAAGGACACAACCTGAGTATCAGCTCAAGCTCTGATTCCATGAAACTGCTTGCGACGTAATTCGTGTCTCTGTTTTCTACCTGAGAGAAGTACACGTCCTGCATTCCCCGAGGAAACAAGCATCTTTTAATATTCTTCAACTGGATAAAATGATAAAAGTATAACTTCCTTTCATGAAACCGAGGACGACGAGTAACTCGTTCCTGTTCTTTGACACAACAATTTTCTTATTTATGAATCTCTCTAGAATTAATTTTAATTAGATTTAAAGTTTCGTCGGGATTAAATCGAGAACTAAATTTTTGTGTTCGTTAACTTCTAAATCTATGATTAATATATCACCGGATTAACTAACTAAAGGGCATCGATTAGTAATGGAAGAGTGATTAAATTTTCATGAATTTAGTCGAAGTCGAGATGTAATGCATGTAAAAGTTGGCGCAATAGTGGGTGGAAATACCAGGTTCGCAAGCTGGGAAGCTTGTTTTAGTATTCAAGGTTCACGATGTTCAAAACAGCGTACAGAATTACGTTTTAACCGTGGTAATCTAAATGGACCCTGTGTGCTACGTTCTACGTACGCTTGCGTAGTATTTGCATGTAGCCCGTTCAGCTACAACGGAACACGTACACATTATCGATTAACGAACACGTAGATATCTGTGTCACATTCTGTAAATTTGACTAATTTGTAACCGTAATTTTACGCAGACACATTTTAATACGAGATATGGTTTAATATATGTTTGAATTCGTGCTAATTTCCTTTCGAATATGAAGAAAATGTTGAATCGCTGAAATACTCCTATATGATAAATACAATTATTTTTGTAAGCGATGAAAGTTAAGAACGAAATTTTCTCGTAATTCTTCTTACGCTTTAGCGAATTCCACTTTACAGATGGTTTTGTCCGGTACAGTAGTCCAGTTGTAACTGGCCGAGACTAAAGCGTGCGCGTTCATAAGTCCAAATCCGAAACGTGAGTTGAACCAAAGTCCAGCAGAGTTTCTGAACCAGCCTGGATTCTCCCTGAAAGTTGATGCAATTAATGGGTCTGCCAGCGCGAAAGAAAGAACGGCCAACGTAAAATGATACGGTTTCCGACGTAGGTTGGTGTAATCCCTTTTTACACGCGGCAAAGAACCTCCATTTTGCTAGGGAAACACTCGCCGGTAATTCTATTTCCTTTTCTTCCTTTCAAAAATCCAATATTCGTTTCTAAATTGCTTCCGGAATTTTGGTGTTTTTACATTAAAATTTTCTGAGGATTATTTTACGGACGGAAATATACTTAATTCGCAAAAGCGTTCAAGATATCCATAGTAGATTCCAAGTTCTATCCATAGTAAATCATAATATTCAGAGATAGATAAAAGTCTTAACCATATCCATAAAAATTTGATTTTTTATAAAATGCATGCAATGATCGATAATCTATGACTTTAACAAACATCGATTTAGCCGACAAACGATTTTATTTAAGCAACATCGATACAGAATAAGGCATTGTTGGTCGCATTTCGCTGAGAGCCCGATACAATCGCGCAATCAGGTCACTGAATTCGACGTATCGCACCAGCTCTTTGAACGACGTGAATGAAGTTCTTGACATGAAATTCTCGACATGAAGAACATTCTTAATAAATCCAAACCTACGTGTATATTTTTTTGGCATCATTTTAGCCCTCTATTTATTTTTTCGTGTCAAAATAATGTGTCTATCTCGTTTATCGTCGAGCGGGATAAAATCAGAATAAAATCACAGTTATTATTATGAACTAATTTATTATATAGCTCATTATGTATAAAAAGGAAAGCTCGAATGGTGCAAGCACATCTTGACCCTGACTGTTGATCAGGTGCGCGTTACAGCACAGAAGCCGTGGCATTTGTCTTTAGTGAAGAAAGAAACGATCTCTGCTTCCTGTTCGTTTCACTGCAATTATCGTTTCTCGTTGAAACAGCACGACCTACATTTCCTCCCCGTCGCGGAACGAATAAGAATGACACAATGCTTCAATCCACCGACGGTTCGCGGTGCCCAAGGAGAAAAACGAGATCGACTTGGGCTTCATATATCGCGACAAAGTTTTTTTCATAACCTGGGGAATTCGGCGAGATATTTTCCCCGAATAATCCAACCATGATACGTCCAGATAGCGACACCGCGATCTGCTTGAAATTGGATAAGCATTTCGATGGATATAAATGTAGTGCTGTTAATTAAAATGGATCACAATTATCGTTAAACGGTGTTCCGATAAAATTCGCGAACTGGAGCTAGGACTGGCGTTCTAGTGGTTTTAATTCTCTGACAGTATGGCAAACTAGCTATTTGTGAATACTGATTCAAGCTGATTTTGTAATCCAAGCTTTTATGTATCGTTACACTTGAAGTCTGCATAATAATATATCTGTTTAAAAGAGGACACTCGTGAAAAAATGGTATATCATACAGATTAACTTTACACCGTATCAAAAACTGAAAACTACTGTTAAGGGGAAAGCATATCAAAATAACATAAAGATAAAAATGTAAACGCGCGTCGTAAACAGCGTTTTATATGAATAACTTCAATAATATTTTCAAGCAATTATATCAAATATTTTGAAAAAAATGTTCAAGTATGTATTACATCGAAATCGTGTTTCAAAGAAACAGAATAGAACATAGAATATGATAATTTCTTATTGGATGTGTTCATGTTTTTTATACCGGGTTCGAGAATTTTATGACACCATTTATGTATACTGCATGCTCGTCACTTTGATTTACGATATCCCAAAAATGATGAATTTAACATACTTCATAAGTAGAAAGAAGTATATCTTTTACAGTGATGTTTCAAATCGATAGCTTGACCATTTCGAAAATATAAAACATCAGACTTAGAATGAAAACGTAAAGGATCATGAATGGCATGCCCAAATAACGTTGACCTACATTTTCTCCCGGAAATATGTACGACGTAAGTAGTATTAACGAAAAACCGCATTAGCGCCTGTCACTGACCAGAGCACGTGGCGCGCCAGTGGGATAGGTCATGGCGATGGTGCGAGTGAGAACTTCGGGTGTGTGACAAGGACAGCGATAGCGTTGCATTAAAAATTACGTTTCTCTTCAACCGATGGTATCTCGAATACAGAAAGTGATATCGA
This sequence comes from Bombus vancouverensis nearcticus, assembly GCF_051014615.1. Taxonomy (NCBI): domain Eukaryota; kingdom Metazoa; phylum Arthropoda; class Insecta; order Hymenoptera; family Apidae; genus Bombus; species Bombus vancouverensis. The sequence continues at coordinate 8,485,551 of NC_134921.1, read as the reverse complement.
CATGAATAAGAAAAGGAATCAAAGAGAAAGGTTCCTAGTTTCTAAGAATATCGATTAGATTATTCAGATATGGGTCGTTTCTGAACAATGGAAATTTAAGGTTTTGGAAATTTTGATATGTCGGATTGGAATATAAATTCGTTCCGTTTCTATCTCTGCAAACGGAGAAGACGAGGCAAGTGAAGAGCACAGGGAAAAGTATGATAAGTACGTTTTTGTTAATTTTTTTTTTTTACTTTAATGTCACTGCATGACTAAAAAGGATATATTTTGATATGAAATGGCTAAAAGTGAAAAGAACCAGATCCAGCCAGAGATACGGTCATTAAGTTAACTCGTATTTTTATATCATCACTATTTTAATGTTTCTTACTAGGTTAGTATTAATGCAAGCTACATTTTTAAATTATAAAAAGGAAATATATGTTTAGACTCAAAGTCAAATAAAATCGCAATTTTGGTGATATGGAATTAACTGATTACGTATCCGATTTTAAAATTGTTTGTCTCTAAAGAATACATGTTACAAATACATGTTACAATTTAATATAATATTAAACATACCTGAGTGGATTATATTCTGACGTCCAAACGATGAGATGCTGCACGTCCCTCCAGGTTAAATCTTTGCTTCAAGGACAATACATAAATTATTCTGATGGTTGCAACTATGTTTCGAAGAAGTACTTATAGCGTGTGAATGATGGAATATTTCGTAATCTGATTGGAACAAGTTAGATCGGTCTAAGACAAGAAAATAGCCCAAAGTGTTTTTCTGAACTGCTTAAAACAACCCTTGGGAAACGTTGATGCCGGCAAGTTTCGTAGTTTCATAGACGAAACGAACACGTGGTTTGTTTGAAATTTTCTTGACGGTCGAGATAACGATAAGTTTTTAATCGAGTCCCGTATTATGTTAATTTCGCATGGATGGATTTATGCTACGAGCGTTTCCTCGTCGGAGCCACAGATTTCCGGTAACAACGTTTTCATAAATGAAAAAGAGATTAGGGGAATCTGTGGTGAATAAATATCGAATACGGAAAGGAACTTTTCTTTCCTCCTGCCTTTCGTTTTAACTTTGCTGATAGCGTATTATGTATTTCACATATATATTAATTAAATATAGATAAATAGAAGAGAGGCATAAGAAAGAAAAGGAAATTGGCAAAAGAATAAAAGAAGGAAAGGAAATAAATAAAATAGCAAAAAGAGAGGAATAAAGGAAGAAACGAGAGAAGGAAATGAAAAAATGAACGCAACGAAGGAAATATTTAGTCTGCTGATTCTAAGGTTCAAGCAGAAATGACCAATATCTGCTTGATATAAATCTGCTACACTCTACCTCTCCATGCTGTGACGGAATTTTTAGTAACGCGACCTCCTTGGTGCTAATACATGTTCTACTTCGTACAAATATTCAATTCTGCAGACCCATTTAAGGATTGTGGTCGAAGTTACTTGAATCTTAACGAGATTCAACCATAGTCGCGCTAATGCATTTAACGATTTTTCCTGCAAATGTGATGGCCCCAACCCGCCTCTAAATAGAACAGATATTTCAGTGGGTTCGAGAAAAAAGGAAACTAACGAGCTCGTACTTCACTTGTAAAGCTAAGGCCAGGATTCCTGCAGCTAATGGAGCGGACGCGGAAGTGCCAGTATGACCCGTGGTGCAGGTGTTTCTTAAGTCTGTTGTCGCCTGAAAGCATAAAAAGACAGTTCGTTAAATTATTCCATTAGCTGCAGGGAATGGCCCCAGTAGTATTTTTATTCATTCTAACATAATCCAAAATTTCAAACGATTCAATTTCGAACATTTCAAAGCCAAAAAGAACGTCTAAAATCTTTAAATTATAAAGATCTTGTTTTATCGAGTTTTTTGAGTTTATGAATGGTTAACATACAGAAACCACTGAAGACGCATCTTACGAGGTTTTCACGATCAATATTTTCCGAATTGTAGGTGCTCAAAGAAGAACGAATTCAATTTTTAGAGGTTTAGAAATTAATTAATTACCATTTTTAAAATAATTTTATTATTCATTTATCGATTTTCCTTTTCGATCCTTTCTCTGGTTCCCAAAGCGAAAATGACACTATCGTATTTATATTTATTAACACTATTATTCATCATTTGTCTACTTATAATCATATCATATTATCTTTGGAATTAACTGTATCATCTTCTTGCGATCAATGATTTTATAGAAGTAAGTCATTTCTTTCTTGAGAATTGAACGTTAATTGTGTATTTGTATAATGAAATTAAGCAATTGATAGAAAGTGAAGTTGATCAGTTGCCTCATATAGATTTTCAAGTTATCAAGTTTCAATTGTGATAGAAAATGAGAGAGGGACAATATCGCTTACTATCATTTGATCGTGATAAGCGCCACTGCTATACGTGGTGGCCAACGTTGCGGGACAGCTTTCACCGTACCATGGAAATCTTCCAGTTTGACTAGCAGATCCCACAGCGATGGTATAAATGCTTCCTACGTATCCGTCACATCCGCAGTCGTCCGATCTCAAGCCCCCATTCCCGGAAGCCCACACGTAAATGCTACCTCTGCCGCCTCTGCCCTGAATAATCGTGTCAAATCAATAACTTTAAGAAGCCGCGTACTACATGCGTTATTATCTTTATCCAGCTTGAAAACGATATTTTTACGCGAATCAGATAAAATGACGTTATCACGAGGAATCGTTTGATAAATATCCAGCCACGACATAAATATGCATCGAGGCCTATGCTTCTCGACCTTTCGCACGATCTATTCTACATGAATATTTAATTGTTCACTAGCACGCCGTGTATTTTCTACCTGCTTCGTGACACCCATTTATGGCGTATGTCGTATATTCTCATATAGAATTAATTAGAATTGCAGGAAACTTTTTAGTCCGGATGAAAAAGCAAGATTTTTATGATGATGAATTTTCATTGTTTCCACCAGTTTGCCAGGTGACGAAGAAAATATTCTTCCTGGTGGGCGTGTTATAATGACGACGTTAATACAACTTTCTCGTTTCAAGGTAATTAACGTTCCAAGTAATTAGAAACTCTTGATCTATGCCGAGAGTGACACAAAGCGTCTCGAGCTCTCGTTGCTGTTCGCTAACTCGACTCATCCGTCTATGATTAAACGAAAACGTTCAGTTTCAAAGAGTTAAGTTTCGATTCGCTTTATCCCTCTCCTCCTTCCCCTATACTCGCCATAGCGATACCACGTTCGAGAGCTTCGCTGGCCAGCCTGCCAGGAGCTTCTAGACTTTTCCCATCGTCGGCTGGGCCCCACGAGGCCGTGTAAATGTCCACCAGTTCCGGTTTGTATCCTAGCGCTTCTCCCTCAACGCGATCGTTTACCAAACCATCGAGCAACTTGATGCCGCCGATTGAAGCCTCGAAAGCGATGCCCACGCCGCATTTCCGATTGTTAGCTTCCATTGCTATTTCCCCTGCGCATCTCGTTCCATGACCGTTCACCCCTGAGGACGCGTTGAATAATTGTTACGCGCGAAAAAGTAATGTTCGATGGAATTACGCGCGAGAAGAAAAATTCTTATAGGAAACGTGATTTGTGCTGATTAGACGGATGTTTCTTTGAATGTCTAGTCTTTCTGTCTTCTCTAGGTCATTCTTCATTAAATCGTATTTTTTGATCGTTATAATTTTACTAAGTTTCTATGCTTTGTTTCTATGATAAACGAGATCTTAGAGTATTAAGTCGTTTTTGTTTGATAAAACGGGGGCAAGGTTAAAGTATGAAAATTGGAGGATTACTGCAGAGATATTATGTTCCTGGTAAATCTTGATAAACCTTCTTGGCGATGCAAATCTTGTGATATGACGTATAAAGTTACGGCATTCAGTCCGATATAAACTTTGCTGATCGTGTAAATCTTACGATATGATATATAAAGTCACGTATTTAGTTTTTATAATAAATGGTTAGAAGAATGTGAGCTTAACCAAAAGCTATAATTTCGTTTCTACCTTTTGTATTTATCGTGATAGGATTGTAATACTACTTCAGGATAATCTGTATAATATATATTCACTGAAAACGTATATCGGAGTTAAGCGTATAAGCGATTTAATCTGATAATTCATACCTGATAATTCGTATCGTGGCAAAGGATCATCGTCAGCTTCGTTTACATCGTAACTAATATCAGGATCCTAGATCAGCAAATTCATAAAATTAACTAGTAAACCACTACATAATGATCTTGGTAGATGAAAGAGCAAAAATAGAAATCTTGTAACGCTGGAAGATTATCCTGGATTAAATTTCACCTCGAGCGAAGTTTTTCTTAACATTATCGTTTTACATTAAATTTTCTATTTTTCATCTAACACTGGATGATAATAATTCAATTTCACTTTTTTATTTAATTTCATCTGTTAGACATTATTGATTTTTAAAATAAAAAAAGACTCTCTCTTTCTCTCTCTCTCTCTGGGATGAAATTTCAATCACGATGGAATTAACACGATTTCTTTTGACGGTAGCTTTTAAGAGTTAAAAAATTCAGGATTAAAAAAGGATTAAAAAAAAGGGTTAAAAATTTCAAATCAAAGGATGCAATTTTAAAAGTCCACTCTCGGTCGCCTATGAACTAGAAAATGTAACTAATATCAGAATTCTAGCATTAATTCAATAAATTGATTATAAGATTAATTGACAAGCTAAAAATCGTTGATAGAAGTAGAAAAATAGAAAATATCCAAAAAATTACAGGGTGCAATTTTAAATGGTCCCTCTCGTCATCTATGAGCTAAAAAGAGTAGCTCGAAGCAAAGTTTCTCGTTACTCACGTAGTTATTTCGCAAATCGTCGTGGGTATATTCCAACCCATCGTCCAAAACTGCGATTCTCACGCCTCGACCAGTTACCCCCAGTCGATAGAGAGACAGTACGTTCAAATCCAGCTTAGGGAGAGCATTGTTCGATCTCGTGTCTTGCTGCAACAGTTGATAAGGAAGCCTTGTCTTATCGTCAGATAGCAAAGTCATCCACTAAATGTTTTACCAACAATCCCTTTTTATTGATTTCTCTTATTATTGATTTCTTTCTACGTGTTTCTTCCTTTCTTTTTTGAATTATTTTTCTTACGTTTTCAACCAATTTTTACGCAATTTTTAAGGATATTTTGAATGAGTTTAATTACCAGGTACCACTCTTGATCCCAAAGTTCGTCATTGAACATCAGTCTAGAGTCTTGAGGATTTTCCTGCCAAAATTCTTGCCAATCCTTATCGTCCTCCTTGATGCTATTCAAATGATACTGATCTACCTCCAGTCTCTTCTCCCTTATCAGTGGTTTCTCCGAGTCGAAGCTAGATAATGGCACGTAACCGCGCTTGTGTCGCTCGATCGTTTTCTGCTGATCTGCCCAAATGATCTTCAAAATTGAAAAATCGTATTGGTAGAACCTAATATCGTAGTTTAAAAAGAATTGAACTCTGGAACTATCACTAGGATTAAAGCTTGTATCAAAACGATCGAAATAAAGCGTGAAAAGATATATAAATGGCTAAAAAGTATAATATAACGCAAGTAGAAAATCATGTTTTATCCATATGTCTTATTAAAAAAATCAATCAAATTCTAAAAAATCTATCCATTACCTTGCTGCTTGAATTTAGTGGTTTTGTTAACCAAACTCCACCCCTTTTCTTCTGACCACCATTGCCGTCTTTGAGCCATATGTACGTATCCTCGAAGCCCAAGACCTGAACGAAGAACCTCGTATGGAAAGATCGGAAAGATTGCAATTTCGGCAGAAAAATTTAAATTAACGTGACGCCGGGCATGGTAGTGGCTTCATAAAAATTTAAATTAACGCGATGGTGACGTGCAGTGCTGCGTATTGCTTTCATCTACCAATAGTTCTTTTATTTCGATTTTTTATGTTCCCAATTCGATAATCGTGTAACACGACTCTGTACCACATTGCGGCAGCATTTTTCGAGCCAAAAATTTAATAAAATACCTGAAACGAGATCGCGTTTAAATTTTCGAAACGACCACAAAAATGAAACTCACAAATTTTTACAAATTCACAGAAAAATAGCTGTAGTCTGAATACTCTAAATTTTTCTACGAAGATCACAGGGGGAAATATGATGAGCGTAATTTTGTAGATTTTCTGATTCTCGTGTTATTTAATCACTACAGTGCGAAAATAACATTTAGCACAAAACGGGGCCTGAAAACTGTTACAATTTCTATGTATACGTATAGCTCTACACATATACGTATAAATATATGCTCAAGCATCCGAAGAATATAAGTGTGTACATATATATACCACAATCTTTTATGCCCGTGGGGAAGAAATGTCCCCATCTGCGCAGACATCCGATGTCCCTAACTGAGAGTGTGAAAAATATGTATCTGGTTTATTTATTTCAACGCTTTGTTACAAATAAATCATATTCACAAATTTTTCCCCATTGTCTATAATAATTTTGTCAAAAATATGCACATACACAGTGTGATCTGCAGCTGTAGTAATCAGTGATATCAATTAGGGAAAAGTCGATACAGGAATCGATTCTAGAACCGTTTCGAAAGCGATATAGAATCGGAAGAGCAACGTTTACAGGACCAACATGGGAACTGAAATAGGAACCATAATCGAAATGGATAATAGTTGGAAATTTCAGTTTTTCGTGACAGTTATTAAAGATAAAAAGGTTCTTCGTAACTGTTTTAATGAGAATCTTTATATAACATTTTCTCAACTGTTTCAAGTGTCCCTTCTACTAAAAAGTTTTGTCAATGCGTAATTGGTTGGTAAGATATTGGATTTTAAAATTATTTGCATGTAAAAAACTAGACACGTGACTTGTCATACTTTTCTGCGTTGTCTTCGCACGAATGACTGTACGTAAACTGGACTATCTAGAACGAGCCGCCGGTCGCTACCCTTCTGACTGAGCACGCAGGGTGCTCGAGCGGCGAGGGTGCGCCGCGACGTCGCAACGATTCAGCCCTTCGAACGATCGAATGGGACGCTTCGAATAGGATAGCATGAACAGAAGGTTGGTGTCATCTTAACTTCAACAAGAGATAGATAGACAGATAGAGTGGAACGGATGAAAGGGCTTTCAGGGAGCGTCGAACGTCTAAAATGGGGTATAACGTTATTATTATCCAAGTGTTACGTGTTGGTGGTATTTTTGCATGGTATCTCTGGTATTTGATGTCGCTTCTTCCTCATATGAAAAGGGAAAGACCCGGACAGAACCTCGATATTTCCATAACGAGCGATGTCTGTTTTTTATTTTCGATCAACCTCCTGATAGTTGGATTTTCCTACTGGCTGCTCCTGATAGTTTATCGATCCACGGGCTCCCCTGATTGATGATTGTAGTGGTAACTGCGTGTGCTGGCGCAATAGGGCGCGACGCATGGACATACGTGCACGGGGTGACGAGGAGCTGCAGGTGCAAAGTGGTTTATGACTTATGGCCGCAGAAAGAAAATGAATTGAAAAATTGACTGGAAATATTGAATGGACTTTCTTGGCTCGCAATTCCTATTTGACGCGTTAGTCGATCAATGATTCTGGCTGATCGATGAGTTCGTAAGGATTGAATGTATGTTATTGTGCAGAAATATTTGTAGTCAATTTGTAGGAACGATGAACGAATTTGATTAATGTTTACGAGTTAGTGATGGTTTAATGATTTATTCAAACAATATTATATTGTATTATTTGTGGTGTACACAACATACATTTACTCTTTAAACATCACTGCTTGTATTGGCATAGATAATCCTTTCATCAATTTGGAGAATCTTTCTTAATCTGCCTCATAATTCAGAAATTAAAGAATCCGAAAATGAAAAATTTGTTGTGCAACGAAATAATTGTGTAAAGTTTAAGATTTAAAGGTAGTGGTTGTATTGTTTCAAAAATTAATTATTCGGGTCATGATATTATACGATAATTATGAAGAAGAAAATCATTGTGGTTTAATTTATCTAAAAAGTTGCGCAATTAAAATACATCGTGTCAAGGATAATCAACTGCCGGTATATTTCTACACGGTCACATACGTAAACCGAAGTATAAAATATAATTGAACCGAATATCGTATGTTTTTTTCATGCAAATACCAAAGTATTGGCGCATCGCCAAACAACATGTCCATATTGTGAACGTTACGAATATGTCAATTACAAATATTACAGCAGTTCATGGATTACGAACGTTGCATAAATCGAGCGTATCTGCGCAAGCAGATGTGTATCTCCTCTCTTTGCCGATGTAACGTCATATCTCGTTACATCGCGCTAGATCATTTCCATATTTGCATCGTTTCAATGGACGTCACGATTAAAAACCTCGTCCGTCACCGGCAGCAGCGAAAAAGCATAGGAAAATGAACTGTCAGTAGTCGAAATATTTCTCCGCATTATCAAATAGCTGTATATTTTCGTGGAATCAAAAATCACACGATTTGAAACGTGAAAAAAAGAAAAAGAAAAATGATACACAGCGAGTCATTGCCCTACCATCTCATCGTACATATCATTCGTAGTTTTTCATCGGTAATGTTACTCGGTTAATTAATGGTCAAAGATATTTGTTCATACTTTATAGAACGTTCACAACACTAAGCTGTGGATAACATGACCAATTTGATAATGGAAAAAAACAACGAGCGGTTCGCGATTAGTATGTTTCGCGCGATATTACCGCGGACGTCGCGTGGTTGCGCGATACCCTCAAAAGTGACCCCAATTTTCATCGAATAACGTCGACAGGGAAAACAAAGGCCGGAAAAATCCACCAAGCCTGTTATGAAACAATAATCCCGCATTTGGCTTTGCTTGGCCCATGGAGAAAATATACCTATAATCCAGTATCCATTATATTTGAAATGTATTCAGCCAGAGGGAATGAATCCGACCGGTCGTTGCCATCGAACCAAACGATAAACGGCTGAATATCCTCGACGACGAACGCGCTTGTTTTTTTGTATTTTTCTTTTTATTCGTCTCTCTCTCTTTCTCTCTCTTTCCCTCCCTCTTTCTCTGTGTCTGTCTCTATCTGTTTTATTTTTATTGTTTTTTTTTCGTATTTTTGGGGGGCTGGTGGAAGGAGAGAACAATTCAGTTTGGACGCGAGGATAAAAACGGTCGTACGTGCGAACGATCGCACGTGATGGCGTAAGCAGCTACCGATTTTTATACCACTGGCCCCGGTACATCGATGTTATCACGATTTCCGGCGCCAGTAGGAAGTCGAAGCGCGGCAATTTACATCCACGACACCTCCGTGTCCCGCAAATAATTTCGCCACGGCATTTCAGAAGATTTATGGAGCCGATTTTCGGTCATTCGACGTCCTCGTTCGCTTCAAGTCGCCACGTATCATGGAATTCTCGTTTCCGACTAGATGTTTTATCCCATTGGCTTTATCTTCAACCTGCTGAAGAATGGACGGTGCTTCTAATCATGACTTTTCCAGGTTAATCTCCGATTCTTTCCTCTTTGCGATGCTCTATTCAGCCTGCGTTTGGAATTAGGAATGCGAAGCTGGAGCAATTCTTCATTTTTTCTTTTTTACTGTACGAAGATTAGAAGGACTCGACAAGTTAAATTTCCTATCTTTTACAGGGAATCATTTTTAAAAGTCGGTACGTTGTCCTCGATCCCATGTTACTAAAATTCTTCTTTTCTTTTCTAATTGATTTTAGAGTCAAACATATGCATCTTCATGTGTACACAATTTTGTCTATTTTTGAAAGACTTATGTTAGACTCGTGACTCTGTTATATTAAAGTCTTTCTGTTTAGATATAGATTTATTAAAATCCCGCTGTTTAATCGTAAAGCAACATTAAAATAAGAAAATCGACAGAAACATACGTATTGTATGTTCCACCGTGTCTCATACGATATGAATTAAACCCCGAAGAATCTTTCCCCTAATTCCTCCAATTCCAAAGTCTGGATGTCCATCAAGGTCAGCTCTTGAGCAAGAGAGTAACCTTAAAATGGGGCACGTACAATACGGCTCGCTTTAAATTCCACGTGGGAACGCTTCAAACTCGAATCTGTCTGTTACGTGATAATGGTTCGATTCCCTTCGTCCCGGTGGCAATCGACGCTTGGTGCTGCCCAAAACTACCCCCGAGACGAGCTCTTCTATTCCCCTTGTGTTTGTTAGCCTGCCAGATGAAAACCAGCCACCGATTCTATCGTCCGTCTACGTGAAACGAACGAGACCTGAGAGATAGAGGACAAGAAATCAGAGTCGCTCATTACTCGGCGATCAGCGATTCCTCGTATCGATCGGTCAAATTACGCTTGGCTGTCTCCTCTCTGTGGGAAAATCCACGAGCTCCAGGCTATCCAGGTCGGTTTGTAACAGTCTTCCCGCGCAAACGACTGATACTATATGCGCCAGGAGTGAAGGTACGAGAAGAGAGGGAGACGAGGTAATAACAGGAGGAAGGGAGAGTATTTTCGCAGTCCATTTGTTTTGATCGGATTTCCAACTGTCTCTGGTAATCCCGCGGCAGTAAGCTCCCGCAGGCATCGCCACGTTTCAATGAAAACCCTAACGTTTCTGTTCTACCGTGGAACAGAAACACCTTTCGTGTAACATCCACGGGGGACGTGTAGCTCGCGCATCCCTTCGCTTGTACGGTCGTTGTTTGCGAACTGGTTTTGTTGTTACTCTTCGTTTCGAGTTGTGTTACCTTGTTCTTTCGACTAGGAGAAATTTTAGTGCGTTTAAACGGTGATAGTGATTTTTTCATGATTTGAGAACAGAATTCTTTTGAGCGTAAATTAAATAATTGACTCTTTAATTACTGTTTGTTCAGCATCTTACGTAAGAGCACCACGTAATAATATGTAACATGGTAAACGTTCTTTTCGTTTGCCTCTTAATTTTCATACTACAAAGTAAAATATTCAACAGTCGTGACGAAGTCGAGGAAGTTTCTGTTAGACGGGGATTAAAACGTAATCTGGATGAATTCAAAGAGGAAATACCGTGGAAGAAAAAGTTATTTTAAATCTTATCGCGTGTGGAATATTAACTGACACAGTTCGCTTGCAATTAAAAATGTTAAAGAATGAAATACTCAGAAAGTAAATGAATTTACGTACAAATTAGTAACTGGTAAAAGAGATACGAGGTAACAACGGATTTCTGTAATATACGTAATATCCAGTACATACGACTGTCTAAACGATTCCACAGTTGAACGCGAAGTTTCTTATACCCACGAGTTGCGGAAATGCTACAAATTTCACAGATATTGCGCTCGTACCGCGCCATTTACTATCCCGGTATAATAATCGCTTGTATATCGTTCAACGTCGTAGGTGGCTCGAGCTTATAACGCTCTACCCGGTGCGTGTTTCTCGAGATTACGCTCTCTCCCTGCCACTTAAGCACGCTAAATTCAATTATATACATTGAATTCCACGATGGAAATGGTAATTTCGTGGCACGAAAGTTTGCAGATCCTCGAATGGAAACGGATGCTCACAGTGTTTACCTATCAATATGTAACTTCGTGAACATCGACCGTGATAATGACAATGCTTATGCGAGAAAACAATCTTCAAGATTGGTGTCTGCGAGCAAGCAACGCGGATGTGTATCGCGTAGATTCGTGTGTGAGCCTCGTAAAAATTCGAATCGAGGGTACGAGCATCTCGAGAATGAAGAAAGAAATAGTGGAAACTCGTTGGACTTGTGGGAACGCTGCAGACGATTTCATCTGCCTGGTTAGCTATACCAATGGCTACTGTGCGAACAGTTGCGAAAATGAATTTTTGTACGTGTAGCATAGAAATTGTTAAACATAACATTTATTAAAATCGATCCGATTGTTGGAAGAAACATTTCTTAATACGATTAAAAATGAGGAAGACAATTCGGTTCCAACTGAAACGCTATGTAATATGAATTCTTCTATCCTGGAATATAACCGGATTTAAAGGCAAAGTATATTTCGTTCGATCCTTGTTTTTCGTTCTTCGTAATTGTTGAAACGAAAGAAAAGTTTGCCGGTGTACTTTCTGGATTGAAAAAGTTTATTCTCTGATGAAACTAGGTTAAAATTAGAATTGAAAAAGTTGTCGATTTAGGTGAGATCATGGTGTCTCACCATGGATCGTCCATTTGTACCAGGGAGCGCGTCCAGGGGCCCATATAATGCGTGGGAAATTGAATTAGCAAAGGCAATCTTCGAAACTACGCTACGTCAAACTCGGCTACGTCAAAATCAAAGTTTTAATTGAAATCAACGCCGTAACCAGCGTCACGTGAATTTGGTCAAAGAGGGTCCGGACTAGTTTCATATACTCGATCTCACTTAACTCTTGAACCTATTAGTGCCGTATCGATTATGTTATGTATCGGAATTATGTGGCTGACACGCTGTGCTACCCATAAGTGTGCACGTAAACTAATACGTAATTTCGCAGCAATATAGGCGTGGGAAATACCTGTCTGCCACACGAGTCGATCATAACGTTGTCACGCATCGATCTTTTCCAAAGCTTTCGGTTCCCCAGACATGCTGACAATTACACGTGAAAAGTTAGAACATCAATTTCCTGCAGAGCACTGTAAACGTAAAATTAATTAAACTGTGTAGTTGTACAAAAATCGTGAGCACGTCTTTTTATGCCAACAAAACGCATTTATTAACAACGTGATATTATTTTCCTTTTTGGACAACGTTGATGGTGTCCAAGTGAAAATTTTGAAAATCCCGAAAAGTGAAATTAGCTTGTGCATTTAAAAAGAACTCCAAATATTTAAGATGATAAAATCAAACGTGTTATATATCAATGAAATAAATATCGTAAACTGGCCTAAAAAATGCTTGCCCGTGTTGCAAATACGTAAAAATATACCGTAGAACGGCGCGCTTCTTGCTACATATTCCTTAATGTATATTTGCAAACTGAACTTTTGCGTACATTACGATTTTGTATGGCTTCTGCTGTTTATTATTTACTACTTTTACTATTTGTATTGCTCCGTTATGGTAATTTACTACAACATGGCAAACAGTGCTTGAGAAATGAATAAATACCAATGCCATATAATATTTGTCATCGAATCCATTGAACGGTGCACGATCGAGTCGATGATAAGAAATATCGAGAGCGAAGTTTCCCGGAAATCAGAGATCAAATATCAGGATCTACTTGAACCGAGATTAAACCTTTTCGAAGGTAGGAAGCTAACGAAGGCGAGCACCGAGCGGCAGGTCGCTATGACATCTGTCAACCCCCGTAACGTGGAAGTTCATTATGGCGTTCAGCAGAGGATGCCATATCATTTATTTCAATTACTGCCAAAAGCTGAAGCTGAATCGGCAAAACCTCCGCATGCGCTTCGATCATTTATGAACGTACCGTCATTAATGCCTCTACCACGAGAAGAGGTCGTTAAAACTGTCATAGTCACGCTACTCGTCCTTGAAACATTTTTGTTTCGGTCCTAGAACACTCGTGTTACGTCTCATCGTAGTTGATCGTTTTCGTATTTTAATCAAAGACTAATTCGTTCCTTTGTAACTCTCTTTGTCAAGAACGAGTTTACACCGTATCATTGGTGTTCAAAATTGAATGTCGCAGCAATAAAGAGGCATTTGCAATATTCGAATTGTACTTATTGGAAGAGAAAGGGAGGCACGATAAGACGCTTTGAATTTGTAGGAAAAACGTGATTTGATTTCGATTGATTTTGATAGTTTACGTAAATTACTGGAAAGTGACGCTATCTCTTTATTGTAACAGTCCCTCCAATTTTTGCTCCGAGCTTACGGTACACATATCGCGCTTCATAGCAGTTTGTCTCTTATTTTAACCAATGATTAATTCGTTTCTTTGTAATTCTAGTTTCTGTCAGGAACAAGTTTACATTGCCCCATTGGTGAATAAACATGAGAATTCTTAGCAGCTTATGAGTATGAATATGCTGAAATTTGATGAACATTTCATTTTACAAACATTCGGTTTTACAAAGACTAATTGTCATTTCACAGGGTGGTTAATTACTTTCCAAAATTTCCACATTTAACGATACACGTGTTAACGATATGGAGTAATTACGCGTATTATATGTTCCATGAAGTTATTGTCGTTGATAATTCCGAAACTGTGACGTTCAACGTATTCTATTAAAATTCGAACGTTTAATAAATTTTGTCGACGATTTAGTTCCATTCAACGGTATTCTCCATTTATTGTAGTGCGATTCCTACTGTCGCTCGATTATACAGGAAATAAAGAAAACACTGTTCCATCGGCCTGTTCCGGAAATTAATGTTAGGAAATTCATTCCAACAGTTTCATAACAGCTTCTCGATAACTGGATTTCAATTTGCCCGGAGGCCAGGCTTGATTGAGCAATCTCGTGCCTTTATAATATAGGGTGTCCGCGTAAGATATATGATAAACTTGAGTAACTTAGACGTACACAAGTTTCACTGCGAGTAATTAACTGGCTTATCGGATTTTCTGCTTCCTGTGCATAGGTAGGCGACAGATTATAACGAAAATGCGGGTCACACGTTAAAAATGTCGTTTGCGTTCCTTCGTTAAAGCAAATTGTTATCTCAATCGTTCTTAATGCAACTATAAAACTAGTGGCGTATTGTGCGCCATGCGATGTCTATCAAACGAGTCATTCAGAATAAAAATAGACCGGGTCACGTTTCTTCTAAATATGAATTTATACATGAACTCGGTATACTACTCGTCATTCGATACAATTCGTGTAAGAACAGTGTCAAGATAAATTTCATTTCTATCGTGACCGTTATAATATATGATTTTGTCGTAGCATTAATTTATTTCAGTAAGCTGGATTAGTCGTAGAAAAGTGGAAGAATTCGTCTTTCCTGAATCAAAGACAAATAGTATTTGTGTTTACGCGTGCCATCAACAAGAAATTACTATTACTCATTGTCAGAATATCGGGGGCAGTGCACACACAATGGTACAAATTTAAGAGACTACGTAGCTTCTGCGAGCAATGATGAAATCAATTTTATTTTTATCAAACAAGTAGTATTAGAAAAGCAGTTGCAGAAGTAAGATTGGGTAGAAGGAATATCGCAGAATGTTGGGTAGAATCCAAAAGTATTGGTTTCGAAGTAAGAGAAGAGTAAAATAAGTATCCCAGAAATGGGACCATCGAAAATCTTCGAAATATGAATTTCCGAAGATTGTCTTTTAATTAAAAACGGTACCGTATGTGTAAAGGCAATTGAATTACAATTCTTGGAAAATTGTCCAAACTTGACTTGTTTATGGACGTGTTGCGCACGAAGATGGTACGTTGTATTTCGAAGAGAAAAATCGACGAAATTTCATACGTCGTCGCGTCGCCAAGATCTTGGATAGGCAACGTTATATCAAATGGTCGAAAGCTTTCGAGGCTACGACGGCAGTTCGTTTTCGAGCCCGATGAATAATTACTTTTTCCCTATTCCACGTCTGTCAGTCACTCAGTTCCAGGCATGTAGCTGTTACCTGAATGGACGTAAACGCGAGAAAATTCTAGAAAATTTAGGCGACTCTGCTCAATTCTCTATCAGACTATCGAATAAAGCACTATGATAATCGATAAATATAGAATCATTGGCAATAATGAAGTATAGAATGTCTTGTTTAAATATGTATTGCTGGAAAAAATATCGAGAATTTAAGCTTTAGCAACGCCGTAAGAATATAATTCTTACAATATGAACGTAATTGTAACACGAAATTTGGCAACCCAATTAAGAAGTTATTCAGAGGAGAATTCCAGATCAGTTGTCTCTACGATATGTTCCCTTTCAATTCGTATGATCTACTAGCTATAATGTACGACAGTGGGAGAAAAATAGCAGTTGCTGAATGTTACGTTTCGCTGCCAAATCGATGGCACCTAAGTGTCCTCTTATAATCGTTTAGCAATAGAACGTCACGGCTGGAGCGATTTACGGAAGATTGATCGTCAACCCAGTGCCGTGTAACTATCAGCCTTCTCATTCGAAATTATTCGAATCATAGAATCAATACGCTACGAATAAAGAATAACAGATTTGTATTAAACTATCTAGAAAACAGAAGCATCGAAATCATTGAATTTGTGTATTAAACATCAATAGATGACCAGCAATATATTTATTCCAATTTTACTTGGCACAAATTGCACACTTCTTTCGTTACTAGCTTTCTGCTATTAATTTACTTCCAATCGAAAATTACGAAAGCCACTCGCTCAAACCTTATCTCGACCAAAAGACCGAATAACCCAATTCCAAGATTACCACCGTCGACGCCGACGTTCGTGTTAGGTCAGTAGTAAAAAAAAAGCTCGATTCGAACGGCTTTTCGCTACGCCGTCCTACCCTTTTTCTCCCTTTGAGACCGAGAGACCACGTGAGCTTAATTATACGAAATAATTACACGACGTGACTGGAAAATAAACGAGCGAGCGAGGGCATGTGAATCGTGCTCGCCATGGATTGCGGTCGGCCGCGAGGCTGCTTGTGCAGCTGCAACTGCGCCAGTCGGCTTTCGTGGCTGCAGCTGCAGGGAAATGCTGTTTCGCGGGCGCAGAAATACAGAGTGCTCGACTGGTTGACGGCACCAGGGGCCAGGAATCGTGGTAAAGCGGTTGAAAAAGGAGAGTCACTCTGTTAGCGTAATTATGCCGCATGCTGCCCACTTGTATTATGCTGGTTGATGTTCAGAAAAAACACACGTCACTTTTCGTAGGCACGAAAAATGATTATGGTAATTGCGACGATCACGGCGAGGTAGTACCCTCCTCAACTCGTCTGGGACGTCTTGCTGGAAAAGTGGATCAAACTTTTGATGCGTGTGCCGAGCGTAGGGAAATTCTGTGGAGCATGGATGCTCAAGAGTTTGTGCACACGCGCGTTTCTTTCACGAGGGTAAACGCTCGTTCGGCGACGGGGTTGCTGCAATTTCATGCGGGTCCATGTAGGTCACCTTCCTTATTGGTAAAGAAGAGAGTTAAAAAGTATGGCTGAAGAAGAACGCATTTAAGAACGTTGTACGTACTTACACTGTCAAGTAGAAGTAGATGGTTGTTTGTTTTTGATGGAATGTAATTTACTTAGAAAATTATCGGTAAGAAAATCTAGAAGACAAGTGAAACCGTTGGGTTAGTTTCCGAGATCATTTTCGTTGGAGAACACGTTGTAATCTGTTCATACTTACTTCTTGGGTCTGAAATCTCTTTTCTTTTCTTCCTTTGTCCCGTTCTTTTTTAGAGTAGCTTTTTAGAATACACGATTATAACTACGAATATAATATTTGACTGTGACGTATGTATCTCAAAATTTAACTCTGTTCAATACACTTTAAAAACAGGGAATATACATAATTCAACACAATGGACGTATCATTTCTATAGCTTCCATCAATTCCTTTTTTCCTTTTTAATAATTCTCGGGAAAAATCCGTTCTCCGCGAAACGACACAGCGCACAAAAAACTTTATCTTATCTTATTACATTGATACTCGCGCAACAAATTCTCGTCCATCGACGCTTTTAGACAAAGCATACACCCTTATCGTGCTACTCGATTTAAGAGTTATCGAAGGCATTCACGGCACGACGCTCGTAAAAAGCTAGATGAAATTCGATTCGCCCTTCTCTCTTACACTTGCATACGCGTGTAGTTACTTTCGCGATACACGCTGCGATACATCGAGTCTACCTTCGGATGAACGTGCAAAGAGAGACAGCACGAGAGAAAAGTCACCGTTATTCGAAGATCACGGGCGCGTCTCAATTTCCTCGAAAGAAGTTTTCGCTTTGTGGCCCCAGTCAAATACGCGTGGAAAGAGAGGGTTGCCGTTCACTCTAGAAATTTTCCCAGCTTCCCGAGCCTTTGAACGTGGATCCCGTACATTTTACCAAGCAAGCTCTCCCCCTCCCCCCTCCTGCCCACCGTGTTCCCGTTGGCCTGGTAAATCTGCGCGAAAGCGTAAACGTATTTCAGGCCTTCGAGATCCAGCGAGACGTGAATGTAACGGGGAAGCGTCGAAAAAGTGCGGCCAAATCGTTTCCCCACGGCACACGGATCGCTGCAAAGAGATTATCTCGGTAAGCAAGCCTCACGAACCATTTGATCGCTCGTTCCAGCCATTCTCTCCCTCCGTTTCCGCGTCGAGATTCACCGAGACATCGGCCAGATCTCGTTCCCCGGTTTCTTCTTCCCGTTCCACCTTCCTTCTCCTTCTATCTTTCTATATTTCTTCTCGTCTCGTCTCTTCCCCTCGCTCGTGCACTTTGCAAAACGAGTTCTGCCTTGAGATCAAGTCGCGCGAGAGAAAACGTCCCACCGACCAAGAAGATATCCCCGGACGTATTTTCTCCCTTTTGCCTCTGGACCAACCGATGTTTAGCCGATCGTCTCGTTTCCTCGTCCCTTATGTACCTAAGCTAACCCCATTCTTCTCGCGATGCATCGCGATTGCATCGGCCAGAGAAACGTTTCGGAAACGATTTTTAGGGTCGACGTTTAGAGTGTGAAGTTTAATAAAAAAAAGTGATAACAATATTGCCTTTTCACTGTGTTCTCTTTTCCTTTTTTAGCTTGGGGAGTTATATGTCAAGGGATTATAGATAGATAGTTTTAAGCCAGATTTACGACATGGGCGTGATATCATTGCTATTCTTGCGTTCTAGATTTCTTAATCACGCGGTTTAGTCACTTTTCGGAACTTGATCTATTTGACTCCCTCTTTTTTAAAAAGCTTTGTTTTTATATTAAAAATACAATATTTCTTCAGTTCAATTTACTTGCTCTTTAAATTTATGACAAGACAATTCTTGTCAATTTTCAGATCTTTATGTCAATTGGTGACTAAAAATAAGTATTCTAATATGAAATAATCGAATGATGCCTAAATACATTCCAAGATACGTAGATAGTTTCCACGTAGGATTGGTCGATGACATACTACATTAAGAAATTGTTCTGTGAGAAACGAGAAACTTATGACTCTCTTCGCCTGTGGTTTTCATTACTAACATGATAATTACTGCATTTAATGTGTCGTGTATTTCGTCGCCACTCAATTATATTCATTTCCGATAAGAAAACGGAGGTCCGAAAAAATGTTCGCCGTTCCGGCGAAATTACATCGCGCCAACTGAACTGGAATTATATGTAAATATTATTTGTCGATAAAAGGTTGGAGGCTGCATCAGCAGAAATATCGCGTCCGCCCGCGGATTGACGGAATCCCGGTGAACGATCGACGGGAAAATATTCCCGCGAAACGTTTGCTCAAGGTATTTGAATTACTACTGCAATTTTGCAGTAGCAATTAGGTTCTGAAAATTCCAGGCAAAGAAATATCCTCTATAAACTACTAATGAAATAGAATAATTTCATCTACATTTCAATGAATCTGTACAAATATTCTCGAGCCGGTTCCTCAAGAGACGACCACTATCACCCCCTCTCCTCATTACCCATTTTTTCTTTTGTCGCTGACCAGTAACCCTTGCAACCTTTGTCTTGTTATCTGACTGCAAATTCTTAGAAGTACGGTGCGTAGTTTTCAACTAATAATATAATATATGAAAATAAGGAAACATAAATATTTCCCTCAACTGAAGACTATTATCATCCCTTTCACGCCACCTCGGTCGTTGGCTACTAAGTTTTATCTCGCTAGCTGGCCGCGAATTCTCAGAAATGCGACGCGTAGCGTTCAACTTATAATATAATATACGAAAATAAGGAAACATGAATGTTTCAGTATTTTAAAAGAGCAGCACTATCTTGTTTATGTTATGAGCGAATCTTGGACGCATGTTTGCAAAATCCTAATGAATTCGCTTGAAGAATTCGTGGCATTTTTTTGGGATGGATATTATTCTGGCATCATCGTAGGAACCGTCACCCACGATTCACGGTTTTAACAACGTTTCAAAGTGAATCCGCGACTCTCTTGAAACATCGGGTTTGCGTCACGCGTGAAATGGAGCGGACGCGTTTTGCGCCGCTGTTTAACGAACACTTGAGATTAGAGTGACTCGTTGCGGATTATCGGAACGTGTAAAACATCTGTTTGTACACCGCACATGTTACCGTTCATCCGTTTCTCGTACTATTAATTAGTTTCGTTTGACGTTCGGTACTTGAGCCTTTCTCCGATGGCGCTTGTATATTTCATATTGTACGTTTAATTACTTGTAACTCGATATCCATGGAACGTTTTAATTCGTTTGATAATGAAATTATCGATCTGTGTTATGCGTCTCTAAATATACTATATATATAGAATGATCGTAACTAATCCGCTAACCGAGTCGTTTATTAAAAGGAAACTTCTGAAATCGTTGAGTCAAGGATTAGTAAAAATCAATGCTGGTTAAGTAAATCTTACTTCTCGCTAAATCGAAAACAATGGATGAAAATAAAAAAGATATAATAGAAATTAATTATATTATTGTAAGCATAAGGCAGTATTGAACCAGCCATACAAGTGACTAGTATTGACATTATATCGGAATTAATTACTTAAACATTAGTTAAACTTAATTTGTTAGAAGTAATAAGATAATTGAGAGAAGATTCAGCACTGATACAATTCCAAATTTTTGGCCAACGAAAGTCGACATTAATTTTGCTAAAGACACTTAGATTTTATTAGTTTTTATTTATTATGTAGATTTATTAGATTTTATTAATTGCGAAGAGAAGATACCTACAACTGACCATTTTAATATGTTCGGTAGTTCCAGCGTTAAACATCGAATCATCACGAGCTTTTCAATATTTGGGAAACAATTTCTCGAAATCTCTGTTGAAACAACAGAGATTTCAAAGGTTTAATCTGATGCTTTTGCCAGTGTACATTTTACGATGATTGAATTCAGAAGACATTCAGCGGGCTCACAAATCCGCCGGTTTTGTTTTCGTCGATTTGCCGACGAATAATTTCGGTTTCGCGGCAATAAATTCGCTGCCAGTCCTTTCTCCCTACCGTTCAACGAGAAGGAAGTTCGTTCGCGACTACTTCTGTCTGAGATAAACACGAAAGTTAAGTTACAATGGCGGGATACTCTGGTCGAAGTTAAACTGGAATTGGGCGTTGCACAAGTGGCTAACAATAAGTTATTAAGCAGTTGTTCAAGTTTTAATTGCATCTCGCAATGCCCTGTGTTCAGAGGGATAGAAAGCTGTTCTACGTAACGTTGACGAACTTATTTCCGGAATTACCGGTGAATATTCTATGCAACAGCGACTCCCACGCTTTTTTCTCTATTCTGTTTCACACCCATTCTATCTTCAAATATTAACTCACTCGACCACGCGTCCCCTGCAAAATTAAACCGCTGCCTACACGAAAAAGTGAATATCTCGTGTAATTTTCACCGACTATCTTTCCGATTTTCCATTCGTTGGAATAATTCAAATACTTAATTCGACGAAAAGTGATAACTCGATGTGAAATCGTTACCTATCTGAAGCTTTATAAGTGTAAAAGGTAGATACGTAATATATAAAAATATAGTGAATATTTAAAGTAACGCAGTTGCTACGACATTGGAATCTCTCAGAAGCCAAACTGAACAATTCCATTACAGAATTCTAAGGTAAAATGAAGCAGTATTTGCAACATCATCCTTTTTCTCTGCTTTGTAATTTATGTTGATAATCGATCAATACGGTTTCGAAACAGCCCATTTAATAAGTGAAACGTATCATTATTTAGCTTACACTTATTTAATTGTATTTGTAGTATAATTACAAGGATGGAATATCGTTTATTTAAAAATTTGATCGATTGACATACCGGTCCGAGATGCCTGTATCCACTCTGCAACGCCAAAAGAGATGCAACTTGTGGCCCACCTTGAATTCTGACCACCCATTCCTCTCGATGATTATCACCATCAACCACTATACTCGTTGCAAGCTTATTCAGGATGATTGAAAAGATAACGAGCCAAAAGTTTACACTGTGGACATGAATTCACTCGTCACTGACACTTATCTGTAATATTATGAGAGACACTATGTGTTACGATTTAAAACTAATGAGATACCTAGCCATATCGGTAGTTGAATTCGCGTAATTAATACTCTCGATGCAATTAGAGGATTTTTATTTTAAATTTTCTTTCACTTAATTTCTCTGGAAGAACAATCGCTGTAACGAAGTTCCCTCGGTGACTATTGGATCTCGAATGACAAGTGATCGGACAATGTGTGTGACAATTAGTTCCGATCCTCCTTTTTGCTTGTAGGCGAGCTTACATTCCCCACCAGGCCTGGCAGGTAACCGGGGAAGGGTCACGCACGTGATAACGCAAACAAGGTACGATTAGGGACGAAGAGTGATTGCCTGTCTGTTTTAAAAAGACACCATTTATCCTGTTTCTGTCCTTTTTCCACCCTCTTATTTAACAGAACTTCGAATCCGATAAATGGTTCTATTGTAATCTTGCGTACAATGAAACATTTTCTGAACTATCTGTTTTTTTATGACTCATCATAAAACACATTGTTGTTATAATTCGTGGAATATATTTCTCTGTGCACAAATATCGTGATATCTCTATGGTTCATATAAAGATGTCATAAATGATTTCATTTATTGAGGAAATGATTAAACAGTGATGATTTTGCACTGGTAAAAGATAACGACACAAAAGAAAATTATTTGCAATAGTTACAAGAGGAACATAATGAATTAATCATCTTATCAAAAAAAGCTTCGTAATTAAGAGAGAAGTTTACGCGAGATCCGAGTCAAAATTTGGAATTACATTAAGAACAAATAGGATAAAGAAATTGATTATCAAGGGACACACATTATATACATGAAATTTTTATTATAACATTAAATACATGCATTCCCCATATCTGAATTTATCTCGTCGTCTGAAAGTGTTTCGCATTTACCACCTGTCATTGCATATTTTTGCGAATGTCTGTTCTCAGCTGAGGGTGCAGCTCCTGCACCGATCCTTGAGACAGGTTGCGATTAATTTCGACTATGTTTGCTCTGGAAAGCGTTTCGATTACGCCGAGGAATTTCCAGAGAATATAACACAAAGCATCCAGCGGTCGGTATAATTTTGCATCTCAATTACAATCAGTAGTGAGTCAATTTTGCGAGAAATGACTCGAAATAATTCGTCTATTTTACGAAATGTCACGAGTGCGACGATCAATCGAAGAATATCAACAAACATTCCAAAAAACCTTCGCAGTGATTTTTTTCACGAAATATTATGCAAATAATAAATTTTGTTTGTTCGTTTTCTTCACTGCCTAATTTACTTAAAAATCACATGTGGTTTTCTATATGCGTGATTTTCATACGAAGTTTTATTCAAACCCATCGTACGACTAAAATTTTCCGTGTGAGCATTTCCAGTTTATTTATTTACCTCCACGGTTTGTTTATTTACATATCCGACGTGTCTATTTGTAATTCTGACTTATGCATTGTAAACTTCGGTACATATAGCGTGAAACATGTTAATATTCACGTTCCCGTAGGACAACAGTTACCAAAGGCGATTTGCACCCACTATATTTAAAGTTCGTATGAAATTTCGCTTCTGTTACACTTTGCAGATATAGTCTCTCTGTGATACGTAGAAATCCGGTCGAATCCTTCGGGATAATTGGTTCAATGGCGCGTACGTAGAACTTGTCGGTTTGTATTGATCAAATACGCGTACAACGAGGTTTGCAATTTTTTTATTTCTCTCCCTTTTCCCCCTTTTTTTGTCAAAGCATGTTGTAGAATTAAATATTTGTTCTGTCCGGTTACATCGTATCTTTCTGTACCTGTATCGTACAAACAGAGTAATTCTTGTCTAATCCTTGTGCGTTAGCTCAGTTGTTGCTGTCGATCTAATATATTTCACGACGTTAATATCTTTAAATTGAACCATTAATATCTTGTTCGTTATTACCTCCGATTTCATCTATATGCTGTAATCTTGTGAAGTTTTATGACGAGTTTATGAAGAAACTGCGGTACTTGCTGTATCTCCATGATGAACCATGTTTCTCAAGTTATGGGAACTTTATTCGTGTCTTTGAATCATGTAGCGGTCGTCTATGCAGTATTTATTATTTTTAAATATTATCCGCATTTTAAGAAAGTAATATATCAGGTCCATTACAGGTTAAAGCAGTATCACAAGTTTGAACGGAATATGAAAAGATTATTATTGGTAGCCATAATTTCTCGGTTCAGTTCTATTCAATTCTCTTAAATACTTTAATTAGAAAATTACATTTTATCGCCCAAACCAAAAGCAAGATTGAAATAGAAAAACAATAGGTTATGGGTTATAAGTTATCGCAGAAAGACATTGGATATTATCGAGAATTATAAGAAATCGTTCATTGAATAAACGTGAAGGGAAATATGTCATAGGAATCTGGATATAATTGATGGACGAGAAGCGCGGACAGATAGAGAAAAATTTCACACTTTTCAACCCAGAACGACTTCACTTTGTCGGCCTCTGGAGGGTAGTACTTATAAATAAATTCAAGCTCCCTTACTGGCTACCTTTGGATAAATATACACGCGAAGACACACTGAAGGGTGGCTGATAAAAGCAGAAACAGAGAGCAGCAGGCATCGTAAAGTTCGTAGGGAAAGGAGAACGGGATATCTGTCGATAAAGGGAACTCGTTTTGCTTCTGCTCACGTCGAATTCGGAATAAATCCTTGGTTCTTCTATTTGCAGGGATTTTCCACTTTGGCTGAAACATTGTCACGGTGTAAGTCGAGCTTTTTATTGCCAAATTTTTCCTGGATGGGTGAGCACTAAACACGCGTGTAACATTTTACATTTTTTTTTTCTTAGAATTTTTTATGCCGAAGATAGATAAAAACAGCAAAGATAATGATTTAAAAGAGTAGCACACGAAAGTATTCGAAGATTTATAGACGCTTTTTATGAATATATTATGCTACATGAAACATTTTGAAATTTAATTGGCATCGTAACGAGGCGAAATTAATTTGAAACTCTACAACAGAAACCAAATGATATCTAGTGCAAGTATATGTTGCACAGATATAAACAGTGAATTATCAATTTTAGTAATGAACCTCGATATTCCTTGGATTTACCTTTAATACTTATATAATAACACTAAATACTAATTTTGTAAGAAATATATTTACAATAAATGACTTGTAACTTGTACATAAATTTCTAGATCAGTTTCGGAATTTATCAATATAATCATGACAGTCGTATCTCATTACACTGCTGACGAAATTTCAAAATGTTTTATGTAACATATAGGTAGGGTACATAGATAAAACTTTTCTATGATGAATGCTCAAATACTTTTGCGAGCAACTATAAATTTTCTCCACAGTGTACACATTAATTTGTCCAATATTTCGATCGAGAAAACGACCAAATAATAACGATGCAAATTAATGGGAAACGTCGAGAAATTCGTTTGCTAAAAATGTACGACCATTTCCACGGATGGAATTCGATTTCCCGTGAACGTGTAGGACCTTCGACGATCGCTTCCATTTTCCACCGAGACTTTCCTATTCTGGCCCACCGACCGACCAGTTCCCACTATTTCGAGGCAATCGTTTATGGCTTCGAAACATGCATTACTTTCCTGTTAACGGTCCGTTGTCACCCGTTGACAGTTTTCAGATAATTCCGTTACAATAGTTAACGGAAGTTTGTATTCCATTAAGGCAGCATGTATTTTGTGTATTTCCATTTCATCGTCTGCATATATCACGTTTGCGTTATTATCATTGAAAATTGTATTTATTTGTTGTCTCGACGTTGATCAAAGATTCGATGCGCTAGTTTATTCAAATTGTCGTAAATAATGATACAACGTCACAGACAATTTTCCATTTACACTTTTATATTCATACAATACATCTTTCTGGCGCAAGAATTCAAAAATCAGAGAGATTCACTGAAGAAGAAAAAAGAGAACGATTTCGTTACTTATTTCGATAATAATCATCGATTTGATGTTGTTAGATTATTGAAATTATCATCGTACATATTCCATTTTTTATTTTCACTTTTGTACATACACGACATTTATGCACCGTAAAGAATAAAAAATAAAACAAGGGTAGATTCTCTAGAGGAACAAAGCGGAATAAGAAAAACCAACGCAATTTCAAGTTAGCTTCTCTCCTTTAGGAAAGAAAGCTCTCTCGTGCAACTCGCGTATTTTGTAACGTTAGTTAGGAAGTTGGTTCGATCAGCTTCGTCTCGTTCGCGAGCATAATCAGGCTGTGACGTTTATTAAGCTTCCTCGCAGTCTGCCCCGTCGCAAATTCTTCGCCAGTCGGTCGAAATAGAACGCGAAAGTAACCGTAGAAAATTGGAAAGTTTCCGCGCGATAAAATCGGACTTAATTTTCAATAAATTCGGCCCCCGGTTGCCTCGAGGAGGTGGCTGGTTGTTCTCGTACGTGGCGGGCGGCGGCCAGCCGAAAGGGGTTGGAAACACTGGAAGGAGGAAGAAGGGTCGGAAGGTGCGGAGGAAAGGTAATTTACTTGGTAATTATAAAGTTACCAGCTCCGGCGACGCGCATAGTTGTGAATATTCAAATGCGATTACATCTATGATCGCATAAATTATACGTCACACCCCCGTTGCTTCTTACCCCGCCCACTTCCCGCGCGAATTTCGTGTTCCTTCCCCCTCTTCGTTTCTGCTTTAATGCAACTTGCGAAACTTTGACTCTGTACACGAGGCCTGGGGCGGTCTACCGACGTTTTTCACGATCGACCTTGCGAGTTACCGTATTTTTCTCAGCGTGATACCGATCTGTCTTGCATGGAGGAAACTTCCGACCAAACTGCTAGCCGTTACTTTTTCGATGGATCGGTCGCGGTTTCCGTACCCCTTTCTTTCTCTATGATTGTGGCATCTATAAATTGAAATTGATTTTCGCTAGTTCTTGGTAGCTTTTGGTAACATTGGATATTTCCCTATCTATATTTCCCTGTGAACAGCGGCAAAGATTATTCTTTCTTGCTCTGAAGAATGGAGAGGGATTTAAGTAGCTTTGTAAACTTTTATAATCGTGGCATTTTTCAATTCAGATTTTGCAAGTTTGGTCAACAGTTTTTGGGAGCTTCGAAAATTTCTCTGCCTTTATTTTCTTCTAGAAAATTTTTTAGATTTCAAACTTTCACGGTGGTAAAATGTCATGATATTGGTTTTTCGGCTGTAATCGTGTAACTGTTGCACTTGTACTTTGCATTTTGCACTTTGCACTTGCATTTTGCATGGAACGGGTTTCGGGTCTAGCTTAAAGAGATAGACTACAACGACTACGAAACGTTAGCGTGAAGTGCAAGTCCAACAACTACACGATTGATGCCGAAAGATTAATATCATGAGACACAAATAGCTGTACTCTTGTTTACTGTAAAATAATACCAATTGTAATAAGAATTCGAATATTTTCACAATTTTCAATGATTCTGGTAACTATAAATTGAGATTGATTCTCGGAGGCCCGGTTGGTAGTTTTTGGAACGTTCTCTATCTATATTTCCTTCTTCAAATCATTTCCCTAGAAAACCAGTTACTTACATTGTTGCTCTAGGACGACAACACTATGTAAGAAGAATTGGAACATTTCGGTAATAGATTTTAACCTGTCTCGCCTTCTGCGATATTAATTCATCGTAGAAACTGCGATTACATCGCGAGAGAAGATCAAATAGTATTACCTAATCCCGATCTAATCCAATCTTAGAGCTTGCTCGACTTAACTCGGACCTAACACAGTCAGCTCGAGCTCCATTTTCTGCTTCTGTAGTTTGTTGTTTCAACGAGGCATTTATAGGAATTAATTAATTCGTTTTCATAACAAAGCTATTGTTCCACCCTTTCTCGAAGAAATCCATTCTCTCTTCCGTTCCGCGTTTATTTTGCATTATCCAAACGTTCAGCTCGTTTCACTCGAACGAGCGGAGAAATTTACAACGGGTAAGAGCTCTCCACGGGAAGAAGATTCTTTAAACATCGCGAATACCCGGCATTACAACTGAGAGCCGTATCGAGTCAGATAAGAGAGTTCCCTCGCCTTATCGTCGCTTTTTACAGTCTTTCTCGCGAGACAACAGCGAACTTATCCACGAAACAATATTTTTCACCCTTCTTTTCCACTTTTTCCACTCTCTTCTCTTTTTTTCTTGTCTCCCGGCCCTCGTTTCCCTTTTTATTCTGTAGAACGCGAAGACCTCGTTAGCCGTTAAGAACGAGTCTTGTGCATCATGCAGACCTTGTAGATAACAGCGGAGAACAACAAGCTATAACCGTGCTATCTTCATCGAATAATTAAGAATTGTTTAATTGTCCGTGGAATTGCTTATCGCGCGTTGAAAAAGGAAATTCGCCCCTTAAATCTTCCAAGTGCGTGGAAATTTGCACCGTTTCTATCTCGCGGCGAGGATCTTTTCGACATTTATTCTGCGACCTTTTTATTCCTTCTGAAACTATTATGGGCATTAGAAGAAGAGTCGAAAGAAGCTTTCTTAGAAAAACAGAACCGCGAGACACAAATTGAGTAGACATAAATTACGTTGGAAGACGTTCTGATGCCGGCTTTCTAATATTAACTATGTTTCTCTTGATTATCATAATGGTTCTTGAAAAACATTTGTACTTTTTATATTTGATTAGAAAATATACTTAGCATTTGCATATTTACCGCACGCTTATAGGTACCCTTATTCTGAAAGCGTTGCAATTACGACAATTAGACTGCGGATTTTTATGCGTTAATGGGCAGCTTAAAAGCACGAAAATGCATAGGATGTACATAATGTACAAAAATATATAAAATATTCAAAGCGAAGAATTTATTACGATATTTAATACGAGAAACTTCTATTATATTCGTAAAAATATGTATATGCGTAAATATCATCAATATGCAGCCTAACGATGATATTACAAAAATACTGTATTAAAGCTCACAGGTCGAATACTTTCGAAACGAAGTGTCCATTCTAGTCGCCAGTAGATCAACGACCATAAACCACACGCGGTCGATGCGATCACACGTGTCAAGGAGTTGCTTATACTGCACGTGTGTACAGCTTACTCTAGTTGATATAGTTGTGACAGGCATATAAATTCGTATCGATGCCAATTGCCATCATTCTTCATCGTGAATCATTAGAAAGAGCATCAAACTTGAAATTTTCGCGATATAATTTTGCAGACGTTTAAGACCGTTTAATCCTACGTTTAATACCGAAAACTTCACACACTTTACCGATACGAAGATCGGTGACATAATAATAGACTCGGTAATTTAATGAAAATATGATACAAAGTAGTTTCTAATTCTAATTTTATAATATGGCGAAACTCGCTGGCAGATGGTCTAGAGGATTTTTAGGTGAGAATTTTAAATGGCCTTCTGTGAGCAGCTATGAATTTAGCTTTCCTCTTAGTCTAAAGAGACCGCGGCTTCGGTTAGTTTTAAAGGAGCCTGTTTACTTTCAAAGTAACACAATTGCGCGCGTGCCGGTGAAAACCGAGTACCGGCGTACACTAAAGCGGAATCTCATTTGAAAACTAACTTGAAGTCTGGAAAAGCAACCGAGAACGGGTTGAGATCATGTACGATTAAAAACAATAAACCTTTATCTTCTTTGGCGAAAATGCAATAAAAAGGTAGTGACGAACCGCAGCAAGGTGGAAAAGGGAAGGTTAGAAACGCAACAGGAATTTACTAGCCTCGTAAAGAACTCTGTAAATAATTAAATTCTCACTGAAAACACTGGAATAAAAGACTGAAAGGCTGTCTGTGAGGTTCGTAGATCGTCCGTCGAGCGATTTAAACCGCGATCTCCGGCTCGTAAACGGAAGAAGGATGATTGATCTCGCAACGCGGAGAGCAGCTTCCAGGTCAACTTCTGGAGAAAGGTCGGCTGGAAGCTCTGAACGTTGCTCCATAAAATGCACCCTCGAGCTACATTCATGGCGACGAGAGCGGGCGTTTTGGTTTCCCTGCGGGCTATTTAGCGCATCTGCCTCCACCTTGGCGAACAGCGATGGAAAGGGCTGGTTCGTAGGGGGACGCTAGTGGTGGCCTGGATCGCGGAGGAAGTCGGTTGATGGAAAGCAGAGACGGAAAAGGTGGATGCGAGGCGGCTACGTGACCGAAAAGCTTGGCTCCTATCGCAGGATTGTTTGGATTTTCTCCCCGGCCAAGTGCTTTTAATTAATTTGCTAATTCTCTTTGAGCCGCCACGTCCGACGAATCGTAACCGGCAATTTACTCTCTTCCTCTCTTTCTCTTTCTCTTTCTCTTACTTGCACGGACACACGTTGTTTTGCGCGCGTTGCGAATTTTCGGCATCGACCGCCGCGGACCGAATTTCATTAATTCGTCCGCCACCCAGTTCGTCGACCAGGAAGCGGAAAAACAGCCTCCTCTACTCGAGGACCAAAGTAAACTGCGATGCTCGCTCGCGATGTGATTTCGATCTTGAACGGTGCTGTTGGTTGTTCCTCTAATGGATACCTAGCCTCGTTTGTTTTCCCAACGAGGTCTGTTTCGACGGATGGCTTGTTAATTGCCGGAGACAGTGCTCCGTGCTTTAGAAAGCAGCTCGATTAAGGACGAATGTAACAGCGCGATGTTGAGCTTCGAGAAATTGAAAATTCTGCGAGAGTGTCGCAGATTGTCGCAGTATTATAGGATTGATCGAAAACTTCGTAGCGAAATTTAATAAAGGAGCGCTCGTACAAACTTTTTATAAATGTATTATGCATACAATTTGAAAATGTAATTGCATATAATTAAAAAATACAAAATCATTTTGCTTGAGTAATATGCAGATTGACTAACAGAGATGCTAGGAATATTTCTGGCAGCCTGCTACGAAATTTATTACAGCATTTACGTATTAATTAATTAGATCGAAGGATGTTAAATTTCGTATTACTTCGTAGTACCCTCGTTAGAATTCGATCACTTGATACTATGAAAATAAAATGTGAAAGCTGATAAAAATTCGTTTCATCGGAAAGTAAGGGTATGTGCAAATATCTTTTGTAGCCACTGTATATAAGCGAGAAGGCGAGATCGATCGGTAATTTATCTAAAGTACTGAATCTTTTCCTGTATTTTCATTTGTTTTTGTATCGTGCCCTCGATTCATTCGAAGATAATTGATAAAAGAAGCAACAAGGCTCGGCTATGGCCGGCTGCAGTGTACGTGACCAACGGATGCGTCCGAAACCGCAATTGTTCAGTTTCTATCCCGACGCTTTTAATTCATTTGTTAATTTATCGCGCGTACCATTGTCCCACGGGGCCGTAACACTAATACCATTCCTCGTAGTTTCGTGTATGTGTGTTCCCATATGCAGAGAGAGAATCGCAGTATCGGCTTATCTCACGGCAGATTACGGTCAGTGCATGATAAGAGAAGACCAGGGTTCGTGTACCTCATCTTGTTCCTTACTTTGTCCCTGATAGCATTTCCTACAATATTTACCCGGTATTAACAGTTTCGTGGCAGGAAAATAACGATAGGAATAGGTCTGTGATGTTTCAAAGTGATCTGTATCTTCAAAGAATGTAATCATAGTCCGAAGACTTTACATTCGTGAGCCGATGAAGTATAAATTAAAATCGCAGTACCATGAAATACAAGAAGTCCGAGATTGGAGACAAGGCACTTGCAATTTTGCAAATGACGAAACAACCTACGCCGTTTCTCGATTTTCGTTTCCAAGCAACTTTCTGCTACTTACAATATTTTTTGTCCAATCTCCTCGTTCTCTACTGTATTCTTGAATTTTCCAACGATTCTTTGTTGCATAAAATATTAAAATTTTTCTCTAACATGTCTGCCGGAATTTTTTCCATTCGTATTTTTCTCCAGTCCTTTTACTTTCTATATACCTTTCAGAAACTAATCAATTCTTTGTTGCTCAAAATATTTTTTCCTCCACTTATCCTTCGTTTTCTCTATTATCCTGAAGATATTTTTTTGCATATTCTCGAATTTTTACCTTCTGTGTACAGCCTTGTCCATTCCTGTCGACGTAGCTCTCACGGGAATCAAAGTGCAATTCTCCTTGCCAATTCCACGTGACTCGGCACTCATCCTATCGGCTGTATCTCCGAGTTTTGCAATGAATTTCGAGCGGTCCTTTGTAAACGGGAGGCATACGGTATTAGCGGTACGCCGATTTCCTACGTATTACATTTCAAAATCCCTGGGCATTAGTGCTGTGGTTGGACAAGGGGCTATTTGCGAGAGTCCGACTGCTTGAAGCGGCCGGAAAGGGTTGGCAGGCTTTCGGGGATAGAACAACGGAATCGTGAGCACCCTTCGTAGTTCCAGCTAGACTCTCCAGCTAACTAAGCGGCGAGAGAACGCCAAAGAGGGCATTTACTTTCGAACACGAATCTCTAGGGTGTCGGAGATGTCCAAAGAGGAAATGAAAGCAGATTGCTCGTCTACAGGTCTGTTCATGAATGTACCACTATGGGAAGCTAGATTATCGGATCAGTCATTATGCTATATTGTCATTTCTAGCCTGGACAGAAAATTTACTCGTATCATCGATTCGTACCAGTTTCTTCTTTCACCTATTTCTTCTTCATCGTTACGTTAGTTTGCAACGTATTCGTTAAGTTTTATAATAATTTTCATTATAATTATCATGAGCAGTGTCTGATTGGTAAATTGATATAATAGATAAGAGTATTTTTTTTTTGCTCCTCGATTCTAAAAGGAAAATTTTTAATTTTCCAAGATTAAGGTAAAGTCAGTTTGATCTTACGTGTCCTCTGGTGGTAAACCTTCGAGCCCCACAAAGATGATAAGGCGCGTTCGATAGCTAACGTAGGTTCCTGCCTGATCACGAGGCAATAAAAATTATAGTCTCGCGAGGGATGCAAAGGAACACCCTCATCGAGTTCTTCGATTTGTGAATTATGTTCCTGGTTCCTATTTGATATCACATCCTTTCTCATCTAACCTATCATCCCTGTTTGATCTTGATACAAAATTTCGTTCATAGAAACTTCTAATGCAATTTTAATTAGGAATATCTTATTACGTTCAAACGTTCGTATCTTTTTCTTGAGATTGTAATTGCAATGGATGCGTGTGATTTATTTGACGAATAAGTTAGAACAATCAAATATATACATTCTGCTGAGTACATCGTGCATTCTGATGAGTATATGCACTTCGTTTGTCAGATGATTCATTCGTGGTTACGTTAGACTACGGCTACATGCATTTTCTGATGAACTATAGTTCTGACGAGTCTGTTAAGGCAATCAAATATGTAGATTGTTATAAGGACAGCTATATCATTTGCAGACAACTAATTTATCAGAACTGCGACACTAAGAAGGGGCTAATTCATGGACTCATTTATCATCCCTTCAATTTTTTCGTTTTTCCCTCTTGGAGCCTATGATAATAGAAATCAAACGTTCGAAGCTTCATGTTGTTTTTTTTTATGTCACTGTTTTACTTTCATTTCACTGTCATATACATTTCTTGTTGTATTATTTTACGTTTAATGCGTAAAACATGTCAGAAATCCAACGTGCTCATAATAGAAGAAACCGAGAAGAAACACACCTCAAACGAACGATACAACGAGGAAGAAAGTGTTTAAACGTACATCGAAAGAGGAAAGAAAAATCAACGTCGAGCGGCATTAATTCAATTTCAGAATTCAATTAAGTGGTTTTCCTGTCGCATCGTGCCTGGCCATTATATTTCTTTTCCGACACGTTCCTGGCAGCTGGCGGAACGCGAGCTCGGCCCGATAAAACGCAAATGGTCTAGTCGGCCAGAACGACAGACCGCCGGGCCATTCCGCCTCTGTGAACCTACGACGACGTTCAGAAATAGATTTAAAAAATAATACTAGGAAAACGCTTGGACCATGGAGCGGATATATCGTTTGTTTTCCCAAGTGGAGTATCCAGGGTCGCTGCAGCCGACGCTTGAAGGAGATATAAAGATCCCAGGCAGCATAGAATTCGCGATTTCCTTCCGCGCAGATGGTACGAAATGATCCTTTTCACTCCGCATTATATACTGCAGCCACTTCATGCATTCCACCCTCCTGCCCCCTTGAGAAACGTGGACAGCGCATATTTCGTTGTCGAACTACGAACCACATAGATTTTCTTCACGTGCAATTTCCTCTCGCCGGTTCTTCACGTTTTTCAAGTTATCGAGAGGAATCAGGCTACTGTCATAATGCATGCGTCCTTTTGACAAACTGTCCGATACAGGAGACTTTCGTTTTTTTTTTGTAAATCGTCGAAACAAAGCCATACGTACATATATCTGTATAGATTAACAGTGTTAGATGTCAAACAAATTTTTATCGATTTTATCTTATACTTAAAAATAATTTTAATTCTAAACTGACTTTGATTCGACATAATTTGCTTCTTTGAACTCTTAGCTCTTAATTCTTCAACAATTTATTCGAAAATCTCTTACTTCTTCGTTACTGCACGTTTAAACACGTCATATATGTATGATACATATTCTTAACATGTGCGACCTTTTTACGTGGTCTCATGCATACTGATCATCACGCACGTTCTAGCTACTCGATACTTCAACGTTACCATTCCATTTTCTATATCGTCGACCGAACCAATTCTCACTCCTACGATGTTTGTTGATATTCCTTCAAACTCCAATCCGTTGAAACAATTTTTTAGCCCGCTGAAACCTCTAGGACACAATGTTATCTTATCATTAACTCCAACTAGCTCACCGCAACATAGAACAAAAGATTAGGTTCATGATCTTATACTGTATCCTAGTCGGATCTCAATTAGAATATACGTCGATAATCTGTATCTCCTAACCAACTTAAATATAAACAGCTCATTGAAAGAATGCAGTATAACTTTCTGAGATTTGTCGTATACAAGTCAGGCCATAGCATATCCAGAGCGGACCACGACTACGGTTCTATTATGTCCTTGTTGAATCTACGATCACTTGAATCAAGGAGGATCAAGACTGGATTGCTTTCCCTTTACAAGCTTATCAATAGCGTTGTTCTCTGCTTTCGACTCCTTGAACTTATAAATTTTTATGCCCCGACCAGATCGTTCAGATTCACAAGGTACTTTCTCCTATATCGCTATGGATCCGTACTTGCGAATTCAGACCCAGTTAATCGCATATGGAATACAGCAAACTCTTACTGCGCCTGTTTTGATTCCTTCGGCGTTGGCATCGATAGCTTTAGAAATTCGCTACGTAGAATCTTGTAAGGGCTGTTACATGCCGGTTGTAACAGTATATTCTCTACGAGCTCTATACAGCCTCTCTAAAGCTAGCATTGTACATTAATAGAGATTCACCCCGTTTATTCCCACATAAACAAATAAATAAGTGATCTGAACCTTGTTCATGATTATGTTTATTATTATAAATGTTCTTTGTTTATTATTATAAATGATTAAGAGGTACACGTCAGAAGATAAGTGTATCGACGAAGGATTTTGATCCCGCGTTTCAAAGTATGGAATCCATACATATTCTCAGAACACGGGTTTGCACTTTCGCTGAATTTACATTAACCTGGCTCTCATTAGAACGCTGCCTTATTTACGTGAATATTCATCAATCCGGTTGAAACATATTCCCCGGGATTGGCGCGTGTGTACTGCACGTGCACCGTATATCCGGTCGCAGTTACGTTGCTCGTTTCACGCACTAACGTCTCACAGACAGTTCGTATGCGTACGTACAGTTGGATGTTTTCTACTTATGTCTCTCTTTGTCTACTTTTCGTTTGGCGGACGTAGAAACGCGAGCGGCCGCGTAAATAAGGACACACGAATGGCTGCGAACTCAAAAATGGAACAACAGCCGCATCCGCCGGCTATTATTCGTCGCGGAGGTGAGTCCTGCGGGTTCTCTGCGCACCGTTGTAGAACCAGAACCGCCGACTCCTCTCTCTGTTTTATACCGCTTTCCATTTTCCATTCTACAACCCTCATTTCCATTTTGTTGCTGGCACAATTTAAATCTCCGCCGGCCCGATGACACTCGGGAAACGTACGTCCACTACTGTCACTATTCTTCCACTCTTCACCCTCTTCGCGCTTCCTTTCTTCTTGTTTCCTTCGCTTTTCTACCTTCAACCTCTGTTCCTCCAGTCTCGAGTTTCTTCTCTGTTCTCCTTCAAGACGTTCTACTTGTCTTTTCCCGCTTCCATTCTGTTTTTCTTCCGGGTTTTAGTTTCATGTTTCTTGCGTGTTTTTTTTTTTTGTTTTTTCTCTTTCTCTTTTCTTTTCTTTTTTATTTACCAATCTCGCCTTATTCCACTTGCCTCGTCCGTACTATTTTTCAAACTATATTCTTTGCGAACGCGGCGAGCCACGTTCTCAAAGCGGCAGTCGACGAACGTTAATGCCCGCGCCGAGGACAGAGACGTTGTAATTTAATCAAGCTGCAGTTGGCTTAATGAGAAAATGAAACACCGGTAATGGGATCGGGATTAAAAT
Organism: Bombus vancouverensis nearcticus; assembly: GCF_051014615.1. NCBI lineage: Eukaryota > Metazoa > Arthropoda > Insecta > Hymenoptera > Apidae > Bombus > Bombus vancouverensis. The sequence goes on along the minus strand of NC_134921.1, from coordinate 8,448,969 downwards.
GGCCCGGATAAACCGTATCAAATCCCACGGTGTTCAGCTGTCGTTCGACTAATCGTGCGTGGCTGTTAATCGAATATCATATTCCATTTTCCATTTGAGATTCAATCGGACCGATGACCCCTTCGAAACATTTGTTTCCTTCGCGACTTTTCTTACATATATTTTCTCCCTAAAATTCGTCCAAGACAAATAACGTTTTATATTTTCGTGAAATTTTTGAAATTAGCGAAACGATGATCGAATCTACGTACCTTTGGTACCCTACATACCTTTGGGTACAGGCACGGGTTAATGAGATTTATTGGTAGAGCTTAGGCAAGACGCAAGAGAGAAAGGACAGTCCTTATCGCCCGGTCGTGGGTGAAATACTTATTCGATGGAAGTATCTTATCCCGAAGGTTATCGTGGGCGACCCTGTGGGACTTAAACAAAGTTGCTCTGGTTGAGGAGTCCCCAGCAGGACTGAGGGGAAGGTCGACAGAGTACTCCTTATTGAATCATGGATCTAACGACGAGACCAGACACTAGATCCCAGAACGGATATCGGGTTACTCGTTAGTCGAGCAGCGTTCCGCCAAGATTTATGCGATTAGACGGATTTCCGTAATGTAATTCAACGACGTTTTCATCTTCCAATTCGACGTATTTAAACGAACCGAGGAAGAAAAGGGAAACAAATTGATGGATAAATATTTATTAACGAAACCCTCGATTGGATCGATTGTCTTGTATTTGATGAGAATTAGGATAGCTAATACCTGGTCGTACCATTTTCGATCTTCAGAAAAATAACGATAGGATACTTCATGATCGATTCCAGGAGTCTACATTTCGTTCAAACAGATAACTACAGAGAACTGCTTGTACGTAGTTATTTAAATATGGTATTACGTGAAATTTTCATTGGGACTTGGTGAAATCTGCAATGTACCGGCCCCAAGAATATGTAAAATTTTTTAATCGAGTCCTGTTAATCCTTTATATAGTATTTAATATCATTATTCTCTTTGTGCTATCTCATCTATCGTCTCTTTCCGATGTAATCTTTTAAAATTAAACGAAATTAATTAATATCTTCATCATACAATCTTTTATTCTCTATAGTCGGTACTAAAAACCGTGTCCATAAGCTGCGTGATATTTCTCTTTGGTTGACCAGATACGGCCCTATTCCATTTAGACGATTTAGATCTACTTGTAACTCTTTACTAGTAGCGAACAGTTCGGCTGTTCAGCCGCAGCTGTTCCGTTGCGCGCAATTTTCTTTGAAAACTCGCGAAATTTACAGCGTACCAAGTCGCAAGAATGAAATTTTCCACGCGGTTCCAACTTTGAGTCCAACCCTTTGTATGGCGTTGACATTTTGCTCAGCATGCTATGCTGGCACGTCTGCCGTCTCTTTGCGATCGGATAACGTGGCGGACGCTTCGAAACGAGGACAATAAAGTCATTCTCATTTACCTCGAGTCCCAGCAACCATTTGTTCGCGCGCCACCTTCTCGCCCTCCCTATGCTGTCGAGAATACTATCGTGGAGAAACGATACAGGGGTGGAACAGCATCACAACCATTCGAATGGATGTCAGGGAGTACAACGAAGTAGGAAATAACAGAAGAGTACGAAATATAATTCTGTCTTGTAGCCTAGAACGTGAAATAAGAATATGTTAATCTCAATAGTTGGTCGAACATTGCGAACGTTTGGGGTTTGTTGAATTTTGAAGGTAGTGTGCCGACTAAGTAAAATCTAGCTGTCTAGCTCGAAGAACCACCCACAGCTGGGAAATAATTAGTGGAACGATTGTTAAAGACAAAAGATAACAAGTAAACCAACAAAGACGAGATCAAACTAGAGACAGCAAGCAACTATTATTAGCTAGGACAAGCGACGACTACGAGTGTCGACTCTGTGATGAGTGACAACTAAGAGAGACAACTGGCAATTACGGATGGCGATTAACAACTAACTCGACTTATTTCTAAGCGGCAACCAATTTGTCAGTACCGGTACCGAGCATCTGGCACCATGGAAGATCCTCTGGGACATGACTTTATGATATTTTTTTTAGCAATGAAACGAACAATGACCGACCTCTAACAAGATGAATTTTTATCAAGTGCCGCATGTTAGCTGCAGACTGGCTAAGAAAATTTGTCGAATAGCGAACTAAGAAAATAAAAGAACGAGGTCATCGAAGTTTAGTAATGTGAACGGAGAAAGAAGCGAGGAGAAAAAGCGGTAGGCGTAGAAAGAACTCGGTTATTGGTTTTGCGAAGGGAAACGCAAAGTCTGCTACGAAGGGAAATCATTGGAAAAGAAAGATGGAGCTTAATAAAAATGTAATTAACTTCATATAAGATGAAAGGTAAGGATGAAGTTGGCCAGTTGGACGAAGGGGCTTGGACTTTACCGGTACGGTACTGAACGCGCCGAGCAGGACGAAGATGGTGGAAGAAATTAAGACAGTCTCCAGCCGACGTTACTTACTGGCCTCACAGTTTCTACGGATTTCCTCTTCATTTCGTTGGGAATTATTATGTCCGTTGCACTCGCGTGATGAGCCAACTTTTTACCACGACGACATTCAGCAGGACGGTAATCAAACTTCCGTTAATGAGGAAAGTAGAATATTTAATTAATATATTTAAAATTTCTTATGCAACGAGACTCTGCGAAGAGTTTGATGATGACCAGCTACGTCTTTGACTCTCGTTCTTATCAAAACTGCAGTATCTGTATCTAACTGTAGAAAATATTTCGCCGCGAATCCTCCAACGAGTAGCTCGATACTTTAAAATATCTTTCCTTGAAAATTGTCGAAAAGAATTACAACTAATCCCTATTGCTAATACTAACTGCATGCAAGATTCGAGACTTGACGAGATTATGATGGAAACTCTGGATTTTCCGTTAATTCTTATTTCCTTTCCGTTCATTTCGTTTATTTTCTGTTAATTCCGAGGATTAGGAGTTCTCCTGGCTATAAACGAAGCTAAAACGAAATACGCTACAGACGCATCTAAATAAAATATAAAGCTCGAAGGTGTCAGGAAAATCACGTCTACGTCATAAATCCGGCTTACAACTACTACAACGGTTGCTCACGATCGAAAAGACGAATCTAGTTATTTTCTTTAAGTATTATAAATGTACGTAGAAACGTTTAAGTATAGACATATTCTGCTTGAGTCGTACGCCGATCAGATAATTACATCGAACAAGTGACGATACAATCACAGAGTAAGGCAACATTTAGCCAGGTTCCAGGCGTGTGCCCACCAATCAGCATACTCCATTAAGGTCGATCGAATATCGATTGGTAAACCTGGCTGAGCTGAACACGTGAATCTCAAGGAAGCCCGGAACCTATGCTAACTTCGACACGGTTTAGGTTAGGTCAAGTGTTGACCGGCCCGGTTGTCCTTGAGGCTCTTGCACCCGAAGGTTTGTTCGTCACGATGCTATCTGCGCCGTCTGCTACGTGACGAAGATCGAATCTCTTCAAGCTGGCAGGGAATCCAGTCGGCCAATGGTCGACGTTTGATCGACTTGTTACATCCCAAAGGGTCGAGAATCAAAGGGTCCGTTTTAGTCGTTGACATCTCTATGGTGCGGGCGTGTAGAAATTATCGACAGCCGCGTTTTCACTGTCTGTTACCTGTAATCGATAAAATCAGAACTAAGGGATGTTTGTTTTATTTAACCATTGTTCGATAGTGGAAATTAAACGAGCATTTCAGAAGTCAAAATGGATAATGATACCTTTTCCAAGCTTTATAATTTCATCACTCGAGTACACGAGTAATGCTCAATTCTCAAAAATCGAATTACGTACTTTCTTTTGTCGTGAATAAAATAATATTGATAGTGGTTGGAGAGGTTGAAAACGAAATCTTTAAAGAACTAGCTACGAGAAGTAGTAGTCAGCTGAGATACACGTGTCTGGATAGTAACGATATTAGTCTACTTTTTGTATTGGACTTTGCTATTTGACTCGTCTGATCGGGATAGACCCTATTCTACTTGCCCGAGAGTTTGGTCTTATTCGACTAGCGGAAAGAGTTCTACTTCGTTTGTTTGACCAAGAACAATCCTATTCTACTTAGTTGATCCCACGGAGTTGATTGTATAGAACAGAATCCATCGATATCAAAGCTACCGTAGTGCAACGCTTCTAAATGCAGTCAGGTATAGTTGATAATTTCCGAGAAATATCGATTATTCTTACCGCGATCGATTGTCAGTGTTGACTCGGAACACAGCAACGAATTGGTGATCCACGTTTGCGAAGTTGTACCAATGTCGAAGGGAAGATTTATTTTCTGTTGTTTTCCTTTGGCAAGAGTTAATGGATCCGTCGTATTGTTTATTATAAGCCAATACAGTAACAAAATGTTGGAAATTGAAAGAACTATCGTTCTCTCGGAAGATATTTGTTCGTGCGAACTATTCTACGTTAACGCAACAATTAATTTCAATTTGGTGACTTCACTGACAGTACAACGGAGGAATTCGGTTTCATCGTTGACTTATACGAAGTACGATTTCTGCTAACTGCAGTTGACAGATACGATGACAGAGATCGCCGCGAATGAACCTAATTTTCGCAGAGCCAACTTTTGCGGTCTGCTCGAATACGTTTCGCGTGCAATTTAAACTCAGGCGAGGTTGAAGTGTCGCGGATTAATCGAGATTTCGATGGTCCAAGTTTTCGAGAGGTGTGACGAGAAGAGAGAAATGGAAATGGCGCGGGAGAGAAAACTCATGACGACTCGCGCGGCACGCGCTCGGTCGTTCATTTTCACGTTGTTGTTAGTGAAGTTGCCGCGTGATTTGTTCAGCCGTCATTAATTCGACAGAGCAGTGAAGTGGCGCTTATAAGTCTCTTGCTAAAGTTGATTACTTCTGCCACAGGTCGTTGTTGTTCTCTCAATGGATTTTCAACGATCGCCATTACAATGGCCTATAATCTGCTCTTGACAGCTATTGTACCGAGAGAAGGAGGGGGAGGGAAGAGAGAGAGAGAGAGATAGTGAGCCCATAGAATAAAAGAATCCATGATAACGATCCGCAAGGTATTGATAAACCGTATTGATGCACATCGAGTTCATGTGATTTAGATCCGTGCTTTAAACACGAATGCACCGCAACATTCGTGTTATCCTTATCAGGATAATTTAGCAAATATTCAAGCATGTTTGAATTACCAACCCGTTACCTCGATTCTATACATCAACGTCATTATTACATCACGCGCAGCGTATATCGATGTTAGTTTTATCTTCCGATACGACTAATGGGCACATGCCCATATATATACATATACTGTATACATATACAGTAGAGGATGACGGAAATTTTAAAGGGAAATTAAAGGACAAAATTATAGTTGACAGAAACAGCGTCAGAAAAAATGTCTACTTCAGAAATGGCTAATATTCACATACACAAGTGTGAATTTCGAACTTTTGTTCGCCACTTGTCCAACTTTTTAAGATCCTTCATCCTTCGGATCTAATTAATCACATAATTATCATGCCCCTAAATATCATTACCATTATTATATCACACGCAGTGGTATACCGGAATGGTAACTTTTACGGTTCCATATGAGCATAGAATCTTCTTGAAAATCCGATTTTCATTTAGGTACTAATTGTAGAGTTTCCAGTCTAATCGATGACACAAGCGCATGCAAACAGGTATTCTACAAGTGGACAAACCGTCGAAACATTCATTTAACACGGTAGACTCGAATCGATATCAGGAATCTATTTACATCCCCCTAGGGCCCATTACTCGTAATACTTACGTCCTCTCGAAATTGCAGACCGTTTCGAGAGCGGGCCGTATGCACACCCCCGAAAGCGGCGTGATTTCGAGTACGCGGCAACGAGCGTAACGACAATATTTTGGTACGATCCAATCTTCCGTAGTGTAGTGTTGCGATCAGGTGGATGGAAAATATCCCGTTTCTACTGAGCCAGGTGCTCTAGTTCCACTCTATATAACGTTCACATGTGCACGCGAATTTCGCCTGTCACACTTCTGCAAGTCTCTACCAGAGAAGCACTAGTGCATCTCAATCCATTGGCCTTGGAAAACCCTGATTGGAGTGCTTCGAAGTTTCCTTTCGATTCAGAATCACTTCATCGCTTAGGTTTCGTCATTCACAGCCAGAGTGGATTAACTTCTGTTTCTATTGTATATCTTTTAGTACGTTAAATTTTTCAGTATCGATAATAATATTAATGTGCGATACAGATACACAGTGTTCGCAAACACGCTTACGTACCAATTAATTAAATCTAGCTATATTAATACATTGTTAACGTTATCCTGTGAAATCAATTTTATCTCGGTCTCTGCATATTTTTGAAAAATCAGCATTTATGAAATGAAAAACGTTAATTCTCCTTTTCCATCAGCGATGTATTAAATTCTGCATCATATTTGTAATGTAGTACTTTCATATGCTTCTCAGTATTTGACACTTTGAAAATTAAATGTATAGGACCCGGTTAAGAGAACGCTTTATGAAAACACGTGTCAATATTTTTTCTAGCCATTGTACATGTATAGAACAGAATTCGCGCAGTAATCTATTATTATACGTTCAGTCGGCTGATTTTTCGATGTGGCTATTTTAATTTAGCTGAGCAAATATCAGTCGCTGGTGCAATCGTATATCGATGCTAACCGAAGTGTCTTCGGCGTCAGAAAGTTTGAGAAACGCTGATCTGGAAAGCTAGGCTGGCTACTAACATCTGGCGCATCGGTGGTTTCCCGTTTCGCCGTGATTCCATACACTTCTTCTGTTCGAAAGTCCAGCCCCGAGTCGGCATTTGTCCGGTAAATTCCCTCAAAAAAGTTTGTCGAAGAAATATGATTCGGTTCACGTTCCACCCTTCTACCGTAGGTGGACACCACCCCTTTCTCCTGTTATTTCGTTCTTCTCTTTCTCGCAAAAATTCTTCCAGCGTCGTACGTTTCGTCGATACTTCATTACGGCCGTACCTCGGACATAATATCCGAAACGTGTTCCATCGGGAACGAAAGATGTTTCTTTTACGAACTTTCTCGTAGAAGCGGCTCCTAAGAGGTTTGCGACCCTTCGAACGCACGTGAGAAACAGAGTGTAATGCTCGATACGTAGACTTGCCCGCCGGTCAAATAAAAATATCGCGTCGACAATTTCATCGCAGATCATCGCGCGTTAAAAGTTCGTTCGAAGGATCGTTCAGTAGGTTGTAAAAGCTCAACGTTAAAAAATACCTGTCGAACTGACTAATTGCTGGGTTTTTATACGAGCTTTATTGTAGAGTATGGGATTGATAAGGGATTTGATATGATATGATTTATTTGGGATTTCAGGTTGAAATTCTTTTTTCTAAAATATATATATGGGTTGAATTTTATTTTGTTTATTTTTCTATGCCTTTAATTTTGAGTTCTTTGGTCAAAGTTTTATGGTTACAACAATTGCTACTTTCACTGCTACAATTTTGGCATCTGTAATTTATACAATGCTGATTGCCACGATTAGATGATACAAATCTATTTTGTCGAAGTTACAATTCAAATATTTTTCTCCTTTTTCGACAGAAGAATATTCCGATATCTTTCTTATGCCGCCTATTTTAACACCTTGTTTGGCGTTGGAAATTTCCCCATTTACATTCTGGCTTTGTTTATTCATATTTTTAATCTGGTCCTTTGTACGATACGAAATGTTTCAGCACACCTAGCCTTTTCCAAAGTGTCCCAAGCTTACCATGCAATTGTGGCCATTAAAGCGTAACCTCATTCATATGCAAGGGCAGTGGCTACGAAAAGGTGCGAACTTTTCACCTTCTTATCAAACCTTTGCTCGCGTATAACGAATGTACACCATCCATGCCGTGTTATGGGCTATGGGTATACACACCTAGCTGACCGTATTACGTCTCTCGAGTATGATAACGACGCCGTATTAACTGAATTAGCAGCGATATAAAGCCCACTTGCGGTTTAATCTCAACCACTTCACGGCCTGCCTAGAATATGGGGTCTGATGGTTGCACGCTTAACATGGCCGGCGTACCGGCTAATTTTTCATCCGTCTACAGTGTACACCCTCGACTGACGCATCGACTGAGTTCAATATCCCATTGGATATTAAAGAATAATATACGAAGCCGTCGATTATTGGCATCCCTATCAGTTCCTGCGATGCGACGTCAATTTGCGTCGGTGACGCAAATATTAAAAAAAAATATTGTTTTTCTTCATAGATGAACAGTTTTCTCATTCTCTCTTTCTTTTCTAGTCAAATTTTGGTCAGTAAAATTTTACAGTATATTCTTCGTTACCTAGACACTGCTTGAAAATATTATAAGCATAATATTAATTATACATGTGAATACAGTTTGATGTAGGAACAAAGTGGCAATTTAGTAGATTGTAAGATAATAATTGAGGGAAATCTTTAAGATGATAACATTTGCTCTTGCTTGTCTTATTAGAGGAACGTGAAAGAGTTTCTGTTAAATATATATGAATTTTTTTTAACGAAACATTCATCATATTATAGAATTACCGTGGATATATCAATAATAATGTCGCGCGGTAAGTATCTAATTAAATTATAAAGAAGTTGTGCAATCATGACAAGATTTATGTATCTAGAATGATAATTTCCGTTGTGCAATAATTCAGGGTATAGATCATTTTTCATAATACCGATTCCATTATGAATTTCGATTTCGACTAGTAAAATGTATTACTACGTAATAAGTGGAATATTTTAACAGGAATCGTGCTCGCTGCGAGAATTTTTTTTTTTTTTTGGCCAATTCACATTACTGAATTCTATTGTTTAACTTCATCATGGTTAGAAAAAGGAATTTCAATAATTTAACGCATCCTTTATATTCCGCGAAAAATATTTAAATTACTTTGTATTACATTTTTACCTTTTACGCAGCGAGTATTATTTCACCATGTTTGGACTTTAATGGTTTAAAACAGACTATTCCATACGCATTAACATTCTCCACCGTCGTCGACAAATATCACGGGTATCTACGTCGAAAGATTCACAAAATCACTAGCGATTCCTAAATGAGGGGTGAACGAACCCCGTTGTTTCAACCGTGACAGCCACGCGTTAACGACACAATGGAATACTCGGAGGCAGCCGAGTCGAATTTCCAACGGCGTCGATGAATCGAGATGCTGCGTTCGAAAAGTAATTACTCGCGATCGTTCCTCTCCTTCCTCCTCTTTCACCCCTTCCTCCCTGTATCTCATATTGTGCGGCGGGTATTGTGTATCGCACGACCTCGATCGCGTTTCCATGAACGCGTGAGTGGTACATAACGCGTCCCATGTCGCGCTGATAAATCGGTGAAAACGATTTGATTAACTTCATGGCCATACGTCACGGCTGTCGATCGATAGGCCGCTTGGTTACGCGGTTCACACGTGTCCTTACCTGCCTTAACACGTGTGTGTACCAGCCTGAATATCATCGAAAGATTTACTGGCGGTGTGCACGCATGCATAATCGAACTTTCATGGAAACCGATCCCCGTGTCCGATATGCACGTTTCAGCTTTTACGACGTTTTCCGCCGATCATTGCTCGCCAGTTTAAAGGAAATCGCGTTTTAGCATCTTCCGGATATTCAACCTGAAATTATGGCAGCGTTTCATGCTGGTAAAAAGTCTCCAACGCTACCTTTAAGAAGAAAGAAGCTAGGGTAGATGGTTGATCGAAAGCGTTTAATGAAAGGGCGCAAACTTCTCGAAAGGAAACTTAAGTCGTTGGACCGATGATTAAAGTGGACCACGTGTTAAGCGTTTGTTAAGTGCTTGAGAGTGGTCGCGTTAATTGGCTGAATGGCACGAACAAGGGTTAGTTGGTGATTTAACTTCTGCAAATGAGATTTTATACTGGGCAACGTGTAAATGGGTGGTGGGTGAGGATTTTAGGTAGAAGTAGGTAAAGTACTTTCTACGTACGGTTCCACAACTTGCGGATCTACTAGACTATACGTAGCGTAGAGGTGGCAATAATTAGATGACATTCGTTAGCGATGTTAATATAGGAATCATGAATACAAACGTTCTACTAATGAAGGAGTATCTCTAATGACGAATTGAAATAAGACTTGGTCTCTGTTGCACAATAATGTAATAATTGATAATATTAGTCGACTGATAAGTAACAAATTTGTAGGCTGTCACTGTAGATTATCAAACTTGCAACAATCATGTAGGAAAATAACGAAGGAGACTTTTCTATTTGATTGAACGACAAGATTTAGACACATAAGATGGCAAGCAACGAAGTTAATGCGAACGTGATTAAACGAAAAATGTTTCTGATAAAAAACGCTATTTAGTTTCTAAAAAGTAATAATCATAATTTAGCAACTGTTTCATAGCTATTCACTTCCTAATGCTACATATTATGTGTTAATTCGAATAATCAAAGCTCCATCGTATTTACACTAATATAATCCTCAAAATTGACTCGTTTATCATCCCTATTTAACTAAATACCCCTAAAATTCAATCTCCACCGCAGCATAATCCGTCGAGCCACGCATCTCTCGCTCTGGGATCAGATCAATCCCATCGCTGCCCTAAACCAGCATCATCAACGTCCTCCTTTCGGCCGAGGTTACGTTGGATAAGGGATGTGAGCACGTAAACGCGACAAAATCGCGTGCATACCGGATGTTCGACGAAGAGGGTTTAGGAGGGTCTTGTGTGTGTGAAAGGAGACGACGAAAGGGTCGTGGCAGATAGCGAGGCACAGGATCTGCAAGCATCGACATTACGAATTCCGCGTGTTCTGCCCGTCGCCTATATTCCGGGTGCGTTCCATTTATGAATACATAACGAACTCCTGAGGAAAACTGAGTTGGACGTGGCGCGTTTCTCTGTAGCCGAGTTACACTAGCTAAGGGGACGATGGCTGGATCGTAAATAAAGGTGTTAGTAGCCGGCTGTCAACGACTTCTTCCTTCCATTTCTCTCTCTCTCTCTCTCTCTCTCTCTCTCTCTCTCTCTCGTCCTCGTATTCTCTATTGAAGAGAACTATAGCTTTTCTCTTTTGTAGAAACGCCGGAGCGTTGTCATTAGCGCAATTGCGAGGAAACATTTTGGTGGAAACGTTCCGTGAGGTCGAAAACGCTACTGCGCTTTTTTTTGCGACTAGCTAGTTTATCTTGAGCCATTCTGCGAGGGAAAAGAAACCTTGACGAGTATTTGTAAACGTGAAGGCGCACAGTTGTCGGAGAGGGAACAATTTCCGAGTGCGTTGCGAATTGTGCGGTAGGGCGAAGATGGAAAGTAAAAAGGGCGAGGTCAGCCTGTTGTGTGCGAATCGGTGTCACAGAGAAGGAGAATGGAGAGAAATTAAGGGGGAAGTGGTCGAAGCTAATTGGAATTCCGGGACAAAATTCTTGAATGTTATGGCCGCGTGATGGGTGTGCCTGATTGTATCTTGTCTCCGTTCAAAAGCTCCATCGAATTCCAATATTGCGTTATATATAATATGTCATATAAAATATTGTTGGAAAGAGATGACGGTTTAGGATAATTTTTGGAAGATATAGAATGGAATAATAAATATTTATTATTGATTAATAATCAATAATAAAAGTAAAAAATGATTTATGAAATAAATATTTTTTAAATAACCAACTGATGGGATCATAGTCACATTGGTCAACTCTGTAAATTGAAACGTAGAAAGAAGTGACGATGCTACGGACACCATATTTGAAATTTATTTTAGAATTTCTCTTGCTACTTGTGTCATGTTATTACATTAAATCTATGGAAGTAAGTCGTTTGTTCCTTGAGAATTGAACGTTAATGAAATACTTGTGTAATGGAATTGAGAAATCTATTAAAAGAGAAGTTGATCGTTTTAGTTCTGAAGATTCGACCGAGATGATGAATTCACAAGTGGTCGATAAATATCAATATTTTACAAACGTTTCTGTAACAAAAAGTCTTTATTTGTCTTTCGAAAGAGCATTAAAAGCAGAGAACAGCTGTTGGTTCAAATAATCACTGGAAGGCTATATGTTTGAGTAAGCAAAGAAAATATTTTTTCGAATAGCCAGTGGATAGGATCATAATCGACACGATGAATTCGTGCGAGAACAACGGATATCGATTTTCCACGAATACTTTGGATAATACGCTTTTCGCGATGAAAAGTCTTTATTGGCCGTTTCGCGCCTTTAAAAATAACGTCATTCGTCAATTGCGACGTTCGCTTTTTCGCCATGTAAATCGCTTTAACTATTTATCCTGCGCTTTCTGGTTATCCTCCTTCATCCACGAACAGCGACTACGTGGTACTTTTCACCGAAATGAAACATTTCACTCCGTGTAAACGTCCTCATAATCCTTTTCTACTATTTTCTCCAAATTCGTTTTGCCGACGAATCTTCTCTCGATCTCCATATTTATTCTCCTAATGCTTTAAAACATCGCAACACGTTTCATTCCATTAATACACGTTGCGTTAACGCAACATTCCATTTTGAATTATTTTTTCCTTTTTTTAATTAATTTACATTATCAAATTGCGTTCTTTGAACGGGGAAAAGAAAGCCAAGGACTTGCTTCATATTTGTTCTATCACTGTTTGTGTTTCACGTAAACATTTTACGCTTACAATTTCATGAATATTGTTGGAGTAGACATAGAGTCGATGTAATCGCGACACCTGTTGTCATAAGCAAAACATTGTTATGTATGGTACCATAACCGCCGCTCTGAATGTTCGTCGTTACAACTCTCTTATTCCTTATTGTTATCTCGACCACCGAGTGATTCAAACGTACATTGTAAAGTTTATGAAATATGCATAAACGTATAACGATTAGAAACCATGCGAAGTGCTTGCTGCCAATTTGCAAAAGGCCTCGTAAGAATTATGTTACACATAATACTATGGTAAAATGTTTCTTTAAATCGTACAAGTACCTTTTGCCTTGATGATTTGTCAATATTTTCAATATTTTATTTGTAGCGCACCTTTATGAAGCATTTATTCCAACACAAGTAGAACTCTATTTATATAAGCACTATTCGTTTGAACGAAAATTTAATGAATACCCCATTCAATGAACACTCGTCGATTAAATCCACTTATACGAACGTGAACTGCTATATGAACAAGAAATTTTCGTATAGTAAATATAGTAGCAGGTGGAATTAATAGGAATCTCCTATTATATGAACTATTTATCTGTAAACATGCTCGTATAAAATTTCTGTTACGAATAGAGTTCTATCGTACATTGATCATATCTTGATAAAACAATATGTAATTTTATATTTTATATATGTAATTTTATGTTTTCCAATAATTCCGCAGTGTTTCCGTATTTTGGACCTTGACAGATTAATTGTACACAGTTTCACAAATTTCATTTTTCTCTTAAAACTCTTTTCGTTAAAGTTGTAAGAAGGACAAATAAAACGGACAAAAGGGAGCTAGTAAAAATAAAAAACAGGTGCAGAGCGAAAAAAAAGGAAAGTATAAAGGGAAAGAGAGGTCGAATGGCAGAGCGGAAAGTGATATAAAATATATCCGTATTTTTTCAAGGGATTCGCGGGTTCTACGGTCGGTCCAAATCCTGGATTTGGCTCTGATGAGTTTTCCCATTCCGGCTGCTTCTCCATTTTAGCTCACCCGAAAACCTACAGTTCAATCGCGACCATTGAATACCAATGTAAACGTTCCCATGGATTTTTTACTTCTTGCGTTCCGCTTCTCTGTTCGTCCTGTGTGGAAAAATTTTTACGATTCTCCGCAGCTCCTTAGCTCACGACTTCGTCGTATACCCTTTCGACCAGCTAGAAAAATTGAGATATTTGTTTCATGCATTTTCTGAGCCATAGCACGCTACGATACGCCGTAAAGGAATATCAAACGATCTCGTGTGTTAAGGAACTCGACGAATCCGTGAATCGTTGGCTTAGGGTGCCCCAATTTCAAGAAATACGGTTTGATCCATTTCACGTGTGGAATCGTGATATACAATTCGTCCTTTTGTAGATTTTTCTCTGAAACGAGGTACGTGATAGAAATGAAAAGAATTGAGAGCGAAAGTGTGAAACTCAGCTTGATCTTTTATCAAGTTGAAATGAAATTTTTGTCAAGAAGCACGAATTTTATTATAGAGTGTATTTAATAAAAGCGTGTTTAATTTTATGTTTTCTAGCTGTGTCACTCTTCTATCAAACGATATGTTCACTTCAGTAAAATTCATTTTACCTTATTTTACTTTATAAATAACGGTATTGAATGACATTGGTTCCTGCTATTAACATTGAACATGTTTTATTAAATTTACATTTAATAAAACTGAATCTTTTGTTTCTTTTTTTTTTTTTTTGTTGTCCCTCTTTACTCGTGACACCACGTTTCAAAAATATAACTATTCTCACATTATCCATAGACAGAAATACGTGGCCTCAACTGATGGGAAATTTAAATCTCTCCTAAAAGAAACCTCTGGATTATCTAGAATCATCCAACGATCCAGCCTATTTAAAACATTTACATAGTTATTAATTGTTAGCGAAGATCGGTTCAGTTCCCACTACATCCAGACAGAAAACAAGCATCGGCACACGCTAAGGCTCGTTCACGAATACGTAACGAGCTCGAGATTTGGCAGGTGCCCCTATATTTGATTTGAAATCACTTTGCGCTCCTCCGACCAACATAATCCCGGCTATGTGGATCGTCGTTGCTCTATAATTCCGCTATTTCCACGGACGTTGCATCAACATACATGTATGTACATGGTCCAACCGATGGGGAACGGAGAATCGTTCTGACACACGTCGATCCTATCGATCGTAGATCACCGGCCAATGACGTTCGTCCATATCAAGGGATTGCCAAGCGTCCATTTGCCTCCACGTTCCACGTGTTTCAGCTTTTTCTCTCGATGCGCAACGTCTCCCGATTTTCGGTCCCATCCGATGGAACGCGCGATTCCGTCATCGATCCGGTTGCTTATGCTCGCTTTACCGTGGAAATCACGTGTTCTTTGCGTGTCAAGGGATCGTCTGTAGTCTACCCGACGGAAACGTCGAACGAGTTATGTCAAATCTTGGGTATACAAAGTTCAGCAGTTACCAACGATTGACATTTATTTTTCTCGTTCTTCTGCGTTTTTTTTTATTTTTTTCTTTTTTTGCTCCCGCTTTGATTTTGTAAAATTAGTGGAATTATTCGTAAGGTGAGGTTATCTTTTGGGCTACTGAAATTCGATCTTAAACTTCGCATAGAGTAACGAGTCTTGTTGTACGGCGAGCTGAATACCATAATGGTATACGTCAGGGTTTGGAGAATTTGAATCTTATCACGCGTTTCGGCTTCTAAAAACATTATCCTACCAAGTATCGGGAAAGTTTCGTAATTAATGAAGTTCTGAGTTTATTTTCTATCGCGATACGATTTAATGACACGTAAAATATAATAAAGTTTTTATAGTAACAAATATAAAACAGGAAATTCTATGAAAAATGGAAGTAGACTAACTTGTACCACTACGATTTTCAGCATAGCGACTACCAAAGAAAATATTTCTACGGTAACCAGTCAATGATATCATATTCGATTCACGCGGAAACCAAACTCATCAACTTTAGTACAATTAATTAATCGTTTGACTTTTTAAACATTTAACATTTCTCATATATGGATACATTTTATTTCAGTCAGCAGGATTACTTATCGTTGCTCAAGCTTACAGGGAACTTCTTGAATATCTGAATTTGTTTAATTGTTATTCGCGAATCTAATTAAAACAGACTCAGTCACCAAGTAACATTTAACTTGTCCCTCGTAATCTATCGCTCTTATTTCGCGCGGTTTACCTCACGGAGAGCTCTCCGGGCAATTAGTACGAGTACAATGATTGCAATAAATATTCAACCGTATTTTCTCCGCATTAACTCTGAAAAATAGAAGAAAAAGAGTGTATACACTTTGAGGCGTATTTGAGGCTGCATTATCGCTATTCGTGGCGATTCGTTGACGATAGATCGACTTTTCCTTGGTCTCTTATAATTTTATACGAAAATCTGTTACAAATTCGAGGATTGGCGTGTCGATGAAATGTTAATAAGGCTTCCTGTGATATTTTCATAAAAACGATCCTTCGTGGCAACGCGTCACAGTTGCGCAGCGAGACGCGCGCTTTTTGTAGTTTTGCGTTCCGTTCGCCGGCGATCGGTCATTTGTTTCGAATTGCAGAGATTTCTATTTACAGTGGCGTGATTGACTGCTGTCACCGATTGATCCACAGGAACAGGTTTCTTCTATTTTTTTCGCTCGTGTGGCGAGTTGTTTGAAAGCGAAATATTTTCAATCTACGAGGCAAAAGTCTGGCCACTTCCTTTATGTCGCTGAAACTGCGACACAAAGTTGCTATTGTTAATCCTATCTTTATAGTTCAACCTGTTAACTCGTCTATCTTTCTATCGCGAAATACCTCTTGGTATTATTGGATTGTTCGAAAAGATCGTAGCGTCTTTGTTATTCAATAGTGGTATATTATCAAAAATAATGTTTGAATAAATCCTGTTGTTGGTTGAAGACTTCGCTAGAGAGAATTAAGAAAAGATATAACAAATTCGTTAAGAAAACAGATCCTTTCTTTTCAATGAGAACTTGATATATGCAAGAATTTAAATCGCAGCTGGAATGCTCGTCTCTATTCGCCTATACGTTCTACAAAACTTATTCGAAAGATACAGACAAGAAATGAAATATTCTATAAGTCTGTGAAAACTACTTGAAGAAATTTATTACCGAGAAAGACGACAAATTTTACGAGAAAAGGTCCATGAAATTATAGATGACGAAAACTTTAATTCTGCTTAAATCTTCCTTAACTTATTACGAATTCCTCGAACAAGCTAGTATAAAACGTATACAATTAAGAATAGACAGCTTCAACGTGCAATTACGAATAATTCGTTCAAAGAGGAAAAGGGCAAGATTTTTTTAATGAACGTTCTAATGGACAAATCAATATTTTATTAGACAAATCAAAGAACAATATTCTATTTGATTAAAAAGTTATATAATAATACACACAGTTATATAAAAATACGCGTTACAAACAAGTGGCAAACATCTTAAAAGAAATCTGTCACGAAATCCAACTAGCGTAGTTGCATTAACGTTGCGAGCGCTACAATGCAGGGTACGTACCATCCTTCAGTGTCATCGTTATCAACGAAGTTATCATCCCGTCATCATAGCGAGTAATAGCTGTGCTGTTACGAATCAGAGACCGCATTCTCGTATTATTGTACGCGTGCACAATCGTATACCACTGTTACGAGTCTCTATCGCTAGTTTCTTACCAGTGTCTGACCAGACGTCTATCTATTCTACTGTCTCTGATTCGTCTCGCGGCGGTCGAACGGCTTTTTATGCGAGACGTGCGCAAGCGATCGCGCCAATTTAAAATTCTAATGCGGCAACTTTGTTCCCTCTTCAGGCATGGATACGCATCAGCAACCAGAAAATAGGTTAGCTTGTTCCTGGCAGGGTGTGCTCTTGTTTCCTCTTCTTATTTCATTTTCCCTTCTTTGTCCCTCGTTTTTATTCCGTTTCCTTTTCCTCTCCCCTTTTTCTCCGTTTCCTTTCCCTGGAAAATTCGACGAGCTAGAGGCCCAGAAGAGAGGCTAACTGACTTTCCCTTGAAATCGGACCCGAAGTCAAAGGGTTATGGAACGCGGCCAGGATCCAGGCTCACAGGCTCATGCAAACTCGATTCCACACCATCGAGATCGTTTGCACCTCACTTGCTGTTCCGGGCTTTGCCTTCGCGTTTCTTCTCGACCTTCGAGAATTCTTTTCTCGAGTGGTTACAGGATACCCGTGCCGAATTCTTCTGTGGCCAATGCCGGCTCGCGATATATTGACTTGGCAACTAAGTGATTGCGGATTTTATCATCACCACCTAATGACAACATCCGCAATCACTTAGTTGCCAATCCAATAAATATGAATGTTAGAGATCGGCTGCAAATATTTCAATATAATGCGATTTAGGGAGCAGGCTTTACATTGCAGAGACGCCTGATGTTTCGAATGTTTATCTATTTTGTATTCGACTGGATAAATGGTATATCTAGATGCTAAAGATCTAAAGTTAAGATTGGTTCATCTTCTTTTGCACCTGCAAGTTCATCAACAGAGCAATTAATAGACTGAGAATGTTTATGCAAATTCGGGCTTTCATGGAAGAAACTAAAGAAATATAACCTGAATTAGCATTTGTCTCATTGTCTAATTATTATAACGAGTATTCTACCGTGTTTGTTTGTTTCGTTTATCACATTAATTCTACCCATTGCTCTTGTCAAACATAATTCCGCCTTACAAAATTAAGTTATTCTTTCCTTCTTAAATTCCAAGCATTCTTTTATCTCTCGCTATATGTATGAAATTAGCAAGTCTCTGTTAGCTATACCCTTGCCATTCGTGCAACAAAATCATCGAACCGTGCAGTGCGCCCAGAAAATCCGAGATACAAGACAAAAGCACAAGAATACGTACATCCGAGAAATTAGCTAAAAAGCGTTCCGGGGTTCTCCCTGGATTTCAAATAATTCGTTTCCACTAACGGAGCACACAAAACCATTTTTTCCTGTTCTCTTCGTCGGAATGTTTTCAACCACAAGCATCATCGAAGAGGGTGATTTTTCGTGGATTAAAATAGCTAGGGAAGAGAGAAAGAGAGAGAGAGAGAGAGAGTTAAGTTTCTGCGAAAATGCAAAATATCAACCGCGTACCATCGTACAAAAGGGATCCGTGCGGAATCGACGGATGGGAAAAAGATACAACGGTCCCGACGTATAACCTCCCCGCGACCCACATTTCAAATCGACTAAATAAAATAGGTCGCTCTGTATGCAACGCGACGATCCGGAAATCCTTTCTCTTTTCCGCGCTGATCCTCGCGTCGCGGCAGCCGAGCTCGAATCTACAGGCTCTCTTCCCTTCAACTTCCACGTCAATCTCTGCCTCCGTACTCTCGTATTTCCAACGAGGATTCTATGTCTCGATACGATTTCCAAGTTGCGTCGCTCACGATATTCACCCACGTGCGACTTGCTGCACCTGCCAGCGAAACTACCATTTCTTTTCTTGCTATCAACTTCGTAAAACGCGTGGTAACTCGGTTAGGATAACCTGGATTCTGCTGACCTTCGAGCTCGCACGCGCCCACCATCGACATGGATGCCACGTTTCTAACGGAATACGGGAATCAAACGATATTTCGTTTGGAATTTACTTATTCACTCTTTTTTTTATTGACTCTACCTCGAACGATGTTCGTTATTTATTCGATTACTTAACACGATGGATCCCGATACACACAAGTTGGAATATTTAAGGTTCCAGTAAATCGAATTTTCCGCGAAGATTCTCTTGCAACTCATTACTACTGCTTGCTGTGAAAATTGAATTCTTCCGCGTCTCTCTAGCCACGCGTAATTTTCTTCGATTCTTGATATCCGAACAAATATGGGAAGCCCGCACAGAATTGTATACTCAAGATTCTGGATCTATAAACTTTTTAATTTACGAGTAGATTGCGGATTTTCCTGCAAATTCATGTTTTTTATGCACGTCGATTACAGAGACGGAAGTCAAACAGAAATCCATTTTACTTCTTACAAGTACTTACTACTTTTACTTAAAAATTCTAAGGAATATTCTACTGTACGTATATCATATATTTTTTTATGTTACGTGAATTCTCTGCATTTTTCCACCTTCAAATTCCACGTGGTTGCATGAAAATGCGCAGTTTATTTCTGAAAGAAATCTTGTAATCAGAAGTATTTAACGTATGGTCGCCGGTTTTTTTGAAGTAGCTATGGAAATAAGCGTAGTTTTGTACTGTGTTTCCCTTAAATCCTCAAATATTCGACGATCGATCTCTCTCGCGATTCCCGAAAACAGGTTAAGGTAGAAGAAAAATACCGAACAACATAAATTTTCAAACGTTCGAAAAATGTTTTTGATCGATTCGAGGTTGGCGAGGACGCGAAAAAAGCTGCAACGTCGTGATTTACTGACCGCCTGTCTCAACTTTATATCACCGCACGCGGAAACAGTTCGTCATCGATCTGTTTACTCGATCTGGCGTGTTCCATCGAGTTTTACCATCCCGACTAATTCTACTTGTTTCTGCTTCCTGTCTCGCCACTTAGCAACCTACGTCCCTTTTCTTCATGGTTACAGTGGAAACTGTAACAACTTGGCTGATGCGAATTCTCCGTGCCAAATTACCAAGGTGAACGTCGACGTCGCAGTCTAAACGTGTTCCAGGCTGAGATGAATGAAAATTCTTTGAACGAGCTTTCAGCATGGTTTCATACCGATTACCTGCGTAGAAATTATAAAGGTTCTTTCACGCGGTGATATGTTTATCGCGATACGCGATATGATGAATATTGATTGTACATTATCACCCGTGAGATTCATTATGTACATTATCTCGAGATACAGTATGGCGATAATAATTTTTGATATCCTCGATCGGTTGGCAAATCTTTTCGTATGCATGCAATTAATGACGCACGTAGACAAATAGCAGAACATTCGTACGACTATTGCTACAGCATCACTCGTTTAAATTCGTTAAAATTCTGAAGCTGAGTCTACTGTCTTTTAACAGGTGATTGCGACGTTAATTTTGAAGATTCCATTTTGAATAATGGCTTATTTCGAAGATGAAACTTTGAGGAATACGATCATATTTGTTAAAATTGCTAAACCCCTGAACTTCAGTGGAAAATTTGTAAAATAAGAATCTGTGTATAATTGTCAACGTTGCTAAGCTAATTTTTCAGTATAAAAGTGTTGCTCGAACACGTCGAATCTTTTACATTGGTATTTAAAAAGTGCAATTGGATTTTCATTTTTGACCAGTTGATTTCTGAGGTAAAAATTCCCAAATTCAGCTCTTTTTCATAAAAACGGGGAAATATTCAAATATCCAAAAAAATCGAAGTGTTCGTATTTCTTAAATGACCTCGAAACCAACAGAATGTTGTCTTAAACTCTTTATCTTCACACGAACATCGTATTTCACTTAGAAAAAATCCCTGGCACTGTAAAAGACATGAAACTAGAAAGCAATTGAACGCCTAACTACGAACTGTATCGCCACGTGAGAGAAGCCTAAATGTTTCCAGAAGTTTATTAATAAATGACTGCTGTATCAATGTTGGCAGGAACGAGATATCGTTCAGATCGGGATTTAACCGAACGGAATTTTTATTAACTCTGTGTCGAACGTGCTCGCAGCTTCCAATAAAACGCTCATTTTCGTGTTCGATTATATACAAGGATCGAGTGGATCGCGTCGAATCGTCGAACGTCCGTGGAACGACCGACGCGAAATCAATTATCGTTGATCAGAATCGATCCACGTTGGCCATCAGGAGACTTTAATTAAATACAAGCTGCAACTCGGAACACGGAACAAAGAGAAAAAGAGGAAATAAGGAACGAAGTGTGATTCGATGTTCGTCGCCGATGTAGCCCGTCATCGGTCTGTTGAATTGCCCGTGGAACTTAGCGTTTCGAAGCTTTGCCGCTCCTGAAAAGGGTCAAAGGTTAAAGATAAAAGGGCCAAAGAGAGAGTGCATTTGTCGGCGAGGTGAATCGAAAAGGGAGAGCTGGCTCGCGAACAGGAATTTAATCAGCGGTGAAAATTACGCGTGGACGATAAAAGTTGGAGCATGCGCCGGCCTCTGCGTCTGCTTTCATCGATATTAATTTATTTTATTCCCTTTTCGCGTTACTGGAAAGAACGTCGGTTATTTTACACCGGTTCAAAACCACGTCCCTCTTTTCTATCGTGTAATATTTCAGCAATCGATACTTTGACATCGGACAAAGCGGTTAGTTCGAGGAGTAATTGGTTAGATTTAACTGATTATATTTCATTTAATTAATTTTCTAAATAATTTAATTGTCCCGTTATCGAAGGTCGAAGCGATACTTTGAACGTGACTTCGTTTATTGCAAATAGATTTTTACAGCTAACGAGATTTGGAATACAACAGAGTACTTTAATGTTCGAACGTTTTGCTATCCGTATCAAATATTTTCTAGTCATAGCGGATGTTTTTACTTTCGCCCAATTGTTCCGTATTATTGTGTGTATGACGCGATTTTTATATTTGCAAAAAGAACATACTAATATACGAAATAGGAATCCGAATAAGACATTAAATATGTAATCCAATGATAGATCAACGACAATGATGTTGATACGATTTCTCTACAAATTGAAAGAGCAAGTAAAAATGACGAGGACGTGTCTTCGTACGTGGAAGCATTCAAGGACTGAGAAAAAGACTTTGATGGTTTGAAGCACAAAAAGTATGTAACTCTGGAGTTACTTATATTAAAAGGATTGGATAACTCAGCAGTTGAAAGAAAATATGGCGTTCTTAGATATCGAAGTAAATTGGGAATTTTCTTAATCTCCATTTACATATATATGCAAATCTAATATCGGAAAAGCAATTGTTCTATTATCCGAAAATTTCGTGAATCGAATATTTTTGTCTCCCTATTAGTTCGGACACGGGAAGTTGTATTAATGCGAGGTTTCAAAGATTGCTACAGTCGGGTGCTTAAATATGGGTGACAAGTTTCTCTTTGAAGTTTTATGAATCCGTTTCTCGCTCACCTTCAGCCAATAGTAGGAAATTACGAACAAATACAGTTTGCTTCGAACCGTTTACTCGGCCAAAGAAAGATTAAAACGTATTGCGAGAGCGAGTTTATAGCCGGATACTTCTTTTTCACGGGAATTTTATATTAAACTTTTTGCATCTTCATCTTCCATCCACAGGAATAAGGACGTCTTTCTGTCCATTGTTCCCCCCAAAACAAACAACTGAATTGCAAACTTGCCCCCTTCGCGATTCAATTTCAAGCTTAGACTCTCCTTTATCTTTTTACTGTCACATCCTTCACCGATTCAACCTTTTCCGATATTTGCTTTCTTCTATACGTAATTCTCAAGTCGATGCGGCTTATACTTGGTTCGAATACGACGATGTATCGCGAGAGTCGAAGAACGGTTCGTTAAAGACACGAAAATTTGCAGAATACAGGAGAAGAACAGAATAAGTCAGATTTTCCATATTCAGACTATCTCATAGTATTAAAGTTATTTTTTTTTATTTGGTTTTAAGCCTATGAAATATAGCTTCGTAGAAATATTGTCGAAATTACGAAGAAGGTGGAAGAACATACAGTGGTTACAAAAGGTCTTAGCAGATATCCTTGTTTCCCAATAAAGCGTTTTCTTTATTGGATGGATAATATCAAATTTTCAATTATCAAAACGTAGATACGTGATATTAAATAATATAAAATTTAGTATACTTGGACCTACTTAATTAGTTTGAATTTGAAAATATTTTTTATCATAAAATTGATATATTGTTTCCTAAAAGTAATAACTTTGTTCTCTCTCAAAATTTCGTCGATCTATCAAAAAATTTTGTAAGCAGTATTTATCGTATAACTAAAGTCCAACACATTGGATTTGAATTGAAGTCAAAATCGTATGAAATGAAGGAATTAAATTCCGGTGTCTCGAGAAATTATGCAACACTGTGCGTCGCGAATTCAAGTGGGACAACTGTGAAACACGTGGAATCATCCTGTTCATATTTCGCTCTAATCCCGAACGAATCTCGCGACGAGCAGAGCAGTTTGTGAGACTTGGTTGCAGGAGTTACGACGCAGATGTCAATGACGACGAGGATTCCTGGCACAAGCGCGTTTCAGGTCGGCGATAACCACCCTGACAAACGTACGACGCGAACGTACGTCGCGTTACTCGCGGAACGACTTCGTCCCTTGTGCTTCGTGCACGTGAAAACGCTTCCAGCGTGTCAGACAGAAGGTTTGGAGTCGGAAAATCTTGTAGCACGGCGAAAGTTGTTGCCCGGTTGCCTGGGAGATATAGTTTTGAGTAGGAGAATTTTACACGAAACACCCTCGGGACATTTTTGTAAAAATTGTTCCAATGTTGTATAAACGCGTTCTCTCGGACTTTTCGATGTGTTTGCAACATTTTATGAAAAATATGAGCAGTAAAAGGTTTCTTTGTGTCTGCTGATTTTACTAATTACCAAGGATTGTAGAAGTGGTTGGGTTGCAGGCACGCATTTATTCTTTAAACTAAAGTATTATAATAGAAATACATATTTAACGATAGAATGGAAATAAAGCGATAATAATTTTATTTTTAAATGACTTTCATCGAACACAATTTGTGTGAATTTTACATTCTGGATCTTCTTATAATTCTTTAATGGCCCGCATAACAATATGTAAATTCAGTATTTTTTGTGTCCCTGATCATTCTGAAAGATTGCACGAGTATAACATACGTTCTTAACATATTCAGCCATATCTTTACATTGTCTCGTGTAACTTCACTTACGTTCTAGGAGTCACTGCTCACTCATTCTTAATACCTTAGCACAAATATTCCCTCGGTTCTCTGTTATTCGTCGTCCACACGAATTCTTACTCGCTACCGCAGTCTGTAATAAAGTAAATCCTCTAAGAAGCTAAACAACTACAAAAACTATGCAGCTTACCGAACACCACATTAACGAATAAAGCTGAGCGCAGTGACGTTCCAAGATGGTCGAAGGCTCTGCGAGAAACCTAGTTAATTGACCGCAATTAGCGCGCTTAAGCAAGACGTACTTTCGGCTTGCATCAGTGCTGAATCTCCCATCCGCGCGAGACTTGTCGGATGCTTGGCAAAAACACGGATCTAAACGTCAAAGGGTGTAGAGGATCGGTGGCTAGACAAAGAAACGTGCTAACACGATGGAAAGAAGGAAGATGCAACGAGGAGAGAGAAGGAAAGGTGAAATCAGAAAGCGAGATTGTCCGAGTAAAAAAGGACAGCTTCGAGAGCAAGAAGGGACGAGTGTAAGAACAGAAGAAGAGGAAGACGAAGAAGCAAAGGAAAGAGAAGAAGAAGATCGAGCAAGTGAATGTAATTGGCTTGAGCCGGCGCTATCTTGCTAGTCAAGCAGTTTCTCAGCTCGGTCGCTATCAGCGCGAATATAAATTCAGCTCCTTTTATTTTACCGCCCATCTCGTCCTTCCTCGCCCCACTAGACACATTTCTACCCTTCTTCTTCTTCTCCATCCTTTTCTGTATCTCTCTCTCGTCCTTTCATCGTGCACTACTCCTGCCGCTAGGATTAACGGCGTTAATTTGTTTTAAGTACGCTCGGCGAAAGTTTCTACGTTCTGCGCTTACCTATCGATGGCCACTACTATCAGTCGATACTCCGACAATACGTGCAAACGGTGGTAGCATCAACGAAAACAGCATGGTGGCCGAGAAAGGTGCAGCGCTATTTGATTTCTCAAACGACTCGCGTTCGACTCTTACGAGAATTAGCGAGTATTCGAGTTCTTTGCTAGCGCGTTAACGTTTCCGCTTTCGTTTTATTTGGCCACTGCCGATAGCATTTCCTCCTTAATATGTTAATCGATATGCAAATTACCCTTTGCCCACGGCCTGTCTTTTGACTGGCGTCGTCGTTCGATATCCCGGTAAACGACTGGAACTCATTGTGACCGTCGTGGGTTTTCGGTCTCTCGTTTTACCTAAATACCACCGCGGTAACATTGTACCGGCGTCGGTTCAATAATGTTCGTTTTGTGGTTACTTAACGATAAACGTACATGTTTAATTCTGCGAAATTGTCTGACTAATGTCGGCCCACTTCTACTTAACGTTTATACTACATACTCTAGTGAATTTATGTTTCAAAATAGGCTCATAGCAAGTTCTTGTTCAGCGGCGGTAAATTTCTACTGGAAATGAAAAGTATCAAGTATTCCGTACTTTCGTTAGTTAGTTCGAAATAAGCGCGTTCTTTCATTTCATTCATTCTTTTAGATATCACGGACTTTTAATTTGCTGGAATTCGGTCGTCTAATCAGTGACGACCATTTTGTACTGAAGGAGAATACGTAATACTGCAGTTAGTTCTACAATATAGTGTAGTCCACTAATATGGCAAGATTCGATCAATGAAGTTCCACTTCTGCTTGAATATGGATATCATACTCGAGCGAATTATACTCCGTTTTAGACATGCTGCAAGTTTTCGAAAGATACAGTCGGTTGTTCGATAAGTGACGTTCCATTTCTATTTTACGATAAGTATCTGATACTTTGGTCGATTGTACTTCGATACAAATTTGCTGCAAGTTTTCGGCAGATTCGAACGTTCCGTTTCACGTAATTCCGTTGTCTGACAAGAGACGCTCCGTTTCTACTTAAGACAAATACTCGATACTCCTAACTACTCGTATCTCAAAACAGGCGTATCGTAATTTTTTTTGTCGAATACGAGACGCTATTCTCGTTATTACGAAGTTATCAACAGGCGGAAATCTCGACGAGCATCGATCTCGTTACAATTATCCACACGAACACGAGTTTAATTGGAAGTTTCTCGACCTATTTCTACGAACGTTAACTACGTTTGGTTTTTCCACGAAAAACAGAAGAAACGGACTTCTTCGCCGAAGATTATCCACTAAGCAATTACAAGGGAGCGTGTGCAATGACGTGTTGAGCCTTAACGAAGGTGACGTCAATGCGCTGTAATCGTTCACGGCAATATCTGGGAAAAGTTTTGTGCTGCGTCGGAACCACGTTCTCGTTCTCGGATCCGATAACAGTTCTATTGAAGAAGCTACGATTAATTGTGCTCTCGATTAAAGCCATTCGATATCTAGCCTATTGATAGACGTGTTTGTCGCACTTGTATAAATTTAACCTGGTTAGAAATACCGTTGTACACGAGCCCCGTCTGGCATTGTGCGGAATGAAATTACGCCGAGTCGATCTCGGGATTTCGAATGACTTCATTATATGACTTTATCGAAAGTTCTCTTCACCGTGCTGTTTAATTCTGAAAAAAGATTAAGTCTCTTACAATTAGTAAAGTATTTTGTTACAGAATATCAAAGAAAGTAAGATTTTTTAATTTCAAGTGGTCAAAAATTAATTTAATGGCAGAGTATCTACGATCTATTGTTCGAGAATTTGTTAGGTCGGAACGTTCTTTCAGTGAGCACGTTATTTCTTTGATTAAAAACACGTGTAATTATACAAGTCGTAGACGGTCCGCAGTCGCCTCTCGCCTCTAATATTTTACTCATTTTAGTCGGAAAATCTTGCCACCGCTACCGTGTACGGCAGTAATTATTCATAGCAATTACGCTGTTTTCCGACTTGCACAAAGGCCCCCACATTTTTACAAGTGTTTCCCGCACACAACCTAGTGATACTATTCAAAATAATACGGTTATGTTTAACCTTGCACCATCGTGAAAAAAGTCCAAGGCATTTCAAATTTTACCTCTTGTTCTTCGTAAATTTCCTATTGACGATGCATCTCTAATCCAAATTCTAAAAGGAACAAGTACATGTCGCATAACAAAACTTTAGTTTCCAAGGAGAGAATGTCCGTGTTAAATAAATCGAAATTTTATTTCTGCGAAACCTGCGTTAAAATGCGGTGAAGAAACAGATGTAAAGCGCATTCGTACAAGTAAGCAAGAAATGTCCAATTACTACAAGTCTTCAAATGTCGGATTTCAAACGCTCATACGTTTCTTCTTCTAGTTTCTACTGACGCGAGCAGTGTGCCAGTTACTCTGTCGTTTCTCCGACCTTTTCGTTACGTTCCAATGAACGTATCAGCCGATGCTAGTATCCGTCGCTTCGTAAAATTCCACGCATTTACAGTCGATCAAATTTTCACGGCAAGTCGCGCCCGAACGAACGGAATTGCGATCGAAGATCGAGGGCGTCGAAATCGCTCGTTAGCCAGGGAGAAAAGTCGTTTCGAGGGGATATCCACGTCGCTTAGTGGTGTAGCTGAGAGTGGGAGTACAAAATGGAGGTAGTTCCAGGTCCTGAAGTTTTATTCCGCTGGTCTTCGGGACGATTTAATGCCTGTAAATTTGGGGGGGGGGGAATCGTAGTTCCCGGCGATATTGGCCTTGGCGCGAAAAAGAAGCGAGAAAGAGGGACGAAATATCGAGAAAGCACGAGTAAGGGATAGACACAGGATGAAATTGTTCGATATTCGAAGAACGTCGCAGGATGGCACGCGCAACGACGATCAGGCTAGTCACGAAGAGTTGGGTTATTACTTGGACCGTGAGAAATAGACTCGTGGAGAAAGTTTACCGATGCTTTTCCTCCATTTTAATTTCTGCTTAATCGTTTCATCGCGCTCTTTGCTTCGATTCGATTTAAATTCCCTTTCCACAATGGCTCGCTCGAAAGTTCCCTTCTTCGTTGTCAAGCTTTCGATTCGCTCTTCAACGACACGATTCTTTCTATCATAAAATTCCTTCTGAACCGCTGGAACTTGGAGAATCTTCGCATCCCACAAATCCGACTTCTCCGAGGATTCACCGTGAAGAACTAATCGTTCTCAATCTTTCCGACCGGCACTCCGTCTAATTAGATCGTTAATCACTTTGTCATACACTTCCGCGTGGGTCTGGTAAGATTTAACGCCACGACGACGTAATAAACGACCAATCTATCCACGTTGGGCCACACACAGGGATCGGCTGGCAGTTACATCGCACCGTGGAAGCACGAACGTGGGGCTTGGAAGCGCATAAAAACGCTCGCCGCACACAGCGTTCGGTCGTTCCGCCTTTCATGACTATCTGATGTACATTGCCAACGTGATAGATGTTTATGCCTCGTGCGACACTCCATTTGCCCTTATTTTCCGGACATACACCGAGTACCCTGCCTCCGTCAGCAATCCCCTCAGTCCGCGTTACTCCTTCTAGCGTTTATACAGCGTTGAATATTACCGTTCTTTATATTTTCAAAGGGACTCACGCCGGCGTCTCGCTGGAAAACGTAGACAGAGGAAAAACGGTTGCTCTCTCTCTCTCTCGCTCGCTCTCTTTCCTTGCGCTATATTACGCGTTTCCGTATCTATGATACACGTGTACTTATAAAAGCTGCTGTGTGCTGGCGAGTAGCCGTTCAGACTCGATTGAACGGAACAGAGACCCCTGGGGAAAGTGAGACTTCTTTCTTTGCAGTATCCGATATCGGTAACTCGACCAAGTTCCCCGGGTCCAGCTACCACGCAATTAGTTCGGTTTTTATTCATCCTTCTCTCTGTACGTTTGATAGAATTGACTTTTAATATCGCGTCTGTCAAACAGAGTTAGAAAAAGATTGGTGGAATAATGAGGTTGTGAAAAGATTGGAACGCTTGCTTCTGGTATCGACGTTTTTAATGCTGTTTAAACCGATGGCGAACGTTTCACACTGATAATCGCTTTCGCCTGTTCTCAGATAGGTATTTTATTTAGGCGAGATGCTTTTGTAGATGGAAGCTCTAAGTTGTTGATATCTGCACGGTAAATGAACTTTTGTATTTCCGCTTCTATCCTGTTTAAATAAACCGCGCGATGTTCGTGTATTTATAAGAAATTTAAATGTATACCAAGATGTAGAATAGTAGTGGATATAAATGTAGAAAATATCGAAAGTTTTAGATCTAAGTATTTAAAAGCAAGTAAACTTACACGTATAATATTTAGAGATTGAAATAAATCCTTATTTAGATTTTATTTCCTCAGCTATACATATTTACAAAAGTTTTAAATTTCCATCGACGAATGTGCTTCCTATATTCTCTGCTGCAATAATTTCATAAACCTGAACAACATCGTAGTTTGAATTTATCACGAACAACTACGCGTAAGCCACATGAAATAGTTCATCTTAGCAGAATCGAAAATTCCAAATTACCTTCCCACTAAATCAATGTTCCTCATCTTCTCTCGACCGAAGTTTACGTATATTAATTACACCAATAGATATTAATTACGTTCATTGGATTAATAGACCTGTCTTTACAACATTATTATAGTTTCCACGTAATCCCTTGCACTATGTATTTTATACAGGCTTAGCCCGTCAACGAGTCGTCGATTTATTCTGACGCAAAGCGCGAAGACCCGCAAAATTGATCGTTGAACGAGGTTCGTTGTCGCTCCGCTCCGTTGCCCGTCGAGGTCGGCGACGTAACCCGGGTAATGTACTTTTCAAGCTGCTACTTCGAAAGAGCTTGCACTGTAATTTGTTTATGCGCGGCCTTTTGTCAAAGAAGCCCCACTGAGACCGCGCGCCGCTCGAAAATATCACGAAACGAGAATGAAATTACGAATCTCGTTGCGTGAATGTATGATCCTCGTGGAACAGGAAAGATAAATAAAACTATGAATAACGAGTTTTTAGTGTAGCCTGCAAAATTACATTCTTGGAAGTCAATTTCAGTAGCGCGGAATAAGATTCGGTTGCTTAAAAATGTATAACAATCTTTATGTTAATTAAAAAAGAGAATTGGATGTTTCTCTAAATGATCAAAGTCGAAGAACTGTACTGTTTCAACAAATGTAAGATATTTAAAGAAACATGTTTAGTTTTCATGTATATGGTGCTCTTCGTTATTTAAACACGATTATGTAAACACAGGTGAACATAAATATGCGCATAATTAAATTTTCAATCAATAGAATAAAATAACAAAGTAGGTTGAGTTTTTTTCAACTCAAGCCACCTTTTAAACAGAGTTTAACAGTTTAAAAAACGACGTAAAGAACTTTCAAACTCTTGTTAACTGTGTTTTAAACGTAAATGAAGCAGAAATTATTCAGCAAAAAAAGTGATTATTAAAGCAAATTCAAGAAAACATTGTTCATAAGCGTTAGAAGAATAAACTGAGAGAAAAGTAGTACAAATAAATAATAAATAGTATTTTTGCATTCGTCAAATATTATTCTTGTTCTACATACTTTACGTTAGCAATATATAATTTCGGATTCTTATCGTTCTTCGACACGCCGATTCAATTTAATTCAATCGTAGCTCCGTAAAATCGGTGAAAATCGATTTAATCCGTTCCACGAGAGTTAGTAGTACTGCTTGTTACTATTTTACTGGCTTCTCGGTGGATTTATGGCGGGACACGCGCTACATGGAACGAAATCTAAATAATATTCATTGATATTCGTTGATTTTTTATTTAGGCGAGGAACGGCGGCGATATCGGGCGGCGTCAGGGGCGTTTGCATTAAAACTTAACGAAAATTTCGAGGAGAACCAGTCGGTTTCCGTCTGAACGGTAGATTTATGACGCTATGCAAATTCTGGCTATAGTTTGAAGCTTAAAATTTACATACAGACGTAATTTTCAGCAGCACGTTTCGCGTTCACCGGCCGAAGATATATTATTCCTCATGTTTCGTTAAAGAGTACACCGAAATGTTTGCGAAATGTCGCCCATAAAAATCTTCGCGGTTACGAGCACGCGCATCCCGACGAAGCTGCTGCTGGAGCACCATTTTTACGAGTTTCTACAATAGTTAACGGTTTCCTACCACGTTACTCGATTAACAATCAAGCGGAGAAATACGCAAGGGATGGATGGAAGAAGTTGTACAAAATTGAAGAATGGAAACGAAATTACGTACGTAGATCTTAACGCGTTGTTGGCCTACTATTTTATGCAAAATCCAACAACTTATTTGTATGCATGGAAACTTGAGTTTACTCGTGACCGGTCAACAATATTCGTGCATAGATACTCGAACTTACTCGTAACCAGTCGAGTGTAAAACAGTCGACTGTATTAACTATTCGCTTACTATGATTTGTTAAACATGATGTGTCGTATAACAAATGCCCTAACAAATTTCTTGGACAAATTCAGTCGCGTAAATTTCAGTGGTAATTTTGAAGGCCTTATTGTCTGACTTATAACCTAAATCTATCACTGTACAATTTTCCATGTATTTGCTCGAATGAAGCGGCTGATAGACGAAATGGCTGCGAATCGTTTTAGCACAGATGATGAAGATCGTTAAGGAATTGTGTTGAGAATTAGTAACTGAAGTTTACGTTAGGTATAAGAATATATTTTTTTAGAAGGATTTAGCAACTCATTTATAGCCTGATGTCCACGTACTCTTTGAATTTCGCTTCGTTGCAAAATAAAAATATGTTTTACCTGCGTAACATGTAACAACACGAAGGAAAAACGAGAATCAAAGAGGTCTGACGCGTTGTCAGAATATTTTTACATTACGGCCGGCTAGTTTCTTTGTCAGGTTGGAACGAGGTAAACTTCCATAGGGAGAGTCGTCTACATAATAGGGACCGACACTGGGTCGAAGTACGTTCGATTTGGATTAACGCCAGCATCGACATTAGTCTTTGGCCTCGCGTTCGAACGAGGAATAAATTGGAAAAGAGCTTATCGCGTGATATCCCAGCGCCGTTCCGCGTCTATGTTAATCTTGGAGTTGTCCAAAATGTTATCCACGCAGCCAGGAATGCTCCAGATAGCGCGTTATCGCGCGAACTCCGCTTATTTAGAAATGTTAACTCATTTATTTAGCCATAATTTGTCTACGGTGCGATATAACCTTGTAAATGCTAAAAATGCCAGTAAAAAAATGATTGTAAAGGATAATTTTTCCACGTTAAGTTCTTAACAATTTCGCGCTGTGTCGTTATCATTTTTAACACGTGCAACGCCTCATTATCTAATCAGCGGGACTACCCTCTTTCCTCTTAAATTGCCAGATAAAAATAACGATATTCGTCCGATATCAATGCCCACTCTTCAACAATTTACAGAATACGATATAAATAAAAGGCAAAAGTAACTGACTCGTTCATCAACGCCAAGCCCAAGCCACTGTACTCAGAAGTGTGAAATTTAGACAGTATATTTCTTCTATGGCGTAGAAGCAAATACAAACTCTTAAGGAGTAAAAAGGGGAGTAAAAGACTTTTTTAAAGGATACCCGCATCCCGCGAAATGTTAAAGTTGAAGGCGTGAAATTCGGTGTTAGAACTTCTCGTTAGAAATAAACATACACGTGTTCAGGCGTTTTTCGAAATTCAGCCTTTACGAAGGTGAAAACGAGATAAGTTCTCTCTCTTTTTTCTTCCAAAGGATAACCATATATTCATTGAAGTTAGAGAATTTGGAATTTGCAAGCAGGGAATCCTCTATAAAAACAAAAATGAACAAACGAACGTGTTTGAACAGTTTTTGAAATTCAACTCGTAAAGGCTGTTCAAACGGATGATAATAAACGTTGCGTTAAAAAATGCTTTTATTGCTCAAAACTATTAACAATCTACTATTCTTTCGGCAAAGAAAACGAAGATCCCGCATATGCTGGTCGAATTATACGTGTGATGGGACACAAGCCGTAATCGCAAATGGATTTAATGGCTTTAGCGTTTGCTTCGCATACGATCGTGGTTTGTTCGTAACAGAACAATCTGAAAACAATTTGCGAGACACATATGTATGTACATCGTCGAAAACTATTTACTACATATGAATACGGTAATAGGGCATGCGGACAAATCTCGGGGCAGCCGGTTACGAGGCGTAGCTCGTACGACTATCCACGAAGTCGATATTAATTATACCGCCACGGCCGAGCAATTTATAGGAGTTATTATTGTTTACCGCCACTTCAGACGGCCGCAGCGAGCCAGAAATTTTCCAGAAATTCCCGACGACCCGATCGATCATTATTGCACGCCGTTATTCCGTTTCATTAACAATGCTTGCACCGCCGCGAAAATTATCAGCCACGCAATTTCTCTCGCCCGCCTCCCCTACGCACGACGAATTAATTGTCGAACAAAGCATGTTTAAAGTGAATTACGGTGCACGTACCGGCTGGCCAGAATTATTGACAGATATTTAAATATGTTAACGAATATACGTATAAAACGTACGTGAACTTTCGTTAGAACGTATTTTCCATAAAACCGTATTATATCAATTCGCTACTGACCTTTTGAGGAATGAAACGCAACAAATTAGTTGGCTTGTCGAGATAATTTTTGAAATTTCACATTTTAAATCTTTAATTTATAGATACGCGCGCTCGATTTTAAATTACAAATTGTAAAGTTGAAAGAATGACGTTTGATGACAAAGAATGATATTTTCCAGACTGTTTGTTTTTACGGTCACTAAAATCGCTGAAGTCCATTAATGTCATCTTCTGTCAAAGTTTCTGTCAAAGAAAGATTGTATACTTAATTTTTTAGAAGCAATTATTATATTATTATGTCTATATTTAAAATGATTATTCACGTTGTATGTTAATTTAATGTTAAACGTGTTTACAGACAAATATCTTGTCATGCATATTTGTAGATTGGTTTCAGATTTTATCAACGTAACCCTGACAATCGTATCTCGTTAGTGTACTAATGAAATTTCGAAATGTTTGTCATCAACAATGCTATAATATCTCTAATGAATTATTATCTCTATTTTGCAGAAATGCTAGTAAAATTTATTCGAATCAGATACGACATGAAAATTCACAATGGCGTACTCGGACAGCACCATAAGATCATTTAGGTATCGATTACTGGTCTATCCTATAGAGATGACCGATTTGTATATATAGGGATAATCGATTAGTCTGTTTACTGTGCGTGACCCTCGGCTGGATTATGCCTGCAATCGATTAACTGGAGAATCGATCGACCACATTCGGTTAACAGATACTGATACATCCTGCTACAATTAACCGCTTAGTGGTGTACTCAAATTACCTAATACTCTTCGACACGTTGTATTGACTTTGAACCGTGGCCAGTGCGGCGTAGCTGTAACGATCCGACTTGGAAATGTTTGTCTGTTGATCATAAATCTGTCTCTAATGGAAGGTCTTTCAACCGGGATTTCACCTATTCCCATCGTTTATCACACGCTAGTTTTAATTCTAATTTTCCTTAGTTTTTCCTCTAAGATATCAAACACCATCGTTTACGTTGGTTACAATCCACTCTGAATTTCCTATTTAAAGAATCACGGCATTAATAAGAGATTTACAAACGCGGTTGAATATTTTACTTTAACAAGTGTTGATGTGGAGAATGTTCATAGTGAAGTAGGAGAAATATGGTAGGTACTATAAATTTCAAGGTCTTAATAACAAATTTGAAAAAGGGGCTTTCGAAAATTAAACTTTACGAGGATCGATCCCTAATCCCTTCACAGTGTAACAGAGAAAAATATTGTAGTATAAATCATATCTTAAGTATCACGGTCTCAGAAGGAAATTTGAAAATAGGGTTGAAGCTTAGACCTTACCAGAGCTGATGTCTAAACACGTCATGCTGCAACAAGAGAAACAAAATACTATATCACATCTTGAAGATCGTCATACATGACACAATTATTGATATTTATTTCTTGGACAGATTTCTTGTACTCGATAGCACAAATGTAAGAAAGATTCGTCTTAATGATAAAAAAATAATTGTTCTTCAAATATTTCATTTCGAATTCTTCGTCGGTTGGTTATACTATCTAGAAGGAGGAAATTTCTTTTATGTTTCTAGAAAAGACTACTAACGATACTTTTTCTTGCGACTACTGTTAGACCAAAGAAAACAGATTGACATTTTTATCGAGACCAAAATGAAGAGTTATAAGAGCAAGCGATACAGTTCAATAAGAAAGAAACATTTCCTAAGAACGAAATCCTTACGGAATAGCGAAAATCGAGTCAAATTGATGATCATCGGATCAGAATCTCGCACAATATCTTCAAACGCTCGGTTGGACGATGAACTCATGTGCGAAACGGCGGGAAAGCTCCTTGTCGAACTCAGACACCCTCGTTTCTGATAAATCAGTGCGCCCATACAAAGGAAAAGGGGAAAGTAAGATTTCCCGTTCATCGTCTCGAGGAAGCTACAAATGGCGTGTGCAAACAGGGACAAACAAATGAAGAATCATCGGCGTGTATCGATGGTGCATCGACAGCGTCCCATTTGTCGAACAAATCTTGCTTCGAACATCTCATTCTTTAAGACTCATGGATAGCTAACGGTACTTGTGTATAGGGTGAACAAATAATGATAGTATATCGACGAAGGGACGCTTCTATGTGAAAAAGTAAAAAAGTCTTTGAAAATGTAAGAAAATTTCCGATTGAAAATTGAGTTTGAAATTTTGTCAAACACTCTTAAACTTGGGTAATTCTGGACTGAGCATAAGTGAATAATCGATAAGGCGTATATTCTACGTACGAAAGTAAACTGAAAATGTAGAATTGTTTCAGAATATACTAACAGAATCGTAAGATCGGATTTCATTATAGCGCTAATGAAAAAAAAATTAATGTTCAAATACTTTCGTAAGCTACTGTACGTACTGTAAACTACCAACGTAACGCCGCATGAAAAGATCTCATCTTACATTCTCAACATATTTTTTCACGCGGAAATATCCTCTTGTCGATTGCGCCGCAATTATTAAGACACCCTTGGTAGGAGGGGTGCGTGGAAGAAAACGAGGGAAAGCGGCCGCGGACAAATTCTTGGAGCGCTTACGGAGCTTGAAGTGGCACTCGGTATTCGAAAAGAGGCGGCAGAGGATCGCTGGGCCTGTTTATTCGTCCGCCGTTGCTTGAACTTTAAAGTTCGTAGGTGAGGCCGACGGTAAATCAAGCGTTTCAAACCGGCCACCTGTGGCGTCGCGACTCTGCTCTAGCCTCGTACTCGCTCCCATAGAAACCTTCGTCAGTCTGTCTCGTTCCTTTCTTTCCTTTCTGCTTTTTACCCCAAAGCGACGATCCCGATCCCTCGTTCATAAATATCAAAACATTTAGAGGAAAACATGGTAAACATGACTCTAAACCCTCTTCGTCGCTAATGAATTCCCTCAAATGGATTTTGTAAGTCTATAGAGTATTTTATTGCTTACTTATGTCTTTACCTATGTCACTCTTATAAACCCCATGATAAATAATAATTCAGCGGACAATGGATTTTCATGGGTTTATTCAGAGATGCAAATTAAAAGACACAGAAATACACAGAATCTATAGAATATACAAAAATATTTAGTTTACATTGGCTGATATTAATTATTTACTATTAATTTGTGTTCCTACTTACTTTGTATCTTTCGAATGGATCTTCGAATTGCGTGTAAGAATTTTCGAATAAAATTCGCTCTTTCGAGCTGTACACTCGCTTTTGATTTTCACTGTATGTTTCTATTAATAAGAATACACGTAGCGTTCTATTAAAACAAAATCATTCAACGATCAGGCATATGATAAACAATCTCTCGAACATTGTCCAGTCGGAGCATTAATTGTAATAAGAGTAACTGAATAAAAAGTGAAATTGATCGGTTTATCTTCCCAAGACCTCACTTGTGAACGAAAGTGTACACGCGTATAGGATACGCAGTCGAAGAAAGCGAAAGGCGCATAGAAGGAACAGGTGAAAAAGCAAAAGCCAGCTACGAGGGGCGTAGACTGTCGATTCGATCGGAACACGGTGAAAGCGAGACATGGTCACGATAGCTACGAGGTTCCTCGAGCTGACGTGGTCGAAGCTACTCCTGGGAACGAGCCTGGCCGCCATTAAGGGATTCCAGTGGCGTCCGTCGGTTCAAATGACGACCTCCAGCGATCCAGAAAATAAACCTTCCGTCTCAACCTTTCCTATATATGGTCCCCCGTTGCTGGCCGAGGTTATGAACCTACACCAACTACCACTCACCTACTATCAACCAACAGGAAACCGATCGAACTCCCCTTCCTTCCATTCTTGGTCCTCGTAACGGAATCAAACCGGAGCCTTGGCTCCTCTGTCTTCTAGCATATTCTGTATATGGGTTTAGTGGCCATCAAGGAATTTTCTCTGCTTCTAAAATCGATCCTGTGACCTTACCGAACAGAATTCCAGATTATAGGGATGCAGTGTTTGCTCGTAAGGTACTTTCTCGTGGATTTGACTGTTCGATTTTGACATCGTTGGATCGTTTAGCGAGGAATGCGATATATCTGTTCTATCATTTTCTTAATTCTCTAATGTGAAATGGTTGACAGTTGTTTGATGGGTTACTTTAATGGAGAACAGGAAGGTTTTACGTTTCCTACTGTGCAAGATTTTAGAAAAGATTGCGTAACTGAGAAATTGTACTATTTTACAAGGCTTCAATTTGCTTAGTTAGAAAAGATATCGCGCGAATATATAGAATTTTCCAATGCAGACGCTGAATATTTTCCGATGACTTGGATATGCTGCTTTTGACTGGTTGGATTAATTAAGAAGGTTAATCCTAGTTTATTTCTCATTTTCTGATATAGATACTAAATTTTAAACATCATTTTCAACGAATCAAAGAGTTTCAAGCTTGTCGCTCTACACTGTTTCGAATTACCTAATCAGGAAAAAATATAGCCACTGCAACCTCGAAGCAAACGGTAGGTTTAATAGGGCAGAAATGAGCTCGATCGTTCGTCGAAGCGTTAAAACAATTAAAGTAATCCCGCGGAAATAATCTTCGCGACAGCAAACTGTCGAGGAGGCGAGGCTTTAAGCTTCGATGCCGACGTATCTCTTTAAGCCGAGATAAACGGGAGGAGCAGTTCAGAAAGGAAGGCTCGCTGGCTTCGCCGTTTATCATCAAGGCATAGCTATTTCGAGAACAATCCGACTCGTTTTAGTGGCTTTCAAAATCAGGACGCAACGGGAAAATGGGCCAGAAGGGGCGATTCGACGACAAGAATGAGGAGCCTGAGGAATCGGGGAAAGACAACGAGCCTGAAAGGATGGCAGGGGTATCTTATCCGTATAAACGTTAAATGATTGCCAGGGCCAACGAAAATTACGAAGAAACAAACCGGCGTGCTAATATGAAACGATAAGTCAACTTTGTCCTCTTTTCTGCTCCCCTTCATTGTTTCCTCTACAAGGGGACATCTTGAGCCTCGTGCATTCATCTTCCGGTTTCAACGGACCTCGAGGTGCTCGCAAACATTGGAAATACAAATTAATTTAGAAGCTTCGTGCTTTCAGCCTTACGTTGTTGTTTCTTTTGTTTGGTCGAACAACAGGCAACGGAAAGGAATCGGAGAAAATTAGATAACTGTGAGGAAAAAGGGAGGAAACGTTGAGTACCGGAGAAGAATCGCATTTCTATCAGACATACTAAATTAACTTTCATTGTTTAATAATTTCGAGCTTCCGCTCTCTTTCATTTTTCTATGTCGTTCTTCTTTTTTCATCTTTGTTTTTTTTTTTTGTAAATTAATCGATATCCCTTTTGTCGACCAAAGACAACAACGTTGACATCGGGACGGTAAAGGGGTAGAATACGGCTCCGTAGATAGAGCCGTAATTAGAAGCTATTTATTGCTGGCCTTGAGGAAATTTCTTCCGTATCCCCCGCAACATCTATCTTACTTTCGTTCCTGCCCCACCTTCGGCTGCCGCCTCCCATCTCTTCTACTCTTCTCTGGTCGACTAGCGAGCTCTCACGCGAGATTTAGCAGTATTAGCGTCGAATAGAGGACCGAGGCGTTTAAGGCAAATTGCCGAGATATCGTTAAAGGGGGCGGTTGCACGGGTTTTAAGTATATTTATTACCTCTTAGCCGCTAATTATAACACTAAAAACGGTTACGCTTATTGTTAGCAAAGAATAGAGAATCTATGACGTTCGATTGCAAATATTACAAACAGACATCACACACACTATCGTGATATATCAAAACTTTATTCTGTAATACGGATAATGCACAATGGAATGTCACATTCGAGTTCAAAGCGCCCAAAGAGAAAGCGCCCAAACAACTGTCTGTCTGTCTACACGTTCCGATTCTACTTGCAACTGGCGTTTGGTAAGCCATTGTTACAAACGTCGTGTAGTTGCACGAAGTCAACGATAAATTTGGATATCGTGATCTGTGTAAGAACGAGGTTTCATCGCAGTTTCATCATCGTTCAACGTCGTTTTATCTGCGATGTTATCAAAGGTTTCGTTTTCATAATACGGCGAATTGTGCATCACGTGAAGCGCGCTTTGAATAAATTTAGATCGATATCTTACGCGACCACGCTTTGTGATCCCCTGTCTTTTTCCCTTTTCGCCAAAACCATCCCTTTTCCCATATCCATCGGAGATATTTTCCTTCTTCTTCAGCTCGCATTATCGGTATAATGAAATTCAGAAAGCTAGTGCATTTTTAGCGGGAGTGGGTAAGCGAGCTTATGTCGCGCCGAAAAGATTATGCAAAGTATTATACTGGCTGGTTGAATCTCATTAAAAAGCGGCCAGATGCGGCCGTGGAAAAGCCAGAGAAGTGTGTTTTCATTTGCCGGCGAATAGGCAGAGTCGAGTAGGTAGTTAAGGGGCGAACTTTCAAGGCGACAGCGGACACTAATATAATTGTCCCTTCGATCGCGTGATTTCGTACCGGCTAATGACGT
Organism: Bombus vancouverensis nearcticus; assembly: GCF_051014615.1. Taxonomy (NCBI): domain Eukaryota; kingdom Metazoa; phylum Arthropoda; class Insecta; order Hymenoptera; family Apidae; genus Bombus; species Bombus vancouverensis. Next base: position 8,408,496 of record NC_134921.1, on the reverse strand, counting down.
CATTACGTCACGCTAATAGCCTTCCCGTAACAGCCTGTCGAGACTGAAGACTCGAGTTTCGCTGTCTATGGAAACTGTTTCCAGTTGCATTTCCCTTTCCGTTCTTCTACATTGTCATACAATTTATTTGGCAGATTTACTTGACACTCACAGACTTTCCATGAGTCATAACTTGGTTCGCAAGTATTAAGACATAAATGAAAATTTAATTCCTAGAAAATTTGTTAATGCCCTAATGATCTTTCAAGCGTACTTTAATTTTCATTTGTCCCGTTTGAAATATTCCAATGATCTCATAACAGGACAGTGTATCTCCGATGATTAACAATGGTAGCCAAGATGAGTATAGATATTCTCTGTCATGCATATTATAATACTTGATTAGACTCATTGGACAATTCTAATAAAATTTAGTCTTATCTGATATTTTACATCATAAGATGCGCATTAAACTGAAATAAATTTGCAATAAAATGACTAAAGTACGAAAACAGTGAAGAGTATTCAACGTGCACTAAATATCAGCAAGTGTTTCAATGCTTCTAGTTAGCAATACACGTACGAAGCAAGAAATTCGTAATAAACTAATTGGAATATAAAAACTGTGCGAAGTACTAGATTTATATTAAAAATCAGGTGTCGAAATATTTATAGCGAGTAGTATACGTGAACGAGAGTAACTTTCCCTTTCGTCGTGGCTATGTATAGCAAACAGGTTAGCGAAGAAAAAAGAAACGAGCGAATCTCGTTCTCTTTGCAAAATTTAGCCGTCGTTTGTCAGAAATTTGCCGCGTTGTCGCGACGCGGGCACGTAGCGGGCCGTTTTCTCTCCGCGTGATGCTCTCCAGAATTTTTATTTTCAAGCCAGGGGCGCCGCTCCCGCGCGGAAACAGAGACCAAGGGAATCCTCTCGTGGAGGCAGCCCTGGCAGAAGATTTTTAATGCGTTTTCCCCGTGTTTCATGGAATTCCTAACGAACCACTCGTGTCCCTCAAAGGGTGATTACCGAGGCAACGATTACAGCGTGATTCAGCCTGGATCCGGATGCAGTTCGACGCGTTTCCAGCCGCGACACAATGGCCTGGCAGACAGAAACGTAAAAAGTATCCTCGAGGCCCGGCCACGCGTAAAATCAAGCAGACGAGGCGAAACTTGATTATAATTACGATTTTCCCCCAAGTACACTCGAGGCGCGGGAGTAACGAACTGCACCCAAGAGCCACGCCAAACATTTGCGTACCTGTATGCAGTCGCTGCATTCTCCGCATCTTTGTGCAACAGGGTTGTGTGCACCCGTTATCCAAAGAGAACTTCCGTAATACCGAGCGTTCTGCGCGCACGTACAACCCGCTTCCACGCACGTACAACACACGTTTGCACACGATCGTGAAGGGCTTTGAAGTAGTAGCCTCGTGCACACGTACGCAGCAGCTCGAAGTACACACCATCGTATAGACACGATTAGGGTATACTGACGATAACGATGCCGGCGTATCGCTTTTGAGGAGTCTTGTACTACTTCGAGGCGAAACGCTGCGGCTTAATTTTATAATTCGCTTAAAGCATAGTTCTCGCTACTTGGAGAAATTTCATTTCATTTACCCTGTTCTACTGTAGTCATGCATAATTTTCCGCCAGAGATATCGGGCTTAATCCTATCTCAACGTCTGACAAATATATCGGTTCATAAAAGTATTTGCGATATTTAGCATAGGAGATTGTTGCACGTACGTTGGTTACGCGTGTTGATAAAAATATCGTATTGTATAAAATATCGTAATGGAATGCGATAGCCGTGATTTATTGGTAAATCTTACAACCAATTCAAAAATTAATGTGAAATTCATTTACTGTAAAATACCGAATATCGGGCTTTATTAATGTAAGGTATAATTGGCTGTTTAAATGGCCGGTCTCTGCGATATACATATGCCCGAAATAAATATCTTCCAACTTCCACTGAACAACAACTGAACATTTTCCAGATCTGTTACAAATCTTACATAATCATGATAGTCGAGCCTCGTTACAGCATTAATTAAATTTCAAGATGTTTCATATAACACGTATAACATATTCGTGAAAATCTTCTAATGTAAGCGTTCGAATACTTTCATCAGCTGCTCTATGTATGTATATCTATGTTCAACTGTCGTTCTTACGAAAATCACATACGTCGTTTCGTATACCGTGAGCATCTCGAGCTTCTATTTTCGCTTGTCGCCGCGTTATTATGCAATGACCCAGATGCTCGCTAGCGTCGCTACACGAGTACACTAATTTATATCGAGTCGCGTTTCACTCTAGATTTCCTATAATTATCCTCGGGGATTCAGACGTGGGTGATGGCGGTGAAGGGGGACGGGGGAGGGGGTAGAAACGAGAGAACCAATACGAGAGAAAGGGCAGGACAGGAACGCGTCGAGTTTGCAGCTCGAGTGAAAGGCGGCACTCGAAGCACTCGAGACGCGCGTATACATCCTCTGGATATTCTCGACGACTCGCGACCTACTCTCTTCCTGTCTCGACAAGGTAGCGACGAGGGAGACGAGACACGGCCTGCTGAAACACAAACAGAGTACATCATTATTGTCGAACGCAGATTCACGGCCGATCGCTTGCCGAAAGCTCCCGATGCAAGCCTCGTTAAACACGACAGGAGAAAAGAGGACTTTATTGTTATCGTCTTTTCACTGTGTCTCACCTTCTTCTCACTTTCTCTCTCGCTTCTCGTTTTCATCCCTATCCTGTCCAACCCCAGTCTTAACAATCCAACCTCCTACTACTGACAACTTTCAGCCTCAAGTATCCGGATGGTACGCGGTCATTACCGGGCTAGCTTTCCTCGGCCGTAACGAGACCGTAAAAGAGTACGTGTATTCGCGCACACCCTAAGAAAATATATATCTTTAAAGTTGGAAGGACGTTTTCCAACTATCTGCGTAAGCTCGCGTATCCCGGCTAGTTCATTCTACGGTCTGATTAAGTCTTTCGCAACTATTACGCTGCTCGTAAAAACGTCCGATTGTCTGTTGCGTTAATTAATGAGCATTTTTGTTGAGGTTCATATATGTTTCTTGGTCGTTTGTTGCTTCTGACAGGACATATCTAGCATGAGACGACAGAGGAACTGTAATTGATAAAAATTTCGTTGATTCGATTGGAACTTTCGGGTATCGTTTGTTGCTTAAATTATGTGTCGTTTGTTGATATTCGTTTTTATTCCTATTTTATTCCGTGTTTCTTGGCCATCCTTCTTTTCTTATGGAGGGTAGCTACTATCTTCCCTAGCATGAGACGACCGGGAAACTATAATTAATAAGAGATTTCGCTAGTTGAGTCGAAACTTTCGAGTATCGTTTGGTTGTCAAGCTGCCCCTTGACGAGTCTTCGACGATGCTGAAAGTAGAAGTCATCCGTACATAATCGTTGGAAACGTTACAAAGTGGTATTGAGAAAAAAGAGAGAAAGAAAAAATTACAGAATGTGATGGGAACAGAGTTATCAAGTTCGAAACTCAACGATCTCTCGTTTCATCGATGATCCCGCTATTCGTTTTCTCGCTTCGACATCGCGATCATGTTCCTCCATGTCGATAAAGAACGTAAATAGATGGCGGAACGAGGGCGGAGAAAACGGGATGAAGAGTAGGGGCGATGAAAAAGTGGAAAATGTATTCCCAGCTTTCCGCTGGTCCTTTTTCTTGGCCCGATTCCTTGTCTATTGGTTCTCTCAATTGCGGAAACTCAGTTATCTGCTCTGATTCTCCTAAATCGATCCGAGAGGAAGTCGATACTTGCGGTGACTCTTGTAACCTGCATAACGAGCCAGCGAAATAACACGACCACTCGACGAGTCGAAGTACTCGCTAGAATTTCTGCTCTGCCGTTTCTCCTCCACTGGTCGACGTTTTTATTCCCGCGCAAAAGACGGACACGAAACTTGTCTGTCACGATAATTAAATATAAACGACGAGTCTGCTGCTCCTTGTAAAACGTTGCAAAAATTTCCTTCACGAACGTATTTCAACATTAAACGTACAACTTTTATGTACATACTGTATGTTTCTTATAAAATATTTCGAAGTTTGATTAATACTGTAATGAAACATGCGCGTCGTGATTCTAATGAAATCTGAAACCAATCTGAAAATGTATCTGGGACCTACAGGACATTTACCGTAATAGTGTATTTAGCAAAAAGTTAGTATACAGCATGAACACCTACCTTAAGCGTACAGCGACTGACGAAAGTATTCAAACACTTACCGTGGACAAATTTTGTGAATATTTTATTTATCTTTACCGATACAATAGTGTTAATTAAATTTTAAAACATTCGCGTGATACTTTACGTGTCTTTTCGTAGTTTCATTTCTGAGAAGTGGAATCGTCTGCGGAAGCAACGACTAAATCAAGACGAGAGAAAGAACGGAAGAAAAATTATTATCGTTCTTACTTCTCTGTAGCTGAGTCTGATACGTGTTGATTAGTTCCCTTAACTGCGAAGCCGTTTCCTTCATGGACCTTCGACTTCGCGAAGTCGATTGGAGTCGAGGGCGATCCTTGCGTTAGCTTTTACACCTGAACGGTATCCTTTAATTGAGCCAGGCCGCGTTGCTGTTAATTGAACACGCTCGAATCGTTACTTCACGCTTCTCTTAGCCGCCTCTCCTTGCCAGTTTCTACGATCGAACCTTTCGTTTTGCCCACGGAGTTCGCGACGTTTATAGAAAACACGTTGTCACAATGCCTCTTCTTCGCTATCCATAAAAAGGAGAGAGAAAGAGAGATTCGTAACATTTCTTGCGGAAAAGAGTTGTAACAGGGTTTGGGCGCGTTTAAGATTGCAATTAATGTGGATAAGTTTTCTAGAAACAGTCCTTGAAACGCGTATTCGAGGTTGTAAGGCGTAAAAACTGGTACGGCGGATGTGAGTTATGTCTGACTATACGCGGTCTGCTTCTACTTACGCCTCGTTTCCCTTACGCTCTCCCGTTAAACGCTTAAATTTCTTTCCAACGATTAAATGGGATTACAGTAGAGACTACAACTTCTAAATTACACCCCTTAAGGGATTACTCTCGCCATCCAAAGGGATTGAAATTACTCAAATTTTCTTACAACAAAGTTTTCAACCCATAGACATATTATAAAGTAAATTAAATTGGATTAACGTAATTGCTGTAGTGATTCAGTGGAATCCACATTCACGCTATTCGCCCGAACGAGGCAAATTCCGAAACAAGCGTATTGGTATCCGAAAGCATCGATAGCCAAGAAAAATAAATAGCAGAGATATGTGTACGTGCCTAGAAAACTTTCGCTAGCCACGGAATTCAGGAGGCACGAGGTGCTTTATACATGTTAATTGCGTCGCCGAGTGTAAGATAATGTTATTAGCGCGTGGCCCTTTGAGCTCGAAATTCAATTATTTTATAGCGCACGCTGCGTTCACCCCGCTACCGCCACTTAAGGCGAACATATACAGGGAGACAGGACTAAGTGTGCAAGTTCTTCACGGGAGAATCTATAATTTCTTATTAGCGTTTCGAACTTGAGACTATAACTCTGAGGCTTCGCGTAATTGCAGGGTTTGCCCGAATGTTTCCACGGGGTCTGAGACTTAATGCATCGGCGATGAGAAAGCACGAGCGTGGTTATTGCGACATAGTCGCAGTTTTACTTCTTTTTGCCTTTGAGGAAACACGTGGCCACGCCAACAATCCAGCAACTGGAATTTCAATCGAAATTTCTATCATCTATCGCTGGCAGCGGTACACGGCTTAAATATTTAAATAACTCGCTTGCCGATTTATTACGGTCATATTGAAATTCCGATGCTCTTATTATTACGCAGTCTGGCCAACGTAATAATATTATTTAGTTAACGAGCATTACTAGAGTCAGTAGTAGTAGTAGTATAATAGTACTACCAAGTAGTAGTATTGGTAGAATATTTGTTTAAATACGAGTCCACGAAGAATATAGATATTTTTAAACTCAATCGAGGTGGTAAGGAAAGGGAAAGTCAACCGGTGTATAGCAATCGATCAATATGCATCGTGTCTACCTATGATATCGATTGTGGCTACTTTTGTTATATTATATTTACTTCCATATAAAATCAATCTAACGTTAACTCTGCTATAATTCTCAGCTTTCTATACGACTACTACACGAGTTAAACTGATCAACTTTACTTTTTAACATGGAAATATTTCTACATTCCAAATGTTCAAATACTTCTATTTTTCACTGTATATATTTTCTTCTACCATTAATTTCAATGACGTGTGCTGAAACAAAATATCATACCCCAAGTTGAGATTGCAAAGCCACGATCGTCCCATCGAGCAATTAACAAATAGCAAATTAATTGACGTTTCGATATGCAAAACATAAGGTTGCCCAAGAAATTCCTTCGTCGTGTTGGCTTTGGCCATTCAATAGCTTGAATGGAAATCTAACGAGCAATACTTAGGCAACATAATCTCCGGCAAAAGTTTCATAGGATAGTGACGATTGTACGGGGGACAGGGGGATGGCTTGATACTGTAGTGGTGGACGTGGTGATTTTGTAGCAAGAGCCAACATCGTTCCGATTGTCGTTCTTGTGCTCTTTTCTGTCTAGATGGTCGTGGTTCTTCCTACGAAAACGTCTCTCTGCCTTCGAAACTCGCTTCATCCCGAGAACTTGCACAGCCTCATTCTTCCCTTGAGCCACCAGTCCGACCTTACCACCCTGTGCACCAACCAGAGCCCACCCCTAGGGCGGCGAGAACGACGGAAGTACGAAACTTTGGCTGCGACTTCGACTTCGTGAGATCGTCCGCGAATGTTGTTGGAACTTTGGGAGCATCGTCGCTCGGGCTACCGCAATCATTGTTCACCGATCCTGACCACGTTCCCGTGTATAGCAGACGACCACAAGGAGCGGCGGATTACGCGTTCATTCAAAGGATTCCAGTTGTCGCTGTTGGTTATCGGGGAATTGCGTGGCAACGACGCGCCGCCGCTTCCATCCGATGAGATTTCTGCGTTTCTTTGATGTGGTTTCCTCGGTTGTCTTCTCATAGTTCCTTAACTGTTATATTGTTATATAGTTACATATGACGCGACAACGCTGTGCCTGACGTGTGGTCTGTATTTCGGATTTCAAAGAGAAGTAACAGAGTTCCATTTACGTGGCAGTAGATAATCCCGTATTGATCAGACGCGGTTACGATCCGTTTAGTTGCTACATAAACTAACGTCACGTATTCGTATACAGCACTTGAAATGTGTTTTGAATTTGAGAAAAAAGAGAGAACGTGTTACACGTGTACCGGTAAAAAGTTCCGTTACTCGTCAGACGTTATTTCACCGATCCCCTACGTAGTTAGTCCTTTATTCGCTATTAAAATCACAGTTCTTTATTTGCATCAGGTGTTCCGCTTTGAATTTTGTACGTGTGGCAATAGGTAATACCGTAATTGGCCAGACGTATTTACGGTCTTCCTAGTCGCTACTTAAATCAGCGTTAGAGACTCGTAGCAGGTGTTCCGTATGCATTTTGTATTTGAGGAAGAAGTAGGAAAGCTTTATATATATGACAGTAGATAATTTCTTAGTTAATCAGACAGGAATAAAATCTTAGTTTATACTGGAATCTACGTTATTTATTTGTATGAGTCGTAAGGTATGCATACATTACGACTAATACAATTCATAATCTGAAAAATTGCAATTGAACAGTCAAGCACGATCATAATTGTTTTAAATAGTTGTTTCACATTGCCGTTCAAGTTATTCATTCAAATAGAATTCTAATTCCTGCTGTGAGTAGGATGATTCGATATTACAAGATTACTAAGGGATGAAATAATAATATTTCGACCTTTGCTGCAGGATAGTTTAAACGTTAACGCCGCTGATACGTGAATATTATTCGTAAACGATAGCGATAAAAGTGACACGTATCCTACTCTTGTTTCAAGAAAAGATCGTCTAGAAGCGTATCTTTTATAAATGAACGTTACACAGGAACTGCCAGCCCATTAATATAATGGCACCGACGTGCACGGACTTCTATAATCTTTGTCACGACGCAATTACTTCCGTGAGCATTATCTTTGTTCCACGACTTCTTTACGATCCGCTGAGCACCAGTCTCTCCACCCCTTTGTATCAGCCTCGTGGAGTTACTACGCGTATCGTGCGTCCTCTTCGGTTTTCCCCATACAAAGAACTTACAAAGCTCACCACTTCCACCAGACTTATCCACTTTGTTTTATAATTTACCTTTGTTCTATATCATCTGCTGATAATCACAGATTAGAATAGTACAGACAATAGCACAGAGAAACGGGAAACTATTTGCATTTCAGAATGGGAAAGGGAAACTGCAATTAATACAGGAATTTTTTGGTCCGATAGAAACTTCCAAGTATCATTTATTTTCTCATATTATTATTTCTTATATTCTTATATTATGTTAGCTCTCATATCGTTGATTTTTCTTGCGATTTCTACACGTTTCTCAGTTATTCTTCCCCTCTTACGTGGGATAGCTGTTACTTAACATTAAACGACAAGGGAAGTTGTATTGACCAAAAGAATTGGGTGAATTAGTAGAAGGGTTCAACTGGTTTCTGGGTTCGGTTTATAGCAGTCTACATGGGCTCTGGTTTGAGTCACGTTTATCTAATGGCAGGACACAGTCGACGAACGCGATTATGTTAAAGGAGAAACTGTGAGCCAAGGTTCTTGTGAAAGATTGATATTGTAATTGAATTGCGGGATCTGTGGCTAGACGCACACGAAGAATGTCTAGGATTTATGAGATTCCACGAGATATTCTCCGGCTATGGGGTTAGATGGGACGTTTCCTGCGAGCAGACTCGGAGAATTTCCGCAATAAAACAAGCCTGAAGCCGGTAACCGGTGTTAACGCCATTGAAAACGTAAAAGCTCTTCTAATAGATCATTTGGGGGTGGAAGGAACGTTTCGAAGGAATAATGGAACTGCTGGTAAAAGTCTTTTACGACTGTGTCCCCCTTATAGAACCCGGAATTACCATTTTAATTTCTCCGATCGTAATAACGTTATCCACCTCACGCGTTTATTTTCATTGAATGATTATCTTTCTGTTCCAGTTTGCGTCACGAGACGAGATAGAACACGAGACACGGTCCACCGAACGACCACGTGAATGAAAGTCTAGAGACGTCAGCATAAAAGCCAACCCATCGAGGCGATCGCGAAAGAACCAGCTCCACTATGTAATCATTCCTGTTCCAGATTGCGTTTCCGTCTCGTTGCATTTTCGAGTTTTCCGGTCATCGTAATTAGCGTGTCTCCGGGCTGATGTTCCGGCTGAAAAACTGGGATTAGCGGGACAAAATAGAATTGGCCAGCGAGTGTCGCGTGAATGGCAAAAGATTCTCTATGGTAATGGACTGTAGAAAGTCGACTTCGTTATTAATCATCCGGTCGAATTTAGCCGGGGTTTTCTAGGCGTCCTCACGGTGCGCGGCGTTCACCCTGCTCACGTTACAATTACTGAATCGGAACGAACCGAGGCCGTGAGCTTGAAACGCTGGCTAATGCCCGGGGCTGCGACGCAATTGACGCCAAGTGGAACCCATGTAATGTTCGTTGAAAGCTATTGATATGCCTGGCGCAACGTTTGCGACACGCAACTCCGGATTTAACTTATTCAGCCACGACAAAAGCGGCAATGTATACGTCAATACGTTCCGAGATATTTATCAGGATAATCTTGGTCACGCGATGAGGCAAGAATTTTTGGAGAATTTTGACTATTCTGTAGGCGATAGGAATTATTTTCACGCAATAAAATTACGCGTATGCGCAGTAAAATATTTGCTCGTTTCTGATTCCATATATTAAAAATACAGAATATGGAGGATTAAATTTTATTAAATTGTTGTTTATTAAAATATGCGCTATACGAGCAGTTGGATTCGCAGTATTCATAGCATACATTAGCCCCTAGGGTGATACAGACAAATGAATTGATTTTTCTAAAATAAACATATCGTTGCTGAGTAATGCAATTGATGAATTCATAAAAAATAGAGTTTGGTTTTCGAGAAATACAAATATTAATTTTCATTTTAATTTATTCAAATACACGGGAAAATGTTGAGAATATACAAGAACATCTGTAGATATATAGCTTCGCGTTAATAGAAAACGTTATACAACATAGTACAAGATGATATAGTAAAAAGATTTAACATTTGAGATTGCAATCTTTCGATGCATGAAGTATAGTTCATGAAATATTACTTTACTCCTAGATATTTTATACATTTTTCCACGTTATATCCATTTCTGCAAGTTTCTCATGATGTATAGAAATTCGCAGTCCGCGTAATCAAGCTACGTTTTATGAAAATAAGAATATTTCAACGTGCCATCTTTTTTCTCGTTCGCGCTCATTACACGCAAGAATTCGAACGGAAAGCCCCGTGTCTGAGAACCTGGTTCGCAAGTTTTCACCGGCCTGTCAGTTGAACTTGCTTGATTGTACAACAACGACCGAATACAACTAGGGAAGACCGATGCAGGCGCCTGTATGTATCTAGTCGAGTAACAATTACCGATGGCACAGCTGCAGTTCCTCTACCGGCTGCACTCGCTAATTAGGATGGCCGAGACATTCAACATAATATTTTTCTTCGTAAACACTCGCCGCTAATTCGCGTCACGCGTTTCATTTTCTCCGTTCGTTCTTCTAACTGTCCACGATTGTACGTGACATTTCATTGACAGTTCCTTGAACGTTCATTGACGTAACGAGAAAACACAAATTACACAGCTGAGAATAGTTATTCTAGGCAACGATATAATGAGCTGCTAAGGTAAAGCGCCAAATAGAATCACTCGTGTTCCCTGAAATACCTTAAATTATTCATTTCGGTTTTCGAAATTTATACATTTTTACTATTGACGAATTGAATCATTGTTATTCGAACATATTCTTCTCCGAAATATTGCAGTCAAGAGCTTCGATTAATCGACTACGAATTGTTTGATAAATAGGTTCCGTGAAGCCAGGATGGATCATCGAATTCCACACGGAGCGGACTACATATAGTAGGAGAATTTCAACGGCGATCGTCGCCATGTATACTAATGCACGCACGCTGCGATAATTCCCTGCGGCACGCTAGCTAATTAAGATAACTGAAGATGCTAGATCGTAGGTAGGAATAGATCTGTAATCACGATTTCCCTCGATGATATTATTCCAATCCTTGCGTTTGAATATTTGCCATTAGAAAAATGTGATTTTCAAATCTAATCTCTTATTATACGATTTATGTATTTATCTATTTATTGTATAGGCTTTTGCCTTTTTGCTTTATAGTTTCTGAAGGTCTTTCGTTTCTAAAATTCTTTCTAAGTCCTGTAAATAGGATCTTGTTCATTTTTCTCGCAAGAGATGCACATTCGATTCGATAATCGATCGGCGTGGCGGAATTTCTTCGTTCGAGTGACAAGAATTCCCTTATGGGGAGACTGGTGAATATGCAGGCACGTAGCATACGTGGTAACTATTCCTGGAACCGTGTCTCCGGCTGTCTCGTATCCCAGTCTACTGCGGCTGCTGCGTCAGATCGGAATGCGGCCACAATCGTACTGCCTTCCGGTTTATTTTCCCGTCCCTCTGAAAAGCCAGTTTCATCGATTTCTTCTCCAATTTCAATTTCTTCTATCGCGCAACTACGAATTTTCTTTCAACCATCCTGCAATTGCGCTTTATCCTCTCCTTCTTTATTTGTTCCATTTCTAATATAATAATATAGCAGGGAAGTAAGTTCGTTACCTTTTGGTGGAATTTATGTCGCTCTACGAACATAGTTTCTTTGAAAGAGTTCCAGAACGCCGGGATTAACTTAGAATTAAATATATTTTCAAACAAGTGTAAGTCATAAAAATACAACGCGACGGAACATAACGCAAGGCGGCTTAACTGTGGTTCTAAAACTACCCCTGGCACGTATCATCCTTTTTCTCTGTTTTATTAAACATTCGAAACCTCAATGCTAGCCTCTTTTGATTTATGTAAGTACGTTTAAATACGTACGAATGTATAAAAGATTATATCACTGTAAGAACTCAAATATATTATTTAATTTCTAAGTTACAGTCTCTCCGAGGAGGGAAAGACACAGGAATACGCTGTAATCATCGCGAGCATCGCTTCTTTGTTAATCGGATAGCTGTGATTTCACTGCTTACTCCTTTTGGAAATCATCGATTCTTCGCATCAGCAGAGATGATGTGATTTCTCAAATTACGTTTTCCGTTTAGGCCACTCGTGATACAAGCATTACACGAAAGGTAGCCAACGACATATTAGAATAGTCGGCGCCAGTTCGCTTTACTGTTAAAAGAAATCCTCTATTCAACTTTCTCTCAAACATATCCCAACACTTACACACTCCGTCTTTTTCTGTTTCAATATTTATTCCTCTCGTTTCAAGCAAACTACTCGGACACATTTCTCAAGATCAAGATCCTTAAAATCTTCGGGTATTTTTCTTTCCTTTCATCTTGACTCCAAACGGTCGCCTTTCAGCGCATTTCTAGCGCTGAAAAGTCGTTCTCTGGCCATGAATAAACCAGTGCTGAGGGTTCCCATTGTCACAGAGTACACGGGAAAATTTTTATTTTCGTTATTAATCGAATATCTCGTTCGACTGCTGTGATTCGACCGATCCGCGCTTCGTTTGTCCCGACTCGTAAAGTGTCAATCACTGTTCCAATGTGAACAGAATCGATCCCCACTCTCGTTCTGGCTAGTTCTGGAACCGAAACTGTTCGGCGGATTTTGCCGTCGCCGGCCAACGAGGTTTGCCGAGATCATGTAACGGAGAAATTTCGTCACGGGGAGGGGGCGGGCGGTCCAAGTGCTAGAATGTGCATTTCGTGCGGCAGCAATTCCCGCAGGCGTTACTGCGCCCGCTGTACTCGCACTCCCTTGCCGCTATTGCTAATTAGAATGGCGTGAAATGGTTGACCGTGCGCCGATTCCATCCAGTAATCAGCTTCTACTCTAATAGCCACCTTTCCTTATCCCGTAGACCAATACACTTACGAAAGCCTAATATGATATTATTGGATAGAGCTATTTGTTAAATTTACGAATTTATTTTCCTTGAAATTGTTGGAACACAGTTCGCTCGTGCACTTCGCTCGAGTTACTTAAATTCAAGTCGTTTGAGTTCAAGTAACAAGTCTAATGCAAAGTGGTATCTAAGAAAACGGCGCAACACTTATAACACTGTGAAAATATTAATGATGTTAAAATAAATAAAGATATTGACGATGTTAATTGTACTCGCGAACGTAATAGAAATATGATGTATAGTTGTCCAACTACTGTCGCAATATTCGTAGCTCTAGACTTACTGTCCACGAAGTGTCGCTTCATGGACGCGTATTAGACGCGTTGATGATGATAGTACGCTTTCATGTAGCGGTTGTTCTAAAGTAATATGCAAGTGTCCATGAAGCAGCAGCGAACCGTTTTCGTCGCTATACGTTTTCATGACGACTAACGTTAACATTGTCAGTAGCGAAATGTACATCACTGCTATACACAAATGTAGCGACGCAGAATGAAAGCGTCTTGCTCGTCGCTTGATATTTTAATAATAAGACAAAATGTATTTTATCGTACGCTTCGTATACTGAACACTGGCGTACACATATCGTCATGTTTAATAAACTACGCTTAGGTTTCCATGAAGCGACGCTTCGCGAACGGTGGATCTAAAAAAGTCGTCTATAATCAAAAATTAACCCTACAGCTATTAGGTATCATTGATCATACCAGAAGCGAGATAACTGTAAAGCTATCAGGTGTCATCTTTCATCAGTGTCGAACGCTTTTACGTCACGCGTAATTTAACATTCTGTTTCAAAGATACTAACTAACAAATTTGTAATCCATCGTGCGCATTCTCTCTATGTCCTGATACTAATATCCAAGTGGTACTCGGTCATTACATACGGTCGTACTTGCCTATCAGAGAGATGATAGAAGCGAAGATAACGATAGTGGGATGGGGATCGTTATAGAAACAGCATCGTTCGACCGATCGCAATTTATCAGACGGTAAAATGTTACGATGCTGTCGCGTTCGTCAATCGAACAGCAACGAATGTACATATACAAGCTGAACTTTTCTAGATATCTTTTATAAATATATTATACGCGTTATACGAATCGTCAACATTTGCTTTTCTTTTTTAATAAAAAGCACGAACGTTCATTAACACTGTTACGAGTATCGTTTATCGCGATTGTAAAATTTGAAACCATTCTGGAAATATACAACTGTAAAAATTGTAAGATATTTAATACGAGTATATATTTCACGGGGATCAGAAAGATATTTAAATAGTCATTATCCGTTGTATTAATAAAACCCAATATCCAGTGGAACAATATTTCATTCTTCTTATTATAGAATATAAATTCGCAACAAGTATCTCGTCAATTTTATATTAACTTTCAGATTTGTTTCAAATTTGATCAGTATAATAACGATAGTCGTATCTCGTTACAGTGCTAATGAAATTTCAAAATGTTTTACGTAACACAATCTTTTCTATGGTCTTCGAATGTTCTGGCTAGGCAGTGTAGATTTCGCACGCGACAGTTACCCAAGAAAGAAATCGTCGGACTCGCTGCGTTAGAGAGTCGATCGAAATAAGGAAGAGGAAATAACGAAAGATAGAATGAATAGGTTCGCGAGAGGGCAAAAGGGAGGATGGTAGTGGGATTTGATTTCGGCAGAGGCTCGGTTCCGCCTTTAGCGTGTTGCCGCGTCAGCGTTACACCCCTACCGAGCTTCGCTCGCGATTTACTGCTAAATAATATCTAAACAGGCGCATTCACCATCCTGCGTTTTCCAACTGGCGTTGTCAGTCCCGCAACCCGCTTTCTATATACTCGATTTCCGGGACCAACCCCTCGAAATTGCACGACATTCGTCTCCAATGACTAACCGAGCTTTGTCTGCGTTTACCTGTGTTGATTAAATATTTGGCTTGATTAACAATCGCATGGGAAGCAGAGGGTACACAAGTTGGGATTGTATCATTCCGCTTTTCAGTTTCGTCGGTCGACTAGGCTGAATACAACGTTCCGGAAAAGCGACCATCGATCGGATATCGTCGCGTTAATAGCTAATCGACGATCTGGCCTCGCACAATCTCGCGGATTCCACGAAATCCGAACTTCAACAAGCTGTTGTCACATAGTGGTCTAGCTGCTAAACGCGTCGATAATTAGGGTCTATATCGATCCCTGACGAGACCAGTGGTCCAAGCGAAGAATCGAGAGTAGTGACGATTAATCCTGGCTTTCTGTCGTTTCACTTTATGGCGAGTGGCATTTGAGATCGTTTGACGGCTCTGAGGTCTGTTATTGAAATTGCTGGATGCATTTGACGTTACAGATGTAACGATCAGATGTATTAAACTGTTTTAACTTGATTGTTTTAGTTTAGTAGGAGATTGCGAGATCGCAATACTTGAATCGTATGAGTAAAGTGTGACATAGATATCGTATGGAATAAAAGAAGGAGACGTAGAAAAAAAGGTTAGTGCGTATAAAATGAAACTTAAATCATATATTTAATCAAATTATATTCCATATGATGTTACACACTTTCCCAACCATTACAAATCTCGTTCCAAACGTCCATTCCAAATTTATAGTTGTTACAATTAAAATAATTCACGTGTTAAAAATTTTGGTGGGTTAGATGTTTTTAATTTTTCTAAAATGTCAAATCCACCCTTCCAACAACTTTTATGAAACTTTCGTCCAATTTATATTCATGCGAGAAAATTACACGTATATTGTGATTGTGATTGTGATTGTTTATGACGGATAATAATAGCTTTTTTGTTATAAATTTCTTTTTTATTAATGTGCTTGGTAGTTGAGAAAATTTAATAACTGACATTGGTTTGCCAAAACCAAAAAAATAACGTTTACATTTTTAGTATATTTTCAATATGGACAATATTCTGTTTCATACTCGTCATCCATAAACCTTTGATTGATTATTATTATCAGTCAGACGATTATAAGCTTGGTGCATCAAACTCTGTGTTTCATCATCCTTGGCAAATTGTCACTGTCAGCCATGGTTTTATAATCCATCAAATGTCAATCTTCCGATATCATATTTGCTACGTACATATACCTATGTCACGTCTTTGGGAAATATCAAATTTCTGTCATCTCTATTAAATGATCTAACGCCACAACAGGCTCTCACTATGCGCTACCATGACAATGGTCATCGGTGACTCATGTTTTCTATATTTTTTAGAATAATTAAGATAACACAAATGTCATGGATCAAATTTCCAACAATGTGAATGAGCTAAATAACGTTGTCAGTTGTATATTTCAATCTACCGCGCCTCTCAGGGAAAAATATATAAAATTCGCGCGGCAGTAAACGCGGTAAGTGTCGATTTATGTATTTTTCTCCTAGAAAAACATTTTCAAATATTTTTTCGCTGCCTTTTAACTGGGAAGCGTCACATGATTCACGCGAGTCGCATAACTGATGTTTCCCACGGCAGGCAACGTGTTCGAGAACCGTAGTTCTGAATTTACCTGACGTTAATAAACTTACAAGATTATAATACCACGGGAAAATGATTGCGTTGTTTTGATTGTGGTATACTATAAAGGAAGAATATTACGAGACATTTGAACCATGGCGAATTGCCGCACGAGACAAACACATTTGACACGAGAAGCGAATTTGTCATCTGTGGGCGATGTTGTGATGCATCGCGGCAAAGTGGATGTTAAACGGATTGTCCGCCCTACGCCATGTCAAAGCGTTTTTCTCGAAAATTGCCGCGGAAATTTGTTCAGCTTGGCACAGCCGACGCGGCGCGTTCGCCTCGCCTCGACGACCGATAAGCGATTTTCACGCATGGAAAAGGGAACAGCCCGGGGTCAGTCCCAGCAATTCGTTTCGTTGAATGTAAATTCGCGTATTTATTGGCAACAAAAGGGGTCGCGACGGCGAAAATTATTTTATTGCACAACGACATTATTAATTCCTTCTACGGGACGAAATATATTTCTCTACCCTTTTTTTTTGCCCTCTTCTTTCACGATAAAGCTTTTACGATAATTGAGGAGATTGATTGTTTTCATGGAGCAATCGAGATAATTCGAACTAAATAGGATTGATGGGAATTTTAGATAGATGAACTAATCGTGACGTAATCGTGACATCTGGATGGAAGTTGGAGGTGAAGATTATAACGGTGAACTCGTTTTATGAGAAAGCGTGTAATCTGGTGCCTTTTGGCAAGGAAAGCATCATGGGCCGTCTGGTAACGTAGAGTTTCGTCGTTAACCAGGTAATATCGTTAACCTATCAGAGAGCAGTTGTGCCTGCGTCACTATAATGCGTAACTACGATATTCCCCAATGACCCTAGCCATTTACCACCAACCCACCCTCTTACCATCACTTCACAAACCTCTATCCTCTCGTGGGATACGAGGACAGATAATTGTGTCATCATTTCTAATGCACCGCTACTTTACAACGATGTCCAGATGGTTGTCCGTAAAAAACTCTTCTCGTTCTATTTATTTTTTTTTACTTTTCTCTCTGCTATTCACAGTTGTGTATATAGGACCAGACGAAGATTATTCTCTGTAGCCTCAGAGTGAAAGAAGATTTTGTTAAAAAATAAATTTCTATTCGGAGAATTCACGTGATGGCTCACGAAAATATTAAACAATTTTTATGTACGCGCATATTATGTGTGTTACGTAAAATTACACTTCAAATTTGTTCAAATAAGGCCACGATAGTCGTGTCTAATTACAGCGCTAACGAAACTTCAAAATGTTTCGTATAATACATTCGTGAAATGTTTCCGTAAACGTTCAAGTATTTTAGTGAGCCACTGTATATTCTTTGTTTACAACAAATGTAGATAAATACTTGCGTCAGAATGAAGTTACGTTTGTGGAAGAATTCTATGAAACGTTAAAAATTTTGTTGAAATTTCCCGTTGCTCGGTACAAAGACTTTACTTACAAACAAATTTCGCGTCCGATCTAATATTGTTCTTTGATTTGTATCAAGTTGGAGAAAGCAACGGAGTTCAGCTAACAGAATGTTGACAGTGGAATATGTCAAGGGTTCGTTTGTCCATTATGGCAAATAATCCGTCCATTGCCATTTCTCGTTTTCCCTCATCTCTCCTTTGCTCTGGTCACCGGCCATTCCGTGCAGCCTTTCTATCTTTTCTGTCTTTGACCACGGAGATACTTCAGGAAAATCATCCACTCTTTTTCAGGGTATTTCAATCTGCGCCCCGCCTTTGTCCTCGATCGACACATACGTACAGTACTTCTGTTTATCGAACACACAAACACGGATACACTCGCGTGTGCGCCTGTCCAAGATGCAACTGTGTATATATCTATTCCATGTCAAATTCTACGATATTATATCTAAGATAGTGTACGACCCTTCTTTCCTGTTATGAAACAGAATTTTTCGAGCGTACGTTCGTCCGAGTTATCGACGATGTTTCAAAGGTGTGCAAGATATTGCTATAACATATAGTTTCATATCACCATGTATAATTTCATTTCATGTGTGGTAATTTGTTGCTTAATATGTTCAGTTAATTCTATACGAGGAAATAAATACATATGTAACATTTGTAGTATCAATTTGGACATAATCAATGTGCGTGAATTAATGATGAAGTAATAATTGTAAGCAACATTTACTACCTCGTTATGGGACTGGCGAATTATACATTTAAATTACGGATCAAAAGACGCAATAGTAACATAGTTTACCATTTATTATTTAAACGCCATTGTTTCCATTCATATCAGAAATTTATAAATATGTAATGATATATATGTATACCACTCTAGAAGATCCTTCAATTCACATCGTTAATTAAACAAAGGAGTTTCAACAATCTGTTTAATATCATTTTTAAAATCTTATTATGCCAATTTGCGTTATCAGAGTTTTTCTGATATACAGAATTACAAGGAACAAAGCTTAATTTGTGGTGCGAACGTACTAATATTACTTTTTCTATTATTTTTCTAACTCGTCGTACAAGCACACGCCACGTTTCTCTCTGTAACGTATTTTACTTGAGCGGAATACGCACGATTTCACGTAAAACGCTCTTCCTTTAAATTCGCTCATGTGTTTTTATCAGGAAAGAACTGCACGGCAACGTTCGGTATACTTCTGTAAAATTTCGTCCCATTGACGTGGACGTAAGTGCACCGTAATTAGTGTTCGCTCAATTGGACTCGAAAGACACGGAGGAAGGAGACCTACGACGGGATACGTGGCCCGATAAAGAAAGAAAAACATCCGCACATCGGGCGAAACAGTCACTGGGAGATGTTGCTGGTTGAAGTAACTCTTTCGTAATTAGGATTTACTAGCATACAAGTGAGTTTAATTAAAATTTTTTCCGGTCGCCACACTTTCGCGGTCGGATATCGAATTTTCTTTTATTTTTCCTCTCTCTTTACTTGTGGGTGCCCATATTAAAGATTGTCCCTGGTAATTACATAAACGATCGCGCGACGTTTATGGCATTAAGAGATATAACTCGGACCTGTTTCGTCATTGCTCCCGGCCATTTGTAACTATTATCGCTCATTAATGCATAAATGCTGGAGCGTAGGATAATGCTCAAGGGGCCAAGCGTAATTATTCATTATCCCGCAGCAAGTATTCGATAGAACGTGATATATAGACAATTACTTTAAATTATTGCCCTCCTACGATAACGCGACCTTTGATTTCCTCTGGTAGAATAACAATTTCAATATCACGATCTCATTCCAAGTAATTTAATACTATCTAAAATGTATTCCATCCGTAAAATCACGATTCGTATCCTTTTATTGTTTCTATAGATCTTCGTGTTATAAATGTTAGGCGTATTCAAAAGATCTATCGGTTCTATTATGTGGCTGCTTATTTATTTTATTCTATTTCCATTTAATCCTACGACCATTCCGATCAATAGGTCAATTCGTCGATAGATCAGAATCGATAGAATCAGTCGAGAAATAATATTCTCGATCGATTAAAATACCTCGTACAAAGAATCATTAGATGAATGTGATATGCTTTTGTTGAATTTCTAAAATTAATGCCACTTTCTGATTAAACAATTTCTAAATTAAATGGACAACTGTTTAGGTCAAAGATGCAAGTCTTTTGAAAATAGATAAACAGTCCGCGAAATTGTATAAAAGCCAAAGTCACGATAACTATAAAAACAAGTTATTGCTTCATTTTAACATCTTTAATATTGTGAGATTATGACAAGCAATATCTTCAAAATTTTGAACGAACAAAAAGACATATCTAGTAAATGCAAAGACAATTTTGGTGATATGGAATTTATTGACGACTTAATGAATCTTGAAACTGTACCCCTGTAAGAAGTAGTAAAAGCGAGTTATCGCGTTCCTCTCCAGCAATCTCTAAGTGGAAAGGAAATTGTAGGAGGGAAATTTAAAGCACGATAATTAGTTGGATAACGCGTTACCTGTTAATACGTGGCCGAGCACAGTGGCGCAACGATATCGAAGGATAATGTATATCTATGTATAGACACTACGAAAATCGGTAACTACTTTCGCATTATTGGAAAGTTTCGTCAGGATTGAGCCTGGCCGGTTGAATCGAGGGCAAAGTTAAGCTCGTTAAAGAATTATATAGCAACCGATCGATTGCCAAGCGAGCCCCGGTGAAATTCTCACGTGGCGAAACAGCGAACAACTCGGCTCGCTAATTATCATGCGACAACCAAGTGACCTATTTAATCCTCTTCAACTTCCATATCCTTCCGATAGCGTCTCGTCCCTCTGTTGCAAAGCTGAAAGGGCCCTCTCCTAAAGAAGAACTCGCGTTAACTCGCGCTAATCCGCTTCGATTACCGAGCAATTTACTCGCTAAATACTTCGCGTAACACCTTTGTCGCCACTCAACTTCCATCACAACTCGATACCCTTTTGTTCCCCTTAATTAATCGCCATGGACGATCATTGTTCTAGCTATAAGCGCTCGAACATACCTGTTTCGAAGTGATCAAACTTACGGCTCGTCGTCGTGATATAACGCCGAAGAATAATCGATAAACATTACGCTTCGCGTGTATAACGTTACGGAGATGCGATATCCGATACTGTGCAAAAAACTTAAGGCGCCTACGTTACTTGTCTTAGAATGGTAATCAGATACATTGGGTTGATGCATCTTAAGAGACGTTTTCTCGAATAAAATTTTAATTATCCGTATTTTCTTCGAAATATTATGTGTTCAGTATATTTTTCGTATAGTCACGGATAGTATTTCTAAATATAGTCAACTAGTATATTTTCTAAGTTTATACAAGCCAGTTTTAAAATGTCAAAAGCTCCGTATGTATTTCTTATACGATTTAATTATTGAGAATTATCCAAATGTTTGAAAAAATAGCAATCTGTGGTTACCAGAACGAGAGAACACGAAGGTTCTGGGAGAAATGTCATATTTTGTTAGCTTGCAATTTAGCATGTCTAATGTAGCAAGTTTTGTTTTCATCCCCATGGAAACGATGTTTCATACGTTGTTACACACGAAGCAAAAAGAGTTCACGCTAAATATTAATTATTTTAAATTAATGGACCTTTCAGGATTATTACTCGTGTTTGAATTAAATATTTCCTAACATTTTTCTTGCCACTGATATATTTACATATATATAAAAGTATAAGGCTGTGTGAGAGACTTTACTTATCCTCATTAAGTATTCTGTATGGTGACCGCGGTAGTAAGTTTCAGTCGTTGGAAATATCACGCGAAACTCGGTTGGTTCGACTCGAGTTCGCATCTTGTCGGTTGAAAAATTAAGCTAGCCTGCGTGAGTTGAAATATTTAAGTCCCGTAGCAGCGACCGCGACGGTGCAACAAAACTCGTGCATTATTGCGGTTGCACGAGCACCGACGCGTACCGGCCGGCGTCGTTCATTTTTTCATGGGCGTCGTTAAAATTGAGCGCTTCCTGCGCGGTCGATTTTTATTTCTCGCCACCGACAGCCGTCAAAAACGAAAAGAATCGTCGAGAAACGAACATTACATTATAGAGATACTAGAAGAAAGAAAAATGTAGAGTCACAGTAAAAAGTCATAATTTTGACTACTTTATATTATCTATAATCTTGTTTATCATTCTTAATTTTTAAATTCTTATAGATTCTTCGATGCTATTTACCTACAATAATAATAATAATAATTCAATATGTACATGATTACTATACATAGTTGTCTTCTTGAAAACTCATTTATCTAATTATTTAACTAACTTAAAAATAATTTGTACAATAAGGCGCCATCGTTGTTAATCTGCACGATGATGACGTTTTCACTGTCAGATAGTCTTTGCGCAACACTATGCGACTGTGGCTTTGCTATATAGAATTTTTCGATCCAAGTGAAGGTGTGAATCGAGAATGGTTCTAGATGGTTCAAGTACGATCGTTCACTCGTCGTTCAAGTACAAGCCCGCGTCGTTGCATCCTGCTATCCGTGCAATACGGTGTTTAATATTGGGCAGTTTAAAGCCAGCTTGCGGTGGCTGGAACATTGGCACTGTCGGTCGTTCTCTTTAACGGTTATTGGCTCGCAGTAATTCTCTAATCTCTGCTGTCAGCGGCCTCTGTGTTTCCGTTTCAATATGGCCGTGCCACGGATTACGATCGCAGGTACGACGGGTGCGGTGTCGTAGGCAGCTGCCACTGGAACTTCATTACTTCGAGGCTTATCGAATCATCTTGCCGGAAAATCTGCGAGAGGGGAGAGGAATAACAGAAAGAGGGAGGGAGAGAGAGAGAGGATGGGTACTCTAAGAATCGACTTGCACTCACTGTGATCGCTTATACTTGTATTTGACGTTTCTGCTTCAACACAATTCGATCGATCGACTAGATTCCTTATCGTTAGTTACCATCTCGTTGTTTCTCTTTTTAACAATATTTTTTGCAGATTGATGTGGTAAAATTGACCTTGCAAATGAGAGAGGAAAGGAGCTGAGGAGAACGATCATCTTAATCGATATTGACTTCTATTACGTACACCGTGTTTCTGAATATTGCACTTAAGCCTCTTCTAAATATTCCTTAAGCTAGTCTTGAGTTGCTTCCTACGAAGGAACGAGATGTTGTGCGAGTGTTGATCGTAACGAGCTTCCAACGTGCACCAAGCTTTCAGCGTGCTTGAACGATTTTGGTTAATTAATCGAATATTCGAAGCAAGTCTTTCTGATGCATTAAATATCAGCTGGATATTTTCAATCATACGAAGCTTGCAATTCTTCTATTAGATTTACTGTCTAAAGTTACTAGAGGGTCGCTTCCATTGTCATAAGTATTATTTCTATCTGTATACTCTTTTTTTTCTAATGATCATTTTAAAGCCAATTTTTATTACAGTGTAAAAATCTCGTTGGATAAATACGAGAAATATAGTTTTGATATAGTTGAAAAGAAGAAGAGAACCAGTGAAATCCAAAACTGTAAAAAGTTTATAAATGGGTACTATCTGTAACAATATATATATATTTTTCTCTCGAAAGCAAATAAAGGGGGAGTCTTCAAAACATAGGATGGGTTAACATCATCTGAAATTTTGAAATTATTCTACCAGAAGACTCCAATAATATATTTTATTCCCGTGGTTTTCATACGAATAACATATTCATTTACGAAACTACAGAACTCTTTTACTTCTGTTTGCTTTTATCCGATAAAACCATTCACAATAACGATCTTCTAATTGCTTTCAACTGCGTACATGCAAATTTTTCCGCATGATCGTATAATAAATTTCTACTGCAGCATACATGAAACTCACTGTATCTTCCACATAATCTGTTACCTGCGATACAATTTTTCGGACCACGATCTCCGCAGGGTTAAGTATCATCCGTATCGTACGTCCGTGAAAATTTTTATCAGTCTTATAAAATTCTTCTAACGTTTAATAGGACGAAGGAAATGTAATGCAGAATTTTATACCGAGGAGATACCTGTAGTAAATTCCATCGATTAAATTATCCTGTTTACAACGATCCACAGTTACAAATCCGCCCGACATCTCAGAAAAATGCAAACCCCTAAAGATAGTCCCTTGGTGCGTTTTATGCAGCATTTCGTCGAGTTACGAGCGCCACGAGGAAATTTGGATCTCTGTCTGACTCGCACGGTCTACCACTACTTGGAGCGGTAACTCACGCTAGTTTCGCCGTTGCTCGTTCAAAGTAGAACTCGACAGTATAGATCAGACAAGATTTCGATGGTTATGCTTGCATGAAAATATCCGCCGTTGAGATACACCAGAAATATCTGTTACTTATTACCGAAAGTAGATAAGAGATTGGACAAGTTGCAAGTCGTCGTAAAATTGTCTCGTATCTGATGATATGTACTTCGAACGAAATAAAAATTGGAAATATATAACACGAGGTTTGTAACGTTTATTCTACTATATGAAGCGACAACTCGTGTTAATTTCATTATCTTCACTTCGAAGTGGAACTCGATAGTAGATCGAACAAGGTTTCGATAATTATGCCCGCGTTAAAATATCTGGCTTTAAAGGAATAGAACCTAAGCAGTTTTATCTACCGTAATATTAATAAACTACGCATATTTTATATACATTCGTATGTTACGAGCATACTACACATTTTCACGTTTCTGAATTTTTCATAAATATATACAAATCCACGGTCTACTTATTATCAAACGTAGACTTAGAGATGGTATTTTATACAAATTTCGAGTCGTCCAAAATTGTTTCGTATTTAAGAATACTTGGAACGAAATAAAAATTGGAAAAAGCCAGCAATGAATTTATGGCTTACCCGCGACTGTCACGACACGATGACACGAAGCTTTTAACGCTGGCTTCGATTTCATTTATGCCCCGCCCTCGATATATCGGAATAAGGCACGAAAGCTGCGGCGTCGTTGGGCCAGGGATATCTGTCGCATTTACGCAATGTATCAATGTGCTTTTCACGCTCGGCACGCTTCAATGGTAGCGCATATTTTCTTTACATCCTCCTACCCTCTTAGAAAGCCACTCTCATACGGAACCGGCTTGTACGTCAAAGCTCTTGTCAAATAAACGTTGCAGAAGCTGAACGACTTTAAGTTCTCGGATGGAATCGATGTCAATACCGACGGTACTCGTTCGAATCTTATTTCGCTTTTCGTAGCATTCGTTGCTTCGATAATACAACTCTCTACCGGATAATATGTGTCATACGTTTCCCCTGGGGACTGGTGATTTCATTTCATTCTTCTGACACGCCGCAAAATTGCTACTTTTCGTTACAAATTTCCATCTCTGTCCGACTCACAAAATCTGCTAGTACTTGGGGCGGTAACTCGCTTTAGATCCGCCGTTGTTCCTCTGAAGTAGATCTCGGCATTGTAGATCAGATAAGATTCCGATGGTTATGTTCGTATGAAAATATGCGGCGTATGAAAATATACCAGAAGTATCTGTTACGGTCGACAAAAGTTGTCATCGCTCGTTGACAAAAAGCTTCATTCGTAAAACTCAACATTCATATGGTATTCCTATGATAATATCGGAGAAGGAAATCGGCTCGTGGCTCAAGCAAACACACCACACGCCCTGCAGACGAACAATCCCGTTTTTACGGTTCTACTTTCACGTACGAGCGTCAATTGCGCGTAACGTATTCCGGACACCAACCAGCCGAATCGTGAAGCGAATTCACCGAAGAGAAGGGATGTATTCATCGACGAAGATTCTGCGATCTAAGAAAAGTTGCCGCTAAAAGGATTCACACAGGTGCGCGAACAACGACGTTCCAATCAAGAAGTTACGAGAGAGAACGTCCCTTGATTACCGGGCATTCATTTTTAGCAGGCCGATGGAAGGGACAAAAAGGGAACGGAGGCTGGGCTAACCAAGCTCGTTTACGTCGCAAGCTCATCTCGGTTCCTCGACGACCGAGGATTACCCTCGACGAACGTATATACTATCGGGATCTTTGGAATTTATCATGAGACTTCTTCTCTGAACGAGGAGGGCGAGGAAACACGTATCCACGGAGAGCAAGGCCGGATAGGATGCGCCTTGGCTGAGAGAGCCGAACGAATTTATCACCCGACGGGATCCCAGCAACGAGACTTTCCGTAATCCGCGTTAAAGAGAAAGGAGCTATCCTCTGGTTGCAGCTCGAAGGAGACTCAAGCTTGGCTAACCGATCGAGAAGCAACGTTGGAACAAAAGCGAAGATCGAAGACCAGTAGGAGAAAGACCTTGGTCTTCCGACGAGGACAGAGACGAGAAGCAAGTAGGAGAGAAAGAGAAAAACGGAGGATTGGTTGTAGCTGTAACACGCGTAAAGCAACGACTAAAGGATACGTCGATATTTACGAAACACGTCGCGGAGACACACAACGTGAATCAGCCAGAGTCGAAGAGATAGAGAAACTGAGAAAGAGAGAGAGCGAGGTCGGTAGGTGAGGCAGAAACTTGTGCCAGGCTCCCAGCAATTTCTACCTTCCATTCCGACGTTCAGCCGTCGCCAATTTCGTAGCAAGACATTCAAATCTCGCTCCTCGAAACGACGGGGTGCCCCTGTCCGTGTTTCACCATTTTGGTCGCATCCGAATGTATTGGAATTCACTTTGACGGGATACTGGGGGTCCGAGACAGTCTTTCGGTCTCCATGACGAAGATAGTAAGACACCCATAGAGTCCAACATTCTTGGTGCGCGACAGAGAGACACTAGAATAGACCGAGGGTTGAAGCAAAGGTACGAGAAGCGAGAGAGAAAAGCAGGATGGAATGACAGGAGGGATAGAGAAACGGAGGGAGGCGAGAGGAAGGACCGGAATAGTGGAGCACAGGCGCTTTACGATGATGGGGGTTTCGCTCGTAAAAGCCAATGTAGCGCCACCCCTTCGGCTCGCATCCGTTGCTAGCCCATGCTCCCTTCTATATCGCTTTCTCCTTCGTCGCGACAGGTTTGTCGGTGCTACTCGCACGCGATTCCACTTTGGGTACCGCGAACATCTCGAAGAACCGCTTCATTATCCGCCGCTGGTGATTCGAACTTTCAGCGACCGAGAAGAGCGAGTTATATAATGATCGAGCGATCTCTCCTCTATCTTTGCCCACCGTTTCGGTGGATCGTAGTTGTTGAACGGATTCTTCTCATCCAGGGAGGAAGTTGAAATCCCAGTTATATACAACGTGATCTTAACTTTGTGGTACAGGCAAAGTCAAAAGAGAGGAGATTCTATGACTCAAAAGAGGACGAAAATCGAAAATAGTAAAATTACGTTGAAGATCTCTTTGAGTAGGAGGAAAACTTGTTAAATAAATATATACGAATATACGTAATTTTCAGCTAAACAGCAGTAGGTAATCGACATGCGAAAATAAATCAAAACTATAGAGTAACATCTTTTCGCTTGAAATTTCTTTCTGGCATAATTGAGTTTAAAAATACATTTTTGGTACTATTATTTTTCGGCTAACTTTTAAGTAGCATATTCAAACTTGGTATTCTCTAAAACGAGGCCTTGAATGCTACAATTTTCTTCTATGTTTGTCATTTATTTTCGTACTTGGAATAATCTGCCATTTGTCCACTCTTGTCCTGTCAGAGGTTTAATCAAACACATGCATACTTGACAAGCTTACAAAATTGATTCTTTCGAAAATCAGGGCTCTAACGTAATTTTCTTATTCTCGATGTACATCTTGTTTCGAATTATAGAATCTCTCTGACTCATCTGTACCACGAAATTCGAACAACGGCGTGCCATTACTTTCTCGTAGATGGTTTCAAAGTTACGAAGAAGAAGAAAAGAAAGAAGAAGAAGAAGAAGAAGGGGTGATACGCGCGAGCGCGAAGGATTGCCTGAAACCGCAGATTCGCTTGGCGAAAAGCTATTTGTAATCTGCCGCCTTCGCCGCTTCTTATCGAACGGGAAAGGTCGTTCGGTCCGCCGGGAGCTGCGGCTGAATTCTTTTATCTTCCTTGATTTTCCGCTTGGAAATGAAGCGATTTAATAGGGTGCAATGAGACGGATGAAGCTCCCTGGCACGGCTGTAAAGGGAGCCATTCGTTTCGCGGCTTTCGATCCGCCGACCGTAACACGTAAATGAAGTTTCCACGGTTTATCAGAATTCAAGAGGAGAGGAGGGGGCCCTCTGAGTTTTGCGCCAGGAGAAAAGAATCAACTGGGAGAAAAATGTGTATGGAGTAAGGGGTTGTTACATGGTATAATCAGCTAGTCTGTTCCTGATAATCGTTATCTCGACGGAAAATTAACGAAGTCTCTCCGACAACTGGGATTACTCGCGCTCCCCTTTCTCCCCCTGCGTTTGCACGGCTACCAGGAAAGCAACTAATTAAACGGTTCCAGCACTTAAAACCTAAAGTCGTGGCGTCGAAACACGAACGATGTCAAGCGGCCCCCGAGGGCCACGAATCTTCAATTAATTATAGCAGCTAGTTTCGACTTAAAACAATTAAAATCGTTAAATTATTCCGTTAAATTGCCTCGAAGCATCAGCTGAGAAAAATCTCTCGTGCTTCCCGTTCTCCAAGTCCATTCATTTTCCTTTTTCTTATTGAACAGTTCTTGCTTTAATTTCGCGCCATATATTGTATACTGTAATTCAAATCGAATATTAAAGAACCGTACATTTCATTATATATAGAAAATATATAATGTTCGAAAGTATAAAATCTTTTAACTTTCGACGAATCACGCTGTTTCACAGGTGTACAAATGAACAAAAAAAAAGAGAGAGAAGATTGATATATTGTTCCTGATGTATTCAACTATCTCGGGTAGCAAAAATTTTTGATATAGGCCTTTGTCCAGCTTTGTTGGTACGAATACCATAGCCACTGTACGAAGTATGGAACAAATGGCACCGATCTATCCGTTGAATTCAACGCGAAGTGGCAATCGCGTCGAAGTGGATGATGCGTTTTGAAAAGTTTCACGCGTTCAGAGCGGTGAACGCACGCACAATTCTCGGATCAGTGCTCTCTTCATTACACGCGATGCGCCGGCAGAGGCGAGGGGTTGCAAAGTGCTCAAACAACAATCAAGCCACGAGGGTATGGCGTTCGGTACATATTGTGGAACATCACCACTCCGGGACTCGGCCGGTACCTGTGCCTCTCCTCTTCATCCCTCTACCCTAACAGCCACCCATTTAACCCCTTTAACTCTCACCCGTGGCCAGGCTTGACACTTCGACCTGTGACCACTGTCGTTGCGTACGGGGACCGACGGTTATATTGCTATTTGTACAGTGGCAACTATCAATTTGCCGCCATCCATTACGGCGTTAGAGAGGGATTCAGCGATTTACAGGTGCCTGCTGAAACATCCACGTATGGCTCACGCGTGAACCGTTTTGGCTTGCTTGCTCCTCTTAAAGCGCGCGTCACGATCCATTCGATTTCGATGGATTGCTAGGCGCGCGAATCGTAAAATTCGATTAATGGACAATTAAGTGAGAGCTATCTGACGTTTATCTAACCCTGCTATTTCCTTTCAGTCATTTTCGATTAAATATTCTGCTGTCGCTGGAAAAATTCTTAAGTTGATAGAAAACATAATGTGTATGGTTTCTGGGAAGATATTCTTCAAATACGAAACATCCCTTTTCGGTTCGATTGAAACAAAAGCAAATTAAGCAACAGGCTTAACCCTATGCTTCATTATTCATACCTATTGTATCTTTTTTATCGTTAATGAATTCCTTTAGATTCAGGAGAAAAAACGAAATAGTAGTTATTGAAACGCGTGATCTTGCCTTTCAATTCTTTGCTACGGAATTTTACTAAATAATTACACTTTATCCTTAGTTAAAATGTTAAAATGTCCCGTTTTGCATGTTTCACTTTTCAAGATACATTGAAATATTTGACCGCGCTTTCCATCTTTTCAATTTTACAGGCCGTTATGAAGTAATAATAACGAAATACTTCAGTTTTCTTTAGTTTCCAGATGATAGAACAAATTATATAAAGAGGATGGCAAACGTTTTTAAAAATTTTGCAAACGGTGAAACTATTTGAGGTTGAACGGCAAGAAAAGGCGACTCAGTTCGCAGTAAAATAAAATTTTCCACTACTTATTTACGCTATTCGACGTCATATGCCACTAGAGCAGGAGATTCCGTGTGTCAATGTATATTTTAAATCACTCTGCCATTCACTCAGCTTTCACCGCTCCATTCACTGCTATGTAGATTCTCGCCCCATATCCAGGGTCGTTCCCCTAAATAGTTAAAGAAGGGTGTGGAATATTTAAAGTGGCACTGTTTAAGAGTCCCTGGGACAAGAAGAATCTCTCTCTTTCACACAGACCCTTCCACCTGCAATACATCTTACCAGAGGCGTTCTATACAAGTCCATAAATTCAAATTCGCAATATTTCACCAGGTCGCTGACAAGCTACTAAACTTCAGCCAGAAGAAAACTTGTACGTCACGTTCCTGTGATTCTGGCCGGCTTGTTGCATCATAAATTCTATCGGTGGCCGAATAAGAAGCCCTGATATCACCTTCCGCGCCAACCTCGATATCGGAGCAGGGTTCCTTCCGGTCTCCCCACTTATTCGCTCCCAGCCATGTATCTAACGTACGTGAATGTACACTCTCGTTCATAAGTATTAGGACACGTACGAAACGGGACAATTAATCTAAAGTAACAGGGAATCTAGTCGATCAGAATTTTATGTTCGTTCAAAAGATACTCAATGACAATTTGGTATAAAAGCAGTATCGTTCAATCGATTACAATTTATCAAACGATACCGTGTCACGATGCTGTCGAGCGAACAATAACGAATGGACATACACAGACTCACGAACATTTGTATAGGTACCTTTACCTATTATGTGCGTTATACAAAAATTTCAGTGATACTCTGATGGTATCCGGCTGTTACGATTGCACTGGTAAAATTTGAAATAAATCTGAAAATGTATTTCGTGCGAGCACATATTTCACAGAGATCGCGAAAGTAATTAAACATTTAATTACCCTTTACATTAGTAAACCTCGACGTACAATGGAATTTTGAACACGCATTGCATGTTCACGACTATTATTCATCCTGTATATTAATTTCTTACTAAATATATTTTTATAGCAAATATTTTATAGCTCCTGTATACATTTTCAGACTAATTTTACCAATATAATTCCGACAGTTACGTAGTACATGTAATATATAGATAAATTTATTCTGTGGCAGGTGTTCAGATACTTCCATGGGCCACTATACAATACGCTATCTTTCTCATAATTGAAATTCATATTCCTCACTTCTGTCATCTCTGATTGCATTATCAATGAAATATCAAAATGTTTCGCACGACACATGTAACGTATACATAAAGATCTTCTAAAGTACACGTTCAAATATTTTCGTGAGCCACTGTAAACTCCTTTGTACTTATGAACGAGGATGTACGTATACGGCTACGGTATATGTACGACAGAGTGCACGTCCTCAACCATATGTACAATACGTATACATCTACATACATCGCCGTGTTACGACAATTAGGTAACGGAATGCAGATTGCGGTCCGTTGCTACCCGTAGTTACCATACGAAGGGGATGCGCCTCCGCTAGGGGGGTTAAAGGGGACCTATGGTGATGCCGTCGTGCCGGTAGCACCGTTCGACCATACCACCGCCGTGACAATCCCACGGGATGCAAACCAATTGAAACAGTCACTTCGTAAGGGGGTTCCCCGTTAAACTGGTAACACTTCGTAACGTGCACGCTATTACCCGTTTCCCACCGTATAATTTAACACCTCGCGAAGGAGGAGGCACAGGATTTCTCCGTTGGAATTTGATTTTCCTTGCTTCACCGGTACGTAAGTAAGTTGCACAGATACAGGAAAGAAAATGTGTATGTGTGTGCCTCGTTTAACTCGATGATCGAGCCGATACGACTATTTACTTCGTCTAGGAAAATATTTCGATGCTTCCGGAGAGATACTTTATATGGCGAATTCTTGCACGAGCAAGCTGGACCTTGGCGTTTTTAGTGGGTCGTATGAGTGTTTAACTACATGTGATTAAGATACGAAAAGTGAGCATAAAACTGAATTATTCGACGGTTACTGTGTTGATGATTTCTCCGACGATGGTTTTAGTAGAATGTATCATCTCTTAAGTATATGATCATGATACGAGAGATGAACACAAGACGAAACTACTCGACAAGCACAAGACTAACGTCGATGTTATCCCCCTATCCGCTACTTCATAGCTCACTCATAATACTGTCAAAATGCACGAATTTTTATTTCTCAATCGATCAATTGCTACTGGGATACAGGGATAACTCGGTTAATTCTAAAAAAGTAGAAATTCTTCTGGCAATGAACAAAAATAAAATGAGGTAGATAAAAATAAGTGGAAAATTTTTAATTAAAAAATCACAACGAAATCACGTCATAAATCCGATTTAAATGTATTTGTAAAGCCTTAACAGTTCGATAGCCTTGCGATATTTGGTATTCAACGATGTTTTATATAAAGAGAATATTACGCGTGCGTACGTATTGGAATTTTATACTAAATATTTATCAAAGAGTATTTTTCATAGAGTTTTAGAAAATATGTTTGGAAGGTTTTCGTGGAAAAATTTGCGAAGATTGACGACGATATAAATAACGGTCCCGGAAAAGAAGGGTTTAATCCTGTTACAGGATTCTCTTTTGCCAAAGAATCGCGCGCACTGCTCACGCGTCGATGAACGAGCACAAACGCGGTGCGCTTGTGCACCTGCGTCGTTCAGGAACGGCATAAACCCCAGGAAATTGCGCCCTCGGGGCATCGTCTTCGCGAAGTCGATCAGCCTGCGGACGATTGCGTCTTCCGGATTTCCTCTGTTCGTGTAAACGTGGACAAGTTCATTTGTTAACGATAAATTCTTCGATCCTCCTATTATCAAGTTATTATTAACTCCGCCCTTATTGTCTCCGTTAATTAAATGATGGAATTCTTGTGCGTTTATCAGAAATTTAATATTAAAATATTTTGAATGCGTGTGAAAGCGCTGGTACTAAAATGTACACAAAGGCATAGAAATTATGTAAAGTGGAGCAGCCATAATAATATTTAGAGGACGAACGAAAGTTTTATTTAAAATACCTTTATTCAGAAATATGTAGGCTCTTGCTCATTTTCAATAAAATATAATTTAGTTAGAAATTATAAATAGGAAGAGACAACGCGATTTCATTTTTTATCAGAAATACCGTGACAAGATCAAATTTATTTTGATTTGATCAAGAAATTTTTGCTTCAAATTGTCATTATACTCGTATATTGTTAAAAATTCAAATCTAAGTGTTTTGATACTTATCGACGACCGTTATTTTAGTTATTTATGTATATAAGTTATTTTCATGAAAACGTGAATTTGCATAAATATCCATAGCATAGTGATAATTATTCAAAAAAAAAAAAAAAAAAAACGATCGACGAAGTCTCGGTTGATTCTATTTTGCCTATTCATGATGGACCTAAATATCGCGAAAAAGGATGTTCGCGCGGGAATACAAAGGTTTGAAAGTATGCGCGATCGGAAACGCGATATACGAGGCAACGGTATCGCCAGAAAAGAATCAGGTGTCGAGGGATCGAGGATTTTCGGGGAAAGCAGTTTACGTCACTCCAGTGCAGAGCCATTTCAGACTTTCACGTTGGCCGGCATCAGATAAGCCAATCGGGAAACAAACTTTTCGGCAGTATCGTAGCGGCGCGCACTTCTCCGCTTTTTCTTCCAGCCAAACCAGCCAGCTTTCGTTATATCGCCGAGAGAAATCTCAAAACGACCTCGCCGTATCTCCAGTACTCCTAATAACTTCCGGTTTCTTTAATTGAATTTGATCAAGTGCCGCTCTTCTAAAACTCACCCCTATACTACTCGTAAACCTACCATTTGTACTGATCTCTCCAGCCATTCGCCATTTTATTTAACGATATCGTGTTCTTGGAAGATATTTAACGCGTCCAAAGACGAATGTACATGTTTCAGGAAGATGATATCACATTTTAGTAGTATATAGCGCTCATTAAAATTAGCAAGATGTTTCGAAATAATAATTTTCATCTGTTAAGTATAGCGGTAGTAAAGCAATATATCTATTCAAATACGTGTTTGTACTGTGTTTCGAATATTTTCATAAATAATAGTGAAAAATAGCTGTACTAATACAGTAATACAATATTACAATATTACAGAGATACAGTGTTTCAGTAATACAGTATTTTAGTATTATAGTCATACAGGAATATAGTATTATCTACTCAGAAATGTTATATGGTAAGAAAACAACAATTGGTCGTGCACAATTTTCCACGCGATTACATGGATAACAGTATGTTCCCTCTTGGAATGTTATTCTTCTAAATCTATAGAGTATCTGCTATTCTTCTGTCCGGATTCTCGTCAACTTCTTCTAGAATTCTTTCTCCTTCGAGCTCTTCCGAATTCTTCTAAAAATACGAACTGATTTCGATCGTGCACAATCTGAAAAATTACCTTTTAGTATTCCAGAATCTTTTAATTGTTAATACTGAAAACATTACTGGTCGGTTATTCGCGATAAAGATTCGAAAAAGCTTTTCTACACGATAAAGTCTCGTATTCTGTTATAGGCTGACAGCTGAAAACATCCTAATGTCTCTAATCGAAAACCAATGATATTTGGACTCGTGTTTATCGAGATCTTTTTACTTGTTATTTTGGCACCAACTTGCTGACGCAGCCTACATGCACAGATCTTTTTACGCAAGCATTCCAGTATATCTCATATCGTAAACGCTGATAGATCGTAAACCTTGCGTTTATAGCGATTTTCATCGTTGTCCCCATCCAGTTTTCGCGATTTTTCATTCGGTAAGAAGATTCTACTCTCCTCGAAGACCCGCTCTACTTTCTTAGCCACGGAAAATTACACGGAGTTTTCCATCGTTTTCGTTCGGGACGTTTATCGAAGTCGTGGGACTAAAAGAAGTCGGAGATAAAGTCGACGATGCCTGAAGAAACTGCTATGAATACAAGCCTAAGTCAACAATTTATCACCAAGTTCGCTCTACGTTCCACTGCGAAAATACCATCGTGTCCCGCGAGAAACTATTGACCGGGATATTTGCCGCTGAAAATCGCGCGGGACGCTCCCGGAAGGATCAGCGCTTTTCAATGGTATCCGAATAAAAATTCAGCACTTTTCGTGGACGTCTCGATTCGATGGTCGCCCAAGGATGGAACGAGAGTTTTACAAACTGAAACTGCTATTTTTGGACGGTGCTTTTCGGGGACAAAAGATACTCGGTTCAGCGGCAGGATTAATGACTCGGTCGGTTCGTCACGCGTCAGGCTATCAGCTGACTAACGACGCGACACAGGAAACGTAAGAAGAGAATACATACTTACCTTTCACCTTTCGTTACCAGACTCTGACATTCTAGAATCTCTCTAAACTATGGTTCGCGTAATTTCCGATGTAGGATTACACGGTTCTAAGAATTAGTACAGAATAGAATATGAATATCGAATTTTATTTCTACACTTTTTTTTTAACAGTAGGTCGGTCGTACGATTGTGCATTTTTTATTTCGTATTTAATGTAAATCACTTTACATGCTGTTTTCATTTTTTTTTTCCTTTTAATTTTTATTTCTTGCCAATAGTTACGTATCAGACGTGCGTCTAGGGCAAGTAAAATCAAGCTCCGCTTTTGCACAGATTCCACAAGCGCGATATAAAAGAAGGTCTGTGGCGATATTCTTCAAAAATAAGGCGCGTCTGACGTTATTGAGATGCAGCGCGGAGGATAACTTTTTCCCGGAGAAAGGTGCGAGTTCACGGCGAGAATGTATAGAAAGAAGTTTCGTTCGGTTCCTTCGGGTCATATAAAACTTACCGCAACCACGCCCTTGAGTCTTTCACTTGGTTCGGATAAATATCCTTCCTGTTACCGGGGAAAATGAACTTTTGATCGCGCCGGAGTAATCACTCCGAAAGTGATCGCGTTTAAGAATGGTCTATTGTGTCGCAACAAAACCTCCTACTCCTCCTCTCCTCCTCTTTTTCCCACATAGAAACGTCAATTCGAACCAGAGATTAAATAAAGTTTCCATCATCCCTTAACTTAAACGGAACCGTGAAAAGTTCTTCTCCTGTCCCTTCGGATAGAAATTCAGAGCGTTAGTCTCCTCTGCTTGAGCCAACAAGAGGAGATGAGACGGAAGGTTACATAGGTTACTCATGGTTACGTAATCTCCGGCGTAAATCCGGACACGTTGCACTGAGCAGTAACTTCCGGTTTCGGTGGTGCCGCAGCCGCACACCAATTTGGACTCGTGCTACTGTGCATAAGTGATCCAACGATCGGATAAGTACACAAACTTGTCACTTATTGTGTAACTACGTTCTGTCAAGTAGTTTGTTACGATTTCCCCTTGCACGTCTCATCACGGTATCGTGTACTTTCTTCCTCGCTGATACGCCGGCACAAACCTCTCTCTTTTCGTTTCTCCCGCTTTCCATGTCCTCTTACCGTTTCGCTGCACTGGTGGAAGAAGACTCGTATCGTACAGTTACAAGGCTGCCCCTAAATCCTTCCGAGTGAACGGTGCCACCGTGAAGAACATACAGAAGCAACTTCTCTCCCTCACCGGTTCGTTCAACATGCTCGCTAAAGGGGGGCGAAAGCAGTATCTATCTACCTCTAGCTCGGTACCAGGCTGCCTGTGCAGCTTTCGAGATTTATTTATCGCGCGGCTCGGACCCTTGTCCCCTTCGACTATTCCTTATGGACCCCAGAAGCACT
Source organism: Bombus vancouverensis nearcticus (assembly GCF_051014615.1). NCBI lineage: Eukaryota > Metazoa > Arthropoda > Insecta > Hymenoptera > Apidae > Bombus > Bombus vancouverensis. The sequence continues at coordinate 8,371,486 of NC_134921.1, read as the reverse complement.
CCTTTCCACGGTTTTACCTCGGACGGTAGTTCGCCTACATAGCGGTTCAAGTGATAAACTCGCGAACCATCCCATCGAGTACCCATAATAGTTGGTACGAAAAATGAATGAATGGAGAATTCGCTGTGTTTCCTTTTTCTTTCTCTTCTTTTTTCTCTTTTTCTTTTTTTTTCTCTTAAAATATTCCATTCGTAGAAAGGTTTCGAAACCTAATGCTAAGGTTTCTGCATGACGTGTCACGATTATAAATTACAATCGACGCTTATCCAAACGTCCAGAAGGTAGAAACGAGTTTCCAGATACTTTTCCTTTACCAGTCTCCGAAGGAAAAGATCGGTGAGTACAATACGTATGAGGCCAGTATAATACATCGAATCGGGACGAAATGCCTTTTCACAAGTTCTTTTGAGCTTTCAAAGCTCGGAACAATATCTGACTTGAGATTGGGGTCGCGGGAAGTCCCTCGGGTAAGAAGTGTTATCTACGTTTCCCCAAGCCCGAAACGAGACGCCCCGTCGACCACCATTCAACCCACCTTCAACCCCTTTTGCCGACCAAGCACTTACCCCTCCATTTTAATCACTACTTCTGATAGTCTCGTCGATTGGATCAGAGACCTTCTCGTACACTTGGTGTGCCTCTTCGATTTTCAAACGCTAAGCCATTCTAGTACGATCGCTACAGCTCGACTTTTAAGATCGTTCTACCGTTTCTTTTTTATCGTTGCTTTGTTCATTAAAAACGATCTCGAGCGAGACGAATATCCGGCACTAGATGATTGTCTTACGTTTTCTCTGGGTACTGTAAAACATCAAGCGATTACAATGGCTTAAGGAAATCTGCTTGTCGTCAGAGTTAATTAAACTTCTGTACCCTGGACAATAGGTTTATTATACGTACATACAACTGTTATACTCCTCTTCGGGGAGTATTCAACGTATAACAACATTGTTACCTGCGAGTATAGCTTTCTTGGTACTCAAGACGGCGTTGTTTCATTTAAGATGGAACTTGGGACAACGATCGTGGGACGTACACTCTCTGATGAAACGTAGCAACGAAACGTATGACATTCATTAGGAAATATATAATTTAATTGAAATTATTCGCCTGTGGACCGGAGCCCATTCTGTACGTACGAAACTACTATACAGATAACAGATACATTTACTTCGCACGAAGCAATTTTAAAATCGAATGATCCACTCCATGTTACTAAAGTTGTCATTTCGTCTACTGTTTTGCAAGTGTCTACAAGTATTCGAGTATTTTCGTGAGCAACTGTATGTTTGAATATCTTCAATAACGATATAGAAAGTATTAAATTTTGTTAGATACTATAGAAAATATTGCTCTTGTTATTTTTATGTTCCAATTATACGAACAGTTCCGTTCTTCGCTACACGTTGAATCATGTATTATCTAACTTTTATCACGATCGAATAGGGATATTGGCTGAAGAAAAAAATGTCAATTATACGAATGATGTTGACACATCGAAATAGATTTAGATTTTGCAACGAGGTGAGAACATCGAAGTTCGGGAGGCGCGTTCGTTTGAGAGTTTCTGAATGTTGGATATTAATAAGCAACGATAGGAAGTTCGTTGCTCCGTTTAGGGTAAACGTATCCATAGAAGCGCTTCGCAACCGAAGCTGTGAAAAGACCCTAAAGACCGTACTCCCGACCCGCTATTAAACCCTCGATCGTTCAAGTGCTAATTATTCGCTTGAGTCTAATGATGCCAATTAAAATTTTCCTGCGATGCCTTCGACCGGCGGGGAATTTCGCCTTGTTAGTTTCCTTCTTTTCCTCGCCTGGAACAACACTTCACCCAGAAACAATTACTTCCTCGAATTTATCATTTTTCTTCCTTTCTTCTGAATCTGCCTTATTAATTTCAACCACCACCTTCTATTTTTTCTGGTTCCTATGAAATCTAAGTTCGCTATTTACAGTGTCATGGGTAGTAAATTAACTAAGTAATTCTATATATGTTTCTATATTAATTAATAAAACAACTCTTCATCTACATAGACCGTACTAATCTTACACTGAAATCTTGTCACACTTTATCTTAAATAAAAGGCGTAATTAACACATTAACTAATTTCAGTGATAATCATAATTAACATTTTATTTTGAATAGCATTGTATAGAGTATAGGGTAGAATGACTGTGGAAGATAATGAAATGGTATTGGTTATTGTTATTGAAATTCTGTAAATGTAATATCATAGTGTGTATCTAAAGGTGCGTGAATGTACCTGCTGCCACGAATATATTATGTACAGTTTAGGGGTACGAGCAGGGCAATGGTGTCGACGTGGGGTAAAGGGTACAAGGAGGTGGAAGGGGCGGATTTGGTGATGTAGCAGCCTGAGATGTAACCGCAAGCTATGCATGGAATGTTCCTGCTCAAGTCGGTAGGTAGGGGGGTGCGAAAAGGGGTGGTTTGATCCCGGGCAGTGCCATCTTAATTAATTTCCTCTCAATCTAGATTCGCGCCGTCGAAGGATGCTCGCACGATGCGCTGTACAATCGTGCATACAATATTCTCTTGTACGGTCCTGGGCATGCATTCTAATTAGAGCTCAAGCAAATGGCGGCGTAACGGATCCACTTTCCTTCCAGTTTAAGACAGTACTCATCGATCTTGCATTATTTGTTAATAGAGAATTGTCGCAACGTCGAACGAAAATAATATAGTTTCAAGCCCTGACGCATTAAAATTACAAGGCAATAATTAGAAATTTAGAATTTATATTTTATTTACATATTAATAAATTTAGTAGAGGAATTTGTGTCATGAAGATAGTGAATTCTTGTCATAAGGATAATGCATCCTTCTCATAAGATTTTGTGTAATTTTAAATTTCATTCCTGTAACGTGTTATACTAAGGTTTATATATGAATTGTGAACCAAAAGTTTGGAATCACAATATGTTCCATAGATCCGAAGAATTTAAAAAGGGATGTCAATTTAGAATTCTGTCGTCTCAGGAAAATTCTGTAACCAAAAATGTATCGTAGTCGGAAGAAGTTCAATTCAGATTATATTAACGATAAAATCGCAAGGAAATTCAGTATAGGTATAACTATGAAAGTGATTTCAAACATTTAGCCAGTAGATTTATTTATTATAACATTTTTTATTCAAATTAAACACATTTGATTGTCTCACTCTTGTAACAATCTACATATCCACATGTATATGAGAAATGGTAATTTTAACGAATTTTCAAGGATCCATTACCAACACATCTGTTAGCAAGATGCAAGAAAATCAAATTTAAAGACAATGATGTTCGAAAATTGAAATTACTGTTTGAATCGTGAAATGGAAGGAAGGGAACCATAGGAGGAAAAAGAAACAAGGAAGGTCCTTAATAAGAAACGTCTCTAAACGACCATCTTGTACAAATCGGATTGGGCCCGAATGGTTAGAACGGATGACTAGTCGGCCAATTGTCCCTCCGAAGTGGAAGTGCTGATATCCAGTCTTCAGTTGGGACGAGTACAGGTCAGATGGTCATCCGGAGATGTTATATTTTCCTGTAAGCCTGCCTGACCCTGACAATAAGAATTAATCGACAGCTCTTTTCTTCTATTCTCAAGGTTCATCGCCATTGTGCTTGCGAATCTAACAAATAATTTCCTCGTAACGTTTCTCCCTTGCGATCATTCCTCGAGCCGTAAAATCTTTGATCGAACGAAATCGTAATACGTAGAACCGTCGTAATTCATTGAATTCGCGATAACTTTGATCGTCACTCGACGTACATTATTTATTTCCTCTATGCGAAAATTTTACAATCTTCTACCGCTGGACTTTTATTACTTCGATAACAATTGCACCTTTCTCTCTATTTTATTTGAAAAGTGAGAGAGTGTCTTAACCACGGCAAGGGGGACGTAGCACAGTGTGAAAATTGATGTCTTTTAGTATAACGTCGTATAAAGTGTAATTCTTCGAACGAAAGAACGGACAGAGACGAATGGATGTAGGTCAGTGTCCTCGTTATTGTGACCGGTCTCGCCCCTCTATTTTTTCGATTCTCTTTTCTTGCTTTTGGCTTTTTTTAACCCCGACCCAAGTAGAACAATAACTATCACCGTCGAAAACGACAATCGTTATTTCGTTGGTTCTCGCTCCGTTTCCACTAGACAACCTTTTCCTCGTCGTCATGGTCCCATCGTTCTGCAGTTGCACCTGCTGGCATCGCGTATTAACTAACTTTGTTTCGCGGAATACAGTCGCAATACTCCGATATAACGAATATTTAGCGGTAGACGATAAAACATCGTGCCATATATTCGTGTCTATCACTTCTGACCGGAGAAAAAAAAACGAAAATGTGATGAGAAAACACGAGGGGGGACGAATGTAAATGTTTTCGCAAATTAATCGCAAATACGCGGTGTTGATTGTTTTTAAAGTACATTGTGTTTACTGAATACCGATTGTTTAACAAACAAATGCAGAAGCATTCAATATTATTCGGGACTTATGGAGTCCAGAAAATTATTATTTGTACCGGTTTCGGTTGTTTATATCCGACCATTGTTCGATCCGTTAATTATTCAGAATATCGTGAATTTATTATGTACACGGTACACGATATTGTTATAACTTTATGACGGGAAAATAGGAGTAGGGAGAGTTCGCTGCTCTCATACGTTTTAGAGATAGTAAGCTATTGAGTTAACTATCCTCGCCCATGGGATCAAGCAGCGGCACGTTAGGGGAAGTTATAAGTCTTTAAACTTTAATTTTAAGTTGAACTCCCCGGCGGAAAGTTAGTTTAGTTCCAGCTTACTTATACTTTTGCGGCCGAGTTTTGAAACCTTAAGAACCTTCAAGATTTTACAATAAACTTCGAATGGTTTATACCCACAGCACTGAGAACGCAAAAGTACAGTGAAACATATGTAGCGCACTTTACGTATGCTTTTACAACGCTTACTTGTGTCGTGTTATGTTTCGTTCTGCCTTCGTTTTATCATAGCGAAGATTACGAGTCGAGTTATTCTAAATGAAAATTCTATGGTGTTCAATTAGGTAATTAATTTGGAATTATTAGGTAATTAACAAATTGATAAACGTACAGCTTCTAAAGAGTATTTAATATTTCTTCGTCAAATCGATCCTGATTAATTAAGCTAATCATTTATACAAGCTGATTATCGTGTTTATCACACCGATTGCTGATCGGCCATTGAAACTATTATTATATTAACTTTCGACAAAATCTGCTTGTAAAATATTCGAATTCAGAGACTCGTTAATAGAGTGCGGACATTCGTACGAGCTCGTATTTCGACGGAGTAAATAAATAAATTTATGAATACGATCAAGTATTGTAAATGGCAGCTGGTATTTAAATTTATACGAATCATACATATGCGAATCATTATATAGTATTTTTGCACGAATATCCTCAATTAGTTCTATCGTTTGTCTTCTAAACGATACCATTCAATAATTCGTCGTCGATAAACTTTCGCAAAACCAACAAACAACAGTCCTGTTCGATATTTATTTCTTTTAATTTTTTTTACGACGCGTTTATAACCAAACTTTATCTCACAAATTTGATTCTTTTAACTTGTAGATTGTGCTCTTACATTTCAGCCGGGAAACTAGGAAATGAGACGTGCAATTGATAGTTAATAATCTTCCATAATATTGGTTTCTTCAAATTGAGTTCTTCGAATTCAAAATTGAGTACTTCTTTCGATATAAATAATATTAGAAAAAAAGATTAGTGTAGGGTGATGTATGTGGTATCTCCGCCACTGTTACCACCCCGTGGCCGATAAGGGTGGTGGACACGGCATAGTGGGGCGCGGGGGTGACGATTCCGCTTTGGCCCGAGTCGCGGCGACGCTAGCGCCGCGCCGGAGGCTCCAGTCCGAGCCCAGCATCACTCGTGGTGGTTTCGCGCGCGCATCCCCCGCCAAGGTGCGACTACTTTTCGAGGAAAGGGAAAGAGATTCCGTCCTGGCGATTCCGCCACGCTTCCAACCCCTTTTTCACGCGACACCCCGAAACACGCCGCGAAACAATCGACCGACTGTGTCATCAAAAAGACGAGCAAAATACGAGAAGAAAAGAAAAGAAGAGGGAAAGAAATCGCAGCGCATTGTTTCCGACGTGCTATGATCACCAGACGAAAGAAGGATCCAGCGAACGTGAGTGGACACCGTGAAGCAGCACGATCGTCGAACATGTGAAGAAGATGGAAAAATCAGCGGCAAAAGGATACGAATCCTCGAGGAGGAATATAAAGTCAAAACTACGGGAGAAAATATCTGCGTTCTCGAGGGAATCAACGAAACGTGTTGAAGAAAAAACGCGAGTGATTGTTTTCGAGACTCGAATGCGGTCAATTGCCACGACTTTGTAAACACAAGTATCAACGCGGGTTTTGTTTATCCCTCGTTCATTGGTGAGTCTTCTAGCCATTCGTGTTCAGTGGCCTGGAATCGAGAAATCTCTGGAATCTTCGTGTTTATTCGCGCTCACGTTCCGTAAAGTAGCGCCTAGTAAGTGGAAACAGTCGCTGAGATACAGACAAAGAGAGCCAGAGGACAAGGGACATTGGCAAAAATCGTTCCACAGGACGCGCATCCTCGTGCGTGATTTTACTCGTCGTTTCTCCAAGTGTGTGCGCGTTTCTTATCGAACTGTTCGTCTTAATGGAAGCCAGTACGATCTTAGCCGCGTAGTTGCACGGACCGACGAATCGTTGGTCGTTGAATATTCACCGTGGACGAGGGTGGACGATCCACGAGCGGAAAGTTCTCACCTCGCATCGTCGCTTATAATCACGTTATGAATGCACGACACGCCGTTCCGGCTTCGTAGCGGCGCATCATGCTCGGCTGCTTGAATGTACCAGTGCAAGTGCGAGATCCGTGGTATCGACCCGTCGATCGTCGATAAATAAATCGGGCCCCGTATTTCGCGTAACGTGTTCCGCGGAAGGTGATAAAGGGGAGAAACATATAGAGGAAGGAGAGAAATTTTGCGTCAGAGTGAGAGAGCAAAAGTATCGAGGGAAGAAAAGAGGAACGAAATTAAAGTGCGCGCGGGTTGGTTACTGGGGCGCGAATGATTTGTAGGTCGGATATTTCGAAAATTGCGATCGCCAGCTGTCGGAGGAAATGTTTCACCGAATGATGGCCAGATCGGTAGATCGATCGGCAATCGAAAGTTTTCCTTCCTTGTAAGCTCCTACTACCCTGTACTTTCTTCCCTTTTGTGTCTCCACCAGTTTCTACCTTAAGCTTTCTGCGAATTGCGAGCGTAATTACAAGTGCCGCGGCTGAGAAATATTACAGGTTTCGTCTTTCCATGGAATAAGAATAACAGTGTCGCTGCAAATCCCTTCGAGGTTGCTCGATCGAATATTCTTCGCGTAATCGTATGTCGTTATTCGTTCGGTCACGCGATAGAATGGCTAGTAGCTGGTGAAGCTCGAAAAATTTATCCTGAAAGCTTGTGAAAGTGCGTGCGTATTATTATTAGAACGGTTTTCTACCAAGTGACGAACGTACATAGAGAAAGGTGTTGGAGGGCCGATCGAGGATTTCGGAGTGTGTAACCACGGAGTTTCTGTCGTTCCACGAGTTCCATTCGCAATCGTGACGCTTGATTTCGTAGCATTGTCCGGCTCTCTGCACGCGGTCCAGTGCATCAAAGGCGAGGATCGCTTTCGTGTACACGGCAACGAACCAACAAAGGAAATACGATTTATTTAGAGGTGAGCTTCCAATCACAATGCGATCGTCTTTCTCTACTTTCTTTTTTTAATCACGTACACATCGAGGGGAATTATCCTTTTTACAATTTTCATTGAAATTTGATAAAACACTATCCGATATTCTGCTAACTTTATACGCTGAATTTCGTGGCAGTATCAACGGTTAGGTTTCAGGTCACGTGAAACGAACTTCCGACATTGTCTCGTAGCTGCGCACTTCGTTTCGGTGCGTCTGTTCGCGATGCAGCAAGTTTTGTTAGTCGAATCTTCCGAGAGCAAGTGTTCTAACTAGGTTGAATTAGGGTTTAATAACTTGCGAGCTAGAGCTTGGTGGCCGGGGGAGGATTTAACTGAAAGAGTAATTAAAACGCGTCCTCGAGTTTCATCTAGATTAACGCGTAAAAATATTATAGAACGATGAGGAGTAGTTTCAGCTGAAGTAGAATATTCGAGGGTGAAATATTGTTTCGAATGTAATAGATTTCGATGATCGAGGGAAGTCGAGTGGTAGGGAGAGGAACAAACTTCTCTGAGATCTTTATTAAAATTTCAGTCGGTCTTCTTTCCCGATAAAGTTTACCGATACTCTAACTGGCATTAGGTCCTCGAAGGTTGCTTTTCACGGGACGTTATTAGTTTTCTCAGACAATGCCCCGTTAAATTTATTCCCACCACGCCGCGGGTTCGGATACTTTGATACTTTAATCATCTTTCCTCGCATGCACCATCACGATTTATAAGTTCTAATCTCCGTAAGTGAGAATGAAACGAAAAGGACATTAAACTTTGCCCTTTCGCCTCGCCAGACTTTAATCTAGGTTTAACAAAGGCAAACGATATTTAAAAGAGGATAAAAGACACGAGAATAGGATATCGTTGGGTGATATATCCCATGTTAAACAAAAGTATAGAATGAACAGGGAAAGCTGTTGGTGAAACGTTTGACAAATATTTACGAACCGTTCGCATGAGGAAATCGCGTCGACATCATCTACAAAATTTATCGAAACAGTAACTTCGTGCTTGGCCAAGAATGCAGAGAGCGTGCCACCGAGTGTCTCTGTCGTAAAATGTTTACGATATTTTACGAACGTGGACCGACGTTCGAATCGAACGACTAAACAGCAGATAATTTTGTTATCCAATCGATTCGAAAGATTTCTGTCGTGTTAAACGACAATAGAATATATGAAACTTCGTCCGAATGCAATCATAGATAATTTTAATGGGCAATTTGTCTTCTTTTTACCGCGTCGAATAATTGCCTCGCAAGAATTTAATGACATTTCCAGCTTACTTCTTCTATGAAATCGTAACGAATGGTCAAGAGAAAGGTTAATCCCTCGAATCGAAATCGTGGATTAATTTCTCATGAAAGAACGTTGACTTTGCAACTGGGAAATAGTCCATGCAGCGTACTTAATCCGTCCTCGTTGCTCGCTTATTATCACTGTTACGCGAAAAATTCGTGGAAATAAACGCGCGTGCTCGATTAAGCGAATCCAATCAAATTCAATACCGTCCTGCGAGAAATCTGATCATTTTTTAATATCATTCCATTCGCCGCATTTCGCCCGTTCTCCAATGGTAACAGCAGCAGGCGGTGCCGCTTACACGCACTGTCAAGCGATATTTTTCGAAAACAACTGCCGCTGCTACGGTAAACAGGATTTTAGTTTCAATTTATTTAATAATCCCTTCGAAAACACAATTACTCGTTCGCGTTTCCGCTATATTTCTCGGATAATTTTCGAAACAGTCGTTCGATCACCACAGTGAAGTGGAAATAAATTTCCTAACTGATAATGAATACCGACAAATAATCCCTTTTACATGGAATTATTCTTGTTACGCGGACTATTCGAGTGGAATTCGGTACTCGTTTGAAGGAATACTCAATGCCCTATTAAAACTACTAAGCCACACGTTCCACCAGCTTTTCGTTCATTACGCGTTTATTGCTTTTCTAACGCTATACACCGTCTTATACTATTCTCACGCTACATACACTACCATCCATAAGTATTCGTATACTTCCATGTTATCGCAATTACTTGAAATAAAACTGTTTTAGCTGATTTTGACATCTAATCTTATTTAATATAATTGCTAGATATCAATGAAAAGAGTAGTTAATATTAATTGGTAGAAATAAAAAGAACAATGATTGAACAATGAATGAAAGTTGATCCTGCAATAGATATCTCAATTCATTGATTTTAAGTATCTCCAAATTACATTTATTCAGATTGAAATAAATATTTCTACAAATTTGTATAGATTTTGTAAAGTGTTAATTCATTCATTATAAATATAGAGTTAGATGCACTCATCTTAAATTAAAATTTAATACATTTGATCGCAGTAGGAAGTAAAAATTTAATAGCAGAGGGAATTTGTAAATAAGACAAATATATACATTTTTTTGATCAAATTCCACCAAGTGTCCAGATCTTTATGGACAGTTGGTGGTGTATGTATAGTCGGGAGATTTCTCAAAAAGATGGAAAAGCAAAAATGTTATCGAAATTCTGACAGTCGATGTAAAACGAAATTGTTCGCTTTTCGAAAATCGAAGCTTCGAAACGAGCAGAATTGACGCGTGTGGGTGGTTGGGGGACGGAGAATCGAGTATAATGGGTGAATCTAGCGCGAAACTCAAATGATTGATGGAAGAACGAAGGGGCGTGCAACGTGAACAGGGCGCGAGGAAACAGTTCGACGAACAAAAGGGTTGAGAGGAAGTAGTTATGCTTGTGTACCGAGCATGGTCGACACCTGGGATGCTCGAACGCAGTTAACTCGAATGCTTCTCGTAATAGCGATAGTACTGGAAGTCATCAATCGAATATTCCCGTTTAGTGACTTCTCTTGTCTTTCCTGCTGACAGGTATTTGTCATACGTTCGACTTGTCTCGAGAAATTTCTAGCTTATTCCATCGCTGTCAGCGTCGAGTTTCTTCCTCTGTATTTTTCATGAAATTCGGAATTAAAGCTGCTATTTAGTACTAATGCAACGGAAAATGTAATTAGAATCTCTAAAAGATGAATATATCTCTCTGCAAAAGCGTAATGTCAGTGTAATTTAGAAAGCTTTTACCACTTGAACTATCAAAGGAGACAAGGCTACTAATTTGTAGCTTTTCATAGGAATTTTATAGATTTGCAACAGAGTATTTTTGAGGGCTTGTGAAATGTAAATTCGTTTTGATAAAATATGAATATGAATACAAGCTTGTTCTCATCAGTTTATACATCGCGTATTGGAGCAATTAGAGGAACATTTTCTATGTCATTTTCACTTTTATGTCAATTGCTTATGTTTCTGTTTTTTTTCTCTTTTTTTTTTTTTGCTTTTTCTTGATGATTTTCCTGAAGTCAATTTTTATTATACCGTCGTATGAACGAATCTATGATGTTGTCCGTAATGGTCTTCAGCACTGTATAATATAAAAAGGAAAACAAGCTTTTATTTATATACTTCATGAATACTCAAGTAACTTAATCTTTACAAATCTCTAGAAATTTATTGTTATATTTTTTCATATATCCTGCCATTTTCATTTGTCCGATACAAGCTTCATACTTCTATTGTTCAGTGGTTCGAATGTTAATCTGAATTTACAGGTTTTATATCGCTGCCATTTGCGTGATAGAGACACGTATCACCGAGAGAATGCTGGAAAATCCAAATCATGATCGTGTCCCATAAAAGTTTGTCGCATTCTCACGAATTTATTTTTCTTCCCAATTCCCGAGAAACGTTCTTAAAAGTTTTCACTCGTGATCTTGATATATTCCCGCGTTAAATTCGAATCGTACCGCGTTTTCAGCGCGCGTCTGACTTGGCAATTATTCTATTTCGAGATCCAGTCGCGGCCGCATCAGATAAAACGTATCTTCGCTAGTGATCTAGAAACGAACCAACGATATCAACGTGGAATAATTTTCCCACGTAATAAATTCATGATATCGCGGCTATTTGTATCAATAACGATGCGTCATAATATATCACGGATCGCGATCCTCCGTTAGGACATCGCTGATAAGGCATCTTACGCTACATTCCAATAGTGTGCACCTTTACACCCAGTTTCAATTAACTTTGCATACCGATTGAATTATTGCCTATAATATCTAGAATTCGAATGTTTATGCAAATTCAAGCTTGTTCGGATATAAAATATAAAAAAATACAACCTAGAGAGAAATTTATTTTATTCTTCGTGTATTGTAACAGATGCTTTGGATATTTTGTATGTTTTGTATATTATGTGAATTTTAAACACTTCAGTATGTTAACAAATTAAAGTATACTTCTAAATTTTTGTTTTGTAATCGATATTATAAAACATGATCTATATATTGATTTATTGTCAAGTGAAGATTAACACGTTCTGGAGCTTCGTCATGAAGTATGTAACACAAAGATTCTTAACGTTTTAAGAAAATGTTGGTGCATACAATTGAAACAATGAATCATATACAGGGTGGTTGGTAACTGATGGTACAAGCGGAAAGAGGGTGATTCCACGCGAAAAAGGAAGTCGAAAATATAGAATAAAAAATTTTCGTTTGAGGCTTTGTTTTCGAGAAAATCGACTTTGAATTTTCGCTCGGTACGCGTGCGGTACGTTATAACGGATCTCACTGTAGATCGTTGTCTCGATGGAAAAATTAAAAAAAAAAAGAAAAAATTAAAAAAAAATGTTTATTCTATATTTTCGACTTCTTTTTTCGCGTAGGATCACCCCCTTTCCGCTTGTAGCACCAGTTACCAACCACCCTGTATATCTCTTATGTTTTTCTGTAATTTAAAAAATTGTCTTGCTATAGAAAAATATAATTATATCAGCAATGGACGAAAGAATGTGGCGTTAAAAATACCAGAATATTATTTTGTTTTCTCGGAGGAAGATAAAAATATGGACAAGGTTTTTTTTATCATGAGCTTTCAGTCAACCGTGAAATATTGAAATTCTCTACATATTCCAACTCCCCTTTACACGCTGCTTAAAATAATATTACTCATTCTTTTATTAATATTAATTTGTATATATATATATTTTTTTAAATATATTCAAAAACATTATATATACAATATTTATTCAATATCTTTAATTTATATTCTCCGTATTATGAATACTTTTTCATATTCATAATATCAAACATTTGTAATCATACACTGCAATACTAGTAAGTGATACGAAATTTAATGTACTTCAATTTAATTAATTGAAAGATAAATGGTGCAAATAAACACAATAGTATGCAAAAGCTTTTTCCATCTACCGTATATGATGAATTATCGATGTTGAGGTAAAAAGTACAGAATAATCGTATGAGAATACTACTAAACGATACGAAATTTATTCACACCCAATACTATGCAAATCATTTTTTCACCCACCAAATATAACAAATTCTCGTTGGAATAGAAAAGACAATCTTCCGATTCAAACGTGATTGGTATTTAACACGTGTAAAAAAGCAGTGGATATCGAGGGTGCAAAAGCCATGGAATCGTCGTCGGAATATGTAATCCCGTTTCCGTTCAATATTCAAGAAGCCGGCTGCGCCACAAACGGGTCAAACTAATCACTCATGGGCTCACGCGGCCATAACGATTCTATACGTTTCAGAGCAAAGGACGATTAGCAGATTTGTCATGCGATCAGGATATTCGGGGCCTCACGAATACCCCATTAGTGATCTCGGCCAGACAATAGCCCTTATGCAAAGACGGAGGCAGACTCTGCTAAGTGAACGCCGGCCTCTGATCAATGGGAATCCTATATTTCGCGGGGGGGAAACAGTACGTCATCCTGTGCAACTCTGTCCGTGACATCGTCCTTTTCACTGTGAAATGGATTAATGCACGACACGCGGGACTGATGTTACCGCGCTTGCAACAAGGGCCACGTTACAACGTGTACTATTAACGGAGCGGCACTAGACGCCACGAATTTATGGCTGTCTCGAAAAATGTTGTCGAGAGTCGTTGGTTAATTGTTCAAGGCTCGCGCGAGTGCACCTGGAATTATTTAAAACGGCCTGTTACACCCTGGTTAACGAGATTCAAGTGACACCGTTGTCGTTTTACCGGTTTACATTTTATTATTGCGAAACTATGAGTTTGTAAACAGTTGTAGGACGATGTTTTATGAGACTGGTTAGAAGTGTGGTATGGTTACAGTGGCTACAGAAAGTATTTACGATCGCCATTGTATTTATTATTACGCTTAAACGCTGATTAGCTAGGCCCAGTCAGTGGGTAATACTTTCATACGACTAGAAAGATTTGATACTATAAAAACGCCCTGTTACACCTTTGTTAACGAGATTCATGCGTGATGATAGCCATTGTCGCTTCAGCGGTTTGTATTTTATTATCGCGCAGCTATGAATTTGTAAACGGTCGTAGGACGATGTTTTATGAGACTGGTTAAGAGAGTGGTGTAGTTACAGTGTCTACAAAAAGTATTTACATGGCGTTATATTTATTATTGCATTTACAGTCACGAACAAAAGTATTGGCACAGCTTGGTTTGAATCATATAGCTACAAATAAATCAAATAAAGAACATGATGTATGTTCGGTTAATTTTTATATGAATAGTAGTTGTGGGATTCATATTTTTACAAGACTCTACATATTGCGTTTGAATTGTTTCCGTAACAAGGAATAATGATAAAATGTAGAGTAACAGGTATTTTTGTTGAAACAGAATAGTGGCACATTTGTAATTCTGTAGTACAATATGAAGTGAAATATTTTCCATGTCGTCCTTTACTTTTTATTATTGTCTTTAAAAAATGTCCCGAAAAAGTTATTTCTTCTGCAACATAATCCAAAGCAAACTTTAATCTTTCCTTCTGATTAATTTTACTTATTGTTGCCTTTCCCCTTGCAACTTGGGATTGGTATCATCTGATATCTTTCAATACTTGGCTTATAGGATGAACATCTTTATTAAGGTCTTCGTTAATTGTTTGCTGAGATCTCTGAGGAAGAGGTAATGGGATCATTTGCCACAATATTAATAATATTCTTTTTCTTTTCTTGCTTGGTAAACTTCTCTGAACAATCAGATTACGAAGCATTTATTACATTATCTGTGTTAAAATCGTTTAATTACACTTTTAATGGTGAAACGACTTCTTTCCATTATATTCTCATTTACTTCTTTTACAAAATTTATTATTATTCTTTGCTATTAGTATTATTATTTACTTTGTAGATCATAATGTTTTCTTTTAGAAATACGTAACTGAATAGAAAACAAATGAATGTCATTCAAACGCATTGAGCTCGCAGGTACGAAAGAATATACCAACATTCTAAAAATTCCTAGGATAAGTTTAACCGATATTTTTGTTTCTATGAAAACAACTGTTATTGTACATTTCATTATTACTCGTTGTTATGTAAACAATTAAATCGCAATATATAATCTTCCGAAAATATAAACCGAATAATTACTATTTATATAAAAATTAACCGAATATTGTTTTTTTGTTCGATTATATTGTTTATTTTTAGCTATATAATTAAAGCCAAACTGTGTCAATAGTTTTGCTCGTGACCGTATACATCGATTAGCTAGGTGCAATCATTCGCTAATACTTTCAAACGACTAGAAAAAATTGGTACTATGAAAATAAAACGTAGAGCGTAGTAAAACGTAGTAGGTGATTGTTTAGGTTTGTTAATTCGTAAGATAACTCACAAGGGTTAGAATGTAATACGTTCATCGTGGATCCGATTTTCAAGTTTTTAAAATACAGTACCTTTCTTCATAAAACTTGATGTATCAGAAGTAACAAGGGGGAAACGTTATAGTGAAATCCAAGTCCAAGTCTGTTGATCCGATCATGATTAATGATACTTAGTGGTTAAAAGGGCGTATTTTAATATGGCATAGTTGGAAAGGGGAACAATCAATTTAATTCAAAGATATAAAACTTTCGGGTGATAAATCCATCAAGTTTCGTAAAAAAAAGAACGCTAACGACATACATAATCTAATAACCAATATTTTAAACATCTATATTTTTCCAGAGAATTTAATTCCATTGATTTACTATCTTCGATGTCAATATTTTTCAAGAGAATTCCACAGACAAGCCCATTGACAGTTTTCATTAATCTATATTTAATTAACGAGATAATAGATTTTAAAATTGCTTTCATATAAAATCAGAAAATCTGACTTATCGTATCTTCCTCCTGCGTCCTCGTACGTAAAATATTGTGTGTAAAATATTCTTCCGCAATTTCGTACCTTTGGTTATCTAAAGATTATAATCTAAAGCTATGTACTTATTTGCCATTTCATATGCACGTCGTACACAGTGAACTTTGTTTTTAGCATGCTGCGTTAATTTTTACCTCTTACGCACTTCTAGCCTCTTAGAAAGTAGTACACGTCAAAGGCTAAACCTTAAGTCACGTTTATCCCAACTTCTTACGAGAATCAGTTATATGGGCCGTAAAAAGACGAACAGCGAACAATAAAAAGGAATTCTGCTCTTCTTTTGTAATGTCTGCACGTTTTCGATGTCTTATCGTTTTATCACTGACGAAATCGTCGAAATTAGATCACGTGTCGGCACGCACATCGACTGTAGCATATTTACTAATCCGTAATATTCGGTGTTACGATGGAAAAATGCCGCTAATGGTTATCGGCTCTGATATACGGCGTAAGAGTATAATAAACCAGATATATTTGACAGGGTTACGAGCGCGCGAGGGAAGCATGGAAAATGTGTTGCATTGCGCTTTTGCTACATACGCCGGCCATAGCTGCCTATATATCGTGTAAGAAATCGCGCGACTTACGCGATATAATCCTTCGACGCGCGGCAAATATCAACTAATTTAACGAATTTCACGAACGCGGTGAACGTTGAATCCCAAAACGATGAAATTTCCGCGAGATTTTTCGTGGCACACGCTGTAAATACATCAGCAGCGGAGTGCGTGCGTGTCCAAATCCGTTCGAAATAGTAGCGGCGATAAATTGAACAGAACATTGCTGCGGTTGATAGAAAAAGGTTTAAATTATCGTTTCTGTCCGCTTTCACTCCGGGGTGAAAGCTTTCCATCAACATTTGACGGTAATTGAATGTTTTAAACGAATAATATAGTGTGGTGGAAAAAATAAAACGTAAATGTTGGCTTTTAAAAAAGAATGGGGGATGTAAAATGGTAAAAGATGTAAGTGGTTATAGTAGTCAGTTCGAACATTATTTAAATAAAATGTTTAAAAAGTGAATTTCACAGTGAACTTTTATATAAAAAATACATAGTCACATAATTAATTGGTATGAAATTTTATCGACATTGTTTGAACATATTTTAAAAATGTTGTATGTTACTTTATTTGCGCGGGCGAATTATTTTTTTCTTTTTTTCGAATTATATTTCATTATTCAGATGTCAAATAATTTTTGTACGTTATACTTACTGAAACAATTTCTGAAATAAATTTTGATTTTATTATTTAAACATTGTCAACTGTGCTACAAATGAATCTTTTCTCAGTCCCCGATATCCAAGTTAAAAGTATATTATTCACAAGCAATTGAAATCAAAACGGTTGGGTGGGAAAATACCGTTACGCTGTAAAATAACTCGGTTTCATTATTTGTGATTGAAACATATTCAAAGTTCAACATTGAAAATTTAGATTAGTAGCGAAATACAAATTCCTTGTTATTTTGCTTGAAAGGGGAAATTTAAACTGTCCTATTCATAACTCAGGTATGTTCAATATTAAACAATACGAAAATTTTAAATTTCTACTACAAACTAAATTGTGTTTCTTGTTTTATCCGGTAGAGTTAACTAAGACTGAAAATTATTTGAAAATAATTCATTTAGTCTGTTAACAATATAATAAAGTACAGTTTCATCTTTTTAGACAATAGGCAATATTAGGTTGTCCGAAAAGTTTTTTTCGTTTTATAAGGAAATAATAGACGCACAATGTTTTTTTGTTTTATATTATTTTATTGAATTATGCACGAACGTAATAGTAGAAATATAACAAAATGGATCATACCAAATTCAATAAAATAATATAAAATAGAAATTGTTGTTCATCTATTATCAGCTTATGAAACGAAAGAAACTTTTTGGACAACCTAATATTATAGCTTTAAAAGCAAAAATAAATTATTCTAGCGCTTAGCATCGTTTCCCGATAAAAACTGGTTTTTTATTTTTCTTTCTTTTCCACAAACATCGTCTGGCATTTCATCTTCTCAATTATTAGAGTTGACAGAAGAATTCTACGGTTTACATTTCTTCACGCACGCTTTGAGCTTTGTTTACTAACTATATCGTCGCCCTGTGTAAGCACATAGGAGGAACGCGAAGTTTTACAAGCATAATTAACTTCGTGCGAAGCAAACGCTAGTTGCAAGTCACCGAGGAAACAAGGTTGTACCTTTAAAAATTCGTGGTCGAAAATAAACGCCGATTCACGAGGTGATCATTAATCCACGCTTTTGAGGATGCTTTTCAATTGGTCGGCATTGTTGCACGCGAGAACGTTCTAGATTCGTTACAGCTCGTATCGAGCTGTAACGTGCCAATTAAACGTCCGGTTTCCTTGTCTATTACAAAATTTGAATTTCACTTGAACTCATCTTCCTGTGGTTCGCAATAAATATTCATAATATCGATTGCTCGTAAGTTACATGGGAAGTATTCATAGCAACACGAGTAATATTGAGTTCTTTTGAATATCGATCGATGCGATGCGATGCGATGCAATGCGATGAACGAGCGATATGTTACGTTGACAATTGGACTGATTAATTTCCATTAACGTTGCATTAATTCGTGTAATTTCGTCTCTGAGTGTTGGTGAATTTAAAAATTCACAGGATACACATGTTGATATAGAGACATTATATATACGGTAGACTTCATACAAATACGATGGCATGATACAATGATGCAAAGTAGGATCCGTGTTGATTTTCAGCTTTTGCAACGAGGGGTCGCGTGTTTGCACGATCCCAAGCACGCACCCACGCACGCAATACGTCCGTTTGACACCAGCCCAAAGTGATTTACATTGTAGGTACAGCACGGAAATACAAGCAATGTATATAGCACGATATCGCGATAGCGATATTGTACGGCGACATCTCATAAATATGATGACGCGTTCATGAGATACAGTCAAGAATTAGTGACGATTGGCAAATAATTTAACGCTTTCAGCTCAAGTTTGTTTGCCTGATAATGTTCTTTTCGCGAGGCAAGTTTCTACTGAAAACTCACGTCTTGCGTTTATATATCTCTTCTTTATTATCTCGGAGTGAACTTTGAATCACATTATCGTAGGAAGAATGTCGCAGTCTATCAAACTTACAGGATTTCTAGTTTGTGTCGATTGGTGCGATAGAATCGTTCGCAGTAGCAATCCTCTTATTGTTATAACTGAATGAACCTCTCAGAAGACTTCACCTTTTCATTAGTTTCTTAATTTCACAGAATTAATATTCAGCTTTCAACAGATTCCGAGGTAAAGTGAAAAAAAGTAGTGGTTGTAAAAAAATCTGCATCGTTACTTCTTTGCACTTTTCGATTCATGAAATTGACCAATTTATGGAATTGGCCTTCTAAACTGACAATTTTCTACTTATAACATAAGAATGTCCCACAATAATCAAACACTATAATTATAGGCATAATAAACACATAAATAAGCAATTAAACAACAGATTTTTCGAGATATTTTTCACGTATCAGCATTGAAAATTAGTCCATTGTAATCTTCAGTCACGAAACACTAAGGGGAATAACGACAAAACAGCGACATTCGATTTATAAATGATTTTATTTAGCCGAATAACCGGCCATACAAACGGAACAATAAACGAAACGCGCATTAGCAACAGGATAGACTTCACTTCCGCAAATTACCCCGCGTACCGTGCTCGTCGCAAATCCATCCCGATAATGGCGTCGATTGTTCCCATTTAAACAGCAATCTGCATTAAGTTCGTTGGAAGGGTGGGCGTTTCGATGCGCGGATTACGCTGTTTAAACCAGCGGCACCGTGAAATTACGAGGAAAAACGTTTTCAGGCTTGTCTTACGTATCGCCTGCTACCCTCGTATACGAATCGCAAACGAACAACCATAGAACCAGATACATTCAGAGGGATGGTAACATCGAGGGACGATTACCCTGAAAACGAACACGCCGAGAATCGACACCGACGTGTATTTTTCTGTCTGCCTGCGGAGAAGTTCACGGAAGCATGGTTCGGTTGCACGTGGTTTGTCGGAAACGCGCTGTAACCTGGCTCTCGAATTTCAACTCTTGATTCTTTTATTCGATTCAAGCCGGCATGCTGCAGTCTTTACCGACTCGTTTGTACGTCCTACGTAGTGTGCTCGTTTCTTTCTTTCTTCCTTGGAAAAGCGAGGGGGTGAAAAAGAGAGAGAGAGAAATAGGGGTGTCTGTTGAATAAGGGCTGAGACTTAACGTTACGTTAGTTTAGAAGCTATTGTCGGTAGGGGGTTGCACATGAGCGTAGCGGAGTCGTGACTTGTGCTCTTTCGCTACTTGAAAGCGGTAATACAAGGGGTGGTTACGGTTTCTGACTCGGCTGCGAGAGGTACGTGTATGAATATTTTACAAAAATGCACGCTTCAAAGAACCCAGTCATCCCCTATTCACGGTTGCTCGAATCTCCAGTGCCGCACGGCACATGCTACTACAACCGAGCTGTTTCCTTGTTTTAAAACAACCATTGTGTGTTCTTTTTGAGCGTTTTAGTCGTCCCTGGTCGGGTTCGATGCGTGTATCGTTCTTGCGGTTCGAACGAAGGTTACACGATGTTCCAGGAGGGTATAGATTGTTTCCTAATCTTATTTGAGAGTTTCTCGGTATGTAGAATTGTATTAGATACTCTAGCTCACGAAAGTATTGGAGTACGTATCCCCGGATACTTTTCTGTCTACGTTGCACGTGTCACGCGAAACATTTTGAAATTACACTAGAGCGGTAATAAGACACGACTGTCATGATTATATTGGTAAAATTTGAAACCAATTTCAAAACGTATGCAAGGATTGCAAGATATTTATTGCAAACATATAATTGAGAAAAGAATAGTATGCAGCATGGATAGTTAACGTTAAGCATACAATAAATGTTAAAGATAGTCCTACTGAATATTGAAGTTTATTAATATAATAGATAATTAAGTAAATATCTGGACATTTCTATGTATACTTTCAGATCTGTTTCATATTTCACCGATATGATCAGAATACTCAAGTCTCGTAATGAAAATGTTTCATAGAACGCACGCGATATACGATAAAAGGTGTATCTGCAAGTGTTCGAACACTTTTGTAAAAACTGTGCACGTTTTCTCTCTGACAGCTAAATGTATTTTCCTATATGCGAGGACAGGATATATTATGAGGGAGAAAGTTGTAAATGAAGATCGATAAACATTACCTGGAAGACGTACAGCGGGTCCATTCTTTCGAGGGTGAGATAAAGTTTCTGGACTTTCGATGCCGGTGGAAACTTCTAAACGTATAAACCGATAACAAAGCGATTCCTAAGAGGCGTACCACGTTGTTTGCAGCAACGTACGCCTCTAACTTTCCTTTCGAAACGAACTTCCCACTGAGACGCGACTGAAATTTCTTCCCGCGACCATCGTCAGAGAGTTTCGCGATCGTTGATTACGGGATTAAACGATCCGGTCAAACTACCGCGTCGTTTATCATGAATTCTCTTTATCTCGAGGCTGAACTCTCGAGCAAACCTTCGCTTGGTTTTCCACCCAGGTAAACGTCGTTGAACGACGTGAGATTTATTTTCACGCGCTCTGCTTCTTCGATACGTCACACGACTTAATCGTAAATTGTTCCCGCCGCAAAGTCTTTCAACGCCAGTCAGACAGGACATTTATTTCCCCAGCTTTCCCTCTCCCTTATGCGTCATGATTTATGACCGCGGATCGGTTTCATCGATTTCTTTGCTCGCGATACCGCATTAACCAACTCTTTCCATCGTTGTTTCTCCGCCTTTCCCTTTCTTGCCGATCGGATCGTGCCGTTGTAAAATGAGATTTCACGGATCTTGCAACGAACTCGCTATTCCGAGCAGCGAAACCGACCCAATCCTACGCTTCCTTGTTTGTTCCTGACATACATCCTCCTTTGTGATTGCGCGTAGCATAGAGAGGAAAGGCTAGTACACGTGACGCGACGTGCACTGCAATCTCCTGAAAAATAATTACGTTGTGTAATCTGAATTTCAGAAGCTGTTGGGTTGTTATATTATATTTATATGAAGAATACAAAATATTTATATTAAAATTCGTTTTCTTTGTGATAAAAGATAGCTGAATGTATGAGAGGAAACAGTATATAAAGTTACTTGCGAAATTGTATTTAGATTTGTAAAGCTGCAAATTTGTAACGCACCAAGGGTATCGTGTGTGCATTTTCAAATTCCAACAGTCGTATTATTTTATTCGATAACAACGTAGATTTTGTCCTCGTTCTAGTCTCAGTTGGAACAAGTATCTCGTAGTAAATCGTACAACGTGCATGGCCTGTTTGCGTTAGGTAGCTGGTCGGTCGAGTAAACTCGTCGCGAGTAAAAGTGTCCACAAGTATGCAGAGAAAATCTCGTTTCCAAGTGAGCTTTGTTTGTGTTTTAGTGTACCTTCGAGAACGTATCCACCAGTAACTTGAAAAATAAGGTATTTGCGCGTGTAACACGAGCCTCGCTGGAGAAAGAAAGAAAAGAATAAAAAAGGGAGATCAGAAAAGGAAGAGAAGAGGGTAGGAACGTAACGAGCTTCAGCACCCACCATCCAATTCGGTGGAAGTTCATTTGCAAAAATTTTATTGCCACGCGCGTGACTTCCTTTCCCCTTCCTCACATTTTGGCGTTTATTAAATCCTCTTTCTTTGTTTCTCGCGCCTTTATTCCCCCCGAACAATGGTACACACGGTCGATTCTCGAACCGCGGGAAAAATTCTGTTTCACAGCTTGGAAAGAGCTTTTTCTCGTTCGAAAATCGGTACGATCCTCTGAAAAGCTTACCTCTCAATTTCGTACAAATGACCTTTTCATGTGTCCGGGGGGATGTTTATTAGAATGAAGCAGAATTTGCAGCTCGAAAAACAGAGATATTGGAAAATACGATAAGCTAGGATTATTTAAGTTAGAAGGATATTCGAGACAAGCCGAGTAATTTGCCTTGTAATTCGTGAAATTCGGTTTGCTGACAATTCTTGAGCCAGTTACGTTTGAAAATCGACTATTTAACTCGCTATTTAATTGTATGACGAACAGTGAAATGTGCTTGATGTACCAACGATATTTAATCTTCATTGCAAAAGTCCATCAAAAGGAAGAAAGCTTATTCGATATTAATATTCTCATCGGTTATGATCATCATAATTCAACAGCGCGTAAATTTTATTAGTTTTATTATTCCGTGCAAAGTTCTAGATTGAATTGTG
This sequence comes from Bombus vancouverensis nearcticus, assembly GCF_051014615.1. Lineage (NCBI taxonomy): Eukaryota > Metazoa > Arthropoda > Insecta > Hymenoptera > Apidae > Bombus > Bombus vancouverensis. Next base: position 8,348,188 of record NC_134921.1, on the reverse strand, counting down.
AATATCAAACTAACTCGAATGAGCTTCTCGCAATCTAAATTTAATAATTCCACTCGATATAAAGTTATCCATTTCATGTAAATCCAAGTGCGCGATCAAATATCCAGCATCTCGCAAAAGAAATCTTATTTTCATAAATTTGTTTATCATAATTGGATACTATAAATAATCATGAATTCCAATATTATTTGTAATTTTCACCCTCGTATGAATTATAACTTATGAAGTTGATCAGCGCGAATATCTTCTTCGTGACTCAAACAATCTCAGCTCGCTATAGGATCAAAGGAAAGTGAAGAAACAACGTCGACCATTTGCGTCACTAAATTCAGTCGTGATCTTTATTTCTCGAATAAGAGATCGTTCGCAGCCTACGGTGTTTGGCTGCTTGTTCGACTTCTGGGGAAGGAGAAACGCAAGAAAAATACAGAAACGAGCAGCAACCATTTCTCCGCTAAATGAGATTTTGATACAGCGATCGGATCGCTGCGGCTTGGCACTGTGGCGGTTCGATAAGAGAGGTGGGATTGGTTGCGATGGTGTGAGGGTGGTAGGGGCTTGATTTATCGGAAATTAATATGCTACGCTGTCGAGGCTGGTCGAAAACACCTTGCCACGTTCGTCGTTGGGATGCAACGCGGCTGGGGAAGGGAATAGCGCGGCACGAGAATTTAAAATAGATTTGCTCGTGCCAGGAGCATCCTCGTTGCTCTTTCCTTGGCTTATCGGGCCTAAGAAGCTATCTAACGAAGCATAGATCGGTTTGGCTGAAGCATATTAATGTTACTGCAGCGTCGAGCCACTTGGAGAAGAACTAACACTGGACTCGAGGGACGGAAGGACTTCTGAACAGTGGAGATAGAGTTTCGTGAGCTCTAAGAACCGTCGTGTCCCCAAACGAATTCGGGAAATGAAGCACAGCTCGCCCGAGGAGTGATCTTGACTTATGGTTTCGGACCAACCCTGCGGGGATGCTGAGTCACGACGAACATTGTCTCTCGGTTGTCTTACGATTCTGTCGCTTCCATTGTAGACATAGAATTGTCGTGGGGAATTAGGGAAATTGTTTTATAGTGTAGAATAAGATTTTTCTAACGTTAGAAGGTGTCGTGATTTAGTAACGACGAAGGTAAATATTATCGACGAGTTCTTTGAAAAAAGTGGTATAAATCTATGTAAATACATATACTTTTGCTAAATGTATTATAAGATCTTATATTGATAAAGCTTGTAAAACAAGTTCAAAATTGTACATAAAAATAAGAAAAGCATCTAAACGATTAATAACGAGCCTAAATATTTTGTGAGACTTACTATATGCTGGAGACAACCGCTCAAACTTATATTAAATGTATATCTGGAATAAATGTCTCGTAACTTTTGTATACATCTCGAAATTAGTTAAAAATTTCATTGTTAGTTAGAAACTCATCACAGTACCAATGAAATTACAAAACAGTTTACACGACAAACGCGAAATAATATATTCGTAGAAATTTTCTGTGGTCAGGCATATCGTCTATTTCGTAGTCGAATAGTTATGAAACATTCCTTCGTTTTGTAAATACGAAAGGAACAAGATTCCTTGAGAATCAACGACTTGAACTAGAACCTGCGATGCGATTAATCCTATTCTCCATTTTGTCCTATGAGCCCTTCACTCACATGGGATAAAGTTTAATTGAAGGATAGAAGAAGTAGCCTAATGCATATACAGTGTTCACATTTATCGTCTTGAGACTCATTCGCGGTTGCAAAGCACGCTAATGTAACGCGTGTTGCAAAGTTTTCGTATTAACATCATGTGTATGACGTTTATGGCGTCAAGTTGCAAAACATGGTTTGCACTATTAATATAAATGTTTCGCACGATGTAGAACATAGTCAAACTTTGTTCAAACGAATGAAGCATGTAACATGTATCGATTAATCGGCAATTTCATTGTTGGTTTCAGGAGTTTCATGGAATAACGACGCAACGATGATCAATATGAAGTTTTTTCGCGTGTTTTTGGCACTCCTAGGAGGCACGCACGTCCTCTGCGCACAACCATCCGCATCTCCAACTGTGAAAAGCACCGGTGAGTCTTTTCTTCGCGTTCGTACATTGATATTCGAACGACGAACGAAAAAATAATGAAAAAAGTTCGGTTTACTCCGGAGAATCTTGGGCGCGTAACTCGTCAGATACGAAATAACTCGTAAAAGCAGAATACTTGGCAATTATACCACTCGTTCGAGTTTTATTCTCAGTAGAAACGAGGTCAAACGCATCCGCTCCTCGAACGTTACAACGAAACGCCCACTTCGTGGAAGATGTTATGCCGCAGCACGAGCGAAATAATCGAAATCAAGATCATCAACTCTTTAATGAAACTTTTACCGGTGATGTCAGGGAAATATAGGTCAAAGTATAACGAAAGAGAGTGCAGAACACCGTCCAGGTACTATACAAGTTTTCCACTTGAAATGTTTCCACCAAAACCGTAGATAACATACCGACTTCCACTTCAACCCTTAACGAAATCAGTTCGCTCGAGTATTAGTTTAACCCATTGACATATTAATCTTTTCACGCTGAACGTGCCTCTGTATATATCAGAGTGGAGTGAAATGTAGGGGCAAAAACTTGTACGATTTACGACATTCTTGTTTCAAGTATTAAACGAAGGTATGTATATGAAGCATATGAATGAAGGTATTTTTCAAAATACGTCTTACAGTCGACTGACTAACAAATATATTGTAGTATACTTTCACTGTTATTTGTCATATTTCTTACGAAGACTGTAGGAGCTATTTCGAGAAATTCATTCGCGAAAAGAGGAAAGATTTTTCAAGAAAAGCCTCGTGGACTTATGAACTACACAGATCTAAAACTGTAACTCTAATTAAATTGTTCTTAACTTTCAGAATTTCTTCGTAATTTTCCCATCGATATACTCGCAACGTGAAACCACCATAACGTCTGAAACCAGTTGGCAGAGTGTTCATAGCAATAGCAATAGTCGAAGCATATTCGTCGACATTTGAAGTAACGAATAGAGCAACGTTATCAAACGTGTGTGTGGATTCTTTGAAGCGCGTACTTTATCACGGTTGGTAGTGGGGACAGTCGGTGGTTTTCGCGAGAATGCTCGAAGGTTCGTATCGTTTCAACGTGGTTGGTTAGATAGCGACGAAAGCGAACGGGTACTGCCGGCATTCTATGTAATTAACGACTATCCATCCTCTCCGTAATTATGAAGCCGAGGTCGTTAATGAAATCTCTACAAGCAGTAGCTCGCGTGGAAACGAAGCGGCATGCGAATGAGTCTGTCAAGAAGACTGACGACCGATGTGTACGTACATCATTGTAACGATGTAATTATACGATTCCCTTTGACATATGTCGTCCGTCGACTCCACGTGACTCGTAATCCTCAAACTGACGTCTATCACTTTGTTAAATACATTCGGCTTTCTGCGAAACCGTTTTTCCGGTCTGATTTGCCAACCGAAGAAACGATCCCCTTTTCAACGGATGATCAAAAGCGAATAGCCTTCGCGTTGCTTTATATAAGCTCGAGTAGGTGTTTGGTTCGCCTGTGTAGCCACGTATTGGGATGATTGAGAAACCAAAATGCCAGCAGGCTTTCGTTTCTTAATAGAGAATGCCGCTCGAGTTTGAATGAACGCTTTGGAAAACTCGAACAGACCGATACGAGAGTACGGCCGATCGATAACGCCCGTTTCTTTATATCTCGACGTTTCCATTAAATATCCCATAATTGGTGCGATTTCGTGGATCGACCAGCCACGTAATCACGTTTGTTTGCGTTTCGTGGAAATTTTATTTCAACCGCCCGCGTTTCATTGCTACCGATCTCCGAATGCGATTAGCGTTTCCTGGTTATAGCCGTTTTCCATTGGACCGGAGACTGGCCATCGTAATTTAGAATAATTCTCAGTCGTGATACATGGAAATAACACGATTGAAAGTACCATTCGCGCGGCGCCACGCACGGCCGAATCATATCGCCTCGTAAAGTATCGGTAATTTATCGAGCAATATTACGTTGCAGAGTTGGAATCGTTTCGAAGCTCTTCTCGAAGCAAAATGTAGGGTGCGGGGCGATGGAGAATGGGAAGAGAAGAAGAAAGCCTCTAGTCTCGTTCGAATGGAAAGGGGGACGCGATAAATTCGATTCCCATATTCGTCATCGCGTTTAATAGACGAAATTCCGCGGCGTGTTTCGAGTTTCCATTTCATTGAAAACCGATATCGATGCATGGTCTCGAGCCGACAGGCTTGCTCTATCCTGTATCGTGTACCAACATCGACTTTCTGTTAAGGTGCTCTTGTGTTGTCGTCTAGTTGTTCGAGTACCACTTGCGCCTTGATTACGTTCGAGCGGAAAAAGCCAATACCGCCGAGCATTCGCCGTTTTTCTCGCGGTTTCTTCGGGAAAAGGAACGAGCATTTTTTTACAGCGCAGTTGCTTTCAATATTTAATCACCAGCGTGCTTCTATCTCTTTCGAAAAAGAAAAGCGAATTCCCTCGTTGTTCGATAATCAGCAAGCGGTATTTAGTTCGATACTTTCAATTTAACGTGCACGGTGATTAATGACAGAGCCTTCTTGCGAAGAATAACTTTATGTACGCTGGGTATTATTTGTTTTTTCTTTTTTTTTCATTCAGAAACTTAAGTAATCCGCTTCGCTTTTTGTAAATTTTTTTAGTTTCGTTACTTATGTACGCGATTAACAAGTTTGGTTTTCGTAAGAAAGTGGTATAAATGATGTAATAAAGTCTGATGAATTTAGAAAAATAATATTTGCGACATCGTATTACTCTACTTTTCAATTTCCGGAGTTGATCAACTTTCAGGACGATTTATAGAGTGACTTGCATATAAGTCACATAAATTCAGTTAGTAAGGTAATTATTTCATGAAAAGTCTCGTATCTCTTTTTTCTTTATAATATAGAATTTTAAAACACATTTCTGATAATCGGAAGCACTGTATACACAGAACAGCTTTCAACTTCTTACTTCGAGTAATGGTAGCAAACTGAATTAAATTGAATTTAACGTAAGAACTTTATATATTCTATTTATACGCTCACTATTTCATATCATTTTTAAAAAATTACAGAAACATTTCTACACTGTCGCAAGTTCGGATACAACTATCTTTGAATCTCGTTTCTCTTTCGTTTGAGAACAAAGTCGATTCTACTATACATTCAAAATTGATCTTCCTTCTATCATAAACAAAAATAAAAGTATACGTGCTTTGCCTATTTATATATTTCTATCTAGAGTTTTTAAAAACACACAAATATTTTAATACAATTAGGCCCATAATATCGTATAAATAAATCCACGATCTTTCATTACAATCACGGAAATCAATTCCAACGCAACTCACGATCGAACTTCTGTAATAGAGAAAAACCTTGGAATAGAGACGACTCGTTCAAGCTGCGATTCCATGAAAGCGAGAACGTGGCGAACGTGACGAACACGGCTCACGAATTTCGATTTTTATCGCTCAAATGTCATGCTGTGCGACGAGTCGATCTATCAAACTCATCGGTGACAGGTTCGTCCGATATTACCATAACGCTTCTTTTCTTGGTCATTTCCATTGAATTCGTTTTCCCTTTGGTATCCTCATTCTTGGCGGAATTCGACGGGATCGCGTGTATAATGCGGTTCACGACCCCGATATCATTCGGTGCGGAGCGAACACGAATGAGAGGAGGGCTCCTTCGAGCAATCCTAGAACTCGGTAAAAACTAAGATTACTATGCAATGCAATCAGCGGCGTACCAGGGTTCTTTCAGATTAAAACACAGCTCGGGATTACAGGTCGAAACTATTGTTTTGCCAGGAGTCGTACCGAGGCAGATTGTGTGACCGCGACGCGAATATTTCAGAGCAAAAAAAGTTCGAGTAGAACACGGTGTTCTAAAGGGAGAAAGTCGAGATCGAAAGAAAATTCCACGGTCAGTTTCGCGGGTTGCGGGCACGTCGTCAACGATTCAACACGCTTGGCCGCTTATTTGCGGACGCAGTCGGCCACGTTTGAACTCTATCAGGCATTTGCATATTCGCTGGTCATTTTTACAAAAGTCACGAAACTGCGGCAGGGATCGTACTCGCGGAACGATACGCCCGTTACCACTTGTTGAAGCGACGATAATATTAGTTTTGCGGTTATTCGCGCCGGCAACTATGCTGTTGATAAAACATATTTATCTGCAGCCTGTGCTCGCGGTATGGATCCCATTGTTTTCTGTTTTCCTTTGCGTTTAGTTTTCGCATTTTCGCTGAGCTTGGTGGCAGAAATTTTTCGGTTTGTTGCTCGTTTTGTGAACAATTCGTAAGCGGAGTGGATAACAGAAAATTTGCGAATTATTCGATTGAAATGGAACGAAATGTTCAAATTCGTCTACCTTCAAATATTCCAGCGTCAAGTTCTCAAATCTTCGAACTTTTTATATTCGCGAATTTTCAAATTTTTCAAAAATATTCGGAATTCCAGGTTTTCCAGCGTTTCAACGTTCCAAATTCGAGACTTTTTCGCTCAGAAAATTTATCATTCCCCAATTTCCCGGTGGAAGAAGCCACTCCATCCAATTACAAGTCTCAATGTTTCGTCTAAAATAATTTCCACAGTTTCGAGATACTCGCCGCGAGTGTAATAAGTTTGAAGTGCGTTTTTTTGAAAACGGCCTCGTAACCAAAAATTGGTCGAGTTTCTGCGAAAAATGTATCATCACGGTGACGACACTCGTGCACGTGAAAATTGAAGTGTACACGAGCGGTTCAAGTTGCTAGACTACTCGTTGACTTCATCCCGTTTTCGGGCTGGACGGTGGAAACGTTGCTCTCTCGTCGAGAAACGAAGAAATTCCCTTCGAAATTACTGCCGCGTCTTCACCGCTTGGAATTTTATCACTAGCTGCCGCGCACCAGGTTCGAATTAATGGTTATTTTATTCATACGAGTCGGTCTGGTTCCTTTTGTTCCGCCTGTATTTCGTAGTCCGATTGTCCGCGACAGAAATTCGTGATTAATCGCTTCGGTTCTTATCTACGCGAAGTCCGATTCAAACGATGACAGAAAAACCGCCGGTACTTTCTTCCATTCAATTTTCGCTCCGGTTTCATTCATTATCCCTCCGCGGAATGCATCGTAAATAACATTTTTCCTTTGAAAGAAGTATATTAGCACGAACTGTAAGAAACATCATTAAGAGCGCTACGTCGGATACCGGATCATTTCGAAGTTCTAACGAATGATTCGCCAAACTCTTGTCTTGTTCTTTCTTCCAGCCAGCTTTCATTTACCATGAATAAGCCGGGAAGAAAAATAGCATCGCGAGGCATATACAAAGCGTAAAAGGGAACCATTCTTTGCAGGTGCTTGATACGTCATCCATTATCAAAAATCAAGTTGCAGTCATGCCTTGAAAAATATTCCATCACACCGTTTCACTAATTATCCACAGGAAATATTAGTGAGAGTCGCAAATTATTTTGTACCTCGGTGAACGAATCGAAAAGAAAAATGTACAAACCTATAAAAAGGACTGTTCTCTAAATGTTACGTCGGCCGACTCTTTACGTAAACCAGGCCACGTACCGCGGGTAAGATAGCAGCCAGATGTCTTCAGATCCTTACTGCGTACCCTCAATAGTCTCAAGTAGCCTACATAAATCTCAGGAATTTTCTAGTTAAGGTCCTTCAGACCGAACAAATATATTTCCACTGAATTGTTATCTAAAGTTTATTATCCACCACAGGTTGACACGGGAAAGTTGGTCTTTTTCACGTATGAGGCCTTCCACTTGCAACTTTATCTCGAGGGCTGTTAGCATCGGTCCTCACCCACCAACATAGCAAATAATCAATTTACAACGAAGCCTATTTCCCTCACTCTCCTAGCCAAAATTGTCGTCAACAAATATTATGGTCCCGTGCACTAGACACACCCATCCTTAGCTTTTCTCCTGATAGCTTCACTGATTTTCCATCTTTCAAACAGTCAACATCTTTTGACCGGGTTTCCACCCTTAGATCAGTCACTTGCTTAACTTATGCATACGCAGCAGCGTAACTATCTTCTTTACAAAGTTGTTGGAATAAACTGTGATTTATAACTTGTTATATCAGTGTCATATTTAATTTAACTACCTCTATTGTCCTAATCGAAATAGGGGATCGATCATTCCGTGGCGTCGATTATCTAATCGTAGCGGGAATTCACGACTCTCGTTGACGTGCTTCCTCGCGATCGCGTCTCTCCGCGAGTGATCGAAACACTAAACATGTTTGATATATACGGTCCGCTGTTAAAATCACAGTATCAAACTGAAGAATAAATTTCAGAAAGCTATTATCTTCAAAATTTAGGGCAATTTAATTCGTTTCATGAACAGGTAGAGAGAAACGTCAATAAGGTTAGTAGATCACAGATTATTCAGTTGAAAAGAGATTTGCAAAGATATTATCTCGGGAAATATAATTTATTTGACGAATTGTTTAAGGGAAAGGTAATAAGGGTAGATCACAGATTACGTGGTATCTCGGTAACGCGTTAAACGTAGACACAATTAGCGAGAGAAGTTTGATGGGCAGCAATGTGAGAAAAGGGAGAATCTACTGAGTGGGCAGATCGAGAGATGGCCAGAGGCAGGGTGTAGGCTAATGCATAAACAATGCGCCGTTTATCCACGTTGGGGATGCAAGCTCAATGAATAATAAACTAACCTACAGACACGCGGGATAGATAGACCGGTTCTGGTACGGAGCACAGCGTCGCCCTGGTGGGAGGATTATCGACGAAAAAGTGCCTTTGCTCGTGCACACGATGACCCCAGCAGGATGTGAATATTATTGCTTTCAAGATTTCATCCCCCTATACGCGCCATTTAAGCTATACCCAGTGCCGTCGATAAATTCCACGAGACTTTGTGCGTGGAGTGCATAGAGACGCGTACAATTGTCTGTGACAATGGTTAAAATGAGAATGATATCGGATCAGGGATTTATGTTATGGATGACTTATGTATTTATTTATAGGGTACTTTAGCAAATAACGTTTATATGTGAAATCGATGTTCGGCGTTATGGATAAAGCGTGTGTACGAGAAAAAAGTATTCGAATTTAACGCGCTTTTTTCCAAATTTAATTTTCATCTCGTACGATGCCTGTAAATTAAAGTGATACTAAAGTTTGCATAGGATTATTTACTGAGAAATAAATTTCTGTGATTTTATGTTATGAAATTTTATGTATTAGGTTGTCCGAAAAGTTTCTTTCGTTTTAGAAGGAAATAAAAGACGCACAATGTTTTTTGTTTTATATTAGTTTATTGAATTATGCACTAACATAGTAATGGAAATGTAACGAAATGGGTCATACCTAATTCAATAAAATTATATAAAACAGAAATGGTTGTTCATCTATTATCACCTTATGAAACGAAAGAAACTTTTCGAACAACCTGATACACACATAAGTACATGGATAGTTTAGAGGTACGTGGACAGTTAATTTTTGACAGAATGTAATTTAGTTAGAAAGGTAGGGAATATCAGAGGGAAACCGAGTACGGGAGATTTTATTTTTTGTTGGAGCTGTCGTGGCATATTATGACACAGCGTAATTTACCTGCGAAAGTTAATACGCAATTTAAAAGTTGGCATCTATAAGTGTGGAACTTTATGCAGCATTCTTGTTATTTAGAGAATTTATTACCTTCGGCACTCGTTTTACTATCAAACTATGAATAACGTAGAGCAGATTTTTTCAAATTAATTTCAATATGTTATCGATAAGGTTGTTATTATTATTGATAGATAAATAATTTACGTTCCATATGATACACAACTTTTAGTCGTCTCGTTCATCAACCCCATGCATTGAAAAATTGTATTGTTAATAGAAACCGACTAAAATATACTTATAAGCGTTACATCAGTGCCATAAGCATGATCTAAAAGTACTTGTATACAGGGTGGTTGGTAACTGGTGGTACAAGCGGAAAGGGGGTGATTTTACGCGAAAAATGAAGTTGAAAATATAGAATAAAAATTTTTTTTTAATTTTCTTTTTTTTTTTTAATTTTTCCATCGAGACAACGATCTACAGTGAGATCCGTTATAACGAGACGCGATAAAGTGCACACGTACCGAGCGAAAATTCAAAGTCGATTTTCTCGAAAACAAAGCCTCAAACGAAAAATTTTTATTCTATATTTTTGACTTCTTTTTTCGCGTAGAATCATCCTCTTTCCGCTTGTACCACCAATTACCAACCACGATGTATATAGAAATCTACATCGTGACTCTAAAGAACAAACAATATTAAAGAGAATAATATAGCAAAATGTAACTATACGAGTTATGGAAAACAATTAGTAGAAATGCGTCTCAAAGTTACATTTAACTCTCCACGATCTTTCCGACGTATTCAACGTTTTCATTCGCGACAACGTCGTTATATGTCAAAGAATAAAGCAAGCGACGCAGAAAGACTTTATCAACATTGTGCTACGGTCATAATTACACTGATATGTGAACCTCCGCGCAAAATACCGCGTCAAATTACGTCAAACAAATAACAGTTTGGCAACAGCTGCCGAAAGAATCGCTTTATATTTCCGCTAGGTATCGGTCCTTCGCCTTGTGTTCTTCGAGAAAACGTCTTGACAATTTTCAACGTTTTAATGAAACAAACTCTCCTTCGCTTTTCTCTTATTTTTCCTTCTCGTTGCCGAAGGAACAATTTACCGACTGGAAACGAAGAAGGGGAGCGAAACTCGCGGCGGGATTACTCGGTTGACGGACCGTTTAGCCGTTTGAATTACCTCCAACAAATATTTATCAAGTTTTACAGAATTCATTATCTCGACAAGGAAGCTCGAAGCACGCAAAAGCTCGGACGGTTTAATTGTGTAAAACCGGCGAATTACGGGGAATAAGTCACTGGCAGGAAGCGAATACGCGGATAATTAAAACGACTCGGGGAGGAGGGAAATGTGACGTAACCGGTTTTAAATTTCCGCCGATTCTAATTCCAGCCATTCATTTTTCCCTTATTAACATATTCCGTGGTTCGCCGTAACTGTTACGTGGCTGGATGAATTGTTGTTTGTGGCCGCATTTCGGAAAAATTTACCACGGTTTAACCGTCGCTTTAACGTTCCTTCGCGTTAAGCTCGCATCCCCGCACTGTCGCAACTCCTGTAGCGTTCTGCCAGCTGCGCAAAACAATTTCAATTTGCCCGCCGCACGCGAACACACCGTGTAAAAAGCGTACACGCTTAATTTCACCGTAGTGTCACGCGCTATCTCGTTTGCCCGTTTTGTCAGCGAAAACTGCATCGCGCATCCGATGCACGTAACGCGCACTCCATCAGCGCAGTTCGTGGCTAAGTCGGTTACGCCTCCGCTGGCAAAAAGGTGTGACTTACGTGGAACAAGTGATTATCGCTTTATCGTGACCGAAACTGTCGTCAGAATGGAATTTATCAGACGAGCCGTAGATAATAAACGGCCAAGCGAAGGGAAGATTGGGATTAACGAAGAATTTATGCTATTCCGGGTTTTTAGTGGTACGTTTAACCCTTTTGTTCGAGAGACGTTAGTCGAATAGCTATGTAGGCACGTAGAAGTAGGAATAGGAGTAGGTACTGGTGGATAATAGTTAAGGTTTAAGTTTGCAGAATTGTTGAATTCATTTTAAATTAAGACGTAGCAAACATTCATTTTGAACATTCATCGTGGCCGTACGTCTCTGTAACGAATTTGTAGAAATCAACAAACAAGTGGACTAAATTACATGATTATGAAAATGCAGAGATATTTATTGTTATAGTGCTGCAACGAAATAAATTAAATAATTGCTGGATACATACGTTGGCCCGTGAAGTTAAATAATTGTTACATGCTTCGTCTTTATTAATAATTTGAACAACCGAGGATCTGTTACTTGTCCGATATATCGTAGTTGGAAAAATGAAATCAGATAATTGTTGCATATTATTTGACATTTCGTAGCTAGAAAAAAGTGAAATTTCTGCGGTGGATGTGGTATCTAGAAACCAGTCTCATATGTAACAAATAAAGCCACCTTTGAGAACAACGGAGTTAAAAGACAACAAACGATAGTTCAATCGTTATAACTTTGAGAATTTCGCAGAAACATTCAGGATGCTGGAGCGCGGAATAGAGCGAGTGTGGTAGTTGGAGAAGGGTAGCACAGTCGTTAGCAAGCGCAGGTTCGAAGACCGTATTGTTCTGTAGTTCCTGGAGGATGTAGGAATTTCTCTGGGCAAAATTCTCCGAGGCAAAACATTAAATGTTACAGTATATCCCGTCGTAATTAGTATATACAATATTAATTAATCACGAAAGTAGCGTGAATCTCGCGGGAGGCGAAGATTCCGTGTTGGAATGAACGTGGTGGTGCGGCCACTGGAGATAACAGTCCAATTAAACATTAATAGAACAACTTGAGCGAAATATGAGGGCTCCGTTTCGTTGTTTAATTCGATTGAAAGTTAGTAACACGCGTGTAGGATATGCGCAACTTGCTCGAAGACACAGACCTAACGCGTTTACGTCAAATTAGATAAGGCGAGAAACGTATGGATCTGCTAAGGAAGTTCGTAAATGCGACCACGAAACTAGGCTAAAACGGAGAGGCGAAGGAATAAAAATGCGTACTAGTTCGTAATGCAAGATACGAGGGTAAAAAAGGATTAGAGAGAAAAAAAGAACGGAGAACATGAACAGAGGTAAAAAAGCAAACGTAAAATAAAGGAAGCAGTAGAAACGGTGAAGACGAAGAATAAGAGTGAGAGAGAGAGAGAGAGAGAGAGAGAGAGTGAGAGAGGAACGAGGAGAAGGAGAGAGAGTGTCGGTGGGAAGGGTTTTCTTTAACCCGATAAAACGTGATCCTCGCTTTATCAAGTTAACGTAATCCACTTATTTTCAACCAACAACTAGGTGGGTTGTGGAGGCCGTCGGATGAAGAACGATCGTGGAATAGCGAGTGTGGGACGAGATTATGCAGGTGTAAAGCCTGCGGCAGAAAATACTGCCTTTTAAATTAATTTCAGGGAATGTTCGTCGTCGTATACAGAAGCGACGAGCTGTTTGTCCCTTCGCCGTGTAATTCCACTCCTCTATATCTCTTTCTCTCTAGCTTTATACCTTGTACGTCTCTTCGTCTCTTCCTCTCTGCCTCTCTCGTCGGTTCTCTAAATTCTGCCCCGCCACACCTCACGGGTTTGCCCAGGCCTTCGTCTATATCACATCCTGCCGGTTGGACCGGTTCCAATTGCGAATTGAACCGTTCGTAACTGTTGAACGTGAATTATGGCGTTTATTTATTCTGCCCTGTCCCTCGTGCCATTCCCCGTTGGCTATCCTGTTCGCAACCATCCATCCTACAACGCCCCCGAAATCAGTGCTTCGCGGACGATGGCACGATTGTGTAACGACGTCGATTTCCCTTGATTATAATCGAATCGGTCAATGGAGGATCGTTGTAAACCGGGCCCTGTTAGGCCACAGATTGAAAACGATAGAAATAAATAATTATTTTTAACGTCGAATCGCGTAACTTCTCGCAGTTGATCGAGAACGAGAGCTGAATGAGATCGATTCATTGCTGCGTTTTGTAGTTCGTCGTTTGCTGGAAACAAGACAAGCGAAAGAAGTGCAGCTTCGATTGGTCGTGATGGATTGGACCTATCTCGATTGGAAGTGGTCACATCTGCTATACCTTGCTTGGTTAAAATGTCCCGTCTAACATTTTCAGACTGAAAAGGACTTCACTTGAGGTTTTATCATCTTGTTTATACCAGTTTTTCCATTTTCTCTTACCTTCTACTCTATTCTTCTTCCTTCGTAACTCAATTAATTATGAAACTAAATGATTTTCAAATTCATCACTCAGACACCACTATGATTCTCGAACTTGTACATAATATCGCGTGACGTTAGAGAGTGGAATATTTCCCTTTCTCCTGTGCTTTGGAAGCTTCTTTCCATCCCTGCGTTATATTAATAGCATCGCCTGGTGAGCGATGCAAACAAAATATCCATTTTGTCTCTGTACTACTATTCTACTAATTCTCTATCCATATTTTCATAGCATTTTTCTAGCTTGCTCCCATTTCACTCCATTATCAACCGATATACGTACGTTTGTTTAGAAGCACAATTTGCCATCGACATCCTGAACTTTCGCATAGCACGCGACCGCGCTGGCACAGAGAAAATCGAACCAACAGAAGCAACAAAACGTATCATTCGCGCGGGACAGTGGGCGTCGGTGACTTATCGCCACGCGATGTATGCGTAAACATGTACAATCTTCATTACTATACCACCACCATTATTCCGTATCAGAGCATCGCTGGTCCGCCGCGTGCAAAGTTTCAGACGTTGTCTGAGTGGTTTATGAATACCGCGACACCGGGGTGAGTGTGACCGTGGAGGATGACTGGGGTCGTCGAGATGCCAGTGAAAACGCAGGGGTGGTACCAGGAAGCGTTTATCAACCCTCTGTGCCTGACAAGCGCGCATACAGACGTGGAATATATACAAACGCGGATCTCTCGTCTGCTTTGCAGATATTTCTCTCGTTCTCTATACCGCGCAACAACGTCATCGTGAGGCGTTATAACTCAAATGCCAAGACTCCTTTGACTAGTACGTATTCGCACAGCAGATATTACTTTTATACACGTGATACCGCATCAGTTGCTCGAGACAAAGGCAAAACACATATGACGTTTCGAAACAACGAAACGTGGCAATTGTTGGACGAGTACTATGTGCGCTTCAATTTCGTCGCAATGACAGCAATTTTCGATTCCCTCCTCCTTCCCCGCTTTCCATTTCATCCCTATCTTCCATACAGACCTGCTTTTTCCTTTTTTCTTGCTTTCTCGTAATTTTTTGCTTCATTGGCCCTCGCGGATTTTCCAAATGGAAGGATTAAACGACGAACTTCCGCGAGAGAAGCAAGTTTTTTTGTGATTCTACATTTGAGCTTTGTACTTTTTAAAATCTAGAAATGTTGCCCTTGGAGGAGTTCTCGGAAACAACCCAAGCGATACGAGTAGAATCTCCGTTTTCTATTTTTCTTTTTTTTTCTTTTTTGTTTTTCAATGTTCAAACGATGTTTGAGAAGAAACATTAGAAAGAAAGAAATTATTACAATGCAGTACCGTGTGCCGCGGTGTATTATGAATTACTCGACTATCAATTCATCGTGCGGTGATTTGTGATGGAAATTAATTCATGGCAAAGCGGCTAATAAAATTTCCTCAGCGAGATTTCAGGTTTTACGAGGCAGAACCGCGATGAGAGACATGACTGATCGCGGTCGCGGGTGTCATTTTATCAATGCATAGCAAGGCGAAAGGACATTGACTAATGATATTACCGTAGCAACTTATTTGTTATCGAAATTGCCTATTACTTACTCTATTGGACGATATGTCTACCGTCTCGTCGATATCGCCGCGGCCTATAGCAAGCACCAACTCGTCTTCAAGGCTTTCCATCGATTGTTGCCGACGATATTTGTCTTCGTAGAAATGATTCCACTCCTGTTGCTGAGATACTCGTACACAAAATTAACCGCGATAGGCATCCTGCGTGGAAAATTTGTCTTCCCGGCCAATTTCGTCTCTGAAAATGAAAGCTCACTCTTAATTACACCGTCGGCTCGGAACGAAAAAATATCTGCCCCTTCGTCAGAGATGGAAATTTTACGAAACGCTCAGAATTTGTGGAAATGAGATAACGAAGATGTCTCGACGTTGTTTCTTGGAATTTTACCCTCCCCCTGTTTCTATTCTATTTCATCGAAACTAAGCAGTTTTCCGGATAACGCTAGATATAGAAAAGAAAGCGGAAAGGAAGGAAAGATACGCAAATAAAACACGTCTATCTCGATTTATTCGAAAGTTATTCATATTCTATCATAGATAAATTCATATTTATATTCGTCATATGTAGATAATGCAGTTGAGATATTACGGAACCAATGAAACGTAAATATAATTATCAGACCAAACATCCGAAAAGCGAGTGTATTGCATTTGCGTGGCACGGTGATAATGGTAAAATTGTAGGCGAGATCTTAGCAGTGGATAGTACGACACGGATAGTCATCGATAATATTGGAAATTTCTTTCTTTCATTTTTATAATACTCGGCTAACGAAACAGCTTTGTGTTACGAAGAAGAAGAGATTGGGATTCGTGGCGCCAGGCACGCAAGATCCGATTAATGGCAGTTCATCTCGGTGTAGGTATCGGAGATAGCAATCGCCTGGTGATTAATTTGATCGTTTGTTTCGCGTCACGTACACGCGCATGCATAAATATGCTCACGGACAAACACACAAGTTCGATTTAATTGAAAGGCGAAACGCGTGTCCCGGGCTTCGAAGATATTAATTAGCTTTCAGAGTTAATCGCGTTCTCCATGATGCCTGCCGCGGTGTTCACGGAATCTATGCGTTTTCACACGGTCCGCAGTAATATCTCTGACCGCACTCGATCAACGCAAAGAGGTCGATGACCCCGGGTAGATAAATCATCGAAATCGGCCAGAGAATTCACGAGGTTCGACCGTTCTGCTTTCCGATAATCTCTCCGTGAATCTCGGTCGAAGATAAAGGAAAGAGGGAGAGAGAGACGACGGCTATTGGTATGAAACTTGGGGTTTAAAAGATTTATCTATTGACGAGAACTGAATCGATATTAATAACTGATCCGTATCAAAGAAAGCAGAAAGTACTTTCAGTAATTATTATTACATAAGTATTGGCGGGTTGGCGAAGCGAGCGGAGAAATTGCTTTGATATTGCCGGAATTGCCGAATCATTGTGTGGCTGGCTCGTTGAACAATTCTACGAACAGCTCTCTCCCTCAGAGTAGACGTTCGCGTTTGAAATAAGTGATTTGCCATTGCGACGTACAAACGGCTGTGATTTGTACAAATCATCCTTTGAATCCAGCTCGTTACCAAGCTGCTTTGGCAAGTGTATCGCGTATCTGTACATGGAATCAATATACGTGTTTCATCCGAATAACAGTCTGAGCACGCGTGTTATTTCAACGATACTGTGTATCGAATTTAATTGTCCGTTAATTTTCCAGCGACACAAATATTGAAATTATGGGAAGATAAAGGCGAGAGAGAGAGAGAGAGAGAGAGAGAGATAAAGCGAGAAGGAGAAAGAGCAAGTGCAGGAATAATTTTCGTGTAATAGATTGCAATTTTTGTACTCGAATCTTGTCGCCGTCGCATAATTATTATTCATATTCCATTGTTATTTTACGCCGATGTTTAATTACGCCTTTCAAATATTCCGATCGGCCGTTTTTAATATGCTCGTATCAAACATTTATTTTCACGTTGTCATGGAGGAAATAATTTTTTCGAGAATAATTTACATAGATATCGCGCTCGAATCGATCTCGCCTCCCTTTCTTTAGATTTGTATCCGGTTGAAAAATATTTGCAAACGAGATTATTAAACCTTCGCTTATGCAAATTCATTTCATCGTGTTAAAAAATGAAATCCAGATAGAGAACGTCATCCTGGAAATGTTATAACAAGTGCGTTATTTCGAATATTTTTTTTTTAATTATT
Organism: Bombus vancouverensis nearcticus; assembly: GCF_051014615.1. Taxonomy (NCBI): domain Eukaryota; kingdom Metazoa; phylum Arthropoda; class Insecta; order Hymenoptera; family Apidae; genus Bombus; species Bombus vancouverensis. The sequence goes on along the minus strand of NC_134921.1, from coordinate 8,330,503 downwards.
ATTATTCTGCGTGCATATAATACGCGCACGGATTGTGCCGCGTGTGACAAAAATATATAAAATATTCAGTTGTCAATAATTAAAACAAATATATCTAAGTTCCATTCAATATAAATTTGCTTAAAAATTTTTCACAACTAAATGAACATCAGGGGTGATCATGGCGCGTTTTGTCAAGCGTAAACCGACTAATCTTTCGTATGTATGAAACAGGAAGCTTTATCGTGTTAGACGGAAGAATTTCAGGGAAAATTGGAAACGATTTTCCTCATACCACGAAAATGTACCGCGTATTTTTTTCATCCGAGTTTCCGTTCCCGTGTTCGTCCGTAGATTTGCCCGTCAGTCCCGCGGCACCGCTCTGAAAGTGCAATTAATCCATAAAATAGGTATGCGCGGTGTGCAACGCATGTTCAACAGCAATTTCATCGTCCAGGCTTCTCTTTGTCCGCACCGAAACGGTCATACGGTATACGCGAGGAAACGTGACACGGACATTTATTCAAAACACCACGACGCGTTTCGTTTGCACGTCGCGAAAGTGCAATTCGCTCCTAAATCTTTCCCCGCTGCAGTCAAGGGAAGATTTACGTGTGTGACACAATGACTGTTTCAATGACAGCGTGAATAATACAAAGGAAAATGAAAAAAGGGACAAAGTTCATTGAGGGCTTATCTCATATGTTAAATCAGGGCAAAGTTATTGCCTTCTTCCTTTTCATTCCCTTTCTTGTTTCTTTTTTTTTTTTCTTTCTTTTGAAACAAATAAAATATAACGATGAATGAGCAAGGTGGATACTATTCATTTATTTTATTCGTTATTTGTTTCTTTTTTTTGTCGTAGTCAAAGAGAAACAATGTCAGTGTTGATAATATACTAAGTATAAAGTGATTGATTCGTTACTTGCTACGTTGACAATTAGACAACACGAAAAACAAAAATAATCATTTTGTCTTAGTTTTCGCTATCGATTGCACGAGTTTGAAGTATTTAACATCTAGTTTAATACCATGTTAATTATATTACACTCGACGAAACTTATGATACTGTATTGCTGAATTTGTACTATCGACTGGTGGACTAAAAAATATTTCGTAAATTGAATTACTGGTCGTTAAACCGACCAATCTTATCTTACGTTGCCTACGAAAGACGTTGAACTTTGGTTTCATGAGCCTTGTAACGATAATGTTGAAATTCAACTAAATAATGACAAACGAGTACCATTGTAAGCTCGTTACAGCGTCGGAATGACTATAATTTACAACAAACCGCGATTCCACAACCAACAACGTAATACCCAAATACAATATGCAGTTAGCTAACCCTTTCCTGCCCAACCTTCTGCGGTCTAGTACCGTCAAACGAAAATAACGGAGAATTTCGACAGCCAAGTTGATGCGTAATGGCAGCAACGAGAACCTGACGCAGAATAAAAATCAAGAAGGGCATGCTATATAAAAGAATTCACGTACCATATAATTAATTAGAAAATTAATGGAAATTTTTTTCAGTTTAAAGCTCGTCTCTACTTTCTCCCTTTCTTCTCTCATTGCTTCCATCAACAGCGCACAACGTATACATATGTACGTACATACGACTAATTATCAAATTTAAACAGAGATAATGCATAATTCTAATTAAAACATTCGCGAAATATGAAACTTCAATAACAAACTAAATGAGATACTTTTAATATACTCAAATACTTCTATATTAAAAAATTCCCTACGGTAAAAAACATTTGTAAAAAATATTTCACCGAAAATGGTCGTCGTAGTTGTATATAATCAAAATCCTAGTTTAGACTTTATATGTTAGTCTAATAAGCCTGCTGCTTCGAATGTCTCTAATCGTTTCAATAATATCCGTTGGAACAGCGGGTTATTGTATCCAGGATGATGATAATTGTCCATATTTTCCAGCAAGCTGTCCAAACTCTGCGCATCCTTTTTAGCAACCAAAGCGAACGGCAACGTGTTCATCGATGATATCATTCCGTATACGAGTCGTTCGCTTATGTACTTCTTTATTTCCTTCAAGGTAGGCGGTTGCGTTTTGCAACCGATTTGCTTCATGGTGGCAACCAAAGTTCGCTGATACTCTTCGACTAGAGAATCGGTACCGTTGTTGGAAATTTCCTCGTTGACGCTAGTGTTGAGGAAGTAGAGCAGGTCGATTGCCGGTGAAGTGTAGACAGGGATTTGGAAATCCACCTGCAATGTCGATCGAATTTCGATCGATGTGAGCCGGTACGAATTGAATTGGAAATGAAATCTGTGCAACGCGACGAGGAACGAAAGAAGCATGCGAGGGTTCGTGTTTAGGAAATCATCGTAGTCGAGAGTTTGTGCCCGTAGGCCCTCGTCTCCACGGGACAGGTGGGGAATGTACCTAAACGCGATCGAATGGGATTTATTGCATTATTCATAATGCAGCGTCTTCCACCAACGTGAAATCAGGATCTTTCGATTCGCTGCTTCTCGGCCTCTCGCGTTAAAATAAATGTTTAGTAATACCGTGTTGTCGAATTAATTCAACGTAGTACGTTATGCAACACGATTATTATGTAATGGAAAGTGTTAATAATAATTAGTAATCTCACTGTGTTGAATTGAATCGTCGAATTGAATAACCGAATACATAGTGCGTAACGTGAAATGATGATAATGTATTTAAAATATGTATTAAAAGGTATGTGTAGTTACTTACGAAGATGTGATCGATAGGTTTGTCGTTTTTGTCGTATCGGAACATCATGTTGTTCGTCCATGCGTCACCGTGGTTAATGACGTTGAACTCATCGTCCTTGCGTTTCATTGACTCCAAGCCCTTTTCAAACATTTTCTCAGAGAAGTTTTTAACTTTCTCCGCGTACCTGGAGACATCAGGAACTTTCGACACGTCGTCATCGATTCATTTCCAATAGTATAATAATTACGTGTTTTTATTAGTTTCACCTTTTTCCATTTTGTGGCCAGCTTTCCATTGCATTTGCAAGAGAGGTGCACGAGATTTTAAAGAATTTCACTATGTCCATTGTACTTGCTTCATGAAACATTCCTCTCCAATATAAGTTTTTTTGTTTTGGTTCCTACGGAAGCACAGATTATCGAAGTATTTAGCACAGTTTCAATATCAATATTAATTAGTATTAAGAAAAATTAATTTGCTTAACCATTTTACTGCTTAGTCAATATTGCAGCTGATAAAAAATACATTTTTAGCTTGTTGGTATCTGGGCCTAATGGAAAGATATTTTATACAAATTTTACTATTGATTCTAATGACCTGTTTGGTGTGTAATTGAAAATCAAATTATAAGAGAAGTACCTTTCACACTGTGATGTAGCCTTAAGTAGTCGTGGTTCGAAAAATTGTTTCATGTAGCAGTCAGATGTGATTTAAAGATTAATATAAGAACAATAAGACAAATTGAAATATACATGAAACGTATAGATACATATAAATAATCAAATCATGGCTTTCTAACTATGTTACTTTAGTGAGTATTGAAAAGATTAATAGTAAATATGACGATCAAATTGCAAATCTTTATGCGTCCATGGGAATAAAGATGCAAAAATGTAAAAATATAGAAATTACGATACCCCTTTGTCATATTTGATAGATGATACAATTTTCTGCCAATATCATATTCTTTTAATCGTATTCACAAACAAGATACTAACATGCATAAACATTCGTAGCTAATTACGATTTAGAAATTGAAACTTATCATTCGACATAATCATTACCTTCTCGCATAAGGCGACCGATGCAGCGTGGAATCTCGCCAATCCTTGAACAGCCAGTTTACAATGATCCATATCGAGACCAAGTTGACGATTGGCCATACGAAATCCTAGTGGAGCCAGATCTTCCAGTATCAAACACATCGGTCGTTCCATTCTTATGTAATAAGCTTGCGCACTTAAACGATTGCCTAACAATTTGTTCATCTTTCGCAGTGTATTTGTCATCATGAAGATTTCAAAGTCGAAGATTTGTATGTCCATGATCTTAGAAAACGTTCAGAAATATCTGTCGTGAGATAATATAAGATCTGAAGTCGCCTATCCACATTCTTTATAAGTACAACCTTCCCACACACACTCTACCATTTTTAATAATTAAAAGATCGTAAAGATAGTTTTTTACATTAGAAAGCTTATTGTTCGGTTACTTAGGAAAGTATCTTTGAAAAATTTACATTTGTAAGTATTTACCATTTCTTTCCTTGGTCCCTCGGCTATCGGCTCGAACTTGAACAAAAGCGACTTTTTTTCTTTGACCTTAGTTTTGCCCTCATTTCGCGTGAACTCCGCCACCACTCTAACTAGATCACTAGCGTAGTTGTCACCTACGGCAGTCGCAGGTTTCGAAATTATATCGGTCACATTGATGGTACTGTCGAGCTCGGCGAATCGTAGGACCCTCTCGGCGAAATCGGCGTTCAGCCATGTCAGGGTCTCGTGGGCCATTTCTGAAATTGGAATCGGAATTGCAGAATTTCATCGGCGAATCATTGTTCTTGGTGGAGCGTCAGGAAACACGGAAACGATCCATTATAGTAACTTATTGCTCATGGCCAGATTTACGATATCGCGGTTTCCTTTCATTTTCTTTTCATCTCCCTTTCCTTTCTACTCTTTTTAACCTTCTCATCTGTTTTTCCTCTCTTTATATGCATATAAATATATACATATATATATATGCATATATATAATAATATATAATATATGCATATATATTTACATTCGTCTCTCTTTCTTCGATTCGTACTCCCTTTCGACTCGACGATTTCCTCTTCGAGCCTCGATATTCACAGGGATCGTTTCTCGCGTTCGAGATCGCTGTTTCAATTAGAAACGTAATGGAACGAGGCGTCTCCTTTTCATCCCGCCTCCTGCTTTCCCCTTTCGGCGGTTTCAGCGCGATGCAGCACGTTTCACTGCCGAAGGTTCCATCGAACACGATCGAATCGTGGTATTTTAAGGAAATTTACGACCGGTCTCTCTGGAACGCGAACAAAAGAATGCGTTCCTTTTTTTCATTTCTTCTCTTTTTACCATTTTTTAATCTTTTTTTTTTTTTTGTCTTTGGCCACGATCAACATTCGCGAAAAACGAGAAACTTTTGTACCAGCAAGTTCGCGAACGTTTCGAGAGATTTAAATCAGAAGTCGAATAGTGTACACGGAACTTTTTAATGGCCATGGATACAGAGGATTTTAACTAAGTGTATTTAACTAAAGTTTCAACGATCACGTGGAATGTGCTGGTGCGAAAGTCGAAGTGGAAGATAAGAGAGAACGTTTGGAAAAGTACATAATTCGTTGCGTATATCGATAGAATTTCGTTTTGATATCGATTAACTGAAAAGGATTGAAAATAACTGTGCCACTATTCGAGGTTATCGAACGCTTTTTAGATCACGCGAGGGCACTTAGTATGAATCGCACGGTTGATTATTCTCGCGGAGAGGAACGAAGAAATCGAGGGCAAACGATTATGACGTTCCTCTTTTAGAAATCCGGTTCTTACTTTTTTTCTAGTTCGAACATATACATACATAACGCAGAAAATGTATTTGAGTCTGTTATTATTTACAACACTGTATATAAATATATATATATATATATATTTATATAGATGTTATATATATATGTTGTACAAACAGTCACAGTCATATATATATATAACATCTCCTGATATCCTGTAGCGTTCAATGTGTCCTTTACAAAATTAATTTCATTTAACATATCCAGGCGTGATCAATGATTTCTTGAAAATATTGAATTGAAAAGATTGAATTGAAATGACGTAGAGAATGTATTTGAGTCTATAACTATTCTCGGCACTGTACATATATAAATATAAAACGATGTCTTATACTAGCGATGACTCACAACCGTTCCGTAAACAGCCCACAGCATAAAATATTTTCAGAAAATAGTTTCACAATTCGACAAAATTAAGAAAGCTTGATGCTCACTTATGATCGTTAAATATATGTTAATATATGTTAATATATGTCGTCTTAATATATGTTAATAATTTATTTACTAGTTTCGGTTTGATGAAGCTGTCGACAGGCTGTGATACATAAACATTAATCACGCAATTAGAACGGAAATAAATTCTTTTCGTTTTAAAATTCCATTGAACACGTTAGAACTGTTTTTATTCCTTCCGTTTGCTCACAAATGCCATCATATTACTTTGACATTATCTGAACCTTCGGTAGTTTTGCCAAATTTTGCATTCTTCGTCGTTTAATGTCATTCGTTGATTTTCCACTATATCGTACACTGTGTATATTTTGCATGCCAGATATTCTACGCAATCGGAATAAGAAACTCGAGAGTGATGTGAATTAAACAAACTGGAAGAGCACAAGAGTCGTAAAAAAGCAAACACGATTGCTTTCGCTCGTACCTGTTTCACTAGTTTCACTCGTTTTTCGTAAATCTTTTTGTAATACCTTGCACTGATGAATCTCGCGCGTTACTTTACCAAAATACAACACGATAGAACGTAACGAAAGAAGAAACCACGAAAAATGTAGGTTATCATCGGACACTAACCTGCGAGAGATTGAAGCAAATGATTTAAGGCGCGTACACGAAACTATAATCACTTTACTTTGCCTCCGTGAAGGTCTGATACGGAGTGAGCTACGCGGAATAGACGTGTCAGGTTTTATACGGCCAATCGCACATTATTTATGCTCCAATCAGAATTTGCCCGGATCGTGAACGTCATCTATCGTGAAAACTGTCTGATAAGAATTAAGCGGAATAAGATGTGCTCGACGAATAGCATGGCCACTTCGGATTCAGTGCTGTTTGAAAAATCATTGTTTCGGATAACTTGGAGATAATCACAATTTTCTAAATATTTGAGAAGCGTATCACTTCTTCAGCTTCTAACTGGACTCTTATCTCGGATGCCTCTTACAGTTAACCTTTATGTTCTAGCGTAGGCAAGACGTATCTGGAGCAAATTATTTTGATATGAACAAGATGCAGACTTAGGCTGACGAAAGTATTCGAACACTCATAAAAACTTTCTTTCGATGCATTACATACGAAACATGTTTAACATTACTGTAACGAGGTACGATGATCAGGATTGCATTGATAAATGCACGTAATGCCTATATTCATAAAAAATCGTCCAAGGAAAGTGTATAAATAATTTGGTAAATTGCTATACGTTCAACATTCATGTTGTTCATGTTGTACACTTTTACAATAAACGTCTGATAACTTCTGTATACATTTTCAGATTGGTTTTACATTTTACTAACAAAATTATTAATATTAATCACATGTTACAATATATATATATATATATATATCTTATATATTATATATTATATATATCTTATATATTATATTATATATATCTTCTATATATCTGTGATAAATATTCGAATATTTTCGTGAATCAGCGTCGATAACTAATAACGAGCATAATGAACGGACCGCGGAAATTTATGCAAATTCATATTTTTATTCGTATAATTAAAAATATAGAATCTAGGCGGAAATACTACCTGTTAGATGTCATAAATATTGATGAGCGGGTCGATCGCAGTTCGATAGACGGAGAAGGTATAAAAAATAAAGAAGATATAAAAAAAAAGACTTTTTAATATTCTATTTTAGATGTTTCGCATATCATTCTACGTTATGTGCATTTTATCTATTTTTGTATTTTCGATTGAAAAATAAGTCTGGTATCCCGCTGGGAGTAGCCACCCACATGATAATCAAACAGCCAAAAAATTCTACCAAATGTCCAAATTGGACAAATTGTGAATATAAACAACTAAATAAAAAAAAAAATATATAAGTCTAAACGTGGATCGGGATTTACGTGTATCAGCAGACAAGAGATTTCTTTATTTCCGTAATTTATGCTGGTATTATTATGGTTCATTACGAAAAGAGTGTTGCGAAATAACAATAGAATTCAGTGTACTGAGTTTTAATGCATCGATGGGAGGATTCACGATGGCACACGTCATGATAAGATAGTGCAGAAGTCATCCTTATAGGGATGCCTCTATCGTATTGTTTCCTCGATTTTGATGGGGGGAGTTCGATTAGAGCAAACGATAAAATGCGCGTTGTTTTCAGCGTCTGGAAACACCTCATTCGTAGTGTTCATTCAGTGCGCGATTATCCATCCACTGCGAAGAAATTAAACGGAGATTGATACAGCTCGTCACGCAGCCGCTGCACCTATGGCTATTAATTTAAACCATCACGCAGCTAATTATTCAGTCGACTTCTTACGTTGAATTTATCAAGTAGCACTTTTTATAAATTGCAAATTGCATTACCTGAGCCTTGTCGCGCATAACGAGATTAATATTATTAATGAAATTTTATTAGTTACAGATTACAAGTTACAAATATTAAGAAGTATTCTTGTGTATAATTAACAAGTATTGTAATAAAATAAGTGAAATGTTACAAGTCAATTTTTACCTAATAAATTATAGTTTATAAACTACGTGATCATCTTCTTTGACCAAAAAATCATAAAATTGTGAAAAACTGACCTCTGATCAACAACTTGTAACTTGTCAATTTACTGATATTATTGATTAATAAATTATCGTGTAGGAAGGCTTTGGTTATATGATTAACTTGTTAGATTTTCTTAATTCCTTAATTGTAATTTCGTTGGTAAAATTTGCAAATGTATACGGTATTTATAAGACATTTATTGCCAATATTATGAATGTACTAGATAAGAAAACTAGCATGAATAAAACATACAGTTCACGCGTCTTACGCATAAAATTATCAACTGATACTCTAAACGTCTATGTAAATAGTGTCATTAAACATTGTCTTATTAAATATTCAGGTTTAATAATACGATGAATAATCGACTGTTGAAATATTCTATTTTATTTTAATAATATTTTGGTAATTTCTCATGGACATTTTCATATTCGTTTCAAATTTTACTCATGCAATCACGATAATCGTAACGATAATGAAACTGCTCATTGCATGCTAATAAAGTTTTAAAATGTTCCTTGTAACAACGCTATACTGCAATATGTATAATCACTTAAGCTATTTACAATCCGTAACACATCCAGAAGATTATTTATCGTTAAACTGCGAATTTTTACTCCAATTTATCTCTTTAGCGTGCAAACACAAGCAAACAAATGAATTCCAAATAAAAACTTATTTTATCTTTGGATGTTTGATATATCTTTTCATATCTTGTACCTAATTCTGTACCTAAATTTCTGTGCCATTAATAAATCTCCACAAATGCAAAAAAGTGCTCAGTATACTTGCTAAAAAAAAACGCTTAGCAAGACGGTAGCATAAATAATCATAAATCTCAAGCTTTTCAACGAACGATATTCGTAAAACGATGAATTCTTTACTGTTCTATTTTTTTGGAGTTAATCGACGTGGCTTCTGAGTGGCTTATACATAAAAGAATTTACATAACGAAGAATAAAATTCAACTGGCGGAATTGTTGATCATAGAGACGACGTTGATTAACATTGGTTGCCTGGTCTCCATTGGAGGCAGTGTCAGTGTTACCAAAGCGACACTCCCACGCGAACTTGAAGCGTTTACGTAACCGACAAACACGTTTATTGTGTTGAGGTTGAAGGAAGTCAATTGGCGCTGTTATGAAATCCCCCTCATCTGACCGTAGGGATCGCGGCGACTATACAAGTCGCTGCCTCCATTATCATCGTCATGGATAGCATTGTACGGTTTCGTAATAGCGAATGACTATATGAAACTATTTAATTTTTATCGCGTGATCGGTGATTTTTTCATATGTGAAGGAAGCTTCACATATTTTCTGCAATCGCTCACAAATTCCATGTTTGGATTTCTGCGTAACCTATTGTTTATTTTTTTTATCTCTGAAAGTGTAACTGACAAGAGGAACATTCGGATTGATAGAGCAATTACATAACGTTGATAATAAAAGTAATGTAAAAACAACATGTAAAATTAACCTATCGATTAATCTGTTAACCAGCACGTACGTAAACCTTAAATTCCTATGATTGGTAACGAAAGTTGTAATAGCAAAAGTAAATCAAATTTAGTCAAATCAGTCTTAACGCACGCAAACGAACATCACAGGCAAAGAAGGCTTTATAAGTAGTTCTTTTAATTCAATAAATTCCCTGGTCTCCTTGTCATGGCTTCGTTTGGAAATAGAAATGAAGCTATACGTAAAAGGATAAAAGACCTTCACGCGAAAAAATAAGTAGTCAAATGATGAATTAATTTGTCTTTCCTGGTTAACAGTTTAAAAAAGAATCTTGAAGTTGTGAGAGGTGGGACGAGATTGGTTCTGTTACAAGTGCAGCCTGTGGCCTCTATCAGACTCAATTTGTTAACACGTGACGACAAATCGGGGAACTACGATCATTCAATTATTATTGGTGAAACAGAGTGAAACGACGCGATAAAGGAACGTATGCAATGGAATTTTATAGCCACTTTTATGCATAATCTTGGGATAGGAAGCGATTGCATTCACGGCACATGGCTCAATACGCATCTCCGAGCGGAGTATACGATCTCGCATACTGTTCTTCATCCTTGTCCATTTTAATCGTTCTGAAGGAAACGCCGATAAGGGCAATACCAAATGTATTCGATTGGCCTGAATCGCGAAACAGGCGCGTGACCAAAATTATACAGCTGCGCGTAATTCTAGAATTCTAGCACGTACCAATCACAATCCGGCCGATTTATTTACATGAGCCGATTAAATAGAGCCGTCCACTAGTTTTCAATTACATTATTCAACGATCGCTTGCCGCGAATCGTGTCGATCCTGACGTGGTCGTCGAAAATTCCAATTACTATCGACGATAACCGACGAAATATTGGATCATATGCCGCATGGAACATTGTTCTTTTGTTTCTCAATAATATAGTATATTATTCTTATTGTAGACTAACACGTGCATAGTTTAAAAAATAGATCGTTACAGTTAGTTTTATCCTTCTCCTTAAACCGAGTGACAAATTTTACTTTTGCGTGACTGTGGTTTTTCATATGGGAACAGCACAATGGTTCGGATTCAAAAAAAAGTTTTTTAAATCCACGAAAAAATAATTCGGAAGCTTTCATGAAGACGATTTTCATACATGTTTCAATAATGTACACGTATTCAGGTCTTCTGCAGAAAAGAATGTTGCGGCAGCGTTCTTCTATGGACGTTACATAATTTAACGATTTTTAAGAATTCTTTTGATTTCAATGAATTTTCAGGGTGGACTGGAACAAAAAGATCAAGAAGATTTTCAGTCAGTATACTTGTCGTTATTGTCTGAATTAAAATAAATGATTTATGTTGAATATTGGCAAAACGGCGAATGTTCCAATTGCAAATTCCGAGATTTCGTTCTTTTTTCGGTAATTAATTCGATAAAAGAAAGTACGAGAAACTCGTCATAAAAATAAAACAAATTATTCAGTTTGATATAGACGATAACGATAAACATACTGATTAAGAATCTTCTTGACTTTGTTTCAATCTACTCGACAGCCTTGATCACCTACGTCAGCGAGATACGATTTCTAAACACGTGTTCATTGCAGGCGAGATAAAACCAAGGAACAAATAATTGAAACTGTCTTAAATTTTGCAACATTTACAGGAGAATGCCCTCTTAAATATTAGTAAAAATGAAATCATACAACCGGCGAAAGCCATAGCAATAATTAAAGTGATCAATGCATCGTTGAATGAAGACTCGTATTTAAGAAGATTATATCTATTTTCATAATTAAAAATCTAAAATTACACTACATGTTTCACTCCGCGACACATTCTAACTTATCATCAATTTTTTCCTCGATGCACATATTAATCGTGACAACTTTAACGACAGAATGTGACGACGCTTCAAAGAAAATATTGACTTTAGGCCTTATCGGGAGTTAGATTGTAGTCACATGATATGAACATCTTGAAAATTCAATATTTGCGCTTAAATGCAAATTCGTAGGAATATTCCTGGACGCGAGTATATAGTTAGGCTCTATGTTGCCTTCGGTTCATATAAAGGAATAAACATGAAACATCCTCATTATGTAATATACGTACATCGTGAGAAGGCGCTACGTTACTTGCGTCGATTCGGCCTTGAGCTTGTGCCATATTGATAGACACACATCGTAATTTATATACATTGCAAGTCTCTTCTGTTTAACCTTGAGAGGGTTTACTAAAACAGGAAACTGCAATCAAATGAATATTTGCGGTGGTCATAATCGAAGTCTTTAGAGTGCTGATTACAGCTGCGTTTGACGTATGGCATTCGACTAATCCATTCATTACAGATAATGAAGAAAAAGTTGATATTATTATTATTACTCAAGAAAAAACTCGCATCAGCTCGTTAAACAGTTTTTTTTCTTTTTTTTTATCGAAATCAAACGTTCTTTCGCAATATATTGGAATTCATAAATGTTCGATTATTTATAACAAATTGTCATGAACATGTACGTAGCAATATAAAATATTTTGAAATTTCATTAGCATTTTACAGATTGAAATACTTTTACGAACCACTGAATAACCCCGATTCTGAAAAAAAATAATTTCAAAATTTCCTCGACATCGATACGTTTAACGTTATTAATCGACCTCAGTATCTTTAATTTCATCGATTTTGATGAATGATTCAGCGTGGCGTGCTACGTGGCGTTGGTCCAAGTTGCTATATTAACCAGGCAATGAGAAAAAACGCCTCAACATTGGTCACAGTATGATACGAACGCCGCGCTAAATTATCGGACCGTTGCGCAATGAAAAATTATATCGCTATATACGAAGTGAATTTACAACCTCTCCGTTTTATCGATATCGTCGTATGGTCGCCGAATGATGCTTTAAACCGGCGCGGAATATACGATGCGATTTCTATAACACCCTGAAGCTTTGATAAGTGGAATTTTATTCTTATAATATTGTGAAATCGAGAGATTAATGCAAACGGCTTGGTATTATTATAGAGAAAAAATAATCTTTTATGATATCTTTAACTTTAACGATATCGTTTGATATCTGATTATTCGAGATAAGTTGAGAATGCTGCTGTGAAAAAAGGGGTAGCCGACACATTTTATCTTAACATTGTCAATCTCGGAGTGTATACGTTATCAGGAACTTCCAATTGAATCAAAAGATACATACGTAAACATCTCCAACATATAGACATTTAATATTTGATTATTCAATACGACTCGAAAGTAAAAAAAAGGAGAGTCATCGTAGCATGTAAATTTGTTAACCATGTATGTCTCTTAGCCTATATAATTATCAAGTCGGATCGAGCCATAATTTCATTGACACATTATCATCATAAAACGGACAAAATTTTAAGATTAGACGTTTGATCACTCGAGATGACTTGAAAATATTTCAATAAGCATAACGAGTCCTTATGATAATGCGGCTATTAAAATACACATTATGTAGACACTATTATCTGGATATATTATCTAGATTTTTTGCTTTTACTAGGCTTCTTTATTTTTCGCTGTAGATATACTTTTATCTGTAATAGGCTTGTGAGTATGTTGTGTACTCGTCACTATATTATTCGTTTACTTTTCTGCTTCCTTATTCATTCATTCATTTATTTATTTGTTATTTATAAGGGTAAACCCTTTGATATAACAGATTAACGTAACTGACGGAAGAATAAAAGGGCAAAAGAAAGAAGAAGATAAAGAAACGAAACAAAAAGCAAATGCATATGCGTATGATATACAAGAAGAGAGAAAAAGAACGAGGATAGACACGAATAAGAATCAACGAATTATCAAGAAGGCCCAGCAAATAACGCAGAAAAGTAGAACAAATATTAACACTATGGATAAATATTATTAATAATTATATCAATGTGTTAATATAAAAAACTCTGATTAATTACAATGACTTTTGCATATAGTGCCACGAAAGAGGCTAAATTACAAAATTACATGTGATCATGCGATATTTCAAACTATACATTATCCACACATTATTAAAAAAAATTCAACAAAAAGTGTCGTGCCACAAATATACCGGTCCCAGTTGTATAACAACTATCGCTTGTCTTTTTCCACGAAGTAACGAGGAATTCATTAGCGAGGATAAAAAGAAACCGTACCCAGAAGGATCGTTTTCCAGGAACATCGAGCTATGATATTACCAGGAACCGGTGAAAGGAGCATCAATTCTTGTTGGATGCAGGCGTAATACCGGCATGCGCCACGTTTGGAAGAGTATTTTGTAACTCTTTCTTTACCAGCACGCGCTGGATAACTGCGTAAGAATAAACGTTTACTGTTATCGCGGTCATCGAACGTGATCCTGAGACGCTGCTGGAAGGCTCGTAATCGCCCGGTATGTTCGAATATCGAGTTCGAATATCAATAAAAGCTGCCGCTAAGTCGTCGCGAAACGCGCGACGCGATTGCAAGCACTTGGCTTGAATAAAGTCGTTACATTTTCTACCACCCGAGGTCCTACGTGTTCATCCCGTTCGCGCAGACATCCCTTTCGAGTCTTCTTCGTTTATTCCCTGGCCGATCCTCTGCTCCTTCGAAACCGTACTCCGTTTGCTTGCCGTTCGAGACAATTGTACGACGAGACGAGAAAGGTTACCCCCAGCCAGGCCGACTTTTACCAATTGTAGTTCGAACTTCGTAGAAAAGAGACGCTTTTATCGCTTTTATGGCTAGAGAGAGAAAGAGAGCGGATTTGCAAGAGAAACAGAGGGTCGATCGATGCTGCGAACGTGCCAGGTAGAATAGGGAAAAGGGACTTACATTCTTTTCGATGTTCTTGCTCGGTATTAAATAAAGACAAACGTGGGATAAAAGGGTAATAAGGATTTCGTTTCTCAGATATGATATCGATAGCGTTTGTATATGTACGGTATCGTTTAAAAGTTTCACTTGCTTAGTTTCAACAAGATGTACTCTAATCGAGGACTACAGGAAAAAAGACTTTATGATAGACTTTGTGACACACTTTGTGACTGAAAAGAAGTATATTAATGTGATATAGATAAAATAGGGAAGGTTCTACTAGGTGTAGCCAAAGGTGTAATTGTTAAAACGAACAATATTTCAATATTTTCAATATTTTAATATTACAAGCAACAATATTTTTTATGTTGTAGAGAGGTTGAAGAAATTGGTGTTGTGTCCAAAATCAAATAAAATTGTCGTTTCTAAATGTATACTTTGCCGATTCTATGAAAATACGGTAAATAGACAAGCACCGCTCCTAAATATTATTTCATCGTTAATTCTGCATTTCCATTTTCATTTACTCGAATTTTTACATATCCATCAAATTCAAATGCTGTTACTTCGAACTGTTCTTACGTGCCACAAAGTACATGACTTATGGCATCCTCGAATATTTTGCCCTCCTCTTTCCACAGCTCATGGCCATACAAATCAAGGTTCAAACGTTCGAAGTTTCACCTTCTCTCGCAGTATTTAGAAAGTGATAAAAGGATTTGTAATTCAAGTTATTTGACGTTAATACAATGATTGACAAGCTGATAAATATATTGACCGATAGAGAGGGATAATATTTGGTAATAACAAAACAAAATAATCAGTCGGGGTCTTTGTTACAATAAAATGTACTTGAAGAGATTGTGAATACGATTTATAGGTTTTTATTTATTAAAGTGGAAATTTTCTACATTACTATATATTCGATGAAACGCGTACAGCGATGCCTTGAAAATTTTCCAAGTGATCGCCTGCTACGATATTCGCCCCTTGTCAGGATACTTTATTCAAAGAATTCGCTTTGTGTCGTTATCGTTGCTGCGCCCTTCTTCGCGAAGTTAATCCAATCACCCCCTGCCGGGTCTGCAAAATTTCCAGTCGATGTCAGTAAAAGAACAGAAGCCCCCGGAAGAAGGGCTGGCTCGTTTTTGGAGCCACTCAATTTCACGTCGAGGCTCGCAATTTTCTTTATCTTCCCTATCGCGGTGTGTATCTTCTCTAAATAATGACAAGCCGTAACGTGTTTGTTAGGAGAGTGTTGCAAACAGACTACTCGATTAGATAACACTGCTATGACGTATCAAGACGGAAGAAAAATGACATGTATGTACAGCACGAGTGTTTGATTATTATTAATTACCGCGATAGAGATGATTTCCCTGTTATTTCATTGATTGCCTACCAAGCTGCGTTATCGTGCCTCGCGTATTATATAACATCGCAATATAATTGAAATTTGTTTTCAACTGAATCTATTAATCAAAATGTTGATTTCCTAAGTTATTTTGTTCGATTAAATTTACACATTCCATTGACAAAATCAAAATGAAAGGATAAACGATATAAGGAAAATCTCATCCATGTACTTTAAAAAAAAAATTACAAAAAATCTGCCAAAAATTATGAATTAATCATTTTCTCTTGAAAGAGTTTGCATCTCCTATTAAATATTACAACAAGTACATTGTTTTGTATATTTTATATATATCTGCATCTATATCTCCGTATCTGTTCCATCTGGAGCACACGAGGGAGTGTTTCTTAGTAAAGTTTATAGCAGAACCGTACAAAGAGCTAGTTTTCAGTCGGAACCTTAAGGAGCACGAGCAATTGCATTTAGGATTTTTAGTTTACTTCGCACTCGATAGACTGGCACGTGCTATAACCTCTGTATTTCCGAAGGGTACTTTGAAACCATATTGTGACGGTACAAGTCGTCGAACTTATCTGATCTGGCGGGGTAGCACGACCTTTCAAGAAAACTGAACACTTTACATACATTCGGGTATCTCCCGACCCTTACCAAGAGAAGTCGAAAGGAAGGGTGGTCGTAATATTCGGGACGTCGATTGGAAAACAAATTTTTGACGAAAACTAATCAGCGCGTGTCCCGAATAACCTTGAAAACTCGGACAGACACTGTAGCATTCAACCAGTATACACATTTTAACTTTCTAAGCAGAACGCAATTTCGATGAATTGAGACATACTTTAACGTTCATTCAGTATATATCTTTTAACATCGGTCGGTCAGCACAGCCGTACAAACATCGAATTACGTACATTGTACTATATTCGACTACACGTCTAGTTTTCATTAAAACACGAATGACCTGTTACTATTATTACTATATACTGATATTCATAGTTATATCAACACATAACGTTCGCGTCCAAGTCGACGAAGTACCGGAGGCAAACACGTCCGTACAGTATCTACATACAATACAATAGAGGAAGCACCGAAGGCTACGTTAGATGATTGTTTGGCCTGATTTCATACCGAAGAAATTTCTACGGGCATCGAGGTATCGAAAGCATCGAGATTCTGATCGGTAAAGTGTCGTTGGTTCGACGAGCCCTCGAGTCTGCTAAGAAGTTGGTGAAATGGTGTTTGCAATGACTTCTCGACGAGTGAAGTGACTTTAGATTGGTACAGCTGATTCGATTATTATTGGAAGGCAATATGGTAACAGTGCTCGTTCAATTATCGTCGATGAATATTGACCATAAAAGATTAGAGATCGAGATCACTAAACCTACCACTGCTGGTTAAATTGACCGTTTTCAAACTTCTACACAAATTTAACCATATTTAAACGTTATTATATCGCTTTATAATTTATAACTATTCATAAAACATGCAAACAATATATTTTTCGGTATTTACTTCTAGCTTGCTTTTTTCTGAGAAAAAATTGTATTCTGTCCTGCCTATCGCTGGTGGCCAATTTGACCAGTCGATAAAATATTTGATTTACTCTTAAAATAAATACAATCAGTACACGTTCAAGATCTAGATACGTTCGATCGACGTTCCACTTCAGGCAATTAAACAACTCATAAACTCAAAAAGTCAATTTAAAAGCGCCAATAATACAGTCAACGATAACGATAACGTATCGTCGCAGTCGAATTTAGATGTCACAGTATAAAGTTGAATTTCTGGTCGTTTCTACTTCTGTAAATTATGTTTCTAGACGATTACGAAAGTACGAAAACCGCTTCTTATCGGACAAAATCCGTGAAATACGAGCCGCGTTCCTTCGTGACATTAATTTCCTGTCGATAATGGACGGAGTTATAAAACGAACGGCCCATTATGGGATTTTCACGGTTAATTGCTCATTCATGACCCGAACGCATTTGTACAGCCGTTTTCTTTTTCCCTCTTTTCTCGCTCACTTTTAACGTATCCGTGTTACATTTACTTTTTCCGTACTACGACACTATTCGATCGCGTGGTTACGAGAGAACATCGTTTATCATCGTTGTTATATAATCGACGGCAATTATTGTCACTAATGAACCACTGTAAATTACGATAGCTAATATTGTGTACAAGTTATCGATCATAATTGCAAAACTGGATAGAAAAATTGCTGTTCGCCGAAGTGGAATATATATTAAACTGCGAATATTTATGCATTTATTGGAAATTTTAATATTCAATACTGTGCAAAATATGAATAATGTGTAAAAGTATACAAAATAAAATACTTAGACAAATATTACTGATAAAATGTAGCCTCGAATATGAAACAAAGCATTTTCTTAGATTTCAGTTTTTTCTCTGTGATAAAAATATGAATTTGCATAAAAATCCGCCGTTCGTTGATTATTCTCGAGGATTTAATTAACAAAATTTTATTTAATTCGCATCATGGATATAGAGATTTTTGAATGGTTTCCATAAGAACAAATGCAAGATGCTCGTGTTACGGATTCATGGGATCACTTTGTACATGATCAAATTTATTAGGGGAAACCAAAATAAACGGCCGATCGCTATCAAGTTGGGAAGTCGAATCACGCCCCGAACAACTCTGAAATCTCAATTTCAGATCCCGGAAATGGCTTTGTCCCTGAATGGGCTTCGATCTCGAATCAGGGACCCTTCTGCTTTGTATATCGGCCACTGTCTTCTCGGTTCTTACAACAGGTGCAGGATAATAGCGACTACTGTCTGAAGTTTCCAATCTCGAGCAAGACGTCTATTTAATTTAAAAGCCATAACAATTACAGGAAGGCAGAGTGGCATGGGTCCAATATCATTCTGATGAAAATATCTCTAAGTTCAAGGATAACATTTTTTAACTTGAAACATTATGTTTTTAATTTTATCTTCGCTTCATTCATCGTTTTATCTCCTAATTTTTTAACGTTGTTTATTTTCGAACTCAAACGAAATTCCTGTATCTCCACTTTGAACTTTCAAGAAACCAAACTAAGCAGTACGTAAGAATAAGGTTTAATCGAACTAGTATTACATGATTTTATATACATCGATTATACTTATTAAATACCTCTACGGTACGTAGATCATTTGGTAAATAGTTGAAATTGTTATGTTTTTGCGTAAACAGTTGGTATTGAACGAAACTTCATTGATAGCTATTGCCGTTATTTGTCCTGACTGTATGGATTACCTAAATAACTAACAAATTGTTGTACGATATCGCCCAAATAATGAATATACGAATTAAGCAATTAAAATGGCATCGTATGCGTGAGTGGTAAGGAAAGTATTCAGAATGAAAGTAGAATGGAAAGGAAGATAAAATATGACGAGCGTTTTAAACGATGACGTTGGAGAATGGATTGTGTTTCAAGCGTTCGTCTGATGGAAAAGTTGGTCGTGCGAAAAACTGACACGTTCCGCGAAGAAAAATAAATGTATTCACAATGCGTGCAGAAAAACTTAGGAGTCCTTGAGTCTTTGTTACCGGAAATGTTGGATCTATGCGAAGAAAGGTAGGTGTTCGTGTGTTACTATCGCTTACGCAATCATTCGCTGGATAATTTTCAAAATCGTAAAATTACGTAATATAATTTTAACCGATATTACGTGTTATTCGATTCTGTGTGGGAACCAATGTCATGGCTTCCATCATCGTCAGAAATGTTACATCGTATAAATTTTCGCAAGTGTTTCGTACGATTAAAACATTCCCGTTGAAATCATCGATGTTACACGGCTATTGTTACACGATATATTCTACATATTGCATATTGAACGTGATAGATAGACAATGAAATTAATGACGAACGTAATAATCGTCCGGGCGACCGTTCAATATAAAGCACATCAGGCAATTCTGTTTTATCATGACGTTCATAACTAGATCGTAATGACACTGGATGTGCTTAGTATCCTTATGTAAAGCACAATTATCATAGACTTTCCGTGTTTTGTGTTCCATTAGATTATCCTGCTAGTTTCAGTTTATTTAATTTGTGCGTTTGCTAAGAAATTCTTTGCTATCGAGCGTTAATAGCAGAAGGCATAATTCGAGATAAGTACCTTTGACCTTATATATACTTTTTATCAATGTGATAACACCAAAGATGTGACCTATAAAACGAGTTCATTGGAATGTCTATGAAAATCGTTTGGTGGCCATAAAAAGGCAGCATGGTTTTGCCATTGCAGGTCGAAGCCATTCAAAGGCCGCGAAAGGTCAACGAGGTCGTGTCGCTGAATGTCTAAATCATTCGTGGATCGTGGAGAATCACCAAGTTCGTGTTACTAGCAATCTAAGTCACTTGAAAATCACAAAGAGTGATCAAAGTCGTGGCATTAGGTATTCCAATCAATTGGAAATTACGCACTGCATTGTCAAGGTTATATTATTGACTGTTGAGGCTATTAGGAATTTACGGGAAGTCATCATGTTCTTGTCATTAATATTAATAGTCACTTGGAAATTATAGTATTTCGAATAGAGTCAAAATTACGTTTTGTTATGAAGAATCAAAATCATTTATGAATGATTGTTACGAACTTTTCTGATAATTAATAAGATTGTGAGCTACACACCATATGCAAATTGTTGAGGTTGACTGATAGAACGAGTGGATGAATTTGCAATAGAAAAAATATATTGAAATAAGTATAGGTATAATTATAGGTATAATGTATACTAATCCAGATCCTCACTCTTACAGTGTTACAATACAATAGAAAGAAGGATAGGGATCACGTTCATATATTTATAGCAAAGGACATTATCAAAAAGTTAACCTTGGTGTGTAGCTCCAGCTGGAGGCTACAAAAAACAGCAATGGAAATCTACTTATACCTCTTTTATTTCTCGACCTTGTAACACAAAACAAAATTTATATTCAAGGGCACAATAATATGGACCTCTTCTTATTTCGATTTTTTTCACTAAATTTTATTCTCTTCGTAACAGGTCACGGATATACAAAAGTAAAGATGTAGAGTTTTTCTTGAAGTAATTACTTCAACACAAGTCAACGAAATGATCTTATTCACGTTACAAACTCATCTAGGTCAAAGTTTCTCGTAATTCACCTGATTCGTGAATTTCTTCTTCTGATCGTAAGTTTTAGCTCGTACTCAGCATGTACAAGGAGGATTCTACTGAAAAACGGTACGCTAGATTTGATTTTGCCATTTGCCGGTTCGCCCTATGGGCAATGTTAGATTTGGTACACAGTTAACAGGGAATATCATAAATTCCCAGCCGCTGCATTAGTTCACGGTTCACCGGCTACGATAGGATATAATCAGGCCAAGTCGAGCTGAAGATGACGCCCAGGAATATCCTCGATTCTCCTCTTCTCCCAGGTTTCATCTCGTTTCGTGGACCCCAAACCCCGAAATTCGCGGGATTATCCACGATATCTATGATTAATACCCGGCCCGAGGGCTGGTATCCGGTTTCGTTTCGCCTTGTTATCGATTTCGTTGTCGTGGAAAACCCGGACGTCCTTGTACCAATGATCGTGGACATTAATTTGCGCCTGGCTTACGGGCATAGTTATGATTAATCCGAGCAATGAGAAACAATGCGCCGTATGACCAAGCCTCTTGCAATGTTGGCGACAAATAATGAAACGGGGACAATACAGTTTCCATTCGACCGCCACTGGATGTTATAAATATCTAACTGGCCAATATACAGATAAATACACCACGTTCTTGCACCAAGTGTATTTAACGTTAGATTTAGAATACTAGATCTTGCAGCGAATAATTGTTTGCTACTGTCCAGTGTTTGACTATTAATGTAATGACACTATCGTTTAAAGGTGTTAGGTGATATCTTCTGTGTTTGATAAAACCTTGGTATTTAATGCAGATTGTGCACGTTGTGTATTTAATTTTTTTTTCAAATTTTGAAGGCAATATAATAACTTAATCTTAAGATTGTCATAATTACGTGTTTCTACGTCAACTACCGGTGTCACATTGTCATATCTCGGTCATTGACTTGAACTGTGAATTAGAATTTCCTCGTTCGAACAGTTGCTTTGGACCATTAATAGAAGTTATAAATATCTAACTGACTAACACAGGAATGAGTAGGTGACGTTCCTTGGATTTAATATCCCCTTGCTCTTCCTCGTGGAATAATTTTACGAGACTGTATCACATTTGTTTACATTTGAAGATCAGCAAAAATACAATAAGTTTTATTGCTCCTCTTATTTCAATGTCATTTCGTAACCGAAAGAGAATATTTTAATATAAAACGGCACAACACATTGAATTTTAAATCTGCCGTTCTGTAAAAAGTGGAAAACACCACCTATCATGTTCTTCCCGTGTAGGAAAACTTTAGATTTATTCTATTGAAATTTAAACGTTGAAATTTAGATACTGAAACGTTGATTGCCATCCTACTCTCGTGCGCCAATCTTAACAGCCAATAAAATACTATCGTGTCCAAGCCATTGATTGAAATTCTTCCTCAATTTTCGTCACTCAAGAAGCCATCTCATAATCCTAATTGTGAGCACAATTTGTTACGTAAGTAAACCGCAGTCAAAGTACAAGGTTAACTGAAACGGTAGTGATACTTGACGTCATACGTAATTGGAAAACTGGTTTGTTCGAAATGGTTGACCTCGGTTGAAACTAAACTTCCAAACCGACACGTGCCAGCATGATAGACGGAACTATGTAGTTTGTGTAAGCAAGAAATTCGCTCCGACGGATATTTAACGACGAAATTACACACAGTTCGTTCGATAGTTCTTTTGTGACTAGGAGAGAAGGTTGTGCATTGACGCCATTTGCATAGTTTGCCTAACCGATAGACGGTTTTGATCGTACGTTAAACCAGGCAAAGGGATAACATTAAATCGGTGTGGCCGGTGAACAGACGAGGGTAGAACGGCTCCGTGGTTGTTAAAGCAGCCAGGTTAAAATCGCTGCTGGCCGACCAACGTCATTGCACGATCGAAGGTTTATCGGAGTCTGCAGCAAAGGCTTTAATAATCATCGTTGCTCTATCGCGTTCCAGACCAAAGTTTCGCTCATCCTTCCACACTCTGCTGAAATTTTGTCACGTAATTAAGGCGCAGACTGACGCACGATGGGATTAAAGTTTCACCCCCTTCGTGCACATACATACGCCTGCCCTTTCTCCCTCTCTGTCTCTCGCTCCGTCCCTTGTTATTTCGCCGTGTGCTCTGATCTTCCGATATCCCCAGGAAGCTTAACCGACTGTAATCTGTTCGGCGCCTCGCAACTTGCCGGCTGCCGGATTTTCGCGACTCGAACGATTACAGAAGGGCGAACGCGTGTTTAGAATATTAATTGGCCCGGTTTAGAGAAATCGGGGGTACGTGGCGTGCGAAACACGAGCTGCAATCCCTTCGTAATAACCGTGTAGCGTATTCGTGCGGCAATTTAATCGTTCGCTGCGTTCTCTTCTGCTCGAACCTAACTTCTTGTCTTCGCTCCTATTATTCGTTGACGCTAAGTATCTTTACTAAGATACAGCGATTCTATCGGAACAATAGACGTTCTTATATCGAAGGTTATAATTAGACCGCGGCTGACGAAGCGTTCGCAAAAAATTCGACGACGCGCAAGTTTATAAATCGCGCAAGTTTATAAATCGCGCAAGTTTATAAATCGCGCATTAAATGAGAAAGGTACAAGAAATATCCACTGTGAAGCATGTGTCACAATATTTACAAACAACTTTTACTAGATCAATTTTATTAACACGGACATTTCAAACACCTTTCAAAAGTAGATGATAAATCTAATTTGTTCTACATTAAATGAATAATATTGGTTGACTCGTTGTGTCAGTATAGCTTCATTTACATTAGTCTGTATATAACCAACCTTGTTAATATTGTCTAATTGCTCGAGAAGACGATAAAAACACGTAGATAATCCTAAATACAAAGATAATTTCGTTAATAGATAATATACTCGTTTTTAAAATTGTTCTTCTATAAAGGATAGCAAATATAACTTATCGTATTGTTGATTTGTGGTTGTCACAGATAAATGAAAAGCCTCGCAATATTATCTAAAAAAAGACGATAAACTGAAATTTAAAAAGCATTAAGAAACACTCTGTGTGAGGATTCGAAGCACGGTCGCAATGATAGTTTCCGATAAAACGACCGAGGAAAGCGGACAAAGAGTTTCGCCCTTGGAACGTTCACTCGAATTGCCAGGTTTTACCAAGTATCAAGAAGCGAGGCGCGTTCGCGTGCAACCGATTACGTAAGAAATAACCGGGAATAATGGATTCGAACGAAATTGAAACGCGAGCACACTCGAACGTGAAATTGTGTCTGGTTTAATTTGCCTCGACCAGCGTAGTTGTTAACAACGTGCGCCTCGTGTTAGACGCGAGCAAATTCCCGAATATCGGAGATACAGGGAAACATCGAATTACTCGGAACAAACGGCCACCGATAGCAAATGCCGTCATGCCACGCACCTCTCTTTGTTCCTTTAAAGAAAACCAGTCACCGTTTAACCCGGTTATTGCAAGCTGTTTTCGCGACGAATTCCCCTGGCTCCGTTTAGACGAGCGAGATTGAAGGCACGTTTTCACGCACGCCAGCTTGAATATCGCCACGATCGTTTTTATGGTTTTGCTTCTAAATGCCTTTCGTTGGTTCAACGGTATCGTAATTGTAGCCTGTAAGTATCGTATTGTAAACCAGCGACGTTATTTTTAACCGATCGTATTTTAGCGATAATTTCAGAAGGAAAACGAGTATAGCGCTATTTCTTTGTCCTTTTACTAGTTTTTTATACAGTCTTGGATAAGAGTTTCAGTAAGCTACTTATCGGACGAAAATGTTTCGTTTTTATGAATGGATACGCTGAGTATTATTGTAATCCTCCGATAATTGACGAAGAAACGAGTATAGTCATATTTCATTCTATACTATTTTTAATTTATGTTTCTCACGTATTAAAACATTAAACTATCTTTCAAATGGAAATGAATAAATATAGAAGAATGTTCGACGTTATTTTAATCTTGCCGCTATTTCGTAAGTAGTATATGATCCGAAAGTAAATGATCATTTCGAAAAATATAGGTTTTGCGCAAGCTGCTTTTGTTCTCTTCACAGGAACAGATTTTTCAAGTATATTATCAAATAGTATTTTAATAAATTTAGTTCGTATTTTCTATTATGTTCACGATATTTCAAAACCTTGTTTTACATAATTCCGCGCGTCTCCTATCGTATCCAGATCAGGGTTATATTCGCTATAATATTTTTAAAGAACCTATGAGTTAAAAGATGGATAAACGAAGATAATATTTAAAGATTCATTTCCATGCAATAGTACGTAGAAACATTTCCTAGAAATATATTCGGCTTCCATTTTAAGATACATAACGTAGATAATTAAAAGCTTTTGCACAGCTTAGTTATTCTAATTTGAAGATTAAAATTACATACAATTTTTGTTGCTACTCAAACACACGCAAAAGCGTTTGCGCGGAGATTAACGACCAGTTCTTTAAATCTGAAGAGAGATCTTTCACGAAGTGACTCGCGGCCGGCATAATTAGCCTGATTAATTCAAATCCGAAGAGGAGGTAAAGAGACGTGAAAACCCTTTCAGTCAGACTGTCTCGCACCTCATAGACTGAGGTTTTATGTAAATAGACGTGTGTAAAGGGTAATGGCTCTTCCAAGTATTCCATTACGTTGTATTCGGCGGCTTGAATAAATTTAATCTCTAAACAATTACCTCCGTTAATATTCATGGCGAGTAAATAGTGTTATATCCGCGTTTATTGTCTGGCTACTGTTCGCTAATACTACTTACCGTAAGTATCTTCGCGATTCTTAGACTTTTCACAATATCGCGTCGTTTAAAATGAAGTGCGCTCTCATTTCTTAATAACGAGAAGAAAGGAAGGTTTCCAAGGCATGGCAGAACACGGAGGCGAAACATAACCGCGCGAAAGCACGCGTTTGGAGAACTTGAAACGAGTGGTCTAGTTATACGTGCGAGTATACACGCGATAATCGTACTTTGCTGTAACGGACTAACTCCACGTTGGCAGCGTTGCCTTAAAAATCAACGATGGCCAGGCAAACAATCCCGCGTAATCTTAATCTTCGCGGACAAGGGAAGAAAATTGTCGTTAAGCATAGCTCGAGCACAACTCCGTGCACACAATTACACTGAAGAAACACGTGAGATCCATGAAGACACGCACACCTGCTTAAGAGAAGGTATAACCAAGTTGCAACGTTCAAGCCCATTTCCTTGATCTAATCAAACTTTCTTCCTAAGGGTGTCAGGGAAACACGTTTGACGAGCGTTATCAAAAAGAGACCATCCCTTTCTTATCCTTCTTCCTCAATCTGCCGATTGCGTGGGACAAAGATAGAGAAAGATAGAACACAGTGAACTGGTTCCCTATCGAGCATACGGAAAACCGTGCCGCCTTTTCGCAATCCCTTTTTCTCCGTGATAGAAAAAAAAAAGACACACACACAACTGGTTAACACGAACGTTCTTTTATCTCGGCCGTTTCCTTCGAGTTGATCCACCGGCGACGAAATGCCGGCTGATTTATAGCGACCTGATTTCAGCCCCCTCTCCGCTAGAGATTCACCGTTTGTCCGGTTTATTTACGGTCTGAAAAAAGCTGAAGCGTTCCGGACCTCGCTTAGATAATTCGTTATTTATCCGGATACACGAGCTACGTACGAGAGAACCACGCCGTTTTCATCCCTTTTCATCGAATTGTCGCGATTCAACGACGCGCGGCGTTTTCCGGTCTTCAAAGCAACCGGCGGCTATTTATCTCCGGGGATCGAATGACCGGGTCGCGCCGTTTCCGGTCCTCGTGCCAACGAGATTTCCACCGCCAGGAAAGCGAACCACGTTGCATCGCGACGATTCTTCTCTTTTCAATGTGGTCGCTGTATAAGAAGGTGAAGAGACGACGAAGCCAGTGAAAAGGGATTGCAGAGGAGAAGGATCGTGGTTAGAATCGTCGTCGACGTACGCTTTGGGGGTAAGGAAGTTTGAAAGAGGACAGAAAAAGAAATGGCTCGGAGGAAGGGTGACGAGTAAGGGTTGTATTTTCTAAAGACGCTTACGCTTCAGCCAGCCGCGAAGTCACGGCGAGGAAACCAGGCTGCCGTCTATATTTACTCATTTTCTTTTGGGCGTTTGTCAAAGGGAGCGTCGTCTTGGTCGTCGCTCGGCGTAAAAATGCGCAGCTATTCCGTCTTGCCTAAAGGCTTAAGCTCGCATGCGGTAATCCACACACCGGTTCCAGCATCTCGTTTGGCAGCTTGGCTGGCTGATCCTCCCTCGACGCCCCCGCACACCTAGGAAATTTCGTTTAGACGCTTCGGGTTGGACGCGCGCGCAAAGGAAACGCAAGACCCGGTGTGGAATCTCGCTTACTCGAAAGGAAAAGGTCGATTTGAGGAATCCTCGTGGACAATCAGCGAAGTATGGATCCGCAGGAATTCTTATTCGGGATTTTTCTACTTTTGGTCATTCGATCAGTTCGCGTTATTCATTTTTCTATTATAGAAATTTATTTATTAGCTGTCAGCGTTGGTTGCATTTCCATATGTTTAAAATATCGATGAGCAGTCGAACTCTCAGAATATCCAAGATTTTTGACACCTATTGCAACAATAAAATTATTGCTACGTTTAACAGATAACGATTTTTGTCAATTTCTACTTCAGATGATATTATAATAAATCCATTGATCCATTCACTCGTTGATCACCAATGTAATAAGCAGGCTTTTCGTATGATTTTATGTTAATTATATACCTAAGGAAATAAAACCCACTTCGTTAAATATAACAAATACTTCATTTCATATATTACCAAAATGAGAAGTAATTCGAGGAAAACGTAGTTTGTAAATTCTAAAATTTTATTAGATCGATGGTAACGTCGTGACGCAACATTCTGTAGGAATCTTAAATTGGTTTCTTCTGAAACAAAACTCTTTGTTCTTATTTTCCGTCTTATCTGAGACGTGAAAGAAGATGAGTAATAGGGAAAGCTGTTTCTTCTTTTTTGCCAGATTTTTTATGTCACTGGGATGAATGCTAAGGAAGTTTTCGAGGGGGAAGTCTTCTTTTTGAGAACGATTCGTCGTCGATGACAGGAGACTGCGTCCCATATATTCGAGGAAATAAATGAATAGCAAGATATAAGAGGATTGATTCGGTTTCTTTCACTGTAAAAAAATGATCGTAATTTGCTTTAACGGATAGAAATATGTAACACGGTACATTTTCATACAAAGAAAGATCGATTTATATTTGCGCGATAATGAGTGAGAAGGAGAAAGGGAAAGGGATTTCGAAGAATGGGAAAAAGTATCAAGATCGTAATACGACGTATAGTATCCGAAAGAATTCGAAAAGAAAAGTAGAGACGTGTCTCGGACGATACTTGTGCAAAAATGGCCAAACTTAGAAGTTTCCTCGAGTTCTACTGCTTTCTTTGGCACATTCGACTCGTCTACGCTTTAACTATTTCCGTCTTGCTCCCGCCCATAAAAATCGCCCGTACTGATTCTCAGAAAGTCGATGAACTGATTTAAAATTTGGCACGATTTCGTGGAAACTCTTATCTTTGCCAATAATATCTATTTCTATTATGCTGCACAATAATCCTGGTTGTTTAACGCGTCCCTCGAAGATCGGACAACCTGGATTCATAAATCAGGGCCGAATTAAAAGAAATCCTAAGAAATCCTGTGTATAAATCGTGTTTTTTGCGCGAGGAGACGGCAGTTTGGAGCCAAACGGAAGAAAAAGCGGTGCGAAAACGGGCGAAACAAGGACAAGGAACTCGCAACGATCCAGGGAAAACGTCAAGGAGAGCTTTTTCTCGTGGAACGTCTGGTCCTCGCGAGCCCTTCTTAAAGTCGACGTGTTCGCTAGACATTTTTTTGACGGAAAGATACAAAGTATCGTGTGAACGAATCACTTGAGAATGCTACAGAACGATCCTGTTAACTTCGTGTGTCCCGACAAAGGACGATCGATCTGGAATTTGGACACAGAATTTTCTTCGTTCAATTTCAAATATCAGAAACTTCCAAACTTTGATTTGCGCATCCTCGTACTTTCACTAACTAGATTCAATCTATAATCTCGTTTAAATTAATTAGGACGCTCGAATGCAAACTACTTGAAATCAAATCGTACGATTAATAAGAGCAGATGTAGAAACTAGAACGGATACTTCAGTAGCATACAGCGAAGTCGTTTGAATTCAAGCTATTTGAACCACGTTGTCAGTGCGAACTAGGTATTTTACTTAACTTGAAATATAACTTCAATTTGCTAGATAACGTAGACAATGCCATTTTCAGTTTCGTACTTGCTGATATTAGACTTTTTAATTTCGGGTTTCTACAATTGATATACACGATACATATTTGCATCAAACGTCTTGCAGCTTCTACATACATTTTCTGATTAGTTTCAAACTTTGCGAATGTAACCATGACAGTGGTTCCTCGTACAGTGCTAATGTGATTTCAGAATGTTCCATGTAACACAAGCGACATGTGAATAATTTAAATTCTTATAAATACGTATAATTACATTATACAACGAACGATAAATTACCATAACTGTCCGAACGCTGATTAGCGCCAATTAGCGTTTTTAGTCAATTTAACTAACACTAGCGAATTTTAAAGATACATCGCCGCTAATGTAATTTACTCAAATTCGCCGACGGTTTAGTGTTTCATTAGACAAAGATGCTGTGTCCCTCGTTCGAGAATCTTCGCGAGACTATACTGAGGCCATCCACTTTGGACGCCGTGGTAAACGTCGGTCGAATTGTATTTCGGATTCGCGGCGAAGTTACGTGGTCTGCCGACGTCGAGATCGTATTTCGATCAAGCGCTGGAGAGACGCGCGAGACGCGGTTTTATGTGCTTGCCTGGCGATAAAGAAAATATGCCGTGGCATTCCTTGCAAATATTCTCGCCAGCTATCTTCGAGATTACTACGATATAACGTCGTTGTGCGGACACACCGGCTAAAAATCGAGATACACACGCGATTCACCGATGGATTTTGTTGCTACTCGAAACTTCCTCGCGTGCATTTACGTGCCAAGAGTGGTTGCCGGATTGTAAAGTTACCGCTGAAGGGTCTGCGGTGTCGTATGTTTCGTGAAAACTTGCTGCTCCTGTTTCTCGAGATTGAAGTTAGCTTGGGAGAAGCAGCGGGGTATCCACTTGCGAGCCGTTTCGTTTACGAATCGATGTTGAAAGGATCTACTGAGGGAATGCTTAAGTCACAATTGCACTGGTTTGCAGATGTTTTAGAAATTTGGTCGATGAGATCGATCCACATATACGAAACGAATTTTTATGATCGTCATCTTACATACGTTACACTCTCCTTAGTCGAACTCAACAAACTATTCATTCTATTCTGCAATAAGATCATTCGAACCCTTAGAACACTGAATTTCTCGTATTTAAATGAATTCTATAATAGTCAGAATAGATGATAGTGCGACTATGTTACGTTTGATGAATAAACTAGAACATTCCAGTGAGATTCGTTATTCTTTGTCCATTCTTCATCGATACATTGGGCCTATTATCTTGTCGAACAATGATTCGTAACTAATGAATTCCGCATACTGTTCGCCAATTCACCTTTAGTGCTCAACTAGAAGTAGAATTTATCGCTGGTATTCATTGAATTGTATATTTTCCGC
The DNA here is from genome assembly GCF_051014615.1 of Bombus vancouverensis nearcticus. Classification (NCBI taxonomy): domain Eukaryota; kingdom Metazoa; phylum Arthropoda; class Insecta; order Hymenoptera; family Apidae; genus Bombus; species Bombus vancouverensis. The sequence goes on along the minus strand of NC_134921.1, from coordinate 8,299,454 downwards.
TTCCGTTAAGTAAGGAACACGCATTTAACTACTAATACTCTACTACTATATAGTGCTAATTACCGCGTTAATAATAAATCATTTGCTGTATTCTTCTGCATATACAGTGATTATATCGCCCTATTACGAAACAATGACTAAATATTTTACAATTGCAAAATAGAAAAGGAAGAAATGCTAAAATATCAGTTTCTAAGGATATTTTAAAATGCTGGCAATATATTTTATCGAAATTGTTCTATCTATGGCAGCGTTGGCGAACGTAGGCTGAAATAGCAGAATCTGAAACAGTTCGTTACCCTCGGTCAAAGAATCGTTGCCCATCCTCGAAACGAAAGCGATATCCCAGCTAGGGGTTAGGAAAAAATTATGCGGCTAATCAAGAATCGCGAGTGTCGTTCTCCGGTCGATGTATCACTGAGGATCCGCCGCAAGAAATAGCCGGATCGCTCGAGTCTCGGGTCAAGGGGTGGTTTTAGAAGGCAAAGGAGGGTAGCTGGTACGTGGAGGGCAACCGCAGCCCACATCCGACTTTATGAACCGCCATCACTCATAGAATCTTCGCCGCAATCTTTCGTGAGAATCCCTTAGAGAGGCTTGCACGGGGAGAAAAATGTCCGACGGTTTGGAGAATCGATGAGTTTGCATTAAACATCTCCAACCGACCTCCGAAAGTCGGGAGAGAGGATACTCTCTCTCTCTCCAAAATGATAGCCCTGCATAGCCCTACAGTTCCTCAGAAATCACGAATCCACGCTTCCAAGAGATAGAAGGTATAAGAACAGTGGAGCGAGTTTGGAATCAGGAGAACCGAGCTACCTAAGAACCAACCTGGACTATGTAGGCCAGGCACGTGCCATTCGCATTGTTAGGAAAATGTTTCACCACTGGTGAAAGGGCTGAGAGAATAGAATCGTGCTAGAAGAGGTTCAGTTTGGAGTATAGAGAAGGAGAGTTGTAAGTGCCACGTATGGAGCGTTTTATCTGTCGATAAGGATGGCGATTCAATTAAAATTCTTTAATTTTGAAATAATTGAATCTTGAAATGTTGAAATCTTTGGAATGCCGAACTTCCTGGCCTGCGAAATTTCAAATCTTTAAAATTACAAACTTTCAGATGCCTAAAATTTTTTAATTTCAAATCTCTTTTAATTTTCAAACTTTCGACATTTTTAATTTTCAAATTATTGAGATTCCGAGTGCCCCACTTCCTGAAATTTCTAATTTCCCAATACCTTCTAGACAAAATTACGAACCTTCGAATCCTTGAAATGTCGAATTTTCAAACTTTCAGAATTTTATATTTTAAAATTCTTATCTTGAAACCTTTGAAATTTTAGATCTTCAATGTCCAATTCTTTGAATTTAAAAAATTTTGATCCACGAAATTTCTTGTTCCATTGCTTCAACGTGAATAGGTTTCTGTGTATTTTAACCAAGGCTAGAACTGTGGAATATTTTTTACAAGATCGTACGATTTGTTTGGTAGAGTATACATATATGTAATAAAATGCATTAGCGGAGCTTTAGCTACAAAGCGCAAGCCATCCACGGACACAATGTTCCCAATCGATATATTTCATTAAAAACGACGGAAAAGGAAGATATTAATCAAGGAATATTTGAAGAGAGAAAATACCAGCTAGAAAAATATTTCTCGTTCCACTGCACACTAAAAACGAGCCAGTTAATAATCTTCCTTTTTTCTTTTTACAACATCCAACCGAGATACGAGATTGTTAGGTTCGCATTGCTGGAAAATTGACTTCGAAAAAAGGTCCACTATTTTCTTCTGTTAAAATGATTAAATAATGTTGTAGTAGTTCTCCTGAGTTTATGATTCTAATCACATAAACGAAATGCTTAAAGAATTTACTTTTATAACCTGGTGCTCTAATCGTAGAAAATTTAGGAAATTATTGCTTAATTTTTTAAAATATTGAAATCTCTAAGAATTATTAACTCATGTGGTACCTTAGATTGGAAAGAATCGTATGCTTATAAAACTCTAAAAAATTACTATAACTTATAATTAATATAATTTTCTGTTATTTAATGAATTGGAAGAACGTGAAAGGATTTTCAAAGAACGAACTTGTGTAGCTATTCGATGAAACTTAAAACCCTATGGAAATACATTGCCTTTGAATCTTTTTTAAATTCTACATTTTTTAATTCTTCATATAAAATTTTAATCGGTTGATTATTACCTTAGCAATTTAAAATCATTATATTATATTCTATCTCTATAGGACGTGTAAAAATTTTCAAATAATATATCAACGAGTAACTTGTGTCAGATAAAAATAAATTTGGTGGAACGATTCTCCAGTGTTTGTAACGAGTTGCTATGCCAGTTGGTATCTATCATGCCAGTTGGCTCATCCCACAAACGCCTCTGTTCGCGACATTTTCTATGGGTCGTAGCTCAGTCACGTAGAAACGTAATGTGTATCGTTTACGTGTCCCACGGTATTTGTTCTTCCATTTCTCGAACCGTTCGTGCTATGCACCTTTACGCTATTATCCGTGGAACCGAATGCAAACGCGTGGACCGCGCATAGTATACGATGCCCAGGAGAATACGTTCATTTTCATCGAATGTTGGGAAGGGGGGGCGGACTTGCATTCGGTACGAAGCCAGACAATACTTTTTAATCGTGCGCCTCTTTTTTCAAATTGAATATCCATTGGCGATATACTTGCCACAAATTCTACCTGGGCTATTACATAATGGGTTTGATATATGCCGATATTTATTAGCTGTTGTAGCAATACACTAGGATTCGTAGTACGATCGAAGCCCGAGACATTCTGTCTCATAAAAATTCATTCATTTACTTTTCTCAAATATGCATTTATACCGTATTTATTTGCATATACAAAAACTACAAGCTATCGCTATTTTATCGATGTAGAGGACGCGGGTCGGTTGGACTGTAAAAATATGAACCTTTATGCGAAGTTTATTTCTGCTTTCGGTGGAAAAATAATAAACATGTTTCGTATAAAACAGGAAAAGGAAGAGAGAGAGGAAATACGGAATTGAAAGAAGAAAGAGAAACAGAGAAGAAAATGATACGAAAGGAAGGAAAAAATAAATAGATGTGAAATGAAAGCAGAGAAAAGGAAAATGGGGTAGAAACGGGAGAAGGACAAAGAAGAAAGAGAAGGAAATGGATTTGGGTTAGTTTGACTTGCAATTACACAGATGAGACGCCATTGTTACTATTTCCACTTACTGTTATTTCCTATCGAGCAAGCGTATAGTTACTCAACAAAAATCGAGCGGTCGACGACTCCATCAACCATAAATTGTTGATTAATTCAGGAATCGTCCGGAGACTTGTTTCGAAAGTAGAATAAACCGCGGAATTTCTTGAGATCCTAGGGGCGGGACCCCGGGGGGCCGTACGTGTCCTGCGGGTCGAAAGTAAGTAAAAAGTAAAACGAGAAAGGCAGCGGGGAAGAAAAACGAGGACGCCGAAAGTACAAGGCTCGCCCAGAGCAATAATAATATCGGAAAGGTCGAGCTTATACTGCGGCGAGGTTTTCCCGATAGTTCGAACCTGGCGAACTTTCTGCCAAAGTTGCGAAGCTTTAAAGCGAAGGCTTTAACGGGGCTTCGCGCCTCGCGAAACTCTTCTTTCCTTTCCTTCTCCCGTGGAAACTCGCGTGAAAGAAGAGGAAAAAGGGCAGGGAAGAAACTGAAGGAGGAAAAGAAAGGGTTGAGAATAAAAAAGAAATTGGAAGAAAGAAATGATAGGTACAAGAAGAATGCTACTGAGAGTTCTGCTATATATATATATATATATATATATATATATATATATATATATATATATATCGATCTTAAGACGCGCTCGAAGTTCATTTTCTGGTGCACTTGACTGTTCTACGTTCCCTTTGGAATTTTTATTATTCGCTGTATTTATCTTACCGATCGAGAGTGGCCGGATGGAATAAATTGTTTTGGAAATGAGCACCTACGAATCGGCACGTGAGAGCTATATATCCCCCACTGGCATTCGCGAATCGAGTGAACATTTAATTCGTTCTCTACGAGCACCCCTAAATAGGCTTTGTCTGTTGTGGCCAACTTCTCGAGCGTTAGCACGGGATATTCATACCCGTTTATTCGTGCCTCTGCGCGAGTCTCGCCTGGCATGGACGCATTTAATAATTCATTCGGATTAATGCGAATTGCACTTGAATACATAAAGATCTCGCCGCGTGGACGGATTCATATTTGATCGTCATTTTAATTGGGCTTGTTTTCAGTTCGCTGGAAGTATCAACGCGTGTTAATCACTGTTATGTCGTTCTGGTTCGGTGAGACGCAGCCGCTAGGAACGAGTTATTCGAAAAAATCGTCAACCGTTTGTTATCTTCGAATAGTATGTTACTAGGATACTATATCGATAAATATTTAAATGTACATGTAAATGATTAGAAGCAAAATGGCGAAAATGGGCAACTAGTTTTCCAGTTGTAACTATACTAAACTTTCTGCCAATTTGTGTCGTTAATTTAACAATTTAAGAATTCATACGATAGGGTTTCATAGTAATTCACGTTGTTTTTATCGATTTTTGAGTAGGAATGTTTTTAAGGAAACATAACATTTGACGAAATTCGAATTTGAAAGCGAAGGGGCATAATTATTAAGACAGTTAGCAATATCTGATCGCTTTTAAAATTACGATATTCTGAGGAGCGATATTTTGAACATTTCGAAAAAGCTACAGATTTAGCAATTTTGCTATATTGATTGACAACGTACTGAATTTTGGAACTGCTTTTCTCTAAAAAAAAAAAAAAAAAAAAAAGAAAGAAATGTGACTTATCGTGTCTTTCCCCCGTAGCTCTCGAATGTTTTCTACCCTCCAACAAATAGAATGTCGATATTTGAACAATACAGTCGATATAGAGTCAGAGAGACGCCGGATACAATCTCTTCGAAAGAGCAACCGAAGATTTCGATCACGTCGAAGCGTAATGGTCAGTAAATAACAAATGACCCATGTCTGGATGGGAGGAGCAGTCATCATCCTTCATCGGAGTAATAGTCGAGGAGATGCTTTGGAACTTTTGTGAGCGGGCCAACGAAGGCGCTCGTCGTTTCCTTATTCCCATTCAAGCGGCGCGAAGGGGAAACTTTTGCCACCGATTCCGGGCCGAAGCTTCTGTTCTAATTTCCACTCGATGATAAATCGGTAATAAGTCTGTTCAACGGCTGCAACTTTTCTTCTCTCGCCTTCATCGTAGAGCGTTGCTCCGTGGCTTTCTTACTCGCCGAACAAACATACCATTGGTTCTCACCGAATTTTTCTCGCGCGTCTTCCTGGCCAAAGCAACGCACTTGTTTACCCAGTGGAATTCTCGCCGATGGCAAGTGAAAATTGCGGGATGCTTTCGTTGCAACATTCATCGATTATTCATTCAGGAATATCCGATGAAACTCCGTTTTCCGTAACACGATTAAACAAACGCTTAATTTGCATGCCACTGGAGCCGAAGTCCACTGGAATTGGAAACACAGAGAAACATATACGAAATCCTCGAACGAATCTACTTTTGTATCCTGTTGATGTATAGCGTTTTCTTCATCTTTGTGTGAGTATATTTTAACATTAGAGTAAAACCAGTCTCGGATCTATATAAGGTGATAGGTTCGAAGTGAAATAAGCAATGAAATATATATAATCGTCTTTCGATCCCCGAAGAAGCTCTAAGAAACGAGTCGTATAAGGCTGTAAAAAAAGATCTTAGAAAGTTCCAAGAGGATGCAGAAACTAGCTTTCGTCTCTAGTCGTGTTATAGAGCTTTAACAATTAACCCTAACACATGTAGCCGTAGCAAATTGTAAACGTTGATCCTCAAAATAGCCAAATGCCTCGCCACGTACAATAAACTCGCTAACGCTGGTTACGTAATGTAATGGTTTCCTGATTGGAATTTCCTCGAGTCGAACCGTGCTCGATTTTGTACCCCCCGTCCCCCTCACTCGCAATCGATTTGCGTTAACCGAACAACGTACACTGCCGGCGATGTTTCGTTACTAGCGAAAAACAAATATCAGAGATATTTTGTTGCAACGTTTCGATATCATAAAGAATTTGTTATTGTTTTTCCCAATGGCGAAACGATTTGATGAACTGTGCAAATTTTATGAGACGTGATGAATGTTCGCAAAATGTACAACACAGACGTTATTTATTGAATACGATGTAAAGAGATTGCGTATTTATACGTATCGCGTGATGGCAAAGTGTTTACATTAGAAAATTTTATTAAAAAAATGTATTAGGAAACGAAACAGACACCACAGATTTTTGTAATTTCATTGTGACAGCTACACAATAGAGAAAGTTCTGATCAGACTTGAGACTTTGCGTACGTTTTAATTAGTTTTTTTTTTAATTTTGCAATACAGGTGGACAGACATATTCACGTTCGAATCTTCGAGGACGTACTTACACCGCCGTTTTGGACATCCTCGCGGGATCCGGACGTCCGTGAATTTAACCGCTGACTTAGCTTGAGATACGACGTTCCCTCGATGCGCGCTAATGGTCTTCGAAAAGTTTAATCTGTACTTGGGATATCGTATGCATTAGCGACGTACTTGTATTATAAACTTGGTTACTCTTACGCGGCAAGTTTGATCATCGATACAACTTGAACGTTACTGGAATATCGTTAACGACACGGTAATCGGTTCTCAGCTGTTCCTTTCAGGTGCTTGATGAAACATATGATCCTATAATACGTGTGGTGCTGAAACGATAGGAATGTCACGTCTAGAATTCGAACATGTTTCATTCACATTGAAGCAACGTTGACTTTCAGCCAAATTTTTACGCTTTAGATATAAATTGGTACGTATTATTTTAACGCGTTATCTACAATAACTCTGAAATTTTTTAACAATTCACATCTTCCTTGTTTTCTTTCTCCAATGAGCTCTCTTTCTACGCAAGTCGAAATGTTTATCCATCTTTTGATAAAGATAAGAACAAACAAGTGACAACTACCGTTTAAAATTACAAGAAATTGATTCATTGGACATAAGAAAAAAACGTATAAAACACTTCAGTGCTGTAATTATATCCCGACTCTCTAATTTCTCAATCATATCACCTTCATAGAAATATTACGCATACAGCACACATTTTTTCCATGCGCACGCAAAGCTCCACGTATCTTGTTTAAATTATTTTTCGCTAGCTATCAATTACTCAATGGACATTTACTCAGTTCTCTGTCATTCGTCACCTACATTAATTCACATTTCAAAAAACGTTCCGCGATTATTAAGCTTCAGATTATTCAGCAGTAGAATGTTGTTTGTTGTCTCGCGAGCAAATAAAACAGAAGCATAGAGTTGACAAACGCAAATACATTTCCGTGAAAAAGTGCAGTAGCAGCTGAGTAATTAACAGAAAGTTGCAACGTAATCTCTACGGTTAAAGACAATCCCGGTGATTAATGCACCTTTCTGTCTCGTTCTGATGACCGATTTTATACCCGGCAAGGGACGTACCATTATTAAGCGAACTTTCAACCTGAACGAATCCCACGGTTCCAGCTGCTGCATTTTAATCTCCAAAGTCCGGTCGCATAAACGGCAGTCGGATATTCCAAATAGTTGCGCATATGTTTGCAGGACAGTATGCCCCGTATAGTTTCGGCGAAACTTTCTCAACGTGCAAGAGGGTACATGTTCGTTTCAAGATTTAATAACTTTTTAAACTATACGTGCTACGAATTCCCAACTGTGAACTTTAAAATCTATGAAACTACCTCTAGAGACGGAAACTGGAGAAGACCGATCCTTCAGCTCGATATTTTTATCATTGAGCATTTGGTAGTTCGATAATAGAATAATGCTTTGTATTCATTAAGAGCTTATATATTGTGCTATTCAAAAAGTCCGTAGTCCTTTCTTCGTGCGTTTATATCCGATAATATTCAGCAGAATTCATTGTATTTCAGCGCATTCACTGTATCTAGACTGCGTACTCTTGCAGCCTGCATAAAGACTTATTTCAGCCGTTAAGTGTCGTAACAAGTTTGAAAATATTTTATTACTTTGCATATTACATGCATTTTGTACGTTTCCGCATATTTCATGTTTCTCGTAAATGCATAGAAGTTCGCAATTCAGTTACAATGGATGCGTATTCTGACGAAATCTATTTGTAAGAATAGCTTTGTTACAAGTTCCGAAACGCTTATAAAATTCCTAAAATCACCACCATTTCTCTTCTGTGTTCTTCTTAGATTCTTTCTGATCTTTGACTTATCTAGAATTATTATTTTCTATGCTACTTAAGGAAAGTTACAAATGTCATACGAACGATATAAAAATTCGTTGTTGGCGAAAGAAAACAGGAAAGAGAAATAAATAAGAAGCTTCTGCATAGCTCGTGCCATCTTTTCCTGCCAGGATGCATCGTTGTACACTGATGAAATTGGCGAACGAAACGGTAGCAAGCTTCGATGCCCTCCCACGGTGTGTTAGTGCGCGAATCTGTTTACCGGTTCTATTTACGAGGTTGGGCAACCGTGTAAACCATCCTGCTAATAGAATATGCCCATATTCTGGCCCCGTAGGAAGCATAAGGGCTCAGACCCGTAACGAGCAAGCTCAGCACCGGCGCGTTATCGCGATTTTCCCCGGTTACATTCGGGCCGAGTTTCAACTTTACACACAACGAGCTATCCCGTGCAATCTGCCTCGTTCCTGGCCGAAACTATTGAGTTATTTAGCAGTTCCGGGACGATTATTGAAACGAACCTCGAATCGCAGCCTGATTTGTGGAATGGAATGCTTGCACTAGAGTTAACTCCACGGATTGGATAACGTCGTACCCAGTCATACTTTATGGACTAATTTAGGTTGTTTGCGAGGTTGTATGTGAACTACGATCTGCGTGGAAACCGTGCTTTGTTGGTGAATTAGTTTTTCAATATTTATTTTCTAACTCTGCCATTTCTACTTTAGTTTGTGGCTATGTATTCGGAATTATAAAGTGAATGTTATTATAGCCACAAGCCAATTATAATCGCATAATCTACAAACTGCACGTAAACGACGCTTAACTCCGTTGTTTTTAATTTTACATGTTCGCAATTATAAAATGGAACATGGTGCAAATTTGAAACAAGTCATGGGATCGAGTTAGTCAGAAACTATATTGATGAAAATATTTGATGAATTTTGTTAATTTCACTTGGAATTTTCTATTATTATACTATTTTCTCGCTAAGAAAAGAAAGAACTTACGAGCAAGTCATTTGTTTCTGGGGGATTGAATATCAATCATATACCGGTGTAACGAAATTAAAAAATCTATGAGTGAAGCTCATCAATCTTAAATAATCGTAATAATCGTAAATAATCTTCTTGGGTTTTTTAATTTTCAAATGACTATTAACGTTACAAACTGTTTAATGCTTTATTCTTGCAGCTAATAAATCAATCATTTCTGTAATTACTAGAATCAATGTTTTGTAGACAAAGTGTTTTCTACGGAGATAAATGTTCGCATATTATTATATTTGTTTTTCATCATATCGCTTCAATCATAATTATTTATGCATGGTAAATTTACGTTCATATTAAACGACGGTGTTACGCCACGAGGCTTACCACAGGCTGTATTTCTAACCGTCGCTCGCGGTCCTACAGTGTCGTAGACAGATCGTCTTATCTGCCCGACGGAACATATACAATGTATCGACGAACGCATAGTAGTCACCAAGCAGCGAGTTCTAGAAACGTTAATGTCGGTCCGTTACCTTTTCCACACAAGAAGGCGGCATACGTGATCATAGGCGCGAACGTGGCGTGACCCGAGCGTAGTGGGGGTCGTCTCCCAGAGAAGATAAAGAAATGATCGAAGGGCAATCAGTCTCTTCTGAAGAGTCAAACGTTATACATCAAGAGGTCTGACGATTAAAATTAAAGTCGCATAATCTAACGAATTCATTGAGAGATATCGGTAAAGTCGGGCGATTTTCTGCAACATATTTACTGTATTCATTGTTAAACAATTTGTGACGTGTTCATTATATTATTTTTAAATATTGTCAAATATACTATTTTATGTTAACCTATTAATACAGTGTTAAATTCATTTGATTAGCAGAATCGTAGCGATAATTTACGCCTCTCGTTGACGCGTTTTCCTAGCGACCGCGTCTCTCCGCGAACACCGTAACAGACGGTATTTTTTTTACCGTTAATTATAATTTAAGGATGAAAAAGATGAAAATGTTCTTAAGTGAAACGACGTTTTAGTACGGGAAAGATATAAATCGAAATTAAACGAAATTTCGTACAAGGAAGAAAGGAGAGCACAGGTTGCGTTAAGTAGGAACAGTTTTAATTAGAATCACATTTGATAGTGAAATATACGCAGAGCAATTGAGTTGGTCGCAACACGGCTCTGTTGAATATTTTAATTGAGTAATTAGAATCCCCTGTTTCCCCTGGCTTCGTTCTTCTTCTGTTCTCCGTACCCCAATATTCGTTTCAAAGGACGAACTGAATTTCCTGCTCCCAATGCTACGTAGGACGGCAAGTGCTGATTAGAAAAGGGGGAAACAAGCCGGTTCACCAGGACATTTATATCCAGTGACCCCTGTTGAATTACTAAAACGCGACCGATATTTAATTACCCCGACTCCATTTGCCCAAGCGTTAATTTTAATTCAATCAATTAGCGGATTACGTGGCACTAACCGTCGAATATTCCTATGAAATTAGCTTTTATTAATCCTACTAAAATAATATGAACAATATCCGAATCTATTCTATTACATGGCTATTGACGCTTTGGGTATTAACTAAATGTTCTAAACGCTAAAGAATTTATAAATTTATTCGAAACGTGTACGGAGCGTATAAATTAACGATGGATTAATAATTAAACTAAAGCAGCAGTTATTATTGGAATTATTAAAATTATACCAGTAATATGTTTTATTATTTGTTAGATATATTAATAGATACATTTACTGTTATTATTAACATCAGAAGATCTTCTACGAGTTTAAAAGAATCTTGTCGTCTTCCCTTGTAATAAAGAAATTAAGGAATTAATAGCTTTATAAGATTCGGCAATGAACTGCAATTTTATCATTTGACTTTTGACTTTTCCTGTTCTGTTATTATTCCAATGTCCACGTGTAACTATGATTATAACAAGTAGAGAGTACTATACTATTTGTTATACTATTTGATGTCGTACGATGTCTGACAAAAGAATGCTACGAGCACTTCAAAGAACCTAAGATTATGCGAATCGATCGTTTTGTATCATCGGCGATGCTTTAAACGTGAACGAGAAGATCGAGAAATGTGAGAGATGCATCAAAATCGTCGATTGCATACACAGGCACCGAGTTTGTAAAGGAAACGGTAATACGAAAATTCTAGCCGGTAGAAGAAAAAAGAGAAGCAAAAAAGAGGACTTTTGAAGGCCTGGCAATCGTATAAATAGCCAAGGTTCAGGCGTATAGCTCCAGTGAATCGGTGGAAAATCATAGAGCGAAACGGTTGAAAGGAGATCCTTCGGCAATGCTCGAAGTGAATTCAATGCCGAAATCAACGATACGATCCTGTAGGAAAGAATCGACGTCGTAGTTCTAGAGCCAACTACCAGTTTCGAATAGAAACTATAGGTGCCGTACGGAAAACTCTGTCATGAAACAAGAAGTGGGTAACAACGGTGCATCCTTTGCAGGCATTCGATCGTGCTCGCAGGTATTTACCCTTTGAAACGATCGTTAAAGAGAAAGAGAGGAAACGCGTGGACTAAGTAAATTTGTTCGTAACTTGGAACTATTCATTTGGAAAAAGTTATAACAATGCGGAAAAAGAGAGAGAGGGAGAGAGAGAGAGAGAGAGAGTTTATATCATTAGAAAAGCAGAACTTCGCGAGGTTCTCTAGATTTCGTCGATTTTTCTTACGTCAGATTGCAGGCGAGCATTGTTCAGAGCTTCAATTACGATTTCTTATCTCTGTGTGATGCATTCCATTGAAATTACAAGGCACGAACACGGACGAAGGAACCGACGAATTTAAGGGGTCGGTTTGCGTGTCAGAGCAGAATACGTACGCTGACTGGTATTACACCATAATTTCACTGCGCTTTTTTTTCCTCTTGCTTCACCACGCGACGCGGTACGGTACGAGGCTTTCCGTTGTTCCTTTGATTACTTCAGACCACCCTCCTCCTTTCTCCCGTCCCTCTTTTTCCATTCTAGCCCGCTTCTTCCCCGTTCATTTCCGGGACGACTCTAAATTCACGGACGAGGTAAACGATAGGAGCGGGTCGAAAGGTATCGCTGGCCGTGCTTTTGGCCAACTTCGAATCTAAGGGGAAGATCAAATAACTGAACGTACGTGCTGTGACTAGAAGCCACCGAAATTTGGAGAATCACCAAACGGTCAGAGATTGCGGTGGACCCTGTGGAACACGTTTGTTTAAAACACAGTTTCCTTGTTTATCGTTTCTGTGGGCAGAGAAAAATCAAGAATAACCAGTAGAGCAAGATTGCCATATAGTATCCTTGGAAAAATTCTCCGGATTTTCCTGGCTGTATTTAAATCGACGGCATTCATACGCGTGCTACGTGGCAGATACTGCCCGCATAAATTCAAATTTGAATAAATTTGAATAAACGCACCATGGAGGAACGCGTAAAGAATATTTCTCGCGTATCGTCCCGGCTCGTTTCTTCGTTCGTTCATAACTTCCTATTTCGAGAATCAGCGATAGTTCTCCCGGATCAGACGTGTGTTTATTCGTTCACCTTGAAATTAAAAATGGCGGACGGCAATACGAACATGTTAAGGTAAAAAGGCGCTACCGTGCATAAGCTATTGGCACCGCAGATTATTAGACAAATTAATCCAACGCCTCTTTTTACATAAATTTGTCGGTTCTCATGTTAGTTCAATCTGAGATAGAAAGAGTGGAAGAGAGTGAGAGAAGGGGAGAAGACAGATAAAACTAAAATTTCTGGAATTTTTAAGATATCTCTATGTCTGGTTCGTACGTCAAGTTCTGATATATCGACGATCTTCCCAAGTATTCCCTGGCGCAGGAATCCGATCGATAGTCACTCTTTTTGGTCCATTTCCGCGTGTGCGGAGCAAAATTTCTCCTCGTGGTGCTCGATAGCGCGTCCCATCGACATTCGTTTCGCCGGACGCTTACAGGTTTTCCATTTCATCGGCCTGCCACGGGACACCATTAAATCGACTGTTCCGTGATAGTAGCGAACAACCATGACCATGGCGAGGGATGGACGGTCGTGACGGTAAATTAATTTCACGACAACTCGTCGACGCTTCGTTATCGGCTGCCAATCCCTTCCGTTACTCCTTCCTTCCCCGGAACGCATATCGATATCGTCTGGGATATCGTTGAGCGATTTCCAACAATTTCGCGTCTGCCTTGTAACAATTTCAATTTCTGCCCCGACGAAATCCCATTTTACCCGTGGAACACAATGGGAAATTTTATCGAGCGCCATAGCTCTGTCTCACTCTTTCCGTTCGCGTTCAACGCACCCTCAACCCCTGTCGACCGTTTCGAGCCTCGTTCGACACAGCGCCGTTTTTCCACCGTTTCCACCCACTCTCACGGGATTATGTTAATGGCGATTCCCTCATCTCTGCGTTCGACGAAATCCTGGTTAATGGCGAATCGAGTGATTCATATAAATCAGCTACAGCGTAACCTAATTCGGCGGAAAGATAATAGTCACCATTTGTGACCCCTGAAATCGTTGGATGGTTGTTGAGTTATGAGAATGTTTTTCTTTCTTCGGTATATATCATTTGGCAAACTCCAATAATAAATCCGAGATGGAAAGGATCGGTGAAAGTGACTGTTGCGCCATTATGACACGGTAGCTATATATCATACGCGTTTATTTAATCCGACCAAGAACGAAACTTCATTCACGCCCAAATCACGTTGATCTGGTGTATAATGAAGTGGTTAGCGAGATAAACGTCATCATAATGCGAAGCATAAATTATGTTGATCGGAGATCAAGTACAACCAGTGACAAAATTCTGCATATAACCTGAGTTTTATGTAGGTCAAGTTATTTTATTTTGCCAGAGAACCGTGTACATTTTCGTGTCTGCATAAAGTGGCTTTGTATTTGCTCAGTATATTAACGTATTTCCGGGAAGAATTAAAGGAACACGAGACATTTAAATCGCAGAATTTATGAAACGAAATTACACCAGTAATTACTCAATCTTTAATTTCATCAATGTCAAATAAATTGTAAAATTATTTTCAAAATTTAAAGTACATATCTGAGTTTAATTAATAGAATGTTTAATATTAAAGATATTGTTAAAACAACATTGACATCTTTTTCATGATATCTCAAAAAGTGGTACATGTAAACTTTTATAACTGGTTGTATCTGTAGGTTGAAATAATTTATTTCTCACATGAGAGCCTTTTCACGCAATTGTACCAGTGTTATTAATAAAATTTTACAAGCCACAGGTTTCAAATTACAAATATTAATAAATACCCTTGCATAACAGTGACAAGCTTGATAATGAAATGAATCAAATTCTAAAATTAAATTTTGCAAAATATACATTATCTGACCTATTTGACAAAAAATAGCATAAAAAATTACAAACTTGTAAAAGAGGTATTTATACTAAATGATTAGTTGACAAATTACCTATTATACAAGATCATACTGTTGTATTATTTTCACTGTTGCATTCATGATGAAATTACGATAGAGTCCGTTTTCGTGTACCTAAATCGAAGGTCAGTGAGGCTAGGGGCGAAGCAGGGATGGAAGCATGCCACAGGGAAGCCAGGCATTCTCGAAATTATTAGTTGGCGAACTATTTGCATTAACGGTGGATCAAAGAAGAAGACGATGGGCTGTCCTGGTGCAACTAACACGGTATTTCATGAACGTTAACCGTGATTGCGTACCATGGCCATACACAATACCGTGACGCATTAGTATTGCTGGAAGTTCATCCTTAATCAAGTGCTTATTAGAATTACCCGCGTGCGCGTCAGTGTGTGCATTTGTGTGTGTATACATTTCTGTTGGTAGAAAGCGAGTCGGCAACAACCAGCTCACTCAAGAGGTAGAACTTTTGATGTTGCAAAGCAGCTGCATCGTCTAACCTCGTTTGAACGTAAAGCTCGAAGAGTTTCCATATTCATCCAACTTACTTTGACTTTGCGAGAAATACTCACGCTCCTCTGTTGCCGTGACGCCTTGTTAAATAAGAATAGATTTCTCCATTATTTATGCGCTTCTGCGGGAAAATTTCACCGTTTGCGTTCGTATAACTGCGAAATTTTATGCTCTCGGAATATTTATTGCGATTTCTATGTGATGCACCTAATATAAATACGCCTCTCTTAATAAATATTAAAATACTTGCTAGTTTGATACGGAATGTAACAATCATACCATATTATCGAAATAAAAACGAACGATCAAGCAGAATTTTATATTCGTGCAAGATAGCGATCTAAGATATTGATGCAATAAATGTAGGTAAAATAATTCATAAGGATTATAGAAAAATAATAATTCACCGTAAAAGAATAGTTTGCATATCACAGTATTATAACCGTACACTTAGATATTCGACGATTGAATCATGAGATCAATACTACGTGTAAAAAAGGCTAATCAATGTTCCAGTTGAATATCGTTGTTTATTAAATAACTTGTGTGCTTTAATTACAAATTTATTTACTTACCTCTGGTAATATGTTGCACTTCACTTCGATTTTAGCTGAGCTGTGTAAATACCACGTCACCATTTTGAAAGAGTTCGATTAAAACTATAATATATGTGAATACACAAGTATTATAGGTAAGAATATACTCATACATACATACATCCTTGGATGTTTCTCGCGACACGCCATCTGGTACGCCAAGGTATAACTATCGTCATTACTAAACGTGTCTCGGCCTCGGTATGTTTACATTTAGTGCGGCTAGATTCTGTTCGCGAGAAAAAATTGTAAATATACAACGAATGTGGGTTTCACATCGCAAATCGTCTTCAGTTACTGTGCGGCGCAATCAACCTCTTCGGTATGAACCTCTTCGCTCGTTCGCGCGTAGTATTAGTTGTCGGTCGCGTGCAATAACGATTGCGTAGTGTAGTGCCTACTTTAATTGACGTTTCTACGGAAGAAGTTAGGGAGAATGCAGTGGAAACGATCGAAATTATGGTAAGTTTTTCGCAACAATTATCGCATCAAGATACCGCGAATGTATAGATATTCAATATACAATTGAATCAATATACAATATGGCGGAACGAATGCTCTCGAAAAAACATACTGCGTACATACACACACATATTACGTACTTTGCTAACGTAGTTTGATTTTGACGCGATATGATGTATGTGTCGTTTACGATGCAAGGAACACACACTGATATATTAACAGCAAAAACTGTTACCGGAAATTGCTATGTAACATAACGATCGATAAACAGCGTTCGTTTCTGGAACAACATCCGAGTTAATCTTTCCGATACGAAGTTCGTTTGTATCTACACGTACGTATCAGTTTTTCCCAGTGAGATAATAAACCTTGAAAGTTTTAGCAATTGCCTAATAATCAATAGAATTCCCTCCGAATCTTTAGAATAAAGAAGAATAGATTCAACGAAAAGATAATTTCCTTAATGGTATTGTCCATACTCTTTGCAGGTGGATCAAGCCTGGCGAGCGTGGTCGCCGGAAGTAAACCTTTGAACAAGCCAGATTTCGACGACATCGCCCCACGAAATGTTACTGCCATCGTTGGTCAAACAGCGGAATTGAATTGCTTCGTGAAGCATCCTGGAGACAGAGTAGTAAGTGACGACTTATTTTTCTAAAGGATATTATAGCGTCCACCATTCTGGGGTTGTCTATGTAAATATTTATCTACCGATGATCGCGGATCATACAATTTTTCGATATAAATCAAGCGAATCGTTATTTTCTCGTGACACATTGATGCTGCATAAATCATCTGAGCAAATCATATAAAATAGCCAACTTAATGAATCACTTTTTCCGGGATATTCCTGTTATTCGATAATATTCGCGGAAAAACTAGTAGACAAACGTTTATCGTTTATCGTCAAAAACATTTCGAAATCGTTAGAGAAAATAAGAGAAGGGGAACATTTTCATTTATATTTCATGGTATTTCATTTATCGACTAATTCCATGAATCAATATACTCACTACGGTTGGCTGATTGTATACAGTTGTATTTTTCTTTTACGTAATCCGTACATCAGGAACGTTTACAATAATTGTATGAATACAATCGGGAATAATTTTAGGCGGGACGAGAAAGGTCCGATAGGATCGGCCAAACTTTAACGAGCCGGTACCAATAATTTTCTAACACAATACAGTTCATTAAATGCCGGAGGGAGAACTGTTAAAATCGGTAGGAACAACAGCGAACCAAAATCTTCGCATAATTATTGGTATTTATTCATTAGCATACGTACCTATAAACTGTATCAATATGCGTAATGACTAGCTTTCGCCCCGGACTCACGTCCGTGGAGATTGTGTAATATTTACTTATTGCCGCGTACACGCATATTGTTGCTACATTTTCCGGTCACCTGCTCACGGTTCATGAGATTCGCGTGAATTATTAATCATCGCAGAAATTAGGGGAAATTAAGATAATAGACACACCTCGTTTCTAATTGTGGACGCTGTAAGTTAGTCTTGATTCAGCGAAATCAAGTATCGTCCGTACTGTATAATTTCATCGATAGAAAGGAAAGTTTGATAGATAAAAATCGTCATTTGTTGCCACGGCCGCTATCGCTATAAACTATAAATCCTATTGCCTTCTTTCGATGCTCGTGAACGACGTTCCGACAATAAAAATCACCTTTCTTTCGATAGCGGTCGTCGTGAATTCAATTACCTTACACTACAGGGCGAATCCATCAGCCAAAGACTATCGCGTTCCGCTTTTATACGATGTTCACTACGACCGATGTCTCTTTGACATCACGTGTTCAACTCGAGTCTACTTTAACGCGTCACTAAACGTCCATCGGGTTAGCAGCAAGAAAGACAGCCCTTAAATCTCTTCTTCTCCTCGACTCGCATTCTCGAATCTGTGCTGAATACTCGACGTCCGTGTATGCACGTAAATACATACATGCTTCCCTGTACTTGTCAATAGCGGCGTGTCTGTCTTTAGCCCGTGCTGCTCAAGCACTGTCTTTAATTGCTGGACAGGAGAGTCTCTAGTAGCGGAAGAAGCAAGTGCAGGTTAGACTAGGATTGCCAAGTGATCACAGGGTGACTGTACCTTCGCCAGCGGCAAATGAACCGATCAGGTATACTCAACCAAGTGGTTACAGAGCCAAGCCCCTTTCTCTCTATCAATACTTGGCGTACTGTATGCATACATGAGATGTAGAAGCGTGTGCGGCGAACGCAAATGTAGAGGCTACGGAGGTGAACAAAGATCAAAGAATATATGTTAAATAGTGAATTAGGAATTTTTAGTCGGGTAGAGGATTATGTAATTTTTGGAGATTTTAAAAATGTTATAGTACGTAAATAAGGAAAGTTATATTAAATTCAACTTAATTTAGTTTTTAATTGTCATGCAAAATATAGTAGTACAAGTTTATGTTTAAATCCTCTATAGTAGAAAAAATAGAAATATTTTTAACATAATTGGTCGAATATACGAGTGAACATTTGTCTATTTATACGTCCATCGCTGTGTATTGAAGAATGAGTTAAATGATACAGCCGGTGCAAAACCGAATATTTTGGATTATACTATCGAATTTTATGCAAAAATTTATATTTTTCTGAATACAAGTAAAGGAAAAGAGCTTTATAGTTTACTTTGAATATTTAACCTTTGCACATTCTGTACATATTTGAGTATTTAAAATTCTCGTAAATTCATAAATATCCGTAATGTGAGATATAGAATGATAATACTTAGTGATCAGTTTCGAATGAAATAAAATCATTCCTTAGATGATAAGAAGGAGTACAGATGCTTTACATTTTTGCTTAAATACCTTTCACGCAGTCGAGATTTCTTTATCCTCCGGTTCTTTTTCCACGCTTACTACGCCGTTCAATTTATTGCCTCACTGCACGATCGTATACATTAATCGCATATTTTTATTAAAAACTACATAATTTCATGTTGTTTCTTCCCCATTAAGTGGTAAAACGCTTTCTGTAATTCACGAAGGGCGTTATTCTCTTTTTACTCTATTTTCACGTACACTTTTCTTCCAAGTAACCGTACTTCTATTTATTCTGCATCGTGTTTAAGGTGCATTAGTAACACCGCGAATTGTCGAGTGAAATCTATTCGGTACTTATTAGGGTTATATATTAGCCTGAATAATGCAGTAGGTTTGATACGGTGATATATGGGCTTCTTAAAATTCTCCTGGAAAACTGTTGCTTCGCGCTAGATCACTGTTCTCTCCTTCGTGAAGAAAAATAGTGGAGGGGGTTGCATCTCGTTTGCAACCGGAGGGCAGCAGCACGATTGTAACGTGCCGGCTCCACGGAAGTGATCTGTTTAATCGAGCCCTTCCCATCGCATGTACCGGCGCAAATAGTTCGAATGGCTTAGGCTTAATCGTGTACGATGTACACCAGCGTGATGCTAGTCCGCAGAAGGAATTCGTGATGCGCGTGGCAAGAGTGACCATTTAATTATTCTATCTAGTCGGTTTGCTTTTTCCCCGCTTAATCAATCGTTCGCTACGCATATTCATCGACTTGTTTTCTATTGGAAACAGTTCGATCGTTCGCAAAACATTATCTTTCCTGTCCGTCGCGTTAACGAACACAGGAACACACACGATCGATCGATGGAACGTAAACGTTTCGGCGTATTGAACGAGCTGGGAACGTTAATTCACTGTCCAAACGATATTTTCGAAGGAAAATGAAAAGATACGCGTTCTACGGAAATATTTCGAGCATTAGACGAATGCATTTGTAAATAAAAATCAGAGTAATTATAACGGTTAGAGAAAGTATTGGAATCTTTTATGAGTACATTAAGTGTG
The DNA here is from genome assembly GCF_051014615.1 of Bombus vancouverensis nearcticus. NCBI lineage: Eukaryota > Metazoa > Arthropoda > Insecta > Hymenoptera > Apidae > Bombus > Bombus vancouverensis. The sequence continues at coordinate 8,279,314 of NC_134921.1, read as the reverse complement.
TTCTATGAAACATGTTGAAACTTCACTAGCACTGTGATGACATTCAATCGTCATAGTTATATTGGTGAACTTTAAAACAAATATGAAATTCCACTGAAATGTCCAGTTGTCATGTCTTTTTTCTACAATTTTTATATAATTATCATAAAATCACATATAGATTGCAATTTCTTTTTTTTCTATTTATTTATTATCTAATCTAAACTTAACTCAAATCCTACGTCAAACTTGAATTTAAACCTAAAAGATATAGTACATGATATAAAAGATACTTTTATATGTATCTGCGAATCTGAAACTTATAAACGATATTACTCTGAATGTTGACCCGAATAAGAAAATCAATAAAATCGACGAAATATGTTCCTATGTAATTATCAAAATCAGTTTTGTAATAAAAAGTCAGACGGTTTATCGAGGCATCCGAGACGAAGTGTAGTCACGTGACACTCCCTGGCGTTTGTGTAACTCCGATAATTGATTTAGCGGCGGATCAGGAACGTAATACATATAACTGCTTTATACCAGGGGCAGGAGGGATCCGTTTAAACTTAGTTTAATTAAACCGTGGATTTATTGGGCGTCGCTTGATACGTACACACGAAGATACGGATGCAGTGTCTAGCGACAAGGGGTCCACGTTCAGTGTACCCGGTTTCCGAGGGCTGGTAGGGGTAGCTACGCCGTCGAATGAAATGTTGCACGTGTTTGCAGCCGTGTGCGTGTGTAACACAGGTATATTTGTATGCGCACACCCGCGATAAACGAGATAGTGAATCCTCCAAGTGATTCCGGCAGAGATAGGCATTGCTGATAACGTCAATTGACATAATGGCATCGATGATGTAGGATACAAATGTCAGCACGAAGAATCTATGGAACATGGCGTAACGACACGGAGTAAATCATAAGAGCGAAACGAATAATCGTGGAACGAATAGTCGTGGAACGAATAGTCGTGGAACGAAATGTCGAGGAATTAGTTAGGATGGCATATTCAGTCAGGTGAATCGTAGTTTAACGAAGGACAGACAGCTCTTGCTAGCTCGTTGGAAATGGTAAATTGGCGTAGACGACAAGGGCGTAGTTAATTGAGATGAAGGAGTTGCCGGGGAAATTGGGTTGAAGTACGACGACCGGTTGTTTTGTGTCAGCTGTTCAGCACGGATGCCCGTGGAGTTTCTTCTGTTTGTCATCGATCACACGCCGTGCACGACTTTAGGGTGAAATAATTGTCTTCGAATATATTTACTTGTTCCTGGCACTGTTATACATAAAGAGAGTTCGCAATGTGAATAAAAATTTCTGTTTGGTCGAGATGGATTTGAGGAGAATATTTAAAGAGACCATATGTGCATTGAAATATTTACACAGCCAGGGCAACGTTTTAGAGAGGTAAATCTAATCGACGACAACTAATTATACGAAATACCAATTACAGCGAGGCCGATCCAAGAAGTTTCAATCATCTCGGACGGGCGTAATGTACCCTGTGTTGGAGACGAACCGTTTGCAGTAGATATCTTATTAGCACTATGGTTACGTTCATTAAAGTTCAATGAACAAATTAATCGATCGCTGTCGCTCGCATAAAGCGGGTTTCGCCTCTTCTATCGAAACGCTAACTAAAGACATTAACAGGTTAATTGCAGTAGTGCGTATGTCATTGTCCAAAACTATCTTCGACCATTGTTCATTAAACACGATCTAAAAATATTTTCAAATTATCGCTCATCCTAAAGTTCATAAAAATTCTTTTCATATTACTAAAAACGGAATGTCTTTTATAACACGCTCCACGCGAAGTTTAATTAAAAGAAAGAAGTATGAATAATAAAGGAAGCAGAGGAGTGCCTTCCTCTGGGAAGAACTAGCCAGTATGAAACAATGAATATGCTTTGTTGGCCGCAATCCGGCCAGGAAAAAATTTCCAGTTTCCGCGAGCCACCTGCAACCTGTGTGCCGGACACGGTCAGTAATGAACAAAGAAAATGCAAGTCAGCACGCTGGTGGATGTAGGAGAGCAAAAGGACGAGAGGCAGCAGCTTTCGAGCAGACAGATGTTATCTTTGGACAGGCTGCTTTATCATAATCCCTCTAACCGTGGCAAAAAGGTCTCCTCGTCGTTTCTTCTTAATTACCCGTCACTCTGCTCTCGTGTCTCCTGGAATCATTAGCCGGGCTAATTAATAATCGAAGATGATCGATCGACGAGAAGGTGGTTCGGTGTGGCCACCATCCGGGGATCGTTGAGAGGTAAAGGAAGCAGGAAGTTGGCAGAAGCGGCGAGCGACTTTTAATTGCGGTGAATCCAGGAAATTGTTTTCCACGCCGGTGAAATAAGCCGGGACATCGAAGAACGCCACGATGCGGAAGGGGAAAAGAGGGGAAGGGTGGACTAAGTCCGATTTAATCTCGTAATCGACGCGTCGGCTCTCCGACTAAAGGGACAGAGAGTCGAATTGAAACAATTTCTGTTGGAAGAACCGAGAAATGCAATCGTCAGCGAGCCGACTGAGAGACACGGGATTCTTCCTTCCTAATCCCCGCCTAGGACGAGTGTTTGCGAACGAACGGCATTCTCGAGGATTTCTGGACTCTCGAGGAAAGCTCACCGGTCCCCCTAGTCTTTCTCGATTACGAGCCTCTGTCCTACGGAGTTTGCACAGCGGTCGGAGGATCCTGTCCATCTAGGAGCACCACGCGAGACACGCCCACTTGCACGCCACCGTTCATTTTCAATAGCGTATATTTGCGGATTGGAGGACGAACGAGGACCAGAAACCACGAGGAGTGTTAGTATCCTTTAATATACGAGATACATATATGTGCAGGTACAGTCATCGTTCGACGATTCTTCTAATACCATGGGCAATGAACGCGGGTGGAGATTGGAACAATAACATAGTAGACTGTGGGGAAGGGATCAGGGGATGACGAGGCGCAATCGAGAAGAAGCTTTTATCTTCTATCCGGAGAATTAAAGGAGTACCGTCCGTCTCGGTCAAACGATTGCTCTCAATTAGCTTTATCTGTATTTACGGTGGACGGAGGTGAAACGGACACGAGGACCCCGCTAGCTGTTTGATTCTTCGGGAAACTGGGATAGTGAGAATCCTCTTCGTTTGCAGTTAAAAGAATCCGAGGGTAATCGCCGAGAGGCCGTGAATTATAATTCCCAATTAAAACCGAGTAAATGCAGTTAACAATTCCTCTTCATCGACGAACAAAATCGTATTTCCAGTAGAATTGATTCCGGACAATAAAATATAGGATGCAATATGAAGTTAAAGGCACGATAGTAACAAGTAGTAACAAGTCAAACTGATGAATTCCATTTGTTGTAAATTTTTTAATGTTAATACCTAATATGATTAGAAAGCACAAGAATGTAAAATTTTATCGGGACGGGATTTCTGTGAACACTGTAAACGTTTAATTAATGCATCTTAGATACTTTTAAACGTATGTAGATATAAATAGAATATAAAATCATCAATAAAATAGATTATAAAACGAATGGTGTTGAGAAGTACAATATACGAAGAAAATAATCCATAATCGCACGAACATTATTATGAGATTCTCTTCAATCAGCTTTACGACGGCTTAGCGCGGATAAAAAACTAAAAGCGACCATTACGAATTCGCGAAAGCTGCTGGACAAAGTGCGGTATCTAACAGAAATTACCGGGTTGACGCTTAGACTGATTGTGGGTGTGATCGACTAAATTTCGTCGATCAAAGTGGCTTTATTGCCGTTTCTATCGACTCTATGGACGAATTGAATTGACGTGGTTATTGCGGTTGCGAATCAAGGAGACACGATCAGAACGAGCCTGTCGATGGAACTCGAAAGGACGCATGATGTTGCCTTGCTAGAGATTCGATCGGAATGATAAGCAAACCCCCTTGTTTTGTTGAAATCTGACATGTGACAAATTGCAACGGTGATAGGTACATGTACTACGTGCTAATTTTATCAAGCCTGAAAGATAAAACAAAGTAGTGAGATTAGATCTTGATGAAAAGAAATCGTCCATTCTACAGTAGGTTCCTTTGACTTTGGGCGATTTTTTTACATTTAGGAAAGTCTGGAAAGTTTCTAGATGTTTAAGGAAAGTTAAAGACGCAAAAATGAATACGATGTACGTAATACGCGAAAATGTATTAAATATTGAAATTCCATTTTTTTTATTATATTCATAAAAATATGAATTTGCATAAGTATCCGCAGTGTAATAATGACGCTTTGGAATCACGTATAGCAGAGCTTGCGTAATAAATTTGATAAACTGTGGAGGATTGGTTTAGGAATCCTAGTCAATTTAAATTTGAGAATTTGAGGGTTCGAAAATTGAAATATTTTGATATTGGAACATTTGAATTTGAATCTTCAGTCATTGAAGAAAACTGGTCATTGTGTGATAGGCTTCACCTGACCTTATTATTGGCACAATTGAAGAATTCACAGAAAGTTCATTAGGGCAGATGAAAAAGAAACGTATTTTTCAGTTGTAACAAATAGCCGGAAGATTGACTTTAAATGCGAAACTTCTTTAAACACTTGGCGAACGACGGTACGCTTCGTTAACTCGAGTAATCTTGAACCGAGACTTCTCGAGTTATCAAACCATTCTGAGAGCTGTCTGTTAAAGGCGAAGGGAGTCATTTTCCGTCGCATGGACGATGAAGTCTCGACAAAATTATTTTCTTTCAGCCTTTTATTGCCCAAAGCTCGTTCGGATTCACCCGTTTCGAACCATTTCACGAGCACTGAATAGTTTCTTTCTTTCATTTCTTTCCTTTTCCTTCGTTCTATCGGTACTTATTTATTCAGCACGAAATAACATGGATAAATGATAAAGCGTAATCAAATCTTATTTCACTGGCTTTCGTGGAACTTGTGACTTAACAAAATGAAACGCTTCCAAATTCTTCCTGAAAACTGCTCTTTACACGTTCCTCCGAGACGCTACGAGTTTTTGATTTGGCCGTTAAGAATTTTAAATCTATCATAACCCACTTTCCTACTGCAAGTTGTATTCGTAATACATCACAAAGTCTCCAATTTCAAAGCTGGCTGTCGTAAACATTTATCGCCAAGAAACGAACCCATTCAACATTTCCAGTTATTTTCTCCTTCAGAATATTCTCGAAACTTTACTATTCACTCTGTTTATGAATCGGGGATATATAGAAAATTGTACGATTGATAGAAGATTAAATTTTCATTAACATTCCAATGTCATGCTACATATCATAAGCTTTGAACAAATTGAATTTTAAAAAGGCAATAAATATACAAGCTGGAACGTACGAAACGTTACAAGATGTTTTTCATTATATAGATTCCTAAAATGGTATATAATTTTCCTGAGAGTTGACTTAAGAAACTTTTTTTTAAGAAAAATCTCATATTCGATTGTCTGAATTATTTTGTTTGTAATATAAGTTATTATTCTTTTCCCTCGAAACGTTCTCGAAACTTTGCTGCTCTCTGTCTATGAACCACAAATACACAAAAAATTCTATGATTAGCAGACAAAGAAAAAAGCGCAATTTATCAATAGGGATGGTTGACTAAGGCGATGGGATTCCGATAATTATTTTTCCTGAAAAAGAAATTATTATTATCTCGAGTAAAAAACCAAATCTGTCGTAGCGTGATCTATTAAACCGGGCAAAATGAGCTACGTCCTCGCTGGTGGATATCGAAAGAGGAGAGTTGCGACACGAGCCATAGAAAAAAAGACGCGGAAGCTCGAGTCGAGGGTGAAAGAAAAATGGAAGGGGGATGAGAACTGACGGAGAATGCTAGGCGTCGATGACGGTCGATGCTAAAAATGCCTTCCAGCTTTTATCAGCGGGTCGCAGACATAATTTAAGAGGGGGCACTATTAAAAATGTGGCCTCCGGGACTAAAAAGGAGAGAGTCTATGAGACATCGTTCGCGAACGCGGGAGGCTATTAGGAAAAATTTTTGAAGTAGGTAACTCTCCTCGTAATGAGTTCGTCACTTTGTTCACTCTCTTCTATTCGGGTAAAATGATGGGGTCTTAATGATAATCGTTTTATCAGCATCTGCTTTTTACAATATAATGGAAGCCATGTTCGTTAATGATTGATACGTTCGTTGTATTCATCTGGATAGATTTGAATTACTTGCAGAGTTGCTGGATACAGTCAGTCACGAGAGTCTACTAACATATTACAAATTTTATAAATATTATATATCCTATATATTTTATTAAAAAAAATTACAAAACTCTATTTGATTATAGAACTAGTTACGTTCACATATCAACGATGTACAATAATTTTGTATTTCCTCGTTAGTGTTAAAATGTTTACAGGAGGAATGGAGAAAAAACATGAAACTCGTAAAAGATTTAGGACGAATTATTAATAATTAGAAGATACTTAATGTTATCAATATTAAGAAGGATATTTATAGAAGTTTGTAATTAACAGATAGAACGATCAAATGTTATTTTTATAAATGTGCATCTGATTCCAACAGATAAAATATTCGATTCCAAATGTAAGGAGGTGTATGTAAACTTTTGCGCCTGACTGTAAACGTATGTACGAATATACGATACAGAAAGTGAATCGGTATACGCATTGAAAGACACGTTGGCCATTCATTAATAAAACAAAATTAACGATGTCTTGATAATGAACGTATCGCGATAATTTATGAAATATTACCTTTTCCGACGTTATAAAAGAATATTAGTGGCTCCTTCGTGCATATTTCCTCGTCCATTAAACAATTAATTAATCCACAATACAACGGAAAAGAATTTTAGTTGCCAAGCGGATTAATTTGACATTGGTTCGTTTCCTCGCATATCAATTCATCAATTTCACGCGAAACGTTTGATTCAGGATTGACGTTTGAACAATTTTTACATACTCCGCGTACACGGTGCACAATAAAAGTTGAACTATATTGTTGGTGATTCGCCGATGTTCATTGCGCGCCGCTCGTAAAATATATACGAGATGCCATAGAATGCCTTGGGATACTTGAAAAATTTTCACGATAGCATGCTACGTTCTTCGCTAGAAACAAAACGAGCTCGCTCTTTTTCATTCCCCGACTTCTTCACGATACATTTCTCCGAGAAAAATAAAATTTACGCTTGATCTCCGACTTTTCTCATTATCATTCCCGCTGTATCGTTCGTCTGCTTCGACCACGTCCTAATGCACTATGGTATAAAGAAAAGACGAGGGAGAAAGAGGAATCTTATATAACTGAAACTGGTAAACGACAAGAAGCAGAAAGGATTGTGGGTATTGTTGTCAACCGCGGCTGTGTAAAATGTTACGCGATACCGGTTGACTAGGTAAGAAAAGCCGGTATCAAGCAGCCAGGCTGGACTAATCGTATCCGCTATCCGTATCCTTTTGTTGCGGGTGCTAGTCTAATGATACGGCCATTGTGCCGGGATTCAAGCCACAGAGATACGAGAATCTTTTCTTAATGGAAACTCGATGTAAGACTGACGCCATCCAGTCGAAATCGTGACGATCGTAAGAGTTAATAGAACGTGACTTTACAGCGGAGGAAATGTTCATTTTTATGCTTAATAGCTACGTCTTCTTCATTCAGTATATTAATCGCTTGCTTTACGATTTTATCACGAACGAGCTTTAGTTGATCGCTGCTGTAACAGTGTCAGGTGCAAAATATATTTGGAACGTTGTAAATAATTATCTCAAGTTTTGCGAAAAACAGATTTAGCGAATGACTTGTGAAAATGTAATACTATACGCTGCATCAAATATAAGAGGATTAAAAAAGCGCATTGAAAATTTAAGTCAAAGTTAAATTTTACTACAGGCAAAGATAAATTCAAGCTACTGAGAATTTCATTTAGAAAGGTACTGTGTTAACGTAATGAATGAAAAATTTAGATTCTTTTGTTTTCTTTTAGACTTTAATGTTTTATGCAATCTGTGTTTGAAATTGAAAAAGGATTTGAAAAAACGACACAGCGAAGTATCATTCTTACGTATCTAACCCGAGATATTATAATTCCGCAGGTGTGTAGAGTATTACAGAAGGATTAGTTGCTACGGTTTATTTCGCGATACAAAGGGACAGGTATTAATTTCTTGTCTTCAGTTTGTTTTTCATACAAAATAATACTTTCTGCCTTGGTTATTTACGAGTAACACGGCACTCTACAGATTTGCCAGATTAAGGGTGGGTCCGCCAGCTATAAATTAAAACCTTAAGCTCGTCTCTGCTTCTTTCTCTTTCCTGTTGAAACTCTGTCGAGGATCCGTGTAAGTATCCGTTCCCAGCGTTTCTACCGGAACTGGTCGGGTTCAAGCGGTTTTATTCCGTTCAAGATTAATTGCGAACTGACGAATGTTTTCTCTCTAATGTAAAAAGAAAAATAAAAAAACGAAGAGGATTCCCTTTTGTACTCTGTAGCCTTAGAAATCTGACACTCTGACGAATCGATCCGAAAAAAATATAAAACAAAGCATCAAATTGTTCGCAATTTCCGAAACGAACTTGAATCCGATCGCAAATTCAAATTTATTTCTTTAATTTCAAATTCAACTGTGATTTTATACATCAAACAATGGTGAAACGCTATTGTTACAAGTATGTGACAGCCGCTGAATTGACCGTTAAAACCAACATGTGCTGTGGCGGAAAATTAATCCACATTTGCTGGAAGAATAATATTTTATATCATATAATATATATAATATTACATTTTATATTATGTGTAAAATATTATTTCCAATATCTTTCTGTGAAGCCCTTTTACGAATTAATTTAATGATAGCGGCAATTAGATCTTTATGAAATAGCCACTCATTTAACAAAATATTCGATAATGCGAATAGTGGTGCAAAAATCAGGAAACTGTTAGATAATAAAATTTTATATTAAACATTCAAAAGTGAAAGATTAAACAGAAAGTCATTTTGATTAAATAGAAAGTAGATTTGTATACTACTGCATAGTAAATAAAATATCACGTAAGAGAAGGAACACCGATATCATACGTAACAGTACAACGAAAACTACCTAAATACTTCACAGGAGCGACTGATGTTTGCAGCAGTCTGGTCCGCAACTCAAACATTCGGTTGTTGCCTCGAAATCTGGCAGCTCTTTTGCCACCTCGTAGCTCATTAGTCGTCGATAAATGAATAAGTACACCGTTGGCTCTATCGGCTCGTTTAAATTTCGGTTCGTGTTGCCATAGTTTGAGAAAAAAGGAGAAAAACAGGGAAATAAAAAAGGAGAGGGAAGAAAAAGTAACAAGGTACCAGAACTAGAACGTTAGGTAGCCGTGGCGAAGAACAAAGGCACGGAAAGAAGAACTTAGGCGCATAGAGTTAATTAACGTTCGAAAGTCACGGGTCAGCACATTCTGTTCGTTAATTGAACCGATCCAAGGGTTTGCCTTTGGTGAATAAGGTTCGGCTCTAGGGAAGGGGGCCAAAGTGCACGGGCAACACTTTTCCGCGGGTAGAGTACACCAGGCGTCGTAAGAACTCTGGAAACAATCGGAGAAGTTCAATCGCGTTAAAGCTAACTCGAAAACGGTTGCGCAGCTGCGAGCCCTTGGATAGGTTTTGTGTGGATGTTTAAGAGGCTTTGAGTAAAATAAACTTCTGATCGGGCTGCGATATTGAATTAGCTAGCGACCTGGGACTTGGTGTTTTATGACGAGTTCCACTGCATTCAGAACCCGGAGACGCTTATACCTGACAACTTTCGTAAAGTTACCAAGGTATTATTATAAAACAGGTATACGTATTCAGAAACGCAATACGCGTTGGTGAATGATCCTATTAATTTACGACAATGGAAAGCCGGTTAGAAACTTGGACACGTACAATTTTTTCAATTTCTTGTCCTACGAGTTCTTTGTCAATGTTTTGAGATCTTTCGAAGGTTGTTTTTAACACGTTTATTGCGTACAACTTTTAGCTTACATTGTAGAGTTACATACAGTCTCAGGTTATAGGTACGAATTTCCTGTGTGTATGCTTATCGATTTAACGTGGAGAACATTAACTGCAAGTCAGGAAATTGGAGCAGAAATTTCGTAATAATTTGTATTGAACTCTTTCGAAGACCAGAAAAAAATATTTTTTATTCTTTATATGGAAGTAATTCAAAAATTCTTTGTCAATCAATCATAAATTGATTCAAACAATTTTTTGGATACTTTAAAAAAATATATTGTATATCGTTGGTCTTTCCTTTTATAAGACTCGACGATGACTTGTCACATAAAAAGCTTATATCTTTGAAAGAAATTGATCGTTTCTCTTTTCCAACTACGTATGTTATACTAAAATACTCTCTTTTAATTACTAAATAACATTAAAATGAAATTTCCGAAAAAATTACTTATTGGTACACGGGATCGCAGATAAATTGAACGAATGAATGAAAATCAACAGCTGACGTGTCAAATGCCGATCAGATACGACAACGATATCGTACCATAACAGTAGCTTTGGTTACTCCCTTTTATGCTGTTGATTGATGACATTAAGTAGCTTTCTTTTATTCGTCCGCAGCTACTACCCTTCCAGCAGACGGTTTTTCAATGGTGACTGATTCGCCGGTGATTAATGTCAGCCGTATCTTCCGCCGGTTTAACGATATAACGCGGCGGTGTTCATTTATTACGGCGACGCGCGTTATTTACGATCAGCGCAGTACTTAATACTATTTCCCCGGAAGTGGCTTTCCTTTCGGCGGATTCGCGGGCCCGCGTTTACCCAGCGAACCAGCGCCTCGACCTCTCGAGTGTTACGTAAGCAAGATTTATCGATTCGGCCTGTTTCTTTAACTTTTACCGTCCGCTCGTATTCCGTCCGTTGAATCCTTAATTTACTATCAATTCCGCGTTATGAATTGTACTCTGTGGCCGCGTGACGTCTTGGCTAACCGGGTTCTGTCCTGGCAGAGAGTGCAGATAAATCATGGCGGCTGTATACGCAAAATCTTGCTGGTTATTATTTTTCAGTATGACTGGCGGACCTTGCCATCGAATATTCATGCGATTGCGCAAATAAAGGGGATGTAATTCTTCTTTGAAATTAAACGCCAGACAGCAGGGCGAATAAAAAGTATTTATATGAGAGAGAAGCAGGAAGTAGAAAGAAGGTTCGAATAGTTCGAGTAGGTGCAATAAATTCGTGGAAAAGCAGGAAGGCAAAAGAAGAGTTTGGGCAAAGAGGGGGAGCGTCTATTGACCCGTTTTCCAATTGTTATCGGTGTTCCGTGTAAGCTCTTCCGTCTGTTGAGAGCATTCCCGTTGCTGTACCGTCAACACTTCCGACGAATCGACGGAAACGAACAACGAGGAAAGGGGTGAACGTTCGTTTCTTCGCTGATTCCACTTAATTGGCCAGTTAGGTCGTGGGTGAAAAAATAACCTGGGGTGGAAGAACAGGAAGGGAAGATTTACGAAGTGTCCAGGGAAGCTTGGAAGAAGCAATTTCGTTGAGAGATGCCTGGACACTCGAATCCCACCCGCTTTTCTAACCCCGTTGACAGGTGGTGCAAATAGACAAGACAAAAAGTTTGGCGTATTTTGCTTTACTAAATCACACAACTAGGAAACTGGAACATTTACCGAAACTGACCTATCAATCGAACTATCAAACATCTAGCAAACTGAAACGTCTAGGTTCACTCTAACTAAATGTTTTGTTTAGAGAATTCTTTTTGCTTATCCTTTTTATTTCTTGCAATTCGTTATACGAGATTCTTTTATCGAATCGTTCCCAGTTCGAAGATTTTCGCAGCTTCGAGCATAATACATCTGGAAATCGTAGCTTCCTTCGATTATAAACTCCCCCGGTCTCACGTCGGGTGGCTCGTTCATTGCTCCCAGGACTCATCGGGTTGTCTTTTCCAATTCTGTCCTGCGAATCATCCCCTGGCGCTCCGAAAAGGAAGAGATTATGGGGTCGCGAAGAGGGTGAAATCGAAAACAGACCAACAAAGAAAGAAAAAAGACGGCCGTGAGCGACGCAATCTCGCGCACCGTGGAAACGATACGAACGTTAGACTGTTGGAAATCTCCTTCGGGAATCCTCGCCGCGGGACACCTGCGCTCCTAGATCTTCGAAGAAAAATCCACGGGAGAAGTTCTGGATCTGTCTGTGTGGTTGGATGCGCGTGAACAGTGAAAATGGAAAAAGTAAAAGGGAGAAGCAAGGGGAGAGATATTCGAATGTTTCGACGTCGATATAGACGATAGAACTCGACGTTCAGTGACCGTCTGATCGATTTCTCGATCGTTCTCATCGATCGTGGGTTATCCGTGACCTGATTCATGATGTGTATCCCTGAAAATGGAATGTGGACATTGTACTCGATCTTCTGGGCATTTTTGCTCGGCCACGATTCGGAACGCATTATTGAGCCGTACGTACATTTGTTACTAGGAGGGGCAAGAGGTCGACAAAATTCGATTCGCGGCTGTACGACACTTGGGAACGATATTGTTGAGAAAATCGAGACGCGAGAGGGGAGCATAGATTGAATCGTGTCTTCGCGAGTGGCTCGCTGTGTCATAAATTCGTCGGAAAATTGAAAAGTTTAGTAACAATAGATATGCGTTGGAAATACATGGTATCGAATGGAAAATGATAGGTAAGCGGGAATCGAGAGGAATCGGTGCAGGATACGTCTAAATTACGATTCAACGCGAGCTCGAATATTTCAATGTGAATTCAAACTGTAATTTGGATATTTGAATTCGAACTCTTGTGCCTGATCGTGTTTGGGTTTGAACGTAAATTCGATTTTGAATATTTTAATTGAAATTTTTGTGTTTAATCGTTTGGGTTTCAATTTAGCTTTCAATTTAAATTTCAATTGAAATTGTTGAACGCGTTCCTACGGATTTTAATCGAATTCAAATGAAGCAAATAAAATATGTGACATCTTCGTTGAAACGCTACATTTGTTTCTTTCATGGATAATTCGAAAATCGGTTGATAAGTTCATTATTATGGCAAAACTGAAAAGTAGAATGAAGGCGTCGAAGAAAATTGCGTTTTACGTTCAAGATCGCCGTCGGTGCTAGTAGATTATGGTAGCTTCATTGATAGCTTCATTACGGTCTATATGATTTTAATAAAGGTGGAAGCAATTTGAAAGTTTAACAGAAGCGCAACTCCAGCTTTAGAAACTTTCGATATTTCAGGGATAACGATCTTGTTGAAACCTGGCGTGCTAGGCCAAACCCCGATTTAAAGGTTAAAGAGGCGTGAACTTACGACAATTGGATGCCACTGGCAAACATATGGCGTTATTGGAAAAAGTTTCGAATATCAGTTACCCTTTCTTACTTTACAAAAAGATACTTGTTCTTTTGCACTTTCTGTTACATATAATTTCAAATATCTTCAGATCGCTATTTAAAACTGGAAATTAAAGTATGACATTTGCATTAAGGAAACGACATGAAAAAATATATAATACTGTGGGATAGTGTGACGTCAGGGAAGGACGTGGCGTGAGGGGTAATTGTTTATTAGCGTTGTCAAGATATGTTAATGTTGTCAAGGAGTGTTGTGAGCGTTACCAAGGTATGTTAAGGGAAAAATGAGCATGGAAAATGCTGTCAGAGTTGAATTTATCGTGGTCATGTGAAGTTCTTTGTGTTGTTGTGTCGTAGAATTATTAAGAAACGAATACGCGAAACACGGTATTATATTCGATTTCGTGTGAGTGCAACGATATTGTATTTGTCATACTGTTTTCTATAGACTTATAACATAACATTCCTACAATACAAAAATATTAAAGTTCGCGGAACCACACTCTTCTAAATTCGTAAATTTTTACGAAAAATTACAAATTGATCATTTAGATACGTTCATTCGCTTTTAATTATAAAGTTCTCCAATTCTGCTCGTTTTAAATCACCTACTAATTTCACAATTAATTCGAAATTAACGAATTAATTTGCTTCAAGGACGATTTCGTCTTTTAAAATTACACTATTGCACCAAAAATGCACGGAATTGCACTGAAAGTTTCATAATTTTTTGATTTCCCCTAACTTTCCTTAGAAGGTAGGGAAATTCTAAATTCTTCTCCCTTTTTTACATTCTTAAGTGATACGAAACCTGTAAGCATTCGAAACCTTTGAACAAAGTTAAGAGTAATGGAGCAAAGCAGATTATGGAACGTAGGAGAAAATGATAAATTAAGTCTTCTCCTGCAAGAATATCGTAATACGAAATAAAAAGAATAAAATACAAAAAGTATGAAAGCTAAAGCCACTCTCTCGCGTAATGAACAGAAGGGTACAAAAGGAATGCACGATCAGGAAACTTCACTTATTCACCCTGTGAAGAGTCCAGTTCGTTCTAGTTTGGTCTGTCAGTTGCAACGTGCAGCCGCAGTGTCTGCCTCGCGTTAGTTTTCGCTGGCAAATCAGTCGCGCGTCCACGAAGATTGTTCGCGCGATTATTAACGGTGACGGGCGTCGCGGACGATAAGAGGAAAAGGGTGGAGATTGACGGGCAAATCGATCGGGCGTACATGTAAAACGGGAATTCGTCGATGCGTGTAAATGTCCAGTGCTCGAGGTAGTCAGTAGAGACAGCACAGAAGGATCGGAGGAAGAGAGGGGAAAGGAACGAGAAAGTGAGATGAAAAAAGCGTGGAGTCCATCAGGAGAGGGTCGATGGAGCGCGATCGGAAAGGCAGGCAAAAAGGTGGGGCAGTTGGAGAGCGTTGGAGGCAGCCCAACATCCAGACAACGCGAAATAACATTTTCAATATTCGCTAGGAGCTTGCGCGAACAAACTCGTCGCCGTCAACTTTTCCTCGAACGTTCGCTTGATTTTTAATTTGATACGAATCGAGTTCGATCGAAGCTGGACATCGTTGCAGTTTCACTCACCCTCTTCCCAGATTTTTTTCCCCCTCGCAACTTTAGTTTCAGAAACGAAGGAGTCTACGAATGGGGAATGCGACGCGGTTGAAAATTCTTCGCAGGCCGGTCACGAACCACGAGATCGATACTAAGCCACTTTGATACCGACCACGGAAGAGGTCAAAGTTTTCCGAACGAGGACAGGGGACAAGTAGATGCAACGATACGTAGAATTCTCGATAGCCAATGGGGTGTGTATGAAAGTTTCTACGCTCGGTGAAATCCACTTTTTCCGACCCGTTTTCTATGGGAACTCGCAGGACTACGTTGCCTCGCGATAAGCAAATTTAATTTGAACCCCCATAACGATCACGTGTTCGTGATTATTAACCGCAAAAGCTGATTCAGAAAGTTCGCCAGTTGCCGAGAATTCAAAGTTGGTATCTGTTGCGAGAAGCCGGTGGTTCGCCGAATAAAGACCTTTCGTAGCAAATCTCTCGAAAGAAGTATTTCCACTGGACAAGTTCGAGCGACTGCTTATTGCTGTCTTCTGCAACTTGTCTCGAGATCATAAAACTTGACTCGGCAATGAAAACATTCAGATACTCGGTTGAATTTGTAAAACCGCTAACTGAGAAACTTGAAGACACCTCCAGAGGGACCGGAGAGAAGCTAACAGAGTTTCTACGTTCCAGAAGCAACGATCATAACTTCTGCTACGTATTACCAGTGAAATTTGTATTTCGAATTGAAAATCTGACGAATCCAAACGAACATTGAAAGACCAGGTGACGTAGTGAGAAGAATACGGAATCAGGTCCCGCGGATGAGGTAAATGGAGGGAACAGAAGAAGAAGGAGATGGAGGGTGAAAGGATGAAACAACTAAGGAGCAGAGAAAAGTCGTCGAAGGAGGATAAATTCATTGAAGTGGATAACTGCATTGTGCCAGAAACACTGCAGGAACACATCCGATTATTGGGAAGACGGGATTTCGGCATTTCTTTACCGTTTGGCCGGATTCCAGGGGATGTTGTTTCCTGTCGTCGGAGGCCGCTGGCTCGGAAGAATCGGTTCGGTTATTGAAATAATGCACTTTTATTGCTCATCGGAAGCCGATGGCGCGCAGAGCTACCTTCGATCTCTGTGACTACGCGATGTACATATTGTACATAGGCCATGACTGGTGTAGAAAAGTACGCGGGTGAATAAAGCTGCGCCTTCGGAAATACCGCGTGATGTTCCACCAAGGGGAAACCACGAGAGAGCGAATTATGCACGCTCAACTTTATTTCTTG
Source organism: Bombus vancouverensis nearcticus (assembly GCF_051014615.1). Taxonomy (NCBI): domain Eukaryota; kingdom Metazoa; phylum Arthropoda; class Insecta; order Hymenoptera; family Apidae; genus Bombus; species Bombus vancouverensis. The sequence goes on along the minus strand of NC_134921.1, from coordinate 8,263,114 downwards.
ATGCTCCGGACTCGGCTAGCATTGGCTTTGCTTTTTGTCTTCTTATCCGGCAACGAGTTCCCCCGGTTTCTTCGGAAGAATCTCGTGGCCGGAATACGGTTTCCGGCCACGGATAACCTCCCCTCGATTCCACGAGGCAGCAATATTGAGGCGAGCTAGCTGAAAGGAAGTGTACCAACCGAGATTACCGTAAAGATTCGATATAGACGACCGACTTCTGGAGACCTTCCCCTTACCGATATCGATGATTCGCGAGCGTTTCGCGGCTTCCACCAGGAATTCCATTAGTGTTTCACAACTTTGGAACGACGCTCGAGGATGAATCTCGAGATGAAGCTCGGGATTCATGCTTAACTCGGATCTATCCGACTCGCTGCATCTGCCAGCGACTTCTGTTTCACAATTTTTCTTTGAGGATTATTGAATATTTCGTTTGCGTGGCAGAAATGTAAGCTTCAGATACAATTTCGATCATTACATGCGAGTATTTCTATGAATTTCTGTATTATTTAGTTATGACAGTTGCCGCAGTTTTACGTTGTTCGTTATAAATGAACATAATCGTTATGGAATTCTCTTGTTTGTAATAATTTCTATGAAGTTTGATTCGTGTTTTCGAGGATAAAACAAGAGACGATTAAACAGTTGTTATTTCAAACGAAATAAATATAAGCTAAAAGCATAGTACTGTGGAATATATCCGCGTAGAAAGGCAAACCAAGTTGCAGAAATTTTCAGAATAATTTAGTAATTGAATTTTGGATGCCCTATTATTTTGCAACAATTAATCACGTGATGTCCAGTAAACTTGTAACAGTATATCAATTTTAAACATACCGGAACAAAAATCTAAAAGTAATCAAGCGGTATTGAAATATTTCAACAGAATCTCTCGACTAGAAAAGCTTCGTTTTTCAAATTACGATCAACGGGGCGCGTAAAAGTCGAACGTGTTTCGCGTGTAGCGATATAATAGCTGGCTGTTAACGGTAACCTGTGTAACACCATAGATCGGGATGTAATTTGGCTTGGCGGAGGTGGAGATTTCACGGTGTACTGGCCAGTCCTGACGTAATATCTCGCGTCGGTAGATTATACGAACAATGTGGGGTTCGCGTTTGGGAGGACGGCTGGATTAAAGAGAAATTAATGAGAAACCTGGACGCAAAAACGAGTAATAATGGGCATGTGAATTATGCTGCAGCCCAGGGAAATGAGCTCGTAATATTCCGCCTTGGCAAATATTTTAAATCGGTTTTTCTATGGATTGGAATTTCATAATGTGCTAGGCAGACACACGTACACGCGCGCACATACAAAATATTTTACATAACATCTTCTATTTATAATTTAAATCTTGTCCCGATGGACCCTTTGAACTTATTACTTCATGCAAAATTTTCTGCTCATTTTTCTTCCTCTTTTTCTATTCGTTGCTCAAACTTCGTTACGTTGCGTTAGTTTGATAAAGCGATTTGCAATTTTTCTTACAATGGCATAGTTAGTCGTTCGCTGACAAAGGAACTTAATTCACAGATTAAAATGCTCATTAACTAATTGCCAAGAAATTAACGAAAGCCTCCATATAAACGAAGCTTGTTAACCGAAGGGCATCTTCAAAGTAACAATTGCGAGTATTATTGCGGTCTAACAAGCTGTCTAAATATTTTCTGGAGTCCTGTTTCATGTGACATCTTTGATAAATTTTAAAATTTTCGTCTATGCATTCCCGTCTATATCTATAGTCATTAACGCTTACCGCAAACGAATTCATAATTAATAGAACAAAGGTCTAGCGTATAATTGGATCGAAAATGAAGGTAAAATTCACGAGAATACTTCGACTTGTTCGCAATTAACATAATGAATCGTTGCGTAAAACGAAGGTACCATTGGAACTCCCAATGTAGCAATTGTAGCACGAAATATTTCTCGTCAGGAGCGATTTCTATTCGAAACTCGAAATGTGGCCATGGGAACAAAGAGAAACAGAAACGATCCGCGGTCGCGTATGAATCTTTTTGAACAGCAGCAATTTTTCAGAGATATCGTCAGCGATCGTGTCCCTCCCCGCTCCTCTCTTGTGTGCGAATTTTTTTCTATCTCGCTTTTTTTTTTCGTTTCACGTTTCAACTCTACTACCATTTGAGCGACGCGAAACGTCACGGACGAATTCTCCGCATCCGTCGGCGCTGAATCGCCGGCTTATTCACGTTGCAACGATGAAAGAGGAAAAGTGCTTCGTACTGGCAATAAATAATAACGAGATCCACCCGGTTGATGTGCCTTGCGAACGATATTACTCCGTCTCCCCCCTCCCCCCTTTTCTTCTCACCAAGTCTGATTCCTTTCTTGTTTTCTCTGGCTCGACACAACCGCGGCCACTTGTTCGCCTCTTCTTCTTTATCGGTTTCGTCCGGCCGAACGTGATAATGGCTGCTGAATTCCACGGTGAGAAAACTTGTACGCTTAAGAATTGGTTTTTGGGAAGATGATACGTCTCATTTGTCTTATATCTGTCCCCTTCGTAATTTATGGAGTACCGTAGAAATCTTTCCTCTAACGAGGGTTGAAAATCAGGCATAGGGATGCTGGAAGAATTATAGTTAGGCGAGTTTATTTATTCAAATTATTTTTATTTATTATTCTATTCTAGAAACGATACATCTAATTTATCTTCTGTTTCGATTTCTGAATTTATGAACTGTAGGAAAAGTCATTTCTATAAGGAGGGTTGAAAATCCGGAAATGAGAAGCATCTATTGCTGTTATACGATATTTAAATAACTTTATTTACTCTATTTATATTCTAATTTTAAGTTTAATTCTCCTCGTAACTTTCATTCATAATCTTGTATAGCGTGCAATACTGAATGCAATAAGAACATCGAAAGTATGGCGAAATATTTTCAAGTCATTTTATTTCTCTATCACAGAGATAACACGTGTACTTCATCTCACTTCACAATAAAGGGTTGGGATGCTCGAGTCATTAAAAGAGCCCTAAATTATTTTATTGCCATGTCGTAAAGATAATTCTCAGTTCATAAATCGTGCCTGTTCATTTCGCGATATAGAGCAGCAATAACTCGTACGGGCAATAAATAATCACGGATCTACCGACTGGGTTCTCGAACGACGCGCCATTTTTCCCCCAAATCGTGCTCGTTCAATGCTCGTTCCATCTCTACCTCGAAATGACTACGTACCGTCAGCGGGACGTAATAATGGGCCCGTGAACTTTACGCTGCCGTTTCTCCCAGCCTCGTTTCTCAGACCTTTCTCCTTCGTCTTACCAAAGCCACGGTCGTTCGTCTGCCTCCGTCCATCAAGCTCCATCTGTATTCTCCTCCATTCCCAACCGACAGCCAGCTCGTGTTCCGCCTGTAACGGATAACTCTTTATTACCAATGGGAATTCCAAGTTTCGTGCTGCTGCCCCCTGGAGCCAACGTCTGCCGATATTACGTATGCTAATGCCGAAACCTGGAAATCCACGCCACTTTCTCACGAATCTCTCCCTCTTTCTGTCTCTGTCTCTCCCTTCTTTCGTTCTCGTCTCTTTCCCTCTTCAAATTCTCCCGTTTCTTGGTTGATTCCAACTAGCTTGTAGCCCTAGCAGGTGGAAATCCGCGCAGTTCATCATCGAGCTGCATCCTCGCTAAAGACTCTTCTTTTTTCCACTCTCTTTCTCCCTCCCTTTCTCTCTCTCTCTCTCTCTCTCTCTCTCTCTCTCTCGTGAAATTTCCATTTCTTCCCTGATGTATTCCTCGTTGGCGTGTCGATTCGCACCCAATATGGTCAACTCTGGATCGAAATCAGCGTGAGTGAAAAAAGCGATGGGGAAATTCGAGTCACGGATTAAATTTGCGCCGAGAGATCTAACCAGCGCGGTACGCTTCCGTGTCAACGGCACGCCGCAATCCTCTTCGGTTTCCATCGTCGAAATACGAGGCAGGTTTAAATCCGCATCGACCATGCCCTCCGTCTGCGTTCTCGCGGAACGCTCTGACAATTATGCGATGCTCCACTCAGCGAACTCTGCTACGCGATTCTCTCTGCGTTTTGAAAATATGGAATTGGGTTTATGAGCCGCTGTGTCGCGGAACCACGACTGGTAGATGCCGGGATGTGGAACGTGGAATAAATAAGTAGATATATTCGCTGTTGTATTTGTAATGTTTGGGGCTAAAATGAGCAACGACGATTCACGCTTCATGCGCGGAAATATTTCCTGACTTTTTCTCGATTATGGCGAGCTCTTAGAAACTCGACATACGCGTGAGAATGGATATTCTTATCACGAGTAACATAAGATCTTCATGTAGCGTGTTCATTTTTTATTCGCTATTAATTTGCATTCACTGGTGATTTCCATTCGCTCGATTTTCAATCTCGTATTATTCGTAACTATCGCTCTGGTCTCTTATTCTAGTCGCAAGTAATTACGATTCTGAAAAACGCAATAAGATACATTCTCCATTATTTTCAAGAGAGCAGTTCTTAAATTCAGTACATTGTTAATTAATTTCGCCTTACCAAATTTGTTTTTCTACTTGCTTTTATATCCTCTGGATAATTTCTACGGATTTTTGTTCATCTATCAGCTACTTTCAAAAAGTAAAATCTTTGATCCTAATAGATTCTCTCCGTTTTCGTGTAAATCATGTAAATAAGAAAATACTAGTTTTTAATCACAAAGTAACGTCAGAAGTGAACAAAATCAACAAATATTAGATTGTCCGGAAAGTGTCTTTTTTTACAGACACGTCTTTTACAACAACGCATCTTTATACAAACATGAAACCTAATCTATCGAACATTGTGATCTTTAGCTCGTTAAATGAAAAAAATGGATCATACGTAATTCGATAAAATAGTATAAAACGAAAAATGTTGTGCATTCATTATTTCCTTATAAAACGAAAGAAACTATTCGGACGGCCTAATATATACTGGTCAGATTTTTCTCTTGTGACCTTAATTTTTTTATCTAAACAAAATAATACATAATTTATGTTTTCCCGTAACTTTTATGCACAGTTTTCGATAGTTTGGCCTCGCGCGAATAAAATTTCATTATTGAAATGGGAGAGATATTGGACAGCCGGCACGATCGTTGGTAATTAAAAGAGCAAATAACGCGTGTGCTCGTTTTATGAGAGGCGTTTTGGAAAACGACAACCGTTGAATTTCGTTGAACTGATTTTCCTGGTCGCGTGTCACACGTGCGTCGACGATAAATTATAATAACTGGAGAAAATGTAATCCGCTCAACAAGTTCAAAATGTCAAACATGCTGGCAGGTAACAGTTAATAACGTTAATTCGCCAGTCGACCCCCGTAACTTCGGTGCGGCGAATGGCATTTCGCAGTGGTGATTAAGTCCGTAAGTAAAATTCGCGTATCCGCGGCTCTCACCACCGTTCAAAACTGTTTCGAGGCATTTTCTGCCAACGAACTGTAGTACGATCAGCTGTCATCCAGTTTGCCAGGAACGAGCAGAATTTCAGCCTGTTCCGTGCAATTGGCGATGGAATGGATTAAATGCATTCAATTGCACTCGGAAATCGTAATGGCTCGTTTCCATCCCCTTTTTTAGCCTCTTGCACGGTGTGTTGTGCTTGTTTCATGGTGGTCGATGAATGTCTCGCTGGCAAACTTTCACCGAACATTTCACCCGTTAATGTTTCCTCCTGTCTATCGTCCTTTTTTGCCTGTAATATGCATATAAATATTCTGTATGTGGATCATTTTAATTCAAATATAACATATAATGAACGCAAATAAATGTACATAATCATGTTTCTATAATACGTAGATAAAAGCCAACGTCAATCTTATTCAGAGCGTGTGTATATTCCTGCGAATTGTAAAAAAGGCTAAAAGATTTTAGATGCATTGAAATGATGAATTTGATAGTTGCTAAAAGATGATAGTTGATAAAAGATATCCTTAAATGAAGTAAAAGAATTACTATTTCGGTAACGATTCGTATTTCCACGACTATCGAGAATTTGTATTCCATTTCTAGAAAAAATTCTAACAATCTGACGGGCTTGATAATTCTGGTGTTATTAAAAATTAAAATTAAAATTACATTTCTGTGGAAATAACATTTCGTCGACTAGCAGAAATCTTTATTTTATTCCCAGCAAAGACTCTAGGATTGCAACAAGTTTGGTAATTGTATTAATTACTTAAAGATGTTCGTATACAGAATAAAATTTACATTTTTATTTTCCCGGCCAGCAAGAATCTTTGCTTCATTTCAAAAGAAGATTCTTGGATACATTTTGCTGAAAGTAACGTAGCTGCATTAAGAAGGGACTTTTCCATTAAACTCTTTAGCAAGCCCCGTGCGCTTCCTTAACACTATCCCGATGAAAAAGAGGGACAGATAGGGAAGAAGGAAAACGGGGGAGTGCTTCAATCGAGATTCATTTTCTGCAACAGAATCGTGTCGTTTAATTAATAGTCGATCTTGCAGTGCTTCGTATTCATTTGGTCTCTTCGGTCTCGGCCGTTTCCCTCTCTCTTTTCATTTCCCTTTGATACCGTCCACGTCTTTCCATACGCCGATGTCTCGACATTTCTTTTTCTTCTCTTCCCTCCACTCTCGTCGAAGATACCTTTGGTCTCCGGTTTTTGTAATCGAATAATAGTTTAGCGGGCCAGCTGATTGGCGTTAATTAAATTTCATCGGATCAATTTCCATTCATTACTCGACCCACCCCCTCCTTTTCTAACCGAACGTCAAATCTTTCCTCGTGTTACTGCACTAGAGATCCGTCTAATGAAAGCTCATCTTTATTAAACGCCGTTTGAATCCCTTTTCGCCGCATGATTTTAAAATTCATTTTTATTCATATCGTAGCGCGATCCCCGATGAAATCTCATTTCGTTATCAATATTTCCAACCGGATTATTTCCATGGAACAGTGTTTTCCGTTAATAAAATACAGTTGGTAAAACTATCACGACTTGCCTGCCTGCCTCGTAAATTTCATTTGCTTCCCGTTACCGAATCAACGAATTATTTTTACATTTTTCCCCCGTTCCATGTTACTCCTGTTCCCTTACGTGAGAGGGTAATGGAGCAGAAGGCACGTTAAGCGTCGAAACGAAAAAGAAGAAAGGCTCGTTGTGCGCGGAGATACGACGTACACGTGTTTCGGGACTTATTGCAAAGCAATTTGCTCCAGCAACATGTTTTATTAACTGTTTTGTTGGTGTTCGTGAGGTGGTATCGTCCGCCTAATGGTATTTGTGTTATAAATAGAAAGAGCCCTGTGCAGGGCTGCTCAAACGAAGAATTTATACGTTACTGCTTCCTCGGCAAAGATTGCTCTCTCGAACCTTACCAAAGGTGAAACTTCACTGGATTCTTGGATTATTTAATTAAGTGCTCGGTAATGGAAAGGCAGCCGGTCGTGAAGCACAGGATATTACCATCGATGAATTCACTCCTCTCTCTCTCTCTCTCTCTGGGTTTTTCAATCCTATTTAGTAGCGAAATTTATGAAATTGACTCGATTTCGTTCTCGAACTATATTTAATTAATATTTCCTTCCAGTGAAATAACTTTCTCGTGCTCGAAAGCACTTCGAATGAATATAATTTATTTCACACCGGAGCGATAAAACGTTGATGGTCATTCTGTGCCGAAAAGTAAGACGAATAGAAACTCTCGTAAAATCTAGCCATCACAAAGGTGTTACTCCAGTCGATCAGCGTTGCCTCTTGAAATTTTTCCGCGTCCTTCGACACCCGCAAACATTTCCTCGGGTCAGAAAATATTCCAGGACGCGATCGTTAGATGCGTGCGTTTCGGTTGGCTGACCAACGATGACGCCTCTGTGAAAACGCTTCCCTTGCCGAGGAATTTCGTGAACGCGGTCTCTCAGAGGGTGAGAACAAGCCACGAAGAGGTGTTTCCGCGGCTGCTCGATTCGCCAGCCGGAAACCAGTAAGACAATAAACGCCGCACCGCTATCCAAAACGGCGTGGGAACAGGTTATATAAAATCTCATAAATAAAATTCTCATAATCCCCGGGACAACGGAGACTAGACTAGACTTGGAAACCGGGGTAACGCCTTATATTCTTCCTTAATTGTTTCCGGTCGTCGGTGGCGACCGTTTCGCCGACGACGAGGGTAGGGGGAGGGTTGAACGTGGTCGTTTAAAGCCACCGAGAGAAAACGTGCCATACGTTTCGGGGCGAGCTTGCAGGGACATCGACATAGATCGTGCCCAGACTACGACCATTCCTCCTACAGCGAAGGGTAAAGGGTAGGTAGAAGCTTACCACACATGGTGCGGTGCGTAATACCGGAGGGAACACACGGTATTTCGATAACGAGCCGTGCGACGATGCACCATCACCCTTGCAACGACCGAGTCCACGTTCGTTGGATTTTTCGACCACGATTCTCGAAACACATTCTCTCGGGGCTTTGCGCGACAATCTGACACGAATTGTTTCTGATCATCCTTATTCCTCTTCAAGGATACGTTATCGTTTGAACGCGGAATTGATGTGTATTCTTATCCTCTTTTTCTTTAGGGTCGATTCTGTCTGTGCTTTTAAAGCCTTGTCTCTTGAGAACATTTTAAACTACAGATAGTAATTTATAAACGAGTGGTTGTGTAAATTTCCTTGGTATTTTACTTCTCATAATTTGAACAGTTTCGTGTTTCAATTAATACTTTTTAACTAATTTTGACACTAATTTTCCTTATTTTTAGTTGGTTGTTTTCTTTTCTTATAACTGCGACGCTTTTGCCAGTCTTATGATTTTTCGTGCAGTCTCATTCCCTGGTGACTGCTCCGATTTCTTTTAACGAAGCGCCATTCGTTTTCCGGCCCCATTTACCCTCCGTCTCGTCGAACAAGAAACAAAAAAAAGAAGAAAGATGTTTGGTGGGGGAAAGGAAAGGAAAAGCTGAGAATAAGTGAGCGAGAGGAGGGGAGTGTCGCTGGCTACTCACTAAACGGCGTCTAAAGCTCTGTCCGCAAGCTAAGTAACGAGCTTTCGACCAAACTTTTTTCCCGAACGGCTGCCAAGTGGTCGAGCAGGTCCCAAGGCGGCAAAAGAGAAGGTTGGGAGCCAGAAACGGGGGAAAGTAGAAAAAAGAAAGAGGTGGAGGAGAAGAGAAAAAAGAAAAAGAAAGATTCCGCCACTCTTTCGCGAACATTCTTGCTCTCCAGCCAGCTTCTCTGCCTTCATAAGTTTTTTTATTCGTGACAAGCTCTCATTAAGCTCATTTTCCGCTTAATATTAAGTGTCCTTTCTTAAGGAAGGTCCAAGGCACGCTCGCTCTTCTTACGGAAACTCTGATTCTTCCTCCTGCTTCCTTGCAATTTGCATAATCGTAAAGTTCGTCGCTCTGGAACAATCGTATGCCTTCAAACGAACCCTTTCGCGAACAAAGCTGCTCTGAAATGCCACGTCTCGGGACAATTGAACGCGATTAATGTTAATCATTCGTCGTGTTTCCTGCAGATTTCTGCCTTACTGCCTTCGATAATGTGCCGAGCTCCTTGGGAACCATAATTTCGCCAGTGAATCGTGGTCCTTCTATCCCGAATTCTGGCTCAGCTGTTTCTACATATAGAAACCAAGCAATCACGCGAGATTCCGAACGTGCGGCTGATCAGCTGGACGCGGTACACCAGCCGCCGGCGTTCTATGCGAAATCGTTGCCAACGGCGTTTGTTTAGTAGTTCAATATTCGAAGGCCAGCCTCGAGCGGCGTGTTACACATTAGTTGCACCATATGCGTGCTATTGCTCGTTACCAAAGTATTATCCACACTTTCACCTGGCTATCGAACGCGTCCATTCTCGCCACACAATTGGAAGTACCTAAAAATCGTTCAACTATCCGATAGAAATTATTTCCGATACAGATGGATTTATGACGTGTGATTAACTTCGTAAGAATTGTCGATAGATCTGCGTGTATACTTGCGTTCATAAATATTAGGACACTTCTAGAGCCTTAAGTAAAGCAGGAAACTCATTAGGTAATTATCTAAAGAATTGAAACGTTAAATTATAATCATCATGATAATAGTTTCACCAATTTGATATAGCAAGAAGAATTCTCCTTTTGTCTAAATATATTACGTCCTTTGCTTGCCATTTTGATTGATTCTGACATTCACATTGTTACTACGTTGTATTTCTCCATGATCATTATATCTGCTAAACTTTGTACCTTCTGAACGCCACCACTCGGGCGTTTAAAAAAAAGGAAACGAGAGTCGGTCTCGTTGAAAAATAGCAATTCGTGTCATAAATATTCAAATTGTGTCATAAACCGTATAGTTGGAGTCCTTCGTACATTGAACATGGGACCGATTAAATGACAGCTTAAAGAGATCGAGAATCATAGAAAACGACGTGGTGCACGTTGATTGCAAAGTAGCCAGCTTCCGACAGGATCTTGGGGAGAAAATGAGCCGTAGCCTGACGATGTGCAATGGTAAAAAAAGAAACGCGTAATGCGGGATGTCTGGATGGCCGTACAAACGGCGAGAGAATTAGAGGCGACGTCGTGGACGGTGCAACGAGGTAATAGCTTGAATTTTGGTGATATTACGAAGCCAAGTTGACGACTAACGAGACACATTCATCAACCACGAAGATACAAGGAACGAGTTTCGTTTCCCTTCCCTGTCAACCTACTCCAATTCAACCCGAATAACGCATTTCATCCCCCTCTCAGAACGTGAATACAAACATACGTGTGTGTAGCCTGAGAGACTCGTCGTCGTGTCCCCGTAGTCATACAATTTAAACGATATATACAAGTGCACAGCTGCGCGGCTAGCTCGTAGGATGGCGCATAGTTTCGCAAATTGTGTCTACGTGTTCATTCTAGCCTTATTGTTGGTTGGCCCATCTTCTCGTCTGGATTTCCTGCGGTTGTTCATATATATTCTTTTATTTCTCTCTCTCTTTTTCCTATTTCGTGGGAAAATTGTGGAAATAATAAATTTCTATCGTTCGCCAGCTGCTCGTTTCTCAGTAGTCACTGATAAAATTAATTAATTCGCTGCTCGCAATATTTTTTCCCCCTTATAAGTGGCCTTGTCCATAACGTATACGCTCGACGATATTCATCAAAGGTATTTAGTTGTGATTATCCACCAAACAGAAGTGTTAAATTAAAAGGGACAGAAGAGAGAAATTAACGAGTTGTATATTTAATCAGTGGAACCAATCAAAGAGGCAATTACCACGGTTAATATTTGTATCGAGGCTCGTTCTAATCTCATCAAAACCGTTATAATTAATGTCCTGATCATCGATGACGAAGCGAGGTTGACCACGCGAATCGAATTACCCGTTGCATGAATTTTTTTTGATAACGCTCGAGCAACATCCAGATCAAATCATTGTTCTTCGATGGAATTACACGCACCTCATTAAGTACGTTCACGTTTCCGCCACAGAAAATCAGGTACACGACTATGTCAGCCGGTACAATTACATTATGCAGGTCTCGTCCTTTTTCTTAGTCGTAAAGGAAAAAGAAGGACGATAGAGGGAAGACAAAGATAAGGAGAGGAGAGATTGAACAACCACCTGCTACTGGCCTGTTCCACAACAACCGTCCGTAGTTCTTCGTAACTCGTAAATCGACAACCCTCGTACCCAACAGTCCCAGTGACATAGCATTGATTTCATACATCCTACGAATTTCCCTATTTCCAGATATTATTGCCGGTTTTTATACGCCGTCGTTTGGTAACCTCGATCCTTCATGAAACCAGCTGGAAAATCTTCTGCTTCGAGAACGATCGGTTGTTAGTTGGGAAGTTAGGCGAATAAATTCGGAAACAATTTCCATCGATGGTCCGAGATTTTAAACTTCGTTTATTTACCATCGTGCTTACGATCTCGTCGCGTTCGTCTGGTTTCACGAGTCTTACGGAAAGTTGATACGGCAGTTTCCACGTTCATTTTTCATTTATGACCGGAAAGTTTACCGGTCGGGATGAAAGTTCGCGCGACGGAATCTCAAATTACGTAACACAGTACGACAACGAAATGGTGGAATTCGAATGATTTCTGCAGCGACGACGCGGCGCAGCTCGGAAATCGATGCGGCGCGGAAGATTTACGCGGTAGTTTCAGGTAGTTTTACGCGATACGAACCGCAAAAGTTGCACGGTCGAAACCGCAAATTGGCTTCGCTGCTTAATTGTATCGACGAATTAGAAATTCCATTTAGGACCGTCGATAACGCCTGCCATTCGCTTGATTATTCAGAAAGTTCTCTCCACCGTGAACGAGGGAGAAGTATAATGGTGTATGTAGATAAGGGGTGTCGCGATCGTTACTACGCCAATTTCGCCGATAATTGCTCCCCTTCGTTTTACGTCACTGTCTCGCGCCACTGTCTTACAAATTTCACGCTTCCAATGTCTAGAGAAACACGCCCGGTTCTGCTGAGTGTCTTACTCGGCGAGCAAGTCGAGCTGCGACTTACGTCCGATGTTTCGCTTTATCTTGGCTTCCGATGAAATTGCACGGCTGGAGCGGTTCAAAAGTAATCGATGCCATTTAAGATTGTCGTCTACTTAACAGTATACTGTTCGATTGAAAAGGTCGAGTTGAGTTCAATACTATTTGCTGAACACTTAACGTATCGACATGAACACTTTAGCACAAGAACAGCATGGTATTATATATATTTCTGTGATTTTTCATATCATCATATTTTACATGCTTTATGCCATACGAATGTTATAGAATCTCTAATATCAAATTACGCATATGAAACGAATTATTAATTGCGTTTAACTTTATGCAGCAATAAATAACAGTCATGTTGCGTCATACAATCGCCATAAAATCAATGTATAATCGTTGCTAAACATCAAAACGTTTATGTCAAAAGCTCTCCTACAGAGATCATACGTAGAGCTATCAAGTGTTGTTGCGGACAAGTGGATGTGTTTATTCGAACTTCATGTAGTAACCAGGATACGTCAATGTTGGTTTGATGCCGTTTATGCGCGCTGTTAAATACTCGAGAGCTTTTATCCGTTGCGATTTTCACGGTGAAACCAGACACGAAATTAGAACTCGTGTAGATAGAGCTGAAATTTGTTAAAACACAGCGCATGTCGTTTCGTTCCGTGTAATTCTACTCCAGACGAAATTCTTTTTTGAATCGACCAAGGAAGCTAAAGAAAGAAACCGTGTTACGAACTTGTTCAATTTCCTTGAGATAACATTGACGTTTCTCGTAGCAGAGCGCACCGAAAAAATTCTTCGAAATTAGTTACGTTCTTCGGAGCGCAATTACGGATGACGAAAACGCATTTCTTGTTCCTTCACTTTTGACGCTAGTGTGCCCCGTGGCAGTTCACAGATGAGCACGATTTTCACAGAAAACCGTGCGTGAACCTTCTCAAGTTAAAATGCGGTCGTCGAGACGTCCAAGAAGGTCCAAGGAAATGGATATTGGTACGTGAAACGTATGTAACTTTGTGCTCAGGCCCGTCGTAAGCCCTGTATCTTGCCTGCAGTGAGTCTGGATTTAAAGTTAAATCCGCTGGGCTAATGCCTGCCAAGAGTTATACGCCATCCATTTAATAAAACCACCGAAGAATGGAGTGCGCCGCGCGCAATTTCTGTAATTGGCCGAGTTAACGTGCTGCCCGTTAATTAGCCATACGCATACCAAACTTCTTTGCGTTCGCTAATTACCAGTCCAGGCTAAATACCACGTCCTCCGGCTGATTTATATTTTTATTTTACGGACAATAAAGTTTTCTCGCGATTTTAATACATTCGCAGTAGAAGCTATTTTTCGCTGTTGATTGTTGTAATTTTTAAGAATTGGACAGATAGAGACGTCTATTGATCTCAAAGAAGGTTCTATCGCCTTATCGGTACGAAGAAAGATTTGTTCAGATTCAGGATCCAATGGAATATTTTTACGTCAATTGAATCTGTGACACGACATGAGTTAAACATCGTGTGCGCAGAAGTAAAAATCTGCCTAGCTTTACTTTAATCCCACGGCACACATAGTTGGAAGTTTAGAATGAGAGATCTCGCCTCGCATGTACCATATTTCAGCTACAAATTGCCTACCATTTCTTTCGTAATTTACAAAGTAATACGGTGAAGAAACTTGTAGTAAGCGCGCAGACATATCAAATTATCTAATTTATAATTTTACAAACAAAGCATAAAAACGCACGATCATTCCATGACGCCTAATAGATAACAGTATTGTATCAGTGCTCATAAATAATGCGTCGTTAAGGAAAAGAAGGTCATTTTGTAAGTAGCAAGTAATAGGGATACGTGTTAAGCGGAAATAGCTCCACGTGTCATCAGACACTGACCTTAGAGACGTAGTGCAAATCAGAAGCGATATGCTACGCAAGTAAAAATCAACATCAACGAATATCAAGTGGAATCAACCCGTATATAGTGAGACAATATTATAGCATTATTATTTACAGACCAGTGCTCATAAAAGCATTATCAACAAAAAGACACACACTTCTCAAACAGGTACGAAGCAAGAACAATACGCGTTATGTAGGATAGCTACGCATACTGTGGACCATTACCAAAGCAGCATAAATTGAATGTCATCCGATAAGTAAAAGCGATTCACCTTTGATCGGACATTCTTAACAAAAGCTTAACAAAATTTAAATAGAAACACAAAGTCAATCGTCAAAGTTTCACAAGGCGGTGTCGCTATTCAAGCAAAAGACTATCGATTCTTGTTTTCAACAGCTGGCGACTAGTGTCGGAAGCGGAAGCTCAGATGAAAATTAAATCGCGTATCCTGCGAAGGATCTGGCTGCTTCCTAGAAGCAGCGATCCATTGGATGCCAATTAGATGCAATATCGGGTCAGCAGGACAATTCTCTATCGAACTGTCGGCTCCTGCGTTTTCAATAATCCGCTTAATACCGTGGATGCGCCAATGGGAAGCGCACGAACGTTAAAGCGATCAGAATCGAATTATTCGATTTCCCGGCGCTTCTACGAGTCGGGATTCAACAACGGGGATTCAGCGTTCGAACCACTTGAATGGAGCAACGCATAACGATCATCGCATGAATTGCAACATTCGGCTCGATGCCGACTCGAGCCATACTGCACCAGATTACGCTGATATTCGTGGCCATACTCTACTGTCATTACAATTTCAAAGCGGCTGAATAGCCTCGCCGATTCAACGGGGAGAGACACGGGTGCTTACTCCCCGTGCAACTTTTTCTCCTTCTTTTTTAGTTTTTTTTTTTACATTTTTTGCATTTTTTCGCTATTCTTCCCCTGACGCGTCTCGCTTCCGGCCGCAATCAAGCGGCGACTTCAAAGCGATTTTTCGTAGCCGTCGACGGTATTCTTCCGTGAAATATCCCCGATTCGTTTCCGTGGTTCCTGTGAAAGTAACGCTGGCAGAGGGATTTCGGTGAATGCACCAACCCTCTTCTGAAAGGAACTTATTTACATAAAAGGAGGAGAGTCGAAACTATCGGAAATTTATTAGGCAGAGGATTATACATCGAAGGCAACTTTCTACTGACATAATTCGTGAAGCTCGTCTAGCGTGATTTCGTCGGGGTCAATTTCAGTTGTTTTCGGAAGACTACCTTGAAGTGACAGAAGCTCGACAGCTCGATTTTCGGAGTCATATCCCGCCTTTGATCTTAGCCCTGATGTTCCAAGACATCGCTAGGCGTTACTTTCCTTAATCGTTGCTCCGTTGGTAACGCGGATACGATGTTTCTCGTCAGCAAACTGGAACGGTGATGCGAAGCTTTCCTTTAATGTCCCCGTGTCTAAACGCTCTAAACAGTAATCGACCGTGATCCAAGCTTCGTGCTACATTTTCTACGTGTGTAAAGCATAAAGCTGTTGACGTAAGCTTACTCGTAGGATGACTACCCCATTATACGTGCAATCTGCTTAGTATCATGGTGCTCCCCGGCGCATCCTCTCTAATGGGAACTCGACTCTCCTCGAATTACGTAACTCTTCTTTGTGCAACTTTGCCCCGCTGCCTGTCGTCGATTTTATGAAAGGCGAACGCCTTCCATCCGAGACATGAGATACCGCCGACGTGTAACGCTGGCTTTCCTATATTGTACGTGCAAAATTACTAAACGAGAGCCTGAAGGAGGCGGAGAACTTTGCATATCAATCTCGCGCATATACGAAGGACTATATTAAGCGGTTAATTGGTTTGCTTAAGGTAAATTTCTGACGTTTATGCACTTGTAGAAAATTTAGAGCTGCACAGATTGGCAGAACCTACGTATTGTAATGTGAGGAACATACAGAATATTCGAAGTATAGCACGCGTTCTAATAGTGAAACAAATCTCTATCTGAGTTTGATTTTGTTGAAGCAATTACTTCAAGAAAAACTCTACAACTTTTCTTTTGTATATCCGTCACCTGGAGATCGCTGTTACGAAGAGAATAGAATTTGGTGAAACAAAAATTTCGAAATAAGAAAGGTCCATATTATTGTGCCCTTCAATCGAATATTTTGTTTTGAATTACAAAGTCTAGAAACAAAAGACCTATAAGTAGATTTCTATTGCTGTTTCTTGTAGCCTTCAGCTAGAGCTACAAGGTTAACTTTTTCGTAATGTCCTTTGCTATAAATATATGAACCCTATATGATCCCTATCCTTCTTTCTATTGTATTGTAACACTGTAAGAATGAGGATCTGGATCAGCATACACTGTACCTGTACTTATACTTTTACTTATTACAGTATATTTTTCTATTACAAATTCATCCACTCGTTCCTCTATCAGTCAGCATCAACAGATTTTATAATTACGATGCATATGAAATGTCAAAATCAACAACAACCAACTTCTTGCCGATGAAAATCAAATCAATTTTACAAACACGTCTTAAATTTATAACCAACAAATATATCCTGGTAGTAAACTTGTACATTTTTCAACGTGAAAATCCTGTACTTTGGAACACTTATCCTTTCGTTATCTTTCAATAAATACTATTTAAATATTAAAGCTGGCTCCTTATTGCCGCAAGCCGTTCAATTACACCTCGATGAATAATTGAAGGCAGGAAAATTGCAGTGGGAAATTTCACGGAGAAGGGAGCGCGTAAACGAGCGTATAATCGGCAAGCATAGTTCCCTAGGGCGCGTTTTCAATGCCGCAGTCTCCCGTCGGAGGAAGATATCCGCATCGCACATTTCCAATAAATTCATCATCGTGCAAATGGAAGTCATCGAGCGGTGAAATCCAATATGGACTTGCGAACGGAGCCAGCTATATCAATCGAAGATACCGAAGCTATTCCGTCGTAAAGATGAAATGTTCGTGAGAAGAATGCGCGGGTGTAACAAGAAGCTGCTGATGGCTGGCGTCAGGTGAAGGGAAGAATCGCATAGGCTAAATAGAAAGAGGAAGGATCGCGGAATGAGATGTTTAAAAAGGAATAGAGACAAAGGTACAGAGGTAAAACAATGCTTCTAACTAATGCGTGCCTCGATATCGATTTGTACATGTACATATTTTAGATTTATGTCAGCAGTACATGAATGTTAGTAGGGTGTATAGATTAATATAAAAGTAATAAAAAAAAGCAATATTTAGTATGATTCTATGGAATCAACAAATACCAAGTTATGAGGAGGATGGAAAAATGTATGTTTAGCTCTAAAATCAAATAGAAGACAATGGAAAGTGTGATCTATTCTTGTAATCTTGTTATCTATCAGCCATCTAGAAACAATTTTATCGTGAAATAATAATGAAATAATGTAGCGACCATTTATCATTATACAATTTTTTAATTAAATATATCTTGTAATAATAGTCCGAATAGTTTCAAGAAACAGTATACGTACAGTTAGATATATGTTACGATGTTAGCTTTGCCTAAGACAACTTGACACGTTTACCTGTTTCCAAGGAGTTGTTGCCGGCGTGTTTCCAAAGCTCACGGACCTATTTCCTTGTCTTAGGCTTCTCCCTCCATTTTCTACCTTTTTCTCAACCCTTCGACCAATGTATTCCAGGGTCGACGAGAATTCTCTCTTTTGACCTAGTAGCTTGCTTATCGCTTACATGGCTCACGACCTCGTGTACGTGTATCCTACAGATGCATTGTTGCTGCCTTATGAAGGGTCTGGGCGCATTAGTGGCGCCTGTACTCGTGTAATTGAAGTTGCATCGTCAGTAACAGCTATCGTGTTCTCTGTATACGTTTACTACCTTCCTGTTATACCTCCGTGTATTAAGAAGCTTCACCGCGATTATTATGCTGCTACTGTGGCTTTTTGGTAATGGATGTTTCTTTAAAACGTGGGAAATTTCACAGATACGAGACGTTGAAAACTTCTAAAACATAATAATCAATTCAGAAAGTATTTTTAACAATTATATTTCATTTCTATTTCGATACTTTAGTTTCGATAACTAATTCGATAGCACAAAATATGTTTAACAAGCTACACCTAAAATCTGACAGTCTATAAATTTTCAAAAAATGAAGATCGGAATCAGGCTGTGAGTAATTCGTAGTTTGTGCCTTTATGTGAAATTTGACAGTGCGAAATTTGAGGACGTTATTGAACAACGATATCGAGTCACCGAGGTTGTCTGATCACACGCGTTCCTATTCTACTTGCGTGTCTTTCCTATACTATGCGTCTCACTCTTTGGAAATCTGAACATAATGCTCATATTACAGAAAAATACATAGAGTATCCGAAATAAATTGTACTATTCAGTAAATACAACAAATCTCTGTTTAGGTTTCATATTTTTAATTACAATAGGAACAATATGATCTTAATAAACATTCGTATTCTAGATGTTGTTAGTCATGATTTTGGTGATTAATTCCATAGTGTTTTTCAACGAGTTCTCTGTTTGATGTTGAGATTTTCAATCATTGAAATACATAGCACAGAATAAATGGTCAGGAAACTTTGTTAATTCGATATTGTTATTCAATATGGTCCTAAAATTTTGTTGCCGGCTATTCCTTAACATGGAGAACGTTTCAACGTTGAAATGGGAACACTGTGGCGGTGAAATGAAATTCGAACACGTAAACAATTTCAGCATCTTCGACTCCCTTTCCGTGCATGCCAGCATTACAAAGCTTTCATAGACATCGTTCCGCTAATACTTCCGTAATTGGAGCTGCTTTGTGTGTATTCAGTCATGTAAATGCGCGCGTTGCCATAATCAAGTCGCATTAAATTACATCCCTCGGTAACGTGAACACAACTTGAAATTACATACTGCAACTTGGTTACGTTGCAGCTATACTGACAAGCTTTCTTCGACTCGTTTTGCCTATTAGTTCGCTCCAACTATTCGCGTTTGAAACATCGCCTGTCTTATCATCAAATTATTTATCATACTCGTTGAAAAATCGATCGGGGATAGCTATGAAAGTAGAATGGGAGACAATAAATCAAAAGTTTGGCCTGTTAGTTCACTCGATCTATTCACGTCTCGTGTCCCATCATCCAATTATTTAAGTGTCGCGCGTCTAGAGAATCGATCGAAGATAGTTATAAAAGTAGAATAGAAGACGATAAAGCAAACGTCTTACTTGTTACTAGAACTATTCGTGTCTTACTATCGAACTAGTTATCGCACGTGTGGAAAATCCATTGAGAACAGCGACGAAAACAGAATGGAAAGCACCGAGTAAAAGCCAAATCAACGAAGAGGAAATTTCGTCGGCGAAACACTTATTTACAGCGAACAAATGGGTGTACCGTCGAAGATTGACAGGGGAAACGCGAAAAGGCGGCAAGAGGGGAGGAATCAGGAGCACTGATCGAATCTGTCAAGCAATGAAAAAATATCGGTGGCTCAGTCAAACGAAAGATGAATGCATTGGGACAATGAGTACGGCCACGTTGTTTTTCTCTCTATCTCTATCTCTCTTTTCTTGCACGCTGACACCTAATTTTCCGCACTTCAACCCTAATCTGACTGATTCTCCCACTGTCCGCCTCGAATATACGGAGAGGACGCGAATCTCAGCGTTTCCTTGGGATTGTCTTGTTCGTGGTAAAGCTCCTGGAACGAAATTTGCCGAGTGTACTTCAATTTCCTGGTTCTTCCACCGTGGATTCTGCGGATTACCCGTGATATTTTAAAAGTAACGCGCGTAACCTTTTAAATTATGGCGCCATCAAATCTGAAGCTGCAGATAATAACCAACAGATAGGAGATACGAACGTGAAGTTTATTAATATTAGGACACTTATGAAAATGTATTAGGGAATTATCAAAACCTCTAAAAATGATAGTTTCGTTAGACTACGAAGGATCCATATATTCATATTATTATTCATATATATTCAATATTATTATAATAATCTCGTCAATTTGATATAACAAGATAAATTTTCTTCGTGTCTACGTATATTTGTCGCGTCTTTTAATTGTCATTCCAATTTTCAATTGGCTCCACGCATGCTACAGATAATCTGATAATACAGATTCGAACTTTAGATTTCTTCAAGTTTCCTACGTAACTCAGCTTAACTCTTTCTTATAATATTTGCACTGGAAAACTGTTGCGGCCGGCGTATAGTTGCTTCAACTTATTGTATTATATTAATGTAATTCTTTGGAACAGTTTTAACAAATGCTTGTTCGATACATACGAAGACCATGATTGGGGGAAAGGGGAAAAATCATGGCTCGATCAGGGTGGAAATCGCTGGCCGGAACACCGGCGAATTATTCGATAAACCAGTCACGAATGCGCATTTTTCTTCCAGGGCAACGACAGGGAGTAAGATCGGTGGCAGAACTCAATTCCCATGGTTCGCCGTGAGGCGAGCCCGCGAACTATCTCGAAATTTCCAAGGAGCAATTTGTTAAACTTCATGGTACTTTTCAACCCTCGCGTTTCTCTTTCTTCCCCGCTTTGTTCGTTCTTTGGATATTTTTTCTTTATTATTTACGACTGGCATAAATCGGTAGGGATTGTCGATCGGTTCGCGAAAACTTTCGCAATGTGTAGGCAACGGTCAGAGAACGTTGGTGGATCGTGCTAACGCCCACACCTCGTGGACATTGGTCTCTGGAGAGGGAAAGCTCCCGATATGAATCGCAACAGGACCTCTAATTCTCACCACAGTTTATATGTTATTGCATTTATCACGCGTACGTGCCGTGGATTCGTGCACCGGATGTGAAAGGCACGTGTACACACACACACACACGGGCGAAGGAAGACCTTTAGCTGCGCGATAACATACATTACCATCGTCGTTACATGCGGTCACATGTATCGTGCTGCCGTGTAAACGAAATATTTCCAACGAGAGTTTTCTGATGGAACTCTGTGTGTTGTACGATTCGCGAAATTAATTAATCAAAGGCTACCGTGTAACGTGTTCATGATTCGCAAAATGTTCCGATATTGTGTACATATTCTTGCAGATAGTTAATTTTATTGTGCGAAATGTATAATAATACGAGCGCGTAGCAGGTGATTCCTTGTACATATAAGAATGAATTAAAAATATAGAATGAAATTTTCTAGCTTGAGACTGGCTCTTAGAATAATCGATTTTGAAAATTCATTTCGTTTGCATATGATTATGACCATATTCTTTAACCAGAATTTTCTATGATCATAGAATTGGCAGTGAGTAAAGACAAATCAGCTTCGATTAGGTTGGTTTCAGTTCTTGTGAATATACATGTAATATGATATATTTTTAAGAGGAATAAAATAACAGGTGAATAAGAAATCCCTAACAAAGAAATTAATCTGTCCAAGAAATTAACAGTTTGACGAATAAATTTGTCTTCCTTTATCAACAAATTCATTGATAACATATTACCCGTAAATTTTTTCCTTCTGCTATTTTCAATCCAGCAACTCGTAAGAGTCACATGAACACATATAAACGATGTATAGTAATACTAACAAAGCATGGTATATAAAAACAACGTCCTATGTACGATAGAATCTGCTATCCTCATATTCATACTTAAAAGGCAATCAATCGCTATGCAGACATATCAGTTCCCCTCCTTTCATTGGTCATTCGAAGCAGATGAAAAGTAGAGGAATAATAAGTTGGATGTTCATCAAGTTGCAGCAGGGAATCATAAATAATTTATGTTAGAGCGGGTAAGATGAATCGCGGGGACAGGTCGTGAGAAAGAGTCGGGAAAAGTTTAACGGTCTACGTAGCCACGGTATAATCATCAGAGAGCCTCGTAGTCTAAATCAAAAGCGGAAGGACGCCAGGAATTTTCGCAGAATACTTTGGCAAACTTATCTCTGTCTATGTCGCTGGCCAGCGCGCGAACCGAGCTCTAATCAATGCGTAATTACGAACCCAAGCCCGGCCAAATGAAAATTAAGATTCGAAATGAATGCAAGAAATAAATTGGGTTCCCGGGAGGTTGTCCTCGGGTTCCCCTGGCGATATTATCCCGAAACGACGGCGAAGACATTATTTCAATTATAGCATGGCGTCATGGTAGTATTCTCTCTGGCTCCGTCTCTTTCTCTCTCTCTCTCTCTCTCTCTCTCTTTGGATTTGTGCGGTCCAAGTAACTTCATAAAAGTTGTCCTTCCACTTTCTTATTCCCGCGCTTAACCTATCCCAAGCTACTATGAGACGTATCGTGAAAGGTGGCCATGATAGAAGACGTTATCGAATATCATAATAAATTATTGAAATCCGATCGGGAGTTTGGCAAAAGGTGGATGAAATGGAATATGAATATGTAACAGAGAAGAGTATAGCCAATTTCAAGGATTTTATGTTTGATATCAATTTGCCACGACCAATATTTTCGATGCAGACCGAGAGGTTATTTTAATCCTCGCCGAGGACAATCCCTCTTTTATCGGTCGATATAGGCTGGTCGCTTGATTATTTTCTACTGGGCAGCATATTATTTCATCCCGTTTATGCGCCTTTTTAATTACTTTGCAAATGAATGCCAATGGAAATTAGCGCGTGACCATACATCACTCCTGTGGTTCGGTACCTCGTCTTTCGATGCACGAACTTCATTTTCGTTCAGGCAAGAATTAATTAGGATTCGTGATTGCGATCCGGATGATCGTGTAATTTTATTTTACTTTTGTTCGTCGGATTTCCTTATCCGAGTGACAGAAATTTACGTAGGACAGTTGATCGCTTTAAAATATCCGGACGCTAGGGTGTTTTTAGCAGATTGTAATTTTATTGTAGTAATATATAAAAGGAACTTCATTGATTTTACCCTCCACTATTATCGTTATTATTATGCAGTATAAATAAGGAAATGCTATTATGAAAAATTGTATTTCTTTTTTTTCTGCAACATAGGATTTAAAAATATGTTTCTTTACTTTACTTTAGAACGCTATAATTAAAGAATAATTTTCAGATTCTGTTTAATCGATTACTCACCGTTGTAACAGATTCAGCGATTTGTTTGAAATAATATTGATTAATAATAATATTGAGTTTCGTAATGTTTGCAAGCGATTAGTTTGTTTTACAAATTTTAGCGATTGTAACGTTTCATTAAAATTATTCATATTCTCTTGAAATGTTTCTTCCAAATAATAATTATAAACGAAGGTGAAGTAAATTTGAAGTTGAGTATACTAAAGTGTTTAAATACTTGTACGTGATGTTTTTCACTTGTGTGACATTCGTGGATTTTATACGAATCTTGGAAGAAGCTTTGCCATGCAGATGTCTCGAGGATCAAAGTTATGAACGTGTTAATAATTTCCGTAATTCCGGCCGCTCATGCGGCGATATAAAAAAGAGAATTTATATTCTCCAACAAGGTATATCTTTCACGTGTTATATTAAGGCGGTCTTATTCTGTCCTGGTACAGCCAGCGATTCCAATTTTGTGGCTGCTTTTGCCTAACCCCGATATTAAATTTCTCGGACGTTTCTCGTACCGTGTAAACACAGAACATTTAAAGCAAGAACTACCAGCAATTTCTCGCACAAAACTACCACCACTACTTATTTACCAAAATCACGAACTAATTCTTAATATACTGGAGGTACCTGGCTATATTATACATACATGACTATTATTAAATTGGTATACTAAATATAAATAGCAGATAATATATTACATATTATATCTGCGGATATTTATGCAAATTCATATTCTTCTAAATATAATTAAAAAGATAGAAAGGTAGAATTATACTTTGAATACTTTATATGTTTTTGCATATTACATACATCCTGTGCGTTTCCGCTTCTTTGAATTTCCCATGAAACATACGTATTTTTAATAACCATAACAATAAAAGTAAAGGATCGAAGAAAGTAAAGAATCGTGTCATCTAACGAGTTTGACAGCTGCAATATTGAACCGTTATGTTGCTCGATTCGCTTCAGGAGTATTCGTCGCAATCAACTCGGAACATCTCGATGAAGACGAAAAACGAAAAAGGTCTCATTAATTTTCGCCGGGAGTCTGGTCTATAGACCAGCCAGACGGTTCTGTAGAAGATAGCCCAGCATTTGCCAACAGAAGTGGGCCAGAAATTGAAAAATCAGACAATCTGACGGAGACAAGTTGCATCGAGGCATCGTCGACGTTATAACTCCCCATAATTATCGCCTCTTTGTATAATTGCAAACGTCTCGTTATCGCAGTAGCTGGACTGCCGAGGCGCCCAGGGGGTGATGGACTTTGAACGTGGCTGTTAAATGGAAATAATTCTCTCGAGACAGCTTTCCGTGACCCGTTTCATTCTTTCTTCGCGTTCAAACGTTTTAACTTGCCCGTACCTTTTCTTTTATATAATATCCACGCGTTTCCCGTGCTCTTTGTTCAACGTGTCTGACCGCGTTATCTCGCTTAACTTATGTTAATACAACCGCCAGAGGGTTGCAGAGGAATAAGGGGCAGGAATTTCGTGTCACACGCGGATTAGAATAGACGTACAGTATGCATGGATGCACGTGTATACGTATGCATGGCCGAACAAGTATGCATCTAGTCGGCGGCTTAACACCGTACCTCGTCTACACATCGCTCGTGCTCCAACACATCCATCCAGAGCTGCAACGTGTCCACGCGTTTCCATCTATGAATACGGTGTTTACTGACGCAATATGCCGAATCCTGTGTTTACGTCGTCGGCGTACATATCGCTGGCCGACGATAGCAATCACCGACTGTGCATCCGTATTTCCAGCCAGGACACTGTTCGCGTTTCACGCCCGCAGGAGCTACGGTAACGCGCCAGGGGTTTCGCCCCTGTAACGCGTCCTGTCATTACCTCCATTTGTTCGATACCCTTCGAACCATGTGTTTTCAATATTTACAACGGATCGCGTTGAACCGGCTGCAAGTGTTGCTTCTTTCTTCTTCGATATTTTGTAGATTGTCCCATTTTTGTTTGAGGAAGATACATGTAGAATGATAGGAACGTTTTAGGAGCATACGAGGCGGTTGATATTTAAAAACTAACAGCAATTCTTTGATCGAATGATTCAGATAGTAATTATTTCGTTTTCAATACAAATTTCTGGTATTTTTAACATTTCTAGTAAGTCTGGTATCAGGTATTTAAGAAATGCGTTCATTTAATATGTGAAACATATAGAATAGAATACTATGAAGGATCGTGAAAGAATTGCAGAGTAAGATTCCATCTGGGTAAATTTTCTTTATTTCGGGGGTCGCTAAAGTCAGACAAATGCGATAAAATGTTTTATTATCATTCGCTATTAGATGAGTGGTAGAATAGTTGTAGAAACGGTTTGCACTGGCTATAAATGAATTGGTTATAAATGTAACTGCGATAATATTGAAATAAAAAAATTCGAATGGAGCGAAAGTTCACCTGTGATAACGTTAAGATGACTTCCTTCGACGATTTCAAGGGTCAAAGTGTCTGAAGTGCAGTCGAGGAGTTCCATTGAGTACCATATTCCTTAGAAGATGTTCTAGTTCCGTTAATGCCCGGACGCCTACATCTTTCCGAACTGCTGCACTTGCATATATTCATTTTATATTCAGCCATCAGGGTAAAAGCCATCGATTCTCATCTCTTTTGCCTTGGAGAGAACTTAAAGAAACGAACACGTAACTATACCTACGTACGTGTCCAAGCAACGATCGTCGCACAACTTCGAGTCCATCGGACAAAATCACTAACATCGAACTCGAACGGACGAAAAGGAAAAGAAGAGGAAGAACGCGCTGCCTGTGTTTTCCACTCCATTTGATATTTCTTTCACCATGCGTGCACGGGCGTGCTCTTTATAGCGAGGGCAGTTGTCCGTAGTACTAGGTTCCATTTGCCGTGCTTTTCGAACGTGTAACTTCCTTTCCAACCGATATAGTCGATCCTAGAACTATGTATCTGTCAATCGAATTCTCTCACGTATGCTGCTTTACGTGTGCATTGTTCTGTTTGCACGTGTATCTTTCAGAAACATACATTTCTTGATGTTACTTCGTTATATTGACAATGAATAGTAAGGAACTTAAGGAACAAACGATAATGGCGGTAGTAGTTATTATTATTTATATTTTACGTATGCTTTACAAAATTTTGTACATGAAAATTCTCAATAGATTGGTAGGATCAAAAAAGCAATTTTAATTTGATTTGACATTGAACGTATTCTTAGCGTTAGACCAGCGATTAAATTTTGTATTACACATAATGATATAAAAGAAAAGATAGTAATCTTGAAGTTTCATAGGGCACAGGAGTTATGGATAACAGATAGTTCCATAAATCGATCAATTTCAGGCACAGTTTATTCATAAATAATTGACATGTAGCCACGAATAAGAAAGGTTTGTTGGAAAATACAAAGAACTTGTACAGTATGTATGAACATAATAAGATATACCTGACAATTCTACATGAAAATTACATTATAGGGATCAGACCCTTGACGCTCTTTAATTGTTATCGCAATACTTAGTGGCTACGCGGCGAAACTTGGGAAGTTACGCAACAAAGGAGCAGCAACAGGATACCTGAAATAGTTTGTAGGTAATCCGTGCTGGAATTTCATTCTGGCTGATAAGCAGAGGCGCGTGGTATTAATCATTAACGTAACAGTTTCATCAACTCAAACACCAATGAAGATGACGTTTCATAGGAAGAGGGCACTTAGTGGGATATCTTGACGTATCCCCAATTACTCAGACCTTTCTCTATGATGGTACGTTGACTGCGCGTTTCAACGATACAGCTTGAACAAATAAAGCCAAGCGAAGGATGGATTGTTCGTGGCGAGTTCTATAATTCCGGGCACGGAGGGAAGCCCACGGAAACATTGAAAGATATACACGCTGTCGCGCGACTCACACAATTCCCCGGGCTTACAAATTTCTCGTAAAATTCTCGGAAGTATGTATTTCGCGTTGTGCAACTGCAACCGGGCGTGGAGCAACGAAGTAATCGCGAATGCGCCCCAATGCGGCGGACCGCAATCGCGTAGAAATACCATGAAAATAAGAATAATCCAGACTTCCCTTCCGTTACCCGGCTCTCGTTTTACCCTTAAGGTATTGTGGAATGCACAAAAAACCAGAGTTGGCGGGATCGTTTCGTGGTGCTCTATTAATGGAAAGGGATGCAGAGTCGAGTGGAAAAAAAATCAAAGAGTCTTGCTGAATTCTTTTTACCGAGTATTATGCTTGGACAACTGCTATTTGAAGCGGAAGGGCTTCGAGTGACGTTCAATTTTTTCCGCCCGCATCTTCGCGACTAGCTTTCGAGCTAGCAGTATTATATCGAGTGTAGTCAGACGAGAATATCAGTGATATAATCGTTGGAACTGTTAGCAGGCGAATCAAGTAGTATGAGTCAACGTGTATATATATATATATATATATATATATATATATATATATATATATATATATATCGAGACGAACGCCAATCTCAATTCCAGATATCTGACCATGGACGTTTGTTTCCACTGCGTGCTCTGTCGACTACGTTCGTCATATTTCATGGAAAATCATACACGTAACGTATTTCTACGTGCTGTATGACGATGACAAAGGTTGCGAAAGGAACACGAGAGACATACTTAAGTGATTAATTTTCATATTGTGTGGATTATGGCGGACGTTTCGTTATCTTCGAAAAATTATACCGACTTATCTCCCGCATGTTACCGAGTGTAGCACGTTATGGATTGTTTGCGGCTGAGAGTATCGTGCTAATGAATGCTATGGCACGCCATATCTCTTTGTCAAGAACACGCCAGAGGCTAGGGGAGCGGTTGCCGGTTGAAAGACGCGGTGGCAAATATTTTTCCCTTAAATATGCACGGGGGTTGGTGTATTTCATTGATAAGGCTGGCAGCCCCTACATACGGAACTTTTATTCCCTCGTTCTCCGTCGTTTCTAACAATGAATCCAATTTATCGACACTAAGAAATTACGGCCGGAAATTTCCCCCGTCTCTATCTTTCTTTCTTCTTCTTCTGCCCCATTTTTTCGTCCCTCGGAAGGAAACTGAAACGAAATGTTGCGGACCATTTCTAATTAAGGCAAGTTCTTCTTGTCGATGCTGCGCAAGTAGCATTAATGTTTGATGACGATTCCGTTAATTCGTATGTAATGATGGCCGATGGCATCGTACATTCAGGGCAAATCGAATATTATTTCGAATCAGCTTACATTACTGTGTAAGCATGTGTTCCATCGTATGCACCATCTAAACCCACTTTGCTTTCGATCACCCATATAAGCGATGTTGCAGTCTATTTGCTCTCCGTTTGTTTACAAACACTGTTTCACATTTACGTAACTCTCGAACACATCGATCGGAATTCCGCAATCCGTGCACCGAGCCGTACTTCAAAAACATTTATATCGCAATAAGCAATTCGCTTTAATATCATAATAGATATTATACTTTTCTTTATTGAAAAGAGGATCCTGATCGAATTCTATACCAAACCATATCCTATCGGATACTTACAGATAATGCGGAAGGCAATATTCCATCAAGTGAACGAAGAAAATTTGATTATTTAGCAAATTTTTCCGCGAATTTATTACGCAAACAATAGCGATTCGATGGCAGCAATATTACGTTTGAACGTAAAATGAGATTTGAAAATAGTGCATAAAGCGAAATCTCGAATCTACGATACCAACCAACTTTCACAATTACTGCTTGCACGATGAAAACGTTTACATTGGATTCGTGTATTATATAATTAATTATAATTAACGAGAAATAATTGCATAGAAGAGCATTGAATTATAACAGACTGATTAACAGCGATGGGATCGAATCGAATTTATACAAGACTGGCACGCTAAAATTTATCAATTCCGGTCCTATATCTCACGTATTCTGCTTATAACGAGTAAATCGATACACATTGCGATTCTACATATGATACATTGCCATTATTGCGTTTTCATTGATATAACATGGAAAAAAATGGAACAAAAATTTATAAACATTTATATACGATTTTTAGCATAATAGCCGGAATAATAATAGCATTATTGCAAATAAAGTACACAGACATTTATTTACTTATATTATATATATATTTTAAAGAATATTATTTTCAAAAAGAATCTCAACTTAAGAAATTCTATTTAAAAAATTCTACTTCCCTTAGAGAAACGTGCTGAGACTATTGATCGATATCCAAAAAGTTTGAAGTGCAAGATATTAATGTATCACCGAGGATACGAACCGTCGTATTAAATGAAATTCGCGCACGTAATCCAATCATTAAGTATAGGCATTATACGTGTCTCGAGAAAACAAATTTGTCGTCGCTGCAAATTTTTAGTATCGGTAGATTATTTTTATTGTAGTACTTATTATATAGTAGATTCATATTTGTCATGCGATCGAAACTCTACAAGAAAGTGAAACAGGAACAAAACTCGATGCTTTAACATTGCTTTTCATATTTCCTTTTTTTTTCTTTTTCTCTCACGAAGCAGTTACATGGGTGTCAAATGATCATCTCGGAAAGGATTACGCTTCCCTATCAGATATTCATGAGATTCGTGTCAGGACAGGTGCAATAAAAAGAGGTAAAAAAAATGATAACAAGATTACTGTCGACGGAACGTCATCAGATATACCATTAATCACGTTGCTTTTGCTCCATCCGAAACTAGGCGCAAGATTGGCATGAAACGGAAAGCTTTTATCGCGGCCAGTGTCAAAAATCGCTGGCCGTTTTCGAATCAATCATTTAAATGTATTCTTGCCGGAAATCGACTCGGACACGCAACTGAATTTAGCGGCTTGTGATTCGACACGTTTTCAGGCCGGCAGTGGCTGCAAATTATTTCGCCGTTTATTCTTCCGTGAAACAGATATTCCATGTATCGTACTGATTTCGTCGATGTGTATCGGCTAACGTGTACACACGGTCGTAACAGCGTATTACATATTTTGAGCTTCGTGATTTTCGTTCCGTTGAAAAAGCAACACTACAGTGACAGACGATGATAGATCAGCTAATAATCTTTCGAATTCGTTACGAGTCTTCGAAACAAAGTTTAATATTTAAAGCGAAGATACATTGAGATGTACAGTTTCGTGAAGAAGTTTCCAATCAGATAGATATTCCACCTTACGCTGCAAAATCGAGACCTGAAAGAATTTTAATTGATATAGCGAAATTAAAAAATCAACAGAAAATTGATTTATCTCTTCCTTCCTTCCTCTTATTTATTAGACGTGGCAGGGAATTTTCTGTTTAGTATAGGAAGGTATTAAACCGAAGCTTGAAGCTATCCAAACGCGATATAAGCTGTGTTTAGTCAATCGTTTTATAAAAGAGAGCCAGGTTTTGTATCGAAGTGAATCATCAATCAACGTGGAATTCATTTTTTTTATAAAACATTAAACGTCAAACTGACGCTGTTAAGCAGCATTAAGATTAAAAAAAGTCAACAGAACATTTCAACCAACGAAATGTTCGACAAAAATGTGAAAATCTATGATTCTGAAATTGTCTGTTCTATGAAAACATTCAAATATCAGGAAGAGACATTGAAATACGGAAAGTATTTAACACACGAACGAATCTATATGGAAGACGACATGGTCCACGTAAAGAAAGCAGAAAGGAAAGGCTCGTTTGAAGCAACGACGCGATTTCCCCGCTATTCACGAAAGTGTCTCAATTTCCTGACGAAGTTCCGCGGAAATCGGATCGCGTAGGTCGCCTGGTCCCGATTGTACACGTGCTTAGCACGCCAACCGACCGTTCCTCCCTAGCTCGATCTTTTTAAAACAATCACAATCTGGCACGCGATTCTTCGACCCCTGCAATCTTCCCTCGTTCCTCCCTCACGGTTCGTTCGACTTTTCGTTCCTTCGTTTCTCTGCCGGCAAGCTAAGCGAACCGCGGTGAATCGTTTCGAAATTTTCATTTAGCTTTCGCCCCGTGGCTTCGGCTACGCGGCGATGGTCTCTCGTGGTCGTTGGCCGTTATAGTAAATCGTCGTGAATTTATAGGCGCCCGGCGTTACAAGCCGCATAGACGGTCGAAGCGTACACCGACTTTTCGTTATTAGTTGTCTGGATTTGCTTCGCTAACGCGATCTGGCAGTTGGCCAATTTTTTTTACTCTTAATTTCCGCTCGAGCCACGGAATCAACCCGCCCGGATGGATTTCGCTTTGCGCCGATCCAGCGTTTTCTTCCGTTTTTTTTGCTGCACCCTGTCCCTCGAAAACACGATACGACCACGCTACCTTTTCCCATTTTTCTAGTTACCCTTTCCCATTGGAATTTAATCGAGAGATGCACGCCGATTCGCGACTCGCTAGATTCTATCCATTTTTTGTACGAGCTACTCTTAAATGGAATCGGTGAACATTGGTAGCATATATGGGGAATCATGCCGAGTAAAGATAGTTATACACCATGGGTCGGTTTGTTTTATAGCTCTTGCGATACATACATAGAAATATTGATACGATCCTCTATAGATTTTCTTCCATAGAACTGCATAAAATCGAAGCTGTGTTTAGATCGAAAAGCTCGATATACGTAAGTAATTGACAGCAAATATCACGGAAGCTGCTGTTGGCATTAGCGTTGATTTGATCAATATTGAACGAATGTTGTCGTTCATATAGACACGCGATGGTCATTCATTTCAACAATTTGTGTTAACCAGTATTATTCGGCATGAAAACAAGTTCACGTAGTTTCAAACAAGTAATTATCATTCAAAGTCGGGTGAATAGCATACCGTGAATCCGATTACGTGGAATCTGATTATGTCAGAATATATGTCTCATCATATCGCAATAGCTTCCTAAAAATTCTGGCCAGGTTTGCAAGTTTCATTCTAGATCGCCGTGTAGTTTATCATTCAAAAGATACGGGCATCGCTGAACTGATATTTATCGGAAATATTCGCAGAAAGACGAAAGTATGCGAAAAGTAGACTTCATATCAGTCGCTTTTACTCGCATACTTTCTTCGGCGGAATGCGTCGTTTCTGTAGAGCGCGGTTATGCATCAGACCTGTGGCTGTTTTTCTTCGAGAATGACTGCTGAAAAATGTGAACTTCCTCGTAGCTTCCCTCTTATTATCCCTGAAAGTAATTTCTCGTCACCGTTCAACGTTATCCTCGTTCTCAGACTAGCCCACCGAGAAAAAGAAAAAGAGACAACTTTTTACATTTTTCTCGCGATGATTTTCAACTTTCAAAGGTGCGTGCATCGCTTTAAATTTTAAGTAACGAAGGTTATCGATTGATAGGACCGACGAAAGCTTGCCAATCGTATGAATTCCAGTGGATTTCGTAATTGTTTTGAAAGAAACGAATATCGGCCCTACGCGTTGTTACCTTCATTTTTCCATTTGTATTTTATCGTTCATTATATTTGATTCACGACCGGTAATATGCACTTCACGAACGTGTGATGCCCATTAATTATGAGGATGGTAATCGATATGGTTATGCCCGCGGCTTGTATCACCCGAGAAATAAAATTACGCACATCGTACGTCGCACTGACGGACAGGTTAGTTGTACGTTAAATATACATAACGCAGCTGATACTATGATCAAATAACCCGTAATCAATGTGTCGAGTGAGGGGCGTGACACTTTATGATTATACTGTGCTCAATGAGCTAAACGTGCAACGTATGGAAAGTATTCGAACATTTTGTTAAAATATCTTCAGGATCGACGATATGTAAAGCCGTAACATATATCGGATGAGATTATAAAGCGTGATCCTCGTATTCATAGATCGGTCTGAATATCGGAAACCCCGTTATATAATACACAAAAGTGTGACTAATACTAAACATTTGTACAACGCTTGTATATCATATATATGTTGGACAAATATTTACATTATAAATTTGATATCATATTGAATTGTAGCTAGATCGAATTGTCTGTCAATATTATTAATTCGAAATTAATACCACGATAAATGTAGACATATATGATACAAATATAGTACTACGGTAGGCTTCAAGATTAAATAATATTTTCTTTACTACACAACTTTTAACATAGCAGAATTGTAAGCAAAGTTTTGCTTCGAAATTTTGGATATTAGATAGAAACTGTTAGCCAATCCTGATATCTAGCCAATTCCTGATATCTTTTGGAATATATTTGAAAACAATTGCATTCTCTATCTGCCACTTAAATGGAATATGTTGATTGGGTTTTTTTAACGGATGTATTATAATAATAACAATAAGAATTTTTCTTCTTGCCATAATGCCATGATAATACACTATCTTTGTGATAATCTAGATGTTGTGATATAATAATGGGTTACCGTTAATCCTTTTACAACACATTAAGGGATCATTAACAGCCCGGGTGCTGAATTTTAAACTCCATTATAGGATTCCCTACTGAACTTTACCAAATCACAAGCAACCTCGTTAACATCAAAAAGATGGAGTTGATCATTTCATTTTATTGAGATACGCGAAATTTTGTGTGCTACACTAGATTAGCCACGTAGTAGTGACACACATATATGAGTATGAGTGTGTGGAAGTACGTGCGTGCACAGCGTCTCGTAAAACAGATTAACAGACGCGTGCAAATGTGTATCGACGAAGATCTTGTAAATCACATATTAAATAAATCTGAAAGTATTTTGATATCAATTCTAAGTGTAATTGAAATGTTCCTATACATTTATTTCTGCGATTAAGATCCACAATTGTCAACACATTTCTACATATATAAAAAAACAATAACATTCTCCATGAGCATTCTCTCTGGTGTAACCGTAGCAGAACTACCACAACGAATGCAAACTTCATCGTATTCGTTTGCTTGTAATTTTCTTTCCTTCGTGCGCCTTATTGCTATTCAGTTTGTCATCGAAAGGGAGAAGAGGATACGAGCAGGGAAAAAAGGACGTAACACGCGGAGAAAAGACAGTGGCAATCTCGACTCTAAGTAAGGGACAGTCGGTCGGGTACAGACAAATGGTCTCGAAGCGCGAGAACACGCAAGAACAAAAGCGTCGAAACAAGAGACAATCGGTTATGATTTGCACCCTCGCATCCAATCTCGCCATTTACCACCTATCCCTTTTTCCTCAGACTATGCGCTACTACGTTCTAGGTGACGACGTCGCCACGAAAGACAGGAACATTTCTCCGTCCTTTGTCGTGGTAGCTCTGTTTGCTTTTGTTTCTGCCGTCTTATCTGCGCAGCCAGCATCGCGAAACACGCGTTGTTGGTTTTGTTAAGGTGAACGCGGCTCTGATTTACGGGGACCTGTCTCGCGAGAAATCGAGCCTCCTACCCTTCGTTGCGATCTCTCCAGAGATACGATTTCAAGTAATTGCGCTGGAAGGGTAACGAGATGCCTAGCCTCTTTTTCTTACCTTCCACTTCTCCTCGCTTCCTTTTTTTTTTTTTTTCGAGGTATTCCGAAATCTCGGGCTTTTTTAGGTAATTCTTCGAAGTAGGCACTTTGTCAAGGGGAATCTTCCTTTTCTGCATTATCTTCGGTATTCGGAGAACCTCGCTATTATAATTTTGTAAGGGGAGATGATTGTCAGAAGGATTTTTATTTGAGCATCTCCAGGGAGGTGAAAAATAGAAGGAGCGTGTGAAATAAATTTAGACACCAAGGAATATATATATATATATATATATATTTAAATAATTTTGGGTATAAATACGTTTAAATAATGAAAGGTTTCATAGGGGATTGTTATAAGGATTTTTATTCGAGTATCGTGAAGAGGGAGAAGAAGCATGAGGTTGTGAAACAGAGTTTCACGTCAAGCAAAATATAATATGTAGATAGATATATCTAAATAATTCTTACATAGAAAAGTAGAATTTGAATACAATTAACTTCATGGTGCATTGTAAATCACAGTTCTCATATAACGATGCATAACAAAGTATTCAATCATCCAGTAAACGACTAAGTTTCCAACAACCACAAAATACCTGCAGGCTAGCGAGGTTGTTTCTATTTTCCCCTCGTTGCTTTTCTCGCTTTATTTTACGTAATTTTCGCCGAGCTTTAAAGGGGCGCGCTGTTACGTAGGACAACAATTCAGATATTCAACGGCATGTTCGTCAGCAGCGCATAGCTTCAACTATACTGTGAAAGTTAAGAATACACGGTCGCGATTGTTATAAGATTTTATGGTGTGAATATTACAGGCATCCGGTAGACACAGTCAGGCCAATGTTCGTTACGAGACTGCGTTAACTTATTATAGTATGGGAAACTCCGTTAAGCCATAACATTCTCCGCATCCTACCGCCGAAACCTGTTAACTCCCAGCTGCCATAACACCGGCCGTTACAGCAACGCGCAAATACACCATTATGTTTCACAGTGTTTCGGTTATTTGAATCTTTCGTTACACTGCACCGAGTCGAATGAATGTACTA
The DNA here is from genome assembly GCF_051014615.1 of Bombus vancouverensis nearcticus. Classification (NCBI taxonomy): domain Eukaryota; kingdom Metazoa; phylum Arthropoda; class Insecta; order Hymenoptera; family Apidae; genus Bombus; species Bombus vancouverensis. The sequence goes on along the minus strand of NC_134921.1, from coordinate 8,227,206 downwards.
CGCATCAGATTTGTGCCCGTGCATTATTTCTACCCTTAGTCGTCGCCTTATACTTTCCCCTGCAACTTGAATAAGTAATTGAATTTCCCGCGGCTCCACGTTGGATCGCCAGAAACGTTTCATTTGTTACGTTTCAACCGCCTGAAATGCCAGTTTCAAAGATTTCTGTTATACAAAATTCCTGTATTTTACGAGATTAATGTAGGTAAATGTTTAATTTAACAGACAATTGTTAAGTCGAGAAATAAGTAAACGATGGATGTGATATATATAATATTTGTATGATATTTGTATATGGATATTTATGTATATATGGAAAATTTAGAGATATACAAATGCGCATAATGCGTAGAATCGTGTAAAATATTGGAGGTAAAATACGAGGTAAAATAGAGTCCTCTCATGGACAAATACTTGTTCACAGGTAAATAGGTAATTCATGTTGGAGACAAATTTTCTTACTATCCTGTTCCTAAAAACTGAAAAAAACTCTAAGATACTGACTAATGCTTCCACTATATCATATAACTATTCGTGAGGTAAAATGTTGTAAATTTTTTTCAATGTGAATGAAGATTAGAAAGATAGAAATTCGAGGTTTAAATAGTCAGCGACCTGTAAAGAACTAAAGGAATTCGAACGAACCTGTTCTACAATCTAACGATTGAATAATTTTCTCTCAAATTATCGCTCGAATAATACGAAAAATCTCAAATCGCCAAATTCCAGCATCTCTATGATCAATACCTCTACACGAGAGTCGTAGACGACGCAAATTCACCGAGTCAATAGCAATCGGTCAAGACTTTCGTTTCCACGGGGAGACCTTCATTTCCAAAAGTGGAAGAAAGACGTACTATCACTGAGAAGAAATAGAGAGACGAGAGAGAGAGAGAGGGGGGTAGGCGTTCATGTTCCGTCGAGGCTGGTTTATCCGTCGACGAGGAAAGGCGCCTGCCGAACCACGAGAATTTAATAGAAGGACTTTTCAGAAAAGACAATTTTCTCTCCGTATCCCGGACGATGTGCGAGCTAAGGTTCCTTGAGCAACGAGGACCATGGAATGGAGAAATGTAGTTGGACGTAGAGGATGGCCAGATATAGAAGCAGAAATGCCGTGGAATCTGTAAATTTGAAATGGTGAATGGCGGCCACGATAGAAGGCCATTAAGAGCGGAACGCGTATATATGCTATAATTCCTCCGATATGAAGCTTACGAAGGATTCTGCCGGTGGTTTATGGTGTTTCAATTACACACGCAATCATAGACCGTGTTACAGTCAGCTTTCGGGACCAGGCAACGTTCAGCTTCTACCGAAACATAAACTTTCGAACAGGTTGGTTAACAGTGTTGAAGGTGAAGCGTCGATGCGGAGGGTCGGTGAATGGTGACGTTGGCTACGAAAGGGATGGATGGACGGAGACTAAAAGGGTGGTAGAGTGGTGACGGAGGGGGCGAGCTGTCGCAAACCGCACGCCTCCGCCACTATTGGTAGCAATTCGACCGATGTTCCCCGACCGTAGTTCCGCCACTGGATTCGGCGCTATTGCCGGTGGCATTGTAATTGGCTGTCAAATGAGAGCGCGACCTCCCCTAAATCTTCCCAAGTTGCGCCACCATGGAATTAGAATGGCGCTAGTTCGTTCGGCTTGAGAAAACGAGCTGGCACCTCTTGATACGTTCTCATTCGAAACGCTCTATTTTGAAACTCAGCTCTCATATTTCGTGGAAATAATGGATAATTCGACCGAACGATTTGGTTCGTTTAGATAATTCGTGACCATGTGACAATACGAAGGGATGAGAGGAAGATAAATAAGGAGGAAACAAAGCTACATTTTGTTGAAAGTGTTTTAATTAATTACAGAGGGAAAGTCTACAACTTGTAGATTGTTAATCCATCGATGTTATTAGTTGATTAAATATAATGCAAGAGAATCGTCAAATAATAAATAAGAATTGTTGTGTGTAGTATAGGGATGTTGAGTTGCAGGCAATCTATTTGTATGTTTTTTGAATTATGCTTCACTCGCTACCAATACTTTAGAAATACTTGAAGAAATTCAGAATTTTTTGCTTGGTCTCCTATTACTCGTCCTTCTTATAAATTCTCATACTCCTGCAGTAATTAAGTACGTACTTTGAAAAATTATTCTTTCTGATATGCATTCCATTGGTAGCCAACGTCGAAGAACCATCATACAATATGCATAGTTTGTACTTCATCGAGCAAGAACGTGGAAGATCTTTATTTCCCATGAGATTCGTACGTAAAACGAAAAATCCCAGCATCGTAAAATGAAGAATCTTGCTGGATTTTTTCAAAAGCACGATCACCCACGTAACAGAATATAGGCTCGATGAGATGCTGCACGTAGAATAACGAGTTTCTAGATAGTCGAGGCAAGCATCTGCCTCGCTCGAGAAACTGTAGACAAGACACGATCAAACTTTTACCTGGCTGAAAACTTCGGACTTCAATTTTATACTAAGCACCGAGTCTCTCGCTTGTGCGAAGAAGGCTTCGTTAAAGCTTCATTCCCGAGGACGATGCTTTTCGAGAATCGATCCATAGAGAGAGAGAGAGAGAGAGAGAGAGAGGGAGAGGTGTTCGAAACGGAGTCCAGAAAAGATCTTCGCGCAATGACGAACGCCATGAAAACGGAACAAAAAAAAATGGAACGAGAAGAGAGGTTTAACGAAGAGGGCTTTTGACGCCGCTCAAGCTCGCTTCGACGGTCTTCTATGAAGCGTTTTGGCCCTGCGCCCTTCCGTTTAATCTCAGACAATGGCTGGTCTGCCGAAAAAAGAGGCAACCGTGGCTTGGTTTCGAAAGGATGAACGAACCGCGACGAAAGTATACGAATTCTCGTGCCCGCCCTTCTATTCCCACGTCAGTCTACGCGGAGCAGTCACGTTGACTACCGATTGAAGGGGATTTTTCCCTTCGAGTCAGACACACAGACACCGGACAGACCCGCGTGTATTCACAGACACAGGGGACGTTTTGTGCTCGCACTGGCACTCGTCTGGGTCTGAGCGACAGTCATTAACGGAGATGATGGTTAGGTGTGCAGTCTGCTGCTCGAAAATGATTTCCATCGGAGATACGCGGTTCGCAATAACGTTCGTGGAATATTACGGACCGGCCCTCTCTTCTCTTCTTTCATTTTTTATCCTTCTCCCTTCGGTGCATCGCGTTTAGTCTCCGCGTTGCCCACGGTGTGTTTCACTCGGAACGCGTCTGCATCCTGTGTGCACCGGCTGAAAACGAGTTTGCTAATCGATTCTGTCGCGACTCCACGCCAGACGCTCCTTCCGTCATGAGCCTGAAAGGTCTCCGTGACCAGGAGCAATGGAATATCGCGACTAATCGAAAACTACCCTCGTGTTTCAAGCTTCGCCCTCCGAAGAAATATCACGATTTACGTCGATGATGTTCCTTTGAGTGGTGATGAGGAATCATTCTCTTGGGGGCTGACTAAGTGTGCGTCGATTGAAAAAACTTTTCTTCTCGCTGCTCGCAAAGAATCTGTCGGAAAAGAGTTGAAACGTACGTTAGGTGACTCGCATCATTTGCAGCATTCGTGTCAAGACTCCCGTATCAAGGCTTTTCTGCTTCACCGGTAGAAAATGCTAGACGGTTGATGGTAGAATCGCATAGATTTGTTGAAAATAGTAAAATAGAAAATAGATTCGATAGCTATTTTATATAAGCTTTTATTCACTTTTTAATTAAAGTGTATTTAAAGAGCGTTAAATGATAGGATGCCTATGATAAGATATGATAGCAGAAGCATTTAGCAAAAATATTATTAACTTGGGCGCTACATCTGTTTTTGTGGAGGACATTAGGTCGTAAATAATTAATAGTTGATATATCTTCTTTTATTTCTGTAATTGTTTACCATTTGTCTATTTAGTTTCTACTAACCACCTTTTAATGGAATTTTGGTATCTATGAACTCGTTTCTCAAATACACCAAATTACTTGGTTTTTATTCATACTTATTCCAATTATATTAACTGAATCATTAACAAGAAGAATATTATTGGACGATTGCTAAAAAATCTCATGAACTGTTAGTCAAAGTCCACTGAAAGCACAATTGTGCAAGCTGACGAATACCTTTTATACCGCGCTCTTCTCCGATCCGAGAAATATACCGATATCGAGGATTTTGTAGAATAATTTACAAGGACAATTGACTAAAGAAAAGGAAAAGAAATTATTATCAGCGTTATTAAAATACCTTCCGGTTTGGAAATATTTATCGCCTCATTATAACTCGATTTCGTCGGGATTGTGCTTGTAATTTAGGAGAGGCTATCGTTAGTCTCATTAATCTTTCATCGAAAGCTTATACTCTGGCTGGAGCGCTGAATTTCCGCGTTAATTATTATTACAGTAATTAAAACGCGGCATCTAGCCGTGGAAGAAGAGCGCCGGGTCGAGGGACGAAAGTTTTGAAATCGAGAAGCGGATCCGACTCGCTCTAGCGAAGCTCAGGGCTGCCTGTAATTACGTAATAAAAGGAAGTGTTTAATAATGTATCGCCTGGGTACGCGAAGGAACGTCCGAGGAAACCGGTTGCCGGGGTCGCCGGTACCAACCTGATAAATTGAAGGTACGAATGCGCTTTAAACTTTTTAATTAAAGTGAATTTAAAAAGCGTTAAAACGTTGAATGCCAGACGGTCGAGATCTTTCATTCTTGACACCCTGTTGCCGCGTTCTGCGTTGCAACAAAAATTTCAATTTTCTCCAGTGGCCTCGTTTCGAAAACGTCGTGGGCCCGGTGCATCGAAAAAATGAATTCGCGGTCTCGTATTCTCGATCGAAGAGACAGAGGGCGGAAAGAACGAAGGTTTTCGACAAACGACAGGTTTGGATAATGAACGAAATTAAGGAACTCTTGGAAGAAACCGGTGAATGCTAGGCGCGCACCCTAGTGCACCTCGACACGAGAAACCCTTGTGCGTAACAATCGTACAGAGAAGGGGTGTGTTTTGAATGGAAGCGTCGTAATTGCAGACAGACAAAAGAAGAAACCTCGACGCGAGATATAGCCTGCTATTTCTCTTGGCGGCGTCGTGGAACGTCGCTTACGGTGATGACGTCGACGTCTCGACTGGATACGAAAGGGGTTGAAAGGGTTGGAAACCATGACGCTTCTGTCTTTGGCTAGCACATAATGAGAGCCGTTCGCGTAGTAATACTTCTAGTCAATCAAAGAGACTCGTTATAATGTGGCTAGGTTGAAAAACGAGATGTCGAAGACAGCAACATTAAAGACGCGAATATATGGAACATATTCGAAGGAATAGACACGTTGTATGTAGGTTTAAAGAGATGGTAGGGGTGATGAATGTAATCGTAGAGGATCGAGTTAAATCTCGGGCGTTTTTTTGAATTTTTCATGAGAGCTCTCTTCAGGATAGCTTTCACGCGTTTACTCTCTGCTGGCTTTTCACTGACTTTTCACCGGATTTACGTACACGCGTGTGGAACTAGACTGGTTTTTTCTAGGGAAACACGAGGCTATAGCTGAGGCTCATTATTTCTGTAATATGGTAGACGTCATTTTTGGCAACTAAAATTTAATTTAGGTTACCATACCTTTAGTTTTCGACGTCCAATTATTTCAAGTATTTGCGTTGTCTCTTGAAGGTAATAGCAAGAGGGAAACGACGAGAAGGAAGGAAGGAAGGAAGTATTAAAACCTAATAATAAATTTAGATAAATGTAAGTCTTTCTATATTGCAGAGTCTTGAATTTGTAATTTATGTTTTTAAATGAGAAATTTTATTTGCTAGTTGCTGTAGTGGAGATCTCGCGCAAGTAATAATTAAAGTTATTCAGTTGTTAATTAACACTCGGTTATTATAGAATATAATATGACCGAGTTTGAATGAAACGATAAAATATAGAAATAAATATTTAATATAAAGAATTGTGCATTAGCTTTCGCCTCGTTTTCAGTGTACAGTATTTACCGAGGGTAAACAGTGTATATTTCTAGTGGAATCAGAGAAACAAATAATTCTTTGTGCCGAAGAGTATTGAATTGAAGAAGCGAGCAACCATGATGTTAAATAATTACAAGTGGCCATTGCCGTAGAAATTGTATAAGAATATAACTTTGTTCGATTTGTAGCGCGAATATCGAAAGAAAGAAGAAGAAAAAGGAAACGAACCGATAGGAATAATCGACGAAGAAGTAGCTTTCTAAAAGAATTAATTGGCTCTCGACAGCGTTTGGATTGATCTGAGCTAGTAATTACAAACACCAAAGAACTTGGATAATTCTACATCGACAATGATCGAGCAAGAGTTAACAGACAGTAGATCGACCCGTTCATAATCAGACGCAGACAAAAAGATCTTTTTCTTTCGTAGACACTTGAAGCTACGATATCATTTTTAACTCGCAAAGTGTAGAATATAAATCATTAATTGTTAAAGTCGATTATCTTCTATTTCTATTCTGTTCTTATGCAAATGACGCAGATCTTAACAAAATTTTTCAACGTTCGTGCTGTTCCTTCTTCCAAAATTTCGTTCATTTTATCAATTTCTATTTTCTGCTCGACTAAAATCACATAAGGAAGCGAAATTAATGATACAAACATGATTCATAATATATTGAATTTCAAACTTGCTTCTTATAGAACACGAGAATCGTGAGTCGTTATGTTTTTTTCTCGTGAACTGCATGTTATTTAACAACGTTTTTTGAATACTATATTCTGACTGATTTTACACGTCTGCAAAATTGGCTATATCATATTGACGATAATCTAATATCTCGTCGAGCTCGTCCTGCTTTCCCAATTTGTCGTTCTCTGACTTACGAAACCATATTCATAGATTTTGAGAATCCAGAATAAATAGGATGGAGCAGAGAGAGGGAGAGAGAGAGAGAGAGAGAGCTTTCTGGGATTGTGGTGCTGTTCCTGAAGGCCTATTAGCGAATCCTCTGGCCGTCTGACCGGCTGAACAGGCCAAGCACACTCGACTACAAAGCTCCTCTGGCAGAGGTTGGAATAAATGCGTTGTCTCGAAACTAACTGTCCACGTAATTGCACGCGAGTCCCTTATTTATCCCGCGACTTTGCCCGTTGACTCCGGCGCTCTTTGTGCGCGGGTACGTGAAGAGAACGCATTCCCTGGAAAAACGAATCTCTGTTGGAGCGTTTAATCAAGATAAAAGGCAATACCCTTCAAGAAAAGCTGCGCTTTGCAACGCAACGTTGGATTATAAAGCGCTTATGCATTGCAGTTCCTTTAAGGAGCCCTTCCTTCCTCAAAGCAAGTCAGTAAGGACTATTATTAAAGATTCGATAAATGCTCGCTCGGTTACTCCTGCTTCTTGTTCTTAATTTCCTGATGATAAAATAGAAATTGCGACCGAGGATTTCGCGACATGATGAAGTCGTTGGTTTGATTAGTTCCTACGATGTATCGACGTAGAAGCGATCGTTACAATTTCTCTGTGGAGTTAAGAGTCGGTTTAACAAATGATCCGAGATCGCGTGGTTCACGTTGTGAACGAGGATACAGAGATGCAGCATCGTACTGTTAAATAAAATTATTCCCTCGTTCGAGTAAAAACAAAGATCAAGAAAGGAACGTTCTCTCATCGAAGCATTAGAAACAGAAATTATTTCAAGTTTACTCTGTAAAATTGTAGAGTTCTAATTACAAATTAATATATCGCTGTCTATATTACGGCTGTGTACATCAATGTCCAAAACTCAATGTAACTGCACGTACACGTGTTTTGTGCGATCCTCTGTATCGATCATATGGAAGAGAGGAAGAAACGGAAATTTACAGGACGACTGGCTGTAAAAGAAGAAGTGGAAGCCGAGAACTGGTGATAATCGAAAACTCTACCGTTATATCAGTCTGTCGTGCTACTCTTCGAGTACGGAATCAGCAATCGTTCCCCACAATCCTCATTGGCGGGCATTGTGCCGGTAACATAATGGCCTTGAGTGGAAAGCTGTGGGAAAGGAAGTAATAAAAAAAAAAAAAAAAAAGACGTGCAGGAGAAGGGAAAAGAAAGAAATAAAGGAAGTAACCGAGCGGTGAGAAAGAAGAAAGAGAGAAAGAGAAAGGCAGAAACGAAGAGGGGAAGGACGAAGGATGAAATTCGTACACGAGAAACGAACGACGGTAATGACGAGCCGAATATAGACCCCGTAAAACCCGTAAGGCTTTCCTCATTATATTCTCCCCCAGCCGCCCTCCTACATTTCCCTTTCTCATCTTCTCTCTCTCTCTCTCTCTCTCTCTCTCTATCTGTCTCTCTTCTTCCCTCGTCTCAAGTTCTACCCCTCTTTTTCACCTTCTCGAGAGTAGAAACCGAGTACCGACTGTCGTCGCCCTCTCGGAATGCTCTTGGAACAGACGATTTCTTTGAATGCGGGCCAAAGATTGCCCACGGTAATAATTATTGCGGAGGCTTTCTTTTAAAAATCACCGACCTGTGAATAACAAATGAAAAAGACCAGGAGTGGGCCGGTGTCTACAAAAACGAGGTCACCGGCGAAGCTCGGCCGACCAACCGGAGAGAATGACGAAGACAGTTGACGCGATGTCTCGGTCTTGGTGAGATCGATTTGCGACCGTGGTAACGCCAAATCTCACAAAGCTTTCCTCTCTTTCTCGTTTCATCTGTTCTCGCGCCTCTCACTAGCCCTGCTCTGCCTTTGAAGTCTCGCCTGAAGTACACGCGTTTAACTCCGCGATATACGAAGCTTTTTGTGCTTTATGTTACGAATCAATTTGCAGATCCGTTGGATAGAGACAAAGAGGATTCCACCGGAATATTTCAGGAAATTATGCCGCGATGATATAGCATCAACCGATTGGTCTGAAAGAAGTTTTCAGGGTAATAGAATATCGCGAAAGGGGATAATTAGACGAAATGGTGAACCGTTTCACTGAAATGTCAATGTTTTTTGTTAGTCCACGAGGATTTACAAGGATTACTTTTATAATTTGGAAAGAGCAGTCGAAGTGGACCGTCGGACACGAGATATAACATCCGCTTTGCGTTCGAAAAGAGAGCCCAACAATATCCAGGATATTTCGTTCCGTAAAATGATACGTCGAGCTAGCCGCGATTTTTCGTCTGTTCATGAGTGAAAACGTTCACCCGCGTTATTTACCATGAAAATTCGCGGTAAATATGCCGCGGTAATAACTTGCGCGAAATTACAGATGCAAAAAGAAGCTGATCTGCAAGTGCCATTCGAGCCAGAAAAATATAATCAGCGGTAAACGAGAGGTAGTCGGTCAAAAAACCGCGGTTTTCCACTGATCGATTTGATCGATAGAATAGTCCGTTTATATCATTGCGGAAAGGTGCATTTTTCTTTCCAGGCAGTTCCGTCCGAACGAGTAGAAAAGAGAAGGAAATTCACAATTTTTCTCCTTGAGCGTATCGTCTCGCGGATAAACAGTTCTCCTTGTTTGAACTCTTTGGCTGTTAAATTAAGCGACATTGAGAATTCCTTCCATCTGAATAAAACGCTCGAATCATTATTTCTGTCTGGATTCATAACGATATTGTCTTTCGAACTACCTTCTGTCTATAGACTTTTAATTTCGTTACGATTTAACGAAGACGAATCGTTTGCTAAATTTGAATCTCGTTATGGAGGGATTTATCGGAGCCGGAAGAATTGTTTCTAACATTTAAATAGAATTATCTCACATTTTTCTGATACTCAGCAGAGAGAGGATTGTCATTCGTAAAGGAATTTATTCTACTACTATTTCCGTACAAATCGGATTATTTGTTCACGGTAATGTTTATTACATTCTTCGAAGTCAGTTTGGAGTGTTTACGTGTTCCGTAAAACCCAAAGAATTGGGAAAGATATCAATTTAAAATTCTACTATCTTAGAAAAGAGAGACGTTTGCAGAGAGATGTTATCAAAGTAATACTGAAATTAAGAACTTCGAGTTAATCTGTTTGATTTTTGAGAGATTCAGTGGGCTATATGAATATGTAGCACGTATCAAAAAGTGCTCCTACTTTGATCGAACTCGAATTGCTTTGCTTCGATTATTTAAAGTTGCAGTTGTCCCCTTATTGCGACGTCTCTTTCAACTATGAACTGTTTCAAAAATCAATATATGTTTCCAAACATCTTTTTACGTTTTCTTTAAAAACAATCGCTTAACACAACATTTAAACAAAATTTATTAACACGAAACATATCCCAAATGTTGTCGCATCGTCGTAATTTCGTCTTGGCGAAAGAAGAGGACGCGAACACAAGGATTGGGAGGTTGACCGGCGCGAGGCGGTGTACACGCGCGCCGAGGGATGTTTATTTTTAGGGGATGCTAGTACGAACACCAGGCGTACTTTCCTAGGTACTCACTTGGTCGTGCAAGCCGTTTGTCGAGTATCATATCATACAACACTCGACCTCTCTAGCCTGGCTACACTAACCTATCTCGAGCTAACTCAACATCGTCGAAGCCAGGCCAGCCCCTCTGAGCTACCCCCACGGACAACGTAGATACTTTGTTTGCCTAGTGCTCGACCATTACTAACCCCGCTACACCCCAGAACCTGTGTTACCGTACAATACTGCACGGATGAGCTACAACGTTGTACCAGGCTATAACCGGCGGACAATTCGAGACATGGCGGCGTATTCACGTTGCACACCGATGAAACACACAACCCGGGGATACATGTCCGTATTTATTTATTGTATCCTGCAATACTTTTTACAGTTCCAGTTTCCCGTAATTCGAAATCAGGACGGCCGGGCTTGTTTACTGCAAATATTGGCTGCTTTCGTTTCCAGGTCGAGATACGATGCTTTTACGTAATTGATAGCGCCGTACCCCTGATGAAACATCTGTCGTGATTATTGTGTACGAACCTGTCTCTTTGTAAACGGAATACGATCCGAACGATGAGTCCTTTTTATCGTCTTTCTATTGATTGTTAAATGTGATCTTTCGTATTAGTAGATAGTTTATGTCTATATTTTATGCTTTATATAAAATATTTGGAAATTTTGTTAGTATTGTAACGAGACAGGAGTTTCGTAATTATACTGGTAAAATATGAAACCAATTTAGAAGAGTTATTTTTGAATCAGCAGAATGCTCCAGTTGAGCTAAGTAATTTGCCTAAGCTAAGCAATTAAGTTACGTAAATATTTAATCGCCAAATTCGATTATGAACAAGTCTCAAGCGAACCACACTTGTGTCCCGTTTAATTATTTTGTACGTGCAAAGTCCAAGGTTGGATTTTAAGATGTTGAAGTCTTGCTATATTTTTGTGTATCTTTCGCTCTTCTTTTTTTTTAATCCCAGAGAATGTATCTTTTGTTTATCAATTGGGTATCTAAAAGAGATACGTATAACTATTTTCCAACTGGTTAACCTTCGCAAACATTTCAACATTCAAACCACATTATCCCTCCTTTATGAATATTTCCCCGTTTTCCAAACGCTGGCTGGACGTGCCCAGCGTTCTTATCTTGTACCATAAAAGGAACTGACTTCCCTGATAACAACTGCTTACCAGCCATCGAATGCCTCTTGTATGTATTTACGATACGCTTTTCGAAACTTTTTGTCCAATCTCGACAAACTTCCGGACTTGAATGTTTCTGAAGAAACCTGACCCACATCATCTAGGAAGCACGGAAAGAAAAAGAGAGAGAGAGAGAGAGAGAGAACGCGATACCCTGGTATGTAACAAGTTCCTTTTCGTTGATCTTACAAAATTGAGTTCAGTCTACTCGTTCCTCCGTTGGTACACAGAATATCACGATGGATTTTCCTCTTTCTTCCAGTCGCGCTAGGGATTAATATCTGTACACACAGTCCAGGTGAAAATCTCAAGGGTGAAAAGGAAAGGTACAAGGAGAGGAAACTTAGTGTATTTAAGGTAACATTTCCTGCTGGTGTGTTTGAGACCCTTCTATTTGCTCCTTTTCTTCCTCCATCCTTCTCTTCCCTATTACACGTACCATCGACCTAAGGCCCGAGGGCTCGACCCTCCCTCTTGACTTTACGACCTGTGCCAGATTAGGATTTATTTTAATCCTAAAGGACTGGTTTGCCTTCGTGGTTTCACCCTTCTATTCCCGTGTATACACACAGTGACGTTCCCTCTCAGGACTCCCACGATCGAGTGTTCTTCTACACGCACGAAACGATCCTTTTCTCTTCAACAACTTCGGAACGCGATTTTCTATATCAATTTATAACGGAGCGCAACTTTCACGCCCATTTGGAACTTTCTTCGTGATAACCGAAAGGTTCGCTGGAAACTAGGACACGTATTTTTTCTTACGAAAATGAGGTCACTGTTTATTTCGAGGATCCTTTTTAAATCGAAAATGCAATCTTGTACTTGCATATAATCCATGCATAAAGCGTATGATGGTAGTATACTGTAATTCCAAGTATAAAACACGGTGTATTTTTATATTTAATAGAGAAAACTTTTTATTGAATTTTCTATCTTCATTCGCGTCTATGTTTAGACAGACTAAAGAGATTTCTAACTCTTTGCACGAACGGTATTTCAATTTGCCTATTCCCTTTGTATGCCAAAGGGTACTGTATCTTTACTGCTGATATTAATAGCTAGCTATTGTCGATATTAACCAATAAATGAATAAATACAAGGTACTTGCTTTACAATAATTAGTTGATAGAAATTTTAAAAATTTCCTAATAGTTTTACAATTACTTGCACCGTTTTTTCTTCAAATCCCTCGATTTCTGAAATGAATATTCATGTTTGCGATTAGTTGTTCTATTTTACGAGAAATAGCGTGTAGCTGAATAGCGTGTGTCGGACGAACAGAGTATCAGAGGCATTTATATCCGGTTCGTCTAATTTATGCACGCGCGCCAGGTACCACGAGTTGTGCGTTTTTCCTTTTCCCTGATTCCTTTCATCGAGGCAAATGAAACGGTCTCGCATCGGTTCCATCTATCCCCGACATTGTTCGAAATTCACCGATCACGAGACCGTGTGCCGTTGCTCCTTTGAACGTGGTGCATCTCCCCGAAGGTTTTATAGGAAATCGATATCGGGAAGCGTGGAATGTTCGTTTCAAAGGTATGATCGACGGCGGGGGAGGTACGCGTGGACAGGCTGACGAAAAACAGAGAGGTCGACAACAAACGACGACGACCGAAAACAGAAGAGGTGGGGAAGGAAAAGAGGGGAGAAAACACAAGGAAAGAGGAAAAACGGGAAAATAAACTGCCGTAAAGTCGTGCGATCAATCACGTGCCGCGCTAGACCGCGCGTAATCTTCGTTAGAATAAATAAATCCAGTCACGTAGAATACACGCGCGTTGCACGCTGTTGTAAACGAGTCCAAAGTGAACGACGATGACTACAGAGGATCGAAAAAGAGTAGCGTGTCACGCTTATTAGAGGCAAGAGAGAACGTTCACGGCAATTCCATTTAGTCGATTCGATTTCCAGCTTGGTTACGTTCCGGTGTTCGGCGCTAAATTCACGATTAATGAAATAACCTGGGTATCTTTGAACCAGCGCTGACTGGTCGTCTGTATTCATCGGCCTCATAGTTTATTTTACACGAACTATGCGACCATTAATTACATCGAACAAACGCGTGTAAACGTCTGTCCCACTTATGCGAATAGTTTCATTTTGCGGGAGCCAGCCTGCGGTGGCTTGTTTGCCGCGTAAAATATCCGTAACGAGACTCTGATCTTCATCCGCCTCGCTAACCAACGGCCTGTAATTTATTTCGTCGACTATCGATCGTTTACTTTGACTATTGTTATAAATAAGCTGCGATTGTTCACGTATATCTATATCTTTTTTAATGAAACTAGAGAAATGCAAGCTGAGGGGAGATTCGTTGTAGTGGTACTCTATTTGGATATTTTGTATATTTTGTAAAATGCTGATGTTTCTCGTATTTCTTGCTTCCTTTTTTTAAACTTTCTTTTTTGAACTTTCTTTCTCATCTTCATAGTTCGATCACGTCCTACTGCTAAACTTCAAGTGGTAAATGTATACACGACCATAGTCTACATTTGTGTGGTTTCTCTCAAACTGTGACTTGCAAGTTCACTTTACAGACAACATTTACCCAAGATTGTGCTAATTGATAGACGTACGGCGAGTTGATTGGACCGACACGTATTAATTGATGTATAACGATCGATACGATAAGAGCCATTTACTAATATTCGCTGTCAGTAAATAGCAGTGTGACGTGTGTAACTACGTACACGTACCGTGACAACGTTAAAGGGGGTTAACAATGTTTAGAGTAGGTTAGAAGACAGTTGTTTGGGAGAATGGGGCGGCGGCGAAATTGAATTTTCAATACGCTAAATATTCACGAACACGATGACGCATTTCCATAACCGGGGACTGTACACGCGTCGAACATAACTTTTCCATTTTCCATTTGCCCGGCCTTTCGTTCGCTTCGACACACGGATGATTGATCGATTACCGATGGAAAGCGAAAGTGATGCAACGAAAACGAAAGAAAAAGATTTGCAGAATCGATGCTGCCAGAAGACGAGTTGCATGTATGAGAAAAATGATAGCAACAGGCTCCGAGTAGTACGAATGCACACCTGACACTACGAGTATTCTTCGTAGTGCTTTATATTCAAAACAGCATCGACAAAGAAACAAAAAATTCCTATGAATCTTGAAACGAAGTATTTTCTTCCTTTTCCTCTGGTATATTCATAGTCGCGATTTCCTTCTGATTCGCGCTTGTATCCAGCACACGTATGTATCTCACGATAGAGAATACGCCTTATCTATACGTATCCACTACTACAGTGACTAGATCCAGATAGATCCGCAACCTCAACATTTATGCAGCCCGCAAAGCCCGCGTCGAGTTGGCGCTTTAGCGTTGCTTAACATTAACATCAACACGAGTGCATGAAAGTGGCTGGTGTTCCCGAAGGAATCGAATAACGGAGAAGCGTGGAGGTGCAAACGCATCGCGAGATTTGTCGAACGAAAAGGAAATTTCAAAGGAGCCGTGGCTGCGTTCGAGGGCAGAACGCTCGACCAATGTCGAGTTTCTGTTCCGACCCACGCGACGACTTTATAAATTTATATTGTGAATAAATCTGAATTCGAAAGCGATAGACGTCGAAGAAGTCGTAGTAGACACTCCGTGATGATCGAGAAAAAAGGGCCGTGCTTTAAAGGCGAGGAAGAGGGAAGAGGGACACGAAGAAACGCAAGGGAGAAAGAGGAAGCGTAGGAATATCGAAAAAGTGGAAAGCAGAAAAGGGCCGTGCTCGTCAGACGACGCTACGAATGCAAATTTAACTTTTCCTTTCGCGCGAAAGAAGCTACGCCGATGAAAGTCGACGAGAGAAGGTTGGATTGCAGACGTTGCTGGATAAGGCCGTGGAAAAACGACAGCGAGGCTGAGTCGACACCACGAAGCCACCCCTTCGATCCGACAAGCGGAGCTTACGTAAGCGACAGTCGTGTGCTGTCTTTCAAATTATTTCGATGTCCTAGGGAAGACCGCGAGTTTCAGCGTGATCTTTCGCTCGGGAAAATTTACGACTACGGCGAACAGCTTTTCTTGCGACCGATCCGTGCACACGTTTCCCTTTTGAACGAATCGCTTCTATCCGTTCTTTGTCCTTCGCCAGTGTCGAGAAAACACGATGGACCGATTCAGGATGAGCGGTTGCTTCTTTTTAAGTCATGTAGGAGAATGTACTAAAATACTTTTTCGAAACCATAAGAAAAATAATTCAATTAATTTAATAGTATTCACAGTCGTTTGGAAGAGAATCGTCTACATTGTATACACGGTAATTTATTAATTAATAATGTTAGTGGCTTGAAAAGATACTGGTTGCAAATGACAAAGGAGTTCTTTTCATAATCTTATAATATGATGAAATAAGATGATCACAGTACTTGTAATTTATAAAACTTTATTTACTTGATAGAAAATTGTTCCTATTATATAAGAGAATATATTGGCACTGGTAATTTATGATTCATTAAACTTTACATCGGTTAGTCTAATTACGAAGAAGAGATCTATATTCTCTATATTTTCGCCTCTTTTGTCGGAAACATTTGAAAAACTAGAAAACACAGACAGTGGAAGCCAATTAATTAAAAGCGAAGTACAAATGCTAATTGCCGAAGTAATGCCAGACCGACTTTATCAATAACTTTAAACAAATGACACTATTACTTTAATTAAAATCACGATACGAAACGTGATGTTTCAAAGCGAACTTTAGACTATAACCTTACACAACTCTTAATTGCAGCAGCTCATAGCTGCCTGTTATAGGACATCGATAAAACTATACTCGGCCATGAAGTTTTTAATTGAGTACGTATGCATATACACACATACACATATATAGGATAAACCATAGTAACTTGAATTATAGGATAGTGTGGAAAAACAGTATAGCGAAACAAGATTAGATTAGCGTTTCCAAAACATAAGACCCGACGAAGAAGCGAGTTGAAAGTACTAAGCGCATAGGAAAGAGCTTTAACGTTCACGCGAGAAAAATGTTCTCGAAGAAAGTAATTGCAAGAGACGCCAGTCCGCTCTCAGAAATAGGAATAAATTTCTACCGTACGCGAATACTATTTTCACACGGGGAAAACATTGGTTATACAGGGGTCTTACGCGAATTGCACTTGCTCGCCATTCCAGGCTGCGGAAGACGAAATAGGACGATTTTTCATTCAGAATGAAGAGTAACGTTCCCTTCTTGACCTCGTTGTTTCACGCTTCCCGAATATCGACATTACCCTGGCATAATCGTTGTCTGGTGAAGCTTTCTTCGAAACTTGTCCAACCTATAGATCCAACAAATCGAGAACCAGCAGTGGATAGAAGGACAAACGACAGATAAATTATTCGAAATAGCTGTTGAACGTATCTCCGATTCAGCCGCGATCTATCTGCCAGATTACAAGCAAATTACATCGAATTTGACGTCCGGATAATGCAGCAGAGATCAACGTGTCCTATCTAATTTACGTAACACCGTCCATCACGTTACTTATTAACGTTTATGCGAACACCAACCATTGAATTATCGAACAACGTTCCCTATCGTGTGGATAGTGGAATTTCGGCTATTGGACCGGAATGGGTCGAGTCCATTCGTTAGCCAGTTCTTTTATTTTTCGAAAAGCAACGAGACGTATCCAACTGCCAAAATATCGAGACGGAAGGCAACACTGGGAGGATCGTAACACTCTCTCTGTCTTTGTCTTTGTCTCTGTCTCTGTTTCTCTCGTTGGTAGCTGCACTCTACGCGTTCGCTTCGATCGCATCAGTCAATTTACGCTCAGGACTGTCGATTAAACCGAGCGCGATACTTTTAATGGCGACGGCTTGTTTCCTGTCTGGAACAACCATTAATTTTAGGCCAGCACCCAAGCGATATCGATAGCAGAACAGATGTCCGTACTGTTGATAAAAGCACGTCCATAAAAGTGAGCTTTACAGGATAATAACACGTGTACACGTGACGTATGTGTATTCTCCGGCTGACCGTGGCGCAACAAATGAGTATGAACGTTTTCCAATCAAACCGGCATCAAAACCGAACCGCGGGAGAGAAAAAGGCAGAGAGAGGGATGAAAAGAAGGGAACGATCAAAAATCCAACCTAGAGGGCCGAAAAAAAACACAGCACAGAGACTTGGATACTTGATACCTTTCAAACGATTTCCATTCGCGAGTGAGTTTCGCCGTTTTCCGTTAACTTTTTAGAAATTTTACCGGTTTTGTGATTGGTTAAACTTAGTTTCTATCGATCGGAAATCGAGGAAAGCCACTAGATGTAGGAAAAAGCCTCTGCGATCGAAATTAATCAAGAACAGCGCGATTTGACTCTCTGTTCACATTTATTTGTACAGAAATTATCCTTAACTTCAGAGTCGGTAGTTTGCCATGGACTTGCCACAAAATCCATTCCCTCGAATTTACTTTCAACCATCGAATTAACCGCTCGAAATCCATTAGTCGGCTAATCTCGTTTCTTGCCCGGAATGCTTCGGTCCTGTTGAATTTCCGACGTTGCATCGTCCACAGAAAGCGAATACACGATACATCGAAGTATATACACCGAGAAAGGGACAGGCAGAGAGAGAGAGAGAGAGAGAGACAGACAGACAGAGAGAGAGAGGCATTCGTAAATCGCCATATCTACGGAATTTTGCCGAAAATACGCGACCGGTGACAGAATGAAAAGCACACGGAGGTATGCCCATTCCACCGATATATTGCTCCGTGGCGACATAGTAATAGCAAACGCCGCTGCGGAGACGGCAAAGTAAACAGGTGATCGATATTGTTTGATTTATGCGCCACGGGAGGGTGTGCGAACGTAGCGAGATCACGAAGTGTTTTCGGTGCCTGCATTTACAAGCAATGGTCGAGGTTACGCGTCCACCTAGCCACGTCTATTCACGTGCGCCAACCCCTCTGTCACCGAGCAAAATGTCTACATACACACGTCTCGCCGTACAGATACATAGACACGCATGTGAGAGACCTGCTTCGAATTTCTAATTTTCGATATTGACAAGCGGACAACGCCAGCCCTTTTCACCTCACGCTCGTCCTTTGCCGATCTACCCCTTTGGCCTGCACCCTCTTTTTCAACCGAGGCGACTGTGATTCATGCCAGCTTGCACGTACCGTTTATTGGCCACTGGCTGGTGCACGCAATAGCCGAGCAGGATTTATGAAGCGCACCTTGGTACGAGCTGCGCCATGGACCGCGCGAGGCGAATTTTAAGGGAAACGAGCCGCGAACTTTCCGCGAAAGTTGTGATAAAGAACCTGCCCTTAGTGGCGAGCTTTTCTTAGAATCTATCGGCGAACTTTGAAGATCCCTTAATGAAGACATTGTACACGATTGGCGAGACCATTAGGAATAGCAATTTGAAGGGCGAAGTAATTCACACCTTCGGTGAAAATATCGTTAAAAAACTCAGTGTAGCAGACTGACGAAATTTACGAAAATTTCGATTGAAGGAGATTCATGCTGTGAAAAAATTGTAAAAAATCGTAAAATAATTATATAACAAAATAGATAGATATATATATCTACATATACAATAAAATAGAGTAATGCGTATAAGCATTTAGATTTAAGAAGACTCGCCGCTGTATAAAATGAATTGTAAAGAAGAACAATGCAACAGAGTAGGGTTGCTTAGGAAAATTTCGATTCGAAAAAATTCACCCTTTGAAGAATTATGAAGAATTATAAAGGAATTCGAAGGAAGAGGTTAAACATATCTACGAAAACGTAAATTTAAAGAGTTCCTTGAAAACAGAAAGCAAATAATAAATACAAAGTGACAAACTAGCGTCGTTTGTGTAAATTTCAATTTGTCGAGAGAACGCATTCGATTAAATTCATAGCCGTTATGCCCATTGGAAATCCCCGAATTCCGTTTCTATATCGAAAGCACGAGACGTGCGAAGTGCTCCTATGTATAATTTAAAAGTTTGGGAACGGTATTATTCCGTCGCGACGATTCCGTGGCGTGGTGCAACGAACGTCGAATACAGAGGATCGCGAATATTTGGCCGACTCTCAGAATAGTTGAATGATAAAGGTGAAAATGGGAGGGATGATCGAGTGCAACGAGGGTTGTAAAGGCGCGAGAGAATGCACCGGGTTGGAGGCTAGAACGAGATCTCTCCAGGATATATGGGCACGGAGGAAAAAGACGTCGTTACCAGGAGCTCATTAACGGGGAACTATCCCCAAGACAGCACCTAGTCGTACCTTCTAGTCGAGCTACTGGTGGAAGCTTTTGGAGGGTGTAGCCCGCGCGTTAGGCTGCGAGGAAACTGCGCAGCTCCGATACTAATTAGTCCATCGGTTCGATCGTTCACTGGTAAAAGCTTCTCTCGCGTTTACCTTCTCTTGTTTTTTTTTCGCCTGACTTCTTTTCGTTACATCCTGTTCTCATTTTTCTTCGAGCTTCTCATTGGAACTTGGTCGCCGACGAAGGTGAAGTAAAATCGTGGCACGACGAATTTACACGAGAACGAGGGCAGAAGTTTGTTCGAAAGAGCTTCCAGTCTTTCGCTTCTTTCTCTTTTTATTTTTGCTTCTGTCCTTTTTGTTTCTTTCCAAGTTCTTTATTTCTGTCTCCCTTTCTAACGTTTTCGTTCAGACTTTTGCACGAGAGTAGGCGAAATTTGGACTCTTGCCATGTCTAACTACCCGCCCCCCTCCCCGGCCTTTCTCGTGAACGTTTCAGGTTGGCGTTCCTGAAGTTCGCCCAATTACCAGGCATTAGTCTCGTTTCATCTCATCGGGGGTGCGAACAGCGCAATTTCCTCGACGCTTCTGCATTCGCTATTATTTCATTAGGAACACCCGATACTTCAAGATGTGAATTACATCTGTTTTTATCGGAGGAAATTCCAGTAACCTGATTGGATAGTCAGAAATCTGATTTACTTGATGCAGTGAGGAAATCTGTGCTTTTTAACAATTTAAAGATTCGAAGACTTTTCTTTATTTCGACGATATCGCAGTTCTATTCTTCTTGCGAAGTAATAGGTATAATTTTGTTAGGTGAAGTAACGACACTCTTATCTTAGGAAATAGTTCATTGACAAAATCGTTTCTCACGTCACTGTTCCAGCGAGTCAACGATGTTATCATCAAAATGAAAAGATACTTTGCATACGGAAACTATTGTTTTAAATAATAATACATTTAATCACATTAACTCCAGCGGAATTATTTTGCGTATGCAATTAACGAAGATGTATTTGAACTTTTTTGTTTATACTTGTGTCTGTCTTCATTCAGTATGGCTTGTATTTGTACTTGGTGTTTATTGACAAACAGCATACGGACATATGAGAAACGCGTTAAAAATTATAATTTCATTGTCTGAAAAGCTATCGAGAACCACTCTTTGCACAATTATGTAATAACTGGTAAATGAAAAGTATTCATCGTGAACCGAAAATATCTCATATCGTCTAAACGCGTTAAATATCCTGATACTTATGGCGGACACTGTATATACGTGGCATTATAAATGCTAAGCCTCGATTTCGCCGTTAACAGCGTAGCGAGTACGGATGGGCAGGTAATGAACGACCATGCGAGCGAGAAGATGAGCGGCACAGATACAGGACATATAATAGCCTGGATAGTGGAACAGAGAGAAGCTGCAATCGATGGGATATTCAAGTAATGACAACGATAACGACGGTGACGATAATCAACGAGCAACACCCACGTCGAACGCAGTTCGCTGCAACGACGATGACGAACGACAGCGAGGGTGGCCATTAAATTGATACCACCTGCTAATTGGTATCTCTAATTTCTATCGGGCTGTGTACCAACCAGCTTACGATAAAATGATCGGCCAGAACCCATAGGATGATTGGCGTTTCCAGCGTCGAGGAATAATTTGTTACCAACGTTTCCATCGTTTGATCTTCTCACCACTTTGTTTCACAGGATTCGCGAAGTACGATTTTCATGTCATGATCCCCGTATCACCGCGTTCGAACGGATCAAAGGTTTCATTTAATGCTGTTACAGTTTCACTTCAAAGCTTCGCTCGCAACAAACGACTTGCAACGTTCTCGCGCGACTAACACCTCAACATCGTTCCATTTCCCAGCGTCTCAGCGCTGTCGTACTTTTATCCCCGGCCGTCAGTCAATGTTTGTCGCGCATCTGCCTCGCAGAATGTACGAAATAAAATTGAGGCAAACCGATCTGCCTCCCTTAAACTGATTGACACGCTCGACTGCGCCCGTGGATCTTGCGAAAGCCTGCGAAAGAGGCGAAATAAGAAAAGCGCGAAAATAAGACGATGGCGCCTAGATAAGTACAAGTGGAAAACCCACATCGCAGGCGTTTGTAAATCGAGTTTACCAACGACGAACGGTTCCCATCATTTCCACCCCTTCCATTTCCACCGTTGCACTCTCCAACCCTCTATGTCGCCGCGTCGTCTTAAATGTACCTTGCGTGGTAGACCTTTTATCCTGAGAAATTACCTCGAATGGTTGAGAAAATCATCGTTCCACGGGGCGGATCGGAGGCTTCTCCATTTTCTTCGTCAACGGTTGGGACGCTTCGTCGCTCGCAACCCTCCGCACGGAATCGCGACACGACTTGCCTGCGTGTCGAGGCCGCAACAGTCGTTGCGTCGACGCCGTTTAGAAAATGCCTGCACGTACGTTGCGGCACCCCCGCGAGGGGTTGAGACACGCTGCGCCACGAAAGGGAGACACGAACAGGAAATATTCCCTGCCTCGAGGAAATTCTTCGTATCCCCGGGAAAATTCGTTCGACTCCCAGCTGCGCTCTACATTTCTTCTTTTTCCACGTCTTCTACCCTTACCTCCCACTATTTCGCTGTGTTAAACTGCTACGTGCCCTTTATCCGATGTTAAGGCGTTTCTGTTTTCCTTTTTTCCTATCCCTCCTCTCTTTCTTTCGAAAGCTTGTTTGATTCAAGAGCACCGGAATCTCCGGAGAATCTTGAAACGAATAACGTTGCCGGATTAATAGGAGATGAAGATCGCAGTTGGAGGTGCACGTAGCGATTCAAAGGGTCGCCTTCCCAGGCCACTTTCCAGGTCGCTTTCGGGTTGGCCTAAGCAGAAAATGGCAAGTCCTTCTGACTTTGAAAGGGCAAAGCCACTGAAAGTCTTACGCTGGTTACCACCCGGCAAATTGCGCTCCGAGATGTTTTACGTAGCGAGTATCACGAGCATCTGTTCCAAACAACCACTATCGCTTCTTTATCTGCTTTCTCTTAACCATAGATAGCGTACAAAAGGAAAGGAAACCTCGCGGGGAGCAGGTAACTCTCTTCTTCATCTTCTTTGGTAGTTCCTTCTTAAACAAGGCACGTTTATTGCCAAGCACTAACCTGCAGCTAGTATAGATGGCGCTCTTTGTTCGTCGGTAATTTCTCGTAGTCGAATCTCAGCGAAGAAACGCCGTTGTTTCAAGCTTGATCCTTCAACAGAGACTTAAATCTTTGTCGGAACAATTTTCACGAGAGTATAGAGATTTATTACAAGAGAAAAAGAAAAATTAGTTTGAACTACTTTGAATGAGATTCAAAGAACGTTAAAGGGATCGTTGATTCGTGATCAGATCCGTGCTAACCGAACTATGGCAAACTGTAATTCCAACTTGGGGAGCAAAGAAACTTCACGTGCAGTGGAATTTGCATTACATTTCCCCATAAAACTCAAACGATATTTATGTTTACCGGGCGCGAAGATTTTTGTATTCAGCCCGCCGTCTTCCCCGCTAGAAAAATATTCCTGTAATTAAAACGCTGCCACGTAAGCGGAATGTTTGAAGCACAGCGCCGCCACCCAGAAAGCACGTTCCTTCTATTCGCAGATTTCTCGCCTCGTTGTACTTTAATAGGGATAAAATTCCGCGATAACACGTAGAGCACGTAACATCCTTGTTCTCCACCGTGTAATCTCAGCGCCGAGAGGCGAGTTCGAAACTATAAGATGTCCGTGGCTGACTTACGAAGATATTCGACCCCGTGGGGCAATGGCTGACGTAAGGGCTGGAAGATATTTAATTTTCCCCGGTGGAGCTAGTCCGCTAGATGTAAAAGGCGCGAGATGATAACTGGCCTATTCCTCTTCTCTTTCGTAGAAAAGATTACGCGACGATAAAGAATGCTCGTGCACGAAATTTATATTTAAAAGATCCTTCTTCGTCTCTGTCGTGCGTTTTCCCTTCTATATCTCTCTGCAACGTCCCTCGGTCCTCTCGTTTTCTATCTCTCCTGTGTGTTTCTCCGCCTCTTTCCATATCGCTCGTTACGGGTGCTCGAATTCGCAGAATAAATTCGCGGAACATCTCTGGCGTGAAACGCGGCCTCAATTCGTATCAAAATAACGCGAGTTCCACGGCGGAGAGGAATTTTCTGCATAGGGAAAAAAAATTTCACCCCGCAAATTCAAATCTCGCGGGAGAACGGATTATTTTCGCGGATTCGATCGGAAACGGAATTATTCCGAACGACGTGCTAACATCGTTTAATTTCCGCATCGAATTTTAACGCGGTTGTCTAGAAAATATTCGTCGTGGTTACGGCGCGTGATAAAC
Organism: Bombus vancouverensis nearcticus; assembly: GCF_051014615.1. Lineage (NCBI taxonomy): Eukaryota > Metazoa > Arthropoda > Insecta > Hymenoptera > Apidae > Bombus > Bombus vancouverensis. The sequence continues at coordinate 8,203,029 of NC_134921.1, read as the reverse complement.
ATCGGCGATATCAAAATACGTGATATTCCGATTAATCTCGCGAAAGTGGTCGGTACTATGTGGGGGTTGGAAGGTCGTAAAGCGAAACGAGGAATCCTTATCGAACTGTCTGATGTCGAAAACTTCTCGCGGGATCCAAACGTTTCGACGTCTTCGTTCTTGACAGAGAAGGATTGCGTTTTCAACCCCCTTCTTCTCTTCAGCTCCCGGTGTGGGACTACCCTTCCGTTCCATTCACTGTGTCTCTCTGTATGTCGCAGAAGGATGCAGTGGAGAATAATTAACGAGGGTGAGAAGATCTTCTTCCCGGTGAACATACGTTTAACGAGCCCCGTCGTTGGGGTTAGAAGTACCGGCATCCATAAGCGCGCGACGCTTTCCAAAGAGGGGTAACCCATAGAGGGGTGACTTTTGGCGCAGGAACGGCCGTCGTACGACCGTCACGTACTTGTGTAATTGTCGGACGGTCTACGGGAGACATTTAACGATCAGCCATAAATGTCGATAAGCGGATAAAGCTCGGGAAATTTCGGGTATTTTTCAACCGCGATCATACCCGGCTGAATTATCAGGACCACTTTATTAAATTTGTCGAACGTCTCTATCGATTCATTGCGGTCGTTAACGCAGCCAATTATTCGCCGATAACATGTTCAAATATGCCGCTGATAAAATCTTCAATTTCGATTACGATATAATCGCCGATGAATATTTTTGAATATTGCAAGTCATATATCAGATTACCCGTTTGATAGAGCGAGTTTGTATAATTTATCTGGTTTTATGTGCCTGAGTTACGATCAGCGTGAATATGATTTTTTAAATAATTTCGAATATATTTGAAATCTCTTATTAAAAAAAAAAAAAAAAAACACGAGAAAGAGGAAATTCAATATTCTTTTTAATTTCGAATTTTAGATTTGTATTAAATATGTGTTATTAAATATACTTATAGTGGCTCGTCTGTGGTTTGACTTGAACTAAAGAAAAATATATGTTACACCTTACAAAGTAGTTGTATTATTATACTTTGCTGAAACGTCAGAGACTGCTCTGTCAGATCAATAGAAATTTTATTACACAGCTGCTAATAGATTTAACAAATGTATTATATAAATCTGTTAAATGTTACGTCCACTTCATCGACATTCTTGTTATTTCGACCTACCATTGCAAAATTAGTTATCTATCGATCGATCGTCAATAATGGACAATTTTATGAGAAATTAACATTCCTTTCCTTGGAACTACTTTCAATGGAACCAATCGCTAACGATAAAATTACGCAATTAGAAGAACCTCTGGATCCACTGATCTAGCTGAGGACAAATTACAGTGATTCGTGAAAACTAGGTCGATCGAATCGGATCAAGCGTGCAGCAAATCTTTTCGTGGAAACGAGAAGAAGCTTTCTCCGACCTGATGAGAGAGAATACCTTTGAAACGTCGAGACGAGAACGATGTTGGAAACGAGTAACGTCGACGGTCCTAAAACTTTTGTTGAAATTTCAATGATGCTCAACCAACGCTATTTTGTTTTCAGGTGTCTTGGATACGTAAAAGAGATTTACACATACTCACGTCATCCATCTATGCGTACACGGGGGACGAAAGATTCTCCGTGAAGCATCCCGAAGCATCTGACGAATGGACGTTGAAGATCGATTACGTTCAGCAACGTGACGCTGGGGTTTACGAATGCCAGGTTAACACCGAGCCCAAATTGAATTTAGCCTTCGTGTTGAGAGTCGAAGGTAAAACTGCAGTTATGTTAACATTATCCTTACGATTAATCCTTTCGCGTACTTGACACGCTTCAAGAAAATTTCAGTTCGATATTCAAGTGGTTACTGTGTAGAGATGGAATATCGACTATCTAGAATTGAGAAGAATTTTGTCTAGAATTTTTACCATTAGAAATAATCTTCCTTTTTGCTTGTGTTTTCGTTCATGTCATATAAAATATTAATCTCGCAATAGATTTTCTTCCAATAGATCGGTAGAAAGTATTCGTAAAAATGTTACGCGAAAGGATTGGTCATTCCATTGACGAAACAAAACCTCTATACCGCTGTAAATATTCGACTACTTCGTAATAGAGTCTAGATGAAACAGAGACTATTTCTTAATGTTTGCGTACGTGTCTACCACCTGGTCGATCAGGAAAGACACTTCCGGTACCTTGACTACGCACCAGCATGAGAAAAGGGACTGAAGCTTTCCGCTTGCATGCCTGTTACCGTGAAACGTTAACATTTTAAAGAGGTCGGCACCCCCCATTTCACATTTCTTTTTCTCACACGTTCGATCCAACCCCTTCGTTCGTATTTTGTATCTGACGGGATATTCTGATAAACGTGCCCTACTAGCCGTCGATTTCATCTCCCAGTACTTCTGTTGTGCAATTAATTCGCCTAATTGATGGTGCTGTCAACGTCGAGCGCAGGTTGCAACCACGCCGCTACGACAACACTTTAGATTACAAACAGCGGTTGACGTTACGGCGTCAATTAAAAGTCCTTGTGAATTATCGAGCATCGTGCTTGTTCGCGTTATTAAGTATGTTCGAGTCACCGCTATAAGATCAATTGATCAATATCAAACGATGTTAGCACGTTCGCGTAATCTATTTTTCGAGTATCTTTCCTCCTCATTTATTGCCTTCATGTTTGTCTCATAAAAGTATGCGTCAGACGCGTTTTATGGATTTTCGTATCTTTAAATTTCTCACAAATGCATAAAATTCTGTAGTTTAATTAGTGTCTGTGGACAAATAACCGTGATCGATGGAACGTTACCAAGGAATGCTGACACGTTGTTCACGTTTGCATAATTTATTTTTCGCGTATTTTTGTCCCTGTTTTCATCTGCGTGTTTGTTCCGTTTAATTATCGATTTTCGTTATCAATTAGCACTTGTATCGAAGTTCCACGTAATTACGTTACTTTATCGAGTTACAATTACTCGACTCCTTTTTATGTTCCACGGGTTATCTGTGCAGTGCACTATTACGCGTTAACGAGCATCAATTATTTAGTACTTTACACGTTTACGAAAGTTAATCATCACGCTTTATCGCAATTAATCGCGCTACTGATGATTTGTGATGAATAACAATGTACAATGTTTATACGTAAATTAAATGCAAATAATCCGATGAAAGAGCTATCCAGTTTATATGACGATAATTTAATATCGACTGACTTACTGATTACATTATTTTCATAAATATAATTGGACGATGTTTCGAAGTTTTTCGCGAACCATTGACTCTCGATCGTCAGTGTGGATCGAGAATTTCCAGGTAACAGTTTAATTAGATAGCTTCTTTGAGTATTGCCACGTAAACTGATTCACGTGATTCCGAAGAGTGTGCGTGCACGAGCAACGCTGTTCATTAATTATGTTCGTGGCTCCTGCGTGTATCTGTCTCTATCACGAGACAGCATACGTGCGTGCATAACAGTAATTGCTCGTCAGTTGGCGGGCATCGATTTTTCCAATGAAAATCGACGATGTTGCAGTTAATTTACTAGAATTACATACTCCCTGAATATTAAAAATTTTATTCATATTATTTAAACCACTAGGGACCTAGGTTGCTTTAACGCATCGTTTCATTCGCGATCGTTTTCAATCAATTTTTATTATCGAATTCTATTCTCTAATATCCTGAGTACGAATGGGAATTCCATTAAGCATTCGTTTAATATTTCTTTCGCCGTTTATTTCTTCCAGCTAGATTTTCACGATTTTATGAAATGTAAAATAGTTGACGAACTTATAATATTATGATAAATACGTGGTAATGGGTTAAACGGCCAGAAGGAAAAATATTTAAGATTCTCTTTTAATTAGTTCAACGTCAAATTATTCACCGAGAAACAAACTTTACTCGCCGTGAAAACTAGTACAGGAAAGATAAATTCACATAGCCGGTAAAGGAGCTGCGAAGCTGTTATCACGATAGAAGAAAACGACGGGCCGTTACTGAGGACAAGAAAAGGGGCCACGAACGCCATGAATGAACAACGATGCGCTATGCATACGTACGTGTTGTATATACCTATATACATATACATATACCAGTTGAACAGCGAACGTAACCTATATCAGGATGGTTTCGGTGGCAATTCAATCCCCGGGCCACCCACGAAACGGTAGATCTCTCTCGACGAAATCGATTAACTCGATATCTTTTCTGTCCTCCCATTCCAGAAAGTGCCCCTGTCCCCGCCACCACCACACCGAACGCCATTCATCGGACGTTCAACTCAGGTTAGAGAATCACGCAAGAACAGAACTCCTTTTCCAAGCTGTTGAACTTGCTGCTATAGACGTTTTATTGCGACCAGTGTGTAGATCACCGGATGGCTGCCTCTGCATATCTATATATATATAAAATCCGTTCACTGTGCATGTGGCCAGCATGTCTGTATATGCCGGCTCGTGCTCTATCAGTGCATGCACGTCCACCTTCCGTTTAATGTTAATTAATTCAACCCCCTCAGTACCGGATGGTTTTGTTTTACGAGGGCTGGTCGAGCTGACATTAACTAGTAAAAGGGGATCCGTTTCACTGATCGTCACACCTGCTGACCTGGAATCCAGCCACGTATATGCGACGACACGCGTTTTCTAATTGCCTCGGAATTATGTGCCCGCGGAATAATCCAGTCTGGTGAACTTTGTAATGCAACGAGATACGTTAAAGGGATAATAATCGCACGTGCTCGACCCGCCTTGGGGTGGCTGCTTCAGGTTGCACTTCGTCATGCTTCTGCTTTGATGTTCGATAATTTGTTGCGTTTTGACTTTAATTACCGTAGATGCATACATACGGAGTGTGCCAATAGTTAGAATTTTAATAGGAAGAAGGTGGTATTCTGCGAAGAATAAGTCGACTATATGAAATGATACGTTTTTCGTAGGACTATCTGTTTTCGAAAAAATTGACTTTCAATACTCGTACTATTCTATCCGATACTGTTTTTTAGCAACATTTTTGTGACGCTGTGTTTCTTTGCTTAATTTTTATAGAACTGATAGAACGATATTAGAGTAACGTAACGTTTTGGAAGACCATTCAGTTGCTATAATTGTTCTAGCTTTTCTGATGCCATTATTATTTCATTGTGAATGGAACTATATATCAACTTATATTTTGTCAAACTTGTATTATGATTTGCATTATTATATTATTGAGTTCATTGTTAAATGAAAAATCTATTTCGAAACAACTCATGTGAAAGAAATCTCAAATTCATTTTCGTAATACAAAAGTAATTTAAAACACTGTCCATGGTGGATTTCTGAATGAAATTATTACACAGTCTCCAACTTAATTTGCATTTTTAATTCTTCAAGTGCCAGAGGAAGTCCCGGCATATAAATGCCGAACAAAGATATTAAAAATTGAATTTCCCGAAAACAAAGCTTCGTACGAAAAAATATTATTCTACATTTTCAACCTATTCTTCCACGTTGAACCACCCTTCTTCTCCCTTCTTCGATTGTATCATTATTGGAACATCCAAGGTATATATTTTTTTCTAGGGTAATTCTTTTTTATCTTTTGTACGAAGAATGTACCGTGGAGGTGAGTGATTTATTTTGACTTTATCGATCGGCCAAGGTAGTAGATTTTTTGTTTCGAGATAAACCGTGGCCCATTTCGAGGAATGCGATTGCATCGAGACAAAAAGCATATAAATGGGAAGGTTTTCTGGTGCATTTATCATGGCACGAAATGGTGTTTCGCGTGGCATTTGGCATGGTCCCGATCCTTTTGTCAAGCTACGTAGAAACCATAACTGTAGTATTAATAAATAGTAATTTCTATTTTATGAACGCTTTTACGTGCACAACACACGAGGCCTAATTAGTCTGCTCTGATTATCTCTATCTCTCTACTTCCATAGCAATTAAAATATTCACGGCAACAACGTAAGTTTCGGCTGTGGTTTTTCCTTTCTGTTTTCACCGACCTCAACTTCGAAGTTCCATTAAAACTTTCGCGAAATTCGTTTCGAATGTTAGACACGAGCACGGCTACCAACTTGGTGAACACTCGCCCGCAAGCATTTGCATACGGTATTACACACGCCGAATTTAAGTTCATTCGCCCACAATTTGCTGATACCGGATCTTATGATTCACCCCCGATTACGTACAATTTACAGAACGATTCGGGATAATCCCGTGAAATTCGAAATGCCGACTTTCCGTTTCCACAAATAGACGCACGGTTTACTCATTAACACTAGAACTATCTGGTGTATTAAACGTACCAAATATATTATGCTACAATTATACTGCAGTAGACATATCAAATATACTATAGATAATTACAATGGAAATAGTAGTAGAAAAGTAAATAGGTATACAGTGACAAACATATAAACAGATGCAAGAACTACTGACAATTTAATTGAAATTATTTTTCATTTATATATTTCGAATATATTTCTGCTTAAAATTCTTTGAACACTTATTACAGTTCCTGAATATTTCATTTCGCAGAATAATGATACTATGAATAATGATATTTAGAAATGAATACTATCTATTTCATACGAGTTAGAAAAACAGAATTTCATATCCCTCATTTTATTATATCTTCGCTATCGTATAATCACGTTTTTACCTGAATAAGCGTTGATATTAATTTTGTCAAATGAAACGTTCGTAATTTCGCCTATTACAAAAATACGAAACAAAATATACAGTTGATAGTTCTGGCGTTAACGTTTCGACGTTTTATTTCTAACTCTGTTACCGTCCGACAAATATCCGCAATTATAAAAACTTCTCCACTCGACAGGCGAGAAATGAAACGCAGCGGCTGCACGTGCACCGTAAATTTTGAAATATGTAACCGCGTGTCGTGTTTTGACTTCGATGTCGCTTTGGGGGACACGCTTTAAAGGGAATCTGCAAGATTCATGAGACAGAGTAGACACCACGATGTATCCGCGAGTATCCCTGAGAAAAGAGAACGAATAAACGAAATTTAAGCGGGACCGAGGACGGAATGTTTAAGTGGCCGATTTCCGATGTGTGTTGCAGCCGCTCAGGCGAAAATCCTGGGTCCGGAAGAAGTCTACGTGAAGAAGGGTAGCACGATAAGCCTCACGTGCACCGTTAATGTGCAAAGTACACCGCCCAGCAGCGTTTCGTGGCATCACGGAGGAGCTGTGGTGGATTTCGACAGTCCCAGGTACAAGCCACGAGAATCAAGTTCTCGAGTTCTCTCCGTAATGCCTTTACTCCCCGTGCACCTCTCTCTATTTCTATCTATCTCTCTCTCTCTCTCTCTCTCTCTCTCTCTCTCCTTTCTACTTTGTCCCGCGACTCCCGCCAAAAAGGAATATGTAGAGGAGTGGTGCGAGAATCTATTTGCTTCCGTTCGATTACCTACGTTACGATTATTACCACGCACCCTATAGCAGAGATGCATCGATAACGTGCACCCTCCATCGCCCATATTCGACCACCATGAACATCTCTGTCGCTTTGGTGGATCGGTCGCATAACAGATTCAGCAGGAAAGCTGTACGAGACTCGATCTCACACAGAAAGAGATCTTAATTCGGGTAACTTTTGTTTTCAACGACTTTCTCGCTTCTGCAATGGTCTGGAAAATGGTCTTTTGTCTCGCGAGTCGGAACTTTTGGAAAATAGCGGAAGAGAACTGGCGAACAAGCACCGGCAAAGGGGCAAACGGTTTCTCCTTTTGGAAACACGGAGACAAAACACGATAACGTGACAACCGTCGCGTCTCGGTGCATCTCGACGCTCGCGTTATACCAAGTTGGTGTAACGCGGCCGTCACGACCCTTAGAAAATACACCAACATCCTCTAACAAACGTAAATGCGAACGTGTGCGCGGTGAATAGAAGCAAAGTATCTTTGATAATTCAGCGTTCACCGCAGGGGCGGGGTTTCCTTGGAGACCGAGAAGACGGAAAGCGGCACGACGAGCAGACTTCTGGTGACACAAGCCAGATTGACCGACAGCGGAAATTACACCTGCATTCCCAGCAACGCGAATCCAGCCAGCGTAATGGTCCACGTGCTGAATGGTAAGAGCCCTTTTTATTCCCTGAACTCTCATTCGACCCCCGCCGACCGGCCCACCAGTTCCCTTTCCCTTCGTCCCCTACTCCGTCATGGCTTAACTTAATTTCTTCGGGACTCGAGAGCGACGATCAGTCTTGCGCCTAGACGTAGCTGCGCCGTGACACACAAGTTTCTTAATATTGATCCGCACTCTTCTTGTAACGCCGCTTATCCTGGCTAAAAGAACCTCGTCACGATTCTTTTTCATCCTCACCACCCCTCCCCCGCGAAATATCGTTTCAACTTGTTAACGCGTCCATCCCAACGGAATTTGACCGCGTTATTCGTATCAATTTTCAGAGAGGCCAGAAATTCATCGCTTTCGATGTTCCAGCACGACACAAGAGAGTTTATTAACAATTTATCAGCAATTTCGATTATAATAATCCATCGGCTATTACAACGTACTTTCAATTGTTTCATTTAATTATTATCAAGCGAATTACATCCAAGGGGTGATGAAACGTGATGGATGACTTAGAACATTGATTCGAAAAGGAATGGGTGTGAAAGCGTTTGGCGCGTTTCATCTAGGAAGCTTGAGCGTAGAATCGAAACCCATCCGTCTATATCTCTCCGTTTATTGATTCACGTTTTATCCGGATCCAGAGAAATTTTATCCTCGTCGATTTATTTTTATGCTATTTGCTTTGAATCTCTATAGCAGTTTCCTCAATACGCCGCGTCAATGCGCGGCCGTGTTCATTTTTAGGCGCGTGTTTCTCTTATTTTTTGCCAGTGATATACGGGCATCATTTCAAACGTTCTGTTGCGTCATGCACACGGCCTTCGATAAACGTCGCGAGCAAACGCATTTAAAAGGTGAAATCGTGCGGAAAAATCGACAAGCATCCGCTGCCAGGTTAAATCGCGAGCATTTCAACGCCCGCGCGATTTCCTTCGCTTCTTAAATCGACACGCATCGCGGAACGTCTTCTGACATCCTATCTCTGCCTTCGAGCGAGCATTAGCTCTCGTTAAAGGGAAATGAAATTTGGAAATCGTCATAGGTTTGGAAAACTGGCGCAAAATACAGTGAGAGAAATAAGAAATAAGGCTAAATTTCGGAAAGATCTGTATACTGCATAGACAAATTGCAAGATCATTTTCCACGTCATCTGCTTTTTGTGCTTGTGTGTAGTTTTTACATTCAATCTGCAGTGTGATATGAATCGTTGTTATTAGACTGTGGCTGTTTATGCAAGTCCGGCTCTTTATAGCAACGCTGTGTTCACTAAATGTTATAACGAATAACATATTTTAAATCTACGTAAGTCGCACAGTCCAATTGTTATCATAAACCCGTAACGATCCTCTAATCGTTTCGAACATGCATTTCAACGCAATTTCCGTTTACGCAAGCTGCAAATTTTACTTTATATACAATTTACTTCGTAACTTGTTCGCCGCATTATCAAGAATAATACATTCCAATTGAAACATTTCCAAATAATACATTTGGAATTTTTAGATGGAATATTAATTCTAGATAGCTGTGTAATGCCAATAACTTTACGTAGGAATAAAATATCAAAAACTATTTTCCCGTTCTGTAAGGTTATAAAATTAATACTAGCTAATACGTGTTCGTAATTATGTCGCAAGTTTTTGATATAAAATTCCCTACATCTTAATCCATCAGCCTCAGAAAAATGTTAATAAAATTTCAAAATATATCGTACAACGCACATAATACACACATTCATAATAGATATTTCTAAATATCCGCGTGTATTCGCGAATTTGTCATATAATTCATATAATACAGATATTAAAGGAAATTCTTTATCAATCTAGGGTCCCCCAGCATACCATAGGAAAGCAGCTACACGCGTGTCCACAACAGAAAGCACGAACTCCCTATCAATTTTATTTCCCTAAAGTACGCGATGGAACCATCGAACTATTCGTCTGACACTTTGAGAATCATGGAACGTGGCCATGTTTGTCCACCCACCGGCGGGTTGGACGTCGAAGATGTATCGCCGTCCCTTTACGCCGCGATTGTTCGACAAATTCGCCGACAATGGCTGTCCTCCAGTATCGTGAGATGCAACTTGAATGGCTCGCGCCAAGAGGAGAGCTCCTGGAAGCGCTAGGTGGAAAAGGGACGAGACATATTCATTCATCAAGCATCGAAATCCCTCGTCATAAAGTTTGACAGGCTCGTATATTGGGGGCCGCGGCAAGTACTCGGCCCCTCCCTCACGTGTACACTTGGTTTTGATCTATTGTCAGCCGGCAACATTCGCGATAACACATGCAATATCTTGCGCGGCAACTTCACCAATCCAGTCTGTCAATCATCAGGCGCGGCTCGCGCCAGCCACGCATTCGTGTAGAAAGTACCGGGATTGGAACACGTCACGCCACGCAACTTGACGACTCACTCTCCGCGCCTGTTGTACGGCTCCTAAATTGCACACCATTTTAGCGAAATTACCAGCGGCGAAGTGTGTAAGCAGCAATTAAGCAGCGTTAAAATTAGGCTGCGAATGTTTTACGGAAATTCATACTTCTATCAATATGATTGAAAGGACGAAAGATAGATAAACATGTTTTTCGTCCACCGAACATTCTAACGTGCGTCGTTTTCTATATTTTTTATATCACACGAATTCTATGAGATTTTTGCGTAAGATTTTCCATAAATTCGTAAAAAACGAGGTCCAGTTATAGTCTGGACAGTGGGCATACCTTATTTTGCAGACAAACGACTATTTATCAGTTTCTACTCCTCGTTTTTCTTTATTATTCTCTATTAAACCACTACTGAGTGATATGAAATTATATATCAATAAAATTATTATATAATATACATATATAAAGTATATATGGAAAAGTAGATATATACTAAAGAGTAGTTCTATATTACACCGAGCCAAAAACCACATATAATTGATCGACTCGCTCACCTGACAATAAGATGCTAATCGATATGATCCGCATTATGACGTCAAGATTAACCATACACGATCCTATTAACGTATTTCAACTGAACATATTTTTGTAATCGACCCAGGGAGCACGAACAGAATCAATCTCCCTTTCAAATATCGTCGTAGAGACGTGGAATCCCCGTGCGGATTCGCGACCGAGTAAAACGTGAACACCTCGCGCCGGTATGCCAGATGAAAATTAATGCGGCGCAGTTCGTCTGCATAATTAATTTACAATCGTGCCGGTACGAGCGAGGGATATAGCATCGACGTTATTTCAAACGCAGCTGATTACTCGGCAAAATTGACCGCAAATTTCAATTATTTCGCGATAAACCGGCGCGCAGAGCCGCGAGGATTATCCGTAGAGGAGCGCACTATCCGCGCATTAACGCAATTACGAGGTCCAAGCCGAGAGCTGGACGACGAACGATGTCGTTTTTCGACGAAAACGCCAGCTTCGTTAGCACAGCGTGGCACAGGCGATGGTGGCCCTTCGAAATCGGCCGAATGAGATTTTCGATTCGGTCGTAAATCGCGACGATGTTAGGCCACGTTTGCTGGGAACACGAGAGGAACACGACTATTCGTAACAAGACCTGCGTGCACCGGCATCGTGCACCGGTCGTGATTATCTTTATTACCACCGGATGCTGCGTATACATCGGCAACGCTCACCCGGCCGATACACCGTTAACATTTGTCTGGATATATGAAATGTATATATGGAAATCGGGCAGCCGAACCGAGGGGATAGTTCGTGATTAACGTTGCCTCGTCGCTTCTGTTGGCCTCGTGCTTTCTGCTGCTTTCGTGGCTGGTTACATCTGGCATCATAATTATTCAATTCCATGGACGCACCTTGGCTGTTAAATAATTCGATCGCTCAGATAGGAATAGTTTTATTTGAGAAATATAGCGATTTCAATCATTTCTCTTCGAAATATTCTCCGCTAATATTTACTCGCCGCTCTGCACGTGTTTTCCACGCTTCGAAGCAGCGCTGCGGTTTGGAAAATCGAACATCGCTGCATATCAACGTGTTTCTCGCTTTTGATAAAAAATTGCAGATAAATTTTAGGTACTACCCACCAACGTGTATTTGATTTTTAGAGGAAGAGAAAATTACAAGTTGCTGATTTCGAAACGTACTAAATCGGAAATATTTGAGCTCTGGGATACGTTTATCAGTGAAAAACTACTTAATTGAAATGGACCTGTGAGCCGTTGCACGATTCCAGCAAAGTAATTTAGTAACGTTTATTTGAAGCAGTCCGATAAGAATTCAACGACGAATCCACGGTTGCTCACGAAATTATTTGACAAATATCCGTAGAAATATCCTTTTATGAATATATCATGTGTGTTATATGAAAGATTTTGAAATTTTATTGGCATTTTAACGAATCATAATATTCTTGGAATTTCCTCCGGTAACCACGATATCAATTCACTGGGATTCAATAATGTGAATTGATTAAAGAGGAAAGAAATTACAAGCAAAACGTTGTCCCTCAATGAATTAATGAAATTATAATTTTCTTGCGGAGCACAATCATGTGAAAAACGGGGAAAATGTTTTAAAACACGATATCGTAGATTTCTATGATTTCTGCAAGAAACTTTCGCCTGCTTTGCTATCTGTCGTGTTTGGAAAATGTTTGACAATTAGATTGTGGATGTTTATGCATTTGTGAAAAAATTGCAGGTATAAAACTACAATGCACGTATTTTTTATATACTGAGACGCAAAAATATTATGAAATAAAATACTCGTTACGATATTTAACGAGCGAAAGAAATCTTTGGTTAGCTTTCTTTCCTTTAATTATATCGACAATAATATAAATTTGCATAAACATCCGCAGTCTGTGAAACACGTGTATAGAAAGACGATTGAAGAATAACGCGAGACGTTTTTCTGTTGCAGGCGAACATCCTGCGGCGATGCAACACGGCGGAAGTTGCGGCGTTACACCGACCATCTTATTAGCGACCTTTACCCTGGTGATATCGAATCTGCTAAGGTGAGCAGTATCGTTGTGAATCGTGCGACTTCCAAGCCACACGGTCTGATCGAGCTCGTTTCGTGTACCGAGACAAACATGTATCACCGAAACCAGGAATCGTTGAAAAGGTAAAACGTGAACGAAGAAAACCGCGTTCTCCTTTAGGAAGCATACGGAGGTCATTGTGCACGAAAGAAAGAACGCGAGATTTCGTTTTAAATAGCAACGTGACTGGCGTTGTTAACGCGTGAGATCATCGGAGATTTTCCAACGAAAAAAACAAAAGAAAGGACCTAGGCGTGGACAAAGTGCAGTGGATCTGGCCATGTGTGATAAACACAGTGACACGGAAGTGGAGCTCGACTTTGCACACGTACGTTTTTACCGTAAATTTATTCCACATAAACTATTCCTATGTCTATTTCTCTAGCAATTTTCCGTCGACGTTGACCCATTCATGCGTGGTCCACGTCGCCGCGTGATTCCTTCGCAAGTATCGTGTGTGAGAAAAGAAAAAAGAAGACAATCGTTCGCTTTGTGGTCTCTGTGAATCTGAACCGACACAACGACGGTACTCAAAGAATCTCGTGAGAATTGCGAGGCTGCAAAACCGATGCGATCGATGAACGAGTGTGTCCAGCGTACTTACTTAGCCATCTCGTTGACTCTAAACGATTGATACAGATTCGTCGTATAGACTGTTCGAACAGTCGAAAACAAGCGAAATCAATGATTTACAATCCAACGTTGGATAGTCGATTAATTACCATTAAATCGTATAGGTGGCGTGAGTCTCTCTGTATATAAAAGAAGAAGGTCGTTCAATAAATAGGATTTGTCACGACTTCGTTTGTACAGTACAACGTGATGATCGAGAATTTCGAAGAAACATCGTCGGACCTGGGCAACGTTTGTACATAAAGGAACCACATATTTCGATTTTCTCTGGAACGTTTAACGTGTATGGAACTTCTATCGTCGATCGTGGGATTAGATCGTTCAGAGTTTGCCCAGGTCTGATTCGTCCATCCAATGGACCCATCGAAATCACTGTAATTTAATCAAAACCGACGTTCGATTCTTGATCGACGAAGTGTGTTTTCCATCGACGCGTAAAACGTCATCGCTCTTTTTAGCAATGAATAAATACATTAATCACGCTCGATATGTTTCTGTTTGTAAACGGTAAACGAGGAGTAAGCGCGTCGATTCGTTGTTGCTCACGATATCTGCTCACTTTCTGTTTCTTAGGAAACGCGATTATTTCGTCGGTACCTTTTTTTTTCGAAGAAACGTTTCTTTTTCTTCATCGTTTTCACTTGCAATTCGTCGCGATCGATCGGTCGCTGGTTTATCGCTTAACGTCTAATCAAAAAGAAGATGCAATCACAACTCTCCCTGAGAATTACATTGTAAGAATTACGAATTCTACGAACGTGACTTAAATATAGGACTCGTGTATAGATAGGCATACGAAGGATAACGTATGTGTACGATTTAAGAGTATCGCTAATAGATATTCGTTACGCGAAAGAGAAGCATTCTGTTAAGACTTCGAAAAGAAAAGAAGCACACGCGTGTAAAAATTTGCTATCGAGTAAGCATCGAATTCGAAGATGACACAAATACGAACTTTATCGAGACGATGGTAAGAGATAAATTTTCATTGTTTCGTAATAGTCTCGCGATTCAAGTTTTTCTACTCCTTTTTGTTCGTTCATCGTGTGTCGATTCGTCAGCCTCTCTTTAGAATATTCGTGGCGAGAATAACGCGAGGTCTAAAGACACGACGATAGTAACTTTAATTAGTAGATTTACTACGGATAAAATAATGTAACGAGTAAAGGAAAAACGATATCATAAACGGCATAGCGAATTAAGATGCGACTTAACCATAGGTCTAAAATAGATTTTTTATAATGTTGTACCACGTGGACGAGAAACTGGGACGTACGGTGTAGAACAGACTGCTAGAACGCATTCACGGTGTTACGTTGCACGGATTTTACAATATGAAACAGAAGGTTCGCGATATAATATATTATTCCTTCTTGTATAGTTTATACGGTAATTTATGTCGTTGTGAGAGGACAATATTTTGCAGTTGACGCGTGAGGATAGCGTTAAAGTAAACAGTTAAATGCGGTTACTTAAAAAGAAAGATAAAAAGAAGAAAAAAGGAACAATTTAACGAGACGCGAGAAACAAAACGATCGGTCAGACGCCAGGTTTTTGAATGTTGTTCCGCGTGTGATATTATTATTCAAAGGGAAATAGTGTTATCGGGATGGACGTTAATCGATTTAAATAATGTTGGATCAGGAAAGAGAGAAGTGGAAATCGTCGTTATCGATAAAAAAAAGTGAATTTCCTTCGATTTTTCAATACTTTGTTCCGGACCACCTTCGAGTCTCGTTCCTTTGGAATGGTGTTCGGTTATAATGATCTAGGTTCGATGTTAC
Organism: Bombus vancouverensis nearcticus; assembly: GCF_051014615.1. Taxonomy (NCBI): domain Eukaryota; kingdom Metazoa; phylum Arthropoda; class Insecta; order Hymenoptera; family Apidae; genus Bombus; species Bombus vancouverensis. The sequence continues at coordinate 8,187,497 of NC_134921.1, read as the reverse complement.
ATAGAGATTGTCAACACTCCACGTGGCATCGATAACGGTCTCACGCGTGAGATAAAGCGAAGAAAATAAAGATGAAACGATAAGTGTAGCTCGCTCGAAGCACGCGTTAATCGCTGATAATCAAAGAAAGAAACAGAAAAATATCGAGAAGAACGTTACACGTTAATTGTGTCACTAGATAATCGATATCCGCGACTCGCATAATTACGAAATGTTGCACAATTTATAGTTAAGCCTAGATCGCATTGTACATACTAACAAGAAAAAAAAGAAAGAAAACAGAAAAAAAATTCATAATCGATAATGTACCATGTTATAGAGGAACGTCAGCATAAATCAAAGTGGCAGAGGTAAAGTGCGGCAAACGAGTACAGACTATTATACTGTAAAGATATTCATCGACGTGAATACTGTTTCAATAAATGTAATGATGATATAAAACAGGCTGTCACAATTCGTTCCTCCCGTATTTCAATATCAGTTTCTCAACGTTCTTCCTCCTTTCTTCATTCTTTCTGTTTCTTTTCTTGCATTTCATTTTTATCTTATCCCCGGGACTAACAATGAATTTCCATTATATTGCATATATTTTCTTTCGTTCTTTTTGTATATAGTACATTTCTTATCGACGTTATCCCGAGCCGAAGCGATACGCAAATTGCTCGAGCGTTTGCCTATCGTTCGACGCAATTTCTCGCTGCAACGATGGAAACGAGTTTGTTATTTGCACGAGTAGCACGCCGAACGGTTACCAAACAGCATCGACGATTTAAAAAAGAGCAGAAAAAAGAATAGAAGAAAAAAAGAGAGAGAGAGAGAGCAGGGTGAAAAAAAGAGAAAGGTGATCGATGGTACTCAACCTAAAAATTCCGACGATACCGACCGTTCGAAAATTCGATCCCGATGATTTATCATCGTCAACGGCAACGCAACCGCAAGAAGTATCACTTAATCTCGCAAATGTCAAATTCTCCTCGGAACATTTTCAGATTCAATCTCTCAAGCCTGCCTGGTTTCGTGGAAAGAACGACAGGGAAAAAAAGAAAAAATTACAGAAAAGAAGAGGACACCCGGATAATACGCTTACGACAAAGCGCCATTACGTCATATTTCCCCAGACACCGTAGTAATCAATTTCGCCCGTCGCCGAAAAACAATCGACCGAGTCCCGAAGTGTCTCTCGACATTATTCGCCGCGTGAATAACGGCGTACAGGTCTCAGGTAGCCCAGGACTCGATACAATCACTCGCCGCGATCCTGTCGAACCTACCCCTGAATCGACCAAGGGAAAAAGAAGGGATGAAATGGTGGAAACGTGTGCCATTGCGAGTTTCGTTCCCCTTACCGAAACTTACCTTTCTCCATTTTACTCTTTTTACATCCCTTGATGTTCTCGCCCTTTCCATCGACAGGAATTTTCTTTTCTACCCTTACAGTTATGTTTCTGTGAACTCTGCTTTCTCTTGTCATAGGTACAAGCATTTGAAATTGTAATTTTACCAAGGAAGAATTTATCAACGATTCGCATAAGCGTATTAAGATTTATTCGAAATTAGAAAATTACAAGTAATCTACAGTGACTGTAAAAAGCATTGGCTCATACAGCAGCGGATAAAAAAAGCTTCAAAAGTAAAAAATTTCGGAATTAACGATTCTTCCTAATATGGTGAAAGGTTACTGGCAGCCATATGCGATATTTAGCAATTTAAACTTTATTTTATTCGATATTGTACCGTTATTCATAATATAGTGAAACAGGGTCATTCGAGTTATCTGATTTCCCGTATTTCGTTCTACAATTTTTCTTTCTACTATTTTTCCTTGATTTCTTTACTGGTTTGAAATTCGTTGGAAAATATTCGGGTCGTTAATCGCAATAGTAGTTGAAAACAATCGTGTTCGCGATGGCTCGAAGCCTTGTTCCGATATTCGTTTCCCATTGGCCTGGTGTGCGTGAAAGTTACATACGAGGTGATTTCCACGCGTGAAACTCGACGTTCAGGGATTGGTAGAATTGAACGTGTACACGCACCAACTAAACAGCAAAACATACTATACAAGAGAGGAAAAAGAAGAATGGAAAAATCGAGGGGAATTGTTGAATAGGAACGAGAGGATTAATTTTACATATTCGCAAACTTTTCGAAGGTAGGGGAAATGTATTGCGAAAAATTGTACGCGACTCTTCATCTTTTAATAGTTCCATGGTCGAATGATATTTTTCAAATGGTCGTTGAACCAATCTCGTATCACATAATCTCTGTTGATTGCGTACGAATGTTCGATAGGCTATCACCGACTGGTTCCATCTAATGAAAATCGTGTTTTCTTGCTATTTAAACGAACGACGATGAATGTTTTCGAAATAGCGTCACATGTGGAATATTTCAATGTGTTGCTTTTTCCGATCAATGTTCTATTCGTCAAAGAAAATTGAGGGTATAGAATATGACAGTGAAATGAATCGTTAGATATTTTCTATAAGCCGGTGGGAAAAGTTGAGAGAAACGGCTGCAAGCTACGACTGATAAAATATCAGCCGTCCATCGAGTCCTGTTTGCCGATATTTTACGGGTTTAATTGTTTTTCGATAGTCGAGAGCAATTCCGGCTTTTCGCGTGCGATTCGGGAGACACATAAGGGGTGGCAGAGGTGCAAGCGTTTCGGATCTGGCTATTCGTTACAGTGAAACTGAATCGCAGGTTAACGGCCCAAGATGGCGTATAGCTTTTATTGGTCACGTAATTCTCGTCTCCTTCTCGTCCCTGACTGGAAAACACTGGAATCATCAACGATGTATCGATCGTTATAAACCATTAAATTTCGTTATTTTATGAAAGAAAATGTTTAATCGGAATCGAAAATTTTCAATTTTAAATTCGAGATCTTTTTTATTTTTGAAAACTTTTTACGCAATAACTGACAAATTGTTCGGTTTATGCTTGTTCCAAGACAGACCATTTTTCCGTCGATTTTTGATGGAAATATTGATATCCATAGCACGGTAGATTACTTTGGTAAATTGAATTTTTAGCGAAATCGCGTCACTTAACGAAATTCGGGACTGCACCCATGCTATGGTGGCTTTAAATCGGCCCAGTTTTTCGTAGCCATTCACTCGGATCTGTATCGAATTGGAGTGAACGCGGCCGAGAGTCGCCCGATGGAAATGGAACATTCGTTTGCCGCTGTTTATTCGTTACAGCGGAATTGAATCGCGCGTCAACAAAGCAAGATTACAAACATTTTTTATGGGAAATGCAATCCTTACGCGCTCGTTTGCTGGTTAACGAGGCAAATGACACTGAAAATTGATTGTCATTTCCTCCGATCGTGCAACGTTTCATGATTGAAACGCGAGAATTTTTCGCTCCAGCGAAAGGAATTAATTACACGCGTGATTGGTTTCTCATAATTCCCGTGTCTATTGAATAACAATCGTACCATTTTCTACTATCGTTTCCATTAATTTACGTTTAATTTCACATAGTGGAACAATGATGCTATTCAAACACGTATTATAGAAAATTTGTATGAACATATTATGTGATTTTTACAAAACATTTTGAAATTTTATTATAATCCATTATTATATAGAATTTCTAAGACATTTATCGTTAACATACACATAGTAAACAAATAGTACAACTAATTATACAAACATATTAATATTACAATACATTAATATTATACATTATAATAGTACAATAACATAATGTATGACCGTCCAAGTATTTTGGTGATCTCTGTGAATTATACCTTTTTTTTACCAATTTTTTTCCTCATTTTTACCAATATAATCTCAATGGCAATGTCTCATTATATACCCCATGTTCAAACTGTTTTATGTAATAACCTAATATATTCATATAATACTTTCGTCAACTACCGTGTTTCCTATTATCCGATTGGTTAATCAACCGATGCGTTTTCCACACATATATACAGAAGCCTCGGTTGTTGTTGTTGTTATTGCTGCATTTGCTGAATCGAGTTGATCTTTAATTTGAGCAAGGATGAAAGACGGGAATGTAGAAGATATGCGAAATTTATTGCCAGTGGACGATGCTGCTAACGAATGTGTCCCACGGGAACAGAGCGGCTGGACAATGCAGTTTTCCAATTTTCACCCTGCTACCCTCTCCGCCCTTTCGAACTGTGCGAGCTCTTCGTTCGACCTCTATGGTCTACCTACTTCTCCGCTCTCTCGCCCTTTATCATCCGCAACCCGAACAATCATAAAGCATGTTGATTCACGGCCGGTCGTAAATTTAGCGTTATTTTATCCTTATTCTACGCGTCGTTTTAAAGGGATACTTTAAACGACGATCCTGAGGTTCGCGAATTCCAATTTGCATCGCGGTTACACTCAGTGACTCGATTTGTCGATTTGTCGTCTCGAAGTTTCCCCGTGTTTGGTCCGATATTTTCCATATCAGATCAATTTCCTCTGCAGAAATATATTTTTTATATTTCGTAGATAAAATGGATAATTCACAAACAAATTTTGCCTGTATCGTCAATACAATCCGGTTTATTTACTAGAAATACTACCCTTGGTAAAAAGTTTTCGAAAAACGCAATAACACGGAACGAGTTAGAAACACAAAATTTTTTCTAATAATAAAAACATTTTATTTGAACATTTATATCGTTATACCAGAACATGGATGAACAGTAGAGCTGAACGCACCGCTCGATCCACGAGGATTAAATCGAACCGTGACTTAAGTGATTATTATCGGCCATTATTTAACTTCCCTGGAAAGTTAAATCCGAAAGAATTCCACTTCGGCGCACTGATTAATTTAGAAGACCTACCTAGCTTCAACCGCTTTCCATCCATCCACGAACAGTGGCCCCGAAGCCTCAAGCAATTTTATGTGAGATCCGACTCGAAGTTCTCAGAATTTATAAATGAAAATTCACCGGAAGCCCGATCTGCCCTTTCCGCCTCGAAATTGGCTGATTCCTCGGGAATTTTATATTCAGGACATTACTGCGTGCTGAATTATTTTTCAAGTTCGGACAGGGTCGGTTAGTGGCTGTAGTTGAAGTTGCCACGCTGGTGGTGGTGTTGCCGGTGGTAACTGTTTCCGGTTGAGAGCCTTGTCATCCAGGTTCAACTCCAACCAGTCGGCCCCACCCCCTTACTCGCCGAATACCGTTTCACCCTTCCCTCGGTGTCACTGGCCTGTGCAAGACGACCAGCAAACTTTTTGCCAGACCTCAACAAATTTAGTCTCTAACGTTTCCCAAGCAGACTGATTTTATTGTTACATTTCATACGACTAGACTGAGATGAACTTATCTCGCGTGGTTCGTTGAAGATACGACCTGCGTTCAAGAAATTTTGGAAAAATTCTCGTCTAAAATATTCTATTCGCTGTGGAGACACGACCGCGTGTGTGTTTTCAAATTGTAATTAGAACAATCGCAAATTAACCCATAATTAGGATTCCATGCAACTCTGTATTTTTATTTTCGTGGTAATTTAGAAGCTACACGATATGAGGTGTTGTACTGCATAATTTAATAACTATCGATATGATTATGATTTATAACTTAATTACTATCAATGTAATATGTGTAACTTACAATATTACTTTCTATAAATGCTCAATCTAATCATCAGACTTGTAGCTTGATAAATTCCTTCTTTAAATCAGAAATCAACAGATCTCCAGTAAACTATATGCAAAATTATAAATTCTTCGAGAGTATTTTCAAAATTCTAATCCACAGAATCCGTCATGTTCTTGCCAATTATAAATTCCCTGCTAAATTTTAGTGCAACGTTTTAAAGAAGGATTTCACGTGTCACGCATGTACACTCATTCGACCAATTATTCTCTTATTACGTTCTGTCCAGGTCATTTATCCCGAGTGTTTAGCTTCTGGCACGAACGATCCATAATACCGAGGGATGTCGTCACGGTTTTATTAGTATTCGGACGTATAGTAGCATGTCGAAGAATGCGTTGAAACGTTACAGGATATTGTTAAGTTGGCGAGGTGTCGACCGTGTAAAAAGGACGTGGTGAAGTGTAAAACCAGGCCGGCAAGAGTTACGTAACGGGTCTGACCCGCGCGTATCGGAGGGTCTGACCGGAGGTAAAAAACAGAGGGTGTAGCACATTCCCTTCCCCAAGTTACGTACTCGTAACACGACACGCAATTCACCGGGACGATCAAATATTTAATCTGTTCGTCACCCTGGCATCCGACCGCGCAAAAACCTCCGTCCCGGGTTATTTGTAATTCATAACACATCAAAGTGTTGGAGAAGGAGGAAAATCCGCGATCCGTGAAACGATTTTTCAAGCTTTGAACTGGCGTAGATTTGAACCTCGAGACATTCCCTTCGTCTTGGGTCACGGGCTTACTGATTTCCTGAATTTCGTTTCGAAGTTCCCTTCTATCTCTTTTCCTTGCCTCCCTCTGAAATTCATCTCAATCAGCCGGTGTTAAAGGTTTTAGCATGTTAAAGTGAAACGTAGTATGGTGAAATGGCTCGGAAGGTTTTATCTTAGAAACATCGTGCACAGCGTGTTTAAATATTCATCTGTTTACGAATGCGTCAGGTAATAGACATTAAAATAAAATACAGTATGGTGATGTCGTTCCGGAAATTTTAGTTTCGAAATATCTTGCAAGACACGTTTATAAATACATATATTCACGTGTTTAGAGATATGTTGAGCATTAAAATGAAATACAGTACGACGATATGGTTTGGAATGTACTTTAGTTTGGGAACATAGCACAGAGCATATTTAAATATTCTTGTGTTCAAGGATTGTGTTTGGTATATATTAAGATAAAATACAGTATAGTGATACAGGTAATGAAATACAGTATGCGATTCGAGAGGTTTTATTTTAGAAATATCGTACAAAGCGTGTTTAAATATTTTAGAGGTACAGTTAAATATCTTTGTGCCGTTATAAACCTATTGTTTCTAATATACAGACAAATTCGTTTCAATAATGATCAAAAGTCTACTTAAGGTATCGTAATAATAAATACTATCTTAACCGTGGCGTTAATTGTGCGTGTTTAAGACCGTTTAAGACCGTTAAGGTACGCTCATAAATAAACCTGAAACTAGCGAGGATAACTGCGAATTGTACGTTTAACAAGCCATATCGAGACTAAATTGACCAATTTCGTAAAGAAAAACCATCGTTTTCTGAGAATTAAATTAATCATATTATATATATAACGTGGTAAAGAAAATTCGTAAGATACACAGTACGAAAGCACGTCATAATTCTACGAATTGAATTATGTTTGCATTGTTCATTGATCCTCTAATTGCTTTCAGTGTAGATTTGAATTTGTAATGGAATTCAAATTCGCTTGGAAATTTAGGAAGATTCCATTTCCTAATTTAAAAATAGATGATTATTATTAATACGATAAAGGACGTCTAGCATAAAAATTACTAATTCATACTTCCAATTTTAAACATTCTTTTATCTACTTCTGTAACAATAAAACAGAGAAATGTCGGAAAGGGAAATAAAAGAAAATTGGTTTGTTTGCCACATCCGAGTGGCAAAATAATTGAAAGCCACGCGACATTCATGTGTAAAATTATCGTAAACGATTGTTATTTTTCTCATGTTCCACGAATCGAATTACGAATGAAGAAAAAAATTTCATTAATGCTGTTCCCTGGTTACAAAGAGGCATCGGCGGAGTTAAGATACAGGATATCAAATTACTTGCACATCCTTTGACGTTACTCGGCCACTTTAATCCCATTGACTTGAAGAGGGACGCTCAAAGAAGCGTCGTGAATTGCAAGGGCGTAGTGAAAAAGACGTTCCGACACCGTTCTCAGATCGTTGCTGCGGCTCACTTACTGAATTATTTACGTAAAAAATAAATTTACCAAAGGTTCCTTCAACGACTCTCGTTTCTACCACTTTTTCCGACGAATCGCCCCGGATTGCTCGATCTTCTTAATAATTCTTAAAGAGAATATCCACATCGTGCGGAAATTCAACATTGAAGGAGGAAGAGTAACGCGGAAAGCACTGTGAACCGACTAAACGACTCGTTATTTCCACACCGTCGTTTCGTAAATTCAAATATTTGAAATTTGCTTCCGATTAAAAAACAAGCGAACCATCGCGATGCATCGGTTTTTAAAGTAATCTCGGAGATACAGAGTGGTTCGCGAAGCGCGGATGTTCTCTAGTGTTTCAATAATTGTCGATTGCTGTTAAACTATCCTAATCGATTCCACTTAACTATCCACCATCACCGCTACGTATTCTATGCATCGTTTTGTTAGTTATTGCCAGACACGCAATACGATAGAAGTAACTCCATAGCCAAAAAGAACGAAGAACACATGGTAAAACTATGACAATAATCGTTGTTCTTTTATAAAGACTCAACGTTAGACTGCGAACAGAATTGACTTTGCACAGAATACGCGTACTGCGCAAAAGTGTATAAAATATCCAAAATACAGTACCAATTATAACATATAGTAGGAGAAACAAATTTCTTGCTAGCTTCCATATTTTTAATCGTATTCATAAAAATACAAATTTGCATAAATATACACAATCTATTTATCATGTTTTCCACCTGTGCTCTTCAAACTTGAATCAATTCTTTTCAATTTGAATCAAATCAATCTCGAAATGAATTTCAGAATTATTTCATGAAGCACGCCGTGTAAGCTGCGAATAATCTCTGTAAATCGAGTTGGCTGTGAAATTCAAATGGGAACACCATGGCGGTGTTTCTGTTACGTGTAATGGCTCCTCGTTACCCTCTTATCAATAATTCCTACGTATCTAACTTACGATCTATTCGCTGTTTGGTCGAATTTCTAGGTACTTTCTCTCCCGTCGACGGGAAGAACGAGAGAATAGGGACAGGACGAGAGAAACGCGCGTGAAATACTGTCGTAGTGTGCGCTATTGCAGGAAAGTTTGGCTGTTTCGTGCGAGTATTAGAAACCACGAGAACGGAAGTAGAAGCCCGGCCCAGTGCCTGACGTCACATCCGCCAGAGACGTATCCGGCGTCACGTTGCATGGCTTCCGTACGTTCTCCTGAAACAGAAATAAAACACTCCTTCTCAGTTTAAATCCGGTTTCACCATTGGATTCCTAAGATAACGCACAATCATAGATTTATGATTATAACTCGGAGATGCGACTTTTCGTGATAGAGAGGACGGGGATACGAAGGGAGGAAGGTATCGATAGCGTTAGCCAGAACGAAAGAATAATGAAACTGGCCACTCGTAAATCAATGTCTCGCGTAGACTATCGGATTATTGGTTTTTTCTACGTCACCGGCCTGCACTGGTGAGCTAACGTCTTTATTAATTACCACGCTCTTTTGCCACCAGTTGGACACTTTTTAATCTTAAGTAGGACCATAACATATAATTATTCCAACGTAACCGTGATTTTCCCAAGCAATTGTGTGTATCCAACGTCCGATTAGATGGTTACATTGCGAGCTTTTATCACGATTGCTCTTGTTCGCGATTTTCATGTATTCGTTAATTCTATGTGAAATATTTGTAGTGCATTGAAATATTATTTGAGTGGATTGTATGAATTTTGGCTCTTGAGAATTATAAGCAAAAAAGAGATAGCTAAAAGAACGATGGGAATCTTAATTTATAAAGTATCAGCGATATCTTGAAAGATGATAAATTCTAACATCAATTATTCTTAACGCGTCAACAGAAGGACTGAACATGTTTGCCAGGATGAGGTTGAATTTTGAGAAGCAGTAGGGGTTCCAGGAGCTGTAATACGTAATAAAGATATTACACGTCCCATACGTGAATGCAAAGAACATGCCACGAGCAGATGGCGTCGGGCACGTGTACGCGTACTCAGCTGTGCTTACAAGAACATCGCTTGACGTTGCCAAAATCTATTACATAAGGCGTCGAGCTCTACGTGCGTGCAAGATTCTCGTGGCTTAATGCCCTAATATTAAATTGTCGTGAAAGGATAACCGACCCTTCAAATCTCATCCCCCAACGTAAGATTTAACCAGAAAATCGAAGAAGAAACTGTCAAACTGAAAAATTAATAGATGAAGTAGAACGTTTATCAAACGAAGCTCTCACGGATAAGAAACATGTACTTGATCCCAAAATTAAATAGAGATAATTTTTTAATTGATTGACCGGCTAATAGAATTCGAAAATTTATTTTCTCTAAAAGATGGAAATGTGATTTATGCGCTTCGAGTGAAACGAAGCACAACGCTAACATTTTCGATCAAAGGCTGTAGTTGAACGAGTCTGAAGGATGTTCGAAGTTGGGAATTTTTAAAATCGTTGAAATTTTCATGATAGAATTTAGTCGAGCTACTAGAGTTCGCTAAGGAAGTTAGTTAGGGCCATTTGTACGACGTAAAGGTTTCGATTATGGCTGTTGGCTTCTTAAGACTTGCATTGTTGGCGCACTTTCGATTTGATGGTTCTTTGCGACTACCAATATCGACCAAGATCAAGATCTTGATCTTTTTTCTTTCTTTCTTTCTTTTATGAGGAATCGCCAACAGGTATTCTGTTTAATGTTTTTTTCTACAGTTGCACAAGTCTGAATCTCCAGTGATGAAAATAGATAGAAGCACTTTATGAGATAGGAATGAGCTTACATTCGACTGTGTACATTGGAAGCTAATAAATTTTCCTTTCACTTTTCCGAAATTGGTTTTTTGGCTTCCTACCGCTGATTCGTTCGTGGCGAAAATTTATCGGTTTCTGTGGCGATTGCTCTCATATTTTCTGGCGATTAAATACTTGTAGAAACTTCTATTTTTCCACAATGTTATTTTTGGATCTTTGAAGTCAATTATTAGCTTGTAGAATTATTCAAACGGAACGTCATCGGAGGAATGTCTCGATCAATCTGTCAGGTGATTTTCAGTACTGTAATTGTTAGATTATTGGAGAGACAGCAATTCCTTCGCCAAGATCGATCGCGATTGATCGCATACTATCGGTATTAATTCCTAAAGTCGCATAACATGCCTGTATATACAACATAAGGCCATTTACTATTAGATAACCGCATGAAATTCATATCACTGATGGGATGGTTGATTCTGTCTACAGACGAACGCTTCTGATACCGAATAACATGATTTTAAAATATTTGACAGTCCTATCAAAATATATCGCTCTTCAGATATTATTTCACAATGGCATTTATATTCTATGATTCCATGCTAATTTCTCTATTAATCTTCCTTCTTCTTTTACAATATGGCATTTATCATAAATATATATCTGATCCTAATTTCTAATTTACTAGCTGTGTGAAAACACGGCACAAGAAGACAATCGATTAAATAGCTTCATAACCTTTTATAGGAAATAACGGGTTGGTCATTAAATTGTGTTAATATATTGCATTTGAAAAAGCGTTTTTAATCCTCATAGGATTTCTGCCAAATAATTAATTGCATAAATAGTTAAATAATAATTAATTGTAAGCCATTCAATTCTTCTTTGAACATTTGCACATATACGGGGTTATTTACAAATAATTTATAATCATAAATTATTATTGCACATCCTGTATAGGTATCTAGTGTATTGAATTATTTAAAACTGTAATTTAAATTATTTAATTAAAACATTATAAACTTACCAATTCGAACACAGCTGATATTAAAAAAAATTAAGCTAATAATAGAAAATTTCTAATGCAATTTACTTAATTCACCGTTTTATTCGACGATCCCAGAAAGCTTTTCAATCGACGATACACGAGTACTACACCTAACGCTGTTGGAAATTACGATGACCCAGGGTCAGTAAATCGTAGACAATAGTAGTAATTGGAAATTCCTTGGCCAATGCAAATAAGAGACGGATCAGAGATAAAGAGGGAAGATATAAATCTTTGTCAACGCGATTTGGTTCACGGTCGATGGAACGTCCGGCGTACTAGAGCCTACAGCCTGCGGTTTACACAATTTCCTCGGAATTCGAGTAGTCTGTTCTACTCGGCGCCTCGTGGCCAGAAGATCACGACGGATTCCGGACATCAGCGGACGATCCGTTCTCGTCCTTTGTCGAGGATGGGTATCAAGGATAGTTAATTGGCTACCCGAATAGGGTACGGCCAATTAAGCGTTTAATTAGAGTGGCAGGCTATCGATGGATTTTCGGTTGCTTGGCATTAATCGATGATCTCTAGTCTGACAGGGCTTCGAATATTCGTCGTTGAAATTCGTGGCAGTGGGTTTATGTTTTGTTCAAATTTCAAAATACTGTTCGAAAATTACAATCAATCTCTCGGATAATCCGTTGTTGAACGAATAAGAACATTTATATCAAACACGTTGAGAGAAACATAAACTGTGAAATTGGAACACTTATAATAGAATACGTTTATGTATATATCGTATGCATTATATGAAACATTTTGAAATTTCATTGGCAGTGTAATGAGACACGACTGTCGTGATTCAGTTGGAAAAATTTGCAAGCTGAAGATGAATGTAGAAGCCACGGAACATTTAAAATTGGAAGCATATACCCATTGAACATCTAGAAGTATTAATACAATGGATGATACGTTTAAGTACTTGATTATTTAACATAATTCAGTATTTCATTGCTTGTTTAAATACTTTTATGACGTCTGTGAAACATATATTTGCATTAAATATCTGGTAGCTCCTGTGTACATTTTTAGATTTGTTTCAAGCTTTTCCATAATAGTCGAGTAGTTTATCATCTTAGTTTACTTACCTTAATATACTATGGCATAATCATGATAGGGGAGTCTCATTACAATGCTAATGAAATTTCAATATGTATCATATATATATGATAGACATAACGTAAGTATTCAAATATCTTCATCATCTACTGTGTATTTCATTTGAGGCTACGAGTCCCCTTTTGATAGTAAAAGCAATATGGTTAAAATTGCGAGTGACTTATGAAGTAAGACACAAAGTCACACCTATAAGTTCTAACATTATTCTCTGCCCGTAGAGATCCCGGTGCACCAATATGTCGTCTCTAGCCGAAAATTCACGAGCGCTTTCGAGATTTTTAAATATATAGATATATCTGTATATATATATATGTATGTACTTGGTGCACATAGGCAACATGGCGCTAAAGTTAGTAGGAAGTTTAATACCTAACGACTCCCTGAGCTACCGTTTATACGGCTCCAAATTTCATCCCTTGCCTTTTCTTTTTCTCGTCGTCCCTCACTCGGTCCCAAGCTCGTCTTCCTGCGATATTATTAAATTTTCTGGGGGAATTGAAGCAAGAGAATCCATTCTTGTCCTTGTGTTATTGAAAAAGAGCGTACAACATGGTTGACTGCACGAAGGGCGGCTGCAAAATCGTTTCAAATTTTCGATTCGGCTGAAAGATTTTATTCGATCTATCAACATTTCTATATGTTGGAAATGTTGAAATTACCGCGAATCGAGGAAACGAATTTAATTCCCCGGTTGGGCGAAATATCTGAACGCGGCAATTAACGTGCTCGAGATTTTTTCATGACTGCCGTAAATGAAATACTATCCTTTTGTGATTCCATTCGCGATTAAAAACGGTACAGTCAAACGAAGCAAGCGCTTTTCGAACGATACGTGGCGAAAAAATATTACGCCACAACCACAGCTGGTTTCTGTATACTTCTTCGCTCATACACACCATCATGAAGATGTACGTGAATGTTCGAATATCGATCGGTTTAATGACTGCCGAAACATTTCCAAAGTACGACGAGTAGCACTCGAAGAAGGATCGACTTTTGAAACGCGTAGGATACAGGACAATTTTCAAGAGTTCCTTCAGGAAAGCTAGGCCAAGTTGGAGAGGCACTTTTGCAACTTTTCGTGCTTATAGATCATTCCATGGTAGTCGTAACGTCAACTTCTCTTTTTCTTTCCCTCTCTCTCGCTCTCTTTTTCTGTCTCCATGACAACAGATAGACTTTCACATTAACGAATCGATTTCGTCGAGTAAAAGTTGAAGCTACAATTGGCTCTTAGAGCCACTCAGACATGCAACACCGACAAACCGTGATGATTGAGAGAAAAAAGTTTCGATTTCGTCAGGAAAAAGAATATTACCGACGATTGTTGCATCCAGTGTTATTATCGTTTGAAAAAGAATGGTAATTAATATCGTTGATATACGTCGATAACGAAACGATGAAACGACACGGTTTAGCTTGGTGTACATCCGGCAAAACAATGAGTAAAATCGCGGACCAATTAACGGTGTAATGGTTGCACGATAATTCGCAACGATAAAGCTTTCCTCTCTCTCTGGGGATCGTTCGAACACCACAAATTGCCCCAGCTGGCCTTAATAATTTTCTTTAATCACTGCATTCTATATTTAATTCGTAGCGTCTGATAGATACGTCCCGGTGATCTACAGTTCTTTGGTAAGCTCAGTAGGCTAGCTTAGCGGAGCACTTATGGCTGATTTATACGAACCATTACCACTAGCAGTGACCCAATAAGGTTATCCGCCAACCTCGGTGAACCAGATCAGTGGCGCTCTTAAAGGTTGATTCACAAGGCCCACCGTTAGCCTTAAACCGTCCTCGATTGTGAATCTTATTAAGGTCGATGATGATACTCTTGTACTTGGTGACTTGGAGATCAATAGCGGACTACTACAGTGTTATTATTCCTGCTATTGAATACGAATATGATTGTCTATGAATATTTTGATTGCGTTTAATAATATGGGCAGTTTTATTGTTCTATCTCCGGATAAGACGAAGAGGTTTGCTTACTACGAGACAGTTTCAGTGGCAGATAAAAATGTGACTGAGTATAGTAGGAATGATTTTGAAATATGAAGTGCAGAAAGAAGGCTACTCGACTCGAAGACGAACTGAGAAACATAACTCAACGACTATAGATACGCATCTTCCACGTATTTTAACAAACGTTCTATTGTATTTTGTAACTTTTTTCACTTTAGACCGCTTGAAGCAAGGAAAGCACTTAACTCCGAGCAAATTAAATTCAAGAATAGAACTGGATAATTGTATTCAGAAATTGTATCGGTTAACTTAATAGTATTAGCATAATATTAGTAATTATGATTGTGCGCTATTGCGCTATTGTATTCTTAAACATTCGAAACTCGTTCTATGCGTCTCTTTCATATGCACTTTGGCCGCTTTAAATACTAATCTAAGAAGAAAGAAGTTTCCCATTTGCCATTACGACAGCAAGAACGGGAATTCTTAGACGACACGTCGTTAAAGCGTGGGCGTAGCTTTTAACTACAGTTTCCGTGTTATTAGCGCCGGCTAGTCGTTAGCCAAATTTTTCCTGGGCAAACTATTCAACTCGTAATCCGAACACAACAGTGCTAAAAGCTCATCGTCGTCCTTAATAGTGCGCTCTGAATACGAGCCAAATATTAAAATCTCTTCTCGCGGAAGGCAAAACTTCAAAGACGCGGCGGAGCGGTTCAGAACGAAGATTCCAGAAGATTAGCCGGGAAGAAACGCGGAAATTCGGTGGCTCCTAGACATCGAAAATCCGCTGCAAAACAAGGATAGAGGCGAGATAGTTCGAGTGAAAGGTACTGAAAAGGTGGAATAAGTCGTCGAATTGGAAGATAACGAAAGGAAGGAGGACAGGGGAAGAAACTGAACAGAACTGAAAGTGGAAAGACGGTGAAAACTTTAGGTTGAAACGGTTAGAGTGCCCTTCGGAGCGAGACGGTATGAAGATATCGAGGATAGGGTCTCGAGACGAGTGGCAGAGTGAGAGGACTCACGGTGATGTGCAATTAGGAAAATTGAATTCCGCCGTAATTAACTTTCTTAATTAATAGAATCGCGGGATTGTATCTTTAATCTGGCCGTTGGAAGTGCTTCTGGCAGCTTCTGTCACCGAACGGGAGAGAATGTGGCTTGGCTCCGACTCGGGATGAAACCAGGAACAGATGAAGACGACTGTAAGGGACGAGGATAGAGAAAACGATAGAACGACCGGGATGCAAGATTGACGAACGTGCAGAGAACGTGGAAGAACAGGGAGAAGAAAGGGATAAGACAGGATTGTTGCAAGACGCAGAAGCGGTGGCGACGATTGCGAGCTACTCTGGGATGGGTAGTCGCTGTAAGTTTTGATATATGCGCCAGGTTATTTACGATCGCATAAGAATTAGCCCAGACAGTAAGCCGGTCTTTCTCTAGCAAAAAGCTGACTTTGTGCCGCGGACTGGCACTGTAGTCCACCGGTTTTTGCTCGTTCGCTTTCGGAAAAGTCGTTAAATCTCGCGCCGCATTCGACGAATCAGCCAAATGACGTTTCTTGCGTCCTGTGGTTGTATCGATGGAAGTTCGGACGACGATAATTTCACTCGCGTGTCTCAACTTCTTCGATACGGTGCGATGGTGTCATTCAAATCTGTAGGATATTTCGACGAAGCTAAACAATGTAACGAGTTAATTGATTCTCGAAAGTGTAGTTGTTCGTGTAGTATCATTTCGCTATATCTCTTCAGTTATACGTCGAAACAATAGCCCTGTCATGGAATTATTCAACTCATCCTCTCGTTTTTTGATATCTTCTCTGGCTGATCTTATGGTACACAATATTTTCTCATTCTTTCGTTATTATATTAACGACTAATAGTCTTTATCCGCCTCATAATATACAACAAACTTGAGTATTCTATACGAAATTGAAGTATAAATTTGAACATGCCGAAGCTCGGATGATTCAAATAACCCCATCTTCCGTAGAACAAACCGGGCAAGTGGCGATAGATTCGCGAGACCAACTGTTTGCATTGGCTCGTGAATACTATTTGAAAATTCGTCGGATCCCCGGGCGAGATTGTCACACCGAATTATGCTGGTCGCATGAAAAATTAACGGGGATCGTTTTCGACGATCGACGTACGTTAGAAAGCCAAGCGGAAAGTCATTTTTCTCTTCGTTCCTTTAACGGCCACTGGCAGATTAATTAATCACGCCGTGCCGATTTCGTTCGACCACGCGGCTCGATTAATAAAATCGAACCCCGACTCTCGTCCCTTGTTTAAGTTAACTTGCTCGCCGTGCAGTTAATTACGCCGATCGATGAGCGCCGTATATTTTTGACGTTCATGGAATACGAGGACACACCGTGTGTACTCGTAAAACTGGTTTTGACGAGCGCCTTTAATCCCGGCCAACGAATGGAAACGACTCTGAATTCACGATGAAACGCGTAAATTCGTAATCTGCAAAATGTACAACAACTCGCCGAACTTCTGATTTATGATCCTGGACAACGCTTTCACAGGATTTTCCACGTTATGCCGTGTTATCTGACACATCTAAAATATTATGAGGAAAGTTGTACATGCGTACATTGTACTTTTCGACCGATGTGCAGCAATTAAGAGAATCTCTACTGTTGTTATTCGACCGCTTACGCAGCAGTGAAACCTTGTCAGTCTGTCATCAAACTTATCGGAGTTCGAACGTGGCGCCATGAAGAATAATAAAGCGACTCATTGGTGTTCCGATTGGAATCTCACAAGGAATTGTGCTTCGTGTTGTTTCAAAGGTAAGTCAATTGTGATTATATCAATGAATTGATCTTTAACGGCTATCGTGAGTGAATTTTCTGGTCATTTTGTTCGAACATTATTGTCCTGTAATAACATCACCGTGATGTTATTTACGATCGTTGCAAATAGTAACTGGCTTTCTTTTTATAATATTGAATGATCATGAAACACTTGATCAGATTTGTGTAACTTTATTGATTTTCAAACTAAAACAGGGTGCATGGGCATGAAATTTCATCCATGATAGCTAGACCGTAGATATTTATACAAATTTATATTTTTATGAACATAACTAAAAAAGTGGAATTTTCATGAGACTCTGCTTCACGCATCAAATATCATAACGAGTAGTACACTTTCGATATTTTATACGTTTCACATATATCTTCTGTACATTTTAACATCTTTCAATTTTTGATAAATGCATTAAACGATAAGCAGCTTAACGATAGGACAAACTGATTTTCTTTCATGATACCTTTCGACAGATAGATGATCTTTTAATTGGCAACGATCATTTTCTTCTCACTTTGCGTAGATTGTTTACAATTTCACTACGCTTCGATCTCGAATGGTGTTTCATCGAGATACATAATTTACGCGGCATTCATGGCGATATTTATGAGAATATTTTTGCGTCGGAGTAAGCTCGTAAAAATCATCTCCAAAGCGCAGTGACGCTAGCGTTTAATTCCAATCGGGCGGTAATTCTTTTCGAAAGCAGCTACTCGAACCCATAAACTGGTGTGAATTCGCAATTGGGAAAACCGTGCTGCGAATCACTGAAACTCTGATTTATCAACGCGATCGATATCTCTACAACATCGATTATAAAAGCACGAAACGTTGCACGGGCTGTGGTAATGAACGACGCTACTCGTTCGTTTTTCATTCAGTAGCGAAACAAGTATTTTATATGGAAACTGATCGATCAATTTGGGACTTTTTCATATTGCGTTCATACATTTTTTAACCAATCTTGCTGCATATTTCCACCATTTCCTACCTAATTGTGCTTTTCTGCTATCAAGAGCTTTTTGAAGTTAGAGAAGATATAAAAGAATCATTGTTAACCTATTTACGATTAGAAGTAGATTAAAGTAAAAAATCAAAAAATTTTGTTTCTGAAGCACAATATGGATCGAAATAAAACATAATATAAAATGAGTTTCAGGAGTCTGCTTTTATACACGAACAACTCAAGAGCCAGACTAGATAACTGTACTTTTTTGCAATTATTTAATTTCCGTTCCTCAGGTGTGCGATTCATCTTCAACACTTAAAAGACAAATGATCTTTCCATAAATTTATCTTTGTAGTGAAACTCTATACATAATAAGAAATTCCAAAATAAATGTGAAAAGGATACATCTTTTTAACATTTTACCTATACTTCTCAATTTGTAGTATATATTTGTTTTTAATTCAAATGGTTTAATTCGAATTGCTGTGAGAAATTTTGCTTGCCTTCAAATTATCGATAATTGTTTCGCCCCGGTATATTTCGCACAAAAGCGTAAAACTTGTGAAGCAATTCGAGTTACGAACGAAGCACAAACAAAACCCTAACACCGAGGACACTGTCTCGCAGCTTCGTGAAACCGGTACAATCCGCGACGAGGAAGATGGAGGGGAACGTCTGCTGGAACGTTGCCTATAAACCGCGTAAATTCGCAATCTGTGAAACTACGAAACGAGTCGGCGAAGTTGTGATTTACGGCGCGTCTCGTCGCCCCGTTTACGGGACAGAAGAAAAGGAATAGTTGGTCTGCTGCTATATACGTATGTATATGTACGCGTACGACGAGGGTGAGTCGGCGGTGGGCGTCGGTTGTTCGGGAAAAATGCGACGTAGCGCGGCCCGCCGTTTTCTCGCAATAACTTCCGAAGGAAAATTCACGATAATAGAGACTACTGCCTGTGAATTCCGTATGCAAGTGTGCTTACGCCACTCCTCTGCTCTCTTCCAGCTCTCCTTTTCACCAAACCTCTCCACCTATATCCTCTCCTTCCTATCCCCTCTTCTCTTTTCCTTTTCCTCTTTCCAGTAAGATCTCGACCGCTCGTGCCACCCTTTCCTTCTCTATTTCTCACCAACGCGACGCGGGTACATGCACGTTTTACCCTAGGATTTTCCCTCTTTCTTTGCGGAGCCGAAACGACGTCCGTGGCGAACCAAGGGAGGCTGAGCTAGACAAATAGTCGCCCCGTGAAATACCGCCGCCTCCTTAAAACTTTAAAGTGTTTCGAGTAATCCTAAGGCACGACTTTAGATCATGAGGATACCTAGCCTTGTCCTTCAACCCTTTCCACCTCTTCTTTCTCACTTCCATTGATACGATTTCCTTGTTCTATTCCTTTTACTTTGCATGGTATACTTTCTCTATGGTCGCGCACACGTGGCGTGTACGAAGACGTTACGGCGAATCGAATACAAATAGCCGCGTCCGCTGCTCGTAACGCTCCGGCCGATGAGCTTCATGGAGGAAGGCTCTTGTTCCGCGGTTTGATCGCGGTAGAACGACAATTTAGAGTTTGCTTTTATGGCGGTAATTTGCACTGAACGTCCACCATTACGCGGAGACGTTTGTACGATACTTTGATCGTATTTTTCCGCCAGCCGCAAAGCGATACGAGTTGAGTCATTAAACTGTGTTTTAGTCGGTGTGGTATTCAAAATAAAAGATGTTAAATGATTGGAATACAGAGACGAAGGATTTCAGGAAGCAAAAGGAAAAGAGAAATACGTGGAAAAGTATCGTTCGGTGTGTAGTATAAAATTCGAGGCTTTTAAGAGGAAACTCAATGCTAACCTGGTTCGACGATCAGCATTACAGTGTCGGTTCGTCCCTCTGTTGGTCTGCACGAATATTTTCCGACGTCGTGCGGCGTGACCGCCGCCAGAGTCAATTCCGAGACTGTTCGAGCCGCGCCTCTTTCAGTCTCCACGTTTATTCCCCCTCGCGCAGCCTGCAAACACAGGAAATGCAACGTGAAATTCGGTGCACGACGCGCTAGGAAAATCGCTCGCGACGTATCTTTCTTTCCTTTACGTTTCTCTTTTTTTGTTTTATCGTGGCATTTGATGGAACAACGGTTACTTGATTACACCAATGAATTTGCGAATTACCACCTACATATTTACGATTAATAGCGATTTATCTCGAAAGCACACATTATCCCACGAACGGTGTTCGCCGGTTGTTGACCGTGCGAATATTACGATCGAAATATATCGCGAGTGCGGAAAATTAAATAAATCTCCGGTCAGCCCCTCGTTCTCTCGCCCTCTCGCCCCTCTCGCCAAACGTTCACAGTTTGTAATTTCGTAATAAATCTGCCGAGATGAATTGCGCATAGCTTCCACGGATAAATTTTCAGCAGTTCGCCTATCGCGGTCTCGATCGCATTTTTCATTCCGCTATGAACCGATTTAAACGTTCGTTGTAATTACTTCGATCCGACGCGATTCCACAAACAACAAACACTCTCGAATGTCATTGTAAAAAAAACTGCGTTTCAGTTGCTGTGATTCGCTGTAAAAATTCAGTATGTTTTTCCAATCGTGTTTTTAATCTCCCTCCGATTCTTCCCGATTCAATTTCTCTGGAGAAGAAAATTCGACGCGTGTAAACAAAAATCTCGTAAGCCGGGGAAGGGCTTGAAGTTCGTAGCCGTTCAAGTCGCGTCCGCCGTCACCCAGATGATTTACGATCGTATTTCTTTCGTTCGAGACGAGAGATTCTCGTGAGAGAGAGTGTGCAAGGGGTCGATGTCGAAAGAGGATCCGGTGTAAAAAATTTCATTAGAGTCTGTCTCACGAGAAGACACGAGGCTGTATTACCTGGAATGTTAGGAGTTTGTTATCCCGGAGCCATTGCACGCCCCTGATGGGCCGCGTCTGATACGGGGACAATATGACGCATCTCAAGGTGATCGTCGACCCCGATGGCACCCTCTGCTCCCGTGGACCCATTATGGCAGCCACTGGTGCCGTGCTCTCGTAACCTGTAAACCATGTATGGACAAATATCATACGACAGGCAACATCTTCCAGTAAAAATTTAGTATGTCCTAGATACAGTTGTGTGGACTTAGAACACACGGTATTTACACATTTCTTGTCTCGATTGCTGTAATTATATAAAATTAAATTCTCTAATATAATATAATTTTAGGCAATATATAGTTAACGAATATTGATGAAGACAATAGTTTGTATTGAAAAAATAATTCCCCATATAATTAATTCGTGTGTGTATTTAGTCACATTCTAAAAATGTATATAGATGTTATACGTCATAGATGAAGAATTACGTTTGATCTCAGTTATGAATTTATAGTAGAAGAACAAAAATGTGAAAAATGTGAAGCTTTTTATCAAATTATGCCAGGCGTGCAAGTACCTACGAACGACAGTGCATTTATTTATCACGTTAACAAATTTACTTATTATAGCTATATAGCTATATATATAGCTTATTATAGCTATAATGTAGTTGTAATAGAAACTAATGTGACCAACCTCGTTAAGAACGATCGTTCAATTTCTGATCGTATATTGTAGTAATAAAATTGAGGAATTGATCATCACGTTGGCATCTAAATGGCTCATTTATAAATATATACAATTTTCTAGTGAATGGAATAATTTTTCGGGTCGTTCATTCTTTTCAGGGTTTTATTACGGAGACTTGACCAGTTTCGTATATTCCGATTAATGTGCCGTGTATTTAAAAATGCCGTGCTAGGTATGCACGTTCGTTTGAATAAAGATAGCCGCGCGCCATGCGTTTAAAACAATGTTAAACAGCTTATGGGCTGGAGATCCGAGAAGAAAGTAATTACACCGAGGGAGGAACCTGCGGCAAAAAGAACGGAACGTGTTTTATGCCTTTCCGGCTGAAAAAGTAGATTCATTAAAAACCGTGCAGCACGACGAAGTCAAGATTTACGGAACGATGTCACCAAATGAAAAATAGAAAACTAAGAACTACTGCTGCTAATAATTTCTCGCTTTTATTTATCGAAGCCAGGCTCATTAGACTTTAATTAATCTTCGATTAATTGTCGCTTATCGATCTATGGGCAACATTATTTATTAACAGCATCGGATTAAATCGATTTATTTATTATTATATTAATTGGTATAATCCTACTTTAATATTTATTATCCCATCGAATGAAGCATAGTGTACATATTAAAAGATTTTCCCGTTAATGGACCGCTTTAATACGCGCCATTGAGGGTAACCGACGAGTGTTGCGCGATAATTTTACTTAATGAGAACGTTAGCTTTGCCCCTTGAGCCGTGCATACAAGACGGCGCGCAGCTTTACAAAGCACAGCGTTCCAGCGGCGAGAAAGACCGGCAGCGTAACACGGTTTTTCTTTCCTGCAGGACGTATGTACTGTCAAGTTTGTACATTTTAATTTAGAGGGTCGGCACAAGTGGTCGTTTAATATGCGTGCCACCGTGAAACAGCGTGTTCTTCTCTAGCCCGTGCGACGCCGTGTTCCATTCGCCCCAATTCCCGCATTAAATCGAATCACACCAACCTCGTGAAAAGATCGATTTGAAAACTCCGTCAACCAGCAGAAGAAAAAATCCAGTTGAATTTATAGACTGCAAAGATTTCTTGGACCCTTGAGAAAGAACACGCTCAAGGACAGTCTGAGAGGCAAAAGAATCACCACGGGGTAACCTGAAAATCCCTTTGAATGCACCAAGTCGGTGGCAAAGAGATCACAATTACAATTCGAGACTTAAGGCTCGCTATATTAAAACGCGACCTATTTCTACTCTGCCAGTGGAAAAATAAGAAGACAACGAAGAAGAAGAGCGTGGATGGATGGATAAGATGGAGAAGAGAAGGGCTCTGTTCCTCGTTCGCTTCGGGTAGCCGGATCCTCAGTCCGGAAATTGGACTTTGAAGTGCGAAGAAACAAGAGAACCGTCTCACGTAAGGGCAACGACGCGGCCTAATAATTCATTACGAGACGAAAGGGAAAAACAATGGGAGCGGTAGCGCGTGTTTCGCAAGGGATGCCTTTCCCATGGTGTATGTATGATAATGTCGGGACAAGCATACCATACATTATTCAGCGCGAAGGAGATGGCAAAGAGCCGATGACTAAGACTCGTTTAACGCCACGTTCCTATTCTCCAGTAGCCGTGCAAGCACGGTTACGGTCACGGCAGGTGACGAGGAAAAAGACTGGCGAGAACCGGAGGAGGTTTTCCACGACTACTGGGATTAAGGATAATCCTATTAGACTTGAATTAATCCTCGGGGAACTGCATTTCTCCTCGGCGAAATATTCCGTTATTACACGGCCGCGGCAGCCTGTTTTTCCATCGCCGCTCCTGCTTTCTTCAATTCTCGTTCGCTGTTAACTTCGATGATAATTGTCCTCCTATCTTGATGTTTAATTATTATTCGACGTCCTTGGTTGCCATCCTTCATGGACATAAATAGACAACTTGGCGTTCTTTAGAAAATAATCTCTCTTTGCTTTCGAGCTAACGTCTTCCGTTTTTTGAGAATTTCAGATGACGTTTATATCCGCCTCTGATTTTTACTTCGTTTTATTTCGCGAAAAAGTTCCGTAGTTTTATCGCGCAATTTTAATAAATCCTGGACATAACAGGCGTTCCATTTTGAATTCGAGGATTATTATCTTGAGTAGAATTCATAGTTTCTAGAAAATTGTCGGTCTACTTATTTCGATATAAAGTGGAGACACGATATCTTCTGAATGCATTTCTACCATTTTATTGTACTCTTTCGGAAATATTTTCAATCTTTCAACATCTGTAGCTTAATTCCATCAACGACTCGAAGAATATCGTTCGGCTAAATCAATTGCCGATTATTCCCGAAGACTTAATCAAAATATTGAAAAATTCTGGTAGCGTTATATCGCTGAAGTATATTATAAAGTAAATTTCACAATTTTCTACAAACTATAAAATTCTATTAGTTTTTAGTTCAAATACACTTCAATTACGCTTCTTCTATCTAGATACGCAGTAAGTTCTGCTATCTTTAAAAGTTTCAATTTACCAATCATCAATGTATATCCGTTGATTCGCAGTTATCTCTCTCGTCGCTGTAATACTTGGCGTGCAATCTTGTTTAAAAGCACTTTAATCGATTTTCACGGAGATATCTCACAATCAGTTGAGAAAGGGATGCTTGTTTTTCCGCTGCTCTTAAATTTTAACCATCGCATCGATTCGAAGTCGATGCGACGGGGATGAATTTCAGTCGAGAGTTGGAAGCAATAAAGAAAAAGATCGAGAAATCTCGCGTCTCGGGCATGAAATGATGGAACTTGGAAAGAATTATGAAGCGTCTAGAAAGACGCTGCAAGAAGAATCGACGACAGATCCCGGCCGTCAAAGCCAGCGAAGAAGCGCACTTATCTTTAAGTGATTGATGTCGACTGGATCTTGTTGAAGGAATAAGAAGCGTCTATCGGATGATTTTTTAACGGGCCAACAGTGTATAAAGATGGCACGACATCCCTCTTCGCATCAGTAAAATACATCAAACTCCATTAATACCGTCGCATAGTTAAGGGCAGGAAATAGACCGACGTTTGGAAAATTTATCAAACTATTACCATATAACTATACTACACAGAGATCCAATTTTTTTACAGTAAATTTTATTACATTATTTCATAGATATAGATGAGAGGAAATATAAATCGTGCGATGCTTTATTAAAAAATTATTTGGAAAGTACGAAAAAAAGTAACGAGTATCATTTTACAATTAATATAATCAATAGGTATAAATATAGATATAAATGTCCTATTTCAAAACGTTCACCATTTCGAAAATTGGCAGTAAAATGTTGAATTTATTATTCTATGAAGTTCCCTTCTTTTTTTTTCTTTTCGTTTCAATAAATGCATCAATTTTTCGTGTCAGTTCGACACAAATGTTTCTTCGAAGTAATCCACGTATTATTATAAAAGTCTAATAACGCGAATTTGATCAACTTGATATTATTTTCTTCGTATTTCCTACTTTTATTATAACTTTTTAATGAAGCTTCGAACTATATATAACCCAAATTTCATGTTATACTCGTGGAACATGGTAACAAAATTTACTGAAAAAATCTGTCCTATATGCATTTAACGATTACGAAAATTTAAATTTATATAGTTGAGTATTACAATTAGAAATGCGGGAATTGGATTTGGTGCGTTGTATAATATATTTCGCGAGAGCGAAATGTGCGAATTGTAGCGGCAAAGTTTCGCTCAATGTTACGAGGGCCGACTGAAATATCTACTAATTTGCTCGTTCAAAAGTTTGTAAATACGTACAAACATGCCGCGATACACCGTATTGCTTTTGAGAGTCGCGTATAATTTGCACGTGGAAAAATTCATTTTCGCGACTTGGGAATTGCGTCGGGCAAAATGCGATTTAAATGTAACGCGCGAATCAAAAGTCGAACGCGTTCCGTTGAAACAAACACAACGAAGGATAATTGTACTTGTAAAGAGTTGGGAAAATCCTCTTTGGAAAGTTCTCACGGAATGAAGATCACACGAAGCGTGAATATTGTATTTTTAAATCCACTGAAAAGTGGATCGATCAGTGGCGTCTTGGCGATTTAATTTACGAATTCGTATACGAAAAACACTTTCGTCCTGGGATAGCAGTTGCAGGATAATGTTACAGTTATCGAGTTACCACAAAATGGATGCAGAATATAGAAACTCTGCGCGATACACAAATTTGGATAAAGAACGAAATAAAAGAACTAAAAAAATGTAGAGATTAATTTTGTACGAATATCTGACATGAAAAAGCTTCCAATGAAGTTTTGATTGCATCGTTGACGTTTGCATATCTGCATAGTGTCAGTGTGCAGTATGCAATAAAATGTCAGACTTGCGGACGACGATTTATCGTTGGGTTTTGATTGAAAATATTGTTTAATCTTGCCCCACGTGTATGAAAATATCGCGTTGTCATAGTTATCCAGCTTCCTGTCCGCGACGTTGTTCCGTGCAACCGATAGACTTAAATTTAGTTTGACAAACGCGTCGCTGGTGAAATTAGACGGCGGCGATCTTTAAATTTATCTCCGTGTCTATTAAAATCTCCGACACAATGGCGAGGATACTGTTGGAAACGGAACTAATGGAACTCGTTCGCGGCGGTGTACTATTGGACGGAAATAAACCTTCGTTTTCACGATGCTCACTTACTTATTCGCGTCTGCTGAGAGTGTGGCTCGTCGTAACCCTCCGGTTTGTCAGGATCTGAAAAGGAACGGAGGAAACAGTTAGTCATCGAAGTACCGTTTGTCACGCAATTTAGAAGATTTAGGATTAAGAACAACAGAGATAATTCACGATAAGACTTAAATGGCGTTGAAAATATTTAGAATCTCGTCAAATCACCTGTGCGCTGTACCACCCCATTTGAACATAAAAATTAAGAAACTTAAAAATATGTGGCGAACTTCTAGGACTCAAAGTATATGATAGTACGAATCATAGATAAAACATCTTTCAGAAATTAATAAACGTTGCTATAAAAAAAGGATCTTCATTCGCGTCTCTGACTATATCTTTTTTACCAGAAGATTGAAAAATATTGAAATTCGTGAGTGGTCCTGATTCAATGATCAAGTGTCACAAATAATTCTGCAAAACGACCAGATCGATCATTCCCTTTCATGGAAATATTACATTCAGATATTTCCAAGTATTACCATATAATTAAAAATCGCTGGGCGAATACTGTGAAAAATATTCAACCGGGTTAGGAGTCGGCAAACCTATTAAACGAAGACCGGCTTAAGGACAATTCAATTTAGTGGGCGGATTTAAATAAAGAGGCGAACTAGGAGAGTAACTGCAATTACCTCGCACGGACAGCTGAACAGCATACATCATTTTGGGTTCGGTGTTCACCTGGCATTCGTACTTGCCGGTGTCCGTCTTCCTGGCGTTGTCCAGCCTGAGCGTCCACGCGTCGCTACCCGGTGTATGCTGAGGCCCGAATCTCGTATCCGAGCTGAACAGAGTGTTTCCCGACGTGAGAATGTGGAGGTCCTTGCTTCTCATCCAGGACACCTGAAACAAGATCGCGCAGGACGTTGAAAATACATCGTAATGGAATTACCGTCGTGTTAAACACGAACCTGCCATCAGGCCATGCAAATGCTTCTTAAAATTACTTTTCTAGTTTAAGAAGATCAACTTTGAGTTAATTTCAGCCATTGGAAATTAACCTAAGAGTATCCACTAAAATTTACTGTCGTCAATTTTTTCCAGAATCTTGACACGCTTGGTCGATAATCGCTTAAAATATTTCCCAGTAATTTTACGGGCTGTCTTTGGATAAAGACTTGCTTGCCTTTTTCAGAAAACCTACGTTCTGATTTCTACGGTAAATTTTATGCCTTGATCGTCGATATGAGTATTTTAGTATGTTTCCGAATAATTTTATAAATTGCAATAATTTTTGGTAAGATATATGGATAAAGGTTTATTTACTTAAGATATAGATTTGCAACAATGTATTTTCTGGAGGCTTGAACGATCTTCTGTAAAGTTTGTGGATGAAGACTTGTTTGTTTCAAAAACAACTCATTTTTATCTCTTTGATTTTCACACTTTAGTCGTCGACAGTTCCAGTGTTAAAATCGCAATTTGTCGAAACGAGAAACAAACAGATCGATCGACAAATGCAAGTATATTTATTGAAGCGAATGAGTAAAAGCTCGCACAGCAAATGAAGAGTATTAATCTAGCCGACATAGATTCGTCTGATATGTACGACTACAAATGCGGTTTCCTCCCTTAAAACTGGAGCCATAGGAATGCACACTTGCGCCCCGTAAATCAGCGCTCTGTTACGACTTATTTCCTTTCCGCCTCGCTACTTTACACCCGTGTTACGAGCAACGTAATACATAACATAGTAACATGTTACGACGTCGTTACCTTATGGCCGAGATAAAGGATAGAGACTGTTAAAAAGAAAGTTCGGCCGCGAAGAGAAAAACAAGAGGAAAAGGGTGGAAGGGAGATACGTATAGGTGGAATTTAATGGAGCGACGCGTGAAAATCTCTATCGTTTGGAGAGAAAAGAACGAAGAGAAGAGAGAAGAGAACGAAAGGGAACCGAGTGGAAAGTTCGTATTTCCTTCGCCTCGTGTTTCCTTGTTCTCGAGCGAAATTTTATTTATCAAGACGAAACGCCGGGTCGAGACGAGGCGTCATATTATTTATGCTGGTATAATTTTATTATCCAACGGCGTAAACCGGAGAGACTGGTTCAACTATTTTTATCGTTTGCAACAATAACGCCGAGTAATTTAAACGCCAGTCCGAGTTAATATACGGTGCAATTACTCTTTCTTGCCGTGGAAAATAAAATCGCTATTTTCTTATGTCACTGGCAAGCACCATTAATAAAACGCAGCAATGAACCGGTCCAGCAGCTCCACGTTCCATAGTTAGAGCCACCTTTGACATATCTTATTGCTTCGGGCTAAATAATTAATCCTCCCCATCCTACTTTCCCACTTTCACTCCACAGTTCTGCTTAGGGGCGAGGGGAGGGGCCGAGCAAATGGGAGTTTACTGATTACTCAGTTAAATTCACGAGTTTCTCAACTCGCGGACTATTTCTTACGAGTTTCCCCGTAACTCGGTTCATCAATTCTTATGAGTTTTCTTCCTGAACACCGGCTACGTTCACGTGAAGAATTCGATCCTTAATTCGACTTGTTCGGTCTAAAGCGGTCCAAAGGTACTTGCGCTTGGCAAATATATCTTCGTCAAGATCACCGTCCACGTTTCTTCCAATTCGACGCTTCGAACGCGATGGCGTTTTCAGCTTCATGAGAAGCTCATTGGGTAGATGTTGAATATTCGTAGTTCGCTGAAAAACGACTTAATTCGACAAATAACAACGCCTCAATGATGCACGGTGCTCGGGCTAGTTGATGTACCGAAAAGACGCGAAAATCACGATGGAAGGATGCAAAGTAGTCTCTATATAATTCCTTCTGATTATCCATTCCCTTTCGCATTTTCGTTCGTCTTGTTATGAGCAAAAGTTTCTGCGACCCTTGACGACAAGTAGCACACCTCTAGTACCGAGGATGCTTCAGAAAGCTGCGCCAGCCTTTCCTCTCGGTGCGATTAATATTTCGCGCGATTTTGACGGCACGAAGTTTAAAGGGCCAAAGGGAGAGGGTGAAATGTCAACGTTCATGGCAGCTGTCGAATACGCTGCTTACAATTAATATTTCTCACGACCTTGTAGACACGATCTTGAGCTTAAAGTCTTTGAAGATTGAATATGATCAGCGAATATTGCCTAAACATTCGATAATACTTCGTTGAATAGACTTAATATTATAATTACGACTAAGAAGTATGCTCGTTATACTTAATGTTTTTCACAATTTTCAAGCAACTGAACTTAAAAACATCGTGGTAACGATCGGGTATGATCAGAAAATGCTGAGCTTATCCGATAACTCGACGATAGTTCGTAATAACGATCAAGTACGTTCGTTACAGATAATATCTTTCACGATCTTGATGATAAAAAGGTATAAAGCTTCATAGGGCCAAGAAAAGAAGGGTGAAGCGATAACGATTCGATAACGTGGCAACGATCGAACATATTCGTTGCAATTAATATTTTTCACGATCTTGAAGACAAGTAGCCCGAGCCTTAAAGGACGAAAAGAAGAAAATGAAACGACGTCGAAGACGGAACGACAGTGGCTCGTGGTAACGACCCAGTATGGTCAGTGAACACTGCTTATCCGATCGCTCGTATTTCTCAACGTTGGACGGGGCAAACGGTGGGATATTAGATATCCGGTTATCGGGCTGCAGTCATTTCCGATCTGCATCCAGTTGCCATTTTCCCATTGGTCGTTTCGCGAGAATGTGAGAGGATAAACGATCGGTCTGAATGATTTGTTTTGGGACAAGGGAAAGAGAAGAATGTGAGAAGGGGACGAGGAGGAAAAGAACGGTCGAAATGGCATGGAAGACGAAGAATCTAAATTGCGATCGTTCTGCGCGCGGCCTGGCGATTTTTAATAATGTCGTAATATCCAGGCAACGGAATCGAACCCGGTCTGCGACGTTTCGTCGCGAGACGGTGGGACGCAATAATCCACCGATGACAAAAAGAGGTACTAGTCCCTGCCTCGGATACATTCAGCCAGCCGTAGATTTATCGCCGTTATTAAAACAACCGTGGCGATACGAGCATCAACCATGCTCGCCGGACGAGCGTAGATATTATTCAGCGAGAAGAACAAAAGAAGCTGGGATTAATCGGTAATTAAATCGACGCTGGGAAAACCGTAACGCTTCCGATATGCTTTTTATGCACCTTCTTCCACGGTATCCTACTATGGGAATCTTTTTTCAAACAATAACGTGGTGATAAGATACAGATGCAATCTGGTGAATCGGTAACATGTATATTCATCGAAGTTTATTTCCAAGTCAGATACTACAATGTTGTTAGGAACGCTTGAAGTCTCGAGGGATGCAAAGTCCGATGGACACACGGTTTTCGACGCTGTAAGACCTGTTTTCAATGGTTCATCGCTGTGAAATCGCTGTGAAAGTAAAGCACGAATGATTATATTGGTGAAATTGAAGAACAATCTGAACGTTTCCAATTAATATCATGTAATTTCTGTATACATTTTCCAAATTGTTTTCGGTATTCATCAATACGATGATGATAGTCGATTAAGTAGTATTAGGTTGTCCGGAAAGTGTCTTTCTTTTACAGACACGCCTTTTACAACAACGCATCTTTATACAAACATGAAACCTAATCTGTCGAACGTTGTGATCTTTAGTTTGATGGAACAAAATGGATCATACGTAATTCGACGAAATAATATAAAACGGAAAATGTTGTGCATCCATTATTTCCTTATAAAACGAAAGAAACTTTTCGGACGACCTAATAGTAACAAAGTTAGCGTAACTTCAAAATGTTTCATGTATACCTTCGCGAGCCTGTAGTATCTTCGTGTCTGCTATTTAATTTCAATCTTCTCTCCACAACGACAAACCCAAGAAAACAACCATTTCAGAAATCCATGCTCAAAATTGTTCAGGCAGACGTCGAAGGTAAATCGATGCAGGCCGCGCAGGTCTGCTGGAAATCGGCTTTGTACATAACGAGAAGAAAATTCAGCGCCGCGTGCGGCTGATTTATACAATAATAACGTAAGCAGCACACGGCAGAGCGTAATGGTCCACGATGTGGGGTGGGAAGGCGGAATGTGAGCGGTGGGTCATAACGTTAGGGGGTGAGAAGAATGTACGGCGTGGCAGGGGCTCGGTGTATCACGGCATTTGGTCGTATGCCAGTTTACTCGAGTATACGAGTCGGATGGCACCAGAAATAGAACTGGCTTTGAGGTCGCGGCACGAAGAGAGCAAAAGATGGAAAAACCGTGGCTGGCGAAGGGGGTTGGTGTTTGCTCGCGCGGCTGGCGGGGAGACAAAAGGACGAGGCAATATACGGAGCCGGCATAACCGCTTTCATCTGCTACGTCGACACAGACCAGGGCCGGATAAAAATGCAACTCCTACCAAGCCGTTTCATCGCAACCTTACGAGCCTCTCTGCTCGTTCCTGGCGCTTCTCCTCGAGGAAAGAGCTACCTTATGGCCACCATTCAGGCAACACCGAGCGACCCTACGTTTGGCTCGGCAGATCGACCGTGCCACCGACACGATTCCCTCTGCTCGAATGTTTCTTAAATTAGACCACGTTTCCGCGTCGCCGCGAGATCGACCTGGAAATTTTCAGCACTGCTTGCAACAATTTCAAGCGTCGCTTCAACTGTGTAACGTCCGTTCTCTTTGCGTCAAAATGAACCTTCCTCCGGGATAAGAATTCCGCCGCGGTATGATTACGAAATAGAGTTCCATTTGCTCGAAACTACGTCGGCAAAGTTTCATCGAATGAGCGATGTTTAAGTTTTTAGTGTTTTTATTTATACGTTTATATAATACGATCTTGTGTTCCGACAACTGTGTCAAAATGAGTCTTTGGGCCTGAGATCGTATCTGAAATCTTCGAATCTGAAATCTGATAAGAATCTGTTTAAATGTTCGAGATCTTGTCAAAGTTTAGTTCAATTCTGATCGGTCGATAGTGATATTCTACAGATGATTACTTAGATATCCTATCGATTATATTTTTGATGGAGCGTGTCAATGAATTTAAAGAAGTGTAACTGTCGGGGTGAAACTAAGAGAGAAGAAACTGTGCATCTATGTTTTGCAACGATCAGGTTTCGATTTTCCTTCGCTTGATTAACACACTCAGCGACCAGAGTTCGATTGAAATTTATTACTCTGTGATTTACAGCTCTCGTCACATTTTCTTTATCCGGAAGATTCAAGATTCAGAAGATTCAGAGATTAATACAAAGTTGAAGAAGCATAGTAAGATAGTTCACAGGAGCTTGAATTGATCAAGCTGCGGACTTTGAAAGTGGTTTTCGAAAATTCGTGTCCGCTGGAGATGAATGAAATCGCGGATCCGGAAAGCTCGATAGATTTTGCCTGTATGGCGTAGCCTGTATTGTAACAGGTGGTAGAAAATCCGAGGAGGTGATCGTACTGTGAATAGAATTTGTTGGAAGACTACGTTTTCAAGAAAGTTAGGTTTATAGTTAGTACAGTGTGAATGTAGTTAACCGGGTCCCTGTGACTTCAGAGATTGTTGACTCTGAAGTAATAATCTCCGGGTTTAATCTGCGTGAAGACTCGATCCCGGCAATTCTAGAACAAACGTTGTTCGTGCGCGAACTATTTCGATTTACTTTCTTCCTTTAATTTACCTCTGTGTTAAGGTTCTGTATTCGTTTACGAGGGGAGATTGAAAAAGTAACGAGGTGTCGTTAAATGCAATTCATTGGCGTTCATGCTTTCGCACGCGTCCCAACACCGGAACACCTCGATCTTCCTGTTAGAAACAGACAAGGAAGTGGCTCGATGAATAAAGTGTAACTTCCTTTCGGCTCCAATTGCCAAAGTCGAAACTGAAAGTTGAGGAAAAGAGCCGAAGTAGCAAAAACGTTCGATGAGCTTTGGCGCTTCACGATGAACCATCGAATCGTACAAACGAATCGCTGTTCTTTGGTTAAATTATTTATTCTCTTTTTGTCGGTCGTAAGAAACGATAAGAATTGCGCTCGTCGACTTCCTTTTGGACTATGCCAACCATTATCCACACTTTTGAATCGAACCGAGTCGATTCTGCTTTGGTTTTACGCTTCGCTGAAACTTTTCGACGAATAAAAGCCAGCCAGATAATTTCGCGAAACGCGTCTTTCTTCCTATGAAAATAGTTACCAAGTGTAAGTTTTAGTTTGTTAATTGTTCTATCAAAGAATTACATATAATGGAGGAAAACATTGAGTTTGGGGAAAATTGAAATACAATTAAGAAGACATATACTGATTCGAATGAACAAAGACACATCACTGATTGATATGAAAAATTTTTATTCAGAATAATTTATATTTATCGATAGCGTTTATCTGGAAGCAACATTTATTACCAAATATCGTGATATAATTGCAAAGAAATATGTATCGATTCAGGTGGTCCTACTTGATTAAAAATTTCCATATGAAAATAATTTACGTCATAAATTTTCATTTAAAAATAATTCAACTATCGACATCGTTTATCTGGAAGCCATTCGATCACTGGACGAATAACAATTTCCAATTTTAACAAAGTGAAAGAGGCATTCTTTTTCGTGTGTGTATCGATGTGAATTCTGTTTTTAAAAATAATCTTCTATAAAATGAAATCAATAAAATTTATCATAAGTCGAATAAAATAATGCCTGCCACTGTGTTTAAACATAGTGGCAGCACAGAGAAAGAAGTGCATAATTTTTTGCGTCGACCAATACGAAAATGCTTGCCGTCCGTTTTTTAATCCGATTTCGTTTATCGAGAAAAGTCGAATATCGTCCGTGAAAAAAATTGCATCGCCGACGCGAAAAACGACATACACAGCCCGTCTATCCGTCAAAGCGGATTACGCGAACCGGCTAGCGCTGCTCGTCCGTGATTTTTTCCAGCTTTCGACAACCACGACGCTTTCGAAATCGTCGAAGGTCGAATAATTAACTCGTCGTATCGATTATAACTTGGCCGTTCACGGAGAAAAGAGAATTCGCTCTCTCAGTTTTACGTGATTTGCATAAATCAAACTCCTTCATTTATTAATTTCTCGTGAAAATTTTGTCTTTATGAATATATCGTTGCAATTTTTCACTTGGGAAATTAACGATCGGTTAAAAAGGAAAAAAGGAAGATTTGATTAACGCGAATCGAGTGGTATGAGAAGTTGATTAAAACGTCGATTCGATGGAACGAAGAAGGTTGTTGTTATCTGGTTAGCTTCAATTTTTTAACGAACACATCGAAGCCATTGATGAGAAACGTGGGCGCGGCATATACCTGACTCCGACTAACCTAAACTAATCGGTGACCAACAAGGTTCCCGGGTCACTGAGCTTTTATCGATTACCTTTCTTGCGTTACACGTTGCTTTGGCCTAGACGATAATGCCGTTCGATTAACCACGCGCTTCTGATATCCTGCTCAACTCGAAATCGCTCGAGGAGATTTCAAAGATTATCAAGAAACGCTACATATTAATTTCTCTGACTGAAGCAAACCCAACTTACTTATCTAAGTTTAAAAATCCTGTAAAAATCATTCAACAACTTTCTGAGGAAATAATGATGTTTTTAGTCCTCGACAAAGATTTTTCTTCTAATTAAACAAAATCAAAGCCACGTATCTATGTAGATTGAAAAATACAATAAAAATCATTCGACGAATTTCTAAGGGCCCAAGATGATTTCAACTCGTGCATGAAGATTTTCTGTCTAATTACAATAGAACAATATATTTAAGTACAATAAAACAAAATATTGTATCTACAATAGGTCTCAAAAAAGATCAAACTGACAGCTGAGTTTCGATCTTCGATAAAGATTTCTCCGTTTTCTGATCTCAAAAAGATAAGACATCGACGAGTTGCTTCGAGTTGGTCATAAAATCAAAGGTAGAAATACGAACACGCGTCCACGTGATCGAAGGTAATTAAAATACACGAGGATCATAGAACTGGCAGACCATTTGCATACACGCAACCAGCCATAACATTTAATGATAGGATTGTTCTAATCATCGAACCCAGTCATATTATTTAGCAAACGCGATTTAACATATATGATAAGCTATAAATAGTGATAAGTTCAAAATAGAAATGATGTACTGTTGCCAGTAATAGTAATGGATACGTATGGTCAGTATTTTACTAAAAGGTCTCAAAACCCAAAAATTACTAGCTTAATCGTAAAACTAAAACGTTCTTTAATCTTCAAATGTATCAGTATATAATCGATATTTTTTTACTTGAAGCATTTACAATTCCAAACCTATATATGCAGGAAAATTTACTTTTCCTAGCTACGTCAATATTCTGACAAACCGAGGATACATTCTCGCCTTTCGTTGTGTGCAATCAATTGGATTTCGCTGTGTAAGTTGCCAGTGGATTATCGTCTCGTGAAATTCACGTTTGAAATTCCAGAAAAATAAACGGGGAATTCCGTGTTTGGAAAGCTCGGAGTTATTCAGAGCGTGCGGAGAAGACGTTACGAGGAAAAAAGAAGAATTTACGATAAATTACGTTTTCATCCGAGTCACGGCTGAAGTTTGAAAGCGGCTCGAATTATCGTCATCGTCATCGCTGACATTCCGTTTCCTTCTCCAGAAAGCGCTCCATTTCGTGAGAATTATCCTAGCCGCGGAGTAACGCTCGCATCTAGGCCATGAATTTATCATCCGCGCGGCGCAATCTCGCCGCACTACTCCTCCTTAAGGCGTGTATTAATTTTTCAAGAGGCCGGCACGCTCGCGATTTCATAATTCACGAGTCTAAACAGAGGCTAATGCGTCTGCAACAAACGAGGCTACATAATTATACCAACGCAGATCTATTTCTTCGTCTTGCCACCTTTCCTTTATTCATTTTTTCCACCTTTTGCCTCGTGGCTAGAATATAAAAGGTGTATCGTGCAGTACTTGATAAATAAAAGGGCCACGCGCTCGTCAGTGCGATTCAGTTGCGAAAGAAGAAACCTCTGTGAACGCGATGAAGAAAAGAACGCATCTTTCTCACCTTGCTCGTAAAGAGAGTGCAGATTCGGTAAACGCAACGAAAGGAAGGAAAAAGAGAAGGCAACCTAACTGTCGACGTAGTTAGAGAACTAACTTCATTAGGACATCAAAGACGCCTTGCCAACGCGTCAGTGGGATCGCGTCGATACGCGATGATAGAAGGAAAAGGGAAAGACGCTACAATGAAGAAACGAAAGGGAAGGAAATAGAAAAAAGAAGTGTCGTAACCGTAATTTGCCCGAAGCTCGGAACATGAAAGTAGCAGTAAAACGAAGTGCGTGCAGTAGAAGTGGATTGTAATTGTCAGACATATGTTTCGACGAACCATGAAGGAAAGTGTTATGCGAAATGTTCTTGGAAATGTATATTTTCTTTGTATTTGTTTTACGCAGAAGTTGAACATCACCCATTACGTTTTCTTATATTATATATGATATCTTCTATATAGTCGCTCATGAATGTATTTGATGCATGTATATGATACATACTATAGGAAATTTTTATAAACATAAAATATTTTCAAATTTCATTGATTCTCTAATGAAACACGATTGTCATGATTACGTTGGTAAAATTTAAGACCAGTTTAAAAATGTATATAAAAGTTACGAGATATTTGTTACAAACATTATATGATTATATATTTGCAAAAGGTTTCTACAGGCGCGTAAATATTTTCACGAGCTACAGTAATTTGTTATATTGGAGGAGAAAAAATAGCGTGAAAATTCAATTCTAAATGCAATTACGTATTCACCGCGCAATCAATGCATGGAAAAGGCGTGAAATGAAAGGAACCTGTGTGAGCTCGGCAGGAGAACAAGTTAGCTGTGTAGCAACCATGGTTTCCGAGGAGTTTAGGTGGTTGAACAGCGAAGTAGTATGGCTGCCTGTCGGGTAAATGGAGGGCACAAGGGGCTATGCGTGCACCCTCGCGACTCTTGCATTTTGCATACTGATGAGCCCACTTTCAAGCCACTTCGCCTCCCATTTCCTTTTTTCAACGTTTCCTTGTCACTTTTCGAGTTTCTGCTCCCTTCTGTCTTGTCAACATTACGCCACCCCTTGACAATCGCCACGAGGATAGCAAACAATATATTCTCTCTTCTTTTTTCGTTGAAAAATCCCTGCAATTTTTATTATTGTGTTTCATTCTATTCTGTTTAACTGTTTTACAAACTATCTGTCTTTGAACAAATGAAATTGCATCAGAATGAAGGGAGGTGGAAAAATGTTTCGGATTCAATTGCATACGAGAATTTGGAATAGTCACCCTTTCGCACGGCTTTTGTAACGCATGGCTCTTTCATAACAACGATATTTTGTTGTTTGACATTGCCATGGGAACACGCGAGATTGTTATGCGGTGCATTTATGCGAATAATACGATTGTCAAAAGCCGAATCTCGCAGCTTTTACAACCGTCTCTTGCTGTTCTACGTTATTACTATTTCGTCAATTGTATTTCGCGCGAATATGCTGACACAGTAACTATGGTCCACGACGAAACCGACGACCAGACGCAGTAGTAGTGGAACGTCCTAGTCAGCCATCGTAGCCACTGAGTTCTCCTTCTGTTGTTTCGTGCGATATTTCCCAAAATTATCATCTCCTTGATAAGGATGTTTTAAATAACCAACGAGGACACTCTTAACTCACTTTTACGTAGTATATTGCCTACATACACTTGCGTATATTTTATATACCTTTATAGCTTCGAGGAAGTTTAACTCGTTTAATATCTTGCTCGAAAAAATAAAGAGCTTTCATAAAGTCGAGATATTTCTAAATTAATTATCAACATTCAGGACGTTTAATTACTAAAATTAATCGCATTTTAAAATCTTCATAGTCTGCTATTCAATTATGATAGATTTAATCTGAGATTACACACAAGTGCATGTTAAGTTTTTATTCTCTTGTCACGCGAAGGTACTTGTAAGTTGAAACCAATTTCAGTAGAAACAGATGATGTTAGTCAGCTGCTACTTATTCATTTCCCCTCCTTTCTATCGAGACCGCGAAAATACCTGGAAAAAGAACCACATTTTCTTCCTGGGACTCATTATTTCGGCTAACCGATAATTTCCTCTTTTTTCTTCGCCAGATAATGACCCCTGACAAATAGGAATTCTCGCGTAACCGTCCTCGATCGATTGGAAAGCAACCAGGAAACTTATGCAGCGATTTCTACGCGTGCTTACTTTGTCGGTCATTTATAATGACGACCCACTTTGACATGTTTAGAATTGTCCCCTCACTCAATAGTTAAGATATCGGAAGATGATATTTTCTTTTTCAATGATGATCAAGTATCGAGTGAGCTCTTCGCAAATTTAATTTTAATTTTAACCACTAAATTACATATGTAATGTGACAATGTAACTTATCACGTTCTTCACATAAATTCTTCTGTTATACTGGTTCGTTTCGATCAAGTGAATAGAAGCAAAATGATCCTAGATTTATATCATTAAAAAGTTCATAGTCACAAGAAATGGTTATAACAGTTAATCTGATACAAGAAAAGCAATTCTCTAATTATCTTGAGTAATCTAATTCTCATTTTCATTTTCCACAGAAGGAATAATTTCTTTGTTTCTTCCTGTCGTGTATCAAACAGATATCGATTATTGATTCAAAGTCATTCGAGGTAAAGAGAAATATAAAACCACGTGAACTTGGTGAAATGAAAAATAGGGAAAGAAACGATGAAAACGGTTTACACGGCAGAACGTCATTCGAGCGAGATGTAACGTGTCCGGGCTTATTTTCCCGCGTTGCAAATTGTACGATCTGGGGAAAAGAATGAAAGGTTGTCGCCTGATTGCTCCGCTGAGCAAATCCACGAATGCGTGGATGTCGAATTTCGACCAACTCTGGCCAACGGTTGGATGCAACGCAGTTGTCGTAAATTCGAAGAGTCATCTCTCTGGATTCTCTACTCTATTTTTTTTTTCATCCTGTTTTACGTAAAAATGTGGGGCAAACAGAGGATCGACGTTAAGAGCGCCAGTTATCCAGGTTTTTCGTTAACAACGAAACGAAATTCGAACCAGCAACTGGTCGATATAGTTGTGGAAGAATCTCCGTTGTCATTAATCAGCGAAACGAAGTGGTCGAACGTTGATACGAGCCGGGTTTCGCCAGTATTTTTTGAGTAATGAGGGTAATATTTACGTTCGGTTCTGCGGTGAGAGACGCTTTTCACAATGGGAACACAATCGACACGCTAGAGGATGAAAATTGCGTGTCGACCAGAGAGATGGAATATCCGCCGGTCCGCCTATGAATTTTTATTTTATACGCTTTCAACGTTTTCGCTGGAAATAGGCTACAATTTTTCTGTCCCGGCCGGTAGGTGGACATCCGGTCTATCGATGACGTTTTCCACAATACCGAAAAGCTGATGATTCCATCCTGTGACGTTGAAAGAGCCGAATATTCTAGCTTCGAAATAACAGGCCCAATTTTTTCCTTTCTTTCTCTTTGCTCTATGATTCGTTATCCTTTCTTTTTCTTTCGACTCCTTTCTCTCTTTCTTTATTTCTCTCCGTTTACGTCTTCGGCCTTTTTCACGGTGCTACCTACGTCCAGCATTACGTCATCCAGCAATAATATGAATAATGAATATCTTCCATTTCATAACCCACGGACATTATATTCAATCAAAAATGATCACGTAATATCGAATGTCAGTATCAATTACGATCAATCATCGGTATCCAAACAGGTGCATTAACAACGTTGTAAACAGCAGCCGCTGTTTTATCACTGGTAACTTGTTGATTACTAATTTCGATGGCTCGCTGCTGCACGTAAAATGAAATAAAACTCGGAATATTGATTCTGTCACAGGCGTATCTTTTTCATTAGGCATCCCAATTTCCCGCGTAATTGTCGCGTTTCACATAAACCAGCGGGTAGTTAATTTAGTAGTGGAACGAGCAACGAAAAATAAAATTCATCAGAGAGAAGTGATTGTAGTTTCGAAAAGGAATCATCGATAGGGTGAAAAAATCGACCAGGCAACGTACGCCCGTTTGCAAAATGTTTGTCATTTGCTATTCACTTGCATCTTCGTAGTTGAGGATCTCTTCTAAGATCCAGCATTAATTATCACTGACGAAATTCCCTCGGCTAAGTCCACTAAACCTGACTTAGGACAAACTCCGTTCCACTTTCGTTTCAAATTTAAGCAGGGCTTCGAACTCGGCTTAGTATACTATCCTATTCGGTACGTGTAATTCAGCACTTGGTGAAGCTACTTTGACGCTGAACGCGGTATCGAGTTTCATCGAGAACCGGTCGCGATCCAGAAAGATGATTATGTTGGTCTATTATTATTTGTTTCGCTTTCGAGGAGCAGTGTTGCGAACTTTTATACACGTTCAGTCATCTATCCTCCACCCATTCACCTATCCTCTGTTTCTCTGGATGCGTTCGAAAGCACAACTTTAATCTGCAACTTCTGAATTTTCAATTAAAAACTTTTTCCTCTGGCAAAAGGGTGATTGCTGAACGAAAGGGTTTAAAGTTTCCTTTCAAGGGTTAAATTAATTCAGAGAATATAATGTTCTGCGAGAGAATGTTTCGCGGTTAAATCGATCTCTCGTGATTGATTTTTGTGAAAAAAATGTCAATAAAAGGAAATGATATTGTGTTTCATTATTAGGTTGTTCGAAAAGTTCGTAACTTTCTCGATAGCGGATATATTGTGCGTTACGCTTTAACAAATGTGATGACTAAGAAATGTGTCCAGTTACTTCAATTTTACAATTATTATTGCACTTCTGGTTGGTTAATACGATGGAAGTTCATAAACCAGAGAAGAATAAAGAAAACTGGTGGAAGTTATGAAATATATCTGGGTTTCATCGTTTGTACCATATTATTATGGTGAAAGAGGATTATCCAATAATTTTCCGCAGGCTGAATACCAGGATCATCTGCAAGCAGAATCCGTTGACTCAGGGTATTCGTTTCTGGCTATTCCACCTCCATTCTCAACTCCGTTTTCTGTCTCTTTAATGC
Organism: Bombus vancouverensis nearcticus; assembly: GCF_051014615.1. Taxonomy (NCBI): domain Eukaryota; kingdom Metazoa; phylum Arthropoda; class Insecta; order Hymenoptera; family Apidae; genus Bombus; species Bombus vancouverensis. The sequence continues at coordinate 8,145,620 of NC_134921.1, read as the reverse complement.
CTTGCTGTCGTGATCTTATTTCGTTCGACGTTATGCACTTAACAATCACAGCTAAGAATTTCCTCAAAGTTTCTCAAGTATTACTCGATAACTGATGACACTTCAAGTTTGCATCGCAATTTAACAGGATACAAATAAACATGGAAGAGTTGTCAAGTAGCCGAAACATTTTTTAAAACAACAAATTTTCCATTATGATAAAAACAATTTGTATATGTCACAACTCAGAATAATTCAGTGTTGTGTAATATGCTGTCGATGAATTTCATAAATACTCGTCAACGCCAAATATATTGAAATCTTCAGTTCCAGCTGTCAAATAGCGTTGCAGTTGAAAAATCAACAAAAATAAATTCGTCACGTTTTTTCTGTGTAATGTTCACAGAAATAACTTTTTCAGAAAACATCCCAATAGTTGGTTGTTTCCCCTGGAAACCTAGTTTGATTTGTTGCGACTTTTGGAATACGTACGTGCGCAAATTCACATGGGAACTCGTAAAATTCCCAAACTCAGCGAGTATATGGAACAACTTCGCGGAGAGGAAACGGTTGCCTTCTATCTATCGAGGTTTTCCCCCCGGTTTTCCTCATCAAGCGCAAATCGTGAGTGAAGTTTCAATTTTGCATTCGACCCGTTCGACCTGACTTTTCCTGCAGACACGTGTAGATCGGGGATAAAGTGTCGGTCGATGTACTTTCACACTGACGGGAGAGCGGGAGTTAAATTTCAAAGGAAACTCATTTGAAACTTCGATGCCGGCCAAACGGGCCTTGGAAAAACTACTTTTGTACCGAATACCCAGTCCGCATACCTGGGGCTTGGCCTCTACTCTCTGCAAGTGGTAAACTCGTCGGCACTGCTGTTGGACCGTGTATTGAAAAGAGAGATCTCGCCACTACATTGGATATTTCAAAACCAGCTGCTTCCGACACGGCCCGAAGAAAGGATCCGATGAAGAGCCAACAAAGGCAAAAGCCAGAAGCACCTCCGTGGTATGCCGTCCTGATACCAACCGCGAGAAAGATCGATGAACCACCGACTTCCTTTTCATATGGCGCAGCGACACTTGCTTCGAATTACACAACTTTTACCGTTAAATTTTTTCATCGCGTTATTGTTCGCGGCTACTCGAACGAGATGACACTTGGACAAATTCATAGTGAAATTGTGCTATTGATTTTTTGAAGCGCTAGAATACGGATTCAATTATTAACCCTTTCTGTGCGAAGAATTAACGTGTACATATCAGGTTGTCCCAAAAGTTTCTTTCGTTTCATAAGGTGATAACAGATGAACAACAATTTTTGTTTTATATTATTTTATTGAATTAGGTATGATTCATTTCGTTATATTTCTATTATTATGTTCGTGCATAATTCTTTCAACTAATATATTATTTCCTTATAAAGCGAAAGAAACTTTTCGAACAACCAAATATATTGTCAGATATGAATATTAAGGTACTTTCTGATATTTGATACGATACCAATACTTTCCATTGCTTTTATCTTTTTGTTATTTCATTAGAACTCTGTTACTTAATTTAATTACACGTACCTTATGAAATAAAATAGCGAATCAAGCAAAATTCGTTAGAAATTTTCAATAAATATATCGAGCAACTGTTCTTTTATTTATGGTCGACATTTACTATATGTGTTCATGTTCATATGTGAACATTTATTATATGTGTTCTATTATAAACTATTATGGGTAGTATTGAAAAAGTTCGAATGCATAGTCTTTCCCAGATAACAAAAATCTCTTCGACTTGGACTCGTAGTTATGAATATACCTTAGAGAGAATATCTAAAAATTGTTAGAGTTAATGGTGGATGAATTCATAAATATACGTCACTTGGAATGGAAGAAAATTCCATTTTCACAAATTGACACCGGAGCTGGGGAACCGCAACACCCTCAAAAGCCGCGATTCCGATGGTAAAAGCTAAACGAGAATCGATCGACGTCGATAAGCACGGCGTTTCAGTGGAAATTCACGCCGTTACCGGGAAAAAATTCCCAAATTCTCCGCCTCTAGTTCGCTAACTGCCTAGTTCGAGCAAATAGAAGAAGTGTTCGTAGCGCGATGTGGGGAGCGAAGAAATGAAAGGTCCTCAAGCAGGACTATCAAATCTCGTTTCCCTTTAACAAATTTCCTCCTTACCTATTCGTTCAGTAAGAGCATCGGTGGTGGCATCCAGTCTGTCCAAAGAAGGGAAATCCATGGAACGAAGGGAGCGGTCAAAGCACTTTGAAGCTCTGCCTTCCTGATAGCCAACCACCGAGAAAGATCGATCATCATCCACGACTACGATCCGCATTGAAATTCTCATTCCCTTGGGATTTTTCCTCCTCTGCTTACCACCCCTTCCACAACGGGGTTGAATCTTCCTTCTTCTCTTTCTTATGCTTCGTTCGATCGCGTCATATAAAATTCAACCGCTAAAGCATCCTTCTTGGAAACAACGAAAACAAAGAAAGACTGCACGAACATAATGGAGAAAGGGAAAGAAAGGAAAAGAAGAAAAGAAAAAACGATGGTTTGCCGCGAGAAATTCATTTCACTTTCCGGTGGACAGTCTTCCTTTTTTTATTCACCCTTGGAAATCCAGGATCATTTGAAATCAACCCACGGTCATGTCTAACCTTCCTCTCCCAATAGGTCCTCATCTGTTCGAAAGCTACGATATCCACGACGACGTCTGGATGTAGTATGACCGTCTAGGGGAGAAGAAATCGCGTTGCTGGACACCCTTCGTCCATCGAACGACTTTCATCCCCCTCAGCCCCTCTGTAACACTGTAACACGCCAAACCCATGGCGACGTTGATCGAGTTTTCATCCAGGGTTTCCACCACGGGGACCTCGTAACCACCTACGACCCTTGATTTTTATTCGAGCCACACCGGCTTCGTTTATAACTTCGTTTCTTCGCCGAATCGTCTACTCGATGTCCTAAGTTCACCTGCTTATTCGCGATCAACTGCTGCGAGGCGTCGAGAAGATTTTTTACTCCTACTTTTTCATGAATTAATTGGACAATTAAGAGCGAGATCGTATTTTTCGTCACTTGGCGTTTTCATGGTTAGATATGAAGCTCTTAAATGAGAAATACGATAAATTAGATCTGCCGTGTTTTAGAGAGCAGCGATTTTCAAGTTCAGTATATCGTGACACAGTTTCGCATCAAGATTGTGTATCTCTCGTTTGATTTTAGAATTAAATATCCGTTTTTGTCCAACTTCTGGATATTAATAAAAAAAATCATTAATAACGTTAGTTATGTAGAGTAAGATTAATGAGATTGAAACACAACAACTAGGCTAATATTATTTGTTTGTTACACAAAATTTGAGATTTATCGGCTATTTCCAGAGTCATTTTTTCAACTACCTATTTCATATTAAAATTCTTCTTCTCGAATTTAAACAATTTGTTAAGAGTAGTTATAGAGAAAAGAAACACGATTGGCTAGAAAATGATGTGAAAACGTAATAGAGTTCGTAAAATGATCTCGTAGAAAACAAATACCGAAATTATAACCTTTTTCGTTTATCTCAATAAATATTACAAGCGAATCGCATTTTCAAGCCACATGACGATTTTTATTATTATTATTATCCGAAAGTATCCCAGTATACTATCATTTTCTATTCTTATAAAAACCATTGCCGATGATAAAATCTGCGAAGAGGTGAGGACCTTCGCATTGTGCTATGTCTCCCTCAAAATTCGACTCGCTCTCGGACACCATGGAAGATCAGAATTACCATAACGACATGCATGTATGTAAGAGAATCGTCGGAATCAGGGCGAGATCCTTTTGTTGGCCGGAATTGCGAATTTTCGTTGACCTTGGCTACGGGGTAGCTTACCCGTTTTCAACGTTGCAGACTCACGGGGGATGCTGGCAGTTTATAAATCATGCAAATCGTCTTCCTTTGCACGGCGAAAGAAGACAGTTCTCTGGGTAAACTACCTGGTAATTCTCGTTATCCTAGAGCGGCTTTAAACCAGCGAAAATTCGTTCTCTCCCCTGTTGTAACGCGATTTTTAATTTACATATTGCTCGTAGCGAGGAATTAATACGCGACGTTAAAAAGAGCATGGTTTTTCCATGATACTCGCCGTTATGCTGGGCTGTAAAAATACGCACCGCAGGGTCAAATTTCTTCCTCTCAGATATGTATTTTTGTAGAATGTTTTACCACGTTGTTGAGAAAGGGTTTACTATTTGTTGACGTTGAAAATTCCGCGTCTTAATAGTACTTGGCCCCCCGGGAACTTGCACTTCTTCTCACCGCGTATATTTCCAAACTTTTTAGAACATGCATTATCCGAAGGGTATATGAAGAGAGAAATGCACTGTAAACTCGTGCGTGTATTACTACACACGAGTGTTGGATAAAATGTGACATAAAATTTAGAACAGAGATCGAATATTTACGTTATAGAATCAATAACTAATAAGAAGAAATTCGTAGATGCATGATATCACGAGTTGAAATTGATTGGACGTGCGTTGTGTGTACGAAGTACTTTATTATACAGAAAATTAACATATATACATAAGGATTCTTTACAACCTAAAGTATAAGATCAGATAATAATTCTTAAAGACTTTGCTCAATAACTTTTCAGGTTTATCTCATACTCCATAAATATCCTAATATCATAAAGTGGGTATCATAGGGACATTCCCTATACCATAAAATCATTCTTATCTTCATCCACATTTGTTACGCTATAATTATTGCATGTATTTTTACCATATAAAAGAAAGTTGTTTAAATCCAAAAATATCTGTAAAGCTACCGTAGATAAAAAGAATTAGTATGTTCTGTTAATTCTAATCCATCTGTTACGACCGTTCGCGGAGAGACGCGGTCGCGAGGAAAACGCGTCAACGAATTAATCGTTCTCCTATTTCAATTAAGATAACAGAGGTGGTTCAAATGAGTTTAACAGGGTTTATATAAAACTTGTATATTTAACAATATTTCAAATTATAATGAACACGTCACAAATTATTTAATGATAAATACAATTAGTTTGTTAGTAATTCGACCTGACTTTATGATATTTCTTGATATATTCGTTAGACTAAGCGACCTGGATTTTATTCGTCTAAACCTCTCGATACATTCCGTTTGAATCCCCAAATGATACTGATTACCCTTCGATTTTTTCTTTGTCTTCTCTGGGAGACGACCCCCACTACACTCGGGTCACACCACCGTTCGGCCTATGATCTGCCACCTTCTTTGTGTAGATGAAATAACGGACCGCAGGCGAATCGACGTTTCTAGAACTCGCTGCTTGATGGCAACTACGCGCTTGTCGCTATATTGTATATATTTCGCCGGTCCTATAAGACGATCCATCTGCGACACTGTAGTATCACGAGCGACGGTTAGGGACACGGCCTATGGTAAGCCTCGTGGCGTAACACCATGAATCTTATAGAAACACCGTATTATCCGCGTGCTGTAATACCATGTGTCGTTCAGTATTCTTGGTGTTGAAGGATGTCACCCCAAGGAACAAATTAATTCGTGGAAGGTTCTCCAGTCGAACAACCGAATGGCCAGTTTCTGGAACGGGCGAGAAAGCTCGAAGGGTGGAATTACCAACGTGCATACATATATGGAACAGCAGCGGTTGGAATCCCGCTGTGTCCCTTTGGACGATTCTGATCGGGAATTTCTTGCGACCTTCAGAGGGCCAGGGGATAGTACGCGTCGGGATTACATCAGTATGGATTGCGCGTAATACCCTGTAAACCGAGTGAAGCTTTCTTTTGTTTTTGCGTCGGCTTTCATCTCTCTGGAAAAGCGAGAACGATCTCCGATAGGGAAGCATCAAAGCGTTCCGTTTTATCCGGTACACGTGATCAGGAAACAGTTTCGTTCGTCATTTCAGTCAGATTCCATCACATCCAGATGTTATCAAACAGATATCATTCGTACAAAAATACAGGGTCCGTCCAAATAACATAAAAACGGAAATGGTGTGATTCCTTGTGCAAGAGTAAGACAAAGATATGGAATCAAAATTCTTCATTTTCGACTTAGTATTCCAGAAAATCGAATTTGAAAATTGATCACATATACGTGAACATGGCTAATTCACCTACTAGGTGTGAAAATAAGTCAATAATGCAGAATAAAATTTTTCACAGAATGCATTGTTTCTGAGAAAACAGCACTAAGCCGAGTCCTAAGTAAACGTGTTCACATTCTATTCTTTCCTTTAAATGAAGCTTTAAAACTTTTATTAATCCGAGAATAAAATTCGGATTTTATTCTACATTTTCAACTTATTTTCACACTTAGAATTATGTCGATTATTTAGTCCTGTCCAGTGTGGAATTAAACATGTTCGAGTATACTTGATAAATTTCCCAGTTCGATTTTCTCAGCAATTGAGCCGAGGATGCAAACATTCTATTTTTATGTTTTTTTTATCTTTTCACAAGGACGAATTTTTTGACATTAATACAATCGACGATGTTTAAATAATAAATATATGTAGCGATATAAATATTAAGATATATTATTGTTATATGGTTCAATAGATAGTTTAGCACTGTAGTCTTTATGACTATAAATCAGAAGTAAATTGTCTGGATATCTACGAAGGATAGTGCACTTGGTGCATGCGTGTACATCGATCGAATAAATTAGCTCGTCGGTAGAGTATGAAATTTTCCGTGGAATTTTTTAATAACACGTATGGAACGATAGAAGAACGGAGACTCGACTTTATTATGTTTCGCGGGTTTCGCGAGCAAGCTTAATTACGCGAATGATAGGCACGCAACAAAAAGTCCGGCGAGGAATTCTTTGCAACCGCAAACAATTCTCCGGCTAATTAGCCTGAATCTGGGCGTAAATTGCCGATGAAATGGCTGTTAAAATCCATCGTTGAGCCGAAACGCAGAAGGGAGAGCAGAGAGTAAGCTAAAAGGAGATGGAGATGAAACGAAAGGAAAAAGAGGAAAAACAGAAAGATAGCACAAAAGGTACCGCCCTTGAGGTCATTACTGTACCGTGGTTTGGATCGTGGCAGCCTAGAAAGTTTCTTGGTCGCTTGCCAGACACTCACGCGAGCGACCACCTTCAAAAAATACCCGTGAAAGAGCCGAGAATACCGATCGTCGCGCGGCGAATGAAAGGGGACACGGAGAGCTTGCGAAGAGGGAGCGAAATTTCACGGGCCACTTAGAAACGATACTCGTGACGATTCTTTTCACCAACGTCGTCCTTCTCGTGAGTTATGAAATATAGCTGCCCGATCGGGCGTAGCTTTCATATTTCCTTGGAACCAGGCAACGTGCGAGCGCTTCGCCTCTCGTTGTTTTCGCCGTGGAAACGTCCACGGTGATGTACTTTCCGTCGGAAATACGAGTCCAATCGTTCATAAAGCTCCTGGGGTATTGCTTGTATGGCGCTCGACGATAGGTGAATCTACGCCCATACAGCGACTTCTCCTTTTTCACTGTGTTCCTCCGCGATTCCCTTCGCTGCTCTATTGTCTCCTCTCAGAGGCCGGATGCATGACGTGATCCTCCGTCATACAGAACAGCGTCTGATGAAAATGGTATTTGGAAATCTGATAAAGCGAACTACCATCGTAAATCGACCGTTTCGACAACCGTTCTCTCTATCTCATACTGCAAGAATCATGGTAGTCTGGCATTAACCTCGATGCAATTAAGCGAAGAATCTGAGATTAAGCGTTCTGGGACATTTTCTATGCGTCTCGTGTTCGCATGTGTGTATTCTTTTGGTTATCTTGTGGGTTTCTACGTACTTTATACACGGTAAGCCGAATTTTTGTGGAAAGTACGATAGTGGCTGATTCAGCATTCTAAAATAAGGAGTTCGTATAAACATACGTCGATATGACCTTGTTTTGGAGTTACAGCTTGTTTTACGATGCCAGACATTACTTAGATCAACGATTTCCTGGCAAATGGACAGGTCGCGTTGGCCTTATTTCCTGGCTGGCTCCCTCCCTGGATGGACCTGAATCCATGCGATTATTTGTTATGGGGACGTTTAAAATCTCTCGTTTCTACTACTTCAGTTGCCTGTGTTAATACTCCTCGACATCGTGACGATCAAAGTTACCGATAAATTCGTACAAATTCGACGATCCAATGCGATGCATTTACGCTTTTGTTGAAGCTGGACCTGCTCACTTCGAGGAATTTTTCCCAAGGTAGGTAAGCAACTATTACGACACGAAACAAACTATTTGTCGAAAAAAATGTCATATCAAGAACGTCGTATGTGAACATTTCTTCCTACTTTAGTGTGTTGAATCGATTCCTGTCGTATTTCCCGCGCGTTGTGACTCACCCTGTATGTCGATTGATCGACACGTGAAACCGATACAAAGTATCGTGCAGATTCGTTCGAATATCTCCGAACGATTTGAAATTCAAGAGTCGGAATAAATTCCCCAAACCTCGGTCGTCCTTTTGTCAGTTTTATTAGGTTCTCGAAGATACCACAGGGCTTAAGTATAATTCTAGAGCACAATAACGTCTGGTAAAGTGCCATTCCAGACTACCACCACTGCAGATTATGGACATTCCACGTGAACACTAAACATTGTCACTCATCCTACTCAATCTTCGATACTTCGACGTAAAAGCACTAGAGCAACCAAACAGTATAAATCGTGGTTGCAAGGCAACCCGTTGTCGTAAAAGGTCTCATCGAATATTTCCATAAATCAATCTATTTTGGGTGATAAAAATTTGTATCCTTCGACTATGAGAAGACTCGTCAGGAATAAAAAACTATTTCGTCGACGAATACAATAGAAGAAAAAATATATATAAAAACGTTATATAAAACATCTTGAGATGTTATTAGTATTGTGACAAGACACAATTGTTGTTTCTATAAGTTTTTAGATACTTTTACGAGTCAAACCATATATTTTTCATAGTCTTACTCGTATAGTTCTTTTTTATAGCTGCCTTCTTCAAAATGCTTCTCAGTTGTATATTTATCGTTATCGTTATCAAACGAGCTCGATGCTCCTGAACCTCGCTTTCTTTTCTAAAAATCTTATTGTTTATTATAGAACAATTTTCCTAATCTTCCTCGTTAATTCTACATCTACGATCGAAGCAACTAAATCATAAACACAACAAAGAGACAAGATCTTGTAACTTCCACTTTTTTGAACTTGTTTCAGACTTTAAGGAACATAGTCGTCTCTCATAACATACACAATGTGTTCGTAAAAAATTTCTACAAACGTTCGCACATTTTCGTCAGCTAGCGACTATCGTAGACTCGCGGATAACAAGAAAACGAACAGTTCGAGGACAGTGTGAGAACAGGAGGCTGCGAACGTCGTATTTAGGTTGGGATCGACTGCTCGTTCAAATAATCTCTCGGAGGCACGTCAACGGGAACGGTGTCATCAATTTGACCCTGTTTTCTCTTCAGTTCGATATTGCGATCCGCGACCTCGCGGCGTCGAGTATTCGCTGATCGTGGTATCTGACAGTAGCAATAACGGAACACAGTCGATTAGACTCCCTTACACTCGATTTTATCTTATATTCCTCCTTCTTTTCCTTCTGCTCTCCTCGTATTTTCTGACAACTGTCTCAGACCGGCAAACTACGGTTTTACTTCGCATTCGCATGTGAATATCGATAACCAGTCGACAAGTTGGCGTTACGTTCTTTCCACATATATAACATTAATCGCGTGGTAGGAAATGCAAACAAGCTGCATAGACTGGTAGCGACAAACAAGGTGAAAAATGTTACGGGCAGGAAATAGTCAGAGAGACAAAGCGTTTTTGAGCGATTAAATTACGGTCACGAAAGCAGCAGCCATCTTGCATAATAATTTACCAAGCAGTGTTATTAGTAAATTGACAAGTGAAAAAGTTACTTAAATATCAGTGATGTGATATTTTATAACGTTACAGATTCACTGACTCGTAAATTGTAAAATTTGCTGAAAGAGCTTCGTTTACTTTATTACCAAACTTAGTACTGCCACGCAAGAGGATTTATTAGTATTATAACTTGTAAAATTTCACTGATAATATTAGTTCAATTGTGCAAGAGGGCTGCTTACAGTTGCACGTTTTCCGAACCAGAGCTTTCGATCTCTCGGCGAAATCCTCGTGGGAAACGTTGCAGCCAGTTCGATTTTTTCATGCCGTAGAAATTCGCAAAGAACAGGGTCGTCCTTCGATATCTCCTTGCTACCTCCATGCACCTTGTCATTTGCAACAGAGATACCAGTTCACGAGTTAGATATATCCGGATTTTAGAATATTCTATATCATAGAAAATATTCTGTATGATTTCCATAGAAATTTCCAATAAACTTCGATTGTCGATAATTTAGAGAATTTAATGTCAAGAACGCGGATGGAAAGTGGATTAAGAGCACTGTGATTCGTAATATAGAGAACTTCCAGATATCCCGGAAGTTCGAGGTAGTTTCTAGGTTACGATTCTCCGGGAACGACGATCGACAGAGTTTCCACGGTGTTTATTAACCGCGAGACAAGGCGAATCGTAGACTCGAATGCGACGCCTGGGGCGTTCGACGAATACTCAACTGTCCAGAATTATATCCACGAAGATTAGAAGCGAACCTTACCCGCATAGACGCCTGAAATTCGTGGATCGAGAATCGCTAGATCCGAGTGTTCAATATCATAACGCCTAACGTCGAGTCGCTCTGTAACTCTACCAGCTGAATTCCAGTCGTATTGTCATGGTGATCGCAGTGATAATGGATGGCGGATTTGCAGGAATATCGATGGATTGGTCGATGGATTTCTTGGAAACATTGGAATACCAAGCCTAGATGATGGAAAACGAGCATTTGCCATTACTGAGCAGCGTTAGTTAAATGAAGGTGGAATGGTGAGTATTCTCTTCTCGATTATTTACTGAGGGTTGCAAGTATCATTATAGTCGGGGCTACTATTAAATCACTATTTTACGTGTTGGTTGTTCTTAATTATGTATATTAGCCATTACATTTATCGGAAAACTTAATTTAACGTATTTGAACAAATTGTATTTTATTCGGTATTTTCCTGATATTTTTAGGCGAAATGCATTTTTAACGTCGCACACAATATGTTGTCATATATCAAAGGAGAAAGACTTTCTCTTGTACAATTAAATTAATTACTGTTAGTTACAAACCATACATTATCAGTATTTTACTTTCATAATACCTAGAAATCTGAGTAACGCAGCGAGCGAGACTTTGCAAAGATTTTACAAGTAAATTTTATTGATTGTATAAATTATTTGATTATTCTATATGATGTTGAATTTTATGCAGGAATTTGCACCTGTAGAATGATAAAATTGAAGTTTATGATGTATAACTCGTGTCTTGTCAGTTTATTAATGTTCTGTTTTATTAATGTTTATCAATTGATGAATTATCGTGCAAGCCGGCCTTTGTTAAAAATGATATTCGACTTTACATTTATCATCCGATATCTCATATTTAACAGTTTATGACGGCCATAACTTTTGTTACGTAATGAAATAACTTTCATCATTTTTTCATAATTTCATGACCCTGCATCTTTTATTAATTATTCTCCACATATTCTCTATAATTTTATATCTTCCGCGTACATTTAGAATAAAAATGCACGATAAAAACAAAGTAGAATTTTGTTTTATTTAACATGGAAATTACGTGAAAAAAAATAAAGCTATACATGTATCCAATAAAATAATTACACAGCCGTAGTTCAAAAGATAAAAAATAACCCACTCCTCGTTCACAGACCACCGTTCGATAGTTTTAACATAGAAATCTCACGCACTTTGTCACTTATTTCTGATAACAATAACATAATATTTTCGTCATTATTTTACGCGTAACCGGATATCGTCAATTATATATACTGCACGAATGATAGCTAGCGTATAATAACGTACAAAAGTACGTATATCAAACAAAAAAAAAAAGAGGAAACTCCGACAAGTTAAAAAATAGCCCGGCGGATGAACATCATCACAGTGGCCCGATTTCACGAGCATTGTTATGGTGATAGAGTTCGAGAATCAAAAAAAAAAAAAAAAAAAAAGTAGGAGTGGAAGGGAAGAAGGAAAAGGGGCGAAAAAGAGTGGGATGAAACACGAGCGAATAGCAATACGCCTGCACGAGCGAATTTGTTACCAGGCGAGTTTTGATACCATTTAATTCGTTGTTTCGACTGTGACGAATTCATCATGAACGGAGGGAGGCGGGAAAACCTTCGATTTCCATTTAACTCATTCAATCTCGTTTTCACGTGTTTCTTTAACGATCGAAATAGGAAACGCCCCCGCCGGATTGTTCAATATTTAACTGCAAGTTTTTGTAGAGTTTCGTTTTTATCCAGGCCAGCCAAATGCTGGAAATGCCGATCGGAGATAACAATCGATGAAAAGCACGCGCGATTTTCCACGTCGCATTGCGAACATAATAAATCTTAAATTCCTTAGCTATTCGAAATGTTTGCATTCGCGCGACATAGTCGAGGGGTCACGGGGTGGGGATCCAAGCAGGCACGCGATAGATTTGTAATCAAAAACATTCGTCTTTAGTCCTTCGACGAGTGAATGGCAACGCAACGTCGCTGTCAATCTGGCCGTATTATTTTTGTAAGCGCGTGTGTAGAATATTGTGCGTAGTGATGCATTGTAAAGCCTAATCTCAATCTCTTATCTCCGGTAATGTGTATGGAAGAATAATTCTTAAACTCTGTAAGAAAATTCTGTTCTAAAAATTTCTCTGTGTTTCTGTGAGCTTAGTCGAAAGAGGAAACTTATGGAGTGGGGATAGAAGCTCGCAAGCCTTCATCGACGTTATATGTCTTTGATCCTTCGACAGGTGAATGTCAACACAACATCAAGTGCATTTTACGAACTATACTGTGGATGAATAACATCGCGAGTTTGGAATTTAACATCGTGAGGCAGTAAAGTAAAAAGATACTAAATTATGAATTCTGTAAAAAGATTTCTGTGCTCGTGTGACTAACTTTGTCCATAGGAGAAATTTCTGGAACGAATAAAGCAGAAGCAGGTAAGCGTTCATCGGCATCAGATGCCTTTTAATTCTTCAATGAGTCGAATTTAAACACGGAAACATTTTCATTGTTCGTCGAGTAAATTTCGCTTAATATAGTTGTCTATATAACATCGCAAGTAATCCTGAAATATATTTTCTATCTCGGGAATCTACGGTGAAGGTACAGAATCTTAAATTCCGTAGAAAAATTTCGTGCTAGAAATTTCTGTATTCGTACGACTTTGTCCATAGGAGAAACTTATGGAGTGGGGTTAAGAGATACAGCGTTCGTCGACGCCATGTGTCTTTGACTCTTTGACGAGTCAATGTCAACACGACGACGAGTGGACTTCTCGTGCTATGCTTCGGCGTGGAATCTCGTGTAGAGTGTAGAGGCACATGACGACAACTTTTGATGGAATTCGTGAACTGGATACGAAGCGGACTGCTTCAAAGAACCTGAATCGGGTAAGTACTACTCTCTCATTTACATTCTTGCGTTTTACCCGAGTGCAAATTTACAAGTTGGATGTTTTCGTGGTTATTCCATGGCCTTAGTTGTTGCAAGGCAATTCGTGATCCGAACCTAACCTTTCCAAAAACGAACTTATTGAAGATAACAATAATTATTTCTTAGTTCTGTTTGTAAATATATTAAAGCAAAGACGAAAAATATACAATGCTAACTGTAAGTATTAGTTAGGACACCTACCGTATGCGAACAAAATGTTTGCATGATATTTGGAATAATTTAAACTCGTAATTTCTTGTTATTTTATTATAAATCTCTTCTTTCATTCACATCCTATCAAATGTCTATTAATATAAAATACTACACAAAGTATAATTTGCCAGAGTATTTCAATAAATGTAAAAATCATACAGGAACAACATGATAGATTATGGTTATATTACGTTACGTTAACTGTACACTGAATCGCATCAATCTTATAACATTTCGGTTCGAATATCGCATTATCATCATCAACAAAGCTGGAAGGAACAAAAAGAGAAAACAGAAATGCATGAAAATCTTGCAGCAACGTCGATCAGATTACGCTCTCGACCAACATCTCGAAGTTTGTGTTGTTCACAAACACACTCTCTATTTGCTCTTCTCTCGTTCGCTTTAATCCGAAAGTCAAGTAGTGTTTTCATCGATTAAACTTCGTTTTCCAAAAAACTACAACGTAATGGAAACCGAACGGGGGAAGGTGGGAGGGGAGGCAAGAGAAAAGAGAGAAAGATGATTACGAGGAACGGAATGAAAAATATTAAAAGTACTTTACGTAGGTACTTGAAAATAAAAATCGTTGTAATGTTCGTCCCGTTTGAAACAGTATCTGCGCGTATTTTTTACGCGATGCGTGCGTACATAGGGGAAAAGGGACAGGGACAGGAGAAAAAAGAACGAAGGATAAAAATACAGCAAATAGAATTATATCTGGAATAGCGGGCGTTACGCGCGTCGGATTTCGCGCTGTAAATGCCATCGTATAAAAGTGAGACGAATAATGAAAATGGTTTTGCACGGCATGCCGCGTGTTCGGTGTTTCGAATTTGCCACCGGCCGTGCATCGGGATTATGAAAAATCCGTGCTCGACGTTAGAGAAATTTAATGAAAATTTTTTATCCACCTATTTTTTCAAACTCCTTTCTCCCGCTTTCCTTTTTCCTTTTTTTTTTCTTGTTTTCTTTTAATCATCTGCCTGATCAAGAATGGCGCGTTCAAACAACGGCGGACCAAACTGTTCGAAATTAAATTGGTCGAAACGATGCTTGTCTAGTAGTTAAATTATATTCTGGCCATTCAACTTTCGAGTTATCCTAGGAATCGGAGTACGTTTACGGAAAACGTATTGTTAAGCACAATGAATAAAAAAATTAATTAGACGAGGCAGCGTAGTACGTTCGAATAGCAAATATATTACTAAAAGAGGAAATTGGGATGTTATTTCGTGGATGAAACGAGAGCACGACCGATGTAGATTACGTTTTGCTCCATAAATACCGGAAGTATGGAAAGTGTAACGAGATAACTGTCGGTATACTTGATTTGTGGCTAGATGGAATATGTGGGATTTGATGTTATTGCCTGTGTTTGCGCGAAAGGGTCTCGCGAATATCCGCGGAACCACTTTGGCCAATGATGTGAAACAGTGATGGTGCGACTCTGAAAAACTGGATCAATTTCCTTCTATTGCGCGATATTAATCGACTAACTAAGAGGGAAAGTAGTAAGAGTGACAACATTTTTGATCGCAAAAGTTATAAATAAAATGAAATTTTAATTGAAGAGTCTGTGTTTTTAAACATTAGAAGATATCTACTGTAGATACTCATAGAGACTTGTAAATTCATAAAACAAAATTGTCTAGAGAAATAAAATTATATCCTAAATAGGATTCTAGGAAATTATGTATCCTTTTCTCAACTTGTCTCTTGGAGGGTGAGAGATGCACTTCTATCTCTTTTCTCGTTATTTTATAGCGTATTTTAATTTTCATTTTTATTGCGTTATTAACATATTAACGGCCACTGTGGAGTTTTTTTCGTGACCAAAGAATAACTACGTAAACGTAAAGAATAATTCTAAAGGAAAGAAACTCCAAGTATTTATTTCAATTAATCTTGAAATACTATATCTACGCGATATACTGCACACTCTAATTACGAAAACAATTATAAGTAGAGTACGTTTAAATAGTTCGCAGAATATAATTTTATTAACCGACGTCTGCTTCAAATAAATTGAAACAAAAATGAGAATATCCAGTGAATATCGAACCATAGTATTTCGCTATACACGGCACGAACACGTGATATATGAAAACAAATTTTTCAAACCCCTGTCTTTAAAAATTATAGAAGCTTTCAATTTTCACTATAAAAATCTCCATAAAATTGTATTAAAATCTCCTCTCTTTTAATCAGGTAGCTGTCATGGTGAACGTGTGGAAACGGCTGTTAGTTATGTCTATTAAATTGAAACAAGACGTCAGAATGTGAACAAGAGGACGAGATGTAATTTCAAGAACTCGTAATACGGGAGCCGAAGCAGCGGGGAATTCGATAACCATCGAGCACGGAAGTTAATTAAGACGATCATGCAATAAACATATCGAGCGTATCGTGAATAACCAGGCTTCTATGCAGTCGATCGAACTCGACCGCCGATCGGAGAAGCTTTACAATTAGCGGCTACATCGATTTCGTGTGTTTCGCCCCGAAGCGAATGCTTCAAGTTAGAGCATCGGCTTCCCAGGCATATTCTCTTTACGCGTGAAGTTGGGAGCGTCGTTGCTCGTCCATATTATGGCTAGTTGCCATTACGAAGCCACCGTAACACCGTCTCGATGAAATAGCTCTACTGTAACCCCTTTCCTCTTGCCCGTTTTGGCGTCATGAATATTCCACTCATATCGGGGAAACAATTCGTACTTTCCTTGGTAGTTGGAAAATTTAAAATTAAAATTATATCGTTGATATAACCAGGTATGCTTGTAACCGTATAATATTCATAGACTGGCAACCAAGTATTTCGGAAAATAACGGCACAACTATTTGAATTCATCGTATACGATAATTTCGCAACAATGGTGTGCGTAATGATGTGCCATTATTTATTTCATCGTCTCGTTATCCCAGTTATTTCGTTCACGTCAGGAAACAATAACGAAGTTCTCTTCGGCCCGTTATTGCGCCAATCGAGTTTCGAACTGCTTCGCAGACCGTGTTGTATCGCCGGTACGTACAAAGCAGCGTAATTACCGGTTTGATAACGGTATTACGGGTCGAGACGAAGGAAAAATTCCAAGCTTTTGCCGGCGATGGGAAACACGCACGAGAGAGATGGAAGGGTATAGTATACTGGATGCTTTAAATCCTCGACGAACGGAGCTCGTTCTCAACGCATCATTTTCAATTTCCAGGGTTATTCAGCGCGATGAATCAACGCTCATCGATCGTTGCTAGCCGCGAAGCAATCAGTTTTTGCATCGTTCTCCGGTAAGGAATGGCGTTCATGACGTTCAAAAGATTTCTCTCTCTCTCTCTCTCTCTCTCTCGCTCTCGCTCTCGCTCTCGCTCTCGCTGTAGCGAGGGAAGAGAAGAAGGATGATATCGATAGGAAACGGTATCTGAGGAAAACGTCTTCGCGTGAGGGCGACCTCCGAAAGTATCGTTTTTGCGACGACACCCAGCCATGGCTTATCATCGAGAGGATAAACGAACGTCATACAGTCGGATCATCCGGATTTGGATGGTTCGCGAATCGATCCTTCAATCGAACCCATGCCACCCTTCCTCTCCTTACACTTTGATACATTTCTTTCTCTCTCCATTTCTTCTTTTCTCTCTCTCTCTCTTATTTCTTTTCCTTTTTTAAATAAATGGCAAGATTTTTCGAATCGTGGATATTTATTCCTCTCGACGATATACAGAATCTCTGCAATCGCGATAGAATCGGGTAAGGCATAATTTTTCGTGAAAAAATAAATCGAAAATACACAAATGTACGAATGCATAAATTTTGCTTTAGAGAAATCCGATTTTGGAAGCCTAGTCGTGTTTGCATTTATGGACATGGGTAATGGTTTTATGTAGTTCTTGTCTTTAGTACTATCACATTTTCTTTCTATCTGTATTGTTCGCCTCCTTTGGTGCTTTTTATTCAAATGACTTCACAAATAAGGATAGGACTTTTTAAAATTAACATTCTCAATGCTGAAACTGTTCAATCTGTTGGACGTATGATATTGCATACGATTGTACCGTTCAAATGAAATTTTTATAAAGTCCTCGGGTATTACTTACATTTCCTAATTCTTTAAAAACAGTAATTGTTTCCTATTTTTCAATGGCGCCTGTTATTTTTTAAATACACTTGATTTAACAAAATCCCATAGAGAGAAGCCCATGAAGCCAAAACTTACACTCAGATGCGTGCCGATTTTCAAGATAGTTCTTCTTCTTAAAACCAAAGTCTCGCATTTAAAAACTTTATTGCACGCTTTCGACTGACTTTTTACGAAGGATCGTTCCTTAGGCGTTCTACCGCGATTGCAGTCACACCGTATATATTCGAAACATTTACGACCGTAGGATCAATCTGATCTTCTCGCGGAAGTGGCGATTGTTTCCTGAAATCCAAGGATGTAATTGGTTCTTAAGGGGTTGTAAAACCGTTGACAGGGCTGTAAAACGTTTTCATGGTGTGAGACACATAAAACCCAGAGAAATCCGTGCGATCGTGGAATTATTAGCTTGGTGGATATTTCGTCGAATAGCTTTTTCAAGCCAAAAGAATCCGTTATAAAATTACCGACAGAAGGCGTGTTCTTTCATTCTTTTCCCGTCTATTCTCGTCCATTGAAGCTCCACTTGACTCTATATCGATTGTCATTTCACCGGTAGTACGACGTCGATCAAACGTTCTATAACCCATTACCGTTCAAGTTGTCCCATCCAAAAACAAAATAGACGATCGAGGAGATTCGAAACTTTGCGTCATCGAGATTCCCCGAGACGATTGAAAATCGAGAGAATACACGGAGGTTCCTTTTAACAGAAAACTCTCTGTCTCTCTTTTCCTTTCTCTCTGTTTCCCTCTGTAGTTCCTTTTTAAAGCTCCGGTTGATAGCGTATAGATGGTAATAACGTGAAGTTAAAGATTTTCGAACCGGTCATATTGTCGATACGGTCGCCACGGTTCGTCAATTACCGAAAGTTGAGAGTATCGTCGGACCTTAGGGAGGCGGAAATACGATATAACTTTATCCCTGGTGCTTTCGACAATCTCGCCGGAAATAGCGTAGTCGAAGGTCGTGGGGAGGATTTCGAGAGAGAATCGAGACTCTGATCGCAGAATGCACCTTCTGAACATATATTCCGATCGAACAATACGATACTAAAGGGCTTGGAGGGGTTGAAGCAGGTTGGAGTTGAAGCATCGACCAGTTTTCTCTGTTCTATAAACCGGGGCCTCTGTTTGCCATTCGGTTCGTGTACCCGCAATCCCATGCGTGCTGCTCCAGCCAGAAAGAACAGACATGTTCAATACCTTGTGGCTTCCAGCTCACTATGCGGTTTTAATTTAATTACACGTGGCTGTGACGATGCAACAGGAATGCCGATGCTCGAAAGGAATGCACCGAAACAAAGAAAATTCGAGTCCTTTTTTGATTGATTTCTGGAATTTGATTGTTCGCTTTTTTAAAACAAAGGAAATTCTATGGAGCATATCCTGAACGTATTCCGCGAGGGTAATACAGCGGCTTGCTGACGCGAATAAATGCTACAACGTACTGGTTTTATCAATAAAACGATGGCGATTCATTCCTTTCATGGGTGCCAGATGATCTATGCTTTTTTGTAACACTGAAAATACCAGACTAGTGAAAAGGGTCGGAGCTTTTTTTTACAGAAACTTTATGGAGTTACAGGCGATATTGCCGTGGGGTTTTGAATGTTTTTTTTTTTTTATTTATAAAATGTATGGATAGAAGATATATCTTTTCATATATCTTTCATTTTAATTCTTTTGATACAAGTTTTATACTTTACTGGTTGGTATTCTAATATTCTAGTGATTCTAATATTAAGAAAAATTTGTTTATGGCTTAATCTATACGGAATTCGTTATTGTTAATTAAATTAACTCAATGTTATCTTTGTTACTTCTTGTATCATTCTTATTGGGTGGTGAGTTTATTTTAGACTTGTTGCGTAGAATCAGACAATTTTCATATTACGTTTTACCTTTTTGGAGAGCCGGATAATTCCTTCTGGGTAGGTTTTTCGTAGAATTGCAAATTTAATTTTGCACAGCGGCGTTAAAATAATGAAAAAAGAACAATGAATGGAATTCGTAATTATTTTTAATGTACACGATACAGTACGACGATTGGAAATATACATCAAATATATCGGTAATATTAACAATGCTATTCAAATTTGTTAACGCTAAACAACTTTATTTGAATTATGTAAATAAATTCGGAATATAAATCGAAACCGTGACGAGAACACGTCCCATTGATCGAACTCAGACGTTTGCATGTTGAAAAATCGTAGCCACAATCAAAATTCTATGTTTTATCGTGGCAGTATGCGAAATAAACGAAGCTTGTTTATCCGTGACCCACTTTCGATTCGATTTGTACTCCGGAACCAAACGAGAAGATCAGGACAGAGAAAAAGAAGATATCGACGGGACCGTCTATCGATATCATCGCAATGTACTCCCTTTTGCTGGATTTCCACGGAGCACAGAGCATCGTATCAAAACTAAATTTCGTCAAATCTCGTCATTCTCGATTGCACAGTCTATCCGTCTAGGGAAAACGATAGTTGATCGAGGCTAGAAAAATTGTTTGGCAGAAAATGTACATAAAATGGACTAGCTAAAAGAAATCACGTGACGTTAAAAGAATCGATTAGTGTTCTCTCGCATAATTAAAATTTATATTATAAGTAAAATTTGCAAGTTACAGGTTATTAATATCCAAATTATAAATATTAATAAATGTAATAAGTCCTATGATAGTACTTCCATAATAGCAATTATTAAACCAGAGATTTCGTATAATATTAAACATCTACGTACATGTTTCACGCGAAACGTACGGATCCAATGTTTAACTGAAATAAAGTATACGATAACAGACTTCTTCTTAGTTTGACACAGTGGCAATCTGACATCATTTCATGAAGTGATGTAATAAAGAAAATAAACGAAATGCATTCGCACTCATCTTCCTTGGCGGATGACGTGAAAATGTGAATTAAGATGAATCGCTCGAGTGTCGTGGTAAGCGTAACGAAACGCTAGAGAAATATACCAACTGCATTTGCCCAACTGGAACATATTTTTATCTCTTACAAAGATGGTAGAATACTTTTCCACCTTTTTATCCTACGTCTCTAAACAACAGAAAGATCCAACATGTAACTCTATCGAAGAAAGCAGATATTCATTGGTCTAGAAAAAAAATGTAATAAAATCTTTAAGTCGATTCAACTTATCCTTCCAGTAATTTACTCAATCTTTCTCCTTGGGAAATAGCTGAAACCGATCCTGGCTTTCGAAATCTCCAATATGCAGCTCGATGCGTAAACGACAGAGACTATACAGAACGACACGTAGAAAGCTTACCGTGTCTCGAGAATTTTAATCCGTTGGCGAGAATATTGAAGCTGGTCCAAGCCGTTTATTGTAACTAGGATCAGCCTCGTTTCCAATATAATTACATTCGATTGGGAGAGCCGAGATGGCGAGCGGTCCCGAAACACTTTGGATATCGCGGCAACTTCCAGTCGGGGAAGTTTCACGTCGTTCCGTCCTCGATTCCCTCGTTAAGCTTTCAGTCTAATGTCGAAATCTCGCTGGCCGCGGCTGCGCTCGCTCGTAGACATGGCTGCAGATGTTGGAAAACTCGAAACGTTCGCGCGGCTGCCGACTGACGGTCGGATAGATCCTCATCGAAGTTCTTCGATCATCGTAATTACAGTCCACCTAACCGAATCGTTGCCGCTATATCAACGCCACGAATTGCCATGTTAAAGTTCGTGGTCCGTTCTCGCCAACTTTCTCTCGTGACAACGATAACGAGTTCATTTTGAGATTGGCCAGCACGAATTTCGCGTTTTCGGGAATTTCAGGCTCGTTGATTGCGTGAATTATATTTTTCATGTGATGCATGTGATATGTTTAGGAACAAAAGTGGGCAATTTCCCGCTTTTTAAGTTTCAGAATTTTTAAACTTCGGAAGATAGTAGATTGCGGCTTTTTATGCGGTACATATTTTTCAAGTAAATTATATTTTTATCTGATATATTTGGATATTTTTAGAAGGGAAAATGATTAATTTCAAGTTTTTTATGCTCATAAATTTCAAAGCGTGGAGAGATAATTAGTAGATCGCGGATTTTTATGCAGTATAATTTTTCGAATATAAGCGAAGGGATAAAGGCTGTGCAGAGATTTCTTTGGCCTGTATATCATATTTCAAATATTTTACATATTAATGTTTTAAGTTCTCTAAAAACAAATCATTTACTTTCACAAATTTAGATGAGTGACAGCAAATTTCATTGCAAACTTTCAAAATATTCTTTACGATACCACTGCATTTATATAGTTAATCAAGATGATGATTTTGAGGCAAATTTGAACAATTGAAGCAAGAAGTTTCGGGTTGACCTTTTTCATTTTATTCAGCTTGGAGGATATGGATTTGAAGCATGTGCATAATACTCGAAAGCGTGAAATTAAATTGCAACTAAAGTAATGTACATTCAACATACATACTTCCGACAGCAGTATATTATTTTCACGCGGCTGCCGCATCCAAAATTCCATCCTGGAGGTGAAACAATTTTTGGCTGAGATTTAATATGCTGTTCCCCGTGAGAGTTGTATATCTTTTCTGGAACGATGCTAGGACCAAGGCAGAGAAACAGTAAAACAAAGAAGTCTTGCTAAGGAAAAAAGAAGTTTATGAGGAACTGGCTTGGTGATTCGTCATGCAGTCGTGATATTGAATACGCACCACGTACACGTGACGTCTAATATCGCAAAATTGCAAGTAAATCATCACGTAAAAGTTTCTTATTGCCAATGCTAAAATAATCTCTTGCACAATGATAACAAGTTACATAATAAAATAACTAAAGCCCTGCCACTAAATTTTATTAATTACAAAGGAGCTGATTATTTTATTCATTATATTATTTGTAAATTGTAAAATGTAAAATTGCTGTAAAATGTATGTGTAAAATCTATTTATCAGTGTAATTCTATAATTTACATTTAATGATTTTTATCTATTCGCTAATATTATATTACATTATTCTTACAGATTGTATTGTTATTACAGTTGAGAAATTCTTGTTTAAACATCTCTAGAAAATAAATATCAAGTGCGTACAAAAATTTGATTGACATTCGTGAAGATTTCAATCGTATCCCGGACATAAAATGGTAAAGATCGTTCTCAAGTAGAACGAGATCGATGCTTAAAATTCTGCCCGATCGTTTCACCGCGTAATTGCAGTCGTTAAGCCGGAATTTATGCCGCGACGGTGTCACAGCGTCGACCGGACATAATTCCGCGTCTCAGCGGGCGAAACTGCCTGCTTTATGGCTGTGTATACTCGACTGATTCGACCATTATTTTTACAATACTTTTCCACCCAATTCCTCGCCGTGACTTCCATTCGCGCGAAATTACTCAGAACAAAGTGGCTGAAGGGAAAAATCGTCGGCGGGCGTGCTGAAAGGCGTATTAATTCGAGATAAGTGACGCGGGATGAGTAAAGTAATTCTTGAAGGTAAAAAGTACTCGTGCATGCATCAGAGACGCCGAACAGAAGAGAAAAAGGGAGTTGAAAATAAAGATCGTGTAGCGATGTTGAATTCCAGACAGATTTTTGTTCATTACTTGCAAAATGATGTAGTAGAAGCTATACTTAATAATCAAATAAAGACAATAATTTCTAAATCAAGTAAAATAATCTTCTTATAGATTCGCATAAAAATTCTGGTATCTTTTATCATAATTCGGAAGAAATTTCTTTTGTTAATCATTAACGATTGGAACATATTCTTGCTGAGCTCATAAAGAACGTATGATGCATTGAAGTTAAAAATCAGTTCTACCAAAGCTAAGTACGTTTATCGTTTAATTAGTTAATAAAATTCTGAAGTACAATCTTGCTTATCGAATTTGAAAGAGCACAACAAATATTTTTGTTACGTGCAAACTCCAATATAAATCAGTGCTCGCTCTCTTTCGATACTCTACCATAAATGTTTACTTGATTCTCAGACACTCGTCATCCAACAATTTTCGCAAATCTGTATTCGCTATAATAAAGATAGCACGTAAAGTTTCTTTATCAGTCCAAATAAAGCGTTCTCTTTATCACTCGACTAATGAAAATATCTGTTACGATTTTGTTCAGTATCGGTGATCCTGAACCAAATAACGATCTGCATTCATTTAAAGTCAGAGATTTACCTGAGAAAATGATCGATTGCGTTTTCTCTTACGTCTAGATTAGGGGCTGAAATCTCTCACAGAGTGGAAGAAGGGTGCCATTTAACTTGTTAAAACTCCGTTCCGTGGTGGAACGGAGTTTTACTGTGCCTCGCGTGGGAATTTTCACCGGACGAGAAGAAGGCAAAGAGAGTTTTGAAGAAAACAGGCGAGAGAGAAAGAGAGAGGGAACTGTCTCCGTCGAACTTACGAGAATAACGACGTTCGTTGCACAGAGAAATTTTACTTCCACCAGGAGTAAAATCGAGATGACGGGTCCTTATGCGCGACAACGACAAGCGAACCTGACATGGGTACAAGGTACAAGCAAGACGCGACACACGACAGAGGAAATACGGCGAGAAGTCGATGGGTGGTGGGAAAATTGCAGAGAGAAAACGCCGGAACAGAGAATGTAAAAAACTAAGTAGGAAGAAAAGTAGGAATTACCAGGTCAGCTGGTAAATTGTCTCAGAGATAAGATTGAAGAAAACGTATAGAAAGAGAGAGAAAAAGGAAAGAGAAATATTTATGTGGTATGGTATGACATCAGGGAAGGACGTGGCGTGAGGGGTGATTGTTTATAAACGTTGTCAAGATATGTTAATGTCGTCAAGGAGTGTTGTGAGCGTTACCAAGGTTTGTTAAGGGAAAAATTAGTGTGAAAAGTGCTGTCAGAGTTCAATTTATCGTGGTCGAGAGAAGTTCGTCGTGTTGTTGTGACGTAGAATTAGAGAGAAACGAATACGCGAAACGCGATATTATATTCGATTTTGTGAGAGTGCAACGTTATTGTGTTTATCATACTGTTTTTTCTATTAATTAATAATATAACATTCCTGCATTTATACGAATATGAACGGGATGATTAAATTTGACGAAACACAACCTAGCTAATGATAGAACTAATGTACGAGATGCTAAAAATCCGATGAGAGGCATTTTAAGAAATTTAATTTAATTTAATATCAATGAGGATAAGGTAAAAATAATTGAAATAATTGTACACATTTGAACACGAAAGATAATCGAATTTAATAAAGCGAAAGTTAATTAGAGTATTAAACTAATATACGGATCACCAGCTATACGATGAAAGACATTTTAGAATCACTAAATTAACGCGTTAAATTTAATAAATTTAACCAGTCTACTATGATCTCTATTAATATATTATTTTCGAATATGAAATATAAATGATTTAATGAGTCTACTATGATCTCTATTAATACATTATTTTCGAATATGAAATATAAATGAAACATGTGCAAAATATATATGAAACACGTGTAAAGTGGGCACTAAAATTTATAAGCGCTGTGTGACACCTGTGTGGGCACCGTTTAATAACATCAATGTCTTCCCAATACGCACGCAATGCATTGTCGAATGTATTGTATGTATAATCGATGGGGAAAGCGTAGAAAAAGAAGGATGGCAAGCGAAAAGAAAGAAGAGAGAGAAAATTTAAGGAGAAGAAAGACGTGAGATTTATTTCGTGACGGTTCTAGTTTGATAAAAAGACGGTAAAACACGATTGGATTAGAGTTAGTCGCAATTGGTCCTTTGAATCCCCTGTAAGAGAGACTTGATGAAATACAATATGAAGTCCCTAATCAGAAACTGCTGTAAGAAAGGGAGATTTTAAAGAGGGATGATGAACCAAAGAAAAAGAAGAAAAGGTAAGCGAGAGAAAAATGGATATGGATGAAACGAAGATTCTAAGAAGATTTAGTATGAAATATACTAAATAGCTTAGCAAATGAGGAACCCTTGTTTCGAAACATTTAGACGTTACTGCGAACATTATTAAAGACGAAGAGGAAGAAATATTGTATGTTGGAACGTTTATTTCAATGCACCGGCGAAATTTATAGAAATCGCTTGAACCGAAGCATGGTACGATGCCCCAGGGAATTTCCATAAAATTTGTATGCTAGAACGTTCGACATTTACCCGAGGAATCTCTCTTCAAACTAATAAATATTCCCTTACGGACAGTTTTAAAGTCGATCGAACACGGGAGGCGACGCCGATATCCGAACCGAAAAATTC
Organism: Bombus vancouverensis nearcticus; assembly: GCF_051014615.1. Taxonomy (NCBI): domain Eukaryota; kingdom Metazoa; phylum Arthropoda; class Insecta; order Hymenoptera; family Apidae; genus Bombus; species Bombus vancouverensis. Next base: position 8,119,439 of record NC_134921.1, on the reverse strand, counting down.
TTCCGCGAGAAATTATTTTTCCTTCGGTGGAAACGCTTTCTCGCCTCTTCCCGCAGATAATTAGATTTATTAAGTCAGCCTTGTTTACACGTCGTTGGAGCACGTGATTTATCGAGGAGAGCGCTTCGCCAGAGAGACCGATGGTAAAAGGGGAACGAAGAGGACGCTTGGCTACGAAGATTATGAGGTGAATTCTGTCCAACCTTTTTCGTCCTCTCCTTTTTCCATCGCCGCTCTCGTCTTCTGTGTTCTATTCGAGCACTCTTTTAATCAACCTCGATAAAGCTGATTCCTTTAAACGAACTAATTAGCCCGGAGAATAGTCGAGGTCGGGGCTGTTGTAAAATATTCTCGGCTTTTGGAGAGTTCGACAGAGTACTGAAAACCTCACTTCCGCAAACGAAAGAGCGCTATCCAATGAGAATACCGCGGCAACCAGAAACTTTCTACACAATGATTAATCTTCAAAGCAGTTTTTCGATCGATAACGATATTCCATGGGTAAAAAGAGTGGAGAAAGACCGTACAGTTGGATCAATTATAAAACATGGAAAAGAAGCTAATCCAAACCGTCGATCGCAGAGATTCGTACATGTCTAAAAAACATAGGAACGGCTCCCTCTGCTTTCCGCGACCAGGAAACGCCAGGCAGAAAAAAACAAACGTCCACGCGGTTCAATTTCAAATATCAATTACCGAAATATTCGGAAACGTAGAGCCGCGGGAGTGGCTCGATTTGAACGCAGTTCATTTTCGTTCCTCTGATACTTTCGTCGGGTCGACGAGTGGCGAAAGAAAAAAGATAAAAAAAGAAACAAAAACAGAAATATAGAGGGGAGAAAGGATAGAAGCTGAGTGGATCGTTATTTTTCGCGGCACGTGTAGCGCTTTCATTACGTACACGTTAGTCCTGAAGCGGTAACCGATGCCGTTCGATGAAATTTTTATACATTCGCCGCCGGTGCGGCGTTAAAGTTAATCGGGGATGAGAACTGCTCGATAGCGGCAGTCGCGTATAGGCGTTTTTAGCCCGGACAGGAACGCCGGACCTGGCCCACATTCGGCCGTTGATACGCTTAGATAAAACTAGCTCCCAACCTCTCTGACCATCCCCTAAAACCAGCCTCTCCTAAAAAAACGAGCCTCGTTTCGCCACACTACCGCTATTCGATTCGATATATACGAAAAAACCGATATTGTATCATCGTCTAAAATGGTATCGGCGTGCAGATGAATATATACTATTAACGTGCTAATTGTAGATATACTTTTTTTCTTTTTTATCATCGCTACAATGAATATGTGTCTACTTTCTCTGACGCATTTTCTTTCATTCGTTTTGTTATGTCCAATGATTTTTCTTGTTTTCGTGCCTTTCTCTTCTCTCAAGCTGATTCATTCGAACTGATGTTAAGTATTTATTGGAATCGAGTTGTCGAAGAGTATTCATTACGATATAGTTTACAAACGAAATGATTCGGTGTTCGGAGAAATTACAAAACTGCATAGAAAGCGTGTGTCACGATTGATATAGAATTGAAAGTTGTAAAAGGTAGAATATTTAGAGTAGAAGGGAAGGACAATTTTTTACGATCATTTATTGAACTATGAATATTTAATAAACACATACGACAGCGAAGTCACGTCCCTTCGCGAAGTCATAAAAATATAAAAGTGCAAAAGTACGTGTATTGCGATCGATACAGAGTTGAAAGTTACAATGACCAGTGTAGATAATTCCAAGTAGCAAGAACTATCTTCCTTAACTTCCTACGATCGTTCTCTCGCTCGATTCGGCTGGGATATCAGTCAAACAGAAAAAGATACAACCGTTCTAATAGATAGAGACCATTGTGACAGTTTCATTGAAAAATATCCGGCTTAATAGGCGCTATATATTCGACGTTATCACTGACACGGGTCACATAAAGCAACGCAGGGTGGTGGCTACGATTAAAGAGCGGCATTATAGGACGAGTTATGACGCTCGTCAGGTTTAGAAATTCGCGTCAGCAGATTCTGCCCGGTCGAAAATTACCGGCTGTCTGGCGAGTAGAAAGGGATGCACGATTTTCCATGGAATTTCCATATCCTCGTTTTGAGCAGGGTAAAAATAGAGAAGAAATCATGGCTCGTAAACAGTCCAGGTTGAAACCCGAAATGGGTCGTTATAGTTGATCCTGAAATCACTTGATTCCGAAAGAGGGGAAGAGTACTGGGTCGGCCACGAACGAATAGGGGTTGAAACTGTGTGGCGAAAAAGGGTTAGAGGCGGCCGATTAAGCGACGAGCGTAGCAAAGTTATCTACCCGGCCAAGCTCGAAATCTCTCTCATAAAAGTGGTAACAACCCCTGTTTGGGAAACAATGGTGGCGCTACCAGACTCTCGAGGGTTCGTAAAAGTTTCGGACGCTTTTGTGGAAAGGGTGAAAGGTGCAGGCGTAACGAGGGAAAGGGAGGCACTGACGAGGTTTAGAATCGGATAGAGAAGAACGCTGGAAGGTAGAACAGCGCACGGATTTCGACTTTAACTCTGCTAAAGCTGTCCAATAAATATCGGACGTTGGTTATTAGCGTTTTAATTCGACCAGCCCAAAGTAATTTAATCTCTGCTGCTTGCAGTGGGAAAGGTGACCGTGGTAAAGATATCTACCTTCGTAAATAACGGAATAATACTAGTTTCTCGTGTACTGGCAAATGTAAAGGAAATGGATTGATGAATTATTAACTGATTGAGAATTGCGTTGTTGCGATGTTTGTAACCTTTTTAAAATACCAGCCTTTCAGAAGTAAAATTCATCAACTCGACTTTTCGAAATTTCTCAATTTCACTGTCTAAGTATTAATTAATATTGAACTTCTCTAAGAATTTTTTAACTTATGAAGTTAATCAATGTAGTTCCTGAGTAACTCATATATAGTGCCCGATAAAGAAAATTTGAATAGGTAATGGATATGAAACAACACCGTAATTTTACGAAGCAAGATTGCATTTGACATGATCAGGTAGAAATTCGTTTATATGAAATCCATTTATTTCATCCAAATGTCCGATTCAACGAATCTGCGTTGATTGAATCCAATTATTTGAACGTGTATTATTATATGAATGAAAAATCATAGGTAGTGGGCAGAATCAATGGATTTCAATTATATCAATCTGTAGTTCTCTACTGTGGTATAATACACTGTACTATATTGTACAATAATATAGTTGAGAATATAATCGTTAACTATATAATCGAAGAATTTCTAACATTCACGTAGGCAAGAACTAATTTTAAACTCCCTGTTATTCGTCACATAATGCTTTTTAGTCTAAAAATCTAATATAACATGATTATAATTGTACCGTTTTCACTAAAATTACGATGAAAATTTTTCCGTTGATCAAACCAAGAAGTTGATGAAATAAGAGGAAAAGAGGATATTTCTCTTGCGTTTCTGTTCTTTCGTTTTTGTTTTTGAAACTCGAATTCTCGCAGCTGAAAGTTTGAAATTTTTAATTCTAATTCTCCTGTCTTAATTGTTCTGTCTCCGTTCCATTCTGTTTTCAAAAACTTTCTAATTGCTAGCTCTTCTCTTGAAACTACGTTTCCCTCAGCAGCCATTGAAAATAAAGAATGCTCTCACTTCGAATTTTACGATGCTGCCCAACTGTCTGAAAATAAAAAGTTTCTTCTATGAAACAAAAAAAGAAAAGTGGAGAAGAACGAAACAAAGGTTACTTTTCTCTGCTCACGATCAACGTTGTTTTTTGCCGTAGAAATATCCGACTGGATGATAGAGAGGAACGTCGTTTGTCACGACAAAATACCCTTTCTGGAAGTTGCCGAGGAAAACAATTAGATGACCTATCGCATGATTCTATCGACATCCTTCAAGCAGCAACCTGCCAGATGGAAGTAAAGTATGAAGCCAGATGGCGTCGACGTTTTGCCAGACACACATCGCGTTCCAGAATTTAATTGGTAAGTTCACAATTTTCCTCCATTTCGGTAATTTCTCTCTCTCGAAGTCACGTCTTTCCGTTTTCGTCGATCAAACTTTGATCAATTCTTATTTGATCGTCAACCGAGTGAAACGATGGAGCCAGATTCTGCTCGAATTTTCGAACGTTGAAAATTGACCACGTAAGTTTCAGGAAAATCTATTGCGTACCTGATCAGATATTTTACGGGGCTACCACTTTTTTAACGTCGAAATCAAAATTTCAAAAAATCAGATGATTGTTCACGGGGTGAAATAAGCAACGCGAATTTTAAATCGGGTCTAAATGAAGGAAAATTAGGAAATGCCGTGAACATGACCAAAAAGGGTCATTTCGTCAGTGGGAAAATTTCGGTCCGCTAATAAACGCAAACCAAATAACTGAGCTGCATCTCTGAAAATCGAAAGGTTAACTTGCTTTGCATATTTACACTACGGTGTAATTTGGAATTTCGTGAAATTTCGTCGACAAGTTATCGACAACTTTTTAACATAATACACCCATATTTATTCAATTCTGGCACATAAAGCCAAGGGAAATTATTAAATACGTTTGATTAATTCCCCGGTTATGACGAAAAACCATCTTCCTTTAAAGGATAATTTGATAAATCGATGTCCAACCAGAACGTCACTCGTTTTGCGAAAGAGACCTCAGCAAAGAGGAACGCCGACCGCTTAATTAAACCGAGAAAATGTTGTCTCTCATACGGATCGACTTATGGACGGTGGTTGTAATTAAAATGGTATCCACCTCGAAAATGTACGACTAGCTCAGCTTCCACTAATACTACTTCTCTCGTTCCTCCAATTCGTTTCATTTCACCGCACTGCTGCTACAGCTATTCCGCCATTCTACTAATATTCTATCAGCATAGCTTTTCCGCTGGTTCCATCGGATCTCGTTATTCTTTATTTTTCTTTTTTTCTTTCCTTTACGCGTATCCCTTTAAGAGACATTAATATCAGTCGCCTTTCTATTTTGAACGTTCGAAGGGTAGCCATGCAACATCCTGTGTATTCGTCCACGATTTTTCGATGAAAAAAAATCGGCTGTCAAGGGAAAAAGGTAACCAAAGAATTTATCTGACCGGGCAAGTAAAATGGGTCTCGCTCGAAACATATTCGATTTGATATTTTTGTTATCTGTTCTCCTTCCTTTTTTTTTCTTTTTTATTCGTCCGCTCTATTTTTGCTCGATTCCTTCCAGTTCAGGATATAACCATCGGTCCTGACAATTGACTAAGGCTTTGTTTTATAGCTTGCTCATCGATGCCCGTTCGCCTGGACGCGTTTATCTTTCATTCGTTTTTCGATTGTCGAATGGAATTTTATGGTCACTTCGACGTACACATTGCAATAATTCCGTGTATTGTTTCTGTATCACAATTTTGCTTAGCCTTCGCAATATTCAATTAATTTAAGATATTCTTAATTCATAGTTTTAATTATAACGTATAATGTATGAGAAGTATTTAACAGAATTAAATATGAAGAGAATAATATATTCATCGTATTTTCTCTTTTTTTTTTAATTAATCGAAGATCGTTAGTGCGCTGGTGATTTGACATTAAATCCTTTTCATAAACGTTGATTATTGTGAAAAAGCACACTGTTTTGCTCTGGGTTGTTATAGCTTGTGCGTATTTTGCATCTTTAATGCTACTTGATTATTAAAAAGACTGTTATCAAGAGGTTAAAAAGCTTTGAAATACTCCAACGCTTAAAGAGGTAGCAAACAAAAGCAGCATGAAACGCTTCTTCGTTTCAACCATTGTTCACGTTATTTTCAGTAACTACAGCTTCCTAACAAGTTTTCCCTTCTGCGTCTCGACTAAATAGCAAGAAGACGGTATTTTAAAATGATAAGTTAAAAGTTCAAATTCAAATTTTCGAAATAAAATTAACATCTGCAGATTCAGATTCAAATTTCCAAAATAAAATTAACATTTACATATTTCAACTGAAATTTCCTCAACTTCAAGCTCAAGCTCAAGTTGAAATTTCCTAGTTTACATTTAATTTCAAATCTTCCAATATAAATTCAAACCTTCAAGTCTCACTTCCTACCTTTAAATTCAACTTTTCATATTCAAGTCGAAGATCAAATTTTTAGGTTGAAATTCAAATTCAAAATGTGAAGATACTCTTATCTGATCTAATTCTTATATTCAAAGCACGTCAATATTTCATTTCTTCAGGCCTAGTCTGATGAGTAAGCGACTCGATCTACTGTTTCGACTTTCGTCCAGTAACTTCATCGCAAAAGTTCTCTTTTTCTCTTATATCTTTCTTACTATATAGACTGTGAAACAATCGTTCGAATTCTAATGATTCGACGCAATGATTTTACGCAAGAAGTACACCAGTCTCGAGTGATGACCGTGTGTCTCTTCGTCAAAAAAAGAACGTCAAATTTCATCGACTAGTGTAGGAAAAGCATTCGAAAGGAAAGAAAGTCGAAATCTTAGTTTCAAAGCCTGAAATCTCATCTTCCAACAGTTGCGAGCAGCGTGAAACAGTCTCTCTAGTGCTTTTCAGCTTTTCCAACCAGTCGAGTTTATCTCTTCCCACTGTGACACGTCGGAGAAAAGAGCTCGTAGGACTAACTTGTTCCTTGAACGTCGCGCCCCTCACAGAAATGGCATGTGTCGTGAAGACCATCCATACGGAGTTCTTTTCGAAATACACTTCCTACGACAATAATAATTTGTCTTCGACCATTGCTCTAAAATCGAATAGCTTTTTCCCTCGCCAATTTTGTCCTTATTTTTATATCAAATTTTAAGTTTGAAAATTAATTTCGTCTCAGCGAGTTCGAAGTCTCGAAAGTATTCAAGTTTTATAATAGACGAGTTTCTTAGAAGTCAATCTAATTTCGGAAATTTCGCAATTTTATTACCTGAGTACGAGATTAATGGACTTCAAATTCTTAGGAGTATAATTTGAAAACTGAAACTTAGGTAGGGAATTATTTTACCTACTGAATATGTTATGTACGCTCTATGAATATTTCCCATTCAATTCAACTTTTCAAAGCAATAATTCACCAAATAAATTTATTATACCATATAAAATCAACAATTATGAATACAGAAATAAACTGTAAAAAATATATCATCAATTTATAGAGTTCATTCATCAATATGGCTTCTGAGCAATACATATTTCCTGAGAGCAATCCATCGTCGGCGACATAGTCAATTACTCCGATCCGGTCGATATAGATCGACCATAAACTGTCCGATACGAACGGTCCTTTAAACAATTTTAACTTACAGCCACGTTCTATTTTTCCAGTGGTTCGCCAGCTCGCGAGCTATCGCCGACCCATTTTGGAATGTTAATTATCGAATTATATGAGGCGGCTCTAATTTAATTACGCAATTTCGCGGTCAAACGGCCCACACGAGCGCCACGCTGTCCCCATAAATCCAATAGGCGGGTAAAGTGTTGAATCGTCGCTTTCGGCTTTCGGTCAGTAGAGAACCATTTCTGTCGTATTTCCTCGCCTTTTCTGTTCCAAACCATTCTTCCTTATTTTTCCTCATTCATTCGGTTCTTCTATTTTCCCTCCTCCTTGCCTCGGAAGCCAGTTCTTCCTTCGAGCACACCTTCGCGCATTTACTAAGCTGTGAAAGTAAAGCAGTTCCTTCTAAGCGCAAAGTGGTCTCTCATCTTTGAAATGCCAAGCTACTTTCCCTCTGTTTTTTTACGCGTACATTCTCCGCCACCTTTCTTCACTCGAGACTGCTGTGCCTCCCTTTCTCTTCCTTTCCTCTTCGTTCACCGCCTGCTTCGTTCACTCTCTCACTCTTTGTATAATATTTCGTCTCGCTCTCTTTCTCTCTCGTGTTAAGAACATAACAGGAAAACGAACATTTTGTTTAGGGAGCACGAGTACCTGGTCGAGTGTAATCTTAATGAAAAAAGGCTTTTTACTTGGCAACTTTTTTCGTACATAATTAAAATTCCGTAGCTCTCTATCTTCCCCCCCCCCTCTCTCTCTCTCTCTTGTTCTCTCGTGCACTTGTCTGTTTTCTCTGATCCGTGCCAAATGCATTATCATGTTACGGGTTTCTTCTCATCGGTAAACACACGACGAATATTTTTCTGGGAAAGTAAACATTACGATAATACTTGATGAGCCTCCGAGGGTTCTTCTTGTTCCTCTTCGTCTAATGCGAATTATTTTGACCATAATAAAGGAGAAAGATTGACAAATGCATAGTATATCTAGTGGATTAAGTAAGCAACGTGATTAGAAAATGATTAGAAAATCGAGCAATTTATGTGCGTTTGGTAAAAATCGCATGGAAGCAGGCAGTTGTGAAGACACATATCGTCTCAATCAGTTGACGCATAGAATGCAGGTTTTATAATATGCTTGTGTATTTTTCTGGCCTTCGGTGTTTCTATGTACAATAATTTACTAACTAGTAATATTAGTAAATTGGTAAGTTATAAGTTACAAGTTAGTATAGATTTTTCTTCTTGAAATATCCCTCTGATAGAATAATCAGTTAATTGACAATTTGTGAAATTTACTTGCAAAATTTCACGTTTGATTATCAAACTTGTTATCGGAAAGTATGCAAAGTTACTCGCTAATAATAACTTGTAATTTGTAACGTGTGAAATTTCATTAATAAACTGAGGCCCTGTTATAATTGCAATTCTTCGAGGTCGCGTGAAATAACTCTCGGAAATTTCAACAAAAACTTGAAGATCGCAAAGAAAAGGATTTCATGCATATTTGTGACATTTCGTATTCCGTGAAGATAAGCTTGCGAATTTCCGCTAAGCAGGAATTATTCGGAAATTCGAAGATCCGAAAATTCTCAAGCCAGGAAACACCGGATTCCACGGGATCGCGTTACGAACACGTTCGACTACGTGTTCCTCAGGAAAGCTACTCACAGGCTCCAACAGCTTTTCGCGTAATTTTCGAGTTTGAAACGTGACAAATGATTCACTGCCTTCGTACAGCTGTGAAGATTCCCAGCTTTGATGCTATGCTACCTTTAAACGCAGTACAGAGAAACCGTGTGAATCCTGATTTCATGTATATAACTTCTTTCCAAAATCTTTTCCTATTCCTTTTATTCGCTGCCAAGTAGTTTTCGCTGGTACATCGTGTACAATTGAACGGTTCGAAACCTTTTCGATACAGGCTGGGAAAAATTTGAAAATTGCACTCGATTCGTCGCTTCAAAGCCATTTAAGCCAGCGTGACGTCAGGCTGCGGCCGTATTACCTCGCCTCGAAACGAAATTGCGGAAATAACGCACGGGAAACGCTCGACCTCCAAATATCTTGCTAACCAATCGCGTGGCTATGCTTCTGTTATCACTCTAACATAAAATGAAACTGTGTCGATCGAGGTTCTGACATTCACCGTCGTTCAATCTTTTATATCCTAAGATTGCAACATATTTTTATAGTATATATATATTTATATGATATTTGAAATTGAATCGAATATTCTATGCTTTTACAAAAGAGAAATTAAATGAAAACGAAATTATATCTGAAAAAAGATTACTAACGAACTATATTTCATAATGTGTGATTTATTGATATTGATTGTTATAATAATAATCTCTACTATGTATCGGATACATAGCAAATTCCTTTTGAACAATTTCTGTCGAAGTTATTATAATTTTTTATCACGCTATATGAAATAATATTCGCATATTTTCGTGGTCCGCCGATCAGCAAACCATCCGATTTAAATGCCATTGGAATTATTTGAGGTCTAGTCGATTATCCTGTGTATTCATCCCCGATCATTAAATTGCTGAATTGAAGAACGAAATCCAGAATATTTAGCATAATAACGAAGGCATAAAGTTTATATATAATACGGTAATGCGTATGGTACATATTGGAAAAAATGTAAAATATAATGAATGCAAAAGAGGAAAATTAAATTTGTCAACGCGTATATGTAACAACGCGTACCAACTCATAAATATTGTTATTAATAATTCACTCACACTTCTCAATTTTAGTACTAATGGAGTGTAGTAGTTTGATGTTAATGGAATAAAAGTGTTTTCACTGGAATTAAGATAGATTAAAGCGACTATGGTTTTGACAGTTTAATATTTTGTGAAAGAAAAAGAACTGATACTATGTTTTGTCACATGTCACATAAATTTCTCTTTCTAGCATTCTTTTCTTTTTTAATTAAATTTGCAAATGGTTAATGGACAATTTACTGTCCATGGACAGTTAAACGTAATAAATACGAGTTTATGTAAAAATTGTGTAGACGACAAGTCGGAACAAGATTATTGTTGAAAATTTGTTTAAATATATTCCGCAGTGTTTATCGTTTATTTACTGTCGCCGACACGAATTAATGTTCACTCGTGAAAAATTCAAAGGTATTCGGTTTTCGAGGGCCTGGCATTTTATTCCGCTCGTGTAACAATATATATGGATCCGTTTGGAGGAAAAATAGAGCGCCGAGAACGTCAAAAATATAGGCAATTTTCAAGTTTTCAATTCCCCGCCCCGACCAGTTTCGACACGAGACTTTACCGTGTCCAATTTCATTTGGAAAACTGGAAATTCGACCGGACAATAGCCTCCTTTCTCCGTTGTCGGGCGCTCTAACGAAAACGTGCTTTTATCAAAAACTAGTTAATTTGAGGAAATAACACCTAAAACAAAAAGGAGGAAAAAGATAAAATAATTCTGCAAACGATATCATAAATTTCTCCAAAAAAAATACCCTGTCCAAAAAAATATCTCCCATGTCCAACATCCACTTCCAAAACATTCAATTTTCTCACCTCAAATTATCCCTGGGGCAAAATAAAAAATATACAACGCGATTACACAAGGTAGCGTGTTGAGTTCGTCGAAAAACACAGGAAGGGAAGGAAAATTCGTGAAATCTGCTGTGGTGGAATGGCGACGTCGATAACGGCCGTTCGTGACGAGCATTCGATTGCTCCAAACATATTTCGAGCGAGGAAAAATAGGCAGGAACGCGGTGTATATTCGCCTGCTGATTATCTCCCATGGTGCAGCTGGTTTTTCGGACGAGAAACGAAAATTAATCATATTTATGGCCGGCTCTCTCCCGTTCTCTTCCTCTCTTTCCATAAATAATGCGCGCCTGGAATTCGCGTGGATCAATTTATGCGGCAGCAGCTAACAGCCACGGAGAGAGAAAGAGAGAGAGAGAGAGAGACAGAAACAGGGAGAGAGAGAAGGATCGATTTCGAGTTCTTGTAGTACGCGCAATCGATCTGACCCGACCGATAAGACTCTCTTTTTCACAACGATCCATCATGAGACCGTTGTTTGGCCTGTCTACCAGGTCAACAAATCACGAGTCACTTTCGGATCAGGGTAGGCGCGTGTTCAACCGTGTCCGATTCGTTTCTCTCCCTTTCGTCTTCTTCTTGTCCTCGTTTCGAGTACATTAGCGTGACGAAGGGGTGAAATTCCAGTGCAGTGGAGGGGATGAAGACAGTGACAGATCAGGAATGAGAAGCGATATACTGGTCTGTTGTTGGAAACGTATTGATTGGACCGCGTTAATCCCTCGCTCGATGGAACGATGAGCGCCAGCCAGGGAATTTATGATCGATCGATCGTAAGGTGACAAAAATGATTCATCGATCGCCAGTCAAGTTTACGAGCTTTGTCCTACCGTCATCCATTGTTCCATCAGCCTGTGAAACCGTTTGAATTTCCGCGTAGAATGGATTTTTAAAATTGCCAGAGTATCCAAAGTTTGCTAGATAGATTCGTGTCTGGCTATTGACGGGTTCATTCTACTGCCATCAATCTAACCGCTCTTTCTTCGATTGTTGACTGATATTCGCGTTTCGTAGCGTGGCCGATGTAGTCGTGAAATCAAAAACACGCGGTCGTGGAATGAATTACATGGGAAATATCGAACTACATTACTGTAATTTCCAATGCTCGTTGTTTGCCCCGCTGTTTGCCTCGCTGTTTGCTCGTTATTTGCCCGATATTTGCCCGATATTTCAATATGGGACAATCGAAATTGCAAGTTACGTCTGTGAAACCGGGACTCTGCTCTTAAATTCCTGGCGAATATGCGCCATCGGAAATGATAGGCGGCGCACGACACCGACTCCTCGAGTTTTGCATAAACAGCGAAACAGGCTGCTTCCGGTCATCCATCAAAACCGCGAGTAGACACAGGCAAAGTCAACAAATCACGGACCACTTTGCGCTATTTACATCCAACATTTCGTGTCAAATAAAGTATTGGTAAATATTGATCGAAAATAATCTGCGTTGGAATAAAATAAATACGACTACTTTGCCAACCACGAGCACTAGTCGTGGTTAATATGAATTTTCCCAGAATACTGTAGGATGAGATAGAGTTACTTGATTCAAAATGATTAATTTGCCTTATAATTAGACTGTGAAGAATTTTTAAGTCTCGATATTTTCGTTTACCACCGTAACAACTTTAAATCGTCATTCAATTAAAAATAAATCAATTGGAAAGAAAATGAATGAAGACGAATTCAATGAAGGAAGAAAACAGAGTAAGATTCAAATAGGGAAAATTGAATCGAAAGCATGTCGCGAAAACGGTTTCAATCTACACGGAAACGAGCTAAAAAGGACGTAGCCACGATATTCGAATCGGTGAAATATTCATGGACGGACGCAGGTGCAGTACAATAGCGTTAACGAAAAAATTGTTTGAAATGCATGTACAATGACGACTTTATTTCGACATTAATATAATACCGTCAAATCTATGGGAGATCAAACACCAGTGTTTTGTAACCTAAGATAAATGTGTTTTGTCCGTGTGATTGATATTTTGTTAACAAAAATTGCAAGCTTTTATTAATCCCCCTAGCGGCAGATTAAATACTGTTAACTGAACTGTGGAAGTTTATGTACAAACGTACTTTTATACACACAAATAAATGTCAAACATAAATAGAGATCTGTTTCACTTTTTAAAAACGACAGCTGCTCTTTTTTCTCAAAAAAATCTTTCACCTCAACGTGTTATATTATTCTACATATTTTTGCATATTATATGCGTATTATCACGTGGAACTTTTTCACAAATGCATAAAATTTGCAATAAGACCGCGAGCTTTTACCGAACGAGGTAAAAATTAGTCAAAATCAGAGTGCAGCGTTTGATCGATAAAACTCCTCGATTAAATTTCATTTAGCTTTCATATTAATCGGTCGAGAATCGAATATGACTTGTCCATTATGCCATGTTACGGCCGATCTTTGATCAAACAACCGATCGTTCGGTTAAAAATAGACGAAAAAAAGAACCGAAGGAATATATATTGGAAAAAATCGGACAGGGCCCGATCGATTGGAAAATATTGGTGGGAAAGTTGATAGCCGGAAAGTGGCTTTTTCACTTTGACGCCGGCACCGAGAATCGGATTCAGAAATAATACAACGTCGACGTCCGACGAGCGGTAAAACGAAATGATATCCAGCGAACACGGCGTCAAGCGACCCTTAACCTAACGATTGTCTATGAGCAAAACGAATCAACCAGACAAGGTTATTGCTGGCGTGCGACGATCCGTGATTCCCCGTGAAATGATTATGATCATCGATTAGCATAAATTCCTCGCTTTTCTTTCATACTTTGCTTCCGCTCTTTACCATCCAATCCCTAGAAAGGTTATGTCTTCTCTCTAATAGTTGGCGATCGATTTTCAAAACTTTTATAACCATCGCCTGGTCCGCGTTTGCTTCCGGGACACAGAGAAAGATTTTAGCAAGAAGATTTTATCGCTGGTGGAAATGCTGACTATAGGGAATCGTTGATTACCGCTTTCAGCAACATTTCGCGATTTCCCGCACCGTAATCGACCGATGAAATAGAAAAATGCGCAAGATCCGCGGAAACGAGAATTAAATAGCCAGAGTGTTCACTGGAGAAAAAGGAGGAAAAACTTTGGAGACTCGCTAGGAATTCTTTGTCCGTGGCAACAGGAATTGTTCGTTGTAATTAATCGTGGTTGTTTGGAAAGCAAAATGGAAAATTAAGATAATAGTTGGCTTTCTCGCCTGATAGAGAAAATTCACAGGCATTTACGAATCTATGTCGATCCTACAATTAATACATAATGAAATTCGAATGTTTGTAGTAGTTATTATAAAGTACAAAATATTTGTATTTTCAATTGTGAAAGTTAATTTATGTCTCCGATTTGTATAGTGATCCATCCTCTGTAATGTATATACTATTACATAATCTAGATCTTATAATTTTATGACAATTGAAATTCAAGTGTTTATGGCATCATAATACGAACTATTTTTATTTTAAATTACAGAAATTATTTTGCGTCTTTGATTTTTATAAAATGTTTGATTTTGTATTTCCGTAAAACACCTGTTCTTAAAGCCATACAATTTTATAACATACGAAGAGGAATTCAATATTTATAGCAGCATAAAGAAATTATGAAAATTATCCTGTGTCCCTGAGTTATATAGCGAACTACTATAAAGCTTAATTCTCAGTGGGCTAAATATCTCTGCCAGTCTCTTCTCTCGTGTGGTCTCTATTCGTGCTTCTTAGGAACATTATCTAAGACCAATAAATTCCGCCTATCTCTCCGAAACTAGAGGTATCTGAAAACGACCCAAGATCATAATTACCCCTTAAAGATTTCTCCAAAACGTAGCAAATGGCCGCACACGATCGAATCGTTTCACTTGTAAGTTCGCTTAAATTATGAAATACACTAGAGGGACTAGTAAGTCAACGAGGCCGGAGAATTTCGATTAGAGACAGCCCCGTATTCCGGCAGTGTGCGTACTTTGCAACAGCCCTGTAACAATTAATTTTCGGAAGTTGCGCTCGAGTCCCCGATTCCCATTTCGTAGGCCAATTTCTATTCAAACAGGTTGTCTCGCGTCTCTGACGACAACGGCGACGTCGTAGCCCTTTGCCTCCGTTATCTCTGCACCCCGCTTGGTGTAATTAATACCAGCCCATGACAAATCGCCGTTTCCGTAATAACGGCCGACCAATAAATACAGCGGTCACGATTAGAAACCAGCCAGCACGAAAACCGTAGACACTGACTGCTTCTAAAAGCCTGCACGGCTGGCGTGTTCGTGACAATCGATCAAAACGAGGCACATAGAGGAAGGAACACAGAGACATCAACGTGTTTCCTTTGAGGTTAATATCTACGCTATCGCTTATCGGTGATACGTTACGAGGCACACTGTTGTATACCTAAACATTTGGGCAAATATATAAAACATACTTCTCAAATGAAATTCTTTAACTTGATTTTTTCGATCACTTCTAGATTAAAGGATTGCGACGGTCGTAATTTTTGCAATTTAATTTGCATCGTTCTTTTAAATGATTGTGAAATTTCAATTATTATATGCATTAAGATATGTATAATTTTGTGTGCTAGACTAGATTAGCCATGCAGTAGTGACACACGTATGTGAATATGAGTGTGTGGAAGTATGTGTGTGCGCGGCGTCTCGAAAAACAGATGAATGTAACTGTTCCGTTGGCAGTTTGGTATAGAAGATGGTGAGACAAAGGAAGTACTGAGACACGTGCAAATGTAGATCCTGGAAATCGTTTATTAAATAAATCTAAAACTATTTTAATATGAATTCTAAGTGTAACCTTAGTGTTCCTTTACTGTTATTTCGCCAATTAAGATCCACAATTCTCAACAATATATTACACGGAAAGCATAGAATGATAATTCACGTTTCTTGTTTTTCAATATTTTTTAATTCAATACCATGTCAACTGATCGTATATTCGCAAAATTATCTTTCTATTAAATGTAGTGGAAGATGTTTATATCAGAAATATTGACTTCGACATTCTCGAAAAATTATTTTTTCATTATTTTCAAAGGAAAAATTATTTTCAAAGGATAACTTGAAATAAAAATAGTTCGTGTCATACTGCTATGGATACTTCGATTTCGTTCAACTTTATAAAACTGTAGAATCCAAGTGGAGGAGGAAACAGTGAAGAAGAAATTATGAATTAATTCTTTGAAAGTAGCGTAAGTGCAATATCGAAAAACGACGTTCAGTAACGTAAATTCGTTGGAAGAAATTGCCACATTGATCCTTAATTGGTCTGAATATTCCAAATAAAATACGATATAACAATAATCTCTGATATCCTCTGCAAGGACAATTAACCAGCAGGTTATTCTAAAGTTACAGGTCGCTATATTCACGAACAAAAACTTCTCTCCTGGTAGTACGGAACAAGATAAGAAGGCCTGTAGTCTAGGATTTTGAAAAGTGGCAGGAACCTTTACTGCCTCTGGTTAACGAAACGCTAGCCGGGGGGACAGTTTCAGCCTTGGTATTTTTACGTGGCACCTTTACGGTGCAACTTTTCATATCGGTTATAAAACTCACGCTGCTTTTATAAAATACGATCTACGAGGCTAAACATTTTTTTCTTCCTCTCAGTTCTGTTTAGTAAAATAAAAAGAGAAAATATAGAACACTCATAATTTCTCGTCGTTTCTTCGTGCTGTCTTCGGAAATAACAAGGTTCGATGGGTAACTAGCGTTCCATTTGGCAAGAAAATTACTGCGGCTTACCACTTTATCTCCCAAATTTCGCACGCGGCATGGCAGGTACACGGTCTGTCCGACGAATGCGCTGACGTTCGCCGCTGTCGGTTCAAAAACGGGCAAATCCCCTTCGGCTGAGTCATTATTGGCATCGTTTGGACGCCGCTGCGAGCCCTCCTTCGATATTTCACGAAGTTGCACAGGCGCTACAAGCAAAACAATTGGGTTTGTGAAATTATATTTCGTGAAAGGTATATTGTTGTTGTAATAGTCTGAAGTAGAAACTTCGCTAGTGGGTGTGTTAGTCATGGTTTGTTTCTATTGATCTCTATAACAAAAAATACAGCAAGAACCTCGCGGAAACGATCCGACAAGTCCATTTTTATTGATTTCCTCACTTTTGTGTTACTTGGTTAAAAAAAAAAGTAGATATTTTAACGTGGAATAGTTGAAGAGTGGAATATAACTCGATAAATTCCAAGGCTTTTAAAAATAGATGATAAATGTACAATGTTTTTTTTTAGAAACAAATAATAGCAGTTTACTTGTAATGTTAATCTAACATAATTAATATGAATCTTCATAATTAATGTTACTGATATTTTCAAATATCCAGGAGGGCGACAAAACGCATATTTAGGCGTTTTATTAATACGTTCTACAATTCATTTTCATTGTATCAGATTTTTGTAGCCGTATAAAAGAAATACAAAATGATATGAAATTTAATATGCTTGGACCCCGTTGATTAATACGCAAACGCTGTAATAAATACGATAATATGGCAATATTTTTTGCAGCCACTGTAAGCAGCATTTTTAATGGAATCCATTAGTCTCGTAACTCTTACACGGTAGCTCATACATTTTTCCGCCAACGAAGGAATTACCCCAAAAGAAACTTAACTTCTTTGAAATATTTTCTTTCTTCTTAAAAAGAAAGGAAGGCTCGAGAAATTCCAACAGACTCGTAAAATTCTCCTCGATATTCCAGCGGAAGATAAAAGAAAAATCACATGGATCTTGTTTGCTCATTAAACGCCTCGCTTTCCCTGGATTAATCCGCGTTAATCTCGAGGAACGAGATCGGGAGATCCGTTTTCTTTCATCTCATGTGAGTCTCTTTCTCGTTTTTCGACTTCTTCCCTTCTGCGTGTACGACTGGACACGTGTTACCCGTAATCTGTTGGAGTTTCCCCGAATGAACTCGTCCGTCGGAATGGTCGCGAGCTCTATTCGAACGGTTGCCTCGTTAG
Source organism: Bombus vancouverensis nearcticus (assembly GCF_051014615.1). Taxonomy (NCBI): domain Eukaryota; kingdom Metazoa; phylum Arthropoda; class Insecta; order Hymenoptera; family Apidae; genus Bombus; species Bombus vancouverensis. The sequence goes on along the minus strand of NC_134921.1, from coordinate 8,101,605 downwards.
TATACCTAGGAACAGTCTCTCCATCATCATCCATCATCATCAGAACGACATGGAACGATACCTATTCGCGATTGACAGGGATTGATCCGAAAGGAAAGTTGGGAATAAAAGCATGGTTCATCACGACTTTACTAACACAACGTGGCGAGCCACAGAAAAGGAGCAGTTTCCCTTCATCTCCAAATCTTTCGAAATACGAAAGAAACCCATAAAAGACCCATTTTCTTCGAATTCTTGATCATACGTTCGTACCTATAAATCTTCAAAAATTTCAAGGTACGTACGAAAGTGATTCGTAAATGATTGGCAAAAGACTCGACTTTCCTGGAATATTCAACTCTCCTTGATGATCCTTGATGAGTACATCTGTCCTTATTTATTATTTTTGGATGGATGAGAAGACTGCGGAGGGGAAAAACGCGGTAGCTTTTATCATTTGCGGGGAAATGAAACGGGGAATTTTAGCTGCTTTTCGTTGTAGACTCGTAATAATGACTCATGTTCGAGATGAACGAATCACAGTAGCTTTCGAAATTCATAAAAAAGAAAAAGAAAATAATGAGAAAGGGAAAAGGATGTAACAGCTGTATTCTCTTGTCCTCGTCTCTTCTACGCTTTCTACTACCCTTTTACAGTCACTGGATCGCGGACACGCTTTTTTCTCGAGGTCGAAAACACAGTCGGATAAATTTAATTGGACCGTAACCGAGCGCGTGTAGCTTGAAACGCGGAAAGAAAAAAGAAGAGAGACGAGAATCGCTATGCTCGAGGTGCAAAAGTGCTATCGAATTATCAAACGAAGCCAACCAGAACGAGCCGCTGACATCGTAACTCGCTGTGCTGACTGTTTCGCATAAACAACGTTCTACCCAAACATAGAGGCTGGGTATCCTCTTTCCATCGTGTGCAACCAACAACTTTCCCCTTCGTCCCTCTCTCGTTTCGTGGTCTCACGTTAACGTGTCACAGGCCGTTCTTCCCCAGAGGGGCGAAGCTCGGTGTACAGATAACGCCCGTATATACAGCAGCACGCTGGCGTCATACAAATGACCAACTTCCCCTCGGCTGGTTTCCCAACGTCGCACGAATTCATCCTATCCCGACCTACTGATAACTGCAGATTAATTGACAAAAAGCAGAGCTCGCGAATACGGATGATGTACACGGGTTGAAAATCGTCGTGCAGCGGAGGGATTTAGTTACACGTCGACCTTTACCTCTTTATTTAGCGTTGCCCCGGGAAATGGGGTTGGGATATCGAGCCGCGTGACGAATTTATAGGCAACCGAGGGGGCTCACTGTTGACAGAGTAGAGTCAAAGGGGAGGATAGAAAAAGCTTAACACTTTCGCGCTGCTAGACGGGAATTTATGTTTTTGCCTAGTAAATGAACGCTGCACTATGAATTAAAAAGGAAATGTTTCCTTTTTATATTTTTGCATAATTTACCACTATGCTTTGAATGTAAGAAAAGAACGCTTTTTTTATATTTTTGCATAATTGGATACTGCACTATGAATTTAAATAAAATGCTTTTTATGTTTCTGTATAATTGAACACAGCAGCAAGAGTTAAAAGTAATGTTTTCTACGTTAGAATTTATAATATATATATCTATATATATATGTATATATGGTAGTTTTTAATAGTAGATACATTGGTAAAAATGATGGTTTTGGGCAATTACTTTTATCACTCTAGTTATAATTTCAGGTACACATTAAACGTTAATAATTCTAGTGTTAACTACTTGTACACATTTTTGTTTTGTGAGCAAGTTTCACGACGAATATATCAGAACTTTTTGCACTATAATTTTTCCTCCGAGAATATAAAGTTGTTTATGCACTCCATCGCCTTTATTGTTGCACTTTATATCCTTGCATTGCATATCTGAACTTTTATGTGCACGTGCATATACGTTTCATATTTCTAGCATAATTTCAAGATATTATTTTATTTCGGCCCTTTATTCCTCTTCTCGTTTGCATACGTACCCATTTATATTAGACCGTATGTTAAATAAATATGAGTGTTTTGAACATTCCCCTACAAAACTGGAAGTATTTAAATAGCTGAAGTTAACGTATAATTTATCTGTCTACCAAACCAACGTATCTAACAAACGTCTTTAAAATATGCATATTTAATCTTACGTTATTATGGTAAAAAATTACCACAATTATAAAGAACAGACATTATCTCTCAGAAATGTCAGAAACAAAAATAACTGCTGAATATTCCCGGTGTCCCACTATAGCATCGCAAAGTTAAGAAAACCATCGAAATGAAGAATAAAGAAATCCGCTACTTCAGATTTTGTTCTTCGCTTTAAGAAAACAGCAAAATCTCTCCAATGGTAGAAACTATAATCGAAATGAGATTAAATATCCGAACACGTGCCTGTAATCCTAATCAATACCCTTAAGAGAATCAGTAGAACGTGCTCGAACGTGTCAGCCGCCTTATCTCAGCCACACCGTCGCGTTACTTCGTCTGACCAAGCACCGTCTGTTTCTATTTTTTCGCCGCTATGGGCACGCTCAGAGGAAACTACCCGCAGATGATTCATTCCTTCGCCACTTTCTTTACCCCTTAAGCTATTCCCCTTCCATCGACGTAGCTTTATAATATTATAAACCGTATACAGGGTCCCGTAAACCGAAAGTGTTTTCTTTCTGTCTCTAGCTGAGCCGCGGGGTATTTTCCTTTGGCCGATCATCGAGACATTTCATTTTTTTCTGCTTTTTTTCTTTTACCTTCCCCCTTGGGTTGTCCCTTTTTAAAGAATTATGCCTCAAGCGCAACGCCACCAACTCTCTCCAACGCACGCCAGTTTCATTTCCATTGGCGCTGAAGATCGACTAGAATAATTGTACAGCGACGCCTCGGGCTCTCTTAGTCGGTAATTAAAGAAAAACAATAGCTATGTTTGGGATGTGACAGACACGTTTCAAAAGATAGGGATAAAATTTCGAAAGATTCGTTAACGAAATTAAAAGTTCGTAGATTAAAACGTCGTGACGAAATTTGAAAATATTTGCCGAAATTTTGGAATTTCGTTGATCAAAATATCGTGATAAAATTGTGCAACACTTATCGAAATGTCAAAGCCCCGTAGATCGAACGATCATCATAAAATATTGAAACATGTCTGTATTATAATTCTCTACTGGAGTTCTCTAGTTGGCTTAGCAATTGCACATTTCATTCTGCACCCATTAAAGCAAAACTAAAGTGGATTTATCCGAGTCTATTACATAGTAAAGTTACTGTGAAACGCCACAGTGGATTAATTGGTTTATCGATCAATTAAGTATTAAGAACGCGATAGGTAGATGGTGCTTAAACGACAAGCTACTTTACTCACTAACTTTTTCATGGAAATTTTAACTTTCGATCCCCTATCGCTAGCCTTATAAAATGACACGAAAGTATATCTAACTCAAACTTAAAGCTTATTTCAAACATTCATTATAGAAAATTCAGCAAGGTATATAGGTTCTAAATAGATTCTTCAAACGTCAAAAACTTTTTACTCCAGCCACATAGTATTACTTCTATTTCTTTTTCTATGTCGTCCTTTTCCTTCTTACGATATTTTATTTATATTAAATACATAAAATTACATAAAAATAAGCGTAGCGTTAAAAATGTAACTATATATCGTTTACAAAAAAAAAAAAAATATGCAACGAATAATTAAGCCCAATTCGTATAGTCTACAACGTGTTGATATCGACGTTGTACCCGATAAAAGTAACCGCGGCAAAAAGTAGTCATTCGTTCTGTTTGCAGTGTAAGGCGACGCGATAAAAGAGAAACGCGCTCTGGTGAATCTCCTTGGGTGTGTTCACGATAAGGAGGCAGAGGCGGCACGTCCCACGAAATACAAATATCGCTTTCGAATGGAGCACCGACGAGGACGCGTATGTACGTCGGCATTAAGGCGAATTACTACGTGCTAAATCTCACGGCGTTACGCTATCTTTCGTAGGCACTCGACTCACCTCCTCGAAATCTCTCTCGCCCTGCTATTACGACCGAAGCTTTTTTCACCGGCAAACGACACTTTTATTTCCCGAAAGTATTATCCCGATTTTTGCCCCTTTTTGCACCCGTCTACGTAACGCGCGATTCCTCTTAGGGAGGAGGAGGACGCGTGTCGTTTGCGTAAAACGATGACGAACGATGTTTAAATCCGCATTCGAAGGAAACGAAGGGGGGATTATGGGAACCATTACGTACGAAAGTAAAGAACGCCTTATCGTAGACGCAATAAAGATTGGAAGTTTTTGAAGAGCCTCTTTCGTTACAAATAATAGCTGAAATGCCATATATTTAATACGATTTTTCTGAGAATCTGCTACTTCTACGTAATGCTTGCAGGTTTTACAATATAAGAGAGAAATCGAAAATTTGATTGCAATGCGACAAACTGTCGTGAATTTCAAAGAAAAGCTTCAAGTGGCAGTATCTTTAATTTAAAAAAATTGTAGCTGAAGTTAAACTCTCCTATTAAATTCCAGCTATTAAATCTAAATGGAAATATCAGATCGTCTTATAAAGCTATAAGTAATACGATTTTCCTGTAAGTTGAGTTCGGAACGATGAAATACTTCCACGATTTTAAAACAAAATTCCCGGCGTAAACTCTGTACTTAATTTCTTTTTCGAGAAGGATGTGCTTGTCCCACTTTTTTACTGAGGTTTTTAATTTTAGAAATGAGAGAAGCTCTCCAGTTCATTTGATATATTCATATTCTTAATTCTGTGATATATTATGTACCGAAAGTAAACCGTGAATGTTTATACAATATTTATAATATCAAAAATATGAAAATATCCAGACAATATAGAATTAAATATTTCAAAGAAAATATTCTCTTCCTCTCTCTGTCTTTCCCTTAGCGCAAAATTTACTAAGAGAAACACGTCTATATTTAGGTTCCATTTCTCCAATTGTACCAATAAATGTATACATTCACACAGTTAGCCTATACTTTCTAAGGACATTTTTACATCTTCATCACTGCACTTTCGCTATTTGCAAGCAGAGAATCCAGCGATGCGATTATTTAAATTCTTCTCGTTTCGTTTAACTCCACCTACGACCATCCACTTTGCTGGACGGCATTGGGTACACGGTTTCTCGCATCATAAATCTCCATTTAGAAGAAATAGTCATCGAGAAGGTAGGATATCGGATAGGCGAAACGTCGAAGCCACGAAGAAAGAGTGGGATGGGAATAACAGTTGGTGACTATAAAACTACAAAGCAAACCAGCCGTTAATCTTACGTCTGTCTCGAATCCTGCGGCGGTCTACCGCTCTTAAACCAGACCAAACCCCATCCCCTCCCCTCAACCGTCTCAACCCCAAACCCTTAGCGTTCCGTCGCTCGAAACAATGAGGACGAAAGTTTACGGTCGCGCTAGGCCACCGAGAGAATCATATATTTTCGCCGCAATGCTCGTAAAGTGCGGTCGCTCTTGCCAGTCGGCACATCGCTGTGCGAGACCAACCCCCCGGTTACGTAGCCGTTGTACATGCGAGTACATCGCCGTGTCAGCGTGTCACTGGCCACTGCCTCCACGTAATTTCCGCGAAAGTGGACATTTCCTTGTCGACCGTATACTTTTTCCACTTTTCTGCGTGCCTTCGTGGAACGCTTTGCCACGACGAGCGGACAGAATCAATGGGTTTACCCGTTTCTGACTTTTGCTTTATTGCTCTTTGCTGGGTCGGCCGCTGAAACGTGCTGGAACGCTCGAATGGGACTACGGGTCTGTCTGTTACGCTCGCAGCTAGTGATGAGATGAAGCAGATTGCAAGTTAGTTCGAGTCCAAGCGTAAGACTTGAGACGGAAACAAAGTATGCGTTTAAATATTTGTTATGGCATTTCCATAGTAATTAAACGATATAGTTAGACCATTGATATATTAAATCTCGTATGATTTAGTAAAGTTTTTTTATCGCTGCAAAAATTAAATATTATGAAAATCGAGTGTAAACTCTGATAAAAAGACCCGATAAAAGATAAGAAGAATTTCGTTGGAAGATAAGGGTACGTGTCAATACTTGTTGTAGCCACTATACATCAAGCAAATTGCAAGTTGAGTGTGAGGTTTGAAACAGAAACAAACTATGCTTTTAAGTTGATTGGAACTTAGGTAAGAAAAGTTCAGTTTCTTTATAAGCAGTTGAACGAATGTATAGATGGTAATTTCTTAAATATATATAACTGATTCTTAATTAAATAGATTGCAGTCGTTTTAACCAGAACATTAGACTGTGCTACCTTTGTTTTGCTATTTATAACGGTAACAATAACTCTCATTCAACGTGACACAATTCGCCGAAATTCCGTCTCTCTAAATTCTGACTCTCGTTCTCATAGTCGCCGTAACTCTTCCATAATCCTCACAATTCTTTCCCTAAGTTCTCACTCGCACATTCTTTATGAAGAAATATGTAGCATGCGATGCTCTGCTTCACTTGTTCAAAAAGTCTCTAGCAGCGAATGTTAATTTTCTACCTAGAAGTTTTTCTTCTCGAGACGAGAATCTATCTTTCCATACAATGAGATCGCTATATTAACACTTGGTTTTAAGTGACTTTGATTGCTTAAATGCTTTTGAGATTTGGAACAATAGGTGTGAAGAGAATTGCTCTTTATTAGAGGATAAATGAAATCAGCGAAATAAAACGGAAACGGTTTTGAAAATAAAATCCACTCCGCGTAGAGAGGCTTTATCTACGAATATAGCAGAGATTCGAATCTTCTCTCTAATGAGAAAAGAGGTTCGTTCTTGATTTCATTGGCAAAGAGTTGCTCGAGCGAGGCTTGAATCGTTATAGAGTTGCTCCTGAACGAAATTTACTTTGCCGATGCTTCAAGAAATGGAACTTACACTTTCATTCCCAGCTGGGAACGTTACACAGAATGAGTTTCTCAAATGGTCGAGTATAAGTCCAATGTAATTCCAGAGCATTGTATGTTATAAGCATTGTATATCATTCCAGACTTAATATCCAGTTTCCAATGTTGCGATCGTCCATCCACTCTAAATTCATCCATCTTCTAATTACATTCATATCAATTATTAATTACATCTATAAACACTGTTGCGCTATAATTTCACGTGTCGTATAACGAACTCGTTCGATCCATCTTTTCGCAACATAAATTATGCTGCGTTGCAATTCTAATTGTCGCTGCGAGTGAAAGCTTACAACGGTAGTTGTTCCATTGTTTAACAAACTGGGCCACCGCCATCGACGTAGCAATGGAAACCTGAATATCCTATTACAATGTCAAGTAATTCCAAGACAGGACATGTGTCCTATAGTATAATAATAGTTTCTGGTGACAATGGCTACATCTCAATTGTTAAAACATTCACGATTTCGAATAGCAAGACGCAGGTCGAGGGTCGACTGGCTCTAAGTTATCGTAAAGCACGAACAATCCTAGCAATTTGAGAACATTTATGGCGAGCGACGTAATACGACTGGGTGCAATCGTCTTCATCTTCGAAATTTCTATCGTGTTCTCGCATAAACTTGCCGGTCCACGACCTCGCCCCCTTGCTTTATTTGCATATGATGCATTCACACGGCCGTGTCACATGCGTACACGACACTTCCGTGTGTTCATGTGACATGCATACCTGCAGTTAGACAGTTGAAACGACGCACAGGGGTAATGGATGTACTTTGCGATGTAGTTCGCTGTCAGCTACTATTTCGCCGTAATTGTAATATAATAAATGTAACGGCGCTCGAACCAAATTTCGCATAGAGCTTCGAACGAAATTAGAAATCGACATCTGGTTGTTTGGAATTCGCAAAAAGTCATGCAAACGTTTCTTCACGTTGTACATTTAATGGTAAATATATGGATAGAGGAAGTTCTTGTAATAAGTTTAACATAGTTTAAATCGTAATTATTACGCGAAATAAGAATTGGAAAGTTAATTTTATATTTATAATGGTCCTGAGTATACGAAACGTCGAAAAATAATTTCTTAATCAAGTACTTAGCCTCGCTTTCAAATTACATGTGAACAGGAACTTAGTAAACAGAAACAGGCTGAACTCTATACTAATTATTAGCATTGTATGCAATTTGACATTTCAAAAGTTAGCTTATCAATATAACATCAAAACAACCACATGTTCTATTGCAAAGCCCTATGGAAAACCTATTGAAATTTCTCAAACTTTACATCGCAATAGCTCTGAATATAATAAGGCGTCATCAACGGCACGAAGCACGTTAAAAGCGGCAATTCGTCTCCTTTAAAATGCTTTTTACATCGTCCCGATACGACGCCCTGTTCCCGAGATATCGTCGTGTAAAGAGGAAGGGAATTTTTAATAATTTACTCGCTCTATCCTTGTCGCACACTCGGACCTCTCTCTTCCTCTTTCTCTAGCACGCGCTCACTGACCTACCCCGCACTAGCGATACGTGCGCTGGTCAGTGACAGACGCTGAGTCAGCGTTTTTTTACCATTGCTATTGCGGCGTACGCATTTCCAAGAAAAAATGTAGGTCACGCTGCATTCCGGAATTCGGTATTCCCTGTAACTTAATGAGCAACTTAGAACAGCCATATCTCCGAAACCAGCTGAGATATCGAGATGAAACAAAAAACATAGTAATGAGCATACTCCCCCCTATCCATGGACATGAATTTTAGTGCACATTTGAACGAGTGTTTTAACTCGAAGTGAACATTATATTAACATCGTTCCATTGATTTCGATTAATTATCTCCAAAGGCAGTTGAGATATCGGGATGAAAGAAAAAACATAGTAATGAGCATGCTCTCCCCTATCCATGGACGTGAACATTTCAACGAATGCTTTAACTCGAAGTGAACATTATATTAACATCGTTCCATTGATTTAATTAATTACATTACGAAACTAGTATAATTATACATTCATATGGTATAGTATTATCCCATTGTACAGTAAATTAATTCGCCAACGTTATAACCGGGCATCATTGCGACTACACTGTACGATGAATTACTTAATTGGGAAAAAACTCAATTGTTTATAATTCATTCCGTAATAACACGCCAAGCATATTGAATTAAATACCGCCAGGCTGGAGTACGATTGAAAAATTCAAATTAACGAGAAACCAGTTTATTAAGCCGGACTCATTTGCTTCAACGTAATTACATCGCAACACGGGTTTTTTCACCGTTTCTCGCGATTATTCCAACTTGTAGTTTGGTTGCGAATTGTCGGTCTCGGATTAATCGACCGCGTGCACCTGCGATAATTACAGCTGTGCCTAATTTACGCTCGATCAACGGGCTCGTTCTCAACGGCGTGCTGCACGCCACGCCGTATATTACGTCCATAGTTCGCGGAGGAAATATAGAGACCGCGAGCAACTTCGACGAGGAATTACTAATCGTGGAACAACTCGGCTACGGTTAAAGGGAAAGTGAAATTTCCCGAGACAAGGGGATGGAACACGGTGTAAACAGCGTAGAGCTCTCGTCATGGTTAGGCTGAAGAACTACCACGTGCTCAACACGTGTGTTTGCGCGCGTGCTTGTCGTGCACGCATCGCGGGGTACATCCCATTGCATCGGCTCGGGTTACGGATTATAAACGTCGCGTAATTCGCGCAGAAACAGCGAGCTGAAGTGAAATTTGCCAGTCACGCCACATCATGCCGCGTAAATACGACTCTGCCGTGGGAGTACAGGGGAGAACGTTGGTCTTTTTCACTTGCCAGTGGCAATTCGTACAGTTCCATGCACATTTTTCTCTCGTCCTTTCTGCGTCTGTTCGTGTTACTATTTTCAAGCGAACTACTAGATTCGAAAAAACGAACGGTCTTGTTAAACGTGCGCGGCATATTAACTCCAAATAATGTAAAGTCTCGCGTTCTTTCTCTTTAAACATTTATCGTTTCATTAACGTCGGGGACCGTTTTATTTTGTCACGTGGGCTACTGTTCATATTGTTTCAATTAATTAACTGTTGGCAAGATTAAAGAAGGATCGAGAGAAAAGGGGGTTTGCAAAGGCAAAAAGAGATTAAATTGATGTAGCGTCCGGGAAATGTACGGGAAATGAAGACGTATTAGAAAGACGGAGAGCAGCGGGACAAAGAAAAGGCAGCGTGCCGCTAATAAAACTAGACTAAACGGACTTCTTCAACTTTACAGGGGAGACAAAAGGCTAAAAGGGAGCGAGGAGGAATAGAGACGATGAAAGACGAAGAGAAAGGACAAAAATGTTAGAACTCCCTTACTGGTGACTGGAACAAATACTTTCGTCTGTTTTATTTCTTTGCTGTTCGAGGAACTGTGTCATGCGTCGTCAATGTTTCAGGCAAGTACCTTTAGAATTTCTTCCTCCTCGGAGAACAGTTCGTCTTTTTTCCTCATTTTATCAGTAAGCTAATAAACCTTTAAATGAACTGAATCTACAAAAGGTTGAGAGAACAGATAATCACAATTAATTTTTATTTTCCTCCGTTCGTTTTCTCATTATGGTAAAAACTCTGTCACGCGAAGATACTTGTAGAGAAAAGATTCAAAGGTTCTGTTCGTTATTCGCTTTGCGGGCGAAAAAAGAGAGAAAGAGGAGAAGGACTTCTTTCCGTACTCGAAACAACCGCTGTGTTTCAAGTAATAAAATTAAACGACTCGACCTCGGTATAAATATGTGTGTAACTCGAGACACGAGAATGGTTACCTAGGAATTATGATAACGTTTGTCTTGACGTTGAAAAAAAAGCAAAGGGTGAAAGAATGGTAAGGGTACGAAAATTACGAAGGGGAATAAAAGCGTAAAAGACAGAGGGATGCAGATAAAGGGAGAGGAGGGTTGGAGGCGGACCAAGGGCTAGAAAGGGGCGAAAAAGGTATGGAACAAGGGTGGCGAGAAACTTGAAAAATGCGAGGAGAGGCGAGAAAGCTTTCTGGGTTTCATGGGTGGAAAATAGGTGGCAGGTAGCCGCACTTCTAAAGAGAAGAAATCACTCGACCGGATCCGGTCGTCTATTTTTTGCTTTTCTTTCCCTTCCTTTTTTTTCTATTTACCTAACGATCCGTTGAACGGGCCGTTTCTGTCCGTCAGAATGACGGAACACGATATCTCAACGTCGAAACGGAAGCTGTCCGCTCGCTCGCCGCTGAATTTTCTCGCGCGACGAAATTAATGCACGGCGATCAATCCACCCTGTTGATGTGCACTTCGCGAAACGCTTATCGCGTAACGACTGCTCAAATTAAAACTTAGAGACGCAAGAACCGAGCACAGAGGGAAAAGGTTCTATTGGCGTACGGATAAAACTTCATCGACTCGCAGTTAGGAATGAAATAATATTAAACGTGTAATTAAACAATGTATGTTGCGTGTACAATTACAAAGAATTGCTGTAATTTCGCCTAAAGAGGATTCTTTCAATTTGAAACTGGAAATGTTAACTCTCCTAGCTAGGAAAAGCTAACTAGGTTTGTTACTTTAGAAGATTCCAATTTTGTAATTCTTAAATTTCAATTTAAGGACCGGAGAATTCGAATTCTTGATATAATAACTCAGCAATGGTCCGTCAATCTGGCCATAAAAAATGACCCACTTCCTACTGGCGGGGTATTAACTTCTCGGAGCGACGTCTACCTCTTTTGAGTACGAATCGCTTTTAAAATCGCCAGCAAGCCGAACCTGTTGGCGAACTTTCGTAATTGGCCGAACTACTTTGGACAACTTAATTTTTCGCTCGGGTCAGGTTGATTCAGCCACTAAAACGCAAATAAAACCACGGATAGCTCGGTCGGTGAAATTCAACTTGCTACGCTTCGACTATATGAAACAGGCAGCGTTTTACATATCCGGGATCATAACTGACAACTTAACTGGCTTCAGAAAATTACGTTGAAACGATTCGAGCCACGATACAGTCACGTCATAAAGATCGAATAATGCCTGAAGAAACTATCGTGAATTACCTCCCCCTCTCTCTTTCTCTCTCGATTTTCTCTTCCTCTTGCCCGCGGACAGGGGGCAATTTTCTCTCCTCTCGCGTTTCCACGGTTTATTGAAAAAGCTGAACAGAAGAGGAGAGCATGAAAGTTCGCAATTTGCACCAAGTGCGAGGCTGTCTCGTTGAAGCGGCGCGGAGATCGGGTCGAAAGTTCAATCTCGTCTCCGCTCGCATTTCGACCGATATTTTGTTCCGCGAAGCGCTTCCTCTCTATCCCTTTCTCGCTTTCACAGTGTCTCTCTAATTCTCTTCTCCCTTTGCGCCTCGCCGCTCGCGGATTGATTTTTACGATCCAACTTTTATATTGCCCGCGGCCGCAGCGAGGCTTCGCTCGATTTCAATAAAATTAATTACAAACTACCGACTGAGACGTCCAGATCGTCGGACGGGCGCCGCTTTTAATTAGTGTTCCGGAGAAATCGAATAAATGACTAGCTGGACTCCTCGGCTTTCGTCATCGATTCTGGTAATTTCGATAATGAAACGTCTCTCGTCGGGAAGGATATTTTCTCCCATCTGGCGTCTCGTGATAATTGCAGCGCCTTTCGAACATGATTACTCGGCTCTGCTGGGAGTCACGGAATGCACGATAAATTTAATCAGAGCGCAATTGTCTGTTACGTGTACGAAATGATTTCGCATCGACTTTCTTCGTGGACGAAGACTTTAAGAAAATAGGACCGAGACGATTATCGGTTTCGTTTAAAGCTAGATTAAGATGGATGCACGTAATAGGGAGTAAATTGAGGATAAATTACAGACGGGGGTACGAAGGAGCACTCTTGTTTCTCTTTCGTTCGGAGGATTACTTGCTCGCAATACAGCCAGACATTAACGACAATTGTCCCCTCCGTGTTTAATGTAGATTTCAAGGCCGTAGAACGCGATCGACAAGTGACACTGCAGACGCTGTTGCACAGGAATCAAACGAAGAACGTGGTGTAGAATTACGTTTTATCGAACTAAGACTCTGTATGCGTACCGTATATAGTATGATCTACTATTTTCCCAAGCAAACTTTGTCTGGCTATGTTAGGATATAACATAAATTTGTCGTGTTTTTATATTCATTATGCGCCATTTATTATACAGTTTAGAGTAGAGAAAAAGTCAAAAAACTTCTCTACTTTTTGACATATTAAAGTTTCGTTTTTACAGCCCAGTAAAATTTCATAAAAAACGTTAGAACTCACGGATCGCAATAAATTTCGAGTGAACTGACGGCTCAAATATAACTTTTAACTTTTATAAGAAAAGAATAGACTCGCAGACAATGTAGTTAAAAAGAAACTGGCATAAAAATATAGGATAGTAAAAAATTAGATTTATTATACTATTCTGTTCATTTTGGTTTTATTTTGTCTCAATCAATCAATCAACACCGATACCAATGTTTGCTTGATACCTCTAGCTTTAATTAAAGTTATTCGCACAAAAAATTCTATTGCTGTAAAATAGAAAAGATATACGTATATTCGTTTTTGTTATAACAAAGCTTCGAACATTGTTTCGCATATTTATATGTACCAAATAATCTGATAAAACGTTTGCTATGTGAAATGTTAGGAAAAAGTTTGTATACCAGATGTAAACAGATACGCGAAAAACAAAATCACTTCTGAAAATTTCATATCAATTCTACCATATAATTTTACTTCTAGTCAAATATCAAGTTTGTTTGTCGCAAAAATTGCTGCACAAACAGGAAGAATAAAATAGTTTTTCGAAAAGTTCCGTGTACTCTATTCTACTATTTAACACTAGTCAAACATCGCGTTTATTTTTCGTGAGCGACGAAGGATTAGCCAAACAGACACAGTGCGATATGTAAAATTAATCACCGTGAACACACAGAGAGAGATAGAGAGTGCCCAAAGGAAAAAGAGCAAACGTCGAGTTGGTCGTTTATTTGTAAACCTTTGTGAGATTAGTTTCTGAAGCCCAGAAAGCGGAAGTGGCAAAACGAAGAAGAGAATAAAAAAAAAAGCTACACGGAGAATGAAAGAGAAGGATGCATGCACGGCGCCAAGTGCAAGTTGCTCGTGAAAGCCATATGACGTAGGCGCATACCAAATAATTTATTTCTGGCTGTGTGGATGTGCACGTGGATGTATGAAACGTACGAGGGAATGTTCTAAAAGGAAACGGTTCGTGCAAGGATAATACCGTCCTGGCCAAAGTGCGAAGCTCGTCCCTCCAATTAGTTGCACAATGCAATTACCGTGGGTATTATTCCATTACGATGCCTGTTGTTCGAGTAATTTAATCATTGCGCGGCTCCTTATCTAATGTATTATTCTGAAAACCCGGAGAGGCAGAGGAAAGAAAACCGGCGCGGATGAGTTTTCGTTATCTTCTACCATTCGACGCGAGGAAATATGTAAAATAAATAAATATGAAAGATACTTGGTTAAGAGAAAATTATATTGCGGTTACTTGTATAATATTTGTCGACGAAATTCAGAAATTAAAGTGTAGTGAGTAAAATGAAAATACTTTCAGGAGCACTATATTTTATTATTCAACTGCAGGAAATATGATAAATATTCGTGGAAGATGTTTGATTCTGAGATATTTTCTGAAGAGATTAATAAATTACGATGCAACGAATACATCATAGATGTGCATATAAATTATTATTTTTACGAATATAATTCTATCTAATTAGAGATTTATTTCGCTTGGTAGAGATTATAGCGTGTACTATAATTTAGATATTTTGTGTGCTTTTGTATATTATACGCATTCGGAGCATATTGTAATATCTTTAAATTTCCATAAATGTATAAACATCCGCCGTCTGAACATGAATTTACTCGTTGTTTAAACAAAGCAGGTAAATTCGCTTATTATCTATGTATTACTTAAATTATGTAATTTTCTTTATTCATCGACCAATAAACCTAAATCCATAAAAGAAGAGAAAAATGTCTACTTACAACGGATAAATATTTACTTAATATTAATTTATCGACGAACCCATAATCCTGATTATAAATGCAAATCCTCTTAAAAGATAGTCAGGATGAAAACAGCGGAGAAGCAGCTGTAATCGAAAGGTGCACCAGTTAACAGGTTGATAAAGCGGCCGAACAACTTTACCCTACCTCAGCGAAACTTTTAAATGAACAAATTCACGGCACGCTCGCAAGGCGTATGTTTTATCGCGAGCCGATGAAACTCTTTAAGCTGCATCGACGAAGATCGAACTAACTGCTGGCTCTTTGAGCACCGGCTTTAAACGAGCGAGAAAATGGATCCGGGGCAGCAACGTGGAGGCAGGAAGAAGCTGTCCCGATCGAACGGGCATTAGAAGCGGGATCGTTTGAGCGTATAAATATCGTTGAGCAGCGGGCCACGGATATTCCACGGGTCCGTGAATGTGACACGAAGGCGGCGACACGGGCAAAACAGCACGGCGGGGAACCGAGAAACCGAAAATGCTGTCTGTCGCCCGGTCATTTTTCACTTTTATACTGGTTGCCAGGATAGCCCGGGTGCGGCGAATGCATAAAAGTAGAACAAAAAGGTTGGAAGTGGAATGGGAGGGAGAGGCTAACGTGCACGCTCGACTCACCGTATCCTGTACCAGTCGTAAGATGGAAGAAGAAACCGTAGCAAATGCTTTCCGGAAACCCATTGGACCGTCAGCACGAGCGTATCGAGGCGAAATTGCGAAAGAACGAAAATAAAGATGGGTCGCAGGGATAGAAGGAGAAAGGACAGGGAAAGGAGGAAGGACAGGAAAAGGACACTGGTGGATACGTGGAAAGTGGTTCGTAGTAAGGAGGTTCATGGACGATAAGAAAGCCAAGGATTCTGTGTGCTAGTCTAACGGAAGGAAGAAACGAGGGGAGGAAGAAAGGCGAAAGGAAATGCAATAAGAACGGGTCACCGAAGGGAGTGAGAGAAGAACGACAGATCGCGGGGGAAAAAAGATGGAAGAATGGAGATAAATAAGAAAGCTGGGAGGGAAAAAAAAATTGCGTGGCCGGAATCACGCCCTCGTTCTCGCCAGATGCAATTCTCTAAGAACGTATCGGCGACTAATTTTAGATAATGGCAGTTCGTACATTCTTCTCGGCTCCAACGATTCAGAGGAACGTTGAAAATAGGTAACAGCCGTGCACTTGCACGCGCCATTGCGTTAATCTTTGCATTTCGGAAACTGCAATGAATCAGATTCCACGAGGTAAATCGACCTAAGGGGAATGAAGAAGAAGCAATCGACCGTTTCATCTTGGAATGAGACGATGGTATTTGTATGCTGGAATCGTCGTTAATTCGCTCGTCGTCAGCGAAGTAAAATGTGTGTAAAAAGTGTCAGTGGTAGTCGATGACGGCAATGGTTCATCGGGCCAATCTGACTGCCAGCAGCATAAACAGGAAAACATTCGTTTGTTCGCGGCATCCCAGAATACATAAGGCGCAGCCACGCATGTCTACTATACGTTGGAACATCCACCCACGCGCACACACAACACACACATTGTGTGTACACGCGGGACGACTCTAAATCACGGCGTCAGAGTCGAATTAACAGTCCACAGCCTCTGGTACAGCTCGTGACGTTTGCAAACCCCCAGCCCTTTCGTTACACGCCAGACACCTCCCCCTACGAGCTGTTGGTTCGTCTAATCGATTTAACATTTTTGCTCCATTCTTGTTCACGAGTGTTTGAAAACTTTCCAATTGCTTTCTAAAATATGTGACATTCCAAAGAGATCAATCCGTGAGAAAATATATTTGGATTTTCGTATTGAAATTAGTCAGTAAGAAATAATAGTAATACACGTAGTTCAATTTTTCGGAAATTTAATAATTTATTAATGTAATTCTAAACAATAACGACCTATTAATGTCACGAAAATTCTATACGTGAGTTAACAAAACTCTTATCTACAGAATTTCGAAGTACGTTTTTACGTATCAAAATCAATTTATCAAAAATCGTGATAGAATAATTCCAATATCATATCGAGATTAATGCAAAACTCTGTACAAATGAATAGGGCATGTCGCTTGTTTTATGAAAAATTGGTTTATTAATGCAATACTAAATTGGTGTGTTTTATCCCAGTACTTATTGAAGAGATATTAAAGTTATCGAACCTGCGCATCGTCGCACTTTCGAAAATAATAACGGATAAAGCAGTCGGAAAAATAAATAATTGAGATTCCAAAGAAAATCAATTCGTCGAAAATCACGAATGAAATATCTCCAATTTCATATTGAAATTAATTGGATTCTTCTGCAGATTAATTCGTTAACGATGATAACGAGAATACCTGGCTACAGGTGTAGCTGTGACGTAATGGTGAATGTGATTTTCATGGTAAAATCGGCACATTTATAGACGGATCATCAACGACATTAGATCGACACCAACGCGCCTGACGTACCTGACCCGAATTCGATTTGCTCGGATGTTGTGCAATGCGGCTGGATTACCGGATGTGTCGAATATCGTACCATAATTTCGTCGCTCCTGTTTGTCGGATGATTCTATGGCGCTAGCACGGCGCCTGTTTGAAGGGCGGAACAAACGGCTGAAGGGGGATGTTATGAGGGATTAACCGGTCAGCCCGTGAAATGTGTCTTGGCCATTGATATTAATCCAAACGAAATTAAATCAACGGAATTAAATAAAAAGAGACGAGATATTTGATATTTATTTTATTTTGTTCGGTAACATTTACCGCGACTTTACGCAGGATTGAATATCCCATTGAATCGTCAAAATAATCACGTTCCATATTTCAATAGAGGAGTATTTTATTGGACGTATATGCGTTACCTGTTTGTATTCAGAATTATTTATAATAGATGGAGAAAAATTCATTACGCACATCACGCAAACATACTAGAAGATAAACAATATTTTTAAATACTTTATAAATATATAATATCAATGTTTCGTACTGTTATGAAAATTCTGAAGCGGGAAATCACAAATTTTTATAGCGTAAATATCGACAAGGATTTAAAGAAATTTATTTCAACGACGTATCATGTTTGCGTCACTTCCTATCGCTAATTGAAATAGACAAAAGGAATCCTCGTTTTCCTAGAATCATTAATAATAATTGATCTAAGTCACCATATTGTATTAATACAAAAGTGCGATATTACGAAACCAACCGTATCAATAATTAATAATTGCAATTATTCCGTCATTACTCCATCGAATCTATAATTTTCTAACTATTTTTAACAAATGAATAAATATTACATTTCAATTGTCAACTTGTTCCCATAAGCATCATATGGCTCGATCCTCTTCAGTAACATTTTGAGAGATATGATATGCACGTTTGTATACGTGTTCTGAATATAGTATAAAATATATAGTATAAAATTCTTCCAGGTACAGAATGATCAAAATCTCCAAAAAAATAAATATCCTTTTCTGAACTCAGTAAATTTATCCTTAGAAAAATAAACGTTGCGAGATTTCACGAGGATGTGGACGAATTTTCTATATAATCCCACAATACGGTTGGTCCAACCTATCGCGATGCAATTTTCCCAGGCACTTTGCGTGGAGGACATGGTGGAATTCCGCGTATCGGTGGAACGCCACGGATCGTTATTACGGCCGCGAGAATTCGTTTTAATTGCGCGAACGATCGTGAAAGTCGATAACGCGGCAGATAGGCATACGTGTTCCGCTTTACTCGCGTAATCCGTGGCCGGGACACGTGTAGAAAGAATTGATCGAACTCGAAAATGAAGGCGAACCGTGGCTATGCTTCATCTGCCGGATACAATGTTTCCTGGCTAAGCTAAAAATATTTTTTTCCCGCGATAACGAAAATTATATCATTCTATGATTCGTATTTATCAGGCACAACACGACTGTTCATAAATGCCGTAAGTATCTTTGGTACTTGAATTTGAAAAAAGTGTACAATTTAATGATAAATTAATTAGAAGTAGCAGTAAAGAGCTGGTGAAATGAAATATTTCTACAATATTTTTATAAGCTTTCACGATTAAGAATGCCAGTTGTATTATTACGTGTTGGGTCACAAAGATCAATTTAATCTTTCATAATCTTTTGAAAATATTCTGGCATGTTACGATAATTATAAACATAATAATCATTATAGTTGGATTTTTCCATAATTTTGTAATTAAAATATATCATATTAGAAGCAAGTATTTGGATAATAATGAATAATAACATAAATCACACGTTGCTATACACGTTGTATACATATTTTTATCTGTCGCGAATAAATAAATTAAGTATGCAAATGAAAGCGCGACGACAAAATCCCGACTAAATAATACTTTGTCATAGCGACTTGCAGCGTGTTTACAATTTCTCCGGTGGAAATGCGATCTAAAATATTACATATTATCGATCGAGCCACTGAACAAACAACCGTGTTAAAACCAAGTTATTATACAACGGTATAAAATCACTGGATGAAGGGGTAGTTTTTCTCTGCACGTACCCTTATAATATTTCTTCTAGTGGCACATTAATATTACACCGTAGCCACGGTATTGTAACTTCATTTCTCAGCGGACGCGTATTCGTTGTAAATAATGTCATTTATTGAGTTTTTAAACGCCCCGTCTTTACAGAATTATTAATTACCAAGCATCGTTATGGGGATTTCTCGGCTATTTTAATTATCCTGCCATTAAGAACGATCGTTAAGTGAAATTTTCCGTGCAATATTAATCATAAGTCCCGACGGCTTTACTCTACTCTCTGGTCAACCTGCCACTTTTTTTCTCGCCCTTTTAATTTCGAGAAACTGTAGCTGCGGCAAGCAACACTCTCGTGTCGTGTGTTTTTATCGTCCCTTGTTAAAAGGCTGATAATCTATATAATGAATCGATTTTAACGAATGTATACCGTTGTACTGCTCATTTTTTTTTTCACGTTTTCCTTCTTTTCCTTCCTCCCTCTCTTACACGACTGTGGAAAAAGAGCCATTTATCTTGAGGGTCGTTAACGTGAGAAAAATTTGGTGAGTTGGGCGGCAAGAAGGCGTGTCTTGCTTAGAACGGTTGTAAAAAAATCAACGGATCGTTGTGGATCTTTCGGTTTGGAAAGCTCGACCGAAATTGGCTGGGAATCGACGTTTAGGGGTTGTGTAAATCCGCGAAACCATAACGGGCCGGAAAACGGGAACTCCGCTCAAGTTTCGTTGGCACTTGAAACTCTGTCGAACGGTTTCTAACTACCTGAACGAGAAATCCTGGTTGTACATTCGCCTCGAAGGAGGAAGCTGAGAGCAGAAACGCTTCTCTGAAATTACTTCGCCGAAAATTTCAATCCTTTAAATCGTCTTAAACAACAGGCTTCGACTGTCAGTTTCAGCAAGTCTTGTAATAATCATTAGAAAGTAGGAGGGTAAATGTTTACAAATAGAATATAAATGAATTTTCCATGAAAAATCACAATTTTTCACAGGTATAAATTTCCTATTTAACGAAAGCAAAAAAAAAAACGTAGATTCAAAGATTACATTGATAAAATTGTGAAAAGGAATAGACACGAACTTCCAAGAGCTTAACGACCAAAATAATTACTTTAAAAAGAAATAAGTAAATATTTGCAAACATTAGAAATGAAGTTTCCACGAAAAGTCACGGCTTAGATGCGAGTTTTCTCTTATGTGACGATATCTAGTAATTAAAAGGAGAGGATCGTGAATATCGATTCAAAGATTTCACTGATGAAATTGTGAAGGGAGATGAACACGAAACTCAAAGCGGAACGACCAAACAAACCACGAAGACGGATTGCGGTACAAGAATTTAATACGAATACGTCACGGCCAGGTGATTTTAATATCGCGCGTGTGGTGGATAGGATAGTTTCACGTTTGCAGTTACACGTGTACCGATGCGAACGCATCGCGGCTACATGACTTCGTTAATGAAACTCTGTTAGAGAAATTCGTGGTCGTGTCTGGTTCCCTTTTGCTGGATTGAATCAATCCGCTGACAGATTGCATCGAGATAAAATAACAATGGAACGGATGAAGTTTCGTTTGCAACGGCTTAATTCCACGTGTAAATCTCAGACACGCGAGAAATATTAACTCTATTTCCTTCCTCTGTTTTCTTTGAATTCTCGCTGTTGCAGAATTTTCCTTATCCAAATTATTCGTATTTTTTCGAATCTTTGAACTTAAGAGATTACAATATCATATTTCTTCGTAGAAATAAATTTCATAAATTGTAAGCATATTTTCAGTTCGTTCATTGGAAGAATTTAATGGCGAATTATAGAGATTATCTTATCCATCGAATATACCGTAGATTTTAGTTTAGAAGAAAATCTATTTTAGAAGAAAGAAGTTTAGACATTTTGTAACAAGTAATCCAATTAAAAGTTGAAGTTGTCGTGTCAATTGTCCATTTATCGTGATGTTGTTGCGGCATTGCCGTACCTTTTAATGACCAGAGGATCCCATTTCCACAACTGGAGACGAGCAAACTATTAAAAGTTTGGCTTGAAATCACCGAATTTATAACTTTGCAACGACATTTTTAAAAGGAATTTTAAAATCTCATCATTATACATTTCAAGATAGTTTCAAATTAAAGCGAAGTTTTCAAAATTACAAATATTTAAAATCACATATTTCGAGATAATTTCCAGCCAAAACCAAAGTGAATTTTTAGTAAAAAAAAAAAAAAGTTACAAGTCTTTGATTTCGCGCGAAAGTAAAAGGAAATTTTTAATAAATCCAAACTCTGAGAAACGAAGTCTTTAACGAAATTGTTAGCAAAATCTCATCATTTCGAGGTGATTCCAAGCGAAAATCAAAATGGCTTTCTCCTTCGATGCGTTAGTTTCATGATTCCAATAAACCACGCCGATCGCCTTCAATTTCACAAGAGGAACTCGGCGTCTAGATGATTGGATACCGCGCGAAAACGCGGCGGAAATTAACACGCATCGAAACGAGCAACAAGTAAACTCTCCCCTTTCCGTAACGACCATTCTTACCCTCCTCCTATCTCACTCTCTCTTTCTTTCTCTTCCTCCTTCCTCCTCTTTCCCCGATGTATTTTATACCGAGACAATCGAGCCGAGTCGTTTAAACACTCGCGCCGCGGAGAAGATTGCGAAATGGGGCGCGGCCGGTCACCCGGATTCTCCAGTGCAATCCGAAACGTTCCGGACGACTTCTAATTAGAGCGGCTCGCCTATCTGTCTCCGGAGATCTTGCGCACCGAAAATTTCGTTTCTCTCCGTTTCGTGAAACGCGACCGTAAGAGAAGCGAAAGAAAAGGAAAAGCATACATAAGAGATAGAAGCCATAAGGAAAGAGACGAGAAAGAGCAGTGAATCATTCTATGAGCATAAATTAGCGAGCCGTCGCAACGCCGGTTAATTAATTAAGGTAAATTGTCCTAAGCGTAAGTAACTGGCTGGCGCCTGGGTCACTCCTCTCAGGCTCGGTTCTCTCTTCTCTTCCTGGATAACCAGGACTTTCTTCGAGCTGTCTGGCTGGCTAGATGAGTTTCCGGAAGACCTGTCCTCCTTCTCTGCGGTTTCTTCTCACCGTTTGACACCACCCTTTTTGGGTCATTGTCTTTTCTCTCTTCCCTCGGGGATCGAGGGTGAAAATGTATCTTTTGGGGAAAGAGCTCTATCCTTGAGATTTATCGGCTGGAGTATCTCGTTGTCCCAAAGAAGAGGTTTATTCGCCGCGTTTATTTCACCACGACGTGATCGAACAAGCGACGGATCTCCTTTTTTGTTTGCCTCAGAGCACATGTAGTAAAGCCGGCACTTAAGTTTGAATCTAGAATGTTACATTTCGTATACAAGCGTCAGATTCGCTTTGGGATGCCTGAGAGTTTGAAATATAAGGACTCCAACTGTTGCGTGGGAGATGGAATCAATTTTAGGTTTCTGAATGTTTCATCTGCTTCTCTACGGCCCTTGTTAGCTTTGTTTTTACGATACCTGCGTGGAAAGTTAGATATTTCTGTGTTATTCTTATAATGTAGGTTACATTTAGGGGTTCAGAGGAAAAGTGATCAAATTTTTTATTCGAAGAAACTATGGACGATATTAAACACCAACACAGTTACATTTGTAGATACATTTTATGAATACATTATATTATACGAAACATTTTGAAATTTCATTAGCAATATAATGAGAAATGACTATTATGATTATATTAGTAAAATTTGAAACCAATTCGAAAATTGTGCATCGAAACTACAATTATCCATTATATTAATAAGCTTCGATATCCAGTGGGAACATCTTTAATCTTATTACATGTTTAAATGGCTATTAATGCTGTATACTAATATTTTACTAAATGTAATTTCTATATGCACTTTCAGATTGGTTTCACGAACGTAATTATAACAATCGTGTTTCATTAGAATGCTAATGGCATTTAAAATGTTTCATATAACACGCATAATATAAACATTAAAAGTTTTCTATGGTAGTAGTTCAAAAACTTTCATGAGCCATTCTGTATGCTTAAACGTTAAAATATATTATTCTGTGCACTCGTATAGATTTGCAAATCCGTTATAAAATCCTCTTCAGCGAAATAAATTCGCTTGAAACTCACTATATACATCGACGCATTTGATACCAGTTCCTCCTCAAACAACACATTGTAGCATTGATTTTTCAACGGTTACCTCGTTACGTCTAATTACCTAAACTGTGTAAGTCCAAAACGTATGCAGAATGCGACATACAACGGGTAAACATAGAAATAATTATTGTTGCGAACGTTTGAACGTTGCGTGCGAACGTGCCCTGTGAACGTGTAAACGTGGCCCGCGAAACTACGGACGTAGCGAACATGCGAACGTGCGAATCTGATCTGTGAACGTTGCATTGCAAACCAACGAACGTGATGAGCGAATTTTGATTTTTGCCCCGAATCCTCATTCAAATGCGGCGCTGTGCGACCATACTAAGGTTCAGCTCAAACCAAGCGTGGCTTTCGCAGCTTTTGCACTCTGTAGCTTGCGATTGGTAGTTTCTCTAAAGACGATTCTGGAAGAACACGCTGATCGAGCGTATCTCGATCCCGCGCCCATGAGAGCCGTGTCTGTAAGAGCCTCATAATGGCTGCAGACACGCAAATGAACATATGACAAAAAATGAAAAAATGTACGACGATTCGAAATTATCCTTCAAATGTTCATTCGGCGAACGAACACCCGTGTCGCGACAAGGGGTAAACACAATAATTAAGCAACGTCGAATTATTTGTTTGTCAGATTAATTTGCACTACGACCACGAGCTTGACATTCTGCACGTCAAGAAAGAAAGAAGAAAGGACAAAAAATGAAAAATAAAAAGAAAGAAGAGAGAAAAGTGAGAAAGCGTTTTGCGAATGCAAACAACGCAAAGTATGCGTGAGTACGATTAAGAGCGGACAGGTTCGAGGGTTGGAGACCTCGAGGTCAGACCAGTCAGCAACGTTAATTGCTTTCCTACTCGCAGTAACATGATATTACTGACATTCTGCGAAACGTTTATGTACACAAGCAAATAAAAATTTCCTTCTTGGCTCTTCGTATAATATTGAAACGAAATAAGAAATTTAGCTGGAAGGAAGAGTGGCAAAGCTAAAGGGATATTACTAAAACATAGGATAGTCGATGAAACTCGGTTGTTAAAATTCTCGTATGCGGTTTGGTACTCCGGGGGTTATGTATTAAATTTATTACTACGGCGAAGTTTTCGCAAACAACCACGGAAAAATTAAATATGTAACGGCCAAGGAACTTTTCACCGAACTAATTTCCCTAAACTGACACGGATAAGAGCTGGCTAACGTTTTCGACGCGCGCTGTTACATTATTTACGTATAAATAGTTGTGTCGCTGTTAGGGGAGACAACTCGGTTTTTCTGAATTTCAAGCAACCCCCACGGGGTGTCCTGTTCCTCCGCCGAGCAGCGCCGAACCTGCCGCAGGAATTATTTAACTTTTAAATTTATTAATTTACATTTTTTCCCATCGCTTATGTCCGCGATTCTAAGTGAAACCGTGTTTTTAAACGGAACTGTTATTTCAAGGCAAATTAAAATAACCTTCCTCCTTTTTCACCTCTTTGTCCCCGCCGCTCTTTGCCGAAATCGATGCGAATTTTTAAACTAGAAACCGTATTCAGAACAAACTAGGTCTTTGCAGAAACGTGTTGATTTGATAATTAAAGAAATCTCGCCTCAAAAGACCCACAATCGTATGATTATTTACGCAACCATTCCGGAGCGCTGCTTTAGCTCAGTGTTCTCGCTTGAAAACGACGAAACCAGGCTCAGACGCAACTGTTTATGCTACTGAAGCCAGATGTTTGGTTCGCAGATCGGCTCGAATGTGTTACTTCATTCGAAAAAGCAACTAATATCTCATGCTGTGTCCGTTTCGTGCGGGTAAATACTACTTACTATCCGCTAGAACCGTCAACTAACGCAAAATATTTTGTAAAACTACGTCTTTCTTAATCGCTTCACTTATAACATCGAGTCACACTCGTGACACAAACTGTAATCCTTATTCACTAATGCTAGCTTGTATTCTTGTGACGAAGTTCACTTTAAACTCCAACTTTGGTTCGCAGATTAAGGATTATTAAATACAAATTATATAGAACTATTGAGATATGTATAATTTTGTGTGCTAGATTAGATTAGCCGCGTAGTAGTGACACACGTATGTGAATATAATTGTATGGAAGTATGTGTGTGCACAGCGTCTCGAAAAAAAAGATGAATGCAACAGTTCCATTGGAGGTGTGATATGGAAGATGGTGAGACAAAGAGAGTGCTGAGACGCGTGCAAATGTATATCGACGAAGATCCTGCAAATCGTATATTAAATAAATCTAAAACTATTTTGATAAGAATTCCAAGTGTAATCTTAGTGTTCCTTTACTTTTATTTCGGCAATTAAGATCCACAATTCTCAACAAGAACAGCTGGACATTACGTCACTTGTAGACTGTAAAGGTTTCTTCATTCCTGGCAAGTTTATGCAAAAGTGAACGTAATGCACGTATAATAATTTATATATATAATAAAATAAGATATTTAAGATAAGACAACATATAAAATATTTAAGATTAGATACTTGTAGCACTCATGGATGAAATTCCATTTCATTATACAAACTCATAAGTATATGAAAAATTATACAGCCGAACCTATAAAATCATAAAGCAATACATATTAGTTTCTACTTTAGATACCTAAGTTTCTCAATAAACCTCTCGGAATCATCGAATTACACCAGACTTTAATTTAAGAAAAAAACTCTTACTTTCGCCAAAATAGAAATGTTATCTTTTTCTCAAAGTCTTATCTGTTTCTAGTTCAACTGGATCGAACGACCAAGGATTAAAGAGAAAAAGAAGGAGAAAGCAAAAGACAGTTTTCGGTCAGCCAAAGTTCTGGTTTAATTAAAACCTACTGGTACGATTACTGGTCTCATTCTGCGAACGATTTCATTCGATTTTATCTTTTAATTATGCTCGACGATACAAAGCACCGTTCTAGTTGGATCGCTCGAACGTGTAGAACGCGAGAAACGAACGAAAGGAAGGGGGATAAGAAGAAATCGTCGGGCGTGTTTTCTCTGACACAGATTTAACGGAAGTACTTATGCAGCCCGGCACATTTGGAATTGGCTACGCTGCGGTCGCGAGCCTGGGCGGACGTTTATGGCAACACGTGCGTGTCATAAAGAGGGTGTTTCCTCGAAAAAAACATGGAAACGTAGACGGACACGCAGGCGAGCCTATTTCGAAAATATATTCATCCACGATACACGTCACTCATGTTCCTTAAACATTTTTCCAACGAAGGGACAAAAATTTCACTCGAGGTGAAATAAAAATCATTGGGAATGATCAAACTTTTGAGCATTAAGGCGATCTTTTATTATTCTTCAAAATTAAATTAAATTGAATTGAATTCGTTCCTGATTCTTTCTCAAGTTTTCTTATCCAACAAGAAAAACGATTTATTTTGGAGAAATCAAAGTCTTTAATAAAACATCAATTTAATTCCACTCTGAAGTCGTTAAATAATTTCACAAACTACGATTTCACTGTACATTGTTCTCCAAAATCAATTCTCAGTGTTTAATTTGCTATCTATAAGAAGATTTATTATATATCGAAACATTTAAGAAACAGGAAAAATATACTAGTTTTCTTATCAGAGTTACCAGGGCCAAGAAAAATATTTCTCATTGATAATAATTTGTTGCAGAAAGAATAATAGCAGGCGAAAGAATTCCGTGCAAGCGAAGGCGAGGCAGTTCGAGACAATGGAGTTTTTAAGCAAACATTCAATTTCACAGTGGACCGCATGACGAAATTATCAAAATTGTAACAATGCAGCGGGAGAGGCGCAATGACGAAGAATCACGCGACAGTCAAAGGTGGGGTAACAGAATGACGTCCACGTAATAGAATATAGCAGCAGAAATTTAATTTTGCCTTACAAATCCTCGGTCCGCGGTTTGTGTAGACAATTACGAGGTAATTGTTAATACGACTTGCCATTTGCGCCAGGGGCAACGCGTTTAAATTCTCGCATTCGTTTCATTCGTTTTCCCTTTGCTTGGCAAAACGTTGGGTCTCAATAATCGCGGTCGATTTAAACACTTCGACAAAATTTATTGAGCATACAGATACATTCAAGGCTAAAGCTATTTTTAAAGGAACTATCCATCGTATTGTTTTACAGTTTGGTAATGGTTCAATTTAAATTCCCAAACTTTGGAATTTTCGTGTGAATTTATAAATGTATATTTTTTCATTTTCAAGTGGAAAACTAAAATCAGTCGTTCTACAGTCTGGAAATAGAGCAATTTGAATTTTCAGACTTAATTTTCAAACGTGAAACTACAATTCATCATATTGTTTTTCCATTTAAAAAAAATAGTCGAGTGAAAACTGTCAAATTCTGCTAGTATGTTCATCTCTAAAATAAACTTTTTCAATTATCAAACTGAACTCTTCTAAACGTGAGCTATCAAACATTTCGCTATTGAAATTTAATTCCAATTAATTTCAGTATCGCGCGTGGAATAATTCTGGTAACTGGATTGGTATCTATTTTTAGAAGAAAGGCCTGCTGCATTGTTCTACAGTTAGAAAACGGATCAGCGGAGCAAGGAGAAAATTTTCGATTGATCGGCAAACGGTTCCCATTGGTCGAAGGGGCGACCAGTTTTCGGACGGTCGTGTGTAGAGCTCGTTAACGCGTTCGCGTTCAATCGAATTGAACGGATCGGGCACAACGTCGATTAAAATTCTCTACATTAATTATCGGGCGTTAGATTGGAACGTGAAACGTAGTTAATTGACGGAGAATGAAATTTCGATGATTGCGACGCGGATTGCCGTCGCCTGGTGACAAAATCGATCCCGACAGAAAAATATGGAAACGACGTTCCATCCTGTCATTTGAATATCGTCGATCTAAATTTACGGAGCATGAGGTCACTTGCAATTTGGTGACTATCTTCTTCGCTTAACAGCCTTGCAATTTCATCACAGAAGAAAAACAAGATAACGTGATTTACGTCGATCTTCTGACTTTAATGTTACTCCACGATTAAACAGGAGGATTTTAATGTGACACCACATTTCAGGATAAAAATAGTCTCTTAAGTTAAAAAATATCAGTCTTTTAAAAATATTTGGTAAGTTGATAAATTCTTATAGATGCCATGGTATAATTATTAAAACAAGAAATATTTTAATATCTTGCATATTTTACTATTATTACGAACAATATTTTTCAAGTTTTGAAGCGTATAGAAATACACGTTAGCTCCAAAATTAAATGAAAATATAATTTTGATACTAAAAGGTTTGACCTATCATCTTCTTCACTCTTATTCTTTAATTGGCACGATTAATAAATAATAGTATGTTTAGAAACTGTTAGAGAGCTCGTGCATTCGCTTGGAAATAAGTTCAATTCGTTTAAGTTCTGGTAACTCGACTAATCTGAAGATTTCAGAATTAATAGACGTTCGTCCGTGATTTAAATTCGTATCGTAGAAATATTTTCATACGTGAAAGATATATTTAACACGAGAACAGCTCGATTATTCTCAAAACACAATTATTGGCCGAATATTTTCTTCCCTTTGTTATTGTTACGTATGTTAAACAGATACTGTCATCGCGATGGTAAAAAAGAAAAAAAACATTTTTGTCGTTCTAAAATTGACTCGTCACTGAAAAGATGCTCAGACTTAAAAGAATTCTTAAAAAGATGGAGATGGCGACGCCTAGACGGCGCAGAGGAGATTTGCGGGGAAAGTTTGGCAAAATTGAGACGACGCGAACGCTTGATAAACGTATCGTGATTTATGCGGTTCATTTCTCAGGTGGGATTGTCAGAGTTCATATCGTGGAACGAACGCTGGGAACTTTCCACTATTTCCGTGTCGACAATTCGCATCTCGCCGCTCCATTCTTCTTTTCGTTTTTCTTCCTTCTCTTCGAGCAGAAAACGCGACGTTGCTACCATTCTTCGAATACATTCCTCTTTCTGTTACATTACTATTAATTTATACGTCCATTTGAAAAAAAAGGTGAATATGAAAGAAAAAAGGATAGACAGAGTTCAATGGAGTAAAATAGTGGAGTGAAATGGAAAGATATCAAATAATATTCATTTTAAACTTCAATGACATAGAGGTATGAAAACGTTGATACTAATAAAACCAATGAGGCTGATAAAAACGTGTATCAAATTTCGTATAACATAATAATTCACTCAGAGAAATATCAAAAATCATGAAGCTGAAACGCGTATGATTCAGAATCGGGATCACGATCACGTTAGCCGGCCAATTATTTCAAACGATTTTAAGAGGTTTTTTTTATCAAATACGAAGCTCTCTTTAGCTCGTAACTGTCGGAGTAGCGAGTGAAATTTCAACCAGCCACCAATGTATCGACAAGATATCGACCGCGAACGCGAATTCCGAAACGGTGTACAGTTTCTCTCTCTCTCTCTCTCTCTCTCTCTCTCGCTCTCTCTCGCTGTTGCCTTCTTTTTATTTTTTTAATTTTCTTTTTTGTCTTTCATTGAAAAGAAACAGCTTCTCGGTGAGAATATGATAAAGAGAAAGATAGGAAAAGGGTCGGGTAACGAAGCGAAAAAGAGAGTAAGGTGACGATCGAATACCAACCGGAGAGAATCGTGACAGGCAGCAAGGCGCAGATGCCCAAATACACCAGCAACACTGTCCAAGTGTGACGCGGCTCCTGGCAGAAGTCCAGCTTTTTCCCGCTCGGTAGGCCACCGATTCTTGGCCCCTTCATCGTGCCTCGTGCCGCATAGTTTTCGCCTCGGCCACGTAAACGCGAGCAACACGACCGGATTACGGGCCGGCCGATTTAATAATGCCTCCTCCACCAGCGTCGACTTCCTTCCTTCCTTTCTTCCTTCTCGTCTTCCTTCCCTGTTGTCGCGTGACGAGGGATTTCGCAACCAACTGAAAACGGACCAACTTTCCGCCACTAACATTCCACCGTGTACTGCCTCGAACACACGTACACGCGCGAAGTGACTCGTTTTCTTGGTGCACCCTCACATCGTGGACACTTGATGCTCGAACGAACACTTTGCACGAACACTATATGTAGTACACTATATATAGATTGTACACGGCCGAGCTTTGTCGCACGAAGAGACGCTATTTACCTTTTTCTTTATTTATGAAAGCCAAAAAAAAGTTTGTTCGCTTGTCGCTGTGAAGAAGATGAACGAGAATAACAGATAAAATCTCGAAGCAGATCCGATGGATCTGTGTATCTGCATGTGCGAGAGAATATGAGAAAGTATGAGTGTACGCTTGGCACGTGACGTTTTTGCGATGGCTCCGTGCAAAACTCGAGATAAGAGCTCATTTACCTAAGGATGTGCTCCGAGACTAAAAGTTCCTGAATATAGCTTGCCCGAGAATCCAGAAGCTTCCTTCGAGACTCCTTTACAAGAACGACGCGTGGCTTCTACCAAAGTGATAGTTTTTAACTGCATTTTTATCTCTTAATAACGTGCCTGGCGTAGTGCTGCCTGTTACCACGGTATCTCGACGAGATAGAGGCTCGGTACGAGACTTTCGATTAGATTGCAGCTTCTGGAAAATGAAAATCATCGGCGAAATTAATGGGACACCACGTTTTTCGTTGAAATACTGGGCGAGAGAATCTTTTATTCTTAGATTCTTGGTGGTTGTAAAAACGACACACAGCAGCAGGATGTTTGAATATAAAATACGAGCTGTTTGAGTTTAATACGCGGCGAATAGCGTAAGGTTAATTGAATCTAAACGTCTGTAGCGAAAATTGAATGATAATACCGCAAGAATAATCCGGGGACAGAGTTTGATGTAATAGTGCCACGGAGATTTGCTGACACGAATCATTCATATTAATTTTCTAAGTATAGAAAAATTGAAACACTTCGTCCTTATTGTATCGAATAAAAATATACGACTATAAAATAGTCCTCAAATAAAAGATAAAATAATTCGGTCTAAAATTTTACTCACTGCTATCGAACGATATAACGAGTACAATTTTACGTCCCCAACTTGTCACAAACAAAAGTAACTGTTACACGCACATTCTGAATGTAAAAGAGCTAAAACACTTTGTCTGTATCTTCAGTTTCCAATAAAAGCACTTAACTGTGAAGCAACTTCAAACGATAGGAAAATTCAAGAATCCAATAAATCTCTTTCTCTCAACAACTCAACAAACTAACGACTAGATTTCTATCTCTGATTTATCAGAAACGCAAATGACTACTTTCCACGTGCGACCATTACTCACGCCCCTAAAACATAATCCACCAATGAAAAACCAATATTCTAAACATATGTAGAAATCGTTCCGTGTTCTCTCTTCTTCGACAAAAACATTCGATTATAATGTAAATTTTCTCAAAAAAAAAAAAACAAATAGAAGAATCTAATCTTGAGACTCTCGCCTACAATTCAACGAGCCAACGATACAAAGTTTCATCCCCAATTTGTCACGGACAAAAGCAACTACAACCTACGTGTATATGTGAACTTACAACCCCTTTAAAAGTGATCAGGCAACGAGAATAACCGAAGGAGGGTTTCGTCTCGTCAACAGAACGGAACCAAGTCGACCTGGCCTTTGAGACATCAAGATAAACCTGCTTGGAGTACCATTATCGCCTTGGGAAACGGCGTAACCCATTTCCTCGATATCCATAAATTAATCCGATCGTCGGGATCCTTATGCATTTATTGCCGTCACGTTAAGTGGCAGGGTACGCCGTGAAAACACAGTTTACCGGCGGATCAACTCGTCCGGATTCGAGCTAAAGCGAATCCAAGTAGGTAATTACATCGTCTTAATTAATTCTTCAGACTGTCGGCGGACGGCAGTCGGTCCTTTCCCCCTCGTGTTGGTGGCACGAACACGATCATGGGGCGACGACGACTTGTCACGTCGTGAGGACGAGGTAGAGTTATTCGCCGGAGAATAGAACGTTTCTTCGGGGCGAGGAACATTAAATTGCACGTGCAGCACGATTGCACGAGGGTACGGCAAGACACGCTACGATTTTGTGCGTGACTACTAGGGGATGAAAGCAGAAAAAGAGAGACCGTGTGATAAATCTTAATGATCGAACGTTTTCCTTTGCTTTTTTGGTTCTGTTATCCGTTTGATGTGATTTCTTTTTCCTTCTTTCGACAGAAAATCATTCATTTATTAAGGAATGGATTATAACTTCTTCTGTTTCTAATTTTTGTTCGGTTTGCAGTATTGAAACTGATTTTTCTTTTTTTACCTTCGAGATTACGGGGATACATTGCCATTATTTCTTCATCTTTCTATAATTGTACGAAGTTTAATGAAATTTAAGTGCTTCAGGTAGGAGAGATATATTATTTTCTTTTTTAATCGTGAATTTCTCCTTGAGTCTTTGATTTATATAAAATACTTTTTTTCAGTACATTTTTTTAATTTAATCAAAATAATAAGTTTATTTACATTTTTCAGCAATGATACGTTTACTGAATATTTACGTATACTGGTTGTTTCATTATATTTACTCGGTTTTTAATGGATGAAAAAGACAATGAAAATTATTTTTCTGATCATTGATCCGTTTATGGAAGGGAGAGTGGAACGAAAAGGGCACTTTAATCGTTACTGGTAAATATAATTTATCGCGTTGTTTATCACGCGAACGTTCAATCGTAAAAAGAATTAAACGACGTTTCACGAGGCGGAAACTCGTGATTTTAAGTAGAATACGTCGAATAGTAAAAATTGCCCTGAAAATTGGGTGGGAAGTGGAAAGCTCTGTAACACGCCACGATGGCGCAATTTTTCCATCAAGTTGCTATAAATACAGTCATTTGTCGTTCATCAAGTACATGTAGCCATGTTCTGGTATCCGATAAATCATCATTGATTTAAAATGTTCCGGCGAAAAAGTACGACGTACTCTGCGATAAAATTTGATTTACTGCATCAAAGAATGTGATGCCTCCCTGTGGCTTATCGTGTGTCTTATATTTATTTTAGAACGTCGTCAGGAAAATTACTTATAGCTAGTTGGATCTCGACACCGTCTGGGGACATCGGTGGATCAATTTTTGAAGCGCGTCATGAAACCGACGGGGAGGGTCGCTACTAAGAACAATGACGATGCTGATGCGAGACATTCAGTCGTAAATTATCCCTGCAAGGTATTATTAATTAATAGCCTTGTTAAGTCGCGTCGCGCCGTGCCAAGAGGTGCCACAAATTGGACACCCCAATAAGGGACTGTATCTATATATGTATAAGGGACATTTTCTGTATTATTTAATTCCTTTAAAAAATTATAAGAAGACACAGTAAAATAAGACCTTGGACGTAGAACTTCAGCAACCCTTCGCTCTCCAGTATTTGTTTTCTGAGAATAGAAATATAGTTGGATATGTACAGTGGCTACAAAATATGTTTGCACATACGTTATATTACAAATGTATATTATATCACAAATGTTTGCAAATATTTTTCAATGAAGTATCTTTTTATCAGTTTCTACATTTTATTTTCATAGTGTGAAATTTTTGTATTTGCAAATTAATTAACGCTGAGTGAAATTAGTATGTAAATGCTGTAATAAACGTACTTTATTTTTGTGGAAATACTCTTTGTTGCCGCTGTACATCGAACTGTGTTTTCCAACAATGACGTCTTATTGTACATCACTGTACAATTTTTTATAAACCTAATACAGCACCAACTATGTTAGAACGAAAGTTTTAAGAGATAGCAGGCGAATTTCTCGGCATGGTTAATGCAATTCAGGAAGAAAAATTCGCATAGATCTACGTCTCTGGAAGATCGCGTTTAAAACCGACGAACCGGTAGTTGAAGATATCCGAAGACAAAAAGGAGGATGGAAATTACGCGTCGCACAGGTGTGCACTGTGGAACATAAAGCTCGGAAACACGTAAATCGCGCGGTAGTGTGCGGAACTTGCATCCTGGATGTCGTCTGCGCGTATTCTCGCGTAGACGTATGAACGCGCGAACTACGACCACGCTGGGAGTAACGAAATTTTCAAGAATGACCAAATTAAAATGCAAAGGCTTGTACGCTGCGCTGGCTAGTTTCTCACCCCTGGGAAAGAGAGAAAAAATTCGAATTGGAAACTAATGTCTTGGCATAAATTCGGCAAAAATTGACAAAAGTTAAGGAACACGATAGTCAACTTGCAGAGTGTCTGTTGAGTTTTGTTTGAATTCATCAATTCGTATACATTCAACTCGAAACCATTTTATCAATGTGAACTTGTTATTTCGTCTGATTTAATATATTCCATTGAATTTTCTGCGATGTTATTCCTCAACTTGACAAACGAAATAAATAATAGAATGAAAAGTGAAAGAAACAACAATCTGCTCATCTTAAAAATCAAAAGAATTTTAAAAATCCGTTCGCCAGATAATTTAAATTCAAATAATTTCCAACCAACTAAACTTATATGAAACTTTATCAGCTAAAACAACTTCACTAACAAACTAAAAAGACTTTAAAAACTGGTACCATTAAAAAAAAAAAAACGAAAAAACGATTCAAATTTCAGCGTGCAGATATACGATCGACTGGCAAACAGACACCAAGCAAGGGCCCTTCTGAAATCAGAATAAACGTGGTTCAACGGAAAAAAAAGCGTCGAGGGTCGAGTGAACCGTCGTTTTCGCGGAACGGCATATCCATTCGAACGACTGTTCGTCAGGAGCTGTCAAATCTCACGAAATCTCCTTTCGACCGCTATTTATAGTGAGTTCTGGTTGACGGTAGGAGCTCCGTTCCACTGGCGGTTCGCGCGTGCATCGTTTTGCATTAGCCCTCTCGCTTCTTCCAGAGCCTCCTCTTTACTCCTTCCGTGTGTCGCGTCTTTCGAGTAACGGAGCGAGTGCAAAGCCCTTCTTTCTGTCCGGGCGTACACATAATTACCAAAGTTAATTAGGGCTTTGGAGATGAAAGAGAGTGAGAACGAAGAGCTTGGATGGTGACGCGACCAGGATGTATTAGCGAGCGGAAAGAAGGCAAGGGTAGCATCAAAACGTTGTGAAACGAGCGAAACCGAGCGAGCTAGAATGAAAAAGAGTTTCCCTCGATTTGTGGTTCGCATAATTTATACGGGAGGGAAACTGTGCTTCCTGGAATCAGAGAACCCTTAAGAGAACACGAAAAATACAGAATAATCCTTCAAGTCTGCTCATCCAATCGTTCTCCTGAGATGACCCGAGATGAATGGTATGTTCTAATAAATGTTATTGAAACATAGTTTTTAACTGTTTAGTTTTGGTATTCGATATAATTTTACCACCTGCCGTGTATGCTACGAGATATCCGAGGAAATACAGACGCGAAGAAGAAGCGAAAAAAGACAGTAGGTCGCAAATTCGAATAAAAATGTTCCACAATTTGATTGTCATTTAAGAATGAGCTTAGGAAAAAAGATGTACGCTCGCTATCAAGACACGATCAAGTTAGAATCTGGAGAAAACACGCTAAAACGTGTACGGTACTGAGGAATCTGTATATTGTGAAGAAAAAAAGAACATTATCTTACACTGCAGGAAATGTATATTACAAAGAAAAGTTCAATGTAAGTACAATTTAATGGTCAATGAATCAATAATAAATAAAAAATAATAAGATTATAACAAAGTGTGATTTCTGCCTCTTATGTTGCACACTTTTAATAAAATTCAAACGAGCGGTTGGCGCGACGTCAAATGATAAAAATAAAAGAATAGTTCAATTTATTTTCCTCTTTCTTTTATTTTCCTTTTCTATAGAATGCCGGTCGGTCGAAGCACATGGAAAGCGCGGTAAAATTGTGCGAACGGAAACGAAATACCATTGAAAGTTGCTGCACTTGGCGTCATTCTATTTCCCAGACGGAAAAATGGAAGGGGCGCGCAAGGGGTGGCCTCGCTGTCCGTCCAACCGTGTAAATTTCACTTTTATTCGC
This sequence comes from Bombus vancouverensis nearcticus, assembly GCF_051014615.1. NCBI lineage: Eukaryota > Metazoa > Arthropoda > Insecta > Hymenoptera > Apidae > Bombus > Bombus vancouverensis. Next base: position 8,065,045 of record NC_134921.1, on the reverse strand, counting down.
GAATGGCAATTTTTTATTTCGACCTGACTGTTTTTCCAGCGAATGCATTTCGACGCCGGCGTGTTTGCACAAAGAACCACCGTTGCACCGCGTTGCTTCAGCTACACCTATCCATACCGCCAATTTTTCCCCTAACTCACATCCCCTATCTCGCCCGTCAGCACACCGGGTCGTCACCCCTCTGTACCGTGTCCCCGGTCAGCACTTGAGTACTCGTGCAATTGGTTTTTCGTGTTCGAGCCACTCTCGGTGTCCTCGGAATCCTAATTTCGCGTTTTTCATTCGCCCTCCCGTGCCTCGTCCATCGTCCCATGGAAAGCAGTCTCGTCATCCGACAGAAACGAAACCACCGGCCTCTCTTCCCGCGATATCTGACGGCTACCGCGATTCTTTCTTTCTTTCTTTCTTTCTTTCTTTTTTCTTTTTTTTCTTTTGCGGTCAAAGTGAACAGAGAAATGAAATAAAAACGTCCTGCCGCTGGCATCGTAATCGGTGAATCGACGATATCGTTCTATCGCGTATTGTTTCCGCGAACGGGAAAAAGGAAAACCGATAAAGCTTCCACGTGACTTTACCTCGGCGTCTGTTTATGCTCGTAAATTCCAGGAGAATTTTCGACATTACGAGGAAACTTTTCTGTCGCTGTATAGCATTCCTCGAATCACTCGCACCGTTGTCTATTATAAAAGGAACACAGAAACACTGGCAACGAAAATTCTTCGCGTTCTTCAATCACCGTACCGAACGATCACCGCCGTGGAACGAATCGTAAATCGAAAAATCACGTTGTACATCCGAGAAGGTACGCTAGTTCTTCAGGTGAAACGTTGGATTTCGCGATGGTATCGATTGAAAAACAATCGAAGGGAGCGTGTATGAGGCGCGTGGTACCGGCATGGGCGTGTAAGAAGCACTAAATTCTGATGCCCCGCGTCCGTAGCTAGCCGGCCCCTCTAACAATAAACTTAGGTGAGAGACGAGAGACGAGCACGAGCACACGCAGACAGAGCGGAGAAACCGCACGCGTGACAAAGCGGCGCTCGTACGCGCGGTGTGCGTGCGTCAGCCACACTAGCTGGATCGTGGATCAACCACTCGAGACCCCGAGATCTATGGTGTGGGAGTGTCTCTGTGGGTACTACGGTGTGGAGGAAGCCGTATGCTGATCATCTGGACTCGTTTATTGGGCATTAAGCGTGTCGGTGTCGTTCGTGAAAGCAATCCGCTCCTTTCGACGCGGTTTTTTGCTCGCTCTTTTAGTGCTGCCCCAGGGAAACGATCTCTTCAATGGAGGAAGTTGACGAAACCTTTCGACTTTGAATACAGGAGATTAACCCATAAAAAGTATCATTGAGTTATAGATAATTATAATAATTTATGTTGAATTATTGAAATTTAGAGTATAATTTCAATTTGTATTTTATATTCTCCGTGTGAGAGATTGGCAATGAAATTATGTTAAATGAAAGATTCAAAAATTAAGTGATCTAACCCTAAATTGTTATAGTTCGCAATGGACCCAGTGATACCAATTAAGAGTTGAATTGGAAAGAAAAAATTGTATGGAAATACTGACAGGGAAACTGAATAGATTAAAAGTATGGAAATGTTGGTGTTCATGGTGCAAACATTAAATTAAGCTCCGGATTGACATAGAACCCATTTATAGAACGCCCACGCAGCTGCCAGTCGCGCGCGGACTGCACAAAACCTCCCGAAATACAGTCGTGAGCCGGAGCAATGTTTGTTCCTCCGGTACGACATAAAACAAGCCGCGTGCTTTCAATTTGGGATTCCTAACGAATTACCTGCCTCTTGTGCGCGAGTACGGAAGAAGATGTTAGCGAGAATACTCTTAGGAAGTTGAAAGTGGTCCAGAAAGTGTTTTACAAGTAGGTGACATCGAACCTCGACTTTAAACATCTTACTTTGAGTGAAAACCTAAATGCAACCTATTACAATATTTATGGATTTCTATTAAAACACCAGAATCAACCACACGACGTCGAAATAAAGATAGATGGTCAGGAATTTATTTTGGGGCTCGTCAGCTTAGTTTATAGATCAACGGAATGAAACCTAATTCAGGGAAGATACATAAATTTTATCGGTTAATGTATATTCTATACAGTTATTTATGGCAGCTACTAATTACAGACTAATGCGAATTTGAGGTTTCTTTTATCTAAAAAATGATTTTTATGAACTTGGTCAATTATGTAAAGTGATTCATATACTTTGCATGATATACATGTTCTACAAAGTTCTATATTTAAATTCCCCATAAATACCCCAAAATGAATTATTAAACACATTCTAACAATTAGTTTCTAAGAAGAATCAAGCACAATTAACCACAATACCCTGTATATATTCCCACATTCTTTAGAAAGAAAAGCAAACGAATCCCATCGGACAACAGAATTCGAACCCCGTGCGAAAATCAGGAACGCGTGGCAGAAAGCGCGATCGATTTCGCGGTGATCGGAACGTCATCTTCCATTCTTTTCTACGTTCTTTCCAAGCGTTGTTCGCTTGAAAATTACACGCGACGAGATCCTCTGCCCTGTTCTGAGCGAGAGCTTTGCTCGCTGGCGTGTACACCACCTTGAATCCCTGTGTTCTATTCACATTTCACATCCGTTTGCATTCCACACGTACGATCAGAACCGCAGACAGACTGATCCACGTTGGGCACCACGGTCCGGACACGATACCAGGCAAGTTCCACGTTGCCTGGATGCCTGGATGGTCGAAGAAAGAACGTGCAGGCGGAGGACGAAGACGGGACACGTGTGCCGGCATACGTGTGAACGTGCGGGGTGGAGCGTGGCGAGATATTATGCAGATAAAATATTCATGGTTATCGGGGCTCGCGATCGGGCACGCCTTTATTTTTCGAGATGAATAGAAATGGTGCCATCCCTCCACGACCCGTGGGATACAAATTCTTTGCCCGCCGATGACAATGAGGGTGAGAAAGGAGGTAGAAGAGAGAAATAGGAGAGTGAGATCGATGGACGGTATCGTAGAGACAGTGCGATTGCAAAATAATATCGATAACGTGTATTTATCGCTTTGGATCGTCGAAGAAAGATAACAGCGATAGAAACGATTCAACGCTCTGCTTTTTTCACGATTTCTTGGTTTTAACCCAGCTATCTGGTACTGGGTGATATAATGATAATACAGAAAATAATTCAAAGTTTGTGTCAGACACGTGATAAAAACGTATATGCAGAATACGGCCGAGTAACATGTACAAGCATGAGGTGATTCGTTATAAAGAAATAGGATTGTAATTCATGAAGTTATATAAGGACAAGGTTTTATCTTAATGCAGTCCCTTTAGAAAAACTTTAAATTATACGCGCTTTATAGTATAAATTTGAATACTCTTACACGTTAAGTGCCTTCTATATAAAGTATTAAGTTAAACGATATTTCTTCGTATCTCTTAAGAATTACTTAACTTTTTTCAGTTTTACAGCAGATATAATAACTAGACTGTAGATGTTTATACGTTCATGAGAAATTTAAGTATACTCTACTTAAATGTCATTTATTTCATTGTGTTCATAAAAGTATCGATTTGCATAGACATTCGCAATTTCATAACAACTGCCCTGAGACTTCTTTGGGTAGAAGACCGAAAACTACCTTTGTATAAAAACACACTGACTTCAAACGTTTCTTTAATTTCGTTTCGAATTGCCTGAACAACCTAATAAAAATAGATCAACGAAGGTGATAGATACGTTATCGAAAATCGTTACCATCGTTTCTAAAACCGTGAACCGCGTTACTCTCTATTATACGGAGCAACATCGTTTTCTAATATCCGATTGTTGTACGTACAGCATCGACGAAGGCAATTTAATCTTGAAAAGGAAACAGCCTTTACCCGTACTCGTTCGAATATTTTCCTGAACGATCCGGAAACGGACTTCGCAGAACGTAACGAGCAAGCTTGCCAGGAATTCGAGTCTGAAAGTGGCATCGTTAAATCGTAACCAGCGCATTCACCGCGCAATTTTCATTCGTTCGATTCTTTTGCGTGACACCATTAACCGACACGCGTTTCCCAAGCGAATTCGTACCTCAGTGCCTGCCCATCCATCTGTCCATTCGGTACGATTTCGATGTCGGATTATTTTCCAATGATGAGAGTCAGTTGATGAATATTTCATCATTGGTGAAATCACGCGTTTATTAAGTAAAACATACGGAAAATAAGGTAAGCTGTATCTTTATAATATATGTGTTATGCATAGTTTTTATCGTTCTTTATACTGTACATTATACGGTTACAATATAATTGTTATGGCATTTACGATAATGCAATTATTACAACTAAATGGATTTTTTTATCTCGTATCTTCTGCGTACGTGGCGTGAACATTAGCGTGACAAAACTGCGGAACAACACACGATTAATTATTCATTGCATGGCAATATAGGATCATGCTGGATATAAACGACGTAGAAGTTATACAGCAATGACGCTGTGTGATTCGACAACTTTATATTTCCAATAGCGAAATTGCACTCTTATGTCCATTGGGTCAACAGAAATAGAGAGCTACGAAACATAGAGCTGCGCGCAACGATATAGAGCTTCAATGATACAGTAATGTTCCATTGATTCGTCTGCATCAACCCTTATGTATTTTAATATTATATACTCTTAATGCATTAAGAATATAATTTTACCAAATGATTTTCCGCCAGCCAAATGAAACTAACGACTAATACCGAGTATTGAAATTCTCTTAAGAAAGGAGTTTTCCTCTGTCTTTCTCCAACTATAGAATAATATCGGAAACGACGGTTGGCCAGATCTGGTCGGCGAGTTAAGCGCAAGTTTCAGCGCGGAAAAACAACGATTGATTTCAGTAGACTACCCTAACAGGAAGTTTCGTTGGTTACGACGACATTAACGAGCGACAAAGATTGCCGGTGGCACCGTTTGGTACGCAGCATCGAAGGAGGAAACTTTTCCTTTCTTAGATCATATCGAATGCTTGGCCAGTTCATCAGAAAATCCGGCGAACTATCGACGCTTGCAATGAAAAAAATAAGCTTTTGCAATCGACCTCGTATTCTAAACTTCAAACGTTTAAGAATCGAGAAAAGATACTGTATAGATAACCAAAATAGTGAAATATAAAATTGAAGATATTGAAATGGAAGAACGTAGAAACGTGTAATCGAAGTTTATAATCGGAGTCGGGAAGTTGAAATTGTAAAATTCGTAGGATGAAGTAGCGTAATTGGCGAAGCAAATGAGCGGTCGTAAAAGAATGTTTGAAACTGTGGGCTCCGGCGGGAGATGATTAGCTGGATTTAACGATATTCCGTTGAATTTAATTGGCATTTTTGTACGTTAGACCGGCTCCCATCGAAACGATCCCCCAAGATTTGATTAAAGTCCTAATTTGCGTGGCCGGATATTAACTCGGCCGTGAAATATAAGTTTGCCGGATTAATTATCAACGGCTCGGAACTCATTATGGAACTATTGAAATTTTCATCAGAGTACAACTTCTATATTTTCCCGGGCGCAATAATCCTTCGCACTCGAAATTGAATTAAATGCACTTTTCACCGGGCAGCCGATGGATTACGGTTGCAAACGAACACGGACGACACCGAATCGACGCCGCACACATAAAATGTACAGTGACCGGCGGGAACACAGGCTCGTGTCGATCTGAAATTTATCTCGTTGCAGAAGTAATCCATGGATATTGGCGGAAGCCGGTACACGACGCGTTTTGAATTCTCCTATTTTTTTTCTCTTTTTGTCTTTTTTTATTTCCAAACCCGGAAAAAATTGTGTTCTTGTCAAAGTTACGAACGGGGGTAGCTACGAAAGACAGAGAAACCAGATAAGAATTCAATCAGCTTCGATGTTGTCCGCGTGTTCGACGTCCGTCAAATTAAATTCAATTAATTCCGTCCAAGTTAGTTACGCAGCCAACCTAAAAATTGCAGCCGCCACGGACCCTGTAATTAAGTCTGCTGTCTGGAAATAATTGGCTGTATAATTAGGTGACCGACAGACAGGGTGTGTAAATAATTAGGTACCTCACAGAATTTGGTAGAGGAGAAAGTAAATAATTCTCACCGCCGCCGTTGTCTGGACGAGCACAAAGAACCATCTGAGCAATTAAAACGCAACGTACGATCAAGTTGTCGCGTTAATAGCTCCGTTTATAATTTAATAAATGCTCACAGGCTATTTTGTGGTGTAAATTGTTCTCTGTCGCTGTCTCTGTATGTCTGTCTCTCTTAATTTCTCTCTCGATTAAATTGAATCACAATTAACTGAACTAAATCAGGGTAATAAAATCCTCGACGATGTCGGGAAAATTTCACGAACATAGAAAATAGCCGGTAGTAAACAGAGAGGGTTGAACCCGCAGGTCGATCCATGTCCCGATAAGACGAAAATGAAAGACGAGACACGGAACAGAGGGACTATTATGTCTGCCATGTGGAACACTCGTCTTGACGAATTCTATTCGCGAGCCTTCACGCAGATAATATCACGTATGCCAGTCCGTGCGTTAATCACGTAATGGTGGGAGACACTTGAAAGCTTCTACAATTTGCAGGTCGTCGGTATAATAATGGAGAAGAGATGTAGAACGCGAGGAGAACTTCAACTGCTCTCCCTGCGGTTCCTAGTTTATCTCTCTTTCTCTCTGTCTCTTTCCTCTCGGCGTCTCCTCTGCTTCTATTTATAATCCTATTCTCTTTATAAGCGCACAAGTGCGAAACGGTCTCGCGTGGCTCCAAATTAGACTCGTTATCACGATATAATTAGTACGGGTGCACGGTACCGGCACGAAATTTGGCGAATCTCGATACAACAATATTCCACCGACCATGTAGCCATATATATTTTTCGTCCATCGTTATAGAAACTGCAATTTGTCACAATTTCCGGTATCCAAAAAATTGTACGAGCTGATAATCTTTCGACGAACGGGATTATCTCTGCGGATAGATGATTCATCTTCATGACAGTTCTTTCGCTTCGATAGACTCTCGACGAAGATGTTCTCCAAGGTGACAAGATACAAATGTAGCTGTTTTAAGAAATTCGTAATTTCTATGGAATACGTAGTGACTCCAGTGTTTCAAAGATAACAGGATACAAATGTGACTTTCTTTTAAAATTCATGGCTTTCCAAAGAAATTCCAATCCTAAGACGACGGTTTCTTTCAAAATCGCGCATTCCATACGACAGATAGTGATTCCAAACTTTTCTCCAGTGGCGTATAGCGTCGATCTTCTCGCCTATTCCTCCCTTCAACGTCTATGAAGTCGTCTACAAAGCTTCCCACGACCCCGGTCATCGGCGACTGGTAGCGTGGCAATGACAGCGTACGCGACACGGTTGAAATTCGACATTTCCTCAGGAAATCCAGGAACAACTGGACCGAAAATCGCTGGGTTAAAGGGTTAATGGGCTTAACCGGAGGACCCAGTGGTCCTAGGTGTGAGCCCACGAGAAATGCGCGATGCTGATTACAACGTCCAGGGTGGTCGTGTTAAACAGAGGCTGACTTAGAGACACAACGACGCCGGTGCCCGCCGGTGTAATCCTTTGATTACAGCGTGTTTCGAGAGTCGGCTGAATCACGAGGAAGCGCGTAAGGTGATATTCCTGAATGGCACGGCCGGAAGCCGAAACCGGGCCGCATAAAGGAGGATATACAACGGGGGCGAGTCGCTGGTGGTTCACAAGCGTGCGGGCGCGCGCGCCCGCACGCACATACACATAGTCGCCTGACGAACTGATGCAGGATACACGGGAACGAACCAGCATAGCGCATCCGGTGTACTCTGGTAATGAAATACAGTAACATTATATCCGCGATATTCATCCGCGACGTGGTGTGCGGTTTGTCATTACATAGACGAACGTGTGTGTTTGACACGCCACTGTCGACGGAGGAATACGTGTTCAAGGGTATCGCGTGGCATCTGGATTAATCAGAAGAAGCCTTGGAGCGATGATCGTTAAAAGGAGAACTCACAGCCAGGAAATTTTGAAAGCTGTGTGCATTTCGCGAGTACATCCGGGACCACCCACGGGCTAGCCATTTTATAGCGGTATCGTTGATCGAGTGAAACATATGGTGGAAATCGTTGATTTGGTGAATCATGGTACGGTAGTGCTTGACTTACTGTCATGGTCATGGATTATAATCTTATGTGGACTGTTGTAGAGAAAGGTACAATGGCTCGCGAGAGTATTTAGAGTTTTACTTATCGTAGAAAGCTATTGTATGTACATCTGGATGTGGAATATTTTGGAACTTCATTACGTAGATTTGAAGATATGACAGGTGATCAATTCGCGATGTTTTGTAAGGAACTGGTAATATTACTTTAGTTATGTAGATTTAACACAAATATGTAAGTTATAAATCGTCTGATTATTTGGTTGTTATCTACAATTCTCGAATTTGTATGTTTCAATCTTACTGTTGTTTCATCAAGCAAAGAGACATTTAACGTTTCAGAGGTAACTTTTCTTCGAACGTAAATAATTGCTCAATGATAAAAAAGCATAATTGATTCGATAATGATCCAAAGAATGCTGGAGAATTAACATAAAATTGTAAAATCTATATTGTCTGTATAATCATACTGTCTGTGCAACCTATAACTTGTAATTTGTCAATTCCAGTAAATTATGGTATTGTGTTATACAAGAGGGAGCGGAGATTCATTCCACGAAAGTAATTCCAAGAACCGATGGTCAACATGTCACTATTGTAATTGATGTTTCACGTTTAAGTCGAATATATGAGTTGCCTCTAGGGACTCGAAAGGTAGATCGTATTTTGAAATTTCGTGATAGGTGGTCCGGACGTAACTAGGATTACAGGTAGTAGTCGTTAGAATTTCTTCGTGAAATCTCCGTTTCGTAATTGCGTAGCAGCGCTATATTGAAGGAACTTTTATGACGTCCATTACATTTTTCTTTCTTTTCTTTATTCGATAGATACAAGAGAAAAAGAATGAATAGGTTTAGCCGAATGCATCGTGGTACAACTTTCGAACAATATCCACTTGCACGCAAGCGGCGGGCCATACGGAAGCGCCATAAAGCTAATGATCCCTAAGTGATCCGTACCACGACGACATGATGATTGTTGTGTTAGGGAGGATGGGATTACAACCGAATAGAATGGAACGAGATGGAACATCCCATCATTATCCAATGATCTACGTCTCTTTAGTGACATGCATGCCACACCTCTTTGCATGTATCTGTCAGAAACTATACGATTTCTCCCCGATCGACCGACTACGATGAAACGAATCCAAGTTTGCTAATCTTGTTTCGAAATATATTTTTCCACAGCAAAATTCCCGATGAGCTCATCGATTTTTCCAATGTGCAATGTGTACAACATAGACAATATTGCGTATGGTATATTTTTTCTCTCGCCATAAGAAAACTGTTTGAGAATGCAGTTATAATTTACCTGTAATATCCAATATCCACCTTTCGCATTTCATCACACAGTTTTACGTTATCGTCCGCCATTTGTCTCAGAGGAATTTCATGTTTCTTGAATATAACGATCCAAAGACGAATGCAAACTGGAAGCTCGCTTTCCCAAGCGGTTCCAATGCCGTATCAGTATGTTTGCCGTCTAAGCCACTGTACACCGCAAGATTGTGCTTGGCTATTCATCAGGCTCTATATCCGGTGTATAGGATAGCCACCTGTATCTCGCTAAAGGGGATTTACACCGTTATAGATCATCAAGTGCGTGATCGAATGACCCTTACACGCCTGCATTCTACGAAAGAAACAATTAGCATCGGCACGATGATTGGACGGTTTAGGTATGTGGTTAGGGAGAGATAAATCATGTGGAAATTGTTTGGAATAAATTAGAAATTATATTTTGGGCTTCGCAGTTAGTATGGCTAGTGTTCGTCGAGATTGTAGACGTTAACGGTGGAATCATCGATTTATCTTATTCGACAAAAAAATGTTGGAACTATGAAATCGACGTGTGTTACCTGTAATTCATAACTTGTTGCTTTATTAACATTATTAGTAGATAAATTATTCAATAAAAAAGATCGGTTTGTAAAAGTTGTTTAATATAAATTCACCCTAACTAATAAAGAGGAAATGAGAAATTAAACAGCCGTATTTACGAAATATGGAAATTTTTAGAACGGAAGTAAAGTTTCCGCATTGTTATTTATCCGCGTTTCCGCCGGAAACGAAATATTATCAATACGTACGAAACATAATAAATTATTACGCCGTATTTCGTTGCCTCGTTGGACATCCATACAAATTTCGACGCCGCAATCGCAGATGCTCTTTGTCGCGCGAATCGGCAAATTACATAGATTGGATTGTTATCGAGCATCGACAAACTTCATCACGATGATCGTTGCGTCGTTTTAAGCGTAATACCGCATTTACGGCCGGCGTTAATCTCGCGAGGATCGTTCGATTGGAAAAAGCCGCCTCCCAATCGCTATTATTCCCTTCTCTCCCCTCTCTTGTTCATCGAATCACCGGATAAGAACATAACGATCCTCCCACTCGGAGGTTACATTCAAACACGGGATCCTCTCGACGTATACGTCCGGAAGGGAGAAAGAAACTATAAGAGAAGAAGGAAAGATGAGATCTCGAGAGAAAAGGATCGAACGTTGAAACTCTCCCTTTCTCTTGTCTCCTTAACAATGAAACACCGTTTTCAATTGCGTCGTCGAGGACGAACAAAGAATTGCTCATTACGTAACGAGGTATCGATCCGTTTAACGATCACCCTCCTCTGTTAGGATGTTCAGTTTGAAATCTCGGCTCGTGGTTATATATCTCTACCGCGATGTCAGAAATATAAATGTCAAGGAAACGCCGCGAGATAGAAGGCCGGTTGGCTTAAAAGCGATGTGACAAAGCGAACGCCGATCAACAACGTGTTGCAGAGTCACTGTACAGCCATAACTCATGATCCCAGGCGACTTTGGTTGCCCGGAGTCATCGTCCTCGCGAGAAGAATCGCTCGACCCCCTGCGGATAATTTATGGGGTGCAACCCTGCTTCGATAGCTGGCTTGTTCAATTTTTAAACGACCGCCAACCTGACATTATATACGGTTTCAGCGAGCACCAATCGGCCTAGATTTTTCAGCTGACGCGAAACATCGCGAATAGAGGATTCGTTGGAGGGCGAAAGAGATAAGAGATCTGTCTTGCGGCCATGAATTGTGGACATCATTTTTTTACGATCGTTTCACTTAGACAGGGGCAAGATATATGAGCGGGGACAGAATTTCGTAATTAGATCTATTATGGAAGTTATAGCGATAGTTTATTCGAGATTGTAAAAAGAGCACGATGTTAAGTTCTGTAAAAAGGCAATAACCGTAAAATAGTATAAAACTGGTAAATCACTCTTTTTTCTTTTTATCTGAAAAATAATATTGCATTTGAATTTCACACAGTATTCTCTGTAACACTTATTCTGCACGATTTTATTTCCAACCGATTGGAAATTGATTTTAATAGAGACTATATCTTGAATTTACCTTAAAATCTATTGTATTTATGCTTATCTTCTTGCGCTGAATGAACTCATGGAAGCAATTGTATACCTATGCAATGAAATTAAGAAATATACAAAAAGTGGAGTAGATCGGGCCGAATCATATGACGCGTGCAATATATTGCTAGTTGTAACAATTTCTCATTCTAATTCAACAGAGATATATATATCTGCCGAAAAAAGTGAATAACATTTTCCTGTCTTTAAATAAAACATAGAGAACATAGTGAGCAATAAAAGCAATTTTCTACAAATTGATTGCCACAAATTGATTGCTCAACAGCCATCTCCACTTACTATCTTTCACCAGAGTAATATCCCGGTCCATTTGAAAAGTGTTCGAAAATTGACAGGCTAATTGACAGACGACTGTCGTAAAAATTCTAAAGAAAGGAAGGAGAATCGATAGATGCATTAATAACGAAAGACAGCCAATTGAATTATTATACCAGGCGACAAATGTACAACAGGGAGTTCAGAGGGATCTCTTTAAGAGGGTTTCAGTCTGAAATATATCGCGCCGAGTCTTGGGCGGGAAATTTAGAAGGGAGCAGTTTAATATACTGTGTCGTCTGCGTGCTCAAAATGGAAATTTATTCTCATTCTAACGATGCCGCGTAGCAGGAAATATTGTTCATCGTTTCGAAGCATTATGTACCGTTAAAGGTGAACGTCTATTTTTCATACCAGCGGCTAGAATCTACGTTCAGCGTGACAGGGACAAAGCAAGATGGATGAAAATGAAGTTCTCCTACTGAATTTACATCTTCCATGGATAACGATATACATACGTTACGTGGTCATCGCGTGTCCTTCTTTCCCATAACGAAGATACGATCGCGTTTAGCATACCTTTTTCATAAACCTTCGTTACGAGTCTCTCTACCATGATTGTCTTCGATGTGTATAGTCTCCTCTATGAATCTCTCCTGTTAATAGCTCATCAAAATTTGATTGTGAGAAGCATGGTTCTTCGCTGGAGGAAAAACCAAATAAGGATGCCGCCGCGTATAAATATTTCATCGACTCGTATTAAGTCGCTTTGACCGCGAACATACGAAGGTTAGTGGCTTGTTTGAACCACGCATAAATCAACCTCTCCTCTCCTGGGTGAATGTTGCGCTAACAACGGTTTGCTCTCGTAAATTGAGAAATGGTTAAGAGGGGAAAAAAACGAGCATTCCTCGCGTGGAGCAAAATCAACCGGGATAATGTCATTGTTACGAAATCAAATAATGATTTATGAACCGTCCCGGGTATCTATCTTCGAAAACACCAGCCTATGGTTTCTGGGGAGTTGTCCTAAATTCTAAACGGAAGAAGAGAGTAGAAAACAACTTGTAGAACTTTCTATCAGGAGGAATTTTCTATCGTACGCTTAATGATTTCGACATTCGATATTAGATGTTATTAGGAGAGAAGAGGCTGGAAATAAATAGTTCAAAATTAGGATTTATTCGAGAAAATGAGAGATACAATGTATTGGATATGATGTTGTATTTGTTCAAGCATTATTCGTAACCATCGCTAATGGCATCTGCCAAGCGCTTTCGAACCCAACTACGACGTCAGCCTATAAAACGCTGTCTTATATCTTTATTACCCCGTCTAAAGAACCCCTGCTATGCTGTGGCTCACGTTCGACAGCTCGTGTAGATATTTCGGCAATTTATGTAGAAACTGGGGAGGTCTGGAAGAAGGGAAGTCTACACGATCGAGTAGTTCGTTCATGGCCATACTTAATGCCTTTATTTATAGCTATTATGATAAACTAGAACGACTCATGTAACTTACCACCCTCTTTGTGAACGGTTCATTATGTCAGACGTAAAAGAATTAGGTAATGATACTTGAAATGCTACAAAAAATGACATAATTTTTCGCAAACGCTATACATCGTCGATAATAAATGAATAAACACTAGAGTTACGAAGATTCTTTGCTTTTTCAATTATTAAAAACATGCATAAACTTTGGTAAAATTATTATTGACATTCATTCATAGAAACATGATTAAGCATCGTATAATCTCGATTGTCATAATATCAATTAACGAAACGATCTATTTTTGGAAAATCAATTAATGAACAACTCGACGATGAGAAAACTGGTAAAAACAAGGATAGAAACTTTCTTATTTAAAATTAACACTAGTAATGAATTAGTCAGGCAATTAAACAACAACAGAATTTTAAAAATTATTTGTACCCTTGCAACTTCAGTTTGTTTGCTCATACTCTTAGTTTCTTTATTTTCATTTCCATGTATCTACAGTACAATAGTATAAAAGTTAAATGCTCATGGAGGACTAGATTCCTGAGTAGCTACATAAAACTAAAAAAAGCAACATGAAATGACGCGATGACCCTCTCCAGTGTATGTACTATAACAAACGACTCGGTCGAGCCGGTAAAAAGATCTCGTTAAAAGGATTGTAACGAGAGTTCCGGAACGGTGGTGAACACCTTGTACATGGAAGTCCATTACAGCCTGGAAACCACCCCTCCGCAATTGCTAGTTCGCCAGTTCGGCCAGTCGGTGCCGATAAAAAGCGCGCCTCCGCTCCGGAAGGAAGATCGCCCGTGAACGCTTTCATTGGACGAAATCGTGGTCATTGTCGTGGACATTAACCCGATTTCGTTGGCCGTCACTCGGCTAGACAAGGGTTGTTCGAAAGAGAAAGAAAGAGGAACCAGAAGGAACGACCAGGACCGTCAATACGACCTCTGACTAATAAAAGAAAAAAGGAAGAGAGAACGATCTTTCCACCGAGTGACTTCGACGATCCAACTAGCTAGATCAACGCTATCGATACGATGCATGAAGCTCGTGTATTACCTAGGGCAAAAGGCGTTAATAGTGAAAAACGAACGAAGGCGGAGAGAGAGAAGGAAGAAGAGGATAAAAAAGAGGTTGAAAAGTCAAAAGTGGTGTGGGAGGGCCTTTATACCAATGTGAAGGAATCCTGCGAATTGGGGCTATTGAGTACAGTGGCATTGGACGAACGTAATGCACAGCCAACTAGTATATGCCTTTCACGAGCGGTCACACCAAAAGACTCGTTCAGGACTACCCAACCCTTTATCGTTATTGCACGTCCACCAGCAAGGGGTGATTATAGCAGAGCGCTGAAGGGGCTGGCTGGTGAGTTAGCCGCGTGTTTCCTGGCCGTTCGTCATTTTTAGTGGTCGGCACTCGTTCGCTCAGGTATTAAATTATATTTCACGAGGGTGATTAACGGTCCTGGGATGTATTATTAAACCGTAGGACCTTATACGACGTGGAATTCTTGCTGGACAAGATGGCACCAACCCCTCTCAGCTTCTCTTCGACGTTCTCTTTTTCTCGGATGTTGTCTCTTAGACGATCCCCTTTCTTGCCTCCTCTTACGCTCTTCTCAGAAAATACCTTTTACCCTCCGATAGTGTGCTCACGAAATTACTAAAAAAAGCTAGATGAACCAGCGGATTAGAGAATCAAGAAAAAATTGCGATTAAACGTATATGATGTTTATAAACGATTTGGAATATTTGATTTGTCCTTTCCTCGTTAGAGAAATATAATTATATTGCACTCGGACATTAGCCGTTGCTGTTCAAACACCTTTGAAAATGATTCTTCATCTACGTTATACGTCCTTTGCCGATTTAACGGAAGGCCTGTCGCGAATGAAACGGTGACTCTTGAATAAATTAAATGAAATTTTACTGATTAAAGATCAGGCTTGACGAGGAACGTGCCTCCTCTTTAAATCATTCCCCGCGACGCAAAACGTGCTGTACCGTTTATTTCTGAAGTTATGCACACAATTATGAATTCACATGTCCCGGCTGGTTCGAATTTCAGAGGTTTTTGAATAATTAGCAGCTCATTCGGCGTACGTTCATTGCGTTTAAATAGTAAAACGTACTTGTTAAAGGGGCGACAGAAATTTCATAAAGCGCACGATGCTCGTAGCTTCACTCTAACTACTGCATCCTGTAAAATCATAAACATTGCGTGTCAATGTATAAAACCGTTCTCCACTTTACTCATTGAAACGTATTTCTTTTTTTCAAATACCTCGATCGTAATTCGCATTTTATCACGATATACGTGTCCCATTCACAAGTATTAAGACACTTGCTAGATATGAAATAAACCTGAAAAATTATTAAAAAACTATTAAAAATCTTTAGAAGTTATTATCTCGTTCGAAACTTTAAAGAAACTCATATAGATTCAATGTAATACCTAATAAAAGCGTTATCAATTATGTATAATAAAATATAATGCCTCTATTTAATATATGCAATATTTTGATCAGTTTTATCATTCGCATTATTAAAATTTTAATTCAATCAAAATTAATTTAATTTAATATAATATAATTTAATGCTTATATCCGAGGCTTTTATTTTGCATGAATACAAAACTCTGAACGACTAATCATTTTAATGGTAGTTTCCATTAATTATAGCATTTTATAGACCAGTAAATATCCTAACATTTATAAATCGGAGTGTACGTGCATATCGTGATTGTTACTTATGGAAAAATTAAAGTATACCGATATGACGAGTTTCAGTAGCATGTTCCTGTCGCCACTACCAAACACAACTTGCAGTAATTTCACCTGGAAACCTTCCACGGTTGCCTGCCGGTGACAACTTACATAGAATCGCACCCGCAGGAAATGCGGTGTACACACACGATCCTGTCGTCCACAATTTACACTTGTCCGAAATATTGACAAGGGAAATTTTACGTTCCGCAATATTTTCACCGGAAAAATTCGCAAGTATAACCAAACCGTACGCATCTAGGAAGAAATATTAATTCTAGTTTACTAAGAAACATGTGAAAAATGGAATTTGGTGACGTAGTTTATAGGGAAGAATTGAGTTTCGAATTTTAGAAATTAGAATGTGCGAAAGAGAAGTGCATGGCCAATCTAGGTCTTTGATGCTGGGATATATTGCGTAGATCGCAACTCAATCAATTTTTCATGCAAACCAAAAACCAAATCCCGTTTGATCAAAATTCAAACAGTGCAAGACCGCTACTTGAGAATAATCCTCAACGTTCCCAAAGGATATCCTATCTTGAAACTCCGCCTAGAACTTGACACCTCTGACATCCACCATACATAAGAAAACTGACACGCAACACGTTCAAACGGAATGACAGCCCTTTAATCAAATGACATTAGGAATTACAATCTGCGCGAAATCCTTCAAAAGACGAACATAGCGTATCTCGTTTCCTTAAAACAACTACTAGATTCAAATTATTTTCAACGCATCTCATTTATTTTAATTTTGATGTCGAAATATTTTTGTAACCCCATCTCTTCTATCTTCAAAACGCGGTATAATAAAAATTCCGAGATATATTTTTTAAATAGTACCAATAGTACCAACAAACGGCAAGTTTGAAACGCGTGAGTACAGGCGAATATTCAACTATAGCAAGGGATAATTCGAAGATTCGCGGAGAGTTATTCTATTTCTAGACGAGGCAAATTTTGATCGTGCACTGGTTAATTATACGCAGGAACGTGTACAGACGTATATTTGTTACGCATACAGCTACTCTAATTGCATCGATTACTATCCTCGGCGACTGAATTCAACGAGTAATTTATAACTTAGAAAGAGGTCGTAAAGAGAGTAGTAACTAATGATATCGATATCAGACGTTATGTGCTCTACTATTTGAAATATGGACGAACGACCTCCGTTTCAGATAAAACAGCTCGTGTTTAGAGGACGGAACTTCCATGATTAAAGTTACTCACAATTCTCTTCAAAGTTAAATAAAATCTCTAGAAAATATAATACGTACATTTCAACAAGGAATAAAGAACGGTTCAAAGTTGTTTTAAAAAGGAAATGAAAATTGTGTACGTTCCTTCTCGATACGATAAAAAAGAAAGGACACTTTTTACTTCCATAGGAACGTATTTTATTTACAAGATTATACCTCTGTTTTAAACGCGCGATTAATGGAACGTCGAGGGTTTCCCGATGAAAGGTAGACACCGAAAAGGTTTTCACTGTTGCGGGACAAGTTTTACCGCAGGGTTCCGCGCGAAACCACAGGAACAGAATTACGAGATGGGTAGGAAGACGCGAAAATCGATTAATGGTTGAACTGCCATTGCGGTTTTACGACAAGAAATCGATATGGCTCCTTTATTAAATTGGCGCAAAGGATGAAGGAATTCAATGAACATAAAATTTTAGACGCTAGAATCACGGTTTTCGTAATTTTCAAAACAATTCAAGTTTGGTATACTGTATCTCACAGAACAGGATGGATATCGTTCTTATTTAATCTCCATCAAAAATATAAATTATTGTTAATACTATTTTACACTTAAATGATCAGAAAAAATATGGCACAAGGGACAAAATTTTTAATTTGAGGAAATTTTGGATAAAGTTAAATTCTAATAGAAAATTCTATACACTTCTAAATGTTAAATTTCTTATACTATATTACAAAAAATATAATCTACGAAAGTACTACGAATGACAAAACCTTTGATTTAAAGGAATTGTAGATAAAATTGAAGTTTAATAAAGAATTTTGTTTGCTTTGAAACATTAAGACATATTCCTATACTTGTTAGGAATTGAAAATTCATAACAAAATCTTGTATTTGTAAAGGGTGGTTGGTCGTGTGGTAATTTAATGACGAGATTACTCGATATTGAAACCGTCAAATATATTTTAAAATAATTATAAATACAGAGACGACCGTAGATTGCTCGATACTGGTCGTTAAAAAAATGTTCGCTAAGACGCTTGGTACTAACTGTGTTGTATGTGTTGATCGCTAATAAAATCGCTCGAGACTGAGATTGAAAAAACTGGTCACTTTACGATCGTGTTCCTTTATTTGTCTGGTCGCGGGGGTACCGGTAAATTTCCATTCGCCTTTGTTAGACGATTACACGTAGCGGCGACATTGTTTTGCCTGGAGTTGGTTTATTATTACATTATGTATATCCTAACGATATTGGTACTCCGAGGCAAAATAACAGCGTGGTTCGAATAGTCCTCTAGCTCATGTGTCGCTACATATTTAAAAAGGAATATACTTGTAACACCTTTTCACTGAAGGTCCTACTTTATTTAATTAAATGGATAGTATTATTAAGAGAAACACTAACTGATTATATTAGCATTTATTATGCTATAATAGTATGGAGACAATATACATTAAAAACAGAATGAAAGCACGTGTTGAGTGAAGAACACGTGACTAACAGTTTCGGCGGGAAGTCAGCAGCGCAGTAATAGCACGTGTGTAGCGTGAATATAACATGATGTTTCTAACCTCAATTTCTATATTCCACAAATAAAAGTTTAAAATGTTAGAAGAGTATTTATTAAAACATCACCTAGTGGAACTCGAAGAGATTTTAGATAACGCAGATTCTAGTTGCTACTACTCTATCTATATAAAGTGGGTATTTTACAATTGCATTTACTCTTCGTATGATACGAAGGATACTTTCCTTACAGCTTCGTATCGCTATTCGAGGATAATGCGGATGTAGCACAGAAAATTTTACGATATCCTAGATATTACTTACCATTCTGTGACGAATCGGTAGTGACAGTACAAGAAGAAATAGCAAAACCAGAACAAATTATTAAAAAAAGGGTAATAATGACCACTATATTAGTTTTATTAAAATTTTAATATTTTTAATCTATTATTTTAAGAATATATTTGGAAATAGGTTCGTATTAGAGTTACTGCTGTGCCAGTCACACTGGACCAAGGACAAATTGGCCAATTAGTTTCAACAAGTGGCATCATTGTTAGGATCTCCCAACCAACAATATTAAAAACTGTTCAACGAATGAATTGCAAAAAATGTAAACATGTTACTTTTATTAAAGTAAGTGTACTAGTAAATGTACTATATACATTTTGTAACATTTGTTAGCTGATAACATAAATGCTATCTACTTCTAGTATGAGTGGGAAAGACAGGCTTTTGAAGATATTACAGACTGTGAAGCATGTCATGCACCAAAGCTCACAGCTCTGCCGGGTTTTGAGCTAGACGATTCCTCAGATTACCAGGAAATAGGAGTCCAAGTATATTATCACTTTAATTTTATAGTTATCTCTTGTCATGTTAATATCATTAACTTTCAATACTCTTGATTAGGAAAAGGGTAAAATAGACTCAAATAAATCGTTGACAGAGGAACTGAGAATTATCTTGCTGGATGATTTAGTTGATAGATGTAGGCCAGGAGATCATGTTGAGATTAGGTGAATAACTTGGTTACCATTTATATATGTTACAAATAAAAACTACTCCTTTTAATTATAATATGTCCTACACTTCTTCCCTAGTGGTATTGTGATAAGAATATGGGGTCCCTTAGAGGTCGGTGAACGTTTAGAAGCAACAACTATGATGCTAGCAAATAGCATTGTAGTACGACGCAAGATATCCGAGACCTCTTCTTCGCAAGAGATGAGAGATGTTTTTAAGCGTTATTGGGAAAAGTATAGCGATAATCCTTTGCTTGGTAGAGACAATATTATCACATCTATTTGTCCACAGGTATCGATTTATTTACAATGTAAATGAACAAAAAAAAAGAATAATAGAATAGAAAATAGATATATATGGCACCATTTATACAAAAATTATTTCAAGCTCTATGGCATGTATACTGCAAAATTGGCGTTAGCTGTAGTTTTAGCTGGTGGCGTGCCAAAGTGTAACGAAAGCGGTAATTATGCATCACTTTTGTTTTTATTATCTTCTTAACATAAAATACAATCACATTAAACGAAACAAGGAACACGTGTACGAGGAGAACCTCATCTTCTTTTGGTCGGTGACCCTGGAACTGGCAAATCCCAGTTGCTTCGTGCAGCATCTCGTTTGGCTATAAGATCGGTTCTTACGACCGGTGTTGGATCGACTGCAGCTGGTCTCACAGCAGCTGCTGTCAGAGTTAGTTAATATACACTATATCTTCTATTTTTAACAATTAATATCCATATCATTTTCTTCGTACACGCGTATATGTTACAGGATTCAGAGGGCTGGCATCTAGAAGCTGGAGCCCTAGTATTAGCCGATGGAGGAGTCTGCTGCGTAGATGAGTTCACAACCATGAGTTCAGAAGATAGGACATCCGTTCACGAGGCTATGGAACAGCAAACGATATCAATCGCCAAAGCTGGGTTAGTTAGCACGTTAAACTCAAGATGTTCAGTGATCGCAGCCATTAATCCAGTTGGAGGTCAGTTTACCGATGATGAAGAATGGGAAACGAATTTAGGTGATCCTCTTTTATCTCGTTTCGATTTAATCTTGCTTTTGAAAGACAATAGGAATGCAGGATGGGACCGGTTGACGTCCGACCATATTCTGAAGGCTGCTTACGAAAAGAAAGAGAACACTATTCAAACGTAATAAAAATTTATGCAGTCGATTCTTTTGTTATATACTAAATCATTAATTCGAGTGAATGTTTCACAGAGACTCGAAAAATCACATAGAACTTTTAAATACCGAAGACTTATGGAAAGAGGATATATTGCGAGAATACTTGGCCTACGTGCATTCTTTACAACCGAAACTAACAAAAGAAGCGGAAATGGTACTTCGAGCGACTTATCTTTATCACAGATCTCATCCAGATAGGAGGGAAGAAAGAACAACAGTTCGACTTTTGGACAGTCTTATTAGGTAACAAGAGACAAGACATTTAAAGCATTTTTTGTTTTAAACATTCAGCGTAACAATTTTTTTCAGACTAGCCGAAGGACACGCTAGATTAATGTACAGATCGGATATAGAAATTATGGATGCTATATTCGTAGCGAAATTAATTGGAACGGGATCTACGGACAAGATCAATCTTAGTTCATTTCCAATAGATCCAATTGCAACGTATCGATCTGAAGGTGCGTTTGTATTTTTATAATGTATACTTTGTTTGTCGAATTGAAAGATAAGCTTATCTAATCATGGATCAAAATTGATGATTTATAATTCCGGAATTTTAGGTAAAATATTGTTGAAGACTATTGGTTTACAGAATCTGGAAAATTTATTATAAATATTTATTATGTTAAATGGAAAAATTTTTGTGCTAATCATTGGTGTGAAAGAGATCTCCTTTTTTATGAGCAAACTAAATTTTTATTTATCGCTTTTCTTTTCTTTGCTTCTTACATAAGTAAATGTACCAGTGCGTATTTATAAAATTTAAATAACATTTCTTTCTTACTTTTCTTTTTTTATACAAAACGAAGTCATTTATTGTTCATTGCTATACAATGAAGGTATGTAATAATTATTGCAATCAATTTAAACAGCATTATATATGTAAAAATATATTTAAAGAGCACAATATCTTTGTTTGATTAGTCTCAGTACATAACAAAGATCCTTCAACCACTCTTTTCCTATATTTCTGAACATTTTTTACTTGACATAAACTTTCCAGTTCATTGAGACATTTAGATTACACCCAATTAGGTAACAGCAACGATATAAACCAATTTTCATACTCTACAAATAATTTATCGATAATTAATAAATAATTAAACAATATGTAAAAGTAATATTCGGTTTCTTTTCAAAATATCCATTATCTATATATATTTATATATATAATATTTATATGTATATATAGTTTAAACTTTACAAAGTTATAGAATATTTTAAGGATCTAAGTAACAAGTACTTAATTTAAAGAAAGGCCATATAATGTATATTACACGATTTAAGGAATGTGTAGGACGTTATTAAAGGTAGACAAAAGGATGGATGCCTTATATTCCCCTACCATCGGTAGTTAAATCAACGTTCCGTAAAACAAGAAATTGAAATCTATACTCGTGGATACAACATATTTTCATGTTAAATTAAATTATTTTGATTTTCAACACAATCGAACGCTTTCCATTTATATAAAGCCGCACATGATTACAACGTCATGATTAAAGTGCCACTAAAATACAAAAGCTAGTAAATATGTTCATGTATATAGAAGCAATAATATAAGAATTAGTGATATGATTATTATTAGCTCGTTTCTTTACTAGATGATAAATTATTTTGTGACTCATTTTCAATCAATACAAACAAAAAGGATATACACATCATATATGTTTTAAATAATACACATACATACCCACATAATAATTGTGTTAATCCGATTTAAAATACTGTTATGGGGAATAAAGAAATACATAAATCGTTAAACACTTGCCAAGAGTAAATTTGTGATTATTCATTTGAGATCTTTCGATAAACGATACGAATCAATCATTTTTCGGAGAAAACGTGCATGAATAAAACTTCGAACGTACCAAGAAAAAAAGAAAAATGATTTTATGAATGAGTAGTATAATTTTCTCGTTTTCACTGTAAGAATAGAATCTTCTATGGAACATTATAATTTCGAGTCCCGAGTAATGCACATTATTAAGATGATCTACACATACGATTTTACTGAGTAGTAAAACGTCAGAGAGTACCTGAAGAATAAATCCTGGAGTGTTGTGAAATCACTTTAATAGCGTGGTTGATTAGCAGCATTAGCCATTTGGGCGCGGACAGCAGTAGCAGCGACGTTACTTGCCGCATTTTGCACATGTTCATTGCGCAAGAAAGTTGTGGCGAATTCTTGTTGTGCCTTCGAAACGCTCGCATCCGACGAGCGATATATGCGATGAATCTATAGATCATATTTTTTTGATATTTTACTATTTAAAGATCATAAGTTAAAAACATGATAAAGACAAAAGACGATTTTCTTTTTTGATATGTTATCAATTCGATATCAAAAATGGCTTTACGTCTGATTTTGTACTCTCTTGAATATTTAAAAAACATTTATAACATCAGTTATGTAAATTAATATTAGTGAAATTAAACTAGCATAACAACTAAATTAATATTATTTGTAGATTTATCATAACATCGTAGATTTATTCCTTTCCTAACTATTATGTTTTGAAATGCTGTTTAATCACTATATTAAATAAATATTAAGAAATCAACAAAACTGGACTTATCATATTTTTCTTCTATGTTCTCCATTTGCAAAAATTATTTTTCAAAGCTGAGGAAATTTGACACTATACCTTAGTTAATAATAGCAGATCTCCGCATGCAGCAAGTACGAAACAAAGAGCAATAAGGAGCAGTAGAAAGCCAAGGAATATTCCTTTAGCTGTGTTGTCGAACATCGTGATAGCAAGTATAATACCGCTGTGATAATAAAATAATTGAAACATTAACATATTATCTCTAGAATAAATCTGTATCTTTGGGAATTAAAATATTACCAAGTTCCTGAGCCAGGAATGCCTATGGCCTGAATCCCTGTGACGATTAATTGAAAGAAGAAGACGAAGAAAAATACCATGAAGTTAAAAGAGCTATCGTTTCTAAAAGAGGAAAAATATATTGAATAATAACACTAATACTGAGACATTGATGTATGATCGATTACATACTTGAAAGCCTTGTATGCTGGTCTGAACCAGCATAAAAACGAGAATGGAGTAAAAAGTATTAAATACAATATCCCAAGACCAAATGTTGAAAATGCTCCGGTACATAACAGTAGAATAAATCCACCAATAACGTTTAGAATTAAAATACAGCCGTGAACTGTAATTTAAAATTATTTGTTATTTACTATACTATTTTATTCATTAAAATTAGATGCAATACATTAAACTTACACATCCATAAACGGTATAGTTGTCTGACTACCTTCTGAAAATCTGTATGAATTTCCACATCGATATCTTGGTGGAAGCAAGGTTGGCAGCAGCATTTGTCAGGTAGAGGTGGCCAATTGTTCCTTTTTGCTTTGAAAACCAAGTATTTTCAATTGTTAAACAATAATAAAGGAAATATATTAAACATTGACTTGTTATATTTTGGACTCACGATAGTATGGTGTATTCCTTATGTCTTCTTCTGTTCCTGCTTTCCATCCTGGCTCTGATCTTTGCTAAAATTTCATAATTTTTCAAGACAAACTTAACACGATATTAAAATTCACTATAAAATATTATAAAACAAAACTTCATGTACATTTACATCTGAAGTAGGGGATAATGTGCTTCCAAGTGATGTATTCACTGTTTGCTGTGGAGTACGGGCATAATTAGTTGCAGGAGGTTCCTGATTTGAAGGCTGAAGTGTAGCTGGTTGCTGTGTAGCTCCAATACCTCCATAGATGGGAGGATTTGATGCACCTCTGACTTGTGCAGTTCCTTGTGAACCTTGTTCCGCGAAAGGATTGTAATCTTCTAAACCCCTATTAGCTGGAGTAGAAGATACAGCCCTTCTTATCGCAGGATCCTATTTAAAAAAGTAATTGATTGTTAACTGCTTCTTTTATATCGCAGTCAACCTTCACAAAGAAAGTTAAATATACTAACACTTAAAGAATGTGTATTTATAGAGGATGTCTATATATAGAGTCAACAGCAATTCAAAGACTTCCTTTATGGCATACATGTCTCTTTCACAATAAATTTGAAGCAGTAATTTTTTATTTACAAAACAATAAAAAATAATAATAATAGTATATATATGATAATCTTAGTATCATACTTAACATACATAATAAAGCACGACTAAAAAATAAGGCATACAAATATCAAATAATTAAGATACTAATATCAAGACATAATAAAAGTCTTCGCCTACAGTCTTGGCACAAAATAATAATAATTCGATAAAACACGTTTATTTCGATTTGACAGTTTTACAGGCAATATTGAACAAGATAGTACGTGCCTCGGGTCTAGCCGCTAATGAAATACTCACTGAAAATGGATCATTGATATTCGGTTCCCCAAAAGGATTTTCGTCAAAGCCGGACATCTTAGCCACTGCTCACTGAAGTGTTCTTCAATGCACCGTCAAAAATTAATAAGACTTTCCTACACTCAAAATATTCTTATCTAAACTTGTCTATACTTGATGATACATTGCGTTGCGGTTACCTATGGTATCGTCGGTACTTTAGCCATGTAGCATACTACAGATAAAGCAACTCCTGCCACGTCTATCGCACACATGTTATGAACGATTCACACGCCATTTCGAAACATTATATCTAGTTTCCAAGACGTTAGTAACATAATTATTTAACACCAATAATAATCACAGAATTAGAATAATTTCTTCAGTGTAATACATATGCATCTTGTCTTTGAATTTGCATAACATTTCTAGTTATTTATTTTAATCCTTTAAAACAAAAAATTAACATAACAGAATGAGTAGTTCTGTGCTATATGAGGAACTTAGGCATTGGAGAGGACAACCGTGTTAGCAGTATATATTGTAATTCATAACGAAATCTAAATACATATATACATATATATTAATTAATGTAAATTTAATTTAATTTGAATAACATCAAATTACTTAAGAAAAATGAACTAAAAAATGTTTTAACTAGGTATTATATTCATGCAAACGTACAATGATCTATATATATATATGATCTATATTATTATTCAAGCAACTATATATAAAACCTATATAATATCAACCATATAACAGAAACAATATAATAACAATTATACCAAACAACTATATAAGCCGATTATTTCAGTACATTTTTTCAATTTATATTCTCAAAACCAATAGATTTCGAAAAATTTCTTGAACTTATTAATTGTACAACATGTACTGTACAACATGGCTTGTACAAAGCCAACAGGTAAGTATATAAAAAGTAACTATCTACATAAACACAAAAATTTAAAAAAACTTTTACAAAACATTCACCTGTTTACAACGTGGTGATACAAAAAAAGTAAGATGTGCTTATGTATATAAAGTAAATATACAAGGTAAGTCGATAAGCTAAGTATATAAACTAAGTATATAAACGAAGCATATAAGATAAATGTACAAGGTAAGCATATAGGGTAAGCATAAACGGAAAGTACATATAGAATAAAATTATCAAAAAGCGAATAAAAAATATGACTTGTAAGGAGATGGAACGCCAAAACTCTACATCAAACGGGTCGCCGAATACGGCATTTTTATCATATATCAAATCACATATATATATCACATATCAAATTATTTCATCTTACGGAGCTGGATACATTGTAAAACATTAAAATGAAGATTTACAGAAGATTTACACATTACAAGATCTACAGAAATTACATACGTACATGAAATATAAAATGGACACTATATTTTTTTTATCTTCTTCAAATTCGTTAATATCTTTCCCCACACCTGCACATAGAAGAAATGCAATGAAAACTATAGGAGACCGGAGTGGGAAATTATACAATCCTATTATAGCGAACTTGAAATGTTATAAAATACACGGATCTACAGACATAAATAGGGTGAAGTGAAACAAAGGCAGTTTCATAGGTAATAGGACTGACGCAGGCGCAATCTGTATGATAGAACGATAGATAAAGTAGCGTTATAGTAGCGGAACTACCAGTCGCTATGCGCTTACCCCTGTACGTGAAGTGCTTTTTTGCATTGATTGTTACCCTGTGTCGTGCATTTTTGCGTAGAGAAAACCGTTGGAAAAAGATTCTACTTGAATTGTCAAACGTATCTGATAGGGACAGTGGACAAGAAATTTAAGAAAAAATCCAATTTCTCTACGGCAATGAGATGGACGGAAGGGGCGTGATTATTTTTAAACATGTACGCCTATCTTCAATTCATTTAAATAAGAAGAAAGAAAACCGAATTTAGGAAAGAAATATTCGAATAAATTGTTTAATTACTAACTTAATATTTCCCTGTTTTAATCGTTTTTAAAATAAATAAAATTTATAATTAGTATAGGGAGGATAATTTAAAGTTTGAAATTTATTTTGAATTATAAATGTGTGCAAGAGAATTATAGCATATTATAAGTTGTAAATGAGTAATCAAACATTGTTTGCAGAATGGATGTAAGTTCACTGGTACCAGCAGGTTTTCAAGCGGGCCAAGTGGATCTGTGCGAGGTCCAGGCTGGTTACAATAAATTCTCCGAAAATTTGCGAAAATTCACGCCGCAGGCTATACAGTGCGCGATCTTTTGCGGTGGCTCTAGATGCAAATATGAAAATTCGAAAGCGTGGCCGCCAGTGCACATGGCGATACAGAACATATTTTCGCATTGGTAAGGTCACGATAAAAATTTATGGAAACCTATTCAAATTTTATTTTTCATATTCGCGGACTCGCGTATAATAAAACACCTGTTTTGTATCCGTATGTCGAACTACAATTTTGCAAATCTGTTCGTTTTTATCTTTATTCCGAAGAGAAATTGAATCGATTAATATCACGACGCGATAGAGTACCGTGAACAGACGGAATTAATCTCATCATGGAATCTAATATGTTACTCGTAAATTAACTTCCTTAAATTTTAATTACAGTAAAATCTTGATTACCAGAATACTGGACCGATTAATGGAAAATTTGGGGATGTTTATTTGAAAAAAACGTTGGAAAACAAATGTAAAAATTAAAAGAAATTGTTTTTCATTCATATGGTTTTATTCTTGTTTGATATTAGTATTTCTTAAACGCTTTGAAACGAATAATTTTTTTTATACGAAGATATTTTAACAAAGTTATTACATGAACAGCGTGTCATAATAATTATTTTGAAATTAATTAATTTAAAATTAATTTTGAGTACTCGAGCTTCTACTGTACTTGTGAACAATATTTTTTGTTTGATTAAATAAAATAATTAGGGACAGTTTGTTCATTGAAATCTTATAATATTGATAATGATAATTCGATTGTCTCCTAAATTGATTTAAAAAAAAAATGGTAATTATTCCAAAGCAGAAACATCTGTTTGTTTGAATGAAATGATCAGCAGCATTTATTGAAATTCTCTAGTAACGATGGATCTGATTTTCTTCTACAATGATTTTTCCTTTTTTCTTATCTGTAATGACTTCAAAATGGTAATAACGCCAAATTCTATTTGATCAAATAAAGTGACTAGTGTCATGAATTTGGAGGTTTAGCAAGGAATGTAAGGGTCGATAATTGTTCAGGGTGACAGACGACGTACTCGCGATGGCACGACCGAACACCGCACAGATAATAAAAAAGGACATAATCGCACAGTTTCAAGGGTGGAGTATAAAAACCATAGTAAACCTACAAACGCCTGGCGAGCATGCAAGCTGCGGTGGTCCTCTCGAAGAAAGTGGCTTTACTTATGACCCGAATGTCTTCATGAAACATAGCAGTAGGTATTAGAACGTTAAAACAATTGCTTCAACCATAAACACAAAAATAGAAAAGAAACATTGCATCATGCGAACCTGATTAATTAAAATGTACGAATAAAAAAATCAATTACGAAGTTTCCATAAATTGGAAAGTGGAAAAAGAGATGACATTGAAGGAGCGGACATTAACCACTTACACATTTCATAAAAATGTATGAAACTTGATTAATTCGAAAGGTTCATATTTTATTTGAATAAATATCGTACATGATCGATCATAAGTTACATAGTGTTGAAAAGTACCTCAAAATAAAATTAATATTTAATATTAACTCCTTTATGATCCAGGTTTTGTACATACAATATTATGTTTTTGTGAAGTGAATTAAATTAATATTAATTCAATTAACTATAAATATATTTGTCTTCGGTAAAATGGTTCCAATTGTACTGCATTATAAATTCTTCTTTATAAAAACGTCAGAGAAAAATTTTTCCCACAACCCAAGGAATATTCAATTCAGAAAGGGTTAATAGCATGATAAATAGAATGGACAATAAGGGTAATAAAAGCATTAAAATACAGGAATTACATGAATAATAATTACATATTTAACCGCGCGACGAAATTGAGTTATACGTAAATGAAGACTAAACTTGTAAAACAGTTTCACAGGAATCAGTGTCGGTTCTGGTGAGGTAGATCGAAGAAGTTTAGCTGTAACATGCAATGCAGCAGAATCGTGTAACCATGCAGACGAAACAAAACTCAATTTCGTCCACGGTCATATAAATATTATTTCTCGAATCACATTTCCCTCCCCTTAAATACCAAAAGATGACAATTCCGTAATTACGACTTGGCGATTTGTTGCAGTTTACTATTACAATTTCGCGTTGAAGGACTACGGGGATGCGACCATGAGCAAACTTCTGGATATGGTCAAGGTCGTGGCCTTCGCTGTGCAAGAGGGAAGAGTGGCAATTCATTGTCATGCCGGTAAATCGATTCTTTTCGATAGGCGCACCGACCCAATTTTTATTTTTACACAGTCCCTTTTCGCCAATAAATAGTCTTCGATTGTTCAATTTCTTAATTTAAATTGCAATCGTTATCTTTTTAAATTGATAGGATTGGCGTGGAAGAGTTTATAGGAAGATGTTATCGCGAACAGAAACGTGCAGTTCCTTCTATCATCATCGTTTAAATAAGCCTTTTAATTCAAGACAATGAAGTCATCGACGTTTTAAACGTTCCCCTTTTACTTTCACACGCCCACCCTTTATCAACCGACGATTTCTAACCTTTGAATGTATCGATTTAAGCCACGTGTGAGACGCGTTCATCCAGAACGAGACCTGTTTTGGTGCATTGCGTGCTACAACACGCGGTGTTAACCCGGTGCATCTGAATTTTCGCATTCATTACGATCTTTCTTAAACCTTTAGCCGAGGACCGCAAAAATTATACGTTGTATGGGCTACGTGGAGAAAATAGGTAGTGTAGGAGCGGTCTGTTATTATTCCCAGTTCATATCGAGAAGCTCCATTCAATTTATAAAACAAGAGAAAAAATTCGTATTATTCTTTAATACTAGAAATATTAGATTCGACGAAATGTTTATGTATTTGCTAAAAACACGCAATTGCTTTTAGCGAAATTGATATTCACTTTTACAGGAATGAAACTTTCATTATATATTTATTTATTTTCATGCAGATCTATATTTATATGTACACAGCTAAATAAGTGGAATCTTTTACAACGAATATTTTATTTCAGATATTTTATATACCTTTGTATATTATTTTTCATAAATACACAGATATCCGCAGCTAAATTATGATCATCTATAACCGTGAGCATATAAATAGGAATATGTATTTTGTTTCCACACTCGTGTAATATAAACATATCGAAATATACACATACCGTATTTATTTGTATTTATTAATTGATATTAATACGTGAAATGCGTATTAAAAGAGCGTTTTGGAAAAAAATATATCTGAACTATATCGATAAAACATAATTTCAATTAAATGGTCAGAAGTACTTATACCTATTTATATAAATGTAGCTTCAACCCTACTGTGGTACTTTATATTGCAACTAAATGAATTTCTATTTGTAGAATTTTCATGTCTCAAACTTGAACTTGTTTCAACAAAGAAAAAGAAAAAAAGAACTTGTAACGTTTCCAAAATAGTTTTGTCATAAAATTGAAATAGGAGATAGTTTTCTGAAATTTAGGAAATCTGCTAACGATTGAAAAACGCTATTGCATCGAAAGTAATCTAACGAACACAGCGTACATTACAGGCAGGAGATTCTAGTATTGACACATAAAACAATATCCTGATCCAATGTTAGATAAAACTGTAAAAGTCCTAGCACCCTTTCTTACATGACTAATTCACTAATTAGATAGAAGCGTGTTCTTCAACCATAAACGTTTGTTAGCTTCAGTTCTTTAACCAAATTTATGGGCACGAATAATAGATAAGTAATGATAAGAAATTGGGGCGTGGGCGGGGCGGGGAATTGCAAATTCCACATGCAAATATTCAACCCTGCAATTTTCTCATAAAAATATCTCGCATGTATGAGGCTACAGCGATAGACAAAAGTATTCGTACGGTAAGAATGTAGAAATAAGAATAATAACATTTTCTATATTATTAGATATACTCAAATATCACTATGTATTATACACAGACACTTACAGTAAAACAGATGTACACAATTTAATTTTAATTTACTTTAGTTACATTTGTTACTCAGTACTCTGCGTATAATATACTTATAATATACAATTGCACGTATTTAAATATGTTTGATATAATATATTGAATATATTTAATAAAATTAATAACATACGAAATATTACTTTTCATTTCTACATACGAATACTTTTGTCTTTCATTATAATATATGACAGTCATATAATTGAATAACTGTTCTGTTTCCATCAAGAGGTTCGGCAACCTCGATGCAACTTGAGCTCGATCGTATCGATCGATTGCTTCCTCGATAACAAGGTCCTGCAGGCCATGCATGTTTAACGATCATAAAAATTACATTTTCTTCATATTCTCCATATTCTTCGCATATGACAAATCGACGCAAGGATAGCTCCTTGTAAAACTACAGACCTGATCATTACGTACACGAAGGTATCCCAGTTCCCATATAACATGATATACTGTAATTATACGAGAACGTTTTTGTCAGTGAAATAATTTATTTTCCACGGTTCGTTCCATGCACGAAAACGGTTTATCGCCAGGAATATATCGAATTCTTTGATCAACGAATTGCCTGGTTGCGTTGTCAAGCGACGATTTAATTGAATAGTCGAAATTCCACGCGTACCTTGTATGCACGCTCTGCAACTTAATTATGAATCATGGATACGTGTTACGATATCCACGGACATCCACAGACGAAACACAGTTTATGGTTATTATCAAGTGGTTACACGTCGGGCACGTCATAACTCTTGTTAACCCCGGAAACAAGACCGAGTACGATTACGAGTTCCGCTTCCGATTCATGGCTCGAGCACGAGCACGAGCACGAGCACGTAATTTATTTCCCGAATTAGGCACGATCGATAAGCAGTCCCGACCTATCCTTTAAGGATAAATATTTCATTTGTCCAGGATGATAGGAAAACTCGTGACATTATTAAAACGTAAACGCTCGAGTCAATTGATTTTACAAGCTTATTAATTTCTAAACTGATCCTGTGAAAACTAGAAAGTCAGCTTATCAGTTGGCAATAATTCGTAATAAATGTTATAAAATTCTTTTCCTTATAATTGGAATATCATTTTACCGCGCGTTTGTAACTCGGTGATATTACTGAAAAGTAAATGTAGACTTTAGAATTTTTTAAATTTCTAAAGTAACCACCACACTGCGTTTATATTTATTTCTTATATTTGTTATGTATTTATAATTCTTATACTAATCGTAATAATATTTTTATTAGTTTACCATTATATTTTATTTCTGTTTCTATTGGAACAGATTCAAGGCTTTAATTAACATGGATTTGGGCTAGCACAGGTTCTAAAAATAAAATATGGAAATTTCTGAATCTCCACCAAGCGATTAATCATACATAGTTTAGACAAGTTTAAAGGACATGTACCTTTTTCAGGGCTGGGCAGAACTGGGGTTCTGATCGCGTGCTACCTTATTTACAGTCTTCGTGTGCGGGCCAACGATGCCATACGATTTGTTCGTATGAAGCGGCCGTGCGCGATACAGACGCGGGGACAAATTCTCTGCATCCAAGAATTCGAGCACTTTGTGCTTCCACAGATGATAGTTTTCCCTTTGAATAGCGCAATAGGCGATCGTAAGCCTTGCAGCCTGCAATCGCATCTGAAGAAGCAACACAACGTACTACATGGATACGAGCAACGTACATTCAAATACGTACCAAAGGTTCTTTTATGCATTGCAAGAATCACAGACGTCTTATGTCAATATCAGAAATATGCGAATTCATAGATTATACAAATTTACATGTGAATATCGTACGACCGGACTATTTACTAGTAACATTTTGTATTAATGTTTTATCCTATTTTTGTTATAGCATGTTCATCGTCTTAATTTGTATAAATAAATTAATACATGAGTCACACTAAGAATCGCTGTATTGTTCTTAGTTACTCATTTACAAACACACTAGGCATAAATAAAATATGTAATGTTTATGATCAATACAGAGGCAGTCTAACTTTATCGTTCTAAGATATTAAGTGAAAATATTACTTCTCTCGATTAACATCGCCTTATAATAAAATAATATTATATCTATGAACTTGATATTTAACAAATAGATATCAAAAAACAATCGAGAACATCGATGGATTTGGCATAAGACGACATATCGAACGAACAACCAAATGATTCTAATTAATCCTATTAAATTTCTCCAATAAATTATTTTTTAGATCGTATTCACGATTTGTGAACGAATCCTTCAATTGTGCGATTGTCAAGAGGACAATTCTCCGTGTGAAATCACGTACACGATTTCCAGTACATGTTTCACGAGAAAATTTATATCTCACGTTTTGGAAAAGTTTAGAGATAACAAAGGAAATATTAAACACTCTTACTCGTGGGCTGACTCACTCGCCGATTCTTACGAATGCTCCAGTAAGAAGTTAAAGGAAAACTGAGTTTCAAATGGTCTAATAAATTAAAAATCTTTAATAATTTACACGAATTTTCTAATTGTCCACTATCCAGGTACGACGAAAGCGTGTGCAAGTGGTAGCCAAGCATCTTCAAGGGGAACATCCGATGATATTGGAAGATTGAGCGACGTATTTTGTACATCTCCGGACAGTCCATCCTACGATTCAGCTTTTCCAGGTGCCTCAACCTAAAATAAAATCATTAAATTAGTATAAAATTTAATTTAGATAAAAAAGAACGCTACCTTTTTATAGTGTTGGATGACAACTACGTGGACGACGTGCTCGGTGATGGAATTCACGGTCAGGATCTCGCAGATAACGACTGTTACAAAGAAATTCAATCTCACATGAACTTAAAAGCTGCTGCTCAAAATACAGCTCTGGAAACCGTGAACACCGACGAAGCAATCAGAGCTCTGATCAAAGACACCGCCAGTTTATCTGACAAGACGAAGAAACGTCTTCAGGATTATCAGGTTGAAGGATCGTTTTTATTTCGAATTAAGATATTCAGTGTCGAGGAAGTGAATTGTCTTGTGATAATTTTCAGATGGATCTAAATCATAGATCTACGGCGTGGCAGAGGCTTCAGATGGAAACTGACTTGTATATTCTGTCAGGATTATTATTTGAATGGCTAGAGACATTGAAACATCCTTTGCTAGACGTCGATAGTTTGAGTTATATCGTCGTCTGGAATTCGAAACCTCAAAGATGCCTGGAAAAATTGCATAACCCTAATCGATATTTGTTGGAATATCTTCTACGATTTATTAGTCGTTTGAGACCGATGACACCTGAGAGCCAAAGCTTGATAACGAAGAGGTTCATGGCTGCGCTCACACAACAGAGTATATGGATCAAGAACTCGTTTTATCCATCCAGTAAATATTAAAAAAAAAGATTCCTATATTTTAACTTTTTTATATCGACTCCTCTAGGTTTTTCGTAGATTGCGAGTGTTTATGCAAATTAGGTATATTCTTATGAAACGGTAAAAAAGAAAATGGTAATTCAGCAAGGAATTTCATTTATTAAATTTTAAAACGAATACTCCACTTGGCGTATCGTAAATATATTTGAATACGAGCATCTTGTGCATTTTTGCATTTCGAAATTTCCCATAAGAGCGTAAGAATCTGCAGTCTGATCATTAGGAAAGAACAATTGTGTGTAACGCAATATGTATATGGTGGAATTCTTTCACAGTCTGTAAAAAAGATTCATTTTTTAAATGATTTTTATTATCACGTAGAAGTAACAAGTTCGCTGTATCCATATGAAATAAAACAATCGTTGTTTCCGATAATAACAACCTTCGTGGGTTAAATGATCTTATGAAATAGGAGTAGTATTCTTTGGACTAATATTGTGCTATCGTGTTTCTGAATCGATTTTTCTGCATTGAACCGGCAATTACAATAAGGAAGATCTTATTTAGAAATGCCGTTCGTGTGTAATTTTATACCACTTGGATGTTAAACGCGACATTATTGTTCTTTCTAGAAAGGAGACTTTCTATGCACCATGAATGATATCTAAAAATATATTCTCAACTATCGGCTCGGTAAACGAAAGAGAGGATATTGCATTTCTCTTGTATGCTTGCCACTTTAATCCTATGCTATTTGCAAACAATGTAGGTGCTCGACAAAGGAAGAACTACTTATAAACTCGACTGCCAACATAAAATGAATAAGTATCCTTCGTTGGTGATTGTTTCATATTTCATGAAGGCATGACCATTTCCCGTGAACCAGTTGGCATAAGTATTCATTGTTGTCCAGCGTGCGCATCATACAACTGATCGCCAGAAATATTGATTCGTCGAACATGTCACATTGTTCTATTTATATTATCAATAATCGCGATTTATGTGCGGTGGGACTCGTATCACGAGAGACCTAGATGTCACGATTCTATCTAATCTTCTACTTTAGTTCCGGTCTCTGAATCGAATAAATAAATTATTTTATCATCGTGTAATTTATATTAATATCGTTGTATTGTAGATAGAAATTTTCCGAAGCTACGACGAGGCACGGCAGCGAAATTGAACGAATTTTTCATTAGAATGATGATCTTGATAGAGGAAGTAAACACGCAAGAGATGGAGAAACCATCGTGGACTTCGAAATTGGATTTGGCGTCTAGTCAATTGGAAGAAATGGGGACAGAAGCAGCGAATGAAAAATTTAGTTAGAGCAAGAATAAATGAACGAAGAGTGTCGAGGATCTTGTTTAAGATGATCGTAGAATAGCGTCTATAGCAGTCGATTTATAATATTTATTTTTACAATGTTCCATGATTAATCGTACAAACTACTCGAATAAAGGAAAATATTTTAGTAGTAACAAGTATTTTGTCTCTTATTTATAATCTAAGTGGCAAGATATCGGAAGTTGTAAATCATTCTATATTCAAATAATGTACAAATGTTTTCCTCGTCGAGAGAGAGGTCTTTGCACTTTCAATTTGCATGAATAAAAATTTTTATATATTTTATAGCAACAATATTCTTTTAATTTAATATACAAGTTAGTTTTGTAACGAGTAAATAAAAACCAGATTTGTATATAGCCCTTTACCCTTTAATTAAGTACCTGTCAACATTTTACTTGTTTAATGTTCTATAATTTTACACAAATAAATCTTTAATAGTTTTTTGCATATTTTACTTTACTTTATGCTATGTTGGTATGTTATACATTATCTCATATGATATGATATTGACCAAAGTTAAAAAAGACTTCTCTTTGCCAGTACCGACGAGAATGAAGTGGATCGATGTTACCAACAGAGAGCAACATAAATCAACAGATGGTAACAAATTTACCGAAAAATAAAAAAGATAAAAATATTTTTATTGTGATGAAATATGATAATATTATGATAATATTAACAAGTGATTTGAATTTCATAATCATAAATTAACATACAGTAATAAATAACGTCAGCTCGTTTAAAGAAACTTATGCGAAGAAACTGACTGAAAGGAGATTACAATATTTGACGAAAAAATTTATCGGATTACTAATTGTTTGCAATTCTTTTATTTAAATATGACAAACAAGGAATTCGGAAACAAACAGTTTAGACAGCTTTGGATCCTCATGTTCACGAATTGCTGTTTTATTAAGTATGTATATTCTTTTCAAGACGATTCTATTAGATAAAGACTTAATTCTAAAGCTTAATTCGAGCTAGAAAATGCGATTTCTTAAGTGTTCTATTTACAGTATGATATAAGTCCTTCTGTGATCTAAACACATATAATCGTAGACACATTAATTTACGTGTATAAATCTTGACGTACCTAACAAGATCATATCTTTCTTTTTCCCTTTGTAAGCATATACAAACGATGTCAGTCTTATACAAAGAAAGTACAGTGAAAATGATAACTCTCGTTACTTACAATTACAACTACTTATAAATCGATAAATTGCTATCTCGCTACCTTTTTTTATTGAAAAAAAAGGTCGATGAAACAGTTCAGAGATTGGTTTTCTTTTAGTAACACATTTAATTTCTCGGTAAAATCGGTACATTTTTACAAGGCAACTTATTATACAATACTTAATAAAATAAATCCAGACAGATAGGGTTTCCTAGAAATTTTCAAATGAGCTAAAGAGCACGGATCTTTGCAAATTTCTTTTTTTTTTTATAAAGAACTTCCTCGTTTTTCATACGGCACAGGATAATACTGAACAATTCGAAAAATCGTTCGAGGAACAAGAAAGTTCTAAACTCGAACGCGTTTCCTGTATACGTCGTTTTTTCATACTTTTTCCACTTTTTCTTCTTCTATTAAAAAATAGATTTTTCTTCGCATGTCCCAATGATCCAAGTAATTTCCATTCGGCCATGTGTTTTTCGCGGAAATTTTAAGTGAACACACGCAATGGGGAACACTTTATAAAACAATGATTTCAATTCGCGAATTGATTTTTTGTAGAAAATAGCGATACCGTATTCTTTTTTTTTTCTTTATATAACTACTATATAAAGCGTTCGAATCTATACGAAAGAAACATTCAGCGAACGAAAATATCGATTCAGCACTGTTCACTCGATACCTTTAATTTGATATGATCGCGCTGGTTCGTCATTACTTCGTAACACAACGAACGCGACGTAAGATTCATCTTTTTCATTCTTCGACGTAATAAAAAAACAAAGAAATATAAATCGCTAGGCGAAGTATTATCTGGCCGATAAAATGTGAAGATTTCGATGAACCAGTGAATATAGTAACGCTAAATCCCGTCTTTCCTACGCCCGTACAAAAAAATTCGAACATTCGTTAATTCATTTTACTTTACAGACCTATTCGAAATATACAACAAACATAACAGGGAACGTTTAAACATGTACAATATAGAATTATTCGCAAGGTAACAGCGGCTACTATACATAAAAAAAGAAACATTCGTGAAATGAAATAATCACGATCTTCGTGCTACGTGAATCGACTTTAAATAACTTCGTATCTATACGAAATCGATCGATCAAACGTCCTCCATCTTTTCATAAATTTTCTTTGTTCTTTTCTTTTTTTTTCTCTCTCTCCTTTTATTTCGCTTGCCCATTCATCTTTTATTCGCGACACGACCAATCGTGATACGATAAAACGAGAAAGTGTCTTCTGTTCGAGCTGCCAGCTCGTGAGAATCAACGGTCGTCGTTTTTTCTTTGTTTTTCGCTTTTCTTTCTTTTCTTCGGAAATTCGTGACTTTAAAAATAAAAATTAAATGCAGCCGGGAGATACGCGCAACGCATTGTACGTGTGTATAGTGTGTCGTGTTCCTTCGTATGTGTATTTATAATTATATTTATATTTATATATATAGACTTTTATATAGCACACTATCGATAAACTCATTCATTCGCAGAGTGACGCAATATTCGCAAATCCCTAATGCCTCGACAAAGTTCCATTTTTCTTCCAACTATTTACAGGAGAGTCTTTCTATGTTATATCGTGTCCTTAAATCCATTATACACAATACATGTAGTCTTAGATTAGTAATAGTAGCATTACGTGAAAGCGAGCCCAAAACGGCACCGGTCATACGCGATACATTTCACTTTCTCCATGAACACTTTTCTCTTATAAACGTCTTTTCTTTTTCACTGTTTCCCTATTACATTTTCTCTTATTTTTCACTAACGTCTTCGTTTTCTTTGGCATCCAATGTTCGATGACGCACGCGACAACTACACACACTCGCATACACGCTCGTTCCACGCTTGATCCCTTTCTCTCTCTAATCAGAATGTCTGATCACTCGCGAACGAGAGTTACGGATGTCGAAAGATGATGGATCCGGATTAGAATAGAAAATCGAAGGATGTCTCGTACAGGGGAATTATTATGAAATAATACGCGTGGGCGAAACTTAACTTTGTCCTAAAAGCTAACTATGTTACATGAGGAATGGACAGAGTATCTAACACGCAGGAATGAACGAATCAACAAATTGCAAAGAAAAAAAAAAAAAGGAAAAGAAGAAAAAAGAAACTATAATCGCGACTACTGTGTCTCGTTTAATTTCCAGATAATCGAGCGACACGATCGATGAGTTTGAAATAAATTGAACGAATTTTATTCCGAGCTAATAAAAAATTCACACGATGCTTCTCGCCGTGCTAATATTACTAATTAGAGTCGATCTAATATGGACGTCTCGAGATTAATATCTTTCTAACGGAAATAAAACGGTAAAGATATCAGAAAGACAATATCGATCGATGGGATTCTTACGATTACTGTCGCTCGATAAATGCTGACAACGATCGAACCCCCCCCCTCCCATCCCTATTTTTTTCTCGCGATTCTTCGTCACTGACACGCTAAACACAAATCGCCACAGCGACTCAGGAAGAGTCTCTTACGTCGAGCAATTAATACCCTGACAATGTAACGGATCCCCGATTCTTCTAAACCTATCTACACGTTCCCGGGAACGAATTAATTTACAAAAATATTACAAACAAACGTATAGACCATCTGTGTATATATGGCTACAGGTCGAACGGAATAATATCACACACACGATCGTCTCCCGGTCGCTGCAGCGCGATTAAAAACGGCACGCACGATTTTTACATACATTTAGTGGCGTCAACGACCATTGAAATAATAAATTAGATTCGATAGCAGGCGACTCGCCAACGAGTTGCCTTCGGCAAAAATTTCTTTTCGTACCGACCTGAGCACGCTTTCGTTTAAACTTCTGTGTTTATGTATATGTATATGCGCGTGTGTGTTTGTGAGTGTGAACGTGTATGTATCCAGGGGCTCGAAGATCGACGAGTAACGGCCCCCCAAACATTTATTTTCCTCGTTCTTTCGATTTTTGGACGCGACAGTTACCGTCCAGGAAAATTGGACGCAGTCCCATTTCCTAAAAATTCGGAACCGAGCATGATTACGCGGGTTTAAGGAAAGGTTAAGGTTCAATGAGGGTTTGTCTCAAGGATCTGTTGGATAGAAAACGGAGAACAGGGCCATCGACATCTAATTTCCTTATAATTTCCGAGATACGTATACGTATTAATATATGTATATGTATATGCGTACATGGTAATTTAATTTATTTATAAGTGCGTCCACACACGGCATCCGCTTTCTTCATTTTTTTTGCTTTTTTTTTATTATTATTATCCCATCATTTTTCGTTTGCCCCCTCGATCGTCCTCGATCTCGTTTACTAAACTTTCTTCATCGCTCGATCGATTTTTTTATTTAATTTATTTTATTTTCAGTCACTCGTTATTTATCCCTTGAAAGGTCCGAACGATGAAATATCTAATGGGTAAAATGATGAAAATCGTTAGCACGAGCGTGTACGTTCTATCTCGACGTCTATGATCGTCGATTG
The DNA here is from genome assembly GCF_051014615.1 of Bombus vancouverensis nearcticus. Taxonomy (NCBI): domain Eukaryota; kingdom Metazoa; phylum Arthropoda; class Insecta; order Hymenoptera; family Apidae; genus Bombus; species Bombus vancouverensis. The sequence goes on along the minus strand of NC_134921.1, from coordinate 8,024,071 downwards.
TTTACGACACTACTTACATTTAATTTCCCCTAAACTATACAGTGATTAGCAACAGAGCAGCGAACGAGTACGCCGGGATCGCGGCCGTGTTTCATACTCGGCACACATTTTTCTTAAGCTTAGGTTGTCTGATATAAGGGAAAGTACCTTTTCCTTTAGAATCACGTCGGAGGACTTTTGATACTCGCGAAATTCCTAATTTACCACGAACGATATATTTAAGACTAAAGTGTCAGTCACTCCCGCGCGTACCCAGAACACTGCTATCACCACAGCTTCGTTATTTATTCCTTAAACTTAATTCCAGCCTTCTCTATCTGTTCGCCATTCTTATTATTATCTTTGAGACGTTCTGCGTGTTCCATTCAACGCGTCTTTTTTTTCTTCTTTTTTTTCTTTTTTTCTTTTTCTAACAGTTCATGTAAGAAATTTCGACTAAGTCAAACGTGATTTCTCCCATAAAGAGTAGACCTTTACGTGATCTGTCTTTTTAATTTTAAAATTAATTTTTATTCGATCAGGATGGATCTACTATATCTTCGAATTGGTCCAAAAAATAGACAGACGCGATTAGTACACGCAGAAACGCAGTCGTACACGTAGGCACCGGCGCGATAACGAAAGTAGGAAACGGGCGAGGACTACTCGGGGACTATAGATAGCACTGTCTTCCCTCTTTTCTTTTTCTCGTGTGTTCGTTACAGAATTATCGATTAACATTATCCGCCGAGACGCTACGAGCGAGATCGCGGATGCAATTCGTTTCTTTTCGCCCTTATTCGGTTTACAGGCTAATGCAATGTACACGAAGGAGAAAGAGAGAGAGAGAGAAAGAGAGAGAGAGAGAGAGAGAAAGAGAGAGAGAGAGTGTTATATGTATATGTATATATATTTTATATATATATATATGTATATAGAGATATATACGCGGTTCCGAAATGAAACGAAATTGAAGAACAGAAAATACAATCGTTGTTCGCAATTGCTTGAGTAAGGATATGGATCGAATGATCGCGCCGCCTATATCACGATATTCGCCGATTCTCGTTTCGACGTTTCGTCGCGATCGATCACGCACACAGTAGTAGTACGTTTCATATTTTTTAATTTTTTTATTCTTTCTTCCTCTTTTGCCTTTACCTTTAAAGGGCCGCTCGATAAAACGTATCACGGCCTTGGATATGATAAATGGGGATTCTCTTACGAAGGAGGAGTGGAGGGCTGGGTGGTCCTAGGGGCCTTCATCGTCTTCTTCGGAGTCTTTCTCTTCTTCTTCTTCTTCATCTTCGTCAATTTTTTCTTCTTCTTCACTTCTTCGTACACCTTCCTTTTTCCCTCTTCGTTCATCTTACATATTATTATTATTATTAATATTATTATTATTATTCGCGCCTCTGGCTTCCCTGGTCTTGGCCATCGATCGACGAGGAACAGAAGCTACTTCTTCTCGTTCTTCCATCACGATCGTACTTCGACGCGACAGCTCGAACCTATTCGTTCCTCGAGGAACGATACTACGCCTCGATCTGATCTTCCGGGGTCATTATGTCGGGCGCCATCGACAGGTCCTCGGCCATGTCTTCGTCCTGTCCTGAATCGTGCCCGTGACTCTCGGGATACTCCCTCTCGTCCACCTGATCCTCTTCACCCTCTTGCTCCGTCGGCGCGTCAACCAGCTCTCGTTTTATTAATCTCGTGAGCTTGCCCCCCTCCGGGCTCTGGCCCTCCTGCTTTATGTGCACGGCTGGTTCATCCAACGGTGACCTGTCGATTTTGCGGAGAAACTGCTCGGTTACGTGTGCCGACACCATCTTCTTCGGGACGCTATCTTTTTTGGATGCTGTCTTTTTGGTTAGCAGGATCAGGTTTGGGTTTTTTTCATCTTCGGCTTTTTTCGTTAACGCGATTGGATGAGATGTTTCTCGGCTGTTTGGTATTACGAGGGTTCGAGTAACGCGTTAGAAAGGAGATTTAGAAGATAGTTAGTAGGGAAATAATTGGTTAAAATGGAATTACGTTGATTACGTGTCTTATGAGACTTGGATGCTTTTACGAGCCAGTGCGATATTACCAATATGATGAAGAATGTCAAGTACAGAAGTTACCAATACTCATACGTCTCTTTTTAATTGAAACGTTCTATCTACCAAATGGAAGAAAATCAATTCTTGAACCACCTTCGGTTTTCCTTATTCGATTAAAAATCTTTAGGGACAATTTCGTAACCGTGATAATGTACAGTACTGTATGTGGTACACGTAAGGACGTACAGAACAAGTGAAACAGTGCGTTAACACATTTAAGCAGGGCTGTATATATGTGGAAATCAATTTTGAATTTTCTTTTCTCCACTGTGGTATGTGTTGAGCGAGAAGTTACAAAATTCCACGAGTACGAGTATTGCAATTGCAAAATGAAATTTATCTAACAAGGTTCGATATCGCGTATATTAACGCATCGTTGACTTACTAAACCATAAATAATTGATTTTCAGCGAAATTGGTATCTATTTTCCATTATTAATAATCGAGAAGAAACCTTTTATTTCTTTTACCCAAGAAAGACATTAGTAGCTACTGATATCGTAAGACAAAATTATCCTGTGTTCTTAAGACTTTGTCATGGATATCTTGTCCAAAAATTCGCAAATATTCAGTCATTTATGAACGATAATTTAGAAGGATCGGAGTAGAAATAGTGATTCGGCATGTTGGAAAGAGGAACGTAAACTTTGCACGTTAAAGACTCACTCACATTAGATCGTTATGGGCTAACACGTGCTCCTTATCGGGACTCGTTGTCGTCGACGTGCACATCGAGTTGTTTAGAAATCCCATATTAGAGTCCCCGAGTGCCGCCTGGAAATACTCAAATTGCATTAGATGGTTAGTCACGAATATTCCGTTCCTTTACCTAATCGTTGAAACTACGAAAGATACGTTATGTCATGTATTGAATTCAATTAATCCACGTCAATTTAACGAAAAAAGGAATTGCTAGTATTTTTTAGACAGTTACCTGGAGATTGGCATTTAATGCGTCACCGTACATTGTCGGGCTGTGCGTCAGGGTTGGACTTTTTGACGGGACACCCCTACATATCGAGAGAGAAAATTTCTATTAGTAATCGTCGAGATTCGCCTATCGATAGTTTCCTGAAATAGAAACGCGTGTATATAAGCACGTTTTTCTTAAATATATATATATTTTTTTTTATTAAAGTTTGTGTCGATGTATACGGGTGGAATAAATTTCTTTTCTCGAGAATTTAAAGGTTTCAGGTCAAGGGGTAAGGGTACGGGGATACGGGGCGGGTAAAGATAGAGCTTGTGTGTACAATGTGTGCACGTGTGATCGAGTTTCAATATGTAAAGGTATAATAGAAAGAGAAAGAGAAATAGAGAAAATGGAAAGTGAGAAAGAGAGAAGTATAATATGAAAAAATGTACACACGTATATATAATATATAGTAAAAATGTAATAAAAAAAGAATGGAAAAGAGAGTTCGAAAACCCTTACCTATTTACCGGTTACGTTCCTCACTCGTCCAACGATCAGCTCGGTTGAGATTGAGCGAGGTTAAGATAAAAAATATAGAGGAAAATTGTGAAAAATAGCGCTCCCGTTTCGTTATATCATATATAACCTTTCCTCTAATTAGAAATAAATTAAACATCGACTTTTTTATCGTACGAAACGACGTCGTTTGCTTGTAAACGGCTCTCAGGCTTACCTGTGCTTACCCTTTCATAGTTTCCACCGAAATCCTTTGTGAAAGTTCAGGCATCGAGTGCCGACCGAGAAACATGATACTTTTTCCAAACGACGAATGTCGAATGAAAAAAGTAGGCTTTCTCTTGCAAACGATAAAGCGATAAAAAAATATATTCCAAGTGGATTCGACAGATATCACGTTTATTCGAAGTTGAAGCACGATGTGACGATTGCAAGAGAGATTGGTTGCATGCGAAGAAAAATATAGAAAGAATCAAAAGAATGCCTAGAGCCGTTTATCAAGTGACCAAGAGCGCAGTAAGTAAAGAGAAGAAAGTTGTAGTAGTAGAGTAGAGTGAAAGAGAAGAAAGAAGTAATATAGTAGTATTAGAGAGGAAAAGTTGGAAGTGTGTAAGAGAGTATATAAAAAGAGAGAAATAGAAAATACGTTAAAAAATGTTTAAAAAGATGATGATTAAAATAGTAGAGAAAAATTACCGGAAGTTGCAAAGTTAGTACGTTAACGGTGAGGTACCTTGAGTTAGAAGAGAGTGGTCGTAGCGATGAATGGAGAATTCCGTATCATCCGAGATATCTCTTTTTTTTTTTGCAGTTTGTGACGCTTAATTTACACAATTTACACATGCGCGAGTAGCCCTGACACACATTATCAGTCACACCGAACACCATTCTCACGTTGAAAAAGCGTTCTAAAGGCGGAACAGAAATAGAGAAAACGGTGAACGCCGTAACAGAGATAGAGAGACAGAGGCATTAAAAAATAAACTAAACACATACTTCAACAACGCCTCCTCTCATTAAACGCTAATTAAAAAAGAAAATGACGCAAAAGCGCTTCACCTTCCCTTTACGAACTCTATCGTCAACTTATTTGCGCTATCTATTACTACGCTACAGCCTGTTTCTTTGAAAATAGCGAAACACGAAAAGAAAAAAGAACAGAAAAAAAAGGAAGAAGTAGAAGAAAAAACCCAAAACGATACAACAAACGCTTCGTTCACGCACGGTCGTTGCGAACGAACGAAACAAAAAAAGGAAAAAAAATGAAAGGAAATTAATGGCGATGCCGTATCGTAAACCAGCTTGTACAGCGAAACAGAGGGAGAAAAATCTGAAAATGAAGGGTAACGAAACGTTTATCCACGCAAACACTTTCACATTCTCCCAAGACACTGCAAACGCCACTACGTAAGCACCATACAATTATAAGCACAGTGTTTTTTTTTTATCAGTGGTAAGGATAGTCTTACGGGGGATTCTTTTTCTTTTTTCTGTATTTTTTCTTATTCTTTTTTTTTTTTTTGTTTTAATTCTTATGGGAACGAATATTAGGATCCTTGATTATCCATGCGAGCAACCACTAAACACATCAGAGATCCTGCAGCACGGACCAATCGTCCTGTGGCTGGGCTCCTGCAGGATCGTCCAGGATTTAAGCTCTCTCGGGTGTGCTAGAGCCTCGGGCTACGGTACTAGTGAGACGTATACGGGGATGTACTATATGAGGGCTGTTTTGGACGTCACAAGCAGAGGTGCGCAGATTTAAACGTTAACAAGCACCAGCTGTAAATTTTAATTGGACGAAAGCTTGCCTGCCCCCTTGCGTTTACATTGGACGCAACCGACATTCCTTCCTCTTTTTCATTCGTTCCAAATTACCCAAGAAGGTTACATTACGCGTTAATAAAACATTCTTGTTCCAGTCTATGGCACATTGCGCACCTCTGATGAAGATCAAGGAAGGTTTGAACGGGTACTACTTATCCTTAGGTTTCTGAGGAGACGGATTTCTAAGGGCGTTCGAGGCAGGCATGATGCGGAATTCGTTTCCTAGGGATTGGATAAACTGCTTACAGCCACTCCCTGCTGCCTTGGAAGTCATTTTCCAACGAGTTATATTCGAAATTCCAATGTAGAGGATTGCACGAAGAGCGCGGTAACTGCTAAGTAAGTAGAATGAGCCGCTTTGCGTCAGACACGACGTATAATTTATTCACGAACGATATACTTTCCTATAATTCTAGTTTCACGCGAATAACTTCCAACGTTATTAAAGTAGAAATGAATCTTTTGTTTCTTATTTTTTTTTATTGTGTAACAGATAATAGAAGATAACGTGAATGGTCGTTTGATTGGCGATTGAACGACAAAGGCAGCAGGTTCGAGAGGGCGTTTAGTGGTTCGTTCATGTAGGCAACGACCAAGCGAAAACGTCCCGGTCGCCGCGTTACAAGAGAATACCGCGGTAAGGTCAGAACGTCGCGCCAGCCAGCCAGCAGAATTCTAAAAAGTGGTAGTGCTTACTGTGCGGAGAGGTGGGGTGGAGTGGGTGATGGGGTTGGGTCATATTTCCTGGGGCGGCCGCGGGACAGATGCCGCCGCTTTACGAACTCGGCGTCGTCCACCATCCAGAATGACCCGAAGTCGTCCTCATAGCGCACAAAACACTTGTGCAATGATAGATTGGTGCGGATCGCGTTCTGTATACACAGACAAGACCACCAAGAAATAGAGAAAAAGAGAGTAAAAAAGATAAAGGTTGTTTCTGCTTGTTGCTGTTGAAACTTATTTCGTTTGGTTTTTGGTTACGTTTCCTTCCCTTTCTAGCTTCTACTTTTTTTTTCGTTTCGATTTTCCTTTTGTCTTTCGTTTTTCCTTTTTTTTTTTTTTTTTTGGTAATTATTCTGCTGAGCTCTACGCTCTTCTCCTTTCTGCGTACGTTCTTAAAGCGTCTAACGAAAAACGTTGCCCTCGAGTGGCACGACCGTTTCTCGAACGTAAAACGATCGCGACTCTCGATCTCATGCACGTGTCGTATTATCTCGTAAAAACGTGAGACGAGATCACGAGCCGTTAACAGCTCGTAATTAGCCTCGTCGTCCTCTCCTACCCAGTAGGGATTCGATGATCGAGCAAGGCCCCCGACTCGATCGAATCCCGGCGTCCCAGAGAATAACAAAGACAGCACAGACTCGCAAAGAAGGGGGTAGAGAATAAAAAAACAAACGTAAAGTAATATACGTAGTAAGACGATTTTCCTCTCACTACCTGACCAAGTGCAATTCAGCGGTTCTCACTCTGCACTGGCATATCCCGCATCCGGCTTCCGGGTATTCGAGACTAGACTCGGGCCAGAGAGACTTTGGCCCTGCCAATTCTCGGTCGGTTAGTCGCTGCAAAGCCCACATGCTTGTTAAAAAGCACACACCACGGTTTTCTACGGTACTCTTTCACACAAGAGCAAAATGAAGTCGGCCACATTCGCACAATCACTCGCGTCTGCTCCTTTCCTCCTCCTTCTCCTCCACCTCATCGTCGAATTTCACGATCTTCGAACACACATCCTTTCAACACGTTCTCACACTTCATACTGACGGCTACCATCGCACACGAGAGACGGGCAAGTAAAAAAATCACACGCACGAGGGACCAAACACAATACAAAGCTAATTTCCCGAGTACAATTCGTGAAAAAGAATTCTATCTTTCTATTTTTCCTATTCGTGGATGAGGATTTTGTTGAGAAACTGAGTTTGAAATTGTATAAGAGGAAAAAAAACATTCGTCTTTTTCAATCATTCCATTTTAAAAGATCAAAGTTTCCATGAAATACACGAAATTTGGTATGTGCGTTGGTTTTTTAGAAGAATGAAATTTGAACGATTGTATCTCGGGAAGCACGATGTTAGCAGAGACAGACGTACGGACAAACGACGCAAGCGAATTACAGATAATACAGATTATCATGGCGTACACAGGTGTATGAGAAAAAAGAAATGGTTTATATATACACACACGCACACAAATCTATACGTATGAGAAATGCGCACGCATGAGGTACACAAAAGGTCTGGAAACATACCTACAGATATACTAGGTATATACGTATTTAAAAAAGTGAGGATAGGGCACGATATGTAGGTAATCAAGAAATATATATATCGTACACAGATAAACAAATGCACAGAAGAGCGTGCGTGTATGTGCGTATACATACATATGAGGCTTGCGCACGCACGCGTTATGCGAGCGTACACAGATTAAAAAAACCTTATTAATATGTATATATATATAAATAGCTATGAAAAATACGTGAATATATATGTAAAAGAAGCTATATATATAAATATGTATACATATAAAAAATAGAATATTAAACACTATTAAATATTTATAAATGTATATATAGAAATATCGATATATATATATAATGTATATATATAAAAATGTATAAAAAGACGTATATTAATATATATATAAAAGTTAAAAAGATAGTAAAAAACTTGACAAGTATAAACATGAATGGGCGTGGGAAAATGGGGTTAGCGGTACGAGTATGTAATTAGAGAGTAAAAGCGAATAAGTGAGAGAGTATTGTATAAATATATCTATATAAATATCTATATAAATATGTAAAAAGACAGAAGACAGAAGAATATTTAGAAATATAAAAATATATATATTATTATATTAAAAAACAAAGAGGGGGGAACACAAGGGATGTAAGGAGAAGAAGATATAAAGAGACAGGATGCGACCGAGGCCGATTATTTCGGATTGTGGTCTGAAACCGGTTTTTGTTGTTGGTAGAACCATTTTGAGAGGGGGTACCAAGGGGGAAGATTATTATAATGAATATATCGATAGAAAAAGATAGAAAAAGATAAATAAGATATATATATAATATATGTCGTAAATATATATATAGAGGTAAATAGATCTATAGAGACGTAGTAAAGAGTATAAAAAACGCGGCAGTAGAATTTTTTTTTGTCGGTGGGACGGGGGCAACGTACCCGGTCGTGCTGCAAGCGCGTTGAGGACGTCTCTTGTAAAACTCCACTTCGTCCACCGTCCATACGGCGCCTTTCACGTTTTCGACTCGCATGAAACATTTGTGGAGAGACAGGTTGTGTCGCACTGCGTTCTATACAAAATAATACACAGACTAAATAAGCAACGCAAAAAACGAACGAAGCCAACTCAATCGCGAGGCCGGCTGTCGATCGGGGAACACGATTCGATGGCGTGTAATTTTTCTGTATCTTTTTTGGCTTTTCTTTTCTTTTTTTTTTTTTAATACAGGCGGCATTCCGTCATCCCCGGCGTCGGATGACGACGACGACGACGACGACGACGACGACGACGACGACGACGACGACGACGACGAAGACAACGATGGCGACGATGACGACGATGATGATGGTGATACAACCGATACACGCTGAGATGAGACGAGGATGGATGAGATTTTCTTGTCTGTCTCGGAGAAGGTAAAGGATTACGAGACTCTTTCTCTATTATCTCTGTTGGCTCTGATTTAGACAAGCTGTATCGTGTCTTTTTGTGAAGGAACATGTCTATATCTTGCAGGCTATCACTTTAATACACTCCGACTGTAATAATTGGCAGGAATAATAATACGCGCTAATAGAAAATAAAATTGTGGGAAATTTAAAGTGGCAGCCTGTCTTTAACTTGAAGTTTAAGAAACGGCTCAAACGAACCGCTCGAACAGAACAGGAAAGCACCGGGAAAAACCGAGAAACTGATTGATGAGTGAATTAGTAAGTAACGTCGTGTGTGAGTAGCAAAGGATACCCGGCGATGGTCGCGCAATGACAAGGCCGTAAGAGGACATAACGAACCAAAACGATTAATCGAAAGATACACGGTATAATGTGGCATTCCTTTATCGTTAATGCACAGCTAGTCATCTAAGTCTAGGGGCAACGACAACAATCATACATGCCGCAGGGCCGTACAAAATTCCAAAAGAAGTAAAAAAAAAAAAAAAAAGAAAAGGAAAATCAGAAAAAAATGAAAAAAGTATATAGGTGTAAGAAATTTAGGAAGAACTGTACGAGAAGATCGCGTCGAAGGTTACGACCTCCGCTGACGTGGAAAACGTGGATCCTTTGACGTTGAATCTGGCTGCCTCCTCTCTGTCTGATAGCCGTTGTTAAACCTGTGGTTGCTTTGAAAATTTTCAGATACACATAACCATGCGAGGCGAAGCTTCATGGCAAACGTCGATTACTTCCACGCTCACTCGCACACACGCAAAAAACACACGCGCGCGCGCACTCTTGCCAACAAGCGTATCATATGTTATCATATTACGATTTAATTGTGATTTATCGCCGTATGATTTCAGTCAGAAATTACATTATTGCAATATCGTGTCAGATCATTGTTAAATCCCAATTAGAGTAACAGTCTCCCAAGAAGATTTTAATTACGGGCTGCAAGACTACTGGCTAAGAAAAGATACGATGGAAAAACAGAAATCATTCTGATAAATGACAAACGAATCGCAATACGACATAATATTTCACATGTTACCGAGTCTCCCCCTTAAATCGGGAAAGCAACACAATTATCGTTACCAGCTCGTCTGCTTGGCACATCACTTAGCCTGTTAATTCAAATTAATACGTAAGATTATCTGAGATTCTTGAAAGCTCATCCTTTCTAGTTAAAACGCATTCAGCTTAATCTGCTCGTAAATGCAAATTGCACGACCAGTCATTTCGTCTTTGTGACTTGCAATCAAACGTTGCATAACTCGTGCCACGCTGAGTTCATCCATTTAGAGGAGAAAATTATTTTAGACTTCCTAAATGCATGGCAGCGCGGCGGATTTTTGCATCCGAATCGTTCGAGGACATTTTGACAAAATTTTCCCGATATTTTCACGCTTCCGATCAATTATTTACGCCGAAGATTTTTATAATTCAACGTGATCACTTCTATAATAAAATAACATCCTCGAATCGTTCTTCCGAAACGAGATTGAATGTTCGATATTCGAATATTCGAATGAACTGAAACACTCGTTTCGAGAAAGAATCGAACTTTAAATTCGATGACCGTCGTACCTTCATTTTTCTTTGATCTTTTACATTTCTCTGCATCCTGCTTAACGCTTGTTATATTTTTCCTTTATTATAGTCAAAAGATATACCTTCCACGTTGCTGCGTTGCGCCGGAAGTAGCAGAATGTGTTTTGAAACCAGTTGTAGATCTCGTTCAGCGTCAATTGTTTCTCCGGCGACTCGATGATCGACTGTGAAAAAAAGAAAACAGAAGAATTCCCAAAATTCAATTTATCATTTTACAAAGATGGGAGGTGTAAAGTAATCCTCACCGGTTTCTTTGAGTGTTCCTTTGAAAATTAAATCTAAAAGGGGGCGCTCTTAGGGGACAATTCATTCGATATCTGAATTAATCAGAACGCTAAAGGAATATGTCTAATGCGTATCGAATGGTTCTCACTCACCTGTCTGATTAATGATGCATACGTGAACGGCGGTCTGACATCGGCGTTCTTGTAAAATTCCCTATTTCGTTGAATTTCTGAAATATACCAAGAAGCTTCGCTTGTTTCATTTTCCAAAACGTAATGAGTATGAAAACGGCAAGAGTTACGCGGAACCCTTACGCGGCCGAAGGGTAAAAGTTCATCGACACCATCTCTTTTCGCGTGTCTCAGACGATTACTTAAATTTACAACTAACAAGCAGTACGCTAATGTTTCAAGCACCGTTTAAAGAGATGGTTGTCTTATTCTGATTCTTAGAAAAGCCATTATTTGAAAACGTTATGTGTTCATATTTTTGATTTTTGTTGCAAAATTAATTCGCGGTACTTAGTTCTTTTCTATTCTTTTTTCCAAACAAAACAATAAATAAACAATTCGTGACGTTTGTGTGAAACGAAAGGGGATCAGCTTGTATTCGATCGCATGCTCAAAAAACAAATATCGAATCAAAACTATGTACGACATTCTTAAAACTAGATCAAAGATTAAGCAAGAAGCGATTGGATATGATTTAGGGTAGATAGAAACGGATACTTCTTGTCAGGCCTCGTTCATCCCTCTTTGCAGAAAATCGGGGATGACGATTGAAGTATCTGAATCTCTATTCTACAGGGCAGAAGAGGAGTAAGGGGATTGAAAGAGGTGAAAGTTTTCTTCCTGCATGCAAAGGGTGCACCCTTTAAGAAAATCCTTAAAGCCACCAAAGGAGCGTGGAAAGAAGGTTGACAGTACCTTGTTGGACGTCAAGGCCAGCACGCTCCAGCATGTAGGGCAGCCCTACACGGTGGGGAGGGCGGGCAGCACAAGAAATAAGGAAACAACAGAAGCATCGGTAAGAAAGAAGTTCGAACTGGCGTACGTTTAGAAATTCATTAATTTTTGTTCATTTTCTTTTTTTTTTTTGTTTCTTGTTTTATGCTCGTTTATATCTTTTATTCTTTTCTTTCTTTTTGGTTTATTCTGACTTTTATTCTTGGTTTGATTGTTTTACACCTTTCGCACTCTATGTACCTATTAGATTCGTCGCCAACAAGGTTTCGAACACTGTAGCTCACGTGACATTGTTGCTACCGTGAATAAATCTGTGCGTGTGATAGAGTTTACGATAGGAAAAAAGGCACGAGATCAAGAGAGGACCGTAAAGAGCATTTGCTACAGGATTTTCTTTTCGTCGGGGCATAGTTGACAAGGACGAGCCGGGAAATGCTTTTTAAAATATTGTTTCTCAATTCGGAGCATAAATTCACTATCATATTCAGTGAAATTATGTTAACTCAAGCGTATACGGCTTTATTCGTATCTTTTTAGATTAAGATTAAGAAATAAATTGGTGAGCGAGACAAAAATAGCATTTCGCGGGTCGCACGTTTCCCCGACTGAATTTTGGTTAAGTCGTTACCTTCGTTAATATCTATTCCAGATCTATCGACGGCTACTCTGCGCCTTACAGTGCCCTCGTCATACAGTCCTACGAATAGTATTCAATTTCTGAATTTACATATCTTTCGTTTCACCTTTCTCAAGACGATATTTTAATCCTTTCTTTCCTTATACATATATCTCTTAAACTTACATATTTGAAAAATGGTTCTTTCAATAAACCGTTAATGAATCTCATCGACAATTATCCATATTACTTTTAAATTGATCGCCGGTATCTTTTGTATGCTAACCACTTTCTTTATCGCAGGTAAAACGGAAGAACGCACAACTTCAACAATGTCAAATACGATTTTTCGATACTCCTGACCGGTCCATGACAAGAAACTTACTAATCAGAAATACGTGAAAGATAGAATATAATCGTGAAAGTAAAAGATGACAGAAAATACGAGATGACCTTACCTCCTGCCAAGGAAAGAGCGGATTTATCACTGATACGTCGTCTGATGGGCCCTGCCATGCTCGGCATCGTTGGCATCGTAGGCATGCTACCTGGCATGTTCGGCAAAGGTGGCATCCCAGACATATTTGACATGTTGGGAATAGGTGGCATAGGCGCACCACCTGCTGAAGGTGGCAGCTGTCCACCTGCTGGCGACCTGACCGCCGACACCAATGCGGACATCGAGACTGGAGACACTTGAGAGACGCCGAAGTTTGGCGGTGGTTGGCTCATTAGGGCGGTTGAGAGATTTAACTTTGGTATACTCGAACCCGTCTGAAAAAGGAATGAGACGATGTATACTTGGAGAAAGTATTTAGAGCCATTGTTTGGAGGATTTCGATGACTCTATCGACGTTTTTTAATTCTTTAATAAACCTTAAATGAACGATCATTTTGTAGAATTCATCAAGCTTGTTGGTTACTCTTGCACGCATGTGTATCTTGTCACAAACCTATAGGTTTAGTTTCTTACAGATTATTGACACATGCGTTTATGCTTAATTTTTCTTTGAATTTCTCTGAAACATCTGATATCTAGAAATGCGACGAATTTCCGAGTGTATGAAATCCTTTGACGAGTAATCCATAAACTCGGAAGCCATAAACTGAAAAATATAATAATGTATTATATTTTACACAATACTACAATAATGTATTAGGCTTTCAAGTCAGCCTTGAATTTGAAATCAGATAATAAAGCTGAGAAATTGCTGTACACATACGCTGCTGATTAATTCGACTTTTTAGGAATTACGAGAAAAAAAAAGAGAGAATAAAATAACGTTATCTTTTTCTGTAGCCTTGATAAATCCTATTAAAAAAGTTAAAATACGCTTTTTTATGCAATTAAAGGTATCTGCTTAATGTAAAAGAGGAAAAAGAAGAACGTGTAGAGCTATCCCCGGTAATATAATTCGTTACAGCATATCCATTGTTTTATGCCGATTTATAAAAAGTTATAATAAGGTTGGAAGTTTCTTTTTTATTAATGAACAAGTCACATTCGAATATGTTGATACGAAATATATTCCAGCAGTACGGTCTCGATATCAGAGATGATCCGAGCAGAGTGCGGGGGAAGGGGGCGGCTCCTCCCTTTCGCGTTAAAATAATTAAGTCGGCCAGAGAGGACGAGCCACGCAGCCGCACGGAGAGAGGGCTAATGCGATATTGGTATTCTCCGACTGTCGGACTTGTTAGAGGTTTTAATTAAGGCGATATAAAATCAACGAGGACCCGATGAATTATTAATGCAAACTTTATGTATAAATTAGCGAGTCTACTCGGCGGCGCGTTAAAACTGAAACTGGCGTTGTTGTTAGCCGCGGCGAGAGCTCGTAAAATTCTCCGAGCGCCGTGAAAATCTGGCTTTACGACTACCGAACGGTGCTGCCAGAAGAGTTTACCATCCCGACACGATCGTTAGGAAACGTTTTTCCGGATTCTGGCCCCATACAGCGTTCGTTCCACGTACCGAACCGCATAACCTACCACCTTACGATTATTGCTATCCATATCGCTCGTATATGACTTGTACCATCCCTATAATTTACGCTGACATATTGTTTTTCTCCTGGTAACTTTCGATCGAACAGTTTCTAATGGCTACTTTACGAGAGTCCTTATTGCATCGAGCACAGCTTGGACAGCGCTATACAGAAACAGCTTCAATATGCAAAATTTGGAATTTTATTATTTAATGTATTCTATAACGATCATGTTTGGTAATGCGAAGACTCACCGATGACTCGGAGGACTTTGGTGGTTCGGGGGAAGCCATTTGTTTCGCCACGTGCAGATGATGCATCATGGCGGTTAGCCGGTCCCGTTCCTTCTGCAACTGAATTTCTAGCTGCGAGACAACTTGCATCTGAACCCTGGCCTGCGCCGTCGATCTGTCGTCCAGCGTGTGCTCCGTGTTCAAGTGCCTGCAGTATCGTTCAAAAAGTTACTTTCAATTCATTCTCTTTTAATTAGCACAATCATCATTGATATGTAAATGGTAAAGAATTTAATCTCGATATATTTCGTTTACTTTCTTCATTACGTAATTCCATATAATTCGACTTTAAGATGTGAAATTTCCAGTCAAACGTGATTTCTTTTTTTTTTTCTTAAGGATTCGTGCTATCTTTATTGTTATTACTAGAAATCGCTTAATAGGTAAATGGTAAATTTCCGCGTCAACTCTGAAGAATTACTACTTACACCGGAGAATTATTCGAGAACCCCTCCCTTCACCGCGAATCCTCCAGCGAAGACTAATGAAATTATGTCGCGAACAATGTCGGGTCGTTTACGGGGAAATCAAAGCTTCGCCGCGTTACAAAGAAACGTTTGTCTCTGGCCGTGGTGAATCTTATCCCACGGGACACCGAAAGAATCGAGTTCCACGATGGTCTGAGGGCTGGCAACGAGATTCCGTATTTAAGAATTTCCGTAATCCTTCTTCGTCGCCGGCCGGTGTATCGCGAAGGGTAAAAGAGGGTGAAGAAAGGAAAAAGAGGGAGAGAGGTTGGTTAAGACCAAGAATACGGGAAGGTCCAACGGGAAGAGGCGCAGGGGACAGGAGGAAGGGGATTAGACCGAGAGGCATAACGATGCGGTCGAATGTCGTGAATATTAATGAGACAAAGGTAATTAGCGTTTTCCTTTTTTTCTCGTCCTTTTTTAAGTAACGGCTTGTTTGAGGGAGTTTGCGGCGACGAGCCTCGTGATTACTAAGGGATTCCCGTCGACCGAGGGAGGCAAATGCTGTCTCTGCTTTGAGACCGATGAAGAAGGTGCCGGATGTCAATGAGATACGCTGACTCGAGCGATTTTTCTACACTTCCTCGAGCCAACCCCTCGCGAGTAGCGCCTTCTCTTAACTCATTCCACTGGGCGAAATTGCCGACTTTATTCTTCGTCGGTTCTCCTCTTTCTCTGCCAGCCCAAGAATCACTGTCTATCCCTACTGCGCTGGGATTTACCTACTTTCCGGTTATACATCGCGGGTTTCAAATAGCCAAATCGGTTGTTAACGTTGGTGGATTAAAAATGCTCGAAGCTTATGTTGTCAATATGCTTGCCCGTTTCGAAGAAATAGAATTAACCCTTTGGCAACGTGGTAAGACAAATATAGTATTAATAAATTCCTCCTTAAACGACCGATTAAAAATTATAGTATCGTAAGTTAAAATTTTAAATGTTTCAATGTTTAAAAGGATCTCCGATTTAGTATCATAATTAATGAGATTTCATTACTAAGTAATTTTATTTTTTGTCGCGATACGTTTTCATGTCTTTCCAGAAGTTATTTTCTAATTATCGATTAGATAATCGGTCAGAGGATTGACAAGAGCGATCGACTTCAAATCCCACGATTACTATGATAGCGATAAAACGGTGGAAATTTGAGAAATTTGAGGACTCACTTAAGGAATGCTTGATAGTCTTCACAAATAACTTCACAGCCTGGCCACTTGCAGACCCCATGGCCGTACAGGGGATGAACCTTGTCGTTGGAGGAAACATCCAGCGGTTTCTCGTCCAGAGGAGTGGTTCCGTTCATCTCCGACCGCCGACTCGACACTGTCGAATTGAGAAGTCCTGCGATAGTCCGGAAACGAACGTCGCATTTTCCAAGTACAAGCAAAAGAAAGAACAAAAAGTATGTGGAAAGGTGGTAAGAGGAAGGTGACGAAAGGGAACGATATCGAGAATACGAAGGGAAATTCGACTCTCGATCGTTGATGGATCGTGGAGAATTTCTGTTTACCATTGAGTCCAGCCACGGATTTTGGAACGTTCGAGTTCTGGTGGGTTTCCGGACCATCCGATGTGTCCGATTTCCACATTGGTAGACCTTCGCCAGGTTGAAGACCTGTCAAAAATTTCGCACATATTTTATTAATAATCCTTTGAATACTTAAAATTACAAAAATTCTAACAATCTAATACTGAGCGAGGAATATAGAAAAAATTAAAGTGTTTTGATATATTTACCCCGTATATTGTAATGTGTTATTTTGTCTGGACTTCTAATAAAGTGTTTATTTATTTGTTTAATCGTTTATTTAACGATCAGCTTATAGGAGCACAATTATACGTGTAGGTAAAATGCGTAATCATTCTACGCGAACAAAAGCATTTCGTCAAAGGAAACAAAGATTGAAAATTAAATTACGTATAAATATCGAAAAGATCGAAATAGATCGATTAAGTGCAATTAGCTCACGCTGATCCATGAGCTCCAGCCTTGAAAACAGAAAGAGCCATTTCTAGTCTTGTTCGTACGACATATGCATCAAATATTTAAAACTATGATAAAAAAAAAAAATACAAAATAGTACAGAAAAATAGAGAATTAAGGAAATGGCATAAATAACACGTACAACGTGGAAAGAACATCACTTCCCATCTTTCGTTTGCAATTTTTCCTCAAATACTACAAATTTATTTCAAAGCGTGAATTTTCAAATCGAAAGCACGAAGAGCATACGTGAACGAGGTTCTGTCGCTTTCCTGGCCCTATTATTCCACCCTTCCTCCTCGGTTCCTGTACGCGCGTCAGAAAGAAAAACATGGTCGGAACGAGATCCGACGCAACCGAAACACTTCTGCGCGGAAAGTTTTGCCCAGGGTAAAGTAGAAAATGAGAAAGTGCAGAGGGAGGGAGATTACCTGACGGGATGGTCTTGGGGTTGACCCGATGGATTGTTGTTTAAACGAAGCTTCGACATTAGCTTACTTCGGAAATTACGCGTTTTACGTATGTACCTAATAAAATTTACTGTAGCTTTGCTTACTCTTAATGATAGTCTCTAAATGTTCAAAGTATAAATTGCTTTTAGGAAGAATAACACAGAAGTTTCTAAACTCGCTTTAGTTTTCGAATTGCATTCTAGTTTCAACAAAGAAGAAGATTTCTAATATTTTAAGTAAATCTCTAACATAAAGTTTCGAATGAAGAACGATCCTTTCATATTTTCCACTTATTGCGAGAATTTTTTAAATACAATATGTTTAATACAACTGTGCCATTGCATCGAAAACGATTGGAAACATGCAACAGCATTAAGAAATTCTGTTCTATCAATTCTAAGTTTATCGATGAGTTCACTGGCAGACTGTGGAAATAATTTTCTCTCATTTTCCTATTCTTCTTTTCTTTCTAATATTGTAACTCTCTGAAATTTCTACCATAATTAATAATAATATTCCTACCCGAAGAAGGATTGTGACCCTGAAGACCCAGACCCTGTTGAAGAAGGTATTGGCTCTGCGTAATCTGTAGCTGCTGTATGAGGCGTTGCTGTTGAAGCGCCAGTTGTTGAAGCGGCGCAGACGCCTTCTTTTTGTCAGCCGTTTGTAGCAAATGCGTCTGTTGAATGACATTAAGCTGCAATTGTTCCTGCAGTTGCTGTATCGCTTGCTCCAACTTCTTCCTACCTAGCTCCGCAAACTGGTGTTGATGCTGTAAGCATTTCGACAAACAGCCGTAAATTTGCTCGTTAAAATTCTCCGCGATTTACACACCTTATAACAACACTGGAAAACGAGGAACTTGTTGGGGAAAAAAATTTCACGTTGGAGGAAAAAGAAAAAAATTGAAGGGTGGAAAAGTTGCATCTTGACGCTGCTGAATAAATCTCAGACGCGGATAATTCGCAGGGGGAGGCAAGAGAAAGACAGGGGGCAGTTGATGAGTAGCCAGAAGACAAACAACGAGACACAACGGCTGATGGCGATGCTTAATTGCTTACCTCGTCCCCTCTGCGTTCATTCTCCGTCTTTTCTAAGCCTGGAGGATATTTTAAAACAAACTCAGCGAAGTAGGCACGCCTTATAGTATCATAGTACAAACGAAAATTGCGCCATTAACGAGACACGACAAGGTTTTATTAAAGAAGTTTTATTTTTTCTCTCTATATATAGAAATAGTAGATGTCACCTCATGATGACAATGATCAAAGAGCGCTAAATTCTCGGTAATTGAGATCGTCTTTCGCGCGAGCTCTCGCAATAATCTGTTCGAGTGGACTGTCTAAATTTGTAGAGTAAAGCATACCGGTCAGGCCAGGCCGCTAAATAAATATTTGATGCCTCTATCGAAGCTATCGAGCCTGTGTGCGAACCTCGTATGACGATATGTATTTGCGTTAAAACGTTCTTTGTGCTGTTTATGGGTAACGTGCAAGAACGGTTCCACGTAGATATTCGAAAATTATCGATATTAAAAAAATTCAAGGAGTAAACACTGGTTATAGAAAGTGTTTCTATCCTTATTTTCTAGTAGAAGGTCCTTTCATTGATTCTACATTTCATTTTATTACATTTTTGCGGTCGTATGGAACTACTAAATGATACGAAAATTGATACATTTAAATTAAGTAGCTGTAAGAAAGTGCTATGATAAAGACGATGGAAGTGCAAATAATTTTTGTAATCACTGTACCAAAAGCATAATTACGTGGAAATTCTTTTTTCCACGCAAACGTTGATTGGAAGATAGAGACACTGTTTGCTGAGCATCGAAATTCCCAGGTTCGCTGGACGCGAACGCACAAATTTCCAAATACCTTTATAATTAACATTACGATAAAATTCCTCGATGGGAAAGTTCGAGAGCAAAAAAATATTGATAATTCAGGAACGCGATGAAAATTATAAAATGTTTGGAAGTTTCGAATAGTTTGAAGAGACACGTTTATTTGAAAATGTCGGTATGAATAGCTCGAGACATTCTTTCGGAGGCTGTTATCCTTTGAAAGGTTGTCCGAATGTTTGTGTAAGTGTGGTAAAGGACGAGAAAGAAGAACGTAGTCCATCAAACGGACGCTTTTTATAATTAAAATTATCAATGGCCGTTGGAGGGTGATAAAAGGCGGTCTGTTTACCCGGCGGAGTATCTGGAAGATGTTTAACTATGCCAAGATGCAATGCTTGCTCGGTAAAAAGGACAAACTTCGCTAATGTACTTTGAAGAAGCGACACAATAAACTTGGAAGGATCGACCTATGAAACTTGAGATTCCTTCGCTGCAACAATGGAGGTCCGAAGAATGGAATACTTACGTCCTTTAGAGACGAAAAGTAGCCGAATCGTTCCTGATTGGACGCATGCTCCGACGAAGAGTCCTAGAAGAATAGAATCAATCTGATGTCAGTCGATAGTTGATTGACGTAACCCATAAAATATGTTACTTCTAATAAGATTTAACAACACATCCTTATAGAAGCTCAAATCCGAAATTAAATACAAGTATTATTAAATATTCGATATCCTTGATCTACACGATTCATGTACTATCTTGCTGTACTTAATACTTCTGATCTTCCAATGATTGATTAAAGGAGAAATTTAATCTTCTAAATATAAAAACTTTTACGTAACAAGCAAAAATTAAGTAAAAGTGAGTAATAACCAAAGCACGTGCAGAGTATTCTTAAATATATCTGAAGAAAACCACAATATTTAGCCAGTCAAACAAATCTCTATTTAACTTTCATTTCTTTAGGTGTGTCCGTAAGATTTGAAATCTGCGTAAACATTCACAGTCTAGCCATAACAACGTCAATCCAATTTACAGGAACTTAATTCTAGAAACTTCACATTTTCCAATAACTTAAAAAGGTTCCGTTATCATGGCGGACAAAAATATTCCAAAATCTGATTACCTGATGATGTTGCTGTTGTTGTTGCTGCAAATAGAGTGAGTGTTGCTGCATGAATGATTGCAGTTGAGTAGGGCTGAGTATGTGTTGTTGGAGCAGCTGTTGCATCTGATGGATGCCGCTAGCCGGGCTGAGCATCATTTGCGGGGGGTTTTGCGAGGGTGGTGCCCCTGGCGGCCCTCCTGGTGGAGGACCTTGCGAAGGATTCGGAGGCGAACCCCTCTGAGGGGCCTGTGGACTTTGATGAGGACTCGGTTGGGGACCAGGCGCCCCCGAACTCGGCTGTTGCGATTGCTGCGTAATGATAGGTTGCTTTTGCTGGGTCATGGGTGCTGCTGTCACTGTGTGTCCAGCGGGACTGAGCTTTCCATTGCTCTGATACTCGATCGTGAGTTCCTGTTGCTGCTGCTGTTGCTGTGGCTGTTGTGGTTGCTGTGATTGTTCGGTCACGCCGCCACCTATCTCGTTCCGGTTGTTCTCGCGGCTACGTACCGACAGCCGATCTCGTTCTCGGTTCTCGCGTTCCCTCGACGAGGGAATACTGTCGCGTGGTTGCTGTTGCTGCTGCTTCAGGGCTGCAAACAGCGAAGTAGCCTGCAATACGAAAATGGAGATCGAGAGCTCGATCAAAGTCGGTTGCGAGCTGTCTCTGATTTTGTTTTCTTTTCTTTTTTTACTTTTTTTTTCAATAAAAAGATTGATTGTTTCATAAAAGTTAATTCTTTCTATCGAATTTTCCAGGGGATTTTTACAATATAGAAATTACATTGAAGTTACTTTGTGATACAACAACGATACAAACGATAAGTTTTTGGATTAATTTAAATTCGGTGTTCGTTTAATAAGAGATAAAGGAGTTTCTGTTTTGGCGACACCGCTAGTTGTACGAAGTCAAACGCGAGATAACAAGAAAGGGTTGCTAGAGATGGTTGTTGCAAGGGACGAAGAAACCGGGCGAGAACGAAAAGAGGGAAGAAGAAGCCCCGGGGCGGAATATTCATGATATAAATGCCGTGTAATGTGCGCGCGTTAAACTTCCACCGTGTTTTGAGCAATATTGATCTTATCTAATGGTATTCGAGACGTCTTGGTATCCTTCGTCATGATTGGTTGGCTTCGAGAACACCGAGATGGAAACTCGGTGTTGTCTGAATCGCGTCGACTCCAATCTTCTTACTTTGTTGTTTACGCAGCGAGATTTGTTTTATTAAGTTCTATCATCAAGTAGATTGCAGAGTGTAAAGGCGGAACATTGTGCTACTGGTTTCGTCTTCCGCTCTTTGTTAGTTTCTCTTCGAAATGTCGTGGAAGGAACCAGTTAATTCAACGACAGAAATTCTTGAAAAATTTATCATACCTAAGTTTATCATACAACCCAAAAATTGTATCATACGTTGCCACGTAGCGTTCTTTCTTTCCTTTCGCTTTCTTCCCTTCCTCCCTTATCTCCTTTTTTTATTTATATCCTTCTTTCTCTACTTCCTCCCCTACCTTTTAATTCTCTTTTATTTCTTTCCGTCTTTTCTTCGCCTTCTTATCTTCTCCTTCCTTTATCTCTTATCCCCTATTCTTTTCCATCCCTTCTTGCCTTTCAACTTTACATTCCCTTTTCCAATTTCCCTCCTTGCTCTTCCATTCCTCCTTTAAGCGGACCGACGCAAAAGGAGAAAAATTTTGTCACATTTACGGAAATGTAAAACAAACGTATCGTAATGTAACAGAAACTCTTCGTCGATAAACCTCTGCAATATACTTATTTAAAAAAAGTCTACGAAATGATCTCGCGAGTAAATGTAACCGCGCCACATTGAATTTATCGTTCGATTAGGATTAATCGTTTGGATGAATACCAGCCAACAATGGCTCGGCTTCTTTTTCCTTTCCTACTTCATCGTGTTTGTAGAAATGTCCTCGACTTGTTTGTAAGTTGCATCGGAACTTGTTTTCGATTCCTCGAAACAAGCAAACACGCCTCTGTCGTGCAGAGGCTGTTTAGAATGCCTGTTTCGAAACCGCATCTCCGCGTGGCCTGGAGACGATTCCTGACGAGCAGAACAACTGAGAACGCATAGTGAATCCCGAAAACTAGCGTCGCGATCGAAGGTCGTTCTTTGGTGGACCACAGGCGCGCGCGCGCACTTTTCGTAGAATGGCAAATGCGAGGGAGAAAGTCAGAGAGAAAGAAACAGAGAGACAGAGTTCCGTCAGAGATAAATTTAAAACGAATTCCTTTCTGCTCTGCTCTGCCGTTTTTCTCGTTCCCAGTATGGAAAGTCAGCCTCGCGATTGTTTCTTCGAGCGTGAAAAGCGAGTGTGTCTCTTGGTTGATCCGCGAGTCCTATGCTAATCTTATTTGTGTACGATTACGTATGTTTATAACATGCAAAGAAAGTCCCGACGTGGAGGCGCAGGGCGTTATCAGTGTTTAGTCAGGAGTGGTTGCGTTTCGTCTCCGAAGTTCGAAGCGGACCGACGCGAAAGGAAAAAACGCGTCGTGGAAAAACAGAGGAGGAGTCGCCGTTGGAAAATCCACGCTGATTCTCCTCAGGAAAGCTCGTCCTGTGTTCCCGTCCGGTTCGTCGATTTACGCACGACGTTTCTTCGTTCGACGGAGACGAAATTCCACGGGAAAAGAATTTTTCGAAACGAGGTCCCCGAGGAGTCGGCTCAGTCGCCTTGGAAAAAACAATAAAAAATGATTCGAGAGACGAGGAGCATGAGCGACAGGGCCGTTTACTTAACGAAATTAATGAAAAGCAACGATCGGCAGGAGGTTTTAATCCACTTTAGCCAGAGACGCACCGCCCCGCCTAGATCGCGATCCTTTAATTCGCTAATTAATACCGAGCTCGTTTCTCCTTCTCTTATTCATCTCTCTTCGCTCTGTCTCGCTTCGATTGCTTCTGTTTTAACGAAGAAACGAAGAATCTTGAACGTCCAACGTCGCCGTGTCACCATAGGGTGAAAGGGGTGGAAAAATCGCAGGCGAAACGAAGTAGAGGGTGGGTTCAGCCCACGAAAAAAATGGGGGCCAAGGGGGTGCGGAGTGGGGTGTAGAGGGGTAACGACGAGCAAGCTCGACGTGTGTACACGAACGGGGCCAAAGGAAAAAAATATAAGGGTACAGAAAGAATGAAAGTATAAGAGCCGACTTTGAAGGGCCATCGACTACAGATAAGAGGGACTCCTAAGACTCTTTTAAGAAAAGGTTAAATAAAGGTCGGGGAGCCGCGCTTGTTGTTGGCTGTTCAGATTCCTTCGACCCCTTTCCTTCCCTCCCTGGCCACCGTAACGCCACTTATTTGAATCCCGAAGGCTCCTTCGACTTCAGTCCCGGCGCTGCTCCACTGCTACATGGCCGTCTCGTCGTCGTCACCAGACCTTCATATCTTTTATATATTAGGATTTTCACCAACCATCCACCCCCGCGATCCTTATATATATATATATCCGTATATATAGATATATATCTCTTGCTCTTTTTTTTCTCTCTGTTTACTGTTTGGATTTATTCCAGCTCCCCTGACCTCTCCCTACGCCCCGAGAGAACCGCACCAAACTACTGTACGCCCCCGCCTAGCCTGTGTATATGAGTTCTCCGGAGACCTCGGTTTCCGTCTTTATACTTTCGATTTCCCCCCTTTGGTTGAAATCTCTTCGATTCTCCCGCTTCGTCTTCCGCTTCATCTGTCTTTGAAAAGCGTTGAAACTATCCGTGGCTGCGCACAGTGCCGCTCCCATGGCACTCGTCGTGAGTCACCCAACATTTCGTGAAATATACGACAGCCTGACGCGAGCTTCGTTTCGATGGCGAGAAGTAACATTCGAGGTTGCGGCGATTGCTTGTTTATTTGAATCGAGACGAGAGTGTCGCGAGGAGGATACCATTCGGAGATTTGTACTCGGAATCGAAAGATAATTTCCCCGCGAATTGATATGTCTGAGGCTATGGTTACGGCGGATACGTGTTTGAAGGAACTGCGAAATAAAGTATCTGAAAAAAGATGTAGCTAAGATGTAGCTTGTGGTCACAACGGAGGCCTGGACGAGACATTTGAAGATGGAAATGAATATACTCACAAGAATATTCGTTCCTTAGTTTCATTACATGAGTACATGGTTAATGTTCAATTCTCGATAAACAAATTACTTATTTCCATAAGTTCGTTGATTACAAGAAGATGACAAAACTCATACCAAATTCCAAGATAAATTTAAAAAATAGCGTCTTAATCACTTTCGCTGCTTTTTAATTTATCCAGTTGATTAATGTTCAGACAAATTTGACAGAACATTGTAATCATGGGGTCTTCGAATCTATATACTGATTGTTCTGGCGTTATCAGAAGCCTAATTTTATCAGGAAGCAGACCCGCTACGATCATAGCCTAAAAGAGAAGAAGTTTGAGGAGAAAGGATAGTTTCGCGTTTGGGACAGTGGAATTCGATCAATTTGAATTCAGTTCGACGGAAATCGATAGGGTATCGTGAATGTTCGACTCGTTACGTTGCCACGGTATGTGGAATGTTTATTTAGCGTCGTTTTATACGCGCCAATTAAACTGCACGCACAGAGAGTTGCCGTGAACGTCATCGGAACACTTGTTACAGGAAAGAAATAAAAAAACGGGGAGAGAGGAAAAAAAAAGAAAGAGCGTTGTCCAGGGGAAAAAATTCGGCGATTTGCACTGTCGATCCGTTTATTCCACAAATCCGAATCGGATTTACTTTCTAGTTTTCCCTCACGTTCTATATTGAACATCCCTTTTGGATCTGTTAACCGTGATATTTTCATAGCCGCGATACGCCATAGCAAGAATGTTCTATTATGTATGTATTGATTAAAATTCCCGCTCGGATCTCTGTCCATGGACCGAGAGTGTACTCGCTGTTTGATTGATTTTTAACATCGTAATACCGAACGCACCCGGAATTTCTTCATATCGCAACGTTTTTAATCGGTCGCCTAAATTGTAACCGATGAAAAAGGAGATCTACCTGTGTCGCGTGTATGTTTTTCCTTTTCCACTTTGCATCTATTAAAACCAAAATTATTCGGCGATTCATTAGAATAATATATCATATATATCACATGTCTTGGATCAATTATCAGAAAAAATGAGAGAAACGAAAGGAACTTTTATGTAACAACGTTCAAAATTTCATTTTCGATTATAACAGAAGCGAGACTTTCATTAGAAACACGACCTTCGTCTATGTTTGTCTTTTTATAGGAAAATTAAGACATAAATCATTTTTTATAACATCGATTCCACACCATGCTATCATCTGGCTACTAAAATCAGAAAATCCAAAAACTTTGTTAAAATTTGACACGTTTGACCTAAGATATTACAATTTCGATGAATCGCTGAATAACTTTCGTTTGACCTTGTGAAACTAATCCAGAAGTAAATGATGTTTATATAATATACATAACACGGAAAAAGATACAGTATATCCAAAGGAAAGTATTATAAAAGAATCACTATACATTCGAGTTTCCATTCCTCTAATCGTGTTCAAAAAATATAAATTTGCATAAACGTCTGCAGTCTGGCGATTAAAATTCGAGCAATTTATCGAAACGCACAAAGTCATTTGCCCGAACAGCGTCGAAAATGGAGCAGCGCCTGGGGTACAAAACAAGGGTTGCGCGGAGATGTCCCCGTCTCTCGTTTCGTATTCACGTCGACGGCCAATCAGAGACGCGTCTCTTTACACCCGCCTCCTGTTGACGTTTGTCATAATATTTTAATATTAAATCGCGTTACGACCAGCCATGCGTTCGCATAATCAGACGTTACTCCCTGGCCGCCGTTTATATACGTGCGACTGTAAGTCTCTTTCCGGGTGAGAGCAGACCGCAGTGTGAACACACCGAACAGGGTGAACGAGAGCAGGGAAGTAAGAGAGACGAAGGACGCGACACGGAGAAGGAGCACTCGTCACCCCTCGTGCAGTTCCACGTGAAATGTGGAATACAAATTACTCCGAAAAGTCCCTATTCCCGGTCCCGTTTTCCGTCATTCGTCGCGGCACGCAGTCCCTATGAATTCGTCGAATAATTCAGAATTAGAGAAACTATGCGTGTCTCTTTGGACACTGACGAGTCTTTCGAAAGACACGTCTGCCTCTTCTTCCACTATCGCCGATTACTTCCTTACCCTTATTCTATACCAAGTTACTAATTTCTGTGCCGCTTCTAGCTATTCAAAAGTTCAGACACGTCTGAAAATTCT
Source organism: Bombus vancouverensis nearcticus (assembly GCF_051014615.1). Lineage (NCBI taxonomy): Eukaryota > Metazoa > Arthropoda > Insecta > Hymenoptera > Apidae > Bombus > Bombus vancouverensis. Next base: position 7,997,224 of record NC_134921.1, on the reverse strand, counting down.
AACCAATCCTAGCCATATAGTAAGAGGTAAGGACATTCGAGCCATCTGAGCTTCAACATCTTAAAACTCGATCTTGAACTTTGCACAAATTCGTCAAATTGTATATTACGAAACACCATTAGTTATTCATACGATAATGAAAGAATATGGTATATTTGAAATTCAATAAAAAGAAAAGAATATATCTATGGTACGGTTATTTGAGTCAGTGAGGAAGTACTATATACGTAAGAATTACTAAAACATTTCACAATTTTACTATTTATTCCGCTACTAATATAGATAGCTTAAAAATTGTCTTTGAAAACCGAATTTAGCAAATTACTTAGCTTAACACAAATAATCCTACCTTAGCCTATAACGATTTTCAGATCGATAAGAAACACGAGCAAAGATTAAAGAAGTTCAACGACTTGGACTAGAAAAATAACTCGATCGATCAACAAATTGATTAATCGATTAATACGAAAATTTCCCAGAAACCCGATGGGTCGTAGCTATTCGATAGAAACGAGGACATCTAAATGATCCAATGACTTTGTTCGAAAAGGATTCTGCAATATTGAAAGGAATTAACGATTCTGGGAACGTCTGCGTTGGATGGACGGGCCGGTCCAGCGACTAGGAAGAGATCCATAGAAAAGAGAAAAGGGTGAGTAAGCCTGGTAGGGGTAGTAGGTTTCCTGGGACGACTCACTAGCCAGCTGGATATTTGGAAAATGGCTAGAACCAAGCGGACGGAATGTCTCTGGGCTCCATCGTTAACGGCCTGTGTACATTATAGATGGTCCCGTGATTGGTTCGTCAGCCTCTCAAAAACTCCAGCTCCCGTCGTCGTAGTCGTTCCTCCTCTTCTCGTTCCGTGTTGTTACCTAGCTTCGATTCCCGTTCTATCGTTTCGTAGGTTCATTTCAGCTGGCCCCAACCAACCACCCCACCTCGACTGCCTTTCACCCCCTAGACTTTGTCTTTTTCCAATCGTCAATTGACAATGTACAGAGGCGGCCTTTCACGGGTATCAATTAGTAGGATTCGCTCGACGCTGATGTCCGTACGATCTCAGCTTTCGATCTCGCTTTCAATCCCCTTTTACCTTGTGTCAATTCGACTGCTCTATCTAATAAAGAGATCGACACTATCGGTGAATTTTTTATCGCGCAATTGTGAGCCTTTCGTTCATGAACTGAGATATTCTCTTTGGTAAATTTTAGTTTTGGTCCGAAGTGTTCTTTTCCGGAGGAGAACTGCAGCAATGTTCGAATTTTTTAATAGAATTATCTTAAATTTTATCAATATCGAATACTATAAAAGTCGCACGAATATTCGTTATATTATTCATCGTATTAATTATTCGTTGTTTCAAACTTTGAATATACGTGATTTATATCAAATTTCTTTTACTTTGATATGCTTCATTATAATTATAATCGATAGAAATTATTAGCGATTCTGGGATTCGTGCTTTAAGTCGATGATACAGTAAAATTTAGTCCTATCGTCTCGTCAAATTTTCAAACTTTTCAAATATACCGATCTAATACGATAAAAATTCTTTCAGTAAATTATACGCATCCTTGTAACCACAAAAATAAAGTCAGCAACGCAGAAACCATAATCGTACGAGCGAAAGAATGATCACGGTAAAACGGAACCGGATAGAAGGAAACAAAGATTGGGGCGGCATTATGCAAGGTAAACGTTGCCAGAAGTATACCCTTTCCCGTAGGTATCCGCTGTCTGTATGTACAAGAATTAACGCATAGAGGTTGGGAGTGTCGCAGCTGGGTAGGCGAGATACAGAAGGTCGGGGGTGTCCAGAGGCAGAGAGCGCGTGGCGAAAGAGCACGAGAAAGGGGCGAAGGGGGTTGGAAAATTGGGGAGAGATCGGCGGAGGGTGAGAACGAGAACGGATAACAGAGGAAGCTGGGACAGAGGGTGCATCGAAGAGAGTAATTTCGGCATTCTGCGGGTTTGCTTACATCCACCGGTTCAGCGATTTTCGTTATGCGTGCACCGGTGAACATGCACCGTTGTTTCTCCACGGTACACAGTTAGCCTTCGAGAATTTTTCCTTCTTTCTTCACTCTCCGATACGAACGAACGAAATGTGACTTGTGAAAGTATTTGAACGTCTACACACTCGATGATAACATAGAAATCCTTCATGCGTGTCTTATATAAAATATTTTGAAATTCCATTAACACTAGAATGAAATGAAGGCTGCGACTATTATATGAGTAAAATTTGAAACCAATTTAAAAATGTATATAGAAGTTACAAGGCATTTACTCTAAAGATATGTTTAATGGAAGATTAGCGTATGACATGTGTAATTTAAACATATAGCAGGTGTTAAAGATGGTCCCACAGAATATTGAAGCTTCTTAATACGATGACAATGGACTGTTTAGATACTTTTATGATTATGACGTTTCGTATAACACACATAATATATTCGAACATTTTTGCAAATTGGGTTGTCTCTCAGGAAGTTCAAATAAATAAAGTCGTATTGTATTTACCTGTATTCAATAGTGTAAATATTTGCGCAAGTTAAACAAAAATCCAAATTCTTCTGAAATCCGATAGTCACGATTTATCGAATAACAATACGAAATAGTATGTTTTTCGTGATTACTCAATTTCATGCTCGATGGACGCAAACTTTATTCCATTATCCTTTCTCTGGCCTCGTTTACCGATAGATTCTCTCTACCCTTCATCCCCTCGATGACAAGCAGCGATAAAACGCGAAATATTTTGTTTCTTCCCCCGTACGCTGCTAACTTTCGCCATTAGCCACTCCCGCCCCTTGATCCCCCCTCTGGTTTTCTCTCGGGGGCGAAATTTCCGACTTGGCCCGTCGAAGAAAATGAAATAAAGGATGTATCTGTTTGGCGTAGCCCATAATTTCCCTGTTTCTTGACCCCATCTTCTCTTCCATCGTCGGAGGCCACAAGCACACCGTTGCAAGCCTGTGGGCTACCAGTCGTTAATGAAAATCAAACAACGGAAAAATTACATCCACTTGGTGGTAACCGTGCGTCCTACTCTTTTCCACCCTTGAGACTTTACAGGAGAAAAGAGTGGATAGGGCGCGCAGGGTGTTAGAGGGGTTTGGAGAACGGTTTTGCCTTAGTCAGCTTTCCCATTTCTCCACTGCATCAGCGGCCCAGCCAAGGTTTGTACTCGGGTAATCGTGCAATTCTTTCCTCGTGCCTTTCGCTTCTTCTCTTCGTCTTCCCGCTATTAATCATCTCGCGCGTCTCACGCGGGAAGGAAAAAAATTACGAGAGCTGCTGTTTTTAGGACAAAGGATCTCGACTTTAAATCGAACTTTACCATCATGGGACACGCAGCTCGTAAGATTCTATTTTTCTTTATCCTTTTTTTCTATTTTTTTTTCTTCATATAATAGTAGACGCATAGTAGACGCAGTGCAGGTTTCTTCTTCTTGGTGTGTAAACTCTTAGTTCCTAGATAGGAGTTGAAGAGCGTAAACGTCTCAGAAGAATCGTGCCAAGAGAGAACGATGGGAAATTAATATCGACACGGTTTATACAAACAGAAGACACGTCTGGATAAACGACGGTTGTTTTCTTAGAACAATGTTCGAGGCCCCTTTGTGCCGGAAACTGGTGTCTACGCGCATCCTTAGGCAATCGCCGTATAACCTGCGCACCGTGTTTTACTTTCGTTCCGGTTAATAATTCAGTATCAATTAGTGGCCGGTTGAATTATAAAAGAACCTTTCATCGTTTCCTCGACGTTCTGCACTGTGGATTTCGTTGCTTCTTTGCCAGACAGCGAAAAACAGGGGGTAGAAACTCCAAATCTCGCCACATCTCAAAACTTCTTATACTCACAACTGTATTAATCGCAACAGCAATCCATCGACAAGAAAATCTGATAAAACTGAAATATACTTCAAGAAATAATAGCCCATAGTACGCGGTAGAGTTTTGATTATCCGATCTCGTTGTAACTGATCTGCGTTTTAATTGACTATACTTCTGTTTGGACGAGAACGATTGACCAAAAAAAAGATCATTGACACATTCCATAATCATTCTTCTTCCTCCAATTGGACATTTTATCATACATACATATATATAAACCTACATACAATATGCTTTCATACGTATATAAATAAGAAACCTCTTATTCTTTCATTAATAATCGACAAATTAATGATAATTGATAAATGCATAATATTCGGATTCAGCGATCAGAAGTTCAGGTCCGTAGGGGCCGGGAAGCTGTACAGATAGAAACGCACGAACAATACGTGGTACGATTTAGAGGCCATCGATGCTTTTTTAGCAATTCAGAGTTCAGAGTTTGCCGTTTCGAAAGAGAGAGGAAAAGAGAGAAGAAGGAGAACCAGTCGGAGAAGAGACAGAAAGGAAGGCGGTGAATAATGGAAAGTAGCGAATTCCTTTTCTGCTAGTCGCGGCCAGACGAGCTCCATTAAAGTCCCTAAATCCCCGACGTACTCCGCCCCCCTCGCGTTGCGCGACTCTCCCTCTTCTCACCCTCTTGGTGTCCCTCTTCGTACATGGACGGATCATGACCAAGCATACGGGCGTTCGCTTTTGCTCGTAGACGCATATTTATTCGCAGTCCATTTTGGTTTGTTTGCACAAACGGGAGAGAGTCCGTCAGGCCGACGTCGGACCTCTGTTCTCCGCTTGTGCCATACGGTCGCCGTGTCTGTCTCGCTGCTTTTTTTCCACCGCCTCTCGTCGCTTTCGCATTCCTACGCTTCTCTGCTCACTTCCGGTGCTCCACGAGTAGATATCGCAAGGGTGATCGTCACCCTCGTCCTCGGAATATCTTGTTTCTTTTCGAATCCCAGCACCCGTCGCCTCTTCCAACGAGGACTTTGTTCCTGTATTTGTACGTCCAGACATTAAGTTTCGTGTCTAAAATATTTTGTCTCTTGACATTTGACAAAAGTATGTCCAATCACTTTGTGAAGAATCGTGATATTTTGAGGATTCTTGATGTGACAGAGTATTTGTCAAATTTGTCGCGACAAGAATTCACAATCTTTCTGGTGTCTCCTTTAGATAGAAACATGAAGTTTCTTGCTTCGAACTTGTACTTTACATCTTTTGATACTTAACGAAAGTATCTCTCATAATTTAATACAGAATTGTGGTAATTTCCAGCGTTCTTCAAATTCTTTACACGACAGAAGACCAAATTTGCCGCGATGAAAATTAAGAGTCTTTCCGAAAGCTTCTTCGCGATGAAACATAAAGTTTCCTACACGAAATTCGTACTTTGCATCCTCTGATACCTCACAAAATGATTTCTATTCATTTCTCAAAGAATCGTATAGTCATTTGTGCTATTCTTAGAATTCTTAACGCGATAGAATATCAAATTTGTCGTGGCAAGAATTAAGAGTTTCTCCAAAGCGAGCTGGAGGCTAAGGCATCGGATGAAATCGCGGTTAAAAATTGTACGCTATTATTCAAGTCCCAGAAGCGAAGCAGTTCCTCTGATGATACAATTAAGTCCGGCAACAGCAGATTTTCCGACTTGGAAAATTATCCGATATTTTTCACGCGGCGGGACGCGAGGGTACGCCGCTGGATAGGGGACGGTCGGAAAGGGGTGAGAAAAATGCCAGGTTGTTCGGAGCTCAGGAATTAGGAGGACGACCGGGGAAATGTCGAGAAAAGTATAAGGCGACTTTTAAACACCACGAAAGGGTGGTCGCTTGTTTTACTAATGAAAGTTCACGACGTGAACTGATGGATCAGGCCAGCTTGATTTATCGCGAAAATAAAGCTCGCCGATTAAAGCAGAGATTTCTGCAGAAATGAAAAGAATTCCGCGTGGTTTTCTGACTAGAAACGATCTGTTGTACATCCACAAAGAGACCAAGCTCGATTTCTTCAAGCAGAGTAGAGGTTTCGCTAGTTTACATTCATTTATCCTGTCACCCCTTCTCGTACTCTTACGGCGCCTTAACGCCCGATTCTTCTTCCCTCTCTTTAATATCGACATTAATATTCAAGACGGCGAACGAAATGAATATTAAACACAGTAATCGTTTTAACTCTAGTCCGGTGATAATGTTCGGACCTCCGAAGATACCCGCATGCTCTCACCTCCGGCGGTTAATTTATTCCTCCAATTTCTTTACGATCGCGCACGATTATTAAATTACCAATGAATCCGACGAATCTCTAGAAAACAATTCACACGGCCAACAAATTTTACATCGTTTCACCTAACCTCAAAGACACGTAGCATCTAGCCAATGAAATACGAATTCCTTAGGTTGAAAGAATTTCCATCGACGATGTTTCTAAGTAAATCACGTCTCAGCCGGGAAGTCGAGGAGAAAGGAAGCAGCAGAGGGGATGGTTCCCCTGTTTTTCCTCGCTAATTCGCCGGGAATTGCGCGAGAAAGGAGGAAGCGTGGTCGCGAGAGGAAGGCTTGCTCGTCTCGGTACACGAAAGTCACATTTGTATTCCGTCAGCGAAGCCAGCGGAATCCGGGGTGCGCTCTAAGATCGCGCCGGATGAGGTGCTTTAAAAAGAGAAAAGGAGTAAACGCGAATAGCAGGGCTCGAGGGTGAAAAACCGGGAGAAAAGGTGCCGCTGCTATCGTCGTCGTTGGTCCGTGTCTCGTTTGGAACAACGGAGATGTTGGAACGGGCGACTACGAGAAGGGGGTGGCTGAACAGGGGTCGGAGTTGCAGGCGCGATCTCGCATATTTCATATGCAAGGCGCCTGTTTTGCTTGGCCCCGGCAATATTATTACCATATTTTTCACATAATGCGTCCGCGTGTATGTCTCTTATTTCACGCGGCAACCAACCACCGCGAAAAGGATCGTCGCGGAGTCAAACGAAAGATCGAACCTGGCCCCGCGACCGGGCGTCTTAACGTCTTATCATTCATTGCTCGCGCTGCTGCTTTTTATGGGGGCTACAAGCGTCGCGGACACCCACGATGAAAAGTTTATACGCCGTGGTTCTGACTTGGAAAGAGGCGGCTTCTTGGACTTTGGCGAGGGTGTGAGAAGTCTTTAGGAGCGAGCACGCGAGATATATGAAAGCTGAGATTCTTTGGAAGAATTTGAAGCGCGGTTTTGGTGACATAAAGAGACGCGCGAGTAACATCATAGCATTGAAGGGGACAAAATATGGAAATCGATTAGTTTCAATTTTTATTTGCATGGAACGGGGGTGAGAGACGTTTGAAAGACTTAAATATAGAAAAATACAGCGACTCATGAAATTATTTGTACGATTACCGTAGAAAATTTTTATAAATTTGTCATGCGTGTTATATGAAACTGTTATGAGATACTACTATCGTGATTATATCGATAAAATTTAAGACCAATCATCTGAAAATGCGCATAAGAGTTACGGATTATTCATTACGAACATATGAATAGTAGTCTGAAACATGGAATTGGTATTAATGATTGTTCCAATAAATATTTTGACCTATTGATGTAAGGAATAATTGATGGTTAAAATACCTTGGTTATCTCTCCGAAGTGTATCCTTACGATAAATATGTCATAAACTGTATATACATTTCCAGATTCTTTTCCAAATGTTTCCAATAAAACTATAATAATCGTGCTTCATTACAGTACTATGTAATAGCTAACAGAGGCACGAGTAATATCATAGAATCGATTAGTTTCAATTTTTATTCCTATAGAGGCTCGTTCAAGCGCGATAAGTCACAGTCGTCCAGTGAAATTCCCCGTCGCGTGTAAACACACCTCAATTAAAGAACATGCACCGTGAGCTATGTATGTACTCTGGCTGAACAAATTATCACGAACACACCCCTGCGCACAATGCTAGATATATTCGAGCGCTATTTCGTTTTATGCCGTTCAAAGCTTCCCTGCCGCACCCTGTAAACACGGTTAAACTTTGTTTCATAAGAGTCACTCGAACGTTACGCCCGGGAGAATAAAAAGCTTCAATTTTTTTCCTCTATCTGACCGGGACATGTGTTTGGTCGCGTTTCACGTTGTTAATATCAAACATCGGTCAACAAAGTGTCCATGTTTCATGAAACATTTTGTGTCGATAGAACGAGAATCAAAATTTGTCCTGTTCCATCGGCCATGATATTTCATTGTGAAATTTTTAAACTACAACATTCTATTTCTCCGTTAATAAGATTTACCAATGATATTCCAAAAATGATTCCCCGAGATATTTATTTAATATTATCGACGTAAAAATCTGGCAGTCTACGAGTTATAAGAAAGGGGTGTTACTATGCCGTTCTACAAGGAGAAGGCTCGCACCTCGAGAAGCATTTTTCCCCGCGAAAGAGGGCCAAATAAAATTTTAGAGTCGCCGAGAACTGTCGATACGATCGGGGGAAACGCTTCGCTTTTCAATACAACGGCCTGTGTATCCGAAACTACCGGCTCACCCCCTTGTTCTTACGTGTACAACGCGCGGGACCTATTCGTGTGTAGATTCCAGAAAATTATGGCCGATAAAGAAACAAATTCCGAATTCCACTGAACCGGGGCGTTATAAACATTATTCCGCTTGTAGCAACCCCTTTTTCCAACCCGAACGAATCGTCCGATTCCTTCCCCCGAATACGATTTTCGAGTATTCCAAGGCGAGTAATAAACAACGCGAGATCCCACGTATATATTTCCAAGCGATTAGAGACGCTTCGCGCAGATCCATTCTCACAGCGCTTTTGTTTTGCACGAAAAATTCAATTTACAGGACTATCTATTCTGATGAATTACTGGCTTTCCATAGGGCACTGATAATTAATTTATATGGCGACACGAAAAAGGAAGTGTAAAATTAGTGGTTGAGTACATGGATATTAATAATTTTTATGCTAGAAATTATTTCCTATATTGATGACAGTCACCTATTATTTTGTGTGATACATTATACTTAGACTACGGATTTTTATATAACGTTTCAACGATCTCTACTTCTTTAATTCCATTCAAACAGAAATTTATAGAGTCGTATAAAATCTAAATAGGGATTCCAGCTAATAAATATTAAAATAGACTACGATGAACTCTATCTTGGATGCTTTAATATCATACTATATGGATTCAGTATCTTTTTACACTTTGAAATGCCGTATAAATATTTAAACGTCCATAGTGTAGTTATACCAGATGTAACTCTGTTTCCTAAAAGTATAATGTTTCTTCCTACCGCTTCTAAACACTTTTCACCCACACTTTTAAAATTTTTTAAATGTTACATTAACTGAAGAAATATAATTTATGCAACCGAATCCCAGGAATTTCTTAAAAGAACCTTTCCCTATTTAACAAAAATATTTAGATTGGATGAATATACCAATCTTTACTTATATCTTACACACCAATTGGTCAGATAAAATTAAACCTTGGTAAATCGTGATCTAAGAGAGCAGCAACGTGATATCGAAGAGGCAGGTAGAGCTGTACGTATTCGAAATAGATATCGGGAACAATGGTACGGAGGAGCAAGAGGGCAGCGAGCAAACAAGCAAGAAACTGTTAATACGGAGAATCGAGCGAAAATTCCGCGTTGCGTACAAGTTCGGCAATGTGGGTCGAATTGTTTGTACAAATCGGCCGCGTTTCTCCGCGTTTGTACACACTTATGTACACCGTCGCGTCGATCTGCGTGCTCTCGCGAAGCACAACCGAGCCGAGCTTCGAGATACGTGGGCGTTGAAGACTCGCATATGGCCATCCCCTTCTTTCTTTCTCGTTCGTTCAACGACGTTGCCATCCTTCCAAGACCAAGCCACTCTATGTAAATAGTTGTGTAACGCGGTATAAGAGGCATTAAATAAATAATAGTCGTACGCGGTCCATGAAGTTGAAAGGAGAGCGCCGCCCGTCGAGAACAGATGTGTCAACATTCGTCCTGACCGTCGCTTCTTCCTTCTTTTTCCTCTTCTTCTCAGTGTCCTGCTATCTTCTACTTCATTACGGTTCGAGTCGCTTCTTCTTGCGATTTTTGATCGCCTTAAGAGATGTTACAAAGTACAACAAATTATTTCTGGATCGAGAATGGAGGCTAAGGACATCGAAGATAGCAAAGATAGCAAAGATATCAAAGAGTTATTTAAGAAATTGGTACAGTGCACGGTTGATGTTGATAGTAAAGATACTAACGATAATTTGTTGTAATCAGAGAGTGTTTTGAGGAGGGTGCGAAAGTAAGAAATATTTCGAAGTGCGAAGTATCGATTTCAAAGCCTGCTCTTCTATAAACATGCGTAACATATACATGAAACTTCCAATATTTTTTCCTATTACTATTGTGTCAGGTCACGTTATATTTCGGACCAAAAGTACACGATATTTTGCACAAACTTTAGAACATTTTCTTCTAGATCACAACATTTCTCTTCGTTTAATACTTTAATATTTTCATATCATAATTCGCATGAAAGCTATCTACAGTTTTGCGAATTTCGAACTTGAAAATATCTTGCCAAATTTCAACTCCTATTCGCGCAACTCCTACCCACTGTTCTACTCGTTCTAATTTTTTAATATTTTGATATTCGATTACCTTCTAAATCACATATCAATAACGACAGCGTTGTGAATTCAAAAAAGCAAATGTCCAAAGTGAAAATGTCGAACTGTTAGGGAAAGTCTACGATCTACGGAATGACCGTGACAGAGTGGCGCGACCATTTCGAGCGTTCTAATACCTCGTAGACGCTTGCTCGCAGATTCCGTAAGGGGGTAGTTTATATGCAGGCTACGGATGGGTCAGCATAGGGGAGATATATATTTTTCAATATAACTCGCGCGGCCCGGTAAGGGTCGCGAGAATCGTCCAAGAGAGTAGAAGTCGACGTTATTTTTTATCTTTATTAGATTGCCGGGCACCCGTTAGTTGAGGTTCGACGTGCTACGGACGAACGTGCATGAATATCAAGTGCCCGGTAACACGTGGCGCATTTTATCGTCTTTTCACTCCGCCTGGCTGTGTCCTTTGGCCGAGTTGCCACTATCCTTCGTCAACCTCCTCACCGTGTGGCTGAGAAATTCTACAAAGTAACTTTCTTTCGTAATCTACGCTTCCTAACCCATTGTTTTCCTAACCCATCAGGTGATCGATACTTTATTAATTCCACAGTTTGCCTTTTAAACCTGGAATTGTATAAGTAATGGGGCACTGCATCGGAGTTTACCGCGCTCTTATTTATATTTCCCCTTTACATAATAATTTATTAAGTAAATTGACAAATTACACGATGTAGACATCTTCTTCATGATTTCATAATTCTTTCTTAAAGAAGATGATCAAATAACTTGTAGTTTGTGGAAGTTCTTTTATTCCCAACCATGTTACTGTTATGTAGGGATATTTATCAATATTGATAACTTGCACAGATTACAACCTGTGCAATATTACTAATAATATTACTTCTATTGTATCATATAAGACGATCCCAGTAATTTTTTGATACGGTAGACTAAGGTTATTCAGTGGCAGATTTGAAGTTGTTTAAACTATTCTTTGATACGCGAATAAAATTATGATCAGAGTATGTTATAGTCGTCCAGTATGTTAACAAAAATAAGTATAGTGTACGTAGTATCTCAATGTAAGAATATGTCTTATTACAAAGTTTCTTTTTACATTGAATCTTTCGTATTCCAACTATCATGCGCGTTAATATTCAACCATCTTCTTTCATATCTATTTTCCACGATTTAAACGGAATTATCAAAGATAAAAATCTCCCTCGGGTCGATGTTTTTCCTACGATTTTTCCTATCGCAAGCCAGTGCACGTGAAGATCACCACGGTTCGACGAAAAGGTTTGTCTGCTGGCGAAAGAGCTCAAACAAGAAGAACGCAAAGCAGGATGTTTGTTTGAAGGTCCGTTAATGTCGTCGTGTGTATTGTTTACCGTATAACCGCTGGTTTCCCCTCCGAGTTATTCGAAGTTTGTCGATATTGAAAGAACTCGAAGCGCGCGGCGGTATCGTTCTTTGAAAAATACTCAAGGTAAACTCGCGTGTTGATTGTATGTTCAGCCCGTGAGAGTGCTCGTATGTGTAAAGAGAGGCCGCGGCCTCGCTGGAATTTCCAGGATGCTACATCGACTCCATCGCAGCCACTTTCGTACTGTGGGAATCATAATCCCGGCTAAAAGATGTTTCCACCAGCTGTGTAATGCACGACCGAACCCCTCCCACTCTTTCTTTAAAACAAACCCTCTCGATAAAAACGACGTGTATCGGTTCCCTTATCCTACCGCGTCGCGATCGACTACAAATATTTTATTTTATGGAAACAATCCCTCCATATACACCGTAATCCTTTCATATCGACATGTTTGAACAAACTAATCTCAAATACAACGGTGCTGCGCTTTGACTATCAAAAATTAATGATTACAATATTTTTTTAAATAAATAAACGGTCCACTATGTGTCTGTTATCGAGAGAGGTACCAATTCTAGGAATTAAAAATGCTGCTGTAACAAAAAAAAAAACAGCACTATTTTCCAATAATACGAGTAAACGAACGAAAACAAGCTGAAAATCGATTAAAATCGATAAACTTCTGCAGTGTTACATATGAAATATGTTCTTCCCTTATTCTCCCAATAAAAACGATTCAAATAAATATACAAGCTCGTACGAAGCAATAACTAAATGTTATAAATTGAATCTAAAAAACCAGATGGTTCAAAGAAAATCATAGAAGTTTAATATTCTTTAGATCCTAAATGAATGATAGAAGGTTTTAAGAAAGGAGAGCAGCGTAGACGCACCTAAAGCGGTGTAAGGACGCGGTTCACGTCCGGTAATTAATGGAGACGTAACGAGTGGGCGTAGCCATGGACTAATATGCGAAATAAATCTGCGGTAATAGTAAGTAATTTGGCCAATAAGTCGATAACAAATTGGGTTTGCCAGCGGCAGTGCGCGGGACCCGTAATGGCAGGCAAGTGACCGGATCCACCCCCGTTAACACCCCCTGTTCACGGCCGTCCGGTAACCCTCCGACGCCCACTCACCCTTTTCCGCCACCCGTCTAGATTTCCCTTTTGCCAGCGTATTCATATTTCACGGACTTGTAATATAGGAAAGTTTTGTTTAAGCCATAAAGCCAGGTAGCGACGTGGCGGAGTAGAATCGGTTTACGGGGCTGGTCACCCTTCAACGGACGCGATAGAGAAATGGAGAACACACAGGACAAGAGGATGGGGATGGAAGTGAACGAAACGAGACATAATTCACGCTGATGTAGCGAACGCGTGGCCATTTTCACGCGTGTCTCTGCGTAGAGGTGAAAGTTGGCGGTCAGTGGAAGAAATTGCAAGATAAAGAGCAAGAAGGGCGAGTGGAAAGCGAAGGGGCGTGATGTATATCGGTCTTTTACGAAAGGAAAGTCTCGCAGAAGACTGGAATACAGGGATCAGATCGTTCTCTTTCAAGACACTACTTTTTTCTAGAGAAATTAGCTTCCAGAATGGGGTGGCGATAATCTTTCTTTTTACTGCAAGTATCTAAATCTACCGTGAACTTGAGAATATCGAATACTACAATTTGTTGAAATTACTGTACAATAGTTAGAAAGTATCATAAGTCACGTATTGGAAAAATGCTATCTTTTCGGGAATAATTAACTTCCATTAAGGGAGGAGTAGCGTCAAGTCTTGTTTTTTTATCTAAATTCACCATGAATTTGATCGTTTACAATGAAAATATCGAATACTGCGATTGCTGAAATTACTATGCGATGGATAGAACGCATCCGGATTCAATTTCACGTATTTCAAGAAAGCGTGCGAGAAAAATGGGATGAAAAACACGCAAAAGAATATATCGAGTCTTCGGAGAAAGTCAGTGGCGGGGATCAAGGAAAGAAGTGGACGTCTTCTTTCGCTCAAAGACGATAGTATTCAGAAAGTCTGCTGGTCAGTTGTAATGAATAATGTCCACATCTGTTCGGGACGTCCCATCAGTAACTGCTACCCTCTCGGCCCCGCGACATCCTTTTGCTTCACCTTGCTCCACACCCTAAAAACCATTTCCACCCCATCGCTGCTTTCTCGCTCGATTTCGCTGCATATCAAATTATGGAGTCCTGAATGGCCGATCGTCGCCTGCTGCTGCTGCTGCTGTGTGTGCTGTGATATATTTGGATATATTAAATTTTTTTCCCGCTCGAACATCTAGTCGGGACCAAGCGCGTTTATGTCCAAGCGGAATCGATATACGATCTGTCCACCACAGGAGAATTCGATTCTTCTAACATGCTAGGCAATTCTTCCGAATCTTACTCATCCAACATCATCTTGAAACAATCTCTCGTATTCTTGAATCTTTTTGAATCGTCGCTCTTTCGCCTCGCCACTTTCAACTCAAGTAACTCGAACAATTCTGCCTTGAAAATTCCCCGTTCTTTTTTTCTATTAATTTACCCCCATCTTTTAATGGAAGCTCTCCTCGATTATAAAAGAAAAAGCGGGACAGAGTAAATAACTCGAATTTTAAAGGGTTATCGGCTTGTATAAAAATCGACAAACAAGCATGGCTACCCTTCGGTCCACCTATTCGCAATTCTCCAGAAAGGTCGAGCGGCTTCGTTTGCATACTCGCCGACACCTTGCGTGTCCATTACGCGGGGGTGGCAACGACCGAATGCCGGGGTGACGAGCAAGTGGACCAAGGGGTGGGGGATCGGGTAAGAGGTGTGAACCGTAAACGCGCCACGTGCGGCAAATGGAAATGGACCAAATATCGCTGCAAACACTCGACCGTGCGAGTATCGATATACGACGCACCCTCCTCCATCTCTCCCGGTCTCCTGATCCCCCTTTTGCTACGAGCAAAGGCACACACGCGCGCACACAAAGGACCACGATTCCACGGTCCGTTTGTCGTTTATACTGGCGCACCAGCCCCGCGCCCACGCCTCACACCTTCCTTTTCAGCCTGTGCACACGGCCGAACGTCGACTGGACGTTCTCGCCCTGTGAAAATTCACCGGTCACTCGAATCCATCAGGTATCCACAAAATATCGCAAGGCACTTCTCCCACCCTTTCTCTTTCCTCCGGCTGTTCGTTTCTCCGCGCTCAGTCGCGTGCACGTGCGTAAAATCACGCGAACGTAGGCTTTTACCGTCACCGGGGTTGATTCAGATTCCACCCTTGAGATTTGACTGAACTGGAGACTACTAAAGTGGGTTTCTTTCATTCACCCCTTACCCTACGATATTTCTAGTAACTTACTAATCCAGTTAGTTGTTCGTTGTACACCATATTGATATGCTACGCGTCATTTGTATCTAATTTCTTGATACTAGGCTTCGTATCTCGTATGTATTATTTATGTGGAGTAATATGAATCACTTATCTAAATCGTTTTTTGATTGATCAATTTAAAATTGATTCAGAGTCTGGTTTCAGAGACATTTCAGATATCATTTCGATTATTGGCAGTAACAGACGAAGAATTGATTGTTCCCTTATTAATCATGGAAATGACTACCCTGCAGTCTGGCTACGTGTAGAGCTCTTATCTGACAATGATCAATAACGAGGTGTTAACGTTCCTCTACGACGAATTGCGCCCAATAATAAGGCCGAAACTGATCTTTGTAACAAATACATCGTGTCTTTATAAAATCAGAGCCATAAACCGATATTGTAACAAGATATACAAGACAGCGATATAAATACGGCTATAAATTTTCGATATCATCAGATAAAGAGTTGAATTCCAAGAAACCACGTTCGAGGCTCAATCGCTCGAAAGACAGAAGGTCGTAAAATTTTCTCATTTTATACTTTCCATTAATTTCCCTGGCTTCCCACCAACGAATAGCGTCATTTTATTTCGCCTGCAGAGTTAGTGGGTCAACCGTCCACCACATTTTCAAGGCCCAATCAATCAGGTCGACGATACAAGCGAACGTAGTTACGCCGTTATGAGTTGGCCGCATTCAACGCATTAGTGTGGAGAATTAACTGGATTCTGGTTGTCGCCGCGGCCAAAAGGAAGCCCTTATCTAGCTCGAGGGTGTAGGAAGATCACGAGGGAAGCAGTTTTGCCTTGGTACGATTCGTCCGTCCGGTTTATCCATTCATTGGATTCGCGAACTGGCACGGAAAACGGACCGCGTGTCCAGAAAACAGACGAAATCAAAGAGAAACGTGCACGCAGAGGACCGTGGCAAGATAGAAGAAGGACAGGATGAAACAGAGGGCGTGGAGGAGGGATGAAGATAAAACGAGCGAGTGCTTCTAGCTAAACAAATATGTACTCACGTACTCATTCACCTATCTCTCAGTCAGTTCTACCTACGCTGCTACAGCCCTTTTAAAGACTTTTCCCGCTGTCCGGGACTCTAACCTCCAGCCGTCATCCCTACCAAGTCCCAGAGAACAGTTGGCCGTGCGTACCACGGGGAGTTTACAAGTTCGAGGAAGGGAGAAAGTAAGAAGTGGGAGAGACCGTTTCTCTGGCTCTTTTCGCGCGTTCGAAACCTTTCTAACCGCTCTAGACGTTCCGGGCAGACGTCGGTCCACGTCGAGTGTCTACCGCGATTGTGATGGCCGGCTGCAACGTCATTCACCAAGACTTTCCAAGGAAATCCGCGTGGCTGTACCGCGAAGAGTCATTCTTCCACAGGATAGATCCTTCTCTTGTGAGAAATTTATTTTTATCGAATTAGATGTAATCGGGAGCTGAGCTTTCATGTAAAAAATTACGAATATTATGTGATTGATTAAATAAAACAATATATGGCAGTATGTGAGTCGATTCACTTTTATATCGACCATACCGATATTACTTTGCTACCAATCGTTCGGATACAATAATGAAATAACAAATGCGAAGCTTAGAACAGAAGTAGCGAGGATAACATTTTGTACCTTCCACGAAAGCTGGGAAATTTAAATACAATACTTTGGATCAATGCAGATTCCTCGTTTATGGAAAGAAATATATCCGATCTACTTTTCTATTGAGTCTTTGAAATAAACCTATATAAATATTCACACTCAAAAATCATCAGTAGATTTCCTTATATCGTGATCCGCTAGTCAGACAAGCCTATTCTACTGTACAATTATTCCGCTGTCGTATCGAGAAGGGAGGTTCTTTATTAAGAAAGGGAACTCACATAGTCCGTGCTGTAAATCCTGAAATCGACTAAGCAAAAACGTTTCGAACGACTACGTACAGGGGCCGAATTTTTTTTCACGCACTCGGATGCATCGATCCTTCTCCAAGAGCCACCTATATATCCTTCCGGATCTAAATCCACGAAGGATTTTGTCTGACGCGGCTGGTGCTCTCGTGATTCCCCAGGAATCCTACGAAAGAGAGAGAAAACCAGGTCCGCCTATTTGTTTCGTCGCATCGTGTATTGACACTGCGCGACGGTAGGCGTCGCGGCGATAATATATCGACGACCGGGTGATATATGCCTCGCAGGAGTGAGTGGCTGTGCAGAAGAAAGACTTGTCTCATAAAGTATAGGGCGATTTGTCACGGCAGTTTGTGATGCGACTGGGAGAGAATAATCCTCTGGATATCATCTAGCACAACTTGCTCCCCTTCTGTGTTCTTTCTCTTTCTCTCGCGTCCTCTACGAACTTTTCACCCCCTCCGTCCTGAGAGCGGATTATTCCTGACCCGCTGCTATCACCCAACCCCCAATCGTTCCTCCCACGTGTTCTTCGTTAGTCTCGTTTCGACGATCCTACGAATTACTCGCCGTTTTACCACCTCTCCTTTTCGTCTTCGAAATTTACTCGAGATATAGGAATCCTCTGAGCCGAGTGTTTTCTTCTGACTATCAAAAACATCGTCTCGATGGGACAGCGCATTTGATACATAAATGTTATCGAAAGAGGAGATATTTAGTGTTATCGTTGGTTCGTTACCGATCGATAGTTTAATTAGCAAGTTTCCTATTCTATGTTTCAACGCGACGTTAGACTACCAGCTAATTTTCCACGTTCGCCGAGTGTCTCTATCGTACAGCGTTTTACTATTCGGCCGTTTCTTCGGCCCCCTAGCCATCCCTAGCAACCCTTCCCATAAATTCGCCGTTTCCAACTGGCCGATTTATAATTACCGCTTTCATATAGGCGAAGTGTAATTTGCTTGTGTAAATTCTACACGCCTCTCGTTCCCAAGTTAGCCGCGATATTTCGCCAGCGAGTACACCCGGTCGTTCTTCAGAGCCTGGCTTACCGATGATAACACTTTTGCCTGGAATTTATCTTATAGTTCGGTCGGATTCTTCGGATGGTAATTAATCGACTTTGCTGGATCAAAGAGTGGCTTTTTCCTTGGCGATATCCCGCAGCTACGTTGAAACTCGATCGTGATTCGATGTTCGTTGCAACATAAACGTCCTGCACGGAATTACAATTTCATGAGGTTCATAATAGAGACAGCCTTCGTACGATGTAACGAACGTTTTAATTCTCATTGCACGGCTACTATTCCCGTGTACGGTGGCGTTATATTTGATCGCTGGATCGAACTCATTTCACACATGTGTACGACGTCTAATTGCAAAATACGGAGGTGTGACGTGCAGGATCGCGATGCATCTCGAACCCAGCGATGATATATATACCACGAGGCGAAACGGTGTTCGCAATAGCAGCCGCGGACCGATTACATTTTAATGGGCCGATACATTATTCAAAAACCGCGGTTTCCTTATCGATCAAACCACCACAGCGGGGGTAATAATATGCATTGTCAGAACGAATTAAAAAATCAATCCGAACACCATCATCCCATCTGCATTTAGCGTACAAGTCGTTGGTCGGCCGGTGAATTTTACATTAACTACACCTATTAGCGTTCGATGTAATCTGTCGCCTGTGTGTGTACGAGTATTTTTATATATCTATCAAATATAGATCGTGTCAAATTACATTTTTCTCGAGATCATTGGGATTCGTAAATGCTGAATTCTTTCCCTGTCGATTAACTCCGTCTCCTTCTAGCTCGAAGTACGATTATAAACTTGTCTAAAAATATCATGTATCAAAGTTTTTTATTTCAACGTGTTCGTTGTCACGGTGCAGCAGTTAATGACGTAAATTAAAACTAAGGTACTAAGAGACGTCGTTATAAATAAAATTCAACTACTGTCAATCTTTCAAAATATTCTACAGGAGATGTAGGATAACTATAATAGGATGAATTCGAGATAGAACTGTTTTCGGGTGAATATTTATTTCTGACATTAGTAGTCGTATTTCTCTAATTCTAATGTTAGTAGAATATGTATTAAAAATTGGAAGCGTATTCGTATCTCTTTGTAGTAGATTTTACGATATGAAAAGAAAATTTAGCGTAAGAATACCAAATAAGGAATTCCAGTAATAAAAGGAGCAACACTAGGAAAGGAATTTCAGCAATAAAAAGAACTGTACAAGGGATACCACGCAAATAAAATTGTTGACGATAAACAAAGTAATGCAGAAACATCGTAGAAGGAATTCCAGCGATAAAAAGAAAGAAGCAGCAAGAAAACGTCACATAGGAATTCCAGCACTAAAAGAGAGCAACGCAGAGACATTAAAGAAAGGATTTTAGCGGCAGAAGAAATTTTCTGGAACACCTAATAAAGAAATTCTAACAACAAAATGAATAGCATAAATACACGAAAAGAAAGAAATTCTAGTCATAAAGTCGTGCAAAGACATTAATAGCAAGATTCCAGCAGTAAAAGAAGTAACGCAGAAATTCTAAAGATGGAATTCCAGGTAAAATAAGCAATCCAACGTTAAGGAAAGAATTCCAACAATAAGAATGCAGTTCCAGTTATAAAGAAAGCGACATGAGGAAGAATTTTAACGGTATAAACCATAGCTATGCTACGCGCATCCTATCAGATTCTGAAGCTATCAGATCTTCATCTCCTCGTCATTGTCATACGCCTCAAATAGGTTTTTCATTCATGATCAATTATAGGACCTCGATATACTATAAAAGCTACATGATTGAAAAGTATGTAACGAAGGAATTCCATAGAAACTGAAATTATTGGATTCTAAGGGTTAATCATCGCTCGCGAAACCAACTTCTAAGTTTGATCGACTCCCCTCTAGAGTTATAGGACATTGTATCGATATCGTAAAACGATGGGCAATATTTCGCAGCGGTTTCGTGCGAACGGTGGCGCAGTAGCCACGCGACTGTCGAGCAGGTAGGAGCTTTCAGCTTTTCGAGCATGGAGCTTCGAGGTTTCGCGGTTTCGGCGGGGATAGGACGAGGCCGGTAGAGGAAAGGGCGACCTGAAGGGAAGGGGACAAGCGTCGGCGCCCGACGATACACTACACACCCGACACAACGATGAGTTCACCGATCTCAGTGCGTGCCACGCGTCCGACATGACAGCACGCACCATTCTCACTCCGCATCCAACAACCTCATGCAGTTTCCTAACTCCACCGTTATGAAACATAGTACAATTTCTAGACAAAATCTTCTTAAATTTCTTAGTCGATAAATCTGATATAATATGATATTGATAAATCTATTAACAGCAACGTTAAGTTTTAAAAGTAACGAAGGAAATGTTAAAAGGATGTAATACACTCTATTCTATTGAACAGTGATTTCAGTTTCAAATTTAATCGTAGATTGAATTAAATATAACAGCGATCAAGTTTAAGGATAAATAAGTAAATAGTCCATTTTTAAACTACTCTACTTCAAGCTACTTTTTCGTTCAGGTGACTAATTTAGTCGCTCGGGTTAAAGTACGAGGAAAAAGAGAAACGGCGAGTTACGAAAATCGTTTTGCGCATGATGAACTAGCGACAAGAGGGAAGGTAGAATTCCCCGCGATGCACGATATGAAAATTGATGCCGCGTGGAGGAACATAGCTGGCGCACGGGGCGTCAAAAGAACATCGAGTTCTCAACCATGTCGTTCCCATTCTATATTCATAACCCCGCCATTATCGAAGTCGGTAAATTTGCAAGAAGTTACATGAAAACATGCCGCGTGTACACCGCCACCCGTGTATCGTTTCTCTGATCCTGTGAATTATGCAATCACCGAGAAAAAGTGGCAATTATACGTAATACGAGTACGACACGCGTTTCATTAACGTTTTATCGTCAACTTCCAGTGATTCACAATACGTTGACAATTGTATCGCGCGAATAAAAAGAAGTAGGTAATGCGTAATGTACGACAATTTTCCTATTGCAATGGAACGTTATTATCTCGTGGAGGAAAAAAAGAAATTAATTTCCTTTAAGTGCGATCGTTTCATCGACAAAGTATTGCCAGTATTATCTCGTTTTATAGCAGGCAGACCGTACGATGCTGTCAAGGGAACGCAGTGTTTACGCTTTATCGTCCGGCAAGCTGTTTTCCTTATCGATCGCGATTGTTATCAGGTCATCTTGCAGGCCATTGCTTGCAAATGCATCTAGCCAGGCTGCGACTTTGTGTCACCGTAAAACTTGCTATCGAGGCGAAAGACGACTGACTCGAAGCTTATGAAATCGTTTCCCGACGTCCACTTTTTATATCCCTCCTTACATTTGACCAATAGAGTTCAGTAAGTTTTTAGCAGCATAAACGTTTACGTCGCAAAGAATCACCGAGTAGACTCGCGAGTTTTGAATAAACCAAAATAGAAGATTTTAATCCCTTTCTTGAACTTGTCTCTACTTCAAAGATGCAAAAATGTCTCTTTATGCAGTGGAGACATCGAATAAAATTTATATGTTCGAACGCAGATAAAATTCGATATCTAAACGGAAGTAGATACGGTCGATCAATGATCGGACGTCACGTACGCTAGACGTGCTCGTTAATTCGACGAATATAACGAAACAAGTAGGAATCCGACCAAACGTCAACATCTGTCGTGTTACATGCTATTTACACGATAAACGTTTACGATACACTGGCGTAAGACGTCACGAAAAGTAAGCGCGATTAATATATGTTACGTCTCAAGTCACGTTGCGTTGTTCAAAGGTTGACCGCAAACATTACGCAATTCGGCTGACATTTTGCTCAAAGTTCGATTAAAAAGCAGACACTGTGTATTTCAATTGATCACAAACACGTCTATTTTTGAATCGAATCATAAACGTTTCATTTACTTACACGATTTCTTGCATCGTCGATCAATTCTACGCACTGGACACGAGACTCTGACTCACTTCTGTCACGATCGGTTTCCGCCGCGTGTAATTGTGTTCCATTACTCGTATACCACTATATTCGTCTCCTCATATCGTCACTGTTACGTCCACTGTCACGTTCACGAGCGTTCGTGGAAACCTTTCATCGAGTCGCCACCGCGGGCGTGCACATCACTGCCGGGACACAAAAGCCACGCGGAACCTTCGATCCATCGTATCATTCACTTCAAGTCACTGTCTTCTTGCTGCTCGAGGCACGTGGTAAGATCATGGACGGTTATTCACGCACTGCCTACACTGATCGAAGGAAAAAGATTTCGAAAATCGATTCAAACAGGGAGAGAAAGAAAAAAGCAAACAATTCCAAAGGGACGATCGACAAGCTTCAAAACGAGCGAGATTTCAAAGAGGAAGGGAGAGGTCAGTGAACGTTGGTATGAGTCTATCAGTTGAAGAGAGATGAAAGGTGAGTGTATGAGTAAAGGAGAGAGAGGCTATAAGAGAAGGAGTGGGTTCGTACATATGTAGGTTCCTATATACCTAGCTATGTACTATGTACGTAGATTCTGAGGAGAGCGAACGAGAATGAAACAGAGAGTGAATGACTGAATGTGAAGAGACAGGTTGGGTAGGGAGAACGAAACGTACCCGAAGTGTTGGATGGCCGCGCCGGAGAGATGTTTGGATCGCGTGGTCTCGACCGGTTGTCTCGAGATATGCACGGTTAGTAGGCGATATCGTGTTTGGCTCGGTGCGCGAGCCAGGCCTCCTAGGGAGGCCACGTTACAGCAACAGAGGACCGAGAGAAAGACAAAGAGAATTGTCGAGGGAGCGAGAGAGAAAGGGGGAGAAAGTGGTGGCGGGAGTGGTAGTAGGGCGACTTGCTGTGTTGTGTCGGATGCTACCCGGTAGCGAGTACTTGTTGTTGAGATGCCGAGTGTACGTGGGGGTGGGCGAGGGTGGGTGGTGACGACGCCGGAGAACAGTCGTAGGCGGTGTAAGCGAGGGAGGAAAGCGGCGTGGAGCGGGGGGTGGCCAAGCCGAATGGCCTTGCGCGCAGTAGCAGCTACAGCGGCGTTGCTGGCGGTTGCTCGGTAGAGACGAAAGCGCGGGATAAGGCGGTGGTTACCGATGGAATAAAGGAGATGGAGGAGTTACCGGGATCAGCGTATATCGCGGAAGCTGCGCTGGAAGGGGTGGAACCCTGGCAAGATGTTGTACGAATTGCCGCGAAAGCCGCACCGAAGGGCTGTCTCGTTAAACAGCGCACGCAAAACACAACTGGGTCGCAGTTTCGTTTGTTGGCTAGCGGAATTGCAAGTGGGAAGGGAAAGAAAGGGGGAAAAGATGCGTGAACGGAGGGGATGGCGCGTGTTGCGCCGAGGGTTAAAGACGGGTGGAAGAATTTTCTTTCGGACGACGATATGCAATAGGGTGTTACAGGAGGATACGATACCTTGACGGCGTATCGATGCTAGGCTCGAGAAACGTGATGACGATCGATGACGATAGAGATAGTAGATATAGCGAGGTCGCGTCGAGATACGAACGCGATCAGACGATATACGATACGAGACACGATAGTAGCTCGGGCAATATACGAGCGCGGAGGACGCGGCGCGAGTGTACACGCGGCGCGGATGCGCGCAACTCTGCGGGCGGGCACGCTCGGCTACGCTGTTTTCCTCCCTGCCGTTAAAACAATAATGCAATATTTAACCATACACACGAAGAGAAAGAGAGGGAGAGGGAGAGAGAGAGAGAGAGAAATCGAGAGACAGAGAGGGGAGAGCTGTGGCACGATGGCAGTGGCGGTATCGGGGCGAGAAGGCATCGGCGGTAGGGAGATAAGGAAGGTAGGGGTGAACGTAGGGAGAGCGGATGTGGGCTTTCATTTCCCCTCTCCCCTGCAAAATGCCGACCTCCGCGAGCATGTCTCACTCTCTTTCTCTGTCATGTTCTCTGTTGCACACGTTCTCTGCTGCTTCTCGCGCGCCCCGTTAGTTGCCTTGCTTCTGCCTCGCGCTTTTCTCTCCTCCGCCCTTCTCCGAATCCATCCCTCTCGATTTTTTTCTCCCCCGATCCATCCGCCTGTCTCGCTCGTTTGCCTTTTTTCCTCTTCCCACGGGTTGCTTTTTCCCCCGCGAGCGTCTCTTTCTTCGGCGTGCTGCAAGCTTTTAGGGGGAATCCTCGCCCTGCACCCGCGCCGCTGCTTTTATGTGACGCCGCCGGTAACACAGAGAGTGCGTGCATCGAACGGACAGAGAAAGGACGTCGGGATCGGCACGAATAGAAGAGCAAGATCGAGAGGGATATGTGATGTGTATACGTGTGTATACGACAGTATGTACGCGTATACGTGTGTATATATATCCGTGTGGAGGATACAGGGGCGGGTGCGAGGTGGTGGGAGAGCCGGAGGCGGCGCACGCCTCTTTTCAAGCGAATACGTGGGGCAGCAGAGGCTGGGGTAGCACCAGCTCTAGACGCATTCTCCGAACGATGCAGGTGGGCGAGCGGGCTTCGGAAAGGAGAGGAACAAACCAACGTGCACGCGCTGCACTCTGTCGTCTGACTGCCTACCGACCGCATCTCCTGTATCTTGCCGGACCGTTCCACGCAGCCATTCAAGGAAACGATGTTGGTTCCGGTTCCTCCGACTCTATCTCAAATTACTTTTTCTCTTATTGCATGTATAAATAATAATCAATCGTCACTACGTAAATAATACTATCAGATATTATTCAATGGACTTTCCTTATTATATTTTCCAGACGTTTTTATACTTTAAATGAAATGTTAGAATAGGTATTCGTACTTTGATGTTCAAATTTGTCAAGGTTTTCTTCTAAGGAAAATACGTATTCCGATTATGGAGTGGCACGGGTCAGAAGTTCAAGAGGTGAACATTCGTTTAAATAAATAATCGAATGATATCGACATATACGTTGATCGTAGACTGATCCCCCGATTCGTCGAGTCGAAGGGACGGATATCCCGTGTCTTGACAGTTGCCTTAATTAATAGCGGCGCGGAGGTTCCGTCGAAGGCCATACGTTAAGCAGGCAAGGGAGATCGAAGTTTTTGACACGAAAATGTCTCGTAAAATCGTGCTCGAACTCGCGTCATAAATTTCCAGTGTAATTCCAAGAATAATCGTCAAGAGCAGATGCTGCTAACAATAAACCAGCTACGGTGGATATCATCGAACAGTCTACTTGAACATTCTAGAGCCGATCCATTGATATACGCGGTGGCTACCGTAAGTATGAACATAAAACTATGTCGAACATCGGTGGCAAGGGAAGTAGCGACCGTGTGCATAGTTAGAAACCGGCCGCAAATATTTCCGTAACACCATGCACTTGGCAACGTTCACTTGCCAAAATTTTCTACGTTGAAATTCTTCGCTTAGAATAATTCAGAACTAGGAAGTATATTTCGCGAAATCTCGACTTAATATAGCTACATCTATTTACCAATATAATCACGAATATATAAACTGTCAATAATTCTCCAGATCAACCGAAATACATCTGCAACGTTAGAAATAGTTTCTAACCCGACCACATTCTATACCTCGAAGAAAACCATTCCAAACGATGTAAACCCATAACTATATCTTCTAGCTTCAACCTTGAAGATTTCCAATTATCTTCGAGTACCCCAAAGTCATATTTGCATTCATCCAAGATAGATCATGACCATCCATCACGTTCTTGATCCACGCACACACGAAGAACAAGTGAATTTACATTCGGCTGCTAGCTAGAACTTTGGATGCAACATCCGCAGCCCTAATTCGAGGTGCAAGAGCTGTCGCATCAGTGTCGGTTGTCGCGACGGCCGCGCCGTTTCTTTCCCCTGGAATGAAATAAGAGCCACGAGCTGCATCTCTTCTTCGCCGAGGCATTACTTTTTCCAGCGTCGCCCGACGTAGGGGGGTGGCAGTGGTGGTGGCTGATAGCGGCCACGCCGATACGCCAGGCGAAAAGGGTCATCCCGGGGAGGTAGCAGCCTCCAGCGAACGGTGATGCAGCAGCAGCAGCAGCGGCGGCGGCGGCGGCGGTGGCGGCGGAGGCGGTGGTGTGGCGATGAAGGGGTGGGTGCAGAGTGTCGGAGGTAGCTTCGAAGTCCAGAGTCCAGATAGCGGTACACTTAGCCGCGTGTATAGCCGTTCTCTCCGGAGGATAGAAAACGCTCGGCTGCAGGGAAAGACGAAGGGAAATAAAGAGAGAGGGAGAGAGAGAGATGAGAGAAGCAACGAGGTGAGGGATGTGGAGGGGTATAGAGAAGAAGGGGCGTGGGGGTGGTGGCCACCCCTTGCAACCCCCCACCAGCGCAGGAGTCGCGTCGCCTCGGCTCGGCCAATAAGGAGGCCCGCCGACACAGAGACAATTCAAATGCTGCGCCAATAACAAACGTCTTTTGTTGTTATACGGCAAACTTTCTTTTCGCCTGGTCCTCTGTTTGTGCCGTCCCCGGAATGCCCAACCCCGTGGATTCCCGTACCCACCGTACCCGTAGTTTCCTCTCCCTCTGGTAACCCCCCTTTTGCTCTCATCGTCGTCGTCGTCGTCGTCGTCGTCGGCGGCGGCGGCGGCGGCGGCGGCGTCTAGCCTCTTTCTCTCTTTTTCCCTTTCGTTCTTGCCTGCCGGTAGTGCGCGTCTCCACCACCCTTTCCGACGACTTTGTTCGGGGCATATTTTCTTTTTTTTCTTCTCTCCTTTTTCTCTCCGCTTCGCTCCTCTCTTCCTTTTCTTTCTTCTCTCCTTTCCCTGGAGCGTCAACATATTAAAACGGGGGAGGGTCGGGTGGCTGAGATCGGGTGCGCAATGCTGACTCTGCCTTTCCCCGCTCTATGTGTTTCTTCCTTTTTCTCCTCTTTCACGTTGTCTACTTCTTACTCTTATTCTTCTCCCGTCTCCTTGTTGTTTCTTTACATTCTTCTCCAGCGGCTTTAGCCTTGCGCGCCTCTTTGAAACTTCCGCCACTCCGTGGTCTTCTTCAGCAAGCGTTTTCCCTGTTTGCGCCGCCCAGTCGGTTAATTCCGATACAAACTGCGCCTCTCGAGGCGTGTCTTCCGTCTCGCACCATTTGACTTCTCTGGACGCCGATTATCTTCTGCGATAGGAAAATTCCTCCGACTAACGACAAGTCGATAAGGATGACGTAAACACTCTTACAGATACACATGCACGCACACACACAGCGATAAATCGGAATATGACTTTTACTGGACGACAGGAAAGATGCGTTAACAGGTTCTTTGGTCCCGCGCTCCGAGCTTTTCCATTATGTTCGAACGTCCAATTAAACCTTAATAAAAACTCGTCGATCGACTATGGATAATAGAGACGCATTTGAATGTAAGTTCCAGCAAGCTTTCCAATTAAGAGCCTCCTTCTCGCGCACGATTTGCCTCTGTCCTGCACCAATTCGAAAATCATAACTTTCGATGGAACAATAAGTCCGTCTCATTGAGCCCTGTTCTGTCATGATGCCCTGATCGAGCTCGGTCGATCTACTCGGTTTAACTTTCCCGGTCGAAAGAAAGGAGCATCGCCCTTCGTCGTCCGACAATTTCGGCAAGGATGGAGCGGCGAAAGGATAAATATTCATTGACGTCTTCATCAAGACTTTTATGACTCGACGAGAAGGCGGTGACACCGAGGGCCTATGCCACCCTTCGCCAGCTGTTTCAATTTCGTCCCACGAAACACAGACCTAAATACTTTTCCACTCAAATGATAAAACTGTCATCTTTTTTCCAAAAAATATCACGGTGCACAGTTCCCTGAAGAATAAGCGTAATGATATATGGTGAAAGAATTGTTCAAATCTTCCGAATTCTGAGATTACCTCCGACACGCACGTATCTGTTTATAATATTAACATAGCTTATACTTTGGAGTTCCTACGATTTATAAAATATTGAATTTTACAATTTTTTTTTTTCTTCGATTTACAACGAAAGAAAGCAACGAATCGATAACGTGACGGGACGATGAAGAAAACGCTATGCGGGCAGAAAAAGAAAAGAAAGGAGAAATCGGAGGATATAGTCGAAACGCGAGGAAGCTGCGCCGCGAACTCGGTGGCAGGGCGGAAGGCAAAAGGGGCGGCAAAATTGAAATTTCTTCGCTCGAGCGACGACGCAGCAACTCATAAAAAGTTTAAACGTTTCATTCTAGTCGGCGGGCCTTGCCGCGCGAGCCTTGCCTTTTTCCCAATATAAACTCTCTTTTCTCGCTCTCGCCCTGTCGATTGACTACCGGAGCCTTTCCACTCGCCCTGATACGACTCGGTTATACCTATAACCCTCTTCTACCTCTCCGGCTGGTTTTGCTTCGCGGAGATGCTTACGGCTGGCAACTTTCATCCCCCCTAGAGAAATTAGGAGCTTACTTTGCTCCTTTCCACCGTTGTGGCGTAGTACAGCACGCCCGCACGCACCACTTCTGCTTCTCGACCCTCCCCCCACCGGTATCGTAAAACCCCAGTTTATCCGTGTGTCGTCTCTCCGCACGCGCGACAATGACTTTCTTCGTGTCTACGATTGGATTACGCGATTCGCTCGATTAAATATTTTTCGAACGAATTAGGGTGACGCGCTGTCCTTGGAATATGATTTAGATCCCAGAGGAATGATCGTAAGATCCTATGAAAATTTCACATTCATTCTGGCTAATGTGGTTCTAAAACGACGATCACTTTTTTTCCTTTCTTAAATCAGTTAAGAATAATACAGAGATTTAATTCATTACCCAATATGTTTAAAAAATATTATAAAAAGAACAGGAGTATATTTGGACTAACAGATTATCCGTGAAGCTCGAGGGAAGTTTGTTGAATGTTATTATACATAATGTAACTATTAACGTTTACCTTTTATAATAAGAAAATTGAAAATATGTATCCTTTGTATCTGATGCTAGAAATGTAAAAAAACGACAACGAAGCAAATAAGTCGTTCATCTTGAATTTTTGATTCTTCTGTTACATTGTCAAAGAATTGAATGTCCTTGTAGATTTGCGTTGAATTTTGACATGATTTCAAATCTTCTGTTAACAAGGCAATTAAGGAAAAGTTTATGTTAACAGGATGTTTTAATTCACAATATTTTTAGCTGGAGGAAATCCGGCGGTTTTGTAAAAATATCTGAACGTCAGTGGAGGACGATCAGCCGGTAACGTTTCTCATCGGGCGGTCACTTGTGTTATCGTTTTTTCCGTTAACGAGATGCCCGTCATTTCTGAACTTGCTCCGACAGTGTACCCGCGTAACGAACTCGCGCGCGAACCATTCGCTACAAAACGGAGATGCCGACCGACAGCCGATGGCTGCTTTAAAAAAAACCCGCGTGTCCGAACAAATACTCGCGAATAGGCGGTACAATGGTAGCCGTCAGGGAACACAATACAGGAAGCTTTTTACCCAGGACCAATGCGGAGGTTGCCGCTGACACGAAACGAAATTTAATTCCCTGTCGAAAATTCGCGCGGGTTCAGCATTATAGATCCTTCCGGCCTTATCCGGATCTCTGTTCCATTCGAATCAACCCAGCTAAACGATGAATGTGCTACAGATAGTTACAAGCTTTCCACGATTCTTGCTAATTAAAATTTCTGGGCGCAACTTTTTCACGATTGCACAAAATAAATTTCTAACCAAACTCTCCGAGGAATCAAATCCCGCAAGACTTATTCCGATGGATTTAAATCCCTCCTCTACTTTTTTCTTCGTGCAACGTTACATTTTCTTCTCGATTATAAAAAATAAATTTTCAATCAATTCCACGTTTCGAACGAAGAAAATAAATTATGAAAAACTAGATCGTCAAAAATCGACTCTAATAAATTTGGATTTTTGTTTCTCTTTTTTTTTTTTTTCATGCAACAATTCGCTCCAAGTGTACCGTTACTTTGGTTTAATACAAAATCACGGAGGGTATACGCTAAACACGGTTGGATCGCGGGATACTATGTAGACTGTTTGTAGATTGCTATGTATTCAATCACGAGCGGGACCGAGGGCAGCCGAGCAGGGTTGCTGATTCTTGTTTGCCGATATGCTGATGTAATTATTATATTGGCTCCATCGTAGGCGCAGCTTCTTATTATTTGCCGTATTAATGCTGGCGTCGTTCATTAGCTGGAAACCCTGTCTACATTGGGTCACACGCATGCCTGCGTGCGTGTGTATAGGTGCTCTCTATTCCACGGTGTATTCACTGCAGACACAGGACACAGTTTCTCGTCGATGAATCCGTGAAACCATAGGAGAACAAGAGAGAAAAGGAGGATCACGCCGAAAGAGGATGAATCGAATTGAGAGAGCGTTTCGCGGCTCAGATTGTTTCGTCGACGGCATTCTATTATGAGAGCAGGGGAGGGTGGGCGTCACGAATAAAAGAAAAAATAAAAACGGAATATACGCGGAAAAAATGGATGTTGCCTGGCTAGGCAAATATCGTTGCCACCGAACCAGCGGCTGGAGACACACGACCGATGCACGTGGAAATTATTAAGCGGCCCGCCGCCACCGCCAACG
Source organism: Bombus vancouverensis nearcticus (assembly GCF_051014615.1). Classification (NCBI taxonomy): domain Eukaryota; kingdom Metazoa; phylum Arthropoda; class Insecta; order Hymenoptera; family Apidae; genus Bombus; species Bombus vancouverensis. The sequence continues at coordinate 7,966,491 of NC_134921.1, read as the reverse complement.
TGCCCGCTGCTCTTCGACTATCGATAAATATTGACGCTGCCCGTTACGGCAGGTATTACGGCCGCGTGCTGCCGGGATTTCGGCCGGCGTTTACGAAGATATTCTCTGAATTTTCTCGATGAAGCTTGCCCACCAAGCGAAATACCGAATCGCCTATGGAAACCGATCCGCACTTAATCGATCCCCGATTATCGTTAAATAACAATAATTTCAAACGTATACTGTGGTTATAGGAGATCTAACGTCCTGGTGACGCCGTGGATAATTTCGTTAAATAGAATCACGGGCACATATGAATTTATTATTCAAAATTTGGGTAGTATGTCGGTCATGTCATAGAGGGGTAGTAAAATCAGTCAGGAGTTAAAGCAAACACGATTTGTCAGGACACGCGAATCGATCGGAATATGAGCAGATAATAACCTGAATTACGAAGAATCTTATAATACAAAGACGATCTATTCGATATAGTACATGTAAATGACAATTTATATTTATGTCATAATTTTTCTTTCTCGCCCTCCAATCTGTTAAAATTGTAATTAACATTTGTAACTTTTTATCCGTGAATAAAACAACGTTGTTAGAAATCGTCATTGCGTTTGATTACACAGAGTCGTAAAATATAATGCAGTATACCATCCTAAACTATCGGTCGACGCTCCTTCACGATTTAATTTACCACCTCATTATATGTATACGTCATGCATAGTACGCACCTACCCTCGTCGTAGTACACGGTGTATTCTTTTCCTTTCAATCCTCGAAACTCAAAATTACGTTACTATCACATCATTCTCTAATTTCTCAACATTAATCCCTCGCCATTCGTGGCGCCAACGTATAAATCAACTAAATTAAACTAGTCACCCTATACCTACGAATTCCTAGACATTGGCGATCGAATCGCAGCACGAGATCCTTTCGATTGCTTATAGGTCGCGAGGGTGTCAGAGTCGATATCTTGCCGGCTCTGTGTCACAGCAGGGACGCCGGTTTCCCGAGGTGGTGTGGAAGGGTGAGAGAGGGGTAAGAGAGAGAATCGACGACGGGTAGGGTGGATAACGTCGGGGGTAGGTGCGGCTGCGGGTGTTAGGGGATGGGTACGAGCGAAGGGGGCATGATTAGCATTACACTCTGAGCCTCGATGATCAATAGTGGAAACGTCTCTCCCTTCATTCTCATTCTCTCGCTGTGTTAGCCTTATCTCCCTACCTCCTCTCGCTTACTGTCTTTCTCTCTTTCTCTCACCATAGAGCCTGCTGCCTCCTCTCGCCATCGGATATGCGCGAATCTCCCACCCCCACGGAACCGTTTTCTACCACCCCCTGGTCTGTTCTACCTCCGACTTTTTCTCCGTCTCCTCCGCCCGGCTGGACGAGCTTCAGCTCCGGTGAATCGGTGAAAACTATGCACGGGTTATGACAACGAGCCATGTACGGTGTTGCGGTTGACGAGTCCCTAGGTTACATTCCTGCAAATCGTTTCATCCTTCATTTCCTATATGTCCTCCTCTGCTGCCCCTCGTCGAGGTTTCGTGCAGATTATCGGTGATACTCGATTTTCCCGCGATTTTAGATACACCAGGGCTGGTTGGAAATCTTAACAGATCTATATTTTTCTATAATATTTGCTTACGCGTTCTTTTTCCATTTCCACGTGTGCGCATCTTCTGTATTTTTGTATTTGTATTAAACGTGATAATATTTCTATGTCTATACAGTATATTAATTGCATTATTCACATACGTTCGACACGACATGAAAGAAAAATAACCTGTTATTGAGATTATTTACACGAAAGAAAAATAATCCCCCAAATACTAAAATTAATATTTCAATCTTCGAGTGTCACAATCACACACGATAGAACAAAACATAACATCTAACTTTCAAACAGAATTCTATTACTCGACAAGATTTGATCGCGATATAAGATGGTGCTTATATTCCCGTTGCTTTCTTATACTTTCCGAGAAAACTGCAGCATCAGCCGAACCATGCGTGCGTATCTTCACCCCCCGGTATACGTATGTACGTGCTATCGTATCAGCTACATAAAAGACCGAGATTCACCCCGAGCGCGGCATCTCGAATCTATAGAGAAGTTACACCTTCGTCGGCCGGCGGCGTCCCCTCAGAACCCCCTGTCAGGGGAACCAGGGGAATGTTTTATTTGACGGTGTCAGCAACCGGGAGATATTAACCGAACAGCTCTCGCCTGCTGGAATTATGTGGGCGGTCGTGGGTGGCGCGAGATTCGACTTCCATGGAATTTCCGGAGAACGCGCCACTGTGGTGAAAGAGCAGGATGAAAAGAGACGTAGCGACGAGGAAGACGAACGTAGACGAACGGCGACAGGTCGCAATCGGGAATTTACACGAAAGCAACCTCGCTGTTCTATCGTGCTACCTCAGAAACCAGTTCTTCAGCGTCTAACTACGAATCTTCTTTTGTTCCTTACTTCGTTTGGCTACCTGGCTTCGTATCGAAAGTATTTCGCCTATAACTCGCGTCTCCGTCGCGTTTTACAGTGGAGGGTCGCCGTAAAGTTCGACAGTGTGGGCCATGATCCGTGCAAGCATCAGGGGAAGCAGAAGAGTGGTCATTTTTGGAATTGCTTTTGGGATCGTAATTCCTCTTGCAAAGGAGATAAGAAAGCTTGGTCCCTTCTGGGCCAGAGGCGTCAAGCATCAAACAAGAAGTCTCAAAATCGTCAAGGTGCACGCGAAGAGTGGCGTTTGGAAGAGTACGCACGAAAAAGTTTCACGATGGCAATATCGAGTACCAAGATAAGGGAAGGGTTATCGAACAGGATCGACGAATGAAGATTCTTTCATCTTAGTAACAGTTTGTTCAGGATACTACTTGAACGAGCGTGCAGAAAACGTACTCTGTCATATATTTATTATTCTATTAGCGATCCAACGTGCCGGTTTGGCTGGACAAAAGAAAACGTTTGGAAAAGAAGAAGTAGAGGACGAAGATGAAGAAAAAGAGAGAACAGAGAGCGGAGCTAGTCCGCGGCCGAGAAAGGTTCGCCCGAGTATCTCAGCAAGCGAAGAAAAGGATCCGCTCAGACCGATACCGAGTCAAGCAGTCAAGCTTGTTGACTTTGGCTAAATATTGGATGGCAACTGCAAATATTCGCCTCTGAACTATGCTCGTACCCCGTACAGTGCACCCTCTACGCGAGTTCAGATCACTGTGCTCGACAAGAATCGGTGAAGCTGACCAATGTTAGAACTCGACCAGAGGAAAAGCACTTTGCATTCTAAATCGAGCCACTCGAAACACTTTTCGCGTACGTAAGTATACACACATCGTAAACTTGAGAATCGAGCTACGTACGAGAACGAGATGGATTTCGATTTTCTACCTTCGAATATACCATCTTTTTGTCCGATGAGTTGTCGAATGACAGCCAATAATTGTGCCAGATAATTACTGCGGCAAAAGATCGAATCCCTTTCGATCATTCTCCTTTTCTATTTCTGTCGTTTTCTTTCTCTACCCTCCCAGCCGCTCGTTTCTTCTCCCGCTTTGACAATTTCTTTCATCGAATCTCTTTTCGGTTCATTTGACGGGGTGACCTTTTTTCGCGCCTGCCGCACAAAGTGTCGATCCATCGTTGTCCTAATGGCTGGCAGGCCACTCGTCCTTATTGCAGACTTAATTACTGGCTGAATCCAGAAAGTTATAATGGCCAACAAGGAGTACCTCGAGGACCCCGGCCCCTTTCAACTCGGCCGCACAAATCACCGTCGAAATAAAATTTTCTTAGTCGAACGATATTTCAAGTGACGCCGTTCCGTTGCTCTACGATTTAATCTGCGAAATCTAGTTTCGATTCTCGTTGCCTTAACTACAGCTGAGAGCAACAGTACTCGTTTCTATGTTTGTTGTATCAATAATTATCCATTTTCCAATTGAAATATCGTAATACCTTTATGGATCTTTATATTTTGCATATTTTTACGTCGAAATTTATACAAAGAAGACAATTAACGAAACAAATTCTATCGCAAAACTTCCTTTGCATCGATAGACATCTGCATAAATTAAAATTCTAGTAAAAAAAATAAAAATAACAAGGGGAGAAAAAAGCCGATAATTCAAAGAATTCGATTCAATGCAAGAAGCCTTTACCCTGCAGCAGCTTATCGTGCGTGTGATGTACTTTCCGAGAGATACGTTTACGAGCGACAACGTAACGTGAAACGACAGAATTCGAAAGGCGCGTTTTACCCCAGCAGAGGATACCGTTCGAATCGAAAATCGGTCCACGAGGGGTAAAGGAGTCGGTGAACGATAGAGGAAGAACAGGGGCCAGAAACGGCGAGCCTAAACAATATCTTGCGGCAATGTAAGGAGCGTCTATTGGGCCATTACCGACGGTGGCTGACCATTTTGGCCATTTGGCTTGGACAGTGCTACGTCAGCGCTCCCGATTCTCTCTCTTGTTCTCCGCCTATTTCCCCTTTCCTCCCTCGTAGATTTCGACTCTTACCCCACCATTTTCGTAGTGTCCCCTTCATGCACCCTGCATTGTTAGCAAGGAATAATTCTTTTACAGGTCAACCTGGAAAATTCGCGAATTCGAAATTCCAAAGTAACCGAGAAAGAAACAGAATAGAGGAATTACTCCTAGGCAATTTTATCTTTCTTTCTTCGTTTTTTGCTTTTATTCTATCGGAGATACAATGCCATGTTTCAGGTTTTTGATTCGATGACGTTTTAATAAGAACGAATGGGAAATGGATACGGAAATTGCGTTCCATACCCCGGCGAAGTTTCGATGATCGCGCTACTCGATCTCTCCATAAAGATCGCACGCATGCGTATCTATATTTTCCACGAAGGAAAGAAACAGCCAAGTTCGAAGATCCTGAAACGGCGATAGAGCCACGATGATATACGACCGGCGATAAAACGGAGACATTGAAAGGCCACGATCGATCTCGTTTCGTTTCTTGGTCCACCATTCTTCCAGTGTTCTCCCTTTCCTGCGACCCACCTTCCACAATGAATCGCGCGATTCATCGATCCACCAACTGAACTTGATCGAGATTTTACAGGGCTTTCTCCGTTGCGAATCTCTCTTACAAGCTACTCTTCGATACAGTTTGAATCGAAAATCCGTCAAAATTTCCTGTTACCTTTTCTACATCGATCGCAGAAGAGAGAAGAATAGAAAAAAGAAAGAGAGAAAATTGTGGAAGTTGAACATTGCATTAACAATCGTCTGGTAGATCGATTTCCTTCTCTAGCGACCATAGAGGAAAATTTCTCGAAATTCGTTACACTGCCAGCGACGTTTAGCTCCCCTCCCCAAGTACAAACCAAGAATCATCCAGCGATCTTCAGTCAGAAAGACATATTCCAAGTTTCTCGAATAACATTCAAAGCGTAAGACAAAATGCTCGCGGGAGGAAGTCGTTTTCCTTCCCCCGTTGCTGGTTTCACCACCTCGCTATTGCTCTCTGTTTCTTTCCGCTCAAGGTAACGAAGCTCCTTTCTCCTCCTCTCTTATTCCAGATCCAATTCTCAGCTGTTACCTCTCTCTTCTCCCGGTTTCATCGTGCTTTCAACCCCCGAGTAAGCCGCACTCTTCGGCAAGCGAAACATTGCGCGAAATAACGTTAAATATTTACTTTCGAGACGATTGTTCCCGTCGGTACGACGATAAACATCATTATGTAATGTATATAAAGCGACGAACGCGGGCCAAGACGTCGACAGAGATATGCTCGTACACCAACGCCATCGCCGACGTTGAAACTTTTCCATGCGTTTTTGAAGGATTGACCTTGCGTTTCACACAGAGACGATACCAGGATCCATCCATCTGGACTGTCCGACCGAGGATCGAGTCGCATCGCTCATCCATATGTGGGTTTTCCTTCGATTCGATCGATCTTTGCGACGAGATGTTTCTGTTCTTCAGAAGTAGCAGTTTAAACGTGTCTTCGACAGCAGCGTTTATATGAATGGATTATAGAATTGAGAATAATTGATATGGAAATAAAGAAGAATTTGGAATTACCGAGGTGTCTGTACGATACTCAGGTTATACTTAGAGTATAAGTGAGATATCTTCATCTAATACTATACAATTAGCTTGCGGATTTTTACGCGTTTATGGAGAATTCAAATTTCAAGAAATATTAATGCGAAATGCATAGAATGCATTATCTAAAAGTGTATCTAAAGTGTTTAAGTATACGTGTACGTATAAGTGTATAAGTGTAAGTATATCTAAAAGTGTTTAAAATATCCAAAGTAGAACGCTACACTTGTTACAACGATGTGGGCGAAAGAAATTTCTGTCTAGGTTTTCGTGTTCATAAAAATATGAATTTGCACAAATATCCACCGATCTATCTGCGATTATTACCTTCCCTCGATAAGCATAAAATAAATATTGCATTTCATAAAACAAATATCGCACAAATGGTGAACGTTTCTAACTCGTTATGTTGCAACGATGTTAAACGCGTTTTATAAGTATGTACATATTTTTACAACAATTTTATCACGCCATATAAATCTGCATTGTAAGATTTTGATACAAAAATAACGATTAGAAGTAAATTTGAAATTATACGATCTTAAGAACAAATGAATGAAAGATATTTAACGAAAAAAGGAAGGCAGAAGTTCGTTGACCGAGTGGGAAATCACAAAATTTCTACTGCCGTTGAGACTATTCGAGATTTGCTTGTTAGCGAGTCGAAGAAGATATCCATCATTAATTGGATAACAGTTAGCGGTACTCGTGACGAAGCTATGTCGCGAAACGCAAACTGAATGGTCCGCGGACAATTTATCAAAGAAGGGCTGATATTACTTCGTAAAATCCCCGGGGGTTGGCAGAGGGTCGTCGTACAGTCCTTGATGGCGACGCAATCGCCACTATCCTTTCGAGATCGTCGTTAATTATTTCTCACTTTTCGTCTAGCATCGTACTCGAGGAAAAGAAGGGCCCATACACCACTTGTCGTTCATTGTGTACAGAGTATACGCGACGATTATTTCTCATGTATTGTTAGTCTCGGTGTGTACGGAGACTCTCGAGTCAATTTCGAACTTAATATTATTAATTAGACATTTGAATCATTGCAAAACTGTACTCACAACCATCCATGCCGATAATTGAAGAAGAAACAGAGAACGTTCTTTGTTGGTCTCTTACCTGGAACAAAAGGAAAATAAAACACGAATTAGTTCAAGCGTACATTTTTATTTGTTTAAATGTCTGTTTAAACGAATGTCGCTGTTCGTAAATATGATAACACTTTTTGTTCTCGTATAAAACGCGATAATTGACACGATTTACTAAATTGCAAATATACTGTAAAAATTTGTAAATTAATCCCTTCAGCTAAATTCCATTGAGAAAAGATTGAAACGAACTAGGAAACTTCGAAAAGTTTGTAATCGAAATTTAACTTCTGCGTAGTCATTTACAGTATGCATGTAACTAGATAAGTAGAAATAAATGTGATTAAATATTTAATAATACAAGTATCAAAATTGCTCAGGGCAATGATCGACCGCGACGAATATACATATATCTATAAGAGACCAAATTTTATTTTATTATACATAATTGATACAGTATTTAATTCAATATTTGACATACGAATTCATCGCAGTTCAATATTGAAACGACAATAGTAATTTTTAACGATTTTAAGAATCTGTTGAACATTTTTAAATATAGCTCATTTTTCTGTAAATGCCTTTAGACTTATGAACAAGAGTGTACTCGAAGAAAAATCGAAATTCGTTCTTAATTAACGAGACTCTCTAGATTGGTTCTAAGGTTAACGAGGCTTATACAAGCGGCATGATAAACAGTATCAAAGGGAGGAACTTTCTAGGGGTATATATTGGACGATATCGTGCGTGACAGGTACTTTTGTGTCGCACTGGCCAAGAGTACAAGCGGCCGGACCCGATAAGTGGCTCTATCAATCCATTCGGTCAGATAAGAATTTCACCATTGATCGCCGTTTCCCCGTATCTCCCTCTCGGTCGTGGACGTTCGTTCCGCTGCGATTAATGGACACCCATCAGCGCCTCGGACGGCCATCAATCACGATTCCCGAAACACTCGGACTCGCTAATCGGCGATTTTGTATTTTCACAGTGTCGAATTGTTTCCATCGTTAACGTCGACACGCTTTGTTCGCTGTTGTCGTCGTAAAAATACGTCGAAGGAATAATTAGCGCACAGTACGAATAAATCGTACCAAGCACCAGCTGATAACTAATTTTTCCAAGATTTAAATATCGATTATTATATATAGAGAAATGAATTCGATGGCATTAAAAACCTTTTACAACTTTATTAATTTAAAATTCTATCGATGCTAATTTTGCTTTCATTTCGATAAACAAAGAGACTTTTAACGCATTAAGAAACTCTTTAGCAGGAGCTAATTTAGGATTGAAACGAAAAGTCATGCATATAAATAATAGGTTTCATATTTTTCTCAAACTTACAAAATTTTATAGAATTCTATTAATCAGCTGTGGACTTCGTATCGTTATTGTTGCAAATTAGCAGATAATACTTCGTATGGCTTTAATTGTTATACATATTTCACAAGCTTTACACCGTACGTCTGACTCGTTCGGCGTTCAAGACGATAAGAAGGTATAACAGAGTTGTAACGACGACCCCTGGCACGCCGCGGCCGTTACGACACAATACATAACAACGTTTCGCTTATGGCAACCCAACAGGTGTCGCGATGATATCAATTTAGCGTTTACTCTAACCAATGTAATTCATAAAAATTCCTAACGCTATCTGAAAATCTAAGGCATTAAATCCCAACACTCTTATTACCAATTATAGTTTTTTCAAACTTGAGGTTAAAAGAAGCCCGGTTAAAACGAATTTCAAAACCAACGATATCGTTCCTTCTCTCAAATAAATAATACCGTTCTTGTTTTATTTGACTATGATCGACGAAGAGGAAAAAGATATCGCAGTACTTTCCGAGGGGGTTGAAAAGCCGAACGTCACGGCAGTGCAGTATGTTACTAAATGATCCAACCCGCAGCCATAATCCACCCCCGACGACTCCTCTAAGCGTCTCGGCCACGTAGCTACACCTCGATCCCCGAATTTCCCATGCTCCATCGGTGGGAATACGCAATTTAATACCCAACCAATTACATATACGAAATCTTGTTAGCCTCGGTTATACGGCCGGGGATACCGGTTCGTGGATTCGAAGGGGAGGGGGGTTGGTTGCAAGGGAGCTGCCGAGAAGCCTGACACCCGAGGCATTCTTCCGAGGATACCTAGAACGCGAAGACGAAGGTAGAACGAGGAAGAGAGAAGGGATTGAACGACTCAAGAGGAAGAGGAAGAAGCTTCAAAAGGGTGGGGCGGTCGTAGAAACAGGCAGGCATACAAACTTGTTCAATTATGATCCTCGATTACAACTATAAAATGCGATATTGTTCTAACCGCCACACCCTAACGCTTTTCATTCGCCTTGCCGTCACACTGCTACCCTTATGTACCTTCGCCTGGCGTATACTCCATCTCTCTCTCCCCCCTCCCCTACATGCTGGTTCCCTCGTTTCGGCTTCTTCAGACCCGAATATTCCTATTCTGAAATATACGCCTTCGCCGTATTAAACGGCGAGCTTGATTGGCGCGTCACCGTTGCTCACGTATCGATTTATCGGAGAGGGAGAGGAATTTATATCCTTTCCCGTTGCCTCAGGCGGATGTAATGGACGGTGGAAATTCTCTGCAGGTGGATTTAATTTAATACAGAACCGGTCGTCGTCGGTTGTTTTATTCCTACTCGCGCTTCTCTTTCTCTCCCTTCAGGGATCGTTCGCCTTTTTACAACGGCTTACAGATTTCGAGTCCTTCATATTGAAAATGAGGAAAGAAAGCGGAAGGAACAATGAAACCTACGGACCTGTGGTTTCAAGTATCCGTAGTCCGGAAAATATTATCACCACTTGGTGGGCTAAGATCACTCGGAGCGAGTAGTTGATCCCTTTGAAAACACATTGCAATTGTTGGGGAAATTAATGGTGAAATTTAGGAAAGATTTGAGGAAGTTGCCTTCTTATAGGGTTAGCGCACCATTAATAACCTGCGTATGCATCGTTTCTTATTGGGTAACTTGATGATCATTTTTCTGGAAAATTTATCTGTTGCCAGCATGTCAGAAAACTATCCAAATCTTATCGAATATATAGTATACAAAATATAACAGGAGAAATTTGTCAAATATACTACACCACTATTGCATTTCATCCCTCTCATATCATGGACATTGTTACACTATTATATTTTTATTGAATTGTTTTATTATTCGTTATCTACGATGAAACTTGAAACCTATCACCACGGATTCGGAAGCTTCGTTGTATATTCTTTTCGCACGAATTCAACAATGCATAACACGATTAACAAGACGCTGGTCAAACAAAGATCAGCAGGACAAATTCGAAGATTGTAAGAAGCAACCCGATGGGAATAATCGACGTCAAGTCGGCCACCTAAACGAAATTATAGTCGTTCCATGCGAGGGACGAAAGTGGCACAGAAGGTGTACCCCGGAACGAGTTTCAACGGCGAGGATTACGAAACACCTTGAAACAGTTCCCAAGGGTTTCCCAGGCGAACGGGACCAATCTTGTACGGACGTCACGGCTGGCCAATAAACGCGAAAATCACTAAGCTAACTACTTTGGGCCAGCGAGGCTTGTCCTGTTCTCCCTTCAAACTCTCTCCCGCCAACCCTTTCGGCTTGATGTTCCTTACACGAGATTTCCTGCTCGTCGCAACTCCATAGAATCGTTCCGCATGTACGGGATACATCCTCCAGCCGGATTTCGTGCGCATTTAATTAAGCTGAGAGCGTCGCTACGATCGCAATGACCTTACGATTCTCGAGGCGAATTCGCTCCCAGAATGCCTCCGATTGGATTGTGTCTGGTTATTTCGTAATTCTCCAAAAGACGCCCTTACAATCTCGTCGTTTCTTCTTTCTTTGCCTTCATCGACCAACGATACCAATAGATATCATAGAGACGAGAGAATTTCTTATTACAGTTTGTTCGGTTTCATCTTAGTATTCGATGCTAAACCGAAGATAAAAAAGAAACACGTTAGCGTGAAGAATCGTGGTGAAAGGATTCGTCGAGGAATCGTGACGTAAAAAAATATTGCAGCCAGATGGCCAGTAAAAGTTTGAAGCAGCGGAGCCATGGTTCTTGCCTGGCTGCGAAAGTAGATCGGCAAACAAAGTTATTTATTAGCGTAATACCTCGCGAAACTTTCTTCGGGGCTCGCTTTGTGTATCTTCGATTCCTTGGCTAGACTGTTTCTTCTCCTGACATCCACAATACAACACTCGCGTTACATCATAACGAAAAGGAAAAAGTAAAGCGAAAAAAATACAGACTAAAAGATAAGCATATTTCTCGCTGAACTGAGTCCAGAAACGATTTTCCGTCAGCGCCGGTTCCTCGCGGCCATTCTTCCTCCAAGCTAAAACCAGGCAGGAAACGATTCTCCCTATCCCATCGTTTCGTCGTGGCTTCCTGCCGCGCAACGCTTACGAGCGTTTAATGCATCTGGTGTATAAGTGGCCCCTATAACAAGGATCAACAAGCGTGCCGGAGAAATCCGCGCCTTACGGAATACATCAGCCGCCGTATTTACATTCGCGTTCACGCTGTAATAGCGGGCGCGATGATGCCTCTTCCCTTTACCTCTTGGCCCACCTCTATTCGTGCGCCTTTCGCGAATGTACACTCGTAATTCCATGATGTTTGTTTCCACCGTTGGCTTTCAGTGCAACCCTCTCCTCGGTAGGGGGTAGCTCGGTCCACCTTCAACTCGCTTCCTGCTTCTCCCTCCGTCCCCTTACTTCTGCTTCCTCTGTTCGCTCAATGCCTCCTCGCGTTTCTCTTATATTCGCTACATTTCCACCCTGCCTCCTCCCCTCATCTTTCTCTTATACACGTTTTCCTGTTTCCACTGACTCGCGTCTCTGTTTCCTGAACGATACCCCGTAAGCTCCAAGTAAACTCTCTCCCAACGGCGGCGAGAGAGAACAGCCCCGCGGGCAATCGCGTGGCCTGTTTAACTAGCCTTTTAATTAGAAACGCTTAAAAATTCACCGGTGCCACGAAATACATCCGGTCGCCTCAAAATTGTGCGTAGCTGCAACCCTGTCGAGAACCCAGGGCGGCCACGGCTTTCCTTTTGTTGCGTTGTGCTCCCATTGTACGGACAGGCCCGCCTAATATTTACCGCCTAGGCACTGGGGGGTGCGCCACCCCAGCGGCACCCTCGCCGGCGCTGGCTCCGGGCACTCGCAACGAAGATACCGCTGGTGTTTCGCGATAAACGATCGAAATCCAATTCCTACGCGTGTCTGTCATATTCGAAGCGTTAGAGTCGGAAATGAAGTATTTTCGTTAGTTGTTGACGAACAGTTTGCGATTTGTTTGACAGTTGTTTGCCTCTCGTTCGCGAACAAGTTCGTGAAATATAATTTTCTAAGGCGTTTACATGGAAACTCGGAAATATATCGCGAGATTGTAATAAAATAGTTTCACGAATTAGAAAATTATCCTTTTATTAAAATTATTATTAAAATTATTATAAATTACTATGAGTTTATTACAAGCATTATTATAGAATTTTCTCCAATGAGTAGCATGTACCAATTTATCAATACCTTATATGCAAATTAGAATATACAAAGAGAAGAATATACAAATTATAGGACTAACGAAAGGATCATGGATCAACTCGATAGAAATACACTCTCCTTTTAATCATCCACGTTCCATAACAAATTTCACAAATTAACTTCTAGTATACGTAAAATGGACAAGGGTGAAGCAATTTGAATTCTCATATTATTTGAGCGACGACGCGTACGTAAATAAATTTTATTTTAATTGCAGGACGTAACTGATAGCCATTTTTGTTGTATCAAAGAGTGGCGTATAAAATTAGGAAAACTGTGAATGATCGAGATCGAAGAGAAAAAGGTTGCTGAGGGGTATTACGATACACGAAGAGAACAATAGCGCTTGGTAAATTAATAATTAGGTTCATTACGAAAGAATTCAACTTTGTGACGTTGTAGGTGATATTATGTACGTGTATCCTGGGCAAAAGTACGTGAAAAATTCTATCTCATTTGATACCCTCCGCCGTTGCATTAACAAACGTATAATAATGCACCGACCGCGGTGTTCTACCGTGCATTTGCACGACCGTTTGCACCGACTTCCGCTCGGCCCTTCCCGTGTGCCTCTCTTCCTCTTTTCCAAGTTTGGATGGACCACGCTCGTTTCTCGTTTGGCGAAAGAGAAAATATTGAATACAATATGGGCCGCGGCGCGGTATTATTTACACACGCAGGCTTGGATTTTTTCCAAAAAAAACTCGCACAAAGAGTCGGATTTAATTCGTTTTCGGCGGAGAATATTCATTCGCCGCGAACGG